>NC_088704.1:10000000-12500000 GCF_028017835.1 Emys orbicularis
CAAACGTTGACTAAGTTCTTGCCCAAACCTCTCTTCTCGCTTTAAGTTTATTGCTTCCTACTCTCAATCTCTGCTCTTGGCTTATCCATGATATCTTGTGCCCTCTGCTGCGTTAGGGAAACCAAGTAAAAACTACATCACTAACAAAGGAGAATTGACGGGGGGGGGGGGGGGGGGAAACTGAGGCACAGAGAGGCTAATTGACTCACCCAAGATCACACAGGAAGCCTGCAGCAGAGCTGGGAACTGCACCTGGGTCTCCCAAGCCCCCCGGCTAGCCCCATAACCAAGGAACCTCTTTATGACTTCATCGCTGCCGTTTTCTCCTCTAGTCTTTCCTCCCTGTATCCAAACTAACAAAGGACTCTATGGAATAACATCACACCTGGGATGTCTGTGAGGCGCGTAAGCCTTCACCAAAATCTGTTGCTTGGATTATGGGTTTCTTGTATTTGATTTGCATTTGCAATGCACCCAAAAGAGAGACTTTTTGTATTCGGCTCCAATGGCATCTAGCAAATTGATCATAGGTGCGTAGGCAAAATTATTACTTCAATATTTTTTCTTCCAAAATATTTATGCTGCCCCCCCCCCAAACTAAATAAATTCCTGAATGATATCACCCAGATGCTAAATTAGAGTGAAATTATGTTGAGTGGGTAAGGACAGTTCCAGTGAATCAGGAAACATTCCAATGCACTACTCCATGATGTAATACATGGGTAGACAATAGGGCGACCATCCGTCAAATCCGGACCACCAGACGCTTTTGAATGGACCGCGAAATCTTTTTATTTACTTATGATCATTATTGTTATTGCAGTGTGAAAAATGTTTCTCTGGAGTCTGAACCTTGACTGTACCCTGATCAAGAAATTTGGACCGTGACAAAAAATAATTGATTGTAATATATACAAGTCTCGGGTGGTATGCCTGCCATTGTCTGTTGGTGGAAGGAGTCAGCCCGGAGGTAAAGGCTGTGGTCCTGTCACCCCAAAGGAAATAAGAGCTCTCCTACAGACGACAATGGCGCAAAGCGTTTGCACTGAAACGATGCCACGTTTCAGAATTCCACGCAAGCCCCAAACTCAGGCCAGGTTTGTCTGAAAGGTCCATGAACACCCGGGTCAAGCTAAGGCTTTGGATGGAAGCTCACACAACGTTCAGTGGCTCCGCAGTCTGAAAGCAAGAGAAACTCGGCTGCTTTGGCCAGGTTTCATTTGAAACTGCAAAACCTGCGGGGAGGCAGAGGAGGAGGTAGGCCCCGGCAACCAGACCAGGTTCTCATGTGACCTGAAAACTCAGAGTACCGCCAGACTCTAGACCTGCCAGCTAATAGGGATGCTGTAGCCTCAAATGGCAGGGGTCTGTGTTTTGGGAGCACAAAGTCCTGAGTTATATTTCCTATGCCTCATGTGAGTAGTTGAATTGGTGACCCTGCTTTTTGTGCATATGCTGCATGCAGACACAGCTCGTTGCTAAGAGGCATTCTGAAGGAGCCTAGGGCTGCTCACTCCACCCAAGCTTGTAGGGAACTGGGGGAAGCCACTTGTGAAGGAGAGCCTGCAAGTCCCTGGGGAAAGGGTGGGTGAGGAGGACTGGCTTTGGTGCCCTGCGAGACCCTCCTCCTAGAAGCTGCAGAAATGTGAGGAAGGAGGATGGGGACTTAGGTTTGGAAGGTAAAGAGCTGGGTATGTATAATGAGAGGGCCTGACCATTCTGAGCCCTCCACCACAAGGATTCCCGCACACACAGGAAGCCCAAGCAGACCGAGGTGGTCCAGGCGATGGTTCCACTAGGGCCAGGGAGGAGGGGCCCTGCCCCACGTCCCCAATCTGGAATGGCAGCAGAGCCACACTCCATAACTGCTGCTGCCTCTCCAGGACTGTATTCATCCCTGCTGCTACTACACAGTCACTCAGGGAGACAGCGGCCAGTGATCCATGCAGCACTAGCTCCATCCACTCTGCTCCTGCGCCCTGCCCACAAACCCTGCTGCTATACATGCTGTGGGGCTGGAGGCACCAATCCATTTTGTGGGCTTCTGAAATCCTGCTCCTCCATAGAGCTGCACCAGGTAGGGCCTTCCACAGCCCCGGCGTAAGCACTTCTGGACAGACTGTCTTATTATACGCACAGACCCCCTAGCACAATAGAGCCCTGATCTCACTTGAAGCTTCCAGGCACTATATTGATCCAAACAATGAAGGAGGAGGTGGAAGGGACATGATTTTCCCCTTGTGCAGGAGAGACTGTGTGAGCAAGATGAGTGGAAGAGAACAGTGCCTCGGAAATTCAGACAGGAAGAAATAAGCCCCCTGGGTAATAAAATACAGGCCAGCGGTATAAACTGCCATAGACCCACTGAATATAACCTCACCTACTTTGTCTTTCTCTAGCTCCACTGAAGTCATCTACGTCCGCAGAGGATCTGGCCCGTTTTTTTTAAAAACGGTAAAGTGACCCCCTTTCTCCACACGCTCCCCGAGCCTCCCAAAGCCCTGCAGCCTTCGTTAGGGGCCCAAATTGCACCTTCTATGTTTTACTGACTCTCCCTGCGAAGACTGACATGAAAAGGTCATTGATTTGTCAGAGCAGCTCCATTTACTGTGTCTTTATTACTGCAGCGCGCACACCGAGCGCGAGCCGAGATTGATTAGGGTTATCTCGGGCAGATCATATAATCGGCGCGGGTTTGTCATTGTTTTATAGTCTCATCAACAGCAAATCCTCAAATTGTCACCCACGAGGAGAGGGAGGCACACTGCATTTCAGACTGCAGTGCTGGGACTGGGAGCGGCACCTTTTGGGAGCGCTCTGTATTGGAAGCCACACGTATGCTGTCTTCCACTGTCTGATGAGCTGGACTTTTGATTAACCTCACATAATAAGCTACAGGACAGTGAAAGCACGAGGTCTAACTCAGAATACAAAGAATCTATGGAAATAGAATGTCCAGGTTTGGCTACACAAAATATTTGCCATTGTGTTTTCTTATGTTCCTTTGTCCTATATCGATAGATGAAAGTGGATACAAGGGGGGTAGAGGTGAGTGGTGGGTGGGTTAATGAATGCGCTGACCTATGACCTCCAGAGACCAAATTTGATCAATGTCACTAGTATTAGAAACCAGGGACTGGTTGGAGAGTAGGGTGAGTCAGTTGCTGGCTGGGTTTCTTATGTCTCAGTCAAACTGGTGGGGGGGGCATTCTGAAGGAGCCTAGGGCTGCTCACTCCACCCAAGCTTGTGGGAGAGAGGAGGGAAAGTAGGAGCTTTCCCCGGTAAAACAGAAATGTCATCTGGGCTAGTTTATCCAGAACAAATACATCACAAATCCAAACCTATCATTGTGATTGGCTACGAATAATTCATAGAGCAGCAACTGTCACAGCTGAACAACGAACAAGAGAAGTGATCTGCATCAAACAGCTTACAGAGCAGGGCCCAATTCTATAGCCAGAGGTTGCACTTTCTATGGTGAGTTGGTCCATTGCCTCTAAGTAGCTGCAGGATTGGAACTTAAATTGGACAAGAGATACAAACTCAAGAGCCAGAGAGTGGGGATTTGCTGATGATGGGCAGAAGGGAGTAATGACTGCTGAGCAGTATGTTCTTTAAGGAGGAATTTGGAGAAAGAGAGGGGATACTTGGAGGACAAGAACCAGGGAGTTTGTGCTTGCAATATTACTTAATTCTCATATAGCACAAACCAGGGCCGGCTCAGGCTTTTTTGCCGCCCCAAGTGGCGAAGGGGGGGAAAAAAAAAGAAAAAAAAAGCCACGATCGGCAGCACTTCGGTGGCAGCTCAACCGCGCCGCTTCATTCCTCGGCGGCGAATCCTTCGCTCCGAGAGGGACTGAGGGACCCGCGGCCGAATTGCTGCTGAAGACCCGGATGTGCCGCCCCAAGCATCTGCTTCGTTCGCTGGTGCCTGGAGCCAGCCCTGGCACAAACACTGCATGTCTCCAAGTGCTTCATAAATGCAGGAAGAATTGCCCCCATTTGACAGTTGGTCAAACTGAGGAACTGAAAAGTTAAGTGACACATTCCTCTGCTCACAAAAGTCAGTGGCAGAACCAGGAGCATAACCTGGCCTTTTGACGTCTCGTCTAGTGTTCTACCCCTGGGCCGTGCTGCCTTATTTCCTTAATGCTTTCAATCTAGTCCCCCATAGTGATCTGGCCACACTGTGAAGGCACAACAAAATCTGGCAGGACTAGAAGTCTGTGCTCAAGCAAAGGAGGTGGCTCTGCAAATCAGAATTGTAAGTGGGATGGCGAGACGTGGGACCTCGTCCAGCAAAACATCCACACGCATTTCTAGTTTTAAGTATGAGAGTTATCCCATTCAAATCAATGGCATTACTCTCATGCTTAAAATTACGCACACGTTTAAGACCCCAATTTAGGGCAGCACTCCTATTCAAGAAAGCACTTAAGCAGGCTAGCAGAGTACTTTATAGCAGTGGTTCTCAACAGGGGGATCACAAACCCTTTCAGGAGGGCCACGGGGCTCCGTGCCTAAAACCCAGAGCCCGAGCCCCAGCACCTCCTGCAGGGCTGAAGCCAGGAGCCGCAGGGTTGAAGCTCTAATCCCCAGTGCCTGGGGGGGCTGAAGCTGGGAGCAGCAGGGCTGAAGCTCCAATCCCCAGTGGCCTGTGGGGCTGAAGCTGGGAGCAGCAGGGCTGAATTCTGGAGCCCTGAGCCCCGGTGCTCCTCATGGGGCAGAAGCCCTGAGCCCATGGGCAGAGTTGGAGGACACAGGGGTATTCCCCTCCCCTAAAAAACTACAGTGCAAGAGCAGGGCAGTCCCAGGGCAGCTCCACACCCCACCCCACCGCCTTCTCTCCCCACCACCTGGCCAAGTCGGAGGCGGGAAGCCAGAGCCAGAGCCGGGCAGTGCGGGACAGCTGCTGCTCTGGTGGGTGCCATGGAGCAGGCAGCCGCGGCGTTCCCTCGTCTGCTGCTTGTGCCCGGGGTTGAAGCTGCTCCTCAGCTCCCAGCCCCCTTTCCTCACGCAGCTGGTAAGAGCCGCCTGTGTGGGGGACCTGGCTCCATGGCTGGCAGAGCCCTTGGGGAACAGGGACCGCTGGCAGAGCCCTCCCAGCACACAGCCCCTAGCTACCCATCTCCCTGCACCCTGAACTACCCCCTGCCCGCACACAGCCCCAGCTACCCCTCTCCCTGCACCCTGAGCTACCCCCTGCCCGCACACAGCCCCTAGCTACCCCTCTCCCTGCACCCTGAGCTACCCCCTTCCTGCACACAGCTCCTAGCTACCCCCTCCCTGCACCCTGAGCTACCCCCTTCCTGCACACAGCTCCTAGCTACCCCCTCCCTGCACCCTGAACTACCCCCTGCCCGCACACAGCCCCAGCTACCCCTCTCCCTGCACCCTTAGCTACCCCCCTGCCTGCACACAGCTCCGAGCTACCCCCTGCCTGCACCCTGAGCTCCACCCCACCTGCACACAGCCCCTAGCTACCCCTCTCCCTGCACCCAGAACTAACCCCCTGCCTGCACAGCCCCTAGCTACCCCCTCTCTGCACCCTGAACTAACCCCCTGCCCACACCCTGAGCTGTTTTCAGACTTTTTGAGCGGAGCCCCCCACCTTTGAGTTATAATTTATGGTTGCACTCCCCCTCCCCCCCCGACAGGTGGGTGGCCTGCCGAGGTGAGTCAGGGGGTGTAGGTGGCACTCCCTCCCCGGAGCCCGCCGTGCGGAGCTGGCTCGAGCCCCGCTGGCCCCTGCCCACCCAAAATAGAACTCGAACTACATCTATGCCCGAGCTCCCCCGCAGCCCAGAGCCCCGCCCCCGCCCCTGCTGGGCTGTGGAGTTTTTATAGCAGGTTGTGGGGGGCCTCAGAAAAAAAAGGTTGAGAACCCCTGCTTTATAGCACTGTACCTGGCTCTAGCCAACTCGAGCCATTTCTTACTTCTATGAACATTGTAAGTTCTACCCCTTTCTTCTCAAAAATACATCTTATAGCAGTGGGGGGGGGGGGAGAGAATCTCCAGACTCATGTCCATTGTCACTGGCGCGACTCCATCACCGGACAAGAGCAGAGACTTGACTTGCTCCCATATGTTCAGTACGATGCTTAGTCTGTTGAGGGCAGGGGGGAAAGAAATGACGGCAGAGGCGATAAGATTTATGTAGTAAATTAGAAAGTAAAACAACATTTCTAGACTCAGCCTAGTTATTTCAGTCTGAAACCCATAAACAATGGCCCAATAGCTTAACAGGATTGAAATATGATGGTATTCAAAGGGAATGTCAAAAGCGTTAATAACCTGTCTCCTTCTAGCTCTATGCTAAAGCCATATTATGGCCCAGAGTTAAAACCATGCTTAGCCTGCATGCCCCATTTTAAATTTTCTCCATTAAGTGCAAGCCACCGGCATCTCGGTGTGGGGTGGACTCTCACAGCTTCGGCGCATGTTAGTGCATTTCTCCTGTTCTGCCTTTCAACGGCCATGACACCAGGCAGCAGCAATGTTCAATGTGCTGAACCCAAAAGAAAATAGATTATGCCTCGACTGTTCCTGAGCCTGCCTCCGCACACCCGGGAGATGCTGTGTGCCTCTGATCGTGACGCTGCAATTACAGGCTTTGCTGAACAGCAAGCTGTTCAGAGTGTGGACAACTACTTATTTGTTCCCTACTATTTTTTTTCCCCAAAAAAACATTTTTAAGCTTCTCTAATGACTGTAGATAGAAACAAAAACCAAACCTGCGAGGACTACAGTTTTGCTGTTGCTTATAACTTCTCCATTGCATTTCTATGGCTGTGTTGTGGATAATTTCCTTCCTTGCATCTACCATGTCCTAAGGTGGGGCCATATAGTTTACTTAGCTGTGCACATGATCCAAAGCCCACTGAAGTCTATAGGAGTCTTTCCATCAACTTCAGCAGATTTTGGATTGGGCCAATAACTGGGGTGAGCGCTTTACTGGGGCATCTCCTAGGGAATCAATGTGGTGAATGACTTAACAACAGTGACTGCTGCTTAAGTGGGAACTCTTATTAATGGAGATGTGTTTGGCTAGTGCCAAGGAATTAAGTGATGCTAACCAAATGTTAAAGGTAAAATTCTAATATTAGGCATCTTAATATCAAAGTGATCAAATAAATATTAAAAGAAAAAAAATAAAGATCAGAAATGAAATGCAGTAAACATAAATTTCCCCCCCTCTATTTACTATTCAGGAGAGAACATTATATGACATTTTGAGGTGTTTCATGCTTTGTGGTCCTTATGCTTAAGCTAAAATGGGCCTGCATTAAACAGTGGAAGCACCAATCTTGTGCACCATGCAAGGACTAGCAGGATCACAGCCTGAGTAAAGATTTGGCCCCATGAATGTTATTTTTACAACTGGTCAAAACTTTCCAAATTTCAAAAATTGGATGAAATTTCACAATTAAAAGAAATCATAACAAATTTCAATGTCATTTTCATGGTACATTTCCTGTTTTTTTCAGCCAGTTATGGAACTGGTTGAAAATTTTCAAAAGTTTGAATAAAAAAAATAAAAGCAGAGTGTTTTTAAAAATTTGTTAAAGTTTCCCCCTTTATTTGAGACCAGTGCTGATTATTTGTATTAATTTACATAATACATTTATAAATTTATATGCACCTCCATGCAACAACAAAACGATCAGCTTTCAAAGGATGCATTTTTAAAGAACATTCCATTCCAAAGGTACTACAATATTGACAGAAGTTCTAATGTTTTACTGTATTCATCAACTTATGTGTGTACACAGCCAAAGATATGTCTGCTTTTTAAGACAGCCATCTCCTCCTTATGTAATTGTAAGTGACTCAATATTACTGATAGGTGAACTTCAAATATTTTGACTGATCTTCTTTGGTCTGGAAATTAAACCAATGTTCACATAAGCAAAGGCTCTCCTATTGAATTTCCAGCACTTATTGGTTTATGCTTAAACAGAAATACCCTGGATATCATTCCCAACTTGACATTCACCATTTCACATATCTACAGCAACAGTGGCATATTCCAATATCTAAGGCCTTGTCTACACTACAGGGGAAAGTCGATCCAAGCTACACAATTTGAGTTACGTGAATAGCGTAACTCAAATCGACATAGCTTAGATCTACTTACCGCGGGGTCGACACTATGCGACATCAACGGGAGATGCTCTCCCGTCAACTCCCCCTACTCTTCTTGATCTGACAAGAGTCGATGGGAGAGTGATCTGCGGTCAATTTAGCGGGTCCTCACTAAATTGACTGCCAATACATCGATCGTTGCTCATCGATCCCCCGGTGAGTGTAAGTGTAAGCCCTAAGTCTAGGGGAGAGTAGTACCACACTCGCAGTAACAAATGGTAAGTCTTTAAAGGCATTAAGAACCAGATTCACTAAAGGACGTAGGTGTCAGAAATTGAGATGTGGATAGCCAGGCCCAGTGATTGGAGCAGTGGCAATCAGGACGGGAACCGGAACCAACAGTCAGAGCTGGAATCAGGAGTCAAGAGCAGGTTCAGGACAATGGAAGCACAGGGTGGGGAGCTAAGCGAAGGCCTGTGAAGTCATCACCTCTCTCAGACACCTCTCCCTTAGCCTGAGCCCCACGCGACCAAGTCAGCCGGCATGTGCCAGCCACGGGTTTTTAATTGCAGTGTACACATACCCTGAGAAGGGCGAGGCTTAGGACACACCCTTCTTATTGGCATCCACTATTGGCTAGTTTAGGCGACTCCCCACATGGCATGCTGGCTTCTATGGATCCCGTTCTTAGGTTTCTCTCTCTCCCCGTAGGGAGCCCAGGTGCCTAACTTGGGCTTTGTGGAGTCCAGTGATTGTCTAGGCACCTAGAAGCCAGCGGTTACATTAAAGTGCCTTTGTGGATCCAGGCCCAGTTGTACATCTCTACCCCAATATAACGTGACCCGATATAACACGAATTTGGATAGAACGCGGCAAAGCAGCGCTCCGGGGGGCGGGGGGCTGCGCACTCTGGGGGATCAAAGCAAGTTTGATATAACGCTGTTTCACCTATAACGCAGTAAGATTTTTTGGCTCCTGAGGACAGTGTTATATCAAGGTAGAGGTGTACTAAAAGAAAGTTTCTGGATGAAGCTAGAAAGTGCACGTTTTTAAAATAAATTCAGAGCATTTTTGACCTCAGATTCAGAGGAGGAGGTTAAGGCAAAGGTTTGAGAGTTGGTTCTGACTGCATCTGAACTAGATTTCCCATCCCTATTTATAACTAATATGTTGCAGGGTTACCTTTGTTGCCCCCACTAGCCCTATGCACCTGATATTATGAATGGAAATTCAATATTAGCTCTTTAAACTATGCGTTGGTTTTTTTAATTACCTTATCCATTGAAAGACTGTGCAAAATTAGAAATAATAATAATAATAAAAAATCAGGATTAGGAAATAAGCCAGGATCAAAACACCCTCATAAATCATCCTGCACTCCCTGCACATGGGTGAGTGTGCTTATTTTAAAAAAAATCAGGTAAACATTGTTTGGGCCAGCAAAATTGCATTGGGGGAGGAGAGGGGGGGAAGCCCTGGATGAATTATGGATATTAGTCATAGAAGTAAGTTATTAAAAGGCTTTTCAGGGTGAGTGTTCCATGGATGGCATAAATGTAAGTTTTCTCCATTGATGGGAAAGTTAAAAAGGTAATGTTTCCGTTCCACAAATGGCCTCTGTATAAGATGAAGTGTCCCCAAAATGGATAATTAGTATAAGGGGAGTGCAATCGCTTCAGGATTGCTTCTGCAATGCTGCAAAGAGAAAGGAAAATATTTTTACTCCAGAACACAGCAATCTATCCCCCAAAATAAAGACCCCCAAGTCTGTATAGTGCATTTGATTTGGATCGAAATAGAAATTTCCCACTGAAGAAAGTAGGACCAAAATCCGATTACTGCTTGCTACGGTAGGTCTCAGTGAAAAGTACTAGTGGTTCACCCCATTATGTCACAGTGAGCTCATTTCCGAGGTGGAGAGGAAGAATTCTTGGTGATAATCTTTGGCATGAAAATGAAAATCTATTCTGAAGCACGGAAATATTTTTATCTGACATCTTTTGACTGGGAAGGAGGCCATGTGTACGCGCATGTGTCCATAAAAAAACAAACACCTCATTGGTTTTAGATAAATATTTGAAAAGTCTTTTACATTTATACATAGGCAGGAATAGGATTTCTTTTAAGGACTGAAATTAGGGTGTGCAAAATACATCCTGAAGCTCGTATTTATCACCCTCCCCCCCCCTTTCTTGCTACGATTCAAGTTATTCACAAGATTCTACTTAATCACATTGGAAGGCAACAGCATATATTGTAAAGAGTGACACTGTATAATTTCAACCCAGTAAAATAAAAACTGGGTAGGAAACATCATTATATTTACAAATGAATGGTTCAAATCAAGGCAGGTTAGACTGGAAGAGCAATCCTTCTGTTTGAAGGGTACAGGACTGATCCGAGCCCTTTGAAATCAATGGAAAGACTCCCACTGACTGCAGTGGGATTAGAATCTGGCTCCAGATATGTTTGTGGCAGATTTTTCCCTGATAAACTATTATAACCCGGTGAGAAAAAAAAAATTCCCCACTAGGTGACACGTGAAACCTTTTTTGCATGTAACACGGTGTTTCTCGCTCCGGCTGTGTATACTTGGAAGCTCCAGCTGCCTGTTGGTCCCACTGTGCCCTCTGCCCTCCGACAAGCTGAACATTGTGAAGTTAAGCTTCAGGACACTGGTGCCAGTTTCTAAGTGCCCCCAAAGGAGCACACTTCACTCTGCATGCCAGTACTTACCATCTGGTTCATCAGGACGCGCATTATATTCAGAGCTCTGGACAGTGAGCCGGGACGTGCACCGGTTTCTTTCTGTACGCTGTTTCAGCTCTGTGCTGTGAGCATAATCCCCTCTTCACCCAGGAACGTCAGAAGGGCCCCGCCAAGCGGTGATCTAGGGAGAGCTGTCCCCCTGCATTCATCTGATCGACACTTGAATGAAATCCCCCAGCTGGCGCCAACCCAGCAAGTTCTGACAGCAAACGGTTGCTGTAGAGGAGGATTCTCAGAGTTTGAAATATCAAACCCGTTGGGTGGGTTTTAGGGCTTTAGGTTTTTTTGTGGTTTTTCTTTTTATTTTCCCAAAATGCATAACAAGTCTGTGTTATCATCAACACTGCAGGGGAGAGATGGCGTTGAGATTAAGGTGCTAGCATGGACACTCAGGAGATAGGGAGTCAATGCCTGGCTCTGTCACAAGCTCCCTTTGGGTATGTCTACACTACACACTAAGCCCAGGCTCTGACTCAGGTTAGAGCCCAAGCCCCCTTCTGTCCACACACAAATCAGTCTGACTCGGGTCAGCACGCACACACAGAACCTAGGACTCTGCTAGGAGGATGGATCAGTGTCAGAGTCCTGCTGAGGCTCACGTTCAAGCCTGTCATTCTGCAGTGTAGACACAACTCAAGCCACAGACCCAAATCAGAAGGTATGTAAGCAATTGTAAGCCCAGGTGTGACACACTGTGCCCCAAAGCAACATCCTGGCACCTCCATACTCACCATTGTCATATAATGATGACATGTTTTGTGCAACGCATGACTTGTGAGGTATCAATCTAAAAGTCTTGATCTGTTGAACATGAATATCCTGTTGGATTGTATGTGCTCGCATTGTGTGTGAAGTTATGACGTTTTTGCTATGTGCATGTTACTGAAATATGTTGTGAAGTTGGAAACACCCACAACCAGCCTTTCAGGTACAACAATGAAGAAGCTAAACAGTGTTAATGGCCCCATTAAAGGGAATCCACACGCCCAGGGACTATCTCAGGAATTGTTTACAATGGAGGCTCCCCAGAGGGAGCACATAGACAATGGAGGATGCTTGATGAGGCAGGGGGGAGGGGGAGGGAGCGGACCCCCCACGTCATGAGCAAAGATCTTTCCAGCAAGCTAGAAGAAACTATAAATATGGGGAAGTGACATCATCACTTGGCCTCATTCCCCCTACAAGACAACACCTGAAAACACCTTAGGAACAAAGACTGACCCGGGGAAGGGAGTCCCAGGTGGGAAAGAAGGAAGCCCTACCTGTGTCTGGAAAATTGGGGGACTGTTTGTATCATCCGGGTGAGACACTGCTTAATTCAAATCATGTCTAGTGTATAGAACCTAGATTGCAGTTTTGTTTATTTCTTAGGTAACCAACTTTGATCTGTACGCTACTACTTATAATCACTTAAAATCTATCTTTCTGTAGTTAATAAGTTTGTTTTATATTTTTTATTTAAAACTGTGTGCTGCTTGAAGTGCATGGGAAATCTACTCAGTGAACAAAAACTGGTGCATGTCCTCTCTACACTGAGGGAGGGCTGGACTAGGTATTAATCTTATACTGGTCAGACTTTTGACCAGTGCAGGATGGTACAGTCCAGGGGTGCAAGGCTAGGAAGCTGTGGGGAATTGACTGAAGGAGCCTCTCTATCGTTAGTTCATGAGTGGCTGAGGAAAAGCATTCATGTAACTGCAGCTGGGTGTGTCCCTGCTTGTGTAAATGTTTGTGTGAGTGCAGGACTGGGAGCAGTCTGCAGTTTGTCACAGCCTCACAGTGCAAGTTGGGACTCAGATTGGTATGCTGGAGGGCTCAGCTGTACCCCAGTTCCAGGTTGCACCCCGGGGAAGCCTGTCACACCAGGTTCACAATTAATGTGGATGCTCAAGCATAGGCTTGAAAACACCAAGTCCACAAATCTGGGCTTACGATGCAGTGCAGACATACCCTTTGTGACCATGGTCAAGTCCCTTACTCTACCTGTGCTTAAACTCCTCTTCTGTAATTTGGGGACAATAAACGTTACTCTCTCCCACCCTTTGTCTGTCTTGCCTTTTATAGCGTAAGAGCCACAGGACAAGGAGTGTCTTTTACTACTTGGATGTATAGCACAAAGCACCTGGATCTTGACTGGGGTCTCTAGGTAAGGCAAATACAAATTAAATAAAGCAAGAAGAAACTAAACATAAGTGGGGGAGCGAGGTAGGGGTTTAACCTCTTTCTGTAATAATATTAGAAGGGATGTTTACTTGCCTGGACCAGCGTCCCAATTGTTTCATTCATAAATATTTTACCAGTAGAGAATCAGCTTGCCCAATCTTTACAATTGAGCTTTGATGAGACAGAGAGAGGGGAAAAAAAGGATTTCCATTAGTACTTTTGATGTTCTTTGCATACAGAATAATGAACATGAAGGATTCAACTTTTCTCCCTCACTTTATTCTTTTATCTCACAGAGCCATGCACAGTCTCAGGGGTCCTGAGGAAATTAGGGTCTGCACTGGAAAGCAGAATATGCTTTACTTACTGTTCCGCGATGGAACTCTTTCATCCGGACATCTCTCCTCCTTTCCATACCTCAGCTCGTCCGGATCGCTAACGGGGAGGTTGGGAAGGCTTTCGTAACCATGCTGGCTACTAGTCCAAAGAACTAAATCCTGCTTGTTTTACTCTCCGGAGTAGTCTTGTGGAAACCGTAAATGGTTAATGCCCTGAGTTGCACCAGCATACCCACACAGTGCTAACTCCTGCTGCCTGAAACGTATCCTCCTTCAAACTTCTTCCTGGAGAATTCCTCTGCAAAGCCCTCCACTTGCCAGTGGCTAGGCTGCCTGTAAGCCAGGACCTCCTGCTTACTGTGTGAGAGTTTGCTGAGGTTACTATGACCTCATTCTCCTTTTCTTCTCAGCCTGCTGTACCTTGCCATAACCTGGGCTGGGCTTGGTGGGACTGTCTTTACTGTGAGCATCTTGGGCCTTTGATCAGTACCCCACTGCTATTGCAATATAAGTAATAATCATATTGAATTGCATCTTGGGCAACACCAAAGGATTAATTTTTCCTTCACTCGCAACGTGGGCAACCTGATTGATTTCTTTGGCTGGCGCTGACGTGAGGTTAGGATTTAACCAAACTAGCTTATTTATGGTGCAAATATGGTCTAAGGAAACAACCAAACAGCTTTCCTTTTGGTCATTAATGAAACCTAGCAGCATTGGGGGAGCAGGGAGGGGAGGCTGCGGGAGATTATAACAACTGTTATAACAACTAACATTTCAGGATGGATTCTGCAAAATACTGATCACATCTCTACTCTCCTGGACTTCCATAGAGAGTCAAGGACAACGCCTAGCGGGAGGTGCCCACATCTCCTAGAATCAGGCCCCTTTGCATTAGCACAAACACCATTAGTACTGTAGCTTTCCCCTGTCCCAATGGTGCCAAATTAGGGGAATGTATTGCAATGCAGTGTGTGCTCGCTCTATGGACGGTGTTTAGCTGCTTTCTGAAAGTTAGTCACACCCAGATAATACCTAGATTTTCATCAGTAAACCTCAAAGGACAGTATCATTATTCCAATTTTACAGAAGGGGAAACTGAGGCATGGAGAGGCAAAGTGACTTGCCCAAGATCACACCCCAAAGCACAGTCAGGAATTGAATCCAGATCACCCAAGTCTCAGTCCAGTGCTCCAGCCACACAGCATATATATATAGTGGCAAAAACCACTTTGGACAGAGCTAAAACGATGAAATTGTTATTCAGATGTGCTAACAGAGAGTAGTTAAAAGTCAGGTGAATTTGCCACAGTCATACAGCAAGACAGCAGCAGGTTCAGAATGCAGGACTTTAATAGACAGCTCCCAGGCATCTGATCAGGATGATGTTAAAAAGGGCTGGCTAAACAAACCTAGTGTTGGTAGATACTTTATTCAGATTAAATGTAAGTGTCAATGCCAGCTGTCATTAAAAGGAAAGGAAAGGAAACAAAAAGGTCACACTAATGGTTCTGCAGATCACTAGTGGTCTAAAGAGCCCATCAGCAAAATTAAACTATGAGAACTAAGCAAGAGAGGAAACTGGGGCAGTAGAAAGGGAGAAGGGTCCATTACAGGAGCTTTCTCTTCTGCCTTTGGGGGACCAATGTTCTATTGTACTTTAAAGTAACGCTGAGGTTCAGACAGAAGACAGAACAACCTGAACTCAATCTCAATGCACTGCAGCATAACGTGGACATATCCTTCTCTCAGGGGCTCTCACAAGAGGCAGGGGATCCTACATACAGCATCACTGAAGATGCAGGGAAGTGCAGTGACCTTCACACAGGCTTTCCCTGTTTTACAGATCTGTACGCATTCCTCCTGGCATGCCAGTGCCAATATTTTCAAAGCCTGAGCTGCCGAGCTTTAAATTGCATCTTTTATTGTCTGTGTTGTAACACTGCACCCAGGCAATTATAGCCAACCTATTTTCCCTGCACTCATTCCTAAAGTGGAGCTTTCGTGTATGAGGCACAGATTATGGTTTCAGACTGGTTTTCAATTCACGTCCCCTTTCCATCAAGGACTCAGCCGCAGTCGTCTCTTCTTTCTCATGTGAAACTTGCCATACTTGTTAGATTTGATCAATGTAATTTAAAGTAATGGAGGGGAACATAAACAGAGTCCGGTGTCTTACAGAATTTTTGTATGAAGAGGCCTGAAAATACAGATAGCATTTTAAGGGACTTACTGGGAACCGAATTCAAATGAGAGTGACTGGGATGCTAATGTTTGCAGGAGAATTACCACTGCTCATTATTCATCCCCTCTTTTTGTCTTAAGAATGACTATGAAATCCAGCACGTGCCAAGTGAGGACTTGCACCAGGGTTCCGCTGGGTAGGAATAACTCAGCCTGTTAACATAACAGAATGCTCCCCATGTGAGTTGGTGGAATTTTTATAAAACATAGTTCTTGCCCCAATTTATTTTGCTTAAAAAAAGAAAAGAAAAAGAAAAACCAACACCTCATCCTCTGCCCCAGCCAAAACCTGTTGAAAAGCAAAGTAGAGGGCAGCAGCTAGGAGGATAGGAAGGAGGGTGACCACCACATGCCCCCCTCTCCATAGTGGGGATGCACCAGTGGGACAACTGCTCTTCCACAGCATCATCACCTTCAATTCTGTAGGACAGCCCAGAACAAATGAATGCTGTCTCCGCGTATAGAACTGGCTTGCTTGGGTTCCCATGCCACGGAGTGAAACTTCCTCTAAGGATGGAGCAGTAGCAGGGAGCACACACTGACCACACTACCAGAACGGTTGGGAGGAATGTGGAGGTGAGGGCCTGTTTTGTAGATGATCCTGGCCTCCACAGCCGCTCAGGGATGGGGTACGTCTACAAAATTCAGGGCCCACCCCTTGCATGTGGCATGGGAGGGGTGATCTCAGTCTATTTCCCAGGAGACATGTTCACAACACACCTTGCCACCATAACCGGCCCCTTACTGGCAACTGCAGCAGAAAGGCTAAGGATGGGCCTTGCAAACAGAACTACCTCTTCAGCCATGGATGGGTTCACTGCAGGAAAAGGTTGGTATGCTGGCAGGAGGGGAAGAGAGGCAGTTTGCACTATGTCTGCCCATGATGTCCTGATTCCACCTGTAAATAGAGTGCTCCAGTCTTCAGGATTGTCAGTCTGGTACTTTTCAAAAGTATGGACATTGCCACATTACTTTACCCTTAAAGTCTCCATGCAACAAATAAAAAAAAAGCTGCCAATGGTATATGCCTGCCGATACACTTTCCAAACTACTGATGATATGAAGCTCCTCATTTTGTTCTCTGTTTTGCAGGCTCATTCTCTTAGCCTTTTGTTTTCCAAATTCTCCATATTTCGTTACCATTCTGTATCCTTTGAGCTGGTGTCCTCTCCTGCCAACATAGCATCATGAGCAAGTTCACTCCTGACCCAGTGGGTAGAAAGCATTCCATTTCAGCTGGCTATGAAACATACTAAAGAGCTTCATGCTTCCTTTCGCCAAGTTTCTCCTTGGAGGTAGCATAGACAGAGGAGCTGCACGATGGTGCGGCTGATGGAAAAGTTATGGCGCTGGACTCCACCTTTATTTCAGGATGGGAAGAAAAGTGTGGCCGTAACAGAGATGAGGAAACTGTAGGATGCACAGGATCAGATTCTTCACAAGATCTTTAGAAAACGAGGGTGAGAATCCCAGCGTTGCTGGCATCAACTAAATGCGTGTTACCATAGTGGCTAGAGGTCCTAGCAGAAACTGGGCCCCACTCGCCTAGGTACTGTACAGACACATACTAAAAGCCAGTCCGTGCCCCAAAGAGCTTCTGGTCTAAGATAAAGGGTGGGATGCGAAACAAAGGCACAGAGAGGGGAAGTTACTTGTCACACAGCAAGTCACTGGCTGAGCTTGGAAGAGTCTCCTGACTCCCAGTTCAATGCCTTATCCATGGACCACACTGCTTCTCACAATTCTTACATTTGCACATGCAGATGGGGGGCCTACAAACAACGGGCCAGACAGGTGTGTTCAAAAGGAGATCCTCTGCCATGCTCAAGTCCAGGGGTGAGGGAGAAATGCTGTCCCTCATACTCCACTGGGTGATAACCAGCCAAAAGAGAATGGGAGGAAGCAGAGCCATGAGACAACCACACCTCCCCTGAGCAGAAAGGAGACTGCAGCGTGCTCTCCCCTCTGCGTCCGTGCTCACACACTTTCTGGGAAATTTAAGCTTTTATTTTAATATCACTTTCTCCTGAAAAACAGACCCTTCTGGAAGGCGCTGCTAGGGACATGGCAGGGGAACCAAGCCTTTTAAAACCATTCATTATGCAAACAGCTCACTTATTACTGCTGAGCTGAAAGCAAGAATTCCAAGCATGCAAATAAAAATAACTGGGGGAGGAACAGCAAGTAAATGTGCATCCAAGTCTGGCTAACGAAGAACTCAGGTGATAAGTGCCCCAGATCCAGTGGGCAGAAATGAAAAAGTGACACAATGAGAGAGATTGCAGCTGATGGGTCCCTGCCCTTCCTTACATTCACTAGCTGACAGAAGTTCTTGCTTTCGGGCTCCATAGGGCCTTACACTAAGAGGATCTCAAAGCACGTTAAAACATTGGGATTGAATTCGTCCCAATGCAGAGGATCTGCACAAAGCCCTATCTATCATATAACCCTGTAAGACGAGGCTTAAATGCAGCACAGAGCTATGCATGGGAACCCAGCGCTGTGATGCATTGTGTCATTCATTCGGCCTCACAACAACTCCATTTTACAAATGGGGAAACTGAGGCACAAAGTGGTTATATAAATTCTTAAGGTCATACAGATCATTGGCAGAGCAAGACATGGAACCATAGACAATGCCTTGATCTCCTGACTCCCAACTCTGGATTTTAGCCACCAAACCATAATAACCTTGCCATGACCTATTGAAAATTTCACCGGTAAAAATTAAATCTCCGGGGATGAGCTACTGTGATGGAACTTTCTTATATGTCCTTTAAAATATTCCAGAGGGGTTGTTAATGCTGGATAAACTTCAGAAGATACAGAGTCAGAGTCTGATCGGGAAAGGAGACAACACTTCGGATGCTTAGCAGAACTATCCACAACTCTAGAGTCATCAATATCTGGCTAGAAATATCACGAGAACAGTCTGTCCAGTGGTGTTTCAGCACTTCTTTTTCCTAGATGTAGAACTGCAGAGTTGCATGGGTAATCCATGCCGGCAGAGTCTGAGTCTTTGCCCTCTAGAGTATGGACCAGTCTGCTATGGCCTCCAAGCTATGTCAGAGATTCAGTAGTCTCAGGTTTGATCCCTGCAGATGAACCAGATGGTGGTGTCATTACACATGAAAAACAACAACAATGAATTGAATGTTACAAAACCTTCAAAGTTCAATTCTAGAAACAAACAATGGTTCAGTGTAGTATTTTCCCCAATGCCAGCATTCAAGGTCAAATGGAAAAATATATCTTTGTAGTTTTGCATTTAAGTCTATTGTTAGCATCGTTATGTTAATATCATCAACAGAATCACTATGTTAATGTGGTTTTTAAACTCTGCCGTAGCTGTCACAAAGAATAATTTTAATGCACCGGAAAAATAAAATCAGTTCACACCTTGATCTGTAATTAATGCCCTTCAGGAAATATCTATGTAAGGAGGTCCCTCCGCTTTTTTGCATGTAATGGCAAGCTGAACGCATGAGATCCTATATGGAAGGCATACTTAGCTTCCAAGTGTTGAGTGCCTATAGGATTGGCTCATTTTGATATGCTCATGCCTTTACATAAAATCAATAACGTGTTAGTACAAAAAGTGGTAAAAAGTTATACGGGAATTTTGGTTGCTGAATATGTTCGCTTCCAATCCTGCATGTATAACCCACACACCTCCTGGGTGTGGTGTTCTGTCCCATCTAGTAGCACCGAGACTGCTTAGAGAAAGAGAGATTAATGAATCGGCTCTACAGCCTTAGCAAAGGGCCAAACGGCTTTTAGCTCATGCAGTAGAGGCTCATGCACTAAACTCCCGAGGGCTCAGGTTCAATCCTGCCCGCGGACGACTGGGGTCTGTCGGCGTTACACATGGTCAGTGAGCTACTCCTATGAGCAAGGGACTGCAGGATCAGGCCTTTGAAGAGTATATTGCGAATTAAGCTTTCAAAAATGAAGATGATGGTTACATATAAGAAAAATCATGGCACCCGACTGGCTGACAACTGACACGTTATTATGTTTCTATCACTCACTTCCAGGGAGTGGAACAATACTTAGGTCTGAAGCAATGTCAACCAATCAGATTGCATGCGGAGATAAGTGCTTCCTGCCAGACTGCAACTGAATTCAGTGAGCTTAGACGTGGGGAGAGGAGAGCACAAGTTTACCAGGGCCTCTAACTCCACACACTGGCATACAATGAAAAACGGTTACACTTTTTATATTCATGGCCACAGTGGAGAGACTATTGCATACTTCAAAGGAGAAGATTCGCAACACTGTACATGTAACAATACACTGATCGACTTCATGAGTCAGTGAACATTGAGATGCACTGCCCTTCGAGATAGATGAAGGGCAACCACTCCAAACCGAGTGGTCCCACTGAGTAAAGCTACTCAGGCGTATATGTGTATGCAAGACTGGGCCACACATTTGTTCTCCATCGCAGCCAAAATGAATTGCTGCGGCTTCTTATTCTGACGTCATGCAGCTGACTAATTCTTGGGGAATTCTTATTATGATGCCTAGCTTTCATACAGCACTTTGCATCTACAGATCTCAAAGCCCTTTAACAAAAGAGTAAGTATCTTTGTCATCATTTCACAGGTTGGGAAACAGACGCATCATTTCACAGCTTGGGAAAATAAGCAACTTGTCCAAGGTCACACACACAGCATGCCAGTGGCAGTGCTGGGAACAGAACCCAGGTCTCCTGTGTCCCAGTTTATTGCCAATAACCGACCTTGGGGCAAAAAACCCACAATCTGCTCCATGGAAAATACTGTAGCATACGGACAAGTTAACGGGTTATTGGAAGTCAAACACAGTAGGAGAAAGCCCTAATGGATTCATCTCAGATGTATATCTCTAGAGAAGAAAATAAATGGGATGTTACTGCAGGATCTGATCCCTTATTCACAAGGAGTGCTCCCTACTCATTTGAGTAGTTCTATTAGCTCTGAGGACTGCTAGCGACAGTAAGAACTGCAGAATTAGGGCCATCAGTTGTAGTGTTAGAGGAATGAAACATACATCAAAACATGAATAACCACCACCCAGAGTATTACATGCTCTCTGAAATATATGTCAGCACACCTTACAGAAGATCTAACTGCACTGGGGGGACCATCATTCATGGCAAGCGGATGATACCAGAATAGCTGAAAGGAGCTGGGAAGACAGATACCCCATACTTCCAGTGGAGAGATGGTGAGATTTGTTTTTCGCAGAATAAGGAAAACGTGATGTTACTGAAGAAAACGAGCACTGGCATGGTTTATCATCGCTGATGGGGATGCTCATTATAATATGACCACCTATGGAGCACAGAAGCAAACAGCCGCACTCATCAGGTATAACATGCTATAGAAATGAACTGAGATACTTGGGCTTTTTTATCACAGGAAACAACAATCTTCAGCCCAGCAATCAACAAGTCAATATAGCAATATTATGGCGCCAACATGAGAGAAGCTCAAACCTCATGGTTTAAGGTTCAGTTTGACTCTAGGGTTGGAGTTTTTAGAAGGGCTCAGCAGCCACAAAATGAGGCCAGATTTGAAGAAGAAGAAGAAGAAGGAGCTCACAATCCAGCATTTCCCATTGAGAAAAACAGGAGTTCAGTTCTTGTAAAAATCTGGCCACTTCATGTAGGTACCAACATGTGGAGCTGAACTCTTTGGAAAATCCAACCCCAACTTGTGGTTTCTAAAAATTCTGGCCCCCATACATCCAAAATGTAAAACAAGTATCTTTAGCAAATAAAACAAACAACGATACTGACCTACCTCACAGGGGGTTGTCAGACTAATTAGTGTTTGCAAAGCACGTTGAGGTCCTTGCATGACTAGGGGAAGGAGTGGGCTTGACCCTCTTCCACCGGAAGTTAGGGGCAAAGCTCACATTGACCACAGTAAAATGGAATCAGGTGCCAAGGCCTTGAGGAACAACTTCCACTGGAATAGTGAGGCTCTCTGGAAGTGCGAAAAGGCACCCCTAGCACGTATGGTCGGGGTACTGGGAACAGCCCAAGGTCAGATAGCGTAGTCCAGCCTTGAGGACAGAAATACAAACTCAGTAATGGCAATAGGATGTCAAGAATGAAGTGCTCTGTAGGCCAGTGTGAATCATACAGATACTTGTCTTTCCTATCATCTGTTTTGTGCCCAGTGCTGCATTTAAGATACTCAAGATCCACGCCTCAGTAATTACTGAGAACCCATCGCAGGCAAGGCTAGCAGCATATAATTCCAAACCTGAGGACTGATTAATTATAAAACAGGTTGCGATTACAAACTGATGTCAAATTCCGTGCTTTGCTACCGGATTTGTCCCATTACCATGCATCTATTGTGTATATATATATATATATATATATAAATATATCTCAAAACACAACCAGCAGGGCACTACTGAGACATGCAGTAAAACAAGCCCTGATCACATTTACGGCTGAATTCTTGCTACATCTTATTCCTGAATCTAAACACAGTAGCAATTGTAAGAGATTTTCTATAGGGGAATGAATTGTCAAATGAGTGACAGTCTAGTTCAGTCTCTCTCTCTTCACTGCCCATATCCTTCCAATTTGGGGAAAGAGGAGTACGAACACTACACATTTTTACGAAGTGTAAATTAGAGGCACTCAGCATGAGTCAGGATCTGGCCCTTAATATTTATAGAACCCCGGCCTGCAGAGTACCAGACTTGTCTATGCATCTGCTTTTCTAGTCCGTGCACCCACCATTGTAGCATCTGGGCACCATATTCAAAATGAAGGGTCATCATTACATCTATCCTCCCCCCATTTTCAGCTGCCTCCTCCAGTGAGATTAGTCTTGGTGACTGTAACCCAAGGAGAAACAATGCAGGGATGTTCAGCTGCTCTTATCAGGGAAAGGCCTGTTCCAGAGCTGGCCTTTCAAAGCAGCAGGCCGCTGGCTCCTCTTGTATGTGCACAGAAGCTCCCGATTATTGTTTAAATGGCAGACTATGGAGTCTGAAATTAAGAACAATCAACTCAGGTCTTACTAAGCTTCAGGAGGCTTCTTGTGAGGGAGATGCAAATGAAAAATAATCTGGTCAGCCAGTTGCCACGTCCCGTTAGAGCCCATTTCGCTGATGGTCTCCGTCCAGGTTCTAAAAGACAGACCGTCACATCACTAAGAACCCCACCAACACCACCGTTGTCACCAATTAGCTCCCTCGTTGGCAATCTCCGCAGAGGCGCCAAGGACAAAGTGGACAAGGCTGGGATTTCCACGGGGGCCTAAGGGAGTGAAGTACCTGACTCCCCTTTAATTGAATGTAATTTCAATGGGTGCCTTATTCCCTTAGACCCCATGTGAAATTCCAGCCTAAACTACTCTTCAACATCACAGAGATGGGGCCCTCCAGAACAGGGCTGAGGCCCCGTGGTGGGGAAACTTATATTGCCAATGCCCTTCAGTGCCTGGTCTGTGGGTAGTAATAATAACAACTAGTACTTCACAAAGGAGGTCAGTATCGCTATCCCCATTTTACAGATGGAGAAACTAAGGCACAGAAGGGACTTGCCCAAGATCAGCAAATGAGTGACAGAGCTGGGGAAAGAGCCCACGTCTCCTGACTCCCAGTCCAGTGCTCTGTCCATCAGGCCACACTAAAGAACTCTATGAAAACTGAACTATCCAAAATCAATAGTCACTCCTGACTATCTGGGCCAAAATTATTTGTTGAGAAGTACTGTGCACTGGATTAGAAAGCCCCACATGCGAAGCTTCCACAAAGCTCTCCCCTCTCAGAAGTGTTTTACGACGTCATTTATCTGGGCGAAAGAACAGGCTTTAATCAGCCAGCAGAACCGCAAAGAAATAGAATATTTATAGGTAGCTGCGTCCAGTTACTAAACAAGATGAAATCCTCATAGGAGGCTATTAAGGAGATTGCTGGATTTCCTCTCCGCCGGGCAAACAAGATTATCTGTAACAAGCTTATCGACTTGGAAAAAAAAATAATCAGAGCAATGATGAGATAGTTTTGAAAGATAATTAATGATAGATGTGGGGGTGGAAGAGACGGGAATAACAGCTGCGTAACAATTGGAAAGGGACTCCGTAAACATAAGTCTTCATGTGTGATGAGACATAAGGCTATTACGTGACCCATTATATCGTCAGGGAAGGAAAGTAAAGATGCTTACAGTGCTTTGTTGCTGCGACTTCCCAAAAACAGAACTGCCTTTATCGCCTTTTAAATTCAAAGAAGGAAAAATCCCTTGCGAGTAGGTTTGGTAACCATTAGCTTTAACTGATCTGGATCAAAACAAGATTCCGCCAGCATCAATGAAACTTTCCATATAGTGTAACAGCGTTGCCTTTAGACATAGCTACAGTGATGTTTGCCAGCAGGAGGGCTATTCTTGTGAAAGGTATGCTCCAGGGCCAGTTGAAGTCAATGGCAAAACTCCCACAGACGTCAGTGGGTACAGAAGCAGACCTAAGAAGGATGGTCTTGTGGTTAAAGCACTGGACTGGGACTCAGGGAAGCTGGGTTCAAGTCCCAGGGCTCTGTGTGTGACCCTTGTCCAATCACACTTACCTCAGTGTCCCATTTGTAAAATGGAAACAACATTTCACTTCTCCAACTTTTATTCTGCCTTGTGGATTTGGATGGTAAGCTCCTCAGGGCAGGGACTGGTGCTCACTAGGTGTTTATATGGTGCCCCAATTCTGAGGGAGGCCTCTAAGCAGCACCAGAACACAAAGAATAATCTGCTTCCCCAAGATGCTGAGCACTATCAGCTACAATCTCTCATAGGATCAGGATCCTTAAGAACGAATGCTCAGCACCACCCAAGGATGCAATCAGAAACTTTCAGGACGCAGTTAGTGCCAGAGTTTGACAAGAAAAGAGTGGAAAGTAGAAAGGGATTTTAAAAGTTCTACATATACTGTTACTAAACTGGCGAGGTTTCTTTCTCCCAGAATTATTCTCAATACTTTCTGACCTGGAATTAAAAAAGCATCTCTCACAATGCAGATAAAATAGAAACGCTCAACCAGAGATTGTTGTTGAACTGATTGGTTTAAGGACATGGCATTTTTGAAGATTTCCACTGGGAAATCTTCCATAACGGATGTGCTCTCTCCACTGGGACTTTCCCCAGCATTTTGTCTGTTTGTTTCGGAATAATTATAATCTGCCTCAGGTCAAATTCAAATGTTTGATACAGTTAAAATACATTCTCTTTTACTGGGGAAGCACAGCTTAATCAGCGTTCTGATATCTGCGGTGTAGCTGATGCCTTTCAGACCATAATCAAGGGGACATCAGAAAATATTTCACTTCATTCTGTCTTGGACCTCCCTGGATTCTAATGCCCCAGGGACCCATGAATACATGGGCCGAACTACTCTCCTTCCAGGATGGGAGTTGATGATACAATCTCCCTTCCTCCATCGCCTCCACCAGTCTCCAAATTCAAGTCAGACCTGGCTCACTGCGTCTAACTTCTCTGGTCCCATCCACTCTTCTGTCCACCTAAGTCAGTTCCACGTCTCTCCCCCCCTTGGTACTTGTATAGTTCCCATTTGAGCACCTCACTATTTATTTGTTTTACAGCAACAGCTTGGAGCCCCAGTCAAGGATTAGGACCCAACTGTACTCGGTGCTGCGAAAACACAGCAAAAAGATGGTCGCTGACAATATAAAAATAATGAATTTAACCTCACAACACCCTATTACAGCTGGGAAGCTGAGACACAGTGAAATAATGAACTGAGCTGCTTAAGGTCATGCTGGGAGTCAGTGGTAGAATTGGGAATGGAACCCAGATCTGGGAACTGAGATCCAGTCTAATGCCTACCATAAGGTGATCAATGCTGGCCTCTTCTGTCCCCTCCCAGAGACCCCTGAGAGTTGGGGTTCCACTTCCACTCATGGTGCATCATCCACCCATCTGGACTTTTCTACCCCTCCAACCTGCTAACTTCCCTCTCGACTCTTTAAACCTCGCCTTCTGGTATTCTCTCCCCACCCCTCCATTGCCAGGGGTCCAGACCACAAACAATGCCAGCCCCACAACTAGCAATTATTGAGCTCCGTGTGGACAGTCTCAGCAGAAGGGGGCAAAGAAGGTGAGGGAGGGGAAGAGTCTCACACTGCTCACAAATGGCATCTGAGTGACGCGAAGGAGCTCCAGAACGAGCTCCTTCTGGCCATTCGAATCCCAAAAGGACAAATCACACTGACATGGGCCTTCACAAAGGGTGCAGAGAGGACCCCGCTGCAACAAAAGAAAGAAAGGAAGGAAGAATCTCCTCTAGTGTTTTATCATGTGTTACATGCAAGCTGATCGCGAGAAGCATAATCTGAATCTGATCTCTAATGCAAGGCACTAGGCACTTTTGGGTGCAGTAAAATAACAAGTAACAATAGAATCATAGAAATTTTGGGCTGGAAGGGATCTCAAGAGATCATCAGTCCAGCCCCCTGTGCTGAGGCAGGGTTAAGTATATCTAGACCATCCCTGACATAACTTCCCTAGATAAGTGCTTAACTATCCTTAGAATTAGGAAGTTTCTCCTAATATCCAGTCTAAATCTCCCTTGCTGCAAACTAAGCCAATGACTTCTTGTCCTACTCTCGGTGGAAATGGAGAGCAACTGATCACCATCCTCTTTATACCAACCTTTTACATATGTGAAGACTGTTACTGTGTCCCCGCGTGGCAATCCTCCTCATGGTCTTCATGCTCTGAGTCCCTGACGGGTTAGAAAAACCTGAGCTACAGCAGCAAGTTCATGCTTGATTAAGACAAACGTGATGGCTTTATTTCTCATGATGCTTTAACCATCACCCAGGGCTATGCATGTTGCAAAGTTGCATTTTTGACAGCAAATATGAATGCAGAGCACTTAAATAATTGATCTTGATGGTAGAGAAACAGTTACATAACTTATTCATCCATCTCCTTATCAACAGAACAGATAAAATGTCACTTATTTGAGGCTCAGAGTACCAGGAAGTCTGGAAACATGGGCACTGGTGAAAAGGTTGCATAGTGAAAAACAATGACATTTTTTAAAATGCAATTAAGAAAAAGCAGTTGTCCAGCACATTTGCGGATAACCTAATAGATAGAAAATAGATACAATTATTTCTGTCCATTAAAATTATTTTGCTGTCATCTCAGTCCTTTCACTTCACTCTCATTGCAACGGATGACTCTGATACCGAATGTGCCAAGTGCCTAGAACCTTAAACAACTCTAACGGCTGCTTGCAGGAAGTCCAAAGATACAAAGCCACGTTTTCCCCAGTTTTCTACTGTTCCCTACACATTTCCCTAGACAGTTCACTGCTAGCCTCCGTCTGTCTCAGTAGATGAGGAAGTGTTGCCTGTCTAATGGCTAGACCAGGGGATTGATCACAACTCTTGGCTGCTATTGTTAGCGTCTGCCATGGACTCTGTTTATGAACGTTGGCAAGTCACTTAACCTGTCCATGCCTCAGTTTAATCCAGTCAGGAGCTAGAGCCAAGATCAGGGAAGTGGACATCTTTCCATCGATTTCAATAGGCTTTGGATCAAGCTTCTGAACAATGTACCTCCCAGAGCTACTGTGAAGCTTAATTCATTAGCATTTGAGAAGTGCTTTGAGATCCTTGAATGAACTATGCCAGAGTGCAATGTGGTATTATTAATGCCAACAGAATGAGAAATACATGCTTAATGCTTCGGTCTGAAGCATGTGTAGTAAGGGCTTGTGAATGAGGTCACCCAAACATCCCTAAAGGAACACCGCTCAAGACTTTGATTGAATTAACATTTTGTAAATTTTTTAAAAATGCCCATCCAGCAATGTAGAAGAGGGACAATACAAAATTGTAACATTCAAGTTTGAAGCTGATGAGGAAGGAGGCAGGACAAAAGTGATTTTCTGCTGCATCACAGCGGTACAGGAGCAGAGTTTTCTGTTGCTGGTATCCAGTGCAGAATAGCACCGTCTGCATCCTTCACTCAGAGAGCCAGCCCCAATCATGCAAACAGTAATCACATTATCCAGATTATCGCACTATACTCCACAATGTGCCTGCACTGGGACTTGGATTTACTATAACAGGGGTGCGGGTGGAGGGAGGTTAAGCAAAACACTTTGGGGAGAAAAAGGCTCATTTTTCCCTCAAGTGGGAAAACCGTGGCCAGAAAACCCTTGCGAGAGCTTTCTGAAAGAGCGGCAATTCAAATCCAATTAAAAAACCAACAAAGATTTTCAGTCTCACTAACCCTAGGAGGAATCCAAATTAAAAACGAAGGCAGACAGGCAAAGCCCTAGATGAAGATAAATGAACAAGAGGTGAGCGTGTTAAGGAGATGCCCTGTCACTCAGCCACCCCGGATGCGATACTGAGACAGCGCTTGGTATCACAGCACAGCATTAATTCCAGCAGGGTTTGACCATGGGGCAGCTATTCAGCAATGAATCCCTCCTGGAATCACTGACAGTGGAAAATGAAATTTTAGTTAATACACGTTTCGTCCCGGCACCATGTTGAAATGAAGTAAATCTTTAAATAAAAGGAAACGCCAAGAACGACACCTACTCGAAAGGAACGACGAGTCTGAGTCTGTTCTACGCGTCTGAGACTTACCATTCATTGGCTTCTCCCTCTCAAGTGGATTGAGTGTTGGTGAAATATTACAGCCCTCCAAATGGAAGTTCTCTTTTCTGTCCATACAACAGCAGCAGCAAGGGTCAGTTTCCTCTCCCACACCACCCCCAGTGGGAGAGGTGTTCAACTTTCAAGGACCATTGAATTCCTGGGCCTGTCTCCTGTGACTACCACAAAAGGTACCAAATAGTTGTGACCTGGGCAGCAGCCCACCGAGAACTGGATTGTTCCAAACCACTTATTTCACAGGGGCTCCTGTGAAGCCTCTGAAGGTAACAGTTTGCCCCCTACAATTATACCTTGATTTTAGTGCGGAGAACAGTCCTTACGAGGGAAATCACTAGGGCTGAGATTTTCACAGCCACTCAAGGGCTTTAATGGGAAGTGAGCAACCAAATCTCTTAGGCCTTCTCTGAAAATCTCTAACCTCAGAGCCAGGTACGGAGGGCCTGATTCTGTTCTCACATGGGTAGAGGCCCGGAGTAACTCCACTGAATTTGATGGACCAATGTAAAAGCAGTATGAGAACAGAATCAGGCCCAAAGTTCATGGGAAGACTGGTGTAGCCAACGATTGCCTTACAGACGTCAGGATTTTTTCTCGGGAAATAATTCTGGATCTGTAGAAACGCTGGCTGCAGCCAACGCGTAGTCACAGGAAGATGCAGTGTTCTCCACTATCATTTCTCTGGTGCAATAGGTTTCAACTTCATCCTGTTTCCTTTGGCCTCAGATCAAGCAGGCTTCTCACAGGAATTTTCCATGATCCTGTGGCAAACTCCCCAGAACAATCCAGTCCCTTAACTGACTTGCACTCTGACCTCATCTGTAGAAGGATCGAGACTGTGCACGAAACACAAGCTTCCTTCAGTAAAACTTAATGTTCCAAATGACATAAGAGTCCAAAAATTGAAGAACTGCAGGCAACAACGGGCGATATTATAAAGCTACATGGGAGGTGATGCATGTCACCAGCTCAGCTGCTCTCTCTCTGCTCATCATGGTGATCTTTGTTTGGACTGGTGATCTCTTGCAACTTCCAGAGTCAACCCTCCCTACCCAGACCACGATCATCAGTGATGAGATTCCTGAGCATTGCTCCTCCTCGGAGACTCCTGAGGGCCCCAAATGACATCCCTCTACTGTTTTTTCCCCAGCACACTCCAATAACTTTCCCCATGCAGCCTCTGCTGTGATATTAGGGACAGTACTTTTAAGGGCTGACCTTCCAGGCGAAAGGCTCTGAAGCTCTTGTTATGCTCAGCCAGTTGCAATCAGACACAGTATAAAGCAGAGTTCTTGCCAGCACCTTGAATACCGAGTGACCACTGAACATCACATCTGCAACCATCCCACAATCTCTCCTAAAGAGCGAATCCTGAACGTCACCTGATTATTGCCTTGCTTGGATTGGAGGTACACAAAGCACCACATAAACTGGGATATCGACAGGACCTGATCCACAGCCCACTTAAGTCAACGGGAGTCTTTCCACTCACTTCAGTGGGCTTTGGATCAGTTCCTTAATCAGGAAACATTTATTCAGAAGGAGTCTTAGGAAGCAGATCTGAACTCCAGGACGCTTAACTGCAAAGATGGCTGATTAATGAGGATATCTTCAAATGACCGATGATTATAAGGTCTTTTGTATCTGTCGCAGTCTGGTTCTGCCTATTTGCTCGTAGCATAGCTCCAAGTCTGCCCACAGCTCTGATACAGGCTTAAAAGCCTATTGTGCCACCACTGCCTCTTCTCAGATGATACTTAGCATCGTTCCATGCTAACTACATTTGCTGTATCCACAAGCCAGGCACCTCCCAGGCAGGGCCGGCTTTAGGACCGGCGGGGCCCGATTCGAATACCCGGCGGCTGTCCGGGTCTTCGGCGGCACTTCGGCGGCGGGGGGTCCTTCACTCGGCTCCGGGTCTTCCGCGGCACTGAAGGACACACACACACACCCCCGCCGCCAAAGTGCCGCCGAAGACCCGGAGCGGACCACAACCGGGTGAGTAAAAAAAATTAAAAAGGCGCCTAAGGTTTGGGGCCCTCTTAGGTGCGGGGCCCAATTCCGGGGAATTGGCCTAAAGTCGGCCCTGCTCCCAGGTGTTCTTGTTCAATCCCTACTCCAGTGCAGATACTGCCTCCTCTGATCACCAGAGATATTTCCAGCAACTCAAGGGTTGAATAATGAAAGACAGCTCAGCTATAGCTACATAGTTAAATTTCTTTTTACTGCATGGACCATAACTTCAACAAAAAAAAAAAACATCTTCTCCAAAAAGGTATGTTCTTCCCACATGCTTAAGCAAGTCACGGTGTAGAAATAATTCTACTAGTCTGGGCCATATTGGGCTATTACACGGCAACGCCAATACATCTCAGCTCTTTGATATTTATATTTGATTCGTAATGTACTGAGGGTTTTTCCCTCCCGTTGATGCAGATCAAACCAAATAACTCAAGCTGAAGAGGTGAGAATGTGACCGTAATTATAAATCCTGGAGACACAAAAAGTTCTGCATCCAAGGTGATGGGTGGCTATATTATGTGTGCTGAATGCAGGTAAGAGCAAAAAAGTTCTCCCCGCTACACAGAGCTCTCAGGGACACGATGCTGTCAATGCACAAAGCACACATTGTCCAGCAGTGCGATTCGGTGCTAGGTAATTAACTCTGGGAAAAGCTACAGCTCTTTATCTTGTGCAGGAGGAAAGTCAGTCTATGATAACTGCGAAAGCTACCTTGGGTTTGTCCATTCGGATCCAGTTTGTGTTCTTATCCCCCTGAGCTCTCCGGCTTTCACTGCCACGTTCCACCCTGGGGTGTAGGGGCATGAGAGTGCTGAAAGTTCACATCCAGCAGCAAAGAGCCTCAAAAGATCAGGCCTGACTCCCAAGCTACTTTCTGGAGATTTTTTTGTTTAAATGTATGCATGTGAAATAAGGAATGGTGAAAGAAAATAAGCACCCTGACTTTGGAAAGCATGGTGCATTATAGTAAGGAGCGTCAGATCCTAAATCTCTGTATGACAGAACAACAGAGGAGGGTAAAGATCATAGGAGTAATAAGAGAAGCCATGAATTCCACCATTCGGTTTCAAGGAGAGAGAAAGGATATTGCACAAATGTCATGAAACAACAGTGCCGCAAAGAGCGCTCTTATCCGGGCTACTCATGCACCTCAGGCAAGTGCTGAGGCAAGCGTGCGAAAGCAGAGTGCCTTGAGCAACCTGAGTAGAGCAGGGATCCAGTGTAAACGCATCGCCTTATTTACTCTCTGACTTTATAAAAACATGGGCATCAAGGTGGTCTCTGGGCACACACAGGCTGAGATTTTCTATTAATTCTGATGGGAACTGGGCCTCCCAAATCTCTTTGGGCTTCCTCCTGCAAGGAGCTCATCACTCTGGCCCCAATCCAGCACAGCACTTAAGCATGTGCTTAATTTAAAGCACGAGTGGTCCAGTTTACTTCAACGGGATTTACTCGCATGGCACTCATAAGCCACAGTCATAAAGAAGAGACGAGAGATCAGTGCAACAGGGATTTTTATCGTTGATTATTTTACTGTATTTGTATTAACGGTAGTACCTAAGGATGCCAACGGAGGCTGGGGGCCATTGTGTTAGGTGCTGTATGAAAAGAGAGAGGGATGGCCGCTGCCTCAAAGAGCTTATTCCCTAAATAGACGGGACAGAGTCTGATTATTAGTGTTCTGCGCACACTTTACACTGGTGTAAACAACTGTCTAGAGCAACGGATAATCAGGTCGTCAATCTTTCCAAACATTTTTATTTGTTTCTCTGTTTAAAACTATTTCAATGCCCTCAATCTTTCTGTCAGGAGCAGAACATTCAGTAATTCAAGTGGGTAAGGAGGGGGAAAAAAGTCAAATCACCTGAACCATTCTATTGGAAATCAAAGTACTGAGGGATCCTACCACATATTAAATCTGTACTTACAAACTAATCAGCACAGACAAAAGAACTTGTCTAATTATCAGACCGCAGTCACTTAAATAATGAATTATATGGCCTATTCAAAAGTATGATAATAGATTGGAGGTTGGAACATTTGCAATTAGCCGCTCCAAAAAAGAAAAAGTATGAGCTGAATTTGAGAAACTAATCTCACAAAATAACAGCTGATCTTTCCAAAGACACATCAAATGGGACAAACCTTCAAAGATTAATTATAACTCAACAAATGCAATTGGCCTGAAAAATGACAAATTTCTCTTAAGTTCTTGCTTTCACGGCTCAGTGTGCTCTCTCTTACAGACACACACACACACACACACACACACACACACACACACACACACACGTACGCCCCTTTTCACATCTCTAAGAGAATAAACCTTAACCTGTTTTTTTTTTTAAAAACTTCATGTCAATTTATTTGGGGGCACGCTTTGGTGTTCATGGCCCTGGCTTCATAGGGGAGGAAGGATGACCAGTACAGGTGTAATTGTACAACAAATAATGATAATTTACTGTCTTCTTCCTGGCAGGCCCTTTGATAATGGCAGGGAACAGCAGTGGACAGGCTGTGTCCCAGCTGGCCTTCTGTGACCCTGCCACAGAGCAAAGACAGTTTCCTTCTCCCCACCACGCTTCCCACTTTCCCCAGGGGCTAGCTCAGGGGATGGAGGGCAAGCTCCAGCAGCAGAATGAATGGGAGGAGAGGGGAAGACCAGTCAGACACTAGTGTGTTGCTTGCAGGGAAGGAGACTGGGCCCTTGACTTTCTTCTGTAGACCATACTGGGTTCATCTGCTAGCAGGGTGCTGGCTCCGTCCCACTGCCGAAGTCTGCATCTTTTCATATCCCCTCCCCTTCCCAGGAGACCAGACCCATCTAAACCTCTGTGTATTGTACAAATGTGGCATTTGACAGAATTTCACAGCGCTTCACGACCATTAGTGAATTAAGCCGCACAATAGCTCTCAGAGGAGAATTTTTGTCCCCCTTTACACAGAGAGAAGCCGCTGCTCTAACCCTTGCCTTCAACTCTGCAGCCTTAGCCCCAGTTTTCCTGTGTAACCTGTACTAGACCAGCAAGACTAACTTCCCAAAGGAAGCATGTCAGTAAATATTCTTCTCTGCATATAACCGGTTTGTTAAATGAAATGGGAAGAGGGAAATCATGCTGCTACTGGCAAGTTTTATGGGAACCAGGGGTGCCTTTAAACACTCAATATTTGCCACTCTGCAGGGTTTGCAGTCCTGTGGCATCTCCATTGTTATGTCAGAACCCCACTGTGCATACACAGAATAAAAGACGGTTCCTGCCCCAAAGAGCATCCAATTTAAATAGACAAGGCAACGGGTGAGAAGGGAAACTGAGGCACAGCAGTGAACTGAGTTGCCCAAGGCCACAGAGCCAGTCCGTAGCAGAGCCAGGAACAGAACTGCGTCTCCTGCCTCCCAATGCAGTGGCCTATCCACTAGTCCACAATGTCACTTACTGCAAGCATTTGGATGAAGAATGATAAGTTTTCACTGTAGCACATCTTTAAATGGCTGCTCCGCTCCTCTTCTCACCTTTCACACGTCTCTTACACACACACGGTTATCCGCATTTTGAGTTCAAAGGCCATCACAGTGCAAAACCAGAGCAGGTTTCCAGCATCAATAAACCACAGAGCTGTGCATCCAGCCGGGTTTGCAGCACACCTGATGTTGTATTCTATACATTGCATTATCATGCATGATTTTAAGAAGAAAAACATTTGCTAAATCCACATGCAAAGTCCTCCTTCCCCCATCTGCTCTACTACAGGCTTGTATTGCCTCTGTTTACGGCTGAGCCATTATTACAACCCCCAATAGGCCAATGGTAAGAACTTAATAGAATTTTAAACATTTGTTCAAATGTCATAATTCACAAAAAACTGAATTTTCCTTGTGGTACCCCAACGCTTCTGGCTACAGTCTGCCTATTAACCTCTCAGCTACGACAAGTACAGTAACTCTGCAAGGAACATTTTACCTGGACCAGTTTATGTGAACTTACAAAATCCAACATGTTTAAGGGAAGAAGGCTTCAAAGACCCACAACTCCCAGACAACTCTCCAGTGAAAATGGGATAAGCGGGATTTGACTCCTTCTGGTATCCTGTTCAGTCTGTCACACAGTACCTTGCCTGTTCCATCCTGGATGGGCAGTGGAATAGGCACCTCAGGGATGATAAAATCCATACACCACTGCTGTAGTAACTGGGAACACTTACAATCTAGCTTAGGCTTGCAATGCATACTTTATGGGGCATGGAGTTCATTTTACTGTCTGTACAGCACCTAGCACAGTGAGGCCTTAAATTCTTGAGTGGTGCCCCAGACACTCCTGGAATTCAAATGACAAATAGCGATAACACGTCAATATTTGCATTATTCCTTATGGTGTGAAGGGCTTGTCTACGCTTAAAACGTGACAGCAGCACGGTGTGTTGCTGTAGCGCTTCAGTGTAAATACTACCTATGCCGCCGGGTTCTCCCATCGGCGCAGGTAACCCACCTCCGACAGGCGGTAGCTAGATCAATGGAAGAATAATTCTGTCGCCCAAAAGCTGTTTACACATGGACTTAGGTCGGCTGATGTACGCCACGCAGGGATGTGGATTTTTCACACCCCTGAGCCACATATATATGCCAACCTAATTTTCTAGCGTAGACCACGCCACAGGTAACGTCATCTAGCTATGGAAGGCAAACCGTTGGAAGTGTGAACACTGCAGCTCCTCTCGCTCACTCAGCTGGTTGCTCCCAGGACATGACAGAGGGGACCAGTGAGCAGCGTGGTGCTCTCTGCCAGACCGCAGGGCACTGATCTACAGTTAAGGATGGGCACACCCAGTTTGGAGGTCCAGCTCCAGTTCAGACACTCAACTAAAACCCTCTAACACTTAGGAGGCTAAACATAATTCACAAGCACTTTAAGGCCCCTTTACACTGCCGGAGTAATGCAAAGTGCCCTTAGCATAAATGAGAATAAAATCTTGTCCACCCACATGCACACGCACTGCACTAGGTGAAATTAAGGTGAGATTTTCAATCCATTGAGTTAAACCAGTTCTAAAGACTGGGTGGACATTCCTAAATCAATATAAACCCGGCCAATGTGCTTATAACTTAAGGTGATGAGGAAAAGGTTTTAGCTAAATTAAAATAAGAGTCTCCACCACACGGTTGAACTAAACTGAAGCAAATTTGTATGTAGACAAAGCCTAAGGAACCTGGAGTCTAAAAAACTGCACTGTATATCACATGAGAACAAGCTCTCTTTCTCTTGTGACAGCCTCAGCCCGAGAATCTCATGGGAGGAACTCCAGATTTGTTTGGAAATACACTAAGGACAGCCCGTCTTGCTATTGCAGAACTTCCAGTTAAAACCAGAAGAGAAAAGCCCCTCCCCTACTACAAAGCTATAAAGACAATCTGGTTCAAGTTCAGGTGGATGCTTCTGATCTGATCTATTCCAGTATAGGTTCTTAAACCACACTCATCACTATAGTATCTAAGCACCTTGCAGCAGTGAACTAAGCAACGCGAGTACCCATCTGTCCCGCTGTTGGTTCCTCATCCTCTCTCAATGGGAAGAAAGGTGTTGCAGAGGAGTGCTTTGTTTGGGATTTTTATTTTTACACACAAGTTATTGCATGTATCAGAGCAAGCCAAAGCAATGTACTTTGTACTTGGTCTGGAAAGTGGTGAGAACTCTGTACTACAAAGGGGTTTGGCCAGGCCTGGTTCTTTCCCTTGCTAATCTTCAAGATTTCTCAGCCTCAGAATCCCTCTTTCAGCTGTCGGAACTGTGCATCAAGGAGAGGATAAATCACCGGTCTGTTGCTGTTTTCAAGCCTCCATTTTTAGTTGTATCCTGAGCAATATTTTCTCTGGGAAGACTTTAATGCCTGCTGAAGTCCTTGAACTATTTAAATGCAGAATGGGATCACATTCTGAAAAGCACATCCCAGAGTATAGTATTTTCTGCGGCATGAAAAAAAAAAATATGGAGAAGACAGATGACAACTGATTGTAAAATTAAGTAAAAAAATAATGAACAATAATGAAAAGGTTTTAGCTAAACTAAAATAAAAGTTTCCACACAATTTAACTAAACTGAACAAATGTGTGTGTAGACAAAGCCTAAGGAACCTGGAGTCTATAAAACTGCACTGTATACCATGAGAACAAGCTCTCTTTCTCTTGTGACAGCCCAGTCTTTAGAACTGGTTTAACTCAATGGATTGAAAATCGCTCCTTAATTTCACCTAGTGCAGTGCAATGCGCATGTGTGTGGACAAGAATAATGAAATCCAAAACAGGGCTAGTCTACACTACCCGCCCGGATCGGCAGGTAGAAATCGATCTCTCGGGGATCGACTTATCGCGTCTCATCTAGACGGATACATCGATCCCCGAATCGACGCGAGTACTCACCTCATCAGAAGGAGTAAGCGCCGTCGACGGGGGAGCCGCGGCAGTCGATTTGCCACCGTCCTCACAGCGGGGTAAGTCGAATAGGATACATCGAATTCAGCTACGCTATTCGCGTAGCTGAATTTGCATATCTTAAATCGATTCCCACCCCTAGTGTAGACCTAGCCACAGTGTGTGTCTTCAAGATCAGAGACCAGAACCTTAACAGCAGGAATAGATTTTTAAATGAACACACTTCTCCTGGCCTAATGTAATAAGCTGGTGTAATTCTTCTTCATTTTAAAAAGGGGGTTTAATAATATGAGCGCTGTACATGAGGATTGGGGGGAGGGGGGAGTCAGACAAGGTCAAATTAATTTACACAGCCTTATCAAGGCATTCAAGTGCTCTTTGAGTTCCCCCGGTAGGCCTTGATCCTGCAAACAGACCCATGTAGTCAGAACCCCACAGCCACACAGAGCCCGTGTGTTTAAAATGATTGACCAAGTGTTTGCAGGATTAGCTCATACTGTAGCTCTAGTCGAGACCATTTAGATAGCTCGTAAACTAACCGTTAAATGCAATTTTATAAAGTTAGGATTTAATTTTGATTCGTTTCATTGGCACTCACCCCCAAAGCATCTAAGCACCTCACCAATGCTTCAGTTTCAACGCCTTTGTTAGGTAGGGAAGTATTATTCCCATTTTTACAGGTGGGTAAACTGAGCCCTCGGGAGACTGCAACCTGGATTTTCAAAAATCACCCACAATTGGGTCCGGATTTTAAGAAGAGCTCAACACGCAGACTGTAAGCTCTTTGGGGCAGGGACCAGCTGTTTTTATTCTGCGTTTGTCCAGTGCCTAGCACGGGGGTCCATGACTACACTTGCTAGGCACTGAGGGAATACTAGGATGCTGAGAGCTCTTGTGAAAAAAAAATCTAGCTGGAAGTCAGCAATGGGAGCTGCTGAATACCGAGCCCGTTTGAAAAATATAGTCCTTGGTGGCTCTCTCAAGATCAGCAAGTGTGTTGCAAGAACATAACCCTGATGGCCTGTCCTGCGGTGCCTTCATCACACAACACACAGGCCAGATCCGCAGTGATGTAAATCAGCATCACTCAATAGATATTAATGGAGCGACACCAATTTATAACGGCACGATCGGTTTTGCTTTGTGTTTGTATTACTTAGATATAAATAAAATAAGGCAATCAATCTATATATCTAGCAATCGATATATGAAAAAGGCAGTTAGAGCTCTGGAGAGGAGACTATTTTATATAGAGATGGTATAAATCCAAATAAATAAATATTCTGAACTTTATATAGCCTGTAACATTTAAAAAAAAAAAAAAAAACTCTCCATAAATCTACATTTTAAAACGTGTCACTGCAGGAAAGCTATTTTAAAAAATATTCTTAAAGCCCAATAACCTTTTCAGTGTCCCTTTAGTAAGAGCAATCCCTAGATCCCCAAGCTGTGCCTCTGGCTGGCTAGTTCTGCTTCATCTTGACGATGCTTAGATACTGTAAACATTACACAAGCCAGGCTGCTGCCAAAGCTATTCTCCAATCACTGCATGCTCCTTCTTCACGGGAGCAGGGCACTGATTTAGGGGGTGGCTAGGGTGCAGGAACTCCCCGTGGAAAGAAATCTACAGAGGGAAAGGGGCGGAAAATTCTCAGCACTATATAGGGGCGTTTGGCCTAGGTCAGCACAATGCAGAAGGTCGTCATCTTAAAGCGCCCTCTGTCACAAAGCTTAAAGGACTCCCTTTAATTCGTGGCATTAACTTTGCCTCATATGCATCAATGTTTCATGAAGGACTCCTGTTAAAGCTCCTTAGGGTGACCAGACAGCAAATGTGAAAAATTGGGACGGGGGTGGGGTGTAATAGGAGCCTATATAAGAAAGACCCAAAAATCGGGACTGTCCCTATAAAATCAGGACATCTGGTCACCCTAAAGCTCCTACAAAAGGCTCAGGATCAATTCTTATTCCCTGGATTTACAAGCTCTTCTTGCTCCAAAACATTAGGGGTCTACTGTAGCATCAGAAGGCCTTGAATGTAACACTTTTGCTTTTCTTACTGTATAAACCAGAAACTAAGCAGCTACTGCAGGTTTAAATCTCAGTGTGCTACTTAGCCATCTGCTGTTCTCTATAATCAGGAGTGATGCTAAAGTTTCCTTCTTGTGCTGTTACATGAACTAGCTTTATTGCTCTCCTGAACTCAAGGGCCTGAGCATTTTCCTTGATCTCCTTTGCATGTACTGATTTAACACTGTCGAAGTCAATGCGACTTTGTGCTCAACAGAACATCCTTGATGCAGATTTGAAAATAAAACAATATATTTCAAGCCTAGGTAATAGAGGGGGGTAACATTTATCTACTCGATGTTTCAAAAATATACACAGATTTTATTTCTTACAAAAATGTGATACAAAAATATTTTTCATATAAGCTCGCTTTTGACATAATTTCAGCCTGATGCAATTAGAAATGGCAGGGATGTTAACACACAAAAATTAGGGGAGGTTACCAAACATTACACACACATTGGCATGGATTGGTAGTTTGTTGTCTTAGGGCACAATCCTGAAAATACTTACACCTATGCTTAAAGTTAAGCATAGAACAAGTCCCAGAGAAGTCAATGAAGACTGTTCAGGCACTTAAAATTAGCTACATGGAGGTTTCCAGAACCAGATCCTTAAAGTCAACTTTGACCTAAGACTTATATGTACGTGCGCATAAACACAGACACACACACAAAGCTGGCATATACATTGTAATAGACACAGTTTTTCCTTCAAATAATAAACAGTTCCCTGCCATTGTTCGAAAGCCAAACACTTCAGATTGTGCTAGTGCATGAGAATTAAAAGGAGTAACCAACTAGAAATTCCGTACAGAATAACCAACCAACAGTGGAACTGACTAGACTGTTTTCATTGGTGAACTCCACAGAAATGCAAGAAGTGAAACCAACAAAAGTCAACAGTGAAAAGTAAATCAGATTTTAAAAATTATTTTGGCATTATTCTCTCACTATTCTAATACACCAGTGTAAATCTGGCCTGACTTCAATGGCATCTCAATAGGATGATGGCAGATTTACACAGGCATAATGGCACGGAATAGGACATTCTGAGTTTAAAGAATCTAAAATGGTATCTGTAGCACAGAGAATTTTAACCTGATGTTATCCCATATTTCAGGCCAGTTTTTCAAAGTGGATGCATAAACTCTAGCCACATAACTATTCACTTGCTGCAACCACAAATCCTGCATTTGTGCACGTAAATAAGCATTTACTTGTGGAAATCAGATCAAGGTGCTTCTCAATGGGTATTTAATTATAAAGCAGCCCAATCTGCCTGCACATGCAAATGTGCGATCTGTGGATGGATGCAGCAGATGTGCATGCAAAATCTGCAAATGCAAGTTAGCTGCCCTCCTACGATGAAAAGTTAGCCCCCTAAGTAGCTACTTCGGGCCTCTTGGAATAGTGTTTGTTTCCTGAAATATGCTAAAAAACAACGAATTTCACATAATAGAGGATTTCAGGTTCTAAAGAAAGAGACAGACAAGAAGTGGGTTGGATAGATTTACAGCAAGAAGTTGCAAGACTGCTGTGACAGTTTGGTCATGCTGCCACTTCTGATGCCTTCAGCTTCCACAGACTCTGCCTGCAAGGGTCAGGGTGGCAATGCTCTGTCCTTTCTCTTGCTGATTTGGAGAAAATCTATTTCAGTCCCCGAATAGACAAGAGACAGACTGAGTCTGAACACTGCTCTTTGAAAGTGTTTGCGTGTGGAATACTGCCTTCCCAAATGTACCAGGCTAGAGTGTCTCTGCGATTCCTTTGATATTACTGGATATTTAAAAACAAGAACTCTCTTCTTCAGACTCCAGCTCTTCTCGTTGAACATATGAGGATGCTAGTGTCCAGGGCTTGCAATATCCTATGTTGCCACAATGCCTTTGGGGGGGGGCGCACCAGTTTGCAAGCCAATACACCGCCTGCTGTCCCCATCGGGTCTTCTCAGCATTACCGCAGTTGCCTCTTATTGACTATGTGAGTTTCAGATTATTCTCCATCACAACCACATGGATGGGCATACACTTGACTATTTGCTGTGCTCTGCCCATATTTCTGACCTCTCTAAGGTCCCTTTGTGCACAGCTGCCATGCTCACTGGTGTTTGCAGCACCTTCCAATTTAATTATCATTTACTAATTTAATTAACATTCTGCTTATTCCTTCCTCCAGATCACTAAAGAAGTTGATAAATCAAACATGCACTCAGGAAACATGATTTGGATTTGTGATGCTCCCTGGAGGACTTGGGTCTATAAGCTAATGAATGAAATACAGTGAGACATAAATACAGCATTTTCATCTGTGACAGTCAGATAGAATCATTCTCCAGCGCTGTGTGAGTTAGGCAAAGGAAAACTGTACTCTTTTCCCTCCAAAGAGCATAGGAAATTCCCCATGAAGACCACCAACATAGAAATAGACTGAAAACTGAAGATGGCAATTCATTTGATAAATCACCACCTTTCACTCACCGTACTATCAGGTGCTTTTGCTTCAAGAAAATGCAAGAACCAAACCAAAGAGAAATTGTTTATTCTAAATGCAAGGTGGAGGCACAGAACGCTGTGCTATGCGTCATGTGTGTCAGACCCATGAGGTTTAGAGGGGCCGGGCTGGCTGTTATGATTGAATCACAGGTTGTTCCACACCACAAAGTATCAGCGTCATGGAAGTACCTAGGCATCTCATCGCTGCTGAAACAGCAGCTTTGTAGCATTCCTTTCCCTCCTCTGACATTTAATGACATATATCAGGAATCGCAGCAGCCCTTACTACATCAAGTTGCAATGTATGACAGTCAGGTGTTATTATATTGCTGAAGGAGCACTACACTGTTATATGGACAAAATCATTTTGCCTTCCTCAGGTACAATATGTACAGTGTCATAGATAGGCTGGATAATACTTGTAGATAAATATAGGAATCCAATTCCCCAGGCAGCAAATTCACTTTAAAGAAAACAAAAACACCACATAAATGGATGTTGGACAAACAATTTGAAAATTGTGATAAATACTGAAAGCCAAAGGGAGAGCTTAAAGGGGTTTATGTAAAGAATATCTTTTACGTATTTTTAGACCATTACCTCCAAAAGGAAAGAAAACAGAAACACAGAACCTTTAACCTCAATATCAACGGCAGAGATACTGCCTAGATAGCAGCTTTCGCTGGAAAGAGAAGGTTTATACACTTCTTTGCATGTCAGTGGTGACAGGCAGTAACTAGATTGACCTCCTGTCTCCTATTTTAAGGGACATCTCCTTTATTCAGTGCTTAATGTCCTGCAACCAGCGGCCAATAAGGACCTATTAAGAGGCATCTGTTTGAGAAAAGACTGTTTTCCAGAAACAATCATGCAAAAGATGCTGCACTATTTCAGACAGTCATCCCTTAGTCCCTTGAAACACAGCAGGGATCCAGAATTTCAGTAGCCCACCTGTCCATTTGCAATCATGAAGTTTTGCTTTATTTATGGATTTGTGCTTACAAGCTCGTCTGGCATAATGGAGGACTTCCAATCTCCGAGAGTACCCGTAGTTTGGAAAATTCCTACGGCGCCGAGGAGACAGGTTATTTAAATGCTAATGAGAGGTGGTGAGACAGAAAAATTAAGAGATGCCGCAGGGTTGCCAAGGTGTATTCACCCAACACTGCTAGAAGGTATGAATTTGGAACAAACCTCATAGGAAGGGTTTGAATGATCAATCGAGAAGTGCAGAAGAGTTAACATTCCCTTCCCCCACCTCTCTTTTATATCACTGAACAGAGGAACCAGTCACAGAGATGGATGGAGACCTTCTCCAACGGAGGAGGTTGAGAAGTGGAAAAGTCCCTCTTGGATAGCTTGAAAGATAGGTGGAGTTTCAATAGAATGATATGTGCAGCTCACCCTACCTAGAATGACTGAGGAGTGTTTTCCCCCAACAGTGTGAGAAAAGCTTATAGAAACAGCTCTCAAAGACCAGAGTTGAGGAGACACCAGTCCGAAAACGCACAGAGACTAGTCCTAGAGCTGCATGGACAAATGACCTGAGGTAAGAAGGGTCCTGGTCTTTACCAAGTGTAATTCCAAGCTAAGATTACTTAGGGCCTTCAGCAATAGTGTAGTTCGAGTAAGAAACATGCCAAGGCTACTATGCTTTGCAATTAACCCTAAAAATCTCTAAGGTTTTCTTTATTATCATCTCTAAATAACTACCAGGAGGGGCTCATGATGTAAAGTTAGACCCTCATTTCCCCCAAGTTCAGATCCACAGGTTTGGTTTTGGACCCAACTCTGATAGATAAAAAGCAAAGTGGTATTTGTCCATGAGTCCCACTGTAATAACTGTGGATAACAGATTCCCATACTGGGACCCGTGCAGTTATGTGGCTTTGTTTGCCTAACTGGCTAATAGGGAGAAAGGTAAGGACTGTTGGTTAAAACAGAACTGGACAGTGGGTTTAAAGCCCCAGCCCACAGAAATAACTCTGGCAAAGCATAAGGGTAGCACTGAAAAAAGCACAGACCAACTCCTACCACAGTTAAACCATGAGCCAATGACGTCTACACTTGTCAGCATTTTTTGACCCATACGAATGCAAAAAAAAAAAAAAGTTCATTCGATCATCAAAAAGTACCTACTCTTCCCTGCTATTCATCATTTATGAAAGGCAAAATAACTAACAAAGCAAGTTCATACTTGCCTGCATAAATGGGCAGGAAGGAAATTGCCTGCCATAGGCAGATTGTAACATGTGAAAGTCACACAGTATGTAATCAGAAAGTTTCCCCCATGCACAAGTTCTTCTTAAGATTCCTCTTTTGTGATTATACTTGTCACAGAGACAGTTACTGTAAACATGTTTACTGAGTTCACCACCGGACCAGGAACTTGTTATCGCTGGTCACCATATTTTTAAACAACATCCACAATCACTTGCCTACGAATAATACAATTTCCTTTTATATTGCTGCAGATAGCATCTTTTTTCTATGATTATGAAATGGAAATGTCTGCAGCATCAACAAAAACAGGGGAGACACCCACAGCATTTTGTGCTCTCAGATACTCCATTGGGCAAAGCACGGGGTAACATTTTGCAAGCAGATGATGCATTCTGCCAGGGACAATATTTATCTTGCCAGAATTCCTTAAGTATGCACATTGTGATAAATACTGTGTTTTGTGCACCACTTGTATTGCTATCTACAGGATAGCAGGTTTGAGCAGGGGGTTGGACTAGATGACCTCCTGAGGTCCCTTCCAACTCTGATATTCTATGATCTGTTTTGCTCTGGATACAGTCCTATATATCCCATTGACATTAATGGGAGCTATGCATACATATAGAGACAGAATTAGACTCCTCTATGTAACATACCTATTAAAATGGACTTTTAGTCCAATACAATAGAACACCTCAATAGAGAAGTCTATGGGGTGGGACTGCAAGATCTAGGCAACGAGTCAGTTGAGTTATGGGCTGCAGAGCTGAGAATATTCTTGATTTAGCACATTTAAGTCAGAACTGCAGCATCTTTGTTTTTCTATTTTTTGCCCTGTTGTGATCATTTTTTATCATGCTACAACAAAGAACAGCATAACTAATGAGATGGCTGTAGGCCTCTCATGCCAACCCAAAGAGGACAGCATCAGAGAAAGGTCTTGGCCACTGGTATTACAAGGAAGCTCTACAATGGTAACCATCTGTTGCATTCTGCTTAAGGTGAGTTCCTTCATCATCAATTGTCCATATCTACCTACCTCACTACAGGAAAGAAAGGAGAAGAGGGCAGTGTCTCCCAAGGCTGAGAAATGTCGAATGACAAAAAAAATTGGTCATCTGGGCTGTAATTTAGATGGGAAGCCCAAGACAAACTGAAGAATCCAGTGGGAAGTTCATCCTCATAAGGATTTTATTTTAATCACTCACAGGTTTCCAGAATAACTAGATTGGGGCCATTCTGACCTTACATGTGATAAGTAGAGTCAAAAGTGTGGTTAATCTTTTTTCTTCCAAAACAAAATTGCATCATGCATCACACATCTGGGAGAATTTGCCCCATAGCAAGTTAGATCTTAAGAGGCAGCAAGCATCTGCAATTCATATTTTTAGGGGCCCAATTCTGCAAGGTGCTGAGTGTCCTCAATTCCCCCCTGAAAAGTCAACAGAATCAAAGAACCAGAGAACGAACAAAAATTGCATTAGAGAACTAAATTTTTTAGTATGTAAAATCTCAACTATTTTATTATTAGAAATAACATTTTTAGCTCTCCTAAATTTCCCAAATGCAAATCTTCCAGTTGCTAGTTACAAACCCAACTGAAATCTACACTACCTTCATGGCTTTATCATGTGCATTATTGTTTTAAGCTTTTGGTGGTTTTTTTCATTGCTTTAACATTTTTATACCCATTTTTTATTGAAGGAATAATGAAAATTCTTTTGCAATTTTAATTATGAATTTCATACTGCTATCCTAGGGACATATACAGAGACTCAGGATGAGATGAGAGCAGCTCTGCTAATCAGGGATAAATCTTGTATACTATAGAGGGATATACCTTTTATTAGTCTTTCATGTTGGTCTAATTAATGGTATTGCCCTCTGAACTATGTACACACGCTTACAGAAACTCAAGACACGCAGAAAACAAGCCCAAGGGGACCCAGAGAATGTTTAATAAATTTCCACCGATTATCCTGGACACTGACTCTACCTCCATCTATAACACCTGTTTGTAACTGATTATACCAACTCAACCTCCCATTTAAGCCATTTTGTTTGGCAAATGTCTGACTGCTGATAGCAAAATATAGGAATAAACCTGTCTTGAGAGCATCAATCCAAGTTCTCTCTTTCTCCCCACCAACCTCCCACTAGGGCGACATCATCACTCATTTGTTTTTCCTTATTAAAGCATTGTTGAGGCCAGGAGAAATGTGCAGAATTACATTGCTGAGGGGTGGTGGGGGAGCTAATATTTGCTTCACCACTAATGACCCAAAATAAATTAACAAATGAGAGCACTTTCTCAGTAGTTTTATTTAAGCAAAAATATTCCCTGTTTGGATTCTTTAATCACCAGCTGCAAGGAAAACGGGCCAGCACGAAACTCAGAAAATTCTCAATGCTCTAAGCCAATTTTCCCTTTAAGAGTTAAACACAGAAGCAAAACTGTCCCCAGCCAATGCTATAAGGAATCGGTTTTGAGTATCCAGAGTCTGATCCTGACATTTTCAGGAGTACAGTATCCACTTGAGATGCCTTGGGCCTGATTTTCAGAAGCGGGTATCTAACAACTCAAAATCAGAGGCCGCTTTTGAAAGTTTTGAGGTCAGTCTATAAGCGCTAACCTCTCCCCAGCCCTTCTCCTCCTACCTGCTAATTAAGGCTAGTACAGGAGTTCTCAAACTGGGGGTCGGGACCCCTCAGGGGGTCATGAGGTTATTACATGGGGGGGGGGGGTCGCGAGCTGTCAACCTCCACCCCAAACCCCGCTTGCCTCCAGCATTTATAATGGTGTTAAATATATTTAAAAGTGTGTTTAATTTATTAGGGGGTCACAATCATAGGCTTGCTGTGTGAAAGGGGTCACCAGCAAAAAAGTTTGAGACCCACTGGGCTAGTACAAAGGGCAATTCACACAAACCCATGCAGATCCAGTAACAACCCAGCGCCAGTCTGATATAAGTGTGGCACTAAGATATGGAAAAAGCCTGTTTAATTAAGAGAAACAAAACACCCAAAACCACCAAAACCAACATGGCTAGAGACAGCTGATCTTGCTTTATTCCTAAACTAAAAAACAAAACAAAAACCCCCACTGTAAATGTAAACCCCACTGTAAAATGTGACAGTCAGTACTCTAGGAAAATAATAATAACTAAAGTTATTAAATGGGAACTGGAAAGCTCAGCTGTCGGATACTGAAACCCTTTCACTTTTAGATCAAGAATACGAACCCAGGTGAGGCGGAGAACGACTTATAGTCATTATCCTTGGATGGCTGCTCAGCGGCCTGTGTGATATAAATTGATGGATTTCAGTGGACAAGTATCCATCTCACAAAAGCCACCACCACCACCGACAATACTTGGTGCCTTTGCTGGAATTCTCAGGAGAGAGTCCAATGAATGAATGGGCCGTGCAGACTGATCTACCTTCCTACCTCCTAAAGCAGCATCTCCTGGTTCGACTCGAGGTATGCTGGTTGAGCAGACCTCACTAACCAAGGTCTTCAATTGCCAGTGCTAGCCAATGCCGATCATTGGAGAAGAAATGACATTCACTGTCAATTAAAACGTCTATGACTGCGACATCAATACAAGGCTCATTTTCTACCTATATTTGGTATTTCTAAGTCACCTATTACCATGAAATCTAAGGACCCTGTAACAGGGTGGCACCCACCTCTCGCAAGTGTCCCCTTCTGGTTGGTTGTGTCAGCTGTCTTTCAGTTTATGGTGATCCCTTCGCTGGTTTCTCAGGTGGCTTTTCAGTGACTCAGCCCTCCGGGGTATAAACTCTTTAACTTGTCCTGGCCCTCATATGGGGCCGCACCCCCAGTGCCTCCTCCCTGGAGACACTGTTTTCCTGCGGCCCTCTCTGTGCTCAGTCCTTACTCAGTTCCAGCAGCCAGCCAGGAGCTCTCTCTTGCTCCCGCGCATCCCCTCCAGCACTGAGCTGTCCGTAGTCCTGCAACTCTTTCCGCCAGCCAGAAACACAATCCTCTCTCCTCCAGCACCAGGCAGCAACTGAGTGACTCTGGCCCTGCAGCTCATTTTATGTGAGCCTGCTAGGCCCTGATTGGCTGCTCCCTGCAGCCTCCCTCATTGGCTGCTTCCCTGCAACCCCTCTAGGCTGCTTGGAGGACTTCTCTTCTGTTCCTCTCTCCACACCACTCATGATTTTATATACCTCTATCATATCTCCCCTTAGTCTCCTCTTTTCCAGCTGAAAAGTCCTAGCCTCTTTAATCTCTCCTCATATGGGACACGTTCCAAACCCCTAATCATTTTAGTTGCCCTTCTCTGAACGTTTTCTAATGCCAGTATATCTTTTTTGAGATGAGGAGACCACATCTGTATGCAGTATTCAAGATGTGGGCGTACCATGGATTTATATAAGGGCAATAAGATATTCTCCGTCTTATTCTCTATCCCTTTTTTAATGATTCCTAACATCCTGTTTGCTTTTTTGACTGCCGCTGCACACTGCGTGGATGTCTTCAGAGAACTATCCACGATGACTCCAAGATCTCTTTCCTGATTAGTTGTAGCTAAATTAGCCCCCATCATATTGTATGTATAGTTGGGGTTATTTTTCCCAATGTGCATTACTTTACATTTATCCACATTAAATTTCATTTGCCATTTGTTGCCCAATCACTTAGTTTTGTGAGATCTTTTTGAAGTTCTTCACAGTCTGCTTTGGTCTTAACTATCTTGAGCAGTTTAGTATCATCTGCAAACTTTGCCACCTCACTGTTTACCCCTTTCTCCAGATCATTTATGAATAAGTTGAATAGGATTGGTCCTAGGACTGACCGTTGGGGAACACCATTAGTTACCCCTCTCCATTCTGAAAATTTACCATTTATTGCTACCCTTTGTTCCCTGTCTTTTAACCAGTTCTCAATCCATGAAAGGATCTTCCCTCTTATTCCATGACAACTTAATTTACGTAAGAGCTTTTGGTGAGGGACTTTGTCAAAGGCTTTCTGGAAATCTAAGTACACTATGTCCACTGGATCCCCCTTGTCCACATGTTTGTTGACCCCTTCAAAGAACTCTAATAGATTAGTAAGACACAATTTCCCTTTACAGAAACCATGTTGACTTTTGCCCAACAATTTATGTTCTTCTATGTGTCTGACAATTTTATTCTTTACTATTGTTTCTACTAATTTGCCCGATACGGACGTTAGACTTACCGGTCTGTAATTGCCAGGATCACCTCTAGAGCCCTTTTTAAATACTGGCGTTACATTAGCTATCTTCCAGTCATTGGGTACAGAAGCCGATTTAAAGGACAGGTTACAAACCATAGTTAATAGTTCTGCAATTTCATATTTGAGTTCTTTCAGAACTCTTGGGTGAATGCCATCTGGTCCCGGTGACTTGTTACTGTTAAGTTTATCAATTAATTCCAAAACCTTCTCTAATGACACTTCAATCTGTGACAATTCCAGGTCAGGTTTGGGAATCTCCCTAACATCCTCAGCCATGAAGACTGAAGCAAAGGCTCTTGCTGGTGCTTTCACTCCTGTGTCAGGAAATGGGCAGGGATTCCATGAGACATTGGTAGACATTTCAGCAGCATTTTCTGAACCACCAAAGGCTCCTGACAGAGCTTATGATGGAACAGGTGGAAGAGGAGGACGACGACACAGACATGGCAGACTCAAAATGGCTGATGCTGCTCACGATACTCGGTACAGTCACTGATGCCCCCTATATATACTGGCGCTTCTGGAGCAGGGCCGCAAGCACAGACTGGCGGGATCACATCGTCATTCACACCTGGAATGACCAGCAATGGGTCCAGAACTTACTCATGAAGAAAGCTACATTTCTGGAGCTTTGTGAGCAGCTTGCCTCAGCCCTCCAGCCTTAAGATACTTGCATGAGAGAGGCCTTACCAGTCCAGAAGCAGGTTGCTATAACCATCTGGAAGTTGGCGACCCCACGCTGCTACAGGTCTGTTGCCAATCAGTTTAATATTAGAAAGTCGATGGTGGGTAAAATGGTGGCGGAGTTTTCTGAGGCGATCAGGGGTGTTGTTGACCCCAACGTGGTGGGCATAAAAGATATTCCTGAAGTAACTGCTGGTTTTAGACTCATAGACTTTAAGGTAAGAAGGGACCATTAAGATCTTCTAGTCTGACCTCCTGCACAACGCAAGCCACAGAATCTCACCCACCCACTCCTGTAACAAACCCCTGACCTATGTCTGAGCTATTGAAGTCCTCAACTTGTGGTTTAAAGACTTCAAGGTGCAGAGAATCCTCCAGCAAGAGAATGGGGTTTCCAGACTGCGCCCGGGCCATTGAAGGGACTTGTGTGCCCATACTTTGCCCTCCTCAAGGATGACATGAGTACATAAACAGCAGGTTGCTAGTCCAATGCTATGCAGGCCCTCGTGGACCACAAAGGGTGATCTATGAATGTCAACATGGGTTGCACTGGAAAAGTTCATGTTGCCAGGGATTTTTTGCTGATCAGCAGTCTACATTCATGGACAGGCTGGGGCACTATTCCCACCAAATGACATTGTCATAAACAGAGTTACTGTCCCTACCATTAATCTGAGAGACCTCGCAAACCTCTCTTTTGCCTTGGCTTATGAAACCACACCCTGATTTCAGAGGCCCTGCCAAAAAGACAGTTTCATTACACTCGCAACAGGTGTAGAATGGTTACTGAATGTGCATTTGGCAGACTGAAATCCCGTTGGAGATGTCTACAGACCCATTTGGATTCCAGTAACATCAGTGCTGTCCACATCATTGTGGCTTGTGCTCATCACAATCTTTGTGAAGCCAGAGGTGAGCCATTTCCCCCGAATGGGGCTATGGCAGCGAGGGGCCGCTGGCCCATTACACTCAGCCAGAAAGGGCACCTGTCACCACTGCAGCTGGACGCACCCGGGCAACAGATGCTTTGGGATGCTTTGTGCACCCACCTTATGAAACTGCATGGGCCAATGGAAGAGGGAGAACAGTACCTGTATGAATGTGCTTCTGGGGCCATGGGGGGAGATGATTGCCATGCAATGTATTTATTAATGACATGACCACTTATCAATGGGGGAGGGGGTTGATTCACAGTATGGACTGATGTAAAGAAATGACTGAAGTATGGACTGATGTAGATAAATCTTCTGAGGAATAGTATTTGCATATTAATTCCTACTTGTCCCTGCTCATGTGTTTATCTTTATTATTTTAAATACACATTGTATAATGTGATGCAGTGAGAACAATAAACTTTCTTATTAAAATAAAAAGCTTTATTTACAAACATGCATTAGAAAAGTACAGTATTAGCCCACTGCCAGGCAGGTCAGCTGCCAGTACCACACCAAAACAACAACAGAACCTTACCAAAAAAAAAAAAAAAAAAAGCGCATGAACAATGCAAACAATGCAAACAGTGAAACCATGTACAAGACAGAAACCCCCTCCTGCTTCATGTTCCCTGCCCCCCCGTTCTCCTTTCCCTTCCTTCCCTGTTTGCCACACACTCTTAGTACAGCCCCACGATGTGCTGCTCCTGCTCCTGCTGCAAAGCCTCCTCAGGGACCGTTTTCAGCAACAAATCACTCCACTGTCCTCACTCAGCGCCTGCTGCTGGCTCCCATTAGTTCTCATGCTGCATTCTGGGGCCAGCAGGGCACCATACCAGCTAGCCAGGTCCCCATGAACCACTGTTGGCTCCGTTCTGGGCGCAGTCCCCAGCATCCCGTCAAACTCATCATAAAATCATCTCGGTGAGTTGCCCATGATATGGTTCTGGTCCGTGGTGTTCCTGTATTTAGTCTTGGGCGCTTAATTTGCTCCCTGCACTGGTCACGGGTCCAGTAAATTTGCAGTGCCGCCAGCTCCTTCACTATATGCTGCTATGCATGATCATTCCTGGTACTTTTACCACTATCCACTGTTTTGCTGGCCTCGCACCAGAGATTTGCCAAATCCGGCGGTGTACCCATGACCATGAAGCAGTGCACTTTGTGAAAGACTTCTTCTGGTCAGTCTCCATTACAAACACAGAAGGATCTCCAATGGGGTGTCTGCAGCTCGGTGTTCAGAAGACAATGGAAGGGTTAACGCTGACTTACCGAGCTGTTGCACTTCACCAGGGGTTTGCTTCCATTTCCCTGGAGTTGACAGGAGCTTCTTGGGATAGAGAAGTTGGCCCATGGGATTGTGGGATACTTTTGGCGAACTCCCTGCCCCCGAGTTGGGAGGGCTGCATCTACACTGAAAAGCAATAGGGCTCGAACCCTCCATTCCTGCTGAGCAGGAGCTTGAGGGGACATCTGCAATAAGACACACTTGGCTGGCTGCAGCCAGCTGTCGGGCTAAGGGGCTGTTTAACTGCAGTGTCGTCTTCTGGGCTCGGGCTAGAATCCGGGCTCTAGGACCCTGCGAGATGGGAGGGTCCTAGAGCCCAGGCTCCAGTCCAAGCCCCAAAATCTACACTGCAATGAAACAGCCCCAGAGGCCGAGCCCCAGGATCCTGAGTTAGCTGTCACAGGCCAGCCAGGGGGGTTAATCTGCAGTGTAGACATGCCCTGAGAGATTTGTGTGTAGACAGAAGAGGAGGTTGGGCTCAAGCCTAAGTCTGAACCTGGGCTCCCACTGCAGTGCGGACATGGCCTAAGAAACAGACAAGGGATTCAAACCTATTTAGAAAAGTGCTTCCCATTAATCCTGCAATAGGTATAATCCCGAATCAAAGATGTGTTTTGCCATCGCAGAATAAACGCGACTATTGGACGAGTTACACAAGGGATGAAACCGGTCCCTAATGAATGCACTCAAACCACACTGAAGAGCACGGTGTAGCCAGATGTATTAGATTAGACCGTTGACTGAACTATCCTAGAAACGAGGCATGTCCAAGGAGAAATAGCACATAAAATGGTTCCCTGTAAAAGGGACTGAAGTGCAAAGTGGCTTTTACTGCCTTCACTTTGCTTGAAAGCAAAAATAAATTTTATTCCACTCCTTGTTACGAGGTGTTCACAACCGCTGATAGTCTATAAGGAGTTTTGCTTTTGACATGCCTGGTTTGCTGCCTGTAATTACACAGTTAGGATGCTCCTTTATGCATCTTGGGTAAAGTTTTCCAAAGCATCTAAATGATTCAGAAGCCCGAGGCCCAGATCTATAAAGGGACTTAGGTGCCTAAGTCTGCAGCTTAAGTGCCTAAGTCCCTGTTTTAGGTACCACTATGATCCACAAAACCGCTGCTCGGCTGATAACTTGGAGCCTAAATTTTTGCTGTGAAGCTTCCCTAGGTGCCTCTGGGCACGCGTACTAGGCATCTGGGTGCCCATCGCACATCTAAGCCCCAGTGCAATCAACAAACCAGAGGAAGAGAGGCAAAGGAACGTCTGTCTCACCTGGGGGACCCAATCTGCGGGATGCCCACATCAGAATATCCCTTAGTACAGTGGGCAGAGCACTCTCTGGAGAGATGGGAGACCTCTGCTCAGATTTGTACTGGTATCAACTGCGCTCCATTCCTTAGGATGACAATGATCATCTGTAAAGTTTTGATTATACGACGGAAACGTAACCGAATACACACACTGCGTAGCATTGAAGTGCTTCCTCTTCAACGATTCAAGCCATCACCTCAGCAAGCCGAAAATACGGGCAAATCGGGACAAAGCCATTCAGACACTCTGGGTACGTTAATAAAGATGGAAAAATTCAAGAAACGAACGAAGATTCTGCAGGTGAATAAAATGAGAGTTTGTTTTTCCATAGCAGATAAGGCATAACTGCTAAAGATAAAAGCAAATCATTGGGCGTATTAAGGTTATTAACGTTTATTAAAAAATAAATAATAATTCAGAAAGAAAGGTGCACGGGAGGGGACCCTTTTATGATCACAGGATGAAGAATCTGCCTTCTGTAGAGGCTGCTGTCAAATTAAACCACAAAAATACAGCATTCAAATAGCACGGAGGATCTACCGCAAGCCAGGAAATTCAGACCCTGATTCTCCTCCTTACGTGAATGTAAATCAGGAGTCGCTCCATTAAGTGAATGGAGATGCACGTATGTAAGGGGTGTGAATTCACCCCACTGACATTTTCCTAAACAGAGCCTGCTGCGCCTAGATATTGCAATATAGACGGTGAAGGTCACAGCCTGGCCAGAGAACCTCACTGCCTCTGTGTCAGAAAGAGTTGTAAATAATAGCACCGCCTAGCTCTTCTATATAGTGCTTTTCATCAGCACATCTAAAAGCGCCTCACAATCGGCAATGTAGTTATCCTCACGACACCCCTGTGAGGTAGGGAAGTGCATTTATCTCATTGTTACAGATAAGTCTCTCCATGCCTCCATTCCCGCGGTCACACCGGAAATCTGCGGTGGAGCGGGGAACTGAACCCTGTGTCCCAAGTCCTAGGCTTGTGCGCTAACCACTGGACCCTCCTTCCCCTCTGGACCAGGCTTTGTTCTCTTGATGAACAAAAGGGGGAAAAATGCATCCGACAAAAAAATGGGTCCCTGCTTCACTGGTTGTGTTTTGAGTTTGTGCCTGATCTTTCATTTCTTTAAGTAGTTATTAAGCAAGCTTAGAGCTTGTGAGAAGTGCCAGACTGACAGTCCTGGAGGCTAAACAGGCAATTAGGTACCCAATGCCCATTAACTTTTAATGGGACATAGGCACCTAAATCCCATTTGTGCCTTTGCAAATCCCCCGCCCCCGCCCCATCCCTCTGTTTATCCACAGACAAGGGATGGCACAAGCTTCCCCCACAGCACCCTGCCAGCTTGCCTCAGCCGGGACTCGGAGGGAACTCCTCCAGGGGCGCGAGACAGGAGCCCAGTCTCCGAGGCTCATTCAGATCTTGGCCACTGGGCCTGGGCTGCCAAGGAAGGGGGGAAGTCAACCGAGGGACGGTTGTGTGATCAAGATGTGTCCAAAAGGAACTGGAGTGAGACTTATAGCATCAGGGTGAACTCCTGGCCCTACTGAAGTCAGTGGCAAGAGTCCCACTGAGACGTCAATAGGGCCAGGATTTCGCCCAAGGTTTATTACAAATAAGAAACTTTGTCCCCTTGTTTAGTAACAACCCTTTCGCTCACCTCTTCCCCTTCCCTTGTCCAACAGAGACCCAGAACTCTACAATGGCCAGGTGGCTTTGCTCAGCTCCTCTGACTCTTAAAGACATGGTGCAGGGTAAGTGCAGTAGGGAGAAGTTCCTTGCAAAGGGCCCGATCCTGCTCACACTGAAGTCCACAACAAAACTCCCACTGACTTCAATGGGAGCAGGAGCGGGTCCCATATAAAATGTTGGATTGACCCTCTATTTGGAAATGTTCCTATAGGAAATTCCATAGACTCCATTACAGTGCTGCTGGAACCATTTGTATAATGGGGGGGGGGGGGGGCTGAGAGCCATTGAACTAAACTGTAAACCCTGTATATGATGGAAACCACTTCAAGCCAGAGGGTGCTACAGCACCCCCAGTTCCAGCACCTATGCTCCATTAGAACCTTTTGAAGTGACCTCTGTGGGTTTCTGCTGGACACGTGTACCCCTGTAGATTTGTCATCTTATTCCGAAATCTAATTGCCAATTGGAACCATTAGGAAACAGCTGACGTTTAATTCAACTGGAATGTCCAGTAGGATCCTGTAACAACCTTGGCATAGTGTATATCCCCGGTTAGGATGGCAGCTAGCCAGTGACTGCTATGATCGGTGAGAACAGTTATACAAACAAAGCCATCTTTACTGTTCCTTCACTCCTCACATCGCATCCATTTGCCCGGTCATCCACTTGTTGAATCTTGTCAGACTTCTGGACCATGAGTTCTCTGCAGCAGGGACTCTCTTTGTTCTACTCACCTTGCACAGTGGGGCCCTGATCACTGATGGCAACAAACGACAGCATCAGGACCAGGAGAAAGGAAGTAAAAACCACTCCACTTTCCTTCCTTCTGTTCACTACAGCCAGACTAACTCCTAACATCATTCTATATTTTACATAAATAAAACACTAAAGCAAATATAATAATAAAAATGGTAATAAACCCACAAACCGATTAGCTTCGCTTTCAACCTTTATGTGGCATATTTCTTTCAAAAACTGGCAAGCCATTTTCATGCCAATGCTCCTATTGCAAACTTCACCCTGCAGAGTCATACATGCCCCTCAAAATACAGCTTTTTACTGGAAGCGCAAAGACAGCTCAGTTTGGTGGTGCAGTTGTAAGCAGAATCGTTACATAAATGCAGCCCTCTCTAATACGTCTCTGAAGAGGCCAAGAATGATCAGCAAGAGCGAGCAAGAGCAGAATAAAGTGGATCAAGTTCTTGGGGTGTTTTAGGGCTTTTTTTTATTGTTAAAGAGGTAGTGGAATGAGTAACTAGTCATGGCAACAGTCCCATTAAATCATTATGGCCAAAACCTAGGGATGGCCTGTTCTCGCTGTCCAGCTCCTGGCCAATGTAGACCAATTTTCATTCCAAGTTATTTAGACGCAGTTAGTTTTATGGAAATGAGGATGGGCAATTTGCTTAAAGGTGATGGACTGACACTTGGCTTAATGAGATACTACAAACAGTCATCTGTCATAAGCAGCACATTTGCGTTGTGTGCATCTGTTTGCCTAGGAAAACTACTGGAAAGTCCTACCCATTGCTGGCCAAGAGGCTTGTAGTGCAAGTCTACTTTACGATAACCTTAACTAGCAGGCAGGGGTGCTGGAACAGTTTGTATAGTGGGGGTGCTGAGAGCCATTGACCCAAACTGTAAACCCTGGATAGAACGGAAACCACTTCAAGCCAGAGGGTGCGGCAGCCCCCCTAGCCCCCGGCATTCCAGCACCTATTCTAGCTGCGTGGGCAAATCTTGGTGGCACCGTGGAAGTACAACACTCATGGGCTGGGAAATGTGTTTAATAACACCTCAGGGTGTTATTCCCGAGGAGCATCGGAGCCACACTGCAGCAGTTTTGGAAGAAGTTCCCACTTCTTCGGGCAAGTGCTCAAAGGGATAGATTGAAGGGGTAGGCTGGGAACTGGGTGCATATGGGTGCAAAGAGTTGCCTGTGGCCTAGACTGAAAGAGCTGAAGAAACAGTAAACCCCTTTGAACCAGGCTCATACCCTAAGGCCGTACAGTGGAGCCATAAACTGGAGGCTTTCAGCAAAAGACAATAATTCTTGCTATGGCCAAGACCACACACTTTTTGATCCCTATGAGAGCACAAGACAAGCGGCGTCACGTCGGCTTTTTACAATTAGGAAAACAAAGGTATGTTGATTTCTGCAAATGCCATGTTTCTGCAAGAATTAAAAGGCAAGTAAAGATTGTGACTCAAGTCTCAGAGACTCTCCCATTACCCATCCCAGTCACAGCCATTACTGGCCCTACTCTGCACCAATGGAGGCACAAATCTTGTTTTATTGTCACAGCAAAAAAGCTATTTATACACTTGCAAGTGTCAGCTCTCCTGGTTTGGACTACTTCTTCCAGGAAAAATGGAGAAACCCCACCTCAGAAAGAGAGAAAAAACATGTGTTCCTACTTTCCGTAGAGCCCTCACAGAACCCAGGAAATCGTATTCCCAAATACGTTTTTTTAAACTTACACTATTGTCAACATAAAAAAAGGTTCACCCTCTCTCTCTCCAGTGGAGGAAACAAAGGCAAGCTCTTGGATCCTTGAACCAGCAATCATACAAGGAGAGCGACAGGAGAATAATGGAGGGAACATGGGGGAAACAGGTATGTCAAAGGTGGAGGACTTGGGAGGTTCCAGTTCGGTGTTGACTAATTTGCAGCGTGCACCTCACAGAGGAGGAGCATGAGATTTCAGTTTAGAGGGGGAACTGCCTCCGGGGTGGAGTAATAGAGAGGAATGGCTCCGCCAAAAAGAGAGAGAGAGAAAAGCAGGCAGCAAAGTCACGTCCTCAAGGAACAGTGCTTATAATAAGGAAGTTAACATAAGCAGAAAGGGAAACCGAGAACTCTCCAAGCTTCAGGTGCAATGCAGTCCTAGGTCCCTGCATGTTGAGCCTGCCCTACCCAAAGCCACGCTTCCCACCTCCGTCTCCCAAATAATCCATTTATGGTCTATCTGTGCAAGGAAGCTGCAGGTCTTAATTGCCCCCATCCCCACCCTGGCAGCAAGGTCCTCCATGTCTCAAATTAGCCAGGTTGCAGGCGCCAAAGGCCCTCCACAATGTTCCTGCCATCTCTTGGTGGGCAGGGAAAAATCTGTCCTCCTCAACCCCTCTATGGGCAGGGCTTGTATTTTAAATGTCATGGATGTTTGATCACAGGTTCGTACATGGCGAAAAAGGCTTTCACGTTTCTTTTGCTTTAAATATAGACCCAGCTGTCCTAGCACTTACACCCCAAGTCGATGGCAATCAATAAGATACAATTTTTTTACAATCAGTTCTGTAAAAGGCTCATGGGGAATCACAAGACAGGAGCTAGGAGCATAGACCAGAAAGTCTAGTGACAGAAATCCATTCCTCACTTGGTCTTCTAGTGTTGGAACGCACCACCCTCTTTTGGATCATCTTCTGCACTTGAAAGCGCAGGTTTTAGTTCCCCGTTCTACGTCAGAGTGAGGAATAGAGAACAGCAATTTAGCTCTCAAACATAGACCTGCCAGCTAATCAGGCATGGCGAGAAGGGAAAGCTACCCCCCAAAAGCCACCTACGCCAGGGGCCAATGCCCCAGCCCCCACACCTCACCAAGCAGACTCACACAGAGATTTGCAACTGCGAGTGACAGGACTCTACGCTAATGATAATCACTGAGGTATCTTTGTCCAACCGCTCCATCACTGTGGGCACTCGTTGAGGGGATCTGAGAAAGGGAAAGACTAACAAGATCCGAGGAGTAAGTAATTGATCAGATGACTTAACTCATACAACAAGAGCCTGGCTGGTTGGCGCTGAAGCATCATGACATCTTTGGTATTTATAGCCTCGAGCCTGTGCCACATTGCATCCTAATAAATAACACTGCAAAGTTGTCCTTACTCTAGCTACAGAGCCAGGGCATATTATCCCCCTTACAAGCCTCTACTGTCCTCGGTCCTCTTGATTCACAGTCTCTTATCACCATTGCTTAGTCTACAACAGCAGCTCTCAGCCTCTTTTGTACTGTGACCCCATGTCCCAGAATTATCCTTTGTTCCTGGTTCCCACAGCCCCACGGTAATTAGCACACCGATCTACGGGGCAGTCCTAACACCCCAGGACTGGTAACTAACCGAAGTGACTTCAGCACCACGGGAGCGCAGGGAACTCAGAATGCCAGCAAGCATCTCCAGACAGTTGCTGGATTGTCTTTCCTTGGAGAGCAGACCCACAGGTCTAGACACCTCTGGGTTTCCCCAGCGGCCTGCTGGGTGGTGACTTCACTGGAAGAAGCAAACACAGCTAAGACCCTGCACACAATCATGAAAATCTCAGGGCAAGCCCAGACTTTGCCAAGGAAGTCTGACCCACAGGAAACATTTAATCTCAAACCACTTCTGTGGCTTCCTGGTGCAGCATCCTTCCTGATTTTAGGCCCCTATTTCCCTAACTTTTTGTTTTGCTCGCTCTCTCACGGCCTCAAAAGCTCACTGCAGACTGCATAATAATACTTTGCATTAAGACAGCAACTTTCACCCCAGCATCTTCGAGCACTTTGCAAACGTGCGTGAGAATTCATCCCTATTGTGCAGATAGATGGACAGACACAGAATAAGGGTTAAGCCAACAGTTTCTTCCACCTGGTTTTTCAGCGATGCCGAGCACACACCGCTCCCTTTGACTTCAACATGTATCTCCGAAAATCAGGGACAGCCATTTCCCCAGACTGAGCTCCTACAAACTGAAGCATCGAAATATCAATGGCCACTTTTGAAAACTTTGACCTGAGTGACTTGCCCATAATTATGTAGCAAGGTGGCAGCGAAACTGATACTAGAAACCAGATCTCCTAACTCCTGGTAACTTGAGCTAGCTGCTAGTAAACAATGAAGCCCCTGTTCTCCAAAACTATTAAGGCCTAGGGAATCTTGCCCCAAATTATCTTCAGTCTCTTCTGCTGCTCTTGTAAACATTGTAATTCTTCCTTCTCTCTGTGACATAACCTAGAAGTGAAAGGCTCTCTAGCCCATTCCCAATGCACTGAGCCCTTCAGTCTCCCTCAAGTGAACATGAATTCTTCAGATATTTGGAAAACGATGCCTCTGGTCAACTGAGTCATCAGGGTATCGAATATAAATATAATTGCTGCTCAGCTATAAACACACATCATCAGTCATATTACAAATATACTGAATTTGCAAGCTGCTGTGTCAGTATCAAATTCTCTTATCTCATGCACGGCTGTCAACAAGAAATTATGAGAATTGAATTTTAATAAGCTGGAGACTAAAGCACTATCATACATCATGCCACCACTGAATTTTTGTGCATGAATTAAAACAAGCAATGTTTGATGGTTAAATAAAAAGTATAAGCTAATCAAGGAATGGGAATTGCATCATTTGACAGAGATCAGGGAATATGTCTTGTCAATGTATTGCTTATGCAAGTGTGAACAAGCTAGCAAATTGCCAACGCCTATGGAAATTTTTTTAAAATAACCACCTTAAATTCCAAGTCTACATATTTTGGTGTCGTTTCAGTTTTTAAATCAATTGCTCTCTTCTCCCATCCCTTGTTGCAGTTTCATAGCATGCATATTCACTGACTGCGTATGATGGGCAAGTAACTTTCCAGAGTTAACACCAATGCTATTCTCAGGTGAACTGGCAGGAATTCAGGGTTCGTATCTGCTGCCTTTATGGTAAGTAGTGAATGGGACTAACTGAAAGGCGAAGTACAACTAAGTATGAGTAAAGGTGGCAGAAACAGGCTGTACGTTTGTAAAGTGCCCAGATACTATGGTGATGGACATGCTACGAGAATGCAGGCAGATCTGATCAGACGGATATAATCCTTCTTGATCTTTCTGAGATGGGGCTGTGTACCTCACCTACACATCCAGGAATCCATGAGTGACTGTGGCCCAGTAGTTAGAGAACAGGCCCTGGGACTCAAGAGTCCGGCATTCAGTTCCTAGCTCTACTTCCCCCATAGCCTCAGTTTACTATCAGTGATAACGGAAAAGGGGGTATTATTAAAGCTAACCCATCTCCTAGTGCAGCTTCATTAATGTATGTTTGTAAAGCACTTGGAGAGCCTTAGAGGAAAGAAGCTCTGAGTGTTATTATAAATATTATCCTACTAGTTCTAAAGGAAATTACCTGATTAGGCAGAATTTGGAAAAAGATGTAAGAGGGATATTTTTTAATTAAAAACACTAAAAACTGAAGTGTAACGGGGACCTAAAGTGCTGTCTGCAAACTGATATGCTGAGCCAAGGAAAAAAAAAATCATTTGAACGTCATGGTGCGCAGATGCATTTTCCAGTGTATTTAATCGTTCTGCAAACGCGCAACTCACTTCACCTTCTCAGCTCGACAGGGAGTCAAAGGAAAACAAAGTGGGAGATACATTGAAAAATAACAGAATGATCTTTAATCATTAAGGCCCCAATCATGCAATGAACTCTGTGCAAGAGGACCTCTGTGCCCAACTGGATTTGAGTGCCTGATGTCTGTAGGCTCCTTTCAATATCCCAGCCTTAAAGCTTTGGAAGAACAAAAAGCAGACTACATTGCTAGGAAAATGAACACTGTAGATTCAGAACAACTCTTGCTGATTATTCACAAAGTGGCAATAGCACAGATTGCGGAGGTAACTGATTGCCTGCTGGGCTAAAGGCAAAGTCTTCCAGCTATAGCAATGAAAGTATAAGATCATTAAAGGAAAAAAGAGAAAACTCTATGCGGAATGTCAGGATGATAAAGGTCCCTGGTCCTTTGGCATCACTGAGCACCACAGATGCTACTGAATTTCTCCTAGTACCAAATATGCTGCAGACTGTAGTGGAATAAGGATAATGAGAAATCCCCTAGTAGATCAGTAGGGTGTTAACCCTGCTGTCTTTAAAGAAAAAACACTGTGGACCTTATTCTCAGAAGTGCAGACATAACCACTGTCATCCAGACCATAACTGGGTACTGAACCATGGATCTCCAAAGCTAAGAGTATAAGGTTCTACAGCAGGGGTTCTCAAACTGGGGGTCGGGACCCCTCAGGGGGTCGCAAGGTTATTACACGGGGGGGTCCACGAACTGTCAGCCTCCACCCCAAACCCCGCTTTGCATCCAGCATTTATAATGGTGTTAAATATATTTAAAAGTGTTTTTAATTTATAAGGGGGGGGTGTCACACTCATAGGCTTGCTAATTGAAAGGGGTCACTAGGGCAAAAGTTTGAGAACCACTGCTTTACAGCTGAAGCTAAAGGACCAAGTCCAGAAGCTAGGAGCTCTAGCAAACTCATATCCTCCGTAATCCGACAGAGGGAGACATACAACCCACACTAACCAGAGTTACATTGACAGCTCCCACTGACTTCAACTGGAGTTGTGGGTGCTCACTACCTCTGAAAATCAGACCCTATGGTCTTAACTACACCAGCCCCCTTCATAGCTATGATCCTCTAGGCTTTCAGCGCCACTCAACATATCAAAGACAACGCTACTCAGCACAGTGAGTTTTAAGCACCACTATCACTGCCAGCCAAATCTATTTGTAAAAGATGACGCAAGATTAACCAAATGCTTAATGAGATGTTGTTACAATGAATATCATTCAGCCATTTACAGTGCTTTACATCTTCAAAGCGCTCTACAAATATTAACTAATTAAGGTGTTCACATTTGAGGCTGCCGGTAGAGACTTCAACTAGGAGCAAAATACTAGGCTAGATGGACCAACTCCCTGTTCCAGGATTGTAGTTTCTTGTGGCCCAATCACCAGCTTTCCCATAGATTGTGCAGCAACTCCTTCTGATGGCGGAGTACGTAGACGCAGATTCAACAAAGCACTTCAGCAGAAGTCAATGAAACTAAAATGCAGGTTTAAATGCTTTGCTGAATCGGGGCTGAAGGTGGTACTAAAACAACCATAATATGGGGCCATCGGTTATGGAGCAACCCAGGCAGAGTTTGCCTCAAAAATCCAACTAGTTTACTTTTGCAAATCCGTCTGGAACTCCAAAGGTCTAAGCCCAGATGGTGAAATTCACTCCTGTGCAAAGGGACAGCACAATGCCCGTGCACCACTTAAATCAGAGGGTTCAAGTAGGATCTAAGTGGTACATGGACCCCTTGTGCACAGGGGTGAATTTCACCTCGAACGAATTGCTTAACTGATGTAAAGCATGACAACAAGAACTCAGAACATATGGGGACTAAATGAGACCAGGCGTCTTGTGCTCTTAAAAATGCAGCTAAGTGCCTAAAATACCCATAAAAACCTGGCTTTACGTGAGTGCAATTCCATCAGTATCACTAGTGGCTGCTAAAATAGCTGCACTAAGAGCTAAGGACATCGAGTGTTAATTTCACCTCCAGACTGTCCTCACTCTCATGGTGAGGCCAAAGTCACTACGATATTTTCTCCGGTAAGCTTAACACTTTGTGGGGTGGGGAGGCTGTCAAGGTTGCTAGGCTGAAATCCTGACTGACCACGTTCGTTCAGGCCTGTGGGAGCGAACAAACGTTGATTACGTCGTCCCCCACACACCTCCCTCCCCAGCTGTCCTCAGATGCTCCATCCTTGCCATGAGGTAAGTAAATGAAATATATATATATATTACAGAAAGAAAAAGGATCCTTGAAAAGTATCTCTTTGCTGTTTACATACAAGAGAAAAATCCTGACAGCAAATCAGAGAAGAGCAGCATCATGCACACTGGTTTCTTATTGTGGGGTCCCAATCAGTACAATGGTTTTAAAAACAACATTTGCAACAAGTTACACTGAGTTAACAGCCTTGGAGCCCAAAGCCTTTTATTTATCCACAGAACAGATCCTCAGGTTGTCTACCAAGCTTAGGCAGGACAGAGCAGGCTTTCCACATGCAGGACAGAGCAGGCATTCCACACTTCCCCATATCCAATGTACATTAAACATGACCTGGAGTGTGTACCTGTATGACCAAGAGAGTTTGGTCAGTCCTCAAGCTCTCTTCTCACACCACCACCCAAGGAGCCTGCGGCATTAGTGGAGATTTTGTAATGTTCTTGTCCATTCGGAACTCGTCCACCAACCAGTTTCACGTAGTCTATCAATCCACTATCAGATGGTATCAAGTATCAGAGGGGTAGCCGTGTTAGTCTGAATCTGTAAAAAGCAACAGAGGGTCCTGTGGCACCTTTAAGACTAACAGAAGTATTGGGAGCATAAGCTTTCGTGGGTAAGAACCTCACTTCTTCAGATGCAAGTCATCCATTACTTGCATCTGAAGAAGTGAGGTTCTTACCCACGAAAGCTTATGCTCCCAATACTTCTGTTAGTCTTAAAGGTGCCACAGGACCCTCTCTTGCTTTTATCAGATGGTAGTAACTGAAAGTTCTTACCAACATGGGCTGCATTTGAACCTGTGACTTATGGGTGAAAGGCTTTCTATCCTGTAAGCCATCCCCTGAGCTCAGTCCCATTGCTTTCCCAAAGTTTATTTATTTAAATCAATGAGCTTGGCAGCCCAGCTATTTAAAACCCACCACAATTAAGTTATTCAAAGAACACAGAGACAGATATTTACAGGGGTGCTGGGACAATTTGTATAGTGGGGGTGCTGAGGGCCATTAAACCAAACTGTAAACCCTGGATAGAATGGAAACCACTTCAAGCCAGGGGGTGCAGCAGCACCCCTAGTTCCAGCCCCTATGGATATTTATTTTCAATATCATCCTTCAGAGTGTCCTTTTAAAATTCTTGTGAGAAAACCCAATGCCCAATACCAGTCTATAGAGCTGACCTATAAAAGCAAACACAGAATGATATAAAAAGGTATTTGCCACAACACATAGTAGGACAAATTAGGAAGAAGATACAAAACAGACAGGGAATCTAATCAGCGTTTTGATGAGACAAAGTGTTCTTCCCATAAGAATGACAAATGCAATTCACTTCAAATGTAATTTTACACTTAACTGATTGGCTTCTGTTATAAGACTAGCAGTACATGGTTGTAGTCGCATTTAAAATAATAGCCTCCTCTTTAACTCAGGCAAAAAATAAAATAGAAGTGTTGGCTACACCGCCACAGACTCTCACTTCAGCAGGAAAACACCCTCTGTCATCACTCCTACACAGAGACACCCTGGGCCAAATTTGGCTCTCCGGGCCCAATCCTGAGAACTGCCTTGTGCTCTCCACTCCCACTGACCCACTCAGTGGCAGCAGGCCTTCAGTGAGAGTTAAGGGTGGTGTAGAAGCAGGCACCGAGCTACCTGAGTGTAATTCCTTTCAACAACTTTACAGCTGATCCACTGTATATTGATGGTTGGTTTTCATTGGTGCTGAGTTATGGTTGCTCCTCACCTCTTATCATTGGGTCCCAACTCTTTAGATAACTGAAAGATCCCATTGACCTTAAATCTGTATTTTTTAATCATGCATGTAATTATAGATATTAAACAGAAATAAGGCTCTCCACTGGGCACAAATGAACACTTTGATAAATGGCTTTTTTTTTGAATAGGCTACAACAAATCTATTGTTTTCAATTTATGCTGAGAGTAACACATCAAACTGAATAAGCTCTTTTCAGTCATTCATCACATTACAAACTACTCAGAACAAACAGCCTTTTCAAAGCATCCTTTTAGAAAATACAAACACAAACACACCTGGGTGTTACACAAACAAATCAACTTTTCTGCTGCAAAAAGAGGACAAAAACCAAACAAGTACTTAAGGCTAATACATTTTGCAGGGGCGAGGGGGGAAATGTAAGAAAGGGATCATAAAAACAACAGACAATGGGATTTGACATGCTTTGCTAGCCAAAAGGCTATATTTTCAACCTGGGAATCTAAGCTGATGCCCTCTACAGTACATCAACATTCCTATTATCAATCATTCAACTCGAGAAGAAAGATGAAGGGAGGTTCTTCTTCACATGGTCCTTTAATAGAGATATTCCAAAAGAGAGTACTTTGACTAGTAAACTCCACTAAATTTCAGGGGTAATTTATTTTTAGGCTCAGTTCCTTTAACGTCCACAAGGATTCAATGAGATTAAAAGGGTAGATAAAATACTTTTTTATTTTAAAGTAACTGATAGGTGCCCACACAGAGATGAACACATTAGAAAAAATTAACTTCCATCTAGGATGACATCAGAATAGGGGCCCAATCCTGAAAATGCTTAAGCACAGGTGGTATCTTTTCTTATGTGACTGGAAGGGACTACTCACACGAGCAAAATTAAGCATTAGCAGGATTGGTCGCTCTGTTTGCTTGGACAAATTCCTGATTGTACAGTAAACCCATCTGATGGTGGATTAAGTTTGTTTAATAGCGACAATTCCCTGTGCAGCATAAATGGCAAAATAAGACAAGTTTGATGGAACAAATCCACAAATTACTCTCTCTAAATCAATTTGTGCTAATACTTTAATAATGCAACACTAATGATGTAAAGGAATACCAGTCTTATGAGAACAGCTACACTGCATTTTAGAAGAGTGACTATGTTTAAAAAGCTACAGGTAACATACAAAAAAATACAGCTATTAAATAATGTATAAACATCATACCAAGAGACCCTTGCAGTAAATATGTAATAAGTAAATAATATCTGCTGACATTTTTATCACGCAGGTGCAAATTCAAATCAATTATAGCTCTCTCAAGGCAGGGAAAGGTTCACACTATTTCCGATCAGACATACACACTGTTCTGAGTGTGAATTATCTTGCAATTCAGTATTTACCTGTTCGGTATTTTTTATTTAAATGTTTCTAGAGTAATTGTGACCCAAACACTATTTTCATTAGTATAACATAGCATATTTCAGCCAGACAAGAAAAAAGACAAACCCTACAATCTTAAGAGCTGTGCATCAACAATTTAGCACTCATTTGGTAACCCTCATGCAAAATTAAGACCATACGTCATTTGTGACAGTACATATATCAACCTGTTTTATATGCTCAGTCTTTGCTACTGAATCTAGCAGACTTGCTGGTAAAGTCCACCTAACTTTAGTGAGGGGGCGTGCAAGGGTTAATTGTTGCAAAAACATAGGGATTCTTTTCTACTTTTTAAACCCTGGGTCTTTATTCTTAGCAAAACTCATTTCTCTGCCATTTGCTCATTAGGAGACAGCTCTCTCCTGTGATTCATAAAATCCCCAATACCTTGCATTCTGCAAATACAACACTCCTGTACTTTTTGCTAAGGTGAGGTAATCGAAATGCACATATTAGTAATGCCTTCCTCCTCCCGCCTCCCAGACAGGTTATGCCATTTGCCAAATTCCATGCTAGAAAACTATGCATTAAACAGCAGGACTGAAACACATTAATCACAATTATAACATGGCTGCTTTGTTACCAAATTACTGATCTGATTCTTAGACCTTCATCCAACTCTAGGCACTAGAGAGTGAATTTAGAATGGAATTCAACCTGAACAATGCTAATTTGCAGGTTAAACAATTCACAATTGCCAAAAAAAGCAAATATTTTAATTTTTAACCTAAAGACATTTAAACTGAACCCATCATTTAAAAAAATGAATTTAAAAATGCTCACCACCTATTAATTTAATAAAAGAGAAAATGTGAGGTCTAATAGCTACACATTTGTTGTCGTAACCATTCCATTCAATTGCCCTGTTTTAACTCTTGTTTGGGATTTCTGCAGCCTAAACTGTAATAAATTGAATTTGCAGAGAACATATGATATTAAAGTCAAAAGCTGATTAGCAGAGAATGTCAGATGCATTTGCCATTTGACTTCACCAAACAGGGAAACAATGCTTTTTTAGGACCACCTCATCCAATGTTAATCCTTGAAGGATTACCAACAGCTGCCGTGGTTGACAGTGTCAACATAAACTGGCAACCTATTTCTACCATCTCATCTACACAAGCTCAAGATAAGATTGCATCTATCCCACTATCATCAGGAGAGATTAAGCCACACCTTAGCCAGATTTGGGAAGACGTCCACCAAAAACTAACCAAAACAAAAACAAAATCCCACAGATGTACTTGTTTTCATAATGCCCCAGATATTTAAACTCCATGCAGTGCACCATCCCATTGTCTTATTTATTTTACTGACTGGATACAGGGCAAAAGGGGGGCGGGCGGATAAAGCTGGAACCCAGGTATAAAAAATATCTCAGTGTCAGATAAAAGGAAAAGTGAACATGTCAACACGCTGCCGTTTAAAACAAAACCTTGTTTCGGCTACAACATCTGGAGCCTTTTTTAACCTTTCAGAGGAAAATCTGCAACCAGCGTAAAAAATCATGTAGGAAAATGGGTCTTAAAACGCTGCACTTAACACCTCACAGGAACTGAAAACCCCAACCCTGCAATTAAAAGTTTACACGCCGAACCGGTTCACAGTGGGTGGGGGTGGGAAGGGGGTTACAGGGATTGCTTGGCGGAGACCCTCCCCTATTCCACCCCCTTCCCCAACACATACAGCTCTGGCTGAGGGGCACTTCCTCCCCTCAGCATCCTTGACTCAACCCGCCACCCAAAAGCAATAGGGAGAAAGGGTTAAAAGTTGCACAATCCACCAATGCTCCATCCGGGAGTCACCGAGCAGCCAGGGCTCTGCATCCCGAGCCCCACGCTGCAGCAGAGGCGCCGGGGTGAGCGCTACAGGCGGGTGCCCGTCCCCCACCCCGAGCCCGGCGGGCCCCTCACCTTGCGCGTTGTGCTGGTTGTTCTCCATGATCGAGGGGGTCGCGGAGCTGCTGGCGCTACTGCTCAGCTCGGCCAGTCTCCTGTTGGTGGCGGTCAGCTCGGCTCGCAGGTTAGTCATCTCCTGGCTGGCGGACTGGATAGCTCCATCGATCCGGAGGGCCAGCTGCTTATTGTCTTCCATCATGTTCAGGATTTTGGCCTGGGGGGGAGAGAGAGGCGCATGATGCACCAGCCGGTGGTGGGTGGGTGGCTGCCTCTCTCTCCTCCCCCCGCTACCTGTTGGATCCCCTCGCTGCTGTCTCCCCTTCCCCAGCGCAGGGATGAGCGGAGACGCGGCTCCAGCAGCAGGAGACCCGGGCGAGCTGTGCCGCTTTGCAAAGGACATTAGCGGGGAGAAAGCAGGGCAAGCACTCTTTAAATGGAGCCTACCATCTGCAGCGGGGGAGGTGGGGAGCCCGGCCAGCGCCCGCTCCGCCGCAGCCCCTGGCTTTGCAGGGCGCCTTCCCCACCCCGGCCGCCTCAATGCAACCAGGCGGCTGAGGGGAGCAGCCCGGGGCAAAGGGCGGTGGGGGGGCGGCTCCCCCGGGCGTCCGCTCGCCGGCCTGGAGGCTGCCCCGCGGGCTTCCCTCCCCTGCCCCGGCGCCACTGCGCGAAGCGCTGCCTCTCCAGCCGCGGCACCGAGCGCACTCCCCGCGCGGAGCTCCGGCTGCCTGCGCGCTAGGGCGCCCGCCGCAACGCGCTGCCCGCTGGGGGCAGGGGGGGAGGCCGGCGGAGGGGGGTACAAGGGGGGAAAGGGGGTGCAAGCGGGGGGGCAGGAGGAGCCAGGCGCTCCAGGGAGAGGGGAGGGGAGGGCGCAGTGGCGGGCAGCCCCGGGGCGGGCCGGGCCGGGAGTTTGTTTTGCAGGGAGCGGAGCCGGGGACGGGAGGAGGCTGCCCGCCCACGAAGGGCCAAACTTAAAGCGGGGAGCCGGGTCCCCGCAGCCGGGTCTGGGGCGTGGCGCGCTGGGAAGCAGGGGCCGGGCGGAGGAAAGGCGAAGGCGTCCGTCCCCTTCATCCTGGCCGGGGCTTGCGGCGCGAGGGAGGAAGGCCCGGCTGGCTTCGGCTCGGGTTGCAGTGCGGCCGGTGGGAGCCGGGTGACACCCCCTGCTCCGCCAGCCACGGAGGGGGATGGGTCTGGGAAAGAAGCGCTTGGCTGGAGCAGTCGCCATGCTAAGGGGAAAGGGGCTCCTTTGTCTGCCCTGGGGGAGCGGGCTGGTGCATGAATCCCTCTCCCCCCAGCGCCGCTAATGGCACAAGGGGACGACTCGTGCAAAGCTCTGCCCCCCCTCCCCCCCCCCGACACCCAGCCACCTTTGCACCCCGAAGTGGCCCCAGCCCTGGTTGTGCCCCTGTTGGCGTTCGCTTGCCACGAGGATTGGAGCTGCTGCAAGCGGAAAGGGCCCCGGGAGTTAAAGCAAATGCTGGGGAAGGAGCAGCAAACGTGCCATTCAGAATCAGGAACATTTATGCCGGGAACCTGATTCTAGAGGCCAGGAACAGAGCCCAAAGACCGACCTACCACACCAGCCTGAAGGAGGGAGCCTTGCAACAAGCCGGTGTAGTAGCAGTTTCTCGTACTACACCGGCTCCCCCAAAGAAATCCTACAGCAAATCACTGTATGCATAAAATCCAAGAAACTCACCAGCCACTTGGTGACAATTCGCAAACAGAAAGGGAGGCATGAGTCATGGAATGCCCGATATCTCTAGCTACTGTTCCCTTTAGGTAAGAATAGTTTCTCTCTCTGCCACTTTTATAATTAGAGCATGTTCTAGTGGCGATGGGATGTCAGGACTCCTGTTTTTTTTGTTTTGTTTTTTGTTGTTGTTCCCAGCTTTATCCATCAACTCAATACAGTACATGCCCACGAGCCCATCAGTTCTCTCTAGCGCCTCAGTGTAGGTACCTGTAAAATGGAGATAGAGGCATGCTGGCCTGGCTTGCAAAACTTCTATAAACATTTGCAAGATCAGGTGCAATATCTACTTGCTCCACCTTTGCCATGACTATGGATGATAGCAAATGTCATAATTCTCCTTTTAACGGGGTTAACTCAGCACCACAGACAAACAAAGCGCTGTCCCTATGCAAATGAGGCAAACAGAACTTTGCAAGGCTGGTTAAATTAATTGTCTAAAGGACTCGAGAGTTTTTGATGAAAGATGCAATGGGAATGAAAATTATTATTCTTCAGGCCCCCTCCTCTCTTTGTCTCTTCCCTCCACTGGGCTTTGCGCAGAAGTTTGCTGCATGTCAGTGCCCAAAGAGGAGTAAAATGGACCAAAAATCTCCTGGAAGAGGATGGGGGCGGGGAGGGAAAGGCAACAGCTTCCCTGGTATTACTGCATAAGCCACATCCACCCAGCGGGTGCTGCAAGCTCAGTGGGTGCTGGCAAGCTCAATGTGGTATGTACCCATTGAAGCAATGGAGAATTATTTGGCATCATAAATTACTGCTTCTAGAAGGAGCAATAGCATTTTGCAGTGTCTTTTCAACACACGGCAGCTGATCTGCTTGTATGAGGACTGTGGGACCTTGATTGCACTAGGCAGCAAAGCTGTAGACCTGAATTCCTGACCAAACAACCCATGTGTTAGGGGTTAGACTAGATGACCCTTGCAGTCCCTTCTAACCCTATGGTTCTATGATTTTCTGTAAGCAGGTTTCTGCCACCTGCAAGCCCAGGGAACCTGCCCAGCTTGCTCTGAAGAGCCAGACTATCACTCCCTGTTTTCAAGAGGGAATGATGCAGTGGAGAACAGCAGTTCAGGAGACACAATTTTATCCCCAGGCACCCTTTAAGGCATGAAAGGGAGGACTGGTCCCAAAGTGAGCCAGAGCTCCCTGGGAACTGAGCTGGGGCAGTCTCTAAGTAGCACTTTTCTTGAGGTACAAAAAAATGGCTCTTACCCTATTGTTTGAACAAGGGAAAATATTATGCAAAAGACTAAAATAAATGTTTTGGGGAAATAGGGGAAGATTGAGCAGTTGCTGCTGTGCGCTCTCAGGTCTGCCTCATGCTTTTGGCTCCACAGCCAGGCCTTGAGAGTGCTCTCAGGACTTGCAAATGCAAGGAAGTTTCCAAAATCTAAGCACTTTCAGTGGCACAGGCATCACAGTGACCTTGACCAAACTACAGCAGGAGAGGGACAGAAAGGTGGGTCCTGTCCCAGCAGGCTTCGAAGATGGAGACGTGTTATTTTCTGATTTAGAAAAAACAGAATTGATGTCAGCTGTGTCTTTCCTTTGGCAGCGTAAACACCATGTGACGGTGGGGTTGAGCTGACAGGAAATCATGTCAGTTTCCACTTGCAGGCTGGCTTGTGCCGGCTGTGCTCTTCTCTGTCCAGACTTGCACCATGGCAGTACAAGAGTGGCCCCTTCAATGAGCACAGAGAATGCCCCTCAGTCACCCCAGGAGCAGCTCTGGTGTAAAATCACCACTCGGCGTCTGAGGGAGGAAATGGTTTAACAAACCAACGGGCCGATAGTTTCGGCTGCTTGCTCACGGGAAGTGAAATGAGGTAAAGCAAAAGTGCGTTGTGGTCCAGCAAGACAACGATCCTACTGGGAGCCGTGGAACAAGGTACTGTAAAGCTGCGAGTCTCACTGAGCTGGAGGGGTTTGGCGTGCAATGAGCCTCCAGGCAACTTTCAGGAATAAAAATATCTGTGTTCACGTGCTGTCAGTCTGCTTTGGATTGCTTTCCGATTGTGCTATGCTCCCTGAGAGGTCAGGTCTGATCCTGCCTGTACTTATGCCCATTCTTCACTGTCATAACCTTCACCAACTTCCACAGGGTCGCTTGGAGCACACTGGACTAAGCAAGAGGCCCACCAAGTCCGCTCGGAATAGACGGCGCTCTGCCATTCCCAGGATTGAACCTGTAGGTACTTAAGGGCAACATGTCACTCAGGGTTTGTCTACACAGCGGGGGAACGTATTCTGTGGGGGAGTGATTTCTAAAGCACACTCATGTCTTGTGCATTAGTTGGTCCATGTAGATACAGTAGTACATTAAAGCACACTAGGGAACCTTTAGTGTGCACCAGCAGGGTCTACACAGACCAATTAATATGCAACACATGAGTGCGCTTTAGAAATCACACCCCTGTAGAGCACATTACCTTATGGTGTAAACAAATGCTAAATTATGGAAAGTTTGGAAACAGTATCTCAACAGACACAAATAGTGCCAAACCTTTTACTGATTTAATCTCAGATTAAGATGGCCACAGCATTTATGGGGTGAAGCTGCAGCCCATGGAAACTCCTAACGAGGCTGTTGCTCGAGGAACTTCCACTGTGTCCCACCTAGGGACAAGGAACTGGCCATTATGTGGGGTACTGAAAATTAATCCTCTTCAGTTTTCAAAGTATGAATTCTCAAATCAGTCAATACTCAGGGTAAAATTCTATTCTCTGCACACTGGAACTATATGCTGATATTCTGGTCTCTCTGCAAAGGTGGATCTCCCAGTGATATCGATGGGTCTCCCACATACACACTGTGGAGAGACTATTGGGCTGAAGTCCTCTCTAAGGGCTTGGCTACTAGGGGACATCCAGGAAAATAAATCAAAATTAACTAAAGGTGTGAATTTGAAGTGGATTAGTTAAACTGCATTAAGCCCTGTGTGAACACAGTCATTCAGAATTAATGTGGCCTTACTTCAGGAAGGCTGCTTAATTCTGAATGAGGGTGTTCACACCGGAGTTTAATGTGGTTTAACTAATCCATTTCAAATGCACACCTTTTAGTTAATTTGGATTTGTGTTCCTGGATGACCCCGTGTAGAGAAATTCTTAAGACTTTGTCTACACTACAAAGTGAAGGTGTTTGGTTTTTTTATAGCACAGGTAGGTTTACCATCGCTATCTTTAATCTAGCTAGCCACAGGTCCCAGTAGTAGTGAAGACAGGTGGTATGGGCTAGCAACCTCAGTACAAGCCTGCCAGAGTCTCTGGTTGCTAGTCTGTGATGTAGCCCATGCTGCTATGTCTTTGCTAGTATTGTTACCCACACTAGATAGATGAAAACCAGGCAGACACTGTAACAACATCATCTGGAGAACTTTGTGGCATGGGTATATTACCTTGAAACAGGATCTACCTCAATAATAATCTTATTAAACTAACTATTGGCTCAATAAATTTTTCTAGACACTAAATATCTCCGCTGTTTCAACTCCTTTTTATAATATCAAAAGAACTTGGCTCATTTTAAAGCTACAGTCAAGCAGATGAAATCTACGTTTTGTGATTTGTCTTTTTTTTAATAAGATGAAAGAATCTAATTAATAGAAAGTATTTAATGGTTATTTTTAAAGGAAACATGATTTTTGACTGACAATTCCGAGCAGTGTCTGCAGCCCAAACATTGCAACACTAGGGCTAGTACATAAAAACCACAAAGTGACTAGAAACAGACGTGGAAGTGAAGGTGTCTGTTTTCATTAGTTACATTTATTCAGGGTGGATAAACGGCATAAATGAAGAATGAATTTGAATTTTGAAATTCTGTCTTCATCATTTAGGTGGTTATGAGTGACAGAGGCAAGGACACTTGTTATGTAAGGTTTGATTTCGGAACAATGTAAATGCTTGGGTGCATGTCTGACTTGTATGCACATTTAATGCAACTGTGTATGCAAACTAGGATATTACATATGCAACTAGATGATTGAATGTGCAATTGCAATAGCATATATGTAAAACCGTGATCGAGCAACAACTTCCATTCTATACTGGAATAAAATAGAAGCTTGTGTACTATCAGGGCTTAAATTAAATTCAACTTCTTTAAACCCCAGGCCCATTGTTTTTAGCCTACCATTTTTCTTTTAAATTAAACCTGATGTGAGCCTTCCAGCAAAGCATCCAGCATCTAAGGCAAAGCCCAGATTACACTTTTAGTCAATGTAACCTCAATAATAGACTAGTCAAGATATTATATTGGTAGCATTGAAACCTTTTTAAATTGGGGATGTGAAAGAATTTCTACACTATATTGCCTATTTTAAAATTTGTTTTAAAATCTTGAACGTTACCATAGACTCATCCATAAATTAATAACCCAGCCTTAGAAATCTTCCTTATTACTTTAAACCCCTTTGAGATTCCCCTAAAGATATCCTACGAGATTTTCTCCTTCCCCGCACCCAGCAATAGGGAACAGCTGGGTCTATTTAAAATTGATTTTGATCTCTCCAAGCAGGATTTGATTTCTCCACACACTGAGCTTTTGCCTGAAGAGAGTGCACAGTATAGCAGAAATTCTGAGATGTCAGCCGGCAGCTGGCGTAGCGAGAGTCGAAGAGAAAATGAGCAGCTCGCTATGTGCCCACAGGCATAAGCATGAGACAGCGACATGGGCAAAGTGATTTTCAGTGTGACAGTGTTGGAGTTTGCTGGCCGCATACAATTAAAACAGAATAAAACCCTCTTCTTGCTGAGCTCCAGATCACAGATGGTCCCCAATGGAGTGCAGCAGCAGCATAAGAAACACTCATGCAAAGTAAGCGGCCTTTCCATTAATTCCTGTTAATTGGGTGTTTCAAGGGCTTCAGGCATTGTGAAAGGTCCAAGGCATCATAAAGGGACAAGAGGTGCTCATCATTTAAAAACAGACAATGCTGCTCTCTGAACAGGCTGAGTGGTGCAATGGCTGAATGCTCTGTGATGAAGAAATCCTAGGATCCTCTTGGTTCAGGTGGAAGTTAACCCCTCCACAGTGATCTCAATTCTCTCTCATTCACACACACACTTTGCCAAAAGCCAAATCAACCTCCCCGAGATAATGGTCCCAATCCTGAAATCGTGCCTCCATGGAACTCTGTTCACTTCAACAGGGCTCCACACAGGTCTGATTGCAAGAGTGGGGCCATATCTAGACATTTTGCAGTGAACTAGACTAAGTATTCGGGATAGATGAAGCCTTTCGTTTCTGTAGACCAGGGGTCGGCAACCTTTCAGAAGTGGGGTGCCGAGTCTTCATTTATTCACTCTAATTTAAGGTTTCGCGTGCCAGTAATACATTTTAACGTTTTTAGAAGGTCTCTTTCTATAATATATAAGTAAACTATTGCTATATGTAAAGTAAATAAGGTTTTTAAAACGTTTAAGAAGCTTCACTTAAAATTAAATTAAAATGCAGAGCCCCCCGGACCGGTGGCCAGGACCCGGGCAGTGTGAGTGCCACTGAAAATCAGCTCGCGTGCTGCCTTTGGCACGCGTGCCATAGGTTGCCTACCCCTGCTGTAGACCTAGGTCAAATTCATTGCTGGTATAAGCAGGCGCAACTACATTGACTTCACCAGAGTTATGCCTGCTTCTGTCAACATTCATATGTATCATCCTTGGTCTCAGTCTAGTCCCTGCTGAGTCTGTTTCTACATCACAAAACCACTACTTATTTTGGGTTGACGGGCAAGTTTTCCTTAGGAACTGTATGGGAATGGCAGGCCAGGAGTGGGAGCATTAGAACAGCCCAGGGTCTGCCCAAAAAACCAATGGGTCAACTTTTGTGAGCACTTGGGATTCATCATTTGATGCAAAGTTTTAAAATTACTTCTAGAAGACACAAAGAGAAATTAAACAGGGGAAGGAATAATGGTTTAGTATGAAGCCATTTCACAGGGCAAATGTTTTTCTAAGACACTATAACAGAAAATTATGCAGCTTGAGTCCCCTTGATTGGTCTGAGCCAAACGCTATCCAAACTGAATGAGAGAGAATAGAAACACGCTCCTGTGAATTTCATACCCATTCTACTAGTGATGTGATGATATACAAATTACATGTTGAAATTCCTCAGCAGTTCAGGGCCTGATCATTGCTGCAACAGCAAAATTGAGTTCAAGGGGAACTGTACTGAGCCCAGGACCAAGATGTGTGGTAAATATAGAATACCTGAGAGATTATTATGTGTGAAATTAATTCCTGTGCAGAGGGCCAACTATCACTTAAATCCTCAAAATAGGGATTAAATTAGACTTTAGTGGTGCAGAGGTTTTGCTCTGCATAGGGGTGAATTTCACCTGCCATCTAGCATATTATTTTCTGACAACAGCGTTAAATGCTATGCTATTAAGTGAGCACGAGCGAAGGGAGGAGAACAGTGGGAAATCTTGGTACACGTGCCTGTTCCATAAATGAACCCAAAATAAAAATTCAAGCCTAGAAAGCACGTGACACTGATTGATACTCCAATCAGATGATGCAGCTGCACAACAGAAATGCAGTTTATCTTTGAAGCAGCCAGATAAAGACTATTTTTAGTTAAATGGTGTCCACATTTTTGAGATGACTTACGGTTTAAGGGTGAATTTTTCCAAAAACGCCTAAGGGATTTAGGAGCACAAATGCTATTGAAAAATGAATGGAACTTCTGTGCCTAAATCTAAGTGCTTTTGAAAGCCTCCTTATACATTGTTTACTGCATCTAGAATTTCCCCAGCTATCACATATAAGCTTTTATAACAATCAAAAGACAAGGAGAATCAAATCCATGTTTTCCCCCAGATTATTGGAATATTCTGGGAGTTGCTTGTTGTTGGTCTTTTTTAAATTCTGAGTTTCAATCAAACAACTTGACATACACAGGATCAGCTCCATTGTGCCTGCTAATGCTGAGTAGTCTATGTATTCTCCCCATATGTGGTATATAAAAGGAGATTTGACAATAGAAAAGACAACTAGCTAAATCAAAAGACAACATCAAATAAGGCTTTGAAGATTCATGGAGGCAACAACACATTTGACTTTTACAGAGCCTGAGGTCTATTGCCCTTTTCTGTCCATGCATAGAGCCTTTGGAAGGGAGAACATGCCACTAATGTGAGTAGAAAAGAGGGGACTCATTGTTCAAAAGAACCGTTCCACCCACCCCTTTCTAACATCGCTTGCTGTGGGCCTGGACCTGGGAAAGTGCAAGTGCCTTCAATGCCCATTGACTTCAACAAGAGTTATTATTATTTATATGACAGTAATGCTTAGCGGACCCAACATGTACTTTACAAACAGAGTAAGAAACAGTCTCTCTCCTGAAGAGCCTACCATCTGAAAAGCCACAGCCAATAAAGAGTGGGAGAAAGGATAGTTATTGGGGTTCTGTTTTTCAGGGTTTATTCATTTAATTTTTCTGGGGTTATTTTTAGCAACTTTTTAGTTTTATGTAGCTGTCCAAAAATCAGGGACATCATTGTATATATGTAATGAGTAATGTAGATTATATACATTACTCATTACAGTAGTAGTATGCACTGTAATGAGTAATCTCTTTGTAATGTTCCCTAGTGCGCTTTAACGAAGTGTAGTTTCAAACAGCACTACGTTCAAGTACACTAGAGAACTTTTAGTGTGTACCAGCTGGGTCTGCACAGACCAATTCATGTGTGACACGTTAGTGTGCTTTAGACATCACTCTCCAGTAGTCCTCATTCCTGCTCCTTTTCCACGTAGACAAACCCTTACATTAAGTAACCAGTTCTGATGTTTTTCCAGTGTTTAGTGGATAAACACCAATTTCTTTCTCTCTCTCTTTTTTTTATTTGGTACTGCGGGTGTTTTACTGGCTAAAACCGAAAATCTGAAACTCTAATTATTGCTCCATTTTACAGTGGGGGAAACTGAAGCACAGAGTGATTACATGACTTGCCCAAGGTTGCACAAGAAGTCTGGAGTGACACCAAATCCTCCAAGCCCCAGTTCAGTGCCTTATCTCCACTGACACCCTCTTATTCTAGGTGTTCAGTAACTTGTAAAATCAAACACAAACTTAACACCAGTATTCTTAAATATCTGAAAAGTTAAATATTGAGCAACAAGTTTCAGGAGAAATGGACCTTAAGAGAAGACTATGTTCTCCAAGATGTTATAGAAGATGGGTGGGTGGAGGGAATCCAAGTAATATTTGGAAATATTAAAATACAGTCTATATTGTTTGGTATTGCTTTAGATGTCTGAGTTTTTTCAGGCCAGGGAATGGGAGGGAAGTCGGAAATGAAAGGGGTGGGGAGTAAGAAAGAGGTACCATTAAGAGTTCTGGCCAACCTCTAATTTGCTATTCAGTTTACCAGCCTGTAGTTTATTATGTATGGTATGTGAAGGAACCTGTTTAGCCAGAAGGGAAATGCCTTTTGTGTTAAGAGTGACCGTAATCTAATATGGCCTTTTGACTTGACTCAATTAAATCCTTTCTGTTTCGATTAAATAATCAGCCACAATTTAATAAAATGCATTTCAGTGTGTCGTCTCCCAGTCTGATGACTTTAGAGATCATGAAACCTTATGTAAATTCCGTGAATTACTTTTTATTTGCTTGTGTGTCACTTCCACACAAAAATGCTGTCTGTCAGTGTATTAAAATTCCTTCCCCATCTTCTCATTGCATCACTGTTTACAATAATGATTCCCAGTGGAAAAGGCTTGAAATATCACTAGTTTCTTTTACATCTGCCAACAAAATTGGCACTTTCTGATTGGAAAAAGGGCCATCAAATGTAGATAAATTTCCGGTGGGGTCTTCTGTGTTCCTGTTTCATTGTGAATTTGAATTCTATGCTGTGAATAGCAATATCTTGGCCTATTCCAAATTTTAGTCGAGGCATCCACTGAGCAATTTGATAGTAAAGCAAGTCCCCCTCCCCCAAATCTAATCAAACAGACGAGCAAACTTACAAACTGGCCACTAGAAAAAGCTTAGCCTACCTCTAGTTATTATATAAAATGAATAGTACTGTTGCAGCATGTATCCTGCAGACATCTGTTCCCAGTTCTTCAGCCTAGACACTAAGTGATTGTGGTTCTATTACTTGCAGAATTTTTTCCCTCTAAAGGGCAGATTTTTTATTTTGTATATTCTTAACGGCATCTGACCCTCCTTCTCACTCTTAGAATATTGAGCAGTGATTCAAAGGACAGGGAATCTTTTCTTCCTAATCTGAGAACAGGCCAACGCTCTGATACAAAGGGTGACCTTGCTGGATGCATTACTGCTATAGCATAAATCACATTTTAGTGTTTTGCTCTTGTTTTAAGGAAGTATAAATTGCACAAATTAACGAGATGCTGGAATGCGGTCAAGCGGTTGGAGCAGAAGACAGGGAGGTCAGAAATCCTGGGTCATACTCTCAGCTGGCTCACTGATTCGCTGTCATAACTTGTGCCACTTCTCTGGGTCTCAGTTTCACGATATATGAAATGAGCACCATGGCACTTGCCCACGCTACCTCCCTGGGGATTGTGAAAATAAATTGTTTAACGTTTGTAATGTGCCTTGAAACTGCTGAATCAAAGGAACTACATCACAACTAAGGAATATGGAGCAAATGTAATAGACCAAAGCATTAGCTTAGATCCAAACACTGCAAACTCATAGAACCTGGTATAAACCTGGAGTTACTCCATTGAGAAGGTGTAACTGAGAGCAAAATTTGATCCAAGAGATATACCTATCTCATAGAGCTGGAAGGGACCCTGAAACATCATCAAGTCCAGCCCCCTGCCTTCACTAGCAGGACCAAGTACTGATTTTGTCCCAGATCCCTAAGTGGCCCCCTCAAGGATTGAACTCACAACCCTGGGTTTAGGAGGCCAATGCTCAAACCACCGAGCTATCCCTCCCCCCACAATTTTCCCTGATAACTCCCTTTGGCATTAATGGGAATCAGACATCTAGACCCCTCAAAACAAATGACTCCATAGCATATTTCACAGCTGAGTGCATCTATGGCACAAGTTTCAATATCCAGTTCTATTAAATCCAGCATTTGTTTAATGAATTACAGCAATCCAATGAGACTGTAGATCGGTGGCTTGTATTTGACTTTTATGTAGTAGACTCCAGCAGCCAGCTTTAAAAAAGGAATCAATATTTGTGAAAAAATTTCAATACAATTTATTCTGAACTCCCCTTCCCCCCTCTCTCCCCCACTGTTGACATATATGGATGCTTGATATATTTCACAGGGGTTGATGAAATGGCCTTTATCAAAACCAATTAGGGAAATGCTTGGCAAACGCAAATGAAATTTGCAACATTTTCCTCATTTATTAGTTACAGTTCTATTCCGTTCCAAATTTCAATCGAAGCCACTAGTAGCTGTCTCCTCAGTCACCAAAGGGAGATCTTATTTTTCAGGATTAGTTTTTTTAATTAATTAGCTAAAATATGCTTAATGGAGCCACTGTGAATATTTGATTTCTTAACGAATGGATGTAGTGTAATAAAGAGCCTAGGAGGAGCAGTGGACATTTCTCCATAGAGACTTAGGACCAATATTGGCATTTAAGGCCTAGTCCACACACAGTTTTGGTACGAGTAAAACTATATTAGAGATGTGATTTTTTGTTAACCAAAATACTTGCAAAACCCCAAATGTAGACACAGTTATAAAGCCATAAAGGTGCCTTGTACTGTTATTGTTAATATTATTTATTTGTATTACTGTAGTGCCTTGGGACCCTAGTCATAAACTAAGACCCCATTGTTAGTTCATTCCCCTTCGTGTACAGGAAAAAGCGATATTGGTATAAGCACTTTGATACCATTAGAACTGTGTCCACACTACTGGGGTGGTATGACTTTCACCATACTGGTGTAGTTAAAGAGTGTGTAGACAAGGTCCAATACATTTGGAAAGGTGTTAAAAACCCTGTCAACAGTATGTGCTAAGTGGTTTAAAAAAAACCCCAAAACATATGAGCGAACATGTTTGTTTGTTTGTTTGTTTTTAACACCACCCTCCCTGTCAAAGTCTAGACAAGGCCTTAGAGACTAGATCTGGAGGGAGAGACTTTGAAAGCCAGGGCTGTTTTGACAGTGAAGGCTTTAAAAAAAAAGTGTCAAATATTCCTTCACTTTCCTCCATCCTTGGAACAGTTGCCACTTAAAAGCCCTTGCTCTCCTGTTCTCATTGCTGGCTATTTGAATGCACATCCCCTCTACAGTGTGACACAAGCAGAACGAATGGCACATTGCAAATGTTAAGTCCCAGACAGGGGGGCAGCCAGCAATTTGAACCTGCAATGTATATGGAAAGATTTTCCAGAGAGCTCAGTGTCCAGCAGCTCCCACGGAGATCAAGGGAGAATTGCTCCCCTCTCCCTCCCGAAAACAGAGAGAACAACACAAGCTGCCAGGTGTGGAGCTGTTCAGAAAGTCTCACCCATTGTGGCCAACTCATCACCTCCCTGTGCCCCAGATGGAACTATAATGACATGCAATCTAGCAGCAGGCGCAGTTAGGGAGCCCTAGCTGTGTGAAGATAAACAGATACACCCACCAGACACCACAACAAATTCCGGACCAAGGTAGCTGAAAGTTGTACACATCCAAATAGCTGGCATACTCCTGCCTGCACCCACTGTCCCAGAATACCCTGTGGTAAGACATTAAAATAAATGGTAACATCACGTCTGTATGTAAAGCATCACTGTTTAGTGAACTCCCTCTGAAGCACCTGGCATTGGCCACTGTCGGAAGCCAGGATACTGGGCTGGATGGACCATTGGTCTGACCCAGTGTGGATGTTCTTTTGTTAACTAGCAAATGAATTATGCATTGACGTACATTGTTATTTAGGGCTGAATTCACATAGCTGCATTTCTTTTGAAGGGGACTGCAGAAAGTGGGGGTGATAATTCAGTAGGTGGTACTCATCCCTCTGGGAGAGCACTGAACGCACACCCCAGAGTGGACTTATGTGCTGTTGAAGGAACCCTCTCTCTGATGAGATGTAATACCAAGGCCATTAATTATCCTGCAACACTCTTCACAAGAGTTGGGCTTGTTAATTGTGGTGTTCTGGCCAAAGCCAATTGGGGTACAGTATTAACATTCTGCCCACTTAAAATTCTTCCTTTGGTTGCAACTGAATGAAGAATTCTTCCATTTCTGCTCTACACTGATGCATGGTGCTGGTGTGTGCAATTAAACCACCACTGTCTCACCCTAGAGGTGGCCACATTTCAGAAGTGGGTGCGTGACTCTGATGCAATTATAGTTTATAAAGCACTTTGGGATTCTTCAACAATGCACGCCACTATCAAAACCGTAAGGAAGATGACTGAGAATTGTGGCCATGGATATCATACAAAGCAGTGTGGTCTAGAAGACAGAGTGCCAAACTGAAATTCATGAGATTGGGATTCTGGTTCTGCCACTGACCTTGGGTGAGTCACTGCACTGCCCTGTGCCTCAGTTTCCCCATCTGTAAAATGGGGATAATGATACTACCCTCCTTTATAAAGCACTTTGAGATCAACTGATACAAAGCCCTATATAAGGGCTAGGCATGATTATTGTTATATAACTGAACCGTATGACTAAATTATAGAACTGCCTCCAGGTCATAGATCAGGGCAGCAGCTATATCAAAATATATACACAACTTGTTTTCCTGCAGTATCTTTTAAGCACAATGTCACAGAATGGTTTGCAGGTAGACAGACAGGTAGGAAGGGAACACCTAACAGCATTGCTAATAGCCACTCCCCCTACAGGCAGAAAGAAGGAGGGTAAATATGGAGAGGACATAAAAAAAATGGAACATGAATAGCAAAGAGGCAGTATTTCTGCAGCCTTATTGCAGTGAGCAGAGAATGGCAGGGTGCAGTAAGTAGTGGAAGGATCCAATGGTTTTGCTTCTTAAGTAGGTGACTGAAGACTATACGATATCTCCATTACTAGGTATAAATCAAGAGTAATCGTATTGGTTTCAACTGAGAAGAGTAACTCAGTTGAAATCAACAAAGGTATTCTAGATTTACACCTGAGAGCAGAATTTGACCCTGCTACTGGAGCCAGTATTTCAAGTGTGTAGTGTGCACTATGATCAGCACTGATTTTCCTTGCATAACTGGAGCTTTTAAAAATAAAAATAACTTGAGAGTCCATTGCCCACAGCTGCTGTTAATGTTCAGTTTTTATCATCCAGAATAAATTGGGCTTCTGCAATTTTTCTATCAAGACAAATAAACAATCCTTGCGGTAAATAAGGAGCTTTTTCTTTGAGTTGACAGTTTTCATATGCAGCCTAGTTAATGTCAGTTACTGTTAGCTTTTCAATTAGCTGAGGGTAGATGTCCCTTAACAGCTCTCTATGCCAGATATTGGTCTCAGTGAAGTCAATGGCAGTTTAGCCATTGAATTTAAGCATTAAGGTTTGTCCCTCTTGCCAAAATGCTCCAGGGACCCGATCCTCATTACTGCTGAGATTCTGCAAAGCACACTGAAGTCAGGAGCAGGCCTCAACTCAGCAAATGTGCTTTTCTGTAGCTTATTTATTGTGAGGTCCTTATTCCACAAGCTCTACAGAACCCGGGCTCCAGCCTGAGCACAAATATCTACACTGCAATTTTATAGCCCCATAGCCCGAATCAGCTGACTGGGGCCAACCTGGGGGCTTCTGTTGCAGTTTAGACGCACCCAAAGTGTCCAATCAAATCCGCGAGTAATGAGTTGTGAATACTCATTGAGACTATTCAGTGAACAGTCCACATAGTCTACAATTAGTTTGAACAAACTATTTGTCAAATAATTATGAATAAGGGAGAAATTCATAAAAATTGCAGAACAGAAAAAAATGACTAATTTCATCAAATAATTTATTCAATGCAAATAGTTTGTCAAGGTCCAACACAATCAATGGGCAAGATTCTTTTTTAAGGTTTAACCTCATTCTGAATCAAAAGATGCATTAGCATGACATCACAAGAGGTCTTAGACCAGGGATCGGCAACCTTTGGCATGCAGCTCGCGAGGGTAAGCACCCTGGCGGGCCAGGCCCGTTTGTTTACCTGCCGCGTCCGCAGGTTTGGCCGATCGCGGCTCCCACTGGCCGCGGTTTGCCACTCCATGCCAATGGGGGTTGCAGGAAGCGGCGCGGGATGAGGGATTTGCTGGCCGCCACTTCCTGTCACCCCCATTGGCCTGGAGTGGCGAACCACAGCCAGTGGGAGCCGTGATCGCCTGAACTTGCGGACGCAGCAGGTAAACAAACCAGCCCGACCCGTCAGGGTGCTTACCCTGGGGAGCCGCATGCCAAAGGTTGCTGATCCCCATCTTAGACCATCCATCTAATGTGCCTTTTATGAATTGTTCTGCATACAATTTTTAATACATTTCATTGTGGCCACGTTTAAAAAAAGAGCATTGGGATTTGTGTGTGTGTGTGTGTGTGTGTGTGTGCAGATTCCTGGCCACACTTTGTATTAAGGGTAGATTCATAAATAGTTAATAAAGGGTTAATAAATGATTAATTGCTGTTTTAATAACAGGGTTAATCAATTGGTATAAACTGTTTGTGCCGGGGCTACTCATCTCATGGGAGCGCCCCTGTTGGCTGGGTGTGTCTGCACCTGCACTCCCTCTGCGTTTCACTGCTTGCCGTGACGCCTGCTGGCAGTTTTAGTGACTCAGCCCTGTGGCCGAATCACACACTGTCCGCGTGTGCACAAACAAAATAGACCCCTTCCGGGGTACAATTCCAACTGGCCTGTCTGAATGCCCTCAGTTGGTCTTTTCCTGCAGCCCTCCCTGAGCAATCTCTCTCTAATTGTCCCTACTCTGTGATGGAGCAGTGCCCCACCGGGATTTCCTCCCTGGAGACTCTTCCTCTATCGCCCCAGCTGAGTCACTCTTTACAGTTCATTGACCCCTTCCAGGCTAGTATAAAAAGTCTGACAAATGCTGACCCACTTTCTGGGTCTTCAGCCCTTACCCTGGGCCAGTTTAATTTCCCCTTCTTTGGGGCCTCAAGGGAAGAACTGAGAGTGGGACTGGTGGAGATTCCCAACTCCTCTATGTGATTAAACAAAGGGGAACGAGGGGCGACTGGTTACATCCAATGCAGGCATAGGCAGAGCGGAGGGAGAGCATTTTGCTGGAGGGAATTTAATGCTCATTTGTTTTTAAAATGTTCACGGCACTCATGCTTCCTAGCTGGGTTTGGCTTTCATGTCTTCTTCGGTAGAGTTCATTTTTGTCTCTGACCTTTTAGTTTTTGCCAACTGGCAGATTCCATTTGTGGTTTGAAATTACCCAAAGATATTTCCCTCCTCATCTTAGAGTAGGGTGACCAGACAGGAAGTGTGAAAAATCGGGATGGGAGTGGGGGGGGGGGTAATAGGAGCCTATATAAGAAAAAGACCCAAAAATCAGGACATCTGGTCACCCTATCGTTAGAGGAAGGTGTTTATTGTGGGTTGCAGGACTTCATCCTCTGTGCTTGCCTCTTTGGTCAGCTTCAAAGCTAACTTCCACCGGGCCACTTTTCTAGGCCTCTGCTTTGTGTGTGGGCGTTTGTTGTTTAACAGCAGCTGAGCGAAGTATTCAAGAAAGCCTAGGACCTCTCAGAGCAGTGTGTGGGTGGAAATCAGCTGAGTCAGTGACATCCCCAAATGCAGCCAGAGTCAAACACTCATATCTGGGCCTACAAGACAGACCAATACACGTGCAATGGCGGTGCAAGCCCTGCATTTACACAGGCAAGTGTGTACACAGATAGGTCTTTGCACACATGAGTACCCATTTGCATGCTAGTCATGTGAAAATTGCATAGAGTTGAAGGGTTTGCAAAACCTCTCAAACTATTTTTTGCCTTTGCAAAGCTAATTTGAATTTCTCAACCTCTCCCAACAAAATTCAGATCCATTCTACCTACCCTCTGCTTCCCCTTCCACATACAAATAAAAAAAACATATATTCATGTGATTTTAAAAAAACCACGTAAGTGGTTTAGGAGCACAAGGGCTATTGATTTTTAATGGGACATACACTCCTAAGTTACTTAGGTGCTTTTGAAAACCCCGTCCTATATTTCTAATTAAAAGGAAGCCTTTGCTACCTCTTAGCACCCGTTCCCATCCCCAAAAGACACACACACCAACCAGACTGGCATGAGGGGTAAAATACAACTTTACCTTATCTTCTAAAAACAGAGGGATAGCATCTAAAATGCGTAGATACCATAGTGATAGAGCTATGGAAAACCCAACGGTCGACTGATGGGCAGACATAGCCTTAAGGTAGGTTTCAGTGGGGAGAAAGTAAAGAAGGCGATTAGAGGTTCTCCTTGCTTTTTTCCCCCCTTTGAAATGTTGTATTTCCTTGAGAACAATGATGACATGTTGAGGTGGGTAAATCTTGGTGACATCCATACATGCAGAATAAAGTTAATTTATTCTCTGGTTGGCAAAACATCATGGTTTATGTGACAGTTAATCTGTGCTATGAAGTCAATTGATATAAAGTTTGACATCTACCCTAGAATTTGTGAAACACAGCAGCCCGTTAGACGGTTTTCATGACCACATACAGTATAAATACACTGATTTTTTTCCCCTTTAACTGTCTGTCTCTTCATAATATCTTTACTTTCAATTTCCCGCCCAACATTACTGATTGGTATGTGTTGGTTGTAATTATCTGTTTAATATAACATTTCACTTTCTACTAAATTAGGAATCAAAAGCTTTGGGGTAAAATTTTGAAAAAGGGCCTTAATGATTTAGGAGCTTAAATCTCATTGACTTTCAGTAGGATTTAGGCTCCTAAATCCCTTCAGACCTTTTTGCAGATTTTACCCCATGCTCTATTTCTTGGCTATGGCATGGGCGTTATGATTATATGACCTTGGACAAGTCATTTGAACAGTACAAAATATGGCCAAAATTTTCTAAAGGCCCTACTGTTTTACAGGGGCCTGATCTGAGATCTCCTAACGGGCCCTGCTTTTCAGAGGGTGGATGCTCAGCACTTTCTGAAAATCAGGCCCCTCTAAGCGATCTCATGTTGGATACCCAAATATCAAATCACCCAAAATCATTAATCCCTTTTGAAAATTTGGCTTCTGTGCTTCAGTTTTCTCACCTGTACAATGAACATTTTGGACTTCTGTAAAGTGCCTTGTGATCTTTGGATGTGAAGTGTTATATTAGCCAATATAATTATACACTATGACTATAACAGATATAGATCTTCTTTGTGGATTTACAGTGGAAGCTTGCATAGAATCCTCAGTTCAAAAGAAAAAAAACCATCATTATTGCTAGAACAGTAGAGCTAAATCTGGAAGATTTAAGACAAGAGCTCTATGACCTAAAATATGCATTTAGGTGGAAATATGCCTTTGCTTTTCAGCTTAAAAAAACTATTTGCGTTTTGGTGGAAACTAACATCTGAATCTCAACAGGAATTCCCCCCTCCCCCCACTCAAAACAAAACATTTATTAGTAAGAAGCAGTGAGGTTTTTGTGGTATAACACTTTGAAAAAATAAGAGATTGCTACTAATATTTAGCATTGCTTAAGTACAGATAGAGAATCCTGTAAACAGAAGGCTTTTAAAATGATAGCAACTGTACTCTAGCTAATATTAGGGGGGATTATTGTACCTGTACATGAAAGCCAATATACCAGGATCTTACAAAAGCCTCAAGTGGTAGATGAATATCTGCAAAATGCTTATCTCTGAAACTGTTTAGACTAGCTTCAGATATAATCGCTTATGCCAATGAGAGAGGAAAGGAAAGTAATAGACAGGACACCTAATAAAAAGAGATGGAATGTAACTTGTACAATAAGTAGTGAAGATCACACACACATTTTGAGTGGATTTGTCTTGCAAGGTTTTCCTTTCAGTTTAGGGAGGGGAAAATATGGCTTTTCCCTCTGCCTATCTAGGGCCTCATAACACCACAGTATCGGAGTAGTTCACCAATATTTAGGAATCTGTCCTCACAACACCCTTGAGAGGTAGGGTGAGGTATTTGACCTGCTAACATGTGAAAACGCCAATCTCCCTTGTCTTCACTAGCATCTCATATTAGTTACCTCATGTTAGCTAACATGAGGTAAAAACACCTTTTATTCCCTAGTGAAGACAAGGCTCAAGTGTTCAAAAACAATGGGTCAAAGTCCAAAAATTATGGCACTGTCTTAAAAACCTTGAGGATTTTTTAAAAAGTAATACATTTTGGGCACTTTTTGTTTGTTTTCACGTCTTTAGATTTCACTTGGGCCCCATTTTCAAGTTTCTCTCCACAACCATGACGGCTAGAAATGTACTTTTTAATTTCAATGTAAGCTGAGATTCTCACCTGACACATGACTCCAGGAGCCAGAGCTGTAAGCAAAACACCAAATATCATGAGGCTATCAACAAAATCATGAAAGTTGGCAACCCTGCTATTGGCAAAGTGATGTACTACTCAGTGTGATTAAAGGTAACAGAATCTGACCCACAATTAGAACATGGATTCCATGACTCCTAAAAGCCACCTGCCAACCAATGTACATACTATAGTCAACACAGTTCTTTCTAGGGTGTTTTGTTTTCTTTGTCTGTATAAAGAAACATAACTGACTACCAGCAAAACTTAATATATAAGCAAGATTCTGCTCTCCAAACCAACTACATTCCTTCCAGTTCCTATGGGGAAGGAAATGCAACTCTGCTCTAAATTGTTTACTTCCTTTATTTCTCAATAGCATCATCAATGATGTCACTACCATTCTTGGCTTTTTGTTGTTGTTATCATAGAATCATAGAATATTAGGGTTGGAAGGGACCTCAGGAGGTCATCTAGTCCAACCCCCTGCTCAAAGCAGGACCAATCCCCAACTAAATCATCCCAGCCAGGGCTTTGTCAAGCCTGACCTTAAAAACTTCTAAGGAAGGAGATTCCACCACCTCCCTAGGTAACCAATTCCAGTGCTTCACCACCCTCCTAGTGAAAAAGTTTTTCCTAATATCCTACCTAACCTAAACCTCTCCCTCTGCAACTTGAGACCATTACTCCTTGTTCTGTCATCTGGTACCACTGAGAACAGTCTAGATCCATCCACTTTGGAACCCCCTTTCAGGTCGTTGAAAGCAGCTATCAAATCCCCCCTCATTCTTCTCTTCTGCAGACTAAACAATTCCAGTTCCCTCAGCCTCTCCTCATAAGTCATGTGCTCCAGCCCCCTAATCATTTTTGTTGCCCTCCGCTGGACTCTTTCCAATTTTTCCACATCCTTCTTGTAGTTTGGGGCCCAAAACTGGACACAGTACTCCAGATGAGGCCTCACCAATGCCGAATAGAGGGGAATGATCACATCCCTCGATCTGCTGGCAATGCCCCTTCTTATACAGGCCAAAATGCCGTTAGCCTTCTTGGCAACAAGGGCACACTGTTGACTCATATCCAGCTTCTCGTCCACTGTAACCCCTATGTCCTTTTCTGCAGAACTGCTGCCTAGCCACTCGGTCCCTAGTCTGTAGCAGTGCATGGGATTCTTCTGTCTTAAGTGCAGGACTCTGCACTTGTCCTTGTTGAACCTCATCAGATTTCTTTTGGCCCAATCCTCTAATTTGTCTAGGTCCCTCTGTATCCTATCCCTACCCTTCAGCATATCTACCACTCCTCCCAGTTTAGTGTCATCTGCCAAACTGCTGAGGGTGCAATCCAGGCAACCCTCCTGATCATTAATGAAGATATTGAACAAAACCGGCCCCAGGACCGACCCTTGGGGCACTCCGCTTGATACCGGCTGCCAACTAGACATGGAGCCATTGATCACTACCCGTTGATCCCGACGATCTAGCCAGCTTTCTATCCGCCTTATAGTCTATTCATCCAGCCCATACTTCTTTAACTTGCTGGCAAGAATACTGTGGGGGACCGTATCAAAAGCTTTGCTAACGTCAAGGAATAACACGTCCACTGCTTTCCCCTCATCCACAGAGCCAGTTATCTCCTCATAGAAGGCAATTAGGTTAGTCAGGCATTATCTTGTGCTCCCTCTGCTGGTGAACTGGCTGCTTCTGCAGCAGATGAGCATAATTGCTGAATGGGTGGCATGAACTATGTCTGTTCATCAGCATGAGAGAGGTTGGGGTGTGTGTATCTTAATGTATAAAGACTCCCAGAAAATTCTGTAGCGCATCTCCCATTAAATTATAAAAGTTTTCAAGTGTCATTTAGACAGTACTTTAATCAAGATAATCTGTTGAATGAGAAAAAATTGCTATTTCTCAAGGATAGTAATAATACTAATTTCCACCTATACTCTCAAAACAGTTTACAAACATTTAATTAAGTTGTGAGGTAGGAAAATATCATTGAACCCATTTTACGGCAGGGTAAACTGAGGCACAGAGAGGTTAAATCACTCTCCTAAGGTTGCACAATGAGTCAGTGATAGAATTGGAAATAGTTCTGAGTCCCTGCTCTATACACTGTAACCACGCAACACACTTCCAGCATGTTGTAGTCATGAAAGCTGTGCAAATAACAGCAATACCAACACAAATTTGCTAAATTTTTTGCTGTGACCACATCTGTGTTTTTCACTGAAAAGTTAAAGCTGAATTTCACCTGGCTATAGTAATCACCCAATATTGCAGTGTATTTGTTAATCTTAACAGGTTACAGTACATATTTTTTATGTTTTCAGGGAAGAATATACGCATATATACAGCCCTGGAATTCTGGCTGTTTAAAGAACATGAATTTTTGCCATCCAATATCACTACCGGTGTCAGTGTCAAGATGCAAACTTAACAGCAACATCTATTTCCTGAGCAAATGCAAGAAAAAAACCCCATCATCCCCAGAGGACTCACCATCTATACCCTCTGACCACTACATATAACTCCAAATCACCTTGAATGGTCTCTTGCAACATGTGTTAACTCCTTTTGCTCAACAGTCTGTTCCATCTTGTTCTTAGCTGTGACACTCTGATTACCTTTCCCAAACCTGAAGAAGAGCTATGTGTAAGCTCAAAGGCATGTCAATTTCACCAACACAGGTTGGTCAATAAAACATATGACCTCACCCACCTTGTCTGAGTAAATGAAAGGCTAATAAAAAAGATGAAGGTAAGAGGGATCAAAAAGAAAAATCAATAGGAACTTAGAGGAATATGTTTGACCACAACATGATCAAATAATAACCAAGCACAGAAACACCACAAATGCATAACCGAGTTTGACAAAAAGCCAAGCACTGGACTGGGACTCAGGAGATAAAGGCTCAATTGCTGGCTTTGCCACAGAATTCCTACTAGGATTATGGAGACATTTTTAATAGCTCTGTGCCTCAGTTTCCCATCTGTAAAATGGGGATAATGATATTTCCCTTCTCTTACTCTCTGTTTGTCTTATTTATGTATATTGTAAGCCCTACAAGACAGGGAGTGTATTATTTTTTTAATTATTATTATTATTTATTAATATTTGTATTGCAATAGCACCTTGGATTCCTCAGTCATTGACCAGGACCACAGAACAAAAAGATGGCCCCCACCCCAAACAGCTTACAAACAAAGTATAAGACAAGAGGCATAAGGTGAATAGGCAGACAGGCGGGAGAATCAAGGAAACAATAAGACAATATTGATTAGTGTGATGGGCAGTGGTGTCAGCACCCCACCTGCCTACCTTTGGTGTCTTACAATATGTTTGTATAATGCCTAGCACAATGGGGTCTCAGGCAAGTCCTTCAAGGTACCACTCTAATACAAATAAATAATCATGATTTCTGTCGCACAGGTTTCTCGTCTTTGTATTGTAGACCTCCTGGCTGGGATTTTCAAAGGAGTTCACGGGAATTAGATCCAAATTTTAAAAAGCATTCAGGTGGTGCCCCTCAGCACCTAAGTGACTTAGGACCCTAAGTCTCATTTTCCAAAATGACTTAGGCACTTAGGGCTCAGATCCTCAAAGGTATTTCACAACCCCTTGTGAAAAGTATTTCAATGGAAGTTAGGAGCCCAAATACCTTTGAAGATCTGGGCTTTAGGAGCCCGACACTCAATGAAAATCAATATGACTTATGCTCTTCAGACAGTTAAGCGTTGCAGAGTTAAGTGGAGCAATGCCCAAACACCTTTAAAAATCTAGTCTTATCCATATGCCACTTGTTTGCAGTGATGTTAGAATCATAGAATATCAGGGTTGGGAGGGACCTCAGGAGGTCATCTAGTCCAACCTCCTGCTCAAAGTGGGACCAATCCCCAGACAGATTTTTACCCCAATTCCCTAAATGGCTATCCCTCTCCCACAGTTGTAGGTGTGTTGGTCCCAAGGTACTAGAAGAGCTCTTTGTAGCTTGAAATCTTGTCTCTTTCACCAGCAGAAGATGGCCCAATAAAAGATACGAACTCACCCATATGCCACTGAAATTAAGTGGCAGTTGGGTGCCTAATTCCCTTAGGCTCCTTGGAAAAGCCCAGGCTCTTGTAAAACTTCAGCAAACTTTGCAATGCCTGAGGACAGGTTGGGTAACGGTCAGTTTCCCCATCAATCTCAAACTGCAGCGACGTTGAGTCCTGTCTTTTCTCACACAGCGTTGCTCCCAGGAGAAGTGCTAATTAAAACAGGTTGATAAACTTGAGTGACGCTTTAGAGGCTGCACGTTTTTGAATAGACCACGACTTGATTCAACAATAGGAGACAAAAAGCTCTAAATGCACTTTTCATCAGAGATATTTTCCCCTCCTTGTGCTGCAGCTGACAGAACTCTCTTGGATTTATTCATAGCAGGCAAGTCGTCTATGGGTTTTAAGTACTGGTTTTTTAAATTTTAGGTCAGTGACAAAAGTGCAAAAATGGCCTACTGTGTCTCAAGGAAGAGATCATCGGCCCTTGCTAAGGGCATCAAAAATGGAATAGGTATGAGTCAGGGGCAGTCAGTTGCCTACACGTGACTCAGTCAGTAGATCATAAAAGAGGGGGGAGAAATGAAAGCCAAAAATAGTTTTATGGGAAAGAGGAAAAACTGCACTGGAAAGAAATTGTTAAAAAAAGAAGAAGGTTGTGAAGTCAGGGCCAGATTATTGTTATTATTTATAATATAGAAGCAGTTAATCACCCAAATTGAGTTTGGGGCAGCACTGTACAGACATGTAATTGGAGACAGTGCCTGTCCTGAGTAGCTTACAGACAAGGGGCTGGAAGGGAATAAGAGGCACAGAGAGATTAAGGGATTTACCCAAAGTCACACAACGGGTCAGGGGCTGAACCAGGAATAGAACCCACGGCAGCTCCTGACACAATGCCTGATGTGGCTACGGAACCATGCTGCCGCTCCAGGTCTGGGGCTGCATTCCTTGTACACCCAAATCCTCTACGACTTCAGTGGGAGTTTTGCTTGAGTAGCCAATTTGGGCAGAGGGACATTTTGGTTAAGACACTGGACTGGGACTGAGGAGACCTGAGTTCAATTTGCAGCTCTGCCACGGACTCCCGATGTAACCCTGGGAAAGTCACTTAATCTCTCTGGGCCTCATTTCCCTGTAATAATGCTGCTTTACCTTGAGGTGCTCAGAATCTACAGTCTTGGGGGCTCTGTATATACATTTAGTTGAAGAGCATAATTAGACTCAAAGAAGGCAAAGACTATTTTAAGAGGAGTTTTAGGTTTACAGTTACTTTGACTGGGACAAACTAGCGCAGCAGATTTTTGAGCTTATTGCTGTATTCAGAAGAGAGACACAAGTTTTAAAGCATTTTGCTAACCACTAGGTCACAACTAAACAGGTGCTTCTTCCAACAAAAAAGAGATCTGCTGGGAGTTGATTTGCCAAAACGGATAAATGTAGCAGCTCGCCATAGAAGGGTAGGGGGGATGATTTTTCCTAATAAAACCTATTCAGTCCTGACACAGATTACATTCCTTTTGAAAGTAACAAGAGTGATAAAGTATCTTAGTATAAAATCAATAGCAAACAGTTTAGCACTCTCTGAAGTATTACGGCAGGGTTTCTCCTTTGAGTCTCCACACTGCCGAGATCAAATGAGGTGCTACCAGCTCACAGGGGGGTTTCACTCTCTTCCTGACACAGACTAGTTAATAATTCATCTAAAACTGTCTTCCTACCCCCACTCACGCCCCAAGCCCAATCAAAGTACCTAGGAACTACCACCCCGTATCTGAGGGGTACTCCATCTAGCCCACTATTCTGTTTCCCCGCACAGTGGTTAGTTCTAGCTGCTTCAGAAGAAGATGCGAGAGATCCTGCAGTGGACTGTTTTAGAATAACCTGTCCACAGCGTCTTCCTAAGGCCCTCAGGTAGAGTTTGACATGCCCTGAAGCATGAGGCTCTCTCTTCTAAAATGCAATGTGTACTTACATATGCACATGTGTAAGCTTTCCTGATCCCTTCTAATATGCCCCAAAATAAAAACAAGATGACATCGCTGAACTCTCCCCCGTGGTCCCATCCGCCCACCTTAAAAAGTCTCCTGCATAGTTCAGAAAGCTGCTATATTCAGCAAGAAACTCTGAGCTGTCAACACTTTCTTATCAATCCTTGCACTGTTGGGGAAAGCTCAAGATAAATCCGACCAGCCGTGAGCTGCCACAGCAAGGCCTAGATTCAAACGTCTGATTCCCTGGCTGCCGGTGCAAATAATCTACAGTCCTTAATTGATAGTGCTGACCATCAGCTGGAACATCTCCACAGTGAAGCTCCAGCCTCTATTAAAAGAAAAGGGCCTGGACTGTGATCTAGCTCCTCAGCTAACTCAGGTGAAAGAAAATAAGTTACTTTCTAAGGAAGCTGGAAGATGCTGAGAATCCAGGAGGAAATTTTAGTATGAGCAGCAGGGCTCAAGTCTGGGAGGGGTGAAAGTGTCAATCAGATGGTTATATTGCTAGTGAATTTCTTCTTCACGGTTATCTGATGTTCTGACAATCCCACTGCATTGGGTCATGGGGGAAATGCCTTCAAATGAAAACCAATGGGGCCCAAGCCAGCTGATACTCTGGCATCATGAAGATCTTTGATCTGAGCGGCAATGTTACATGTGATAGTGTAGGAGGCAAGGAAGGTGTCTGGGATTGTCTGCAAGGGCAAGGACCATGCAAAGAGGCAAATAGTTTTACATACATCCACACATACAGCCTCTGATCCCCCGGCAGTGGATCTTTGCCAAAGCAGGAGCAGAGATGGCAAACGACGTCTGATCCTGCCAGGAGGGGGGATCTGGAATGATGGGTGTATGTTAATAATGCTGCTTTACTACTATCACAGCTTTCATTCAGGGGTCTCTCAGAACTGTACAGCCATTCACGAACGAAGGCTCACACCATCCCAGCGGGACTGGCAAGCGTCTTCCTCCCCACTGTACAGGTAGGTATTGGTAAAGGGAGGCGTATAGTGGGTAAGTGCCTGTTTGTGGTCACGGGTTGAGCCAGTGGCAATGCCAGGAATAGACTGTAGAGAGTCTGAGTCCTAGTCCCCTGTTCTAACCGCCAGGTAAAAACGACACCATCAAGCTCTCCCTCCGGTCCACACTCTTGTCCAGCAGACGCAAAGAAGTGGAATTGGCTCTGATTTTCAGCGGTCTCAAGCACTTCAGCCTTCAGAAAATGAGAGTAACAGTTCTGTGGAGCTCCTGAACTCCATGGAAATGACTCTCAGCTCGGCAGGAGTGAAGCTGCAGAGGGGTCACCAGAGATCAGGAGTTCTCCTGGCTTCAGCCCCACTGTTTCCCTTCTATGGAGGTTAGGAGCATTGTGGAGTCAGTGTAAGCCTGAGGGATGCCTCAGTTAGGTTGGCATTTCACGTAAACCCGAGTTTATAAGAGTCTGTAGTTACCGGGAATCTCTTACAATCGATCATGTTTAAAGAGGATCGTTTCCAATGCTACAACATCACTTGAACTCACACAGTATTCTAGGCAGGCGCACCATGTGCTGATGAATCCTGGGACAGGCTTGTGGGCAGAGATGCGGACTGAAATTAATACCCGTGGGATCTCTCTTGCACCTAATCATGAGTCACATAGAAACCTGGAAGCCAATTATTTCAGAGCTTGTATTCAAAGCTCTAATTGGCCCTGGTCCACTTTGGAAAGTACTATATACTAGTTCCAAGGCTCTGTGTGTATTTGAGTGTGTGTTCGCACACGGTCCCTTCAAAAACCCTGTGGAAAGAGAAAGTTCGTTTCCTCTTAGTCCCTTTATAAATCAACTGATTAAGGAAATGAAAGAAAGACATTTAAAACAGCATATCTTATGCACTATGTATTACATTCCCAGATAAGTGGTGGGTATTTTAATATGGTAGCTACAGCTTCTAGCGGATATGCTGACAAGAAAAAAAATGAGTCAATGCTATGGGTAAAGTTCCTGCATTAAAGTGTTTGCAGCTTAGACTATGCAAACCTATTAAACAGTTCTTCAGCATGATAGGAGGAAAGAAAACGATTCCCTGTCTCCTCTCCCCTCTGTGCTTAGTAGAGGATCATCAGCCTCTAGTAGTGGATTTGAGCATAGATACATATAGGCCATCTGCTCGGCAGTCTGCAGTTTACCTGGAGATCTATATTAGTAGGCAGGAAGCTAAACAGAAGAACACAGCAGCTTGGGTAAGGGATTTTACAGCACATCAGGCTGCTTTGTGGTTTTTCCTAATTTCCTCTTCCTTCAGCCCACTTCAGCGACTTGCACTGGGGGTGGAGAGTACTGCTCCCTAGGTTACCTAGCAGTGTCTCTGCTGTCCCGCAGCTACAGCTTGCTCTTAGTAGCATTTCTGCTACCTTCCTTTCTTCTGTGAATTGCACAGGCTTAAAATCAGACGGGATATATGTGGGAACAGAAGGAGTATTGTCAGTTATACCTTGGTATGTAGGTGTTGAGAACGTGGGAGAGATCAGTATTATTTCTTATTACTATTATCTGTACCTCAGTTTATCTGCCTGATATTATTTTGACTACATGGAGTTAAATCAAAACCAGCGGTTCGGAAGAACAGAGAGGAAATAAAACAATGGCCAGAGAATAGATACCTCTGGGTTAGCAACTTCAAGGGAGTTAAGAGAACAATGGCTCGGCCATTAATTGTGGGAGCTGCTATTTCCATCACTATCACCATGGCAAATTCCAAAGGGATGTGGCCTCCTTGCAGATGGAGCTCCATCCTGATCAATCTCTGCTAGGCCCTTAAGGTGGCCTGGCTGGAGGCCATTCAGCAGGCTCTGAGGGGACTTTGTGACACGAAACTTGCCCTGAAGCTGCACATTTATAGAACCATGATTCTACCAATTCCATTGTACAGCGGTGAAACATGGGCACTAAGAAGGTTTAAAAACACCAAACTGATGTTTTCAATTCTCATTGTCAGCTGCTCCATATTAAGTGGCAGGACACAATCAGAAATGAGGATATTCAAAGCCAAACCCAGCTTCAACCTCCATCAGCACCTCAGTTTTGCCACCTTGCTTGGCACGGACATGTTATCAGAATAGGAGATGCTATTTCCAGGCGTCAGCCAAAGTTACACAGTTAGTTTGCCAAGGCTGCGGGCCTAAAATCTAAAGGACACTAAACAGGTAAAAAACTTTCTCTTTACAGAAGCAGGGGGCTGTTCACAGGCAGCAGGCCTACTGAGATGCAGGCCCTGAGGGACAGGTCTGAGGCAGCTAGGCTTGCCCAAGCTTTGGGGGGAAATAAATGCATTAGGTAAAACCCAGGTGTGTAGGCCTTGTGCTGTTTTAACCCTTTTCTCTGATTGCTATGTACCTTTGGGGGAATAAACAATGTTTGTATTGAAGAGGCTGTTTTGAGTCATTTTAATCAGCCAGTGGTCACATGCTCTAGGAGGGAAGTTTCTTGCAGGTGCCAAATACAGCCAGGCCTGTTGAGTTAACACGGTTTGAACACAGGGAGGGCTGCAACCCAGAGCTCCAATCTTGGTTGAACCTTAGACTTCCACCTTTGGGAGAGGAGAAGGTGCACTTGAGAAGGATTACAAAAGGGTCTCAGACACCGCTCGCCCTGTAACCATAACAGGTATTCAAGGGCAGTACAAGCTTCACCCAATACGGCTCCTACTGTCTGCCTCTACTATGGAGAGAAACACTAGGGGCAACAGGGGATTCCAGCTTCCTTGGCCCATACAGTCCTTGGCTTCTCTGCTGAATACCAGTGAGGTTGCCAGTTCTGATGTGGTTTCTGTGATGGGAATGCCTGTCAACTGGACTGAAACCACTTACTTGGGAGATGGTTTTGGCCCTAGTCTCTTACTGGTGTGGGCAGGATTTGAACCAGTAACAGAGTCTTTCCTGAGGTGCATCATTTTGCTGCTCTTTCCTCTGCTCTCATATCACAAGCAAGGAGGTAAAGCCGGGAAAAGACTGAGCATCAGAAATCTGCAGCCATGGAATCAATGGATTAAACTATGCTCACACTGAGAAATGGGGAAATTCTCAGGAATGCATGAATCTGGCAACACATCCTCTAAGCTTGCAGGTTTGCTTAGTAGAAAAGATTTCTTCTCTTCTATTGCAAAGCCTGGAATAAAATATGCATCCCTTGTTTCCTGCAAACTGATAGACATGTCCCTTTGATTTTAAAAATTATTTGCACAATGAAAATATTCTGGGAAAGCTTTATTCTCCCTTAGAGCTGCTTAATTCACCTCGGACTGCCAATGTCCCAGAACCAATTCTGGAAGTAGCACCTTTTCCCCTTGGATACCTAGTCCCTGGGGCCAGGGAATCCACAATCATGGACTATGCACAAAATGGTAAAAGTGACTGTTACAGATTCAGTAGCCGCTTGGTTGTCTTTATTTTGAATAATTACTGCTTCATAAGTCACAATTAATCCATCTGTCTCAACGATTTTGATTTATGGTTCAGACACTAACAATGCCAAAGCAGTTTGATCGATGGTCTCCGTGCTAACAGCCTAAAGTCTCCCACACTGACATAAGTGAGAATAAGGTCAGGCAGCCTGCTACAAAATGCAGAGGAACCAAAATGATGTACAATGCAGAGCAAAGCAACAACACCCTATTCTCCATTCCAGCACAAATAGAATAATCTAATTTTCCTCATTGCAATAATTGTAGCCGTGTCTTTCTGTAGGATCTTAAAGCATTTTAGGACCTATTGATGAACCTCACAACATCCCTCAGGGAGACACCACCACCAGATTGATAAACTGAGGCTCAGTGAGGTTAAGGGTCTTATTCTCATTTCACAAAGGCCCATTGACATGAGTCTGGCAGGGTAATGCTGCCTTACAGTAGCTGTGAAGCAGTTTTAGTGTAATTGAGCGTCAGGCTCTGGGTCATTTACCTAGAGAAATGTAAATGGAGCCAGGAATAGAATTCTAGAATCCCGACACCTTGCCCACTCATCTACCCAACTAGATAACCCATCCTCACAGAACTGGGGAGAGAACTCAGGAACAGAGGTGAGCAAAAAGTGGATTCTTCGGTTCGCTGGCAATTTTAAAATGTCAAAAAGAAGTGTTTTGGAGCAGACTAAATGTTTCATATCAATGTTTACCATTTAAAAATGTTTTTGAATGTTTAAGAATAAAATTAAAGGCATTTTTTAAAGGATAAGTCATTTCAGACCAGAAAATCAAAACATCTTGATCTCTAAATGTCCAAAGACAATGTTTCCTTTTTTTGGAAATTGCTGTTGTTTCCGAAATGAACAATTCAATGAAACCAACATCTTTGCAAAATGTTTTGGTGTCGCCAAATGTGCATTTTTCACTGAAAAGGAGTTTTGGCCAAAAAAATCACCCAGGTCTACTCAGGAATCATGGTTCCTAGTCCCCTGATCCAAATACTAAGGTGGATAGAAAGCTGGCTAGATTGTCGGGCTCAACGGCTAGTGATCAACGGCTCGATGTCTAGTTGGTAGCTGGTATCAAGCGGAGTGCCCCAGGCGTTGGTCCTGGAGCTGGTTTTGTTCAACATCTTGATCAATGATCTGGATGCTGGGATTAATTGCACCCTCAGCAAGTTCGCAGAAGACACTACGCTGGGAGGGAGAGGTAGATACGCTAGAGGGTAGGGGTAGGGTCCAAAGTGACCTAGACAAATTGGAGGATTGGGCCAAAAGAAATCTGATGAGGTTCAACAAGGACAAGTGCAGAGTCCTGCACTTAGGAAGGAAGAATCCCATGCACCGCTACAGGCTGGGGACCGAGTGGCTAGGCAGCAGTTCTGCAGAAAAGGACCTGGGGATTACAGTGAACGAGAAGCTGGATATGAGTTAGCAGTGTGCCCTCGTTGCCAAGAAGGCCAACGGCATATTGGGCTGCATTAGTAGGAGCATTGCCAGCAGATCGAGGGAAGTGATTATTCCCCTCTATTCGGCACTGGTGAGGCCACACCTGGAGTATTGCGTCCAGTTTTGGTCCCCGCACTACAGAAGGGATGTGGACAAATTGGAGAGAGTCCAGCGGAGGGCAACGAAAATGATTAGGGGGCTGGAGCACATGACTTATGAGGAGAGGCTGAGGGAACTGGAGTTATTTAGTCTGCAGAAGAGAAGAGTGAGGGGGGATTTGATAGCAGCCTTCACCTACCTGAAGGGGGTTCCAAAGAGGATGGAGCTCAGCTGTTCTCAGTGGTGTCAGATGACAGAACAAGGAGTAATGGTCTCAAGTTGCAGAGGGGGAGGTCTAGGTTGGATATTAGGAAACACTATTTCACTAGGAGGGTGGTAAAGCACCGGAATGGGTTACCTAGGGAGGTGGTGGAATCTCCATCCTTAGAGGTTTTTAAGGCCCGGCTTGACAAAGCCTTGGCCGGGATGATTTAGTTGGTGTTGGTCCTGCTTTGAGCAGGGGATTGGACTAGATAACCTCCTGAGGTGTCTTCCAACCCTAAGATTCTATGATTCTGTACTAGACTATGCTTCCCCTTCCTCTTATAACTAGCCTCCTAATTTATAAAGGATGTTTTTCAAAAGTAAATATTGAAAAAAAACACACAAAAATATAACAAACCCCCAAACCTCTATGTTTGATCCTTTTAGTGACATGAACCTGAAACAACACAGCTGGATGAATTCCTTTAGAAGAATATAAATACATTATTAAACTTTAGTACATACAAGCAGCTCTTTGAGTAACGACACAATAATAAATAACAAAAGGTCCTCCAGGCAGGACTCAAGGAAGCTTGGAAGGGTTATTGGGATTTCAAGAATGTACTACTTATAAAAACTACCAAGAGCCAATAAACGGGGCAGGATCATTGCCAAGGGATGGTTGTTTGCTTCGACACCCGCAGACTAGCTCTCAGTCAGCTGAAATATGAATGAGTTTTGCCAGTTGCTTTTTAAAAATTTAAAGCTATTTAAATGTATTTAAAGTTTCCTGTCCCACTATCTTATGGCGTGTACTGGGGTATTGTGTTTATTCCACAAATGCTAATGACTTCATAACGCAGTGCTCCGTGCTTTAGGGCAATGTTTGTATTATTAAGGTTTCCTCTGATGCATACAATGTAAAGGCTCAAAAGGTAACAGGTGCACAATTAAAAAAAAAAAGTTTTTGCACTTCCAGAGAAAGGGAAATTTAGAGGGGGTTTAAAGAGATAAACTTGTAGGTTTATAACTGAGGGTGATTAGGAGGGGGTTGTGGTCAGTGTACGTACCATGCCATTCCCCATTACAAAAAAAAAATCAAGACGTCAAGATGGAATTCAGATGGGAATTTAGTTTTATGTTCCTCTTTGTGTTGCCTTAGCCCTTTATGGGTGCTTATGTTATTAATGACAGGCAGTTCAGAGACAGACAATGAGAATGACAAGAGGCATGAAGAGACTCCCCATATGAAAAGATTCGGACAATTTACTTTATACAAGAGAAAAATAAGAGGGGATTTAACAGAGGTATAGAAAATAACAAATTGTCTGAAGCAAGTAGGTCAGGCCCTTCTATTCATTCTTTATCACAGTACAAGGATAAGGAGACGCTAAATGAAACTTTTGGTTTTGCTTTGGTTCATGTGGATTCATAGCCCCTAAATCTTACATGAAGGTTTGGGGTTAAGAAAGCGAAACTCAGTCAAAACTTCAGAGCCACGTGTGACTTTGGATTGAATCCATGCAAAACCAGAGAGTTTTGCATGGCTTGTATCTGCAACCATAAATCAGTTAGATTTGCCTGATGCAACACAAACAAAATTGATTACAAACGGATCACAACCAAATGGATCACAAACCTGGTCGGAGTACTGCATTTTCCCCAATATTTCATAATTTTCTCTGCTAAATAAATTTGTGCTGAGCTGTTGTAAGGATTCCTAGAATGATCAGCAATGCACATGGCTTCCTGATGTAGGATAATGAACAACCTGTTTTCTGTATGTAACAAGTGAAAGTGCTGATTTCACCTTGTTTACAGGTATCCAACAATATCTGCTAGTGCTTACAAATTCTGTATCCAGCGGTAGTGCGCTTTTAAGCAACCTGAATCCAAATGAGTTCAAGTGTAATTGGCTTGCACAAATCATGCTTTGTGCCAATGGAGGATGTGAATATCAGAGAGAATTTTTACTGCCGACTATGTGTCTTGTCTCAGGTGCTTGGCTATCATAGGTTTAGAAAGCATTATTAATTTCATTAAAGCATTTTACAGAATGGATGTAAGTGCTGGTGAAAGGTGTCTGGTTGGCAGGCCTAGAGAATATGCCCTCAAGTTCCCCATGGAACAGGTACAGCCTAACGGCTTGAAAACTTACCCAGCTCCTTCCCCCATGTTGACTTGGAGGGAGCAGTACTAAGATGGGACGATAGTTCTGTGGCGCAGTCATCTTGGCTTAGTACCATAGTCAGGCAGCGATTGTCAGCAACTGGGACATGGACACTAAGGCTATGTCTACACTACACAACTTTTAGCGACACGGCTGTGTTGCGACAGCCGTGCTGCTAAAAGTCGCACTGTGAAGCCGCAGGTTGTCGGCTCTCCTGCCGACAAAAACTTCTACCCCCAACGAGCGGCGTTCGCATTGTCGACAGGAGAGCGCTCCTGCCAGCAACGCGTTGTTCCCACTGGCACTTCTCGCGGCAAAACTTTTGTCTTTCGGGGATGGGGTTTAACACCTCTGAAAGACAAAAGTTTTGCCAGTGTAGACATAGCCTAAGAGTGGGACTCGGGGCCTGTAAGTTGTCAGAGGCCTATGTAGTTTCAAGCGTGATTAGGAAGTGCCTCTGTTTGTTTGGTGCTCAGCTACAGACTCCTGAAAAGGGGCCTGATTCTCCAACACACTGAGATGCAGATTTTTGACTGTCTGTGGGATTTGGGCTCCTAAGTGCCTAAATCTCTTCTGAGAATGAAACTTCAGACTCCCAAATCAATTAGCTGTTGCAATGCTGGGCACAGCGATGCCTAAATGCCTTTTCAAATCTGGGCCTGAGCTCCTGTCCCCTGGACCATTTAAGGTGCTTCAAGCTGGGCATTCCAAAATTGAGACATCTCAAATCACAAGGACTCTTTTCCCTCTTACGTCTGCTTTCTCTGTGCTGGGACAGAGTCTGGTGACTTGACGCCTCCTCCCGTGCCTTCAGGGAGAGACAGCTGTGTCCTGGACACTTCGGGAGAGATCTGCTGGGGCCATTTCCAGGGGTGACCTGCTGGCCAACTCTCTTCAATCATTAGTCTGAGGGCCAGCAAGCTGAGGCTTCCAAATGCCTGGACTATAACCAGGGAGCTGAGTCCTAGGCTAGCGCATTATGGGGCATTATACACGCCGCTTGCCCAGTGCTATACGAAGGGCCAGCACAAGCGTGGAGCCTGACGTAAGACCTCAGAACAGTTGGCTGAAGTTCATTCAGTGAAGACACATGGTTAATCCTAACAGTTAATAATCCGCACCAGTCCAATTTAAGCTTAAAATTTGCCTTCATTTGCAATTAACTAATTAGCAGTTATCCTAATTTCACATGTACCAAGTTGCACTTTTTAAAATAAACGTGATATCTTCTGAGAAAAAAATAGCATGAATTTACTTTAGGATATTGTATATAAAACTTCATTATTATCCTGTTGCTAGAATGTGTGTCTAGATGCTTTTAATGAAAATTTTCATTTTTGCTAATTTACAAACAATTTCTTTTAATTCTAGGGCAGAAATCAAAACAGAAGCAGGCATCAAAACAGCACGTCCACTATCTGGGAGGGAAAAGGACATAACCCCCAAGCCCTCCAATATATAGGCTTGGTTTTGAATAAAGAAAGAGCCTCTGACGTGTAAGATCCCCCTATCACTCTAATAATTAAGGCCACCATGACATTAAAGACAAGCAGAGAAATTGATGCAAATCACAGATTGTAATCTGAATCCAAACCCTACAGCTTTAAAGAGAGAGAGAAAAAAGTGAAGCTCTTCAGCAACCACCAGAAATCTTATGCAAATCCACCTCAGATGATTTGTTCTTGTAAAGATGTGAAGCCAGACTGAATTTTGAAAGTTACTGTATGTAGCAGGTTGGTGGAATAGACTTTCACATCCAGGCAATTCACTAGGGAAAGCCTAAAGGAGATGAACCGGAGGGCATGTGACAGCTGTGTATATAGAAGGAATAAATAAATATTCCTTCTATACACTCAAGTACTCAAAGCAGGTGCAAGCAAGGAGGAACAGTGTGGGGAAATCCTGGCCTCGCTGAAGTCAATGGGATTTTTGCCACTGATGTCAATGGGATCAGGATCTCACCCTGTGAGTTTAAGGTTGGGATTTTCAAAGGGAGTTAAGCACCTAACTCCTTTATGCATCTTTAAAAGATCACAGCCTTAAATCTTCCATATGTGCTGGAATGCGTCTGTGAATGGATGTGATGATGTCACTTTTTGGGGTAGGAGGGACTGTTTCCCAAGATAAAGTGTATTTAAAACAATGTTCCTTATCTGCTGTTAACAATCCTTTAGATTAATACAAGGGAAAGATCTGTATAATTTTGAAACTTGCACCTTGTTAAGCTTGAACTAAACTGATATGTTTATAGCAAAGCTGAATAAATACTGCAAAAAAAAGTCTGAATATTCATTAGAACTCTTAAGGAAATTTGCCCTCGTCATATTTACATCTCTCTTGTGTTTGTTTCCTGTGCAAAGGAGTTTTACATGAACATTCACAGAAAGTGAATTTGAAGCTTGAAGGCTCATGGGAAATGAATTTTAAATTCACTCTCTGTGTGCGTTCACGCAGGAAAGCTGATTACAATTATTTATTACACTTAAACATTTATTTGCAGTAGCACCAAGTAGCCAACAAGGCTGACGTCCCCCTGGGATGGACACTGTACACACATTGCAAATGACAGCCTCAAAGAGCTTACAAGAGGTACACTACTCCACTAGGAACAGACGCAACACCATGTGACGTAGGCGACCAATCTCAACTAAGCAACACAGCTTGAATTGGAGATTTCAAATACTGAGCTGCAGAGTAAACAACACTGGGGAGAAAATTTTCCAAATAATTGTGCATAATGAATCAATCAGAGAAAGTCAGAATCTGTTCTCGGACAGTCTGTGAGGGGAGACAAAGGCAACAGTTTTCAACCTGATTCGTTCCGAATGATTTGCTCGGGTTGCTGGTGTGTAGAATGACTCAGTTCTTGGTTGTCATGCACTAGTGTAGAGCTTTGGCATTTGGGTTGCAAATACTCTCGTGTGTGCACGTGAGATGTTTAAATTAAAACAATCAGTTTTCAATGATGATAAAAATCACCAAAACTTTTTTCTTTTATTATTAATATTGTGCCAAATGCCACAGTCCTCACTCAGGCGAAACTCCCAGTGAAGCCACTAAAGCTTTTGCCTGAGTAAGGCTGAATCAGAATTGACTAAGGGCTCCAGGGCGTTGGAGCACCAGGTTGCACAAGATGATTTTATACTTTCCCCTCTCCTCTCATTCTCCCTATTTGTATCTATAAGTGCTGCATAAAGAAACACCCACTGCCAAACACAACAGCAGTCACTCCTACAGCAGACTGTGGATGGGACACCGATCACCCTACAGCACAAAGCGTGTACGGGACACGACGGAGCCAATACTGCCCCATGTACTAAAGGCTTTGGGATGAGCAGATTATGAAAAGGCAGCTCTGGTCATCCATTAACCCCAGTAATTCCTATGCTCTTCCCATTGCAGAAAGGCTGTCTCTTGCTGGTGAAAATGGACAGCACATCTTCAGACATGGGTTGTATCCTTGTGGTCTGAAAGGAAATCCTTGTCCTTCCCCTTCTGCATTTACTGGCTAGAAGCTGCTTCCATTCCCCTCCCTGTTTCCCATCACAGGGAGAAGATACAGCCCCAAGTTCTGCAACTCTACCAGGCAGATTGGCCCAAATCATCTGCGTTTTAGGGAGTTCAAAGCAAGGGCTGGTGCTGTTTAAAATAGGAGACTTAACAGGCAGTTTTGCAGAAAGAGCTTTGATGAGGCTTTTCTTGTACCCTTTTCCATTTCATGCTATCCATCACAACCCTTTCCAAGCTTCTGGTGTATAACAAGTGCAGTTGCCTCAGCCACATTCCACCTTTTCCGCCGAGTGCTGTGACTCAGAAATCAGCCTCTCCATTCACTCGGTTATTCTTGAAACAAACACATGTTGTTGCCCTGACAACTGTCATATCCCAGCACCTGAGCTGTGTCGGAGATCCAGGAGCATTTCCGTACAAAAATATAAAAACATCAATACTCTGCTTTCAACATCTTCACTGGAAAGAGGTTCTACTGGGAGCATGTTTTTCGCCCAATCTTAATAATAAACCGAGCCACTGGCTTTTTTTTCTTTCCTTTGTCTCCCTGCCTGGCTCAGCACAGCATGCAACTGGGGAGCAGATTTTTCATAATTAGGGAGAAATAGATGATCATTCAAATCCCTGTTGGAAGTGGCTGGTGAACACAAAGAGCTGAAACTGTGACTTAGAAGAGGATAACAGGTGTTCAGGAAGGATGCAACAGGCACATACACTTGCATTAGCTCATTTACTTAGGTCATTTCCTCATATCATGTGCTCTCCTTGGGCCAATTTCACACCGGACATAAGGGGATGCAGTTCCACCAATTGGAATTTCACCTGTTTATTGCCAGGTCTGAATTCGACCTAGTCCCTAATGTGCATGAATATGGGAGCTATAGAGAGGAAGCAATATCTTATATTTAACACACAAGAATGGGGGTCTGGAAAACTGGTTTCTATTCTTGGCTCTTCCATAGGCTTCTTGCAGGACCTTAAGCAAGTAATTTAGCCTCTCTATGGCTCAGTTTCCCTATCTGTTAAATGGGGAGCTGAACTGAGCTTCATAAAGTGCTTCAAGATCCTTGGATGGCAGGTGCTACAGAATGTGAAGTGATATTATTTGAAATAATTCACCTGGTTTTCCAAAATCTGTCTTGTATTCCTCCTCATGGTTTTAACTTTTATCTTTTGTTTTCTTTCTGTCTTAATACGAGGGTTTTATTGGTTTGTATAAATGGCTGTAACTTCAAATTACCGTTGTTTCACTCATGTTACAATTATGTCAATATGGCATTTCCAACACAGCAGGTTACAATGATTCCAATATTCCTCCATATAAATACTAGGCATTATTGACAGGAGAATCACATACCATGATTAATTAGAGAAGACTATAAGTTGTATAAATGATGTTAGTAACAAAATCAGATACAATATTTCATGGCTGGTGGGTCTTGTCAACATTCTCAGGGTCCAAATGATTGCCATATTTGGGGTCAGAAAGGAATTTCCCCCCAGATCGGATCGACAGAGACCCTGGGTTTCTTTTTTTGCCTTTCTCTGCAGCATGGGCCATGGGTCACTTGCAGGAGTAAATGGTGGGGTCTCTGTAACTTGAAGTCTTTAACTCATGATTTGAAGACTTCAGTAACTCAGCCAGAGGTTAGGGGTCTATTACAGGACTGGATGGGTGAGGTTCTCTCAGGAGGTCAGACTAGATGATCATGATGGTCCCTCCTGGTCTTAACGTCTATGAGACCGCCTCAGACTGTAAACCGTGTAGGTGACGTTGGCATCACAAGTGAAAACAATAGCCATTATGTATAATGGACAGGAGAGCCAGGAGCTGGTCAGTGAGTAGGGAGCTGGCCTTGGACCTACAAAAGAGGGGCCCATTCCCCAGTTCAGTTCAGACTTTCTGTGTGCCCTTGGGCAAGTGACTTAGGGCCAGAATTTTTTGTAGGTGCCTAACTCTCATTGAAATCAATAGTATGAGTGACACTGGTGTTATGAATGAAAACAACAATGATCATTGAAATCAAGGTGAGCTGGGGCCTAAATACCTTTGAAATCTCGCCCTCAGTGCCTCAGTTTCCCAACTCTAACCTGCACTTCCCTGTGAGGATAAATACATTAAAGATTGTAAGGCACTCAGATACTATGGTGACAGGGCCATTTACGTACCTAAGGGTATGTCTACCTGGCCAAAAAAAACCATGAAGCAGCAAGGCTCAGAGCCCAGGCTACAGACTTGGGCTTGTGCTATAGTGCTGAAAGTAGCTGTGTAGACGTTTCAGCTCAGGTTGGTGCTCAGGCTCTGAAGCCCAGAGAGCGGGTGGGTTTCAGAGCCCAGGCTTTAATGTATTTATCCTCACTGAGAAGTGCTATTATCCCCAGTTTAGAGATGCCAAGAGGCTGAGAAGATTGAAGTATCCCGAGGAAGGAGCAGAAGAATCTTTGGTAGCAACCCAGAGATAGGCAAGGAGATAGAGAGGTAGGCTAGGATGTGGCCACGGGAAACAGCAAAGGGGTTGGAGATTGGGCAGACCAGGATTGCTCGTCATAGGGTCCCTGGGCTGGAACCCTGAGTAGTGGGCAGGCCTGGGTTCCCCTACCAGCTGTTGGCAAAACGGAACAGGAGGACCAGGAGATGGAACAGAATACTGCCTGAAACGGCATCTGGACAGCTTGTCCAGAGGGACTTTGTCACCCCAGAAGAGGAGGGGAACTATATAGTGACCTGGCCGGAGTGCTCACAAAGCAGGAGCACTCCAAGTCATGGAGAGAGAGAGAGGGACCACAGAGTGAGCAACCAACGGAAGAGGGCGCCAGATGGGATGAGAACTAATTCCCAGGCCCAGCCACAAAGAGGCCACCTGTGGTGAGAGGAACCCCTTCACACTATCCCATCAGCCCCCCTTTAATATCAGCAGTTTGCAGCATTGATCCTTGCAAACTACCAACTGAAGCCACCAGTCAAATTGGAGGGCAAGAATCAGGATGATACCAAAGCACCTATCAGCCCCGTCTACAGAAATATTGTAGCATGGAGGCTGGATCACGCACGTCAAGTGTAAAATAATTGTGCCTCTGACATAATATAAGAAAAATCGCTGTCAGATGCCTGGGAAAGGGTAATCACGGCATAAGAACATGCCGCCAACGTGCGTGCAAACATGGTGAACAATGGAGGTGACTATGATTCCTGCATTAGACCTGTAGCAAGTTTCTGGCACCCTAATCTTTATGTATAAGAGGCTCTGGCAAGCTAACACTCTTTGTTGTGGCTAGAGCAACATCCCTTTCTGAGACGACATCCCATGCCGTGTGGCCACCTGTCTGGTTTCACAGACAAAATCCTTCCACTGTGGAATGTTTTGGGCAGGGTAGAAGCGGTGAGAAAAGGAGGGGGAAGGTTATAAGCTAAACTCCTCTATCATGAACATCGCTTTGCTGTCTAAGTCACAGTGCCCCACCAGCTTCCTGCTCCATCTCTTTTTGCCCACAGTGGCAGAAGGCATTATTGTGGCATGGGAATGAGAATGAATATAGGGAAAGGCTCAGAAGGTCATAAACTCACTACACAATGGATCTCCAGGGTGGTTACCATAGGGAAATGAAAGTACAAAATTGGCAGAAAATGTTTATTCCAGGACAATATGTTGTAGCTTCTGAGACCAGAAGCTTCCATTGGAAGCCAAACTTTTCTTTTATGGCTTGAACTGGTTCAACACGTGGCTTCCATGCTTGAGAAAATGAATGACACTAAACTGCACAACAACAACAAAAATTCAAGTCAGCCCAAAGAATGTTCTCCTAATTGTACCAACCTGCTACACGGAGGCTGAAAAAGGAAAACTCATTAATGCTTCAGTTATTAAATGGCAAAGCATTGCCACCACTTTTATGGCTTTATATTCCTCTGCCCAATGTTGTATGTAATTACGCTGCAAAGCAGGCTCATTTTTAGGAAGTAACACTGAAATTTTAAAATCCGTAGGATTTTGTGTTTTCAAGATCTCATTTGTACAAAATAGGAAAAATATAATGGGTCCAGTTTTCTTCCTGGGACACCCTGAGGTTCTAGTAGGTATTTTGGATCCTTCATTGTGGTATGGGTTCAGTTATGACCATGAAGACTATTTATGTTCCATTAGAGAGAATCTGCATCATTTAGCTCATTGCCAAATCTCCCTATACAGCCTCATTCCATCACTGGAGCAGGAAAAGCCTCCTGATGGGCAGGATCCCCTGGGAGAATAACATGAGGAGGAAAGGCGTCCAGGCAAGCTGGCTGTATTTTAAAGAATCCTTATTGAGGTTGCAGGAACAAACCATCCCGATGTGTAGAAAGAATAGTAAATATGGCAGGCGACCAGCTTGGCTTAACAGTGAAATCCTTCCTGATCTTAAACATAAAAAAGAAGCTTAAAAGAAGTGGAAGATTGGACAAATGACCAGAGAGGAGTATAAAAATATTGCTCAGACATGCAGGAGTGAAATCAGGAAGGCCAAATCACACTTGGAGTTGCAGCTAGCAAGGGATGTTAAGAGTAACAAGAAGAGTTTCTACAGGTATGTTAGCAACAAGAAGGTGGTCAGGGAATGTGTGGGCCCCTTACTGAATGGGGGAGGCAACCTAGTAACAGAGGATGTGGAAAAAGCTAATGTACTCAATGCTTTTTTTGCCTCGGTCTTCACAAACAAGGTCCGCTCCCAGACTACTGCACTGGGCAGCACAGTTTGGGGAGGAGGTGACCAGCCCTCTTTGGAGAAATAAGTGGTTCAGGACTATTTAGAAAAGCTGGATGAGCACAAGTCCATGGGGCCGGATGCACTGCATCCGAGGGTGCTAAAGGAGTTGGCGGATGTGATTGCAGAGCCATTGGCCATTATCTTTGAAAACTCATGGCGATCGGGCAAGGTCCCTGATGACTGGAAAAAGGCTAATGTAGTGCCCATCTTTAAAAAAGGGAAACTACAGGCCAGTCAGCCTCACCTCAGTCCCTGGAAAAATCATGAAGCAGGTCCTCAAGGAATCATGGAGCAGGCCCTTCAAGGAGAGGAAAGTGATCAGGAACAGTCAGCATGGATTCACCAATGGCAAGTCATGCCTGACTAACCTAATTGCCTTCTATGATGAGATAACTGGCTCTGTGGATGAGGGGAAAGCAGTGAACGTGTTATTCCTTGACTTTAGCAAAGCTTTTGATATGGTCTCCCACAGTATTCTTGCCAGCAAGTTAAAGAAGCATGGGCTGGATGAATGGACTATAAGGTGGATAGAAAGCTGGCTAGATCATCAGGCTCAACGGGTAGTGATCAATGGCTCCATGTCTAGTTGGCAGCCGGTATCAAGCGGAGTGCCCCAAGGGTCGGTCCTGGGGCCGGTTTTGTTCAATATCTTCATTAATGATCAGGAAGATGGCCTGGACTGCACCCTCAGCAAGTTTGCAGAGACACTAAACTGAGAGGAGTGGTAGATATGCTGTAGGGTAGGGATAGGATACAGATGGACCTAGACAAATTAGAGGATTGGGCCAAAAGAAATCTGATGAGGTTCAACAAGGACAAGTGCAGAGTCCTGCACTTAGGACAGAAGAATCCCATGCACTGCTACAGACTAGGGACCGAGTGGCTAGGCAGCAGTTCTGCAGAAAAGGACCTAGGGGTTACAGTGGGTGAGAAGCTGGATATGAGTCAACAGTGTGCTCTTGTTGCCAAGAAGGCTAACAGACTTTGGGCTGTATAAGTAGGAGCACTGCCAGCAGATTGAGGGTCATGATCATTCCCCTCTATTTGGCATTGGTGAAGCCTCATCTGGAGTACTGTGTCCAGTTTTGGGCCCCACACTACAAGAAGGATGTGGAAAAATTGGAGAGAGTCCAGCAGAGGGCAACAAAAATGATTAGGGGGCTGGAGCACATGACTTATGAGGAGAGGCTGCGGGAACTGGGATTATTTAGTCTGTGGAAGAGAAGAATGAGGGGGGATTTGATAGCTGCTTTCAACTACCTGGGTTGTTCCAAAGAGGATGGATCTAGACTGTTCTCAGTGGTACCAGATGACAGAACAAGGAGTAATGGTCTCAAGTTGCAGTGGGGGAGGTTTAGGTTGGATATTAGGAAAAACTTTTTGCTAGGAGGGTGGTGAAGCACCGGAATGGGTTACCTAGCGAGGTGGTGGAATCTCCTTCCTTAGAGGTTTTTAAGGTCAGGCTTGACAAAGCCCTGGCTGGGATGATTTAGGTGGGGATTGGTCCTGCTCTGAGCAGGGGGTTGGATTAGATGACCTCCTGAGGTCCCTTCCAACCCTGATATTCTATGATTCTATGATTCGCATGGCACAGTATGTCATTTTTCTTGAGGCATGTGTAAAACACCTTGTCAAGGCTGTATCCCCACTTTGAACTTTAGGGTACAACTGTGGGGGCCTGCATGAAGACTTCTAAGCTTAACTACCAGCTTAGATCTGGTCCGCTGCCACCATTCCCAAAGCTAATTCCCTTCCCTGAGAAGCCTTGAGAAACCTTTCACCAATTCCCTGGTGAATACAGATCCAAACCCCTTGGATTTTAAGACAAGGAGAAATTAACCATCCCCCTCCTTTCTCCCACCAACTCCTGGTGAATACAGATCCAACCCCCTTGGATCTAAAACAAGGAAAGATCAATCAGGTTCTTAAAAAGAAGGCTTTTAATTAAAGAAAAAGGTAAAAATCATCTCTGTAAAATCAGTATGGAAAATAACTTTACAGGGTAATCAAACTTAAAGAGCTCAGAGGACCCCCCTCTAGTCTTAGGTTCAAAGTACAGCAAACAAAGATAAACACTCTAGTAAAAGGTACATTTACAAGTTGAGAAAACAAAGTAAAACTAAGACGCCTTGCCTGGCTTTTTACTTACAAGTTTGAAATATGAGAGACTTGTTTAGAAAGATGGGGAGAACCTGGATTGATGTCTGGTCCCTCTCAGTCCCAAGAGTGAACAAACCCCTAAACAAAGAGCACAAACAAAAGCCTTTCCCCCCCCAAGATTTGAAAGTATCTTGTCCCCTTATTGGTCCTTTGGGTCAGGTGTCAGCCAGGTTACCCGAGCTTCTTAACCCTTTACAGGTAAAAGGATTTTGGAGTCTCTGGCCAGGAGGGATTTTATAGTACTGTACACAGGAGAGCTGTTACCCGTCCCTTTATAGTTATGACACACCTGTAGAGAGAGAAGGTGGGTGAGGTAATATCTTTAATTGGACCAACTTCTGCTGGTGAAAGAGACAAGCTTTTGAGCTATGCTGAGCTCTTCTTCAGCTCTGTGTAAGTTTGAAAGCATGTCTCATAGACTCATAGACTTTAAGGTCAGAAGGGACCATTATGATAATCTAGTCTGACCTCCTGCACAACGCAGGCCACAGAATCTCACCCACCCACTCCTGTAACAAACCCCTAACCTATGTCTGAGTTACTGAAGTCCTCAAATCGTGGTTTAAAGACCTCAAGGTGCAGAGAATCCTCCAGCAAGTGACCCGTGCCCCACGCTGCAGAGGAAAGCGAAAAACCTCCAGGGCCTCTGCCAATCTGCCCTGGAGGAAAATTCCTTCCCGACCCCAAATATGGCGATCAGCTAAACCCTGGTCTCTTTCACCAACAAAAGTTGGCCTGATAAAAGGTATTACCTCACCCATCTTGTCTCTCTAATATCCTGGGACCAACATGGCTATGATAACGCTGCATGAGACTGCTGTAGATAGTGTCTTGTACTCCCTTCCAGTGGGTAGTCCCACTGCTGCTCTCAGCTAAGTGAGTTGCTTCTTTAACTCAAGCAATAGAGGCCTGTGCTGCAGCATTAGAGGTCCTGATGACCCATGTGAGGGGCGGTCATTAAGCTGGCAGCTGATCAGCTACAGGGCCAGAATTTAAATGAGTGTTGTTTTAGGATGGGTACAGCCAGGCAGCAAAGAGAGGGGAGACAATTGCCATTAATTTCAGGAGGAAATAGAACTGATCAATATGCCTGAGGATTTGGTCCAACGATTCTCAGTAATGGCACAGCTGGAGTTTGGGGATCTGGCATTTTGGACCCTGTCAAGGGATTTCCTCCAACCCTGATTCAATCCAATACAAAAAATACAAAAGCATTTTCTGTCTCTCTCTCTCTGTCTTTTCCACCTCTGCAAAAATTGGACATAGCACAAAAACAGCATAAGGAGGCATTAACCGCATTTCCCAAGCAGAATAACCGAGTCGTTGTTAAAAGATGAAAATAAATTCATATCATGTGCCCTTTTGTACCACATTCCTTGAGGGTTGGAGAGAGATGTCTGATACTAACTGAACCCCTAGGATTCTCTTGAGCAGATTAAAAAGCCATTTTTGTTAGATATGATTTGGTGAAGCAGTCTACTGTCCAGCATGGATCCTGAGCATTTCAAAAAAGACTTCAGATTAGACTCACGCTAGCTAGAAAGGCCTGGAACTTAGTCTATCAAACAACAGCAGAATATCACATCATTCAGCTGCAGGAAGGTTCTCAGGACTCACGGAGTGGCCAAGTGAGCATGACATATCACAGACGTGATCTCATGAGTGCTTTCTAACGACCTGATCCAGCAGAGAACAGCTCCCACTCTCAATTCCCATTACCTTCAATGGCACTTAAGCTCATACTTAAAGTCAGGCAAATGCTTCAGCACTTTGCTGAATAGGGATGGAGTCTATGGGACCAACCTGGGTCCCACTGAAGTCACTGGAAAGAATCTTGCCTAGTACAAGATTCATGCACATTCCTCCTGAAGCTTTTGTTACTGGCCACTGTATTAGATGGACCAGTGCTCTGATCCAGCCTGGTAATTCCTACCATCCTCTGTTCCATGGGAGTTAGATTGGATCATATGTTGGAGACTGACTGTCACAGAGGAAAGAAAAAAAAATCAGTATTGTCATCTTTCATGATTTTATCGCAAGTCTTATGCTATTTGGTGTTTACTTAAAGCCTCAGCTCCTGGGTGATGTGGAAATGTGAGAATCACCACGTTTATTAAAAATACAAACAAACGAGTTTCCCGCCCTGAGGATTGCAGAGGAAGGCTTGGCAAGATGAATCTTAGTGGCTAAAAAAAACCAACAGAGGGTAAATAAAAAAGAACCACTATTGATTAATTTTTAAATTCTCATCTCATGATCTTCTCGGGGCCTGACTTGATATTTTCGAACATCTCAGGTGAATGGAAAGAGAGTTAAGGGGGAATTCCACAGTCCTGGAAAGACTAAATTCTCAGTGGGTGTCCCCCCCCACACTGGTACCCTTACTCACTGGCCAGTTCACATGATCTCCCAACCAGTGGGGATTAAGAGGACTCACTGAAGCCTTGAGAATTCCAACGTTACAGCGAAAGCATTTATTTATGCAAGAGGCATCTCAACCCGCTAGCACATTATGAATCGCTCCTTAGAAGGACTGAATGGCATCAGCCTCCCCCACTCTCGCTCTTTAATACATGACTGTGGAATCAGCTGGCTTTTGCTGCCAATGCTAACAAGGCCCAACTTTGTGGGATTATTTAATATTTATTCAAAATATTTGCTGCAGATATAATGACACAATCACTCAGTCCAATAGCCTGACATGGTTACATAAGCATGCTTTCAAAAACAACAACAACAAAATCTACAGTGAGGGGAAAAAAATATGTTGACAGCTAGAATAATTTATTCTATTGTGTACAGAGCCTGCCAATGCAATTCAGACAAGCTTAGGGTAGATTTGCTAAGAGAATCTAGGTTGGAATTTACAAAGGAACCTAAGGGAATTAGATGCCCAGATTCCATTGAAATTCAGCTCTTGAAAATCTCATCCTTACTTCTTTCGCTTTCAGGTTTGTAACACTGTAAGTCAACATATAGCAAAATAATATTTTTTCATGGAAACTTTTTAATGAAAACTGATCTTTTGAACATGATTATTATTTGTATTATTTATCTTTTATTTATCTGTACTGTGCCAGGTACTGTACAAACACAGAACAAAAAGACAGTCCCTGCTCCAAAGAGCTCACAATTTAAGTATAAGACAAGAGACAACAGATGGACAAAGAGAGATGGGAGAGGACAGGGAAACAATCTGACAATATTGATCGATGTGATGGGTTGTGATCTTGGCATACCAGCTGCCTAACTGTTGTCAAGTTGGAAAATTTAAGTTTCCATGAACATTTTTATTACAGTCATTATCTTCTTTTTTTTTATGACAATGAATTTTCAGCTTGGATTTTTCCATAAAAAAAAATTAAAAAGTTTCATGAGAAATTTTGGAAAAATTAACATTTTTTTGAATATTCCCACAAAAATAATTGGCATTTTCTAACAAGCTCCACAAAATAACCTGTTGGCTTATACTTGGTTCCATTAACCAAAACCCTGCCCCAGACTCTCCAATTACTGCTAGCTGTACTGACACATATTGCTGAGGTGAACTGCATTCAGCCAAAATGTTTGTCTCAGCTCCAGTGTATGCCTCTACTGCTTATGCCAATGGAATTTCATTAACTGACACTTCTCTGCTGGGCAAAAGCTGCGAGAGAGCAACTCTTACAAAATCTCCTCTCACAACACAGCCGTGGCTTCAAAGGAAGAATGCAGCCTAGATTTTTCCTGTTTGCTTTCCACTGCCCAAAATTGTACAAGTTATGCTTCTGTTACCAGTCATTTCTTTTATAACTAGTTATAATTAAAGGTTTTATTTCTTTTATAACTAGTTATAAGTCAATGATTTTTTTGTGTGAAAACCTTTTGATTTTCTAAACTTTCTTTTTTCCTGTTGAGCATTTTCATTTGTTTGGTTTTGTTTTCAGTTTTTTGGTCTTTTCTCTCTCTTTCCCATTGCCAGTTCATGTTGGTCGGCTCAGTCCCGTGGTGGTGTTTTACAAAATGTATGATTTTCAGCTTTGAAATAGAAATGTTTCGTTTCAGCAAATTCACAGAGATAGAGGGGAAAATGTCAATTAAAACTTTCCACAGAAGATCTGGAAAAATAAAAAAAATGTGGTGGATTTGAAAAGAAATAGACTGAAACCACATTTGAAATTGTAATGATTTTAAAAATTTGGGACAGTTCTACTATTAAAAGGTTTATAAAAGTTGTACTAATTATAATAGTGCAATAGTAAATTTCAGGCAATTCTAGTATTTAATAAATTATAATAATAGTTGATATTTTCCAAGCAGTGCAAGGGAGCCAGCCACATGATTCCTTTTCATGTTGATGGGGGTTGTGTGGTTAAACCCCATACAAATATATCAATGCAGTAACCTGTGCTGATACTTTCAGCCATGGATCTCAAAGTGCTCTATAAACTGTAACACAATAAGAATTTCAGCACCTCTGTTACACAGATTTTATGCCCATTGCACAGATGGAAAAACTGAAGCCCAAGGGTTAAGCAACTTATCCAAGGTCACACAGCCAGTCTGTGGCAGAGCCAGGAATCCAATTTAGATCACTTGACTGCCAGCCATCAGAGCAAAACCTCTATACATGTGGAATAAAAAATAATAATCCCAAGTAGTAAAACAAAAGAAAGGTAAATTGGAAGAGCTATTATTATACAAAAGTAGCGATATATAAAGATGGGATACCTAGAACAGCAATGTTAGAAAAGGATGAGTTTTTCAGCACCTGAACTTCCAAAGCACTGAGCCCCTGCAGCTCCCACTGATTTCATTTGCGTTGCTCAACAGGCTCTGATTGTGAATAGTCAAGTTAAACAATATAACAGCTAATCCCCCTTCCCTGGATTCGTATACTCTGTTTTATTCCAATTAATATAGCACACAGAGGCCCGTCATGCTGGCTGTTGTAGAAACACAGACAGTCCTTGCAAAAAGACCTTACTGTTGAAGAAGCTCCACTCACAGAAGCTGTGAACCGGGGAGGAAGGACCGTGATAACCTTCAGCTTGAAACGTCCTCAATTTTTCAACAGTTAAAAGTCATTTCAGGCTTTCACGCCTGAATCTTCCTGCCCATTTTTGTGGTTCTTACATGTTCCTCTATTTTAAAATATTTTTCTTTCCCCTGAGAAATGGCAGAATGTGCACAAAGTGCTGTCAGATGCTCAAAGTCAACCAAATTAAAACAGTGAGAAATTTCCCCCCACTAATCTGCCTTCCCTCATCTTCCCGCCGCCATGATAATGGTCTCCAAAATAGTAGGTATAGCATTTTCAGACAGAAGTGTGATTTTGAAGTTGGTGGAGTGTCTTCTATAATCATACCTGGCTCTTGTAGAGAACTTTTCATCTGTGAATCTCAATAGAGATCAGTATCCCCATCTACAGAAGGGGAAACCGAGGCACAGAGAGGTGCAGTGACTTGCCCAAAGTCACAGAGCTAGTGTGGAAGTTGGGAAAAGAGCAGACATCTTAGTCTTCCAGGAAGAGCAAGAGTCGGGCTAACTCTAACAGCTAATAACGTGAGACTTCCAAGCAGGGCCTGGGCGAGTGGAAACGAACAGTAAGAGATGCTGTTTTTCAACCTTGTGTTAGATAAGAATAGAATGCAGACTGTAGCAGAAATTGCTGAGAAAAGTAAGATATCAGAAAGGAATATGTATAAACAAAATGCAGTTGTTGATCATCACTGTATGTCACAAAAGGTATAAATGCTTGCCTTAATTGTTTATCTAACAGAGACCTACCTCGGGAGGGGAAACTCTGCCCATGTGTACTCTCCCGACTAACTGCAGTTGCTCGAAATAAACTGCCTCTGGCTTGTTGCTTTAACCCCAGAGAGTGAGAACTCGTTTTTCTCCCACACTAGCCAGTGGCAGAGCTGGGGATAGCCGCCGTATCTTCTGAGTCCCAGTCCAGTTCCCTATCCATTGAACCACTATAAATCCCGCCTCTTTGAGAGCCCAATCCAAAGCCTACTGACATTAATGGTTTCAATAGGCTTTGGTGTAGGACTTGACTCTTTCATCGTGCAAGATGCAAGGCACCCTCCCATGCCTCCTGAAGTGAGCACAGAACTCCCTTTTGAGGGATTAATCCCCTCCTCTGCTAACACGGCTGGTTCTCCAAATATCTGTTGGTGATAGGGCTGTCTCTTTTCTAACTTGGGTTTTTGAACAGACAAAACCTTGTAGATTAGACTTCATCACTTCTTAGCATGGATTGAGTGTCAGGAATAAGGAAAATAGCATCAGCAAATGAAAGGAAACATACAAGCTCTAACATCAACCATGAGAAAGCCCATGTGGTTCCACGAGTGCAGTGGAGACATTTAGCCAGGCAAAGGCAGAGAGAAATTAAAATCTGCTACAGAATTTGAAGTGCAAATGTGTGTGCGCTGTGAACACGAGCAGCTCAAACTCAGTAGCAGGCAATTTTTCTTTGCCTTTGCCAGTGCAAATGGCAAAACGAGTTCTGGGACACAAAACATCCTGATGCAATATGCAAACAGCTCTGGATACTGCCGACGTACACATTTTCACAGAAGGAGGACAGTAGTCCTTGTACAAAATAACACATGCATTTGTGCCAGCAGCTACCATAATTGCATGCCATAAGTCTATGCAGAAGCTAATCAGACACCTTATGGCTTTTTGTACGTGAATTTAATGTACTTGGCTTGTACATACAGTAAAGGTATACAAAGCTGTGATGCATGTGTGTACACTTTTTTCACATGTGGCAGGCTTATCTGTGCTATGAAAGGCAGCATTTCTGGGTAGACCACTGATCTGAGCACCAGAAGACCTGGGTTTTAATCCCACCTTTGCCACACTGTCTCAATTTGTGGCTTTAGGAAATCCCACGTATATCTTTCTGCGTGTCTGTTTCTCAGTCTGTTAAATGAAGATAACGAGGCTTACCCAGCTTTGTAAAACACCTTTGAGATCTCCAGATGAAAGATGCTATGCAAATATGAAATGTTATTAACCCTTTGAAAATCTGGTCCACACTCATCTTCTTGTCCTCTTAAGCATTCATGCGGCTGATAATACAACCTTGAGCTACACACTCAGCCTTTCTGGGCAAGCCTACACTGCCACAAAAGACCGGTTGCATGGTCGCGTCTGTCCTGGGTCAGCTGACTCGGGCTTGTGGGGCTTGGGCTGTGGGGCTAAAAATTGCGGTGTAAGACATTCGGGCTGGAGCCTGGGCTCTGAAAGCCTGCGCGGGGGTGGGGTCTCAAGGCCCGGGATGCAGCCCACGCCTGAATGTATACACTGCTATTTTTAGTCCTGCACCCCGAGCCAATTAGCTCTGAGGCTCAGTGATGCGAGATTTTGATTGCAGGGTAGACTTCGTGTAAATGCCTCAGCTGTGCTCCCTATCTGTAAAATAGGTGTCTCTACCTCCCAGAGGTGTTTTGAGGCTGAATTCACTGCAGCTTGTGAAGCACTCAGCGACCACAGCGATGGGCGCCATAGAAAAGCCCATAACCAATACTGCCTCTTTTGACTGTACTGTGTTGTGAAGTACCTTAGGATGTGCTGTGTATAAAGCGCTTGGCAGTGGTGCTTCTGCCCGGCTGACCTCAGAAACAATAGTACAAAGCAGCAGCAGGGAAGGTGGCCTTTTTAATGGACTGAATAATGAGATCAGAATAGATGGGCAAACGCCAGAGCAGATGTTAGGATAATTAGCAGTGATTTCCCTGCTTTGCCTGAGATAACTAAACACACAGATCCAAATGCATCCCTGGTGTAAAACCACTGGCCTCAAGGAGAGCAACAGAAGGAGGAAAGGGACTCAGCCCAGAGAGCATAGTAACGTTGCTGAGTTTGCCTATATGAGCTCCCAGCTACCTAGGCATGGCATCGCCCTCCTCCAATGCTACCTTCTAACCCTACTCCTCTTTTCCTGAATACCAGGGCATTTCCTTTTGCCCTTAGGTCCTAAATGGGGTCTACTTCCGGAGCCCTGCCTCGGAGCCCCAGCTCTTTCCATTGATCTGAGTATAATAAGCAGGGGAGTGAGGCCTTTCCTGACGGATGAAGGATGGGGCCTGCGCAACCACGTCACAATAGTTCCAAGGCGAATGCTGGTCTATTGCAACAAAGCTGAGGCGCAATTAGAGTTATCACAGCGGCTCCAAAAGCAGCGGCATCCACCACTTGAGTTAAAGACTATCCGTTCATTGTAAGCCACGTAGGGCCTAGTATAGAAATTATGCAGTTCTGAGTCCATACTGTAGAGGTCAGGAGTATACACCGGTCCATTTCAGTACAGCATTGAAAAACTCCCTAGCAACAATATGGAGACAATTGAAACTGTTGGTGTAACCCCTGGTGAGCATGTCTCACAGATGAGCCACAGACGATATGAGTTGCTACAGGCACCAGCTACAGAAATGTTGCTTTTTTTTAGTTCAAGTTGCAGCAGCTCATGTGTTTAGCTCTGGAGGTTCCCCGGTCAATCCCTAGTGGATTGGCCAAGTGGGCAGTTGTCACACTGGCATAGTGCCCTGCAGATCTTCCGGAGATGCTAGCGTAATTGCACAGACACGTGCATCCCTTTTCAAAGGGAAACCTTTGCTTTCTAAAAAGCCTCTTTACTAAATAAAATAAAAATAAAATAAAATTAATGGATATATCCTATCTCCTAGAACTGGAAGGGTCATCGAGTCCAACCCCCTGCCTCCACTAGCAGGACCAAGTACTGATTTTGCCCCAGATTCCTAAGTGGCCCCCTCAAGGATTGAACTCATAACTTGAGGTTTAGCAGGCCAATGTTCAAACCACTGAGCTATCCCTCCCCCCCTTTACTGACCAGAATGCTTTTACATTGAAAAACTGATGGGAGAAAACAGAACAATTTAGCTTTGGCCCCATCACCCGCCTGCTATACTAAAGGGATGGGAAGCAGCCTGTGCCTCAACTGTTGCAAGGCATGTCTCCCCACCCTCCTGCAAGCATGGTGAGAGTTACATATTGCTGTTTGAAAGCACTTTATTGGCTGCATACACTGTATCACAGAGGTTGCAGTTGCTATGGTGACTCATGGTGCAGATTTTCTTAAACTACTATAAGAAAGGAGGAGGGAGAAAGCCCAAGGAGCCTGAGTAGCTACAGTTCCTTTGCAGAGGGTTTATAGTGCCACAAATGTTGGGAGATGCTTGTTGGGGCACCTGGTTCCCTTAAATACTAGCCAGAAAGTTGACATTGACTCAGGCTGAGTCGGTGAGCTGTTGCTTCCAAGAGGTTCATGTTGGCAGCTCATTGGCTACTTCTGTGCTGTGGTCATGGCCATTCGTTAGCACTTTGTTGGCTTGTCTTCAGGGAATTCAGCACTTGGGAGCAGTGCCAGATTGTGCCAGACCAGCTCTGTTCACAAGGCAGGTGCTGTAAGAACCCGTTCTTCACTGGCAGGGAGATGGATCACCTGGATCTAATGGACTTTCCTCACACTAGCTATCAGGGGCCTGATCCTGCAACTTGTTCCATGTAAATGGATCTGTTCCCTGCTATAAAACTCCACTGACGTCAGTGAAGGGTGTTTCCCATGTTGAACTATAGCAGGATCAGGGCCTAGGATTCTGCAACAGGTGGAGGCAGCAGGAGAACAAGCTCTTGGTTCTCTGCCCTGCTCAAGCCTAAACTGAAAGGTCCATTCCTGGGGAGTTCCCCCCTATTCAGTCAGTCCTGAGTATCTGTCAAGACAGCCAGTTAATGATGGTAACTATTGTGATGTGTAAACCCACCCACCAGGAATTGGTCTGAGAGTGAGACTACTGGCTCCTTTTATCCAAGCCCATCAGCAGTCACCCATTGATAATGACTTTGAGTCACCACTAACCTGATCAGGGTTAGAGGCAAAAGCTTGTATGTCCCATTAAAAGCCCCCAGCGTGATCCAGTTCCCTTCTTCCCCCCAAGTCAAGGCTAATTATTTTTCAGCAATTCTGTCTGGAAGTCAACATATTTCCCCACACAGGCTAATTTTGTGTGTATGTAAATGCAGCTGAATTGGCAGCCCTGAGGAGTGAAGTCCTCTATTTAATAAATAAATGGAGATATCCTATCTCCTAGAACTGGAAGGGACCTTGAAAGATCAGCAAGTCCAGCCCCCTGCCTTCACTAGTAGGACCAAGTACTGATTTTGCCCTAGATGCCTAAGTGGCCCCCTCAAGGATTGAACTCACAACCCTGTGTTTAACAGGCCAATGCTCAAACCACTGAGCTATCCCTCCCCCCAGAGTGTCACCTAGCTATGGGCAGTGGCAGCATAAACTTCCGCCATGCTACCCCTTCCAGGGGGCCTTGACCTAAAGGTAGCATACCTAGGGCTATGGGGTTAGAGGCCAGACTCCAAACCTTGTCAATCCCAAGACTCAGCTGAAAGGTGGCTGGATGTGGCGATGACTTTTGCAATGTGAATGTGAACCTTTGTCCGGTGGGAAATTGACTGAGACCCCCAACTCTTTTCAGACAGGCCACCGAACAGCTGTCATATGGTAAGGGGTTTCAGGCACTACCAATCTGGGTCCAGTTTGAACCAGTGGCCTAGACACAAAAGCCTCTGTATTCCTTTACCAATCCCCTAAAATACCCGATCCCCTCAAAAGCAACCAGTTCCTAAATTACACTTAGTCCTGGGTCTTAAATAAAAAAACTTCGAGGGCAAGAGTGTCAGCTGGTAGAAATCAGTAAATTCTAATGGCTGATTTTCACCAGCTAAGGACCTGGCCCAGAATTCCAGTTTGTGTCAGTTTTTCAATGATTTGTATACATGCTAGTAGAGCACTTTAAAGACGAATTCAGATGAATTAACTGGCAAAATCCCTTGTGAATTCTTAGTTGGTATATGAATCCTGGCATATAAACTCACACATTTTCAAGCCCTCTCTCGGTAACTTTTGTTTCCATAGTAACTACTGTTTGTATTTATATCTATTCAGAATGTTTTTATCAGATTTTACTTCTCAGAACAGTTGTTACAAGTCATTTCACCAAGACAGATGATCCTGATAAGGAACATAGTTTCCATTCTACACAAATGCACATTTTGTTCAATAAACTCAAACAATTCAACCCGGAAAGAACTGTGCTTTTAAAAGCTGACTATCAGTGCAGCAGTATGATGTAAAGAGACCACAGAATGGCTAATGCAAAATAAGAGATGAAATACAGGCCTAAAAAAAATAAATAAATAAAAACCACTTACAATTCTGAAAACACTAGTTTCCTTATTAAATTAGGTCCTGATCTTTTTAGATTAGGGTTTTATTCACGTGTGTTATGCCTAGAAATGGTTTCTTTGGTCATTTGGTCCATACATTTGCATTGCTAGAACTGTTTTAGCTCTGTCCCTAGTTTAATCTAATCATACAATCCAGACGTATTTAAAAATCAAATGGAAGTAGTATGAGGTGCACAAAGACTGTAGAATTGGGCTTGGTCTAACAGGCTCATGTGTTTTACTGACCTACGCTTTTCCAGTGTCCCATTACTGTGGAATTTAGACACCATGTCCATAATTAACCACACTTTTCACGCCAACACTTCTTTCTTAAATGGGGTTGTTCCTGGAGCAATATTGCTGAGACATCCTTCGGACTTCTTAATGGAGAAATCTAGGCCCAAGCATCACTGAAATCAACGGGAGCCTTTCTATTGACTTCACTGGATTTCGGACCAGGCCTCTATAGACCTACTACAGGATCCATGACACTTCTTGAACTAATCTTGTCTTAGATAACTCTAAGAAAGGTGACACCTCAGGGTCCCTGAACAGTTTATTATTATTTAATTATCCTTACAGTTAATCTTGGTTCCCCTCCTGCTTTATTTAGCCTACACTTTGCTTGGTTTAACTTCTACCTGAAGCCATTACCATGGAAAATCCCTTCTTTCCTTTTTGCGGCTTTCTCGGATTTAGTCATCACATTCCCCGCTTCAGTCCTTTTTAAACTCTAGACTGTACATATCCAGCTCGCATTAACCTTTCCTCTCAAGCCACTTTCTAAACCTTTCATCCACCCCTCACCCCCGCCTCCCTTCAGAGTATATCCGGTTGATTGATTTTTTTTCCTATGGGAAGCTCAGAGGTTAGAGTAAGGAGGTTAGGCCCGGAGCTCTGTGAATTTCCATTTGTAGGGCTTCATATATTATGGTAATTAGGGTCAGTGAATAGATGAATGATATGGATACACCTCTCTGTAACCGATGCTTGCATAGTATGGCTCTCTGACATCCTCTAGTGCTGGGACCACACGGATTTATGACTTGGCTACAGCCTTTGAGCTAACAGACCCAAGAGTTTTAGCTCTAGTAGTAGGGACTCATGCTGTTAGATACAGGTCTGAGCTCTGCTGAGACAACCCTCCCAGGAGTGCTGTGGTAGATTGTCATTTCAGTTTAAATGCATAATTTGTGCCCCAAGTTTCCTTTTGAGTCTTATACTTGAAAGAACTCTGAAACACGAAGCAAAACTCGGACCAAACTGCCAAGTTCCACGTTGTTTCAAATGGAAACCACTGACTTTTTAAGGGTTTCTCCCCAAACCACAGGTCAGCACAGGGGTGCTGAAAGGGTCATGAACTTGTAAAACCCGAGAGTAGGTTTTTAGATTTGTAACTGAGCAGGCAGGATGGGTAAATCTACATCAATCAAAGAGAAAACAGTTATTGTAGCAGGATGTTGTCAAAGGATCAATAACTCTTTCCTTGAAAGCAAGTGTCTCACTTCTGTCTCAGCAGTTACATGGCAGCAAAGCTTTGGCAAGCCAGACTCTAGTCCTAGGCAAAGGCCCAAGATGAGACACCCAGCCACTCAGAAAGACTAGAGAAAGGAGTTTAAAAGGAGAAGCAATTAATTTAAAAACCTGTTAATCCAGATCCATGATTCAGCCTTCCTCCGACAGAACAGGCTTCCTCATGCTACTGATATGCTCCCTCTTGCGGTGCGAGGGGATTTCAGGCTCCATGGCCCATTCATTCCTTGGCCTCTGAGCTGAGATGGTCCATAAAGGGGGACCAATTAGTATCACTGTATTGTGGGGTGCCCTTCCCGCCAGGAACTGGGGCCACCACCCCATCCCACACAGGCCAGCAGCCGTCAGGCAAGAAGATGATCAATCAAAACAGAATAATTTTAGTAACAATTTTGGGTGGCCTGGGTGGGGTTTGAAACAGTCACTTAAATATGAAAGGTCTTGGAGTGAAATTTACCCCTTGTGACGTTATTGATATAATCTGGGACCATATAGAACATGGTTGCAACCAAAGTCCTGTAGTGGCACCAAATCTTGTATAAAGGGGGTCAAATGAGGTGTCTAAGACAAGGTTATGGTTTACTGGTTATAATTATGCTGTCTATATGTGTGTATCAGTTTTGTAGTTGAAGTTATAAATATTGGCTCTAAACTGTCTGTATTTCAAACTTATGCTATGCTTCTGGGAGACATCCCAGGCAAGTTGGTGTTAGCTCTGCCTAGCCTGCTTGATGGCCCATTAAGGACCATCAGCTATACAATTGACCCATTGAGAGAAGGCAAATACGCCTTGCAACTCAGCAAAGTATGCAGGGACTGGCCCATGTGACTCCAGACTCCATTTTGCTGTAATTTTCCACAGTAAGAACAAAGAGGTGTTCTTACACCTGGAAAAGACTATATAAGGCTGATGCCTCATCTCCATTTTGTCTTCAATCCTGCTTCTTACCTCTGGAGGGACTTTGCTACAAACAGAAGCTCTACACAAAGGACTGATGACCCATCCCAGCTGGGGATGTATTCCAGAGACTTGATTTAAACCTGCAGTTTATTCCACCACTGCTACAAGCCTGAACCAAGAACTTTGCCATTACTGCATGTAATTGATTCCATTTAACCAATTCTAGCTCTCATCTATATCTTTTTCCTTTTATGAATAAACCTTTAGATTTTAGATTCTAAAGGATTGGCAACAGCGTGATTTGTGGGTAAGATCTAATTTGTATATTGACTTGGGTCTGGGGCTTGATCCTTTGGGATCAGGAGAACCTTTTTTCTTTTACTGGGGTATTGGTTTTCATAACCATTTGTCCCCATAACAAGTGGCACTGGTGGTGATACTGGGAAACTGGAATGTCTAAGGGAATTGCTTGTGTGACTCCTGGTTAGCCAGTGGGGTGAGACCAAAGTCCTCTTTGGCTGGCTGGTTTGGTTTGCCTTAGAGGTGGAAAAACCCCAGCCTTGGGCTGTAGCTGCCCTGTTTTAAGCGATTTGTCCTGAACTGGCACTCTCAGTTGGGTCCCGCCAGAACCACATCGTTACACCTGGGTGGGGTTTGAAACGGTCACTTAAATATGAAAGGTTTTGGAGTGAAATTCACCCCTGTGCAGAGAGCCAACACCATATAATGGCTGGTGATCGATGCTAAGGTTTGTGCTGACCTTTTGCCTGAGGATGGATTTCACACTTTTAGGCAAAAGCCCCAACCCAGCAATTGGGTGGACCCCCCATGCTTGCCTGGATCTGCACTGAAGTCAGTGGGGCTCAGCAGGGATACAAGGATCCACCTGTGCAATGCAAGTAGCAGAATTGGGGCCCAAGGCATTAGCCCTCCCCAGGCCTTAGAACAAGCCATCCATCCTGTCCTCCACATATTTGTTACCATAAATAGCTGAAGTGCCTTGAGACTGGCAAGAGGTGTTAAATTGCTTATTATTTTAATCAATTCTAACTCCTGGCTCATCACGCTGCAGAACTTGATACCTAAGGAAATTATTGTCATTGTGAGTCTCCTTTTTCTTAATTTGAAAACTTCCTGAAAGTAATTGAAATGCCTGCTCTGTGAAAGCAAAATGTTATCTGCTGCTTTGCTTAGTCAAATTAAGAAACATGGGTCTTGACTCCAGTTTACGTTTGCTCAATATTATTTTCCGCTTTCGGAAGCATTTATAACATTTTGCCGTTCTCCCTCCTTCTGTCTGCAGCAAAACACTGCACTGGTTTAATCAGAAACAAGGATTATGTCAAAAAGTGAACTGTCACACAGCGCAATAGACTATCTGATCCCTGCAAAGCTTTCCTCACAGAAGTTCAGGCTCTGCTCTCCTGTCTTTTCTGTATCAACCGATCTCTGAAAATAAAGGCACGGAGCCAAAATTATTCTGTCATCAGTGTCTAAAAAGTGTTCTAGTTAAGCATCTGTCAGCGCTTCCATTATTAATCTTGATAGCCAAGGTTCCTATCTCAGCTATTTCATATTGCATCAGGTTGAAACTTGGCATGCAAGGTAAAGATGACACTCACAGTTTGCTTAACAGCAGCCTTTTAATATTCTTGGAACCAAAACAAGACAGGGAGGATGCTATTTTTTAAAAATCTATCAGGGCCTGTGTTTCAAAGGCCCTGAGCACCTGCAGCTCCCATTGACTGCAGCTTGAGCACCTCTGGAAACCAGGCCTAATAGTCACCTTCATTTTGTCTGACCTCCACCCCCCTTTTGAAATACAACGACAGAGAGCGGATTCTGCTTTCACTCCAGATTCACGACGAGGAACTGAAAGCAGGATACGGCGCAGGGTGCAAGTGTAAGGTTTGATTTGTAACTTTACGCCCTCCTGGTAACAGCAAAATCTCCCTCCCTCACACACACAAACGCTCTTTTACGCCTCTCTTTTCTCCCTGTCTTACACCCGAGCACGCAGAGGTCCAGATTCTCTCCCCGCACATGCGATTCTGACCCCATTGCTGTGCTCAGGCAATGCAATGCAGCAAATTCTGGTCTTAACTGGCTAGCTGGGAATTTCCTCAGTGTGTGTGGGGTGGGGGTGGGGGTGGGGTGGGGCTGGGTTCTCAGAGGACACAAAATGGCACAAATTGGCTTCTATGGCTCCTGCCTCCCTGCACCTTAGTGGGGTGGGGGGCGTCTGTGCTCTGCCAATTCTCAGCTGTGGCCTGAGTTCCAGAGCGACCGTAGCCAGCTGGTGAAAGTTAAAGAAGCCTGTAGGTCGCTCTAACTTGTGCCAATAGGCTGGGGCTGATAAAGTTGAGACTCAGGGAGTCACAATTTGTTCTCTGATCTCCACTCCTTGTGGATCCTGGTGCAGGAAAGAATCTGGGCAATACGCTACAAATCTTTCCTGCGTGTCTCAGCTTGGAGAAAGCAGTGGGTGCAAACAGGATGAAAAGCACTTTGAAATTTCCCAGAGATTTTTCTTTCATTATCATGCTGAGGAAATCATTGGGCTACAGAGAAAATATTGCCATTCTCTTTGTCACAGCTCCGATGCATCACTTCCAGCCCCGTACCTCATATGTCGATCAGAGAATTCTTCCTCGGCAACAAAATCATTAATAATTAAAACCCTTCAAATAGTTGTTCCAGCCCCATGGGAGAACATTGTATTTGATTTTTCCTTTAGGAAAATAGGAATATCTAGCAGGGACTATATATAACCCTATGTGATCTACCCTATTAGAGTCCTATCCTTATACATTCAGGACTATCAATTTATACACAATAGGTTATATGATCCACAAACATCTATGACTCTCTGTTTTTGTCTGTAGCTGGCTACAAGAAGATGTGGTTCAAAGCAATTTTCCTTTTCAGAGTCACAGCAGGCCTTTTTTTTCTTACATTGACGAATATGGGAGAGTAGTATGGGGGAATTGGCACTCACCGCACCTAATTTATCAGAATTCACATCGTAACAAAGATCTTTCATCCTGCTGCGCGTGGGCAATAGCACTAACACAAAAGTCCCCACACAAAGCGTGGTCGGGGGCTGTGTTGCCTGTATGGGGAACGTTCGCTCACAGCCTACAGAAAGCCAGCCAGCTACCTGGGCCTGGGCCTCCTCTTCATCTCCAGCGGAGAGAAACGGAGTAGATTACGTGTGTGTGTGTAGCTGTGTGAGCAAACGAAGGCAGCAGATGACATTTGCAAAAGCGCCTCCACCATTTAAGAGTCTGAGTCTCCTATTGTCATTGAGAGTCAATGGGACATAGGTGCCTAAGCCACTTTTGACAAGGAAATTTTAGCCAGATTTGGAAATTTTACCCAGTGTGATTAACATTGTCAAAAATGTCAAGACATTTACTGCACTGGAGACGGCTAAATACACACAACTGCTTCCCTAATATCATTTCTCCACAGAGATATAAGTCAATGTCAATGGATGCGTCCACAAGAAAATCCCTTTATTAAGGTGTGGTCCACACTATGAAAATGTTCGAGAACCACTGCAGTAAAGCTACTGAAAGACACTACTGTGGCAGCCACTTGTAGAGAGTTGCTTCCCCATAATGTATCAACTTTCACTTGTTAACTACAGACGGGGCAAACGCTGGAGCAATTTAGCTAAATTCCCATCTTGGAGGTTTGGATGAAATGCCTCCAGGCTATGAATCAACTCTGATTTTGGTTAAAAATCTAAATCCATATTTTGCAGGTCAGGCCTATCCTTACTGCTGAATGCCCTCAGCCCCTGTGAAGCTGAGCAGTTTCAAAAAGGTGCTCACAGCTCCTCACTGTGTTGAGACCCAGAATTAAAGCTGAGCCCAGCCTGCAAAATTAAGATTCAGATTTCAATCCCCAAAAAGTTCTGGGGCATTTGGGGTTTTGCTTCAGCCTTTTATAGAAGAGCAGTGGATCAGCTGTGAATTGAACACATGGATCCATTTTACGACCCCTATCCCCAGAAAAAGTTCTGGTTGTTCCAAATTGGGGCCATTTTAAACAAATCCTTTAAAAACCAGTCCTACCACACAGGGCCGGCTCCAGGCACCAGGCAACCAAGCACATGCTTGGGGTGGCACCTGGTAAGGGGCGGCCAATCTTGGGGTGGCGGGGGGCAGCGCGGCGCGGCATTCCGCGGGGGGGGGGCGCTCCGGTGGCGCGGCGCTCGGCGGGGGGGGCGGCGCGGGGCGCGGCGCTCGGGGGGGGGAGGTTCCGGCGGTGCTCGGCGGGGAGGGGGGCAGGCTCCAGCGGCGCGGCGCTGGGGGGGGGTTCCGGCGGCACGGCGCTCGGCGGGGGGGGCGGCGCGGGGCGCGGCACTCGGGGGGGGGGGTTCCGGTGGCGCGGCGCTCGGTGGGGGGGGCGGTGCTTTTTTTTGCTGCTTGGGGCAGCAAAAAAGTTAGAGCCGGCCCTGCTACCACATATTCAGCCCATGTCCAGTTGCATTCCTAAGGCTTCATGCACCACAGAGGAAGGATGATACTGAAGTTCAGGCACTGCACTAGGGGCTCAGAAACTCTGGGTTCAGTTCCCAGACATGCTACAGACTCCCTGTGTGACTTTGGTCAAGTCACTTATTCCCTCTTCCTGCCCTGGTTTCCCATCTTTAAAATGGAGATGATAATGCTTCCTTCCTCCCACTCTTTTTTCTGTCTTCTCTGTTTAGATTGCAAGCTCTCTGAGGCTGGGACTGTATATTTTTATAGCACACATCACATGGGGGCGGGGTGGGGGGGAGATGATCTCACCTGATGCCTCTAGGTTCTATTGTGATATGAATAGTAATAAATGATTCTGCTCTCACTTACCCTGGTGGAGGTTAACATATGTGTAAAACTTGGGAGAAGCGCAGAACCAGACCCTGTGTTTCAAAATAAAGATGTTTAATTTATGGATGAATTATTAAGACAGCAAAACACCTATTACTTCACAGATGTCACTATTCCCACCTGTCTTCCTTGAGTCTTTGAATGGGTATGCAAGTGCTCAGGGCGATCTCATTTTCTAGAAAACCTGTTTTACTGCCTAATATTCTAAGCAAGTCTATGGCAGATCACTTAAATAGACTTTTTTCCAGGCAACATAGGCTGTGCCTCTCATTTCCTACTGATTCCCTGAAGCAGGCTCTGTGTGGGTGTGTGGGTGGGGAGAGAGAGAGAAATCACAGTGAACATAATATAATCATTTTCTGTCAAATTAAAATTCTGATTCATTCCAATTTACTACTCTTGGCTGAGAATCCTTAAAAAAAAAAAAAAAAATTCTCCTCAAGGAGAGCATGAATTCACCGGCATAGCTGTAGTATGGATCTTCCTATGCTGTATGGTTAGCAGTGTTCAGACCAGTGATGGATTATGCCCACTCTGCCCTTCCTAAATTGCTAAATTGGATGGGGATCCAGGGGTAATCCCAGTATGGAAAAGATTGAGAACCACTGGTCTATTTATTTACAATACCCAGCAACTCTGCTAAGAGGGTAACTATATACTTCACCTGTAAACCTCAAGAAGTTCAGAGATCTCCCACATCTGAATGCTGATCCCAGCCACAGGCAGTATCCCCTGTTCCCTTTCTCCCCTCTTTGATACATTCCTTCTTACTTCCCGTTGTCCCATTCCCAGACAACTACGCCTTTCACTTTTCACCAGTTCTTCATCAGTTCCTCCCTCAACCACCAGCTTTCTCCACTCTTTGAAAGCCAGTTTCCTTTCCCCGTCCACAACATTGATTCATCGCTACCTCTCTCCTTCCAAAAAAGGCCCCCTTTGCTCCCCGCTCCTTTTCCATGACAGAAACAGCTCCTAGAACTCACCAGCCCTCTTCTAGTAAGAGCCATAGGGAGCTATTTGCAGTTCTCATTGTGAGCCATACAATGAACTGTAGGGTTTTTGGAGGAAGCCCAGAAAGCTTTGTTTCCTCAGCAAGGGAATGGCCCAGAAGTTGTGAGATTTGCTGACAATAGGCAGCACAATAGAGATGGCCAGACCTGCTGGTAGACGCTCCCTGAGGAAGATTTCGGCACAGGCCAGGTATTTATTCAAACTGTAAATCGATAGGTTTAAAGTTCAGCTTAAAAGTTTGAGCTGGTTCTGACTTTTGCTAGACTGGTTAGACTCTCCCCACCACATTTATTTAATTTTTTTAATTAATGACTTTTAGTGCAGGTGAAAGGTGCCAAATTCTTTAACCACAGAACAGGTAGTGGTCGTTCAAGCTTCCCTTGATAATGCCCTGACCTGAAGGAACTAATCCCACCTTAAACTGGAGGAACCACCTTTATGAGGATGAAAGTAGCTTCTCTCTGCTGAGGCTGCTAACACAGGCGCCAAGTAACACTTGTTGTAGTGAATCATTTTATAGCGGGGTCAACACGGTTTAGTGGTTAGCACGCAGGACTCTAAGTTAAGAAACCTAGGTTCTAGCTCTTCCACTAACTTACTGTGTAACCTTGGGCAAGTCCTTTCACCTCTCTGGCCTTGTTTCCAACTCTGGGAGCTGTAGGGGGAGATGATGTTTTGATCAGTGTTAGGTCTTGTCCACACGGTGGGGTAATGTAATCGGGGGGGAGGGGGTGATTTCTAAAGTGCAGTAAGATGTTGTACATCAATTGGTCCACATAGACCCTGTGTGCTTTTATATGGTGCTGTTTGAAACAATGTTATATTGAAGCGCACTAGGGAACCTTTAGTGCACACCAGCAGGATCTACAGGGACCCCAATTAATGTGCAACATGTTAGTGCACTTTAGAAATCATACCCCTATATTGCGCATTACCCCACTGTGTAGACAAGCCCTAAAACAACACATGGTTAAAAATACTTGAGAACCCTCTCCAAGAGCTTCTGCCATTGCTACAACCATTGGAGTTACACCAATAGGTGTCGGTGAATTATGGAGCCTATTTTTGCCAATATAAACTTACAATTTCTGCTTCAGCTTCCCAATCTTACCCACTTTTGAAAGATTCTCTAAAATCCTAAGATTAAGGACAAATTGACGTGAGCAAATTTTGAGGAGGCAAAGTACATTGCAGGATAAGGTCATTTCATTATATAGACACTTCTCCAGTAGGAACTGAGATAGCTTCCTCTACTTAAAATACCACTGGCAACACTGCAAAGTCTTTTAGAGCCTTAAGAAGCCAGATGGACCTTACAGAGAGACGTTCTGAACATTTCAATGTTGAATCAATAGTTTGCCACATGTACAGTGCTGAAGAAATGATAAAACCTTTGATTTATCCCGACTGTCCTCAGATGCCTTCAGCAAAGCACACTCTAGTGATTGTACACATTGCTTTATTGCAGCATATCTAATCTGTATGTACAGGTACACAAAGGAAAAAAGCTGATCCTCAGACATTTAACCAGTATATTGATTTCTCTATTTAACTTTGCTACCCACTACACAGCATACACACCCATGTGTTGTTGTTGCTGCTGAGGATGGGAAAGCAGAAACAGTATATTTAAGGCCTGATCCTGCTTTAACTGAAGTGAATAACCCTTAATCTTAATTTAAAGACCTCACACCGTTTAAATTTATCAAAAAGAAGATGGAGAGGCAACTTGATTGTAGTGTGTAAGTACTTTCATGGGGAGAAAATAGAGGATAATAAAGGGCTCTTTAATCGAACGGAGAAAGGCAGAACAAAAGCAATCCCTGGAAGCTGAAGTGAGACACATTCAAATTAGAAAATAAGCGTAAATTTGAACAGTGCAGGTGATTATCTGCTAGAACAAACTACCAAGGGAAGGAATGATTTGACGACATCAGGAGATGGCGAATCCTTTGTGGAAACCAAATATACGTTATTTGGCTAACTCTGGGAGTACCTGGGTGAAATCTAAGGGCTTGTGACATGCAAGAGATCAGATTAGATCAGCGGTTCTGAAACTGGGGGGCGCAGAATGTATTCTGCGGGCGTCTGAGAAGCTTTAGGAGGAAAAAAAAAAAAAACTTACTTCCCCCTTTTTTACCCCCCGCAATGAATAACTAGCTAAGTGGATTCCTCCAGACACATCAGGTCCTCAGATAGCACTGTGCATTTGACTCTAGGTGGTGCTGTGCATTTTGACAGATTTCTGTGACGCTTGCCTAGCATTATACAAAGTCGTTGCTGTCTGTACATTAATCCGTTTGCTACAACGCAATGTGCACATTTAATTGTAAGCATTGACCACAATTGCGGTTTTTCTTTTGCTCTTATTACAACAGAAAAAAAACCCCTCAAGTGAAAAACAAAGAAGCCAAAACGGACTCAAGTGAAACACCCCTGCCATATATATTGATATATGTACATGGGTCGCCAAGGATTGGGGCGGGAGGGGTAAACTACTACAGACTACTACATAGAAGGGGGAGCGTGATCAAATAAGTTTGAGAACCACTGGACGAGTTGATCTAGTGGCCCTTTGTAGCTTGAAACTGTATGAATCTATAATCCTGCCAATAATCCCCATGAAGTCAATGTGAGGAAAGATTACTTAGATGACTAAGGATTTGCAGGATCTGGCTCTAATACTGTAGCAACATAAAAACCAAGCAGACTGCTGGCCCATGAAGTCAGGTATTCTGCTATAGCAGTGGTCAGTACCAAATACTTTAGAAAATGACAACTCCTTCTAACCCAATAACTCATTTGGTTCAATACTTTGAATGGGGGAGTTCCTTATTAAGCCTTTCAGTAAATTTATCATCATGCACACTGAAGCATGAGAGGTTGATTACCCCTGTTATCTTAGCCTGGATAATGACCATTGTCATCACTGGTCATAAACTTATCTAAGGCCATTTAAAAACAGCGCCTGAATTTGAACATATGACATTCTGTGGCAAGGAGTCACACAGGTTTGCTATATGCTCTATGAAGCAGTACATTACTTAACGTATTGAAAATGCATCAGCCATTAATTTCATAAAGTGGCTCCTTTTCATCATAATATGGGACAAGGTGAACAGGACCAAGAGTATCATTCCATATACTCTACAGGGACAACATGTCTTGTAAGGACATGATGTGACCAAGTTTCAATAGAACATGTCTACATTCATTTCCCTGAAAACCACAATTAATGCCTAGCCCAGCCAAAGCTTCGTGTGAGACAATGTGCTCAGGGATGAGGGTAAGCCTTGCTTTCAAAGAGGAGGCCCCAAAATACCACAGAAAAATGGTGTTCTTGGGTTTAGCCCCAGCCAGCAGCAAGAAGGAACACAAATCTCATGGGAGGAGAATACTAGTCCAATTTTGCCAACTCCAGAACTTCAGGTAGTTTGGAAAAGTTTCTGATAAGCACGTCAATCTTTATGTTCATCCTTGTTGTTCTTGAACTCAGCTTTTGGAACGTTACCTATCATTAGCTCCAACTTCTGCCCTTGTTGGTGTGAGTGCCACCTGCTTTCTAAAAGATCCTTCCTCCTTTATGGCTTCTGTGACCTGCTGGCATTTTCCAATCCACGTGAAGAAATTTTTGACAGACATGGATTTCCATGTAAGTTCCAGCAAGACTTCATGCATCTGTGCAAGTTCCATGAAATTAGAATGTACAGGGGAGTACAATGCATATTGTTCCTTCCTCCCCTCCACAAAACCTGGGAGTTAGGGCCTGATCCTGCTGTGCTGAAGACAATGGTATTGTAGTCTATGGGAACAGGATAGAGCTGGGCGAGAAATGATTTTCCTAGCCCATGAAAATATTCAAGATTTGAAAAAACTTTCCCATCCTGATTTGGGACAAAAAGTCAAAAATCTTTAAAATTTTCACAAAACAAAAATCTGAAAATAATTTTGAAACATTTCCGTTTAGTTTTGATAATTCTGAAACATTTTGTTTCTATTTTGACTTTTAACTCTTTTTAAAACAATACATTAACTAAACTTTCAAAACAAGAAGTCATTTCGAACTGAAAAAAACCCAAGACACCCTTTCTCCGAAAAGTAAGTCATCGTAGTTGAAAAACACACTCACATCTAGTTACTCAGCTTTCACTCTTGATTCATGGGATGTCACTGGATCACCGCCTATCAGCATAGAATCTTTCAGCCTAGACAGGGCTTGAATTTCTAATGTTTTTTTAAAAAAAGAGAGCAGGACCTTTATAATAAGCATTAACCTTTGCAACACTAATCCAGGGCAGGTGAATGAACCAGGAAATAAAGTTCAGTTGTCTCATATCAGCATTCCTGTTTGTCACATCTATTACAGACTTTTATGTAATCACGAATCAAATAAAGGGTACAAGTCCAATTTCCCCCCCATTGCAGTAATGCCTTGTTTATTTCTGTTCATTGACAGCCAAGAAATGAGGAGGTTTATTTCAGAATAATAGAGATGAGGGGGGAGGAGGGCCACGGGAGGGAGGGCAGATTTGAAGATCCGAGAATCAGCCAATTGGTAACAAAAGATGAGTCCTCAAAAGTAGAGTTGTATTGGCTATGAAAATAAACAGATGCAAAGTAAAAGAAGCAGTGAGAGGCAAAAAGGCATCCTTTAAAAAGTGGAAGTTAAATCCTACTGAGGAAAATAGAAAGGCACATAAACTCTGGCAAGTGAAGTGTAAAAATATAATTAGGAAGGCCAAAAAATAATTTGAAAAACAGCTAGCCAAAGACTCAAAAAGTAATAGCAAATTTTTTTTAAAGTGCATCAGAAGCAGGAAACCTGCTAAACAACCACTGGGGCCATTGGACGATCAAGATGCTAAAGGAGCACTCAAGGACGATAGGGCCATTGCGCAGAAACTAAATGAATTCTTTGCATTGGTCTTCACAGCTGAGGATGTGAGGGAGATTCCCAAACCTGAGCCATTCTTTTTAGGTGACACATCGGAGGAACTGTCCCAAATTGAGGTGTCATTAAAGGAGGTTTTGGAACAAATTGATGAACTAAACAGTAATAAGTCACCAGGATCAGATGGTATTCACCCAAGAGTTCTGAAGAAATTCAAATGTGAAATTGCAGAACAACTAACTGTGGTATGTAACCTATCATTTAATCAGCTTGACTGGAGGATAGTTAATGTGCCACCAATTTTTAAAAAGGCTCCAGAGGCAATCCCGGCAATTACAGGCCAGTAAGCCTAACTTCAGTACCGGGCAAACTGGTTGAAAGTATACTAAAGAACAGAATTATCAGACGCACAGAGGAACATGAGTTGTTGGGGAAGAGTCAACATGTAAAGGGAAATCATGCCTCACCAACCTACTAGAATTCTTGAGGGGGTCAACAAGCATGTGGACAAGGGTGAGCCAGTGGCTATAGTGTACTTAGATTTTCAGAAAGCCTTTGACAAGGTCCTCACCAAAGGCTCTTAAGCAAAGTAAGCTGTCATGGGATAAGAGGGAAGGTCCTCTCATGGATTGGTAACTGGTTAAAAGATAGGAAAAGGGTAGGAATAAATGGTCAGTTTTCAGAATGGAGAGAGGTAAATACTGGTGTCCCCGGGGGTCTGTACTGGGACCAGTACTGTTCAACATATTCATAAATGATCTGGAAAAAGAGGTAAATAGTGAGTTGACAAAATTTGCAGATGATGCAAAACTACTCAACATAGTTAAGTCCAAAGCAGACTGTGAAGAGTTAGTTACAAAGGGATCTCACAAAATTGGGTGACTAGGCAACAAAATGACAGATGAAATTCAGTGTTGATAAATGCAAAGTAATTTACATTGGAAAACATAATCCCAACTATACATATAAAATGATGGGGTCTAAATCAGCTGTTACCACTCAAGAAAGAGATCTTGGAGTCATTGTCATGTTCTCTGAAAACATCAACTCAATGTGCAGCAGCATTCAGAAAAGCTAATGGAATGTTAGAAACCATTAGGAAAGGTGTAGATATTAAGACAGAAAATATCATATTGCCTTTATATAAATCCGTGGTATGCCCACATCTTGAATATTGAGTGCAGATCTGGTCGCCCCATCTCAAAAAAGATGTATTGTAATTGGAAAAGGTACAGAAAAGGGCAACAAAAATGATTAGGGGTATGGAACAGTTTCCATATGAGGAGAGATTAATAAAATTGGGACTTTTCAGCTTGGAAAAGAGACGACTAAGGGACGATATGATAGAGGTCTATAACATCATGACTGGCATGGAGAAAGTAAATAAGGAAGTGTTATTTACTCCTTCTCATAACACAAGAACTAGGGATCACCAAATGAAATTAATAGGCAGCAGGTTTAAAACAATCAAAAGGAAGTATTTCTCCACACAATGCACAGTCAACCTGTGGAACTCCTAGCCAGAGGATGTTGTGAAGGCCAAGAGTATAGCAGGGTTAAAAAAAGAACTAGGTAAGTTCATGGAGGATAGGTCCATCAATGGCTATTAGCCAGGATGGGCAGGAATGGTGTTCCTAGCCTCTGTTTGCCAGAAGCTGAGAATGAGCAACAGGGGATGGATTATTTGATGATTCCCTGTTCTGTTCATTCCCTCTGGGGCACTGGCCACTGTTGGAAGACAGGATGCTGGGCTAAATGGACCTTTGGTCTGACCCAGTATGGCCGTTCCAATGTTTTTGAATAGTCCATTTTGCAGTCACCTGAATCTTCTGATTATGAGAATACGGTCCAAGAGAAGACTGAGCTCTGGAAGCATGTTTAATTTAATAAAGGTTCCCCTTAAATGTTTTCAATCCTACAACATGACATTTACTAAATCATCCATTATTACACAAAGAACAAAGCTGTGCCTCAATAAGCAACAAAATGATGAAAGTTAGTCTCAAGATTGGGAAGAAATTGGAAAACTATTGGAGGGCAAGGGCATTTCCATGAATAAATCAACAGTTGTCAGCAACCCAGGGGGTCGGAGAAAGAACAGACGTAGTAAACAACATTGCAAAGTGGCTGGGTGCCAGTCCCTTGAGAACTCAAGGAATAATTATGGTAAAAGAAGAGAAAACTATCGTAAAAATTTCTCAGCTAATAATCATGCTAATCTACCTATCCCTCTGTGTGGTGAGTAGTGTACTACCAAACTGGGTGGTTTCAGTCTGCTTTGAACCAGATAAATGGTTGGCACAGGGCTGACTTTAGGCACCGCGGGGCCCGATTCGAAGGAGCTGCCGCCGAAGACAGCGGCGGGACTTCGGCGGCAGCTCAGTCGCGGCCACGGAGGAAGGACCCTCCGCCGAAATGCCGCCGAAGACAGCGGCAACGATTGAGCGGCCGACGACGACAGTGCCGGGACTTCGGCGGCAGCTCAATCGGCTGCCGGCGCCTTCGGCGGCACTTCGGTGGAGGGACCGTCCTCTGCGGCAGCCATTGGGCTGGCCCTGGGTTGGCAGCTAGGTTCAGTGCACGCTGTATCTGTCAAAATGATGATAACACTTTCTTTCCTTTGCCCTTTATTATGTGTAGCACAATAGCACCTAAGAGCCCCTGTTGTGGACCAGGGCCTCATTGTGCTAGGCGCAAAACAAAAAAGCCCCACAAATCTGACAATCTACGTGTAAGACAAGGGATAACAGATGGACGCAGACAGATGGGGAAGTAAAAGGAAACAGAAAGAAGATGCTGGCCAGCGGCCTAACCATTGTCAAGTTTTTTTATGTAGGGATCACAAAAAAGGAGAGTTTTAAGGAGGGATTTGGAGGAGGACAAGGGGGTGGCTTTAGGGATGTTTCCAGGGAGATTATCCCAAGTGTGATGGGCAGCACAGGAGAAAACACGAAGGTGCTTGTCTGAAAACACGAGTAGGTGATGGAGGCGTCATCTGTCTTGGGTAAACTCTCCAGGGCCGGGACTGTCTCTTATAACACTGGTGGGGAGGGATAGCTCAGTGGTGTTAGCATTAACCTGCTAAACCCAAGATTATGAGTTCAATCCTTGAGGGGGCCATTTAGGCATCTGGGGCAAAAATCTGTCTGGGGATTAGTCCTGCTTTGAGCAGGGGGTTGGACTAGATGACCTCCTGAGGGTCCCTTCCAACCCTGATATTCTATGTTTATATGACAGTGCCATCAAAAGACTAGACAATAGTTAGATAACTGGTTTCCTTGTACTCGCTTGTCTCTTCTCCTATGCTTAGATGGCAGGGACCATGTTTTTGTTCTGTGTTTGTACAGCACCTTGCACAGTTGGGGCCTGGCCTATGATTAGAGGTCCCAAGTTGCTACAGTAATACAGCTCAATAACAACAAATAATAATAATACTGCAGCTAGCTCAATGAGGCCCTGATCTCAGCTGGAGCTTTAAGGTAGTATTGTAATACAAACACATTATCAACAATATTATATGAAGCCATTAATGTTGTTTTAATAATTTTTTGTATGAATTTCTTTGTTTTCTTTAAAAAAAAAAAAATCCTTCCTGAAAGCATGGGTGTAACTCCCTCCCTGCTACAGCTGGGCAAAAGTTTTTGGGTGAATAGCTTATTCACAGAAAAATGCAGTTTTGGGTCATCCAAAACTATTAGCAAATTTGGTTTAAATTCACCAAATTCTTTCAGACAAAACTTTTTCCCCCCAGGCTAGATTCATAAGGGGACTTAGGTGCCATTAAGAAAACAACTAGAGAAGGTGATTGTGCTTGTGACCTTATAACCAATGACCCATGGTTAGGACACTTACATAAAATGTGGGCAATGCATGTTTGAATCCTTGTTCCTGAGCAGGGACTTGAATGCAGGATCTTCCCCACCCCCCTGCGTGAGTACCCCAACCACCAAGGAATTGTGGGGTGGGGCTCTCAATTGCTGCTGATGCTTTTTGACTTTTTATCTATAAAAATTGGAGCAGGGACTGGTATCGAGGTCTCAAGCAACCCAGCCGGGTGCCCTGAGCAGCAGGCTATATAGTCATTTTCGTTTGCGTGCTGCGCCAATGAATAGTTAAGTATTTATACAAAGTGGAACAGCTTCAATAAGAGCAACGGAAAAAATATAGACTAGGGATTAGGGCAGCCAGATTAAAAAGGGTAAAACCTGGGTTCAAATCCCTGCTCTGGAGTGGTCTAAATTACTGGGATATGGGGGAAACACTACCATGTCACTTGTTTTGTGAATCTAACCTTTCCTTTCTGTGTACTTTTAATTTTAAAAAATGCCAAAACAAAACCCAGAACAAATCTGACCCAGAACAATTTTTTGTCAATTTTTGATTCACTGAAAATTAATAAGAATTTTGGTTTTGGTTCAGGTTGAAACAGATTTTTCCCCCCAGAACTGCCAGTGAACAAAAAATCAGTTCTTCGCCCAACTCTAGTCCATACTTAGAAACTTTCAGATTTGTCTTACTGGGCCAGTATAGACTATATCTGGAAACATATTATTGTACAGATTATTTACCTGGTAGAACATAAAGACCCCACGGTTAAGATACATCATGTAAATGTATAGGAACATTTTTATAATGCTCCATTTCACTCCATTAGATTGAATCTGTTACGGTCCATTGAATCAATAGGTACTTAGAGTCTATTAAGTTAAAGTGGTTGTACATAGCATGGGAGATTCTTTCAAAGCACCATTAAAGACTAAAGGCCTGAGAAAGTTTCATTACAAAGCAATTCTGAGCTACAGGAGCCTTCTGACTTGCTTGAAACCAGTGATTTTTGTACCTGAACTTTGTTTTACTAATTTTATTTTTTTTTAAATATAATCCCAATGGGGCTGACATTTTGAGAAAAAAATGAACACTGGTTTCATTAAGTGCAACTTATGATGAAAGTATGAACCAGTTACCATTTTTTGAATTTAAATAGCATCTAGAGGCCCCAAGAATGCTAGGTGCTGTACATAACTAAAGATAGAGTTTTAGTCTAAATAGATATGGAAAGCATGGGAGAAGGGTAGCATTAGTATCTCCACTTTACTGATGGAGCGCTGAGGAACAGAAAGACCAAGTGCATTGCTCAAGGTTACCCAATAAGTTGGTAGTAGAGGTGGGAACTGAACCCACAACTCTCATCCAGTGCTTTAACCTTAAGACCCTCTTCTCTTTCTCGGTTATGGTGGGAAATTTGCAGGAATTTGTATATTTTAAGGTCAGAGTTTAAGAGATGCTTGGTTCTTGCAGCTGTAAATGATCTAGCACTTTTGAAAATCAGGTACTTGTTAACTATATGTTGGTGGTAATATTGCTTTTGATGTTACCCCAAACAAACTACTTCAGGGGATTTCTGCTTTTGCACATTGGCCACCTTTTGAAAGGTTAAAGAGTTTCTCTTTCCCTTTGGAAGTTAGTGTAAAAGGCGAAACATAAATTATTGGAGGGAAAACAAAAATACCCTAGGCATCATTCACTGTATGGCATTCAGTGGTAAAAAGGGAAGAAAAGGAAAAAAAACCCAAAGTCTGAACACTCAAAACGTATGAATTTTTAGTTTGACTGAAAAACAGAAAATGTCATACACCTGAATGCTTTTAGCGAAAGATGTTGGTTTTGAAAAAAAGGACACATTTAATTTAAAATGTTTTAAATTAAATGTTTTGACCACGTCTACTACTTTGAATAGGCTGAAATCACATTATAACAAAAAAAGAGAGAGAATTTCAGGGGGGAGGTCAGTGACCCCAAAAATTCTTTGGCTCACTCTGATGTGCTGAGAGTTAAAATGGGGTCCTCTCACTAGGTATTTAAGAACAGGAGTAATTTTATTACATGCACTTTTCACTGCTTCACTTTAGAGTCTCTTTATTCCACCACAATTCAGGGCAACCAGAAGAGCAAAGCAAATATGAGGTATTTGCTGCCGCCACTACAGCTTCTGAAATATGCATGTAGTCCTGCAGCCGTTTTCTATCCATCGCCTGTTCAAATGAATGCAACACCAATTTGTGCCAGGTATATTGGGCAGTTCTGTAGATTGACTTTCAGAGAATGAACCCGGCTTTTGCTTTGCAGTCGAAGTGCTTACATACTATGGTGATGTGTATTCTAGAAATATGCTAGGTGCTTGTTAAAAGTCAGTGTCACAAGCCTGATCCTAGAAGTTCCTTTTCCAGGCAAACACCAACTGACTAATGTGTCTGCTAGAACATGGACCACAGGATCTGGACCTAAAAGAGCTGTCATATACAGTCCATTCCAGGAGGCTTCAAATTCCAGTTTTCCTGATTTCTAGAATTAGATCCCTACAAGGGGAGGTTAAAGGCCTGATCCTCTGCTACATTATTCCTTGTACCTTGCTCTGCTGGAAGAAATTGTTTGTTTGTTTGTTTAAACAACAAGGACAAATTGACTTCACTCTGCAGGGTAAGAAATTCCCCGCAGGAGAAGCTGAAGGTTAAGGGCCATGCATAATATGCTATTGAGTTATTCAATTGCTCGAGTTACATTCCTCTACTACTCAAAACTCAAACAGCACAACAACGGAGACTGAAAAAATACTACTACATTTTAGCTTCTCCCTAGCTTCCCCTGATATATTGTACCTCGCTCCAGTTTATCTCCACTTCCGACTGCCCCTCCAGGTTAATCTGATTAGAGAGAGAGAGGAGGATCTGGCAGCCTTCTGCATTGTTTTGCCTTGTTCACACTGCCTATTTCACATTAATCAAACTGATGGCTTCAATGTTCACAGTGCAGTTGATATAGAGGAAGGGCGAACAAAGGATTAGACAGAATGCATAACGCCTTCAACTAGCACGTCAGTAAAAACATTTTTGCTATCTGCTCAAAACCTGTGCTGACAGAACATTTTGGATTCAGTAGCCAGTAAATATGAAAATACACGGGGAATCAGAAGCATAGGCGCTGACTCCGTGGGTGCTCCAGGGCTGGAGCACCCATGGGGAAAAATTGGTGGGTGCTCTGCACCCACCGGGAGCCAAGCTCCCCTCCCTGCCCCCGGCCCCAACCTCACCTCCGCCTCTACCTCCTCCCCTGAGTACGCCGTGTCCCCGCTTCTCCGCCTACCTCCCAGCGCTTGACGCCGCAAAAAAGCTGTTTCGTGGCCTAACAAGCTCAGGGAGGGAGGGGGGAGGAGCGGGAATGCAGCGTGCTCAGGGGAGGAGGAGGGGAAGAGGCGGGGCCGGGGCGGGGATTTGGGGAAGAGGTTGGAATGGGGGCGGGGCATAGGGTGGAGTCGGGGCGGGGCTGGGGGTAGCGGGGGGGGGGGGGGGGGTCGAGCACCCACTGGCACCAGCAGAAGTTGCCACCAATGATCAGAAGTGCTTTCCAGCTTCTTCCTGGACTAAACACACAACACATGCCAAAGCACTTTCATTCTTGGTTATAAATTAGGGCCTGAATCTCCACTGCCTAGAACCTGGTGATAACTATTTACATCTATGCAAAGTAGCAAAATGCTACCAACTCAGGTATGGGGACCCATGGGGTTATGCCAGCATACACCAGATGGAGATTGAGTCCCAGAATGGGAACGTTTTGCATAGATATAAATTGATTGTGCAAGGTGGTGGAGAATCAGACCCTTAACTTCTACTTATAGGGGCCCAACTTTTAGGGATGGGAAAACTTGTTTGGAAAAAGTGGCCCTTGATCCTTTGTCGAGGTACTGAACTGAAATCAGGCTGAATCTTATTATTCTTAAGCAGGGCTGGCTCCAGCGTTTTTGCCGCCCAAGCGGAGAGGAAAAAAAAAAAAAAGCCGCGATCGGCAGCACTTCAGCGGCAACTCTATCGCCGCCGCTTCATAATTCCATGGCAGGTCCTTTCCTCCGAGAGGGACTGAGGGACCCGCCGCCGAATTGCCGCCAAAGAGCCGGACGTGCTGCCCCTTTCCGTTGGCCGCCCCAAGCACCTACTTGCTGCGCTGGTGCCTGGAGCCGGCCCTGTTCTTAAGGTTCTGAAGGATGATCCAATGTGACCTCCTGCATAATGCAGGCTATTGAATTTCAAACCTATAATCCCCCATTGAGTCCAAGGGCTTATGGTTCATCTCTAGCTTCTGGAATGGTGAATAGCTGTAGAACTTTTGATAGCATCAATCACCTTAATAGAATCATAGAAATGTAGGGCTGGAAGGGACCTCAAGAGGTTATCTAGTCCAGTGGTTCTCAACCAGGTGTACATGTACCCCTGGGGGTACACAGAGGTCTTCCAGGGGGTACATCAACTCACCTTGATATTTGCCTAGTTTTACAACAGGCTACATAAAAAGCACTAGTGAAGTCAGTACAAACTAAAATTTCATACAATGACTTGTTTATACTGCTCTATATACCATACACTGAAATATAAGTACAATATTTATATTCCTGTTGATTTATTTAATAATTATATGGTAAAAATGAGAAAATAAGCAACTTTTCAGTAATTGTGTGCTGTGACACTTTTCATGGAATATCAGGGTTGGAAGGGACCTCAGGAAGTCATCTAGTCCAACACATTGCTCAAAGCAGGACCACTCCCCAGACAGATTTTTGCCCCAGATTCCTAAATGCCCCCCTCAAGGATTGAACTCATCACTGGGTTTAGCAGGCCAATGCTCAAACCACTGAGCTAGCCCTCCCCCCATTTTTTTTGTCTGATTTTGTAAGCAAGTAGTTTTTAAGTGAGGAGAAACTTCAGGTACTCAAGACAAACAGACGTCTGAAAGGGGTACAGTAGTCTGGAAAGTTTGAGAGCCACTAATCTAGTCCATCCTCTGCCCTGGGGCAGGATTAAATATACCTAGAACGTCCCTGACAGGTGTTTGTCTAACTTGTTGTTAAAAACCTCCAGTGATGGTGATTCCACAATCTCCTTAGGTAACCTGTTCAGTGCTTAACTATCCTTAGAGTTAGAAAGTTTTTCCTAATATCCAACCAATAATTTCCTTGCTGCAAATTAAGTTGATTAATTTCCATGTGCTTCTCAGAAAAACTAAATCTACACGGTGAGTGAGATCCAGAGGGAACTTGAAAGACCTGTCTGCTCCCCTCATTCTCTGTAAAGAACATTGTGTTTGGAGAATATATATGATTAAAAATATCATCATGCTGCTTATGGTGGAAATGCTTTGTCAAAGGGGAGGGTTTTGCACCCTTCTCAGACTTTGGCTTTATCGGATTCCTCCCAAAGTTTGTTCCACAGTTGAATCACTGTGAGGTAAGCAATTCACAGGTACAGTGAACTGAGCAGAAATTGATACACTTCATAATGGCAGATCATTATAATCAGGATAATCGGATAAACACTCAGCAGAGAATAGTGACCACTATAACATTTTCAGCCAATGGCAGAGGAAAGTCTTGAAGACTCATGGTGAGAAAGCCCAATGTTGTAGACCCAAGAATTTCAACATAAACCAACGAGGTTTCACATAATAACAATATTTGATCACTGCCGAGCAAGGCTGGAATCAAGCCCCGGATATTTTTGCTTCTACGGGACCTTTGCACAAATAGCTTATTTTGACTTCTTGGGCCAGATCCTCAGCTTCTGTAAGTTGTTGGGGCTCCATTAAGAATTCAGTGAGAGCAATCTAGGGCCTGTCTTTTGCAGAACATCAGACTGGATGATCATAACAGTCCCTCCTGACCTTAAAACCTATGAGCTACACCAATTTACACCAAGAACCTGCCCCCTGGTCCAGTTTTCAGTGATCAGAACACACACAATCACACAGCTATGTGCAGCACAAACCCGGCAGGCTCACAATATATATGATTTTTTTATCAGGACAACAGAAACACCATTCCACTTGTGAGCAAGGCCCAGGCAGGATGAAGCGCTATCCATAGTACGTAACTCCATTATGTCCAAAGAATTAGCGGTTTCCATGTTCCCCACTGTGCTGTAGACAGCGCATCACATTAGCAACAGTGGAGTTAGCAACATTAGCTCCACAGCTTCACAAGCGGAGCTGACACCAGAACCGTCCCAACACTGTCACAAATATGAGGCCAGAACAGCAACTGATATAAAGCAGTGTAGCCACATACTTCGGTGGAGCTGTGGTGGATACACGCCAGCGTGCCGATCTGCCTGATGGTATTTAATAATAATAATGATCATATTTAGCTCTGATATAGTACTTTTCATCAGTAGATCTCCAAGTGCCTCATGATCTTAAACACAAGTTGTGCTGATTTGCGTAACTGACAGAGACAGGAGTCCCTACTTTTCTTTTCTTTTTTGTCTCATTCTTTCCTTATTTTGTTAGCATGCTTTTAAAAATATGCTTTCCCATGCTTCCCGTGGTCTGAATCCAGGTGAGCATCTGACTGTAGATTGGCCTCCACAGACTTCTTTTTTGTTTTTACATGCAGCTTGTCTCAATTATCGATGATGCATTTCTCTCCTCTCTGTTTTACATCATGTACGTCGCACAATAAAAGTGAGTAGCAGCACGATCATTTATGGCTTCCTTCCCCACCTGCTTTAAATTCCATCCACACTTTCATCCGAAGGAAAAGATTCAACCAGAGTTGCTTTTCCTGCACTCTGAAATCTCCCAAGTCAAACCTTGGCCTCTAATAAATATGACTGATCGGAGGGTTCACCCACTTCGGAAGGCAGAGCTCAGCTGTTGGACGGTTGCTAATGGACTACAGTTGTCTGATTTAAATGCGCTATTGAAGCAAGGCCCTCTTGCCTGATAAGAGCAGGATGTTGTGAGCCATTTAGGTCAGAGAAGAGTAGAGAAAAGCTGCGTAGTTAGATGCCACGACTGCTCTTGTGTAGATAAAGGGACACCCAGAATGCTTTACAAATCATTATAATGTGGCAACTGCATATTAGAAAATAGGTGCAATTGGCTTGCCAGAAAATTAGGTGTTTAAAGGAAATTACCCCCAGTGGGATCCTCCTAAAGTCATTCTCTATTACCCACCCCCCTCCCAGTAGAATAACTTCACTGTACTCGGAGCTTCTCTGTAATGAGAACTGCACACGGCCATGTTCTGAAGCAATGAAGGACTCAGCACTACGTGGAAACTCCTTAAAAGAGAGAGACTTTCTTTCTGTCTCACTGCAACCAGAGGTTCAGTAAGTCCTAGTTCATCTCTGTGAATATGCTGCATTATAGCCCCCACATTCACTAAGAAAACGAAACATTCCCTTTCATGTCACCTCTGTAAATTATTATAAATTATGTTTATTGCAGTGCCGCCTGGGAGCTCCATTGTGCAGGCATTGCACGGACACAACATAGAAGACAGTCCCTGCTTTACAGAGCTGATGATCTAATAGACAAGGCACAAACAGGATAGAGGAAAGGGATCTAACACATGGAGCGAACAATGCAATGGCAGAAGACGTAAAGGCATTGATTCATTGTACCTCCAAAAATAGTCAAGGGTTGAAGGCTCACTGGATACAACTGGTGGTTGGAGTAGCAATGTTTCCAATACCTAAATTTGCCAGAACCACAAGTTCAAATTTTAGCGGGGCCAAATCAACCCCTTGTCCTTCCTAAGGAGATTCATTGAGTTCCCTGCCACTTTGGCACAGGAAAAAAGTGAGAAAGCACATAGATCTTCCTAGCTGATTCCCTTACTGTCATTTATAAGGCTTTCCATCACTCTGGCAATGTAGGGACCTTAAAACTTTTTTATGTTTTAGGGTTTTTATGCTCCTGGGGGAATTGACTGAGAATGGGAACAGTTAACTAACAATAGAATAATTAACAATTTACTATGCAGACAGGTTGCTACATTTCTGCCTCAGAGAATGAGATCAAATAACCATCAACAGCAACATTAACAAAATGTGGAGTTGTTTGTTTTTTACAAAAGCTATTTTCTTTAACTTAAAAACAATTGTCAGTAACATGATACTAATATTTAACTAAGTGTTTTTTCAATTCTCAAGAAGTTGCATTTCACTAGGCAGGCTGCCCCCTTGAGAGCTGTCACCCGATGTGCAAAGACTACCCCTGCTTCTGTTTTCCCTGCCAGCTCAGGACTCCAGCACCCTGTCTTGCTGAGCCAGGGTCTGAATCACTTGTCCCAAAGCTGCAAGTTTACCTGAAAACAGCTTACAGAAGTGTGCTTGTCTTTAGCACTCAGATGCTCAACTCCCAATGGGGTCTAAACCCAAATAAATCCGTTTTACCCTGCATAAAGCTTATGCAGGGCAAACTCATAAATTGTTCGCCCTCTATAACACTGATAGAGAGATATGCACAGTTGTTTGCTCCCCCAGGTATTAATACATACCCTGAGTAAATTACTAAATAAAAAGTGATTTTATTAAATACAGACAGTAGGATTTAAGTGGTTCAAAGTAGTAACAGACAGAACAAAGTAAGTCACAAGCAAAATAAAATAAAATGCGCAAATCTATACCTAATCAAACTGATTACAGATAATCTCACCCTCAGAGGTGCTTCAGTAAGCTTTTTCTCAGACTGGACACCTTCCAGGCCTGGGCACAATTCTTTCCCCTGGTACAGCTCTTGTTCCAGCTCAGGTGGTAGCTAGGGGATTCTTCATGATGGCTCCTCTCCCCTCTCTTCTGTTCCACCCCTTTATATATCTTTTGCATAAGGCGGGAACCCTTTGTCCCTCTGGGTTTCCACCCCCCCTCACTGGAAAAGCACCAGGTTAAAGATGGATTCCAGTTCAGGTGACATGATCACATGTCACTGCAAGACTTGCCAGCACACACATATACAGGGAGACTCACAGGTAAACAGCCATCTGCAGACAATGGGAGTCATCAAGATTCCAAACCATCCTTAATGGCCCACACTTTACATAATTACAATAGGCCCTCAGAGTTATATTTTATATTTCTAGTTTTAGATACAAGAGTGGTACATTTATACAAATAGGATGATCACACTCAGTAGATTACAAAGCTCATAATGATACCTTACAAGAGACCTTTTGCACACAGCATACCCCAGTTACATTATATTCACTTATTGTCAAATTTTTCTAAAACCATATAGACTGCACAACGTCACAGGGAATAGTTAACTAACAATAGAATAATTAACAATTTACTATGCAGACAGGTTGCTACATTTCTGCCTCAGAGAATGAGATCAAATAACCATCAACAGCAACATTAACAAAATGTGGAGTTGTTTGTTTTTTACAAAAGCTATTTTCTTTAACTTAAAAACGATTGTCAGTAACATGATACTAATATTTAACTAAGTGTTTTTTCAATTCTCAAGAAGTTGCATTTCACTAGGCAGGCTGCTACACTTCTGCCTCGGGGACAGAGCCTTCCCCCTGCCTGACAAAAAGACCTGCCCTCCTCCACGCCCCTCGAGCCACCATATCAAGAGAGTGGGACAGAGTCTCTCTCGCTTGTTGGCCAGCCCGGCCCCGACAGTGATCAACATCTCCCCCCGCAGGCACGCAGGCCGAGCCCCCTCCCCTGCAGTGATTTGCGTCTCTGAAGCTGCTCCAGGCACGCTGGAACAGACGCGCTGCCTGGGCTGCCGGGGAAGGGACACGTGTTCCCCCGCAGATTTCTTTTGCATTTTTCTGTACGGGGGGGCAGAGAAATATGCGGGCCATATGACTTCTGCGTCCCCCGCATAGGCACAGAATTCTGTCAGGAGTAACTTAAGCACGATTACCTTTAAGCATGAGTTGTCCCACTGACTTTGACAAGACTACTCATCCTGGGTCCAAAGTCCATTGAAGTCAACAGGAGACTTTCCATTGAATTCAGTGAGCTTTGGATTACACCCCGTGTGTTTAGAGTTAAGCATGTGTTTAAATGCTTTGCTAGATCCAGCCTAAGTAAGGCAGATACTACATAGAACTGGGTGTCTTTCTCTAACTTTTCAGAAGTTTAGGGCAGAAGTACAGCATGTACGATCAGACTATTGCCACAGTGTACAGACTTATCTGAGTAAACAATGCACCTTTAAAAATGCCAAGTCAGTAGCTTTGTTGCAAATATTAGCGGGAATGAGTCATTCTGGGGATTAGAGTCTGGAATGGAGGAACACAAGATACCTTTATATGGTAATCACATCCTGCTGTATCTTTCAGAGCCAGTTAATTCTGTAATCACTCATAATCAGTGCACTGGAGAATACTGCAACCCATCCAGCTTTAGGATCAATTTAAACAAATCCAAAGTCATCAGTATCCCTCAGCCACCATCAGAATTAGGAGCAGACAATTTCCATTCCAAATCAGGTGATACCTGATTTCAAATCAAACAAACCTTCCTGCACTACCTCAACATGCTTCATGCTAATTTGTTATCTTAAAAGAGACCCTTAACCCAGAGAAACAGATTACTGGCCAGAACTTAATTAGGAAGCATTTGAAGATGCAGGGGCCACTTTGGCATCTAGCCATGTTATCTTGCAGCCCAGAATTTCCCCCAGGAAATATTTGTCCTCAGTATCAGTGGCCCAGCCTGCAGAGGGATGAAATTTATTGCTCATCTGTTTACCATTAACAATCTTTGCTCTTTTCACGCATTGCAGAGGAATTCAGCATCCCTCATGCAGAAGTCTTCTGTACTTGTAAACCAGACTCTCTCTTCAACAGAGTTAGACTATTTAGCAGATTCATATCTGTCCCAAGCTTCTTCCTGAACAAGATTAGGGAGGACAGGGCTTTTCTCTGAGAAAAAGGAAATATTAGACATTGGCAGGAGACACAAGAAGTGGAGTGGCAGTTCGAGAAAAAATGCGTGTTTCCACCAAGTAATCTAGTCCTCAAAGGTTTCCCCCCAAAAGGAGCAGTATATAAAAACCTTGGGTTTAGTATTGGATTTTTTTAAAGCAATGCCCAAACAAGAAGCTGCTGATGTTGTTTGCACCAACCAACAGCTCTGTATCGTTGCATTAAGGGTGTCAACAGTATTGATGTACAAGCTGAGTTTAAACGCAGATGGGCAAGTCAGATTTCATTCAGAAGCAGGACAATTACATCAGCGCAATGCAGCAAGGCTGTATAAACCAAACGCTTCCCATTCATCCCAGTGGTTATTATACTTCTTCGGAAGTCATATTTGCTGGCTACATTGTGCCGGAGTGTAGATCAGACCCAATTGCCTTTGCTTTGTGTCACCTGTGGAAGACACGAATGGGCCAGGGCAGGAGTCAGGAGAAGCTGGGGGGTGGGGGCGGGAATGCTGCTGTGAATTGATCTGGCTGCAAAAACGGGCTATTATTTGCAGTCCATTGTTTCTGATTGTAAGGAGAGGTGTGAGGAAGGGAGGAGGCGTGGGCTTCAGTGCTCTTGGGGTCCCAGACAGGACACCATTTCGCCCGAGAGCTGAAAATTGCTTGCTAGTCTCAAATGACAGTTTTAAGGAAAAAACACAAACTTTCAACATTCACATTTTGCCGGCTTTGTTTCTGAAAATCATTGTCATCATTGCAGCTATGCCTGAGCCTCAGGAGCAGAGGAAATCGAATCACAGCAGGAGCTGGGCTGCGTGGAATCATATGGAAGGGGAGGTCGGTGGGAGGCAGGTGCCCCCCTCCCCCAATACTTGCAGTCATTCTTGTCTCACCAAAACAACAAGGAGTCTGGTGGCACCTTAAAGACTAACAGATTTATTTGGGCATAAGCTTTCATGGATAAAAACCTCACTTCTTCAGATGCAGGTTTTTACCCACGAAAGCTTTTGCCCAAATAAATCTGTTAGTCTTTAAGGTGCCACCAGACTCCTTGTTGTTTTTGTAGATACAGACTAACACGGCTACCCCCTGATATTTGTCTCACCAGTGGGCCTGGGCAATGGCTAGAAATGACCCACTGTTTTCTGACGTGTTTCATGAATAAACTAACCCTGTGCAGGATGGAAACTGGCTGCAGTGGAAACAGAAATGCATGGGGATGATTTGTTGTCATTGTTTCTAATAGCTGTTGCTACAAATACCAATTGCTATGAACGGGAATAGGCTTCTGCTTCAGGAAACACAGATTCCATAACTGATTGTTTTAAAAACAGGCCAGGCAGGCAACTCTGCTATCTGTAGCGCTCATCACCACAGTATCTGAGAGCCTCGCGGCTACCAACTAGTCTAAAACCTCCTTGTGAAGTCAGCCATTCTTCCCCATTTTACTTGTGATAACCGGAGCACAGGGAGCTTAAGTGATTGCCTAGGGAGGTTGTGGAATCTTCATCATTGGAGATTTTTAAGAGCAGGTTAGACAAACACCTGTCAGGGATGGTCTAATACTTAGTCCTGCCATGACTGCAGGTGACTGGACTAGATGACCTCTCGAAATCCTTTCCAGTCCTATGATTCTATGATTTGCCCAAGTTCACACCCCCAGAGATTGGCAGAACCAGGCATAGAACCCAGATGGCCTGACACCTGTCCCATGCCTTAACTTCAGGACGATCCTTCCTACAGCCAGGAGTGAGATTCTGGAGTGCTACCTAAGTAGCTCTGTGCCTCAGTTTCCTCATCTGTAAAATGGGGATAATGATACGGATGTCCTTTGTAAAGTGCTCTGACATCTGATAAAAAGTGCTATATAAGAGGTAAGTATTATTATTATAACCACATGAGCGTATCCCTCTAACCCTCCTGCTCCCTTCCACCATTCTTCCCTCCCCTTCCATTTATTATTGTTGTTTTTTCACATCACAGTGCATCCAAACTTAGATTGTAAGCACCCTAGGGCAGAGACTGGCATGCAATAGCTACACAACAGCATGCATGCTTATGGTGCTGTATGAACCACAACTGTGACTGTGGGGAATCTAGTCAGTGATTAGGTTCCTTGAAGGATTCTGCAGCGAAACTCAAAATCTGGACAACCAGCAAAAACACAGAAATTACCAGACCAGACCAGAGCCTCAGACACCAGCCACTACCTGTTTGTTTCAGAAGAAGGTGCAAGAAGTCCAGTACTGGGCCAAGCACTTTGCAAATGACAAATGAAGAGCTCTGGACTCTGTGGAAAACCAATCAGTCACGTGATTTGTGACTGCCCTAATTATCCATATATTCATACCCAATGCTTTCTCCTGGTATCGCTAGAGAATTCTACAGGACCACAGTGGGAAACGTGGCCCATTTTATGCTTTCTAGTCCACAGACAACGCTGCCTGGGTGCAGAACAACTCCACTTAATGCAAAGCAATTTAAGAGAGCCTTCGCACTGAGCTGCTCTCCATTTCATGGAGGATTTGTGGCTTTCGGTCTCTCCTCATAGAAGCTGGTAGCACAGGGGAAAAAAGGAATAGAAACGTGCCCTCTTGCAGACCAGTCTTCAGCAAAACAAAAAGTTAATGAAATGTGCAATTTTCTATGGGATGTGTGCCTCCTCCGCCTGATTAAATCTATATCCTCGGCAACTCGCAAAAGATCTCTAACGAATCAATCCCTATTACCTGAAGAACCACGTTCCTGCTAAAATTAGCACTAGAAGAAGTGTAAGTTTCCTACTGAGTGACATAATTTGGTAGATATTACCTCCAGGAGGGTCTCTAAACACTATTACTAGCTCCCAGGAGAGTGAAAATCATTATCTATGTGGCCTTATGTGCTTAATCCCGATACAAAGGCCTGCAGCATGAAAGCCTACCACTCGGAATCCCAAACTTCTGTGGAAAGCCGCAATAACAGACAATTGAGAGGTAGGAGGGAGCAACGGGTGTGTGTATGGTACAATGAACTGGACTCTTGTCCCCACAGTCTGGAATGATTCCAAGGATCTGAGGGCATAGGCGCCGACTCCATAGGTGCTCCAGGGCTGGAGCACCCAAGTTAAAAAAAATTAGCTGGTGCTTAGCACCCACCGGCAGCCAAGCTCCCCCTTCCCCGCCAGTGCCTCCCACCCACCAACAGCCCCACTGATCAATTCCTTCCACTCCCTCTCAGTGCCTCCGGCCTGCCGCCACAGGTGTCCTGCGCCATGCAGGAGTCACTGGGAGGGAGGGGGAGGAAGGGGTGGAGTGTGCTCAGGGGAGAGGGCAGAACTGGGCGGGAAGAGGCCGGGCTGGGGCAGAGTGGGGGCAGAAAGAGATGGGGTAGGGGTGGGGCCTTGAGGGAAGGGGTGAGGCCTGGGGATAAGCAGGGGTTGAACAGCCCCGGGGAAAGTTGGAAGCCAGCGCCTGTGTCTGAGGGTGTTTGACCAGATATAGAAATAAAAGGAAGAACGGTCTTAGGGTTAAGGCACTGGACTGGGAGAGCTGGCATCCTCACTCTGCCACAGACTCTCTCTGTGGTCTTGGGCAAGTCATTTCATTTCTCTGTGCCTCAGTTCTTCATATATAAACCGCGCTGTCACAGGCGGGCTGGCCTTTCAAGGCAAGCTGGGATCAACCCTGCCCACAACCTAGCAACCCAGGGATAATTTGTGACTGCCCCTGAATCTGTTCGGGAGGTTTAATTCCAGTAACTGACGCCAGCTGTAGGGGAAAGTGAGGAAAGGCAATATGAGCGAGGGTGAGAACACAGAAAAGAGGAGGCCCAGTAGTTTGAGGCGCATTGAGCGACAGGGGAATAGAGCTAACGCCAGGGATGGGCCCATGGAGTTATGCAGGGAAGCAGTCCTGCGGCCAGAAGCTGCCAGAGTCCCCAGGGATGGGAGGCGGTGGAGAAACCTGTTGAGAGGAGGCAAGAGAGGAGAAGCTCTGCAGGGGCCAGAAGGAGTAGCCAAGAAGCAGAAGACTTCAGTGGGGCACAAGAGGGGCTCAGGCTCCGGAGCTGAAAAATCATCGTGTCGCTGCTTGGACTCAGGCTGGAGCCCAAGGCCTGAGACCCTGCGGGGGTGGAGAATCCTAGAGCTTGGGCAGGAGGCTGAACCTGAACGTCTACACAGGGATTTTTAGCCCCGAAGCCTGAGCCTGCGAACCCGAGTCCGCTGACCCGGTCCAGACGTGGCCATGCAGCGGGACTTTTATCCTTGTGCGCCCCCGGCCGGGCGCTTCCCCTCCCGGGCTCCGTCTGCGCTGGGGAAGTGCCCGGCCGGGGGCGCAGGGTCTGGAGGTCTGGGGGCTGCCCGGCAAACTGTGAAGCCGGTAGCGCTCGGGCAGCTCGGCTCTTCAGCTACACAAAGCTGAGGTGTCTGGGGGGAGCAGCAGCAGCCGCTGCCGCCACAGGGGAATCCGCCTGCAGCTCGCAGCCTGCCGGAGCCGCTCTAAGGTAAGCAGGGGACTGGGGCAGGGATGCCGGCAAAACAAAGCTGGGAGTATTTTCCCGGACAGGTTCGGCTTTTTGGCAATTCCCCCCGGACGGGGATTTGAGGACCAAAAAGCCGGACATGTCCGGGAAAATCCGGACGTATGGTAACCCTAGTGTAGACGTACCCTTAGACTGCAGACTTTGCAGGGCAGGGGCTGTGTTTTACTATGTATGTGTATGTGTGTGTGTGTGTGTGTGTGTGTGTGCGCGCGCGCGCGTGAGTGTGCGTGTGTATCAGCTGGAGCCTCTAGGTGCTCCTATAATGCCACTAGTGCCATCAACCACCACCACCGCCAGCTGAACTCGCTTCTGCTCCCATACTGGCTGGTCCTTGCAGCCATTTCCCCCGCCACGGGCAGCTTTGCCCATTCACGTGATCTCACCATTGTGGGTGCAAGAGCATTCTGCTCTGTGTTTCCTTTCGTTTGGAGTAACCCTGTCATCTCATGGACTCCCCCTCGCTTTTCAGCTCTCATCTGCAAATGCCATTGCTAATATCTCCCAGCCTCATGTAGTTAATATTGAAGTCTGTAGCCATCGCATTTTAACTCAAAAGGCAAGATCCTCAGCCGGCTACACCCAGGTACAGTCAATGGCGCTACACTGATTGACAGCAGCTGTCTGTCCATCCCAAAGAGCGTTGGCTTACACTATGTATAAAATATGCTGTCCATAACAAAGTGGTATTGTGCTGTATCACTGTTGCTGTGAGACAGGTGAATGTTCTTCTACCCATTTTACAGACGGATGAAGCATGGCCCAGAGAGGTCACATAACTTGCCAGAGGACACAGCCTTTCACTTGCAGAGTCAGGAATAGACTCCAGGAGTTCCGTACTGCCAGTCTCTGACTCTAACTACTAGAATCCAGTTAAAAGGAGCTCCCTTAACAGCGTATTCAATGGAAATCTCATTATGGAGGAGCTCTGCCAACTGTTTATTCGAAAGAAATCCATTGTGAGGAGCTCTGCCAGTAGTTCATCAAAAGGAAATCCGTCATGAGTTCAGCCAGTATTTTATCCCAATGGGAACCCAGCAAAAGATGAGCTCTGCCACTAGGATAAAAGAAAATTCACCGCGGGCCAGTCTGCCAGTGATGGAATAAGAGTGCTCAGTTAAGCAGGACATTAAACACAGTCCCACTCTGGTCCAAGCACTCAGGACCCCCTGAGAAAGTTACTGGATAGGACAAGAAGCAATGGGCTAGAATTGCAGCAAGGGTTATTTAGGGGGTCATTAAGAAAAAATTCCTAACCATCAGGGTGGTAAAGCACTGGAATAAATTGCCTAGGGAGATTGTGGAATCTCCATCATTGGAGATTTTTAAGAGCAGGTTGGACAAACACCTGTCAGGGATGGTCTAGATAATACTTAGTCCTGCTATGAGTGCAGGGGACTGGACTAGATGACCTCTCAAGGTCCCTTCCAGTCCTACGATTCTGTGATTCTATGTGATCTATTTGTTTGACATACAGGAGTGGGTGGGTGAGTTTCTGTGGCCTGCAGTGCGTAGGAGGTCAGATCATGATGGTCCCTTCTGACCTTAAAGTCTATGAGTCTATGAGTCTCTGACCCAAAACAGGCCAAGCTTTCATGCAAAGCATGGGCCACAGTCTACTCAGTGCTGTCCCTTGCAGGGGCTCCTACATGCTGCTTGGCTCTTTTTATGAGGTCTCTGACATTGTTTTCCCACCTGATTCTGGAAGCTCAGTTGCATTAATTCACAGCCCTGGTTGCTATGATAGCACAGAACAGCTTTCCTTCTCTCCCTTCCCCCATCACTTTTGCTTTTCCACCAAGATTGGATCTTTCGATTTGCCCTTTAAAAGCATTATACTACGATGAGCAGAAGCTAAAGAACAATAAAGAAAAATGATGATATCCAACAAAAGGGAAATTATTTCATTAATAACTTCCACAGGTTACTCCAGCAACTTGTCCATGGGGAGCGCCGTTAGGATTGCCTTCATTTGCTGACTCTCTGAAATCATCTTCCTCTCTCCACAGAAGCTGAGGATTGCTGAGGCCATCCAAGTCAAGCGCCTTGTTGATAATTGGGGTGGAACATTCAGGATCGCAAACACAAAGACCAAGGAAGCTCGGATTTGCTTTTGCAAAACCTCGTTGGCTTTAGTTTTGGTTTTGCGCAATTTTTGGTGGTTCTGATCTGAATTCAACCTTAACCAAACTCTCAATGTCTGCAGGGTTTGGAGAAAGGTTTGGATCTGGTCCCATGTCTGTGACAGATAAATCCAAGGTGGTTTTGGTTTTGAAAAAAAGTATCAGTCAGAGGTTTTGTTTTTTTGCAGAACTAAAAACCCAAGGTGGGTTTAGATCTAAGATTCATTTGCTCTGAACCACCTAAATTCAGCTGCTATGGGGAAGTTCTGATAATTGCCCATCGCTAAAATCATCCTGGCTCGTTTGGTATTTGTATTTTTTTGTTAGTTTGTTTTGTTTTAGCGAGTGGTTTAAGGGATCAAAAATGCCAAACCTGCTCTTTTTACTCGATTACCACCTCCCAGGAACTGAAGTACTGAAAGCAGAGAAGATTTCACTCTATTTCAGGCACATAAATGGCTGTTGAGGCCCGTGCAAAACATCCCAAATATTGGAACACAAATACAAATACTAGAACCTATTCATACTTCTCGTAACGATGTCTCTTGTGAGGGCATTCGGAGCCTACAGGCACCGGCACCCAATAGCCCAGGATTTTTAAGTAAAGGTACTATCCAACTGAAAAGGAAAACTGCACCCCAGTTTGCTTAATCCAACAATTTGCAAATACACTGCATATGAAATAGTTTGAACCAGCATTGTTGGGAGCCAGCACTGGGATGTGGAAACCAGTTCCCAAATCACTTTCCTAAGCATGGTCTAATCCAGGGGTGGGCAAACTTTTTGGCCTGAGGGCCACATCGGGGTTCCGAAACTATATGGAGAGCCGGTAGGGAAGGCTGTGCCTCCCCAAACAGTGTGCCCCCGCCCCCTATCCACCCTCTCCCACTTCCCACCCCCTAACTGCCCCCCTCAGAACCTCCGACCCATCCAAGGCTGCTCCTTGTCCCCTGACCGCCCCCTCCCAGGACCCCACGCCTATCCAACTGCTCCCTGTCCCCTGACTGCCCCCTACACCTCCTGCCCCTTATCCAACCCCCTGCTCCCCACCCCCTTACCATGCCACTCAGAGCACCAGGACTGGCAGCCGTGCCGCCCGGCTGGAGCCAGCCATGCCGCAGCGCAGTCTAGAGCATCGGGGCAGGCCGGCGGCTCTCACAGCCACGCTGCCTGGCAGGAACTCGCAGCCCCGCTGCCCAGAGTGCTGGAAGTACAGCGAGCTAAGGCTGCGGGGGAGGGTGAACAGCAGGGGAGGGGTCAGGGGCTAGCCTCCCCGGTCCGGAGCTCAAGGGCCGGGCAGGACAGTCCCACGGGCCAGATGTGGCCCACAGGCCATAGTTTGCCCACCTCCAGTAATCACTAAAGTTCTGCTAACAAGCCTAGGAGGCAAGGGGTTGGGTTCTGTTCTAGTGCATTGATACAGTGTGGCACTTTGGCCGAGACAACAAAGCCAATATTTTTCAAATTTGGGTGGCGAAAGGTGCCTGATTTTAGAAGTGCTGAACACCCACAAAATCCTGCTTTTGTCATGGGGGTGGCAGGGGCACAACACTTCTAAAAAATCCAGCTAGTGTGCGGTGCCTAATCCGGGGTGAGTTGGGTGCTTCACCTTCTTTGAGAGCCCAGCCTGGAAGCCCCTCAAGTTTGAAGATGTAATCTCTTCCGTTTCCCAGTCTCCCCATGTATAAAAATGGGCCTATTCATACTTGTCTACCTTGCAGGGGTGTTTATCATGGAAGCTTGCAAAGCACTTTGAAATTCGTAGCTGGAACGTACTCTAGAAGTGAACGAGATAAAAATGAAATCTTTGTTAATGCTGCAAGGTGTCAATGATTATTAAATCACGATTAAAACAGATTTGAAACATGTTTGCCATCTTGGACAGCACACTGCTGCTTCCACAAATAGCATCTCTTCTCAGCAAGAGGCTGACCTTCTCCCACAAGGTTCAGGCGATGAAAGAAACCTTTCCTTCTTGCAATAGACATTTGTGCCACATTTCCTTGCCCTGCGAAGTCTCAGGCTGTTGGGCTGAGCAGAGTGGTTCCAGATTCCCTTTAAAATGGGTATCCCTCCCTCTCTCCCCCATATCATTTCCTCATGTGAAACTATCTAATCATAAAGGGTTTGGGAGAGCAGTAAAAACCTACAGTGAGATGTCAATGAATATTCATAACAAAGGCTTTTACTTGAGGAAAAACCCAGCCAACTTTCAATGTCAGGGACGTAGCTGTGAGCTGAAATTCAAAGTAGAACTGAAACTGGGATTCTGTACAAAGAAGGGACTAGGAGTTCTGAGCAGCCAACAGAGGCGTATCCGTAGGGATCATACTTCCTGCTCTAGTCTGGTTCTTACATTGCACCCATCCCCATGGTCTTGTGCTTTTTGCACTTCTGTACTGTAGCGCCTCTCACCCAGGGACACTGGTTCTCAACCTGGAAGCCACAAACAAGCATCCAGGGTGGGGTTAGCATATTACTAAACGAGAAGTAGGTCTCAGGGGGTCCTGCTATGGAAGAGACTGAAAAACTCCCCCTGGCATGTAGGCGCTTCACCTGCTGAGGTGCTTTTGAAAATCCTACTAGGCACCTAAATATCTTTGAAAATCTGGCCCAAAGCCATTGACAAGCAGTAATTGACTAGGTTTCACATTATAACTGTTAAGCTCACCACACCGATTTTTCAGATGAGTAAGCTGAAGCCCAGAGAGGCTGGCGCAGCATCACACAGAGAGGCAGTGGGGGAGTGGGGAAGAGAACCCAAGAATCCTGACACCTATTCTGTTGCTCCAACCACTATACATGGGCTCCTTAGCTGTGGCACCTGGCTAGTGGTCTGTAGAAAGCTGGCAGGTCACACGGTGTGGTTGCTCCTCCCTGTCATCAGCTCCTGAATCACATTCCAAGGCAGCTAGAAATGCATTAAATGCTACCCTAATGTTACTTTCCCATGTCAGCACTTGCTTTGGTTGCCACAGGCCTGGTAGATGATTACAAACGTGGAGGGAAGAAGCCCCCACTAAAGGGTGAGGAGATATCCACAAGGCAGGCAATCGCTGTAGTCAGACGTGTTCCATACTGTGAAAACCACTGAGAAACCCTGGGCTAGACAACACTTATTAGTCACTTCAGCTCTACAAGGCAGGTCAATTAGCAAAACTGCATCAGACCTGTTCTCGTGTGCCACAGCTCCTGCTCTGAGGTTCAGTTCCAGCTCCCTACATGAGCTGCACTAAATGTTGTTGCTAGTATGTAAAGACAGGAACGCCTGCTCTGTCCCACCCAGCAGCAGCAAACCAATCCCCTTTGGCTGTGGTGATTGGTTTTGCTGCAGTATCTTTCGGGAGCAGAGGGAGCTCTGACTTATATTTTCTCATTACAATCTTCTTTTGCATATCTCTCTTCCTGGTCAGGGAAAAACCAAAGAATTTAGGATGATTTATGGCTGTTATAAAGAGTTTTATGCTAAACCAAAACATATTTGCCGGGCCAGTGGTTTTGCTAGCTGCAGCTCTGTGCAGCAGGGATTTAGGAGCATACATTGGGCCCCTTGTTCTCCACTAATGGAGCTTAGGCACACGTGCTTGAGGTCTGGGTGGAAGAGGGTGGGAGTGGAAGTTTATGGGTCGCTCGTTCTTCAATTGCTTCTTGCTGGCTGGTACACAGCAAGATCTTTTGGGCTGCTGTATAGGTGTCTCACAAGGGCAGGTAGAAACCTTACTGCTTGAGCATATACAACTAGACTGGATAAAGCATGAGGGGATATGATGTAGCCCTATATGAGTGAGAGAGATGGGGATGGACAAAAATGACCTGATACAGCTTTTCCTACTCTAGCCTCTATGAGGGGGGTGGCTCACCGCACAGTGAGTGATAGACAGTCTTGATGGCTGTCACTCAGTCACTTCAAGGGCGGAAAGCTGCAACCCTCCTGTCTACCTATAGACCATCCAAGTCGTGTCTGAGTTCCTCACATTCTTTTCAACACTCTGGTGAGGTAGGGATGAATGAGCCTTATTTGACAGATGGGGAATTAAGGCACTGAGATTATATGATTTGCCTTAAGTTGCTCTGGGAGTCCAAGCCGAGCCAAGAACTGATCCTCAGTACTTCACCACAAGACCATCCTCTCCTCCTGCACCAGTCACCACAGATAAACTTTGGCTTAGTGACAGCTGATGCTGCAGCAGGCCACTCCCCCAGAAGTTAAGGGGAAAATCTCCAGCATTCATTCATTGCCACCTTTTCTTTGCCTGCAATGCTCTTGACAACACACTGCAATACTCCATGAGGCACTTGCTTCCACTGCAAATAGATACCGAAAAGTGACAGGCCCCACAACTGCACCCAACTCGCACTCCAATGCCAAACCTGAATTCTGACTTCACATTCTCCTGTATCAAGATACAGGCACATCTGACTGACACACAGTCCACACACAGGTAAGTTTGTTCTCCCTTCACATTGCAGAGGTTGCCTCGCCATCATGTCATAGTGTTAAGTGGAGGAGAAGTGAAGAGCAACTTCTTTCATTGAAATGAAGCAGGAGTTTTAGGACTAGTAACAGAGGCTTTAAAAAGTCTATTTTTAAAAAAAATAACCACAATGTTATCAAAATTACTGACAGATAAATTGTCACTTGTCTCTTCCAAGCTCTGCATCATGGACTGCACAATAGAGCGCTGTGAATGATTGACATGAGCATTGTGTACCACCCACCTCCTAACTGTTTGCAATTCAGTGAACTTCACACAGATGAAGTTAATTGCAAAGAATTTTTCTGTTAGATGTTCACAGCACCTAAGAGAAAAATAGAGCCTAAAGACAGGCTTTTCTTCTTGCGTAGATGGAAAGATTCAGGGGGAAAGATGAACAAATTATTTGAACTTAAACCAAAGACCTACAAGCACCACCAGAAATACTATGAAGAACCTAGATACTGAGGTGATGGGCACTCTAGGCTGCAGTCTCATGTGACATCACAATTCAGCATCTCTAAGTCTTGCCCATGGGCCTCCATCAAACAAACAAACAAACCTCCTCATGTTTCAGATGAATCAAGAAAGCAGTGGTAAAAACAAGTTAAAAAAAAATCTGAGACACTGTTTATTCATCACAATGGAGCCATACAGAGCAAAAATAATTCATGGAAAGGATGCTGCCTTGAGAACTTTCTTCACAACTCAACTCATGTTAAATGCCTCCAGTAGTAACTTAAAAAGCAATAGGGAATTGGGGTCTGGAATCATGCTGTAGATTCATGTGCCAGTACGTGCCAGTACGATGCCATATGTTTAACACATAAAACATAGCAAGGAGTTAAAAGCAGATACTGAATGAAGCCAGACCAATTGTGGAATTTTGGATATCCAGTACCCTGAGATCATAGATCATTGCTTCCAATCCCGCTGAGATCAGTAGATACTGAAAGCTGTTGCCATCTGACTGCTGTTCGAGATGTGGGAGATGAGTCACTGATCTTGTTTCAGTTCCTAATGCATAACTGTCCACATCACGTAAGCAGAGAATATCAAAGACTAAGTGGGGTTTGAGCCACTACTTCTACCTCCCACTGCAGGTGGCCTCTGTCGGTACATTGGCAGGTCATTATGCAAAAGCATACAGGGCTGCTACTGTATGGACAAAAAAAGCATCATTTTTAAGAGCTGTTGTTAATCCGGTCGTTTTCATGAGCGCTCAGGACAGATCTCTTGATTGGATAAAATAGAACAAGATGCTGACAAGCGTATTATAGGAAGAACTTGGCACCATGGGAAAAGCAGCCCTGTGTTCCCCCTTGCTCTTGGGGGATGCTTCTCCACAGTGTGATAAAATTCATAGCCGTAATCGAGCACACGCTAAAACAGTCAATCTAGTACAAGCTGTGGTTTGGGGTCAGAGTGCCCAATTCAGAAGCAGTTTGAAATCCAGAGGGAAATAACCACTTCTGCAAGCAAGATGCCTTAATGCCCCCTTTAAGATGGAAAAATGCTGAAATCACTCTGTCCATACGGTACATTCAAATTAGGTGTGACCTGCTCAGTACTGTTCCATTCCTAATGAACGCATCCAAGGCAACACCAAGATGGAACCTATTACCCTCTGAATACATTAACGGAGCTGTTGACTTTGAGCACACGCTGTTTAACTGAGTAAGCATTAGCTACCTTCAGAAGATCCTTACCTGGGACTTATTTGAATAATATAATAGACTTAAACTGTAGCTAAACCTGAAAGAAACAGGGAATGTAGTGGAGTGAAACAGACCTGGACCACAGGTAGAAACTGCTACCTACAAGCTACTGAAAATATGATACCACCACAATGATGGGTTGATTGTTCAGTGTTCTTATAAGGGACAGTATGGTCTAGTGGACTAGTCAGGAGACCTAGGTCCTGATATAAATCTGCTGGATGCTCTTGGCAAGTCACTTCACCTCTCTGTTGCCCCCATCCCATTCTTCATCTGTCCAGTCTTTTTAGACTATCAGCTGCTTGGGAGCAGAGACTGTCTTTTAATCTATGTAGAGCACACTGCACAATGGGGCCCTGGTCTTAGCTTCCTGGTGCTGAATCTCCTGGTCTTTGTATGTATCACTGGCTCGACAGCGCCTATTGCCTACACTTCAGATCTTCTCCTATCTATTCCTTTCAGGAATCTCAGCAAGCAATGGGCAAAGCTCAAAATTCAGACAGTCAATCTGACGAAGCAGACAGAAATTCAGGTGTTTACCTGAAGTGGTCAACCAAACTAGATAAACTTCTCAGGTCCATAAAATTGGTCAGGAAATCTCAAGAGAGAATGGGTTTCTTACAAGAGTTCCAGTACTACTACAGTCCAGCTAGAAACAGTGTGAGAACAGACTTTATTGCAGTATTTCAACACTAGTCGTGTCAGAACCCAGAAGCATCCATCCACATGAAAATGAAGAATCCTGATGGAGGTAGATAAACCAAAAGTCCTAAAATTTTAGTTATGTTCAATGCAAGTTTCTGATGAAGTATCAAGAGTGTTCGCCCATCTCTAAGCCTCCCTGCCCTCCTGGGGCCCAGTCCTAAAGTTTTCAGGGACATAAAACTCCTGTTGGCTTCAGCTGGGAGATTGGCGTCAGTAAGCTTTGTATCTGCATGATGATTGGAGGATCAGAGCCTATATCTGCTAAAGAAAAGAGTTAGCCACCCACATCATATTGAAATTCAATGGGAGTTTGGCATCTAAGGCTTTTCTGAAAATCTCTTCCATAAACCTTCTTCTCTGGCCTTACTAAGACGCTCCTGTCCTTGGATCATTATTACTATTGCTGTCAGTCATGCCTTGTCCCCTTCTACGGAGAGGCTTACTTGACTTTGGAGAAATTAAGGCTTCTCTGAACAGTGAAGTAATCATCTGGCCATGGACAGGTATTTTATATTACCACTTGGGCAGCACTTAGCTCTGCTAACAGCTGGCCAGGGAGTTCAGCCAGGAGGTTTGTAATATTTTGCTACTCTTCCCAACCAGCACTGGAGGAATTTACACATGAATACACCTTTAAAACCAGCTTAGAGCCTACTTCTTGCACCATTGCTGACCTGGCTTTGTTAGGAGTTTGTAGTTTCTTTTCTGCTATGGAACAGACAACAGAGCTGGTTTGGAAATGGTTTTCCCATCCCCCTCAGAGTTTTTGAGATTTAGAATCTTTGTCCGTGTCCCAAAACAGGATGAAAAGTCAAAATCTCAAAAATGTTCCCCAGCAACATATCCAGACCAGGCCAACCAAAATATTTTGATAATTTCAAAATGTTTCATTTTCATCTAGACCTTTTAAAAATGTTTTAATCTTCCTTAGTATAAATGAACTAAAATTTCAAAATGAAGTCATTTTGATTCTAAAAACAAACCTTCTCATTTTGAAAAATATCAAAACTGGATCTTGTGACAATTTCAAACTTTTTGTTTCCCTCCCACCCAAAAAATGTTGGTGAATCAGGAGATTCATCAAACCTCGCCCTTTCTTGTGAACAGTTTCGGTTTTGATGAATCAACATTTTCAGATGAAAAAATGTTTAATCAGAAAATTCCAAACCTGTTGTAATAGACAACAACAGCATGGCCCAGTGAATAGGGTGCTGGACTGGGAATCAAGAGATCTGAATTCTATCCTGGCTTTGCCAATGACCTGGGGTCAGTTGTGTTACCTTCTCTTTTGCCTCAATTTCCCCATACATAAAATGAAGATAATGTTACTTGCCCTTCTTTGTAAAGCGCTTGGAGTGCTTTTCTCAGTGGATGAAAAGCATTACATGGGAGGTAAGTATTATCCATGTTGTCAAGTATGAAATCACTAGACAGAAATCTATTAAAGGAGAAGAAGAAGAAATAAATAAATCTATCAATTCAGGGGCTCACTTTCCTTGTTTGGCTTTGTGAGCTTTCATATCTACACCTGACTTAACTATCACTGGCTTATATTACAAGGTCAAGCACGTTATGACAGTGGCTGGACTTGCAACAATATCGCATGCCAAGAATTATTGATATAATGCTCAGAGGCCTGAGATTCAGACAGACGTTCTCAATAATCTCTTCTCTGACTGCGGCTGAAGACTTTTAGTGCCCCAACTGGACTCTGTTTTAAACCATACTTAAGCACCTTCGCTTTCAGTTTAAACCCATTTTTACCAAAAAAAAAAATCCCGGGTTTTACAAAAAGTATTATACATTTTTTTCCAATTTTCACCCTACTTTTGTATCATTCAAATATATAACAAATAACTTGTTTTATTAGGAAAATACAATACATTGCATGAGATATATATATTATGCCCCATGCAAAAAGCACCTGCTACTAGGAATTTTAAGTGGCCACAAAGATCCATAGATGGGCTGTAACTTCCTTCTTTGAAAGAAGAATTTTCTGGCACCCCCAAACAGCAGTGGGACGGACTCAGTGGTATCCTGGGGCTTTTCTACCTCTTACTGCTACTGTGCCACTTAACCCTATGAGGGTCAGGTCACTTCCCGCGCTGCAGAAGCACTGTCTCTTTTCTCTGACCATGTCTACACTAGGGGAACAGCTCTATCCTTTTAACTCAGGTTGGCTAACATCTGTTACCATCCTAGTGCAGTTAATTAAGGCAGCTGCAATGTTGACCCATGTTACCCAGTAGGCGTAAACCCTAAAGGGAAGCCTAGGGTTTACTTTGAACTGTTAAGATTTAAAACTTGTCTTTACTAGGATTTTAACACATTAGTTAACATGTTAAAAATACACTTTTTTCCTAAGGAAGACAAGGCCTCATGGTGAAATTCCTGCTTGTGCAGAGGACCAGCACGTCATATGAACCGCTGAAGCTCTCAAAATAGGGCTTGTGCTATTCTTCTGAAGGGGGTGATTTCACCCTGTGTGTGTAAATTTAGGACAGAGTTAAAGCCTGTTGAAAAAGCGGTTTACTATGTAAATTCATTTTGGCTACCCCTCAGCTGCTAGCTTCCAGGAGTTCCCCATATCTGCGGCTGATAAGACAAACGTACACATCTGTGTCAGTGATGATATAACTGGCAAACACAGCTTTAAACATGTGTTTCCTTTGTTAACCGAGCGAATACAAATAAAAACAAACATTAAAGATATTTGCGTGTGTGTGTTCATACATACACGTTAACTAATGTCTGTTAATGATAAAAATGGTCAAAACGATCTTGATAAAGTGAAGAATTGGTCTGAAATCAACAAGATGAAATTCAAGAAGAAAAAAAAGGGCAAGGTACTACATTTAGGAAAGAAAAATCAAATGCACAGCTAGAAAATGGGGGAAAACTGGCCAGGTGGTAGTACTGCTGAAAAGGATCTCTGGGCTGTAGTGGATCACAAATTGAATGCAAGTCCACAGCATGATGCAGTTGCAAAAAAGGGCTAACATCATTCCGGGGTGTATTAACAAGAATGTCATATGTAAGACAAGGGAAGTAATTGTCCCACTCTGTTCAGAACTGATGAGGCCTCAGCTGCAGTACTGTGTCCAATTCTGGGTGCCACACCTTTGGACAGATGTGGATAAACTGGAGAAAGTTCAGACAAGAGCAACATGAATGATTAAAGATTTAGAAAACCTGACCTATGAGGAAAGAATAAAAAACTGGCATGTTTAGTCTTGAGAACAGGGTACTAGGGAGGGGGATCTGATATAGGGTTGTTCTCCATGTCCACTGAAGGTAGGACAAAAAGTAATGGGGTTAATCTGCAGCAAGGGAGATTTAGGTTAGATATTAGGAAAAACTATAGGGGTAGTTAAGCTCTGGAATAGGCTTCAAAGGGAGGTTGTAGAATCCCTATCATTGGAAGTTTTTAAGAACAGGTTGGACAAACACCTGTCAGGGATGGTCAATTTACTTGGTACTGCCTCAGACAGGGGAGCTGGACTTGATGACTTCTCAAGGTCCTTTCCAGCCCTACATTTCTATGATCCTATATACTCACATACACACACAGGCATATAAATAGATATTTATTATGGTCCAGATCCTCAGCTGGTGTAAATCAGTGTCACTCCATTGAAGTCAACAGAATGATGACAATTTACTACGTTACAACTGTTTTAAGAGCACACGCATCACCGAATGAAATTGATTGGGATAGAGCAAAAGAGGGAAAAGGCAGGGGAGAGAGTAAAATGGAAAACACTCTTAGAAAAATGAATGCATGCCCTGAAGGTTATGAATACCATCTAGCACTAAATGCACTAGTGGGGGGGCAGGGATAGCTCAGTGGTTTGAGCATTGGCCTGCTAAACCCAGGGTTGTGAGTTCAATCCTTGAGGGGGCCATTTAGGGAACTGGGGTAAAAATCTGTCTGGGGATTAGTCCTGCTTTGAGCAGGGGGTTGGACTAGATGACCTCCAGAGGTCCCTTCCAATCCTCATTTTCTATGATTCGATGACTATGAGGACAAAAAAGCCCAATGTGGATGAACTAGGAAGTTCAAAAGTAATCAATGGTAAGAAAGAGGCATATGAAAGCTATAAACCATCAGGTGCAGAGGCAAAAAAGAATGTCGATTGGAGAGGAGAGAAGAAAAAAGTGATAGGAGAAAGTGAAGGGAAATTGCACTGGGGAGGTTAAGATACATACAAAGTGTTTTTCCCCCCCAAGTGTGGAAGACACTAAAGGTCACTGAAGGGGAGAGTAGGGGAAGATAGCAAGAGCAATTTGTTAACCGTTGAAATGGATGTAGCTGAAATATAAAGAGGAAAAGTATGTGGATGCGTTGCCTTGGCGTTTGGCAAGAAAGATGGGCGAGATGCGCTTGAAACAGCTCCATGATTCCCAAGAGGAGGGAGGAGAATGAACCCCATTGTGACAGATGGATAAAATGTGCAATAAAATTTAGCATATGAAGCCTGCTTTGCTCTTCCAAAGCGTCTTTTGTCAAAAGATCAAAAAAGCAGTTTACACATTACTGAATTTATTCTCCCGTAAGGCAAGTCAGTGACATTATCCGCATCTGACAGAGCGGGAAACTGAGCGATGAAGTGTTGCAAAGATGCTGAAATTAATAACAACAGACTTAGTTTTATACTGTTGACTGATGTATTGAGGAGTGATTCTGAATACTGTTTAAATATCTGCTTATGGCTGCAGCTGTCTTGTTTGTAGTGTTCAGATGAATCTATTTCTTAATTCGAGACATGGCAGCTTCTCCTTTAAAAAGAGGGTGGGGCCCTTGGCGGGTGCTCTTGCAGATGTCTGTGAATAGGGCGTGTGTGTTGAGAAATCTGCAGGCAGCCTGAGAGTGGAGAAGATGCATCCTGTAGGAAGCTCCCTAAGAAAAGGTCACAGCTCAGGGCATAATGACGTTAGCCCCTTCAAAGAACTAGTCTCATTTATCATTGAAGGTGTAACCGTGATTTGCCCAAGATGGCACCAATTTGGATCACAGGAACAATGAGATTCAGAGTCTGGAGACCTGCCTGTATCATATTGCTTGGCAATAGAAAAAAAATTGCTTGGAGAGGCTTAACAAGAGTCCTGACAAGCTGGGCAGAGGCAAAGCAGACCAAGTTTGGGGAAGCAATAGCCCCATTCTGCAGATGGGGAATTGAGGCACAGAGAAATCAAATAACTTGCCCAATGTCACACTGGGTGGGGGCTGTGGCTGTGCCAGGAACTGAACCCCAATCTGGGGAGGATCAGCCAACTGGCCCTAATCACAAACCACCCAACCGCTCACTACCTATGCAGCCCTGAAAGAGGTTCAGAGAAGGTATCCAAAGCTGAAGCTGGTTATCTCAACCCAGCAGAATCTTCTGCTGCTGTGGAGATCGCCCCATCACTAGAATTTATTGGAGTGGTGGCTGGTTTGTTTCTTGTTTAACAGCTGTTCATATAGGTGATGGTGGCAGTATAGACGTCTGAAAATGTTTGCTGTCTATGTGCAAGTGTCCTCATGTGCTCCTGCTGTGTGGTCCAGCCCACCACAAACAAATCTGATCACCACATTTTTCAACAGCGGAAGATTCACTTTTAGGACTCTTAGGATTATTTATACCACGCAGGACAAGTCTTGTCTGTGTTGCCAGGTGGAGCATTCTCATATTGTTTGTTATTAATACTTCCTAGAATCAAAGTTACTATATTTTAATGAAGCAAACTTTTAACAGTGAAGGTACCCTGGGAAAAAAGACAATGTTGGAGTGAAACGAGGATGGAGTGAGACAGGAAGAGGAAATGAAGACATTTTTAAAATAAACCTGCTCCAAAGCTCAGGAAATGAGCTGGCTGCTCAGAAATATTAATACAAGAAGAGAGTTAAGACAGATATGGAGGACAAAGGAAATCAGAAAACCTATAAAGAAAATAAGGTTTCTGACAGGTGAGTCATTGTGAAATGTCACCAAAGAGTGTGGACAAAACTGAAAGGGTATGAAAAACAGATTAAAATGTACAGTCAGAGCAGGATTGTCCATTGGGTACAAGTATAAATATTGGAAGGGCAAGGATGGTCTTATGGCTAAGACACTAAACTGGGACTCAGGAGATCTGAGTTTGATTCATATCTCTGCCACAGATTTGTGCGATTTTGAGTAAGTCAACTGATCTTCCTGTGGAAGATTTCTCCATCTGTAAAATGGGGACAATGATCCTTTTTGTTTTCTACCCTTTGTCTGTCCTGTCTATTTAAATAGTAAGCTCTTCAGGCAGGGAGTGTATGGCCAGCGCCCAGCACAATTAGCTGGAGTCTCTAGGTGCTACCGTAGTACAAATAAAGAATAACTTTATGATTAGTATTAACGCAATCAACAAAGGAAGGCATGAGACCCAGGCATAAAGTAGGAAATAACACAGGAAGAGGATATAGCTAAAAAGCAAATACTTTGCATAAATGTATCTATTTTCATCCTAGGTTCTCAAAGCCTTCTACAAACATGAATGAAGAAAGCTTCCCAACACAGCCGTGTGGTAGGTTTGATGTGGTCATGCTGATTTTACAGATAGATAAACTGAGGAAGAAAGACGTTAACTGACTTGTCCAAGGTCTCACAATAAGTGAGTGGCAGAGCAGGGGGGAGAATGCAGGAGTTCTGACACCGATGCCCCCGCTCAGATGCAGTAGACTATATACCTGACCATTTATTTTACTCTGAAATCTCAAAGGAAAACAGATGCCAGAAACAAACACCCTTCTCCCTCAAGATATCTACAAAGCACTGTTCCGAACTCCCATGGAAATATGTGGGAACTGAGTGGGAATTACGTGGCTGAGCTGCACGCAGATCGTTAAGAACAAATACAACCCGTTGGGTCGAAAGGCACCTTTTCAATCTCTAGTACTCCTGGCTTCCTTGTCTGCCTAACGTAGCCGTCCTGGCTTTTCATTACCCGTATTTAAGCTGGTGCTTGCAGTGGGTTTAACTCATCAAGCAACTGAACAGACACAAAACAAAAGCAAAGTAACTGTTCACCAAGTGAAAATACTATTTACATAAACAAGGGGACAAAAATCCAGTTCAGTCCTCGTTACTAACTGGGTGTGGAAGTCTCCTCCAAGTAGGGTGACCAGACAGCAAGTATGAAAAATCAGGATGGGGGTGGGGGGTAATAGGCGCCTATAAAAGACAAAGCTCCAAATATCGGGACTGTCTCTATAAAATCAGGACATCTGGTCACCCTACCTCCAAGACAGCTTTCTCCTCTCAATGCAATACAGGGCCTCAAGCCCTCACCCCTGCGCCATTACTCTGTGCTGTTCACCTGGGGGAAATCAAAGCAGGGAGTCGGCTTCCTGCTCTTCGGCTGGGGCTGATGCCCCTGGTTGCACAGTGGGTGTGACAGGGTAGCCGTCTCCTGAGTTCCCCTCGCCGCCTGAGGTCACTACAGCACCTGCCTCTGTCTCCCCTCTTCCGAGCCCCCGAATAACTCCACATTATCTATCTCATCAACAGTCCTTCTTGGGCTCTGATTTTATCATCACACAGCTCCAGAAAACAAGCACCAAAACTTTTCTACCAAACCTTAAGATGGGCACAGCCCCTCCGTCCTGAGGGTCTGTCCCTTCCTGCTTTCTGAGCACCTAGGGAAGATGTCTTCTTTCCAAACGGAAACGTCCAGCTGGGTCTTTTTACCCAGCCCCATCTGCCTTCCTCGGGGACGACTGCAGAAGCCCATCTCTCCCTGCAGCTTCACTCTGCAGTTCTGCTGCTCCGGCTTCCTAGAGCACACATGTAGGTACTTGCTTGCACGCTTGTTCTCTCTCTCTCAGCCAGTTCTGTTCCCATCTAGCTCTGAGCTCACAGAAATGTCCTCTGACCCATTATAGGCCAGGGGAAGCCCTGCTCCCTTACCTGGGCACACCTGCTCTGGCACAGGGACGCTGGACCTACTTTGACCACAGGGCCAGCCACCCTCTGACAGTGGGACTAAATCTGAAAGAGAGGGGGAAAAACCTCAACCTTTCTACGGTCAGTTTTTTACGTTTCATAACATCAAGTATTGGTATTATCCTGCCACCTGGATAAAGCAATAGGGGCAGATCCGAATAGCAGGTTCACCAGTGCAAATAAACAGAGTCACTCCAGATTTAAACCAGTGTAATTAAGATCCAATGTTATCCCACTGTTCCTCTACTGGGAACATCTTTTATTGTCTTTAGCAGTAAATAGTAGCTAGGGGAAAGCTGTTCTTTCCTCTACAGCATTTCATGCCAGAAACTCAATGCAAGAGCATTTCTGGTGCTTCCAATAATCAGGTTACAGTGAAAATTATTATATTACAGGACAAATGCACACAAATATCACACAGCTCAACCAGTGTGGCAAGTCTGAAGTAGCAAGGAAATGCACAGGGGTATTTTTTCCCTTAAATGTAAAGAAACAGGGGAAGATATAATCGTTTAACACACAGGCTGCACTATGTATGTTTTCAAATTCACCATTAAATCCTCCTTTGGGGAGATTGGACATTTATTTGATGCTGTATCGAGGAGTAGCTCTCCAGTGACATTCAACAGAATTTTGTATCAAAGCGGAATCCATCACAGCACAAATCCAGCTTTGCAAACGTGCTGGGCATGTCAATGTAAGTAAATTACATTACTGTGGGATTATAGATAGGATAATGCATAAACAAGTGGCGATTATAATGCTATAATGCCATCAAGGGGAATCTGATAATGCACCATCAAAACCCTGAGATGGAACTGTAGCTGTATAATAATCACTACTCTTCTTCCAAGCCTTGTTCTGTTTAATATTTTGCATGCTGCTATTACAAGAGGGGACTGAAGCGTTTGCTATGGTAACTGCTGCCGTTCCCTGAGCCAAGTTCAACACCAAAACTCTGAGATAGGTGGGGATTGACCCCGGGAAGAGGAGAGAGCATGTTGAGGAAGGCAGAGTGTGATGGTTTAGAAAAGAGAGCTTTGTCCACCCCAGGAGGAAAGGCCATCCATGCAAAGCAGAATAACTGGGTGGACAGATTTAACAGAATTTCAAACTGTGTGTCGCACCCTCCCCAAAGGCTCGTCTGCACAAAGGAGAAGAGCCTACTACTGCTGTCAGCTATCAGAGTCGAGCTGTTAGATCAGAAGCTGGAGATTTCTTTTTGGCCCTGAAGGTCCAAGGTCCAAACTCTGCTAATTGCTCGGATTGTTACTCGTACATTTTGCGTTGTGTAAATGCTTCCCCATAATGCTCTCTGCTCCGCACTCAGACTACGGCACCGTTGAAAGAGCTAGGATGACAGGGAGTCCCACAGTTTGGAGTGTCGTCCTACAAAGCTCGGTTGGGGAAATACATCCTGCTGTTTAGACTTCCTGTGCTAGGCTGTTTTCAAAACCGCGGCTTTAGAATTGCTGAAAGACTCACCAAAGTTATGGTGCCATCTGCTGTGATGCAGGAAACATTGGGGGTGTTCATTCTCCCGCACCCTCTCCAAGTGTCACTGGCAGGGGAGGTCCCTTAAGAGGATCCAAGGAGCTCCCTTGGGAGGCACATGCTCCCCTGTTTTGTGTGGTGACTTGAAAGACAATGACAGCAAGAATTGGCCATAGAAGCAAAGCAGTTGGCGGTAGCTCCAGGAGAGTTGGTGCAGAGTCCCAACGTCCTTCATAGATTTCAGCATCACCACGTGAACATTCCAGCCCACAAAACATAGCGAGCCAAACTCCAATGTATTTGCAGGTGCAATTCCATTGACATCAGCAGAACCACACCTTCTTGCCCAGATGTGAATGTGGCCATTCGTTTGCTGGATTTCCTTCATTTTCTGAATCCTGACCAGAACAGCTCTCTTGTTTTTTTGCAGCAGCATCGCCTTCAGTATGGCTCCTGCTACTTCCCTTTAGCTTTTGCCCTTTGTTGACCCCATACATCATTCAACTCAACATTCATTAGTACTGACTGACAGGCGGTCACAGGAGTGCTCTAAGCTGATCTTGAAAGGTGAAGGTTCTATGTGGATAAGGTTCCACAAATCTAGCTACTAATCTGAACCTCCATTGCAACATTTCTGGCCCCTGCTACCTCCAGGCAGGGCAGGAATACCATAAGGCCATCCCCTTTCAGGGTATTTTGGCACTTCTTGTTCCAGTCCAGTCCTGGCCGTAAACTGGAAGCACAGAGGCTCATGGGAATGAAGAACTCTGGAGAACAACTAACCTGCCAAAAGGCTCAGCACAGGGTGCATGAAGCATTGCATGAGACAGGCCCAGCTCCCTGCATGGGGTGAGATTCATGCTGCAGATCCTCACACTTTTTTTCTTTAAAGAAAATACTGTCTTGATCTTTTTCTTTCCTCCCCTTTCTCCTCCCCCCGCTCCTTTTTCACTGACTCATCTCTTGTTTCTTTCCCTTGGTTAGTTTCTAGGATTTGTTTTTCTCACTCTTCACTTCTCCAGTTCCCCACCCCCTGTTTCTTTCCCCTCCCACGCAAACAAAAATAACTACTCCAGTTAATATGCTGTATTCAGCCACTCAATGCAATGTCCTGATAAGATCCCTTCGGCATTCTATGCTAGAGTAATGCCACAGAGCTCCTTGAAGTTACTCTGGATTCACACTGGTGTAACTTGAAAGCAGAATTTGAACCCAGGATTTAGACACAGGTAATCTGTCTCATATTTTACATAAGACTCAATGAAAGTTGGAACACAAAACGTGCAGAATTTGCAAACACAGATATACTGAATTAAATAAAACTGCTAGTTCTTACCATTTAGGCCTTGTCTAGATTGGGATTTTTATACTGGCCTATAGCCCTCATGTAGACATACTGCCATAGTGTAAAATAGTTGTGACTTACTGGAGTAAGTGCCGTTTTACACTGTTACAGCACATCTACATAAGGACTTTGCATTGGGGTAGCTGTAACTGGTTCAGATTTCCCTAGGCAGACCCTTAATCTTAGGACCAAATTCTATTCTCCATTACACCAGTAAAATCCAGAATGATTCCAGTGAGTTCACTTGCATTATTCCAGATTTACACAGATCTATCAGAGCAGAATACAGCCCTCTGGACATTAAAGATGCTCAGAAGTTTTAGGCACGATGCACAGTACAAGGAAGAGAACTACGAGAAGTACAAAGACTTTGCATTTATTGTAAGATGTTTCTAGTTTAAAGATAGGTCTGAACCAGAATTTCAGATATTCTCATAGATTCATAGGCTACAAAGCCAGAAGAGAGCATTGTGATAATCTAGTCTGACCTCCTGTATAACACTGGTCATAGAACTTCCCTCCAAAAATTCCTAGAGCAGCTCTTTTAGAAAACCATCCAATCTTGATTTAAAAATTGCCCGTGATGGAGAATCCACCATGACCCTTGGTAAAAGTGCAGCATCCAAATCTGGATCTAAATTTTGTCATACTACTTTTACCAAGCTCTCATCTAGGATTGTTCATCTATAGCTCTCAAAGTGCTTTTCAAAGGCAGATCAGTATTATATTCCACATTTTATAAATGGGAAACTCAGGCCTGGAGAAGGAAGTGACGTGACCAAGGTCACACATCAGATCAGTGGCAGAGGCAGGTCTTCTAATTCCCAGTCTGGTATCCTATCCACTAGACTATGTTCCCTCCCCCTCTATGTGGTGGACTCTATCTTTATAATGGGCCAACCCCAAACCATGGATTCCAAACATGACGTGAGCTTTGGGGAAGTTCAGATTTGGATCTAAAACTTTGCAAACTCTGTATTCCACTATTATGCTTTGGAACGTCATATGATCCATCTACTCTGTCCATGCACCCTATTCTGATAGAGAGCTCTGATAAGCATACATTTTCTGGGAAGCTCTCAGATTCCCAACAAGTGACGCAGTAAGTTATCAGCATCATTGGATATAGATAGATAGATATAGATATTCGGACCATATTGTTTTAGGCACAGTGCAAACATATGGCGAGAGACCATCCCTTCCCCTAAGAGCTTAGAGTCTAAACAGAGGGGAAACTGAGGCACAGAGAGGGGAAGTGCCCAAGGTCACACATACAGCAGATCAATTACAGAGCTGGGAATAGAATCCAGGTCTACTGAGTCCCAGTACAGTACTCTATCCATTTCCCAAGTGTTCTTAGTTTTGACCATTACATCCACATCCACTATACCAAATTCTGTCCCCAGTGCACACCTCCAAGTGTAGCAGTGAATCTGAGGGAATAATTAGGCTCCTGGGTTAGAGAAAGTGAACAGCAGTTTTTCCCCAGTGAAAGCTACTTAAAAATACTATGGGTGAGTTGATAAAACTACCCCAGGGAGAAAAACATGTTTTGAGGTGAGTAATAAAGAAACCCCTATTTCCACTTGTTTCATCTCAAAGTCCCAAAGTTTGAGCCTGGCTCTTGTTGCAGTAAAAAAATAATGGTGCTTGTCTTTTATTTCAGCAATTCAAAGGTTACTGCTGCTGTGTCCCCAGCCTCACACGCTGAAAAGAAATGGCTGGATAGACATCCCTGTAAACATATATAATTCTTGGTTTATATGCTTCATAAATCATATTCTTTATCCCGGGGGCATTCTACCAAATTCTATTACTGCATTCTCATTCTAATAGGCCCCATCTCCATACAGCAAATCACACATTTTCCACAGCTTTCCATCACAAAATAAAGAGTCAAGATGAAGAATCTGCATTTCAAATCATTGTTTGTTGTTATGACAACATAGTGTGAATTTGTTCTGGGCTGAAGCTCTTGCAGTCTTGGACTCCAAAGCATTTTTGAAGCCTTTATTCATAGAGTGGTTGTGAAAGACATTTTTATATATTTATCTCTTAGAAAGCCAACAACCTTCCTAGGCTAGCTCAGTGTGGTATAAACCATCCGGGAAAAAAATCAGGGCACGTAATTCCAGAGGACAGAGTCTGAACAGGCTATGTGGTAACTTTTCCTTCTCACAAACTTTACTTAAAAATGCAATCCACTGACCATGTCAAATGCTCAGTGAAACCTTGCTAGTTCCTACCAGTGTTTAAGGGCTAAAGGGTGTTATCTCAATGCAGGAGCAGTTTCTGGCCCCCTTACTCATGCTGGATAGCACTTTACTTCACAAGTAGACTTTGCTGGGAGTATCTGCGGAGTAAGGGAATATTCAGTCTGGGTCAAGGTCTCAGGGAGGCTTGTCTACACAGCAAGTTACCGCATGGCAAACCAGGGTGTCAATCTACAGCGCACCGACTTGCCGTGGAGTATATCCTGTGTGGACACGGCGAGAGCGCAGTGAAAGTCGCAGAGGGCGGCTTAGTGTACTTCACTTTGAAGTAGTAGTACGCTAAGCTCCATTCCAGGACTTTCACGTGGCTACAGCTACGGCGCCGAGAGAGGTTATTGCACGACAAGCTGGTGGGCCGGAGAGTCATTCCCTCTCTTGCCACGCAGTAACTTGCTGTGAAGACAAGCCCTCAGCCTTGTGGAGAACATGAACACAGAAAATTGTAGGAGAAATATCTGACTGGGGTCTCTATGTTCAATAATCATAAAATCCCCCCCGCCATTATTAATACTAGCCATAGGCTTTAAGGCCAGTATGGATCATTCTGATTATCTAGCCTGACTTCCAGCATAACAAAGACAAGGCCTAGATTCCACCCAATGATTTCTGCATCTAACCCAACAATGTGTGGTTGAACTAGAGTATCTATCTTAGAAAGGCATCCAGTCTTGATTTAAAGAGGCCAAATGATGGAGAATTTACTGCAGCCTTTTGATAAGATGGTTCAATGAATAATTACCCTCACTGCGGAAAAAGTTCATCTTTTTTCTAAAACAAGTGTCATTGACTTCAACTTCCAATAACAACCACCCCTACCGGCACCATCAAAGGCATTTGCATGGACATTAAATGAGCCCCAGAAGAGTAATATCTTATTTTGAATATGCAAATTACCTCACCTGTGTTATTATTTAGGCCTTAAATTATTCAATTTGGAAGAGATTCAGAAAGCTAATTTACCCTTCGACCTCTTGTTTATCTTCTGAACTTCATTCACTTTGGACAATGAAAATAGGTTAGTGAAGTCTGTTTCTAGCCAGCTTCCCTTTCGCCTGTCATGCACCGACTAACACGCTGCTGCAATATCTGGGCTGGAAACATTGCAGGGAAATCTCCAGATCCAAATAACTCATTTTCTTATATTTCATGAAAATACAGGTATTTAATGTGAGATTAAAAAATAAGATTTGGGGCCTAAACTGCCTCACAATATCTGTAACCTGAGAATGTAGGAGCCTAATGTAGAATAATTATTATGTATATTGCTGTAGCCCCTAAAGGCTCCAGTTGCACGTCCATGCCCCTAACTAGTCAAGACAAATGTTGGGAGGGTTAAACAGAAGCAGAGAAGTGACTTGTCTGTGACCACACAGAAAGTCAGGGGCAGAGCTGGGATTAGAACCGTGGCCAAGCATCCACAGTGCTATGCTGGGTAACATATTGAGCAATCCCACATGCAGCCTGTGCTATAAGACAATGAGCTCTCCAGCCAAGTTCACGTCAAGGCACTTTACAACAACCCTGAAATTAAGAGTCAATCCATCTGCAGTTAATTACTAACTAAAACACTTTAAAGCCAGCAAAGACAGATGTATCCCAACGTTAGAGGCTCACAGAGATGGTAGGAATATTCTTGATGTTATCCTCGTGAATGAATTCCAAAGGCATCATGTCTTACATTTTAGTACCACCATGTTTCATCCCTATTATTACATATGGATCCCGTAAAGACAGGAGGAAGGATCAAAGCTCCTTTCAAAAGCATTGATTTTGAATGAAGGCCACCCAAAAGTGTTTGAAAGGGGTCTTGACACACATATATCATTTCCTCCGTCAGCTTTTCCACTCTGGGCTGGATGAAAATTGAAACATAAAAATCTGCTCCGCTTACACTTCAGAAAATCCTTGGAGAACCTCGAAGTTCTGACTGTCCACAAAAAAGGAGCATAAGGGCCACATGGAAGGACTTGGCAACATACGCTTTGTGGCCAGGATTTTCAAAAAAGCCTATGGGAGTTAGTCATTGGGACTTAAGTGCCCAACTCTCTTCGGTCTTTTTGTAACTCCCAACCTATATGCACATGCTACTGCCATTTGCGATCCACATCTATAACTTGTCACCATTGCATCTGGTTTCTTTCCCTGAGTCGGCAAAGGAAAATATTGCATTGATACAGTGCAAACATCACCAGCAGACTCCCTTTTTGCTGTTAGTATAATTGATTGCTTCAGCAAGTGGCCAGAAACAGCCTTTCATTCCATCAACAGTAATCAAATACTTGTTAACAATTTTCAGGTCATGAAGGACCAAGAGAATGAGTTTCTGAGAATGGGACCTTGCTTCATAGGTGTTGAATCTGAAGCGATGATGAAGGGGAGAAATATTAAGCACAGATGTGCATCCAATTAGTCTCCCCAGACCAATGGGGAAACAGAATATTTCAGCTGAGTTTGAAAGAATGGTTGCAAACCGAGGAGCTACAGGGAAGCCCTGAAAATCATTTAGGAGCGATTTCTTACAGCAACCCAAGATGCAACAATCCAGATGTCTCCAGCAGAACTACTGCATGGGGGAAGTTTGCAGCCCACATTATACATTAATGTCCTCCCGAAGCCCTAGACCTTGTTTGCCATGGAAATTTGTCCCAATTTCAGAGTCAATGGCCAGCCATTGATGTATCTACTCCAGTGTAAAGCCCAATTGTAGACAGGGTAAATTGTGATTTGCCTTGGGTGAGAGACGTTCCACTGGTACAAATCTCAGCTTTCCTTGTGTGCAACTTGGAGTTTGCACTGATTCAGCTGGCCTCTGATTGCTGAAATCAGGACAGGTTTCCACTGTGGACAAGGCCTAGGCCTGATGAAAAGGTACAAAACAATTCAGCACAGGAGAAAGGCGTTGTTCAGATGAACAGTACAGAACACCAGAGTGAAATTTCATTGCTCCATTCACTTCAGTGACTGCCTTGATTTTCACTCGAATTCAGCCATGCCAGCAGAGATTTGGCCCTTCGATGACAAGATTTGGCCCTTCGATCCAAAATTTCAGTGTGGGCCCTTTTAGAGAAGGGCTTCGCCTGACCCTCCAGATCTAATCACCCCCAAACTATTCTATTGTACACTCAGTGTCTGTGGGGCTTAGTTGATAGTGGTTTGACTAGGGCTGACTGGAAAACAACAGTTTTGTTTCACATAATAAAAATCAAGGTTTCCCTCAATCTCTCCTGTTGGAGCTGGTTCACTTGATATAAATAATTAAATGGTTTACAGACTGAGAGATTGACTCACTCTATAGCCTGTTGGTCAGGGCTCTCACCTGAGATGAGTGAGACCCATATCCAAGTCCCTGTTCCATATCTGGCAGAGTAGGGATTTGAACCAACATCTCCCACATTTTAGTTGAGCTTCCTAATCACCAGACTATTTGGCATGGGGCTGTCTCTCCTTTTCATAGCCATTGTTGCGATGAAATGACATTTTTGACAGAAAAAATGTCCAGCTCTAGGTCTGATCTCCAGTCTATATTATCAAAAGCTCAAGTACTACCAGCACTTGGGTTCTTCAGGGCCATGCATACAACTTTCATAAACCCTGCGAGCCTGATCATTGCAAGAACAGGTGAGACCAAGCACTGAGTTGGAGTTGTGATCACAGGAGCACTCCCTGCACTGCCCAGTAGATGTGTACACCATCTGCACAGCTCAGTACATTCAAGACAGCATGGAGAGACATAACATGGACCGTTAGTATTTTCCCCACAGAGAGAGGCAAGAAAGGAACTGCCAAGATCCCATTCTCCCTTCAGGCCACCAGTAGCGAGAGACATGAAGGTGGAGTGGTACAGAGAGGAGAGACATTGTCTTCTCTTTGAGCAACCAGGGAAACTGAGAGGGGATCGATGATCTACTATCTCTCCTAGCATCCAGGAGATGAGAGAAAGGAGGATCACAGCCTATAATCTCTCTCTTCACTGAGTTAGCACAACTCCCTTAACTCCCATAGAGTTTATTTGCTTTACCATGAGCAAGAGGACCCAGTGTGTTGGGTGGACGGTCCCAAGTCACAAGAACCACCATGCTCCAGTGAAGTCAATATCACCTTACCTTGATGCACCAAGATAAGCTGCAACAAGGCTGCGTCATTGCAGACTGATGCATTATTGCAATACATTCCCAGGGGTCAGGGCTGGCTTAGTTTCATAGCACTGATCAGGTACAAAGGGCCTCCAGGCTCCCCAGGGGTAACTGACCCTAGACATCAGTGAACAGAACAGAGAAGCAGCTATTCCCCACCCTCTGCAAATAAATGGTTATTCGGCCAACATTTAGGTATTTTAAATAATGGTGCCAGGCTGGGTTTGTGGATTCCCTTCATCTGCAGTCGCTGCAGCAGCTCATTTGGAAGTGAGAGGCGCTCAATTATTTTTCATCGCATTCCTTTTGAACACACAGTGCGTGTCTGCCTTTATCTCCAAGTGACATTCACAACAGGAGGAAGGCAAATATTAAACCAAGAAATACAAATACATAAAAATATTGGCCCACCCATGCACATCCCTGTCCAGAAAGCAAGGGTTAGTCTGTGCATGGGAGAGGTTTTTGTTCTGTTGCCTACGGTGTGGTGGTGATAGGAACATCAGAAATCACAAGGCAGGTAGTCAGTATACGAACATAACCACAGCACTCTTTTGATCATTAAAATCCACACAACAAAGCCCCAGCTCTCATGACGCTGATCAAGTAAATTTTACACATTTGTATTTTCCCCTTCTTCTCTACATTCATATAGCTGGGAATCTGTGCCTACCCTCCGCTGGATTGCCTGGTTTGTAATCTGAAGTAATTTACTGATTCAAGAGTCGAAGACGTGGCACAGTGTCCCGTGGCATCATTTGTCAGTGCAAATACCTCGTTGCCACAATTCTTGCACCGCAATGCAACGTGGCAAATAGACAAACTGATTACAAATACAAAAGTTCCCACATGCAGTTCATGTGATTCTTTGTGAGCAACACAACCACAGCAGGCTTAACCTTCTGTGGTAGAGACATCGCAAGGTCCCTTGGGGTATGACAAGGGTTCAAACACAAAACCTTCCAAGTGAACCTGAAGGTGTTGAACTGATTGTTAACAAAAGCTGCTCTTTCTGATTCATGGGACCCATGTGGACGGAAACCAGCTGGGTTTTGCTCAGTGTAACAATTAGCCTGAATTGTGACACCACCTTCCCACTCTCTGGCTGCAAAGCTAGAGGAAGGCTGGAGGCCACATTCATAGAAATGGGGCCATTCTGAAAAGTTTGGAGCCAGATCCACAAACTCTCTGCGAATGGCTCAGGAGTAGGGTCTGATGCCATCTCATCTGTTCCACTTTCGGAAGACAGGGCTGGAGAGTGGCAGGATTTTTCTCATGAGTATTACCTGGCTGCATGTCTTGAAACAGATGTTAACTTCTGAGAACCTCTGTCTAAAGCAGATGCTGTAAAGCTTACAGGAAAGTTAGCTGCAGCTTGTCTGCATGATGAGTTCAGTGTTGTGTCAGCTGTATTGCCAGCCATAACTATTGCCAGTGGCCTGTCACATTGTGAAGAATGGAATGCGAGGAGATTGGGACTCTGGGAAATGGAAGGGGGAAGGTCGCTCTTTGGTAAAACCAATATTTCAAGCACTCTGTTCCTCCAAGCAATGTCGCCATAGAAAGAATTTTCTCTTTGATAAAACTAAGCTGGACTGAGACTTGCAGCAGTAGTAATGTGAAATCGTCCTTATCAAAGACAAATTCCAGTTTCAGCCTGACCTCCAGACTCTCTCGGGTTTCCTTAAAGTGATTTTGACAGACAAAGGACTTTCAGAATCCGCGGCCTGAGTATTCAAATACCCATTACATTAGGGAAAAGGCCAGTACAAAAATAATAATAATAATAAAGCACTGATTGAAATCTTGTCTTATTTATTTTCATACAAATTATTAGGCAGAAATGCTGCAGGCATTCTCTGTGGGATTTTTTCTATGCAGTGATTCTCAAACTTTTCAGACAATTTTAATCAACTAACAGACTAAAATCTCTGCTGTACCAGGCAGTGACTTTCTCATTCCCTTGCCCTGCAATCAGAAAGCACCTTGTCTTCTGCCCTGTATCTCCAGCAACCTTGTCCCAAGTCCAGAGTCCTCCTATCAAAATCTTTTTGTTGGTAGATAAATAAGGCCTAATTTTGATACTCTAAATAAATACGAGGAGAGACTTAACATGTTAAAAATAACAAATCTTATTTAAAAGACAAAACCTCGCCGAGTTTCAACATGGCTAAAGGAGCGCAGATGTCTCTGAGATCCTTCCACAGACAGAGCACTTTCCTCAATCTGACAAACACGCAGAAGGTCACAGAAAAGCTGCCTGATGGCAACAATTTTTGTACTCTGTCAACTTGGATCAATAGCACGGTGTTTGCTGTTTACAAAAAGCTGGTAGAAGCACAGTGGATGTGCTGCTGGCACTGAGGGCAGCCTGACTAGAGCACTTGCGGCATCTCTTCTTTTGCGTGGTTTGCGACGCATCATGCAATGTGTGGAAAGCGCGCCAACATGCAGGGGAGTGCAAGGTGGATCCACACATCTCCAGAACCTCCTCCGTGCCCTTTGTTAAGTCTCTTAGGCATGGCTTAAGTGTTCAGCTGCTTAAATATCTTCCCAATGATTAGCAAGAAAAAATAAATCTAAATGCCTCTTGGATGTTCAGCTGCACAGAGGCTTGAGTGGATGATTAGTCAGCCGTTAATTACAGCCCACACATTTAATTTCTCCTCGGTTTGCATGATATACACCTGCCACTTGCCTGGAACGTGCTTGGTTGCAGAGAGGGGAAAACTTGGTTTCTTGCAGATTTAAATCTAGCTTCGATTCACCATAGGTTCTGTGCACACTTACTTCAGAAGCATCTCTTGTATTATGCCTCCATGTAATTGTGCACACCCAAAAAATGCAGGAATGAGTGGAGAGATGCTGATGGGTCAGTTAGCCTGGCAGGGACCTTGCAGGCTTGTGATAATTCACCTTTTTCTGCAGCACCAGGCAGGGGTCGTCTGTTAGAAATATCTAGATTATCCCATGCTACCAATTCCCTGCCATTGCAAAAGCAGTGGTGCACCACAGTCCTTGCCATCTTCTTCTGTACTGCTTCTCTCTTAAAGACCCCAATCGGTAAGCCTCCCTTACGAGGGGCTATGACTCGCAACTCCTACTAAAATCAAAGGGATGTTAAGGGTGCTGACAGCCTGACAGGATCGGGCCCACACATAATAAAAAGTCAGTGCGGCGCAAAGGGAGTTCTACAAATTGGCCTGACAGAGGCAGGTCCTTCACAAGGAAGACGGCTTAGCTTTGCATTCTGCAACAGGAAGAAGGCATGCTAAAGAAATAAGCTGCAGTTGGTGGCAAGTGACCGAGCTGCAGGAAAATTAAGCTTTGGTAGCTCATTAAAGTGAGTGAGTATGGCGGAGAAGCCTGTAATGCCTTTACTGCGTTCTAAAAAAAAAAGTGCTGGAGTTAATCCATTGCCATCTGTCTTTATTTTGCTAACGTACTTAATGGGAAGCCACACATTGATGGAAATTTATAAATAGTTTAAGAGCTCTATTACAGGCTAGCAAGACTATCTTTGCTCTCTCTTCCTTCTCTCATTCATTCTAGATGGAGGATTTTACTGGAGCAGGATTCAACTATCCAACACTCAACCTAAATTGTATTCGTTCACTAGGCAAATATAGTTATCCAACTACCTATGTTTATGTCAGTTCTCATCCATCTCTTTCCATCTCCCACTCAACTGAGTTACATAGCATAGTCAATTTCCATCACACAATCTATTTCCCATTTAAGAAATACCTGAGAATGGATCTTAATCTTTACTGGTGATGTCTATAAGCCTGTTCTCTTTGCATCTTCTCACTGCTCATAATTTTTATGGTCAGATAGTATTACGGAGAGATGCGCTGGTCTGGCTAAAATCAGAAAGTTTGCATCATCACCACAACTTCCCGGTTCCATAGAGACAGAAACTGAATTACCTAGCGAACCACATTGTAGTAGAAAACCCCAGAAATCCCATAAAGGAACCTGTTCATAGGAGATTTCCAAATAGTCAGTTTTGCAAGCGGTTCCAACTATTTCAGATATGGGGCAGTTTATCCAAGCCTGAACTTTGAACCTTTGGCAGTTCATCTATCAGCAAGCAGCACGTCACAAGGGTGTGTTGCAGCTTGAAAAGGCTGACTTCAGTGACTCTAAGGTGACATGAAGTGCCAATCATTCACGTTCAAGTCGCCCTTGTTAATTTCACCGTTGATCACTTTCCTGCTACCACATTCCCTGCTTGCTAGTTATTTGAAGATTGTGCAACAAATCATTAACGTTTTCCCTTTTCTGACATGCATGGATGCTTTGTGTTGCAGTAAAACACCGCTAGTCCACCTACGTAAATAGGTAATAGCATTATTCTTGGCACTAAGTACACCTTAGCCCAATGTTTGATGGTGTGCTTTTGATGGATTGCCTTTTTGAGGGAAAGGGTTATGGAGGGAGTAAATAAATGTCTCAAAAGCGCATTGATGAAGCCATGCAGAGAAGAGGAAAGACCCTTTCATTATTTTCTATTTCATACTCCCCACACATTATGTACCATGGCAATATCGTGAATCAAGGTCTGCCCTCTTTGTAGAGCCCTACCACCTGTCACCCTGTGACAGACATCACTGCCTGCAACGGTGATAATGTGTCAACGGCATAATTGCCATGAAATAACCCTAATTATTTGGCCGCAACTACAAGGTACAGTAATTACACAGGAAACAATATTAATTAAGTGGTAACTCAGATTCAAACAACCATGTTGTCTCCTTAAAAGCATTCAGCGAAAGCTGTGCCTGCATTAGCAATGTAGCTTTGCAAGAGGAAAATCCAGGCAATGTTTGGCCTTCTAGCATGGACATGAATAGCAGCGAGTCCAAGGATGCCGTTTTCAGAAGCGTCTAAGGCTTTGTCTTCACTGCTAACAAAGGTGCATGTTTTACTTAGGGTATGTCTACACTACCCGCCGGATCGGCGGGCAGCGATCGATCCAGCGGGGGTCGATTTATCGCGTCTAGTCTAGACGCGATAAATCGATCCCCGAGCGCTCTCCCGTCGACTCCTGTACTCCAGCGCCGCGAGAGGTGCAGGCAGAGTCGACGGGGGAGCAGCAGCAGTCGACTCACCGTGGTGACGACACCACGGTAAGTCGATCTAAGTGTGTCGACTTCAGCTACGTTATTCACGTAGCTGAAGTTGGGTAACTTAGATCAGTTTCTGCCCCCAAGTGTAGACCAGGCCTTCGGGATGAACAATGCCCATGAGCTTTCCCTAGGTAAGAAGCACAGTGAGAACAAGGCACTTCAGTTCTACAACAAGGCAAACTAGGTGAGGCCAACCCCAGGCAGGAGCATAACACTGACCTCACCTAGTTTAGCTGATGGTAAAGCTAAAGAGCCTCGCCTTCAATGTGTGTTTACCTCGGGCGAGCTCATGTGCGTTAGTTACCCCAGAGCAGGGCGCACACCTCTTTTAGCAGTGCAGACAAAGCCGGAAGTTACGTCTGCACTGCAGCTGGGAGGTGTCATTCCCAGCTCGGAGAGTCGTCCAAGCACTAGCTCTGCTCAAGCGAGCACACTCGAAAGAGAAGTGAGGCACTGTGGCGTGGGCAGCGGCTCGGGCTAGCTGCCCAAGTACACCCCCATCTGAAGCTCAGGTGGGGACTCAGGTGGCTAGCCTGAGCCGCTTGCCCGCACTGCCACGGCTACCCTGCTGTTTTTAGCGTGCTGGCTTGAGTAGAGCTAGTGTGCGCATGTCTACCTGTGCTGGGAATTACACCTCCAGCCCTACCGCAGGGAGTCTCAGAGCCCAGGTCAACTGACTTGGGCTTGTGGGGCTCATGTTATGGGGCTAACAATAGCAGTGTAGACGTTCCTGCTCAGGCTGGAGCCCAGGCTCTGAAACCCAGCAAGGGGGGGAGGGACTTAGAGCCCAGGTGGGGACGTCTACACTGGTATTTTAGCCCTGTGGTGTGAGCCCAAGTGAATTGACCCAGGCTCTGAGACTTGCTGCCATGTTTTTTTCCTCTGTGGCTGTACCATTAGTGACTTAGGCACCTGAGTCCCATTTTCAGAAGAAACGGAGGCTCTTTGGACCCTAAGACTCTTTGGAAGTCAATGGAGGGATATGGGGAAGCCAGTGAAATTTGAAAATAGCAGCTGACCCAGCACAAATTGCCAGACCTCCTTAATCCCCCCTGCTAGGAATTTTGTTGGGTATTAGCAAAAGGGGGTGAGAATGGAAGGCAGAATGGATCTCGGACAGGATGAGGAGGGGCACTTAGCTGAACCTCCAAAATGGTTTGGGGGGTTGCATTTGGACCAGTTTTTATTTTTTCTGCACTGATTTCCTTATGGAAAAGTCGAGTACAGTTTCATAGAAAAGAATAACTTTTCTCTTGGGATTTTTAAGACCACCCCATGGTGATGGTCAGGGTCCAGGCACCCCAAGGGGAGAATAGGGGGTTTGGACCCCAAAGAATAAGCAGTTGAATCAGCTGATTGTATACAGTGTTATTGTGTGATGAAAAACATGCTGAGTAAGATCCTTCATGAAAGCTTGTAATGTTATGAACTTAATAATCATTATGAGATATCTATACGGCTTCCGGTAATGATTTTATTTATTTATGTAGACAGAGAACTGTGCTCATAAAACTTTTGGTTGACCTCATAGCAGGACAGTGAACAATCAGACAGGGAAAGGCACCTCCCAATCCAGGCGTTTACACAAAACCAGACTCAAGTAACAATCCACTGAACAACCCAGGAGAAGACAATGATGGGACATTAGAATTAATGCAAAGACATCGAGACAACTGGAGATTTCCCCACTTTGACTATCTATAGTGAATAAAGAAAAAACCCTGTAAACCCTTTTAAAATGGAAGAGGTTTGAAGTAAAAGGCATCGAGAAATTGAGGGACAGCTTCTAGGTGGGAAGCTATCTGTGAAATGCTGGATTCCCCCCTAAAACTAGGGGCTACACTCAGAAACTGTTCAAAGTCAACAGGTAACTTGTATTAGTCGGAGGTTTTATTTAATATGGAATTGTGAAGAATTGAGGTTGCATCTTTGGGTTTATTGTCTGTGTAACTTGTTGATGTTTGTTCTCTATCTTTGAAGCTGTGGCTTTTCTATTAAATACACCTCTCATTTATTTTTACCCCAAGCAGGTCTCTTTAAGGTTTGAGTTTGTGTGGAGTGTAGGTGCCAAAGCGAGCTGATAACTGAGTGTGGGGGGGTCTGATTTCATGTCTTTGGGGTTGACGAACCAGAGGGGAACTGTACTTAAGAACTCAGGGGGATAGGCACCAACTCCGTGGGTGCTCCGGGGTTGGAGCACCCCTACCAGAACCTCCCCCTCCCTCCCAGCACCTCCTGCCTGCCGGCGGGCCCCGTCAATCAATGCCTCCTCATCCCTCCCAGTGCCTACCGCCTGCCGTGGATCAGATGTTTCGCGGCATCAGGAAGCGCTGGGGGGGAGAGGGGAGGAGCGAGGGCACAGTGTGCTCAGGGGAGGGGGTGGAACTGGGTGGGGAAGGGGCGGGAAGAGGCATGGTGGGGGTGGAGCCGGGGTGGGAAGAAGCAGGGTAGGAGTGGGGCCTTGGGGGAAGGGGTGGAGTGGGTGCAGGGCCTGAGCAGAGCCAGGGAGGGAGCACCCCCCAGCAGATTAGAAACTCGGCGCCTATGCTCAGGGGAATGGATTTGGGGAGACTCAGGACTGGAAGGGCTGTTGGTATCCCCCTGCAAGGAGTAACGAGGCTGGGGGAAGTCAGGGTCCTTGTGGGCAGGCTACTGATAACGGGGCTCTGAGCCATAGCTGTACCGCAATAAGACACCTCAAGGTTACAGGGCAGGTGGTGACAGAACCTCTTATTGATTTGGGTGATTCCCAAAATGTCACACCCAGAAAATGAAATGGCAAATGATGCCCCTGTTATAGGGCATATAAATGATGCCCTATGCATGGGGGAAACCATAGGAAACAAACCAGTCTCTATTAAACACTACGGGCTTCCCAGAGTAATTTCTATAGAATCCCATTCTGTAGAGGCAGTAAGAGCCTAATGGAGAGGGAAGTGGACTGGGAGTCATGAGACTTGTGTTATATTCCTGGCTCTGCCACTGATGTGCTGGGTGTCTTTGGGCAAGTCACTTCACCTCCTGGTGCCTCAGTTTCTCCTCCCACCCTTTGTCTGCCTAGAGTCTATTTGATTGTAAACTCTCAGGTATAGGGTCTGCGTCACAAGGTGTTTGTATAGCGTCTCGCACAGTGGGGCCCAGATCTCAGCTGGGGCATCTAGGCGCTATTATAACACTAAGTCCATTTTTATAGAACCCCTATTAGGTTCCATAGGACTCTTTCATAAAGCTTGTCCTTATTCAAGATACTTGTGTATGAAGGTTAAATAGACTCTTTCTCTCCCTTAACCTCACTGTACCTGTGCTCCTTGCCCTGTCATGCCCATGAAGGCGTTGTAAATACTCTGCAAGGATGCAATCACGGATTCACACTGAAATAGACAATGATCAGACACTCCTCTTTGCTCTCTCCCATTCTGTTACTGCAGCTCTGTGCATAGGGCTCTTCCTGTCTATTACCACAGCTACTTTATGAATCTCTTATAGTCAATTTTAGGTTTCTTATTATGACTGAGCCCTCGGCAATAAATTCCTCCCTCTGCTGTCTGCTTTCACACAATGGCAGCCTGCTTCACCCTTTACAGGTAAATATGATAATGAAAGTATTTTGATATTGCTAAAGTTAACTACGCCATGCTTACCGAGGAAATTAAAGAGCATACAATACATTTCTGACACTTCTGCTGGCCTTCCACAAGCAGCAGCTCTGCTATTAAATAGAAAATCGCATAATCCCCGCATCCTTCTAGTAACTGATCTGCACTTGGCATCTGCTTTGTGCCTTTGTACCATCTCTTGTGTAGTGCTGTGAAATTTGACTCCCCTGCTGTATCTCTTGCCCGCCCTTTTGGATTTGCTGAGGGTTATTGCGTGAAAAGGACATTTTACTGCAAAACACCTTTCAGCCGTGAGAATTACTGGGGAAAGATAGTAAGAGAAGGTTTGAAAGCGCACGAGCCAAAGTGGGCATAGAGTGGAATTGGCTTGACAAAAGCACGGAGGGACTGATTTAGTGTGCAACTAGAAACAATTTTGCAACCATCTCTCTGCTTGGAAATCTTTCCAGTCCTCTCACTCACTATACATTCTTTAAGGAAGAAGGGGGTGGCTCTGATCCGTGTACAATTTGCAAAAATGCTCCTGCCTAGAAATGAAATGTGGATGCTTATTTCTTTTTTCTCCCTTTGTAGAAGTTTGCTTCAGTACCCAGGGAAAAGAGAAGATGCTGTCAATTACAGTACATGGAGCCAGATGCCTTCCCCAGATGGATAAGAGACAGCATATCACCAGAATAGTCAGCTAAAACACCTTTAAATATTAATGGCAGGTTAGACTCCTATTGCCCCAGCAAGAGTAGTTTGCTTGACAATTTTCTAAGCCCTCTTGTTAATAACGGATATGCTTTGCTCATTGAAGTGTGTTGCTTTTTCCTCTTCTTGGACTTCATGTACCTTAATTTTGTTACAGCAGAGTTTTTGCTGGTATAGTGCATCCTGTGAATTTAGGCTCATGGGGAAATTATCCAACGCAAAGTGTAGTTGATTTCCATATACAGTTTATTAGCTCATACACTTCTCTTGGTTATAGGGTTGCCAACTTTGGTTGGACGTATTCCTGGAGGTGTCATCACATGTCATAATCTTTAATTAAAGATTAATTTTTAATTCCTGGAGACTCCAGGACAATTCTGGAGGATTGGCAACCCTACTTAGTTATATGTAATTTCAGAATCGAGCTTCATGCTGCATGTCTTGTACAAGATGGTATTTTCCTCTCCTTACCATTTTAAAGTGAATTTAGTGTTTGCGACAGGTGTTAGATCGAAAACCAGAGAGACAGATTTCTTAGGGATGGAAAAGAACCACTAGAATCTAGAGACCAAAATCATCCACTCCATCTTCCTGGCAATGTAGGATATTGGAGCATGGATCTGATATTAAATTGATAGCACACCGATGTGATTCAAATCCGGCTCTGCAGGAAGCAGTTAGGAACATAGCAACTGCCAGACTGGGTCAGACCCATGGTCTGTCTAGTCCAGAGACCAGAACCAGATGCTTCAGAGGATGCTGCAGTAGCAATACATGGAATAATCTGACCTTCACAAAGGTCTCTGAGAGTACGGCTACACAGCAAAAAAGAGACACGTAGCAGCGAGTCTCAGAGCTTGGGTCAACTGACTTGGGCTTGCACAGCAGGCCTAAAAATAGCAGCGTAGACAGTTGGGCTCAGGCTGGAGCCCAGGCTCTGAAACCTGGTCAGTTGGCTGGGCTCTGAGACTCTCTGCCGTTTTGTGTGTGTGTGTGCTGTGTTGACGTATCCTTATAGTTAGAGATTGGCTAAAGCCTTGAGGCATAAGGTTTAATATCCCTTCCAAAAATTTTATGGTCACTGATAGAGTTGGGTGAAATGATTAATGACTATGAATAGCCACCATGAATAGTCATTGGGCCAGAGAAAGAACACAAGCTTCTATCATTTCTATGGCCTGATGGTTAGGGCACTCAGCTAGGATGGGGGAAACCTAAGTTCAAGCCATGCAGGAATTATTAAGTCATAAATGGGAAGCGTAGCATACTGAGTATTTTAGCTTTCATCTGGGTACTTGAGATTTCCATTCCATCAGATTTATGAAATGTCAAACAGAAGTGGCTCTATGAGATTTTGCATATATCCATCTAATGAAAAATATTCCATATGAAAGATCATAAAAAAAGAAGGAACTTTGTAAATTTGCTGTGCTTTCGTGGAAGTTTCACGCACACAAAAATAAGCACACTTTGGAGAAGAAAGCATTCACAATGGTTATTTCACCCAATCTACCAGTGGATCTTGATTAGGAACACGCAGCCACATACTCCGTTCTCATTGGCATGACGAATTTCACAACCATCACACCTAGTCATTTTCCAACCTACCCTAACATCTGTGATTGCCTATTAGTAGAGTCCACCAACTCCAAATGATCCAACCAAAATACTGACCCTCATGTTTGAGCTGTTCATCAAAAAGGCAGAAAAGAAGTTGCAACACGGAAAATGCAAGCTAATGCTGTCTGGGGGGAAATAAACGGAAACAGAGAGATTCAGTGGGGGAACCAGCCAGGCTAGAAGAGAGTTACTGGGATGAGACGGTGGAAAGCAAATTGGATATGAGTTTGTAATGTGATATGGTTGCATAAAGGACCAGTGCAATTTGAGCTGCATAATGAAAAGAACCTATTACAGATCAAGGAGGAAACAGTCTCTTTCCTAGGTGGCTCTGTAGCAACTCCACATGCAATTTTGTGGAGCACCCTATTACACAAAAGATACTGACAATGTGAAGGGAGTTCAGAGAAGAGCAACCAAAATGAGCTGTAGCTGGGGGATTGATTTACAAGCAAAGTTAAAAGAACTACATGTAGATACTATAACAAAGTGACACCTACAGAGGGACGTAAGACTAAATGTATTGGAAGGATGTCAACACCAAACAGGCAGAGGAATTATTCAATGTGCTGAAAGGGGGGTATAACTAGGAATAATGGGGCAAAAAGGGGAGATTTAGGTTGAATATCAGGAAAATCTTCGAGTAGTGATATGTATTAGATTACAGAATAATAACCCAAGGGAAGTGATGGAAACTCCATCTCTTTAGACTTTTCAAATATAAACTGGGACTAGAAAATGGATTGTAGGGAACAATCCTGGATTTCCAGGGAGATGGACCGAATGCTCTATCATGTATTGTCCATCATTATTTCTGTAGTCCCAAGTTATGAAGGATACGGTGGGGGATGGTAGCTCTCAGAATGAGCCATCTTCTCTTACATCCTTTCATAAATAGCTCCTCTTTTCTCATAATATGGACACTGGGAATAAGCCTCCAAACCATCTCCCCTCCACTGCTATGTAAATAGTTGCATGCTTTTTTGTAAAATGTAAATTGCAATGATCTTAAATCATTTCTGGTCAAAGTGCAAATCTTATTTGCCTCATGCTCCTTATGAAATGCTGAAGATTTTAGAATCCCTGATTGCGTCTGTTTCATGTACTGGGAGCTGGGTAACAACATGAAAGGACCCCACGTTTCTAAAAACTAAGCTGGCTTTTTACTAATGGAACTATTTCCTGAAATGCTGCAAGTTACAACTAGTATTCCAGCCATGGGCACACAGACTGTCTTCCTAGTGCTTCCTCCAAACTCTTCCTCCCACAAAACACGCTCCCCTTCCCCCAAGTTCCAGGTAGGTTGCGAGAGAGTTAAGCCAAAATATACCTCAGCCCCCACTTTCCCACTGGAATAACTCAGTATGCAAAATTCAGGTGTGTTGGGAACGAGGACCTGCAGCTGTGCCTGCCCAGTCATCAGGCAGCCAATAAGCACAGCTGGGTCACAGCAGAACCACCTGATTGGCTAAGGCAGTCAGATGGCTTGCTCTTAAGCCCATCAGCTGTGGAGGATCAGCAGCTGTTCAATGCATGTGGCTGCAGATTCTCTGCCTCCCTGTGCTCACATCACTCCAAGCCCTGCTCCTGCTTTGCTCCAGCCTAGATCTGCCTTGCACCCAGCCTTTTTTTTTTTTAAATAATGGAGCTATCCTATCTCCTAGAACTGGAAGGGACCTTGAAAGGTCATCAAGTCCAGCCCCCTGCCTTCACTAGCAGGACCAAGTACTGATTTTTGCCCCAGATCCCTAAATGGCCCCCTCAAGGATTGAACTCATAACCCTGGGTTTAACAGGCCAATGTTCAAACCACTGAGCTATCCCTCCCCCCTAAGGTCCCATCCCAGCCTTGCTCCTGCCTTAGAAACAGCCCTGCTTCTGCCTTCCCTCTCTCCAGGTAATCGGGTTCTGACTGTCTGCTCCGATTCTATCTCGACCCTTGGCTCTGGCATTCGGACTCTGACTTCGGCTCTGATCTCCAGCTCTGAGTCTGCTTTGACCTTGGGCTCTGGCTTTTGGATTCCGACCACTAGGCCTGACAGTAGGGTTACCATACGTCTGGATTTTCCCGGACATGTCCGGCTTTTTGGGACTCAAATCCCCGTCCGGGGGGAAATCCCCAAAAGCCGAACATGTCCGGGAAAATCCGGCGCCGCTGGGTGCTGGGCCGGGGGCTGGCCTGGGGCCGGGGGCCGGGCCAGGCGCCGGCGGTGCTGGGCCGGGCGCCGGGGGCCGGCGGTGCTGGGCTGGGGGCCGGGCCAGGGGCCGGGGCCGGGGGTGCGCTGGGCCGGGGGCCGGGGCCGGCAGTGCTGGGCCGGGGCCGCGCTGGGCTGCGGGCTGGGGCCGGGCCGGGGGCCGGCAGTGCTGGGCCGGGGGCCGGTGGTGCTGGCCTGGGGGTGCTCGGCCGGGGGCTGGCCCGGGGCCAGCACCCCAGGGCCTGAGCCGAGCCAGGCTGGAGACGCTGGGGCCGGGGCCGGCCGCCGAGGGGGCCAGACTGGGCCGTGCCTCCTCCCCCCCCCCCAGCTTACCTGCTGCCTGCTTCAGGCTTCCCGCGAATCAAATGTTTGCAGGAAGCAGGGGAGGGGGCGGAGTTGGGGCGGGGACTTTGGGGAAGGGGTGGAGTTGGGGCGGGGGGCATGGGCGGGGCTGGGGGCGGGGCCGGGGCCCCGTGGAGTGTCCTCTTTTTGGACACTCAAAATATGGTAACCCTACCTGACAGTCTACAACCTGGTCTCCTGACAAGGTGCCTGTCCAATGTTCTGCTTGCAATAACATTAAGACCTCAAACAACTGTATCACTGGTCTCAGGCAGCTTTCACTGCAGGAAGGTAAGTTCTGGGTTTTAATATCCATACACATAATCATTATCTTGCTGAAGTCCACTGTTTGGGACCCTGAAATTACTAGTAATCTCTGCAAGATACTTTGTAGCAACTACTGAGCTTTTCCTGGATGCACAAAGAGAAAATTCTCCAAACAACTGAAAATTGATTGTAAACCTTTTCTTGTTTCCCCCTCACAGAAAAATGTACTGAACACCTATAAAAAGAAGAAACTAAGCATGAGAAACTGAACAGCCCATTGGCATATACTGTGCTTATCCTCAATCCTTGATATTGTTTAATAGAAACTATCCCTGTGTGGAGGAAGAAAACTAAATGCAGATTCAGTATTACTTTTGCATGTAGTAAGCCTCTGCCATTCTCTCCAAGCTTCTAAATCATTGGATGGAAGAGATGCAAATAGCAGCGAACAATGAAAAGGGCCAATAAAAAGTCAAGCCCAAATCCCGATCCCATTGAAGTCAATGGAAAAACTCCCATTAATTTCTTTAAAACCAGGATTTGCCCCAGTGGATCAGACACCTGGATTGGTAAGTCCATAGCTGCCCAGTATTTTAATGACAACATCTTATATTAATATCAATCCCACACACTTCTAGAAAATCTATACTAACAAGCCACTGAGCTACAGCCACCCTTCTCTGCTGCTTTCACCAACGACTTTTAAGACTCTTTTGCAAATCTTAATGAAGCCTCACAACATCCTTGGGAAGCGGGGAAGCATCGCTGTTTCCATTTTACAGATGGGGGCACTGAGGCACAGAGTGACTTGCCCAAGATCATGTGAGGAAATGATACCATGCCCATTGTGCATCATGCAATTTAAAACCAAAAATAAATCTACTGTTTTATTTCAAAGGAGATCAATGCCTGTGAGTAGTGGATATTTTGCTGGTACGCCAAGTATGGACACTTGGGGAGGTAGTCCACTGCTGACTGGAACACCTCTAAAAATAATCAGTCTGAATTGCCTAGCATTTCTTCAAGATATGAGAAGTTTTACTTATTTGGAGGGCACTGTTTTATTGTTGGTATATAACCAAGTTGTAGCTTAAAATGTAGATCACCTCCAAAATAAATGAGATTTTGTGACATCATAATAAAAAAGATAATGACTTTTTCCTGAAATACACATCTGTTCACTAAATTGTCTGCTAGACCGTTGCAGCTGTTCACATTTAAAACTAAACATTTCCACATAATCTTTTACAATGGAAAGTTAATAACAAAACATAACGCAAATAAACATCTTCATCGAAGTGTTTTGGCAATAAATATGCTCTATGAAATATAAGACTTTAAATATCCTATTAAGAAATCAAATATGGAAAATTCTGTCTGAATTACCAAGGGATGATTTTACTTTTGGTGGCCTATAAAAGGATTTGTGGGCTTAGTTAAAGAGTGGATGGAATAATTTGTTACAGATAATTTACGTGACAAATTTTGCCTCTTTTTCTGTTTGCAAATAGTCCCCAAACCTGGTGTGATTTTCTATGATGTGTTTCTTCTTCATAATAATTTTGGGCCTATAGATTTTTCATGAACAAGTTCATTACGAGTGTTCTATATTGGGAATTTGGGCTGGTTTGACTTGAATTAACTGACTCAATTCTAGCCCATGCTACCTCTTGACTGGATGAGCATAACCGGAACGCAGATTTCTGGTGTGAATACTCGTGATTAAAGCTGGTTGAGATTTTTCAAATTTTAAATATTGGATGAAAGATTATGCAAAAGTCATTTAAAATGTTGGTCATTTAAATAAAATTACAAAGGCTGTCCCCCACAAAATCCTACCTCCCTACCTCAGCGTTGGTGTGGGGGTGAACGGGGTTCGACAGCGAAGTACGGCGGACTGTATGCTCTGGCTATGGTGACCAGATGTTACGATTTTATAGGGAAAGTCCCAATATTCAGGGTTTTGACTTATATAGGCGCCTATTACCCCCCACCTCCTGTCCTGATTTTTCACACTTGCTATCTGGTCACTCTAGCTCTGACAGGTCTTACCAAGCCGAGAAGGTGTCCAGCTAGCGTCACCGTACCTCTATTACTCTAGGGCAGCCTGACCAAAGTGGAGGGGGTACTGCAACCCACAAGGGCTGGCACCCCAAATGCACTGCTGCAAAATTCTCCCGCCAAACAAGCCACACAAAGCAGAATAAACCAGGAAACTGAGCACAGACTCATGCGTCGGCCTGACCAACACTCACAACCCAGGGTAGATCAGGACGAAAAATGGAAAATGGCTAAAAGAATAGTCCAACTATTTGTTGCAAGTCACAACACAAGAACACTATCATCTGATCCGTACATCGATACTTACATTGAAGTCAGAAAATCAATAAAAGCGGACGTCATCGGGATATGCGAAACAAGAACAAAAGACCTCATTGCACAATGGAAAAGCAGAGAGCAAGTATTCCTAGGAAGATCATTCGACAATAGAGCAAGGACTGGAGGCGTTGGATTCATTGTCAGGGAAGAAACAGTTCCAAGGATAGTCAGCTGCGACATCATATCACCCCGGATAACAGTTCTCACGCTTCAGATAAAAGGAAGAAGAATGATTAAAATTATTCAGGTGTATGCTCCCACGCAGCAAGCGGAAGATGAAGAAATGGAACATTTCTATGAAGAGCTGGAGGAAATAATGCAGAAAAGATCCACCTATACAATTATCCAAGGGGACTTCAATGCAATAGTAAGTGGAAAGGAGAGTGAGAAAGAAAAGTACATGGGAAAATTCGGCAAAGGAGTAAGAAATGATCGCGGAGCACGTCTGGTTGCATTCACAGAGGCAAACCATCTCCACATAATGAAGACGATATTTCAAAAAGAACAGCATCGGCAGTGGACATGGAAAAGCCCGGATGGAGTCACACAATCAGATTGTAATGACGGATACCAAACATGGTGTTTGTGGGGAGATGGTAGCAGGAAGGGACAATGCCCACTCTCCAGGAACTCAGCCTCAGAGTGTGATGAAGGGGATAGTGCTATTCTACCACCATCATCATCATCATCATAAAGGAGCATGGGCTTGAAATCACCTATTTCTGTGCTTGTTAGTTTAAAAAATATACACTGGAGAGCTGTAAAAAGAACAAAATGCTCATGGATAATCCTGTTTGCCACTGTATTACAAAACCCCACCAAATTAATACAAACTCACTTGTAATTTGAATTAGAGATCCTTGGATCTGGGGTTTTGATCTGATCCACTGTAGTGCTGGCTGCAGAGTTCCTATCCAGGTCAAAATGTCTTCAAAAGTAAGGGCACTTATAATCCAGTATCCTGATTCCAGTTAGAATATTTTCAGAGATTTCCACGAGACAAAACTTCTTTGAAAGAAAATAGTGAGACACAAAGTTGGAGCTGTGGTTTCCAAATGTCTGGAATTTACAACCTCCTTCTCTCCTGACATGTGTTACAGGATCTAAGAGTCACTGAAAATGATTGTTTCATTGCAGGCTTTCTGAAAAATTATCTGACTTGTGCAAGGAATCAACTGCTAAATGAAAAGATGTCAGATGTGCACTAGGAGCTTGTGTGCACCTTCCCAAACAGCAATTTCCACTTCCTTGCTTTGCTAGTTACACAAAATTCTTATGCCTTGCTCCGTAGTGCTGATGTGCAAAATCTGATTTCTAGCAAGTGAGAGGGAAATATTGAGCAGTAGAGAACACTTTGCAAGTCAAAGGTAATTGTTTTTCCTTTCAACACAATCTGGGTAAAACTTGGTTATTCTTAAGGAAAGCAGATCCTTTCCCATCAAGAGTTTAAAATATAATAAAGTGGAAGGAAGGAAGAAAGAAGAAAAGGGCAGCTGATAGAGTTAGTATGAGAATGTAGTACTCCTGAGAATTACCAGGCAACCGTGGAGAGAGATCCTCCATACACTCCCAGAATAGGGACAGGATCAACAGTGACAGTGCAAACTTCTTTCCCCAACACTGATCTGCCTCAACACTGATCTGGAGGGACCCTGTCTTGGGAGAAGAGGGGAACTCAGTCTCAATGACCCATTCAATGTTTCTCTGCTGTGACTGTCAACAAGGGGATAGTGCCATCTGTAGCAATAGTGTTTTTGGGACGTGGACCCCAGTCTATAAGACACTTCAGAGAAACCACCAACTCATTTCATACTAAGGATCCATCAGCTGGTAACAAGATAATTTCTGGCCACTAGCAACCTGAATTGGATTGGAATTGCTGACCTAGGAGATGAAAGTTGTCAAATCTTATTAGCAGTCTCCTGTGTTATTCACCCCGCCTTGAATGGAACTGTTCAGAATGCAAAATGCAAGAAAGATTTCTTTCACTATCTCAAAGGGATTCAAAGTGGTGACACAAAGGTAAAAATATCAAAAATTCAGTTTGATCTTCATGGCCATAAAAATTAATTTTAAGACAGGGATAAAAGAACTTTCTGGTTCGGGGCATAAACTAACCACTAACAGCCTGGAGTTAAAAAGACACTTCCTGAGGGGCAGGTTATTCCACTGATTGATGATATAGTTTCTTGCACCTTCATCTGAAGCATCTGGTACCGACCACTGTCAGAGACGTTGACTACTGGACTAGGTGGGCGACTGGTCTAACTTTACATGGCAATTCCTGTGTTACTATGGAACTGCTGCTTATTCAAATTCTGAACAGGGGGCGGCTTTTTGTAGTTAATCCACATACAGGGATTTAGGAGTCTGCGTTGGCGATAGCAGCACTGGTGCAGCACCAAATGCTTTTAGACCCACAGGTGGTTGGTTCAAATCCCACCGATGACATGACCAGTGGTGGTATCGTACTAGGTCCCAGGAGAGTCTACACAGCTCCTTCCCATACTGAGCTACCTCTTCTGTCCCAGCAGGACTGCCTCTCAGTTGTGTGCACTCCAGACATTCCCTCTCATGAACTGAGGACTAGCCAACAGGCACAGGGGCAGTTCAACTCCCCGTAGTTTCCTCCTTTGTAAAATGGAGATAATGATTCTGACCTCCTTTGTGAAGTGCTTTGAGGTCTCAGGATAATAAGCTTTATATACGAGCGAGGTATTATTATTAAAGAGCCAGCTCACCTTTCTGAAATCACAGAGAGAAATTTAGGTGAGTTCAGATTGGGAAGTAGCATCAGAAAAAGGGGGAAAAAACTGTTCAGGAAAAAAAAAAAGATTCTGGTTTTGGGCCATTGTCCCTGGTGATGAAAATAAAAAAGGGATGAGACTTGCATTAAATATATATGATGCATAAAGAGAACGGTTTTGAAATGACATGCTTTCTAGCATTTTCAGAGAGCCGTCCATCAGTCCTTAAAGCCTCAGGCGAGTGGCACTCTTTGGAAAAGTTCATTAAGACAATGTCTTCAAGATGTTAGTGTATGTTTTATGTATGGAAATGTAACTAGGGCGCACCAAGCGCTGGCATGGAATGTTCATTAACAAGAAATCTGTTCCCTTTAATAAGTCATAGTCACTGATTTTGGAATCTGTGATTAACAGAAGCAATATATAGCTCTGCCTCTTGCCATTTGCCATTCCTGGCATCTAGCAACGACTGAAGAAAAACTGCCCAGGAATCAATGGTCATTTGAAATGAATGCAGCTTTTATAGCTCACAACGTTCATTTTCTGATCAAGTAGATGCAAATAACTACTGCAGCACAGCTGGACGAGGCTGGATCAGGAAATCAGCAAGCATGTAAACAAACATATTGGGGTCTCTTATTGGACTTCATGTTCCTTTTAGTGAAGTCCAGTTTCAGGTTAAATACTTGGGGACAGAGCCTCAGCTGGTGGAAATCTTCATCTCAGAAGGAGCAATCAATTGAACTATGCTGAGGCCGTCTAGATGGGTGTGTAGGTGAGCGCATGCAGACAGTATATGTTACATAATGTATGCTGTATGTGCGTGCAGTCAGGGCCTCACACAAAGCTCACTGAAGTCAATTAGAGTCCTTCTATTGCCTTGAATGAGCTTTGGATCAGGCTGTAAATGACTGCCATTTAGCACCTCTATAATTAAGAGTATGTCAGCATCCCATTAGTTTATAACACAACCATTTTAATTTGTATCAAGCTGAGATTTGGCACATAGGTTCCCAGCCTAGAAGAAAGCAAGAAAGAGGGAGTGAGAAATGTGTGTCTGTGTATAATTCTGCTCAGATCAGTGTGGTCACCTAAGCTTTAAAGATATGCAAAAATCTCAGGCTATAAAATGCTAAGTTAGTGAATAAGTGTCCAAGCAATAAAGCCAGGCAATTTTTCGAATCACCTTTTGTATTTACATAGTGAGTCCACCGAGTGGTCTACTCACTTTGGTTGACTTTAAATACAAAGAAATGGAGGTGATGGGCAAAATTAGTTTAGGGTTCTGTTTGATTTCACCACACATCACAATTCATACTCCTGATCAAATTCTGCCTTCTGCTGAAGGTGTCCAAAAATAGGTCACATAGAAACTGCAAAAGCAGAGTTCTTGAATGTCCATAATGCTGGCTAAGAATATGTCCTCCTAACCAATGGAAATATTTCCATTTACTTCAGTAGGCATTAGATCAGGGCCTTAAACCTTAAAAAAAAAGCATAAAAAAAAATACAATCAGGAGATGAATGAGTGTAGTGAGCCATGCATTGTTCCCTATGGCCTTGATCCTGCCAACATTTATGCATGTAAATAACTTTATGCCCATGGCATGTCCTTTTAATCCTGATGGAATTATTCACGGGTGCAAAGTTGCTCACATAAATGTTTACAGAATTGGGTCTGTGCGTCCAACCCAGTGATTGGTCTTGTGATGCTGTAATATTTTGTAACACGCAACAGAGGGTCCTGTGTCACTTCGAGGTTCTTACCCACGAAAGCTTATGCTCCCAATACTTCTGTTAGTCTCAAAGGTGCCACAGGACCCTCTGTTGCTTTTTACAGATTCAGACTAACACGGCTACCCCTCTGATACTTGAATTTTGTAACACGCAACTCTCAGCTTATAGAATTTCCTTTGATTTAAAATGCCAATATCATTGACCAGGTAAAATTCAACAGCTCTTGCTCTAAGAGAAACAAAATGTCCAATCCTATTTTCTTTTTTTAATAGTGCTTCTTGTTTCTCTTGTTTACTTTAGTTGACTCACGCAGGGCATGCAAGCAAGTGCTTTGTTTGGCTGGTGCTTGAGTTGCCTGAGGTGGTGATTAGCAGCATAGCCTGGGATTTATCTCTCAGCTATCTCACTGAATTTCATTTTTTACTGGAGAACTATATTTGCCTGTGTCCGGTCTGTCTCTGTGGGACAGGAATGGATGGGTGGGTACATTTCCAGTGTGGTGGGCAGGAGTGGGGAAGAGATTAACTGCAGAATTCTCCCTGTTAAAGTTGTCTAGTTGTGCAGTCATGATCTCTCAGTCTCATGAGATTTGCCAAGTCCCAGGGGCTGGGGAAATATGTTGTCATGAAACAGCCTCTTGGGGATTCCAAAAGAAGTCATCTCAGGTGGGAACTATATTTACTTTTACTAAGTGTGTGGGCGGTTTTTCCTCCAAATTTAATAACATTCCACAAGATGCAAATAAAAAAAGTGAGTCTGCACAGATCAATAAGGTCTCAAGCTACTTCCTTCCATAGTGTACGTGTGGCTCCTGGCCAGTGCTAAGCTGATGTTTGATCTCTGACAGCACATCAAGAGTGCTGGGTTTGATGCAAAATTTCATCTATGCTATAAGAGAGCTTGACTTGGAAACAGCTAGGGAGAACTGTGTGCCTGGTCCATTACTTAAAGCTCGCAAATGTAGAGCGCACATCCTGTGACAGGACCTTGTCCAAGACCATTCGTGAAAATCAGCCTATCTTTAATAACATGTACCTCAGTATTATTTATTCACATTCTATATAATATGAAGTGGCGTATTGGATAGTGTGAATATTGGTAATGATTCTGAAGAATGCTTTTGGGGAGGGGGATTTAGAAATATACAGTTGATGGCAGGCACAATACCAAACTTAAGCAACACAGTCACATGGGTGGACCCCTTCATATGCACAGATCCCTACTGAAGACACTGATAGGACTGCATGACTCTCTACTGGATTAAGGCTTTAAACTATGTTTCTCTCATAGCAGAAGAGAGCTGGTGGCTCAGGGGATTGATCATTGTCCAGGAATTCATTCACCTCTGAATTACAGGATCAAAGCCAGTCCATCTCTGTAGTGACAGACTTCTTACTATTTGATGGCAGCTCAATTGTCTGGATGAAATGAGCTTTGATGGTTTCACTAGACAGGTGCGCACATTGCAAAAGCACCATCACACCAGGATCTAATTTGCTGGCAGCATCAGCAGAGCCCCTCAACGCAGAGAATGAGCTATCCTGTCACCGCCATGAAGTGGATACATTAGAAGCAAGAGGAAGACCAAAGACAGGGTAGGCCCACTGCTCAGTGAAGAGGGAGAAACAGTAACAGGAAACTTGGAAATGGCAGAGATGCTTAATGACTTCTTTGTTTCGGTCTTCACTGAGAAGTCTGAAGGAATGCCTAACATAGTGAATGCTAATGGGAAGGGGGTAGGTTTAGCAGATAAAATAAAAAAAGAACAAGTTAAAAATCACTTAGAAAAGTTAGATGCCTGCAAGTCACCAAGGCCTGATGAAATGCATCCTAGAATACTCAAGGAGCTAATAGAGGAGGTATCTGAGCCTCTAGCTATTATCTTTGGAAAATCATGGGAGACGGGAGAGATTCCAGAAGACTGGAAAAGGGCAAATATAGTGCCCATCTATAAAAAGGGAAATAAAAACAACCCAGGAAATTACAGACCAGTTAGTTTAACTTCTGTGCCAGGGAAGATAATGGAGCAAGTAATTAAGGAAATCATCTGCAAACACTTGGAAGGTAGTAAGGTGATAGGGAATAGCCAGCATGGATTTGTAAAGAACAAATCATGTCAAACCAATCTGATAGCTTTCTTTGATAGGATAACGAGTCTTGTGGATAAGGGAGAAGCTGTGGATGTGGTATACCTAGACTTTAGTAAGGCATTTCATACGGTCTCGCATGATATTCTTATTGATAAACTAGGCAAATACAATTTAGATGGGGCTACTATAAGGTGGGTGCATAACTGGCTGGATAACCATACTCAGAGAGTTGTTATTAATGGTTCCCAATCCTGCTGGAAAGGCATAACAAGTGGGGTTCCGCAGGGGTCTGTTTTGGGACCGGCTCTGTTCAATATCTTCATTAACGACTTAGATATTGGCATAGAAAGTACGCTTATTAAGTTTGCGGATGATACCAAACTGGGAGGGATTGCAACTGCTTTGGAGGACAGGGTCATAATTCAAAATGATCTGGACAAATTAGAGAAATGGTCTGAGTTAAACAGGATGAAGTTTAACAAAGACAAATGCAAAGTGCTCCATTTAGGAAGAAAATATCAGTTTCACACATACAGAATGGGAAGAGACTGTCTAGGAAGGAGTACGGCAGAAAGGGATCTAGGGGTTATAGTGGACCACAAGCTAAATATGAGTCAACAGTGTGATGCTGTTGCAAAAAAAGCAAACATGATTCTGGGATGTATTAACAGGTGTGTTGTGAGCAAGACGCGATAAGTCATTTTTCCGCTCTACTCTGCTCTGGTTAGGCCTCAGCTGGAGTATTGTGTCCAGTTCTGGGCACCGCATTTCAAGAAAGATGTGGAGAAATTGGAGAGGATCCAGAGAAGAGCAACAAGAATGATTAAAGGTCTTGAGAACATGACCTATGAAGGAAGGCTGAAAGAATTGGGTTTGTTTAGTTTGGAAAAGAGAAGACTGAGATGGGACATGATAGCAGTTTTCAGGTATCTAAAAGGGTGTCATAAGGAGGAGGGAGAAAACTTGTTCACCTTAGCCTCTAAGGATAGAACAAGAAGCAATGGGCTTAAACTGCAGCAAGGGAGGTTTAGGTTGGACATTAGGAAAAAGTTCCTAACTGTCAGGGTGGTTAAACACTGGAATAAATTGCCTAGGGAGGTTGTGGAATCTCCATCTCTGGAGATATTTAAGAGTAGGTTAGATAAATGTCTATCAGGGATGGTCTAGACAGTATTTGGTCCTGCCATGCGGGCAGGGGACTGGACTCGATGACCTCTCGAGGTCCCTTCCAGTCCTAGAATCTATGAATCTATGAAGTAATTCCTCTAGGACAGGGTTGAGACTGGAGTTATTGGTTTTTTAAAAAAAAAAGTGAATGGAAATGTTAGTAAATTCTAACACATGTTGAATTCCATTACGTTTTGTAACAGTCCGGGATTTTTTTTAATTCTCTGAATTTCCCTCTGAATTTCAGGACAAGTTTGAAAATTTCTCATATAGGGTGACCAGACAGCAAGTGTGAAAAATCGGGACAGGGGTGAGGGGGGTAATAGGAGCCTATATAAGAAAAAGACCCCAAAATCGGGACAGTCCCTATAAAATCGGGACACCTGGTCACTCTATTCTCATATCCAAGAAGACCTATCTTATGATTATGCTGACCAATCACAAGTTACACAATAGCACTACAAAAACCAAACAACTAAACAAAAACCCACCCCAAACCATGCAGATGTCTAAAGACATATGCTGCTTTGATTATCCAGTTTCTACTCCTATTAGTTTTCCGGCCATATTTCACTTTCCTGCTCTTAGCCTCATGTACTGTATATGCTCAACACATTCCCCCAGTTGGATGTACTCTTTGTTACTGCTAGCTGTTTCATGTTGCAAATGAATGTATTATTTAATCAAGGGGAAAGCGTAGATAACAGTGAGCTTTGAGCCTACATTAGCTAACTGAAGAATCCGTTGAATAATACAATATGATTCAAATCTTCACAAAAATCCCAGAGTGCCTTGCCAAAATCAGAAAGAGCAAATACATCAAAACACTGTGCTAATCAAAGCAGGCTTAACATGTAAGTCTTCAGTTTAGGTCTTTAAAAAAAAAATCACCAGCAGAAGTTTCCAACCTAACACATGCAGATAAAGAACTCCAAAAGCAAAAGGCATACTGTTACATCTAAAATACCCAACATCCAAAATTTTGCTCTGGGCGCTAATAGATTATATGCCGAGGGAAGAAGAAATCCTAAGGAATCTATGTTACAATCATATTTGTAAGGTACGGTGCAGGAAAACTGAAACCTGTAAACAACTTCTCCTGATGTTTCACTGGAAACCACGTGCCAAATCTTCTGCCTTGCGGAGAACTGCTTGAATGCAGCTCCCCGGTCCCAGCGGAGTTTAAAGCAACTTAAGGGCTGCTCTAAACATCTGCCCCTCACTACCACCCCCCAGGACTTGATGCCAGTTGGGATTGATGGAGCAAAGTGCATTCCTACCACGCACTTTTCCATGCCCCTACACTGGGGCCAAGAGAGGAAATGGCATAGGACCCAGCTACATGGCTTTATGCCAGCTGAGAGCGCCCTCAACTGGCCAGATATGAATAGATTTCAGCCCCTTTGGAGAAAATCTGTTCCCAGGATACTTAGAATCCTGGCAGCACCCTTTTGTCTTGGGCCTGGTCTACACTACCCGCCTGAATCGGCGGGTAGAAATCGACCTCTCGGAGATCGATTTATCGCGTCTCGTCAGGACGCGACAATCGATCCCCGAATCGACGCTCTTACTCCACCAGCGAAGGTGGGAGTAAGAGCCGTCGACGGGAAGCCGCGGAGGTCGATTTTGCCGCCGTCCTCACAGCGGGGTAAGTCGGCTGCGATACGTCGAATTCAGCTACGCTATTCGCGTAGCTGAATTTGCGTATCTTAAATCGACCCCCCCCTGTAGTGTAGATGTAGCCTTAGTGGTAATTATCTGAGTTTTCCTCTCTACCATATTTGTAACGTGCCCATCACTGCAGTATCTAGGCACCAACTAGAGAGGGTCTTGAACTGGAACTTTCAATCAAAAATTCCCATGATTTTTTTTTTTCTTTTTTTGGGAGGGAAACGGGGAGTAAACATTCTGGATTCAAGTCCTTGGATTTGAACCAACCCATGCAGTTTTTGTTTCAGGCTTATTCAGAATCAGTTAAAATGCAGCCAAAGATACAGGGGGGGAAATCATGAGAAACAACTAATCTCTCAATATTCCCAACATTTTGGGCCAGAATCTTGTAAGAACAGCTCGTGAGATTTCATCTGTGTTGAAACTGAACCGAAACTTTAGCCCAGGGTTGTCCTTGAATCTGAACTCCAGTCACCACCCTAAAGCTAATCCAGAACTGAACGTTTTCCCTTGGTCCATGTCTAGATGTAATCAATGTACAAAATGTTCCATTTGGGAAGACCTCCGAGAAGAAAACTGAAGAACTGTACCCGAAACACCAAAAAAGCATGGCTCCATGATTTGTTATATTCCTGGGAAAGGTAGCATCATACTGTCCTTATAATGCTCTTATCAGTATGTCAATTTCAGATGACTGAGTATAATGATCACTGAAATCTACCTCTTTCCTCTCATGTTATTTCTCGCCGGTGAAGGACCTAGCATTATGTCTCAAATGAAAAACAGAAGAGAGGGAAACATAACAAGCCTACTATCAAGAAAAGTTCAGTTTCATCATTACTGAGGCCCATGCTGTTTATGTAACATCCAAGCTTTGATTTCATTAAAGCACAGCACAGCAATCTGCTTGGCTGGGATTCTTGGGAGAAGGCCCATAAATTAAGTAGCATCCTCAATTCCACATGCTCCAAGGATGAACATTGTGATGGCAGCAGTTTTAGACAAATCTCAGACACTGGAACATACATACTCAAGATAACAAAGACCCTAATATGGAAGATGAACATAAAGTGTTTTTTAAAAAAACTAGGGAAATTCCTAAGTAAAAAAACCACAACTTTGTTAATCTGGAGTTAAGCTTTAAAAAAATCCTTTTACAGACCTAGTGGAGCAATATGATCTCCTCAATAATTAATTAAATCAGAGTAGCACTTAGAGGCCCCAAATGAGATCAACTGAGCCCCCACTGTGCTATGTATTCACACAGTGAGAGAGAGAGCCCCAGCCCCAAAAAACCTGGAGTCCAAACAGACAAAATAAAAGTTGGACGGAGAAACCGAGCACATAGGTGTGAACTGACTTGTCCAAGGTCATAGTCAGAACCATGGCTAGAGCCCAAGGTTCCTGATTCCTGGGCCAATGCTTTATCCACTATTAAATACTTCCAACTGTGAATTTTACCGATTAAAAGAATTGTGTTAAGTGTTAAACATGTCAAATAGTCTGGGCTAGTATTCACTCTGCAAAGAGTGAAATTTACCCCTGTGTGTAAGGCCAAGCATGTGTCTCTAAGCACAGGTCTCGGTGCTGCTTCCTGGGGTGAATTTCATCCAATGTGAAGATGACATGTTAGGGGCATTTGTCTTCAGACACCTTTATGTTGGCTTTATGTATAATCCTCTAGATCTTCAGCCTGCTGCTTGATGACATTACCACGGTATTTGCTGCTTAGCCTCATGCTGTAATATTCTTATTTTTATTTTGAACCATCCCTATTTTCACCCTTACAAACCCAATCTGTCTCTGCCTCAGTTTTTGCTGCCAATTGGAGAAAGAGACAAGTTTCTGCTTCAGCTTCCTGATTTCTTTATTGTCAGGGGGCCTTTCATCTTTCCCTTCCTGGTGGGAAGCCTTATCCAGCCTTATCAGCTGCATTTGGCTGGGTGTTGGTGACAAGTACTTGAAACAACAAAAGTCTGTTATCTCTTATTCACTGTCTTATGTGACTAATTTGTAGGGAAGGAGGCTTAAAGGAGCAGCTCTTGGTATAATTCAATATAAACGGGCCATTGCTTGGCAAGGGTTTGACTGAAACATCTCCTTGCCACGCTAAATGAAAGGGTAGTTTAATTCACAGATGACTCTTGGCTATTCATCGCCCTTTGTTCTCCTCTCCAGTTATGTGGTAGGCATTGAGCTTTATTTGCAGGCAGTGTTTTGGGTGTTTACCAAGTCAATCAGGACTGTTTGTATATTTTCCCAGCTTAATGCAAATTTTTTTGTTGAGGGCATGTTGCATATTTTGGGCATGTTTCCCTTTCTTTGTCGACAGACTTGTATGAAAGATCAGCCCTCGTTTCCTGCCAGAAAACCTCTAGTCCACCCCATCAGAGTACAGGGCAACTGCACCCATATTTCCCCTCCATAGCTCACCAAGGGCACCTGCTCTCAGGATTCCAGCTCCCCGGACATGTGCCTTTCTGGTTCGAGACCCCCTGTCTCTCTCCCTTCTCATTAGGATATTTCCAGGCTTCCTAGTTCCCTGTCTTCACTGTGTCATTCCCAGCACAGATGGGTTGCCCAAGGACAACCGCTTGCTTTCTCTTCCGAGACGGTTAACAGGTGTAATTGCTACAGTTATAAGGTACCGCACAGCGCTACCTATGCAAGGCTACTTCATTCTTAAGGTAAAAGAGCAATACAGAGAAAACATTAAAAACCATAAAAGGACCGTCACACATGCTAATAAACTTACCGGAGTTCTCCCCAACCCTAACATGGATTCTGGCAGAATCAGCCCTGATCACGTGTGTTTCATTCTAGAAGTGGTCATACCATACTCTAGCATCCATTCATGTGGGATGTTTGGGGATTTTCATTTACCTACCGAACGATTCAGCCTTTTTTTTTTAAGCACACCCCCACTCGCATTTCATTCCTTTACTAAATTTTAGTATGTGAACTAAACATAATCCACACTGTAGTTAAATAAAAGGCAATGAAATCCAGTCAGTGCCAGGACCTATGCTGAAAGAATATTAAGGCTGGGAACAAAAATGAAAGCGGGGAAAGTCGTAATTAAACAGGGAAAGCAGAACATCCTACAATGCCCAATCAAAAGTGTTTTGACCACTTAACTCCATTTCTATTCCAGCAGCTACACCACATTGGCCTCTAGTCTCATTAGATCTCACGCGCTGATCAGGTTAGGTGTGGGTCTGGGTCAGTACTTGGTTAGGAGATGTCAGGGGGGAAACTGCTCTGTTGCCGTAGGTGGCCCTTGCCAAGTCAGTTGTGCTGAACCAGTAACCCGGCATGGGGCTAGAGATATTGTCTTTCTTACGCGTAAAAGCTTTTTCCCTTTGTGCACATTGAAAAGCACTTTCTTTTTTTGGATAGGTGGGGGGAGAAGGAGATGGGGGGGCAAAATCATGGTTTTTGCCCCAGTGTCCTGCCGAAATTTCAGTCAGGGTAATACAACTACATACCCTAGGTATATGTCCATTTGCTGGAATTGGAAACAGTGTTTTTCTTTGCTTTGTATCCCTAAACTTTGGGGTAATATTGCTGGTGTGGTTATAATGGCTGCCATGTTCCACCCAGAGGCAGCTGCATTTCAGTGATGGGTGTCGTGACACCAACAAGGGCAGAGGCTGCAATTCCATAGCGCTTTCTGAGGCTGGCTAAAGGCATCATACACCTGGGTGGAGCTAAGAAAATATTTAGTGGTGTGATTTATCCAGGCATTGGGAAAACACAGACCATTTCATTCTAACATCCCTACATTTCTGTCCTTTTTAAGGGACTGGTCTGGCCCCTCCGATTATGTGACTGGAGGGGACAATGCAGATAGAATCACCCTCTCATACCATTTTCCCTGAAGCTCGTGGGAGTGCTGGGTCTGGGAAAGGGAGGAAGAGGGGCCCAACCATTCTCTGCAGCACTAGAGCCTGTACAGCCCAGGGATTTCTGCCTGGAAAGTCCACGGGGGATTAATAGCGCAGCAGTGCAGAGATCAGTGCTGGTTGCTGAGCAGCAACCATGGCTTTGAGCAATGGCAAAACATGGCTCTTACGGGAGCCACAGAAGAAGGGCCACCACCAATGCAAGCAAAGAAGCAGCTGGAGGCTGCAACATGCTGCAGGCTGCAACATGCACACACAAATGCTACTTATGAACAGCACGCAAAGCTGTAATCAAAGCAGCTGGTCACGCTAAAGGGAGTAGACAGCCAGAGCTGGGACACTAGAGAAAAAATGCACAAGTACAATACTACCTTTTCCCTTTCATCCATCAGCACTGACGTGTGGGAGACATGAGAAACGACACTTGGCACACGGAGAGGAAAAGAAGGAGAAAGAGAAGAAGGGGGAAAGGCAACTCAGACATTCATCAGCTAACTAGCTCTTGCAGCACACACACCACACAGGAGAAGCTGCAGAAATCCACGCCAGTGTAAGCAGCTTCATGAAAGTTTAATGCCTAAGGGGATGCCTTGGACAAAGCCCATGTTTTAAATTCCATACAGCAGCCCTATAAATATCTGGAACGGATCATCCTCTGCTTATGCAGTGGCCCCATGTGCTACTGTAACCCACTGGCGAGGGTGTGTTACAGGTCCCCCTCTCTGCCTCATCACAAAGGATATCAGTCTGTCACAGCCTCCGCTAAGGCGCCTGGGATCTTTATTTCATGCAGTAGCAGTTCTGTGTGTGCACCAAGCTGGCAGCTACCAAACTACCCTGGAAGAGCATCTTCCCCACCCATTATATTGCTTGCCTGGTTCACCTTCACTGCGTTTCTCAATAGAGTCCAGTGCTCTGATGCTAAATTAGGCTACGCCAGCCCAGCAATCTAACTAGATCAAAGCTAGCTTCATTATGTCTACACATGCGGCAGTCACCTCCTGACTGCAGTGTAGTCCGACCTCCGGGGTTTGAAATGAAACGTGCTTAAACTCATTTGCTCATTAAGGATTAGGCCCTTGTCTCTTCATTAAATGTCCTTTATTTCATGTTTGGAGTAGAATCTTACCACTAAGCCCCAGCACAAGGCACTCCCATCGGTGTCCAGTGAAGTCAGGACAGGAGAGCTATTTCTGGCTCTGCTACTGACATGCTTCGTGACCTTGGCCAAATCACTTCTCTGCGCGGGTTCTCTGCCTGTAAAATGGGGATAATGATATGAACCTTTGTGGAATAATGTGAGATATCTGGAGGGGAAGTTTGATAGCAGTAGTATTACTGGCGAGGACTTTGCATGAACCTTTCAACCATGCATCTCAAAAAGTGCTATACAAGCAGGCACTAAATGTTACCATCAATTTACAGGTGCATGCTCTAGATCAGAAAGGTGAAGTGACTATCCAAGATCACACAGGTAGGCAGAAGCAAAGCAAGGTATAGTAGACACACCACTCCCTCCCAAGTCTGTAAAATCAACAAAAATGTCAATTTCTCACGTTTCTGCAAGGCTAGCTTGGCACTACTATATGTGGGAGGAGCACTGTCCTAACCCTTTCCGGGAAAACGTGTGGAATAAGTCATCTCACTCTCTACCTCCAGTGAGAATGGAATTCCATGGACCTCATATGGCCCAAAAACGGGTTGGCCTCTTGCGCTGAAATTGCCAGTTCCTGAGCAATTGTCTGCCCTGGCTTTTCATCTGCAGTATTACCAACCTCAGGCATTCACACATCCATCTATCTGCTACATGGCTACACCACGGCAGTTAGCCACCTGAAATCACGGAAAAGCTTCCTAGCTGCAACGGAATCGCTTAAAAATCACCAACAGCGACACAATTGGGAAGGTTTCAAAGTAGCAGCCGTGTTAGTCTGTATCCGCAAAAAGAACAGGAGGACTTGTGGCATCTTAGAGACTAACAAATTTATTTCAGCATAAGCTTTCGTGGGCTACAGCTCACTTCTTCAGATGCATAGAGTGGAGGTGGTGCACAGGGCTCAAAATACTCAATGAGGATGTCAAAATGCACATTCAAGGGACACCATCATAGGACCTAATCACATCAGCCACACCATCAGAGGCTCGTTCACCTGCACATCTACCAATGTGATATATGCCGTCATGTGCCAGCAATGCCCCTCTGCCATGTACATTGGCCAAACCGGACAGTCTCTACGCAAAAGAATAAATGGACACAAATCAGACGTCAAGAATTATAACATTCAAAAACCAGTCAGAGAACACTTCAACCTCCCTGGTCACTCAATTACAGACCTAAAAGTCGCAATACTCCAACAACAAAAACTTCAAAAACAGACTCCAATGAGAAACTGCTGAATTGGAATTAATTTGCAAACTGGACACCATTAAATTAGGCTTGAACAAAGACTGGGAGTGGATGGGTCATTACACAAAGTAAAACTATTTCCCCATGCTAATTCCCCCCCTCCACACACTGTTACTCACACCTTCTTGCCAACTGTTGGAAATGGGCCATCCTGATATTCACTACAAAAGTTTTTTTTCTCCTGCTGATAATAGCCCCCTTAATTGATTAGTCTCATTATAGTTGGTATGGCAACACCCATTTTTTCATGTTCTCTGTGTATGTATACCTTCCTACTGCATTTTCCACTGCATGCATCCGATGAAGTGGGTTTTAGCCCACAAAAGCTTATACCCAAATAAATTTGTTAGTCTCTAAGGTGCCACAAGGACTCCTCGTTCTTTTTGCTGATACAGACTAACACGGCTACCACTCTGAAACCTGTCAAAATGCACACTGACATTGCCAAACGCCTCCCCGCAGGTGCCGAGAAGGATTGGTCAACCTGGAGTTGTTTAAATTTTCTCTTGCAGGTCACAAGTCACCATGAGGACATGGAGCTATTCCAATGACCCAGACACATGTGTCTGTGGTAAAGAACACAATGGAACATCTGTTGATCTGCCAGCTCCTGAAGGAACCATGCACCGTGGAAGATTTCGCCAAGGCTACAGACCAGGCTATATCGTGTGCCCAACCTCAAAAAACCTGTGATTGCGATGAAGGACAAAAGAAGAGGAAGGTTTTAAAAATATTGAGTCAGCCTCCTCAAAATCATGAGATTATCTTAAAAATCATGAGATTTTAAAAATAATCAATTCTGGGTTCTTTTTATTTGCTGTCTGGTTTTTGAGCTGTTTGGGGTCAGATTTCCAAGCTTTTCTCTGCAACCATGAGGATTAGAAACATATTTTTACACAGGAAAGCTGAAATTCTCATTTGACAGGAGCTGGGGCTTTAAAAGAATCACAGTGAAATTACAAGAGCTGGCAACATTGCAGCTAGGAGTGGCTGACATATGAAGCTTTCAAGAGTTTGCCATAGATACTAGATCCAAGTCAATATGTTAAAGGAATCAGCTCCCAATGAGCCTGATTTTCAGAGGTGCTGAGCATATGCAGCTCCCCATAGATTTTAACCAGAGCTGTGGGTGTTCAACACCTCTGAAAAATCAGGCATAGTGTATCTAGCTTCATCTGTAAAAATGAGAACCTTGGAATCCAGCATTGAATTGAACCTAATCCGTAAACTGTGAAATCAGATGCACTGCCAAATTTCAGCAGAGACATATTACAAGACCATTCACAACCGTGTTTGTGTGCAAAACTGGCAGGGTGCTAATTAAAGTCTCCCTCAATGATCTGTCCACAAAAATATTCCACTCGGGGCAGGGCAGAGAAATGAACCAGGTTCTCCTAGCTTTAGGAACAGATGCTGCCTGAGGAGACTTCTTCCGAGTATTGCTCCTCATCAGGTTCATTGCTCAAATGAGCTTTTAAAGGAATATCTGAAACGGACACGCTTTTTTTTTTTCTGGCAAAGCTGTGTTTGCAGGGCTCTGTTTGTTATAATGCAGCTGAGAATGATTGATGCCAAGATGATTAGTGTATGCAGCAGTAGGCAATGGTGTTTTACCAAGGACAGATTTAGCATGAGATTAAGAATGGGGTAGGTGGCTTTTCTTACACTGAGTTAATTGATTGCCATTTAATTCAAGGTAGTTAACACATTTGTCAAGGTTAATGTGAACACTTGCCAAATGTTTTTTCTTTACCCAAAATTTGGCAAATCGATTCACTCGAGGTAAAATGTTGATAAATGCAAAGTAATGCACTCTGGAAATCATAATCCCGACTATACATACAAAATGATGTGGTCTAAATTAGCGGTTACCACTCAAGAATGAGAATTTGGAGTCATCATGGATAGTTCTCTGAAAACAACTGCTCAACAGGCAGAGGCAGTCAAAAAAGCTAACAGACTGTTAGGAACCATTAGGTAAGGAATAGACAGTAAAACAGAAAATATCATCATGCCACTATACAAATCCATGGTATGCTCACACCTTGAATGCTGTGTGCAGTTCTGGTTGCCACATCTCAAAAAAGATATAGTAGAATTGGAAAAGGTGGAGAGCAGGGCAACAAAAATGATTAGGGTATGGAACAGCTTCCATCTGAGGAGAGATTAAAAAGACTGGGACTGTTCAGTTTAGAAAAGAGACAACTGAGGGGGCATATGATAGAGATCTATAAAATCATGAATGGTGTGGAGAAAAAGTGTTATTTCCCCCTTTACATAACGCAAGAACTAAGGATCACCCACTGAAATTACTAGGCCACAGATTTAAAACAAACATAAGGAAGTACTTCTTCATATAACACACAGTGAACCTGTGGAACTCATTGCCAGGGAATGCTGTGAAGGCTGAAAATATAACTGGGTTCAAAAAATAATTAGATACGTTCATGGAGGATAGGTCCATCAATGGCTATTAGTCAAGATGGTCAGGGATGCAACCCCATGCTCTTGGTGTCCCTAACCCCCTGACTGCCAGAAGCTGGGATCGGATGAGGGGATGGATCACTCGATAATTGCCCTGTTCTGTTCATTCCCTCTGAAGCATCTGGCACTGGCCACTGTTGGAAGACAGGATACTGGGCTAGAAGGACCATTGGTGTGGCCCAGTATGGCCATTCTTATTTTCTTAAAAAGTCTAGTGTGGATATACTCTTGAATTAGCAAGTATAAGTCAGATGGTCTCTGTCATAGTTCAGGCAACTGCATCCATATTTTGCCTGTGGTCCATCAAGGGCCCGCACTTTACACTTCTGGCTCCCAGTGGTGACCTCTCATGGGTGGAGACCCGTGACTCACTGCCTCCTGACTGGAGATTTCAGGGCTTGCTGATCTCCCCAGCAAGCCAGTCTGCCTAAAAGGCCAGAGCCTGTGTTGTGCCTTGTCTTCAAGGGCTGTGACCAGTGTATTGCCCACAGTTATAAGTTACTACATAGCTGAGAAAAGCAAGCACCTTTATTCTTAAGGTAAAAGCATTACAGAGAAAACATATTAAAACAATAAAAGAACCTCTACACATGCTAGAATGCTTACCAGAGATCACCAGGGGCTCTGATTTCAGTGCTTCAAAACTCACAACTGGGTTTTCCCATGGTTGCAAGTTCATCCATCTTAGATCCAGAACCAGAACCAAGACTGGGCAGATCAGCCATTTCTTTATATAGCTTTGGCCTTTGATCATCGCCTCCTATAACAGGTAATCAGCAGGCAGTGACCCTCTCCCTATGGTGTAGCTTCAAAAAACTACATTTTTGCATAACTAGAGTTGGGGAATTGACATGAACTTCTCCTGAGGAATTCTCCAGGAACTCCAGTAACACATATTGTCCCACAAGTCCATCCTTGTCTGGCACATTTTCAATATAGTCTTTTGAACTCCCAGGTCTCACATCTGTCACATCTCCCCCGCATCCCCTGAGATGTTATATACAATCCTGGTTCACAATAGTGCATACACTTAATACAATAAGGTCTTCCAAGAATATTGCAGGAAATTGCCATATCTGTCAGTCTCAGAATTTAGGTAGTTCGCTAAGCCCTACTGACTTGGAAGAGTTTTCCCAAAGCCATGGTACTTATTACTTGCTCTCAACTGTCTGAGCTGCTAATGTGAGAAATGACTCAGCAGATCTGTAATGGGAAATAAAGCCTTTTAGCTCCAGGTCACCAGTTTAGTTCTGTGACTGAACATCATTATAATCTAATGCTGGTCGGGAATTTTCGACAAAACATTTTTTCATCAAAACTGATTTGTTGAAACGTAACTTTTCACAGGAAAGGGTCAGTTTCAAATTTCCTGTGTCCATTTTTTGTGAAGTTGTTGAAATGGCCATTTTTGACATTTTCAAAGTGAAATGAACTTGTAGTTCAAAATAACAATTTCAAAAATCTAAATTAATTTAGAGTAAAAATAATTACAGTTCAAACTAAATCTTTTGGAATTATTGAAATGAAGCATTTCAATTGACTGGAACTAAAAAAAATTTTGGTGTGTAAAAATTTTCAAGATTTTAACATTTTGTCCTGATTTGAGATGGGGAAATTTTATCAAAGTCTCAAAACTATTCGCAGAGCGGGAAAACTACTTTCCACCCAGTTCTTTTATAATCTGTGGAGTGGCTGGTGTGAAATGAGCGGGTGGTCTCTGTCTAGTCCTAAGCATCCATGTCACAAACCCCACTATCACAAAGATCAGTAATTGGCAATCCTGCGATGATCTCCAGAGAGCAATCAACCATTGAAGGGGACACTGAATGACAGAACTATCCATTTCTCCAGGCCAGACCTCACACGGCATGGAGAATCTTGCCCAGACTCTGTCCATCAGTACCTGCTTTGTGGACAGAACACTTCACGCTGACAGACTGTGTGTGTGGCTCTCTCACTCTGCAGCTACGGGGCTTTTCCCCTTGTTCATTCAGTTGTCTGTACAGAGTTCCTATGGGTGGCATCCTCTGACACCCTGGACTCCTTGTTGGAGCAGTGGGTCAGTGTAGGGTTTTCTGTGTAGGGTTTCCCTTGTTCTGACCCTGCACCCCGACCCTATATTTTTCAATTTTGTCTCTCAATCTGTGGATTACTAGGCTCTATAGCCCCTTCCTCACCTCAGAGGATGGGCCTTTTCTTGCTTTTCTGAGCTCCGCCCACCAATCTCAGTTATCAAATAGGATGGCACCTTCCACTTGCCCTGAATTTAAATGAGTGGGGTTGGTGGGATAAAAATGTATTTCTAGCTCTGAATAATTAGATTCAGAAAACATTGTATCTTGAAACATTGTGCAGTGCATCTACAGAGTACTTCTGTTCAACTTTGTTCATACTAAAGTTCTATATTAAATGTTACTTTAAAAAATCATTAGTAGCTGTAACTACCAACTGGAAAGAAACAAGCTACTAATCCTTATACTTTAAAAGTAGTGGGCAGGCACTTACTCAATACAGTTTAGTCTTACTGATGTACACCCCAAACACAGAGGTAAACCCTGAACACTACTTAGAAATGTAACATTTAGGTGGAATAAAGAACATTTCCTACTGGGATATATAATAGAGACAAATTATTATAATAAAAACATTTCTATAGCGATGGAATTTGACATGGTGCTATAAAGCGCATAGGTCAGATATACCCCCTGTCCCAAAGAACTTACGATCTAAACACAACAAGACAAACCCAAGAATTCCATTCCATCATCTGCCCCTGATTCTTTGGCCCAAATGACTTGCTCATGTCCCTTTAAGCCCAGAGGAGAAGGTGCCATCTATGCTTTTCCCACAAAGACATGTTGCTAGATTTATTATTTTCCATACTAAAGGGCTGTAGAGTAGAACTTCGGCAATTCGGTGTCTTACTGCAGGCAAGAATGTCATTTTACAATCTGCCCTAGGATCACCCAGACAAAACGAGACTCAGGGAGCCACAATCTGCCTCCTCTCTATTCTGCTCTGCCTGGGTTCTTAGAATGTGCTCGTCAGTGTAGTATCTGAGTGCCTTCCAGTAATGCACTGAGCAGTGTGACTAACATCTGTTACATATTTATTCTCATCTTCTCTGCAGGGGGGAGAAGTGTCTATATATGAGCAAAACGGGCAAAGCGCTAATTGTGATGTCTATGTTAGAACAGGCAGGTCAAAGAAACACGCCTTGGACTTGGAGCTAAGGAGAGGTGGTTTGGGATGGTCCTTAGTTCCTGAGGGAGTTCATTCCACAGTCTCAGGCCAGCCCCTGAGGAAGCTCTGTCTCCCGGTATTCCCCTATTCTGGAGAGGACGTACGCAACACGAGCGCTATAACTGGCTCAGGATACACTAGCCAGCACATTGCAGGGGTAAGGAGCTGATGCTCCGCCTATTCCCCGTCCCATCCCCACCTACATGCATGAGGTGTAGGGGAAGCAGCGGCCCTGTGAGGAGGCTGCTCCTCTCCAGGCTGCTGCCTGTGATATAGATACTCGGCCCAGGGAAGTAAGAGAATACTGTGTATCTTCTTACTCCTCCAGGGGACATGCAGGATGGCTCACCTCCTGATCCTGCAGCATTGCTAGAAATTGTGGGGCAGATCCTCTGCTGGCGTCACTTCAATGGAGCGCTGCTGATTTGCACCAGTGAAGGAGCTGACCTTCTGTTTGTCCCTTTTTAACTCAGAAACCTCTTGCTGCTCTTCCGCTCTGCTCCAAGAATGAAGTACAGATTGCCCGGCTAATCCCATTTCTGGCCCGGTGCTGATACAGAACCTCTCAGAGAATTAGAGTAGTCGTGGCCTGCTGGGTGAATCCCCCTCCTAGCTTTTGGGTATGTCTACACAGCAAAACCCCCTGGCAGCAAGGTTCAGCGTCTGGGTCTGCTGGCTTGGTCTTACAGTGCAGGACTTAAAAATAAAAGTGTTGACATTTGGGCTCAGGCTGGAGCCAGGTTCTGAGACTCTTCCCCCCCGATGGGTTTCAGAGCCCAGGCTCCAGTCCGAGCCTGATTGTCTACACAGTTATTTTTAGCCCCACAAACCCCAGTCAGTTGGCCCAGCCTCTGAGACTTGCTGCCATGGGTCTTTTACCACTGTGTACACATACACATACCCGATGTTAATCCTCACTGAAGAATCCTGTAACTGCCCCCCCTGAAATACAGCAGGTGTCTGTTGATATCTGCCAGCATCCAGGAATGTGCACCACCTGGGGGCAGCCATGTGGCCAGGGCATGCTGGCAGAACCCTGGTTTAAGAGACGCTATTTGGAGAATGAAGAACAGGTTCCCTGCCTACTACTGCACACTGAGTCCCAGTAACTAAAGGCACCAATATACTGAGACTTTGTTTCGTATGGTAAAAACTGCTCCAAGCAGCTGACATGAATTTTCATAAATATTTCCCTTTCTTTGTGTCTAGTTTTGCTTCAGTGTGCCTCGACAGCCTGAAAGGAATTAAACAGATATTTAATGAGCATCACCAGCAGAAACCTGTGGAGTTGGAACAGTGTCCCAATAAACTAGCTAGACAAGAACCTTTGAAAGCGCTCATGCAGTTGTGTGCATTGTAGCTAGCTTTTCATTTCCCAGGAAGCGATGTGTAAAGAGAAGATTGTTCAATGCTTTTACCAGACTTTACACTATAGCCTGCAGGTATTTCAGTGGTATCTACTCCCAGATACGATCCTTCCACAGAACAGGTATGCACCGATGACACCGAATACTGGTTAGACTAGAGTTATAGCGAAAAGAAAAGAAAACCTCCCCTATCCTGGGCAGCAGTGGCCTTTGACATCATTTTAAAGAAAACTCAGACATAAACCAAAATCCAGCAGCTTCTCTCATAACCAGAAAATAACCAATCTGAGCTAACAATTCAATCCCAACCACAGTGGAATAAGAACACACTTGGAAATCTGCTTGCGGGCAGTGTGTCATTTCTCTGGATTGAGGAAGAAGGTATTTGGTTCTGTACATCCCCAATGGGAGACCTGGAGACGGCCTCATCTTCATTATTAGTTCCCTCCTGTCCTTGATATCCTGCAGTGTAGTCATCATAGAATATCAGGGTTAGAAGGGACCTCAGGAGGTCATCTAGTCCAACCCCCTGCTCAAAGCAGGACCAATCCCCAGACAGATTTTTACCCCAGTTCCCTAAATGGCCCCCTCAAGGATTGAACTCACAACCCTGGGTTTAGCAGGCCAATGCTCAAACCACTGAGCTATCCCTCCCCCCTTGGCCACAACTGTCTGCAGGATCAGGTTCTTTGGAAACCAGGCTGCCCAGTCAGAGTGGGTTTGATGCAAAGCGGAGGCACAGCTGCAGGCAGCAGCACGACACATGGCTGGCTACAGAGTAGAAGGGACGACGGGCTGGGAAGGAAGAATCTGTCTGCAGGAGCCTCACAGCTTTTGGGGTGGTACTGGACCCGCTTTTAGCCCTAGCCCATTTGACCTGGGACAGCCATACCACAATCTGGATTTTAAAGTCTGATTTAAATAAGATCTCATGAGACGTTTTCATTGGTAGAACTCCATCCTCTTGTTCTGTAATGCGAGCCTGAGGCATTCGCTTAGATTTGAAAGAATGCCAGAGGATGGCAGCTCTGGGATCGACACCACACTGGGCTGGAAAGTCGCTTCTAAGTCAGGTTTCAGAGTAGCAGCCGTGTTAGTCTGTATCCGCAAAAAGAACAGGAGTACTTGTGGCACCTTAGAGACTAACAAATTTATTAGAGCATAAGCTTTCGTGGGCTACAGCCCACTTCTTTGGATGCATATAGAGTGAAACATATATTGAGGAGATATATATACACACATACAGAGAGCATGAACAGGTGGGAGTTGTCTTACCAACTCTGAGAGGCCAATTAAGTAAGAGAAAAAACTTTTGAAGTGATAATCAAGATAGCTCAGTTCAGACAGTTTGATAAGAAGCAAGTGTGAAAATACTTACAAGGGGAGATAGATTCAATGTTTGTAATGGCTCAGCCATTCCCAGTCCTTATTTAATCCTGAGTTGATTGTGTCTAGTTTGCATATCAATTCCAGCTCAGCAGTCTCTCGTTGGAGTCTGTTTTTGAAGTTTTTCTGTTTTAAGATAGCCACCCGCAGGTCTGTCATAGAATGGCCAGACAGGTTAAAGTGTTCTCCCACTGGTTTTTGAGTATTATGATTCCTGATGTCAGATTTGTGTCCATTAATTCTTTTGCATAGAGACTGTCCGGTTTGGCCAACGTACATGGCAGAGGGGCATTGCTGGCACATGATGGCATATATATATTAAATAAGGACTGGGAATGGCTGAGCAATTACAAACATTGAATCTATCTCCCCTTGTAAGTATTTTCACACTTGCTTCTTATCAAACTGTCTGTACTGAGCTATCTTGATTATCACTTCAAAAGTTTTTTTTCTCTTACTTAATTGGCCTCTCAGAGTTGGTAAGACAACTCCCACCTGTTCATGCTCTCTGTATGTGTGTATATATATATCTCCTCAATATATGTTTCACTCTATATGCATCCAAAGAAGTGGGTTGTAGCCCACGAAAGCTTATGCTCTAATAAATTTGTTAGTCTCTAAGGTGCCACAAGTGCTTCTAAGTCAGATGGCTGCAATGTAGAAAGCAACCTCTCCCCCCCCCCCCCCCGCTTCTGCTGATAAAGATATGTGTACATTTGTATTGCCTTTGTCCTTCACATACTGTAGTGAAGCAGGGAGGGGGCGGAGACATCAAGGGTTTTAGGATTATGGAAAAAATTCAACAGCAGCACTATCAGTTTTACACACTGCCTTGAGTAGAAAGCAGCCCTAAGCAGCGTAAGATGAAGGGAGTTGTTCTCTCTCAACTATTAAAAATAATCATTTACATTCAGCACTTGGAACTCGATTTCAAACATGGAGTTTGGGGTGTTTGGATCTGGAGTTTCACTTTGGCCCATTATAAAAGAAAAAGGCCATTTAAATAATAATTAACACTTAGCAGCTATACAATGCTCTTCATCGACAGAGGATGGTGATAGTTCCTAGTTCTTATATAGCACCTTTCGTTAGTAGATTGCAAAGCACTTTTCAAAGGAGGTCATTATTATCACCTCTATTTTATAGACACATAGGGAGGTGAAATGACTTTTGCATAAGGTCACAGAGAGGACTCCATGGCAGAGCTGAGACCAGAACCCAGATCTTCTTACTCCCTCCCTTGGGATCTGGCCGCTGGGTGATACAGCTGTAAGCCATGTACAAAAGCCATTAAGTCCTTTGAATATCATCTCATTTCACTCTGCAATGGCATTAGTCCACACCTGACTTTGTGCCATTAGGGCCCCTCCCCGCACTGCCCTCTGTTACTCTTCATACATTATGACCATGCTCTTTCAACCAAGAGGGTGCAAAGTAACCCGTCAATTATCCTGTCTCTTTGAGAAAGGGCTGCCATTTCTATCGCAACTATGAATATCTGGCAAAACTGTTCAGGCTCACAGCTTGTTGTTTAACAAGATTACGGAAGAAGAATCGTTTTCTAAAGCTGCCCCTAGCTTAATGATGGTGGCCAACTATTCTGATTCTAGTGAACAAAACCCTTCAAGTTCAATGGGCAAAGCTTCCAGTGCCTTTTTATACAGGGTCTTTGTTCACAGGCTAGGAAAACACATTAGCTACACCACTTTAACATAGCACAGACCTGGTTCAGGCTATGAAATTTGAAACAAGCAGGTGGACGGTCTTGTGGTTAAGGCACTGGGCTGGCGATCAGGGAATCGCTCCCCAGATTTCCTGTGTGACCTTGGGCAAGCCTCTTACTCTCTCTGTGCCTCAGTTCTCCGGCTATAAAACAGAGAAAATTCTCCCTTTCTGCCACCTTGCATTTTATCCGGGCAGGGACTGTCTCTTATTATGAATTTGTACAGCACCTAGCACAGTGGGGCTCAGATCTAAGTTGGACCCCTACGTGCTACAGTAATACTCATAGACACATAGACTTTAAGGTGAGAAAGGACCATCACGATCATCCAGTCTGACCTCCTGCACACTGCAGGCCACAGAACCTCACCCACCACTCCTGTAATAGACCCCGACCTCTGGCTGAGTTACTGAAGTCCTCAGATCATGATGTAAGGACTTCAAGTTACAGAGAATCCACCATTTAAACTAGTTTAAACCTGAAAGTGACCTGTGCCCCATGCTGTGGAGGAAGGTGAAAAACAAACAAGCACTGTTTACATGTCCAAGTGGTTGTGAGTGGTTCAACACTCAGGACACTTCAGTACTTCCTTGTGTTCCCCTCCTAATTCCAATAAAATGCAGCAGAGACCTTTTCCCAGCTTTGAGTTTTTCTATTTGAAAAATTACAGGAGTTACTTTTTAAAATTAAGGTAGCAACCCCCACTGATAAATTAAACAAAGCAGCCTCTCTCCAAACACTGCAAACTGCACCACCAGCCTTAATTAGATCTTGAAGCCTGGCTGTGAAAATTAGGGCCTTTAATTTGTAAGTTACAGTAACTTTCTAGCATTTATTAACTAGCAGCTTCAAATTCTAGGGTTCATACCATTGTATATCATCATTCAGGCTTTTAGTGGAGAGCCCTACAGATCTGGTAGTTTCCAGAAGTTTTTCCACCCTCAGGGAGAAATGAGAAACAGCTAATTATATTTGACTGCCCCAAATGGATATAGTCAGTTCTTTCCAAGATTATCTGATGTATAACATCTAGTGATTGGGGCCCCAATACAAACAAGCATGTTAGTCCCATTGACTTCAACAGAACTACTCACATCCTTAAAATTACGCACATGCTTCAGTGTCTTGCTAGAACATGGCCTAAATCAGTTTGGCCCCTCCAAGTGAGAGTCAGGATCAGACTAAAGTTGGTCAGGAAAATGCCAATTCAAACCTGAAATGTTTGGTGGAATTGTTTTGGGTTCAATGAACTTTTGTCCAATCACAGTTTCCCAGTTTCCTGGCAGGCTGTTGGGCAGCTGGGGCTTTCAGATCCTGGGGAAGCTCTGCCATGCAGACTTCCCTGAAGCTGGGGACCCCAGGCCTCCCAGGCTCAGCTGTCTAGCTTCACAGCAGCAAGCCCAGGGAGCCAGCGGGCCCAGAAGTTTGGAAGCCCTGGAGTCCCCAGCCCCAGGGCAGTTGGCATGGTGGGGCTGCCCCAGAGCCACAGACCCTGGGAAGGGTGCGTTGTGGCAGTCAGGCACGATAAGTGGGGTACAACTTGACTCTGGGGAAGGAGCAGAGGAGTAGGGAAGCAGATCTGTTATCAGAAGGAGGTAAAGAGGCTGAGGTAGTGAAGTACCCTTGACTTCAGTGTTCTAATGGTTACTTATCAGTGCTGTTACTGGGCCAGGCATCTGTGTCTCTGTCGGTCCCGAGTTATCCTACTGCCTGCTGTGTTTCTGGTGGCACTTCACTCTGATCAGAATGCTAGGATCCTGATTCAGTTCCTTTGGGTTTTTTCCATTAACCAAGACTAGAGTCTCCATAGCCGTAAAAAACCCAGTTGTATTTATGAAGAAAGAGACTGCATTATCTTCAGCTTAATGGCATGTTTTATGCTGGACAAAACCCACCTTTAAGCACCCTCTTAAAAACTACAAATTCTCTGTGTGCTTTGGCGCTGTGAACTCCATAATTATCCAAGAGTTTCCTACAATCTAAACATAAAGGAAAAATGCAATAATGATCTTAAATGCTAATTTTCAAAGGCGTTCAGGCTCAGACTCATAGATCATTCCCCTCCTCCCCAATTCAAACAGAACAGTGGTTGCTCCTGCTCAGTGTTTAAATTGGAGTAACAAACTCAGTGAGACAATATACATACAGCTTGGTGGATTAATCCAGAGACCACAGCAGTGGGAAATGGTTCTCTTCTATTCTTGGTCATAATGTTAAAATAGTATGTTAATGTCACTACATTGAAACAGATTGGCTGTTGGGGTAAACATAATTCTGATGTTAGAAGCTGCCTGGTGCAACTAATTTGCAGGTAACTGAAAGCAAACAGTACGAAGGGGTCAGTATGGAGGTGTTTGCAGATATGTTAGGTATTGTCATCACACCTGTCTAGGGGGTTGAGTAGTGCAGATTATATTTTGTAGTCAACCCTACTAGACCCAGCTGTCTGGGCTTCAACATGCCCTGACACACACAAGGAATAACATACTTTGCCTTCGCTCTTCAATAGTTTAAGGCTCCTATTCAGCCTTAAATTGTTAAAACTTAAATCATTTTGAAAAATTATTTCTCCCCACTATTATATTGTTTATTTGTATTTTCCTCCTAGCTCCAGCTGGGCTAATGGACAACAAACCACACTAATCAGTTTCTGCTCAATTTCACATTCAAATGCTTATGCCCAAGCACAAGGGTGCGACTTCTAGGTTCCAAATACTGCAGGGAGTGAGTTTTTATTGTTAATAAATCACTATTTCCATTCCATAAAGGGAGAAACATTAGGACAGCATTTGCTTTAGATTTTATAAAAGCTGGTGGTTCTTAAACAAGACTTAAGTTTGGGGCTAAATTTAACTTGATTCCACCTCTTTAATTGTGTTCAGTCAGAAAATGTTAAGGTTAAAATTGCATACAACTCTGAAGAGATTACCTATTTACAAGTCACTCAGAGGAAAAACACAATGCAAGCAAACAGTTGTAGCTCGAAGTCCAGCATTGACTTGGTAGCCCCTCTCATAGACCAGTCAGTTCTACCCTTTCAATAGCTAGCTGACCGTGGGAACAGAGAAACACAGCAATCCAAATTAGTGGCCCAATTTCTCTCTCTTTTCCACTGCTTATGGCCCTTTCCAAGTCATCCACATGACTTTGATAATCTTTCATAGAATATGTGTCCATTTCCAGGGAACAGTATTGTCTAGGGATCTAGAGTACAGGACTCGGTCCAGAATCAGGAAACCTAGTTTCTATTCCTGACTGTGCTGTTGACTTGTGTGATCTTGGGCAAGTCACTTAACCTCTCTGGACTTCAGTTTTCCCATCTGTAAATGAGGAAATTAATATGTATCCACCTTTGTAGAGCACATGGAGATAGTAGGATGAAAATTGTTATGTAAGTGCCAATATAATTATTTCCCCTCAAGGCTTTCTATAATTTGTGGGTTGCAATAAGAAATCGCACACGGCTCATATTTATAATTGTTCTCATCGTTTCAATTCTTTAACCTGCTTTGGATAAAATGAAAAGCAACACAAACCTAAGATGCAGTCTCGGTTCAGAGCTGAGCCTGAGGCATGCAGAGACGGGTCCAGAATCAGAACTCCCCCAGACCAGAGCTCCTTTGAGTTTTGTTCTAAATCCGGATTCAGATCAGAGTTTTGCAGCTTGGGCCCATCTTCAGTGATGCTGCACAGTTATCAAAGCAAATGAAATTAGGCTAACGTGTTTTTCAGCCATCAGTGAAAGCTTAGTTTACTCAATTATCTTGTCTAATTGCATTATAAATTGACAGATGAATGCATGACCCCTTGACATTTCAGTTTGCCACCTATAAATCTGTGAAACAGACCCCACGCTTATTTACTTCATTTGACTTGGATCTCCTTTCGAGTCACTACAATAATTGATTTTTTAAAAATTAACTAATTATGTCAAACCAAATTTATCTTCTCAGCGGCAAGGAAAAAAATAAAAAAGGTTGGCACCTGGCGATTCTGAAAGAGACAGAGCAAGATAACATAACAGATCCTTCTCCCATTTAATGATACATTATAAGGCAATGGGCTATATATACTGAAATCAATACGTGCCGTAGAATAGAAACTCCAGGACCATTCTGAGAAGAACCAAGACTACCAATGGAAGCAATGTAGTACCAATGACCTCTTTAGTATGAAGTAGATAGAAAAAGCGACACAAGTGAAATGAATTTAAACAGGGAATTATATAAACAACTGACCCTCTAGCACATCTTTCACCCAAGGATCCCAAAACGCTTCACAGTCACTAACTAAGACTCTCATAATCGACCTGTAAGTATCTGAGTGCCTCATAAATATGAATTAACTAATTTCTCCTTTGAGGTCTGAAGTTTTATTATCCCCATTTTACAGATGTGGGATGGAGGCACAGACAGAACGAGAAACCTGCCCCGGGTCACACCAGAAGCCTGTGGCTAAGCCCAGAACCGAATCTACATCTCCTGAGTTTCAGTCCAGTGCCTTAACCAGAGAAGCTACCCTTCCACTGTTATCATCCCCATTTTATCAATGGGCAAGCCCAGAGGCAGAGAGGTTCAGTAACTAGTCAAACAACTGGTCAATAGTAAAAGCAGAAATGGACTCCAGGAGTTCTGACTTCCCGAATGATCCCATTTCTAACCACTGGACAACATTCCCTCCGAGGAATGGGAGAAAGCATATGGCCCTGCGTTTTTTAAACATGGCATAGGAAAGTCAAACTTCAAAAATACCAATGAACGACAACTGAATGAATTGATTAAAAGGGGGAGTTGGAAAATGAGTCCAATATTTCTTCTAAAAGGTCCGTACACCTGAAAAACTGAGATAGCTTATACTTGTTATGAGCAAGCACTTATCTACCCTAAAGAGAGAGAAAGCATTATCTTAGCTAGCTATCACATTACCTAGACACAATATGGCTGCCGGGGGTCATTCAAAGTCAAATATTGTAAGGAAACAATTAGGCTGTAGAGGGCTATTGAAACACTGCAAGGCAAAGAGAATTCACCAGGACTTTTTACAAGAAGTTCCCCAGATCTCTGCCTCCATTATTTTCTCATCTTAATACTAATTTATTAATTAGTGCACAAAGAACGTTAATGCAGTAGGCACTAAAGCTTGGGGCTATTCAATAGTCTTGCTGCTGCTTTTATCTGTTTGGCAACCCACAGCATGTTGCAGAAGGTGCAGGAAGTCTAGATAGTTTCTGAATGCAGAACATCTCTGAATACAGTTATGGACCCCGAAAGGTCAAAGGGTGGGTTCCAAGAATGCAAGGGCTCATTCCATTACTACAAAGAGACAGCAAGTGGCGCTGAAGATATATACGCTGAACCAAGTGAAACACAAGCATTGACAAGAACACAACAACATCAGGGGAATGATCAGCAACATTATAAAGGCTCTTTTACAACGTTTGGGTTGATGCTCTATCATCGACAAAGCATTGCCTCGTAACAAGTATGTAGACCCACCTGCTAATGGTCACGATGATGGTCAACATTGCTTCTTTAAGCAGAATGCCTACCATAGGTACTTGTCTTCACTGTCGATATTACCTTGTTATTGCAATGAGAAGAATATGCCTTGGGTTCAGCTATTGCAAATTATCAGCAAAACTAAACTTGTGAGACACTATTATGGAAATGTCATATAATTTAATAGAGGTGAAATCAGTAGGGTTCTGTAGAAATTATTCCAAAACCCATAGATTAATGGAGAATGGGATACTTCCTATAGGGTTATGACACATCCAACAGAATTCAATAGCAGGGATACAATCCTGTCTTAAATTCTACAGGATGGTTAAAAAACACTATAGAAAAGTTATCATTTTCTGTCCAATCCTGTCAGACTTTTTCATAAGGCTGGTTTGATTTGGCAGCCAGTCCCTGCGCCTCAGGTAAGACTGATGTTGAAAAGAATTTTTGCCTTAATTCCTTTGAACCCCAAATCCCTGAATTGTTTCTCATTTACCCAAAGCCTTGACTCACTTGGCCTGTCATAAAACAATCGTGCCTTCTTGGAGTCCCTCTTGTTCATTACATTTGACCCCTTGGGTCACTGCACCTCGGTCTAGACTCAGAATTTTTTTTAATGTCTCTTTTGCTCCTGGAGATACTGTAAAACAAAGCCGACATCTCAGGAAGACAAATTACCATCCTAAAGTAGGAGGTGAAGCTCATACTGCAATCCCTGAAGCGTATCACAGCACCCAAAGCCTTGCTGAGCATCTCATTTTAATCTGCCTGAACGGCCTCGGTCAGATGATCATATATACAATTCCAAGAAGACAAAGCGCTCGCAGCCTCTCAAATGCTCATTTCTTACAAGGTACTTACAGCTTTAGGAATACATCCTGCTGCAGATCTGCGCATGGAACTCCCAAGGCTGTCAAAACACTTTCACTGCTAATGGAAGGCTGGAAACGATTCTTAAAGCGCTGTTTTAGGGCTCTCCTCTATCACTGCAGAAGCTTTTAGTTTAGAAAATCACAGCGACCTGCCTGCTGGGCCCCTGCCCACATCTCCCATTTTCTGTGTGCATCGCCGGGACATCTAGGTGCTAAAGCTCTTTTGCTGTTGCATGGCAGGAGGCCCTAGCCGTGCTGTTATAGAATTCGCCCTGCTTTGTCTCAGAACAAACACAAAAATGCCCCGAAATATGAGACGCGCCCTTTCCTTTCCACCGTTCTTCCCCATCTCTTTTCTGCTCATTGTCCTAGAGGATTATTGAAAATGCTTTTAGATTCCTAGTCCAACCATTCCCATTGCCTTCTTTCCCCCCTTTTGATCTCAGAGATGCTATTACGGAAATTTAGACAGCAGCTAAAGATAAAGCACTAGCTTTCAATGCTTGGGGCATATGCTCTCCTTTCTATGCACATTCATCACTGTAACCTTAGTTTCATTCACCTATGTTAGAAAATAAATCCCAGTTCAGAGTGATTTGGGGGTAAATCTTGCTCACCTTACTCATGCAAGTAGCCCCACTGAAGTCAAGTGGACTTGAGTTAGGTGAGTAGGGTCAGGTCACTAGCCTGGTCTGAGATGGTAACTTTAAGTTTAAGAAATTCACTGGGCACTTATGACTAGAGATGAGAAACATATTTCCTGCCCAGAGAAAAATTTCGAGATTTCAAAAAAATTTCCCCTCTCAAATCAGGACAAAAAGAGTCAAAATATTGAAAGATTTTTGCAAAGGAAAAGTCCAAAGAAAAATGTTGGTGTTGGTCATTTAAGTATTTTGGAAATGTTTTGTTTTGATTTTTATCTTTGATTTTTTTTTAAATGACAAATAGCTTAAACTTCAAGCAAAAAATTATTTTGAACTGAAAAACAAAACAAAAAAGTGGAATTTTTCAGTTAGAAAAGGTCAAAATGGGACGTTTCAACAATTTCCAGTCCTTTCCCCCCCTAATTGTTTGAACTGAGAAATTCATCGAAATATATTTTCCAACAAAAAAAAGTTTTATCGAAAAATTCATGACCAGCCTGAAAAGTTCCAGTTCCCTGCAGGTTTAGTAGCAGCAAATGCTCCTCTTTCCTTCCCATTCACTCTTCATCCAGAGCATAACAGTCAGAGTCTGGCGGGAGAGTAGGCCTACTGAGTGGATGCCAGCAAACTTTGGAGGGCCTAGTTGGCCTGAACTCAAGAGCAGGGCAAACTCTTTGATTCAACTCAACTATTCCAATGCAAATGTAGAAACAGATGCTGGCCAACTTCAAGTGACCTTTTGTAGCTCCCTCTATAAATTCCCCACAGAAGACAATCCAAAAATCTCCAGCATAGAGAGAGAGGCAAAGCTTCTCATCAGCGCAGTCAGTGTGTTCAGTATAACAAAGTAGATCAATTTATTCGATAAGGATCTGTTCATTACCCTTATCCAGCTAAAAGAAAAAAAAATACATAATTGAAACCCAGTCATGGTCTGTGACTAATATCAGAATGAAACTTCATTTTTCTAATTAGCAAACCAATGGCTTTTTTTAGTGTTTGAGGCGGCAGATCAGATACAGAGGATGTTCAACTCTGCTCTGTAAGACATGTCCGGTTTTAAATCATGGTGTAATTAACCCATCATAATATAATATAGGGACAGAGTGAAGGTGACGGCTTGCCGCACGAGGGCCTAATTCTCCTCTAACTTACGCCAGCTGTAGATTAGTGTAGCTCCATTGATCACAGTGACCTATTCACAGCAGTGAGAGACAGAGAGAGATCAAGTCCACACACTTTACTCACAGTTCAATTCTCCATCACATTCCCATCAGCTCTCTTTGCACAAAGCTGCTACCCACAAGTGAGCCTGAGATTCCTCTCTCTGCCACATACCTCTCATGGACTATAGCTAGTAAGGAGGTCATCATCTGTTTCCCTATGAGCCCCTCAATGCCAAGTGGCAAAGCGTTCACTACTCTGTGTCAGCAACTCCGATCAAGACGAACAAACTCACTACTTTTAACACGTTACTACCATCGTAGCATAAAGAGTGCCATGTAAGATCTTAATGAAAGCCAGGATCATGCTGGTCATTAATGTCATTGTGAAATGTATGGACTGATGACATTTTAAAAGGTTATGTCTCTATACTGAAAGGATGTCCTTATCATTTGTATCAAGGGGTTACTCTCCAGCAGAGGCGAGAAACTTGTTTCCTGCCTGACCAAAGATGTTTATGCATCTATCTATTGAAATGTCCATTGTCTCATTCACAATCACCAGTGTGAGCTAAATGCAGACTCAACAGGAAGGAGAGAGCAGCATGGGGGAAAGAGCTTTGTTGGGGTTGTCATTCTGCACGCCAGGCAGTGCAATTAAATTCGTAACAATGGGATCCCAACCTGTCCTGGTTGGAAGCTTTAGGTGAGAAAACACATTAGACATGGGGTTTAGACTCTAAGAAGCATGTTATACCTTTTGGTTTTTGATGTGGTCATTTCTGTTTCCATTCTCCTTACTCAGTATCTCTTAAAGTCTTAACCTTCGACGTAACAGGGTGGCTTGCCCCAAGGGCTGGAGAGTCTGGGGTTAAACCAGCCCTAATTACAGGAAGAGCCCCACCTGAGAGGAAATTCCCTATAAAGGGCAGCAGGTGGCTACAGTAAATTGGGGGAGGCTCGGGAGACAGAGCCTTGAGAAGCTGCTGCTGGCTGGAAGAAGCATAAATTGCAGACAGCAAGACTAGCTCTTGCAAAGACTTTGAACTTTGTCCAGCTCTCGGAAGAGGGATGAGAACCCCCCAACTAAGAGGAGAGGGACATTAAACTGGGATTGGGGCCTGGAGTATGCAGAGTGTTAACCTGCTAGGCAACGTAAGGGCTGCCGGAGCCCTGAGGAAATTGCTTGCATGGCTAACACTCTGGGGATGTCAGGGAGCAGACATCCAGTTTATTTAACACTAGTGAGTCTCTCTCTCTCGCTGAGGCAGGAGGCTGACATGGTGACTCTCAATCCTGGGTACTCCGAAAAAGTGTCACCTCATCTTCTAAACCAACCCTCTCCTATTAATGACCTCCAATAAAGGAGGGGCATTACAACATAATGGTGTGCAGTCTGGAAGTATTTGTATACATTCTATGCTTTAATTAGTCATCATGCTAGGAGACATCATGCTGATCTGACGCTATTTCAGGCAATGGAAATAGGATGTATTATCCTGAGCCTTTTACTATTTTTCCCACATTTCAACTTGTCCCTTATGCTTATGTTCCCAGAGCTGGATGCTCATAGAGTCTGTCCCTGCAGGACCTTCTGTTCCTCCATCTAGCTCTCCCTTGTCTTGAGAGAGAGAGAGAGAGAGAGAGAGAGAGAGGGAATAGGGTTGCCAACCCTTCAGGATTGGCCTGGAGTCTCCAGGAATTAAAGATTAATCTTTAATTAAAGCTTACGTCATGTGATGAAATCTCCAGGAATACATCCAACCAAAACTGGGGCAACCCTAAGAGAGAATCCCAACCTTTCACGCTCCTGAGATGGAACTAATGAGACCCATTTGGTCTAGCTGCCAATGTGAATCAGCAACATAACTGTACATGAGCTAGAACTGACTCCTTGCAGTTACTGTGAATTTTAGAAACTTGCAAAAAAGTAAGTACTGGTATTTGTCTCAATACAGTTCAGGGAATGGAGCAACAGAATCTTGTAGCTTTTATTTGCTCCATTAACAGCTTGCTATATGTATTATCTTTGCCCCACCTAATAACTAATAAAAAAAAACCTTTTACAAAAATGTTTTTTAAGATAAAAAAAGACCCTTGAGTAAAATTTTCTAAAGCACCCAAGTGACTTAGGAGCCTAACTCAGTCAATGGGACTTAGGTTCCCAAGTCACTTAGGTGTTCCTGAAAATGCTACTACTCATCTACAGTTTCCCACCCTGATTGAAGGCCTTGGGATATTATGAGGCAGCCTGACATCTTTTGTAAGAGAACATCTGTGCTCCATAAAATATTTTAATGGCGTAGCCAGGAGAAATCCTTATCTGTGAAAAGACAGAGACCCGCAGGGACAGAAATCATTCTATTTTGGCTGAAGCAAACAAATGTTGCCAACTTTAAAAAAAAAAATTCTTTGCCATCTGAAGTGCCTGCCCATCGGATGAAGCAATATACCCCCTAGAATGGGGAAACCATTTTAAACATACCTAGAACTGCTGAAATCCACCTTTATTGGTATTTACTGGAATAAAATAGTACTGGATCTACCAATCTGTTCTGCAGCATCTACCAGCACTGCATCTAGGCAATAGAATCACTTGTTAATTTAGGCTGGGATCTCCAAAGGTGCCTGGAGGAGTTAGGTTCTCAAATCCCATTTAAATTAGATTTGATTAGATAGATGAGCATTTTTAGGAATCTTTACTTTCTGCATCAAGTTCAAGTGATGTTAAATAACAGAATAATCAGAGTACCCCTTTACATCTCCAAAGTGCTGTATAAACAATAACCAACTCACGAACCATCACAACAGTGCTATGTGGTAAATGAGGATTATTATCTCCCATTTTACAGTTGGGAAAATAGATGGTGTGGGGTTAAGTAGTTTGTCCAAGGCTGTTCTGTGAGACAGTGGCAGAGCCAGGATGAGAACTCAAGAGATCCTAGCTGCCACTTTCAGCCTCAGTTCACTAGATTACATGCACGTCCACCTCGACTAAACATAAACACCACAGTCAGGTAAATGGGGAAAGATCACAGCCCCATTGGTGCTATAGATGCAGGTCTAGGCCCTCAAGCATCCCAGTACACAGGGCATGTGTGCAGGCTACCCAGGCCAGATGATGCTGACTGTTCCCCGCTCATTGGAAAAGGGAGGGTTGGGTTTATTTGCATAATTCCTCCCTATCCCCTTTGGAGCAACATGTGTCCTCCAGGACGCACAACAGAAATTTTCCCTGCACTGCAACGACTACAGCCAGCCCTTTTGCAGATCATCCAAGGAAGGGAAGGAGCTTTTTTGAGACCACCCCACCCATACAATGCAGTGGAGTGCACTGATTCAGATATAGTACTAGAAGCTCTGTCTGTAAAGCAAAGAGAGAGGAAATGTCCTTTGCATAGCCAGCTGGCCCAAGGAACTCCCAGGGAAATCATACATGTGTGACTAACAGAATGACAGCACCCCCTGGGGTTTTCCTACCTACAAATCCTCCCCCCCCCCCACTCAGAGGAGAAAGGTTTGTGAGAGGACCTCCTCTCTGAGAAGTTCAAAGTCGTTCTAGACTCCAACATTCTGCTCTCCATACCGGCACGGGGCTCAAGTGCACAGGGAGAGCAGAGCATCAGAGACGAGGTCTCGCCTTGAGATCCGAAAAGCCTCCAGTCAAAGTCAGAATTTGGATTCTGAAGCCTACTGCGTAAAACTTGTATTTGTTCCCTCCAACTTTGAACCACCTTATGCTCTGTTATCCAAACAGGTTTTAATAGACCCCCAATTACAACCCAACAATATATATATATTAGATAAACATGGTTTGCGAGCAGAAAGATATTGTGGCTGACGTTGCTTTTAAACTAATCGGATTTGCAGCTCGCACAGGCTAGGAAAGAGCCGACTGCTGTGATGAAGAGATGGAAGAAGCTGCATGAGTCAATGCACTGCAGGGCTTGCTGTATTATAGCATTAGAATAAAAATAATGCACTAGAAAGTACTGTCTTACTGATTGGATGGTATAGAGTTTTCCTGGCATGTTACCATATCAAAGCTGGAGACAGTTGCATGATTTATTCAAAAACAATGTGACATTTTTGTTTAAAAATATCTGAATCACAAGCTCATTACATTGCAAGGACGACATGTAGCAAGATTAAATACATTTGTGCAAGCCACCTACACATGCATTTTCATCTGGATGTGCAAATGACTGCACCAGTTTTGATCAAATGTGATAACTGTAGTATTTGTATGCCTCATGGCATACATGATTGACAATCCTTAAGTGCTTGTTTGGCTTTCATAGCAGACACAATCAACAACTCTTACCCAGATAGAATGGGTAGCCCAGCATATGTATATTGTCCTGTCCACATTTGAGATACATGGAACAAATAAAGAAGGTCATTTCTCTGTACATTCACAATATACACCAAATTCTTTTAAAATTACAGCCAGGGGTCTGACGTCTGGTGAAAAGGTTCTCAAACTCCACCTTTATACTGTCAGCATTTAAATTCACATTAAAAATGTTCCTTTTATTCAGAAAACCAGATTCCCTACATTACGTGTTTTTAAAATGGCTAGACGTATGATCTCCAGCTTTGATTTTGTCAGATTTTCTCACAACTTGGGGGTTGCCAACAGGTATCAATCTGTGACTGTACTGCCCTTCCCATATTGCTAAATGGATCCTGGTACATAGAAGTATCAGAACCACTGTCCTAAGCTAACGAATGTTGGGGCCATTGGAGACATCTCAAGGGAAAAGCTCAAATGTGGCCAGAAGAGGTCATAGTGACTCAAATAAGTAGGGGACACTCTTCCCTGGGTGTCTGTTTTGAATAGAGCTGGGGAATTATTCACTCTGGAGAATATCCATAGTGAATTTAGTCATTCTTTCGGCTTGTGAATGGTTTGCAAACTAATACTGATTTCTGCAAATGTCCCTCATCTCTGGCAAGCACCCACTGAATAGTTTGCAAGCAACCTATTATGCAAAAAAAATCAGCCAAACTGTTCACTTAGGCTATTTGCTATGTGCAGTGTGTTATTTGGTTACCCAAGTCACAGGATATTTTCTCGTTCCCTGACTGGATGACAAACTTCTGTTATAAAATGTACGGATGAATGCTGAAATTCATGAAACTTTCAGGATTTGTGGACATTGTCACAAATACCTGGTGGCTAATATTTTGTACACAAGCAATGCACAGAAATCAGTATTTTTACTCATGACTGAGTATTTGAGTTATGTCAACAGCTGTAATATTGTACCAATGCCCCAGTAAGGTGTTAAGATACATTGTTATCACCATTCCTCAGACAAAACCGAAGTCCCCTGAACTGTACATACAAGAGGCATTAATTCTGGTGTCTAAACAAGTACCCTTCAGTTGGATATAACATTCTTCACTCTGTTCTAAACAGTTGTGGCAATATTACTGTGTGTTCTTTTGCCAAGTTTTGCCCCACTGGTGATTTCTGATTGAATGCAATGTGACCCCACATTTGCACCCCAAATGAAAAGAAGGCAGGAGCAGACCCAGATTTTTAGCAGAATCAGTCAAGCCTGTAAAGCACTTTAAAATACACTAAGATGAACAGAGTCAAGTAATGACAAGACCTTTCACATCAAAAGGGCTGTGATTTTTACCCAATGGAAGAAAGCTCTGACATGTCTGAATGTCAAAAAGGGTCAGACAGTGGGGAAAAGTACACCCCCCCCACACACACACACAACCATGAGATTTTACATCATCAGAACCTATCTCTGGTTTTGTCTAGATGCTAACACCAACATTTTCAAATGTGGTCATTGATTTGGGGAGTGCAGCTTTGGGATATTTCAGCCTGAATGTTCAGAGGTGTTGAGGACATGCAATGCCATTTGGAGCTGAGAGTGCTCAGCACCTTGGTCAATCAGGTCCTCAAGAACCGGTGGTCACTTTTGAAAATTTAGCTGCAAGCTTTTCAAGGCTCATCCAAAGCACTGGAGGTTTGTCCCTCACTCTGAAGTTCTGCTTTTGTTTCTTGTTACCCTGGCAAAAAACCTGCAGCTTGTAACAAAACCTAAATCCATTTTGAGTTGTTTATGCCAGCCTTAAAGACTGTAATAGGTGGTAGACCGGGGTCTGTGCACATCCCTACGTAAATAATAGGACTGTGGATAATATTTATATAAAAACTGCAATATCTAAATACGATTACCACTCAAACTCACACCATCTAACAACCATATCTTTTCAAAACTATTATCATTGCAAGAAGCACTTACAGACTTTCATAAACACATTTGTAATGCAGATATGGATTGTTAAAACAAAACACTTGAGATGCCAAAACCAAAATGCATTTCTATTATACATTTGTTTGTAAAAAAGCTGCAGTGAAAGAGCTTAGGTTTGCTGCAATTTAATTAAATAGCAACAAACTACACTTTTCATTGTTGTTTTTAGGAGTGGGATTGGCAGAGAAGTATTTTGTGCATCCCAAAAGAGAGGGCATAACAATATCTTTATCCAACAAATGTAACTAATTAAAAGATACACTGTTAAATTCACTTGTAGAAAATTTGATTTTTCCATCTAGGATATTTCTATAACTGGCCCAAAATTCTTCATACTGTTTCATACGGGGAACCAGCGATGCTTAGAAAGCATGAGTGGAAGTCACATGACTAACATCTCACATACCACTTCTCTTTCCCTTGCCAAAACCAACGACAAAATTGGAGATTTCCTGCTAATGAAGTAGAAACAACTAACATTTTATACATTCATTTTTAAAAATAGCTGATCAAAAGAAGGGGGGGAAATGCAAAATGTTTTTGAATTTTTTTTTAAATGTTCCCTATTTTATTTTTTAATTGAATTTTGAAATTTTGATCAGGGCTATAGTTATTGAAAAATATTTAGTCAAAATTGATGAAAATTAAGTCAAAGTTTTTCTCACTTTTTTCTTTTGCGGAATGGGAGCAAGTGTTATTTTATCTGAAGTAGTTTGCCCCTCTTTCTTATATACTTAATAGAAAATCAAAGGTACCACCAATGCCACTACAGCTTGCATCAAATTGGACTGTGAATGCAATTTCACAGAGTTTAAGCCCAGAAGGGACCACCAGATCATCCAGTCTGTCCTCCCGTATATCCTGGGCCACCAATAGCACCCACTCACTAAATCCAACAACCAAAATTAGATCAAACTATTACAGTCCTGCGGTGACTAAACTATTATGTGACACAGGCAGAGAATAGGAGGGACCAAGGTGCACCAATGCCCGAGGCCCATGCAATGGCAGGGAATTGATTAAGTCAGATATAACCAGATGATCCTGGCAAGCAACCCACGCCCCATGTTGCAGAGGAAGACAAAGAACCCCCAAAGTCATTGCCAGTTTGACCTGGGGGAAAATTCCTTCCCAACCCCACATATGGCAATCAGTTAGACCCTGAGCATATGAGCAACAACCAGCCAGCCAAGCACATTGAGTTCTTACTGTTGGTGTTTTACCCAATCAAGGGCTTCGGATGGTCAAAAATTTTCCAATAAACTATTTTCCCCCCTAAGAAAATGCTGATCAAATAGAATTGAAACATTCCACAGGAACATGTCGATTCCATCAAAACTTTTGATGTAAACCAGGCTGACCGGTCTGCCCATCTGGTGTGCCAGCTACCAAAATGGATTGTTCCATTTCACAGGAAATTCTGCAATGTCAATATTTTGCTCCAACAAGGAACAAAATGTCAAAAGCCGGGAATTTTCTGCAAAATGGAAATTCCCTTTTCTAGCCAACTCTAATTTCTATATCAAAGCAATATTGGACCACTAGTCATTTTGTACCACTACATTTTGTCCTGTCAGATACAAGTGACTGTGCTCCAGACAGGCAAGCAGAACAACTAACTGTGTGTACTAAACAATTTCAGATCCTTTAGTGCTTTTTCTAACTACCGCCCACACCCTTCAGGGAACTAATGCATAAGAGCTACATTTCCTCAGAACAGGGCTGCTTACTGTAGGACATAATTTGCACGGGTGAGATGCACAAGACTCTTTTTATGCACTTGAAAAACAGGATATAACAAACCTGATTAATGTCACCGCAGTACATAGGCAATGCCATACAGCCCAAACATCAGAGAAATTCCACAGTAGCTCCAGCTCTGGCATTTCACCCTCACAGTTAAAAACAGGGCTCCGAATGACCCCAAAATATCTTCCAGCAACGTTTATTTTTCCTTCTATTTTTTCTGCTCCCAGTGTATGAAGATTAACTTTCACATCCAATTTAGTGCTCACTTGGCCATTCTTCACAGATTGCGCATAGCTACAAAGGAGTCAAATACCTAGGATTCTTATTCCCCAAGGAGTTCTTCTCAGGCCTGCTGGTGCTCTGCGGCTCTCCCCATTTTCTCTGTGGTAAAGCCGTTGAAGCCGTGCATTGTGTCTAAGACAGGCTGGCTGGTAATCACTTCATAAGCCCCATCAATGTCCTTCCTTACTCATTCCGACAGGCTGCTGCTGAGCAATGTAACCAGTCTTCCTTCAAAGGGTAAGGACAAGGCCCCTGCAGCCTTCCCAACACTTGCTGGCTGAGAGTCTGTTACTTCCAACATTCTGCCTATAAAGACCATCTGGTTCACAGCCAGGAAAATGCACATACAGCTCTGATTCAGTTGAGCGAGAGTAACATCCAGAGGCAGCTAGGGCATGCCTACAGTTGCCTTCTTGCAACTTCGCCTGCCTGGCCTGGCTTCCGGCTAGCTGCTGCCTCTATTTCCCCTCACTCAGGTTTGGTCTCCCGACCTTCCCAAGAAGGACTCGCTGCCAGGCCCAAGTCTCTTTTTGGGCACAGTTTTATTGTTCAAATATAGAAGTTAGGCAAAAAGAGCAAACACATAAAGCAGCTAATCTGCCCCCACCCTACCCCGGGTGACAGTCTTTTGCAGCTTTTCCCCTTGCCTTTGTTAGGATGCGTCTACATTTGAGCTGGGAGGTGTGATTCCCAGCTCACATAGATGTGCTCAAGCTAGCCCCTAAAACAGCATTGCCTCTGTGGCAGCACAGGCAGCCACTCGGGCTAGCCCCTCTGAGTACAATCCCGCCCGACCCCCTGGATACGCACATCGTGGCTAGCCCAAGCCGCCGCCTATGCCACTGCAGACACTCTACTATTTTGGGGCACTAGCTTGGGTACATCAACGCCAGCTGGGAATCTCACCTCCTAGCTCAAATGCAGATGCACCCTCAGGGCTGAAAGGAGGACGCACCCTTCCCTCGATTCCCCTTGCTCCAGAGACTCCTGCGGAAGCCCCCCTCTCTCCTGCAGCTCCTCTCTTGGCTGTCTGCCCTCTTTCTCTTGCAGCTTCTTCAGCGGAGCTCTCTCAGCCCTTTAGAATCACCACCTCATCCCTCCCCCAGCTGGGTCTGATAACAGAACCGGGCTGGCTGTCCTGAGGCCCCTGACTCTTAAAGAGGCAGACCACACCTATTTCCTACTGATATCCCATAGACTACTGCACAGGACTTAGCTTCTGCTGTTTAGTTCCTTATATCCCATACTGATATCCCACAGACTCCCATTCAGGACCTATAATTTTCTACTGCTTAGCACAAAGACTACCGCATCTGAGCTACCAGCTTCTTCTGTTTAGTTGCCGATATCCCATATAGTCTATCATGCAGACTTATCAACCTTCTCCTATCTTTAGTTCCTATAGTGCAAATCTATTATTGGGCATTTTTTAACGTTTTTTTTTTGTAATATGTCTGCCACTACTGCTTTGTGATGCTCAATTAATTGTGGAATAGGCTGCTGTTAGTCTTATCTCTTGCTTTGTCTGTTTCAAAAATTAGCCGAACGTTAAAACCAAAACTACACCAAGGTAGTGTGTAACACATCTGTGTCTTCTCTGAAGACAACTTTTAATTGGAGTGTATAGCATCGGAAGCATGGATTTATCAAATATTTGCCTCTTCAGGATTTGTGAATGAAATTCAATGCTGATAAATGCAAAGTAATGCACATTGGAAAACATAATCCCAACTATACATATAAAATGATGGGGTCTAAATTAGCTGTTACCACTCAAGAAAGAGATCTTGGAGTCATTGTGGATGCTTCTCTGAAAACATCCACTCAATGTGCAGCGGCAGTCAAAAAAGCTAACAGAATGTTGGAAATCATTAAGAAAGGGATAAATAGTAAGACAGAAAATATCATATTGCCTCTACATAAATCCATGGTACAGCCCACATCTTGAATACTGCGTGCAAATGTGGATGCCCCATCTCAAAAAAGATATATTGGAATTGGAAAAGGTTCAGAAAAGGGCAACAAAAATGATTAGGGGTATGGAACAGCTTCCATATGAGGAGTGATTAATACAACTGGGACTTTTCAGCTTGGAAAAGAAACGACTAAGGGGGGATATGATAGAGGTCTATAAAATCATGACTGGTGTGGAGAAAGTAAATAAGGAAGTGTTATTTACTCCTTCTCATAACACAAGAACTTGTGGTCACCAAATGAAATTAATAGGCAGCAGCTTTAAAACAAACAAAAGGAAGTATTTTTTCACACAACGCACAGTCAACCTGTGGAACTCCTTGCCAGAGGATGTTGTGAAGGCCAAGACTGTAACAGGGTTCCAAAAAGAACTAGATAAGTTCATGGAGGATAGGTCCATCAATGGCTGTTAGCCAGGATGGGCAGGGATAGTGTCCCTAGCCTCTGTTTGCCAGAAGCTGGGAATGGGCGACAGGGGATGGATCACTTGATGATTCCTGTTCTGTTCATTCCCTCTGGGGCATCTGGCATGGGCCACTGTTCAAAGACAGGATACTGGGCTACATGGACCTTAGGCTGTTCTTATGTTAACATTCTATCTTGTTCATTCTGAGTCTGTACAGGTGTTCTATGGGGACTGAAGAACTGCAACTTGACACCACTTCCTGCACATTTGCCAATGGATTACCTCTGAATAGTCATTCTTGGGAGGGAATCTGTGCTCTATCAAGCTTTATTCTCTACAAGTGTAATATAATATGCAACAGTTCCACAGAAGGGGAGCGTCGGGACCCTAGAATGGTACTTGCTGAATGGATTTGCAGCTGCCAACATATTTGGAACTTGAGGAGGCTTTAATTATCTCACTGTCAGTGTATCAATGAAACTTCCTCTGATAATATTTCTGTTCACATGTTGGCGAATGACATCTCTGGAAAAAATATCTCCAATTCACTGTCGAGAGTTTTTCATGGTCTTCACTGGGAGTAAGAACAGGCCCTTGATTGCCTTAAGTTAACTTTGTGTGCTTTTTGCGCAGCTTTTTGCGTGTGGTAAACAATTCCTGGGGGTGTGTGGGAGGTGATATTGGTTGTATTGATGTTTATATTCTTCAGGGGCTTTTGAATGCCTCAAGGCAGCATTTATGAGGCTGGAAGAACAAAAAATATAGTCTTCTCATCTCACAGTATTTTGAGCCCATAAATGATTCCCGGAGGCAAAAAAACACAAACAAACAAACAAACAAACAAACAAATGAAGAACAAACATCAAAAAACAAAAAAAAGAGAACATAAAATCCAAAGACCACTTTACACCACTTTTCTGCAGAACCTAGTGCATCTTAGTTATTTCTAAGGTCACCTGTCACCACGTTATCCACATTCCACCATGCAGCCCCAGAATTCTTAATGTTTGCTGGTGGCAGACCATCTGGTGGTAATTCCCACTCAAAAGCATTCATGGACATATCTAATGGTATTGGCTTGGCAGCACTCTCAACGTTGGTAAATAGCTTCCTGTTGCCTTTGACACCACTTTTCTAATTCTGGATGGAAGTGTGCTTTGTAGCAAATGTCTTGGTTACGTACTTGCTTATCAAGCCAAAAGATGGAGCTGTTTTCTTCACAAGCCTTACCAAATGTCTACAGGGACTCCTTTGGGCTTTTGTCTGTCAGACTTTGTCTATTTTGGGGACTCAGGAATCAATGGCTAGCAGCCAGGGTAGCCACCATTTGTTTTAGTTGTTTGTTTTAGTTGAACATCCTGCTTGAAATAGGTGCTGGACACCAATGCCCCATGGTGCCAGTTATAGACAAGTGCCAATTATAGACAAGGGGTAAAATGTTCAGAGGTGCTTAAGTCTCATCTTCAAAAGTCTCCTAAGTCCCTTTAGAAAATAATAATTAAATGCCTAAGTCACACAGGCATTTTTGAAACATTTATCCAAGTCCTTACTTTGCTCTCTACCATCAACAGAATTCACAGTGCCTGTTGTTACAATATCCCTTAGCAAAAAGGAAGCCAGTAAATCCACCCTCCCTGCCTCATTCATCAGCTCCTTAGCAACGCCAGTACGGGTGAATCCAATGCAAAGCATGAGCATTGCATTGTGAAGAATCCAACTCTCATATTTATTAGCGTTTGCAATATCCGCTTCCTGACAAAATGTGCTGCTTAATAAAGCTAAAGCAGCTAAGGATGCCTGACGTTTTATCATTTCTTCTTTGTGACCTTCATCCAACTTCTGCTTTCATACACAGGGTGGGAATGAGTTATTTTGATTAATAATGATTGCTTCCTTGTAAGACCCAGTAAATCAACTCAAATAAGAATCTTGCACCTTGACAGATTTAAAGGGAGTGCTGCCAGGTATTTTTATATGGACTTTATTCACTCTCCATTGTGTGCGCTACTCTCAAACGTGCCACAATAAAATTCCTTGTCCTATCAATCCCTCCCCCCCTTTTGCAAACATTGCATTTTTCCTATGCTTTCAGTGGAGCTGATATATTAATATAGCTGTTGATTTGGTTTATTTCCTTGTTTGTGCAGAGTCATCACTGATTATGTGAGTGATGTGTGTGTAGCAATGAGAACATCATTAACTAACGCCTTTGGATTTGGTGGGAGGTTTGGGCTAATGGTGACAAGGACGTATTTGAGGAGTAGGTAATTATGCTATGCGGCTACTTTTTTTTATTAAAAGTCAGAATAAAGACAGGGGATTAAGGCCTGATTTTGTTCCCATTTCACTTGTGAGTTAAGTTTCCAATCTGGAGGGGGTTTTTGTTGTAACACCTGAACTACAGTAACCACTGAATACAGTGGACAGTGGGAGTAGCAAGGAGGGGAACGGTGGTCCAGTGCTTAGGGCCAGGAGCGCCGCCAGCTTTTCTGCCGCCCTAGGCGGCGGAAGGTCCCGCCCCAAAATGTCGCCCCCCACAGAGACAGCGGAAGGTCCTGCCGCTGAAATACTGCCGCGGTCGCCGACCTCCAAATTGTAGTGCCCTAGGCAACTGCCTAGGTCACCTAATGGGTTGCGCCGGCCCTGCTTAGGGCAGGAGATTGGGACTTAAAGATAGGGTTGCCAACCCTCCATGATTGTCCTGGAGTCTCCAGTAATTAAAGATTAATCTTTAATTAAGGATTATGTCATGTGGTTAAACCTCCAGGAATACATCTAAGCAAAATTGGCAACCCTACTTACAGACCCATGTTAAGTTTGCTGCTTTGTCACAGAATCTCTGTGTGACCTTGGGCAAGTCACTTAGGGCCAGATTTAAAGGTATTTGGGTGCCTACGCCCCACTAAAATCAGTAGAAGCTAGGCACCTAAACACCTTTGAAAATATGGACCCTAGTCTCTTTGTGACTCAATTCCTTGTCTGTACAATAGGGTCGGAATAGAGGCCTACATTGGGCCTGGGTGAACTATGGTTGTAAATTGAGTTTGGATGTTAGGAGGAGGAATAGGCCCAAAGCACATGACCAAAAAGAATGAAATCATGAAAACGAAGGGTTGTTTGTGTTAAAACTGTAGTGGTCCTTGAAATACCAGCATTCTCTTATTTAAGGCTGGGGCCGAGGTAACTAAAATGAAGAACACATGGTGAATTGAGTACCTGGTATGGTAATCAATTGGTTATACAGATTTGTTTAATTTATTGTAAAGACGTGCTTATAGTTAGTAGTTATGCAGAAATACAGCAAATAAGACAGGACGAAAACTTTGAAGAGAGGAACCCAGCCGTTAACCTTGCCTCAGCTGGGCCAAAGCACAGGGCTGTGCTCTAAACCGCCTCATCTGGCTTTAGCTAAGGTCTGATAACCAGCAATGACATCACTTATTATTGTGTAGTTGGTACGGTAGCTGGTCCTTACCCTTCTGGAGTTGTGCCATGTTGGGATGGTAGCTCCCAAGCCTGAAGATCCTATTGTGAGTATTTGGCTAATGCTTATAACTCTGTTGTTGCTAGGATATAGAGTCTGAGTGTGCAGACACTTGTTTTTTTAGTTTGGATGTAATCAAAACCAAGTGGCCTTTGAAGTAATAAAGGAAAACTTGTGCGGAAGCTGAGTCGTGATAAATCTTTGTAAATGTATTAGGGAAATTATTTCCACAAATGGAGATAATAGCACTGCCCTGCCGCACAGGGATGTTGTGACGATAAAGACATTAAGGACTGTGAGGTGCTCAGATACTATGTTAATGGAAACCATATAGATAAATGCCCAGCAGAGCCTTACTGTCAGGGACATGGGTCTCAAACCCCAATCCACAGGGCTCTTTGGAACCAGTAAAGTTCCAAGCTACCATCTAGTGACCTACTAACCATTGCCAAAACTAGAAGCTCAACTGCAACAGAGGACCGAGTCCTGGGATCTGATTGGTAGAACTTTGTGAGTCCTATTGTTACCCTGTTTCTATTGAAACCAAGCGCAGGAACAGGAAGTTGCCAGGCAACTGGGTTTCCCCTGCTTCAGGCTGCTTCCCGTGCTGTACCTGCTTCCTTACTCTACTGCCTGATTCTGATCTCCTGGTAACCTAACCCTGCCTGCTTCCTGACACATGACTCTTGGTTTGCCCTCTGGCCTGTTTCACACACTGATCTACTGATATCTGATTTGGCCTGGCTCCCAACTCCTGCTCCGACCGCTAGGAGCAGGAGTCACCTACTAGAGACATCTCCTAGTGGATAATGCTATAAGACTTTGGCTGCAATGATATTTTCTAAATAACTGTACTAATACTAATATGCTTCAAAGCTTCATGTGTCTTTACTAATTTCAAACTGTGCCAGCCAGGAGGGATCTGGCTACTGTTACAGCAACAGCTATGCTTGGATGAAGCCTGTAATTCTACCCCGTAGAGACCATCCTGACAAGGAATAGAAATGAATAATATAGGATGACAATCATTTTGATTTAATTCTCTTGGACACATGCTGACCTGATCAACTGGTGTACAAAAAAAAAAAAAAAAAAAAAAAAAAAATCGGAAGGGTTTTCTACAGGGCTTTGTCATTCCAAATATAAATGAAAGGGATTCTAATACTTCCAGTGCATGGAGCACAACACCAGGTGTTCTGCAGCCAGCATACTCTTAAGACCAATTTACTGCAAACTGTGAGAGTCCCTTGAAAGCAGCAACTGACTCACTGACTAAAGGCACAGAACAATTCTCTTTAAACCCATGATTCATAAAAACAAGCACGTCCATCGCTCAAGCCTCTGGACTTATTCACGCCTATAACAACTCAAATACACTGTCACAAATTGGCAGCGAACAGACAAATCTGTAAATCCAGTTTTTTTTTCCACCAGCACAGGACAGACCTCAGAGCTCCATTTAGGTGCCAAGTTTCATTTATGGGTAAGCAATGGTGTATGCACACACAGAGTTGCACTTTTAAAAAAAATCACCATCATTTGTTCATTTGCACTTACATGCCCCAAATCCTCCTGTGTCTGAATGCAATAATGCTAAAACACCATGCTGCATGCACTCACAAGAAGCTGGGTTTGGTCCTCCAAGGTATCTCTGAATGGGAAGTTAGCCTAAATTATTTTTAGGTTAAATATCTATTCCCAAGACATCAATGGGCCTCAAACATCTGCTCTGAGACCCTTGGTTCCTCTTCTAACAGAGACTCTTTTTGACCTCTTCATAGACCCTCAAAAGGAATAAGGGAATACTGACATATAGTGTCTTAGTGGCGATGATGCTTTCACAGTGCTGCACATGCATTAACAGCATCAAGGAATGATTCACTGTCAATTCGTCAGGAACTTTACAGGTGGAGTACAAGGGAAAAAATGATACATCTTTGACACAAGTGATTCAAGAGATTTCAGCACCACAGGCCACTCCACATTTCTTAGAATTTCACAAACAGAAAGGAATCAAAACCTTCCGAGCTTGCTGTTGAAATAGCAGAAAATAACCTCATTGCTCATTCTTCCCGAACCCAACTGCATTTAAAAATAGGGAATTACCCACTCAGAGGTTCACCCAGAGGTTCTACAGGTCCAAATGGAACCTTGACATGGGTGCGGGGAGCGTGGGCAAGGAAAGATAGGAAGAACAGTAAGAGGACAATACGGCTCCATCAGGAGCTCTTTAATGACCTGAAAATTAAAAAGGAATCTTACAGAAAGTGGAAACATGGACAAATTGCTAAGGAGGAGCATAAAACATTAGCATAAGCATGTAGGGACAAAAGCAGAAAAGCTAAGGCACGAAATGAGTTACATGTAACAAAGGGACATAAAAGGCAACAAGAAGAAGTTCTTTATATACATTAGGAGAAAGAGAAAAATGATGGAAAGTATAAATCCTCTGCGAAGTGGGGAAGGAGAGCGAATAACTGATGACATCAAGAAGGCTGAGGTGTTTAATGCCTGTTTCACTTGACTCATCACTAAAAAGCAGCAAAGAGTCCTGTGGCACCTTATAGACTAACAAACGAACGTCTGTTAGTCTATAAGGTGCCACAGGACTCTACGCTGCTTTTACAGATCCAGACTAACACGGCTACCCCTTTGATACTTGATCACTAAAAAGGTTCACAGTGACCAGATATTTAACACAATTAATATTAACAACATAGGGAGAGGAATGCAAGCCAAGATAGGGAAAGAACAGGTTAAAGAATATTTGGATAAATTAGGCTTGGTGGAGACTACGAGCTAGAAGCATGATTCCCCTGGCTGTATACATATACTCACAGTAGCTTGATAAGAGCTAGTGAAAGTATAAATAGTAGGGTAGCTTTGAGCAGCAGCAGTAGAGGTATGGCTGAGCCATACCGAGTATGTTCCCACCATTTTCTGGGATGTACACCCCTAGCTCATAGTGTGGACACAGTCTTAGGCCTTGGCTACACTCGCGCCGCCAGCGCTGCGAGAGCTCTCGCTGTAAGTACTCCACCTCTCCGAGGGGAATAGCTTGCAGCGCTGCGAGGGAGCGTGCAGCGCTGCAGGCGCTGATTACACTGGCGCTTTACAGCGCTGCACTCGCTGCGCTCAGGGGGGGTGTTTTTTCACACCCCTGAGCGCAGCAAGTGCAGTGCTGTGAATTGCCAGTGTAGCCAAGGCCTTAGATGTATTCAAGTCGACAGGGCCTGATGAAATGTATCCTAAGGACCTAGCTGAAGCAATCTTGGAATTGTTGGCAATTATCTTCGAGAACTCATGGAGAACAGAGGACTGGAGAAGGATAAACACAGCACCTGTCTGAAACAAAGGGGAACAAAGAGGACCTGGTGAATTACAGACCAGTCAGCCTAATGTTGATACCTGGAAAAATACTGGAACAAATGATTAAATAATCAATTTGCAAGCACCTAGAGAATAATAGGATGATAAGGAATAGCCACCATGGGTTTGGCAAGAAAAAAATCATGCCAAACCAACCTAATTTCCTTTTTTGACAGGGTTACTGGCTTAGTAGATAGGAGGAAGCAGTAGACGTGATATATCTTGATTTTAGTAAGGCTTTTGACACAGTCTTACATGACATTTTCATAAGCAAGCTAGGGAAATGTGGTCTAGATGAAATTACTAAAAGGTGGGTGCAAAACTGGTTTAAAGACCATACTCAAAAAGTAGTTATAAATGGTTTTCTGTCAAACTGGCATATCTAGTGGGGCCTACATGGGTCAGTCCTGGGTCTGGTACTAGTCAATATTTTCATTAATGACTTATATAATGGAGTGAAGAGTACGCTTATAAAATTTGCAGCTGAACCAAGCTGGGAAGGGATGCAAGTACTTTGGACAGAGGACAGGATTAGAAATCAAAATGTTCTTGACAAGTTACAGCATTGGTCTGAAATCAACAAGGTGAAATTCAATACTGTTAAATGCAAAGTACTGCACTTAGGAAGGAATACTCAAACGCACAACTACAAAAGGGGGAATATCTGGCTACGTAATAGTACTGCTGAAAAGGATATGGGTTATAGGGGACCACAAATTAAATATGAGTCAACAACGTGATGCAGTTGCAAAAAAATCACTCTGGGTTGTATTAACAAGAGTGTCATAGGTAAGACATGGGAGGTAACTGTCCCACTCTACTGGGCACTGGTGATGCCTCAACTGGAATTCTGGGTCCAGTTCTGGGCATCACACTTTAGGAAATATGTGGACAGATTAAAGAGAGTCCCGAGAGGAGCAACAAAAATGATAAAAAGTTTAGAAAACCTGAAAAGGTTAAAAAAAAAAACTGGGCACGTTTCTTGACAAGTCTTCAAATATGTTAAGGGCTGTTTTAAAGAGGATAGTGATCAACTGTTCTCTATGTCCACTGAAGGTAGGACAAGAAGTAATGGACTTGATCTGCAGCAAGGGAGATTTAGGTTAGATATTTAGGAAAAACCAATTATAAGCGTAGTTAAATTATGGAATAGGCTTCCCCGGATGGTTGTGGAATCCCCATCATTGGAGGTTTTTAAGAACAGGTTGGACAAACACCTGTCAGGGATGGTCTAGGTTTACCTGTTCCTGCCTCCATGCAGGGGGCTGGACTTGATGACCTCTCGAGGTCCCTTCCAACCCTACATTTCTATGACTCTATCATGCGGGAAAGAAGATGAAAAACTCACGCATGGTGTAAGAATTACACTGTCACTGAGAAGGAAGTTTTCTTCCACTGCTCATGATGTTTATTCAGGTCAATAAGTGGTGAAAGAGAAAATTATTTTGTACAACAATCACTGGTTTGGAATCTAAAAGGACTTGAATTGAACTTCAGGCCTTCATAACCATAAGCATTCAACTCAGAGGAGAGCACAGAGGAATCTGATGTCTCTTTCAAAGGGGCAGCTAAAAAGGATTTAAGCCACCATGTTTTATAAGGGTGATATGAAATATTCAAGGACTTTCACATCTATAATCATGGTGGCTTTTATCAATGTAAAACAGGCATCAACCATGGATTTTCATTAGGGATATCTTAATGATACATTCAGCATACATTCTACAGCCTAATTAACTATGGCCTAATTATTAACCATGAGAGGAGTGTAGCACCAAGGTAACAAATGAAGCTAAAGAATTTTTTCCTATGCTATAAGACAAAACCAGACAAGAAAAAAAATTCCTTAGTTTCAGTAATGCCCCGAAGGAAGATAAAGATGAGAGCAAAGGAAATGCATTCTAGAAAAACAGAGTCATTCCTCTTCCAATCTCAAGAATAGTGGAGACTGACACCATTTGGAAGAGAAAAAGTGATGACAGGGAACATTATATGGTGCATGTACAGCACCGTGTTTCTGAATTCTAAGGTGTTAAAGGATTGAGAAGGACAAGATCTTTTAACAACCTTTCAGGCCCATGAACTTAACACACATGAACAAATGGGAGAGATTCAAAATAGATGTTCAATTTACAGTTTTTTTATTCTTATTTTTAAAATAAGGGTGAGAAAACTCTTGAACAGGTAACAGAAGCTATTTAAAAACAACCTTGTGCCAATGACAAAATTGTCTTCAACGTTGTTTGATGGGGCAATGGTTACAATGGATTGAAATAGGAAAGGGAGCTCTCAAAAGGAGGAGGGGGAGCTGTTGGGAGCAATTGCTGTCCCAGGAGAGAGAGCACTGAGAGCTTTCCTTCTGCTTTAGCAGAGGAGGGGAAGCTGTCCAGGTCCAGCTGGACAGATTTTATGGTCAAGAACTGAAGCGAACTATAAATTTTTCCAAATTCATCCACCCCTACAGATTAGCATGCCCAGCTGCCAGCCTTTTGCAAGATCTATAACAATGTCCTAGAGCTGGTGCCCTTTTAACAATCTGCAGGAAAGAATACAGATTTGAAACTTAATTTAAAAAATAAAATCTTACTTTCCCAGCTTTTCATAACTGCACGTACTGCCTGTTACCCTAAAGCAAAGTCGCTTGATGGTTTCTGAGGTGAATTTCTGGTGTGGAACTTAGCATTACTCATTAACTCAAAGATGGTAAAAAGCATTTCCTTAAAAAGAAATGAGAAAGGTGGCGACTGGGCCTTAGTAGATCACAAGCCCTTTGCAAAGAAAGGGACTGTCATTCCTTTTTGCATATTAGGAAATCACACTAATAAATCTTTCTAACTGCCCTGTACACCAGTCAGCCTCCCTCTTTCCATTCAAATCCCTCCTTTTAACTCTCTTCCCCACTCAAAGTCTTTGAAACAATAATGCGACAAGTAGGTAATAATATTAAAACCCAAAGTGTCAGCACTGACCAATTTAGCCCTCCAACTGTGTCCTTTGTCTCTTGTTATCTGTGCTTGATTGCACTGTAAACTCTCTCAGGAAAGAGAACGTTCTACATTTGAACAATACCATGCATTAATCTGTGGCACTAATGGTACAATTTTTGGAGGCACCTAAGTCACATAGGTGCCTAAGTCCCATTTTCAGAAATGACTTAGGAACCTAAGACTCACTGACAGTCAATGGAAGTCACTTTTGAAAATGGGACTTGGGTGCTTTTGAAAATTTTACCCTAAATAATTAGACTCCAGTACCCGTGTCTGATGTCACACTGGGGACCTGATTTCAATTCCCACATCTGTACCTCATCTCAAATTTATTGGGCTTCTTAAAATGCCACCACAATGTGCACCATGTTGGCCAACTCCTAAGCCAATTCCAAGCCAAACTCTGAGATTCATTACTCAGTTTTCACATTGCCCTTTTCTACTTAGGCAAACTCCTATTGACACCAGTTTCATCAACATTTAACCCTTTCTGGGCATGTACCATTGTTATCATCAAGGGATAGCCAATATACTTGAAAAGTAAGGCATTCTGTTATTCAGTATGAGGGAAACCCCCCATTCAGGATAGTACCTGCTGTTTAGTTCATAACCGAATACAATTTTGATTTCAGTGTCTACAAAGCAAATGAACCGATTTTTCATCATTGATATCCACCGCATGGTCTCACAGCAGGAGATTAAGATACTTCTTGCACAGAAGTAGAACTAGTCCAAAAATATCAAAATGTCCACAAAATCTTTCACTGAAATGTTGAATTTCACAAACAAAGAGGATGAGTTTTTTGTAAAAATCTTCATGAAAATGTTGACTCTCCATACTGAAGCTGTGGCTAATCCCATTTATTTTAGTGTTAAGCCAACTAACCTCGTGTGGCTACATTTTTAACTCTGTCACTGAACGGTAAGATCACAGCAGGTGTTCATATTGCACAGGGCCGCCCAGAGGGGGGGGGCAAGTGGGGCAATTTGCCCCGGGCCCCACAGAGGCCCCCACGAGAATATAGTATTCTATAATATTGCAATTTTTTTTTATGGAAGGGGCCCCCAAAATTGGTTTGCCCCAGGCCCCCTGAATCCTCTGGGTGGCCCTGATATTGCACAGCAATCATCATGCAGCCCTTGGGGCCCAATTCTGCTGCCCTTATGTCTGGTCAGTAGCTCTTCGCTGTGCAATTCACAGACCAGGGGCCTACTCAGTGTGAAGGTGTGTGACAGAACTGGGTCTGAAGTGAGTGTCTTTTTTATAACTAGGGAAAGAGCGGGAGATTCAGAACTTTGTGTGGCTCACCCAGGGCTTATCCAGAGCCTGACCCAACATAGTTAAAGTCCCTGGGGAGTTTTGCCAGAGATTCAAAGGGAACGGGATCAAGATTATAAAAGGTGAATCATGACTGCTGGTTCACTGGACCCAGTCCATGCTCATGCCTAATTTTAACGGAACATCTGTTTTGATTTATGGAACAAAGAGATGTAAGTGATATCATTGATGTATACGGAACATTGTTCAGAAGCATCACAGTACAGTAGTACATTATTGTTCCCAACTCTACTTTCTAAAGCAACTTTCATTTAAGGCTCTCCAAGCACTTCATCTCTGTGAAGTATCATCATAGAATATCATAGAATATCAGGGTTCGAAGGGACCTCAGGAGGTCATCAAGTAGGTAGCGAATACCTCAATCTGGAGATAGCTACACTGAGGGAGGGGGAAATTAAATGGATTTGTCCAAGGTTGCACAGAAAATCAGTGACAGTCAATAATAACTCACATGTCTTGGATCCCTGACAATAGTCCCAACCTCCCCACCCCTGGCCCCACTTTCTCCCCACCAAAAAGCATAGTGAAGGGATTCAGACTTTCGGCATCAGCAAAAAAGTCTTTAGTTGAGATTTTAAACTGGGATTGGTGTTTTATAACCACCAAATTGATCTCTTTGGGAGAGAGAATTCTAGTCCAGAAGGGAGCAGCAGCACGTTTGCCAAAGCTCTGTGCAAATGAAAGGGAGAGGGGGACATGCACGTTTGTACTTGGGAAGCAGTTTTCCATCAGAGTAGTTTAGCTTACAGAACGGAAAGAGTAAAAATACAGAAGACAGCTAACTGGCAGAATATTTTAACATATCTTTCAAGTTATGGGAGCAGACAGGTGTTTTCTTTCAATCTCAGCTCTTCCAGTAGCGTTTGCCTCCAAAATCGTAATAGCATTTTTCTGCAAAATTACTCTAACACCCTGCCTATGCACATAACCAGCACCTAAGCATACGCTATGAGAGGTAACTTCTAGTGAGTGCTGATGCAAAGGGAAAGAATGCAAATGATTTATCATATTGGCTAGGAGCTCCTGAAACCAAAGGGATAACAGGGTGGACCCTCTTCTATCACATAGAGTCATTAAATATTTATTATTTATTTATTATTATTATTATTATGTTATGGATAAACTGTAGCTTGCAAGTCCCAGTGATGCCTACACATGTGCTGAACTTTGAAGACCTTTGTGAAGAGGAAGCTAGCTGTTTTGAGCCCAGCATTAGTGGTTGCTTAGTGGTCTAGGCATTCTGTTCGTGGATTACATAGTAAGAGGTTTCCATACACATTGAGCAAACTAGTTTTAGTCTAAAAACAACAAGAAGAAGAAAGGATAAAAGTAAATCTTCATATGAGAGCACAGTGTGCGTCTGTCCTCTCTGACAGGCTGCAGCAACTCTGAGAACAACATGGCTGCTGCCTCCACAGAGGGGCAGAATTCTTAGGCGTCCAAGCCTTTGTTTTTCTCTGTTGTGCACCTTTCAAGGAACAAGGGGTCTTGTGACGAAGACTGTGCACTGGGATTCAGGCGATCTAGGCTCTAGCCATGACTGTGCCCAGTCCTGTGTGAACTTGGGTAAGTCACTTAATCTCTCTGTGCCTCATTTCCACAACAGTAAAATGAAGGTCCTACTTCATTTACCTCACGGGGGTATTGGAAGGGTAAATGGAAGTATTTATTATATTGGTAGCACTCATGTGCTAGGTGCTGTATAAACACAGAGGAAACCACTGCCCTTGCCTCAGAGAGAAGTGCCTGGGGGTAAAGAAAGGTCGGATGGCACCGGTGTTTATGCAAGTATCTGGAAGTTGGGGGAACTCACAAGGAGCATGGCCTGAAGTGCTAGCCATCTCCTGCCATGGGGAAGATTTGTGTAGAAGCCTGGCCCGGTGGTTAGGGTGCTGACCTGGGACCCAAGAGAGCTGTGCTCAATTGCCTGCTCTACCACAGACTTCCTGTGTAATCTTGGGTGAGTCGTTTGGCGTCTCTGTGCCTCGGTTCCCCATGAGGACAATGGGGATAACAGCCCTGTGCTCCCTACCGGGGTATTGTGAGGATAAATACATTAAAACATTGTGAGGTGCTTAAATACTATGGTGACAGGAGCCAGATAAATATATTTGCGTGCTAGTCACTTACACATCTTGATTGGAAGGAATCTCTTCACGCTTCTCCACTTAGCACCTCTGGATACCAAGCCTTGCACAGGCTACACTATTATATAAACAGCTTTCCAGAATTGGTTATCGACACACAACGCAGCCTGAATTTTTGCAACTTCTGTTTTAAATGGGTTCCGTCGAGGCGTCATACGTTTCAGAGGAGATAAGCAGGACAATGTCTTATCGCTCCCTGCCGTGTCACCCTTATCTCCACAGTTATAGAGAGTTTTCATACCAAAGTACCACGCCGCATTTGGAGAGAATAAAATAACTTCTCCTGAGCTTTCATTTCCTAGACTCGTTTGGAAAATGCTTTTGGAATACAGAGTGGGAGGGATGGAAGCAAGCGGGATTTTATAGTTCAGTTATCTGCTGCACAGTTACTGTTTTCTCTCCTTAAGTGAAAATCTGCATTGCTGATAAACGGCAATGATAACAGATACACTCCAGTTTTCCCTAATAACTCCTTCCTCATCTAGGAAGAAACTTTTCATTTATCTCTCAAATGCCAATTAAGCCTTGTCGAGATTTCTTCTCCCTCCATGAATAAATATAATTTTTCTCAGTAGTTGCACGTAATGACAGAACACTGCCCTGATCTTTTCTTTAATTTTTAACTGAATTGAGCTGGGTGAAGAGAACTTGACTGATGGCACTGGAGAACAAAGCCCTCTATAGGTAACAAGTGGATTGTGTTTTCAGGTTTTTCTGCACTACCAGGAGGGCTAGAAATGTGCTTTTTTTGTATAATGAAAGCAGAGATCCTCGGATAATCACATAACCACAAGAGAGTCCTGGCCAGGATACATGAATTCCATTTTGCAAAAAATGTCGAGATTTTGAAATTTGTTTTCATCCCGATGTGGAATGAAACTGAGACCCTACAATATTTTTGCATGGGAAAAAAATATGAGAGATCAACCCCACAACAGGCAGGTAGAGAGGGCACCTACCTGGGATGTGGGAGATGCCGGTTGAAGGCTCTGCTCTGCCTGCCAAGAGCAAGAACTTGAACCTAGGTCTAACACATTGTACAAAGTGGAACAGCTCCAACAGGAGAGATTGAGAGTCTGACCTATACCCTGGGGGTGAGGGCACTTACCTAGGAGGTGGGAGAATCAGGCAGAGCAGAATGTATGTCTTGAACATCCTCGGCAAGTGCCCTATCCACGGGGCTATTGGCTATGCTAGAGGGCCGTGTCCTCTCTCTCACCAGAAATTTCATCCTGGGCCTGAGAAAGCTCAACACAAATTTCACTGAAACCAATAGGTATCCGCAAAATGTATCAGTTTCCAAAAATTGGCATTTTCTGATGAAAACATATTTCACTGAAAAAGTCCCAGTCACTCCAACCCAAGATCTTAGGCTTAAAGAAAAACACCAAATAGCATGAACCTGGTGATAAAACTGGGAGTGGTAGTAACACTGCATGGAGCAGGTTACGCTCCCTTTGTTCCTGACCGCCTACTCCAGCTGGTAAGTGGGAAGGAGCAGGTGAGCACCAGGGCTCCTCCCATTTCCGGCTCCTCTCCCCACCCACTTGCTTAGCGCTGGTTTACACTAGAAAGTTATGTCAACCCAGCTATGTTACTGAGCAACACCCCCCTGAGCAACGTAGTTAAGTTGGCCTAAGCCCTGGTGTAGACAGTACTAGTCAATGGAAGAATTCTTTCATTGACTTTGCTACCGCCTCTCAGAGAAGTGGATTTACTACAGTGATCTAACCATAGTAAGTATTTACACTACAAATATACTGGGGTGCAGCTGCAGTATGGACGTTTCTAGTACGGACATAGCCTTCGTGGGTTAGTAGCCTATGCTATCCTGTCTATGGCTGGGATCACAATACGATGTGGACTGAGCAGGAGAGTAAGGCACACTTCAGTGAAAAGGATCTGCCTGTCGCTCTATTGTCTTTTTTAGAACATCTTCTGTGGTGTCAAATGCAAGACTTAGTGTGTCCCCTTCCAACTGCTCCTCCAATCTATTCCAACTCTCCTTCTTCTCCCAGCATGGACCACACAGGGTATGTCTACACAGTGAGTGGCAACCTGCAGCAGTGAGTCTCAGAGCCCACGTCAACAGACATGGGCTATGGTACTAAAAATAGCTGAGTAGATGTTGCTACTTGGGCTGGAGCTTGGGTGCTGAAGACTTGGGGGGGGAGGGGAAGTCCCAGAGCCCATACTCTAGCCGAAGCCACAAAGTCTACACAGTTTTTTTAGCACCATAGTGCAAGCCTGAGTCTCTCGACCTGGGCTTTGAGATTCACTGCTGTGTAAACGAATCCACAGAGACAGGGGCAGCTCTATGTTTTGTGCCGCCCCAAGCACGGCAGTCAGGCGGCCTTCGGCGGCACGCCTGCGTGCGGTCTGCTGGTCACGCGGATTCGGCAGCGTTTCTGCGGGTGATCTGCCGGTCCGGTGCCTTTGGCGTGCCCGCCGCCGAATTACCACCAAAGTCGCAGGACCAGCGGGCCTCCCGCAGGCATGCCGCCGAAGGTTGCCTGACTGCCACCCTCATGGCGACCGGCACGCCGAGCTTGCCGCCCCAGGCACGCGCTTCCTGCACTGGGGCCTGGAGCCGCCCCTGCACAGAGAGCTCTCTGCAGGGCCTGGGGATAACAGTATCATGGAAGCATAACATACCCTACTTCTTCACAGAAGAGTTCAGCATGCAGAAGACCCAGCCTGATGCACATGTAAGGGAATACAATACAGCCCTTAGGTAGGAGGACTGGCTTCTTGCTCCCGGCAATCGTTAATTTAAACCTTTTTCCCATGGTTCCTCGAGCCTCTTGTCCCGTTTTAGCTCATCCAATCAGGGAATAGAAATGCCACCGTGTGATTTAGTTAACCAACCAACACCAAATGCCACCTGACCAGCAAATTCCAAAATACTCACTGAGAGCCAGTTCCATTGATACAAAGGTTTTAAAAGGCACAAAAATTGTGTTGAACAATTTCAAACGAGAAGTAAAAATGAGGGCAGTTGAAAGAAGCTAAATTCATGGGGTATGTCATTTGTTGCCATTTATTCACTAGGCTCTAGTTCTAGTTAGTTGAGTTAGGCTCATTCTTTGGCTCTCTGGAGCTTGCACAAAGCACACCAGCCTGATCCGTTCTCATACAGTGTCAAAACCAAACTCTAATTCCAATTAAAGTGTTGAATTCAACGTTCTCTAGAGCCCAAAGAAAAAGGCACAAGCTTCCCATAAGCCCCTTGACCCCTCCTTTCCTTGCCACCAGCTGTTCATAGGTAATCATTATATAATGTATCAAAGCAAAATGTCTTTTAGGAATGAGGAGATCACAGAGTTCAGCAATGAACGGAGCTGCTGTATTCATAGTGATACAAAAGGAAGGTCAGATACAGAGAAGGATGGTCCAGTGGCTAGGGTGATAGCTTGGGCCTTAGAAGACCAGCGTTCAGTCTTACAGACTTCTTGTGTGACCGTGGGCAAGTCACTTTATCTCTTTGTGCTTCACTTCCCCATCTGTATAATGGGAATATTAGTACTTCCCTATCTCACAGGGGTGTTGTGAGGATAAAAACATTACACAGTTGTGAGACACTCAGACTAAGGTAATGGGGGATATGTAAGTACCTAAGATTGGTCGACAGAAGAAAAACTAGGAATACGAAAGAGACTTAGATGTTATTAGCAACTGTAACATGGACTATAAATTAAAGGAAAACGAAACTCTGTTTACTGGAAGACGCTACTTTAAATAAAATGGGGAAAGGAAAATGTAACCATAAATAATTTAATAAATAGTAGCTATAACGTCTTTGTAAGAGACACAGTGAGTGAAAGTCCTTGTCATAGTGAAGTCTTAGGACATTTTGCCATTAATTTCATTGGGGCCAGGATTTCATCCATGGATTTTGTTTGTACAGAGTCAAGAACAAGCAGCCCTCAATTCCTCGTCTTTGCTCTTTGCAACCATTCTAGCCAACAAGTTGCCTGGCCAGAACTTTTGCAGAAAAGGGCTAATTTTATGCAATGGTGGTGAATATTTGCAGTGCTAATGAATTTTGAATCTGTAACTCACAAGCTTTCTCAGTGGAAACCTGATTCTAATACTCATCCTTATGCTGTCAGAAGATACCATGAACCCAATTTTCCACTGCTCTGCATCCTGACTGTGCTCCTGTTCTGAGTTAGTAGTGTCCACTTTGCACTAGTGTAAATAACTGGTAAAAGAAAAGCAAGCCCCCCACATGGCCAATCAAAACAGCTGGAGTTTTATTATCAAATACTTGCAACAAACTCCTTGTGACTGGGCTACAGACCAAGCAATATACAAAGAAATTGCTTTGCAAATAATATTGATTAATGAATGCAACCTGCTCATGCACCATTTGCAAATGTAAAAAGAGGTGAAATTTACTGAAAAATTATTCCCTACAAATCATTCACTCAGCTTTGCTTAACATAACCCTGAGGCATAAATTCAATACTGATTCAGAAGGCTTGCTTTGTGTTCTTGTGAATGAGTGTTCTTGTGAATGAGACTCAATGGGGGAATAAAATGGTTGCACATACATTTATTTTACAAAGCCTCTGTTTCAAAGCAACCCAACTCCCACATCCAACCTGTGCCAGACAAGCCATAAGGTCCGAAAAATATTAATTCTTTCCTTATCAGGTGAGGTCTGGCAGCAGCCTATAATCTGTTTCGCTCAGAAGCTGATGACAAAACAATTATTTTTAGGGCTAGATTAGGTTAATCTTTGTACTGATACAGACTGCTGAGTTCCCTCTTGTTCAGTAGAAGGAGCTTCCCCTTTAAATATGGGGCAGAGCGTGAGAGTTTTTGTGAGACAGGGTGGAATAAATCTGGGATGCAAAAACAGTTTCTTCTCAGACTAACTAGATGCAAGCATTTCTATTACTCCACTCAACAACTGTGCATTACTTTGATTGTAAACTCTGTGGGAAAGGAATTGTCCCTTTATACATGTTTGTATAGTGTCTAACTCAATGGGGCCCTGATCTCAGTTTTGGGGGCCTCTGGGTGCTGCCACAAAACAAATAGTAATAATGATATTGTACTGCAAAAATATGTCTACTCCCGCCCCCCACAAGAACTATATGGTAGCCACTTTGCTGCATACTCAGACAGATCCTAACTGCCACCATGAAGCGTCATCTATCTAGACATTTCTACCATATCTGTCACCATGGCAATGGATGGAATTCAGATCCTCCTGCTCTGAAAATGTTGTTCCCTTCCACTTCAGCTGAAGGAGAATCTCAGTTGTTTGCAGTATAGGACCTATGACACACAGATGAGTAGTTCTGATTCCATCCATTATAGGACAGTGGCACACAGTACACCCACCATAGTATTTTAAATACATTTCCCATTCTTGTTTGCAGCCTTAATACTCTTACTATCCTATCCTACAGGGATGAAATGTTTCTGGAAACCAAGAATACTTGAGGATGATGGAGCCCACAAACCCAAATATTCATTGAAATGAGGCAACACTGGCTCCTCTACTCCATGACATTTCCTGTCTAATGTCTCCAACCAGATGGTACTTAGAAACCCTCCCACCTTGTTTTCTTAGTTGACAGGTTCTTAATGCTCTTTTTGAAGAAGTCGTCTTTCTTCCCTTGATCCAGTGCTGGAATGGTACACAACATTCTACTCTTACCTTTCCTCCCCCCATACCATCCTTCTTGCTGAGCTCCCTCGCTACTAGGGACATAAAAATGCCTTTATACATCGCGAAGTCAAAGGCAGAGCTGGGAACGGCATCTAGATGATCTGAGTCCCGCGCCCTCCTACAACTAGCAAACACTCCTCTGTTTGGTTTTCCTTCTCTTCTCAACCACCACTGTGTCATGGCCCTCTTAACCAGGAGGCATGACAACTAACTCAGAAAGAGGAGCAACTGCATCGCTGCACCAAAGAACAACAAAATAAGGGGAAAAAAGCAGGTGACAAAGAATAAAAGCAACAGCAAACTGATGTCACTGTGTTGACGTGTCTTCAACTTAATACATCACTGCCACTTTTCCAGGAACAACTGGGATGGTGGCTGGCTATAATTCTGCTCTCTTCCAAGGCCTTTACTCTGGCTCATAGTGTTAGCAGCTACGAAAATCCAGCGCTTACATTGATGTAGGGCTCAAAATGGATAGGAAGCTGTCAGGAGCTGAGTTCCTGCACTACTACCCCCAGTGGAAGCTCTGTCATGACTTATCCCAGATTTTTAAAAGAAAAGTTTCTGCCTGTTTCACTTGGGCAAGAAAATCAGAGCCAGACAGACACAAACAGAGAGAAAACAGTTTACTGTAGGGTCTGGCAGAACCTTGTTTGCATTGCTCATTCTTCTCCTTGCCATCTTCACAGCAGCAATGCATTATTCTCCCCTGTCCACCCCTCCAATCTCCTATACTCTGTGCCATGCTCCATAGCCCAAAATCTGACCTGTGTTGCAGCATTCCAGGAGTCCCCTGAGGCGTGACAGAAGTTTCCCCATATCCTGCTATATGACACGCCCTCTAGCATAGACCACATCATGGGTCATGCCCCATCTTTCCCACCTTCCCTTATAATCTGCTCTCTTCCAGAAGCTCAGCCCTGCCCTCATGAATTACAGTACAAGACTTCCCCACACTCCTCCACGTTGGTACACGTCTCTTTCCATGGAGCACGGTGTGGATCTGCAACAGTGGCGTGAGCTGTATTAAAAATAGTAACACGTGCTATACGGCGTAGGCAAGAAACAAATTGAGACATAGAGTGATGAAGAGACGGCTAGTTCCTTAGTGACAAAATGCATCCTTGTGTTATAAGCCAGCTGAATTTAGATTCTCTTGGTGACACAGACTGTAATGTTTTGTATGGATAAGCATTCAACAAATCCAGAATGTCTCTCTCTCTCTTGCAAGTCTCAAGGGAAGGGCTGAGTCGAGGCTGGCTACCATGCAGTACTGCTACAGCTGTAGTTAAATGACCACGGTGACCCTCAGATGACAATCCTGCCAAGGAATAACAATGAGAAATGTACAAAGACACCCATTCTTACTGCGCTCTCTTGGTTGGAGCTAATCAGATGAGTTGGTGTCAAAAGGAATAAAATGTTGGATGAACTTTGTAGACAGCTCTGTCTGCGCTGGATAAATTACAAGAGCGCCTTTCATGTACTGTAGCTACTCTGGGGTTGGAATTAGGGTGGGTAAAGAGTGGCTGGAGGATCTAAGATGGACTCCTAACATCACAATAGGACAGCGGTTCTCAAACTGTGGGTCGAGACCCCAAAGTGGGTCGCAACCCTGTTTTAATGGAGTCACCAGGGTTGACATTAGACTTGCTGGGGCCCAGGAGTCAAAGCCTGAGGGCTCTAGCCCTGAGTGGTAGGGCTCAGGTTACAGGCACTGCTTGGGGCTGAAGCCCTGGGGTTTCAGCTTTGGTCCCCACCTCGCCCAGGGCGGTGGGGCTCAGGCTTTGACTTTGGCACCCCTGCCCGGAGTGGCAGGGCCCGGGGAAGCTCAGGCTTCAGTCCCCCCTCCTGGGGTCATGTAGTAATTTTTGTTGTCAGAGGGCCGTCATGGTGCAATGAAGTTTGAGACCCGCTGCAGCAGGATAAAGTTGTGGCTGAATATGCCATTTCATCTAGCGACCTTGGAGCACATTCATGTTAAGTCCCAGAGATCTGTATGCGTCGGGCCACAAATTAAAGCTGTTTTCCCTCAAGGGAGGATGCCCAAGGGGAGATTACAACAGGTGGAAAAAGCACCCCCATGAATCTGTAGAGGTGAATCAAGCCTGACACAGATAAAGGTGCTCAGCACTTAAAGGGAGATTTTGGATCTTAGGCCTTAGGCAGTTCAGGGTAAACTACCGCTAAAGCAATTCTGTGCATGGCCAATGATCCAAATTGTTTTAGCTTTAGTCCTATAAAAAGCCAGATGAAAGAGGTTCTAGCTGGGGATTTGCAAAGTTGAGTATGAGGGTTAGCCACACAACTCCCATTAACTACGTGACTAAACCCCGCCATGGCTTTGAAAAGCTCAACCCGAACATGCACATGCAAAAGATCCAGATTTAAACACTCACAGAAGTACTGACTTGTCTTCAAACCCGGATTGTTTTCCTTCATCGAAGACGACAATTTGAGCCAGCTGGGTTTGAGCTTTCTAGGCTTCGGACATGACTGTTGTGTGGAAAGACTGAGTTATGCATACCCCCAATTTTTCCATTTGGACCATGTGGGGAAAGTGACAGCTTTTCCAGTCTCACCTAACTCAAGAACTGATTCCATTCAAACTTTTTAGAAAACTTTACACTCAGACTGAGAACGAAGCATGGAAAATGGCAATCTATAAAGAATGAATCTGATTAATTTCCAAGCAGCTAGCCAAGAAACAGGAGATAGAACCCAATTTTAACTATAGCATTTCAAGGCGAAAATGATACTTCAGCTCTTTTAAAAGTTATAAAGTGCTTTGGGATCTTTGGATGAAAAGAATTGTATACATTGCCAAATATCACCATTTGTGGGTAGCAAATAATATGTATTCCCTAGATAGTACAGTGTTGGTGCACTTCAGAGTATATACTCCAGCACGCAACTGGCTTTCTAAAAGAGGACTTTGATCATCATTTATTATCCAGGACATAATTCCGCAAATAAATTGGACTAGCAGAGGAAGACCACAATCAATTTCTTCTCTCTCAGCTCAAGAAAAGAAGCAGGGGCTGGCAGGTGCACTGTTAGGGGAATGGTTTGCAAACCTGGCTCCAATAACACATACTAATGATGCCACTAAGTACAACATGGTCATTGAAACTTGCTGGACTTTGCGTTTTATCCTTTGTGTGTGTCAAACAGATGAGACGTTCTTTTGTGCTCTGTTTCAGACGGGGCCTAACAGGGATCATTAGTATCTGAACTGCTGGCTTGAAAGTGGCTTAGAATATTTCTTCTTATGAAAATGAGATGACAAGATTCATGTCAAAAATGCAAGCTTATTTTTCAAGTTTACTTCCAAATATGTAATCATTTTGTCTTCATAGAAACAGAGATGTCTGTATTACTACACTTCTGTATAGATATATAAATACAATTGTATGTAAAATATGGAGTGGCACCACGGGCAATAGTAGTCAAATATTGCCCAAGCGGGGGAAATGTAGATCCTAAGACTGTGGCAATATTGTCCAAAACTATGCTCAAGGGAATTATTTCGATGATTTCCATTGCCCTCAGAGACCTTCCATGTGCAGCCTATTCTCTCTCTCTCTCCCTTATAGACAACTGGTCAAAATGTCAAGGTTTTGAAATTCTGGTGAAAAATTGTCAGAATTCCGTTTTTCATGGGGAAAAATATGTGGTGATTTTTTCCCTGTGTTCTTGATTCACTACAGAGCAGGCTCATATTCAAAATAGTGCTTAAAAGTCAAAATGTTGATGGGGGAAAAAAAGAGGGGAAAAATGAAAACTTTCTTTGTGAAATTTCCCCCTTTTTTTTGGTACAGTTCAATATTTAAAGCTGCCTTGGGCCCCTTTCCCACTCCAATAGTGTCCTTATTAGGGAAAGGCTGTAAAGCATTCAACCGGAGAATAGTTCTGAGCAGGGCCACATTTTGATATCGCTGCCTCCAACCCCAGCAAGGGTAACCTTCACTGGGGAGGACACACAGTCTCACCACCACTTTCTCACCCCTGACATTCTCTACAGGAATTCCTGAGAACAACATTCCACTGCCACAGTGGAGTCTGGGTTGCGCAGTGGTTCCCTTCTGGCCTAGGGACCTATGAATCTGGGAGCAGTATGGACAAACCTACTGGGCACCACAGCAGGTGAAAACACATCAGGTGAAATGGAGGCCGAGCACTGAGTACATCTCAGCCAGAGTTGGCCTAGAGTCTCCCAGATCCATAGTGTAGCAGGTGGCCATTGTCCCAAAGCCAGCGATGAGGGATTGAGAGGCCAAGCACACGGGAGCTATTAGTGAGACGAGTCACATTAGGTGTCACTGGAAATACCTGTTTGCTTATTGTAGACTAAAGCCATACACGCTCTGAGCTCAGCTTTACAGCAAGAACACAATATTTTATACCACGTGATTCTTTTTAACCAATTGTGAGTCAGGACAAAACAAAGGGTATTTATAAATTATCTAGCTAATCTTTCTGTCTGCCTTTCTAAAGCACTATCGCTGCAGGATCAAGGCATCTAATACATATATTAGGATACATCAAAGGGACCAAAACTCTATGACTTTCCTTTATAAGTCATTTCCCAAGCCTATTCTCCCTCCCCCATCCCAGTTTAAAAATACATTTTCAAAATACTCAGTATCAGGGAATCAGTATTCTATCTGTATCTGTGTGGGGTTTTTTTTAAAGCACTTTAGTGGGGGCAGGGGATATTTTTGGTACCCAGGCACTGTACATTTGTTGACTAGAGGTCAAATTCTACCCACACTTTTAGTCCCATGGATATGAATATGACCCACTCCCACAAAGAGGTCATCAGAGTTTGTTCTTCAAACTAAATGCTCGAAGACTGAAGAGCAGATGGTAGCAAGCATTTAACTGCTGAACAAAATCTTAGAACATACCTTTGTAAACAAGAAGAATTATTTTGCAAAAGGTGAGTGGATGAAATAGCTCTGTGACCAGTTCTGCAACAGCTGTATCAGTCATGAAAAAGCAGCAGGTGGGATCCTGATCAGCTAAAAGTAAGGCAGGACAGATGGAGTTTTTCTGTCACTAAAACTTTTTCTCCCCTTTTAAGAGAGCATACTTTATGTGATATATTGATAACGTACTGGCATCTGACTTAAGATGCACTCCTGGTGAAGCAAATTGAAACAGTCAAATATTGTTCAAAACATTACAGGTTGGATCCTCAGTTGATATAAATCAGTGTGCTCCGGAGAAGTCAAAGGAGCTGTGCTGATTTGCACCTGCTGAAGAGTGAAGACCTGGCTCAGTATTTAATGTAAGATGGAGCAGCACCATGTTGGAAGGCTACTATACACTTGGGGAAAGAGTATCAGAAGAGATCAGCTCCCATTTAGGCACTGAAATGAAAAGGCCAGATTTCCAAAAGTGCTCCCCACCCAGCAGATCCCATTGACGATGATGGATAATTCCTACGATGGATAATGCACACACACACACTTACCTCCACTGAGAATAATGGGCGGGACTAGTTTATGACCATGGACCCATCAGCATGCACTAGTGCCATTGCTTTGTATTCAAACATGAAGAACATACCAATTGTCTAGCCTAGAGGTGAGAGAAGCACAGGTAACTGCAGCACCATCTGCATCCATTCATGTTCAGAACACTGTTCTGAGATCTATTGATGGAAGGCGATAGAGAAGGGCCTGGTAGAGAAGCTGGTATTTTTACCTCAAATTGTTTCCTAAGCCCTGCAGCTGCCAAGCACATGAGTAAAATGTGAACCCTTTTTTGCTTTTCTCCTGTTGCTTTTGTGCTATATCTGCATTATTTTGTTCACAGAAGTCTTAGTCTGGAAACAATGCCGGGCCTGTTTTCTTTCCTTACTTGGGAGTGAAATTCAGCCCGGTGCAGAGTGCCAACACAAGCTCAATGCATCACTCAAGCCCTCAAGTTGCACATAAGCTTTCTGCTAACCCTGGGGAGGGGAATGAATTTCACCCTTGAATCTTTGCATTTCCTGAACCTGCACAAGCTTTACTCATGCAGGCAGTCCTTACTTACAGAAGTAGCCTGGGAGTGAGTAAACAGTGAGACTCCAAATACACTTTACCCACATACTCCATAAGGTTACTCAAAGCATGATTATTATTTTTATCACCAGAGTGGCTAGGAGCTCTAGTCACTGCCTGGGTCCCCACCTGAGCTAGGCACTGTACAACAATCCAGAACTAAGAGACAGTCCCTATTACTATTCCTGTTTATTTCTATTATAGTAGCACATACAGGGCCCCAGTCAAGAACATAATTATAGGCCATACTGGGACCAATGGTCCATCCAGGCCAGTATCCTGTCTTCAAACAGTGGCCAATGCCAGGTGCCCCAGACGGAATGAACAGATCAGGTAATCATCAAGTGATCCAGCCCCTGTCGCCCTTCCCAGCTTCTGGTAAAGAGAATCAGGACACTAATGTGCTGGGCACTATGCGGACAGAGTAAAAAAACCCAAACAATTCTTGCCCCAAAGAGCTTATAGCCAACTACAATCCATTAAACTCTTTACACGGTGGTTAGAGGCTCAGGACTTAAGCAAACTTTGGAATTTAAAGGTCAGGCATCTGGGAGTAAAACCTTTTGTTTTACATGCATACCTTCATATGAAAGAAAATATTAACCTACCTCTAGTCTACTTCCATGAGCTTGGATGCACATTTTCAACTCATTAGAAAAATTGCTTTGGTAAACTGCTAGGGTGGATCTGATCCATATGACTCACCCTGTAGACCTTTTATACCTTCTGTTCCACACTACTTAAGGCCCTTCCAATATCACTTAACAGAAGAGAGTCTAGTAAAAACAATAGTTTCGGCAAAGCTGGAGGCTGGTTTAAAGTTTGACCGGGGAAGACATAATAAATTCAAGTCACACCTGTCTTAGAAGCAATACATCCTGCTTAGGAAAACGTCAGGGAAAAAAACACTGCCAGACTATGATATTCCACCTCAGAGGATTATAAAACAACATACCCAGAGCAAACATCCCTTCCAAACATAATAGGGCTGCCAGAAGTGATTGACAACAATGACAATCTATCATAGAAGGTCATATCTGTGAGATAACATCTTGCATTGGGTAGTCTAGCAGATATGAACTTGTTTATTCATTCCCATACTATATGGAGGATGGGATGTGCCATACAGGCAAGATGCATCTTTTTACTTAATCTGTTTTTATGCACCAGCACTGTGTGAGTGCATTATATTGCAGCTTTTAGTTCATATTACACTATTTCAATCTCCTGTTGGCTCCTTAAGGTCCACTAGCTAAAGTGATTATTTCTTAAGAATTGTTTAAGAGAATTTAGTTCCTTTAAGTGCCAGCTGACTTGTCAGCGTGGGCTGCTGAAATCCTCTATTTATCTGCAAAAAAGGTACTCAGTATAGGCAGCCAGAAAGCCACGCTGACCTGAAGAAAGAGGGTGAGACGGTAGCTGACTTCCCAAAGCCCATTGACTTCTCTGCTGAGGCTGCCAGCTAAAGTGCCAGGTCAACGAGTGGCTGTTTTTAATGGAAGTCTTCGTGGTGGGGAAATCCTGGCTGGTGGGATATGGATGGAGACCACCAGGGTCGAGAGACAGCCCCGCAGACCGTAATGACTTTAATTTAGTCACTACCTACCCTAGGCTGAATTTGAGTTGACACTCCGCATACAGTGCATTCCCTGGAACATTGCTTAACACTTTTGGCAGAGCAGACTTGGGACTTCAGGCTTATCAATGTACTGAGCGGCCAAGAGACTGCTGGCCAGCCTGCACCGCTCCCATTGCCTCTTCTGCACTTGTCTAGCAAGTGCAACTTCAGTTGACATCAGTGAAACGTCCGGAGGCAGGATGAGTGCGGAATATGCAAGGGAGAGCCCATCCTGCATGCGAGAGATCCTCGCTGCAGATGGGAGAGTGGATTCCACTTTAACCCCATCTCTGTGTTCTGTACTTACACAGAGGTGACCTCCAAAACTGCAAGCTTTTTCTGTGAGAGCTTCCCTCTTGCTGCAGGAAATATTGAGCAGAAAAGCAAAGCAGAGCGTCCTTCTCTTCCCTTCCCTTCCCCGCTGCCACTTGGCATTGCAAGCATCTCCTCTTGTATTTAGCATGTTTTCTTATTCTTGCTGGTTTGGCCCTAATTTTGATTCATTAGGCTCTAAGGTCCCCTTGGAGTCCCTCTCAACACAGTGCAATTTGGGGAACGTTTGTGCAAAGTTTAATGCTGCAGCTCACAATGCACCAGGTAGGTGGGGATGAGGTTATGCTGGGGTGAAGTGGGGGCAATGGACAAGTTACGAAGAGACCGATCCCAATGCGACAATCCAGCTAGATCAGTTGCCTGCAGGGATTGAACCTGGAACTCTTGACCTAAAAGCAGGAGCCTGTACTCCTGAGCTAAAAAATTAAGTGAGAAAATTTACAAACCTAAAGGGCAGTGAGGGTATGTCTTCACTGTAGAATTCATCTGGGCTTGTACTTGGATGTCGTCCCTAAGCCCCTCTCCCATCCACACACAGAAGCCTCTGATCCAAGTTTGGTGCTTTCAACCAGATGCTAGCTAGCCCAGCTGGCGCGCTAGGCTAAAGTCTGAGTGGGGTTTTCACATGGGCTGGTAAGCCACTCACTTTGCAGTGAGGATGCAGGCTAAATCATTCAAGTGCTGATAATCCTCCACTGCCTTCCTACAATTCTCCCCATGTACTCAGAAGGACAGACAAGTTCACCCACAATTCACTGGGACATAATCAGAGCGGCTCAACTTACTACAGCACAAAGAACCAAGGGATGGTCTCCCAGATGTCCTAGCGACCCTCGCACGGGTGACAGCTACACCAGTGAGGACACAGTCACTCGGGTAGGGCTTTGCAGGGCAGCTGCTCACACCTGGGTGAGGCTAACCTGGATGCCGATCGTCCACATTAAGTCTTCTCAGCAGAGTTACTTGTGGGTGCCTACGTCGCCAGCTTCAGTACATTCCAGCTGCTGCTGCTCAGTGGTACCCATTGTTAGATTTTCCTTCCTGCTGCCGGAATGAGGAATGAGTAAAGAGGCACTGCATTTTGAGGAGGCTGGTTTCTCCATGCTAACAGAATGAGGCAGAATCTCCTTTGATGCACTGTGGCTATTGTGCATTTCCCTTTATGAAGATTGATAGCTGCTTCCCATTATTTCCTGTAAGCCTAATTAAACAAAGTGCCAGGTGGATTTTTGTCTTTTGTACCTAGCCTTCATCTGACTGCAATTTCTCAAGCCCAAGAAGCCTTCCCCACAATGCTTGACTGAGCAAGGTTTAGCTTTAGGAGACCCAAGAGCTGATTGGATACTAGATTCCAGCTACAGCCAACCATGTTTTTGGGGCTGTTGACTTACTTATGAACCTAGAGTGTGGGAGGTATTTATTCATTCATATCGTATATATAAATAAAATTTGAGGCAACGTGTACATTAGAAATAACTATATGATCATAACAGAATACCAGCAGTAGCCTAGTCCCTTATGTTTGAAATCACCTTCCATACAGCCTTGGAATGGCCCACACAAATGAATATATTACCATAGGACAGATGATACTTAGACGCAGGGAGATAGGGGCTGCTCCAAAGCCCATTGAGATAAATGGAGATATTCCCATTGACTTCAGTGGGCTTTGAATCAGGCCTCTAGAGAACAGCTGAATTGCAGAGGTCCACAAGGCAGTCACACCTCTACATCCTGAATTACACAACTGCAGTGAAGAAGGGTCTGCTTTGGTCCTTGGCCCAGCAGCTTCTTGCTGGGAGGATGGAAGGAAGGGAAGTAGAGTGTCTGATCTCTTCCGCTCATGGTTGCTCCATGGGATTGATGGGGATTTCCATTCTCATCACTGAGGCTTGTAAACTTGTAAACTCTTGCCTCTCTGGGTGTTTGGTCCTGGGACCAGAATACAACCCGTTTCACCTGTAGGTTATTGGTTCTATAAGTCAATAGCCATTGCCATCTGCTCTCATTCCAGTTTTTAGTGGATTAATAAAACCCATCCTGTCAATTGGCCCATGGCAGGAAGACTCAACAGAGAGGACAAGGATGCAGACTTAGTATAAATTATCCTTTCACCTCAAGAGGTGGGGCTTTTCAAACAGGGTTAAGGGTAGAGCTGGGCAAACCATTAAATTTTCAGTTCATTGGCAGTTTCCAAAGGTCAAAAAAAATTGTTTTGTGTTAGGCTGAAAATGAAATTTTCCAGCAAATCGAAAAGTAAAAATAATTTGTTTCAGAATATAATATTTCTTTCAACCTGAAATGAAGTGTTTCATTTTAATTTCAAGTATTTTAAAACTTATTTTAATGTTAAGAAGTAAAATTAAAATAAACTTTGAAACAAAGTTGTTTCAAACTGAAAAACTGAAGCATTTTGTTCTGAAAATGTCAATACGAAACAGATTTTTTTCTTAAACAAATAATTCAGCAAAACTGACATGAATTTGCAAAACTTTTCAAAGTAGACAAATCTGCATGTTTCACTGAAAAAACGTTTGATTGAAAATTTTTGCCAAGCTCTAGTTAATGCATATAAGTCTGAGGAAGCAAGCAATGCTTTGGCCTATGTTGAATCTCCTCTTCTTTGGATGACTAGGGGACTCCACCTCCAGTGCTATTGATCTGGTATATTTCACAAGCACTATGTTCACCTTACATTTTAAGGAGAAGAAAGAAAAATTGTCAACATTCTGTAAGATAAGATATTAGAAGGGAAAGAAAGTATGCAAGCAAGCCACAATTTGTGAATGATTCTATTTTCCCTCTGCTATCGCCACTAAGCCAGATAAAGGAGTGCAAGTTAACTAGCAAATTCTAGTCTTGCAGCAATGTGGACACGGTAACTAATACAATGATGCAAGGAAGGAAAGTAAGCAAGTATTATTTGCTTATACTCCAATATTGCAAAGACTGGGGCAGGAAAATCAGTGATGGTTAAAGGTAAATGTATAAAATTGGCAGGGAAAGAATCAGTATTTTTCAGAGCCTCCTGCAAGGAATAAAAGATGGTCTTGTGGGAAGCCACTGGACTGCGACTCAGGATATCTGGATTTAGTTCCTGGCTCTGCCGTAAAATCTCTATGTGACCTTAGGCAAGTCACTTTGTCTCTCTTTGCCTTGGTTTCACATCTGTAAATGGAGGGCAATGGTATTGCCTTTCACTCTTTAGATTGTAAGCTTTTTGGAAGAAAAAATGCCTGTTAGTATGCATAAGTGCAATGTTTAGCGAACTGATCTCCAAACACACCAAGGAGGTACGTAGTTTAAGGCATAGAGAAGTTATGTGATTTAGCTAGAGTCATAGAATTAAGAAAAGTCAGGCTTAGAATTCAGAGGATCCTAGTTCTGTGCTTGGACCACACCTCTCTACTGCTGGCTGTTGTCTGAAATCACAGTTCCCGAATTAGCTAGGAATCTAAGCTCTGAGAAAATTCACCTGCAACTGAAGCTCTGCAAGCTTTAAACAACCAAGGTCTGTGTTTAAATCGTGCTGGTTTTAATAGTCTCATGGAACTCAGGAATCCCCACTCTTGTTCCCCAGAGGAGTTGAAAAATCACTCACTACTGGTAGGTTAATTGCCCAGCTAATGGCCTCCAAAAGTTCAGGCTGGATGTTCTCTCCTTGAATTACCTGCCGGACAATAGGCAGGCCCATGCTAAGAGAGTTAAGAGGAAAGGGAGTGAGACCTTGAGAAGGACGGGACCAACATTAAACTGAATGTACAAGTAAAATGCTCCTGGGAGGAGCCAGAGAATGACCAGCTTGAAGGAAAAATAGGGAGAGAATAACCTTGTGGTTACGGTGCTGCATTAGAATTCAAGAGATTGGGGTTCCTAGCTCTGACACTAGGCAAGTCACTTAGGTGCTTTGAAAATGTTAAGCTCCTAAATCTCTCAGGCTAAGTCCCATTGAGTCCTAGATGCCTAAGTGACTTTTGAAAATGGGACTTAGCTTTTGAAAATGTTATCCTTAGGGCTAGTCTACACTGGCAACGTTAACGCACTGCCACGGCAGCGCTTCAACGTGGCTTGCGTAGTCACGGCAGAGCGCTGGGACAGAGCTCTCCCAGAGCTCTAAAAAACCCACCTCCACGAAGGGCGCAGCTCCCAGCGCTGGGAGCGCGGCGCCCCATGCTGGTGCATTGTCTACACTGAAACTTGCTGCACTCAGGGGGGTGTTTTTTCACACCCCTGAGCGAGAAAGTTGCAGTGCTGCAAAGTGCCAGTGTAGACAAGCCCCCAGTCTCTGTGCCTCTGTAGCTATGTATTCAGTGTTGTTGTAGCCCCGTTGGTCCCAAGATATTAGAGACAGAAGGTGGGTGAGGTAATTATCTTTTATTGGAGCAACTTCTGTTGGTGAGAGGCTTAGGGCTTGTCTACACTGGCACTTTACAGCGCTGCAACTTTCTCGCTCAGGGGTGTGAAAAAACACCCCCCTGAGCGCAGCAAGTTTCGGCGCTGTAAAGCGCCAGTGTAGACAGTGCACCAGCGCTGGGAGAGAGCTCTCTTTAACGTGGCCAGTGTAGACTAGCCCACAACCTTTTGAGCTTTCAAAGAGCTCTTCTTCAGGTCTGGGAAATCTACTCAGAGTGTCACAGCTCAATACAAGGTGGAACAGATTGTTTAGCATAAGTTGTTAACACATATTTCAAGAAACCATCGCAGGTAAGCTGGTCCATTAACACTTCTCCAGTCATAGGGATAAAGGAGAAAAAGAAGTTGCGGGAGGCAGTTAATGGGTCATAGATTGTTGTAATAAACCCTAAATCCAGCCTCTCAATTCAGTCCATCATTTTTAGTGTCTAGCAAAGTTATGAATTTAAGCTCCCAGGCTCATCTTTGGAAAGTATTGTACAGGGTTCCTTTGAGGATGAGAGGTCAGATATAGAGGGACTGCTTTGTGAAAAGTGTTCCCTCACAGACCATGTGGTGTTTTTGTCTTTTATTGTTTGCGTGTGTGAGTTCATTCCAGAGCGTAGCCCCATTTCACCCACACAATTGTTAGTGGGGCACGGATGTTACTTACATGGCCCCCGTTACCATTGTACCTGAGCATCTCACAATCTTGAATGTATTTATCCTAGCGAGGACAGCACTATCATCTCTATTTTACTAGTGGGGAACTGAGGCACAGAGAGACTAAGTGACCTGCCCAAGGTCACAGAGGAAGTCTGTGCTGGAGCAGGGACTTGAACCCAGGTCTCAAGTCCCAGGTTCGTGCCCAAGCTGCTGCCTCTCATCCTGGCTCTGTTTTCCATCTCAACAGTAGGGATGAAAATACTTATTTTCCCCACCCTTTTATTTGTCTGTTTACACGGTGGGTTCTTCAGGGCAGGGGCTGGCTCTTACTACTTGTGCAGTGCCTAGCACAATGGGCCTCTGGGGCTTCCCAGCCCCAGGATAGTCTAAAGAAATAATACCAATACGGAAGGAAAAGGAGATCTCATAAAAGAAATGGAAATAATTACATTGGTGATTTTTTCCCCCTCCCGGGTAATGAGGACTACAGGGCGCCCTGCAATTGTGTTTACTACATACTTGATATGCACATACTGGAGGTGATGTTCCTATTTATGTAGTTCACTGCCAACATCACGATTTTTGATTCCCCACAGGGTGGTTGTTGGTTTTTAAGTATTTGAAGTTGTCACCTCGCCTGTTCCATCCTTTTAATCATCATTACCGCCTCCCATTTTGTCATCGTTCCAACTTTAAAATCCAAGGCAAACAATGTCCAGTTCTGCCTGGGAAGTGTTCCAGATGCATTATGAGGACACAGACGCTCTTGACATTTTCCCCATTGTTATTAGTGTTTCCTTAATCAGGCACAGTATCATAGGCAGCATTAATATGCATTCAGGGCAAACGATAGGCAATAAACCAATTCTCAGGTGCTAAAAAGAAGTTTCTATAAAAGTGGTTTATCAGCAGGCCCTTTCTTCTTCTTTTTTGGTGTCTATATTTATTTTATCTGCAATATGCAGATGTCACGAGAGCTCCTATCTGTTCTTGGATGTGCATACCTGGCTCCCACTGAAGCTACTTTTAACTGCAATGGGAGCTGCATTTCTGCAACTGATGGCAAAATTTAACCCTTAGTGTCTTTCATTTCTCTTGCCCCCTAGTTTGGCTTCTAAGTGATATTTGCATAAGTTAAGGTACGGGGTCTGAGGCATAAGTGGAAGGGCCTTTGCCAAAGGTGTGCAGTGTTGCATTTGAGTACTGAACCCTCAAGAAAAAAAGAGTCCCAAATACAGCTTCATCCCTTGTTAACGCACTGAGATCTGTAAGTGACCTTCTCCTAGAAAAAGGTGGAGTTTCCCAGTCCCACATGGCATTCTGGGAGCAGCAGTTCTGCTGGTTCCTCATTAACAATCATGAACAATCGCAGCTGTGAAACTAAATCTATCTTCGAAGGAATAAAATGAAGGCATGTAACTTGTCCACTGTTCTCCACATGCTTTATGTTAGGACTCCTGGAATGGAGTCCTCCACTGTGTGTCTGGTTCTGTACAAAAGTTCCTTGCAGTTCCAATGCCTAGTAAAGCTTGTCCTCTCCTCCACAACACTGCCTCGGTCACAGAAACAGAGCCATGGGCATATTTTGTGGAGTCCTGTGCAAAGTTAGATGTGAAGGCCCTCAGGCAGATCATCCATAACCCACACAGCTGGGAGGGATCGGATGCTGGCTGAGTTGAGGATGCTTGTTGGATGGTGAAGAAGGATTTTTGCAGCTGGGGAATGGTTCTTTCTGATTTTTTTGCCATTCCCTCCTCCCTTTACTCCAAGGACGGAGCATACTAAAGCCATGGGGGCATATGTGGCATACACCTGAATGCGTAGGCCCGACTCTACATAGAAATGTATTCAGCACTAAAATAGATGCATTATTGCTACCAGAGATTTCCAGCCCATCCTTTCTGTATAATGATAGCTCGATTAGCTAAACTAATTAAGACCAAAGGGCTTTAACAGAGAGAGAGATGTGTTTGCTCAGATAACCACCAGGTTCCAAGTGAGAGGCTATGGGAGTAATACATGAAAGGAGTAGTTTTTTTCTATTTAAATTTCCCATTTAAGTACTTGTAAAAGCAAGTCACAGGAAACGGGTCCACAGAGTGAGCTGAAGCAAGTGAACAGTTTAGTTAACTAAGGTTTGGGTAATCATGTTTGTACACTATCTGCAGCAATCCACGTAGGTATTCCCACTGGCAACACAGGGTTAGCCATGGAATAGTGATGAGGAAAAGCCCCGGCTGAGAGGATGTTGTACATAATGCAGCTAATCCGTGCCGGAATAATTTCCTCCTCTTTTATTTTGCAAACGGTTCTGTGTTTCCTTTTCTTGTTAGGGCCAGAATACTCCCTTTCATTTCTGTTACTGGCAGTCACTGATTGGCACAGCTGAGCGGAGTTACCCATTGTCAGTCTGAAGAGAGGATGTGGTGAACAGGAATGAAAGGATTGGCATAACTTGGGGTGCCTGCATCACCCACGCCATATAAATTCTGAGTATCCTGTACACATCAAAGGTGAAGATAAAATGCACAAATGTTATGAACAATCAGAGGCCTTCTTAGTAGCAGACCCAGAATTTAGGACTTAGACAAAAGGGAAGGGAGACTGTTGTGTTTTCAAACAGCCATCCAACATAGGATGCCTTTTTCATTTGAAGATATATTTGTAAAGCTTAAAAGGGAGTTTAAAAAGGTATTGAATATTTTCAGAAGTTTCTTATATTTAGAGGGAATTACCCTGGGATATATTTACTGAGTACAGACTTTCTGAGAAATTCTTATGTACTAAGGTGAAAAGTCGCAATGAAACATCTGAAAAGTCATGAGTTCATGTGCAAGTCATAGTTTGGAGCATAGCTAAACCAAGCAATTATGTTATGTGCCTGCCACCCTTAAACTGGCATTCAGCACAGATGTTCAGTAGCAAACTGATTTTCACTTTCATAGAAGAAATGCTAGATTACCATTGACAGGTAGATTACTCCATTTTCTTCTGTGACTTTAAAGTAATTTCCTATCCTAAATCCAACATGCTGGCCCATTACAATCCCAATAGTCTCTGAACCGAGATGTCCTTTCCATGGCTGTGAATTTCAGCGGTCTAAGTCAGTGTCAAACAAATGTAGGGGGCTGACATTTTTTTCACAGCTTAAACCTGCCATAAAAATGAAGCACAGCCTTTGGATCTGTGCAATGTGCATTCCCAGGTGTCTTAACAGATACAAGCTTATTGATTTCATACCTGTGCATCCATTAAGAGGTGTCTCATCAGCATCATGGAATTTTTCAGAGACTCTTTTTCACTGGGCAAGAAAGCATCTTTGTCCTCATCCAGCATTTTTGACTTGTTCACGATAAAATGCGAGAGCTGGTCATTTAGGGTATGCATAGACTGCACAGCTATGGGGAGAGAGAAAGAAAACAAAGAGCACTGAAACCATACAGGAGGATTGGCTGGAATCACTGGAAACATTTGAAATTTCCAAAGGATGGGCAGATGCTACCATAATTCTGGACTAGGATGACCAGATAGCGAGTGTGAAAAATTGAGACAGGGGGAGGGAGGAAATAGAAGCCCATACAAAAAAAAAAGCCCCAAACATCGGGACTGTCCCTATAAAATCGGGACATCTGGTCACCCTATTCTGGACTAGCTAATTAACCGAGGGTTAAAGCATACATATTAGCAGTTGAGACAATAGCATGTTATGTTAGATGAAATAATTGACTAAAGGAAGCAGAGCCATCTACACCAGGACTGTATTTAGAGTCTATGAGTGAGTCACTAGCAATAACATCACATGTGCAATAGATGCTGTTACTCCATTCCATATGCTACAATGTACCCTTACATAATAAGGCTACTAAAGGCTAATTTAGCATTTCATTTCCATGCAAAAGCCCTGGCATAGTGCTGTGATGAGAAGCTAGACAGAAACTCATGTGAATCCACCAAACTGTTCACTTTTCCCCCTGAAGATTTCCTTACTTAAACATTGTGCTGTATTTGACCTTCCTTTCTGATGGACCTATACTAAACACAGCTATAATATTTAGAGCTCCTTATGGAGACAGAATTTCATGGGGATTTAGAAGGTTGGCAGAAGCCCATATAGTCTCCCCCTTCTTCTACCGGCAGTGACTATACAGGTACCATACTAGCACCTCTGAAGCTGAGACATGCCTAAATCAAAATGCCAGATCCAAATGTCTGCTAACTTTGGGGATGTCTGACTTGGATCCCAATGATGGGACTTGGAACCATCTCCACTCTAAAAGTTGAGACATTTGGTTCAATCAAGCAACCAAACAACTATTCCTTAAAATCTTTTTAGTCTGCAATGTCTGGCTTGATGTTTTCACGACAGGCGGTTTTCTTGGTAGATTCCTAGAACTTCTGACTTCTCCTCATGCCAGGATTTTATAGACCTCTAACATATCTCCCCTTAGTCATCTCTTTCCTAAGATGAACAGTCCCAGTCTTTTTAATCTTGTCTCATATAGAAGTTGTTCCATACCCCTAATAATTTTTGTTGCCCTTCTCTGTACTTTTTCCAGTTCTAATATACCTTATTTGAGATGGGGTGACCAGAACTGCACACAGTATTCAAGGTGTAGGAGTACCATGGATTTATATAGTAGCATTATGATATTTTCTGTCTTCTTATCTATCCCTTTCCTAATGGTTGCTAACATTCTGTGAACTTTTTTTGACTGCTGCTGCACAGTGAGCAGATGTTTTCGGAGAACTATCCGCAATGACTCCAAGATCTCTTTCTTGAATGGTAGCAGCTAATTTAGACCCCATCACTTTGTATGCATAGTTGGGATTATGTTTTCCAATGTGCGTTACTTTGTGTAACACCACCTTCCTCCTCTGTATGCCAGCACTTCCTCTTTTCACCCCCAGCTGAAAACAGAAAGTGAGGTTAATGGAATATGGACAAATATGGCACACGGCTTGTATTCCACAGCAAGGCCCTATACTGTTTTAGAAGCCTGTTCATTTTTAATGAGAGTTATGGGGTAATTTCAGGGCTTGTGCTAACTGCTGCATTGATAGCCCAGGAGAAGGAAGTCTTCTTCATCACAGAATAGCTACAGCGTGGGAAGCAGCAGTGGAAGATTTCCTCATCCTGCCCTGCCATTGTGCCTCAGTCCTGACCTGAAGGGACCCCTTCTAGGGGTGAAAAGGGAGTCCAGTGCTCCATTCATTCTTTGACTTCTCTGCTGAGAGTCCAGATAAAAGATGTGAAACACAATGGTGGCTTTTGTGATTGGGAACTGGACTCCACCTGGCAATCTAGAGGTGAAAATCTCCTTATCCCATTACCAAGCGTAGGCAGTCCAGTTCCCTATATGAACAGCCTCTTACACAGATACTTTCGCAGCACCAGAAGTTCAGTCTCTTAAGATTAAGAGCATGACACCACGGGCAAATGGATAATAAAACAGTAGGGTTATTATCTATGTATGTTTAATCATTACCACCTACACCTGAATGAGTATTTAGGGCTTTACATCACAGAGTAGACAGCACAATTCATAGGTTGGGAATGCTCAGTTGTAAGATTCAACATTTTGTTACAAAGTAATATTTTTGACTAATGTATTATACTAGCATCTAGAGGCCCCAACTGAGACCAAAGTGTCTTTGGGCTGAGCACTGTGAATATACATAAGATAAAATCTCAGCCCCAAAGTGCTTACAAATCTAAACAGACAGAGGGCAGGAAGGAAAACAGAGGCACACTATAGGGGTGAAGTGAGCGACTGGCACAAGGTCATACAGCAGGAAGTGTCAGCACTGTGATTAGAACCCAGGGCTCCCAGTTTGGTGACCTAGTCACTAGACCAGGCTGCACAACAGGATGATAAAGAGAGACAGAGAGGGGGAAAAATAGAGAGTGTATGAATTGCAGGTGGCAGAACTAGAGCGAGAAAACCAATAAAACTCTACAAAATTGTGCCTCAGTTTGTTATGCTGAATAACAGGACATGCAATATTAATCTACCTTTAGCAATCTAGGGCCAAACCCAGATGTTGTATGTGGGGGAATTCTGCCCCTGCTCCTTTTTCATGTAAAAATGCATCAGATGCAACATGTTCATGGCTCACTGAGGTCCCCAAGCAAATGCACTTTATTATATTGTAATGTATATGAACCATAATGATATGAACTAATGATCAAATTTATCTCTGCATAATAAAAGCCTTTGTGATTCCACATACTGGAAAAATCTATGATGCAATTTGCATTTAAACCATCGCAAGTTTTGAGTTTTCATCTTTACTGTACGTCCGTTAAATAAATGAGCCTAAAATTATTCTTCGGTGTATCTTTTTTTCTAGTTTCATGCAGTAAAACCCTCTGCTAAGCTTTCAGTTGATGGTAGCACATTATTCTGAACTGTGCTTCAGCTGTGTATAATATACATTTGCCAGTCCTGATTTGCCAAGGTTGTTTATGAATTAGGAATTATGTGTAGAGTTCTCTGACAATCTGACTTTAAAAACGCTAAGCAATGAAATTTAGAAAAGGAAGTACTTCTTCACACAATGCACAGTCAATCTGTAGAATTTGTTACCAGGGGATGTTGTGAAGGTTAAAAGTATATATGGGTTCAAAAAAGAATTAGATATGTTCATGGAGCAAAGGTCCATCATTGGCCAAGATGGTCAGGGATGCAATCCTATGCTCTGGGTGTTCTAAGTCTCTAACTGCCAGGTGCTGGGTGTGGATCACTCGATAACTGCCTGTTCTGTTCATTCCCTCTGAAGCATCCGGCATGGCCACTGTCGGAAGACAGGATACTGGGCTAGATGGACCATTGATCTGACCCAGTATGGCCGTTCTTATGTCTATACACAAGGTATCCCATACATTAAGGGTGGTAGTGGTGGACTGGTTGATAACATGAGCCAAAGCTTCTCCTGGGCCTAGGAGCTTCTAACACATGTACGTGCATCGCTATGGTAATATAAATTGTTCCAGCGCCGTGAAATATTATTTCCAATGTAATGTTAAAGGGGGGCAGGCAGCTGGATTAAAACTAAATTAAAATCATATTTGAAGGCGAGATACATTATGATAAAGCTGCCCATGGTCACAAGCCAGCGGAATTACTTAATACTGAAAATTCACATTTACATTTGAATGCTATCCACCCCATCACCCTAGTCAAAAGCCGTAATGGGAATAAAATGTACATGGGCTCTTCTGCGTGTGATTGGAACCAGCTAAGGGGATGTGTTTGAGGTTCTAATAATTTAACCCAGCTGTGGACACAACAGCCTCTCCACATTACTACAGAGAAGACAGTTAATAGATGCCTTGTCTTTTGTGTGTTAAGAAGCATCTAGGAAATTTAGTGGCAGGGTCGGGCGGTGCCTCAAAAAGTCTGAAGAACCACTTTGATTCCCAAAGTGTCAATGACGATCCAAACCTTTTAAAGTTCCTTCCAAAACTGGCAACTCTCTTACCCACCCCACTTCCCCTCTTTCCTCTTCCTTCTTTATGTGAAATAGAACAAAGAGCCTTTGAGTATGGAGGATTTCGAAGGGTTCTTATGGTTTGAGCACTGGCGTACCTTGTGCCTTGAATTGTTTTCATAAATAGTTGGCATTAGGGGCCTGGAGCATTGGATGGACATATTTTAAATAGTAATATCAATAATATGCTGGATCATGACTTTGGAATGACTGGGGCCAGAAGCCAAATAATCCATTCCGGGGTTTACACGTGCTCCTGTGTGCACGGAGATAGGAGTTGGAGAGATTCCGCTGTACAGGGAGCAGGATAGCACACATTCAATAAAGCTTCCCATTCTTGGCTCTTGCACTGTCATAGGCCTTGATAGTGTCCTACCCTGTGTGGGGACATAAGTGGGTAGGGGGCAAAGGGGTACCAGATGCCTCCCTCCCAGACCCCTTCTCCTGGGCACAAATGCAGCCCCCAGCACAGCACTTCTCCCCCACAGAGCCTCCTGGGAGGTGGCAAGAAGGGGCAGGACCATCCGCACATCCATGAACGTGCACTGACACACACACATGCCCGTCACACGCAGACACACCCTGCATTCCCATAAAAGGGTGGCAGAGTTGCTTCTGACTCCGCCAGAATTTCCTCCAGGAATCCTGTTGCAGCGCGTCCCCTCCACCATGGACTGAGGCTTTACAGCCACTGTCTGGTTCTTCTTTTGTTTTAATCTGAGGCTTTGGAACATCTGATATACAATAAAGCTTTGCCTCCTCCTGTGACCAAGAGCAAACGGCGCTCCAGGCTATCCTTGCGGGTGATTGTAGTAGTTGTGGAGTCCTGCCTGGCCATTGCTGCCATCCTTTCAGGAAGCTGCACGGCCAAAGAGCCTCTGACGCAGGATCCTGTACACTAGAGCAGCTCTCCTTCTTACTCTGTAACGCGGCTGCCTGGGCTACCCGACCTATTTACAGAGCTGTCATCAATAAGAGCCTGCAAGTACTTTGAGGTTTCAGGTCATTACATTGTGGACAGTGAGGATAAATTTTGTGCACAGTGCAACCATTAGAGAAGCACATAACCTCCAAAAAAACATGATGCATTCGAAGGGGAAGGAATGAGGGCAAGCCATGGTCTCTTTGAGCCAGTGGCAAATTTCCCCCCCGACTTCAATGGGACCAAGATTTGACCCGTCGAATCTGCGGTGGGGACTGATGTTCCTGGGTGGCAAAAGTCCATATGCTGGAAAATCCCCTCTCTCGTTCCTCACTGTGCAAAGAGCGGCTCCTGTGTTCATGCAGAGGGTATGTGAGGCCGCTAGCAGAAGCTCACTCCCCAAAGGGAACATGAAACAATTCTTTTTAACATGCAACACCAACACCACCAAAAGAAGAAACCCAGGAGGAGGAGTGCACCTGCCCCTCTGCTCCAGGCAAGCTTTGGGCTTCTCCTTCTCCTTGCCGTCTACTCTGGGTTTGTTTTGGGAAGATTGCTGGTGCCTGCTTTTTCTCCATAGGCCCTTACCCCTTGTTCTAACTGCCCCCTCTTCTCATTGCACACAACATCGCAATATCCTCTCCACAGTTAGGGAAGGCCCAAGTGTGCATCTCAACTTGCCCAAAGTGAGCTCAGGGCTGGGGCAGGGGTGCGGGAGGGAGTCAGGCCTCTGGGCTGGGGATGAGGAGTTTGGGGTGCAAGAGGGACTCCGGGTTTGGGGGGGGCTCAGGGCTGAGGCAGGGGATTGGGGCACGGGGTTGCCCGGAAGCAGCCAGAAGCAGGTCCGGCTCCTAGGCGGAGGTGCACAAGCAACTCCACATGACTCTCGCCCGCAGTCACCGCCCCTCCACCCAGTTCCCATTGGCCGGTTGCTGGCCAATGGGAGTGCGGAGCTGGTGCTCAGGGCAGGGGCAGCAAACAGAGCCCCATGGCTCCCCTTCCTAGGAGCCGCACCTGCTGCTGGCCACTTCCGGGGCACAGCACAGTGTCAGAAAAGGTAGGCACTAGTCTGCTTTAGCTGGGCAGCACCACCAACGGGACTTTTAACTGTTCTGACTTCAGTTGGGGCCTCTATGTGCTACTGTAATACACAAGTGAACAATAATAAAACATTCTGAAGTAGCAGACCACATAAGTAATGAGAAACCTAGTTTGAAAGATGGGCTAATTATCAGCAGCTTCAGATTCTCCAGAAATCCAGAGCTCTTCTAGAGATACATTCAGTATTAAAACGATTGAATCATGTATCTTCGGAACTTTCAAGGTAACGCAAGGCAGCATCATGACAAATACTTCAGCTGAGATTATTGATGTGGGAGGATAATATATTACGCTGGACATGAAGCTAGCCATGCTTTCAGCAGCTCTTGTGATTAGGTTTTAAGTGATATACGACTGTCAGTACACATGGGGATTTTTTCCAGCACCACAATTTTTCCTCTGCCTTCACAGCACAGTTTGTCAGGTGCATTATGGTGGAATCTGAGCCTTCTCTTGTAGCATCAAATATTGGTCACAGTCAGAGGCAGGATTGCAGAGTAAGGATTTGACACATTCACTATGGTAAATCCTATATCTAACATTTTCAAGCCTGGTTTGTTCTTAAAGCCATACTTAGGCTCTTAAAAAAAGAAGTGGCCCTGATTTTCAGAGGTGATGAGCAGCCCCAGCTAACTTCAGTGGTATAGGAACAGCCCCATCTCTTTTTTCAGCTTGCTGGAAATTTATTGGCTAGAACTGAGCAAAAGAATCGGAATTCCCACCCCACAGGGAAACGCCACAATTTCAACATTTTTTCCGTCACAAATCAGAATGAAAAGTTAAACTATTGATGTATCACATGGAACACTAAGGTTAGAAACATTTTGATTAGGAAACAGAATGATTTCTGGGTTTTTGGGGGGATTTTGGGATCAAAACTCAATATTTCCAAATTGAAATATTTCATTTCAGTTTGTTGGACTGACATGGAATGTCTCAAATGCCGTCAGTGCCACATTAACTGCATCTCCCTATAGTGCCACATTGCCTCACAGGAGCTGTGGTTCAGTTACCTGATGCCACCATTCACCCCTATGGAGGGTCTCACTCCCTGTCTGTCCTATATATCCCATGATGCACCTGCAGCCATATAACTTCCATGAACCACCACACAGCAAAGGCCACATCTGCACTTGGAGATAGAGGTCCGATTCCTAGTGTAGCCATGGTAACACAGGCTGTGGTGAGCAGCGGACGAGCTAGCTGCCCCGAGTATGTACCCATGGGGTGCAGGCGTGTTTGTGTGTGGAGTGGCTAGCCGCTGGCTGCTGTGCATGCTACTGCTGCTGCACTACTGTTTATCTCCCCATCTTGAAGCAAAAATGCACAATTATCCAAAAGCCTCTGGTTTTAGATGGATATCTGCTTTAAAATATCTAAAGAAAAACAGTCGGGTGTGCATTTCTTTTCTTTTTTAAATACCTACCCAAGGTATTATAGAGGTAAAATGGCTAGGGCTGAAATTTTCTAAGTTGTCTACTGTTTTGGACCCCCAACTCCCATTAATTTTCATGGGAATTGACTGTCCAAATTCCCTAAGAGGCAGCTTTGAATATCTCAGTCTAAATGCTTAGTGCTCTTCCGATGCAGAATCAACAAACAGGAGGAGCAGAGAATCACTAGCAAACTCTGCCCTGCAGCTGTGCTGACATAAAATGGAGTAGATGAACTAATAGGAAGTAAATAAGAACACTGTGTTCATTTCAGCTGAAAACAGAGGGCTTGCCAACTGGAAAAGGATAAAATGGATAAGGGGAAAATATTGTCTTTTTTTTTTTTGGAGGGAGTATTAGAACAATGGAAAGGAAAGTCTCATTAAATATTATAAAAAAGAGTAGTGGACTGGCATAGGGACTGGCAAATAGATTTAGGGAACTTGTCTAAGGAACCAGTTATCTATATGACCCTGTGAAGCAGCGACGGAGAGTGAGACGCCACAAGAGGGCACCCTGCTGATGGACAGAGCTAATTCCTGGAGCAACCAGCAGGAGGCACCACAACCCATTACAGACCCCAATCATGTAATTAGCTCCATTACAGGGAGACCTCTACCCCCACAAATAACTCATGGAAGAATCAGGCCCTAAGTCACCAGTTTAAATCTGACCTCTGACAACAGTGATTGCAGTTCACTACTGCTATAAAAAATAGCTCTGTAGAGCGTGTCAGGCATAGTAACCCTGGCAACCAAGTCCAGTGCTTACCAGGAAAGGTTGTGTAAAACAGCCACAAAGCATTTGAAAAATTCAGTTTGAGGGTTGCAAGTTGCAACAGATGTAGACCCAGCCAGAGAGAGAGCGATAAGAGGCTTAGACTCTTTTAGAAGAATCCTCTATTGTCTAGTTGATGAAGAACGGCCAAAATACCTTCCATTTTGTATGTACTCATAGCCAGGGCTTTCACAACCGCTCAGAAGACTAAGATTGTAACCTACAGCGTCTGTGGCACCTATTTGGAGAGAACCTAGCTTTTCGGATCAGAAGTCTTATAGCTTGCTAGTGTGTTTCTAGCGCTTGCTTTGTTATTCTGGGGCCATGTCAGGCAAGTTCTGGCTAGATAAAAAAGGTGATCAAAGGGGATGAGGAAAATGTAGAAGGTCTGCTGCTAGCCAGGATGCTATTGTTTTCTCCTGAGTACATAAGATCTTGGGAGACTTGCACCCTTTGGGTTGGGAGACCAGACCCTGGATACTGCCAGGGTTCAGATAAAATCCAATCCCAGAATTCCCACTCAGGTGGTATCCAAAACTGGACAGGCCCACTGAGAAGTCAACCCTCCTCTCATTCCACATGAACAGCTTGCTCTATGATTCACTCTCGCTTCTTGGGGGTTCCTCTTTAGTCCATGTCGTGCCATCATGATACTAAGCAGGTGAAAGTCCTGTGATTTGAATCATTGGAGGGAGCTTTCCATTCATCCACTATTAAGCAGTCCTGTCAAGGCCAAAGTGAAGGAACTCTGAATAGCTCCAGTCATCTGCAATGATGCAAAGATTCCTGATGCATTGATTGGTCTGGGGCAGGCATTAATACAGCTAATAAATCAACACATACAAGCAGCAGATTATAAAATTCACACTTGTTCCAAAGGAAATTAACACACTCTGTCCTTCATTTCTCTGCCATCCACCTTGGCAATCAACAAGATTAGCACAAATTTTGCTCCAAATTACATATCTACCATGACACCCATCCCACACATTAAAGCTGAAAGGGGCAGTTTGTTAGTGTACACTATTCCAGCTCACCTTCTTTGACAATCCCAGTCATAAGCAACAGACCTGGAATAGTTTGAGTCCCTGGAATTATGTGATCTCCTGAATAGGGCATGGGACATGAAAAACAGGAGAGCTCGGTTCTATTCCTGCTTTGCCACTGACGCAGGTGACGTTTGGCAAGCCACTTCAGCCCTCCCTCTGCCTCAGTTTACCCATCTGTCAAATGAGGATAAGTATACTGACTTTCCTTTGATCTAGATGTGAGAGAGCACTGCAAATGCTAGGCACTGGTATTATCAGCACTGAGTCAGCCCTTCACCTTTCTGAGGTGGATAAAGGGCTTTCAGGAACCATGCTGCCCAGAGGTCCTGGGAGACCAAGGAACACCATGGAGGGAGCCAGTCCTGCCTGGAAACCGCCTCTGAGCAGACCAGTGCAGACTGAGGCTGGGTTCTCTTCTGAGCCACCCAGGCTTTCAGTCCTCAACGACCCCTCCCCACCGTGAAGAAATGAAAGCTGATCTGAGGAGTGAACTTCATAGAGTTCGGTGTATTTTCTCCCTGCCTCTTCCATGAGGAATATATGTACTTGAGGCTCTGGGGTTTTATGGGGCCTGATCCAAAGCTCACAGCAATCAGTGATAAGATTGTCATACAGTCTAGAAAGACGAGAGGGTTGGGAATTTTTTGACTACATGTTTCTTCATCAGAAAATGCCGATTTGTCGAAACCAAACTTTTTGTGGGAAAGGGTTGGTCCTGACAAATTTTTGGACTCCAAAAAAATTGGAAAGACCTTTTTGAAATGGTCAAAACGAAACACAACATCTTTTCAAAATGACAAATTCCAGTTTTCCAGTTCAAAATGAATGTTTGTTTTGAAATTAAAACTAAATTATAGTAAAAATATTTTTAAAAATAAAAACTGGCCAAAATAGAAATGTTTCAATTGACCCACATGAAGGGTAGTGTTTTTTTGTTTTGTTTTGTGGGGGGTTGTTGGGGTATGTGGGGTGGGTTTTTTTGTTTTTGTTTGTTTTTTGCAGATTCAGTTCATGAAAATTTTCCAGATTTTGACTTTTTGTCCTGATTTGGAAGGGGAAAAAAATTGATTTAGAAGATTTTTGCAGGATAGGAAAACTGTTTCCCACCCAGCTCAATTTTATAGTTCTCTTCCCTGATCCTCTTTTTCTTGCCTTCTCCATCTGCCTTCATTTCTTTTCCAGTTCTCTCTCTCTCCTGTTAAATATCAAATCAGGGCTAGTTGTTGGACTGCTGCTGATCCACACCCCCTCCCACACTGGCTTTGAACCTGTACTTCAAATAGTCACTCCTCCTCCTTTCAGCATGTCAGGTTCTGCTGTGGGAGGCCGAACCTCCCTTGCAGCGAGCTCAGAGTCCCTGTGGAGAAACACCTGTCCTGCCCAGAACTGCATGAAGCTCCACTACAAATAGATCAGAATTTAATGCAGAATCAATGATTTAGTTTCTTCCTGCAAATTTTCCATCAGTTCTACTCGTTACCCATCATATGAAGTACACGATTTTTGTGCTCGCTTGCAGAATTCCTACACGGCATTTGTCTAATTTGGTTCTGCACCATATCATCACAAGATATGGACGCTTCACCAAACTGGGCTACTTGGCTATTTATACCAAGACCTTGCACAATGTGCTTTTCATTTCCTGTCTGTAGTCCTCAGGACCCTCACTACTTCCTATACTCAGCCATCTTATTGTTTACATGTTCTCTCTTCCCCTAGGCCCATTACTGTGGCTTTGTTCACACTCTTATAAATTAAGGTCTCTCGGCGTTTCTATTATAAATCTCCACGAGTCAGGCAGAAAAATTCACTCCAGTGAGGAGTGCAGCACAGAAGTAATTTTTTTTCTTAATGAAATCTGAGGTGGGGAAATAAAATCCACATTGAACTCATGTGCTGTTAGAAAAGTTAAATATATCTCCTAAAAGAAAGCAGATCAAGCTTTGCTCCCTCCCATAATTCTCTGTTACTTCCTTACTTTTTAAAAAAAAAATTACACTTGCATTACATGATCAGTTTATTTTGTCTACACATGCACACCTTTTTTAATGGCCCCTTTCATGCAAGTATCACACACTTGTACACTGTGCACTGTGTCTTCCCCTTGTGGCTAGTCCATATAAAGGATAACGGTCTGTTACTGCTGCCAGCTAGTGGAGTTACTCCTTTAGGTCAAGTGGCAGAAGTCTGTGCTTTGGGGAAGAAAGTCCCAAGCTCAAACCCTGTTCTTTGGAGCACTCTGCAAACATAACAGGCCAAATGTTGCCCACCTTCATCCCTACTTGCACCCATTGTAAAGAGACTGAGAGACAGGAGCTAAGAGGTGCTGGTGGGTGTGCAGGGGAAAGGAATCTTCCCCCCAACAGCTTGGGGTGGAGTGGCTTCACTGCTGATTATCTGGCAAATAGGGTGACCAGATGTCCTGATTTTATAGGGACAGTCCTGATTTTGGGGTCTTTTTCTTATATAGGCTCCTATTACCCCCCACCCCTGTCTTGATTTTTCACATTTGCTGTCTGGTCACCCTACTGGCAAATCAGCGGCATTAGTAGCAGCTGGAAGAGGCTGCATTTGCCCTCCACATGGAGCTTTAGGCAGTAGCAGAGCCACTGGCTACTCCCTAACATCCCTCCCTCCCAAGTCCTGCCCCTACCATGGAAAGGGAAGCACCACAGGGAACTGCATGGTCTGCCCTTTTGTGCAATGGAACTACATTGGTTCTGCTTATGGCCTTCCACACTCCCAGGGGAAACATTTGACCCCAACTGAGGATATGTCTACACTGGAGCTCAAAGGTGCAATTCCCAGCCCGAGGGGAGACACCCGCACTAGCTCCGATCAAGCTAGTGTGCTAAAATTAGCTAGTGCACTAAAATTCCCAGCTCCAGTGTAGACATTTCCATAGTCTCTTTATCTCACCCCCATGAGATAGGTGTTATTTGACTACTTTACCGATGGATCAATTTAAACACTGAGAGGTTACGTGATCTACCCAAGGGCATAGAAATTGGTGACTAAAAGAAGAGAACCCAGGAGTCCTGACTTTCAGATCCCTGGGAAAATCACCAGACCACACTTTGTGCATGCTTTCTTCTTAGGGGGAGACACATACTCAGTTTTAGCAATGGTTCCAGTACTAGTCTCTGATGCAGGGCCGGCTCTAACTTTTTTGCCGCCCCAGGCAAAAAAGAAGAGCACCGCCCCAACACCCCCCGCCCCCGAGTGCCCCGCCGCCGACACCCCCCCCCCCAGCGCTGCGCCGGGCCGCCCAACCCCCCCCCCCGATTGCCGCGCCGGGCCGCCCAAACCCCTGCCCCCCCCCGAGGGCCTCGCCGGGCCGCCCAAACCCTTGGAGCACCGGGCTGGCCAACCCCACCCCCCGAGCGCTGCGCCAGGCCAGCCAAATCCCAACCCCCCCCGCCAGCGCCACGCCTGCCAAACCCCCGTAGCGCCGTGCTGCACCGGCCAAACCCCCGCCCCCGCCCCAGCACCACGCCGGGCCGCCCAAACCCCCGAGCGCCGCGCCGGGCCGCCCAAACCCCCGCCCCTCCCCCAGTGCCGCGCCGCGCCGGGCTGGGCCAGGCCGCCCAAACCCCCGAGCGCCGGGCCGGGCCGCCCAAACCCCCGCCCCCCCGGACCGCCGCGCCGGGCCACCCAAACCCCCCGAGCGCCGTGCCGGGCCGTGCCGTGCTGCCCAAATCCCACCCCCCCCCAGCGCCATGCCATGCCACCGAAACAAACAAAAAAACCCTCAAGCGCCGCCCCGCGAACAAAAACAAAAACACCGCGAGCGCCCCCCGCCACCCCAACATTGGCCGCCCCTTATAAGGTGCCGCCCCAAGTACGTGCTTGGTCGGCTGGTGCCTGGAGCCGGCCCTGCTCTGATGGCAAGTAACCAGCAAACAAAAATATCTGCTGGAGGCTGTGGCATAATAGGCCATGACAACTCCAGCCTGGGCTATTGGATTCACCAAGCAAACATCCGTCCGTGTCTCACATGACCAGAGGCCTTAAATAAATACAGAAAGGCAAATTTCTCTCTGACCTGCCCTCTGGATCTCTTTTCTGCAGGGCTAATCTCCAGCACATAATTCTGCACTTACTCACATGGCAATTTCCCGTTAATGTCAGGGACATTTTGCATACTGAACAAAGGCACAATATGTTGTAGTGATGGAAGAGGGCAAGTTTGCCCTTAAGCTCGCTACAAAGCAAAGAAGGAACTAGCAGCTTTATTAAATACATCAGTCCTGCCTTGATATCTCCCTAGAACTAAAGCTCCCAAATTCTGAATCCCATCCATATTGGCCAAGGAAGAATCTGGGATGGATAGTCTGGGACCCGTTTGTACTTCAACGGCTCCAAAATCCAGGTTAGACCCATGAGGCTAGGTTCTGCTCTCAGTAATACCAATGTAAAGCCTGAGCAACTCCCTTTAAATCAATGGATTCATCCCAGATTTACTTCAACTGAGATTAGCATCTCACCCATGGAGATATCTTCCCTAGATATTTCAATTATAATTTGTTAATTCCGTATGTCACCAAATAAATTTAACTTTTAAAACTATTTGAAATTGTTTTAACCTCTTTGACTGTAACAGCAATTTCATATTCCTCCAATGCTTACTAATTCTACATTTCCAGAGGCATTGGTATTTGATGCTGAGGAATATCTGGTACATTGAGTTATGGGGCAAGCTCCTGACCTCATTTACATCTGTGTGAATCCAGAGGAATGCCACAGCAACCAACAGAGTCACTCTAGATTTTCACCCATCAAACTAAGATGAGAATCTGACCCAGGCTGATTTCACAGGTGGATTCTCATGTAAAAGATGCTCAGAGCAGCATGATTAAATTTCAGATTGTTACCATGCAGATGCTGGAAACTGTATTGGAAAATAAAGTTGTTTGGGTAATTTTTCATTAAAGTAAAAATAAGCATTACTGAGCCTTTGGCCGGCAGGCAACAATTGAAAAATATTGCACACAATTATTCTGATATTACGGGGGCCCAGTGTCACAGACTGCATCCCAACTTCCAAAGGACATCAGCCATCTGCAGAAGAACTTTACCGTTTAGTATTTAAATAAATGGAGAGGAGACCTCCTGCCATGTGCAAAATCTTAAGCGAGAAGAATAACGAGGCAAACTCTCCATCCCCACCAGCATTAAATCTTAACATTTCCGCTGAACTGCAATTTACTAAAATGTGGGGAAACTGCTAGCTATAGTAATGACCTACATAGAGAAACATGTAATGACCAAAAAAAAAAAGACAATTGGTTCTCAGGTATAAATGCAATGAAGAAAGTATATTTGGCTCTGACTGAAAAATACCTTTGATCCCTGAACTGCAAATATATTACAGTTTCCATTTTAGTCTTCTTGGTGTCAGGTTGAATAATACATTGGAAATACCATGAGTGAGACATTCATCCTAATGGAATTTCAGTTGCGGGATCCCCATCAGCTCTTTGAGCCTTCTCCAATTTTAATCTCAACATTTCTCAAATGCAAAAAGCAATTTAAACAAGTGAACGTGGTTTGACATTACCTTGGAGATTGGAGAAAAAGATACATTTTCTAAGCCCTGGCCTTTTTGCGTTGTTCCTTCCATCAGAGGCGACGCGCCGTGTCTCTTTAAATGAGGACGGCATGTCTGACACTAGAATCAGCAACAGGTCAGCAAAGTTGATTTTTTTTTTTTTTTTTTTACAGGGTGTTTCACAGCATGAATCAAGAGGCGAAGGACACACAGGGGAGAAAGGAAATTGCTTTCTGTCAGGGATAAAAAATACGCTTAGGCTGAAGACTACTTCAAGGAAAGGGTGGATCAGTGAAGTTAATCCAGGAGGACCCATTTTATGCTCTTTCCAAACTGCTGCCCAGAGGAACAAAAAGTAAAATAAGGAGCAAGTAATGGTTAGTGTTATGAAATCTATTGACAAAAGCCAACAGTCAAAATTATCCTTAAAGGGAATGACTGAATAGACGAGGAAATATAATCTAGTGGTTAAAACAGGACTTGGCATCAAGACTCCTGGGTTCTCCACCTGGCTCTGCTGTGGGATATTGGACAAGGTGCTTAGGCCAGAATTTTTGAAAATTACTCAGCATCCACAGTCAAGGCCAGATTTTCAAAAGAGATCGACTCCCATTTAGGCACCAAAACAAGTGGCCACGTGGGGTGTTGAGTTCCCTAGAAAATCTGACTTCAGTCATGGGTACAAACCCTTTAGAAAATTCATGCCTAACGGCTTGGTGGGTGCTGAGCATTTGAAAGCCTGGCCTCCGGACCTTGAAAAAAAAAAAAAGTCCCTTACTCTCCCTGGCTCAGTTTCCCCATTTGTAAAAAAAGGTGGAGTTACCTTCCACACAGAAGTAATTAGGAGGCCTAATAAATTGTGTGTGTAAACGGCTTTCAGATCCTGAGATAAAAGATGCTTCATACTATAAGGGCAAAATATTGTTATTTTAAACCCTTATGAGCTGGATTTGATTTCTCCTGCTTTATTTATGCCAGGCGAAATTTCATTAATCTCACAGCCATTTAGTAAATGAATACAATCCTTGCAAAAATTGAGATCACTTTCTGGGGAAAATCCGCTAGAACGTAATAGGGATGAAGCCAATAGGATCTGTTGGAATGCCCCTAAGAAATGTTTTGGGGTCAGATTCTATTCCCTAGTTCCATGCACAGGAAGGCAACCTCCACACATGAAAGAGAACTAAGCCACATCCCTGGCACCATCTCCTCCTCTTCTGGGAACTGTGGAGGCTTCTCCACATGGTCCATGGTTAGTGCTAGGGAAGGGGCTGGAAACTGGGTGGGGAAGACACTAATGATAGATCTTCGTCCTCAGCCACACTCCCCCCAGGAAAATTAGCCCTGGGAGTTCGAAGGACAGATGTATTGGGGTGAGAAGCCCTGCTAGGAGACAAGAAAGACTGGTGTGGAGGTATAGGGCCTCCACATGGATTCCCAGGATCTGCCACATTCAGGGGCTGGCCCTGCAAGCTCTTCCATGGGACATGGGGAATTAGGACAAGATAAAGTGGAAGAAGGAGGATCCAGGGAACTACAGGCCAGTCAGCCTCACCTCAGTCCCTGGAAAAAGCATGGGGCAGGCCCTCAAAGAATCAATTTTAAAGCACTTTGAGGAGAAGAAAGTGATCAGGAACAGTCAGCATGGATTCACCAAGGGCAAGTCATGCCTGACTAACCTAATTGCCTTCTATGGATACGTCTATACTTACCCGCTGGTTCGGCGGCAAGCAATCGATCTTCTGGGATCGATTTATCGCGTCTTGTCTAGACGCGATAAATCGATCCCGGAAGTGCTCGCCGTCGACGCCGGTAATCCTGCTCCGCGAGAGGAGTAGGCGGAGTCAACGGGGGAGCCTGCCTGCCGCGTGTGGACCCGTGGTAAGTACCTTTAAGTTCGAACTAAGATACTTCGACTTCAGCTACGTTATTCACGTAGCTGAAGTTGCGTATCTTAGTTCGAACTGGGGGCTTAGTGTGGACCAGCCCTATGACGAGATAACTGGCTCTGTGGATGAGGGGAAAGCAGTGGATGCATTATTCCTTGACTTTAGCAAAGCTTTTGATACTGTCTCCCACAGTATTCTTGCCAGCAAGCTAAAGAAGTATGGGCTGGATGAATGGACTATAAGTTGGATAGAAAGCTGGCTAGATCATCAGGCTCAACGGATAGTGATCAATGGCTCCATGTCTAGTTGGCAGCCGGTATCAAGCGGAGTGCCCCAAGGGTTGGTCCTGCAGCCGGTTTTGTTCAATATCTTAATTAATGATCTGGAGGATGGCGTGGATTGCACCCTCAGCAAGTTTGCAGATGACACTAAACTGGGAGGAGTGGTAGATACGCTGGAGGGTAGGGATAGGATACAGAGGGACCTAGACAAATTAGAGAATTGGGCCAAAAGAAATCTGATGAGGTTCAACAAGGACAAGTGCAGAGTCCTGCACTTAGGACGGAAGAATCCCATGCACTGCTACAGACTAGGGACCGAGTGGCTAGGCAGAAGTTCTGCAGAAAAGAACCTAGGGGTTATATTGGATGAGAAGCTGGATATGAGTCAACAGTGTGCCCTTGTTTCCAAGAAAGCTAACAGCATTTTGGGCTGTATAAGTAGGATCATTGCCAGCAGATTGAGGGGCGTGATCATTCCCCTCTATTCCACATTGGTGAGGAGTACTGGAGTACTGTGTCCAGTTTTGGGCCCCACACTACAAGAAGGATGTGGAAAAATTGGAAAGAGTCCAGCGGAGGGCAACAAAAATGATTAGGGGGCTGGAGCACATGATTTATGAGGAGAGGCTGAGGGAACTGGGATTATTTAGTCTGCAGAAGAGAAGAATTCTTTCAACTACCTGAAAGGGGTTTCAAAAGAGGATGGATCTAGACTGTTCTCAGTGGTAGCAGATGACAGAACAAGGAGCAATGGTCTCAAGTTGCAGTGGGGGAGGTTTAGGTTGGATATTAGGAAAAACGTTTTCACTAGGAGGGTGGTGAAGTACTGGAATGGGTTACCTAGGGAGGTGGTTGAATCTCCTTCCTTAGAGGTTTTTAAGGTCAGGCTTGACAAAACCCTGGCTGGGACGATTTAGTTGGGGATTGGTCCTGCTTTGAGCAGGGGGTTGGACTAGATAACCTCCTGAGTTCTCTTCCAACCCTGATATGCTATGATTCTATGATATCCAAGCAAGGGGATCCTCACAGAGATTTCTTCCTCTATGTTAGTTGGTAATAGGTAGGAGCTCCAAGACAGGCTCTGCTGTTTACAGCTGTTCAACCTCGTTGACTTTAAGGTGGCGTTGTGTGGGATGAGCTGAAGGAGGATCATCATTAGCTATTAACTGTATAGAGCCAATGACACATGGCTGAGCAGTTCTGACTCCATCCACAGATGGCTGTGGTATGCATGGACACCCTGACCAGCTTATTACAATATCATATTGTGAAACAATTTGAGGTTCAAGAATAATTTTTACTCATTTTTTAAATAATATCAAATTTCTAAACCATTTGAGGCAACTTCTTTCCCTGCTCCCCAATCCACAATCAAGGACAATTGAACAGTCCATTAACTATTCCTCTGCACTAGATTCATTCATAGATTTGTAAAGGCAAAAAGGACCATTAGACTAGAGGTTCTCACAACAAATTTTTTGGTGGCCTTGAAGTGCAGCCACCAACTCTTGCTGGTGGCCGCACTGACAATTTTTCCTAAAATACTTAATTAACTTTAGGAAAAACAAATATATATGCACATACACATGTCCAAATCATTGTAATTTATTGAATCTTTTTGCAGACTCAATAATAAAAATAATGTACAGTTGTCTCTCTTCTTTACAGGACCTAAACAGAATAGAAACAAAAATAAGGTGCTCTGCAGGTTCTTGTCTTTTTTGCTGTTGCTTCTTTTCCTTTTTTTGGTTGCTTTTTTAAAAAGACTTGCTAGCTAGTAAGTCTGCTGCTGTGAAAAGTGATATTAACAAACATACAAATATCACTTTTCACAGCAGCAGACTCACTCAGTCCTGGCAAGGCCGGGGATAAATTAAGCCTTGGATGGGGAGATCGGTAGGGTGGAAGTGGGGGATGGTGGGACAGCAGGGGCCGGGGCAATGGGGGGTGAGCGCCGCAGCTGGGTGTTGGAGCCCTGTGGCCAGAGCCTGCTGCCTGCCACTCCAGGGCTGGAGCCCAACCCTACGTCTCCAGGATTTGTGCCTCCAGAGGGAGGCAGGGTCCAACCCCTGCTGGTGGCCCTCGGAGAAGGACCACTGCTTTGCCCCCCCTCCATCACTGCCCAGGAGGCTGTGGCTGCCAGAAAAGCCCCTGGTGGCCGCATGCGGCCACGGTGGCCGCATTTGAGATATGCTGCATTAGATTATGTAGTCTGAACTCCTGCCACAGAATTCCACCCCATGACCTGAGTAGGGAGCCCCTAGTGGACATCTGTACCAAAAAGAGCTCTTAAAATGTTCAGCCAAAGGAACGACACCATTGACAGAATTTCCTTGGTGACTTTATAATTTAACAACAATTTATAATTGTAACCTTTAAAATGTGTGGCCGTTCAGTGAGAAACCACCCCAAGGGAAATTTGGATGTCTCCTGGATGGAGTTGCTTTCTACTAAGCTACAGGAAAAAATATCCAACCAGCTGCTGCTTTGAGATTTCACTTTTACCAGACATTTTGCCACAGATCCTAGCAAGAAGCCTTGAGTGACGATCTACGTGGGTATTTACAAACAGAACAATGAGACCAAATGGAATACTTCAGCTTGTGATGTTTTGGCAGCCCACAGATTCTTGGCATGAGACCTCCAGAAACATAGAGACAATAATAGCCAGGACTGGTAAAATGCCCAGATTTCCTTAGCAAAGCTCTATTCATGTGTCACTCACCCTTGGCTGTACAGCCCCCTGGGTCAAGGGAGTTGTCTGGAGGTGTCAGTATCAGCTAACAATTGCTTGGTTTTCCCTGTGTGTGGTGCATACAATTATACAGATCAGTGGCCTGTGTTTTGTTTGCATAAAGAATAGTCAGTTCATCTTTCTATTGCCATCTCTCAAGTGTTCTCCTATCACCTTGGGAATGATTGCTTCCCCCCAGTTGGGTATGCCAGAACCTGAGGCTGTTCTTGTGAGATTTTGAACTCATCCAAACCCAAACTTTGGATCCACCCTGGAGCCAAAACCAAAGGGTCAGGTCTGCACCTGGAAATTCAAATTGGAACCCCCCGAAACTATTTGCGGTGCATAACAACAACTGTATGGACCTACTAACAATGCTACATATTCTTATGTGCCTTGGCTCGCTTTACATTATCGAGATAGACAAAGTATCTTTTACACAAATACCTTGGGTCTGTGATAAAAGGTGTGGCGGACAACAGCTAACCTTTATCTGATTAGTGGCTTTTACTAGAAAAAGACTTCGACTGTTTTGTTTCCTAACTGGTGTCCAGACACAATGGAGAACTTAACCAGTCAACAAGGTTTCTCCCCAACTGATGGGTGGTCCACTGGATTTGATTTTCTTCTCACACCAGCATTACACTGGTCTAACTCTATGGATTTTAAAAGGCGTTACTCTTGATTAACACCTGAGTAAATGAGATCAGATGAGGTGAAAAATCAGTGAGTGTTGGGCACCTAACTCCAATTCATGCCTTTGTCAGTCTCCCCCAAATGGCTTAGTTTGTGACCATTACCCTCTGATGGATAGAACCAAAACTGCCCAATGTATGTCACAGCCCTGAATTGGAGATTCTCTTTTAGTTAAAGCAGTAGAGACTTCATGTTTTAGAGCAGGAGATTCAGTTATAATCTATTACTATTTGTACTGTGATACCCAGACCCAATTATGGATCAGGTCTCCATTGTGCTAGCCATTGTACAAACACCTCGCTATCACTGGTGTCTTCTGAATGACCATTGAATGCAATATAGCAGCAACCTAGGTGGTCATAGATTTGTTACCATCTGTACCAGCTAAGATGCCTGCTTCATCAGTCTCCTGCAAATGTTTCTAACAAGGGCACTATTTTTATAAAGGGCCTGAGGGGTATTTTTTAGCCATTTATGTGAGTTTTCCATTCATAATGTTGGTCAAAAGAAACGAGAGATCATGTGGCCTAAGTAAGGAGTAAGATAAGAACGGGGAAGCAAGAGTTTTTGATTTCTGTGTCTTGCTCTGCCTTTGCATACTGCAAAAAAAAAAAAAAAAAGGAAAAAAAACAACAACTCTGCAGCAGCAAGTCTCAGAGCTCGGGTCAACAGACTCCATCTTGCAGAGCTCACGCTTTGGGGCTAAAAATAGCAGTGGAGACAGTCCTGCTCAGTTGGGGCTCGGACTCTGAGACCCATCTCCCGCACCGGATCTCAGAGCCTGGTCTCTGCCTCAGTTTCCCCATTTACATAGTGAGATAACACTTACACACAAGAGTGTTGTGAGGATTAGTTCTCAGTTTGTCCAGAGCTTTGAAATGTTTAAAGACTGAGTGTAACTCTAACTGAACTGTTACCGTGGATCCTTCACAGAATTAGCACTAAAGCCCTGTGCAGAGAAAGAGAATGTATTTATAGGAATGAGGGGAAGAAAATGTCCCTAACTAACTAGAACTCTGAAGACTTATGTCATTTTTTTTTTTTTTTTTAAATAAGGAAATTGATGATACATCCTTGTTGCCTTAGCATAGCGTGTTGGATGGGAACAGCTGATGGCTTCCACAGTTCACTGGATTCCAGCAGTCTTTGATATTCTAAATATAGTTGTTTTCATAAACATTTCAAGCAGCTAACTAATTTTTATTCCCTGGAGAGCTACATGCAATCAAATTGCAAGGCCAGGAAAGACGTCCGGTTTAAAGAACTGCTGAAGGCGTGCTAAGATGGTAAGTCTAACAACCTCAAGACAAGCTCATTTTAAATTTGCAACTACTTCGTACCACCTTCCGGAGGAGAAAAAGATGTAGCTGCGTGCAACATTGCAGCTGCTCTTTTCCTTTCTTTTCTATTAATCATTTATATGCAGCTTCCTTAGCTATTTTATGTCATAATTATTGTATTTCATAAACAATAACGACGTTATTTAGACGAGAAAGCAATGGTTATCCAAAACTATATATGCAAACACACACAGAGATCATGCATCAGCCAGAGCCTCAGCTATCATAGACTGACTTTAATGAAACCATGCCCATTTACATCAACTGAGGATCTAGCTCTCATTTTCGATACTATAAAAATATAGAAAATGCAGATAAATGATTATGTGATCATATAGATATACACGGTAAGGCTTTGGATTGTGACTCGGGAGATTTATGGTCAGTTCCCACCTCGGCTAAAGACTCCCTGTGTGACCATGAGCAAATATCAAACCTTTTGTGTTACACACCTAATACCCATCTGTAAAATGTGACAGATGCTACTATGTAAGATGCTCAGAGAATACAGAAGGATTATTATATAGAATGACTAGACAGTTATACATTGATCCACTGGCCAGGCCCCCAACTTCCTCAAAGCCCCATCAACAGTAGGCTGGATAGAACCCATCTGGCAATGTGGACCCAAGCCTGCCTCCCTGCATTCACCCATAATCAGGAGAAACACATTAGGACTTGTGGGTATAGGGGCATTTGGATGCAGGATTTGCCTTCTTTAGCCTAACATCTCCCACTGCAAATTATAGGGTCTCACATGCAAATCTCTGGAATACACAGGCTGTTCCATGCCCTCCAGTGTCAGAGATCAAAGAGAGCACTTCCTGTAGGGAATTTCATCCATCATGAACCTTTCTGGTTTGGGAGAGCTGAAATTAGAACACTGCTGGACGCAATGTGTTCTCCAATACAGCTGCAAGAGCACGAGATGGAATTATGTCACTCGTATGTTTAGAGAATAACAAATACTATCTTGCCAACCTTCAAATGTTCAAAACTCATATGACAGGCCACCAAAAATCCTGAGAATGGGATAAAATTAAGAGAGTTTAAAAATAAATTGTGGGTTTTCATCTGGTTTCCAATAGACCAGTTTTCTGGTTTTTGAGCCTTTGTAACCTTGAGGGGTAGACTTCTTTTTTTAAGGAAAGCCGAGACTCCCATGCAATCCCTTGATTCCAGAGGCTGGGGTTTTAAGAAAAATGTCAAAAGTTATGAGACATGATAAAATCATGGAGTTGGCAGCACTGCAAATCTCTCATTTTAAATGTCTATGCTGTTTTATACACATACATACATATAAAGCTGAAAAGAGTGATGGAGGTGATTTATTAAAGTAATTATTTTTAACTTCCCTAGGAATTCTTTATTTAAGGAGATCTGCTGATTAAAAATATAAAAAAAGAGCATTTAACACGATGGTATTTTCAACTAGTGAACACTTTGGTCTTCCTTTTTTTAAAAAGGCCCTTTTTCTCCCTAAAACTACACATGCTCGGCATTATACAAAGTTAAAATCCAGACACTATAAATGTATGACTTGATAAAACTCAAGGAAAAAGAACCAGTTGAGTACAGCAGATCAAATGGTCAAGTTTTATCAAACACTGGCTTGAAACCAGCTGTCTTAGATAAATTTGTAAAAAGTTTCATTCATCCTGTAGATAAAGGGAAAGCTAGGACCACCCTAGATGATAAATCAGCACTGATACTACTAATAAAGAAATGTAATTCAACATCCGATCATTCAAAGTCTTATCCTGTTAACTCCTTTAATATCACTCTTGATGCAAGCTCAGAACCATCTTTTTGAGAGTACTTCTCTCTATCTGCAGTACTTATATGCCCCCCTGACTGTAATATCTGAGTGCCTCGCCAATGTATTTATCCCCACACACATGCTGTGAGGTAGGCCAGTGCTTTATCCCCATACTGCAGTTGGGGAACTGAGTCACAGAGAGGCTTAGGCCTGGTATACACCTAAAACTTAGGTTGACCTAGATACATCACTCAGGGCTCTGAAAAATTTCAGACCCTTAGTGCTGTAGTTAGGTTGACCTAACTCCTGGTGTGGCTGCGTCTCGGATGTTGGAAGGATTCTTCGGTTGTCCTAGCTACCACCTGTTGGTAAATTGTATAGTCAATTGCTTGACCACACTTTGGTTCATTATGAAATATATTCAAGCTACCAAATAATCAGTATAAGTCAGGTTTATTGCTATGAGCCAGTAACAAGATAGCACAGGAATAAGGTTTAATAAAAGAGGAGCCATCTTGTGTGGCATTGTTACATTCACCTCACACAGAAGGTGTGCTCCCAAAGTAACACCCTCTAACATCATCTTTTTATACCCAACCTGTTTATAAGTAAAAGGTACTTCTGAAACTAGATTTAACCAATCAACTTTCTACCTTGTTTTTCTGGTACCATGGTGTACCCCTTATCTCTTTGTTCTACCAAGGGGCATGAAGGCACCTCCTAGGTTTGTACCAGGATGGAACATTCATATATCTTGACCCTTTCCTTTGGGTCCAGTATTAGCCTGAGAGAGTAACATCCTACCTGTTGCTATGGTAAAACACGCATATGTCCTGATTCTGACAGTTGCCCTAACTACTTAAGCCAAAGCTTACTTCACCTAATGCAAGGTATGATGGGATACTGTCGTGGGTGTCCCAAAACTTACATCAATACTATGCCTAACATATATGGGCTAACATGCCTCTTGGAGAGGTGGATCACCTACATGGATGGAAAACCCCTTCCGTCAATGTAGGAAGCATCTACACTATGGCATGACAGCAGCACAGCTAAGTGACTTGCCCAGGGTTGCACACCAATTGTGAGGCAGATCCTGGAAGTGAGCACAGTGCAGTCCACCGCACAGGCAAGCACCCTAACCATTGGTCTCTCCTACTTTAAACCCATGGGATGTACTAAGTATGTAATATTAAAAGCATACAGCAGAAGTGCCTCTGCTATGGATGTACTATACACTGGATATATTTTGGACCATCTGCATTCATTAAAACTCTGAAATTTCTTTTTACTAAATCTGTGCTCAATAACCAATGGTCTCTTGGCTCCTCGGAGGAAAACAGCAAGCAGTACTTTGTGCTTAGATGCCAACTTTCAGTCAGAAGAATCCAGAAAGCATTCTACAGGCTTTACAAAATTATACATCATCCATCACTGAAAGGCAGATCCACACGAGATCTAGAGATGGCAATTGCTCAGTGTGCTGCACATCAGCATGGGACAGGAACTAAGAATGATCTTCCCCTCAGAAGAACAGAAGGAACATAAGGAAGGTAGAATCTAATTTACCAAAATGGAGTTTGGTTAAGAGGCTGGGGTTAAAACACTCTTTTACTCTGGCAAAAAGCACCTGGAGGTCACTAATACTCACTTCGTTAAACCAGGGTGTGTAATTGGTAGGTCTGGGAGACATGGTGACATGTGTGCCACCCTCCCTTTCCCCTCTAGGGTTGGTGGAGGAGAGGGAAGGAAATTTGAGCTCCCACTGGTGCCCTCTCCCCTCCTTCCCAACAGCCCATGCTGCAGGGGAGGAAGGGAGATCACTGCATCTGCCTCGTCTTATCCCGATCCCTAGTGGGTGGGCCAGGGGGTTGGCTGTCCCCACAGCATCTGGGCCCTGAGCCTCTCTCTCCTGCTCTTGCTACCATTGGACAGCTGGGGTGATGATGGGCCAGCTGATGGGCTCCCACCTGTGGTGGGAGGAAAGCGGGGCTGTTTCTGCCTGCTGCTGGCCTGTAGCCATTTGGCCATTGTTCCAGCCCACCCTTTCCCCAGTAAGCTGATCTCTTGTGAGCTATGCTAATCACCAAGCTCTCCTTGGTGTCCAGAAGGGCTTTCCCCCTTTGGTGAAACTGGCCAATGGCTATGTGGGTGTGGGTTTTTCCACCTTCCAGACAGCATCCCAGAGATCCAATTTTGGGGTTTCCATTACATCTGCTGCCACTTTGGCAGGCACCAGTGTTGTCGGTGGGTTATAAAAGGGTCCAATGTGACATCTCTATAACTCATGCCCTGGGCAACCTGGGCATGGGTCCCAAGCATGATGTTGTATGCCTGGGGCGCCCCTCATCTCATCTCTCCTTCCTCCGGCACGGATGAGGAATGGCTTAGGACTCTGGCTCCCCGCCAGGGGGGATGGAGAGGACGATTGCCCTCATACCCATCCCCAGCTTTGTGGAACCTGGGGCCATTGGTGCCCAGTTGAGTTCCGCAGCAAATACCCCTGCCTGGTAGTTTGATGAGTGGTTCTAGAAGTGCCACCTCCACATTTAGCCGTACTCAGGCTGTGTGTGTCTCATTGTTTCTGTGTCCATATCAATGACAAGTCATCAGGACCTTGGTTCTGCTGTCTATGTAGATATGTATACGGGCCCCCCCTATTGTCGCCTACGCCTCTTCTGAAAGATGGCAGCACAACATGACATCATACTGGAGAACTGGTTCTGCACAGACTCAGAGAGACAAGCATGTGGGCTTGCTTGGGTTGTCCCCTATCAAGTAACCCTCACGTGTGCTCCTGCTTCATTTCTGAGACCTGCCTTGTTGTGGTTGGCAGCCTCAACTCAATATATTGCAAGGCAGTACCAAGACCTGAGTGAAAGCCTAGAACTAAACAGCAGAGTCAAGCTAATCCACAGCAAGGTTTAAATATGACCCAACATACACAGACTCAAAGAAGTCTTGAATCTTGGCTCTGAAGGGAACAAGGCCTGATTCTCCTCTCTTTTGCACCAGTGCAACTCCACCGTCTCCTGCTTTAGGCCCCAATTCAGAAAACCATCCTTATTCAGGACAATTTAAAAACACGCTTAAGTCCCATTGAAACCAATAAAAGATGGCTTAAAGCAAAGCACTGACTGTCCTGATTCTATACTGTGTGACAAAGTTCCTCCTCTATCTTGGTGGGACCTGCGCTTATTGGCAGATTTTCTTGCCTCAGAGATTCACCATGTGGGTTGGGGAACAGCCTAGAGACCTTCCCCTCTGGAAGAACCCACAGTCCAGGTCTATTGGGAGGTTTGGGGGGAACCCAGGCCCGCCCTCTACTCCAGGTTCCAGCCCAGGGCCCTGTGGACTGCAGCTGTCTATAGTGCCTCCTGTAACAGCTGCATGACAGCTACAACTCCCTGGGCTACTTCCCCATGGCCTCCTCCAAACACCTTCCTTATTCTCACCACAGGACCTTCCTCCTGGTGTCTGATAACACTTGTGCTCCTCAGTCCTCCAGCAGCACACCCTCTCAGCTCCTTGCGCCTCTTGCTCCCAGCTCCTCACACTCACACCACAAACTGAAGTGAGCTCCTTTTTAAAACCCAGGTGCCCTGATTAGCCTGCCTTAATTGATTCTAGAAGCTTCTTCTTAATTGGCTCCAGGTGTCCTAATTAGCCTGCCTGCCTTAACTGGTTCTAGCAGGTTCCTGATTACTCTAGTACAGCCCATGCTCTGGTCACTCAGGGAACAGAAAACTACTCATCCAGTGACCAGTATATTTGCCCTCTACCAGACTCCTGTACCCCACTGGTCTGGGTCTGTCACAACTGTTATATGTAAAAAGGAGAATCAGGTGCACAATCCCAAAAAAAGGGACTCATAGAAGATATACAATATTGTGTCCATCTTTTTACATGGAATAAAAATAACTTTGCAGAAATGAATCTATACATACAACTAAAATACTTCCAACACTCTTAACAGCACTGGCACAATTATACCTTTGGCAGGAAAACACAGGCCCACTGATACTTGTTTAGGGGTTGTCATTTATTTTTATCAGTGTCAAATTGCTAAACAGAGGAAAGTACATTTTCCCCAGCAGTATTTATTCCTAATCTTTTCAACTCACAGTGTACAAAAAATGGGACAAGATATTTTTCTTTGTTCATATCTTTCTTGGAGATCAATTGCCTTATATCTACAAGCCCAAATCATAATTAGGGTGGGTTTCCCCTATCAGAGTATAGTAAGACAAAGTAACAATAGCAGCAGTTTTAGAAAAGCCTTTTGGGTTTTCTACTTGCTGGGTCTAACTGTGTATCCAGCGTTCCTCCCAAAGAGTTAGAAAAACAGACAACTTTAGGTCCCCAGCAAATGGGATTTCATTGTCGCTAAAATAAATGGAAAATACAAGCTACAGTGAAACATTAATGCAAGTCTTGCTTTAGGTTAGTGATAAACAGTGGTCCTTAGACAAAGACATGTAAAGCTCCAACATACCTTAAAATGGACAAGGGAAGATGCTGGGTTAACTACACAGATCCTGGCCAGATTGCTATTTCTTTTCTCCTCCTAAATAATGAGCCTCTGAGAATACCTCATGACTTTGCCAGAAGGTAGAGAGGTCGTGAATAAAGCTGGTTGGAAATTGGGGGTCAAAATGGTTTTCCCAATGAAAAATGATGTTCTAAATTGAAATGTTTCCAAAAATGCCTCAATTTTGATGAAATTTCATTCAGAAAAAAAACAACTAAATGAAGATTTTGATAATATGAAAATGTTTCATTTGGAAAAGTTCAGAATGGAATGTTTCAATTTTTCACGTTGAAACCGCTTTTCAAACTAAAATTCTCCTTTTGGCTTGTGGGCTTCTTAGACACCTGCAGCACAAAAGCAGTAAATACGGAGGACATCAGCTTCTCCCTGCTGTACATTTGATAAATGACTAAAACAAAAACATTCTGTAAGTCTTTTCAGGTCTACAACTAGAATTTCAGCTTAACCAGGGTGATGCTAAAATGCTACAATGGGTGTGCTTAAAAACAGTGATAGGTTTGTTCGTTCATGGAAATTGCATTTTGTTCTTTTATTGTGCTGGGTGCCATACAAATATGTATAAAGACATGGTGTCTGCCCCTATACGTCTCTATTAAATTGTATAGGATGGCTTAAAAACCATATAAAGAAGACATCACTCTCAAATTCTATAGGTTTCCAGAGTAGTATTTGTAAATCCCCATTAAAAGTTTCCATGGAACTTGGTTGCTTTCATCCCTATTAAATTGTATAGGACCTTTCAATAAAGAGGGCAGAAACATCCCATATCTCTTCATATGGTAAAGTCATGCCAAAGACTTTAAGAATCCACTAGTAATTTACCCGTTGATGACCAATGGGAAAAAAACATTTGCTTTTTAAAATTTCCCCAGCTGCAAAACAGAGGCCTCTGTTCAGTTTGACTCTCCTGGTTCTTGCAATTTATCTCCGAGCCCTGACATTTTGTGAAACTTTACATGTTATTTCGAGATAACCCACTCAGTAATAGCAAATAGTCACTGGTGACATTTAGTTCTGCTATGGGACAGCAGGGGAGGACTGTGGGGGGAACCAAACATTATCTTTGAAATTGTTTTCAGATATAGCATATACTATATTAACTGCCTTCCTCATTTTTTTCCATGTGCAGCCTTTGCACTGAAATTGTTCCGGGCCCAGACAATGAACTGTAACTTGCCTCAAGGGCCGGAAAAACAACCACCCTCCACTATGAAATCTGAAATCTTTTCAAGTCACTGGAGGAGTTGGGGTGGCAAGTTCCCAGGCTCAGACTTCAGAGGACCCGCATTCTGCAGGCAGTGCCAAGAAAGACTTGCATTCTGGCATTTATCAGCTGGATTTCCAGTTTTGATAAGTGGCATTACATTGTGAAGAACAAATACAACAGCCAGGATCCCAGCCATGCATGTGGAAGGATTCAGTAATTACAGTACTGGGCAGATGTCTGAAGCAGATAAAAGCAGAACAGCAAAAAGAAGGGAAGGAAAGATGTTCACCCTCCCAAATAATAGAGAATGCTGGCTAAACAGGAAAAGTTTTGGGTAAAATTTTCAAAAGCAAAAAGTGACTTAGGAGCCTAAACCCGATCTTCAGAAGTAACGCAGGCACTCTGGAGCCTAAGTCCCACAGACTTCCAATAAGACATAGGCTCCTAAGTCAGTTAGGCATTGCAACACTGAGCAGCCCAACACCTAAATATCTTTTAAAATCTGGGCCTGAGATGCTTCTGGAAGTCTTGCCCTCAGTGTCCTGACTCAGAAGGAAAGTCTGGGCACTCATGTAAATTCCCCTCTCCCCTCCCCCCACAACTGACCTTACCCTTTCCCAGCACACAGAGTGCTAACCTCCAAAAGTAGAGGAAGAGCATGTTGACTGACTATTTTGTTAAGTCAATGTTGCTGTTATTACATACAGAGAGCTAAACCCTGCCCATTAACCCTCTTGGGTCTAGGTTGGGCGGGAGGGAGGGAAGCCGTGCTGGCAGTGCAAGTGCTTGTCAGAACCAATTTGCCAGAGCAGGGCATGTGGTGTTGGCACCCACAGCTGGGCGCACAGGCAGAATGGATCTTGGCTAGCATAGGGTACAGACCACAGTACATGTGCTGGAGGAGGAGGGAATATAAGAACATAAGACCGGTCATACTGGGTGAGAGCAATGGTCCATCTAGCCCAGCATCCTGTCTTCTGACAATGGGCAGTGCCAGATGATTCAGAGGGAATTAACAGAACAAGGCAATTATCAAATGATCTGTGCCATGTCTTCCAGTCCCAGACTATATCTACATCTAAATTGCTACAGCTGTACCACTATGGTGCTTCAGTGTAGACACTATCTATACTGACGGGTGGGGTTTTCAAATTCCCTGAGAAGTGGTAGTTATGTCAGTGAAAGAATTCTCCCGTTGACCTAGCACTGTCCACACCGGGGGTTAAGTTGGCATAGCTACATCTCTCAGGAGGGTAGATTTTTCATACCCTTGAGAGACGTAGATATGCTGATGTAAGTTTCCAGTGTAGACCAGTCCCCAATTTCTGGTGGTTAAAGGCTTAAGGACACTTAGAGCATGGGATTGCATCACTGATCATCTTGGCTAATAGACATTGATGGACCTATCCTCCATGAACTTATCTAGTCCTTTTTTGAACCCACTTATACTTTTGGCTTTCACATCTCCTGATAACAAGTTCCACAGGTTGACTGTGCATTATGTGATGAAGTACTTCCTTGTGTTTCTTTTAAACTTGCTGCCTATTAATCTCATTGGGTGACCCCTGGTTCTTGTGTTATGTGAAGGGGGAAATAACACTTCCTTATTCACTCTCCACACCATTCCTGATTATATAGACCTCTATCATATCCCCCATTAGGCATCTCCTTTCTAAGCTGAACAGTCCCAGTCTTTTTAATCTCTCCTCATATGGAAGCTGTTCCAAACCCGTAATAATTTTTGTTGCCCTTCTCTGCACTTTTTAAAAACTCTAATATATCTTTTTTGAGATGGAGCGACCAGAACTGCATGCCGTATTCCAGGTGTGCATGTAGTACCATGGATTTATATAGTGGCATGATGATATTTTCTGTCTCATTGTCGACCCCCTTCCTAATGATTCCTAAAATTCTGTTCGCTTTTTTGACTGCCTCTGCATGTTGAGCAGTTGTTTTCAGAGAACTATCCATGATGACTCCAAATTCTCATTCTTAGGTTTTTTGGACTGCCATTGCACATGGGCATTACTTTGCACTTACCAACATTGAATTTCATCTGCCATTTTGTTGCCCAGTCATCCAGCAGTGTGAGATCCCTTTGTAACTCTTCACAGGCTGCCTTGGACCTAACTATCTTGAGTAATTTTGTATTGCCTGCAAACTTTGCCATCTCACTCTTTACCCCTTTTTCCAGATCATTTATGAGTATGTTGAATAGGACTGGTCCCAGTACAGATCCTTGGGGGACCCTGCTATTTGCCTCTCTCCACTGTGAAAACTGAGTGTTTCTAACTGACCATACCTAACCATCTCCACTAGCTGGCAGACCACACCCTTTTGTTACCAATATTGTACTTCTTTCTAACCATGCACGCCTTCCAAAATTGCAAGCATATTGAGTGCCGGGCTTTGATCAACCCCCAGTCTGCAACTCTAGAGATAACAATCTAGACAAGTTAGCCAGACAAATCTCATGAGCTGTTTGCCCGTGGCTGGCAATGCATGCCAGATTACACAGAGACCCAGAAGTTTCATTCCAAACTGTAAATCTTGAGCAAGATTTTAAAAAATGACTAATTATTCTGGGAGCCCAGTCTGAGATACCTAGAAGACAACTGATTTTTAGAAACTGTTGAGCACCCTCAATCTGTTGGGCGGGGTGAAAGCAGCTGGAGTTTAGAAATCCTATTGTGCTCTTGAGTTTTCTCTAGGTACCAAACTGTTAGTCCTTTAGATTGTTAATAAGAGCTACTTAAACTTTTATAGAGCCTTAGCACGCTGAGGCACCTCAAGGCATTTAAACAACACCATTAACATTAAAAGTTAATCCATCCAGTTAATAACCCCATCAATCTACCTTAGCAGCTGCCTAATGAAACAGCCATTCTCTTTGACGCAGGCATTTTGATATATGTCAAGACATCTTTTCATTTTGGCACTTGACTGATAGGGAGTGTCACTGGTAATTATAAAAGAAAATCAATAATCCAACTTCATAAACCAACTATGGTGTAATATTTATGCAGAATTTTGAAAATGTAGGGCCTAGTTCTGGTCTCACAAACACTAGGGTGAATGAGGAGTAGATAATCTCCACTGAACCCAATGTGTTACACTGGTGCCAAACCAGAGTGAGATCAGAGTCAGACCCCTGGTATGCTATAGGAGTGTCGAGCATTATACTAAATATTAGGCATGCAAATAAAAAAGCAAGAGTCACAATATGTCTAGCCACATCTAACTCCCTCCCCGGGCACACATCAGTTCTCAGTAACAAAATATCCAGAGATTTGTTAAAGAAGAGATGTGATGCACTAGGCTCTCTGGGATGATTTCTGCTTTCATTTATAACATTGTAAATCTGGAGTAACTTCACTGACTTGGATGATTTACTCATGATTTACACCAATACCAGAGAGCAGTATTTGCCTGTCTCTCCTTTGACATCCTGAAATGATTCCAGATTTACAGAAATATGTGGCTCTTATGGGTCATGTTAATAACGACTAACTCAAACAGCTGCATGCCAGAGATGCATGCAGCTGTATCAACGGGAGTGTTCTTTCGGTTGGTTTACTTCAAACAGCTTGGGGCCAGCAAACAGGAATCTCTTGGGAAGAAAGCTGCTGGCACAGTGAAAGGACCGCCAGGATTTTCCCTGTCCCTGTTCAGACCTCGGATTTCATGGGGGCTTCAGCTCTCCTTTGAAATCGCCTTTCATTCTCTAACTTATTATTTCCTGCTCCTCGCTAGGGCAGTGGCACAGCATGCTGATGAAGCAGCACTGATGTTGCAACCCCAGGCCGCTGGTTTTCGGCAGTTGCCATTTGGCATCGTCGCAGTATGTAGAGGAGGAAGGAGTAAGCGACGAAGCCCAGCCTGGCACTTATTACTCAACTCTGCATGTAAATGCATGCACGCCAATGCGTTGCATTTCTATAGCATCTTCCTCCCAAAGATCTCAAACCCCTTTACAGCTATTGATGACTTCACCCTCAACTTCCGATTATCCCTATTTTACAAACAAGGAAACTGAGGCCCAGAGAGGTTAGGTCACTTGGCCAAAGCTGCTCAGCACATCTGTGGCAGAGCCAAGAATAGACACCAAATCTCCTAGTCCTGTGCCTTAATCACCAGACCACTCTTCTGCCCTTCCAATGAAGCTGTATCTAATCTGTCAGAAAACAACAGAGGTTTTCAACGTTCGCTCAATACAAATATCGTACCAACAGATGATCCAGGCCTGCAGCACAGGGCCAGTTCGCCACTAGTAATGTTAGAAAAACTCCAACTCTGATTTCATTCAAGGGGGCTTCAACACTACATTTAAAAAAATAGAAATAACTGGTTTTATGGTTCCCTACAGAGGCAACGTTCTCTCATCTGAGGAGCTGCACTCTTTACTTCCAATTTGCCATGACAACAAGAACATTACGCAGCGCTAATTTCAAACTGCTGGCTTGTGCTTTTTAAATTGTCCTTCTGTCACAGCTTTTGCTAGACGGAGGTATGACATTTCTTAGTTACAAGTGAGTAGAAACCAGCAACCCACTTGTTTTCATGAAGAGGTTGCTTTCCAAAAAACTGCAATACAGTAAATGCATAATTGGCTGCAGAATTCTGCTATTGCCAAGCAGGAGTGTAGCAATTTTGGGGGGGGGGAAATCACCTTTAATGAATGGTACAGTTTGCATTTATAAAGCCATCTTTAGTTTTTTCCACACTAAGACTGGCTTTGAGGACTCATTCAAGACGTGAGGGAAGTGCACCCTCCTCTGGACAAGCTAGTAATAATGAAACATGCACCTAATTGTCACAGAGAGAGTTTACCCACTGGAGGAGGACTTAAACTTATACAGAAAAATTAAAGTTTCTGAGCAACAGGATTCCATCTGGGTATATTAACTTCTTACCCATATGCTAGTGAAACAGGAGAACAATGTGGTCGACATTTTGTGATAACAAACTACATGGGTTAGACTGTGTTAAGTCCTACTAGTGATTAAAGACCGCACTTGAACAGCAGGAGTCAAAAGTGAATAGTGTGGGTGGGTGCCTCATTTTGGGGGGGGGCAACTTGAGAGACTTTAAAGGTGCTCGATTTCAAGTGGGCTTCTGAAAATCTAGACTGGAAACCCAACTTCTTGTGATTTATTTCCAATGACTTGCAAATAGGAACTCAAACCAAGATTTTCAAGATTCTGGATAAGGCTAATGGGACAGGCACAGCAAACAAAAAAATCAAATCCAATCTGAATAATTCATTTGGGTCAAGATCGATTTAGATCATTTTAGTACCTGGGCTGGCAAAAAAGCAAATGCCAAAATCTAGAAGCCAAATACCAAAACAAGGAATGTCTCTAAATGGAAGTACTGAGGGCAGATCTTGATACATTTATTAAAAAATTATCTTCCAAGCTCTCATTTTAGTGTGCAATAGGAGTGAACGAGACAAGTACCATCCTGGGATTATACTGTCAAAGGCACAGAAGCATGGCTCTGTAGTTCAGCAGGTAGGTCAATAAACACCTGCATGGGAAAGTTCAGTTCAGGAATGACACTGGGACCCTATCCCTTGGGAGGTATGTGAAGGGGAAGGGTGTAGTCTGCATAACTCCTTTTTATCCCTTGGTTATGAAGTTGCATTGCAACTTCAAAGGAAATCTTTCCCATAAGTCACAGGGCAAGTGCTGAATGGGGTAACACGGAAGGGTGCAACATAGGAAGGAATCCCATTTTATATAAGGAGGAAGGTAACTCAGATTAAAGAACTGGGAAAAGGTTTGGCCTTTCAAATCGCTGTGTTGCCTTGGGAGAATTGGGCTAAAAGAAATCTGATGAGGTTCAACAAGGACAAGTGCAGAGTCCTGCACTTAGGAAGGAAGAATCCCATTCGCCGCTACAGGCTGGGGACCGACTGGCTAAGCAGCAGTTCTACAGAAAAGGACCTGGGGATTACAGTGGACGAGAAGCTGGATATGAGTCAGCAGTGTGCCCTTGTTGCCAAGAAGCCAACAGCATATTGGGCTGTATTAGTGGGAGCATTGCCAGCAGATTGAGGGAAGTGATTATTCCCCTCTACTCGGCGCGGGTGAGGCCACACCTGGACTATTGCGTCCAGTTTTGGTCCCCCCCACTACAGAAAGGATGTGGACAAATTGGAGAGAGTCCAGCGGAGGGCAACAAAAATGATTAGAGGGCTAGGGCACATGACTTACGAGGAGAGGCTGAGGGAACTGGAGTTATTTAGTCTGCAGAAGAGAAGAGTGAGGGGGGATTTGATAGCAGCCTTCAACTACCTGAAGGGGGTTTCCAAAGAGGATGGAGCTCGGTTGTTCTCAGCGGTAGCAGATGACCGAACAAGCAGCAATGGTCTCAAGTTGCAGTGGGGGTGGTCTAGGTTGGATATTAGGAAACACTATTTCACTAGGAGGGTGGTGAAGCACTGGAATGGGTTCCCTAGGGAGGTGGTGGAATCTCCTTCCTTAGAGGTTTTTAAGGCCCAGCTTGACAAAGCCCTGGCTGGGATGATTTAGTGGGTGTTGGTCCTGCTTTGAGTAGGGGGCAGGGCCGGCTCCAGGCACCAACCCAGCAAGCAGGTCCTTGGGGCGGCCAAGGGGAAGGGGCAGCACGTCAGGCTGTTCGGTGGCAATTCGGGGGCGGGTCCCTCTCGGAGGGAAGCACCTGCCGCCGAATTCCCACCGAAGAAGAAAGCGGCACGGTGGAGCTGGTGCCGGAGTGCCGCCGATCGCAATTGCGATCGTGGCTTTTTTTTTTTTTCTTCCACCACTTGGGGCGGCAAAAACCCTGGAGCCGGTCCTGGCAGGGGGTTGGACTGGATGGCCTCCTGAGGTCTCTTCCAACCCTAATATTCTATGATTCTATGAAAGGAGTTTCTTTGTTAAAGATGGAAGAACAAGCAAGCTCACAATCAGGGAATGGTGCTTGCCATGACAAAAAGGCAGGCAGTGCAGACTCTTATAGAAAATCCAAGGGGCAAATGATTGCAAGGCCAGATTTTTTGAAAGGTAGTTAGCGCATTGCTGCACTCAGCATCGCAATGTCTAACTGATTTAAGAGCCTAAATCGCATTTTCAAAAGGGATTTAGGCACTTAGGAATCTCAATTCCTTCAACCGTCAGTGGAATGTTGCTGCCCCAAGTGCAGCAGAGCCAAAATACCATTAAAAATCTGGGCCTTCAGCTATAAGGAGAAGCTGGGTTTGGAACTTATTTTCACTGAGGAAAGGACTAAGGCGGCGACTCAAAACAAGCTTATAAAACCATGCAGAATATAGATGGAGAATAATAAAAAAGATTCAGTTTATGAGCTTGATTCTTCTCTGACACCCGTTTTATGCTTGTGAGACTCCAATATCTTCCCTGGAGTTACTCAGTTTACATCCAGGAAGCAGCACAGAACAGTGGATAAAACACCGGCCCAAGGTTCAGGTCAGGACTAGATGATCATCATGGTCTTTTGTTCCTTTCTGGTCTTAAAAATTATGATACTATGAAGCCTGGGTTTTTCTATTCCCTGCTCCAGCGCTGGCCTGCTGCAACAGCTTGGGCAAGTCATTTCATCTCTCCAGGCCTCAGTTTCTTCCTTTGTAAACTGAGGATAAATCATATTATCTCCTTTGTAAAGTGCTTTGAGCTTGACATAGTGTTGTGTAAAGAACTATGTGAGAGGAGAATCAGATCCAAAAAGAGTTTGATGATCAGGCAAATGTTTGCAGGTGACTGAGCAAAATGTAAAAGCCACGAACAGAAAAAGCCTTGTCAAAACGACTTGGAACAAATGGAAAACAACATGCTAACTAAATACCTCGACATCAGCATTAAAATAAAGAACATCAACCACCGTGTGAGGCATGGAAGTCTGATCTCTAACCGTTCACTGGCTGTGCTTGTTCTGTACAATTATTATTATTATTTGTCCCTATTGCAATAGTGCCTAGATGACACAGCCCCCTCCACCCCTCATTCAACGCACTGTACAAACATAACAAAGAGAGAGTCCCTTTCCCGAACAGTTTACAATCTAAACTGGAGGAACGTCACCCAAACCACACAAAAACAAAGTCTTCTTTATGACAGGTTCCAGCTTCCACAGCGGATCATCATCACAATACATGGATGATGAAATATTAACCTCCACATCCAGGATACACGAAATACAGGGAGCCAGTGGCTCCCTACCTTCAACAGGATAGAGCTGGGCACTAAGCCAGTGTCAAAGTTGGTGATTATTTATAAGTGAGCGCACACAGTTCAATGGAAAGAAGCAATCCCAGTGCGAGATGAGCACAGATATAAAGAGGAGGGAGAAAGAGGTTCCCAGCCACCAAAATGTGGACTTGGGAAAGCCCCAGTAGCAACATGAATTAGGAGTCCTGTGGCACCTTAAAGACTAACGGATTTATTTGGGCATAAGCTTTCATGGGTAAAAAACCTCATTTCTTCAGATGCATGGAGTGAAAATTACAGATGTAGGAATTATATACTGACACATGAAGAGAAGGGAGTTACCTCACAAGTGGAGAACCAGTGCTGACAGGGCCAATTTGATTATTGGGAGTGGATTACATCCACCCTGATCGAATTGGCCCTGTCAACACTGGTTCTCCACTTGTGAGGTAACTCCCTTCTCTTCATATGTCATTGTATAATGCCTGCATCTGTAATATTCACTCCATGCATCTGAAGAAATGATGTTTTTTACCCACAAAAGCTTATGCCCAAATAAATCTGCTAGTCTTTAAGGTGCCACCAGACTCCTTGTTGTTTTTGTGGATACAGACTAACACGGCTACCCTCTGATACTTGACAACATGAATTAGATTTCCCTTCTGCTGCTTTTCTAACTACATACTAATCATAATATCCTTGCCCTGCTTAGTTCAATACAGGAAGTAAAAAAACAGATCTAGCTTAGCACAAAGCTGAAGAAAATGAAATTTAATTGTATGGAAAGAGCAAAATTAACACACGAGCTTCACTAGAGAAAACAATAGTTTGTCTTCATGTGAAAAAATAGCTTTCAGTTCTACCAGAAAAGCAAAGAGGAAAAGACAAATATCTCAATAGTCACTCTGTTGATCAGTGGAGATTTTAAGCAAATTGTGACTTTGGGGGAGGGCTAGTATATGTTGGACATTATGGCACGGTATACACAACATCTGCCACCCATCAGTTACAGCTATGATACTTTACATGGAGGCAGTGTTGCCTAATGGATAAAGCACTGGGATGGGACTTAGGACAACTGGTTATTCTATAACTTTCTGCTATGGGATTTCCTGCTACTTGTTGCTTTCTGAATTAGGATCCTGGGAACTAGGTAGATCATTGGTGTTATCTGATATAGCAATTCTTGTATTCCACTGGAAGCCTGATATTGATACCTTCCGACCCCCAGCTTTCAAAAATAGTAGCTTGTTTCTAAATAGTCTTTCTCCTGTGTACTTTCTCCCAAGAGAAGAAATTGTTTGGAAAGTTCAGGTGGATTGGAGAAACCATTTTAGGAGCTATGACACTTTGGGAAATTATTTTGAAAATCATTCCAACTTTTTTTTGGTGGGGGGAGGTCTGCCCAGTTAAAAAAAATGACTAACAAAGGACAAAAAGCCCCTTCCCTATCACTGTGCACAGTTTTAAAGTGCCATAAGAATGGCTTACTTGACATTCAGCAAAGCTGTACAAGCTTGTTCATCTCGCCTTGTCACAGCCTCTCTTTTATTCTACTGTGCCATAAAACATGTGAGATTACACCGACTGATTGCTTTATTGAGGGGCCATAAGGCAGGAGTGAAACAAGAATAGCATTGTATGTCTGAAAGGCAAAACAAGTTTCCAGAGTGGAAATGCAGTTCCCCAACTAAGCATAAACACACAGAGCTATAGAATGTAAATCTACCTCCATTCCATGAATGATTATGTAATTGACAAATATTTCTTGCTGGATTGAAAAGAAGGAATCCGGTTGTTTTAGGAGTTTATCACTAATATCTAAAAACAATGCACCCCCCACTATTACATTTTTCCCGCTGGAAAAAAATAACATCCATGCATAAAAAAACCAAAACACAAAACACCACGCCACAACCCCCATCAGAGCTCATGGGAAAACTGAACCAGAATTGTTGCGAACGCTAAGGTGACCCTCTTGGATCACCTGGTAACATAATGCTCTATCAGCTGGATTATACTACCTCTTCCCTTTTCCTTTCCTAAGTGCAAGGAAATATTACAGTATTTTGAAAGCAAATGATGACACATTTTTACTCTGTTTACAATATTGCTAACTCTCGTGATTGTACTGCAAGTCTCATGATATTTGGGGTTTGTCTGGAAGCCCCACCTCCTAGAGACATGGAATGATCTGAGAATCTCCGCTTTCTTTTTTTTAAAAAAATGTCTGGTTCCCGTGGCTACAGAGAACAGATTGCAAATATGACACACATGTGAGCCTGAAGGATCAAAAACCAGAAGGAAAACACAATGAAACCAAAAAAAGAAATGTCATGATTTTGAATGTGGCAATGCTATGTTTATGAATGAATTGGAATGCACACAGGATACCGGCATACTTTATTTTACATAGCTCTATACTTTACCTGTGTATGTAGAAAACATTTACCACAATATTCCTCCAATGTCTATGCAAACTCACTTATGCTTCTAATAAATGGCCTTTTTTAAACTGCTGATTGTTAAGTTACTCTCAGAGGAAACAGATGAATTAAGAAACAGACAAGAGAAGTGCTATTTATAAGACATGTACTCCTGGGGGAATTCTGTGCCACTGCGCATGTGTAGAATTTATGTCCCCCACAGATTTCTTTGCTTCCCTGCAGAAAAATGACTTTCTGAGGGGGAAGCAAAGGGACGTCACAAGAGCAGTCATGCGACCCTCCCCAGCAGTATGTTTTGGGTGCCCAGGGCAGCCGGCAGAGAGGTAAATCACTGTGGGGTAGGGGGTGGGACTGGGGAAGACCCGGCTGGTGGCTCCTACCCTGCGCTAGTCTCAGCTGCTAGTCCCGGCTGGGCTGTGGAGGACGGGACTTCCTCTTGCCCTGCACAGCATCTGGGGCCAGATCAGACCCACCCCCAGATTTCTCCCCCAGCTGCAGGAAGCTCTGCAAACTCCCTCACTCCTCCTCCCCCCCGCTTCCTGCACCTATCACGTCTCAGCTGCAGGGGGAGGGATCCATGTACAGGGAGCTGCTCCCCCATCCGCCCAGCAGTTGCTCCCCCATCCACCCAGCAGCTGGACCCCTCACTGAGCCCCCCCACACCCAGACCCCCCTGCCAAGCTCTATCCCCCCACATCCAGATCCCCTCTGCTGAACCCCAAACACCTTCACCTGGACCCCCCTGCAGAGTCCCATTACTGTTGCACCCAGAACCCCCCAACAAGTCCCTGAGCATCCAGATCCCCCCGCACCCGGATCCCCCACTGAGCCACCTGCACCCAGATTGCCCCACACAGAACCCTCTCAACCCACACCTGGATCTCCCCACACTAAGCCCCTCCACACTTGGATCCTCCTTGCTGAGCCTGCCTGCTCACACCTGGTGCACCTGGCATGGAGGGGCAGGGCCCTGGGGTGTTTCTGGGGCAGGCCTGGTCCTTGCACTGTGTCAGGGTGGGTGGAGCCTCACCACTGAGTCCGTGTCCCAGGGCGGGAGCTGCGCAGTGATCTCCCACCTCTGTGCAGCCAGTGGCCTGTGCTCCCCACTGCCATGCTGGAGCCTCCACATTTATTTGACAAATAAAATTTGCAGAATTTTGCAGAATTTTAAAATATTGTCTGCAGAATTTTTATTTTTTTGGCACAATATATATATATTTTTTTGGCGCAGAATACCCTCAGGAGTAGACATGTCAAGGTACGGTCAGCAAGACTGAGCCAGGTCCACAAAGGAACAAATGCAATAGGGTTACATAGTTGCCTACCGCCACTCACTTTAGTTTGGCTAAAGGAGCGCTGGAACAGTTTTTATAGCGAGGGTGCAGAGAGCCATTGAACCATACTGTGAACCCTGTATATAATGGAATCCACTTCAAGCCAGGGGGTGTGGCAGCACACCCCGCACCCTTAGTTCCAGCACCTATGTATTTGCATAAATTTTCCAATAGCCAATCGGTGCTTTTCTTGTAATCCAAGTAGGAAGCCTGCATCAAGCAAAGACAATAGAGCAGCCCCAAGATAATTCAGCCCTCATTATTGGCCAGATCTTGCTTTCTCTGAAGTCAATGGGAGTTCTGCCATTAAGTTCAATGGGAGCAACATCTGGCCCCTTTGTAAAGAGAAAAACTGTATCAGTCTCATCACCTGATTAACTGGGAACTGCAGTAGGAAGGTACACTTAATCATGGACAGTTTTTCCTACCCTCCTAACTAAAGAGCTGTATAACCTCCCAGCAGCAAGGTACTTCGGCTATGAATTTGACCACGCTGGGCTTTGGAGGTGAGACAGTACATGCCGACAATAGCAACTATAAAGTGACAACGGGGCAGAGGGCTGGAGCCAGGCCCTTTCGTATGAAATTAAACAGGAGTTCGCTAGTAACAAATACATTTCTTTAGTGAATTTTTCGGTACTGATGAAAGGCACTGGACTGGCTTTAGAAAGGCACACTCTAGTTTCTGCCATACAGAATGTATCGTAGCGGCTTGGCTGGAATTGTTGTGGGCCATCCAGGCACCCCAACATGGCAGCTGGTCTCCTGGGGGTGGGGGAGACGTCTCTATCTCCAGTGTCCACTGAGGCTGGCTCTGGCCTGCCAGCTAATTGTTCCTTCTGGGTAGGGTAGAGGGGCTCAGCAAACCTAACCATACTGAGCCATTCCCCATTCTCCCAGGGCATTCCTGCCCTTTCCTTTGAACTTGGTTCCCAAACAGTCTCTAATTCATGCAGTGCTTGCTTCTTGGGATCTAACTGTTCCTCCCCGGTGACTGCTCCAGCTAGCAGACTCATTTCTCTGCAACTCTGCAAACAAAGCTCCCTTCAGGCAGAGAGGCAGAGCTCCATCCTCCTTCCTGGCCAGTCAGCCCAGATCTGAGCCAGGCTCTCTCCTTTTATTCCCCCTCAGGCTCCGCACTGGCTGCAGGTATGGGGGGAGGGCTTTCTGGGCCCATAGGCTCTCTGTAATTCTTTCTCTGCTGGTGTGGGGCCTCGCTGCCCATCGCAGACTCCTAGCAATATACCTTAACTCTGTTCTGGAAGGACACCTGCTAGCAGGTGAGAGGAGCTCAATCCCCATGCCCCATTCAAGTATAGCCTAGTGAACAGAGCACTGGATTGGGGCTCAGGAGACCTGGAGTCCATTCCCAGCTCTGCCATCTGTAAAAAGAGGATAATGATACTGACCGTTGTAAAGTGCTTTGAGATCTGCTGATGAAAAGCACTATATTGCAGCTTACTTGATAAGACTGCCAATGTGGGATCCAAACTGTGACGGTGGTTGGTGACATGGACCCTGTTCCTTGGGAACAAGACTGAAACTACGGACTCATTTCCCATAGGCCAACAGCTGACATGACTTTGGATCACTGCTAACCTGAGCTGCAGTGACCTACAGGTGAAAGGCTTTTGTAGCACATTAGCAGACTGTAACATTATGGTGGCATCTGAGAGACTGCAGCTATTTCCTAATCGAAATACAGAGAAATAAAGGTGGTAACTGTGGATAAATATTGGCTTTTTTGTAGCAATCACTATAGTTCTAACCTGCAAAGTTATCCACAAAAATATTACTTTCATAATGAGTCCTAACCAAAACCCATTAAAAATAAAAACCCACTGCTGCTTAGATTAATGCAGGCAAAATCTAATTTATTTATTTATTTAGACAAAAGTGGCTGTTCCACATTAATACTGGATTCTGGTTTTAACAGGTATATATATTGGTACTACATGAATACAGAACAGATTGAAATCTGTGAGATGTGTAAGGCCCAGAGGAAAAAACAGCTACAATCAAGAAATAACTTGATCATTTAATTGCGATGCATGTATCCAAACCACACAGGCCATTCTCCTGAACCCCCACTAGCATTTTAGCCTTGCCTTTGAACAATTAGTCACCTAAGCTCTTGCTAAGGAGGCAATAGGACAGGAATTCAGATAGTTATTTGTAGAGGGAAACCAAAATCAGTGACGTTCCCTCCTTATCCTCTCTGTTCATTGTCTCCAAGGAAAGGGGCTTGGGATCCAAGAACTCCCAAATGCTAATCCAGACTTTGATATGGACTATTCAGTGGGCAACTCTCATCATTTCTGACTTTGTTTCCTCCTCTCTCTGAACAATGATAATAATATTTAACTGCTTACCTCAGAGGGGGTTGTGAGCATGAATGTTATTTTATGTTTGTAAAACACTTCGAAGATGAAAAATGCCTGAAGTCCAGAATGCCTGAATACTATCACTATTCACTGATAAAGGGATAATAGGTTCCCAAAGCATATAAAAATGTTTTCCCTCCCCCTTTATGGTACACATTATTTTTCTCTGCAGTTTGTGGTATGATTTGATACCTATATGACTACACACACTGTTGCAATCAGTAGCTTCAAGAACCTTGCACACCTACACTTCCTTCTCTCTTAGGAGTTCCACAAATCATTGCAAACATTTCTGTGAAGAGCTGGACTCAGGAAAACATAAGAACAACTTTTTTGACCCTATTAATTTATGCACAGTGCTACTTATTCTTATTTAAGTAGAGAACGCTTTTGGTGGGAACTCCATATGTATTCACATCTCCCTCTTTTATATAGCGCTTCCAAGACCCACACAAGGTGAGAAAAAAGATTGCTTTGAACTCTGCTTTTGCTGAGTCAGCTTTGTTTCTTGTCATACAGGAGAAACAATGCTGGTGGCATCGAAATATATTCAGAACAAATGGCTCCACACTGTTAGCAAAAGCCTCAGTTACACGATGGCATTTTGTTACCTGTAAAAGCTACTCATTTTCCTGGATACACCTCCATTATGAATGTTACCCCTTAAATAATGTGCATACACTAATAGCTAGGATAGGTAGAACTAAAGCAAGTGCCTCAGCTCTAAACTATCTTCTCTTGTTTTGATACTGCAGCTGTATCAGCTGAAATTCTGTAGAGAGGGTTAGAGCAAGGTCTTTGCCTCGTTTAAGCCCTTAGGGTTTTAAATGGAACTTAAGTGTTGCACAGGGCTCTTAACTCTGCACAGAGGTGACTTCCGCCCATCATGCATACAACTCTTTCCTTTTCAGAAACTTCTACAATGCTTCGGCCTGGCTCAACCGGCCCAAGTATCATAGAAGTTCAACAGGAATTTTCTGGCTTTTTTTCCTTCTAGGCTTGCAGTTGTTTCTAATGGCTTGTTCTTTAATGAAGTAAATGAGAGTCGATATGCATACAGTTTTTGGGCCGAGAGGCAGAGCTCCATCCTCCTTCCTTCTAAGCCCGCTAAGAGCTAACATCCTGTACGTTGCCATATCAAGGTGAATGAACCACATTAGACTAAAGACTTTCTCTGGAAAAGGAGAGGAGCTCAAGCTGTTAACACATCATTATGTTTCTGTTCATTAGCTTCTGCGGAAGCTGACAAATATGTTTTTAATGATGGCTAAAAAAAAAAAAAACCCCAAAGCTCTGTTCTGCATCTTTAAGGACTCTTTCTTTTCACCTTACTGCTGTGGTAATAAGGTGCAGAAATCTTGTCCTGAAGCTACAAGTTCTTATTGCCCATTACAGATTTAATGGGAATATTTTCTTGGGAGTGCAGCAGCAAGTAAAACAAATCATTTGTTAGCAGGCAGAGCAAACCATTGTATTGTGCTTAGCAAATTTCAGAATCTGTTCCGTCAAAAGTATCCATCTGATGCAATTTAAAGAATACACCCAATATAGAAACACTGAGGACTTTTTTGGTGATGACTTTTCTAAGAACTAAGGCCTGGCCTAAATGGGTATGATTTTTCACCGACACAGTTGTGCCGGTAAAAGCCCTAGTGTAGACACAGTTATACCAGTCTCAGCATTTTCATACAGGTATAACTTCATCAACATTTGGGGAGCAGGACCGATCTTAGGGGTGGGCGATCAGGGTGGTCGCCCTGGGCACCAAATCAATATCTGGGGAAGGCACCACATTGCTCAGCTGTTTAGATTTGATTTTTTTTTTTTATTATTATTATTATTGGCTTGGCTGCTCAGGGGACACTGAATACTTTTTTCGGCTCAGGCGGCAAACCACATAGAGCTGGCCCTGCTTCACGGGGGAGAGGTGTGTGCTGCTGCTTTAACTCTAGCAAAAGTTAAGTGTAAACAAGGCCTACGGGCTAGAATCTGGCAAATTTACTGCAACTGAGGCTACGTCTTCACTACAGGGGGGGGGTCGATTTAAGATACGCAAATTCAGCTACGCGAATAGCGTAGCTGAATTCGACGTATCGCAGCCGACTTACCCCGCTGTAAGGACGGTGGCAAAATCGACCTCCGCGGCTTCCCGTCGACGGCGCTTACTCCCACCTCCGCTGGTGGAGTAAGAGCGTCAATTCGGGGATCGATTGTCGCGTCCCGACGAGACGCGATAATTCGATCCCCGAGAGGTCGATTTCTACCCGCTGATTCAGGCGGGTAGTGTAGACCTAGCCTGAGTGAAATTCACCCTCTGCAGAAGGCCAGCACAAGGTGCTTCACATACTACTAAAGTTTCAAAAAACAAATTTCACTAGTATCTGCATGGTGCATGGGTCTTGTGCTGGCTCTCTGCACGTGGATGAATTTCATCAACTGAGTTACACTTTCACTTCCTGGCACCTTACACCATGAGTAGCTGCCTTGACTTTTGTGGAATTTATCCTGGATTTACAGCATTGTGACAAAGCAGCATGTGGCTCTCTCTGGCATCTAAGAGCAATCTATAGTGTTATGGAGGAAGAATAATCCCTAAAAACATTTGTTTCTTCTGCATTCATTTGCAAAATGAACAGACATTTGAAGGAAGAGCCCCGTGGAAGATTGCAGCAATCCGATGGTTCACTGATTAGAAATAAATCTTTGCTACAGTCTAAGGAGTTTTTGTAATGCAGAGCCAGACTCAACCAGGAGTGACTTGTGTCAGCATGACCTAGTCCATGGAAGATATATGGTAGTGCAAAGTCAGACTCAGTCTGGAATGACATACTGCCTTTGTCTGATTCTGCTTACGTTTCAAAATGCTATAAAATGGGGAAGCAACATTTTCAGTTGGGTCAATATGTCTCAGTGGGGGGAATCATTTGATTTGCACACTCCAACATGAGGCCTTGACCCAGCAAAATGCATATGCTTAAGTCCATCTCTGTTCAGCAAAGCATTTAAAGCACAGGTTTAAGCGCTTCGCTGTACTGGGCTCTGGATGGTGATAAATGAGTCATTAGTAAGAAAATGATCCAAACTGGGTCAACAGCTGAGCAAGCAATCCGCACTCTAGATTGGAAGCGGAAAACTTCAGCTTCTGAGTCATATCAAGAAAGAGATGGCTCAGCATAAGTGAACCCAAAAGCCAAAATCAAGGTATTTGGGGAATGATTTTCAGAGGGGCTGAGCATTGGCAGGTACCACTGACTTCCAATGGCACTTGGTGCGCTCAGCAACTCGGAAAACCAGGCCATTAATGGTTTGATTCAATTCAACAAAAACAAGGATTAACTGGCTCCATCTTGTGACTAGTGAGCATTATACAGTGGACGGTGTAATCAGGTGCAGTTGTTTAACTGGACAATACATAATGAAATATGGTGGGGGAGGTTGGCAGACACTTTCCTGTGAACCCAGTGCTCATTATAATAAGAAAATGAACACATTTTAGAACGAGAGCTCTTCAGGGTAAGGGCTGTTCTCGTCTGCACGTTGTGAACAGCGATGGGAGCAAATAATAATAGAACAAAACATAATGCAGACAAGCCCTGTGCAAGTTTAATCACTAGACAGTTATTTACACTTTCTAGATTGGTATAACAAAAGAAAAGTGGGGACTTTTAATGGAACTGAAAGAAGCAAATTTAAAAGTGATAAAAAGAAATGGTTTTTTACATAATCCATGATTTGCCTTTGGAACTCATTGCCACAAGTTATTACCAAGGCCAAGAGCTTAGCAGAAGTCAGAGGAGGACTGGACATTTATATGGGTAACAAGAATATGCAGAATATTTTTTTTAAATCAGGGGTTTTGAAAGAGCTATAATCTCTTATGCATCAGGTCAGAAGCCATCCTTGGGGATCTGGAAGAAACTTTCTCTGGGACAGGTTATTCCACAACTGCCTACTGCGTGACAGGATGTATTGCACCTTCCTCTGGAGACAGGGTACTGGAGTAGATGGACCATTGCTCTGATCTAGTTTGGAAACATCTATGTCCATTACCCCACTTCTACCAAAAACAGCTGTTCAGAAATGACTGACTGAAAAAGTATATTAAAATTCACACGGTCACTATTAAATGCTTGTCCAGCAAACCATTGTTTGTTTCTCTTTCAAAATTATCATCCAGCAACACTTAACTAAAGCAGGATTTTGATACCTTAGTTTAGGTGTCAGGTGCATTTGATGAGTGAGGGGCTTTTGTTGGTTTTGCATGAAGCACAGATTGCTTTATTTAAAGCTGCTTCTGACTTTTAAAAAGTAAAGCTTTAAAAAGAGCATGGTTGTGGATCCATGGAAGCAAGCAATGTTGTCACAGTAATCTATGGGAAAATAAAACAGAAAGGCAACTTTCATCCCTCTCCTCCTCTAATCGGATGTGAGGATGACACAGATTAAGAGGGAGAAATTCATTATATGGTTAACCCAGCTTTATTTAAACTGGCCATTCCTTTCTGTTGAGAAGGAGCAAACAATGAAAAGTACCCTCTGCTTTCTTGGGGAAAAAAATTGTCTGTCTTTCCTCAGCAACTCCTACACATTGCTTTTCATGTACCTCAAGTGTCTGGGTATTTTTTGTGTGTTTGATGCGTGAAATAATAAATAGGAGATGAAAAGGGAGAGGGAGCAACCCTGTTGGCTGAAAATCTAAGAAAGTGGCTTTTCCCCCTCCCCCGTAGACGTCTTGCATCAAAGAGCAAAAATAAAGAGAAAGCAATCACAAAGCCATTAAGCAAGCTGCAATTGACTTAGCCAAAAATAGATTGTGATGGCTTCTGTATGTAGTCTAAATGTTTTAGTATTTTCAGTAAATCAATTTCATAGTAGATAGGTCAATTCTTTTATAGTTTAATTAAAAAACTGCCACTGCCCCATGGTGCTGGGGAGAGCAAAACACCCACACTGGGCCAGATTCTCCTCTCCCTTACACTGGTGTAAATCAGGAGCAACTCCGTACTAATCAATGAGGTCATACAGGTGAATAACGGAATGAGAATGAGCCCAAATGTTGTCATCGACTATGTCCTGCCAAAATGATTACTTCCTAAAAATCTTCAGTAAATTATCAATAAACAAACTTGCCAAATAAGCGTGGCTTCAATCCTAGCCATTTTACAATCTGATGTTGACTGTAGGATGGGTCTTCAGTCTTTGCTGCCTTTGAGTTTAAATAAGCCTGTTTGAGGCAGTGGTGCAAGTATGGCAATATGGTCCGGTTCACCGTATCAGTAAGATATTTATAGCCGGTACACCGTACCGGAAAGACACAGGAGGAGCAGAACGTGAGGCCACGAGGCAGCCCCATGCCAGCAACTCCTCCAGCATGGCTGTACTGCTCCCAGCCCTTCCATGCAGCTGCATCTAGCATCTCCTGTCTGGGGTCTATAGGCAGTCCCACTGGAGGACAGGGCTGGGGGCGTGGCTGGGGGTGGTACAGCCATGCCGGCGGAGCTGCCAGGTTCCTGGCGGCCCCACATTCTGTTCCTTTCGCCGCTGCTGTTCTGGAGAGCCCTGCGGTTCAGAAGTCTCCAGCGCAGTGTGAGGAGGACAGAGCCCACCCCCCAGGTAACGTGGGATGGATCTTGGGGAGGGAAGGGGGAGAGCGCGGGGCCCTGGGCTAGGGATGGGGTGGGGTCACATGAGGAGTCCCGTGGGGAGGTCCCGTGCCCGCCCCCTTTAGCTGGTGCAGCGTACCAGTAAGAAATGAATTCTACTTGCACCACTGGTTTTAGGCTAGGTCTACGTGCAAACTTATATCAGTACATAAGAACGGCCCTATTGGGTCAGACCAATGGTCCATATAGCCCAGTATCCTGTCTTCCGACAGTGGCCAGTGCCAGATGCCCCACAGGGAATTAACAGAACAGGGAATCATCAAGTGATCCATCCAGCCCCTGTTGCTCATTCCCAGCTTCTGGCAAACAGAGGCTAGGGACACCATTCCTGCCCATCCTGGCTAATAGCCATTGATGGACCTATCCTCCATGAACTTATCTAGTTCTTTTTTGAACCCTGTTATGGTCTTGGCCTTCACAACATCCTCTGGTAAGGGAGTTCCATGGGTTGACTGTGCGCTGTGTGTGCTTTTTTGCCTTCACTAATATAAAAACATGGCATAATCATATATGTTTAAAAACTCCAAAGCACTATATGCAGTTTCCTCTTTGGGAGGAAGGGAAGGAAAGAAAGACAGGAAGAATCACATGTGACACATGCTAGTCACTGTGCTTAATGTTCTAGTGGAAGATTCTGATACCATGGTGATGGGTGCACTATAAAGACCTGAACAGAATATATTCTGATAAAAGACATTCTTTTTCTTTTTTAAAGATATTCTTTTGCTTTATCTACATTGCTCAGGGGTGTGAAAAAAACACCCCCCTGAGTGAGGCAGTTATACTGACCTAACCCCTGGTGTAGACAGCGCTACGTTGACAGGAGGACTTCTCCCATTGAGATAGCTACCGCCTCTTGCGGAGGTGGATTAACTAGACCAACAAAAGAAGCTCTCCCATTGGCATAGTAGCGTCTTCGCTGAAGTGCTACAGTGGCGCAGTTGCATGGGTGCAGCTGCGCCGATGCAGTGTTTTAAGTGTAGACCTGCCCTTAGACTATTGCTTTCAAACTTTGAGCGGAAGCTCAACAGGAGTCTTTCTACTGACTCCAATGGGCTTCGGATCAGGACCTGGACTGGTGACTATAGGAAAAAACCCTGGATGGGGTTTGATAGACTGATCATCAACCAAAACCCTTGCTGGAATTAAGGATGATCTCTGGTAAGCTTATTAGCAGGTATATACATTATTTTATTGTTTTTAATGTTTTCTCTGTAATGCTTTTACCTTAAGAATAAATGTGCTTGCTTAGGAGCTGCAATGGTAACTTATAACTGGTGACAATCACACTGTTTACTGTCTCTGAAGAGAGAAGCAAAGTAAGTCTGTTTAGGTAGCCTGTCATTTGCTAGGGATATCACATTGTAGGCAGGAAGCTGCGCAGACTGGAAATACCCATCAGGAAGGAGAGAGACATGCGTCTCCACCCAAGAGATGGGACGTCTGAGGAGCCTGGAGCCTAGCAGGGGTGTCCTTGGTGGACCAAAGGGGGGAAATACACGTGCAGTTGCCCTGAACTGTGACACACAAGAGTTATTATTTTTACACCACCATAGGTATGCCTGGTGTTTTACAGACATGCTATTAAACGTGTTTATAAAGGTGCCCTAAATCCTTTCTATTTTCTAAATGAAAGTTTCTCAGCTGGTGGGTCATGATCCCCCGGGGTTAATGAAAGGCAATTAAGCATGGGGGAGTGAGGTGTTGAAAATTTTATCACACTCTCCACACACCCTGAACCCTCAAGGTCCAGTATTCTCTGTCAACCTCTCGAAACACACACAGAAATAAATTACAAAGGTTTATCATTGTTACCATTAATACATTTTTAGTAAGTATAACAGGGTTGTTGTGATAACTTTGGACTTTGAATAAGGGGTCAACAACCTGAAAAAGTTGAGAAACAGTGCCCTACATGAATATGTGGATAAGCCTAGACCATACCACTCAATCTGCCGAAGCCCAAAAGTGGAATGCCATGTGGTGGCAAAGACCCAAAATGAGGGATGTGCACAAATTATTCATGCAGGAAAATTAAAATACGATGGGAACCCATTCCCTTGGTGTAGATGTCTTTCTATAGCCTCAGTTTCATGATTCTTGCCAATAATAAAACAGAGGGGATATTGAATTTGTGTGGAATATGGGAAACTTGGGACAGAAATTAATTACATCTCTTGAAATGAAGTAAAGCTGAGAGGCACAAGCTAAAATTAGATTCAGTTTGTTCAAACTAAACTACATTGAAGGTAATTTTGAAGTTGTTGCTATCTGTTATTTGAACTGAAGACTTCATCAAACATTAGTCACCATCTTTCCAAAAGCAGCTTTCGGGAGAGAATTCAGGGCTAGCCTCCATGGGGAAGTTATACCACTATAAGGTCGGGTGTGAATTTAAAATGCTAGTTATACTGGTATAACTCCCCACCTGGACATTCTTATTTGGGAAGAAGAGTGCCTGTTTGTGACTTAGCTTATATTGCTTTGGAAGTGGTTTAAGCTAAACTGGAAAAATAAACTCTTATTCCAGAAGAAGTGTGTCTGCACGGGGAGATATACTGGTATAACAATTATCAGAGGGGTAGCCGTGTTAGTCTGGATCTGTAAAAAGCAACGAAGTCTTGTGGCACCTTATAGACTAACAGACGTATTGGAGCATAAGCTTTCGTGGGTGAATGCGTCTGACGAAGTGGGTATTCACCCACGAAAGCTTATGCTCCAATACATCTGTTAGTCTATAAGGTGCCACAAGACTCTTTGGTATAACAATAGCATTTTAATGATCCTGTTAGAACCATACTTATTTAACTTCAGGTATAGACACAGCCCTCAGAGAGGCATTTATTTGATAATAGGCTCTTGTACATTGAAAAAGACTAATAGGCTTGAAAAAACATAAGATATTAGTGGGGTGTGTGACACTGGCAGACCAGGTGCCAGCTCTTGCCAAGGCTTTGGGGCTCAGCCAAGCACTGACAAATTCATTGTTGGAAACCAATCTGTTTCACCTGTGTGTTATTATGGTTAAGATGGGTATTGGCCTTATAACAATGTGTTTAGTGTTCAGACTTTATGAAATGCTTGTAAGTTGCTGCATGCATTAATCTCACTTATAATATCTTTATCACATGCTATAATATTTAAGGTTTTGCTTTGTAACCGTAAAAAATGTTTGCTCTGAAATGGTGAACCCAGTCAGGAGGGATTGTCTCCTGTCCATCAAGAAGGCTTATCAAAACTAAACGGGCCATTGTAGGATGTCATAATACAAAGACTTTATTAATTGCCCCTTACACCCGTAGAGAGGCTATGAGCAAAAGGCCTTGTCCCATCAGCTTGAATTCTGGAAGAAGGGAATAAAACCAGCTGACAAGAAAATTTTACATCTCTTTTGCTGTTTGCACTCTCACAGGGCCGGAGCTATGGAACAGAAACAGAGATCCCCCTACAACTCTGTCACCTTTTGAAACCATAGACTGTAATTCATTTGTGTATATATGCTTGCCTTCTTTAACCTTCTAATAACACTCTCATTAATTTTCTTAGTAAATAAATCCTTAGATAGTTTACTATATGATGGCTACAAGAGTTGTCTTTGGTGTGAGATCCAAAATGCAAATTGGCCTGAAGAAAGTGACTGGTTCTTTGGGACTGGGAGTAACTTGAATATTTTATGATCTGTGGTAATCATCTATGGCTAAGACCAGATGCTTGGATGGCAAAATAGACTGGAATGCCCAAGGGGACTGTCTGTGACTCCATGGTAAAACAGTTTTAGTGCTTTAGGAGTTTACACTTGTTACTGGGTTGATGAAATCTAATTATAGATACCACCAGTTTGGGGTCTCTGCCCTGCTTTTTGACAGTCTGCCCCAAGGTTGACATGCTCAGGCTACATCTACACTACAGGGGGGGGTCGATTTAAGATACGCAAATTCAGCTACGCGAATAGCGTAGCTGAATTCGACGTATCAGATCCGACTTACCCTGTTGTGAGGACGGCGGCAAAATCGACTGCCGCGGCTCCCAGTCGACGGCGCTTACTCCCACCTCCGCTGGTGGAGTAAGCGCGTCGATTCGGGGATCGATTGTCGCGTCCTGACGAGACGCGATAAGTTGATCCCCAAGAGATCGATTTCTACCCGCCGATTCAGGCGGGTAGTGTAGACCTAGCCTGAGTTATAACTTCCACTCCAGATATAGCAGATAGAACCCAGGAGTCCTGATTCCCAGCCCGATGCTCTAATCAGTGACGAAGGGAATAGTTTGCACATAGAGTGTGACTTAATATCTGATCTGCTTAACTGCAGCAAATATAAAATTATATATATGCACATTCTACTTCTGACCACCCACCCCAACAACCATAGGCACCGGCTCCATGGTTGCTCTGGGGCTGGAGCACCCACAGAAAAAAAATAATGGGTGCTCAGCACCCACTGGCAGCCCCACTGATCAGCTCCTCCCCCTCCCTCCCAGGTCCTCCCGCCCGCCACGGATCAGCTGTTCAGTGGCATGCAGGAGGCTCTGGGGGGAAGGGGAGGAGCGGGAAGAGGTGGGACATGGGTGGAGCGGGGGTGGGAAGAAGCAGGAAGAGGCAAGGTGGGGCCTTGGGGGAAGGGTGGGGCTTGGGGAAGAACCCCCAGGGAAATGAAGAAGCCGGTGCCTGTGCCAACAACCACTTGAATTAGACGTAAAACCTTTGTCATTTTGTGTCTGGTTTGCTAATATTCAGCATGTTCGCGAAATTAAAAAGGATGTATTGCTCATGTGTCCAAGTACACGTACAGCCTGATAGAAAGGAAAGCAGGTTCTAGGGTTTTTTTCTCTCTTCTTTTAAGTTATTTATACAGCACTCCTACTCGTGCTTGTGAAGATGTTTATGTCTGAGACGGTGGTAGATTGAAGATGCTCCTGAGGTCACAGTCTGTCGGATTCTCCTTCTGCAGAAGATGATCTTGCCCTTTGGATTGATATATTTGAAACAGTCTCTTCTGTCTCCCTGCCACTTGGAAAGTAGAATTAATTTACTGGAAGGTAAGATGTGCTGCTAGCCATAGGTAGTGCTGCTTCCTTCCTTCTCGCTGTTGTTTTTTCTTCTCTTATTGATTTGGTGTGCCCTTGTATGCCGCTGGCCCCTCAGAAAAAAAAGTCACACAAATTCTCAGGAACCCTTCAAGCGTGAATTAGAACCATGAACAGTTAGGAAACTCACAGCAGAAGGTGATGCTGTGGAATTCAGATCTGTATGACCAACTTCCTTAAGAAGCTGCACACCAACACTGGGCACGCTAATTAGGGATGGGTCCTGTTGTAATAAACAGGGCGTATCAGACCTACTTTAATTGTTAGCCTAACTGGTGAAACGTGGGTAAAAGTTCATGAACTGTCACAATGATCTGATATATAAAACTGTTTAAGAAAAGATGTGAGAAGGACACAGTCTGAATTAATGTAAAGAGAAAGGAGCTACCGATACCACTCTGGGACTGTGTGAAGATTATGACTGGTAAACCAGAGGAGTAGAGGATTGGAAATCAATGAAACAAACTTAGGGTACATCTATACTTACCCGCTGGTTCGGCGGCAAACAATCGATCTTCTGGGATCGATTTATCGCGTCCTGTCTAGACACGATAAATCGATCCCGGAAGTGCTCGCCATCGACGCCGGTAATCCTGCTCCGTGAGAGGAGTAGGCGGAGTCGACGGGGGAGCCTGCCTGCCCCGTGTGGACCTGCGGTAAGTACCTTTAAGTTCAAACTAAGATACTTCAACTTCAGCTACGTTATTCCAGCCCTTAGTGTGTCAGCAATTAGGCATAATTGGTGGACAAAATAACGAGAGGATGGATTCCGCCCATCACCTTTTTGGGGCTCGTAAAGAAAAAGACTTTGGGGGAAGAAAAAGGGGAACATTTTACCATCACCACAGTTGTGGCAGAAGGATTGTTACCGTGACACCGGACCTTGATGCTCCCGTGGGGACATGGTCACCATCACTGCATTAGCAAGGACCGCAAACTGATACATGTGAGATCCTGCTCTCTCTTCCCCTCCCTCATGTGCTCCTTTCTGTCCCCGCACTCCCCATCCTCTTCCTGTCCTATTTCTCTCTCAGCTTTTCACCTGATCGTGAAATCAACTGTACTGCATGGCACCAGCATGGCGAGATGAGACAGCCCATCCAGCTCTGCTGAGAAGGACCAGTGAAAGAGAAGGACCTGACCAGACCAACCTGATGATGTCCCTGACTAGGGAAGGTGAGCCGGGGTCTAAAGCAAAGCTGCCATGACCAGCCTGCCAAACCAAAGCATCCATTCATGACTGACCAGCCACACTGTGTCCTGAGAACATCTACAAAAAACATATTTCCCTCGTCTTTACTATCCTATCTCTTCTGTTCCTTTGGTGTCTGTCTTTTTGGCCTAAAGCAGGGAAGTGAGTATCATTCCCAACTCGGAACTGAACAACAGAATTAACCTCTTTCTTCCCCACCAAGAAAGGCTGTTTGACTGACTAAGACTTTAACCAATATCCACTGTCTCCAAAAAGGGACTTTGATAGGTTTTTATTGTGTTTTGCATCATTAATCAATTTCGATTTCAATGCTTTTTACCTTGTTTGGATTCTTTTCTTTTTGTGTGTTTCCATCAATAAATTTCGAACCTTTGGCATAAGTTTTATACTGTGTTTGGCATCGTACTAAGCCAGTTGAGATCTCTGTAGACCAAACCTCAAACCTTCTTTAATACCGTTTAATGTTGGATAGTTTCAGGGTCATGGGAAACCCCTTTGCCTCTCTGGGCCCTTTATTCCATCGAAATTAATACAACAGTACAAGTGAAGAACTCCCTCACTGAGAGGGCTTTTGGATCTGGTGCTCCGGCTCAGCTTCAGCTGAGAGATGAAATTCAGACCCGGCTCTTCCCAAGTTCGAGGGATCTGGATTCAATATTCTGGGGCCTCGTGCAGGTTTGGGCACCACATTTTAAAGACAAAGTGAAGCGAGTTCAGAGAACAAGAAGTGCCTAAGCAGAGGCACTGACAATGGCAGCTCCGCAGTCCATTTGCAGATCACACCTGTTCCTAGCAGGGATAACCTATATAGAGGCTGTAAATAAAACGGTTGAGAGTTAAGATTTGTGCTCACATTAATTGCTGCATCTGTGGTAATGAGATGCACCCTTGTTGATGGCACTTATGCAGAGATTCTGAATTTGGCCTTTCCTTTGAATATAATATACACGTGTCTACATGGAAACTTAGTGTGCAGCCAGCTAGGGAACTGCAGGTTCCCACTGGCATGCTGCGCACTAAATCTCCGTGTAGACAAACCCTTCGTTTCCTTGAGAACCTGATTTTCATTTCCCTTAATGTCTATTTGTGATGTCTATCTGATGTCTAATTGCCTTGCTAACACACTGCTTTTGGACACACAATTTAGAAACTTCTTCTCACTGCTCTGATTCTTACATCAAGTTTATCCTTTTTGGTGATTCCTTTCCCATGAGCCATGCTGGTTCCATCATTTTGTTGGCCTCCTACAATATATAACATTTCATTTAAAAAGCAGCTACTTTAATTAGCTTCCCAAATGCCTCCTCTTTAAAAATGAGAACAACCAGCTGCCCAGGGCTTTCCTTGAAAACAGCATACCCAAAGCCTTACAGTTTCATTGTATTCCCCCACACCCCTAGCAGTGACTTCATTTCTAAGCTATGGTAGGGGTTCAGCTGCAATGTAATGTACTACGCATGAGGTCTCGATAGAGCATAAAAATGCAATAATTCCATAGCCTTTGATTTATGATCCATTCCTTAGAGTAAAGCATCATGCATTTTATTTGTCTTCTCCCCTACAGGTATTCATTTGGCTGAAGATTAGAGTACAGAAAAATTATCCATGCTTTCTTCTCTTCAAGTAACAGGGTTCATAGGTGCCAACACTGGATCTCTGGCCTGCTTGAAGCAGTGGGGTCGGAAGCAGGCACTGGCAACTGCCTGTACTCGTCCTTCCCACTTGATCTGATCAATTCCACAGCTAAAGATCATTTCAGCCCACTTTAACCACGTGACTTTTCAGGGCAATAAGCACCCAGCTCCCAGTTTCAGTGCGAGTTGGGCACCGTTAAAAATCTTCCCCTATATGCCCATTGCAGAACAATGGAAAACTTTATGAATTCTGGGGTTTCCATAGGTGGGTCAGAGCTGTGAACCTTGCTACTTGAAGAGAGAAAATTTTCAGGTAAGCATGGATTTATTTTTCTGTTCTTCAGACAGACAAGTTCTCTGTACTTCAACACTGGGATTCTTATGAGCAATCTTTTATGAGCAAGTTTTAGGTAGGGGAGATTCAGTAGGATTAAGCAAAGAATTCCCCTTTTAATTAACTTTAACTTGTCTACTCAGTTCACAACAGTGTTCAGCACTCTTCTTCTAATGCTGTATCTTCTGATGGTGGTGAGTCTGATTTGTAGAACACAATAGATTTAGGGGCTGATGACCGTGCTGGCCCCATTACAAATCTCTCTGCAAGATACCTAACATCTATCAGCACAGGACAACGCCACTGCTCTCGAGGTGTGTGCTCTGGCTGGCGGATGAACCCTCCTACTCTATCATGCACACCGCTGACAGACATTGCTCAATGTTGAAGATTTTGAGTTCTTTGTGCCCTTTTCAGAAAGGCAGCACAAGGGCAAATAGTTCTGTGGATCTGCAGTGGCTTTACTGTGTGATTTAAATATATTTTGACTGCTTTGCACATATATAGCATGTGAAAATTTTTCTTTCAGGTGTACTAGTTTAGAACAAATTAAGTACCAGTACATCTCCTGTCCCCAGTGAAGTGCTGTCTACACCTTAAGAATAAAACTTCACTGCAAGTGCTATCCTCCTGGATGATGCCATATTGTGCCTCATTGGATAACAATGCTAGTTCAGACATGTCTGGCTTACTCTGCAATCAGGGCTCCCACCTTAGCACTGGCCAGAACCAAGAGTGCATTTGCATTTACTGGGAGACATGTAGACTAGGATCTCTACAGAACAGTCATAGGACAAGCTCAGTATCTAAACCCAGCCCAACAAGGCATTGTATTGTCATACAAAACTGCAATAGCTTTCACTTATTAGCAGAATTAGCTAATCAGAAAAATCCGACTAGAGCCATCAAAATAACAAACTGCTGCAAACTATGAGTCAGCTTGATTAGGTGGAACATTTAATGCACCATTTTTCAAGGCATCAGAGGGCCTAATATGGAAACTTGTAAATCAGATGAAAATATTTAATGTTCTGGAAGTGTCCTGCTGCCTGATAAAAATTTAATCTTCTCCAACCACATTTGACTTGCAGTTAAAAACAAATATGAAATTGCACATGCTGAATAGATCAAAGGAGTGCTTGTCCAACATGAGCAGAGAGCAATTAATTGTACAGCTGATGTTTCCATTAGTCAATTACAGGGCTGTTATTTACATTATACCCAAAAGCCATTTCTGGCCTATCTTATGGATGTCCGTGATCAATTATGTAGATTTTGTTCTTCATGTCCTTTTCTTCCTGCTCCTTCTCACTATACTCCAATCTCCAATATTTTTCTACAGTCATACTACAATTACAGCCATAATACAATTAATTTACGTACGTAACGGTACCGAGGTCACTTTGGCATGAACCCTGCTGTCAAGAGTGGCACCACAGGTGAGCCCTGCCTCAGTTTCCCTCACCTAGGGTACAAATAAGCCCAAGCCGGCCTTTCTAGTATTAAAGAGTGCCCTCTTCAGAGGGTCTCACTTATTTAACAGAAAAAGACAACATGAAAATATAAATGAGAGCTTCAGTCAGCTATTCACCAGAAACTCTCCACCTCTGGGTTAGTCAGTCCTAGGTCTTGTCCCTCTTGTGAGGGCACCTCTGCAGGTCCAACGGCACCTCCCCCCGTTTTTGTTGATGTTCCAGAAGCTGCAGGAAGACAGCCCAGATCTGTTTTGACTGCCGGGCTGCTTCTTGCAACTGGAAGAGTCCCTCCGGTGTCAGTAGCTGCTCCTCCATACTCCAACTTGGGAGGGTCAACGTCTCTCCGCTGAAGAAGCTTCTGCATATTTCAGCTCTATCTTTTCCCTTATCTGTCCTTGAGTGGAGGGGGGGTTGGTAGATTCCAGACAAGCCCCCATGCGTGGTAAAGTTGCTACCCCCAACACACCCCCTCCTGGCTAACTATGGCACTGCAGCACCTTTTGCCTCAGTTTCTCCAATCCTCTTTTGGCCTCCTCCAGTTGTAGGAGTCTCCTGGCCTTCTAGACACACCACGTTACAGAATCTAGCCCCTCTTGGACCCACAGATTCTTTGCCAAAGTCCAACAGAAATACCACAAAAACCAAACCTTTGGCCCATCTGGTCTCAGCTTGCAGCCACCTCATCGCAGGCATGATGCTGCTGCTCCAGCCTGTCCTCCTGTGCCTCGATCAGTCCTGCGAACCAGGGGCTGGCACACTTCTCCCCTTACTCAGGCTTATCAGAGCCCCTGTCTCAGTCAAGCTTCCTGCTATCCCTGGGGAAGCCTGTCTGGTCTTTTCCCCTTTCTCTTTCTTAGCCTTCTTTTCAGGCTGCTTCCCAGAGAAAGGGAATTCCCCGTCTCCTCTCTCCAAGTGGGCTCACCCAGATCTTCTGGAGGGAGGGGGAGAACAGCTCCCCCCACAGCTGGGCTTTAACTCTAATTAGGCCTGGCCCACCCTCCAGGTGCACCCAACCGGGGTAATTGGCCTTTCAGACCTATATTAACCCTTTCACAGCTTGTGTGAGGTGAACACCATATCACAACTTAGTGTAAAGGCAGTTACGTACCAGTAAGGCCAGGCTTTTCCTACCTATCAGAAACCATTTGCTGTCATCAAATCACAGGAGAGAAAATGTTAACAAATTAGCGAGGAGAAATGGTTGTGCCAGATCAAACCATTGTTCCATCAACAATGGTACCTCCACTGCTGTCACATCGGACCAGACCATTGGCCCATTATTACCCTCTATTATTTGGCAGACATGTGGCTCTTCACACCACATAACAGAAGTTATGGTTCACGCCTTGAAGGACTTACAGAGGCCTGATCCAAAACTCCCACATGACTTCAGCGGGCTTTGGGCCAGGCCAGGTAGAAAACAAAAGTGTTTGTTGAATATATTTGACAAGTTTCAAATTTAAGCCCAGATCAACTTGCAATGGGATACTCATGAGAGGCCCCTGCATCTGTGCAGAGTACCATGGACGTCAATAGGATCTGTACAGATGCAAGGATCTGCCCTCATGGATGCAATTGCAGGATCAGAACCTTCAGCTGTAACTCCGCAGGGTAAGGATGTGTCTTGCATTATTGCCTTGTTGTGCTGTTGACCCCTTGATAAATAAATATCAACATTCATCAAACAACATTTCACTCCTCTAGCATTCCACCAGTGGTAGAGGGAACTGGATGCTGCAAAAAGCATCTGGCAAATAAAACATGTGTTGGGAAACAGTGAAATTCACCAACTTCCATTTCGACCAGCTCTGCAATATAAATAGCCATTAGATATGGCATCCCTGTTTCCAGCAGTCATTGCTACAGGATACTTTGGAGAAAAGCAAAACACCCTGCCTAACGCACGAAGGCAAGAATGCTTCGCTAACGTACAGGTCAAATAAATAAATAAAATTCCTTGACCCCTGCGGCAATCAGTTTATATCCAGATCACCCGGATCATAACGGCACTCATGTTTGGTATTAGTCGGTGTACTGTGTGCAAAACACCCCATCTGAGAGATCGGATTCAGCAGACATTGGAAGGCAGTGGACTAGAAAAGACAGAGACGTGCATTTATTTAACTCTAAGTTCCCAATGCTCCCAGCCAAAGGTGCATCAGACAGCTGTGCTGGTTTTTGTCAGACCCTTGTGCTCTGTATGATGCATTTAGAGGGAAGAGACCAGTTCCGTTGTTATTGCTTAGGGTATGTCTACACTCCAAGTCCAAGTGCTACAGTGGTGCACTGCAGCTACACCGCTGTAGCGTAGAAACTAGCTACAGTGACTGAAGGGGTTTTCCTGTCACTGCAATAAATCTACCCCTTCGAGAGGGGGCAGCTAGGTTGACAGAAGAATTCTTCCATTGACCTAGCAGTGTCTACACAGGGTTGACTTAACTATGTCTCTTGAGGGGTGTGCATTTTTCACACACCAGAGCAACGTAGCTAGGTCAACCCACGTTTTGGGTGTAGACCAGGTGTTAGACAGAGAATGCACAGGGCACCTGTTACACCTCATCCACACGCCGTAAACTTTCCCTTAAGGACAGATTTAATGAAACCATGGTCTGGTTACTCTCTTCACAGACTCTTAACCAAAGGCACTGCAGTCTGACTCTGGTGCTACTCCCTACCTAATAACGGCTACTAAATACAGCCTATTTACAAGCCTTGAATATGAAACCTGATGCTCCAATGAATGGGAATCATTTAGTTTAATTAATAATCCAATTACCAAAACACTCTCAAATCACCAGGAGAAGTTAACCCCCCCTTCTTCCCCAGACAAGGTTTAATTTGTACGTTTAATGAAGGGGAGATTTAGATCTTGATTCTGCAATGCACGTACTTAAATCCATCCCAGATTGTAAATTTTTTAGGGCAGGGACAGTATCTTTGCTCTGTGTTTGTACAGCACTAGCACAATGCGGTCCTGGTCCGTTACTGGGGTCCTAGCTGCTATGGTAATACAAACAAACAAACAAACAATGATCAGCCAGGCATGTGCTTAACTTTAGTCATGTGAGAAGTCCTGTTAATTTCGATAAGACTGAAACACGGGCTTGCATGTTTTGCTGAATAGGGATGGATTTAGACGCATACTTAAAGTTAAGCATATTCTTCAGTTCTTTGCTGAATCTTTTCCGTGGGCCATGCAGCCTTTAGCAAGCCTTTGGCATATTGATTTATTTAGGGTTGTGGTTGTCTGTAGAGTCCAGTAATTGCAGGTTGGTCCATAAATTTCTCACTCGTTAGATTATTTGATTATTATTTTTTAACCCTTTTAATCCTTAGAATATTGGCACTTTTCAGATTGGCAGCCAAACAAATCCTTAGGAAGCGTATGAGGCAATGTAAGTGAATGATACAAATTATAAGACCAAATCCGTCTGGCAGCTCTTTCCAGATGGTACATTTTGGCATCAGAGTGTTTTGAAGGAGGATATAAAATGTACATATTCCTGAATGGAATTTAATATTCTGATTAGGCGGATTACAAAGGGGCTTATATTACCTTGGCTTTGAACTTGATTGTAGAGGTTTTTAATTATATGAAAACTCTTTAAGTTTGCACAATGATTTAATTGTAAGTATTTGATTAGAATCTTAATTGTATGTTTGCATATTGGTATAACTGTTTAACTACCTAAATGGACCTGCTGTCCCTTAGGAGGCCATGGTAAACAAGTACTTCTTATCACAAAGGTGCATTCATCCTGAGCAGAACTTTAAATGCATGAACTAATAATTGCATATGAAAAGCAGGATTCTGACTTAAAGCAGCAGCTCATGCTATTGTTCAACCTTCAACCTCCATTCTAAGGCCAGGTCTACGCTAAAAAGTTAGCTCAACCCAGCTACGTCACTTAGGGGTGTGAAAAATACACACCCCTGAGGGACATAGTTAAGCCTACCTAAGCCCCAGTGTAGACAGACCTAGGTCAAAGGAAGACTTCTTCCATCACCTTAGCTACCGCCCCTCAGGGAGGTGGGTTAATTATAACAACAGGAGAACCCCTCCCAGTGCCGTAGTGAACGTCTACAGTGGTACACCCGCAGCTCCGTAGATCTGCCACTGTAGCAGTTCTTGTGTAGACACAGCCTAAAATACTGCCTTCAGCTTACCAAAACAAGCCTACTGATGTGAATTAAGAGCAGAATTTAAAGCTTAAGTCTGTCTCTGGCCAATTGGCGCTCAAATATTAGATATTAATATCAGGTTGCAAGACTTCATTCTCCTCTCCCCATCCCATTGTTTATTAGATACTGGCTAGAGGTGCTCTCTCTGAAGGCATGCCGTGATGCTGCAGCGTCCAACAGTAAATAGTTCTTGACCTGATAGACTTGCATCCAAGCTGAGCTGTTCTATTACTTAGAGGCTATTAGTAGTCTTAGATGGTACCTAGAGGCTATTTAGTTGGCAGATCATTGATCCAGTAGAGTATTGCTCTCCAGTGCAGAGCTAGGTCAGCGCAGATGCTGTTTTGTACGTAGGCTGAATTGGAAACTGGAGATGAGCGGACGTGTTTTTTCTTGATTTTGAACCCACCTGTAGGTTCAAAGGTTCACCTGAAAGTTTTTTGGGGGGTGTTCTGCTTAGAAGACAGAATGAATACAGGGAATAGAAGAAAAATGTTAATGAGACTTAAAGTATTGGAAATATAATACACCTGGCATCCCCTTGTATCAAAGATTTTCTTGGGAATCTTCTATCCTCAATATCGAGTCCAAAGCAGACTGGTTTTTTGTTGTTGTTTTTTTTAAAGTTGAATCATCCTTGTGATTGGGGAGTGAGCAGGAGGTCTGGACTCTAACCAATTTTGCAAATCACAAAACTTTGTAATTTACAGACTTTAGGTCTTTTAGGCTTTATCAACTCTACGGGTAAAGCATGTGCCACTAACACCAAGATTTTCAAATCTCAGTAAAAGTTTGGGGTCGCTTCTTTTTCTGAACATGTACATCAGTCATCTAGCCATAATTTAGACAGTATATAAAGAGCCAGAGAGACCCAAATGAGACAGATTATTAATAGTATATCAGCAAGTTCACTAACAATCATATTTTCTCTCTGCCAGACAAAGGGACTCACTCAGAGTATAAAAGGTTTTTTTTACATCATAAAATCAGTCAGGAAAATGAGTGCTGTATCCCATTGCCATTTTCCCCTTTATCTCCAGGTTTGTAGTTTAATTTGGTAATATAAAAGAAATTGGATAGGGACTTTGAATTATCCCTTGTCTTCAGAAGAATAGTCAAAAGGATGGAAATTGGTTCATTTTGTATGGACAAAAGACCAAAGTTTGTGCATGCAAAGTCAGTTGCTATTTAATAAGGACTAGCTGAAATTTTTTCTTTCAACCTTTTTTCCAAATTCAACTAAATTAAGATGTTGTTGGAAAATGTCTGTTATTCTCAACTTTTTTCAGTTTTTCATTGGAAAACTTAAAACCAAAAATGTTTGGCCAAAACCATTTTTTCCCCTCAGATTTTGAGCAAAATTTTTCCGTTTTCAATTTTGTGGCTTTTTAATGAAAATTCAAAAATTTCTGCAGGAAAAAAAAAAAAACTTTTCCACCCAGTTCTGCATTATTATTTTTCTTTTTAAATGCAAGCAGCACCCACGTTCAGGCCACTTTTGCACATTCCATCGGTGGATTGTTGCACTTTTGCCAACATGTGGCCATGAAAAAAAAAGAGACAGAAACACAAACAGATGCTGCAATTCTATATAACTCGCAGCTTGTGCTCATCACCATTTTGAATACAGTAATACAGTGTGGTTCACTAGAGCTCAGCATGTGCAAACTGAGATTTTCAGAACCTCATAACTTGATCATGGTTGGGCGGAAAAGCAAGACACATCCCTAATACCAGAGCGGTTTCTTTACCAAATTTCAAGTGTCTGCTCTAACACATGGAGATGTTCTCAATGAAAAGATTCTAAGAATATTTTTTTAACATAGGTAAAAAAAAACACCCTCAATTTCCCCCTAATCTCATTCTTGGAAATATCTGAATAGTTTAAACTAAAACTTCAAAAAAAAAAAAATCAGCCTGAGACACAAACCCAGCCTGGGAAATTCAGCTTGAATTGTTAAAGTTTGGCAAAGCTATAAGCAACTGAAAACAGAGTCTTATAATGGGAAGTATTGTGCGACCTTAATTAATGGCAGCATTATCAGCTGTGTCTGTATAATAAATACACACACAGAGAATATATTCTCTAAGAATTTCTGACAAATATCTCTAAATGGTTCAGGAAATGCTAACTGTGCATATTCCTTCTGCAGAGAATGACCATACTTTTGCCATAAGATGATCACTGCGATGGCTTTCTTGGTATGGACAGATTATTAGAATGCAAAACCAACAAACTCCGAGGCACATGTACCAAGGAATGCTGCTACACAGCCAGCAATCACATGGGTGTCAAAAGCTCTGATAGCACAACATTGCCAGTGATGGACATAAACAGAATACAATCAGATCACCTTGAACAGCTTGCCAGAGATCAATCTGGGTGGGGCTCAGATCTGAAAAGAGTCCAAGTCCCTTTGGGATTTGCCACAATGATGATCCACGTTGCTTGTGATCCACCTGCTCTCCCGCCTGCTCTCCCACAATCAGATAACACCAAGGGGGCAACCAGAGCAATTTCTTACATGGAAAAGAATCTTTAGGAAAGGATTAAATTTTTTTTAAGCTGTCTCTTAATGCAATTTAGCAGCTGGATATGAGGAGCCAGCACCATGTGACCGTGTATGTCTGTAGGCCACTAACAAGCAATTCCCACTGACCATAGGCTGAAGACTTGTCCTTCCTACTACAACTTACATATGAGCTTACAGCCAAACCAAACCTATGCCAAAACCAAACCAGTTTGAGGATCATGGTATATATCCCTAGGAATGGCAAAGGCAGGCTCTTCTACTTCAAACAAGATGAACACAGAACAGGAGAGGGGAAAGATGCTCTTGTGGTTTGGGCATAAGACTGGGAGCCAGGAGACGTGGATCTATGCCTGGCTATGCCCCTGACTGACTGAACACCTGAGAAACATTAATTAACCGAACCTCACAATACCCTTCAGAGTAAGGGAAGTACCACTGCGAAGGTCAAATTCATGAATGCTCGCAAAGCTCTCAGAGACGGTGTTCCTGTGACTAACACCACACAGTCATTCATAAAAGAATACAGCTCTCTTCACTAAAGATGCATTTCAGGATGCATATTCTCACTCACTTTATGTGGCTGAGAAAAGGGCAGAGATTGAAGTGGAGCCAAGGGGAGGAAGGAATGCTCTTCACACCTATCATTCTAGTATCCAATACTTACCACCCCCACATTCCCAGCATTCCCATCTGCCCCCATCATCTTGACCTGGTCACCCATATTTTGTATGGTCTCCTCAACCTTAATGGACTGACAGCCCCAGAAAGGGGGGCTGGAACAATTTTTATAGTGGGGGTTCTGATGATGGAAACCATGTATTTGGTATTTGTTATTACTACTTCAAGGCAGGAGGTGCAGCAGCACCCCTAGTTCCAGCACCACTTCCCTGGAGACCAAATATGTCTAACAACAGAACAGATACAGCCAGGCTAGAGGCAGTACAAGCTTCCCCCATGCTGCTCAGGTAAGTCTCTTCCCCACACAGCTGTGCCAGTTCTCATGCTCAGCGCCGGCCTCTTGAAATGGAACCAGGCTAACCCGCTGCTGCAGAAATGTTAATGTTGTTTCCTGGTCGCTGAAGAGCAGCCAGGAGAGGGCTGGAGAACAAGCAGAGCTCTAACGAGAGAACGAACAAAAGCACTAGTATCAATTTTAAGAGGATTAAGTGAAGCTCTCTCTCCTTCAGGGACTTCAGCAGAAACTTTTCCAGGGTTGGAAAGATATTGTAGGAACATTTCTTCCCTGGCATTTATAAGTGATTAGAAGTAGTAGTTTCAGAAACCAGTTGTCAGGTTCCCCAAGTGGGTAGGGCTACGTAAGGCAGGAAGAGGAGAAGTTGGGAACCAGAGTCAAAATAAAACAACTCTGTCACTAGGTGGTACCTGTGAGCACTTCATGAATTAATGGAATCACGACAAAAATACTTCCTTGTCCTTCCTTCTCCTCTCCCTCTCTTCCATTCCTTTCCCCTTCCTTGTCCTCCCTCTCAATTAATTTGCAGGCTGGGCTCCCCCTGCTTGAATGGAGACAGGCAAGGACACCAGGTTAGGAGCTTGCAAAGCATTTTGAGGATGGGATATTTCAAGCCCACTCAGTGTTGGCCAAACTCTGCTCCCTTTGAAGTCAACAGGGGCTTTAGTATTGACTTTCCGAGTTAGGGCAAACTGAACACTGTTGAAGATACCACCTGGAGGGGGAAGATTCTGTTTGCAAAGCTAGAGAGATAACTTCTTCGGGCCAAGATTTATGTAGAGAGGAGGGTGGTTTCTATTATGATACACTCTAAGGATAATACTTTGCCCCCAAAGTGCCTCATCTTTCTGAGGCACTTTGGGGTCAAAGTATTATTCAGCTCCTATTTCCAAAGGTGTGGTGTGTGGTTGTGTTGTGTTTTAGGGTTCTTTTGCGCGCAGGAAGAGGTATGACAAAAAGAAGAGAAGAAAGTAAGAGGAACAGAAAACACAAGGGAAAAGTTGGTAACAAAAGATAGAACAGGGAAACATTATTTTTTATTTTTTCTATGGGCAAGTTATTCTACTAGACTAGAGGATCCCACACAGAGGCTGAATTTTAATGCATAAATGCATTTATTCAATGCATAGAATATTTGTAAAATGTCTTAAACCTTGAAAAGTGCAAGAGATTGCACTTGCTATTTCAAAATGTTACAGGGCACAATCCCCAAAACCTTTTAGTTTTTTTCCCTTTGCTCTCACTCCCCATATTTGTACCACTCCTGCACTGCCTGTGGTGTCAATTCCTCTAAAGGTCACCCCTTTGAATTGGTCCACTCCACAGCCGCAGCTTAGTCAGAGCTCCTCCTCCAGAATCCACTCCCACAACCCAAATTAAAAGAGCATTAAGACAATCATACCAGTGCATCCTTAATGCGCTCATCAGCGTGGAATCTAGTCACCAACAAAGACTATGTTAAAGATGATGACCATTGAAATATCCCTACCCATTATTATTGGACCGATGAAAGCCACTACAATGGACCTAGTCACTTAACACAGAACAGTCCAATAGCCCCAAGGAAATACCTGGAATTACAATGCGCAATATTTGGAAGTCTCCACTGCTGGCATATACCTTTGTACAATACAGCTATTACTGTTATACTTTATACCCATTTCATACTTTTAAGCTTCCCAGTAATCTGTGCAATTAAACATCTAATTAGAAAGAAAAGAAATATTGAGATTCATATTATAACAATGATAGGAGCGTTTACAAATACAGCACCTCGAGTTCAGATTAAAAATGCCAAACTCCTTACATACTAGAAATGGAAAGCTTAGTCGTTTATCTGTGCAACTTACAGGGTGAAGTAAGTCTGGTAGTTCTTGGAGGCCACAATGGAGAATGGGGCCCCACTGTGCTAGGCATGGCAAATAAACCCAGTAAGAGAGTTCCTCTTCCAAAGCATTTGCATTCTAAACAGATGGGGGGGGGGGGGGGAACCTGAGCCATAGAATGGTAAGTGATTTGCCCCAGGTCACACAGGAAGTCTGTGGCAGAACGAGGAATTGAAAGGCAGTGAGAGTTAAACATCTAACTCCCATTTGTGCCTGTGTAAATCTTCTCTTGAGCCCAGTTCTCCCAAGTTTCAATCCAGGGCCCTAACCACAAGATCATGCCACCTCTCAGCTAGAAACCTTATGACTGTGCCATTAGTTTAACTTGATATGTTTGGGTTGTGCTTCTTCAAATGTAGCTGTTGGGTAAGATTTTCAAACGCTCTCAGTATTAGTTTACCTCATGAAGAGTTTGGCCAACACAGAGCACTTTTGAAATCTCACCCACAATGAGATCTTTGAGGAAGGGACTCATTTATGATGTTATGACAGGAGTCACCAAGTGGCCCTGTTACACAGTCTTGATTTTTTTTTTCCTTAGTGGGCAAGCAATGTTCAGGCTATGAAGAACTGCTGCATTGTTGGTTTTATGATGCAGTCTCTTTTGTGGAGAACTGGGGCAAGCAGCAGATGAGTTTGTCTTGACATCTCTCTAACTAGAGTCAATTCTTAAGACAGACTTCCTCCCTGGGAACCTGGCACTGGTGTTTTGGCTGTGAATCGTGAAGGAAAGAATTACTGCATGCTGTTTGTAACCACTTCCATTTAAGGACTAGTATATAAACAAGTTACACTAGGAATATAGCCAGACTCTGCACTATGTATTTCTCCTCCAACAGGAAGTCAACCTGCAAGATCTTGGACATCTACCACCACTCCACAGGGGGTCAACAATATATTTATATGGTGCCTAGAACAATAGAGCCCCACCCTAGTTCGCACATAAATGTCCCCACAACATAAATACTAAAAAAATAATTAATTCTTGACCAATTGATATTGTTGCACCTTTTTTTTATTCTAAGATAAGTCCGTTATTGAGAAAAATAACTGCAAACATCTGGGCACCTTAGCAAGCATCAGAAAAGTCTTCATTAAGAAAGACATTAAAGCTAATTAGCCAGCTGATATTCTCCTATATTCCAACTGCTTTAAAACCATGAGCATCTCCCCCTCACCCGAGGACTGGCTTCATTCAGTTCCAGTTAGTATATCAAAAATTATGTATTCTGCTTACAAGTTCAAGGCAAAGCACATTTGTCTATGACAGAGAGAGAATGGATTTACATTTAAATGGTATTCTTCATGTATCTAATAACTCAGTCCAATAATCAAAGTGGTCCAAGAGCATGCCTATGTTTGGCATTAATATAGCCCCCTAGATTCACGATGCACATTACTCTTGAATGTTTGGTGAGCGGGAAGAAAGAGTAAAACACTTCCATCTTCCAGCTGCAGTCAGCCCGGGAACAAGGTTAACTAGGAATTAAAGGCTTTTAATGAAGTTTACATTTCATTTAAAAATTCATACTCAGTGGTTCATAAATGAGAGAGAGAGAGAGAGAGAGAAATCATCACAATAAGAGGATTTTCATTGCATTAATTATTATTATTATTAGATAATAATGCTTCCGAAGTGCTGGGAGAAGGTTTGGCAACAAAAAAGTTACCATTCCAAGAGCAACATGCACACAGATTATTTTTTTTAAATCACAGGTAGAACATATTGCTAAAGGCAGGGGCATATTCCTGTAACTTTATCTTCATTGAGAGCTGTCAATTCTAGTGATCTTCGTATCAAAAGTGGGAAGCCAATGTAGAAACCACTATAAAATATAACCATGCAATGAGTTTCTATGGCAACTTGACTCCAGTATTTGTAAAGCTCACTGGAGAAGCCTCATTGAAGTTGTGCAGGATTGAATATGAGAATAAAAGGCACATGCACAGACAGGAATAAGGCAAGTGTGTAAAGAGGATATCCTCCCTGTAGTGAGCCGGTGTGGCACCCCTCCATCTCGGAGGGTAGAGCCCCGGCCCAACCGTACTACACTCCCACACAGGTAATTCTCTATCTTTGGTAGGTATTTATAAGACAGCTATCACACTGCTCTCTAAACTTCCCGCAGCAAGTACAGCATAGGATCTAGTGTCTCGTAGTGATGAGTTTCCCCAATATATGACAAGAAACTATACATCTGACTTGTCACATGCTGCAGTAGTTCCTTGTTATGCTTTGGAGTTAATTGTGGGAAAAAACCCACAGCGTCATACAATTACAAGTCATCTGCCAGGAAAGTTAGCACTCTGTGAGCAAATGCTCCTCTAAACAAATGCTTCCAGTGCCTCCTTCCAGTCCCCAGAAGCTATTGCTTCCATGTCCTCAGATTCACCTGCTCTGTGACTTTGGCAGGCTGTGAAACAAGCTCTTTGCCTGCATCGTTACCCTAGGAAAGACCAAGAAACTCACAAGGAAAGTGGATGATCAATGCAATTTCCATAACAGCCATTTTTATTGGAGAAACAAATAAGTAGGTGGAAAGAGGAAAAGGTCCAGGGAAGGCATATATGGTGGAGTAATGCAACAAATCACTTTGTGACGAATGCTTAGAGTCCCACCATTTAGAAAGCATATGGCCTCTTCAAAAAAAGACCAATACAGATCTTCCTGCTGTCCTCATACCTTTCATGTAAATAAGAACTCCCTGTAGACTCCTAATCTGTAATCTGTTTCGCTACAATTTACAAATATGGATCAGAGACTGGGTATACAATACTCTCATTCATCTCAGCTCTAGCCATTCACCACCTCCCCCTGCTGTCTCTCTCTCCTTTTGTTTGAGCTGCTGGCTGCCCATCCTGGCTGCCCCTGGGAAATACCCTGAGCGAAGCATGCTAAATTTTAGGAAGGAGAAAGCCAGTCAGCACATGATAGATATCGCCCTGAACCAAAGCCCTGGATTCAAATGCTGCTAAACTCTGGGACGGCTCAGATTAAGAACCCACCCTTAGCTAACCTTCATCTCTAGACAAAAAATTTCATTTTTATTAACTTTCAGGATTGGTGAATATTTTCACAAATCCCCAGTGCTGGCTGAATCTTTGTGAACATCAAACAATGGTGAATGGACACGGAGTCCTTCTTGTATCATCTGACCAGCTCGATGTCAAAGAATGCTCTTCTTTCATTCTCCCCACAGCAGTTTGTCTCCCTGCTTTTATTACCTTATTGCAAAGCAATCCCCGGCATTTGCTAGGGGGAACCCAAGCCTTCCGCTTCCAAGGCAAGAAGACAGGGAGCAAGCATGATGGTGCTAATACTGTAGGAATTGCCACCGAAAAGGGTAAACAGATGAAACCATAATGTGCTAAGCACACACACGGCCCCATTATCAGCTTTGCTTTTGGCCTGCTCCCAGTACATTTCAACTGTATCATTTCTCCAGAAACCGAAACCGTTTCATTACAGCTTAAATATCTGACCAGACAGCTGACTATAGACCTGTGAAAAGCAATTATTTTGGACATTGATTATTACCACTGTAGGCATCGCATACTTGTAAGCGCAGATAGCTGGGAACGACGGCAGCTTTATGCGATGGACTGTGGTATCCAGTGGAGTTAATTAATGTTGCAGGATGAGTGGCAAAAGAGAAACTAAGCAAACTGCCAGCTTAACGTGCAAATTAATTGACATGAAATACATTCATATGTTTAATTTAAATGTGATTAATTTATTAAAGAAAAACAAGTCTGGGGACAGAGAGCTAGTGCCTCTGGCTTAACACCTAGATCATCAAATTACCATAGCAACCTATTTGTTAATACTAGGCAAAAAAAATGGGGTGTTTTTGTTTGGTTGGTTTTTTTTACCCACAAGAGCAAGGATGAATGGGCCAAAAGGATTCAAAATATTGAAATAAAAATTGGACCGATTTAGAGGCAGAGATAGAACTGTATTTCATTTTTCTTTTTTGAAGACGAACATAAGAACAGCCACGCTGGGTTAGACCCACGGTCCATCTAGCCCAGTATCCTGTCTTCCAACAGTGGCCAGCAGGGCTGCCCAGAGGATTCAGGGGGCCTGGGGTCTTCGGCGGCAGGGGGCCCCCGCCGCCGAATTGCCGCCAAAGACCCGGCACTTCGGCGGCGGGTCCTGGGGCGGAAGGACCCCCCGCCGCGGGTCTTCAGAGCACTTCGGCGTCGGGTCCCTGGGCGGAAGGACCCCCCGCCGCGGGTCTTCAGAGCACTTTGGCGGCGGGTCCCGGAGCGGAAGGACCTGCCGCCGCCGAAGACCCGGAGCGGAAGAAGCTCCGGGGGCCCGGGCCCCGCGAGAGTTTTCCGGGGCCCCCGGAGCAAGTGAAGGACCCCACTCCAGGGGCCCCGAAAAACTCTTGTGGGGGCCCCTGCGGGGCCCGGGGCCTGGGGCAAATTGCCCCACTTGCCTCCCCAGGCGGCCCTGGTGGCCAGTGCCAGACGCTTCAGAGGGAATGAACTGAACAGGGCAATTGTCAAGTGATCCATCCCATCTTGTCCAGTCCCAGCTTCTGGCAGTCAGAGATTTAGGGATGTTTCGAGCATAGGGTTGCGTCCCTGACCATCTTGCCTAATAGCCATTGATGGACAAATCCTTCATGAATTTATCTAATTATTTTTTGAACCCAGTTATACTTTTGTCCTTCACAACATCCCCTGGCAACAAGTTTCACAGGAACTGCCTACAATCAATTCTGATATACATCTTAAACTTGTGTGGCTTATACTGGTACAGTAATTATGGAGACACACTAATATTCCATTGGATCAGTATTCCTCTACATACCATTCCATACCTGTGACACATGGCTAAAAAGGGTTAAACATCCTGCAAAATAAAGAACCCTCAAAAGACATGTGCGTAGATAATGTTTGTGTTTTTGTGTATTTACATATGTATGAGTAGGGTCACAATGTAATCAACAGTCCCTGTCTATGGTGTATTCTGATAATTCAGAGGTCAAAAGAACAGCCTAGCATTTAAATGAATTGTAAACACGGGATATCTCGGTATTCATCTCTCTTTGAAATGTAGTGTGAATGGTGGAGGAACAAGCAAAGTGCCTTATGTTAATTCTATAGCTAAGTACTGGTGATGGACCTCCTTCAAAGTCATCCTAATGACCTTTTGTTCCCCGAGGAAATCCCAACTTGTCAAAGAAGACACGAAATTGCATAAAAAATCCTTGAGTCCTGATTCTGTCATCTCAGATCTGCTTAGGCTTCATCAGGGGAAGTTTGAGTCGCAAGACTGAGGTCCCAGATATGCTGGTTCGCCCACCCGCTGAGCCCTGTTCCCCGCCCCTTGCTGGGTCATCTTTGAGTCTTTCCCCTGCTCCAGTATAGAGCACTTAACCCCTCCCCTCACCAGACTGGTTCCCCCTGGAGCACTGGTCCCAGAGCCTGGCTCGGGGCCTTCCATGGCAGACTGCTTACTTGGTACCAGCTGCCAGAGTGATCTCTCTCAGCCCTCTTATAAGACCCAGATGCCCATTAACTATCACCTGACCCTCCTTAGTCCTGCTCCTTCAGACTGGGAAGCAGCTAATTAACTGTGGCACATATATGTCTGGCCCCATCTCCCCATTAAGGGGCGAATCACCCTGGAACAGTCCTCCAAACATTTTAGCTAAGAACCATGGGAAGACTTCAGAAGGAATGCTTTTGGAAAAGCGAAGTGTTTAAACTCACAGCAGCTCGCTTTGCCCTTCCCAGGGGTGCTGGAACTAGGGGTGTTGGGGGTGCAGTAGCACCCCCTGGCTTGAAGTGATTTCCGTCATATACAGGGTTTACAATTTGGTTCAAAGGTTCTCAACACCCCCACTATATAAATCGTTCCAACACTCCTGTGCTCTTCCAGTTATGGGTATTCCAACGAGACAAGCCTGTAAACATTCACTGAAATGCATTGTGAAATTACACTGAAGGGCAATTTAACAATTTTGTGTGTGGAGGCAATTAAAACTGAGACTGGATATCCCCTAAAGCAGAACATGCACTTACTTGGTCAATATTACAAGACATTTTTTAGCATAACTCCTTTTTATCAGAACCAGAACATTATTTCCAGAGTGAGTTATACATGTATTTCCTTTCTTTTATCTGTATATATGTAGAGAGACAGAACTGACTCATTTTGCAAACAGGCTGAAGAACCTGAGCAGTTCAGATAAGAATCAGAATTTAACGGCACCATTTTGAGGTTTGCCCATCACAATCAATAAGCAGGGATTAAGGTATGTGCTGGACAGAAAATAATTGCACTAGAGAAAAAACTGTTAGATAGCATGTGAGTCACACTAATACGAGCATCTCGTGGCTCAATCTTGTGGAGAGTTTTAACTAGTGAGACTAGGGAGGTGATATATCTGTTATGTTAAACTACCGTGCAACTATTAAAGTCGCCCTTGTATTGTTTCCTTTGTCTCAAAGCATGAGAGTTGGATTCTAATGGTGAAGAATGCCTTTCATGTTGCTTGTTTACTTCAAGTTCTGATTTGCATTAGCCAAATAAGGTTTTTGATAGGAATTTTTGGTTTTCAAGTTGAGCAGGAAGCCTCATGGTACTGTGAGATTCAAAAGTCTATGGCCCCAATTCAGTTAACCTGCTTAACTTCATTCATTGACATCATATGTGGGTAAAATTAAGCCCATATCTAAGCATTTGAGGGATCAGTGACAAAACACTGACAGCTGGGATATGTCTCAAAAACATAGTAAAACAATCCTCAAGCAGTTCTTGGAAGCCTTTCACACACATTGAAATTCTTATATTTCTAAGATTTAAAATGAGCTCACAAAAACTTTTCTCAGAGCATTTTCCTTCTCTCAGAACTCCCCAACTATTTTTCAGTATAGCACACACATTAGCTTCCAGCAGGGGAAATGTAATTATCATAATAAGATTTCTTAAAACTTGACTTTTATGTTGTCAGCGGCATTAAAATTTAAATCTTGTTCCAAGTCAAGAAAATAACTCTAGAAATGTGAGAAAAATGTACAGCAAAATCAATATTATTAAGAGTGAAATGGACTGTACCGAAGGCAATCAAACCTCTCAGGATACAAGTTAAAATATTGTAAAATTATAATAAATTACCCTCATTTTATCACTTGGTAAAATATTAGTGTCACTGGAACGGCATTGCTTTCACCCAAAGAACACTTTACCACTTCAGCTATTACAAGAATCTGAATAGATTTGCATCATTTTGACAATGTATCTGATTAACTCATATGCAACCATTATTTTATACATGCTTCCACTTTTTAAACCTCTTGTATGCTTTTCCCCCAATATCATTTATTACATAGACACTTGCCCACTTGTTCTTAGTCTTCAGGCTATTCCATCTCAGAACACAAAGTTCTTTTTTCCTAGCTCTTTTATATACTGTTGCAAAAGGAAACTTGAAAATGCACGGATGTGCCTATTTGGTCTTTAAATGGCTTCGTTTATACTAGATTGCATTACATATCACTTTGATGATGTCTACTGTGTATACTGTTATGAGCTCAGTGAAGCCTTATTATGGCTTATGTTAAAACCCCATTGATGTTGATAGGTGGGAACTCACCCTCCAGTTAACGTAACAGTAAACATAAGTCCCACCTAGGACAAAAGGTGTGTGTGAACCTGCCTAAGGCCTGGTCTACACTACCCGCCTGAATCGGCGGGTAGAAATCGACCTCTCGGGGATCGATTTATCGCGTCCCGTCAGGACGCGACAATCGATCCCCGAATCGACGCTCTTACTCCACCAGCGAAGGTGGGAGTAAGAGCCGTCGACGGGAAGCCGCGGAGGTCGATTTTGCCGCCGTCCTCACAGCAGGGTAAGTCGGCTGCGATACGTCGAATTCAGCTACGCTATTCGCGTAGCTGAATTTGCGTATCTTAAATCGACCCCCCCCCGTAGTGTAGATGTAGCCTAAGAGCTTTTCGGATGGGTATTGTTTTGGGTAGGTGTGTGTGGGAGTGCCAGTGAACACACAAATATTGAGGTCACAGATAAGAACAGAGAGAGAGGAAGAGGAACAGAGGCAAGGAAAGCCAAGCAGCAGGAGCCTGTAAGCACAGCATGATTCTGGAAAAAGCTAGAGAGAGTGCTTTGGGGACGGGTGCTGGCTAAAAAGACTTGGGGGCTGTAAGCTAAGAAACTGCTTCTTTTTTGTTCTTGGTTCCTTCTGTGTTCGGAGACACAGGACTCTGTACGTTCTTTGTAAATAAACAAGATTGCATCATAGAAATACCTATTACCAATTTCAGCTCCCACCTGGCACATCCCCAGGGCCCCAAACTGACTAGCCACTCAGGTCAAAAGGAGTAACAACAGCAACACCAACATTTTACCAGGCTGCATTTTGGGAATGGTAAAAATTAAGACACATGGACAAACCAACAAGTTTTATGGGTGGTTTTTGAAATAGTGCTGAACACAGAATGTCTTTGGCCATATTTATAGCTAAATCATGTTCACTTGCAACCATTGTCAGTAGCGGATACTTTCCCTAATATCCACATAGGACGTTGCCCTGTTGTTGTTGGCCAAAACTTTCCACTTTCTGTGCTACTGTGCTGTGTTCTATATTCAGGCTCTTTTACCATGCCCATCCCCATGCTCTCTGTTGTCAGCGCCATGGTTACAGCTTTCTATCCCAGATTAGGCTGTATTTCGCTGGTGCTGTATTTTGTGGATTGTAAAGTGCTGATGGATCCAAGGTGTTGTCATAAAGTGAACTATTGTGTTCTAGTGATGAGAATACAACACAAATTGGCCAAAATGCTAATGCTTCCATTCAGAAGGAAGCGAGGGTGTGATGCTCAGCACAATAAAAAATAGAGTGCAAAAATACATGTGCCGCTTATCCCTCCACTGGCTCTCTCTTTCCCACCACGTCAAGTTCACGCTTCTTGTCCTCATCTCATCTCTGTGAACCCCTGCTTCTCTGCTCCATTGAGTCACCTTCTGGCACCTGTGCCCTGCCCAGGATGCCAGCTGTGCTGTCTACTTCTCAGTTTCTCCCATCAAAAGTGGAGCATTCTCCCCGGATGGATCCAGGACCCTTTTCTCCTTCACATGAACCAGCTCTGCCACAATACCTAGAGGAAGTCAGAGGACTGGAAAGGGAAATGTTGATGGGTACTTAGGCACAGCTGATATGTATTTATGTCAATAAAAAAAGTGTACATGACTGACTACATCCTGCTACCACACCCTTAGATTTTAAACTCTTTGGAGTAGGGGCTGTGTTTATTTACATAATCTGTACAGCACCTAGCACCTTCACAGGGCTTCTGGGAGCTACCTCAGTACAAACAATTAATAAGTGGCAACCACTGCTAACGGTGGTATTCCCTACTCTAGCAGGTTATCCCGCTGAACTACTTGGTTTATGGGACTGAGTCCTTAAATGGTAGCTCTGTTAAAGTAAGGGTGCCTGAAAACCAACCATTGACTTAATTCAAGAACATAATTAGCAACTCTTTAAATGCCATGTAAAGCTTTAGGGCTTGTCTTCATGTACAGCATTTCACAGGTGCAGCTGTGCCACTTCAGTGCTGTATGTGAAGGCAGGCCCTGAGAGGCAGTAGCTCTCTGTCAATGGAAGAAGCTCTCCTGTCAACATAGTGTTGTCTATATAGGGATTTGGGTCGGTATAACTACATCACTCGGGGTATTGATTTTTCACACCCCTGAGCGGTGTAGCTATACCGATATAGGTCTGTAGTGTAGACCTGGCCCAAGATTCAGAGCTTTTCCAGCCTGTGTGTTGGCAATCACCTTTTGGACTGTCTCCAGAGCATTCACCACTTTTTCTGTCAACTCACTCCTAAAGAGGAGGTTAAATACAAGCTCGGACTATTTCAAATTTCTAACAGGAGGATACAGAATTCAGAGCATTTGCAAACCAGCCAATATCTTGAGGCTTTGGGAAAAAATGTTTATAAGGTGTTGATTGTTATTACAAGTTGTCATTTCAATGGCTGCTTTCTCCTGATCCCTTTTCTCCATTTGCTTGCTGCTAGGAATCTAGCTTCAGCCCTTTGCATAATCCATGCATGTATTCTGCTTTATTTGTTAGCAAAATTTGACTTATTTTATGTCAATGCTATCTATGCTGCCATAGTCATTTGTGTGACAGGATTTCCAGGGGGAATAGAATCCTGGTTTCTTCTCACCCAGTGTGGTGCCCTAGCCACTAACCATGCTGCCAGTCAACGTTGGAGCTCCAACCCAAGGCCCCAATCCTTTAATGAGCTCTGTGCAAGCAAAGCCCTGCATCCATGAAGCGCTCATTACAGGATCAGGCCCCAGATCTGTACTCTGACCCCTTTAAAGGTCCACCGTCATCACTCAAGGATCAGTTTATGGGCATACAAGGAAAGACATGGGAGAAGTTAGCTATCATCTATTTTTTAAAACTGCTTCAGCAGAATGCACAACCCAAGTTGAGCGTGGAAACACATAAGCAGACAAATAGCCTCAAAAATCACCTGCAAATTGCAAACATTTACAATGGCAAAAACACTTACTAATCTCTTGGGAAAATAATTGGGGTGGCTTTGAATGTGTGGCAACATTATTACTTATCTAATAGATAACAAAAGTTCTAAATGAACTTGGCTCCATTAAGGAGAAATCTTTCTATAGATAAAATCTTTTTGTAAGCCCTTTCTATCTTGTATATAGAGAGAGGCTTTTATTCTTGATCAGGTACTCATGTCTTGTTCCATGTCTTCCTTTTCTTGAAGGAACACATTTATTTTGACAAACAGTGAGGAGGTTTCTTGTACTGAAATGATACAGAGGGAAACAGTATGAAGATGGCAGCATGGGATTTCTTGTCTTTTGGAAACTATTTATCCCTTTTGAATTCTGGGGATTGAATTTAACCATCAAGTCTCTTACTATATGAAGTTTATCATAAAGATAAAATTGCCATTTACTGTTTTCCTCTACAGCTGGTTTGTACATATTACAGGCATTTATTGTATCAAAAAATTGCCATCAGATTTATTTAGTAAAATGAAATGTTAAGAACATAAGAACATAAGAAAGGCTGTACTGGGTCAGACCAAAGGTCCATTTAGCCCAGTATCTGTCTACCGACAGTGGCCAATGCCAGGTGCCCCAGAGGGAGTGAACCTAACAGGCAATGATCAAGTGATCTCTCTCCTGCCATCCATCTCCATCCTCTGACGAACAGAGGCTAGGGACACCATTCTTACCCATCCTGGCTAATAGCCATTTATGGACTTAGCCACCATGAATTTATCCAGTCCCCTTTTAAACATTGTTATAGTCCTAGCCTTCACAACCTCCTCAGGTAAGGAGTTCCACAAGTTGACTGTGCGCTGCGTGAAGAAGAACTTCCTTTTATTTGTTTTAAACCTGCTGCCTATTAATTTCATTTGGTGACCCCTAGTTCTTGTATTATGGGAATAAGTAAATAACTTTTCCTTATCCACTTTCTCAACATCACTCATGATTTTATATACCTCTATCATGTCCCCCCTTAGTCTTCTCTTTTCCAAACTGAAGAGTCCTAGCCTCTTTAATCTTTCCTCATATGGGACCCTCTCTAAACCCTTAATCATTTTAGTTGCTCTTTTCTGAACCTTTTCTAGTGCTAGAATATCTTTTTTGAGGTGAGGAGACCACATCTGTACACAGTATTCGAGATGTGGGCGTACCATGGATTTATATAAGGGCAATAATATATTCTCAGTCTTATTCTCTATCCCCTTTTTAATGATTCCTAACATCCTGTTTGCTTTTTTGACCGCCTCTGCACACTGCGTGGACATCTTTAGAGAACTATCCACGATGACGCCAAGATCTTTTTCCTGACTCGTTGTAGCTAAATTAGCCCCCATCATGTTGTATGTATAGTTGGGGTTAAATGTTGCAGAGCATACCACATAGATAAGATGTTAGGAACTGCCAACCTGGATCAGACATAGGGTCCTTCTACTCCAGTATCAGGTGCTTCAGAGAAAGATAGAAGAAACCTTGTGGTTGGCAGATTTGGGATAGCCTGCCCATATGGAAAAATCATTCTTTGACCCTCTCACCCAAAGTCTGGCTTATCATAGAATATCAGGGTTGGAAAGGACCTCAGGAGGTCATCTAGTCCAACCCCCTGCTCAAAGCAGGACCAATCCCCAAACAGATATTTACCCCAGTTCCCTAAATGGCCCCCTTAAGGATTGAACTCACAACCCTGGGTTTAGTAGGCCAATGCTCAAACCCCTGAGCTATCCCTCCCCACCTAGATAGGCTTAGGCTTATGCTCTGAATCATGAGGGTTTATATTCCTTCCAGTATCCTAGGGTTGTTGTTTTTTTTGTTCGGTTTGGTTTTTATTAATGATTACTTTATTCTTGTTATCCATATAAAACAGGATGACCTTGCTATCCATATGAATGTCCCATTGCTGACTACCTGATAATTACTGCCACACAGTGGCGTGCCGTGACATTTGTAATTGCAATTGTACACTTGCATGAAAAATGGTGTCCTCCATGCGGCGTGACCTCACGTGCACTGTCATGCTGTGCGGTGAACGCCGTTTTGTACAGGGACCGCTCAGGGTTCTCCTGCAGACACCGTCGGTCCTGGGGCATGCACTGCATGCCTACGCTGATGGCGCACCACTGCCACGTAGTGACAGGACAGTTACCGTGTGAGTCACACATAATAGTCAATCCTAATAAAAATAATTATTGGGATCTAGCACCACCCCGGTGCTGGATATCCAATCCCTGCTTCCACAAAGCTTCCATCAGGAACCAAGAAGGGTAAAGGAGCGCTAAAAATCTTAGGAGAAAGGAGAGGCTATCTATGCTTTCATATCCCCCTCCTTTTTTTTTTAAACTACACTCACAATTGGTTTGAACTTTGGGGTTAGATCTAAACGGACTCCTCCATCCCATCACAGAATTACATTTCAGTACCCTCCACATCATTCTGGCCCTCCACTTCAGGGCAAGAAAAGGACTGCTATTATGGCTAAAGCATCAAAGCAGTTTGTACAGGAGCTAGACTAAGAGACCATGGTATCACACCACTATCTGCCAGTAACACTTGGGCAGTTGCTGAAATTCAGCGGAGCACTATTGATTTTTGCAAGCATTGTAACCTACACATGCCGCTGGACCTGGAGTGGGCATCTTTTGCAAAAGGACTCTCACTCTTTATATCTGCACCTCTTCGCCAACCCATAATAAACGGACAATAGTATTTGCACAAGGGAAGGACTGAATGTTTTTTCTAAACCTCAGCTGGCTGTAATTTTCTGTACAGTAAGTGCCTCCCCAGACAAGCATTTTAGCAACCTTACCAAACCAAACAACCTTTCCCTCATCCAAGAATGCTTTTCATAAACAAAGAGGCCCTTATTCAGATGCAGCATACATCTGCCACAGTCGATAGCAGAAAGAGAATTTCATCTTAAGTAACTTCCCTTTGTGTTTGCTCTTTTCTCAAGTAACAATCGCATTAGAGCAATTGATGGGAGAACAGAGTACATTTACTTAGAGCAAACGCTCCAGTTTTATCTACTGAGCAAAGCCACAGCGCTAGCTAGGATTCCTTACCAGCCAAACCCCACAGGACCAGACCTCAAATCCTAAACAAACCAAGCAGAATAAACACCATGTTTAGATTCAAAACACAGTCAAGCAAAAGCCCTCATAGCAACCCCAAGGTGAAGGCAAACTATTCCAGATGTACCACAGGAGTACATAGTTACTAATTTCCTGCCACTCCTGTGAGTGTGTGTTACTGGTCCTCTTCTGGGCTGATCCAGAGAAGAGTTTAGTTGATGCAACTCTCATCTTCAGAGCTTTGACCCGATAGCTCACGTTGTAGCAGCTCTTGCTTTTAGCTCTAGAGGGCCCCAGTTCAATCACCAGTGTCACCCAAGAGGACACCCATCACACTTCTACGATCTGTGGTAGTTCTTAAGCTGCAGACAAGCAGCCCTAAAATATCCCATGAAATATTCATTCCTACTCAATTTGCACCCATCCTGCACCCATGGGAGCAGCTGTTCCATTTAAGGTACCTCCCGCCCCTCACTGACAGACATGCAGCACTATCACCCCCACCCAGCCCTGGGATTCTGTCAGTAGAAGACAGCTTCACTGTTCAGCCAAAGCTCGGCTCAGGTAGCTCCAACAGCAAGGTGCTGAATCAGCAAATCATCACCGTGGCCTTGCCCACTCCTGATACTGCAGTGGGACCACCAGTGAAGAAAAGTTTATGGGGGAAGGGGGGAGAGTTTGGGCAGCTGCATCTGCCTTTTTGGTGGCCGTATGCCAGAGTCTCATTTCCACCAGTTAAACCGCACCTGGCCCATTCTATCTGAGATGGGGGACGTAGGAAGTCAATGCTGCCTTTGTAAGAGGAGCAGACCACTGCCAGTCTCCCCTCACCTCCACAGTCTTGCTGCCTTTGCAGGCAGGGAGCTACCTTTTTTTCCACTCCCAGTGATTATGGGCAAAATCCTGGCCCCACTGAAGTGGTAAAACTCCCATTGATTTCAGTGGGGCCAGGATTTCATCCTCTATGCTTTGTGAAAGTGAAAACCATTATGGCAGAATAGAGAGTTACTGGAAAACTTTTCCTCCTTCAATCCTGCTTCAAACAAAAACCTTATAAACTGAAATTACATTGTACTTTCATTTGGTTTCAGACAAACAGATAATCCGATGTTCTGACCTTTCTCAGGGGCGCAAGACTTGAGTGATTTTGTCTCCTCTTTAAACACCATTACATGGATGTGACATTCAGTCAAGATCATGTTGCTGTGAGAGTATTCACAACACAATTACAGAATCCTCTTATTCGCCTGCTCCATATGAATCAAGGACAATGACAAATCAGAGTGGCTGAAACCCATTCTTCTCTTATTTAGCTACCAGAAAAAACAATTGCTTCATTTTAAAAAAAAGTCCCATTATGATCCACTTCATCTCATTTCCCCTAAGTCAATTTTAAAAAGTACCAGGAACCACATGCAACCCAATATGTTATTGCTTAAAATAAATAAACACATACAAATAAATAAATAAGTTTATCTTAATTCAGCATAAAAGACTAAACTGTTAACTCCTTCTTTACCACACTTACACATAAATAAAATAAAGGCGTTGGTTACACCTCCATAATTAAGGCTGACTTGGGTTTTTTATAGGTTCAGAGTTTCCAAAGACAGACGGGACCATTGTGATCATCAAGTCTGACCTCCTGCATAACTGTATTTGCACTTAAAGCAGGAATTCCACCTTTGTTATGAAAAATATCATCCCCAATGCTTTACTGAAATAATGCCGATCATTTCTGCTTTGGCAACTAACCTATTATCTTGGTTCTTAAGGCATCTAATATCAGGTTACAGGTATTTCTCCTTTAAGTGTGTTTACATTCAAGAGTGTGTTTAAAAAATTAGATGGTGGAGATTTTATATGTATTCTCTTACAGCTTCCAGATAAAACATGCTTAAGTTTACAAGCTAAAAGAATTTTTTCTTCCCAAGTTGTTTTTCTTTCTGGAAATACTGCAAGATAATACAGCAGGAAATACCACAAGAATTCAACCTGCATTCTTTCTGTCTCTTACCTCATGACCAGTGATGATCAGTCTACACTCAGAATTTAGCTGACATAAACTGACGATATGTGTGCCAGAAAAGTCTCTATCTTGTTGTCCCTTGGCCGTTTTGACTATGCAGTCAACTGTAAGAGCCTGTTTTTGTGGGTAAACCAAGCAGCTCTCTTTCAAAGACATACAGAAGGAGAAGATACTTAGAATAAGGAAATGCCTTCTTCAGGTAACCATTTTTGAGGAGTACAAGCACTTCAGGATGCAAAGCCAAGATTTGGTGGTTCCCAATCAGACTGACTTTCAAAATGAAAAGATGAAAGCATGTGCGTACTTCATTCTAGCATGTCAAAAAGTCAACTGTTACTGCTCGTAATAGCACACTGATCATAATATTTTCATTTATAGCCATGTGAATATTATCTGTACTTCTTACAGGTGTTCCAACGCAATTTAGGATTACTAAATGGACCCTTAAAATAAAGTGCTACCACAGTGTGAAGTATATTGCACCTTTAAAAGGAAATGAAAGTCAATCAGATTTGCAACCAGGAATTGCAACACTCTCTATATTTTATAGGATAATGACTCTCTTACTAGGAGATCTGGAGGGAATAATCTATAGGAGAATAATGTTTCCCCTTTGTGATTACATTACCATATGGAGTAATTTTTCCTTGACATGAAGGTCAATTCATCTGATGAGCTTTTGAATGGAGTAACAGGCGTTTGCTTCTTTGACAGCAAAGGACAAACTGAGTTATTAAAAATGTTATATTACTGACTTTTATTAGTCAATTTCTCATTTGTTCTCCTGGAAGATCACGACATGAATACATTTGGAAAGTCCCTCAGGAAAGATTAAAAATATTACATTGAACGGCAGTTATTCTGGATTGGAAAAATCATTCACAAATAGATATTCCAGATCTTCTTTCTTCCCCTAAATAATTATGTCTTTTATGAGGATACTATTATGGTATGTCCAGTAGGTTTCTGTTGGTGATAGATGGAACTCAAAAAGGTTTACAGTTCAAGTTTGGGTCAGGTAAGCAATGAAAATTTCAAAAGTTGCCCAAATGATCTGGACTTCTCGAGGCTGCAAAATCTTAATTTGGAAATCCTGTGGGAACAGACCTTTCTGTGACATTTCCATTTCCTTATTCATTCTAGAATGGCTGGAAATACTACAAGAACATTTCAGTATTTTTCTCTTTGGAGGGAACATCTCTTTGTTATAGGTTTGTATAATGCCCATCACAGCGAGACAGGGAATTCTGAACTAACAACTTCCAATTCCTGGTCAGAAAAGGGAAGGGTGGTGGTAAAGCAAAAGTGAAAATAACCTCCCCAGTAAATAGATTGTGTTGGGCTCGATATGATTTTCGGGCAAAGATCTGAGGGCTTCCCATTTTAGTTGATTAAAAAAATATATATAAGCAACATGGTCTAGAGCAGGGGTTGTCAAATTGGGGGTAGGGACCCCTTGGGGGGTCGCAAGTTTATTACATGGGGGGTCGTGAGCTGTCAGCTTCCACCCCAAACCCCGCTTTGCCTCCAGCATTTATAATGGTGTTAAATATGTAAAAAAGTGTTTTTAATTTATAAGGGGGGTCACACTCAGGCTTGCTATGTGAAAGGGGTCACCAGTACAAAAGTTTGAGAACCACTGGTCTAGAGGATTAAGCATAGATCTGGGAAGAGATCTGTGCTCTAGGGAAAGATTTTCAAAGGCACAAATGGCAGCTAGGTTCTTCACTCTCACAGACTTTAGGGAACTAGACACCGAATCGCTATTTGTGCCCTGGAAAATCTCTCTCCTCATCTCATTTCTGCCATGGAATTGCTCTGAGGTTTTTGGCGCATCATTTAGGCCAAAATGTTCAAAAGTGGGTACCTGGTTTTCAGAAGTGCTGAGCAGCAATGGCTTCCACTGACTTCAGTGAGCATTCAAGACGCGTAACATCTCTGAAAACCAGCCCCAGTGATGTAGGTGCCTAGGCACCAAAGTGTGAAAATATTAGCCTAGACCTCTGTCCCAGCTCCTATTCTGTTAAACGAGGGTACAGTATTTACAATCCTCCCTCCCTCTCAGCGGTGTTATAAAGATTTATTAATTCATGTCTGTAAAAGAGTTATAGGAGAGCGACGGGTTAATATTATCATCTCTCGCTTCTTTTTTGTGTGTTTGCTATGTTGGGAGATGGATTTAGATTCAGGTTACCAAACTCTATCTGAATTTTCCATCACATGTAACACCAAAGTTTCTGCAGTTTTATGGTCATGTGTTTAACCATTTCTAATATTAAGTACGTTTTAGACACTATTGTAGGAAGAGAGAGAAAAGGAGTGAAGAAATAACTCAAGAAAATATTTTGTTGCAGTTCAGGTGTTTCAGAATGGGCTCCAAAATTGTATAGGGTTTGCCAAGCTTTCTGTAGGTAAAAAGCTTTTCTAAACAGAAAATAAGTGAAACGAGGTCTCAAGCTGCCCGACTCGAACATCCTCATCTCAAAATAGACCTGCTATGTCTTTGTAATGAAAGAGCCTCCAAAGCTAGCCAGTAAGGCATTGCTAACCATAGTGCAGTTTTTCACTGGAATGGAAGACTCATCGAATACAAAAGGGAAGATTACACTGTATGTCAGAAAACTCCCCCCCTCCCCCCCCCCCCAGTTTGATTCTAACTCATGGGGGAAGTGAGTGCCTGCTGACTAAAAGATGTTTTTAAAAGTTACCTATTTTGCCAAGAAAAGGTTAACTGTTGAACAAGTCACAGGAACAAAGCCACCACTACATACGTTTTGCACTGCCACAGGTTAGAAAGTTGTGTTGGGCCTAATGAACTTCCTAGCCTATCTCATGCTCAAGGTGTCAAATTCTTAGCTGATTTCAAACCAGCCTTCAATGTTGTGCCCACAAAACTGCACAGGCAAATGTCTGCCTATAAACTTGTGCGCACACACCTCTGTGCATACCGCTTGGGTAGGTGAGCACCCAACTAATCACTTTGCATGTGTAAAGTTTGTTAGTACCTCATGGAATTTGCATGTGTCATTGAATGTTCTGAAAGCGCTTGTGCATCCAATTCTGTGGCAAAATTCAGAGGCCGTGGCAGCAAATCTGACCCATAACCTTTGTGTTCTATTGGAACAAAAGCCCAAAACCAGATTTTAAATTATCAATTATTTCCCTCTTAAAATTTTAAGGAGAAAGTTGTTCAGGAAAGATACAGAACTGAAAGTCCCAGAAGGTGCAGTGGGTTATCTTAAATTAAGAACCAAGAGGAATTAACATAAACCCGAATGAAGAGAACATAGTGGTTCAAAAGAACGTTCATTTTGTTACTATTGTGTCCAAAGCAAGGTTCCTCTGTTACATCTTGTCAGAAAACTGCACAGATTTCTTGCCTCACATGGTAATATTTGGACAATAAATGAATTTCAGACTCATTATTAAAATATATAACACTTATTCTATTTTAGCCTTGAGTAAATATAGAGTTCTACTCAATATGCTGATTGCCAGCTCCCAAACAATTTAGCCCACAAGGAGTGAGTAGGATTTAAGTTGTTCAAATTTGCCAAAAGTTTTAGCTCCTTTATATTAATTTAATGGGCAGGATTGTCACAGCTTTTGCTTTCATCATATCAATGGATTTTTACATTTTTTTTTTTAAATAAAGTAGCTAAATGTTGATCATCAAATTAAAAGTCCCAAGGAATGCTTGGAGGAAATTTAGCAGGGCTACATGATCTAAGATTCACGGCAATACTATTCAAATCTAATTTTCTCTGTTCCTGTCTACATTAGAGAAATTTGCACCAGTTTAACTATATACACCAATGCAAATCCCTGGTACACATATGCTGCATGGATGTCAAGCATGGCTTTCACCACTATGATTTCATCCATACGCCCCACTTTACATCCATGCACCTCTTCTGTATTACATCAGTGTAATCCAAATGAGCTGCATGGATGCGGGTGCAAATTTCTCTAAAGTAGAAGTAATTCTTTCCAATGCTTTGGTTTTACATCCCCTTTGACAGAGGACACCTTCCCCAGCCTGGTGCTCCACTACTGCCATCCCAGGGTTTATTTTCCAGCACTGATAAAGTCACACCAATGCATTTTCCTGCTCTTCGCTACATACTGTTCATTTATGACCCAATTTTCCTCAGTAGGCACAGAGGGTGCCCAGTTCCTCTGTATAAAGCTCAGAGCCTTGCAGGATTGTCACCCTACTCAGCCTCTATCGGATGTTATGAAGTTTCAAGAAATGATGCATCTCCAATAACCTTCCCACTTATTTTCAGATTTCCTTTTGAGGTTTTTGATACGATATGAAATATAAATGTAGAAGCCAGACATAAAATTGAAATACTATATACAATTCAGGCTGGGATTTTCAAAGGAGCCTAAAGGAGTTGGGCACTCAACTATTGAATTTCTACAGATTTGGGGTGCCTAATTCCCTTAGGCAGCTTTGAAAATCCCAGCTCTTTTCATACACAGATGTGATATGATTCTATTTTTTTCTCGTGCATTGCCTTAGCCATCAAACATACATCTCTGACAGTCTGCACCCCTTTGTTCACCCCTTTTGCAAGACGACCTTCAATTTTGTACAAAGCATACTATTTCAGCTATCATTTGAAAACTCAGGATCCGCTGATCAGTATTGTCCTGGTAAAATATGTGTAGCAATGTTGCATGTAAAGATATAAGAGTCCACTGTATAACGTTACCAAGACATGTTCTAGAGGGCAGTCACACACAGGTTCCCCAGAGACAAAAGGCTAGCCAATGAGAACAAATGGACCACCACCTGATTAAGTGGCCACTCTTCAGTAGGGTGTGGGCAAAAAAGATCTACACGTTGACAAAGAAGCAGGGTAAGGTTCCTTGCCACGCAGACTTTCTGTCTCCTGAACGTCAGCTGGAGATGATTCTTGCACAAAAGAAAGGGTTAAGAGAGGAGAGGCCAGATGCCCCAAATCATCTCTCCCTTGCTCTCTGCCCACAGCATCATCAACACCTGAAGAACAAAGGAAGTAGCATTGGACCGGGGGAGTGGGGAAGATATCGTTACTGAAGGCTTTTGTATTCACTTAGCTTGTTAAGTTAGGTGTTAGTTGCATTTTACCTTTTATTTCCTTGAAACCAATTCTGACTTGTATGCCTCATTACTTGTAGTCACTTAAAATCGATCTTTCTGTAGTTAATAAATTTGTTTTGTTATTTTACCTAAATCAGTGGGCTTGGATTGAAGTGTTTGGGAAACTCTTTTGGGATAACAAGATTTGTTTTCTATTAATAAATGACAGACTTTATATGAACTGGTATTGTCCAGGAGAGGACTGAGCAGTACAGGACATACGTTTCTGGGGGAAAGCCTGCAACTGGGAGTTTGCTAGTGTTTCCCTGCAGTGTAATTCATGAGTGGCTGGCCATAGCACTCATACTGTGTAGCTGGGAGTGATTTACTTGCTGGAAGCTGTGAGAGCAGACCAGGAACAGTTGCTCTCACAGTTAAGCAGTGTAAAACTAAAAGGCACCCCACGCTGGGGAATTGAGGGGACACAGCTGTCCATCAGTCCAGACTGTACCCTGAGTAATGTCACAACCACTATATAGGAACATAAAGACACACAATATTAGCTGAGCCATAGGGATAAGACACAAGGTAAGACAAGACATGTCTTTATAGCATGACAGTCAAAAATAGCGTTTTTATTAACCAATAAATATTACCAGCATCACTGGCAATTTGTAGAGAGAGAAAGTAGCTAGACTGAACACTAATTCTTATTTCCAGATTCCTTCACATCCGTAACGAGGTGCAGTTCCCCAAATGGTTAATCCATATATGTCTTGATGAACAGCCTGCCAAATTTGATCATATGCCCAAAGACCATGTGATATTCTCTCAAACTGGATGATTTCTAGCAGAGCTATTGATTTACGTTAATTACCTATCCATTTATTAAGCCTGCCAGCTTTAGAGAGTGTGGCCAGTGCTTTTCTTCAGACATATTATTGTTTACTATAATACTGCATTCCTGGCAAGTCATCTTTCTCACATTTACTTCAATTTATTACAAGAAATACAAGATACACTGCACAGCATAATATACTTGAAGTCGTATTTCATGAACTAGGCAAAAATATGCCCTAAAGGGAAGTATCTTGTAGTGGACACACATCTTTTCATGTAATAAAACAAATGAAAGGAGCCATTCATCCTCCTAACAGCCCCCTCGAGCATCTCAGGAAGACCAGGAAATTATGGGCTTGAGATTGTAACAAAAATGAGTTACAGTACATTTATACCACTCCTCAGTTTTGCTCTAGTCTGTCACCAGGTTAGATTCACGTTGTGCCATATTCCGTTCCTACAGCAAGTTTGACATGAGAATTATTATACCTAAAGGCACACTGTTCTTTATAGTGTTGACCTTTCAGTTGTTTGGCATTTTGATTGGCTGTCTGTTCTCACAAGTGGCGCTGTAAACAGAAAGAGCAGCGGACTGTCATGTCTCACTGACAGGAGTAGAGAGGTCTGTCTCACCCACGAGGCCACTAAAAATCGCGGGCTGGATGAGGCAATCAAACCCCTAATGCCTCAGTCTTGGGGTGGGGGGGGAGAGGAGGGAATGTTAACGTGAACAGAAAATGGCACACAACGTATGTCCTAATGAAGTACAGTCTCCCCACCTGCTTGAGAAAATTGTAAGTGTAAACTCCACTGCATGGAAGTGACATTTCCTGCCAACAAACAAGCTGGTCATAGAGGTATTGCCTGCTGGTTTTTCTACAGCAAAGAATCTCTTAGTCTAATGTTGTCCCCTTCAGATCCCTTGCCAGGACTTTTTGGAACAACTCAAAATCAGACTGCATTGTATGAGTAGCCACGCAACCCATGCTAGATCCTGAGCATGCACTGGAAGGATTCTTGGGGTGACAAGGGAGGAGGGAGATATGGTCAATAAAGATCATAGTTGTGTACTTCACGACTGAGTCTCGGTGCTTTGATTTAAGGTGCTTCCCAGCAATTTCAGACATAGTCTACTCTGAGTATGTTCGTTATGTTCCCCAATGGTTCAGTCCCAGAAGGTACAGCTACCCAGTTTGCCACCCCACATGCACAAAATTCACATGCTTTCCTGAATTCAAATTCAAATGTACAAATCGAGATCTCCAAATGTCTTGTTTAGAGATGGACAGAAGGAGGCAATATTTTCATTTGTCCAAGATCTATTGGTAGAAAGGTGATTCAATACCATGTTCCATGTTCTCTGAACCATCTAATATCAGAGTGTGAGGAGAAATGGATAAAAATGTTCCAGTTTTGACCAATCTAGCCTTGGGTCTGAAAACTCACAAGGTCAGGCCTTTGTGATTGCAGCCAGGTCAGCCTAAACAAGTCAAGTTAGACATACATTAAAAACAGCCTCTGTACCTGTCAAAAATCTGGAAAAGATATAGATATAGATATATAAATAAATTAAAGCAAGCTTTTCCAGGTCTCAAAAAGTGATTGACTTGAATTTTGGACAGTAATATGGGTTGGTTGCCCCACCCTAGAGTTTTTAAACTGATAATTATCCAAATACATTTGTTCAAATTTGGTTCTATAAAACCACCACCACCACCACACTATTGTGTTCTATTCCCCCTCAAAAACCCTAGTTCAATTGCAGCAAAGGCTGCAGATGCTTTGCATGATTAGCAGCTTTTAAAAACATTAAAGCAAAAAACCAAAAAAGTTAGAAGCCCAGGAAATACAGAATTCAAACACGGATCTGGGAACCAAGGGTGAAATCCCGGCCCCAGTGAAGTCAATAACAATATCTAGCTCTTGTACAGAGTTTTTCTTCAGTAGATCTCAAGGTACTTCACAGTTTTAATGTATTTATCCTCACAACACCCTGTGCCTCAGCTTTTCCATGTGTAAAATGGGGATAACTAATAATATTCAGCTACCTCAGAAGCGTATTACAACACTTATTATGTTAGCTGATCTAATTAATACTATACTAGTTAGAGACAGAGCAATTCCCTAATAGGATTATCACTGAATTATGAGAATAAATGTTGTCTGAAACTTCACTTAGCGTTTCTTGCAAAAGAAGAGGTTTGTAGCTAAGTGCAATTTGCCATATGCTTCAGTCACTTGATTATTTTAGGGCTGAGCTATTTCAGTCTTTGATAACACTGTGCTTCCTTTAGGATACTTGAGGCAAAGCCAATATTGATTTCTGTTGGCACACAAGCTGTTTGCCTCCGACACTAGGACTTTGTGGCTATTTTGGTCACATTATCATAAAGTCCATCCAAAAGATGCACAAAATGTAGTAGCATGATTAAGTGTGATGTGTTTAGGTCAAACTTGAGAGCATCTCACTGATTGTTATATGAAGCAGAATTAAAACAAATTGCTCTAATCATTGTCCAGGGGCTTATCAAGAATGCCAGGGGCAGTAATACATGTCTGTTTAACTCTTATATAGGAAGGAAGAGCATTAAATCAAATTCATATTTTATAGCTAGGGCCAAACCTCTGTAGATGATAGATCCTAAGATGTGAATAAGAGCCCTAGCTCATAGTATGTTTTAAATCTCTTGTGACTCCCTATTAAAGCAAGACTAAGGGCAGCAGAGCCATCTCACACTGCAAAATGTTGTTATTCAGTTTGTGAGGCCCAGACACAGGGATCTCTGAGAAGACTCAAACTCCATTTTTTCCCATAGTTTTACATAATGGGGTTCTATTCACCACAAAAGCACCTCCTCCTGGCCAGGCATGGTGTAGTGGCTTTCTTCCCATTAGCCGCCCCCACCAATGGCCGCTCCGTCACAGTGGTTGTCTCTCTTCACATCAGCCACAGTGCTCTCCCGTATCGACTCACCCCTCCAGCCAGGTCACTATGTGGTCCCCCTTTCCGAGGTATCAAAGTCTCATTGGACCAGGTGTCCAGATTGCACCTCCACCAGTCCTGCGCTACTTCCCAGGAAGCCTATAACCAGCAGCCTAGGTTTACACAGTCTCACGCCTTGCTCCTATTTCTCTGGGCTTCTTCCTAGGCTTTCCTGCCCTTTTCCCTCCCCACTAACTCCTCTAGGATTCACCCTTCTTCCAGGCCTGATGCTCCTCCTCCCCACTGCTCTGCTCCCAACAAGCGAATGCAGACTCTGCCCCCACAGCCTGCTGCTGCAGCTGCTACAAACTTCCTCTTTTTATATTCCTGACCCAGGTTCTCTGCCAGCGGGGCTTCATCACCAGTTAGTATTTATAAATCCCAGGGCTGTGCCTTCAGGTGCAACTGTGAAAGTTAATTGGCCACTTCTGGGCCTCCTTAACTCCTTCAGGGCTGGCGTGGGGTGAACAACCGTATCACACCTTATTCCCAGTAGACGCTTTCAGTGAGACAGTTCCAGCTCCTTTAGATAGATGGGGTACTTACATCCTCAAACTATAGCGCTCTTTGCCTTATTCTATTCAGGTTAAGCCAGAAGTAGGAGCTTTGTTTGAAAGTTTCCCTGCCTACTCTCCCCTGCTCCCCCGAAAAAATAACCTAAAACTCAAACAGAGCAAATTATAAGGAAACAATAAATAATTACAGGAGTAGCAGCTAAATAAAAAACTCCCCAAGCCTTTAAAGCAGCTATTCAGAAGTTATACTAATAGAAATGTTTAACCATCAAATCAGTCACACCACTCATTATGGAAGTAAGTGGGCATCACTCTTGAAAATGTATGCACTGCCTGATCGTGCATCACTGCAGGTTTGCTTCCATAATCACTAGGTTCAGCTATGCATCATAAGACACCAAAGTGGTGATTTTCCAACTGTTTCGCATCATTTTCATGCCTTTCATGCCGATAAGGTCCCTGCCACCTCTTTGTGCATCTGAACATTGCATCAGGTTAAATGCTCAGAACACACCTGAATTACACCCACTAAAATGAAAGCTGGTGAGTACGAGCTTCAAATACGTGCCTACACGTTAACCATTTTAGATGAATTTGGGGTGTAACACTTCACAGGATCAGATCCTGAGGCTCAGATCCTGCAAAGACTTGGGCACGTGCTTATCTTTATGCACTGAGAGTACGCCCACTGATTTCAATGGGACTGCACAAATGCTTAAAGTTATGTATGTTCATATATATTTAGGACTGGGGCCCAAGTTACTGGCGAATGAGAGTCTAGCGCTGTCCTTTAGCTATGCAATAAACATCAGTGAAGGCTGGATGAATGGACTATTCATCATAATTTGCAGCGTATTAGAAAGTTGCAGCAGATGGGGTGAAGTTTTAAATGACTCCCTCTGGTAATTCCTTGCAAGAATCTTCACTGAAAATTAGGGAAAAGTCAATACCGAATCCAGTGCTGATCCCAAACTTTCTAACGACAAGCAACTTTGTTCACAGGAGAGTCTCAGGAGGCTCTAATCTACCGTGACAACATAGCGCACACAGGAGACTGGAGGCTGAGATGTCCCTATGGATGTTGCCCAAGGCCTGACAATTTTATTTATTTATTTTTAAATAAGAACTGCCCTTGGACCAGCATGAAAACTTGGGGCCTGATTTTCAAACATGCTGAACCATTGGGGGCTGTAATATTTTGGTCTAATTTCAGTTGCTGGGTTTAGCGTGCGGAGGCTGAGTGGTGGGGGTGGCCTATGATATACAGGAGGTCAGACTGGATGATCCCTGGTGGCCCCTTCTGGCTTTAAGATCTATGACCTGCAACTTTTATTGACCATTCCTGGAAAATGCCTTGCTAACCGTTCTCTTTCTTTTACACCAAAGAGGCTCCAATTGACTTCAGTGGAATTTGTGGGTGCTCAGCATCTCAGAAAAAAAAATCAGGCCATTTGGGGTTTTGTTTGGCTGTTTGTTTTTTCATGCTTCCCAATTTTCAATACCTTTGTAGCTGACGTTGCTGTGCAGAGTTAGAATATTGAGACACGGGAGTCTTTTTTGGACCACACTTAAATCCTAGACACTGGCAATGGAGCTGAGTTCAGGACTGGGACTTCGGACTCTGGAGCAACGAATGCCTCTCTGTGTTTGACCCACTGGCATAGGGGCTGGAACTAGGGGTGATGAGGGTGCTGCAGCCCCCCCAGCTTGAAGTGATTTCCGTCATATAAAGGGTTTACAGTTTGGTTCAATGGCTCTCAGCACCCTCACAATACAAATTGTTCCAGCCCCCCTGCCCACTGGGGTCAAAATACCTGATTGTGATCTGTGTGTTCCTGCGATACCAATAAATAATCATCCATCAGTTGGTTCAGTGCATAAGGTTTGAAAACCACAAGCTCTGAGGAGATTTGAGAGACTCAAACAATCCCTTTGCTTTACAGTGTACTCTGCCTCCCTCTCCTGGCATCTTCCAGGTCATTGTATAAATCAGGAGCTCCGATGCAGGAAACTTCAGCTCCTAGCTGATAAGCAGTATTACCGTCAGATCAGGACAACTCTTGGCTTATTGTCTATTTACTGTGTTTGTTCACTGAACTTAGAACAGGCTTTTTATTAGCATTTCCCAGAATCTATGGATAAAACATTGGAACGTTCCAAAGGAAATCCATTCTTTATGGTTATCGTTGGCCCTGATCCTGCGCTGTAACTCACAATGGCAGATCCCTGTGCCCACGTGGATTGGGGCCAAAGGTGTCCCAGAAAGCTAGCTGTGAGGATGTGTCATCTCCTGCACAGTCAGAGAGAGGGGAGCAGATGGCTGAAGAGGCCAAATGCTCCATGCTTAGGAAAAGAACAAGCAATGGTATCAAAGCCTTAGAAAGACCAGGTGGGTGAGGCAATATCTTTTATTAGACCAGTTTCTGTTGGTGAGAGACAAAAGCTTTTGAGCTCACACAGAGTTCTTCTTCAGGTCAAGAGCTCTGTGTAAGCTTGAGAGCTTGTCTCTCACCAACAGAAGCTGGTCCAGTAAAAAATATTACCTCACCCACCTGGTCTTTCTAATATCTGGGGACCAACGAGACGACGACAACACAGGAATCCAAGCCTGGCAGAGGTTTGGCTTTCTACCACTTACTTGGGGATCTTCTAGCCAAAGGGTGGGTGGAAATTGCCCTCTTCAATTATTTGTTTATTTTGATTTATTGCAACATGTAGCAAAAGAAAAAGCCCCTATCCTAAGCCAAGATTTCAAACCCATGAACAGCAGTAAAAACAACAGCTGCTCCACAACTCCAAGCCAAATATTAGCAACCAGCATAAAAATTAAGCATAACAAAACCACCCCTCTCCCGACACACAAACGGCTCCCTATCATCCCCCCCAACCCCAAAATACTGGGGAAACCATCCTGGCATCCCCTGACGGTCACCATATTCAGACTATTGGGGGGGGTGTCTTCATTCTTAAACTGCAGGTGACTCCTGGATAATGCATAGCACGTAGCTCCCTCACCTTCCCACGGGGCAGGCTTCCAGCTTGAGTATCTCCACTGATCACAACTGCAACAATGTGTGTTGGCAAGTGCCAGACCAGGTGGGGATTTATAGGTCAACACCAACACTTCCAATACAACCCAGAAATTAATAGGCAGCCAGCACATTATCCTCTTTTCCTTTATGCCCTCCCCCTAAGAGATTAAGGAATTGACTATCTTGATTCCTTATATTTCCAGGAGACCAGTGTGGGGGAGGGATAGCTCAGTGGTTTGAGCATTGGCCTGCTAAACCCAGGGTTGTGAGCTCAATCCTTGAGAGGGCCATTTAGTCACCTAGGGCAAAATCAGTACTTGGTCCTCCTAGTGAAGGCAGGGGGCTGGACTCAATGACCTTTCAGGGTCCCTTCCAGCTCTATGAGATAGGTATATCACCATATATTTATTTAAAGTGTCCCTGTGGGTTCCTAGCCATGGGAAGGGGAACATACAGCCTTCCCCATAGATTTTCTTTCCAGCATACTCCCCAACCTCCTTTCCTGCATTACTTTTAGCTGAGTGGGATTAGGTCCCATATACTTATGACTTTACTAGCTGTCATCAGGCAGTCTGTTTGCAGGGGAGGGGCATAGTTTCCTTAGAGCAGAACCAAATAAATAGCTGGGGGGCTTAATCGTCCCAAAATGGTGCTTGAGAAACCTGGATTTAAAAGGCTACCAAGTGATTTAAGAGCTACCTTGACGGGAACAGCAATGGGAAAATCCCCTATATACTTACAAAGTAGAGAGCAAGGAGCTGCAAACTTCACTATTCCGTTGCTTGTTTTCATATTGAGCACTATAGACCCCAAGGCAGCTGGGGCTTTCTTTGCAATTTAAAGAGCTGGCTACAGAGGCGGAGTTTGCTAGGGATAGTGCTTAAATAGTCATAATGTTAAAAGACATAAACTTGTGATAGGATGGTGCTGCTGTGATATATCACAGGCCTGATACTTGAAACATATGCACAACTATGGACATGAAAACACTCCCATTGAAGTCAATGGGACTGCTCATATGCATAAAGTTACATTCATCTTTAAGTATTGGCAAGATTGAGGCTGCAGGATCAGATCTCTGAGTATGGCTGGAATTTGGTAACAAGGGGCTTTAGCCCCCTGAGAGTCACAGTTTGGTTTAAAATTTTCTTATTGGCATAGTCCCAATAAAAGTGGTCAACATTTTCTCAATTTTCAGCTTTTGATTAATTTTTTGTTGTTGAAACTTTGATTTTCAATAGGAAAGAGCCCCCTGAAAATGTTTGCTATGTTTTTATTTTTTTGACCACTCAATTCTGAGCAAGGCCCATTTACTTGTATTGTCTATATTGATGGTTTGTGTTTTGTTAATTAAGTTAAAATAAAAATCTGTACAGTGTTTGGAAAATTTCCTCACGCATGCAGTACTATTTCTTAAAGGGTCTGCTTGTGGTGGAAGTGTTTGCAGGAACAGGGCCCAATGCAATGAACTGTAAATGGTAAATTGTTATTGTAATGCATTGTAAATTATTAAATCATAATCTACAGTTCGCCATTTACTTTTGAGATAAGAATTCAATATCTGTGAGTATTTGTACCAATAAAGCGTAAATGTTCATAGAAAACCAATGCAAAAGTGTCTCTGTGCTGCCAACTTGTGCAATTTTCTTGAGTCTTATGATATCTGGGGGTTTTTTACGCCTTCAGTGATGTGTTTACAGGAGAATCTCAGTTTTCACTTTAAAAAAGCAAGCTTCTAACCATTATGGTTGCAGAGAAAAAGCTTGAAAATGTGAACCCAAATTTCATTATTTTTTAACTCTTGTGATTTTTTGGATGCCCGGCTCACGCTCTTTGCATGTTTGCGGCTCGCAATACTGTTGTGAATGCTGTCAGGCTCAAACTCACAGCCAATTTTTCTATTGCTTGCTCTGTTGCCAAACCAGCATCCAGGTGCACATTCAAAAAATAGCACTTGGATGACAAGAGGTCTCTGACCCCAATCGTGCAATGGGATCCATGCAAATATGCACCCATGTTGCACAAGTGAGCATTAGAGCTGCAGTCCAATTTGAGAGAGAGCTTTACATTCCATTGGGACCTTCTGTACTATAGCTACAGAATATTTTAATCGAGAAAAGTTTCTCTACCTACGCACCTTTGAAACTCAGAGAATCTCTTTAGCTTGTCCCTTTTTTAGTAATGTATGGACTGATCTGACTCCCATTGAAGTCGATGGAAAGATTCCTATTATTTACAAGGGGAGTTGAATCAAGCCCTTACTCCTATAGCATTTATTCATATGTTTATAAAAGAGATTAATCAAAGCAAACTTCCCTTTCTTGTGTGCTTGAGAAAGAGAGATGAAAGCCTTGGAGGCTAGCGGGCCTCAGTAAATACATGGTAACAGATCAGAATTCAAATGAGTATGCTAAGGGTACGTCTACACAGCCTACAGCAGTGAGCCTTCAAGCCCAGATCAACGGACTCGGGCTTGCTCGGCTTGCTCTCCACGCTAAAATCAGCTGTGTAGATATTGAAGTTCAGGCTGGAGCTTAGTCCCTGAAGCCTAGGGAGGCTGTCAGCCTGGGCTCCCAGTCTCGCTGCTGTGGGCTGACGCTGGCTGTGTACTACGGGCTACTTCCTTCTGGGATCCCCTTGCAAAATTAAATCACTGCATGATTATTAATCTGTTTGGCCACTAGGGGTCAGTATCATAGCACATGAGGCTGAAAAGGCATTTATACTGCAAGGATATTTTAGAAAGAAAGAAAAGAAGTAGAATTGCTCAAGTCATTGATATTGGCCATAGTTAGTGCTTAATTTGTGCCAGGGCTTACCAAGGCTGAGCCCCGGCACCTCTAGGCTTGGCAGTTCATAGCCTCGGCATCTCTGAGTTGCTGCATCAGTTATGAATGTACAAAAATTGCTTGAGCCCCGGCACCAATTTCATTACAAATTAAGCACTGGCCATAGTCCTATAAGGATTCATGGGGAATGCCATACCAGAGACAATGGCTGTTTTTTCAAACCCAAAGCGGAGGGAAAATTGGTCATTTAATAAAAATACCCTTGCTGTAAGTATGGCAAGGCATATAGCATTAAACACACTATGTTAGCTATCATTAACACAGCAGACACGGTGAAACAGACCTCTAAGCAGTGTGTTAATAAAAGGCCCAGCAGAGATTCAAACCTTCTTAACGTCTGCTGTCAGGAATGTTGCTCCCCAGGCGACATTTAAAAAGCGTACTCTTGTGACATGCCTGCCACCTCCCCATCTGCACATGCTTGGACACAGCCATTCAGACATCTCCAGCGCAAAAACTCCCATTGGCTTCTCCAGTTCCCAACTCACACCCACTAGAACACTCCTTTCCCACAGTGGTTTCTCGTTGCACCTGAATAGCTACCCAAGTGATCGGTAACAAATCTCAATACTGGTAAAAACTACGTGTCAGAAACCTCAGGGATTAGCCCTATCGGTTCTTTTTAGATCTGATAAATCCCTTGTATTTACTATGGACCAAAGCTTCCAATGGAAATTTGCTTGAATAAGAACAAAGTAAAACCTGAGCTATGGAGCTTTCCCTGTGTCGGCACCGGCTCCAGACAGAGATTGTCTCTCCCTGTTTAGAGGCTTCGGTAAAGAGTGATGCAGCAGAAGCCATGTGCAGTGCACAACCTCAAGCTTTATTAGCCCTGGAAACCCAGGAATCCATGCTACCTATTCTTGAGCACCACTGATTGGCACTTTAGCTAATCATTTACATATACACAGACATAGAGCACTCTCAGAACAAGGGGTGGATAGACTTTGTGCTGGTTCCCTATACAAGGGTGAATTTCACCTTTTATAAAAAGGATCTTATTTGCAAATGATTGGAGAACCGTTCTCTCTTTTGATTCTATGATTAACTCTGGCCGCTCTGAACAAGACCCCTGAGCTGGAAGCCAGTGGAGCAGGCTGGCCTGGGTTTTCCTGCCTCTTCCCCAGACTACGAAGGCAGAGGGAAAACGATCAAGAACTACAAGTGTTAAAGGCTGGAAGAGAAACTCCGAGATCATTGGACTTTGAGTTCCTTGTTTGTGGACTTTTCTGTTAACCACGAAAGGGGATAGACTGAGCAGTACCTTAGACGGAGGGCTAGGCCACATAAGACAACAGGCTGTCTTGAAGCCAGAAGGTTGGTGAAGGCATTAGACTGAAAGGACCCCTGCAGCCTGGACACAAAGAGGTGCTTCAGAGGCAAGAGTGTGCTCTTACAGGGCCTGACTCATGATGTTTGAATGCACGGGAAGGGCGATAGTGAAGTCACTTGCTAGTATATGTCAGTTCTCAATAGTCAACTCTCCAAGGGATCAGCATCCTCGGAGAACAGCTGAATAGTAACGTATCCAACAAAGCTGTTAACAACTGATGGCAAAAGCCCCTCCAAACTTGGCGGTCTCCATCCAGTCCTTCATTGTCAAGTGTCCACATCACAGCTGATACTAACTGGCATCTTAGCAGAGAGGGCAGGGTGAATGAGCCATGGACATGAACCTTCTTACAATTTGGTCCCTCCTGAAAAGATTTGAAGCAAATGGGGGAAGTAGCATGAGGGAAGCTTTCAGTAGCACTGCCCAAGCTTTACCTGTTCTGTGCATAAAAGATGAAATTCATCTCTGTACAGAGGAGCCAGCAAAAAGCCCACGCACCACTTAAGTCCAACTTAAGTGCAACTTTGAGGGCTTAAGTGGGACATAGACCCTCTGCCCAGCAGTGAATTTTACTGAGAGGGAGAAAGTCAGGCACCAGAGCTGTCAATCTAGCCTTTCACCCTCTTGCAATTTACATAATTATTTTTTATTATTTGTATTGCAGGTGCACCTGGAGGCCCCATTGGAGAATCAGAGCCCTGTTGTGCTAGGAGCAGTACATACATAATAATAAGACAGCGTCAGCCCCAAGGATCGAACAATCTATCCAAAAAGTCAATATCAGATGATTGGAATGTCTGTAATGAGAGTTTGGGGGGGCTGCAGAGGAGATCTGCACATAAAGGACAATGCTAAATGTTGAAGCCTACATGGGGGCACTGTTTAACATAACCATATTGTTGATGTTATTACATGGATGGGGAACCCTATGAAAACCTCCCAGAAATAAAATCAATGTCATGACTTGGAACCCAGCCTCAGCACAACAGGCAATGAAGCCCCCTGGGTAGCATACTGCAAAAGCAGATACAGTAGTGATATGCACGAATTACGTGATTAATGAGGGGTCTCCGGCAATTTGTTCCAAGATCAACGTCTTAAGCCACATAACAGGGAGCTGTTATTTCAAGAGGAAATAAAGCTGCTGTCAGAGTTTTACGCATAACTATCCACACTGTGCCATATGATAGAGTGCCGTGGAGTAACTGAAGGCAGGCAAAGTAAAGGCACAAATTGATACCGGCTTTATGGCCATGCTTAGTTGTGTGCATCCCTTAAAAGGAGACTGCATGGTCCAGGCAGAGACGGCAGAATCAGAGGAGGGCCACTGGTACAGCCCTTCTTGGTATGATGTGTCAGGAATCAGGGCTGGCAACAGAGCCAGTTTCTGGGCAACCTAATGAGTGCATCCATCTGGCCTCTAGCAGGCTGCCTGATTGGCTATACCTCCTGATTAGTTGGAAGAGGCAACAGACCAGCTATTAAGTTCAGCAGCTGCTCAAAGCTTTCTCCCAGGTCTGTGGTAGCTCCTGCTCTCGCATTGGTCCCAGTCCTGGTCCTGGTCACCCAGCTCTGACCCTCGGCTCCAATTCCTGTATTTTGACTCCAGCTCTGACATCTGACTCTGGTTCTGACCCTCAGCTCTGATTCCTGGTTACCAACTCCTGCTCCAACCCCTAGGCCTGACTCCTGCTCCAATCATTAGCCTCGTCCCAGTCCCCGACACCTGCACAGTGAAGGCAGAGACTGCAGAATCAAAGGATGGCCACCTGTACTGCACTTCTTGGTCTGATGACCTTCAACGCATGAACCTCAGTTTAGCTGGTGACCGAATGCTCCCAATGTTCCAGGTGCAACCGAGGGAAAGAAGGGAGTGTAGTGGTGAAGGAGCACTGGTATACAGGAATGGTTCATGCAGTGCTGCTCCTAATACATTGAAGGAGTTTGCAATATACATTATTGGCACACCTGGGATTCCAGCTCCAGAATTCCTGGCTTCCAGTTCAGTGCTCAGTCTCTTGGCCAGGTCTACACTACCGCGGTAGTTCGACGGCTGGCAATCGAAGTTCCGGGTTCGATTTATCGCGTCTGGTCTGGACGCGATAAATCGATCCGGGAAGCGCTCGCCGTCGACTGCAGTACTCCAGCTCGGCGAGAGGAGTACCGCGGAGTCGACGGGAGCCTGCCTGCCGCCACGGCCGGCTCTGGCTTTTTTGCCGCCCCAGGCAAAAAAGCCTCTGGCCGCCCCCCCCCCCCCCGCGGGGGGGGGGGGGGCGGAGCACGGGGGGGGGCGGCGAGCCCCGGCGGGGGCTCCGCTCTCCCGCCGGGGGGAAGGCGGCCGGAGCCCCGGGGCGAGGGTGGCGAGCCCCGGTGGGGGCTCGCCGCCCTGCCCCCGGCACTCTGGCCGCCGGGGGGGGGGGGGCGGGCAGGGCGCGGGGGGGGGGGAGGGCGGCGAGCCCCGGCGGGGGCTCCGCTCTCCCCCCGGCGGCCGGGGACAGGGCGCCGGAGGGGAGGGCGTCCGGAGCCCTGGGAGGAGGGCGGCGAGCCCCGGCGGGGGCAGGGCGGCGAGCCCCGGCGGGGGCTCGGCTCTCCCCCCGGCGGCCAGAGCGCCGGGGGCAGGGTGGCGAGAGGGCGGCGAGCCCCGGCTGGGGCTTGGCTCTCCCCCGGCGGCCAGAGCGCCGGGGGGAGGGCGGCGAGCCCGGCTGTGGCCCCGCTCTCCCCGGCGGCCTGAGCGCCGCCCCCCTCCAGGTGCCGCCCCAAGCACCAGCTTGGTTGCCTGGTGCCTGGAGCCGGCCCTGCCTGCCGCGTGTGGACCGTGTCTGAACCGCGGTAAGTTCGAACTAAGGTATGTCGACTTCAGCTACATTATTCACGTAGCTGAAGTTGCGTACCTTAGTTCGAATTTGGGGGTTAGTGTAGACCAGGCCTTAGACTACCCCGGCTTTTCTTTCATATCTCCCAACCTCCTAAGGACTGCATCATTTAGATCACAGTGAAAGCTGTGCCTTAGCTGGTTGCAGGTTAATGGGTACTTTCTGTGTCACGTCTTATTTGAGGAGTGATCATTCAGCAATACCTTTAGGCATAGATTGCCACTATATTAATTGTCAGAAATCCAATGATCTTCTGGGTTTAGCAATTTGACTTCCTTCTCAAAAGTACCCGGCCATTGTCCCAATGCCTTTTCCTTCTACCTGGAAGATGATCTGAGTTTGGAATAGCCGTGCAGCATCAGCAGAAAGCAAAGCTTTCCAGAGAAATAGGGCAAAAGCACAGTAGGGACCCAAACCAAATCCCCAGCTCAGTGTCACATTCCCTGGAGTTTCTTCTGCTGCGGCAATGTGATGCAATTGAAATGCATCACCATGCACAGCGCGATTTACTAAAAGAAAATGGCTCATTCATGTTTATAGTTTGCCACTCTAATCGTACCCGTGCACTCCGCTCATTACTGCAGGGTCATAAAAATATGGTGCCTGTTTTCAATTTCAAGGAATCATCATTTGCTTAGACTTTGATGTTCACTAATATTAATTGGCAAAATTAAATCATTCCATCAGGAATGGAGATAAGCGATTCCCATAATTTAGTCAGGAGCAAACCAACTGGTTAGCAGTTTGTGCACAGATGTTGCAACAATGGGGGTCTTTCTGGCGAGACCACTGAGAACGTTTTATAATATTTAATTCACACACAGGAAAACATCGGAAGCCTTCCTGTGAAATACCCACCTGACGTGACTTATTTGATCTTGAAAAAGCCATTGTGCAGATCAAAAAACACATGGGCAGGTGGGTTAGAAATAAAATGGCATGAAATGTTATAAAGCCTTTTATCCTAAAGCGGTTTACAAACCACGTCTCTGTGACATAGGACACGCTGCTGAAAAGCAGACACCGCTGGGGTGGAACAGGGCAGCCATATAAAATTACACAGAAACACCATGCAGCAGTTTAGTAGGGGAAGGGAAAAACAGCATCTCCATTTGAAATGGCAAGGACAGCTTTAGACTGGCACAACTGAGCCTGGACAGAGGATAACGCTTTTATCCTTAAACTGTCTGGGTTAGGACTGTGACTGTGCCCTGCTGGGCAGGATTTTCGTAAGTGTTAAATTGGCTTTAGAGAAGATGGAGAAATTTGAGGGGCATCTCTGAGTCCTGCCCAGGTACTTTCCCCCCAACTGTTAGACAGCAGCATGCAGAGAAATCACTGCAGACCTTTTCCAGTACAATACACTGACCATACCCTGCTAAGTCACCAGCAACCTCTGGGTATCATTGACTCTGGATTTACCTAAGTCATCCGCAACATAAAAGGAGACAAAGCACAGATTTATTACTGCAGCCTTCCAGGTTGCAATGTGCAGACGTTATAAAACAGATGTTCTTTGGGCATGGAAGAGCAGCAGAGAAAGAGTGCCTACAGCTGCAGCTTACTCAACTAGCTCAGCAAAGGGCAAACATGGAGGGCACTTTCACATTCCCTAGGGATTTGAATGATGTGCAGTGTGTGACTGACATCGAAGGAGGTCACATCCCTTTATGCTGGGCAGCTCAGTGGAGGGGGAAGGTGTTGCGGCATCAGAAGAAATGTGTCCGACCGAAACTGCGCCTTTGCAAAGTTACCATTAACAGCTGATGTAAATTGCTGCACAGAGAGGGGGCCATTTTCATTGCACAAGTAGTATTGGTCCTACACAATCCAGCAACTATGCTGCTATGCTTGAGTGCCATCTGCTGGCACTATATTTATTAACTATTTACAGCTCTATATAGACCTCTCTTGTAACTATTAGTGGGCCAGATCTGGGCCCCCACTGTGGCCAATTTGTGGCACAAAGCAATGGTAAAGGCGGCTGAAGTGGGTTCCTGAGGATTCCCACAGCACGAGGGAAGCCCAGGTGGTGTAGCACTCATACAGTGTGCTCTTTTGCTAGCCCCCAGTGCAGGGGGCATGCCCAAGGTATTGCTATGTCTAGTCAGTCCTCCAGCTGCTGGTACCAGTACAAAAGGCCCAGCATGCTTCTGCAAGGAGCACCGCATCCATACTATCATCTGAAATGAGAATTTGTCTTCACCGTAAGCCTAGATTTCCACTCCTCACTTGTACCCCCACCATCTAGATTCCCAGTTAGGGAAATATATTTCTGACCCTTTCTTCCTTTTGCCACCACTCTCCTTCAAGCACAATCTGTCATCCACAGGAACACACCTAATATTTGCTCATTTGTAAAAAAATGATCTCTGCTGTAAGAGATCCCTGACCAACGACTTTAGCTATGCATCACAATTGCCTGGTGTTTAACTCAAAAAGACCTCTGATGGATAACAAACCCTTCTGTTTTCTAGGCCCCATTTCACTTGCTATGCTGAATGTTACATTTATCAATATGCAGGACTTCTCATACACTTCACTGCTGGGTTTTTTAAGCTACTAGTTAATAGTTGTCTTCCAACTGAAGACAGGGCAGACCAGCATATAGTGAAAATCTGTGGCCATCTGTGGCACACCATGGTCATTTGGAATTTCCTGCTGATAGTAAGAATAGAACACAGATCATTCAGATTCAGAACACAGTTAAAGGAGAATCTCTGATATGAGTATGTGGCCTATGTCACACGAGAAGTTTTAATTCCAGCCAGTCGCTTCTGATCTGACAGAGAGCAGAGCTAGATAAAAATGAAGGGAAACGTAAGTTTCTTTTTAACTTTATAAACAGGTTTGATTCATACTGTGGTTTAGATGAAGGCTCATGACGTTCTTCATTTTTGTTTCCTGCCCCACTTAACCTATTCAACCATCCCAAGGCTGGAGACATTTTTTCCCTCTCTTCCTTTGGTCCAGGTCACCCAGTAGCATGTCACCTGTTGGGCCCACCTTAGTTTACTGCCATCATGGAAAGTCGTCACTGTGTGCTCTGATATTCTAGGGTTGGTGCCGGATACAACTGGCCCAACCCTTCCTCCACCCAAAACTTCAGCCTTGAAAAATATTTGGTTCAATTTCTATCAAAGTATTTGCATTTTCTTCCATGTCAATAAATGCTTTTGGCTTTGGTACAAATTGTACCTTTCTCTGACAACCACCACAATTCCACTCAACACCCCCCTGCTGCGAGCCCCTGGATACCATAGGATATGTATGCAGCATCCATTACTACATTGTCAGGAGCTCATCAAAACTTCATTCCAATTCTGGAACTTCTGAGGCTCGACACACCACTAGGACATAAACTCAGAGGATACATCCATCAGAAAGATAAAACTTGAAAGGGCAGCAGAATTTAGTAAAAATCTGCCATTAAACTTCAGTGAAATAAGGATGAGGCTCTAATTTTGCATTGTTGTAATAAACAATTTACTACCCTGGTTTCCTCAGGAGCTACCCAACAGCTCAACAACTCCCCGAAACATACACTGAGCACCCACCTGACACCCAGAGGGATCAAAACCTCATGGATCATTGAATACATCTCTCCACACTTTGCTTGATATCGCTCTTGCTTCAGATTTTCATGAAACTAACAAGCCAGCTTGTGGATAAATGTAGCCTTAGCAGCCACAGGCAAATTAGCAAGACTGCTGCAATCAGCTTTTGAAACCAAGCCCATTTATTGTATACACCAGGGGTAGGCAACCTATGGCACGCGTGCCAAAGGCAGCACGCGAGCTGATTTTCAGTGGCACTCACACTGCCCGGGTCCTGGCCACCGGTCCGGGGGGGCTCTGCATTTTAATTTAATTATAAATGAAGCTTCTTAAACATTTTAAAAACCTTATTTACTTTACATACAACAATAGTTTAGTTCTATATTATAGACTTATAGAAAGAGACCTTCTAAAAACGTTAAAATGTATGACTGGCACGCAAAACCTTAAATCAGAGTGAATAAATGAAGACTCGGCACACCACTGCTGAAAGGTTGCCAACCCCTGGTATACACACACTCACAAGTCATGTTTTCATGAGAGATCAAATGAAACAACTTATCATGAAAGATTATTAACTGAGAAATGTGCATAGGAAACCCAATGCATTCAGTACCAAAGAGTACTTTTCCAGTCATGTGATCTTTCCCAAACTGATCCAAGCCAATTTTTTGCTGACTTTACTAATTGTTACTAAGAGGAGCTGTCACAAAACGTTTGCTCAAATACTCTTGCAGACTGAACTTGAGCCAGTTTTAACAATGTTGTACCTAGGGAGACAAAACGATCAGTAGCTTCACATTTGGTGACTTTCACCCCTGTGCAGAAAGGATCTATGTGCCACTTAAGTCCCACTCAAACCAGGGCTTAAATGGGGTTCCAACAGTGTAGAATCCTTGTGCATACGAATTCCACACTTTATGCACAGCTGGCTTGTCTACAGTGCAAACTGACTATAGCTGTGGGCTGCAAGTTGTTATAGGAGGCATGTTTTCCAACCAAAATGGGAAACATTTCAACTGTTTTGTCATTAAAACAACAACAACACACAACATAACACACGGGGGGAGGGGAGAGAAACCTGTCCCACAGTGTATTTGTGAAGTATTCACAAATAGCCCATTTTTTTCTCTCAGGCTTGGTCTACACTTACCCCCCAAGTCGAAGTAAGGTACACAAATTCAGCTACGTGAATAACGTAGCTGAATTCGACATACCTTACTTCGAACTTACCGCGGTTCAGACGCGGTCCACACGCGGCAGGCAGGCTCCCCTGTCGACTTCGCGGTACTCCTCTCGTCTAGCTGGAGTACCGCAGTCGACGGGGATCACTTCCTGGTTCGATTTATCGCGTCCACACCAGACGCGATAAATCGAACTCGGAACTTCGAGCCGCAGCCGTCGAACTACCCGGTAAGTGTAGACTAGCCCTCACTCAGAAATGGATTTTTTTTTTTTTAAGCAAAAGTGGATTGGCAAAGAAAACACATGAAGATTTCAGAGATATTTTGGTCATGTTGATGGAAATGAAAAACTCCAAGGGTGCAAAATAGCGACTATTTCAAGATAGCAAAAAATTGTCACCACTTTTGCATTCTGTTCTCATTGCAATTCCTGGTCAAGTCCCCGGTTGCAGAGTTCCCCCAGTTTCTTATGGCCCTAATCCTTTTGATGAGCTCCAGGCAGGCACAGAGGCCTGCCAAATGTGAAGTTTGTTGCCAGGACTCAGCCATGGTTAGGGGAATCTTTCCCTGGCATAATTACCATGGAAACTCTCAGTTGGTGAATGTATAGTTGATGACATGTGACCTTAGGCATGTGATTCTATGTCTTAGTTCCCCATCTGTACAATGGAGATAATAGCGCTTCCCTATCTCACAAGGATGTTGTGTGGATAAATACAGTAAACACTGTGAAGTGCTCAAATACGGTGATGATAGGGGCCATTAAAGTACCTTATATAAATAGGTAAATGTTCGCTTACAGCGACCCCATTGTTGGAAATGCAGAAAGGCGAACCCACGGAAAGCTGTGTGATGTTTCCCACTGCAGGCACTACGTGTCTGTGATGCCGCTTGTGCATCTGAAGAGGGTAAGTCCCAATAACAGAACATCCTACTTAAAAAGGGTTTCACTCGACTCCCACCCCGGTGCGTGCAGAACTCCGTTAGGGGTAATGGGCTCTAAGCCTGGAATTTGAGAGGAAATAGGATACTGCTTTAGTATGGGGCAGACCACTTAGTAAACCTGTATGGGAGGCAAATCTATTTCCGTCCCTTCCCTGTTCCTTGTGGCTGCCTCTCCTGTGGCTGCCATACTGCAGTCTGGTCTGGCAGCAATTAATTCACATGACTGCAAACTAGATTTACAGCTGCATAAAAACAACAGAGAGCGACACTGTAATGATTTGATACTCCCTCAGCTCTGCAGTTGTATCCCCACTCGTTTTAGGGCCATTGTCTTAGAACGCTACAATAATTTTAAACTAGGGTTGGCCCATTCTCATCGCTTACCATGTGGCTCCTGCGTCCTCCGGGCCACTAATGGGGTCAGCCTCATCCACCTCCTTACCAGCTCGTAACCCAAATCTTTTCCCACCTTCTTCCATGCTGCTCCTCACACACAGAACATCCTCCCTGAACTGATTTGGAAAGCTACTCTCCTACCCTGTTTATGGCCCACCTCTGATGCTATGCTGGGGCCTCTAGGCATGGCGATGACGTATATATTAAATAATGTCTCTTGCCTTTTAGACGAGATCCATCCCAGGAAAGCCAGGAGAACAGACTTCTGTTTTATCTCATTGCAGGTCATTTCACTCAGCTAGGGCTAGATTTTCAAAAGGGCTCCTCCCACTGGCTGCACACTGAGCTATTTCAAGAAATCTGTCCCTTACTGACGAGTGTAGATCAATTGTACCCACCTCAGAGGTGAGTAATGCGGCTTGGATGTAAACCCCTCTGCCAGTCGGGTCCATTGTGCACAGATATTTTTCATGGTAGCTTAGGGCATCGCCATCTTTCAGTTACAGCTGGGTTCTCATCCCGGTTCCCCCCACCCTCCACTGACCTGCTCTGTGAACTCAGCCACGCCATTTCACTGCTGTGCCTTTGTTTCCCTGCCCTTTGTCTTGGCTATTAAAAACTGTGAGATCCAAAGGGGAGGGACCGTTTCTAACTATGGGTCTGTACAGCACCTAGCACAAGACACCCAATATCTGCTGGAACCTCTGATCACCAATGCAATGCAAATAATAACAGCGCCAAGAAATCAAGGGGCGGGGGGAGGGGTTGGTTTTGCAAAAGCAAAGCGTCATTAGCTACCCTTAGGTTGTAATGATGAAAAAGCAGAAATACCACCTGAAAATGTAATTCTATGTGAATGTGAAATCTTTCCTTCTGTAACGAAGGAAAGATTTCACATTCACATAGAGGTTGGGGGGGACTCAACCATACCCACCACTGCAGTGCTAAGAGATCCATTCCAGGAAAGCCAGGAGAACAGACTTCTGTTTTATCTCATTGCAGGTCATTTCACTCAGCTAGGGCTAGATTTTTAAAAGGGCTCTGCCCACTGGCTGCACACGGAGTGCTGAGCTATTTCGAGAAATCTGTCCTTTATTGATGGGTGTAGATCAATTGTACCCACCTCAGAGGTGAGTAATGCAGCTTGGATGCAAACCCATTACATCATTGCCTTTCCCCTCTTTATATTTCAGAGAGACTCCAAGCACCATAGTGCAGCCCTCAATGAACAACACAGACGAATGCCATTAGTCTTCACCTAGTTGGAAAAAGGTGACATTTATCCATCGGCCCCACTTCAACTTTGAGTTAAAGGTGTGGAAAGTCACCGCACAGTGGATAATTAAACCCAGCAAGAACACAAAAGGGATTAAAAAAATAAAACAAAACAGAGGAAAGATATTGTCAGTAAAGCGTCATCATCTCCTTAGCACTGTTCTGAAATCTCGCCACTTTCCGTCAGCATCCTGTTAAACAGAGAGGCTTCTTCATAAATTCTTCGTCATTTGCATGATGCATTCCTTCGATCACAGCTGCCATCAGTAAAGTCCTCCTAACCCAGTCCTTGGTCCTAAGTAATTTATTAGAAGTAGCAAGCGTCCCGCATGGAAATGTAATGAGCTGTAGATAAGCATTGATTTGTGGTTCTGCTTAAAAGGAAACAACAGAAACAAACAATGTAAAAAACCACCCTGCTCGGCTTAGCGGTGGTTCTGTTCCTTTATTAAACAATCTGTCAACATGATATTTTTTAATCCTGCTTTTTAGAGTCAGATTCTGAAGCCCTTGCCCAGAATGGGGAGGCCTTACTTGCAGAAGTAGTGCAACTGACTTCAGCACAAGACCTCCACAATCTGGTCAACAATGGACCATGAAGAAGCGGATAATGAAACTGTTGGGAAAAACATTGGAAATGTTCATGAACGACCCCACCGTCTCCAAAAATTGGTGATTTTCAGCTTAGTCAACAGTATCACCACTGCCAGCCTTCTGCCAGTCTGTCTCCGAAGATGCACAGGACTGAATGGGCCAAGGAGCCGGGACTACCTTCTCAGCCTTAGAGATGGCCACTTCAGAACAGCCGGTATCAAGCAGAGTATCAAGCCGGTATCAAGCGGAGTATCAAGCCGGGATCAAGCGGAGTGCCCCAGGGGTCGGTCCTGGGGCCGGTTTTGTTCAACATCTTTATTAACGATCTGGATGATAGGATTAATTGCACCCTCAGCAAGTTCGCAGATGACAGGGAGCGGTAGATACGCTACAGGGTAGGGATAGGGTCCAGAGTGACCTAGACAAATTGGAGGATTGGGCCAAAAGAAATCTGATAAGGTTCAACAAGGACAAGTGCAGAGTTCTGCACTTAGGAAGGAAGAATCCTATGCACCGCTACAGGCTGGGGACCAACTGGCTAAGCAGCAGTTCTACAGAAAAGGACCTGGGGATTACAGTGGATGAGAAGCTGGATATGAGTCAGCAGTGTGCCCTTGTTGCCAAGAAGCCAACGGCATATTGGGCTGTATTAGTAGGAGCATTGCCAGCAGATAGAGGGAAGTGATTATTCCCCTCTATTCGGCACTGGTGAGGCCACACCTGGAGTATTGTGTCCAGTTTTGGTCCCCGCACTACAGAAGGGATGTGGACAAATTGGAGAGAGTCCAGCAGAGGGCAACGAAAATGATTAGGGGGCTGGAGCACATGACTTACAAGGAGAGGCTGAGGGAACTGGGGTTATTTAGTCTGCAGAAGAGAAGAGTGAGGGGGGATTTGACAGCAGCCTTCAATTACCTGAAGGTGGGGTTCCAAAGAGGATGGAGCTCGGCTGTTCTCAGTGGTCGCAGATGACAGAACAAGAAGCAATGGTCTCAAGTTACAGTGAGGGAGGTCTAGGTTGGATATTAGGAAATACTATTTCACTAGGAGGGTGGTGAAGCACTGGAATGGGTTACCTAGGGAGGTGGTGGAATCTCCATCCTTAGAGGTTTGTAAGGCCCAGCTTGACAAAGCGCTAGCTGGGATGATTTGGTTGATGTTGGTCCTGCTTTGAGCAGGGGATTGGACTAGATGACCTCCTGAGATCTCTTCCAACCCTATGATTCTATGAGGTGTGTGAATAGGGCAGCATAGCAGAAGCTTGTACTGCTGTACCCAGGCTGTGCTTGTTCTCTGGATAAGAAAGTATCAGCTGGGCTGTACGTTCAGTATCTTTCACAACCACTAAATTCACATGATTTTTTAAATAAATACTTAGTCATCCGCTGTAACAAATCAAGGCCCTTTCTTGATATTTGGTACTACAGAACTCCACTGCCTTCTGTAACAGTAATGAGCCCATACAGAGGAGAACTATTGCCTGCTGCACACTCAAAAGCTGAATTACTGCATTACAGAACCATCAACACAGAGAACAATAAACCTTCCCTACAAGGGACACTTCAATTTCTAGTTCCCTGCTAAGTTTTCTGCTTACTGCTGAAAACATGTTTGCCACCGGCATTCCTCTGATGCAAAGAGGAAGAGAAGATCTCTCTCTCCCCCTCTCACCCCCAACTTTAAAAGAATTTGCATCCTCAGTGAATTCAGCCTAAGGATTTTCTGGGTATATAAAAGCCCTAAATATATTTAGCTTCCTTGTGTCCATTCTGCTCTTGCTGGGCTGAGTGATTTGTGCTCATTCTAAGGCCAGGTCTACACTACCGCGGTAGTTCGACGGCTGGCAATCGAACTTCCGGGTTCGATTTATCGCGTCTGGTCTGGACGCGATAAATCGATCCCGGAAGCGCTCGCCGTCGACTGCGGTACTCCAGCTCGGCGAGAGGAGTACCGCGGAGTCGACGGGGAGCCTGCCTGCCGCGTGTGGACCGCGTCTGAACCGCGGTAAGTTCGAACTAAGGTATGTCGACTTCAGCTACGTTATTCACGTAGCTGAAGTTGCGTACCTTAGTTCGAATTTGGGGGTTAGTGTAGACCAGGCCTAAGTGATTTTGTTTGGACTGGTACTTGCAAGCAGACAGGGAGGAGGAAAGCAATACCTGCCTGGGAGGTGAACTGCACAGCCCTGTATGGCACGAACTCTGCCTCTGGAAAGGAGGGAATGGCTCCATAGAGGAATGCACCTCAGAAGCATGAAGAACTGCGTGCTTCTTATCATGCTCAGAGCGGCCAGGAGAGTGGGGAGGATGTGTCCCTAGAAGCTCAGCTCCTAGAGTCTCCAGTCCACCGTGTTATTTCTTCGTGACTGGAATCGGTGGGTTAGGCACCTAAGAACCTTTGTGAATTCGGGCCTGAACTCCCACGGATTTCAATAGGTGCCAAAATACCTTTAAAAGTCTGGCCCTAATGTTCAAGCCACAGCCCATTGAAGTCCATGACAATATTCCCATGGATTTTGCATCAGGCCCTTTGTCCCCTTGCTTGCAGCTGTGGACCAGCCATTAGAGTGGGATGCATAACACACACACTGAGCACAAGTCTATATGATGGATGAACAACATGCAAAAGCTTCCCATAAGCATCCAAAGCGTAGTGGCTTCTTGAAACTACCTGACCCTCCTTGTTCATTCAAGTCACGTGGAGATTTGAGTTACTCATTCTCTAACTGATGGAGGAAAATTAGTTGGCGAAGTAAAAATATTGCAGGATAACAAAGCTGTGAGTCAAAGATGAATTAAGGAAAATGACAATTAACCTAATGCAGGATGTATTTATGGAACGGTGAGTCATGGAGTAATATACAGCAACCCAATCTTGGGAAGTGTACTGCAGAGAATGACAAACGACTTGCAATTAATTACGCAAGAAACAGTGGCTGCTCTTGTGGAGCCCAATTCTGCAAGGTGCTGAAATCTGCCAACACCAATTGAGACCGAGGGGAGGTGAGAGCCCTCAGCAACTCATCCAGAAGAAAAGAGCTCAAGCCTCGATCTGGAGCACTCCACTCCCCAAAAGCACCGCGAATGTTACTGCATTGGCGGTTCAGAGGAGGAGAGAAAATAATAATTTTTAAAAATGGCTCTAACTAAAGTACTCACTGCTTAAGGGGAGGCAGTTTGATTTAGAGGACAAAGCACTAAATTGGGACACGTAAGAGCTGGGTTCTGTTCCTGGCTTGCTGGTTGAGCTTGAGCAAGTCCGTGCCTCAGTTTACCCACCTGTAAAATGGGGATAGTAACACTGACCTCCCTCAACAGATGAAAAACACAGGGTAAGAGCTAGTGATGGGCAAGCTTTATCCACCCCTATTTGGCCTAGAGAATGGGACAGGCTCTCTCACAGGATTTTTCATTTCACTCACTGTGTCCAACTGGCTGCTCGCTATCATGCTCCGACTGGCATATCCGAGTTCAGGATGATCTACCCCCAAATGTAGTTCATTGAGTCGGCTCTCATAATGTTATCGTTTCCCACCCTTCTCTTGAACTGCTCTGCCTCTTTTGCCTTTAGGTTCTGTCCCTCATTGGCAGTTACAACACTGCCCACTGCAGTATCAGCCAGTAGATATAGCGAACAGCTGCCTTTACCCTCGACCCAGATTATTAACGTTGATCAGACCTCACAGTGCTGAGCATGGCAAAGGGTTGGGAGGAGAGTGGGCAGTTCAGGCATGGACGGGAGAGGACTGGAGAATGCAGAAGACAGGAGAAGGAAGTACAGGGCGTAAGTGTGGGAAACATCAACATCGTAATGCTGGCCCGGCTTATTCCTTATGGATCCCTGCGACAAGTCAGAATGAACGCCTACTTTTGAAATGATGCCTTATCTGACCAACTCTCCATTAGACACAAACAGCTCTGAACGCATGCTACAATGATCACTTATTACTTTGGGAAGCTGGAGCTTTTTCAGAACCAGGGAGTTAAACTAGCTGTGTTACAAAAGTGCAACCTCTTCCCCGCCTTTCCCCGCCCCTACAAAATATTCCCCTGGAATATTTGCTAATGCTCAATGCAGATAAAACAGGTCACCTCAAAGAACACAGCCAAACAAACAGATTTACTGGGACATAGTAAGGCAGCTGGTAGATGTACCGTAAAATATGACAAAAAGAGAGGATGCTCTTTTAAAAAGTAATTTCCCAGGCAAATTTACAAGCAAACAGCATTTCAGGGGCTAAAAAAAGAGCAAGCACTTATGCAATGGGCCTCACAGGTTTGGAGTAGTGTTCCCTTATGACAATGAACTATTTAGACTAATAGTGTAATTACCATGGTACATCCTAGGGAATTATGCAAATGTACAAAAAGCGTGCATAAATAATTAGATTATGCAAAACCAGCTGCAGAGACATTTTTCATTTTAAATTTTTAAACTTTCATATCAAGCAAAATGATGTGCAGCTGGGTGGAGAAGAGTTAACTTTTTTCCCCCAAGTAAATGTTTGGTGTTTAGAAAAAGAGACTGCACAGCAAGATTAGGTGAGCGAGAAAGTGCGCGGTGAATGCACTAGCATAGGACTCAGTCAGTTCAGGGCTTAGCTCTGCCACAGATTGCAGGTGTGACCCTGGGAAATTCACTTAGTCTCTCTGTAAAATGGGGATAAGATCCCTCTTCTATTTCCTGAAGTGTTATGAGGATAAATACACTCCAGAAGTAGAGGTGCTCAGACATGATAGTAACAGGAGCCGTGTAACTACCATATAGATAGTAGAAAGGAAGTGTCACCTTGGGAATAGTGAAACTGAAATATATCTAGGAAAAACTTAAACAGAATGAATCTTTTTCTTTCATCAAACAGACCATTCGGCAGGCAGCGAGCAGGCCCCAGTCCTCCCTCCTGGGGGACGGCAGAGCAGAGACTCTGTCACCTTCCATCACAGGACGTGAGCCAAACATCCCCAACCAGCACTTAAAATTGCCAGGGAGTTGGTGTGGCTGCCATTCCCCCTCACACTTCACAGCTGCAAGCCGGCATGGCCTGCCAGCTAGGAAGAGGGTCTCCAGTGCCCACCGTGTGCCCTGCTAAATGTACACACTGCTAGACAAAACCCTAAGGTAGCCAGAAGGGTATGCCTAAGGGCCTGGTTCTTCTTTCAGTTACTATGGGAGAAGCCTTCTTGTAACCAAGGGCAGATTTGGTCCCCAAATATCTATAAGGCAGAGAGAGGTTGGTTTGACTGATACAAATATTCACAGAACAAGCCTCAACAATCAAAGTTTCAATCTTCACGTTTTGTGGCCCCCAGAAGTCCCGTGCAAACCTTCCACCGGGAGCGATCGTGACTGCAATGGGAGCTCTACCCACGAAGGGCTGGCTTTCTGTGTGGGAACTTGTGAGCCTGCTGTCCTTAAAGAAATGTAAGGGAAAATAAATTTGCCCACCTGATCCCAAGTCCACTGAAGTCAGTGGAAGGGCTCCCATTGCCTTCAATGGGTCTTGGAGGGTACTGGCGGGATGCTCTAAAAACCAGAACCCTCTACATTTAAACTCAGCTCAAGCATTCCAAGCCTGCTGCTTTCCATGTGACAAAGGGCGAGCCATAGACAATGTTGCCACTTGTAGACAACTTGAAAGGGGCTAATGGGAGGTGTACTGCCAAGTCTGTGATTTACATAGAGTTTGGTATTTCTGCAGGTGCACTGTTCATCATTTCAGCACATCCTATTGCTATGAAAAAAACCAAAATGTCATTAACCACGGTGATGTGATATAGGAGGTCGACACGTTTTGCTGTTTAAATTTAGGCTCCCAGGGTCGGACTCTACATCCCTATAGTCTCAGTGAAGTCAGTGGTGCATAGATATAACTGAAGGCAGAATTTGGCCCTGAAGTTTCTAGGTGCAGCCATATCCAAGCACATTACATATACTAATGAATTTGTCCTCACAACACTCCAGGAGGAGGAGCAGCGCTATTATCCTCATCTTACAGATGGGGAGCTGAGATACAGAAAGGCTAAGTGACTTGCCCAAGGTCATGCAGGAAGTCTGTGTCAGGGCTTTGTGAGACATACACGTTAGTTAATAGTCCTGGGTCAAAATTCTGCCCCCAGCTATGCCTGTGCATCCCCAATAGCAACTGCTGCAACCCACTTGAAGTCAGGCGGGTATATAAATTAATATAGCATTTGCCCCCCACCCTACCCCCCTGGAGTTTACAATTGCTCCCAGTTGTTCAAAGGTTCCCCTGGACATCCATTTTCCACGTGCAATCATGTTTTGCAGCGGTGAGACGGCATTTCAATAGATTACGTCCGGAAGGGCCTAGGTCTGAAAGTTTCATAACTGGAGCAGAGCTTCCCCAGACTTCTGGATTGTTTGGAAGAGAAATTTTGTCCTGACCCCTCTCTAGTGTTAAAGATACAATCTACACGGTCATATCCTTATCCAGCTGCCCAGCCAGCAACACGAAGTACCAGTATCATTTACCAGAATTCTCCCTCGGGTTTGGGTTAAGGTGCTATAAATGACAAACTGGATCTTTCCTTTTGTAGCAGGACATCTGAATCTCTGTTGGCTTCATCTCCTTATCCTAGGTTTACAGGAGGAATTTTAATGTTAGTGTATCAATAGGGCGGTGTACTGGCTACTGGGTATTTTAACTACTGCCCTCTACTGGATGGAATCAGAACTGCTCCTCTATCTTATAGGCCGTAAGAATGAGCAGAGATTCTCTTTTAGCTCCTGTGATAGACGCCTGTGGTTGTAGAACAGCAGAATCTATCATTGCTGTCTGCAAAGTTCTGAGTGGCCAAGATACGCAGTAGAGGTACAGGCATGCAAACCCAGGTAGTATTTGCCTGTTTGTTACAATGTTTTCTCTGGCTTCCTCCACATGCTAACCGGAGGCCCCATTCTAAGCAGCCAATGAAGGAGACAGCTGTTACTACTGCATTATTACATGCACAGCCAAAATCCACACTTGTTTTCGTGTGGTTGGCTAAAGAACATTGCCAATATTTATTATTACATTGCTCTTTATCTTCTCAGGGTTAGAGTGGTGGGAATAATGGCTTTTTCAGTTCATTGGTAACTTTAAAAAAGTTTTACAACATTCCATTTTGGGTCAAATGAAACATTTTGTTCCGCCAAAATCAAAGCATTTCATTTTAATTTTAACCTTCTTAAAACTTTTTGAATTTTTTTTTTAAATAAGATTCAAGGATATTTTGAAACTAAAAGTAGTTTTAATCTGAAAATCAACGTTTCCATTTTTTTTTTCAGAATTTTTGTTTCTTCCCTCCCCCCCAAAACGAACAATTCAGTAAAACTGACAAATTCGTGAAATATTTCAGTGTGAATGAATCTGTATTTTTCATGCACACACACACACACACACACACACAAAATTTGGCCAAAAACTCACTCAGCTCTACTCAGGGCCATATTCTGGCCTCAGTTACATCGAAGCAACATCATGGAAGACAGCCATTGAAAGGAAAGATGAGTTTGTGGTTGAGGTTCTGAACTGGATTTCAAGAGCTATCAAACATTGGCTCTTCCACAAACTTTCTACGTGACCCTGGGCAAGTTTCTTCATCTCTGTGTGTCTCAGTTGCCTCTTTTAGAAGTTAAGCTACTATTACTTGCTTTCTCCTATCCTTTGTCTGTCTTGCCATTTGGAATGCAAGACCTCAGGGCAGGGACTGTTTTCAAGTGCGTTTATGTACAGCACCTGACCCAGTGGAGTTATGAACTTGGCATCATTGATAATATGATCTGAAATATGCAAGAGAGAAAAGTAAAGCTGCCTTGGATTATTCCCTGATATTTGCCTTGAGAGCCCAACACAGTCACAAGCTAGAAAATGAAGCTCACCATATGTCTTAACTTTATCTAGGTCATTTCCACAGATTTCAGTGGAAATCATGCAGGAATAGTGCAGTGTAATTCTTTCAGAATTCACCCTCTAAACAGTAACAATATGGTCCAAACATAACTTGTAATAGGATCTGGGAGGACATATTCAAGTGATCTTCTAGGGGAGACAACTAGGTGTCTCTGTCCTAGCTTCACTCCTAGAAATTCACCAGAAAATAAGTCCTATTCCGTAGTCATAACCAGTATTGTGAAAGTGCCAGTGGGTCTTGGCAACATGGACACTAAATCAGGTCGACACAATATGTGATTAAGAAAATTCATTGCAAAGTCATCATCAATATTTGCAACTACCAGTCCTCTCTCTCCATCCTTTGTGGAGAGAGCTTCCTTTAACCCAGCACTGGAGAAGAAATGAAGACTCATGAATTTCACTAGGGTCCTTGTTTGCCAGGCCACTTTATTAACCCAGGAGGTGTTCAGATACTATGGCGGTGGACGCTGCTACAAAACATTAAGATAGTTAAAGACAGTGAGCCTAGTCCTTCATGGCCTTGCACTTTGTGTAGCTGTTTGCACCTCCGCAGAGTGAGTGCGAAGAACAATCAGAGGGAGAATTCGGATTTAGCTATGTTTTACATAGCTGCATGCGACTCCACAAGGGCATCCGAGAATCAGACCCACCCTAGGGGAGTTACAACTCAGTAAAAATCTTTGGAGCAAGGACCTTCTTTTTGTGCTGTGTTTGTACAGCACCTAGCACAATGAGGTGCTGGTCCGTGACCAGGACTCCAGGGCACTACAGTAATAATTAATAGTCACCTGGTCCTTTATAGAACAGAACATCTTCACCAAAGGTCCACCCCACCCGGAGATGCATCATGCTACAATAGTCACTCCCCAACACGGTACAAATCCGTGTTCCCTGACCAGCTAGTCACCAGTTAGAAACAACTCACTTCCTATAAAAGTGACATGAGGCAAAAGGATGCAGCAGTGGATTACCACTCATGCCCTTGCTTGACTAATTATTTCAGCATCATTTGTTTTCATGACTCGTAGTAACTTGATGAGTTATCATGCATACCATTTACTGTTCAAAACACAGTGGCAACCTCTCTTGGACCATCAGCTCCAGAGTGGCTGATTTCAAAGCATGTTAATCCAAACAGCATAATGTCCATCCTATGCCATGGTTTCAAATTTGTGAGTATTTGGATTTAGGAATCTTAAGGTGGGATTTTCAAAAGAAGCTAAGGAATTGGGTGCTTAAATCCCTTAGACTCCTTTGAACAATCCCAGACTTTGGTAAGTCCTGGGTCTGGGGAGAAGATAATTTGCCAATTAGTGGGCAACAAGTTAGGAAATTAAATATATACCCCTCTTACCTGCCTCCATAAGTTGACATTGCTGGCCAAAGACCTGTGAGAAAGTAACAGGGCCTGCAGCAGAGTTGGAGGTCACTGGTAAAGCATCCATGGCTCTCTTAGGGTCCTTCGTGTTAGTCATGTGACACAATCCAGAACCCTTGAAGAAGTTTCCTGTTCCCCCACGGTCCCAGATCGAGAACCTGGATGGATCGGAGAAGATGACCACCACCTGGCTAGGTAACTTGTTCTCAGTGCCCAAGGTTCTTCCCCTGCTTTTTCAAAGAAAGGACCACCACCACCTGCTGTTTTCACTCAGGTGTCATCTGTATTTGGAATGAGGCTAACCTTCTCTCTTCAGGAGCTGCTGTACCTGTTTTAACCAGTTCCAAGGGCCTCAGACATAAACCAGAGAGTTAAAAAAAAAAGATAGGTATTAATTAACTCCCCCCCCTTCTTGGGGTGACTGCAGTAGTTGTAGGAAATGTGCAAGTTTCTCCCCAGAGCAGTCGTGTGCTCATTCGACTTCAGTGTCTAATTGTGTGATTAGCTTGTCCGTGAGCTTTGGCACATTTCCACGTGAGGACCATGAAGGGAGTTTTCCCAGTGGTTTAGTAACTGGTCTTGCTAGGGGTATTAAGCCTTAATCATTTCAGTCTGCTAGGTGGACACGCAAAGATCCTTTCATCGACTCCTGGCTGCAAGATCCAGTGAGGTTTGTTACCAGGAAGATCTGTCAGTCTGTCCAGCTTTTATGTCTGGACTTCACAGTCAGCAGGTGATCACAGAATGAAATAGTCTTTTCAGCTGATCAAGTCAGTGCCAGAACAGTGCTTCGGGGAACCTTCCACCTGCAGCAGTCTACCGAAGATGGTCTCCTTCCTCTCCAGATGGTCTGATTGAATTTCTCTGTCTCCCTTCCTGAATCCAGTAGCAGTCTGCAGCAGGCAGCCTCTGCTGTCACGGATTGTATTGGCTCTTGGCGTTAGTCCCTGGTTAATTCCTTCACTACAGATCTGCCTCTCTCTTTTCCCCAGCCAAACAGGCAAGTGGGAGGAGATTGGAGCCAGCGTTAAATAACATTTCCTCTGACCTGCTGCAGTGTCCCCACCTCTGTTCTGCGATGCAAAGGCTGTTCCTTGGAGTCATCCTGGAAGTGCTAACTCAGCCAGGCAGGAGAAAGCTGGTTGCTTTAACCCTCTCGTGCCCATCTGCAATTGTCAGGGATCAAAGTCCAAGAGAAAGGGGGAAAGATGGTGAGGGATGAGTTGTGTACACACGTATTTTTAACGCCGGCTGTTCTGTCACAATCAGGATGATAGCAGCTGCTGTCTCAATTATTTCAATGTAAAGTAGCAAGGAAGGCCATTTCCATGGAAAAGGGACCAAGTGTTAACTCCCAGCAGCATCTGCGACAGCGGATTCATCTTTATTTTAAAAATCCCATCTGGCGACGCAAAGGATGCTAACTTTAGAGAGCGCTGCATGATTTTATCCTTAGTGAGTCACAGGCGCCGTCTTTGGGAATTCTGCGGGGAAGAAGAACCGACAAATCAGGATGAAAACAAACACTGCAACCTAAGCAGGACTATGAAACGGTAACACATAGCATGATGGGCCAGGGTGGGCAGCGCACTTAAGTGTGCAAAAGGGCCTTAAAGTTGATGTCTGGCTGGTTCCCATGTGCTGTACGAGAAGAGCACAAGGGTTGGCTAACTTGCCTATCTAAGGCACTGAGATGGCCCCCCACTATTGTGTCTGAGCACCACAGTCTTTAATGCATTTATCCTCACAACATGCCCGGGAGGTTGGAAAGTATTTATGCCCATTTTACAGATGGGAACGGAGGCACAGAAAATAAGTGCCTGCTTACTGTCACACTGGAAATCTGTGTCAAAGCAAAGGAATTTAACCCAGTTTTCCCAAGTCCCAGCCCAATGCTATAGGGTTGCCAGGTGCTCAGTTTTTACGTCTGACCAGACACCAAAAGTCCAGTTACCGCAGGATAGGGGAGGCACTGGGTCATCAACCCACACCAGCCCCTGCTAAGCTGGGGGCTGCCTCCTACCTATAGGCAGGCTCCTTGTCAGGCTGCAGTAGCTCCCATATCAGCCCTGAAGCAGAGCTTGGCTCAGGGGCGGGGGGAGGGGGGGGGGAGACACAGGTGCTGGAACTCGGGGTGCTGCCGCACACCCCTGGCTTGAAGTGGTTTCCATCTTATACAGGCTTTACAGTTCGGTTCAATGGCTCTCAGCACCCACACAGTACAAATTATTCTAGCATCCTGGTGGGGGTGGGGGAAGGAAGAAAGGTGGAGAGGCTCCAGTGAGCGATGGTGGGGGGGGCGCAGAGGAGCGAGCGATGGGGTCAGGGCTTTGGGGGTGAAGAGGTGGGGCAAGGCCTCAGGGGTTTGGTTACCAGCAATTAGAAAGGTGGCAACCCTATGCTCCAAGGAGAGGGGAGGCAGAGGGCTGGCACCCCCACGATGGAAATATTGTAAACTCATGCAGGCTCGGGGAGTGGGGAGCGTGGAAGTGAGAGTGAGAACCTGAGGGACTGGAATAGTCACTGCAGGATCTGGACAGGGAGCAGGACCCGGAGGGGCTGGAGTGGGCCTGGAAGCAGGTAGAAACCCCCGGAACCTTCCTTCGCAGCCTGGAGACAGTGGCACCCTTTGCCCTGCCCCCCCCTCCCCCGACTCCAGAGGCTCAGTACCTCCCCTCATTCCTGCCACCTCTTCCTGTCCCCTCGTCCCAGCACCATCCCCCCTGAGACAGCCACAAGCAGCTAAACCAGAGGTGGGCAAACTACAGCCCATGGGCCACATCCAGCCCGCGGGACCGTCCTGCCCGGCCCTTGAGCTCCCGACCAGGGAGACTAGCCCCCAACCCCTCCCCTGCTGTCCCCCCTCTCCCGCAGCCTCAGCTCGCCGTACCGCCAGCGCTCTGGGCGGCGCGTTCCTGCCGGGCAGCGTGGCTGTGAGAGCCGCCGGCCTGTCCCGGTGCTCTAGACTGTGCCACGGCGTGGCTGGCTCCGGCCGGGCGGCGCGGCTGCCAGTCCTGGTGCTCTGAGCGGCATGGTAAGGGGGCAGGGGGGTTGGATAAGGGGCAGGGGGTCCCAGACAGTCAGGGGACAGGGGGCTGTTGGATAGGCATGGGAGTCCCGAGGGGGCCTGTCAAAGGGCGGGGGTGTGGATAGGGGAAGGGGCAATCAGAGGACAGGGGGGATTGGATAGGGGTTGGGGTCCGAGGGGGGCAGTTAGGGGCAGGGGGGTTTCAGGAGGGGGCGGTCAGGGGACAAGGAGCAAGGGGGGGTTGGATGGGTTGAGGGTTCTGAGGGGGGAAGTCAGGGGGCAGATAGGGGGCATGAGCCAGGCTGTTTGGGGAGGCACAGCCTTCCCTAACCATCCCTCCATACAGTTTTGGAACCCCGATGTGGCCCTCAGGCCAAAAAGTTTGCCCACCCCCGAGCTAAACAGAGCCATGGATCAAAGGTACACATCCAATTCTGCCAGCTATGCTCCCTTTTCCCTGCTAGGCCAGAAACTGGCAGACTGAGATGAGTGGTTGAAGAGCCTCTTGGCTGGCTCTGTGCTAGGTAAGGCTAAAGGTTCCCTGTTACACTGGGGTGATCCTCCCCGAGCCGGTTCAAACGGCATGTTTTGCCCAGTTTGAATTAACTTACGGCGAAACCCCAACAAAGGGCCTATTGCTTGACATGGTTATAAACACTACAAACTTCGGGCCAAATTCCGTTCTCTGGTGTGAGTGCACCTCCCTCTCCCCGCCCGCACTGCAAGGAGGAGAGCAGAATTTGGCCTGTTTACTACAGTTGCCTTAGTCAGTGTGGCAATTTATTACAGCTCCCCCACAAATAAAATAGATTCTTTTCCCACCATTTTTCACAGCAGCACACAGCCTAAGGATTCAGGGTGGTGGCAGGGGGTAGTTGGCGGAGATGATCCGTCCATACGCACCCATTTCGTTTGAACGCATTTCTATAAAGTGAGCAGCTTGTTCCTTTCAACCCGAGTGCCTAGTTTACATTTTCCAGGCAATCTTCACAAGGTCCAGGGCTACAGACGTAATATATTTGTAATGCCTCACTCATCCATCACCCTCAACGTGCTTTAGAAAGAAGGCAACTAGCCTTGTCCACATCTCGCATATGGGGAAACCTAGGCACAGAGAGAGAAGTGACTGTCACAAGGTCAACAAATAAGCAAACAACAGAGTCAGGAATAGAACTTCACGTTCCCCAGTGCCAGGACCCAGCCCTACCTACTAGACTACGCTGCCTTCCTAAAAATGAAACCAGAGTCCCCTTACCATTTCTAGTTCCTCCAGGGAAAAAGGGCCCCTCACTACAGGTTTCATAGGGCCGGGGAGGCCAGCGGTGTCTCTGAGTTGGATTATGGGAGAAATTAGCATTGGGACAGACGACTGTCCTGGAGTCAAGGTAGCTCCCATCCCCCTGCCTAGTATGTTTTTGCTGCTGGAATATTTGGGGCTGCAGTAATGTGATTTCGGGTCAGGTCCCCCGTGTTCCAGTCAATACCAGAGATGGACTAAAGGTGGTTTGCAAGAGTTGAAATACAGCTGAACATGGGCTGCGAGTGTTTTAATAATCACTTTGCTTGGCATGAACCCTTCTTCCATAGTAGAACATTATAGGCTGAACAAGAGAAGAGCCTGAAGCAAAACCTTGTCTTCAAACTGCAACAGGCCACCACCGGAGCACCTCCTTGTGGCCTAAGGTCACTGTGCAGGCAACCTGCCTCAGTTACCCTTTTTGGGTTCCTCAAGAACGCCACATTGCAGCACAACAGTAATTAAAACATTCCCCTGCTGGGGTCTAGTTGATTTAGTCCCTACACACACTGATCCTCTAAACTCCAACCTCATGCCCACGTCTCTCTCCTTGAACCAGAACAAACCCCCAGCCCTCCTTCCTGGAGCTGGGTTCAGTCCCTTTCCTCCCTGCAGGAGCCAATCGGGCTCGGTGCTCTCCCGCAGCCTGCTGCTCTTTGCAGCTTCTCAGAAGAATGGCCAGACTGGGTCAGACCAATGGTCCATTTGGCCACTCTCCTGTCCTCCGACAGTGGCCAGGTGCTTCAGAGGGAACAAACAGAACAGGTAATTCTCAAGTGATCCATCCATCCCCTGTCATCCACTCCCAGCTTCTGGCAGTCAGGGGGTTAGGGACACAAGGAGTATGGGATTGCATCCCTGACCATCTTGGCTAATAGCCACTGATGGACCTATCCTCCCTGCACTTACCTAGTTGTTTTTTGAACCCCATTATAGTTTTACCCTTCACAACATCCCCTGGCAAGGAGTTCCACAGATTGACTGTTCATATAGGAGTCTTCTAGCTTTCTGGTACATCTTCCTCTTCCTATTTCCCTTTCACTCTTTATAGAGATGGGCTTCCCTCTATCAAGCCCCATCAAGGCTATTAATGAGGCACAGGTGGGCTGGACCAGTTCCCTCATAAAGGGTCCTTCCACCCTGTGACACTAACACTGCAAGCTTTGGGGACTTTTACACTTGTGAGAAGTCATGAGGCATGTTCTACCTGAGCCAAACATCCTCATGGGGGATGCTGCAGCTGGAAGAAGGCAGATGTGTTGTACAGTCTTCTGGGGACCTGGTGACAGGTTTGTCCCTAAATAAAATATTGTTACCCCTTTGGGGCTGAGGGTAGCCAATATTTGGAGTCTTATAGGTTGGTTTTGTTTAGGAGGAGAAATTGATGAGTCAGGTATGTCTCTGATGTGATAGTTTCATTACAAAGAACGGATGACATCCTGTTTCCGTGCACACAGAAGGAGTCAAACAGGAGACAAGTATCAAAGGGGTGGCCGTGTTAGTCTGGATCTGTAAAAGCAACAAAGAGTCCTGTGGCACCTTATAGACTAACAGACGTATAGGAGCATGAGCTTTCGTGGGTGAATACCCACTTCTTCGGATGCATGTAGTGGAAATTTGCAGGGGCAGGTATAAATATGCAAGCAAGAGTGAGTAAGGCTAGAGATAACGAGGTTAGTTTAATCAGGGAGGATGAGGCCCTCTTCTAGCAGTTGAGGTGTGAACACCAAGGGAGAAGAAACTGCTTTTGTAGTTGGCTAGCCATTCACAGTCTTTGTTTAATCCTGAAACAGGAGACAGTTTCTGTACTCAATATTTCAGCCTCTTTTTTTTCCAGCCAGCACTCTTCCCAAAGAGCTCTCCTTGAGGGTCATTTTACACGTGCTTCCATCACACACGCTCACAGCTCCAAATAATGCTCAGCACCCAGTGAAACTTCTCCACCCCAAAAGCTCAGCTCTTGAGTCACCTCCTTTGTGGCCTGCGTCTGGGGGGGTAGCTCTTACTGCTTCACTATGAAAGGAGCTTAACTGCTTCTTCCATTTATCCTGAACAACGGGTGGCTGTTACAGCCGCCAGCTTCAACAAGGTTTCCCCAAACTCCCCCATATTACAGTATCTTCCTAAGGCTAAAGTCCAGCACAGCATAACTCACATCCACTACTGCTGCAGGCTGCGATCCAGTCTGCGTTAGCAGTGGGGGAGTTTAGGGTAAAGGCCCCAGTTCTGTTCCCATGGCAGGCAGTGGAGTTTGTTTATTTTGCAGACTTCAAAACGAGCTGGCTCGGCCCCAGCTAGGTTTTCCCCTTGAGACTGGTTCATGTGAAAGCATGTTACACTGACAAATGACTTCTGCAGTATCAGGGGACTGTGCCCTGGAGATTAAGGGAGAGGATGGGGAGGCATGTGATCTGGGTTCTATTTCCAACTCTTCCACAGGCTCATTGGGTGACCTTGGGTGGGCCACTTGACCTTTCTGTGCCTCAGTTTCCCCTTCTGCAAAATGGGAATCAAAATGCTCAACTGCACAGGGCTGTTGTAGGGACAAATGCATTAATATGTGTAAAAAAATGGCTTCACTACTTCAAATGGCAGGTGTTGGAGCAGTTCAAAGTTCAGCGGGGGCAGTGGATAGGATGCCCAAAATAGGCAAAAAAAAAAATTTGAATTTCAAAATACAACCAAAAAAAGTTAAAAAAAAAAAAAGGAGGGGGCCGAGGGGAAAATTTTAAGTATTGGGTTCAATTTTCATATTTGAACAATTTCAGATTTTTAATGTAGAAAAATACACAAGAAAAGTTTGTGGGGGTTTTGCCCTCCCCTTCTCTCTTAAAAAGGTGTAATTCGCCCTAATGGCTCCAAAGGCAACGAAAAGCAAGACAAAAGAGTTTAAGAAGCATTTACGGTGCATGTCTTAAGAGCTGGGCGGGAGGTGGGACTGAATCTGGAAGAGATTCCTCTCACGCCAAGAAGGGACTATGTTAAGTTGAAATTGTAGGATATGAGAGATTGTTAGAGGTGGTGTTAACCCAGTTTGTATGATGGGGTATGTTGGTGGGTGAAGACAAAAGAACGTATGCTGCAGAAGGCTGGGACGCTGGATGGAAGCTGCACCCGGACTGCTTGTTTGGAACCTTGGAGGCTTGGAATTTGAAGGGGCATTGCCCGGCTTCTGGCTGGGGCGGGGAGCAGGATCACAGAGAGGTTCTGGGAGCTAGATGGTGACCAGGAAGGGAAACTCTGCCAGGCTTTCCCTCTGGACCTAGAAGGGCTACTGAATGCTATTGTTATGTTTAAGCTGGTTAAATAAAAGTGTTGAGGCTTTTCAAACCCAGAAGTCAGAAGGTGTCGTCAGTGGGTGGGTTTTGAAGAGAAACGTGCAGGGCCCATCAAAGAGTTAGGAAAAGCAGCCAGAATTGCCCACTATTCACAGGCAAGTATCCTGAAAGGGGTAAGAAGGCTGTGGGATCTGGGCTTGCATCCTGCATTGTGGACCTGGGTTTACAGTTGCTGGACCCGGGTCTCTCAGCTGTGCTAATACGGTGATACTCTACTACACAGACCTTCTGACGCAGGTGTGCAACTTGACCTGCGTCCACACTGCAAAACGACAGGGCTTAGACCAGAGTCACAGTGGGGTTCTGGCTCTGACCCACCCCTGTAACAAGATCCTAGGCCCTAGATCCTGAGTTCCTGCTGACCCAAGTCAGACTGATTTGTGTGCATGCAGAAGGGGGGCTGAATCAGAGTCTAGTTTATGGTGCAGTGTAGACACACCCTTAAAGGTGTAAGAGGACTGTACTGGCACCCACAGACACCAGTGTGGAACAAAGTGCGGGCCCAGAAAGGGGCAGATCATGACAGCAGTGTTCAGATACACGGACTAACATCTCGCTGTTGTTTCGATTTCTGGTGTGTGCCTTGGGGCTGCAGAAGTGGGGAAGACAGCAGTCCTGCCACCATATTCGAGTCACTAAGGAGCAGAGCTTAACGTTTGCGTGTGGTGTACTGTGTGTATACACACACCGTCACGCTCCTTGCAAGCTGGGCGGCTGCGCTTCATTTAACATCATTGTTCGCCGCTTACAGTAATCAGATCAAGTCAGTACATGGCTCTGAAACACGTCACAAACACAATGAGATCTCTACTGCACATTGATTGGAAAGCAGGGTACATTCACTGCATCAACTTCCTCCTTGCCCAGACAGACACCAGGGACATGCTGAAAGCAGTGTGGCAGGGTCGGGAGGTACAGCATCTTTATTCAGAACAGCAGTGTGGCACACGACCAGAAAGGGTTAAACATCTTGGGGGATAAATGATTCAAATTCAACCCTTAAAAACATATGCGTACATAATGTTTGTGTATGTACATGTATATTGGTAGTGGTCAACAATGTAATCAAACAGTCCCTGTCTATGCCGTATTCTGTTAATTCAGATATCAAAAGAACATCTTAACATTTAAATCAACTGTAAACATAGGATATCGCTGTATTCATCCCTCTTTGACATGTATAGCAAATCATCTGCCAATGGTGGGAAAATCTGTGTGAGCAATTACTGGCGATGCTTAGGAAATGAGTGCCTATTGTTCACCCAAGGACCCTGAAACTATATTAAAAATGGCTTGGACCCTGATCCTGTCATCTGAGACCTGCTTGAGGTTTCATGCAGAGAAGCCTAAGCCACCAAGACTAAGATCTGAGTCCTGAGTGGACCACCCTGAATTTAAAATTTTATTAAGATGATGTTAAAAAAAATTGTGAACAGAGTTTGAGCATAGAAGTTTCTGGTTATCAGGGAATAACATACAGATTATCGAGGGTGCAAAGTTTGGTTTAAGATCAGGTGGCATGAGGAATACATAATCTGCAATATCCCCGATTGGGGGTAAAAGGTTGATGAGACAAAGTACAGACATTGAGATATGAGGGTATAAAATTCATAGAGTGATTGTGTTCGGGTGTGGAGTATAATGAGTGGATATGATGATGAGGATGGATTGACCCTCATTTGGTGAGATTTAATGTTTAGGGAGTTTATGGTTCCAGTTCATATGATCCAACGGAGAAGGTCACTTGGTCCCTTTCTCGTAGTGGGAGAACGATGTCACTTTGGCTCACGCCTCCTGTTACTGTCGGTGGCCGGTGATGTGCTCGAGGGACTATAACCTATGGACTATTTCTTAAAGAACTCTTTGCAACTACAAAGCTCACCATCTCTGCTATGAATCTGAATCTCAAGATTGACTCGTGTCTGTATGTACACTGATCTTTTAACCATACTCTCTCTCTTTTCTTTTTAAATAATTTTTAGTTTAGTTAATAAGAATTGGCTGTAAGCATATATTTGGGTAAGATCTGGAATATTCATTAACCTGGGAGATAATGTGTCTGATCCTTTGGGATTGGTAGAACCTTTTTTATATGATGAATAAGATTTTCAGAAATCCTCATCATATTTGACTTGGGTATCTGGGGGAGGCCTGAGGCTGGGTTACTTTAAGGGAACTGTGTTGTTGGCTTCTGGATAACCAGTAAGGTGTTATAGAAGCTGTTTTGGTGCTGGCTTGGCAAATCTAGTATTGGAACCAGCTTTGGGGATTGTCTGCCCCATTCTTTGCAGTTCACCCTAATTGAGTGACCTTAGCTGGCTCCCCTAAGATTCCGGTCACAAGCAGGGTAAGATAATGCAAGTGCATTTTGCTCTGTAGAGATGTATATCACAGGGCTTGGATGGCCCTATAAAGGAGTAATGTTTTTTCGGTGACCTTCCTGTGAGCTATAGGTTTCATTACAGCTGCCTGAACTTTTCCCACACACCCGATGGCTCAAGGGTTCTGTTCTCAATTCAGCATAAGCTTAGGAGGTTCCATCCCCCAGACAGCAAGTGTGAAAAATCAGGGGTGGGGTGGGGGTAATAGGTGCCTATATAAGACAAAGCCCCAAATATCAGGACTGTCCCTATAAAATCAGGACATCCGGTCACCCAGTGCCTCAGTTCCCCCCTCTGTACAATGTCTGTATTAACATCTTAGCAATGGAGTTGAGGTTTAATTAGTGTGTGCAAAAGTGTTTTGAGAGCTCCACATATTATAAAGGTGTAAATGTTTTGATTATTTTTTAGTAGCAGGGGATATGTCTTCCAGCTGCGTCTAGAGTAGATTTCAGGCATTCTACCACCCCCGTTATGCATTTTGAGGCGAACACAATTACTGAAACAGGCTGCATCTCGCTACCTCCCACAACTTCACTGCATGGAACCATAAACCGAAGCAAAGAGCCTACTGCTTCAAATGGTAAATTCTGCTCAAGGACCAAGGTGTAAATTTCACTCCTGCCTTTATTGGTCTCTTGCTGACACTAAAAAGCCTCTGTCAGAAACACTCTTACCCCTCAGATCACCTCTGCTAATGACTTGGTAGGTGCTCTGAATTTAGAATAAGTTTGGCTTAATTCTGAACCTATTTGAATATTGTGGATTCAAGAGTTCAGCTCACATTGGACATTAATTAGGAGAGACGTATTAGGGCTGCTCTATAAAGGCCGTGCATCTGAAAAAAAGACTGAAAATAAACAGTAGCAGAGGGGGGGGGGAAATCTAATAAAACTACCAGGGACAAATAAGACAGAGGCATCAGAGGAAGGCAGCGGAGGAAGAGAAAATACAGAGGGGAAATTTTTCAAAGGCACAAAGGGCGGTTACCTGCCCGACTCATTAAAAGGCCGTTGTTCAGCTGTTTCGGTGACCAAAGCCAAGGAAAACATACATTGTTTTGCCCAATGTTAAAAAAAATGCTGATGGCCTTTTCTTGCATTAACTTTAGTATCACTATGCTTTGGATCAGGGGACTTCAAATTTGGCAGGAGGGTGGCTTGTATGGCAGGTAGGTGCCTTTTGCCTTCCCTGTGCAATCTTAATTCATCCCCCCTGTGCATATGCATTAAATCAGGGGTGGCCAACTTGTGGCTCCAGAGGTTAATATGTGGCTTCTTGCATAGGCACCGACTCCGGAACGAGCTACAGGCGCCAACTTTCCAATGTGCCGGGGGGTGCTCACTGCTCAACCCCTGGCTCTGCCCCAGGTCCCAGCCCCACTCCACTCCTTCCCCCAAGGTCCCCGCCCCTTCCCCTGAGTCTGCCACACCCTTGCTCCTCTTCCTCCCCCCCCCCCGCTTCCTGCACACCACAAAACAGCTGATCACGGCAGGTGGGAGGCGCAGAGATGGAGGGTTAGGTGCTGATCGGTGGTGCTTCTGGCAGGTGGGAGAGGCGGGGGGGGGGAAAAGAGCTGACAGGGGGCTGCTGACCTGTTACTGTGGCTCTTTGACAATGCACATTGGTAAATTCTGGTTCCTTCTCAGGCGCAGGTTGGCCACCCCTGCATTAAATGATAGTCTTTAGTTACGTGATCAAATACGTTTTTTCCCCCAGGACCCCTGCCTTATTCAGTGCACAGAATGGAGCATGCTCATTGAACGAGCAGCTAGTCAATATTTTTGTTTTCTTGTTCAGCATCTGACCCTGGGTGTTATTCACTGCACACACTTCAAATTCTGCTATGAAGACAGAAGTATTCATTTCCCCCCCGGCTCTTCTGTGGTGCTCTGCCCTAGAGCATCTGAGTCTTCACAAAGATTAATGTATTTTTACAACACGCCTGCACGATAAGGGCCAATTATTATCCCCAAGCTACAGCTGGGGAAACAAAGCTCAGAAAAGTTAAAAGTCAGACGTATCCAGTAACTTTGGGTGCTCAAGTTTAGTCCCTAGGACCTGAATTTTTCACAGTATTTAGCATTATATAGCACTAAAGCACCGTTCCCACTGGCTTCAGCTGCAGCTATGAATGCTTGGTGCTTCTGCAAATCAGCCCCCCACCCCACCTCCAAGATCTCACCCCGGGCACCCAGAAAGCAAGGCGTATACTATTAGTGACCACCTCTGAAAAGTTTGGCTTAAGTGACTTGCCTAGCAACACACAGCAACTGTGGGCAGATACAGGGACGGATGCCAGTTCTCCAGCACAGCATTCAACAGTCTTAAACTTGAGACCCTCCTTTCTCTTCCTACAGTCCCTCAGCCATTGTCCACCTTCCAGCTTCTGCAGCAAATGAAGCAGGGGGTCCCATCCTGCTTTCATCCCCAGAGCAGGTCCATTCTGTGCACTGAATGGGACATAGGTCCTGTGTGAAAAACAGTATGTGAGCGTGTCGTTAAAGCTATTGTAACACAAGGGGTGTATGTGCATGAGTATTAAAGTTGCACAGACCCTAATTTTGTTTTTTCCTAACTTTGGCGTGCTTGACTTTGCAACTGTAATGCTTTTTTAATGTAATTTGAGTGTGGGTAGTTACATACAGCCCCCCATTTTGTGTGCTGTATGTACACACTGCATCCATTTGAGTGCGCCAAGCTTTTGGGGTATATCGATCCCCAATATAGAGCAATGACATCCCTGAATCTAGAAAACAGTCTCTTAAAATAATTACTGAAACCAGTTGTCCCACGGGTAACAAGAATTTTCAAGCATGTTTTATGTCCTTTAGAAACAGCTCGGGAGGGTTGCTATTTCCAAACCCCATGGGATTCCCCCATCCCGATTTTAACAATCTTTTTGCTTAGCTAAGCAGTGAAAAGCTTCCAAACTTCAGCAATTGAATGTTAGAAGTCAAGCTCCTCCCGTTCGATGGCCTCAGTGCTTCCGGACGCTGAGCCCTGCAAGCCTGCAAAGTGGCTGCGAGAGCTGTGCAAATCGTTGACTTGTCGGTGTGCTGGTTAACGCCAAACGTTTTTCGTTTGTGTTCTGTGCTCAGTGAAAACTCAAAAAAAATCATTTTGATTTGGGACGTTTTCATTTTTTTTTTTTTTTATTAACAGCAAAGGAAATTGAGAAAAGTCATTCCTTTAGTCATAGTCATAAACAAACTAGGGAAATACAACCTAGATGGAGCTACTATAAGGTGGGTGCAAAACTGGTTGGAAAAATCGTTCCCAGAGAGTAATCATCAGTGGTTCACAGTCATGCTGGAAGGGCATATCAAATGGGGTCCCGCAGGGATTGGTTCTGGGTCTGCTTCTGTTCAATATCTTCATCAATGATTTAGATAATTGCATAGAGAGGACACTTATAAAGTTTGCAGATGATACCAAGCTGGGAGGGGTTGCAAGTACTTTGGAAGATAGGATTAAAATTCAAAATAATCTGGACAAACTGGAGAAATGATCTGAAGTAAATAGGATGAAATTCAATAAGAACAAATGCCAAGTACTCCACTTAGGAAGGAACAATCAGTTGTACACATACAAAATGAGAAATGACTACCTAGGAAGGAGTACTGCAGAAAGGGATCTAGGGGTCATAGTGGATCACAAGCTAAATATGAGTCAACAGTGTGACGCTGTTGCAAAAAAAACAAACCTCATTCTGGGATGTATTAGCGGGAGTATTGTAAGCAAGACACGGGAAGTAATTCTTCCACTCCACTCTGTGCTCATTAGGCCTCAACTGGAGTATCATGTCCAGTTCTGGGCGCCACATTTCAGGAAAGATGTGGACAAATTGGAGAGGGTCCAGAGAAGAGCAACAAAAATGATTAAAGGTCTAGAAAACACGATCTATGAGGGAAGATTGAAACAATTGGGTTTGTTTAGTCTGGAGAAGAGAAGACAGAGGGGACATGATAACAGTTTTCAAGTACATAAAAGGTTGTTACATGGAGGAGGGAGAAAAATTGTTCTTCTAGGAAAAACTTCTTAACTGTCAGGGTGGTTAAGCACTGGAATAAATTGCCTAGGGAGGTGGTGGGATCTCCATCATTGGGGATTTTTAAGACCAGGTTGGACAAACACCTGTCAGGGATGGTCTAGATAATACTTAGTCCTGCCTTGAGTGCAGGGGACTGGACTTTTATGACTCACAAAACCACCATAGAAATAGGTGACAGTAGTGCTGTCTTTAGCCCTATAGCCAAGTTAATATCCCTGCTCTGAATCATCCACGGAAGGGCTCAACCCTCAGTCGTCCCATATAGTAGGGGAGTGCTGTAACCATAGGGCTGTAGGATATTGCCGGGGAGGAGAGGAAGGAGGGTACTGGCTCCTCCTCCTCCTCTCGTGGTTTCACGAATGGCACTGAAGTCCCCCTGTGATTCTAGTCAAAAAATAATTTATTTTTTGTCCAAAACTATTAGTCAAATTTGTGTCAAAAAATTTGCAAGTAGTTTCAGTCAACCCCAAACTGCATTTTCTGGCAAATAAACTATTAAATCCAAAGTATTTCACCCAACTCTAGCACATGCTTCACTGTAAGCACACAAGCAGTTCCACTGCCGTCAGGGACGCTGACCCCTTGCAAGCCCCTAGTGTGGGCATGCGGCACAAGTGACTCTCAAACCGGGCAAGCCGAACCAGTGCAAGTAGGGTCCATCACACTAATGCAGCAGGTGTATGCTCGTAACTATAGTGACCCCCTTCTGTGTAGCTCTACTGGTAAAACACCCACCCCAACTCATTGGTGTAAACAAGTCCTCATGCAGCAAAACCTTAACGTGAAGCTCAGATAGAATTAAGGTTTTGCCTTTTGGTGCAAATGGAAAGGGTTCATTCTGCAACATGCAGGGAGCGTATTACAGAGCATCAGAATACATCCAAACTTTAACAACCTGCGAACCCTTTCACTAAAATGTCAAGTCTCGCGAACCCCCTCCTAAAAATGAATATTTCCAGGGATTTTCTCCTTTACTGGAGTATAAATTATAAAAGCAGTGATCTTGGAAATATAAACTTTGTTTTTATGACATGCTTATTACACACTATTTATTATTATTTATCATCACTGTATTTTTATTAAATTATGAAAACAGCAACACTCTTCCAAGATCTCACTTTCGTAGCTTGTATCACCTTGAATAAGCCTGTTATAAGACAAGGCTCCTATGTTTCATCAGGAGTATCAGATGTGAAACAGCATGAAGGTATTTAAGAAGCCAACTCAAAGAGTCCCTCCTACACAAGCATTCAGGTCTTGAGCAGTCCAGGCAAAGAACACGCATTACAACAAAGCTTAAACTTGTTCTTCATAATAATTTTAAAAACAACACCAACTGCCTATTTAAATTTTAAAAACAACAAAAAATATCCACCTCCCTTTCCATTTCTTATAAGGAGTCTTGAAGTTTAAATCGCCTCAGTGTGATAGATCTGCTTGCTTTGATCTGCTTGGCTCTTGGAAGTCTAGGGGCTCTGGGCTTCCGGCCCTGTGCTGCCCGGTCCCTAGGGACAGCTCTGTCCGCCATTAGGGAATTTTCCCCCCCCCAAGAACCCCCTGTAATATTTCGCAAACCCCAGTTTGGGAACCACTGGAATACATGGAAGTGTTGGAGACCAGGATGCAAAAATGCTACAAATCTTCATTCAGAACTTTGATAAAGTTGGCCTTTTCTCAAAAGTGAACTGTTTTTTTTTCTAATTGATAAAGTGAAACATTTGAGGGTTGCATTGTTTTTTCAGCAATGGATATGGGATACACATGCATACACACTTTCAGTGGCAAAATGAAAAGCCGTGGATAAGGGAGAAAAAAGATTTTAGTTCTCAAAGAACATGAAATCTTTCCAAGCAAACCTCATAGTGGAGATGGCTGAAAAATGGCAAGTAGGGTTCATGAGGAGGTGGGATGGAAAGACGGGTTTGCCTCACTGACAATCTCCCTGTTTTATAGCAATTTCACTAATAAGAAATGCACTTGAGCCAGCTTACCCCCTATGTTCATGCATCTTTCAACCTGCTGCTTTTGCACATATCTATTTTTGCTATTTGAAAGAGCCCTGGTGCCTGGATTCTGATTTATGATAGCTACTCTGAAGGCTTTTTGGAATTCAGCTCTGTGCGCCTGGCTAGAGGAATATCAACAGCCGAGATCAATGAACTTTGACTAATTGACTCTTTATTCAGATAAAGTGGATCTGCAAATGCCAAGGTTTTTCTTTAATTTTTATAAGCAAATTGTTTTGGGCTTTTACTGCTTGCATATTTTCACTGTACTAACCAATACTGATGGAGCTCTTCTGTGCATACTATGACAAGTTATTCTTCATAAACAGTAGATATTGGGAGCAGCCTGTATGAATTTCTTGCTTTCCATGAAGAGTATCGCTCTTTCAGACTACTAGTTCTCAGGGCCAAATCTCCAATCCTTGCCAATGGGCTTTGTGTGAGGGCTGCTCAGAGGGGTGTACATCAGCCAGCTCCCCCTCCCCCCCCACACACAATTTCCCCCCAAGCCAGGGAGCACCAGCAAAATCATCAGGAGAATTTAAAATGCCTATGTTTTCTCACCACACACACAGCAGTTCACTTACCCAAGTGGGAAACCCCTCGTTCCACTCATCTACTTAATCAATAAACACAGAGCAGTGGACTAACTCCGGTCACTGAGAGCCACTATACAAAATCAAGGAGCTCCTGATAAAGTGCGTTCAGATACTATTCTTGCAAAAACCAGAACCGTAAAGCACAACTGGCAGCAAACGATGAAGAGAATCAAGGTACTCAAACAGCACAAGGGGGACCAAAAAATCTCCAGGGCAGGTTCACCAATCCCATATTCTACAATTTGGTAGAATAATTCACTAGCACAAACACTTACTGCATAACTCATTTTTGTTAAGGACAGTAATTTTCCATAACTTGCTTGGCTTTATTCCTTTTTTATAGGGTTTCTACTGTGCCTACCGCAGTAGTCCCTCATAATAAATATTTGCAGAATATGCCCTTTGAGGGGAAAGATCATCCAATGGTGCAGCATGAGAGGCCTGGATTCAATTCCCTGCTCTGCCACAGACTTCCTGTGGGACTATGGGCAAGTCACTTAATCCCAGATCCTCAAAGATATTTTGGCACTTAACTCCCATAAGAGCAGCCATACTGGGTCAGACCAAAGGTCCATCTAGCCCAGTATCCTGTCTTCCAACAGTAGCCAATGCCAGGTGCCCCAGAGGGAATGAACAGAACAGGAATCATCAAGTGATCCATCCCATCACCCACTCGCAGCTTCTGGCAAACAGAGGCTAGGGACACCATCCCTGCCCATCCTGGCTAATAGCCATTGATGGACCTATCCTCCATGAATTTATCTAGTTCTTTTTTGAACCCTGTTATAGTCTTGGCCTTCACAACATCCTTTGGCAAGGAGTTCCACAGGGTGACTGTGCGTTGTGTGGAAAAAAAATACTCCCTTTTGTTTGTTTAAACCTGCTGCCTATTAATTTCATTTGGTGGCCCCTAGTTCTCCCATTCATTTCAATGGAAGATAGGCACCTAAATACCTGTGAGGATCAGGGCCTTTGCCTCTCTTTGCCTCTCCCCCATCTGTAAAATGGAGATAATATTTTCCTACCTCCCAGGGGTATTGTGAGGATAACTACATTAGAGACTGTGAGATGTACAGTGATGGCCAGCTAAGTATCTATGATAGACAGACCATAGAAGGTTTGTTATTTGTATTCCAGTAATACCTAGAGGCTATGGGGTGCTCCAGGATCAGGACCCCATTGTGCTAGATACTCGGTACACCCATGGAAAAGATGGTTACTGCCCCAGATGAAACAAGAGATTAGAGGTTGGTGCAACTAACAGATGGGGGGAACACAAGGCAACAATGAGTGATGATGGATGGAGGAAGAGCACCAGCTACCTAATCACTGGCCAGTGTTTTGTAGGCATTGCAGCATAGATGGATAATTGCAAATTACATAAAATGGGGCCAACAGATGGGAAACAGAAACCAGTTAAGTGACTTGCCCAAGGTCACAGTGACAGAGCCAGGAATTGAATCCAGCTCTCTCAAATCCCGGTTTAGTGCCTTAAAGCTACTCTTAACTTCATTCAAGTTGTAAAATGCTTATCATTCATCTGAGATGCCCTATAATGTTGGGAGAATTCCTGTTACACGCGTCACAATATTGTAACGATGTATGTTTTATAGGATCCTCAACATACGTTAGTAGCTGCCGTTCGTGCCAATGCTGGAAAGGGGTTATTCTAGCACTTACAGTGAATTGTACATGTAGGGAGATTTGAGACTTGATTTTTGTTGTTTTGAAGACTCCTCCAATCTTTTCGTCTCTTGGAATAGCCCGGTAAATGATTCCTCTTATTGCAAGATCAAACCGGATTCCCCTTGAAAGTGGCAGCACAAACATGAATCAATGGTGGCTGACTTTTCCATTAGCTCCTCAGTCTCGTGGGCACTTCGAGTAGGGTTTCTATTCTTGGCATGTTGTGAACTGCAGCTAGGACAGGGGAACCGAGATCCTGCCTTGAAGCAAAGAAAAAGCAGACAGCAGCAGATTTCCCTCAGTACCAGCCGTGGACAGCAGCCAGAGCCGGAGTGAGCTCTTTGCTATTGCCAGTAGCTCCCTGTGGATTGTACACTGTGCAGTAAGGAGTTGGAGAAGTCAAGACGTTTAAGCCTGAATGGAAGGGGTAGAAACCAGGCTGCACTGGCGGGTACAAGTACTCTTGGCAATATTCTTGAGCAGCCTTGAAATGACTAATCTGCCAAAGGCAGAGCCTCCTCGTTCACTCCCCCAGTGAAGGTTAGATTTATTTTTCTGAATGATGAAGGCTATTTGGGACCATTTGATGCGTGCAACCAGTGATCCTCTAGGTAAGTGTGAGCTATTTAACGCTATCAGGCACTTCACGATCATGTCTATTTTACGCGGAAGGCACTCAGTTACTATAGGCAGAGCAGCAGTATAAAACACTAAGACAATCAATCAACTTTTCTGTCTTCTAAATACCACTGTATCGGCCTCTTGTTATAACTTCCTTCACCCATTCATTGATGTGATCTGCTTCTTTCTCTCTCCCTCCGCTTCCCCCCGAGTGTTAAGTGACTAAGGAGGTGGCGGGTGGAAACAGCAATAGGTATCTCAAATATTCATAGGCTGGTGGCTACCCAGGACTATGCAGACCTCGGTGACTATTTCCCCTGTCCTCCCATCCCCACGCTATAACTTGTATATCAACTAAGGGTTCAGTTTTCAAAGTTATTATTGCAGTTGCACCTGGGAGCCCCAGTGATGGGTGGGAATTCATTGCGTTAGGAGCTGTACAAACAGAAGGCAGCCCCTGCCTGATAGAGCTTGCAATCTCACTCAGCATTGGCCTGACTCTGCTCCCATTAAAGGCAAAGGGATTTTGACTATTTTAATGGGAGCAGAGTTAAGCCAACACAGAGTGCTTGGAAAACCCCACTGTAAATGCTAGATCGCACCACCTCTAGTATTGTAGGGCTGTGATTGGGAATGCCACAGTAGAAACAGTAAATTCTAGTGGATAACCTGATCCACCACCAACCCATGAAGTACTTGAAGCACGAGAATAGGGATGGGGACAGGGCAAGCCTTGTGAAGATACTTGATGCCTAGTTTTAAGGTGTTGTGCACTCCCAACTCCAGCTGAAACCAGTGGGAGCTGCAGTTGCTCGGCCCCTGTGGAAATCAGGCCATCACCATTTTACATTGTTACTGCGCATTCGCTCCCTTTACATCTCGATGCTCCCCTAGCTTCTGATAAAAAGGTCAGCAAGGCAAGGTCTCAACCCAATGGGGCATAAAAGCGATGACATCCCGCTAAATATATGCTGCAAACTTCTACCTAAAACAAAGTAACACCCAGGAAACTGGATTACTCCCACCCTCCTCCAGATATCAAGTGTTCGTGCACTGGGCGCATTTGTGAAGTGCCTGGAGAATCAATATGAACAGTCTCTAAGCTCCAAAGACATTCTGCCCTTTGAGCATATTACTGGGGCTACCTTGTTGTCACATCCTGGAAACACTGTCTCCTGAAGAAAGTCACAGGGCCAGCCAGTCAACACGGCCACTGCTAGCAGCTCACTTCTGACATAACCCTAAAAGAGAGAATGGGGCGGGGGGGGGGGGGGATCTAGAAGGTCTGACCACTCAAAACTCAAACACTGAGTTCTAGATTTGCTGACCCTGACTGACAGTATCCCTGTGAATTTTCACCTTGAATCCTAGGGCAAAACCTAGTCATTAAGGCAGAATATTAACAAGGTCAATGATTCTTCTGCCAAATAGATGTTCTTCCATTTCTACAGCTGTTCTTTGTGTCCTTGGCAGAGTGCTGGTCATGATGGCTTCAGTGTGGATTAAGAGTTTGAGCCTGCTAAATTATCTCCTTGGGGGCAGGGATCATGTTACTATGCGTCCTTACAGCACCTAGCACACTAGGGACCTGCTCTCCACTGGGGCTTCTGGTTGCTACAGTAATTCAAACAATGAACATGCAGGTCCCATTGCTGCATACTGTATCTATTGCATTTGCACCAGTTTTATAACATATGGTACACAGTCATTATCCAAGGGTAGAATTAAGCTCCAAGGCAGATATTTTGCTCTTTAGCTTCAGTACAAGCATGTAGAGGAAATCTATGCTCCTTGCTGTCATTTTTGTAGTATCAGTGCAAGTGTGTGACAAAGGAAAGTGATGCAAAGTTCCATTCACTACTGAAAGTTTATGGCTATGGCATCCCAGAGAACATGGAAGAAACATGTTAGCTCACTGGGGTCAAAGCAACATTGTACCCTACAGCACGTCTACACACATTTTGTCCATTCTACTTTTAAGTCCTGACTAACAGAGAATCTAGCATCTCCCTTGGGAGGAGAGGCCACAGATTCATAGATTCTAGGACTGGAAGGGACCTCGAGAGGTCATCGAGTCCAGTCCCCTGCCCTCATGGCAGGACCAAATACTGTCTAGACCATCCCTGATAGACATTTATCTAACCTACTCTTAAATATCTCCAGAGATGGAGATTCCACAACCTCCCTAGGCAGTTTATTCCAGTGTTTAACCACCCTGACAGTTAGGAACTTTTTCCTAATGTCCAACCTAAACCTCCCTTGCTGCAGTTTAAGCCCATTGCTTCTTGTTCTATCCTTAGAGACTAAGGTGAACAAGTTTTCTCCCTCCTCCTTATGACACGCTTTTAGATACCTGAAAACTGCTATCATGTCCCCTCTCAGTCTTCTCTTTTCCAAACTAAACAAATCCAATTCTTTCAGCCTTCCTTCATAGGTCATGTTCTCAAGACCTTTAATCATTCTTGTTGCTCTTCTCTGGACCCTCTCCAATTTCTCCACATCTTTCTTGAAATGCGGTGCCCAGAACTGGACACAATACTCCAGTTGAGGCCTAACCAGCGCAGAGTAGAGCGGAAGAATGACTTCTCGTGTCTTGCTCACAACACACCTGTTAATACATCCCAGAATCATGTTTGCTTTTTTTGCAACAGCATCACACTGTTGACTCATATTTACCTTGTGGTCAACTATAACCCCTAGATCCTTTCTGCCGTACTCCTTCCTAGACAGTCTCTTCCCATTCTGTATGTGTAAAACTGATTGTTCCTTCCTAAGTGGAGCACTTTGCATTTGTCTTTGTTAAACTTCATCCTGTTTAACTCAGACCATTTCTCCAATTTGTCCAGATCATTTTGAATTATGACCCTGTTCTCCAAAGCAGTTGCAATCCCTCCCAGTTTGGTATCATCGGCAAACTTAATAAGCGTACTTTCTATGCCAATATCTAAGTCGTTAATGAAGATATTGAACAGAGCCGGTCCCAAAACAGACCCCTGCGGAACCCCACTTGTTATGCCTTTCCAGCAGGATTGGGAACCATTAATAACAACTCTCTGAGTACGGTTATCCAGCCAGTTATGCACCTACCTTATAGTAGCCCCATCTAAATTGTATTTGCCTAGTTTATCGATAAGAATATCATGTGAGACCGTATCAAATGCCTTACTAAAGTCTAGGTATACCACATCCACAGCTTCTCCCTTATTCACAAGGCTCGTTATCCTATCAAAGAAAGCTATCAGATTGGTTGACACGATTTGTTCTTTACAAATCCATGCTGGCTATTCCCTATCACCGTACCACCTTCCAAGTGTTTGCAGATGATTTCCTTAATTACTTGCTCCATTATCTTCCCTGGCACAGAAGTTAAACTAACTGGTCTGAAGTTTCCTGGGTTGTTTTTATTTCCCTTTTTATAGATGGGCACTATATTTGCCCTTTTCCAGTCTCCTGGAATCTCTCCCGTCTCCCATGATTTTCCATGATTAGCTAGAGGCTCAGATACCTCCTCTATTAGCTCCTTGAGTATTCTAGGATGCATTTCATCAGGCCCTGGTGACTTGCAGGCATCTAACTTTTCTAAGTGATTTTTAACTTGTTCTTTTTTTTATTTTATCTGCTAAACCTACCCCCTTCCCATTAGCATTCACTAGGTTAGGCATTCCTTCAGACTTCTCGGTGAAGACTGAAACAAAGAAGTCATTAAGCATCTCTGCCATTTCCAAGTTTCCTGTTACTGTTTCTCCCTCTTCACTGAGCAATGGGCCTACCCTGTCCTTGGTCTTCCTCTTGCTTCTAATGTATTGATAAAAAGTCTTCTTGTTTCCCTTTATTCCCGTAGCTAGTTTGAGCTCATTTTGTGCCTTTGCCTTTCTAATCTTGCCCCTGCATTCCTGTGTTGTTTGCCTGTATTCATCCTTTGTAATCTGTCTTAGTTTCCATTTTTTATATGACTCCTTTTTATTTTTTAGATCATGCAAGATCTCGTGGTTAAGCCAAGGTGGTCTTTTGCCACATTTTCTATCTTTCCTAACCAGCGGAATAGCTTGCTTTTGGGCCCTTAATAGTGTCCCTTTGAAAAACTGCCAACTCTCCTCAGTTGTTTTTCCCCTCAGTCTTGATTCCCATGGGACCTTACCTATCAGCTCTCTGAGCTTACCAAAATCCGCCTTCCTGAAATCCATTGTCTCTATTTTGCTGTACTCCCTTCTACCCTTCCTTAGAATTTCAAACTCTATGATTTCATGATCACTTTCACCCAAGCTGCCTTCTACTTTCAAATTCTCAATGAGTTCCTCCCTATTTGTTAAAATCAAGTCTAGAACAGCTTCCCCCCTAGTAGCTTTTACAACCTTCTGAAATAAAAAGTTGTCTGCAATGCAGTCCAAGAATTTGTTGGATAGTCTGTGCCCCGCTGTGTTATTTTCCCAACATATATTTGGATAGTTGAAGTCCCCCATCACTACCAAATCTTGGGCTTTGGATGATTTTGTTAGTTGTTTAAAAAAAGCCTCATCCACCTCTTCCACCTGGTTAGGTGGCCTGTAGTAGACTCCTAGCATGACATCACCCTTGTTTTTTACCCCTTTTAGCTAACCCAGAGACTCTCAACACTTCTGTCTCCTATGTCCATCTCCACCTCAGTCCAAGTGTGTACATTTTTAATATATAAGGCAACACCTCCTCCCTTTTCCCCCTGTCTATCCTTCCTATCCATCTACTATGTCTGAAGCAATAGGGCTTTCAACATGTCCCGTACAGAGAGAGGCCAGGACTGGATCCAACAGATCTGTCCATTGCAATGTTTCCCTTGGTTTAAAGTTACCAAATTGCTGGGGATATTCTATCAAGTTAAACCAAGGAACTGGGTGATCTGACAAAGAGAAAATTCAGCTATTTCACCTTTAGTAGCACTCTGTCTGGAATGACTAATATCCCTGCTGACAAGGTCCTTAATATCATTCTATGAAGATGTAGCAACTTATTTTCCCCATGCTGATGCTTAGTGGATCTGACAGGAAGTCAAGAAGTCTTGCGATGCGAAGCTTTCTGCAAGATTAGCAAAGAAAGTCTAAAGTGAATGCAGAGTGGGAGCAATTCACATAAGGCCAGGCCTTGATAAATGCAACCCACTTGGTACCAGTTTTTCTTCCATGTTTAGTTACCTGAGTGGAAGAACAAGCATATAGCAGAGGGCTCAATATACAGGTCAGAGCAGGATGGCACAATATGCAAGGAGCTGTTCCAGCAAGAAAATGGATTATTTTATTATAACATGCTTTTCACTCTGTGTGCACGCACACACACACACACACACACACACACACAGCGCTCTGGAAGAATCCCTGCACAAACTATGGGTGCTATGCCATGCAGTGCTCCCCTATGGGAGAAGACGCAGGAACAGAAGAGGAGGAGTTTAAATGGAACAACGAGGAATTAACTCATGATTTTAACTGAAATTCACCAGCAGGACATGGAAACAAGCAATTGTATCATTACTGAAAAACACTGACTGGCAAAGTGTTAAAGAATTTTTGCTGTTCCCTCTGTTTGCAGCCCCAAGCAAGTTTAAATGCAGATGAGGAGAATTACTGCACATTTAAAGATTCTCCCCTGGGACTCAATTCATGTGCACTGGAAATAGATGCGTCATTCATGACTTGCAGTTTAGGAACAAAAGGAAGGGGGGGAAATACAGTGAAGAGTCATTAGGAGAGTAGTTCTTGGCAGGAAGTTGTTTGATGCCAGCAGCATAAGCCACATTCCAAGAAAATAACTAAAGTCATTTTTAAATGAAGCAACTGCTGTGAGACAAACTCGAGATGGGTTTGGGCCCCAGCGTTTGGTATTTGAAGACTCCTGACGTTCAGGAGACAGGTATTCAGGGTGAGTGTGTGGCTGGAGAATTCAGAGACTTACTCATCACATAAGCCAGGGTTCTGCAGGTGGATCAAAACAGAGAGCTGCCTCTTGCAGCTAGATGGAGGCTTTGGTTTCTGCACGGTTAGGTGGATGTAAAGGTATAAAGAGAAGCATTTGTTAGTAGGGTGAATACCACCCTCCCTGTGAGGGGGAGTGGAAATTTGGTATGTAAGGATTTCATTTGCTGGCACTTTGAAAGAAAATTTCATTGTCATCTTCTCGGCCGTCTAAAAAACCCAGTATCAAAAGTACTTCTATGGCCCCATACTGGGGTGTCTGAAAACCCTACAGTCTCATGCATTTATACTCGACACCCCTGAAGGGAACTTCTATCCCCATTATGCAGACGGGGAACCGAGGTACAACATGACTTGCTCAAGTCATACAGGAAATCTGTGGTGGAGCAGGGAATTGAAGCCAGGTCTCCTCATCCCAAGTCTAACTGCCCTGCCTCATTCATGGTTTTCTGTTCAGTAGCTAAACAGCAGTAGTTCGGGTGGACCGACTCTTGTAGCAGGAACAGCCTGCTGAACCAGCCCCAATGTGGCATGTAACAGAGCAAGCAAGTTTGGCAGATGAATCATCGCAGTGGGGGCGTTTGCCTTGCAACACAAATATTGTGTCATGCTGCTGGCTTAGAAAAGTTCTGCAATATGCAACTCCAATTGGACAGGACAGGAAGGAGTTGAGAGACTTTAGGCTAGATTCTCCACTGCCCTGCTCTATACAGAGCCATAGCTGCACAGAGCAAGGGCAAAGGAGGAGTGAATTGCTGCTAGATCAGAACAGGTGCAAGTGACGACACATTGTCCAGGGCAGCAGAGAATCTGGCCCTTCATAGGTTACACCCCAAAAGGAACTATGCTAACTTCATTGCCCTCTAGTTCCTGGCTGGACACCCCTCCTTCAGGAGTGCATTTCTTTCCCTTCCTGTTGGGGAAAAACTGGTAGGGAGTTAAGTGCTCATTGAAAGGTTCCAGTCTATTTGGTTGGTGGAGCCTCAAACCTACTATTCACTTGCCCAGCACTGTATGGTCAGTGGCAGGACTGTGAAGGTTACTTTTCCCCCTTTTTTATCACTTGCTCTTATGTGAAAATAACTTTGATGGGCCCAACACTTTCTGCAGAAGGAGATTCCAATAGCTGATGAAAACACAATACATACTCTTTTTTTTTTTTTTAAATAAAAGGATACAAACCTCCCTAAACTTTCCCAAATGGAGCATTTACCAAAGCATAGCAAAGACTTCTTACAGAGAGATTCATTAACAACCACATAACAAAGATGCTACAAAGTCAAGGTGACTAACAGCTTAACAGAGCAGCACAACAAATCCCATAGGAAACGTGTACCTGGGAGGAAGAACCAGCGTGATTTACTTCAGCCTCCAAATGCAAAGGGCAGTCATTCCCGGGCGGTCTTACTCTTGAGAGGAATTTTTCCCTTCTTCCAAAGCAGGCACCAAAGCAGCTTAGTAGAGCTTGAGTTTGAAATATAAAGAAGTGCCACAAACAGTCTCCAAATGCCTGCCTGCTCCCACCTGCTCTGCTTTTCAACAAGCTGACCACTGCAGGTGCTGCCTTTCATTAATCATCTGCAGCCAAGCAGACACCCTTTGTGGTCTGAAAGCTCTGTTCCACAGCAAGCTTCCCCTGGCCACACTCCCCTTCCAAGCTCACTCATCCCTGACTGGGAGGGACCGTCTCTAGGGCTGGGGGGGGCATAGTTCAGTCTTCATGGGGCTATTCAGTTCCTGGCCTCTCTGCTGACAGCACCAGCTGTGATGGGTCATGTGTGTGCACTGCTGTCCGCTAGAGACCGAGAGCACCCCCTGCTTGTTTCACATAGGCCGCTAGCCATCAGCTAGTGGTGACCTTTGGTCCCTGACCTAGGCTAGACTCAAACCAGTGACCTAGAGGCAAAAGGCTCCCTTCCCCATAAACAAGGAAAGTGTGTTACTTAGTGCTTGACTCTTACACTATTTCTAGTCTGTCCCCTCAGGAGCTTGCCCCGTGTCTAATACATAGTGACAAGCTGTCAGGGGATCCAGACACTTGCAAGTGTCTTCCTTGTTTAATTGTTTTAATCTTTACATGTGCTGTTCTCCAGACACAGCCTACAAGGAACATTATCTGGACATTGACATCAAAGATTGTAATAGATCAACCAGGTTCTCCCCTCCTGTGAGAGACTCTCTCTCCTCTGTCCTTAGAGGCATAGCTGAGATTTTTTTTCCCCAAAGGGTTTGTTCACCGGCTGCTTCATCTCCTCCAGGTTTTGTCCCCCTGGAGCCTGCAGCTGTGGGTGATCGTATGTTGTGCCACAAGAGCAGCCCCAGTAATATTTGGAGGGTTTTCCCCCATCTTTGTGGAGGTACTCTTCTTCCACAAGCCCAAAACACCAAGCCTGTCTTCATTCCTTTCAAAGGGCAGATTAGTGCTGCCGCTTGGACAGCACCTGAGAGCAAATGACATCGAGCTAGCCAGCTCAAGAACACTTCAGACCCGCTCTCATGCAGTGAGAGATTTATGGTCAGAGAAGTCTGGTTTTGCTCATCACTTAATTGAAACTTGACTGGTTCCCTTTGACATCCGGAGATTCCTTCATGCCCCATAAGACTCCCCACCCCGCCTTTAAAAACCATAATAAACCTTCTAGCCATATACAGACAGCGCACCATAAGGAATGGCATAGACTCTCCTTTTCAAACCACTAATTTGCTCAACACTGAACGTGCTTGTTCTGTAACAGAGATGGATGAACCGGTCCAGGGAACTCTTCTCCACAGCCTACTCACCTTCATCCAGTTCTAGAGCAGACCTCAGAGAACGCACTCAGATGAGAAATGTTCCAGTAAAAATCCTACCCTCCATCCCACTCCCCTTCTCTCTATTCCTATGATCCCCAGCCTCTCTCACCTGGATGGCAGGTGGTCTTGGGTTAGGAAAGCTATGTCAGACTCTTCAGTGTCTTGCTTCCCTTTCTCTGTGATCTTTGGAGTCTAAAACCCTGTCTTGGAAGGACTTCCCCAATAGGTGACATTGATTGTCCCTTTGGTTCTTTCATACATGGCTCCTCTGCTGAGAGGTCCAGCAAAGGTGCCAGTTAGAATGATGTCTCTTCTGTAATGCAGACCCCTGTCTATTGGGAACTGGATAAGCCCCAACAGTTCATTATCACAATTCCTGTAAAGGGCACCTTTTGCCTGGCTTTGACTATTCATTTGAGTTTTGCGTTGACCTTAGCTGAAAAATCATATGCAAGCCATGAATACATATAATTCTCTGATACCAAGTGCACGAGCTGCATAATGTATGATAATGAGATTTACATTTGCTGTGGGCGAGGGGGAACGTCATTGTGGAAACACTGGCAAGGTGGATGGATCGTCACAGGCCGTTTGTCATGTTCAAGCATCCAAGTACGTTCCAGCAACACCATCACAATTAGCAATCTAGTGGCATTTAACTCTGGACAGCTCATTTTCAGGAGATAATAACTACAAGCTGGGGATGAAGAATGGCATATAAAGACTCAGTCTGGCTGGGATGGATGGATACAGCTGAACAGCTGACTTCTAATTCTGTTCCGTTTCTGAACATGTATACTGTTCTGTATGAATAACATTGGATTTTTTTCCTAGCCCTACTACTCCCGGAGAGAGGGGTCTGAGGAACCAACATCAGACACATTTGCATAGACACAGATTGAGCAAAGGACCCTTCCTTGGGGTTTGTGTGTGTGTGTGTGTGTGGGGGGGGGGGGTCTAAAAGGGAGGGCAATCAAAGGATAGATGACATGACTAACTCCAGACAGTTGGATGAAGGAGGGTTTGGAAAGATCAAGAACTTGAGTTCTCTTTAAAACAGAAGGCTACCTCCTAAAAGTGGGAAACGGGGATTCTTGGAGAACTCCAGCAAACTGGAAGGAAAAGTTGTGAGTAGGGTGACCAGATGTCCTGATTTTATAGGGACAGTCCCGATATTTGGGGCTTTTTTATATAAGGGCTCCTATTACCCCCACCCCGTCCCGATTTTTCACACTTGCTGTCTGGTCACCCTAGTTGTGAGCGCTGACAAGAGCTCCAATTTCTCTCCATTAACAAACTCTCTAACCCCTATTAGAATAACTTTTTGCAGTCTGTGTCCAGATGACACACCATTAAAATGCTCCGGTTTATTTCATCAGGCTCTTTTTTCTCAGATAAGCTGTCTCCGGTTTAAATTATTATTTGTACATATTGTGGTTCATAGAAGCCCCCACCAAGATTGTTGTGCTGGGAGCTGTACAAACACATGATAAGAGAGAGTCCCTGCCCCAAGAAGCTTATAATCTAAATAGACCAGACAAGGTTTGGAAGGGACACATATGGGAAATCATTTGCCCGAGGTCACTGCAAGAGCCAGGAACAGAACCCTGATCTCCTGAGCCCAAGGCCAGTGGTTTAGCCACTAGACCACGCTGCTGCATCTTCACATAGTGTCAACACATCCCTGAGAATGCAGGAATCTTTGCTCTCTGCAGGAGCAGAGAAAGCTGGTGGGGTGGTGGGTGGAGGGCCCAAAGAACACGGAGGCTTGGGTGATGCTTTGGCTTTGTCCAAAAAGATGGCAGATGGTGGTGACACAAAGGGAGCACTCAGCCTTTCCTATTCATAATTATTAGCAGGTATTGACACTCAGTGTTACACTGGGAATATTCATTTATTTACAGCGATTTTCTCCCCTCCATTCTCCCGCCTCCAAAAAAAAAAAAAATCCTTTGGCCACATTTAAGTTACAGGAGATACCAATAAAGGGATTCTCCATTTCGGCCCTTCCTTTTGCATGGCTGTGATTCAAAACTGGGACACTGAAAGTGCTGGCAAGTCAGTAACTGTTCCATCGCAGCAGTTTGTCACATTCGTTTATTGTTTTTTCTTTACATGGCAGACAGAGTCTTCGGTTTTCCAGAGCAACGTTCAGAACTCAAGCCCCACCGGGTACCACCACGTCTTCACATTGTTTATACTGAATTTTTTATTTTAAAAACAAGTGTCACGAGAGTGCTGCAGAGCTACCAGTGTCAGCCTTGCAAATTTCTACATGCAAAACCTGAGGGTTTCCCCCCCCCCTTGAATTTTCATAAGCATGTGTGATTTGGGGGAGAGGAAGTCAAAGGCAAAATTTCACAAGTTTCACCAGCAGGCATGGTGGAGGGTTGTCGCAAAATTGAAATTCTGCCCTGGAAAACAATGGTGAATTTTCCTGAATATGCAGAGGTGAAAAGTCCCCATCATCATATAGAAATGCTATGAGTTTAAATCAATTGTTGTGCAAAGATGGACTCCCTGCCCCCAAAGAATCTTCTTTTGTTGTTTGAGGGAAAACTGAAAAGTTTACTGCAACAATGGAACATTTCTTGTTGATGGTGTGGAGATTTTTCTCAGACGGTAATGGATTTTTAGTGTGGACTGACACAATGTCAAGCTGGGTGCTGCAATCTTTAGTGGAGTAACAAGATATAAAACTTTAAAAATGGAGCATTTACAATAGGGATGTAAAGACGTGCTTTTAAAATTGTAAATACATATTTACAGGTTTGCATGGTAAACCAAAACTGCTCTGGGAAAAGTATTCATATAGCACAGCATTTACACACTTCTCTCCTTGAGTTTCTTGAACAGTATCATTAATATCACTCTAAAAAACAAAGAAAAGTAAACGGCACAAAATTCAGCTCGAATAATGTCATAGGTCTGCCTTAAAGGCACTAAGCCCAGCAGAATCCAAGCCAGAATCTCCATTTTTAAACACACCTTGCCCACTCCTGGATACTGAGGGAGGTCTCAAGAGTGGGCTATTTTAAAGTATAGTTCCGGCTACAACATGAGGCGTCTCTTAAGCAAGAGCCCCTGAGTGACGAGTGAAAATACATCACTTAGTAAACATGCTCGTTGTCTAACATTGTACGGAAAACTTTTGGGATACCTCAGTGGTGCTTTAAAACACAGGCTATTGGTTGGAATTTTTCTCTAATTTGTTGCTACATTAGGTGCTGTCAAAACATACAGGAAGATCGTCCGTTTTCTAAAGAACTCTAGTGCAGGTGTTACCATACAAATTCTGGATCATGAAAAAAGGAAGAAACAAGGACAGGTAAATGAAAGAAAAGAGAATTTGCTGAATCTAGTGCAGCAGAGTCTATTGTGGAGACCTTTAGATGAAGCTAAATGCCTGTAACTTGGAGATTATGTACAATGGGGCAGGCTCCTAGACATATCTAAGACCCATAAATTGTTTTATCTGTGTGCTGAGATTTTCAAAGCTGCCCAGTGGCTTTGGATATGTAGTTTACATTCATTTTTAATGGGACATCCAAATTCATTAAGCAGCTATGAAAATCTCAACTGCAGTTTGTAATGATTTTTTTTAAGGGAATTTAGTGCCAGCAAAAGATGCCAGACGGGACAAGCGCTAGAGAATAAGATCTCTGGGGTACGAGGGAGGTAGAGAACAGCCAGCAACAGCAAAAGCTTTCCCCACAGTGCCCTCCTCCTGGGTCCCTCAGCCGTGAGCTGCAGGCACAACTTCAGTGGTAGAAGGGATCTGACTCTTTATGGTTCATTCAGGCCTTAGTGTGTGGGAGCCTGCCTCTCTCCATATGCCCTCCATGCCAATTGCACTTGGAAAGCACTCCAGCTAGGATTCGGAAAACAGCCTATGGGCAATCAGCACTTTTCCAATGTTTTTTGACTAAACAGATTATTTTTGTGAAAACAAATTCCATTTTTGTTGAAAACTTTCATGTTATGGAAAAAATCAGTTTTCCACTGAGACACAAAAGCAAGCAAAAAAAGATTCAGCAATGTTGAGAAAAAACATTTTTCATTTTTCTTGACTTTTTTGGGAGGGTGGGGAGAAGCGGCTTGTGAATTTTTTGTTGTTGTTTGTTTCCACATATTTGGCTGTCCAACAAAACCCTCCCACGATTTTGGGAAAAAATGTTTTAATTGACTTTTTTTTAGGGGGGGGGAGGAGAAATCATTCCCTCACCAGAAGTAGAGTCCAGCAGCTGACTGCCAGTGACTGTCAAGGCAACTTGGGCACCAAATTCTCTTTAATCTACTTTGAAAATCCCAACCTCTCAAACTACATTGATGGGGCGCAGATACGTACTTAATTACTGAGGAAACGTAGAAGGAACCCTTGAACGGTATACTACAAAGGTGAAGTTTGTGGAAGCAAGAAGAGGGCACCTCTGCCCTATGACAGACCTGCGTGAACATGGCCCTTTATGAGCAAGAGATAATACATCTCTGTTCAGCCTTCTCACTAACTGCAACACCCTGAAACTGTGGACCACAGCCTATAAAGACCAAATTATGGCTCCTTCCTCTCTAAGCCTAACCAAACTAGATTGGCTCTAATGGAGGGTCACAACTACTAACCTCCCTATTTGGGGGGAAGATGTTGCTTGGTACTGTGCACTGTAATGGGCACTTTAGGAATGTTTGTAAAACTCAGTCATGGCAGCAACGGCCGGGTGCCAGGCTAGCGCTAAAGGTAACAGAAGCTTTTTGCAAAATGAACCCTTGTCCCATTAGAAAACTGGACTGAGGCCATCACTGCATTTCAGAGACCACTTAACAGGTGCGTTTCCAGGAGATGTGGGTCCTACCATCTTCTAGAAGCGGTGGCATCACACCTTGGCAATGTTCCAACATCTTAAAGGTCATGATACACACTCGACAGACTGGGGTACCGACAGATTTGGGATAGGAACACCTCAGCAAACTCTGCACAACTGGGTGGATTTTCCATGGGTTGCCCAGTTCTATAGCGTGTACAGTACAGTTAGAAGATAAAATGATGTAATAGTCTTTTGAAAATGTAATTGCATAGTATGTCCAACCCCTCTACGTTCCAGCAAAAAGAGAAGAATTGCCCAAATCTGCCTGCCCTCCCAACGTGGTCAAACAACCTACAATTCTCTCTGAATGTGTTCCCATGCTGTTCCACTGGCTCTGGATGAGTGGACTTCACATTGCAGGGGATGCTATAGAATCATCCTCTCACTGGCCTCCGTAGTTCATGGCTCGCTCTCTGCAAAGAAGGAAAATATGACAACAAGGTGCCGGTGCTTCTGGCACAGAATACCATTGGCACCTCTTTCTCCTGAGGAACTCCTGGTCCCACTCGAACTGGGAATGAACAGAACAGATTATGATATCGAAGGATTACTTTGCCTTATCTTTTCAGTTCAGCACTGTCCTGTGCCTGCAAATACACAGTCACCTGGAATAACGGTGGTCTCCATAGAAAAGTCACCATTTACCCAAAGTGGAATGTGAAAAGTCAGTCTCCCCTATTCTTACAACAAGAAATAACAGGGGAAACTCAGATATCACCGTCCAATCAATGTTAACTTTTTACTATTCACCACCATTCCTTGTAGTGCAGGAGGCAGTTTGGTTTTCTTATCCTACTAACTTTTCCCTATAATAATAATTTTCTCTATTTCATTTACAGTTTAGTTTAACCAAATATAAACCATCCTGGGCCTCGACCCTGCAGCCATTTGCACATGTACTTAACTTTACTCACATGACTAGTAATAATAATGCCTCGCTCTTATGAAGCGCTTTTCATCAGTAGATCCCAAAGGAGGTCAGTATCATAATCCCCATTTTGCATGTGGTGAAACTGAGGCACAGAGACGAGGTGGCTTGCACAAGATCACCCAGAAGGCCAGTGACAGAGCCAGGACTAAAATCCAGGTCTTGAGTCCCAGTCTAGAGTTCTATCCACTAGGTCAGGGGTAGGCAACCTATGGCACGTGTGCCGAAGGCGGCACGTGAGCTGATTTTCAGTGGCACTCACACTGCCCGGGTCCTGGCCACCGGTCCGGGGGGTTCTGCATTTTAATTTAATTTTAAATGAAGCTTCTTAAACATTTTAAAAGCCTTATTTACTTTACATACAACAATAGTTTAGTTATATATTATAGACTTATAGAAAGAGACCTTCTAAAAAGCGTTAAAATGTATGACCGGCACGCGAAACCTTAAATTAGAGTGAATAAATGAAGACTCGGCACACCACTTCTGAAAGGTTGCCAACCCCTGCACTAGGTTCTATCCATCAGCATCTTAGCAGCTTTCAACAAACTTTACTACCGAGTTGGGCTTCTGCAACTAACTGGATTAGTCAAAACGTCCTCTGATGTACGGAGAAGAGAGTCATTTCAGTATCACTAGGGGGATTGGGCCAGATCCTCAGCTGAGGAAAATCTATGTCACTCCCTTGATTACAATGAAGCTCTGTTGATTTACACCAGCTGAGGGTCTGACCGAATGTATTTAAAATGCATCATGGCACTATATTTTTTGTATTAAAAATGTCTCCTACCAAAGAAGCAAATAGTGAAGTCAAGATTAAATATGTAAATTGATATGCAAATGAGGTCTAGTCCTTGTCCCAAAGATCTCAAAGCACTTCTACCAACAGCAGAAATGAAATGCAGCCCTGTGTGAGGTGGGGGGTGGCAAGCGAGTGGCACACAGGTCCTTGCCCAGCAGCATGGGAGGAATGGCGAATCGGAGCACTTACAAGAATTGCCAAGGGCTCAAAGATCCACCTGTAGGAGCGGCACAGTGAGCTTTACGACCTCTTCCACAAGGCTCACGCACAGGGCATGGAGTGGAACTCTGTTCTCCTGCTGCAGGAGAATGGAGAGCTAAGTCAACCCTGCCAGGATTTGAACTTGTGGGTCCAGCGGGTCTAGGTGTTTCAGAACAAGAGGAAAGGATGGTCTTATGGGCCTGGCTAAAGCAAGGGACTAGGACTCACATATGGAGTTCTATTCCCAGCTCTCTTTGTGACCTTGGGCTAGTCACTGTGCCTCAGTTTCCCCACCAGTAACTGAGGACCATAATTAACTGCCTCACAGGGGTTCTCTGAGGTGAACTAACATTTGTAAAGTGCTTTGGCTATAGAAATGCAAACACCGCAAAGCGCTGCATGTTCATCAGTGCCACGGGGCGACCACCTTGCTGTACCTGTTTTGGTTTGATGTGCAGCAGGAGAGTCTATTCCTTGAAGAAGTGGGCCGTCGTGCAGTTGGATTTCTTGCATTGCCTGGTGCAGGTGTTCTGAGAAGAGGAGGGGGGACATCTAGAGGCCATACGGAGTCTGTAACTGCAGAAAGAGGCAGGAGAAACTGTCTCTCACACACACATCGTATTTGGGATAAAAGCAGAGACAGGCCACAATATCCAACGCACAATCTCGGTTCAAACATTTATCCCAACCTACTTGCCAGGCTGGTGGCCCAGTATCATATGAAAGCCTGGGTACCTTTCCTGGGCTTGATCCAAAGCTCACTGAAGTCAGTGGGAGACCTTCCATTGGCTCCAACAGACTTTGTATAAAGGCTCTATATCCAGGCTGGAGGTGCTGCTGCAGAGGTTGCTCATGCAGATGAGGCAGTGTCTTGCGTTGCTCTGCAGTGACCCTAGTCAATTTAGGTGAGAAGTGAAAGGACTCAGGAGACATTTGAGTGTGTTCTCCCCCCCGCCCAGCAGCCTCCCCGATGCCAGGCTCAAATAAGTATGTGGAGAACCTTCCAGGAAGGACAAACTGGACATCAATAGTCAATAGGGCTGTGACAGCAGCAGGCCCCCTGTGCAGAATAGCTGGCAGAGTCAGGGTCTATTTTGTCATGTTGCCATATCATTGTTTTGCATCTGTGTTGATGCAAAAGGCATTTCACATTTCATAAAGAACCGCATACACTAAGAGGGCAAGGTGTTCAAAAAGGCCAGGTGCTCAAGTACACGCCTAAGCTGCATGCCCCACACCACGAAAGCACTTGCAAATCAGATAATTGCACACACAGATAACCGAAAGCAGAGCAGCTAACTCTTATGATTTTATTGTAAGGCTTTTGATATTGGCTTTTTACCTTCAGCCCCAAGTCCCCGGATCCTATGACTACGTGAGAATCTCATCTTTCATTTCAAAATAAAATTTCCATTTCTAGTTTTCAGGATTGGTGATAAAAGCTAATGACAAGGCGAAAAGAGTATGTAAAAGGCTAAAAGACCAAGAGGCAAGGATAAAAAGAATCACACATCTATTTTAAAAAAAAACAAAACAAAAAAAAACCACTGGCTTAAAAGAAACATCTCATGATTTTTGAACACTTGTGGTTGCCAATACTGCAGAACCGGCCATTTGCACAAATATGTTCCATGTTTTTTAAATAGCCCAGATTGAGGTTGAAAATTAACGCCTGGATAATTTTATTGGCCACTTTCTCTCGTGTTCTCTACTTAAAAATCACTGAAGCCACATGGTTAACTATGGACTGTTTCCTGTGCCAAAGGCTAGCGAGTGCTGTCTGTTGCAAGACTGCCTGTGGGAAATCAGTCGCTGTGCCATTACGTTGGCAGTCCTCAAACTCCATCAGGCTCCTGCATGGTGCATCTTCACCAGTAAAGGGGTGTGCTTGCCTCAAGTTAGCTAACGTGTGATAACTCAAGAGGTCAAATCCTAATGGAGACAAGGCAGTTTGTAGGTCTTGTAGTAAATGAAGGCCCAGTATGAGGCCTGAGGCCTGAACTAAAGAAATGGTCAAGACTTTGCTAGCATAAAGCAAAATTAAGCTGTGAGCCAAAGGCAGGCCCTGCTCACAGAAGCCGGCAGGAAAAGGGCTGATGTTGCATAGATATATATTCACCTAGTAAAGTTAAAGTATAAACATGGTACCGAGACATACCATACGGAAACATTCCACAGATAACATGGAACAGGCCGACCCATCCCAATGACAGGGGCAAAAGGGTAAAATGATGGATAAAGTTGTTTTGATCGAACCAACATGTACAAGGTGAGAGGCAGCACCTTACTACGTAGAAGGGTTGCACCTTGCTGCGTAGAGGGGTTGCACCTCAATACGTCAGGAGTGATGTATAACTTGTTTGTACCTGTGTATAAGAATGTATCCCTGGGGCGGTATCTTTGTCCGGCCGAGGGGGCAGTGGAAAGTCCCGCCACTGACTGAGCTGAGTCCATTGCCGAGCGGCACTTTCTCGTAGCATGCCCCGTAGACTAAGTAATCTGCGGGGAACTGCAATTGTGTCAGGGTCGCAATAAACCTGGCCGAGGTGCCTTCGTACCTTACTAGACTCTGTGGTTATTGGGGGTTCTCGTCGGGTTTGCTGTGTCAGCTATCTGCAGAGCTGGGACCGCACACAGAGGGAACACACGCACGCAGCCGAGTGATATCAACATAGGAGCAACCAGAGCACCACACCGGTAGCATCTGACAACAGGTCTAACATGCGTTAGCAGGTTGAGGTAAGCCGTAGACTTCCCCATAGTCTTTACCTTTAATAATATATGGAGATATACCTATCTCATAGAGCTGGAAGGGACCCCGAAAGGTCGAATCTAGCCCCCTGCCTTCACTAGCAGGATCAAGTACTGATTTTTCCCCAGATCCTTAAGTGGCCCCCTCAAGGATTGAACTCACAACCCTGGGTTTAGCAGGCCAATGCTCAAACCACTGAGCTATCCCTCCCCCTTGACCTGCTAATGTGAAAACTACAACCTGCCTTGTCTTCACTAGGATTTTACTCAAGAACACACCTTTCTTCCTAGCGAACACAAGGTCTAAGAGACTACGTCATGTCAATAGATCCTGATGGTGTGTTTGTGTGTGCGCGTGCAAAGAATCCACATATCCCCTGCTACTGTGAGGGGAGAAGCTTGTGCAAATTATCTTCCATCCTCCACCATGGACTGTTCTGAAGCTCCTGTTCCTCTCCTACTCTCCTGGGATGGTGGGGGAATGGGGTCCAGCTACATGCCACAGAGAGCCCGAGTTGTGGTGTGGAGGAACTGGTGGACTCTTTGGTAACCTCATCCATCCACAAGTGGCATGAATTGCGTGTGCGCGCGCATGTGTGTGTGTGTGGGGAGATTATCTTCACCCCAGTTGGACCTGGTTTCAATCCATGGCTGATATCTTCATTTCAGAGCTGTCAGTTGAGATCAGACATGCACCGGCTGTCCATCCCTGCTTAGGAGGGACAGTCCTGTTCAGGGGATATTTGCTACTGGCCCTCCCACCCCCATTTTTGTCCCTGCAAAGCTTTCCTCACTCAGTAGGACTCAATGCAGTTCAAAGGGAGAGTGCACAAGTTAATAATTGTGTAGCTCACAGAAATCTTCCGCTGAGAAGCGCTGAGTTGTAGTATTATTTTGCTGTGTTGTGAAACAGCAAGTTCTAACACCATCACTGAAGTGGGGATTTTCAGAAAGTCAGCCAGCTAAGAATAAAGGGAAGACACCCCACCCTGTGTGAGAGGGGTGGAAAAGTATTCACTGAACCATGACCTTAAAGCTTGAAAGCGGTAGCAACAAAGATGTGTTAAAAACCAAGGAAACAAATTTGTTTTAAACAACACAGCAGCCCGGGGCCTTTGCAAGAAGGCACAACACTTGGAACTTTCTCAGTGCAATCTAAACATCATTTATGGCAATGCACGCCAGCCTGTGTGATGGGACACACACGGACCTCTACTCATCAGAGCAGCAGCCAGCTCCCATCCTTTGCAGCAAGAGCCCTGTTCAGAGAAGTACATAACAATCCCCCACAGGGTGGTGCCATTGCCTTCCCAGCCAGAGAGAAGGCGTAGCATTGACTAGAGCCGGGCAAGAAATGGCAGAGTGAACGGACACGGATGTAGCAACTTAATGCATCAGGTATGAACTCAGTAACGACAAACAGATACTGGGGATCATGCCCCAAACACCACGTGAAGCCCATCTGGGGCAGATGTAGGATGCATTGGACCTGTCTGCAACAGCAACACAAGGCTCTTCTGCTCTACTTGCATTTTTGCAATATTTATGGAGCTTGTTATGCCCACAAAGTGCTTTGAATGGGTCAGGATGGAGCCCTGCATTGTTATGAACAACTTCAATGATTGGATCCCGCAGAAAAACAAGCCAGGTCTCTATTGACCTTAAATTAGCCTCTTGGGAGGCTCATGAGCTTGCTTCTTATTATAGTCGCAGCTCTGCTTTTGGGCCAGGTGGATCAGCGAGCAGGTGAGAGATACTCCCAAGAAGTCAATAAGCCACTGCACGCACATTAAAGCATTTGAAAATCCTGCAGCTGCACGAGCTCTAGAACCAGTTATCACTCTGCCAGCCTGCGTGGACACGGGACATCTGCAGATGTTCTCCCACCATTGCTACTTCCCCGCCTGGGGACAACAATGACAATGAGGCACTAATGTTTTTAACACTGTAACCAAACCCCTGTGCCTCACTGATGCTAGTGCCCCCACCATTGCTAGCAGGGGGGGCAGAACAAAGGGGAGAGAATTTCTGAAGATGCCCAGTGGTGGTGATGCCCAGTTACGATGCAGCCTCAGTGGCGTATCAAGTCCGCCCTTGCACCACAGTTCAAGAGATTCTTCTCGCTGCAGAAACCGGGCTGACCTCAGAAAAGATACGGAGTGTACAGGGGGAAGGCAAAGAAAGCAAAGAGAAGTATCACGAAGTGCTTGTCTGCACAAGGTTTTTGTACTGATCTAACTAAATTGGTAAAATAAAAAAAATTAAAAAAATTAAAATAAAAAAGATTTAGTTAAATGAGTGCAGTGGCTTGGGTTGCCACCCTCCAGGAATTAAAGATTAATCTTTAATTAAAGATTATGTCGTGATGAAACCTCCAGGAATACGTCCAACTAAAATTGGCAAACCTACAACCTCCTAGAATAGACACGGTTACACTGATATAAAGGGGGTTATATTGGTATGGCTGTTTTGGTAAACAAAATCCTAATTGATTTAAACTAACTTATAATAAGACACTCAAACTGAAATAGGAGTGTCCACACAGGGGGATTTGCACCATATTAACTGAACTGGTTTGAAAACTGATTTCAGTTAAACCAGGGCAACTTGCTCATGTAGTCAAGACCTAAGGCTCCTCCTTCTAAGTTAGGGACACAGCTCCAGTATGCTGGACGGCTGTGCCGTTGATTTTAGAGAGAGTTACAGCAGTAGAATTTACCGCAATGCTCTGAAATGTAGAGATGAAGGATTTGAAAGCAATCGCCTTTCAGAGAAAGTAACATTTTCCAAAACCTCTAATGTCCACTGCTCCGACCTCCCCAAATCCTTGAACACTGGGTTGGAAGCAGAAGGATGTGTAATCTAGCTAGCCCATTAGAAAAAGGTACATTAAACATGCACTCCCCTCCTTTACAATGAGCACTTGGCGTTTTCATGCAAATTACCTTGTCTTCCATCACAGGTGAGCAATTTACATTCTTGAAAGGTGTCTGTCAGCCCTCCACATTACCCAATTAAATCCCAGAATCATCAGCTCTGTAACTAGTGGGAATGAAGCCCGGAGGCTATTTGTCATGATTGCTAGATAGATCGAGATCCAAAAGGATGAAAGATCCTGCTGAGATATAATGAATGGGGCAGTATAGTAACAAAGTAACAAGTGTTAGTATATGGTGCAGAGGACAAAATTTGAAGGAAATGTAGTGAGGATTTTAGGGTTTAATATTTGCCTTAATTGAAAAATGTTTTTCTTGGAGAGCTTAAGTTTCTGATCCCCTAATTTAACAAAATATATATAGGGTCTGAAGTCTCTCTCTCTCCCCCCGCCCCATGTCCCCACTCCACAATTTGGTTTAGTTCCTAACATAGAGCAGGGGTCAGCAACCGGCGGCACATGAGCTGATTTTTAGTGCCCCTCTGCTGCCAGCCGGGGTCCCGGCCGCCAGCTCCACTCAGCCTGCTGCCTACCTGGATGAACGGAACCCCGGGCCAGCAGCAGGCTGAGCGGGGCTGGCGGCCAGGACCCTGGCTAGCAGAGGCCGGTGGACGGAACCCCAGACCAGCAGCGGGCTGAGCGGCTCAGCCCACTGCCGGCCCCGCTCAGCCCGGGTCCCGGCCCCGCTCAGCCCGCTGCCAGTCTGGGGTTCCATCCGCCAGCCCCTGTAAATGTAAAATGTATTACTGGCACGCGAAACCTTAAATTACAGTAAATAAATGAAAACTTGGTACACCACTTCTCAAAGGTTGCCGACCCCGACAGAGCATGTTCATTGCCCTCTATCATCATAATTTAAGATCCATAAGCAAATCAACTTCAGCAGATGCAGATTGACATCAATAGGTTCAAAAATCCTCTTTGGACAAGCGCACGAATGTTCACACATTTTACTGAAACTTCTCCAAACTGCCAACCTTCCGGGTTTGCAAAACTGGCTGGTTAACTCCTGGGAACAGGGTTTTTAGTACTTCCTGCTTTGGGTCAGGTCTGAAACACTGCGAGTACATTACCCTGCTAAACTAACTCACTCTCTCAGCTGCACTAGAATAGTGCTTACTGGGAGAGTGAATACACCGAACAGCCACCAGGGGACATGGAGAAAGATCTGCTAACATCAGTTCCATGGATTGTACTGGGGAGCAGGGAACTTTTCAAAGGGAAACAAGGGAGGGCCTACTGGACCAAAAGAAACTTGTTGACAGATTTTCTTGCACATTTTACTCTACAGCCATATACTTAGGAACTGGAAAGTCTTTATACTGCTTACCAAAAAAGAGGATTTCAATGTGTCCCACTGCAGTTCTTTTGAGAGTGTTCTGTGCTCAATTCAGACCAGTGGGAGGAAGGCTGGGTAACGGGGCTGGATTTGATTTTACAGGCACCAAACAAAGGGACACAAAGGCATAATCCAAATAATGTGATTTTATGGCCAGTTCTCTCAAACCACCGAAGCTAGAAAAAGCTGTGTTATCAGTGAGAAGCTGGAGTGCCCAGCTTTCTAGGGGTGCAGAGGAGGACTGTCTAGCCATGGTGGTTTAGGGGACATCATGACAATGGTCACTGCTCCCTCAGGCCAACACAAAACAATCAGGCCATCCCCAAGTCAGTTTCACTGTGCAGATGGCCTCCTAAGGGTGGCATTTTCAAGAGTGCTCAGGGCTGGCTCAACTCCGCTCCCATTGAAATCAATGGTAAGATTCCTATAGACTCCAGACATAGGATTTAGGCCAGCGCTGAGACCCCTGAAAACCTCACCCTTTGTTTAAAACCTGATGCAGTTCTTACTGAACGTGTTAGAAGGTGAATCCATGTAACAAAGTGACATCTTACTCACCATTAACAATTACACCCAAGATTTTCAAAAGCAAATAGTGATTTCTGGGAGCCCAGCGTCAGAGGCCTGAAGGGTCCTGATGTTCAGAGAGTGGATGCTCTGTGCTTTCAGGCCCTATCGAGGTGTTTCCAGTTGGGCTCCCAAAAATCACTAGCCACTTTTGGAAATCTCGGCCTGAGCCTTTACAGTGAGATGGACTGGATTGCTTCAGCAATGTATCTTGCGGCCCTTTTTAAGGCACACATTGAGGTCGGAGTGCCAAAAGGTGAAGAACACTGGATTAAAACTAGATGTACTCAAATGCATCTTTTATGCTGCCATAAAATCTAATTGGATAGTTTGATAAAAGTCTTCCATGTGCACTGAATTGCCCTCTTGGTTGGGGGAACGAATAAAGCTCATCATTTAATATTAACAGAAAAGTATATCATAGATCGGGAAGACTTCATACAATTTTTATTTACCCTCTATATGAATGTGCTCACCCCAGCTGAGTTATAAAAAGAACACTAGAGAGAACACTGTCGGTTAGCACTAAGGGCTAGCAGAACTGAAATGGCTTGGTTCAGCCCTGCATATCTCATTACGTAGTTTGCTTGAGACAAAACAACACGCACAGAAGGATCAGCACAGCAAAAAATGCTTTGGGTGTAGCCGATTTAAAAGACGCTTTGATGTAATAATGTGTTGGCAGTACTGCAGGGGACTGAAGCATATGCAAGTCAGTCTAGTTGCTAGTGTAATATAACAGTCACCTTGATTGTTAATGGGGATTGAAGCTAGGGCCAGCAAAGCTAAGATCATGAACTAAAGGGCTAAGTGCCCTAGTTGGCAGACTTAGACTCATGTTCTCTGCGGCCCAGGCACAGAAGGGTTACATAACACAAACTGCACAATAGGTTACACTTCTAATACGCATTTGTGCATGGACTGTGAGTCTCAGGGAATCTAAAAATGCAACCCTAAGAAACGGGCCATGTGGCGTGGTTTCACCAAACGAGGCAGCACAATGGGGCAAGAATTAATCGTCTAGCATTTCTCTAACTCCTCACACCCCAAAGAACTGAACAGCCAAACTTGCGCCCAAGCAAAACACCATCAAATCTGAACCCCGCAATACACTGAAATAGCAGCAGAACCGCTTCTCAAACGGAGGCCTGGGGTGCACTTAAAAGTTCGGTTGACACAGCTACAGCACTCGGATGTGAGTGTGTGAAAAATTCACACCCTGAGCACGGCACCCTAACCCCTGCTGTAGATGCAGCTAGGTCTTCTGTTGACCTTGCTACTGCCTCTCGGCGAGGTGGATTACCTCCAGCGATGGGAAAAAACCCCTTCCCTTGCTGTAGGTGGTGTCTATGCTACAGCTGCTGTGCCACTGTAGTGCCCATCGTGTAGATATGGCCTCAGTTAAACCCAGCAGGCTGGATTTGCCTAGAGGTGGCTGCACCAGCTCCTGCTGGAGTGAATGCCCTAAGAGGGGGCAACAGAGCTGTACAAGGGGCCTACAATCTTCCCTCCAATGGACAGGATATAGCCAGGGCAACTGGGAGATGCATTGATTCAGCTCATCCCTACAGCACCCTCCACTGGCAGGGCTTCCTGAGGAGCTCTTGGCAAAGGAGTAAAAGCTTCTTTCTCCCCAGCAGAACCCTCGTGGGGAGAGCAACAATGAAAACACCGCCTACCCTCCCCTGGCTGCGAGTTTCCCCTTCAGGGTACGGTGACTCTCACTTCTATAGTATGTACCCTGCCTATGCAGAGCAGCAGCACACAACAGGTTCGGACAAGAAAGGAAACGTATCCAATTAAAACTGCAGGAGGAATTGATGTAGACTCTGTGCTCTACCTTGAATTGGGCCCCTGGTACCAGGATTAACCCTCTCACTCTTAAGTGGCATAGTGACAAGCGGTCAGCGCCTGTTTTGCATCTCATCTCAAAGGTGGCACTGCTCCAGAAGCACGATGCCATCTAGCACTCAGCCTGGGCACCGGGCCAAAAATGACTCAGAAAAATGGAGTGTCACCTCCTGAATCAACCAACGCCACTTCTCACAGCTCCTTGACAGTTCTCGGATCCAAGGAATGACTCAGCCAGCCCTGCTTGGATTGTGAAACTTAAAAGGATCACGCAGCATGAGGTGCTATGCCTATTTTGGAAGGCTTGTCACCGGTTCTCAAACTATCATCTGCAGAACAACCTGCTATTGTCACTACGGAAAAGCATCTGTCAATCTTCTAGATGTGGGTGTGTCAGATGATGGTGAATGTATTGTCATTTTAATCTCTTATTATCCTAATATTGCTATTTCACGTAATGGAACAGTAAAGATGCTGCAGGGAAGGTGGGAAAGGGGTTTTGGAAGAGGAACTACTCCTGAGAGCAAAAACAACGAGGAGTACATGGCTACCCCTCTGAAACCTACTCCCAAGAGGGATCTCCTATCTTGGAGAGAGAGGATGGTCTAGTCGATAGAGAACTGGACTGAGAATCAGGAGACCTGCTGACACACCTTGGACAAGTCACATCAGCCCTTTGCACCTCTGTTTCCCCACCCATACTTTGTCTGTCTAATAATCTATATAGATTGTCAGCTCTTCCAGGCAGGGACTGTATGTTTGCAGAGTTCCCAGCACAAAGGGGCTTTGATCTGTCCAAGTCTCTCTGCACTGCCTTGATACTAATTCCACACACAAAAACTGTTAAAAGACTACTGTATGAAGGTCTCACAATCGAGCACTCCAAAGTTAGCTAATGCCAGAATTAAGGTTGCCCATGCAACCTTAACTTGGCCCCTGGGTACATCTGCATTATGAAACGGTCTTTAATTGCATGGTTACACACTATTTTTTCCACAGGATCCCTGCCACATTCAGCACACAGATTGGACTGGGTTCATTTAATGAGCTGCTAGTCAATGTTTTCTTTTTAACCCCATTGTTCAATGTGTGGCCCTAGGCCTTATTTACAGTACACGATGCAAACCCTGCTCTGGAGACAGACCTGTGAACTGCCTGTTGGGCTGCTCTATGGGGCTGATCGCTATAGTATCGGAGTTCTTCACAAACATCAATCCATTAATCTTCACAACCCCCTGGGAGGTGAGGGGGTATTATCTCCAGTTTACTGATGAGGAACGGAAGCACAGAAAAATTAAGGTCCAAAGATCCCATTAATTTTGGGTGCCCAATTTGAGACACCTAAGACCTGATTTTTCAGATTTCATAGCATTACAACAGAACATTGTATTTTCAAGCACCGCTCCCATAGACTTCAGTTACAACTGCGTGCGCTCAGCAAGTCTGCAAATCAGACCCCAGGTCTCAGTTTTGGTCCTCCAGAAAATGAGAAACACAGAGTTAGTGACCATCTCTAAGAAGTCTGATTTAAGTGATTTCTCCAGCATCACACAGGCAGAAGCAGGGACAGAGCCCAGTACTCCGACGAAGCATTCTCCCGTCTTAGCCATGAGACCATCCATTTTCTCTTCCTGCAATCCCCTGCCTCAATCACTACATTACATACACGCCACCCAGTGTCTGCAACACAGAATCAGGGGGCCTACAGCTTCCTTCACCACATGCCCTGATTCACCCCCAAAGCAGGTCCCTACCCTGTGCACTGATTGTGGCAGGGGTCCCGTGGAAAAACAGTATGTGGTCATGTAATTAAAGGCTATAATAACGTCCATGTACAAAGGGGCCAAGTCAAGGCTGCATGGGCAACTTTAATTCTGGCATTTTCTAACTTTTGAATGCTTGACTGTGCAACCTTAATAACCTTCTTTTAACAGAGTTTGTGTGTGTCATTTCCCAGGTTTTAAAAAAAGCAAAACTGAAAAAAAACAAACCAGAAATGGCATCCTATTGACACCCACATGGGTCAAACAGGGTTGGAACCTTTAAAGCCACCACACAGAGCTCTCCCACTTGGGAGATTTTATCTGCTAAGCTCTAGCATGTCTCTATTGAGCATCTGCAAAACTGATTTTTTCAAAGGATTAGAACTTGGTCAAAACCAGGTGGTTTTCCTTGGGGATGGCAAAAGGCACATCTCTGACAAACAGGCCCCACCCTCTGCCAAATTTCAAGTCCCTGCTCCAAAGCATGGGGAGTGCTACACCTGTTCAAAGATAAGGTCTTAAGCACTTTTTAACAAGAGCAAAATAGCATTACTTTGCCATACTTTCCCCTGGCTTTGCACTTGGAAATGGCTGAACTATTTTGGCTGAAATCCCCCCCCCCCCCCCCCAACCGCCCAAAAAACGAACCACTATTTCAGCTTGAGACAGACAACCAGTATGGAAAATTCCTGCCCAAATGGTTAAAGTTTGGCAAAGTTATAAGCAACTGAAAACAGCATCTTTTAATGGGAAGTGTCGGGAAACCTGAATAATAGGTAGAGCTCCCAGCCCCACTCACAGGCACTGACTTCATGGGTGCTCCAGGGCTGGAGCCCCCACAGAAAAAAATTAGCAGGTGCTTAGCACCCACCAGCAGCCAGCTCCCCCCAGCGCCTCCCAGCAGCCCTGCCAATCAACAACTCCTCCTCCCTCCCAGCACCTCCGCCCATCGTGCATCAGCTGTTCCGTGGCATGCAGGAGGTGCTCGGAGAGAGGAGCTGGGACGGGGTACACTCGGGGAAGAGGTGGAAAGAGGCGGGGCAGATAGAGGCAGTGTGGGGCCAGAAGAGGTGAGGCGGGGGGACCTTGGGGGAAGGGGTAGAGTGGGGATGTGACTGGAGCAGGGGTGGGGGCAGAGGTCGAACACCTCTGAGGTAGAGAGGAAGTCAGTGCCTACGGCCCCACCTATATTAATTAAATGCTCCACAAGATAAACAGTCTGAGAATCACTCATTCGTATTAGATAGGGATAATGGAGCTATTAGATGGTATACAGCTGAAGACCATGCTCTTCCATCCCTTGTATCAGAGTGATGGCGCACTGTTTAAACCATACACACACGCCAAGAAAACGAGCATTTTAGGAATAGAAGGTCAGAAGACTTTAACTCATAGAAGGGACTATGTGATCATCTAGTCTGACCTTATGTATAACGCAGCCCATAGAACTTTCCCCAAACAAAGTTAAAATACCAACAACTCCAGAAGTAAAAGCCTATTTGCTTTTCATATCATGATTAATTATTTAGATGATTACTAGCACATGCACTGAAACATGGTTTATACCATTGCTAGAACCTTTAAAAAGATTTATTTCCTCATATTTCATTTCAAACCATGTGTATTATTCCCTAGACAGCTTTATGAATAGATTGCATGCAATTATTCCAGGAATTTATTCTGAAATGACAAATTCATCTACTTCCAACTGAACTCGTATATTCACCAGGCTGTGAATCATTTAGTCAGCCCCTGGGATGATTTCTGATCAATGAGTGCAACAATTGAGAAGTGACCTCAGTGAGAAAGGTTTTCCCCTGAATTTAGGAAGGATAATTAAATAACTTGACATTGATGTAATGCCACACTGAATTCACACACTCCATATTTAACTAGTCCAGATGATCTGTGAAATCCAGAAGAATGTGCTTTCTTCTCTGCCCCCCACTGCCTATGGGCAACATTACAAGGCAGTAAAATGCCCGTCAAATTTAAGCAACTGGAGGAAGTTACTTGACCTTGACAAATATTTCAAAATCTGTGTGCCTAAATTTAGGCTCCTCAATCATATAAATCTGAAATAGCCCAAATCTGGTGACTTTCCAGGTAGGCTACAAAAGACATCTGTTGAAGAGGGTTTTGGAGAGGGTCAAGTATGCTTCACAGAATGATGAAAGGGTAGAGGGGAGCTTTTTTCTTTTTTAGTCGGTAGTAAGCTGAAAGGGTTCCTTTTCTGAGTACTTTAATGTTGGGATTTTGCTGTATTAATTATGTATTACGGTACCTAGAGCAGGGATGGGCAGTTATAAGGTAGTAGAGGACCACAAAATCCACTAAAACCTTCTGGCAGGCTGGGGTGCGTGTTAGGAGTGGGTCCTCCCAGGGGGTGTGACAAGCTGGGATGGGGTTGGGTCGAGTCCTGCCTCTGAGGGGTGGAAGGTTCCGGAACAGGGGGGTTGGAGAGCGAGCCCACCCCACACTCACCCTGCAGTGGCAGCTCCTGTCCCACAGGACTGGGCCTGGTCCCCTGCTTCAGACTGTTGCCTCTCACCGCAGCGTCATGTGATGCCTGTTTGCACCCAGGCAGCCCCTCCACCCTAACACCCCACCTCCCTCCCGGCCCTGGTGCCACTAGCTCCCCTGCCCTGAGCTGGGCTGTGGCAGGCCTGATGCAGCTGCTGGGCTGCCGGTTGCCCATCCCTGACGTAGAGCCTTGTATTCACATCTTTTTTATTAAAACTGAAACAACGAAAATATTTGGGCACCTTAATAGATGTGGCCAGAGTTTCAAAGGTGCTCAGCTTCTGCACGCCCCGTGGACTTCAATGGCAAGTGTAGGCACACAGCTTTTCTGTATAGGGGCATAAATATGGAGTTAGAAGCCTAATTTTAGGCACTGAGGCTGGAATTTATAAAGGGATCTATTTACTAGTCTACACACAGGTTTTGTACTGATACAGTTAAACCAAGGCACCCCCCTAATGTGGGCACAGTTAATACTCAGACTGGGATTCACAAAGGAGTCTAAAATCAGGCTCCCGACTCCCACTGAATTTCAATAGGATTTGAGCACCTAATGCTCAGGTGCTTTTGAAAATCCCAGCCTAAGGCTCAAAAACATGGGCTGTAATATCCTAATAAAAAAAATTGAATAATAAGCATTAGTCTTCTCTTAGAATTAAATATGGGACATTGGTGATCCTAAATAGTTACACCTTAATGCATTGTTTTGCTTTATTATAAGCTCTAGGGTCTCTGTGCTGTAAAATTTTATATTACTTCCAAGACTTTAATTCTAATTCTCTAATACACCCTGCATTTTATAATTTACTTACCATGCAAAGGTCAGGTCAGCTGCAGCTCCTGGTCATCAGTGAGATCCTCTGTTTTACCTAGTTTCCCTAGTGAGCAGACCATGGTACAGAAAGTCAAATGACTTACGAAGGTTGCACAGGGAGTCAGTAACTAAACAGTTGAGATTAGAACCCAAGATCCCAGCTTCTTATCTGTGGCTTTATCAGCTAGGGTGCATTTCCTAGTCAAGGTCATTTTACAAGCTGATGGCCTGATTTTCATTGGTGCCGAGCACTTCCAGCTCCTGTTGATTCAATGGGAGCTGCAGATGGCCCACACCTTGGGAATTTAGGCCTGAATTTATTTTAGGGACATATGTTTGTAACGGAACACTCAGTGCAACAAAACCAAGTCTGCTCACAGGACTACAGGCTGGGAACTTGCTGCTCTATTTAATTGCATCATAACTCACTCTCTCTTTGTGTAACTCCCACAAAAACTGAACCATGACTACCCCCACAGTATTCTGGCTAACCCAGTTAACCCTATCATGCTGCTTTACTACACTTATCAAAGTAAAATAGTTTTTTCTCCCTGGTTTATATGCCACCCAAACAGCTCAAAGTAGCCTGCAGTTTAGCAGTTCTGGACTCTTTTTTTTTTTTTTTTTTTTAATGGAGATATCCTATCTCCTAGAACTGGAAGGGACCTTGAAGGTCATTTGAGTCCAGCCCCCTGCCTTCACTAGCAGGACCAAGTACTGATTTTGCCCCAGATCCCTAAGTGGCCCCCTCAAGGATTGAACTCTCAACCCTGGGTTTAGCAGGCCAATGCCCAAACCACTGAGCTATCCCTTCCCCTCCCCCAAAAGCTTAGCTGAAGCTGGGCTTTCATTTAGCAACACCCACCTTTTACCATTGCTAATTGGTTAGAACACTGTGGCACAATACTCAGGCCCGCCATCACCTCCCAGATGGATTATGGCAGCGTAGTTTACTTGGGCTTGAATCAGCCATAAGAAAACTGCAACTAGTGCAGAATGCAACAGCACAATTTCAGCAACATGGACTGCTAAAAGCACAGCACACTGGGGCTTCCCTGCATACACCGACGTCTCATAGAGCCCTGCTTTGTTACTGTCCAAAGTGCTAAATGATCCGGGCTAAGGATATTTAAAAGGCCAACTCTGTCTCCAGGATCTTGCCAGTGACCCAGCTCAGTAACAAAGCGCGCCATTAGGGCTGGTGCCGGAGATGGGACCTTCTTGGGGTTGATCCCAGGCCATAGAATTCACCCACACCGGAACCAAAAGTTACTAAAACTTCACTACATTCTGGCCTAAATGCAGTTGAGGGGGCACTGGGGAGTCAGGGAACTTGGACTCTAATCCTGGTTCTGCCATTGACCTGCAGGTGTAACCTTGGGTAAGTCACTTCACAGCTCCGTGCCTTTTCCCCCTCCCTCCCTTTAGCTCTCTTGGCTATTTACATTGTAAGCTCTTTGGGGGCAGAGATTGTCTTATTCTGCATATGTACAGCAACTAGCAGAATAAGACCCTGTTCTTGGTGGGGGTTCTAATACTATTAGACAAATAATCAAATTTTTTACTTGGACTTCCCCAACCCCACCACCTAGCACATTAACTTTAAAAAAGTACTATACATGCATTTTTCCCATGGGGACGAACAGAAATGCAGAGGAAACTCCAACTGACAGACGCTAGCCTTTCTGCTTACTTTGCTGACTCTGCAAAGTGTTCAGGTATGTAGTGATGGGTGTGGTATGGGAACCTAAAGAGAATACAAACACAGAAGCAATAGGCTGTCACAAGCTATCCGGTGCACAACTTAGATTCACAACATTATAGAGGGATGAATTCAGGAACATGGATCTTTTCTTGCTCACAATAACGCAAAATAAAAGTGCTCACTGTAAGGCCATACAATGCATATGATTACTTGCAGCTAACAAGACATGTAATATCAAAATGCAGCGTAAAAGTACCCTATGGTTAATCAGGATGATAGGCCCATTAATAGACATACAAACAAAACTGGTTTAAAATAAATAAGGGAATAGGACTATAAACACTAAAGATTATGCTCCTTTGTTTCTTGTAGAATAAACACCTTGATAAGATTTAAACCCCCTTCCCCAACTGATTTCTTTATTCAGTGTGGAAGCTCTGTGAAGCCTACTTAACATTTTGGTGAATTTTATCCTATGAATGTAGTGAGAGTTGGGATAGGTGTCTTCTGAAGAGAGTGTACAACACAATACACAGCATGTGAAATTCAATACCAGAGGTGGTCACGGAATCAAATGATGTAGCTGGATTGAAAAAAGGGCTGGATACTTTCTTGTCCACTAATATTTTCAGCTATTCATTCAGGGTGCAATCTGCCCCAGAGTAACAGGAATGCACAACGTCCCATTTAAGATCTCAACATTACGTTTAAGTGGTGTGTAGGGCCACTCTGAATGGGTGAATTTCACCCCCTACAGGTGGGGGAAACTGGGGAGGTACGTACAGCCATGACACCAGCTCTGAGTCACCTGTGGAATCCCTTACACTGGAGATAGTCCCCAACAGCCAGATCCATCAGTTTATAGCCCCATTTCTGCTGCTGGTGCCACTCTGTTGGTAGCAGGTGGGGCCTTTAAAGCTGCCATTAACAGGCTACTGAGGATTCTTGAGCTATCCCTTCCTGGTGTGGGAGCCCCATTACATAATGCAGAGAATCATCAGGATGCTCTGACAGAGCTCTGGTGCACTTTAGGATTAAGCTTTCGATACCTACAGAAAAATGGGACTAAGAAAAAGACTTTTGACTGTAATTTATAATCTGCAAAAAACCTTGGGGAATGAGCTCATGTGCCCCAAAGGAACATCTATTAAATTAACTGAAACAACAAAAAAACAAATAAAAAAATCAAGACATCTACCCCACTCCAAGTTTGAAGGATACACACATTTCCTTGTGTTTAGTGGGGGCAAAAAAGGAATTGTCCTTAAAGGGTGAAAGGACACAAAAAATACATACATTCTTTTCTATGTATGTTTTCATATACAGTAGAACCGCAGAGTTACGAACTGACCAGTCAACCACACACCTCATTTGGAACTGGAAGTACACAATCAGGCAGCAGTAGAGACCCCCCCACACCCCCGCAAAAAAAAGCAAATACAGTACAGTACTGTGTTAAACTATAAAAATAAAGGGAAAGCAGCATTTTTTTCTGCATAGTAAAGTTTAAAAGCTGTATTAAGTTAATGTTCAATTGTAAACTTTTGAAAACAGCCATAATGTTTTGTTCAGAGTTAGGAACAACCTCCATTCCTGAAGTGTTCGTAACTGAGGGGTTTTACTGTCCCACCTCTCTCTGTAGTACCTGAATGTCTATAGATCCGAAGATCAAAAGAGGAGGGCTAGATCTCAGATCTGACGAAAATTCACTTTTGAAAATGTAATCTGGAATTAAAAATAAAATGGGAAATTGCAATAAAATATGGAAATGAGAGACCACCAAATATTTAAGGAAGATTCATCCAAGAACAAAACAAAAGTGATAGGAAATTACTAATCCTTTCTGTACTTTATGGTTAAAAAGAAAAGTTATACATTAATTTCCCATAAACATTTTAAAACCACTAACAGCTGTTTGTCTGAACCTTTAAGATGTCTTTACTGCCAAGTAATATTTTACACTCAAATTTGACTACCAGCTTTAAAAGAAGGGCTCACAATGGGAAAAGCGGACACACAAAATATAGCAGTGTTAATATACAAAGCCTTAATTTCAGAATAAACACATCAAATGCATCTTAGAAGACAGACTGGACTTTCCCAGCCAGGATGGGATTGTGGGGCAAAGCCAGGAGGTCAGGCCATATCACCTGGTCTGTCTGTGAAGCCAGTCAGCCAATGGGGCAACTTCACTGAGGCGAGCTCTCATGGGGTATTCAACATGTTTGCAACAGCTTCCTGAACTGGCTGGGGCAGTTGATAAAAGGATGTTAGAGATAGCATGAGAGCTAATCCACAGCCCTGCCAGGGCAGCATTGTTCCCTACACTACTAGTCCTAGTCTATAGGACTAATTTCTACTCCTGCTAGTCTAGAAGATAATAGTTAAAAGAGGTGGAAAAGACCTACTAGCTCACTAGTTCCATAGAAGGGTAGACTACAGTGCCAGAGTAAGTATTAAATATCAAGTGGATACCTCTCACTTCATCTTACCAACATGTCAGGTATAGTCTCTAGGTAAGAGGGAAGAGCTTAATGTTTTCATTGCCTGAGTCCAAATATTTCAGCCACCTTCACTGTTGCATCCATGTTCAGATCATAAAGTGATGGTTATATAAATCCACAGGGTAGTCAATTATGTAAATGAGATGCAATGGTAAATGTAAAATTGCTTATCTGGGAGAAAAGAGCTGCTTTGAAGAGCACGTTCTATTTACGGTCACCTCTTTTAGCAATGGCAATACCTGTACTCTCTTGAAAAAGATCAGATTTCATTTTGGAATGCAGATCTATACTATTTGGCATTTTTCCCTTTGGAAAAGGTTGTGCGTGAATTCTGTGTTTGTGAAAGGTGCTAGATTGAGAGCCTTACAGAGTGAAGGATACAATCACAGAACAGGCAAGATACAATGGCAATGGAAGCTTCTACCAAACCATCAAAACCAGGAGAGCAGTGACTAATTCATTGGTGATCTTACTGCTGAAAATGATCACAAGGTGCCAAATTGTGGTGAACAACCGCCAATGGGAAAGTGGGTTGAGCACTAAATAAGCATTTGATGAGAAGTTTTAGTGCCAATGTTGGAAGGACTGGAAATGAATAGGTAAATGGATCTGTAGTCCCTAGGCAACTTTTAAAAATCTCAATCTAATATCTAATGTAATGTGTAGGATGCTTTTCTAAACTGGTTTCACACTTCTTAATTTTCCTGGAGTGTGCCATGTAACTATGCATAAGTAATAAATAAATAAAATGTTTTCAATCACCAAAAATTGCAAAACATAACCAGTTATTATACATTTTACAGTGTCACATCCTATTCAAATGAATACAGTTATACAATTGCTAATGTAACCAACACGAACAGCGAGTCACTGCAGCATTCTAGTGTCTAGACCACACTAGGCATCAAACTACAGTGCACAACATTATGCCACATACAAAATGCCATTAAAAATATTTGCTCATCCACAATTTATTTGCAGCAATTAGTTTTTATGCATAAAACAATGTTCAAGAACAAAACGACCATAAAAACATAGCCTCATTGGGTCTCTACTTTAGCACAGATAGGCCCTGCTTTCCTTACAATTTTTAAGTGGTTAAAAAGTTTGAATACTACTAGAGGGAGCAGCCTGAATATTTTAAATATGTTAAAAATGTGAAATGTTTCACAGGGTTTTCTGCAGAACTATGCCAGTTGCTCCTGACTGGTACCTCTGGTATGTGTAGCATAAAGCCTACAAAAATAAATACTTGTAGTGTGGTATTTACTTCCATACCAGGAAGTAAACATGGAGTTGTCTGAGAATGTCATCCAAATAAATAAAGGTATTTATCTGGATAGGCAGTCATCTAATAGACTTCAGTTTTGGATATTTCCCATCATTCAATGGCAAGTCTGTGTATACAGTGAAAGGAATCATGGGAGAATATCACACGATATCTTGTCCTATGTTTTCATGCACTGTAAAAACATATTAACTTGTTCCTGCAGCGTTAATGATGGATATTCTAAGAGGTCTATGAATAAAGATTAACTTAATACAAGTATCAGGGGGTAGCCGTGTTAGTCTGTATCCACAAAAACAACAAGGAGTCCGGTGGCACCTTAAAGACTAACAGATTTATTTGGGCATAAGCTTTCGTGGGTATAAAACCTCACTTCTTCAGATGCATGGAGTCAGTTACAGTCTGAACCACGATAAATTAAACTAAGTGTCATGGTAGGTGGGCAGGTCTTAAGTTGGTAAATTGTAACAGCTATGCTACTGGAAGATTTTAGCTTGGATATCAGGCATGTCATAATTCCTCCTTGCTTTGGAATGCAACATTCTAAAAATCCAAATTGTTCAATGAACCTTAACATTTAGTTTTGTGATAAACTATTTCAGAAATTAGGAATACAATCAGGGCATAAAATTTTAAGTATTGTGTACATGGAATATTTTATTTACCTCTTACCAAAAAAAAAAAAAAAAATCAGAGCACTGATTATTACATAAGTCTAATGCCCTTGCATTTGTAGTGGTATTATTTCAAGGTATTAATTTTACCCAAACCAACAACAACAAACGCCCCTGAAGGATTTATGTATATTTGCTTTGCTGAGCTCTGTGTTATTATCTAAAGGATGCAAGCTTACTTAATTCCTTCTAGATGTTTTTCTCATAGTCCACATTTAGCTACAAAAAGCAAGTTCTTCACAAGTTTTTAAAAAGTTTACTTTATTGGTTACAGTTATATAAAATGTACCACGGTAGTCCCATCTAGCTGGTCATTAAGTGCTTGCAACAGCAGAGAGATCTTATACATCTGAGAGATTTCCAAGGTTTATTTCATGCTGGAGGAAAAACAAAACAAAACCACTCTTCATTTGCTTGCCTGCACTTAAAATATATCCAACAAGGCTAAAATGTTTAAAAGCAAGGACAACCCCATTTGTATGTCAAATTGTAATTTTTAATGTTTTCATTAGAATAGTCTTTATATCACTCTCCAACAAAAGAAAATATAACTAACAGCAAACTTTAATACAGGCACACTCACCAGATTAACAACCCAAAACAAAAACAAAAAAATTAATGTAAAATGTAAATCACATATAATACAATTGAAGTGTCCAAAACAATTTAAATAATTTTAAATATTTTATTTTTTTAAACTTGCTACAAATGCTTTATACAATATTTCAACATAAAGTCCCCATAACAGAAATGTAACAAAATGGGAATGATAGTGAAAGTGAAAGTGGCACAAATTCACCAAACAAGTATTAAACTACAAATTTTAAGAGGTAGATTACTTGTTAAGTCAAGGAGGGGGCGGGGGGAGAAGAGGGGGAGGATGCATAATGAAACTAGCTGCTTTCCATCAACTGAGTCATTAATCCGGCAAGGTGTATAAATGCATGAGAAATGATATTTCCACGAAAAGCTCTTTATGAGCAGTAGGTTAATTTGTTGCTTTTAAGTTATTAGATAATGAGGTGTCAGACCTTTTACAGTAATTTTATTATACATTTATCTTTCAAAATATACACCTACACAGCCCCGTTTCTGGCCTGTTTATTAATAAAATAGTACATGGTATCCAATTATATGGAATTCAGAAATTGGTGCCAGTATTTCATTTCTATAGGAAGAAAGTTTTATTTGCATGTATAAATAGGAGATCGGGAAATTCATAAAATGTCCAAACCTGGTTTTTCCCACATCTATGCTGGGTATCTAAAAGACTTAAAAACAAAAACAAAACAAAAAACAAAAGTGGGGGTGGAAAGAGAAAAGGAGGAAACTCTGTCACACTAGGTTCCTCTCTACTAGTTAATTTAAAAGAAAAGCTTCAGGAGACTCAATACATGACAAAAATACTTTGAGTGCAGCAACATTTGTCGTCCCTGACTCTACAACGAACTATTGATAAAACAGGAACCTGCCTTGCAAAGTTTAAGCTGAAATGTCTTTTTGCATGTCATTCATCAAGATATGGGCAAAACCAGAAATCTGAGCTATCAGTTCAGTGGCAGCAGATTCTGTTCAGTTTACCCCATATTGCTTCCTTCCTTTATTTATTATTAATAGTACCCTTCTCTTTGTATATAAAACATCCTCTAGCCCAGCATGTGTATCAGGCACCAATGAAGAAAACATATGCCTGACACTAAACATTAGAGCAAGAAGCCTGCAGGCAATCAGCTGCATTTTATGATTGAGAGTCAGTTTCAGCTGGTTTCGCAAGCTTGGTGGATTTCACATCCATTGGCGTAGTGCTTATCCTAAATTGAGCATTTAGGGATTTTTGTTTTGTTTTTACAGGAGGTTCCTAGAAAATAAGAAACAAAAACTGAAGATAAATGACAAAAATAATAGTATAAGCTGTTTATGAACTGAATATGCTTCCAAAGAAAACACAAACCAAAGTGTGAGAAGTAGACTTGAAGACAAACAATTGCTTAGTGAAGCAGATGGTTTTGAAAAATACTTAATTAAGATTTCCTGGGGGAAAAAAATGCTTGTGTGCAGAACAGAATCAAAGTTTGCCGACTGATGCCTGGTGTGTAATTAATTAATCAATGTATTAGGGCAAGAAACCCTTGATTCTTGACATAAATATCAAGGATAAGCAGGCAAATAAAATCCAGGTTTATGAATTTAAAAAGGCATATTCCTAAAACAAAACAGCAAACTTCCTTTTTAGTTGAACTATCCTTAAGACCAGCCAACAACGCAAGCCGCAATGGGAAATGACAGAATGTCAAAGCTGTCTCTATGTAAATCCTTATTCACACCATGAACACTTTGAAACAACTTACGTGCGTGCAAAGGATCACTTTTAAATAGCTAGTTTGGATGCAAGGATATACACTTCTGGCTCCAAATCCTGCTGATTTCCAGTATAATGTCTCATGCAAAATCCTTGGTTACTAAGAACAGTTTTACAGACCGCTCTTCAAGACAGAGACATTGATGTAGTGAGATAATTAGGGCTAGCTGGTTTCTCTTGCTCTTTGAAGACATTTTTCTGTATTATTGGCTGACAAAAAATTCAAAACCTTTTTTCTGCTTCTCCTTCTTGTGTGTGTATTGATTTTATTTGTTTATAGTTCAAAGTAACTGGAGTCTATTTCCCCTTTTGCCCACTGGAATTATGCGCCTGTGTTGAAACCTGTACTTTCAGACAAAGTATTTCCTCCAAAGGGTCATTAAAAATTAAAGGCCTACATTATTGTTTAATCACAAGCACTGTACTGCAACCAGGAAAAAAAAACCCCAAAAAACAAAAAAGACAGCTCTCTCCCCTATATGAGTTTTGGAACAGTTAATTTGGGAAGAAAAAAATGTAAGATCAGGCAGTTTCTGTCCATCTCATCTGATGTTTACTATAATCACCCAAAGAGGGAGGCACTGCTAAAAGAACTGAAGAAGTATTGAGCAGGAAAACTCAGTGGCCTTGAGGCTGTAAATATGCCACCACATTATCCACTTCAGGATGGAAGGGGCTGAACAGCTTTAAAGGATAGGAGATCTTCCAAACGATGGATATCCCTAGACACACAGGAATTCCCAATGATCTCAGAAGCACCTAGGCAGAGGGCTAGACCCTTGTGCAATATGCCTAGGACCTATGTATCCCCATATGTTTAGGAGTCCATTAGATACCATGCTGACCATGAATCCCTGTCAATACCTACCTCACAACTCCTTTGGAGGGATTGAGAGGTTTGGACCGGGAAGCCGTAAGAATTTCCACCCAGGATTTCCCCACTGGTTTGCTGGCAGAAAATGCCGTGTAGAGCGGGGAAGCCTGAGTTAGCCAGTCTCCCAAAAATCTTCTGAGAGGTTTCTGCTATGTTTTGTGGAGAATAAGGGAGATAATACTTCTGCTCAGGCTCAACTTGCTGACAAATTTTGGGCCTGATGAGTTTCCATTCTAACTGGTAGCTAAAAGTGGAGTAGATCATTTTGCCCTTAATTATATACTGAGGCAAGTAGTTAACAGATTTTGACCAACCATTGTATTGTTACTATCTCTGTATTTATTTTTTCATTATACTTTTGTATTATTCTATGTTATGAAGGCAATACTTAAACAATAGCTGATCCAAACTATTTAGGTAAATAGCTGAGGAATTCAGTCATGATTCTTAACATACAGAACCACTACGTATTAAATCTATGATCACTGTGTTTGACTGCACATTATATGTTGTAGCAAGGTCATGTTATCCAATGACATACAAATTTTGTTAAATATGTTTGCCAGGCTTTCCAATTCAGTTTGCTCCATCTCTCTGTGGATGATATTTCACGATGTGATTTGACAAAATGCCGAGATAAAGTATGTGCAATGTAGCGCAGCATGACTGAGCAACAGATCCAGCTGCAAGTTTTGCAAAGCTCAACCTTCTTTATCTTAAATGTGAGAAAAATTCTAAAAAGACCAGGGAACTGGAAAGCCCGTACGCAACATGTGGCTATTTTAGTCAAACTTGAAGCTAAAAGCTTACCTGAAATCTTTTAGTTCTTGTTTTGTACTGCTCTCTTCTCTCTTGTTTTCTATTGTGTCTGCATTAGCTGCCTGCTGTAAGCTCCGAGTGATAGGTCCTCCAACCCTCTCTCTAGATTTTACACTGAACCTATCTGTCTTTTTCTTGTTTGCCACAGCAGACTTACTTGGCAAAACGGCTTTATTCCTTTGTATTCTGACATGCAGTTTCCGGGATGTTTTGCTTGAGATTCCAGAATGATTCTTGGCTACCACTTTAGTTTTTTTCCCCTCAATGTGAGTCATTTTGGCCACTCTTACAGGGCTGGAGTTCCTTAACACTGAAGAGGGACTTGGCTTTTTGGATCTAATTGGAGGTATAAATTTTACATTTTGCTTTGATTTGAAGGATGCGGTAGGCAGCTGAATCTGCACAGGTCCTGAGGTTCGTGCTCTCGTCTTACCCAAGTGAGCCTGCATACTCTGCATTTTGATCTCCGCGTCTGCCGTTCGTCTGCGCTGGTTGCTGCCTTTGTCACCACTTGCAGATGATGAGAAGCTCCCACTTTTTTTGGATGAATTTTTTTTAGAGGAAGGGGAGATGGGTTTTTTGGGACAACTATAAGATGCATGTTTGTTCAAACTTCCAATGTAAGTGAATTCTCTATTACAGTAGGGGCAGATGTGAGAGTCTGACTCAGAGACACTATTTTTCAAGTCTGCCTTCTGCTGGGCAGATTTCTTTTTTTGCAAGATTGCTTTTTGGACAAGCTGATTTTTCTTCTTCAATGCACTTAGTTTTAGCTTATTAGAAGACAATTTGCTAATCTCAACATTGAAATTAAGTCTTTTAGGTTGTCCCATTCGTCTGAAGGCATTTTTCCCAGGGCCAGCTATAATGACCAGGCCATTTTTAGGCTGCACAGTCTGCTTCAGTGGTACTGGATTTTTTTTGGGCGTGTATCTCTTTTTGTCGCTGGCAGAGGCACATGCCAAGATGTGTTTGTGTAATTCAGGCATGTTATCAACGCTTTTCCCACATTTTGTACAACGAATGGCAGTAGTAAAGGTCTGTGGAATATTATGGGTTGTGAAATTTGTAGCAGTGGCTCCAATACCCATAGGATTTCGGTGGTGATACTGAAATGGAGGTGGTTTAAAGCTTGGATAGTGTTGATTGAGGCCCAAACGAACATCTGGATCTTTTGACTTTACTCCAGAAGCCATTATTTTTATGGTAGTATAAAGCTCTTCAGAGGAGTCATTTAGATCTTCATCCTCCTCTTCTTTTGAGGGTTCCAAGGAAACTTCTGGTAGGCTTTGCATATGTTCTACATTTGCCTTACTGGGATCTGTAAAATTCTGGGGTCTTAGAGTCCCACTTTCAAACTCATGATGTGTGCATTCTTTGTCTGGATGGAGATCTCGCTGATGTTGTTGCAAATTGCACAAAAAGGCAAATTCCTTTTTACAGACTGAGCATACAAAGATATTTCCTACTCCATGAAGCAAAAAGCGATGTTCTGACAAGTCAGTTTTTTCTCTAAACAGCTGTACACAGAATTCACATTTGAAGGGCCATTCTTCAGCATGAACAGATAAATGCTTAGTTAGGTCTTTAATAGAAAGAAAAGGTGATTCACAGACATTGCACACAAAGCTTTTATTGAACGTTTCCTGAACTACATCTGCTTCACTTGAAGTCTCTGGATCTTCTCTTGGCTTCACGTGCTCACTTTCCATTTCCTCTTGTTTAAAAGCTATTATGGGGAGAGTACTTTCCAGATGATCAGCAGGGGAAACAACAGAAGAAACTACTGAAAGAGGAGGAGGAGAAGGAGATGATGAAGAGGAGGAGGAGGAAGAGGAAGAGGAAGACGAGGAGGAGGAGAAAGAAGAGGAAGATGAGGAGGAGGAGGAGGAGGAGGAGGAGAGGTTTGGTGGACCAGGTGAAGCAGTAGTAAAAAGTTCAACAGAAGGAACAGGAGATGGAGAGAGAGATACTGTAGGTGAAAGGATTGGAAGTGGGGACTGGGTAGCAGTGTTACACAGTGGTGATGGGCATGAAGGAGTGGGAGTGACACTGGCAGAGGCACCCGGAAGTGGCAAAGGAATAGTAGGAAGAAGTGGAGGGGGTTGCGTAGCAAGTGTTAACAAAGGAGGACAAGGTGGTGGGGAGGAAGGATCCGTTGGCGTTAGAAGAGGGGGCAGCTGACACGAGGAGGATATAGCAAATGTTTGAGGTAAAGGGGAAGCAGGGGAACTCTGAGAAGGGGACTCAACAGTAGGTGCTGACAGACCAGGATCAACATCAGGTTCTGGCTGGGGTACTGATGATTTACATGGACTTGGGCTTCTATTCAAAGTCAAATCAGGTGCGCTTTCTGTAGCTATATCCGTTCCATTATATTCATTCAGCAGAACTTTTTGTAACATGCATGTGGTTGGTTTCTTCTTTTTAATACCACTACATGTTGGCTGCACTGAATTATTTTCTTTGTATTCCTTAACTTCAGTGTCACTATATGGCTTCTTATGCACACTTAGATCTAACACTGATTCCCAAGGAACCTGAGTCTTGCTTTTGACATCAGACCTTTGTTTTACACCACTAGATAAATCCAATGGCTGCTGGTTGCACACGCTACCAAAAGTTGGAGTTGCTGTCCATTCCTTAGGTATTTTATAGTCATCAAAACTCAGAGGACTCATAGTCTGTCTTTCCTCCCTCCCACATAAACTCCATACAGGTGAGTTGCTGTGACTTTCTAATTTTGGCATCTTTGAACCTAGAACTGTATCATTCCACATGGTTTTTCCATCACCTTGTTTACCAAAGTCTCGAAGCGCTGGACTATGCTGTGGAGAACTGGGAGGAGAGCTGGTTCTCCTTTTAAACCTACTAGATACTGAAGGCAAAATGGGTGAAGATGTAGCAGAAGGACCCAATTTAGGGATTTCAGTTGCTGCTGGAGTTATCTTATTACTATCCTGTGTCTGAAGAAGTTGTTTTAACTTGGACGACAAATAAATACTTTTTTCTTTATGAAAAGGTAAGCTCTCAGCTGTTGAAATGCTAAGAGGAAGATTTAACGAACATGAAGGAGTTATAGGTTCTGGATCTATTTCAGTTTTTATTTTAGGTAAAAGAGGAGGGCTGGTTGTTCTCCTCTTTTTGGATTCATTGCTTCCACCACTAGAAGGCTCCTTAGGAAGATCAGTCATGTGTGTTTCTGTAGACTTTAAATTTTGACAAATTTCCACTGTGACTGGACTAAGTAAACAGTTTATTCCATACAGGTCTGCAGAATTGGATTCCATCTCAATCACATCACAATTGCTAGTGCTACTGTTGGACTGAATTTTACCATCAATATAGTAATTTAAATTTTCTGAGATATTGCTAGAAATATCCATAATATATATGTCATCGGCTTCACCATCCTCTTCTAATTCCGTACTTGCTATATACACACTCTGGGCTGGTTGGGCCTGCTCAGTTTGAAGTTGCGGTTCTTCAAGAATGAATCCTTTTCTCCTGACACCTTTGGGAATAAGATGACGCTCATGAACCCTACGCTGGTGCCTACGCATGTTAGTATGCGTTCCAAAAACCTTTTTACAATATTTGCAAGGATGCAATTCTTTGGGTTCCTTGTTCTCCTCAACAAGGGTAGAATTTGACATTTCTTGGGAGACCTTCTCAGAATCCAAGACTGCAAAGTCTTGCACAATATTGGAAACATTTAATTCGTCTTTAAGACCATCATCTGCAAATGTCTGTCCATCAGCAACATCATCAGACTGCGGGGCCGAAGTTAGTGTTAAGAATGGTTTCCTTTTTGGCCCTGCTTCATGACGCCGCTCATGCCTTCGCCGATTAATTTGAGTGCCAAAGGCTTTCCCACAGTATCGGCATTTGAAAGCATGATTGACACTAGATATATGAATATGCATGTGGCGTTCAAGTCCTTGCTTTGTTGTAAACTTCCTCTCACAATGCTGACAGGGAAACATAAATGTTTCCTGGAGGTCACCATTCGATACACTTTTTGCTTTAGGAATTTTTACAACCGGTGTTTTCTTCGGGGAGTTCTCTAGAGATTCTTCCGATATGCTTTTTTGTTCCTCCATAGATTCTAGCTTTTCTTCACATACAGCTGTAGGCTCTTTTCCAGGACTTTCTTCAGATAAATTAGCATCTTCCACCTCTTCCTCCTCCTCCTCCTCCTCTTCTTCCTCCTCCTCCTCCTCTTCCTCCTCCTCCTCCTCCAAATCATCTGATCCACAAATTATTGCTCCTGGTTTGTCTTCAGGCATTGTTCGTGGCTCACTGGTAGGACTGGGGATCATTAGTTTTGGAAGAACATCTTGATTTACCATCTCCTGAATCACAGCTGTTTGTTCCAGTGACAGCACAGCAGAAACAGATGGCTTTTCATCTTCCTCTTTATGGTCTAATAAAGAAAGAAAAGGAGGAAGAGAAAGAAAAGTATTAGTGAATTTAGCAAATTTTCCACAATATTATAATTTCATTTCCCCTGAATCCACCCACCCCCCCCGTCACCAATATGCTCAATATTTATGAGTACTAGAATGCTACTATTTCCTATTGTTAAGATGTAGTGTTTAGAACAAAAAACTGTATTCATATTTTCCTGCTTGCAATTTTTTGGCCAACATGTAAGGGACTGCATTCAATACACTGAGAAACTCAGAATTACTGCTAACGTTGTGGCCAGCTAAGCCTCTTCCAAGAAAGAGAGCAGGATTTTGGTGCATTTCACTGTGTATTTTTGGATATTAAAACAAAAAACCTCAGATGAAATTAACTGACTTTTGTCACCATTTTTAAACTCAGGGAAACAAGATCTTAAATTTGAACTCTGCCTGGACACACATCTAAAATAGTCAGTCAAATAAGTTTTAGGGTTTGGCTGAAAACTAAAATTACTTTAAATTTTGTTCATAATACACCAATCTAGGTTTTGTTTTGTTTTTTTGTTTTTTTAAACACATTGGATCCAATAATGTGTTTTACAATTTGTTATTTTGCATTTCCTAAATTCTGTTTCCTGAGACGCTATAGAATCCCCACAGGCACAGCCCATCCTCTTTTGAATCAGATACACTCTGAGCATCATTTGCTGCTGTAAACTGGCTCTGAAGGCACCTTTGTATGCCAGTTTCATTTACCTGCCTTCAGACATCACCAGTACTTACTGATGAAGGAAATGTAGCTATCCTGCTGATGATGTGCACAAGCAGAGTGTGTCAGTAGAGCAGCTGTGCAGTTAAGGCAAAAATTCCTCCGCCTCCTTTATATGTCTAGCTTGGGAATGCTGGGGTATGGGGGGGGATGTCAGATTTCCAGGATTACTATTTTTTAGTGGGTTGGTCAGAGGGTAGATGGAGGAAAAGATCTTGAATGAAGCCAGTAGTTACATGCTGCCCTTACCTCCTTCAATTATACCTCCCACTGGTCCAACAACAAAGCCAGGGAAGACAGACTTTACATTCCTGATATTTCTAAACCAAAAAAACAATCAGGAAAATATCTTAAAAAGATCCTTCATGCCTTTAAAATATACATCACAAAGTGAAAAAGGGCAGAAGCCAATTTTGAAAAATATGCTCTGCAGGTCACCTTTAAGATAGACTGCATCAATCGTTTTATGTTAAAATACCACCTCCAAAAATTCTATTCTGTTTGCATTATACTGCGCTTTGTTTTATTCTGTTGTATAGCAATCCAAATGGCTGGGCAAAGGGCTAGGGCAGCCAGTGGCTATATAATAAAATTATACCATGATTCCCAAAGTCATTCGGTACTACATCTTGATCCTATTTCTAAGTTTCAGAAGACTTAAATTTAAAATAAGGACTTCTTTATTACGTTCCATCTGAGGGTTCGGGATTTTATGTTTAAATTCTGTACTACGCTAACTCTTCTGCACTGTATAAGGTGTGAACATATGACATACTTCTCTGAATGTAAAACTAGTAACTTCAAGTTATTTAACACTACAAGATAGCTGGGCACGTAGTATGAACATTTTTATAGTGCTGCTGGTGTGTGTGTGTCCTCCTTTAATTCAATACGATACCTAAGGAAATTTATATAAGATAACTGAAAAAGTTCTTACCTTCTTTAGACTCCCTCATATCTGTGGAAGTAAAATCCAAATCAGTCTTTCTCGGCTTTGTATCTATTGCCTTTTTCCCCTTGTTTTTACACTCCTTTTTCTTCCCTGAAAAATAAATAAATAAATAAAAAAGTTCGTCTACTGCAGCTCAACAATTTTTAAAAAAAATTTTGAGTGACAAAATTCAAAACCCAGCCATAGAAAAACTGCAAAGTTTTGAATAATTACTGCATTTTCCTGAGGAACATGAATGGCATATCCTCAATAAAAAGGATAGCAACATTCAAAGGGTACATTAAGTGTATGCAAAAAGATTGCTAAATGGCAAAGCATAGAACAAAGGAAAAGAAGGTGACTTGCAAGAAATTAACAGTTCAGCAAATTTCATTTTAATACCTGTTCTGTCACTATAATTGATAAAGCAATAAGCGTGTAAATGCCTAGAGGAAAATGAAATGATCGGTACGAGGTAAGATGAGTTTGTCAGAAACAAAAACAAGCTGAACTAGTTTTCTTTCACTGATGGCACAAAGAGGATAAAGGAAATGCAGTGTAGCTCAACTAACTCATCAGATACAGGTAGCTGACATCTTCATAGGTATACTAGACAAACAAGACTTCTATAAAGGATGATATTACGCATTAATAGTATCTGAGCCAATTTTATGAGACCAGGTGGGTGAGGTAATATCTTTTATTGGACCAACTTTTGTTGGTGAGAGAGAGAGGCTTTTGAGCTCACACAGAACTCTTCTTCAGGTGTCTTTCTCACCAACAGAAGTTGGTCCAATAAAAGATATTACCTCACCCACCTTGTCTCTCTATCATCATGGGATCAACATGGCTACAACGCCACTGCACTCATTAATGCTTAGTGTCCATTTGGGAAGTGCTGTCAACTGGTATTCCACATGGGTTCCATATACTTCTATGTAGGTTTTCAAAATAATTCTACATCTCTTTTCAACCATGACTTGGAAGAGGGGGATACAAAAAGCAGAGGGATCATAAATATGCCAAAAGAAAATATTAAAATACAGTATGATTTTTACAAACTGGAGAAAGATGAAATCAATGAAATTCAATAAAGGTAACTATAAAGTGGTTTACATAAAGAGTAATCAACTATAAAATTGGGTAATAGTTGTTAGTGAGCAGAATTACAGAAAGATAGGGATGATGAACATAATATACACAAATAATGCAATGCTGACACAAAACCAGAAAATACTAAAGGAACACTACAAGAAAGCAAGTCAGGTAGCTAGTCTGCTCTATCAGACATTCATTAGGCCTCACTTGGGAATGCTGCATGTAACATTTGGGCAGCAAATTCTGATACACTTGACAAAGTTAAGAGAATAGGAAAAAAAGGAATTGTTCAGAAAGGAAGACCTATCATGAAAGCTTAAGAACCAGACATGCTTACTACAGATGAGAAGACAGACAATTCTCTTCCTGAAAAATAGCTAATTTGAGACAGAAAAGAATACAGAGAAATTATCTGTCCAAGAAGCTGTAGCAAGAAAAGAAATGTAGGTCAAATAGAACTTTGTAACTATAGCCAATATGCTGCTCTCCATTTGTGTGTGTACTATCTGCAGAGGGAGGCCTTCTGGGGGGAAAAAGGCCCAAATATAGAATGATCAGAAGACTTAGCCAATGATTTGAAAGATGCATAGAAAATTCTATGATATTCAAAGGGTAAGGGATGGGCTCTCACAGGTGTATGTAGGGTGGAAATGTGTTTATTTACATCTTCATTCTGGGTAAACTTTCCATCCTTGAAAAAATCTCATTTCTGATACATTGATGTATGCTACATATTTCCCTTGCAGCTAATGGCTTGTCTACATGTGGAGTTATTCAAAAGTGGATTAAGTGAAACAGGAACAAGGAATTCTTATTCCAAAATAAGATTGTCAACATATGGAGTTATTCAGCACTAGCTACGGTACTTTAAATGCACACCCTACCTTAATCTGGATTAACTTTCAACTGTATACAAGCCCTAAAAACAGCAATCTCTTCTGAAAATGTACACCTCTGCCTACCCAGCTGCTAGAATGGTACCGCTACAAGAGAAGAAATACATCCTCTGTCAGGCCTCTCAGGCACAAAACATTACCTTTCTAATACATGACCTCCTGGCCTAAGATGTGAAATGTATTCTGGAAGCCATGTCTCTCCCTTAGCAGCACACTCTCCTACCTAACAAGCCATTGGACTTGCCTCACATGAACTGTTGTGAACTTAAATCCGAGATTATTCCTTTACTCTTAGAAGTATTTTGCACATCTTTTACTAAAAGTTTTTCCTCTCCATTCCTACTGAAACTTTCAAAGCATGCTAACCTTCCTACAGAAAAGTTTAAAGATCAAAGAAAGCTCAGCTTCACACTAGAGAAAATAAGAATTACTAGTTTTTATTTGGACACCATTGATGTATGAACTAATTTTGTATTTTCTCCCTCTTCTTTGACAAACTTAGGTTTAATTAGTTGTCCAGCGTTTCTCCAGTTCTCTATATAGCTTTATCAGTGTGTTTCATTCCATTTTTGGTTATTTTCTTGTTTTCTTTTACCTTAACAGATTTCTATCAGATGAAGAGATCACTATAGGGGAGGGATAGCTCAGTGGTTTGAGCATTGGCCTGCTAAACCCAGGGTTGTGAGTTCAATCCTTGAGGGGGCCGCTTAGGGATCTGGGGCACGGGGCTGGATTCGATGACCTTTCAGGGTCCCTTCCAGTTCTATGAGATAATTAATATATGGAGATATACCTATTATTATTATATGTTACAATTTTTTTTGGCCATCTCTGGATCATACATTACTATATGCAATGCTTTCTCTCAGCTGAGCAGCTTTATTCCCCATCTTATCCCTAAATACTGTAATGTTTTGTCTCTAAGCACTTCCCTGTCATACCGACCTGAAATTGTGTCATAGGGCATCATTATCAAGTGCTGGGAAAATCTAGCTGGAGACTAGTCAGAAGTTTAAGCATGCTTTCTGATGCTCTGTCTGACCATAATGAGTTTCTCCGTGCATCTTTACCTGCCAAGCGCCGCAATTCAATATTATATGCCATTAGTCAGAACCTCTGATAACCTTTGAAAGAAAAGGAGCCACAGCCAGGATCTTTAATGCAATTCCCTATCTGCGCACAAAGGGCTTCAGAGCTGTACACATCCAAATAGCTGTGCTAACACACCTGTCATCCCTGCTGGAGCTTACAGCAAGTATAATTGATGCAACTGTACCTCTGGGACCAAAAGTAAAAAATATAAAGTTTCAGTATGTTCTTTAAGGCTCAAACGTTCACTGCAATAGAGTCTACAGACCATTGTACACACCAAGTGCCATTATGTATCCTTTGGACACTGCCTGTAATGGGCTTTGAAACAAGGTATGGGTTGAAACCCAATAATAGAATTTTGAGAGCACAGGCAAAATTCCACAGTTCCTTCTCTCACCTTCTGGTGAAGCTGGAGTTGGGGTGAAGAGGAAAATTAGGTCTCCTGGTCCATACGCCAAGACATGTAGTGTTCTGAGGTCTTCTGACCCACAGTCTGCTCTTTCACACACACAGGGAGGCATTCCGCTCTAACAAAGGAACATTTTCAGGACCTGAAATCTCTAGGAGCCTCACCTTCACATCAAATACGGTGGTGGCTGAGGACTATATTTTGCCTGCTGTGGCACCTGGAGCTATAGTAGACTGAAACTATTTCTAGAACAGAGTGGAACAGATCACTGGGCACTTTTAAACCTATACTGCCACCTCTAATGTGACTGCTATAAAACCTTTGAAATGGGAACACAACTAATTTATCACTTCTGATAAGCTTAGACATGCATTGTGATAATTAAGGGGCTAAGTAAATGATGTAGAAAACAATCACAAGGGCTTTGCTTTTGTGTTTAAGTGATAAAGAAAGTGCAAACTTTCCCAAGTTTCATCCATTTATACAATACACTACCAAAAATATAATCCCCAAACTACCACTATGACCTGAGAAAACAAAAGAAGAGCAGTCTTCATAACTGAAGTTATTTACTTAGGGCTAAAATTAATGCGTCATCTAGTTGCTTATGGGCTACTAAAAATTCCTCTCTCAATACCAGGATGAAAAGAAGGTAATTTCCAAGCCCCCTCTAGAAAAGCCTCCTGCTTTTAAAAAAACCCCTAGTTGATATACTTGGAACATTTTCAAGTTCATGGCCTTTAAACAAATACATTTGAAGAGAAGATTCATCTGGCACCTACTTGCCTTTACTCAGAATAGCCAACAAGCTGACTTGCATGTATATATAATTTTAGATTAGTCAGATCAATTTCCAAGGAGTAACGGAAATATCTATTGCTTTTCAACAGGTTTGGTTTTTTTTTTTGTTTTGTTTTGTTTTTTTTTTAAACACACCTACAGCAGTTAGCCACATCTTGCCTTTTTCAGGTTCTGGTCTGCTTATAAAAGTGTTCAAGTAACACAACTCTCAAAGACCTGCATGTTTCATCCAACACATTTCCAAGCAAAAGCAATATCCATGGCACTGATAAGAACTGATACCAACGATTAGCTAATGAATTTTTGCCCCTTAATTTTCTTGTAGTTTAAGACTTCAAGACCAGCAGAAGACCACAGAGGGGAAAAACACAGTATTGAACCTGGTGGAAGCCTGAGTATAAGTACACACGTGCACTTACCATCAGGTTCCTGAAGGGTCCTACATGGCTGCTACTGCCAGCTGGATCCTCCACCTGGTCTAAACAAGAAAGATACAGGAATGAAACACAGGGAAAGTGAAATGGAAACAAATGACTAAAGAATAAATGAAAGGTAGAACTAAATATATATGTATATGCATAAAAAGAATAGCAAAAGAAGGATGCAAGAGAAAACTGAATGAAAGAAACAGATGGAGAACAGCTACACTGCCTACAACGACAAAGATCAAAAGGGGAAATGGCCACAATTTGCGTATTTTGATTTTCAGTGCCACATTCGGTTAATATCACTTGTGTTTCCGTTCTCTCTCCTGCCACTCATCCAGGATTCCGACGGCAATAGGGTGGGTGCACCGACTGCTTGCCCACCATTATCTAACCACACAGACGCAAGAAATCCTACATTACTGACTTTGGGCCACATCCTCAGCTGATGTAAATCAATGTAGTTCCACTGATTTACATCAACTGAGGAGCTGTCCCTAGAAGTCTGTAAATCAATCTGTGTCAGATGAACTTAAACAGTATTTAGGAAAAAGTAGCACCCTATTTATCCCAAATGTAAAGGACTGGCAATATTTTATAGCTCAGACGAGAACAGCCTCAAAACAATCTATAGTATTTATGCTGATGTGGACTTTGCTAATATGCAAAAAGCTGCTGTAAATTGCATCTTCTGCTGATGGTGATTTTTGGAGAGATAGAAGGCGGCACACACATGCCCAGGGGGGGAGGGAGAATCAATCTCCATCTTTTCCTAAAACTGGAGCTGCAGAAGATCAATAAACATTACCAGCTTTACCAAGGTGCTGCTGTCTCAAAAGGGATACCCCAACTAAAATAGTAAGGCTTCAATGGGATGCAGAGCCTGCCATAACTCAACTTGTGAATCTCATAGTTAATTCTTCTCTCTCAAACAGTGCTCTGATCATCTATAAGTTCAGAACACACTTCTCTACACCAAGAACCAGGGTTAATATTTAACAAAAGTCATGGTCATTGAAGATCAAAAATTCCCTCAAAGTCTGAAATCAACGTATCAAATTGCAACTGGCTGTGCGTAGATACACACCACTAGAAAAACACTCTACACATATGTGCTGCTGCTGAAGCACACAATAGAGAATGGCTGCTGAAAAATTCCGTCTCCCCTGAAAAACAAGGGAGGGGCTACTTCATCTTAAAAGGAACCTTGAAGAGCAATGACGACTATGGCCAAAGGGCAAGAGTTCGCATTTCAGTCCACATATCCTCTGGACTACACCATGACCACTACACTCAGTTCTCAATGAAAGTTATTTTTACTCTGAGTAACAACAGAATGGGCAGAAGAGGATTGCTTATATCCAGAATACAGATGCACATTAACAATAATTTTGCAGTCATGTTTGCCCGCCTGGTTTTGGAGGTAACACGGAATTACATCAATCTCCAGGTGCCTGCAGCCATCTCACCTGTTGAATATTCTAGATATAAATGCAGTTTACACATATGGAAAGACCATGTCCAAAATAGAAGAGACATTGTTCCAAAAATGTTAAGTCCATGTTAGTGAAATATAAGAGCAATTTAAAGTTCTCAATGATTTAAAATACTCTATTTGTAAATGTTATGTTTCAAACTTGGTGTAACTAGGTAAGACAGGGACAGCCAGCTCTTTTTTCACTCTGATTTACTTCCTTCTGAATTTGTCATCCTTCCCCTTGCATACGAGAGAAGCACAAAATACAGGTGAGAACATGCTACAGTGCTAACTTGCGCATTTTTAAATGTTTGTGTAAACTGTAAGAGACAGTTGCAAAGCATAACTCTGTCTAGAATACAGCTCTATGTGTTTAATAATTCAGGTTGACAGAATGGGTCAAAAATTAAAAAGACGACATGCAGAAACGTACTAGCAGCAATGTGGCTCCTAGCACAGTTCTGCTCTGAATGTGGAAGGGCCTAAATAGCAGCTATGCTGCGGGATGGGAACAGATTTAGTGGCAAGAAAGAAAGCCAGAGAAAACAAATCAACAGATGACAAAATGCCAGTTAGTAAAGATGTGAACACTTTAATACCGTTTCCATCAACATACATTTTCTTTCTGTTAACACTTTTAGAGTCTTGGCATTTGCTTTTTGAAATGTCTATTATTACCCATATCGCACCCCATAAAGAAATCCTGTTTTCAAAGCCTTTGATTCCGATCTATAACAACTCCTGCTGAGATAGTAAAGCCAAATCATAAACATCTTCTGACTGATAAGTCAGTACAAAGCCTGTAAGTTAAAAGGGCTGCTTAAAGTCAGTAACACTGGAAAACTGCCGGAAATTTTTCACACTTTATGGAAATTTTGTATATGCTGCATTCCACATGCTGTGAGTGGATTTTTGTATAACCACGGGGACTACTGAAATCTGCTGAACCCTCTCCCTGCTCCCACTCCAGGCCACAAGATTCTGCAGATTAATACATGTAAAGCTTAGCAATAAGTGAACATTTAAACATAAAATGCAGGTGTACTTTTTTTTTTTTTATATATAAAGGCTATATGTGAAGCATTGCCCATCTATACATCCACCAACACTGCTGCACTGGAAAATATTTTTTGATAATTTACACAACAATTCACGTAAATGTAGCATCCAAGATCAAATATAGAATGTCGCATCCACTTCCCAGTTCTGTAAAACAAACAGGCATTGAAAAGTATCAGAGGGGTAGCCATGTTAGTCTGAATCTGTAAAAAGCAGCAGAGGGTCCTGTGGCACCTTTAAGACTAACAAGTATTGGGAGCATAAGCTTTCGTGGGTAAGAACCTCACTTCTTCAGATGCACTTGCATCTGAAGAAGTGAGGTTCTTACCCACGAAAGCTTAGGCATTGAAAAGTTGTCCAGAGTTCCCAGTGGTCTGATGTAGGCCAGGTGATCCCACTCCACCATTTTGCCGTGCAATAATTAGAGATCAGGTGCCAATCGACCTGGCTTAAAATGAGATGCTACCTTTTGCGGGGTAAACGCTGGGCAAAAGAAGAAACTAAGGGAAAATAATGACAAGAATAATGGGTAGATAAAAAATAATAATAATGCTTCTAGACTAAGCAAGCAAAAAAACAAAAACAAAAGAAAAACCTCAGAAATTCTGCCTCATCACAAAAATATATAAACACCATTTTAATATTACGGCATTAACTTGGTGAAGATCTAATAAAGCACTGTTAAGTTACAGGCAGATGTCAGTATAAAAATAATATACTGATATCTTTTATATATTTTACAATATATAAAAGTCCATGCTGAGACTGAAGATCTTAGCACTACTCATGGGAGCTGCTCAAGCTTCTTGGTACAGAGCCTATTTTATATACACAGGTAAAGAGAAGAATGACAACAATACCCTGACACGTGGAGATCCTAAATACAGGTCTGGTGCAGAGTCTTTTCTCTATACGCTGGCAAGAGCCTCGAGAGCTGTAGGAACTATACTTGTCTTTGCTCAGTGACTGCCTCTAACAAATTTGTCAAGTGTTACTGAAGTGCTCCAAAGGGAGCTCCATTCAGCTGTCCTCTATTAAAAAGAAAAGTCACTGAAGTGCAAGACCTGACCATAGGAATTGTTGGGCCCCAAAACTTAAGATGCTGCACGTGCCAAAGTTTTAGAGGCATGGAATTTGCTACCGAAGGCACTTTAACATCTTAACTCGACAATCTAAACAACAAACACAAAAGCACAATTAAGAGAGAAATGTCTTCTGCTACAATGACAGTTTACCAATAAAAAAGAATACACTTTCACTGATCAAAGGGTTTTTTCCCTTGTACCCAACTCATCTCTTTCCTAGCTACATACTTAAATACATTATACTTAAGGTTCTCAGCAGAGCGAAGAGGAGGAAGAAGAGGACAGGTATGACAGATGTCAAAGTAAGAAATAGAAACTTCGTAGTAATTTTTTTGCTGCCAATCCAGGAATTTAACATTTCTTCCTTAGCCCACATGAAGCAAGCTTAATTACATACACACCAACCACTAGTCTCACACACAGATACCCCAGCGTTTTTTAATATCATACAATTAATGCCCATCAAAATTACAACTATGATACTTAACGTTTATAACAACGAGAATTCTGTCTATTCTTGGGAGGATACACCCAAAACATCTAAACACAGGCTTTATTACACACACTGGAGCTGGCCCAGAGCATTCCACAAGTCACATTATTTTGTCATATTTTCCATGTGATGGCACTGCCTGAGATATTCCCCAAAGGTCTTTTGCTACTGCAAAGCAATAGCTGAATCATTTACAACAAAATGAGCAAATATAATTTTGCCTGTAATGTACTATTTCTAAGAAATCAGTATTGGAATATGGGTAGGGAAAGGCTATAGCCTCAGATATTCTGTTTCTAATCTATATAAAAGATGAAATTAGTCAACTGTAACTACTTACTACTGAAGCGTCCAAAAGTATGCTGGGAGTCTCACAAACAAACAAAAAAACAAACATGTTCCCTGCAAAGAGCTTACATTCGAACTATAACACAAGACATTCAAATTAGGGCAAACAAAAAATGGGAAGGATAGGAGAAAAGAAGCAGAAGGGTTACAAACGCACTTATGTCTGTTGTGCACATTTTAAAATTAGTAAGACATAACAAAATATACTATTTAATCTACAATATTTCAAAAGGCGTTATGTACTAGTCAAATATAGGTCTTGCAAATACAGCAATTAGATTGTAGTACAATCACGTATGATTGATAAAATGGCTGCATAACAAAAGTTGCAATACAATGGAAAGTGTGACAAAATTATGTGACTTACGGAAGTTTAAATTAGTTTTTACAGATACCCAAAACCTCTATGGTGGACACTTTAATGGCACCATTAGGAAGTAACACTTCGCTATTTCATCTTGCCGCAAATTCCTGCAACTGTATATTAATTCCTATGGGACAAATGAAATCGTGACACGTGTCATGAGGTGACAGAAAATGAAACAGTGACTTGCAACAGCACAAAGTTGAGCTTAAAATGTCCACAGGGTCCTCTGATCAGAACTGTTTTATGCTGAAGAGCTATAAAAGATGGAAAGATGTCTACCTGCACAGTACTTTAAAATCAGGAAGAAATGACATGGGAACATCCTGCGCCCTTTCTCATGCATTTGCTGTATTATTTATTTGTACGCCATCGCCATTCATGACAGGAAGAGGAGTAAAAACAAATATTCTGTTTGAGATAATGTACTCTCTACAATGCCAGTAGTTTAATTCAATTAATTAAACGTATACTTTGGCTTTACGGACTAATCTATACAAATATAACATACACAAATTACTGTAGCTATTGAATACATGGAACTTAGTTATCCACAATGATTTAAATGCTGCAGAATGTTATCTATCAATTATTCAAAATGGGTAGATAAACACTTATGTGGTTTAATTCCCTGCTTTATCACATGTTTGCAAGACTTTGAGTAGAAAAGTTCAGACAGATAGAACTGGACATCAGTGTGGGTGGACCTGTCCTACCACAACACATGAGAGGAATGTCCCAGGAAACACGATCATAATTAAATCTGGATACAGTGAAAAAACAGAAGCAGCAGCTCTTGTTACAGCAAAGTCATTAAAACAAAAAATATTCACATGAAAATTGCACTGAAAAAGTTATTACACAACTAGGGAATTGAACAGGAAAAATAAATTGTGGTAGTAGGAGGAATACACAGGCATCAAGAAGAAAAGAGAACCTGGTCCTAACACTGCCTTTAGATTCTTAGGGGAAACAGTTGAAATCTGACAATTGCTTCATAGTAACCTGACATGGTATCAGTTCTCAACTCAGTAGGAGGTTAGATGAACCATTAACAGGATTTGCCTAACAGGGAGTGATCTCTCTGGCAAACAATAACAAACAAGCACCATCACAACTTTGTATGCCTATTTTCTATGTACATTCACACACAGTAAGTACACAAAATAATAAAATTTAAGCGTGGTGCCGTGTTTACATCCTGATCTGAAGATATGCATTCTTTTTTGCAACAAAATAGCTTTCCCAGTTAAAAGAATAGGAAAAGAAATCTATGGAGTATGGCCAAAATTTTCAAACAGGAGTTTAAAATTAGGTGGGGGATTTTCAAAAGTCTGCCATTGAGGTCAATGTGACTTGTGGGCCTATGTCACTTAAGGGCATTGGAAAAGTCCCACTTTTGAAAACTTTGGCATCTGTCCAAACATTTTCCTTGGGAACTAAAGGTAACTTAAGATATTGATAGGAATCAAGAAGTTAGTTTCTTCTGCCGTTTACCTTTTAAAGATACCAACATTTCTTTTTCCTGTATACAAAACACTGTTTTCTTTACACAGCAAGGGAAGTTATACAAAAATTGCAAACTGGACCATGACAGCTGTCTCTTTTTTTAAATCAAATACCACAGTATGGTATACGTTGATACTTTTAGCCATGCCAACTATATATAGGAATTAAAACAAATGAATGTAAATAACTAAACTTATGACTTTTACAGTCTTTATGAGATTAAAAAATTGCTTCCTACATCTATGTTGACACTTAGGAAGTTAAAAGAGCAGCATGTATAACTTAAAATAAGCAAACAATCAGTATTATAGAATGTCAGAACTGCAGTAAAAATTTTCAGGTATTACAAGCAAAGTACCTCCCACTCTTTTTAATAACATGGCTTCCGACACTTCATTGCAAGCTTCAGTCAAGTCTCTTGATAGCTAATAACACATACACTCTGCAACCATATATGAAATGCACTTTTCTCTTTGGTTACATTCCTTTAGATTTTGTTTAGCTGACTATTAAACAACAAAATAAAAGCAAACAAGTGATTTGGGGAACATAAATAGTTCAATGAGATTTCTAGAAATAACTGCACTCTATACAGTGTCACTCTTCATGTGCAATACAGTTAGGAACACATTACTATAACATGATAAAAATGGAGAAGAGTTGTTCTAGAACCTAAATCTGAAATGTAACAAATATGAATGATTACTTTGATTCAAATAATTTTTCCATTCTTCCCCACTCTCTAAAGCAGGTATTTTTTTCAATCGCAACCAGTCACTGCTTTGAGATAGTAAGAAAGAGTATGCACTTTAGGTACCACTATTTGCATCACAGAAACTCACCCCACAAAGCTCATATGTAATGTGCTTAAAATGCCATTTGTTCAAAAGTAGTAGTGCTTCTCAGCTACCTATGATTTGGATAGTAATTCCAATAAGAAATGTTTGCCTTATACAGAGTAGTATTTTATATTTTAAAGCTTACTCAAGAACTGTACTAAAAACCACTGGCTTTATGATATTCTAGGATATTCATTATCCAATCTGTTATTCTGATAGAAAATACCAATAAAAGTTATTTCTATTAAAAAAAATATTGAATTCCAGTCCTGGTAGCATTAAGACACCACATGTTAAGGCTGTAGTACTGTTAATGCTGACCCAAAAGCTGATGTCCTTACTGTACCTCCTGTAAATGTTACTGGTGCTGCTGCCACTACGAAAGGCTTCTTCCTGAACCCTCACCGCAATCAGAGATTTTAAAGGATTGGTGCAGCAAGACATGACTGCATGGAAGTCTGAAAATGCAAAGAAGTCTATCTACATGGTTCTGTCCAAACATGGGCTGTGGCTTCACTTGGAGAACACAGCTGTGCAATGACTGCAAAACCCAGGAACAGGGCTGCCATTGTATCTAGCTAGAGCATTGGGACTGTTGTCGTTGGACTGGCTGTTTACCATGGGGAGAGAAAGACCAAAAAGTCTTTCAGAGGTGTTGAAAACAGAAAATTACCTACAAGTGTTGTAACCCCCAGGTATTGCCCCCCCCCCCCCCCCGAGTGTGAAATTAAAAATACTCAGAATTGCTAAATAAACTGCACGTGTTAAATTCACATTTACCCAAGTTTTCCTTTTTGTTAGCTATTTTATTACAATATTAAATTATTTTATTTTACCCAGGATTCCTGCAGGATCCAGGAAATGTCATTTGTCAAAAACTCTCTCCCCAACACCAAAATGGAACATTTCTCTCTGCATTTTCACCTACCTTATCATTATACATTGCTATTTTCCTACCATTAAACCCTCTCCTCCTCTTTCTTGTTTGTAAGCAGAATGAAATCACAAGACCTGTAACTAAAAGTGCTCACAAAAACTGGGGGAGATTAGAATTCATGTTTCATGGAAGATTGTGATAATAGAGAATCATTCAGTATGCATGCTTATCAATGATAATTTCTGTAATGCTACCAACAATTTCCAGCCAGATGTGCAACATCTTTAACTTGCCCCTCAGAAGTTCAAGAAATTAATCTGGATGGAATGATCAGCAATAATTTCTGCATCACATTGAGTCCCACTGCCTCACTGGTATCTGCAAATTCTACAAACTGCAGAATACTGTGGGGTCAGTTTTGATTCATTATGCACGTCTACTTTGTAACCATACATGCTGTTGTCATCTGTTGCTAAAGCCAGAAAGGGCTATTTAGTCACCTCCCACTTACACTGATTACTCTCCTCCTTGGTCTTTTGCTCTGCATTTAAGAATTTGACACCACATAACAGAAATGACAATAGTGCATACATTCTCACTGAAGAAATAAGCGTAATAGCTGTATGGAAGGGTATGTTTTTATAATTTGCCATGAAGAAAATCATTACATTTTCTAAAAAACCTCTGAATAGAGAGGATGCAAAACTGGAGATTAAGCAATGGTTTATTCCAGCCCTCAGCGAGACATATAAAGCCTCAGAATAATGGAAGACAAATATCAGTGTACAATGTTAAATACTGTACAAGATTTCTTTCAACAAGTACTGCTGGACAAAAAAACATTGCTCAGGCTCTTTCAATATTTTCTGAAACTTAGGCCATAGTGAAAAGGCTCAGTTAATATCACATACACTACAATTTTCCAATCTAACAATGCTCAAATATACCTTTAACTGCAGCTAGGCAGTCACTATTAAGGCTATGTATGCATTTGCATGCACAAAAAACTTTGCTTCCTTCCTACATCTGTTAAACTTGCAGTCATCTCCTTCCAACTCTGAAGTGACAATTCATCTTTTTGGATCAACAGAGACACAAGGGGAGGGTAACAAGTTAAACACTATGTAGCCCCATTATTTTAAAAGTGCAATAGGGTCTCTGAAGGAATCATTTACGTTCTCCTGCACATTTATGAAGGCATACTGCTGGGTTCCAGAATATTCCCTCAACTTTCTATAGGAAGGCAAGAATCTCATTCATTTCAAGAGCAGCATCAATGAACATTTTCCAAGAGTACCACATTTCAGGCCTTTATAAGACCAAAAGTCTTATTGAGTTGCAGATCCAAAGGACAACTATAGCTGCAATGCTCCAATTGCTCAGTCAGTGCCTTTCTTGCCTAACAGAAGGAGCAGTACAGTTGGTGTATTGGTTGACAGAACACACAACAGAAGTTAAGTTACAGTTTGCATCAAATCACAAGAGAACAAAATAAACAGTAAATAGTATATCAGGCTGAGCCAAGAAAAGGTCACTAAACATAAAACTGCTATCAAGAACAGCAACTTCTTCTATTTTTCCACCAAAAAAGGTTAAAATGTATACAAGTCGGCGCACAAGTATAATGATAGTCTATTGGGCTAAAATCACTTTAGTCAGCAACCTATTCTGAGCAAATTAAACTTCTGATCATTATAAAGGCTCTTTTTGCATACACACTTCTTTGGATGGTTTGAAATATAGCTTTAAAAAGAACACACAAAATATGATTTCCACTAAAATGCACTTAGGGAAATTTTTATTTATGAAAGAATGAACAGGAAAAATCTCCTGATATCTGGGACAGCAGAGAACATAGAAACTGACATTCAACAGCTAAGAATGTGGTCGCCACTAATAAAGTTTTAGAACAAAGTCCACCGTGCTTTTGCAACTCCTGACAAGGGTCCATACGAGTTGAAACACCGTACCTTTTACTTTACTAACTTGAAATAAATCGCTATAAAGTTATTTAGACAGTCAATTGTTTACCCTAAAATTGACTGAATTGGAGTGTGAAGCTTTATTATAAGGCTGAATTCAATATTATATCTGATTTATACCTCTCTTACAAACTACTCTTTTTTTTTTAAACTACACTGAGTGAATATAATGTGCAACTTGGTTGCACCATTTAAGCATTTCTTTACAAACCATGGGTTTAAACTTATGGTTCAGAAAACATTTGTACTATTACTGCTTTGTAATTCTTATGTGAAATGGGTAAGAAAAGCTCAATTTTATTTACCTGACAGCAAAAATTAATCTCGTATTTTAGATGTCTTATTCCAATGGAAGTGGTTTGGGAAAATATTCACTCTGCAGTGCTTGGAATAGTGTGGAATAGAAACAGAGCGTGAAACTCCTCATAACGTTATTAGGTTTAAACCACTTTCAGAACTCCTGGATGTTTTCTTAAGCAAAAATCCCATTCAAATGGAAGTTACATGTGACTAAGACTGGATATTCAAAGGGCCTCAAGGAAGTTAGGGTGTGTGTCTCCCACTGAAAGTCAAAGAGATTTATTTATCTTATTAAATCCTAAAGTGGTTAAAGCGGCAAAAAATTTAAGTTTATAATTTTCAAAATCTCTCTCTGAAGCCTGGCAACATTTTGGTAAATGTGTCCATGTATACCAATATTTTTATTAATTTTAATATCCTTTTCTGCAGTCAACCTTTAGGAATAGTAAAGGGGCAAATGTGAATATTTACACCATAGCTGCAATACAGCCACTACAATAAATGATAGCATTCTCTTCAATTTTAAAAAGCGTACATCTTAACAGTCTATCAATGTTGCTGAGGAGCATTATGCGGAGAAGATTAATAACTAAATCAACTCCTAACTAAAACTACCTACCTAGTGGCAAGCAGTCACAGAGTGGGATTTCAAAAGCATCCAAGTGAATTAGGAGAAAAAGTTCCATTGACTTAAATCACTTGGGTGGTTTTGACTAGCCCACCAAGAATAGCTAAAATGCAGTGGTGGTCAAACTGAGGTTGCCCTTCCTCAAGCAAAGGGGGAATAACGGTATGGGAGGAGAGATTTAGATGCTGAAACTTGAACATTAAGGAATGAATATCTGACACTCAATAGGAGATTCTTAATTCACTCAGCCAAAAGTTTTAAAAATCATTGAGTCTTTTCTCAGTACCAGGTAAACTGGTTCAAAACCAACTGAGTTATAAAACATCTAAATGACTATAATATAGTAGGCATAAACCAGCATAATTTCTGTAAAGGAAAGTCATACCTGTCAATCCTACTAGAATTCTCTGAAAGCATAAACAAGAGAGTTAAGAAATTTAGCCATTTGAAAAATTAGCCGTAAATGGTCCATTTTAATATGAAAGGTGGTTAACAGTGGGATGCCCCACAGACGCATACTAGGATCAGTAAAAATAACAGGAGTACTTGTGGCACCTTAGAGACTAACAAATTTATTAGAGCATAAGCTTTCGTGGGCTACAACCCACTTCTTCGGATGCTCTATATGCATCCGAAGAAGTGGGTTGTAGCCCACGAAAGCTTATGCTCTAATAAATTTGTTAGTCTCTAAGGTGCCACAAGTACTCCTGTTATTTTTGCGGATACAGACTAACACGGCTGCTACTCTGAAACTAGGATCAGTGTTATCTAATGTATTTATTAATGACCTGGAAGAGTAGGTAGACAATGAAGTGGAAAAATTTGTTAATGACAACATTATGTAGGTTAATCAAGATTAGAGGTATTACAAGAAACTTAAAGGGTTCATTAAAACTTATTAACTGGGCAAAACACACAATGATCAATTAAATTCAAAATGTAAGTAAAAGCAAAGAGACAATTGAAAGGAGCAATCCAAACTACTCATACATATTGATGAATTCTATACACAAACGTAAACCTTACAAAACCCTGTATGTACACTCAGTTTGAGAGGCTTATTTTAGTTTGATTTAAACCTGTGCCTTACAGACTTAAGCTGTATCTAAACAAGCCTATAAGTGTGTCCACACAACTTTTTGTACTGATTTAATCAACTGGTTTAAAATTCCACATATTATGTTGCAACTGTGCATATAGAAAAGTCCTTAGTGAAATGTTAAAAAAAAAAAAAAAAAAAAAACACCAAGGACTCCCTATGAAAATATTAAATGAAAACATTCTCAATGAACAAAAGATTGCAAGCAAGGTGTTGGATTGCATTAAGGAACAAAGAAGACTATTGAAAATATAGCATCATTATATAAATTGATAATATGCCCTCATCTTGTATATTATCACTCAAATAATTTCAAAAAGATCAGCAGAAATAGAAGCGGGCTAAAGATGGGCACTTAAAATGATTAGACACATGGCAAGACTTCCAGATGAGGAGAATTTAAAAAGATTACAACTAGTTGATTTAGAGAGGAGGAGAATAAGATGTGACATGATGAAGGTAAATAAAATAAGACTACATATAAAGTCAATCATGCGCTCCCTCCTGTTTACCTCTCTTAGTAAAGGAGCCTGGAAACATCCAATTAAATTAACAGGCAACAAATAAAAAATAACCAAACAGATGGAAGGAATTACTTTAAACAAAACAAACTACTTCTTGGAAATCAATGCTGCAATAGAGGCAATTATCTTAATGGGATTAAAATAAGGATTAGAAATTTATATAAACAAAAACCATTTAGTTACAGTAGATAAAATAAAATTTTAGAGGTGACTGCAATCTTCATGCTTTGGGACACGTAAAGCTACCACTAACTTCTCGAGGTTAAGAAGACACTTCTCCCTGCCCGTACATAACCGTACAACTTACTCTGAAGCACCTGGTATAGGCCAGTGTCAGCGACAGGATACTGGATTAGGTGAACCACTGGTCAGACCCAGCAAAGCAATTTCTATGAAATGACTCTGCAGAAATAAAAATTAGCAGGCTGCTCTGCCATTCCACATGTCTGAACACAATTTCAAAGTCCACTGAAAGTGGTTTCCTAAATCAGTTGCACCCTATTTTTAAATGCCTTACATTAGCAAACGTCTAAATAGTTTTTCCATGAGTTGGAAAGAAATGCTCTAACCAAGTATGGGAAGGCCTTCAAACACGTGGCCTTTGCTGCACGAAACTGGTTTTTATTGGCTGCTTATGAACATGTAGTTCACATCCCTATGGCTCACCATCAAAGTAATGAAAAATCTTCCTCTTACAAGTAAAGGACACAATTTAAAAAGAAAACTGGATCAACTAAAAAATTGGTATTGCTATACTGAATTTTTTTTTCTCCCAACTTCCATGTCCCTGAATCAAATCCAGCCCAGGTTAGATGCAAGTGAAATTCATTAATCTTAGAGAGCTGTTTGTGACTTATGCGTAAGTTATTTTCAATATGGGACCCATAGTTGTGTATATCACTAGACAACGTGTTCAGAAACGTCACTTCAGTCTAGAACTTTATTGGTATAGTCGGAAAAAACAAATACAGTCTACCGAAATCTAGTTGACCAGAATAAACGAATTAAGAGAAATAGAACAATTTACTGCCTAGATTAGATTCACATCTTAACAACTTGATGCAAGATGGACTAAATGGGATAAAGTAAAAAAAAAAAAAGAATATACATTATACAAATATGCATACCTGATGTAACTCAACCTATAGTGCCTCAACTCTGCTATATGCCCTACTTTTTTGTATTTGTCATGCTTTGTATTTATTAAAATAATTTGTGCTGTCAACAATTCTGTTTATATTAAATAAAAAATAACTCAAAACACTATCAAGTCTGAATAGGCATGGTAGCCAGGTTATTCCTTCCAGGTCAGGACTAGCACACATTGACAGGATAACATGAGGGGCTATGGGGGATGCCTGCACTACCTGTTCTGTGAATAAATAGTGGATGCTTGTTGCGAGACCCCATAATCTGCTTTGGTTTCTTAAATGAAATAATGCAGCCCACATGAGCAGCATGAGGAGTCTACACATGGCTTTTCTGTTGCTACCACCAGCTCAGCTCCACCAGCGGTGTTAAGAGTGGGGATGTTAGCACTGACACCCCATAGATACACAAAGTTGCAGGCAGCCACTTCTATTTTAAGCACCACATAGTCCTGATCTGAGTAAGGTAAGACAATCAGTGGCAACAGAAGTGCTCCCATTGTTAATAAGTGTGAAATTAAATTGCAGTAGGAGTTTGGGAAATTTTCAGAGAAATTTTATATACATGCAGTAGACAAGGCTTTTGAGTTTAGCATGATGCTGAATTAGTCAAAAAGTAAACATGGTTTCCAGTGTTCACGTGAAACTGTAATCATCTCTCTGAAGCAAAAACTTACTTTCTTCTTTTTTATTTTTTTTAAATGAAATATATAGCAAAGTTACCTGAACATGCTGAGTTCCCACACTTGCTGGGAGCTTATCCCTGGAAACATGGCTCTTTGACGGAATCAGTTTACATAATCTAAGATCAAACTTACATAATTCAAGGCAAACAATTTTTTAAAAACAGATGTTATTTTACTCCTAAAAACTGAGCCACAATCTTCTGCTATGCTGAACCCCCGGGGGCAGCAGGGAAGTTAGAATGAATCATGTCAATTTCTCTCTTGGGACAGTTCAGAGCAGCAGCAGAGGCAGGAACTGGAGACATTTAGTGGGGAGGATGGGGGCAGAGGGAGGGAGAAATAGGAAGTAGCAACCCTCCTGCCTCCTCCCCCCTTGCAAAACTCTGGCAATCAAGAGGCAAAAGAGAAAAGTTTCATTGCCCTCGTGACCTCAAATTTATTGGATATTTACAACATAGAAGCTAACGTGAAAGATACACTCTCCAAATAGGGCCAGAGGCAGCCCTCTAATAGGAATACCAGCACCTTCGCTCTTCAGATCAGTTGGGGAAGAGGAGTGGGAGTGAAGCTTCTCATTAGGGCATTGCCTCTGGACCTTGCTGCTGACCTCCCTCCATAACTTTTGTATGGGATTCTGGCTAGTAGGTTTAAACTTTTTAATTACTAGGTATCTAGTAAGTTTTTCAATCATTGGCCCAAACCAGTTTCAGCTGATTGGCAACACTGCATAGCTTAGAACAGGGGTAGGCAACCTATGGCACGCATGCCAAAGGCGGCACACGAGCTGATTTTCAGTGGCACTCATACTGCCCGGGTCCTGGCCACCGGTCCGGGGGGCTCTGCATTTTAATTTTAATTTTAAATGAAGCTTCTTCAACATTTAAAAAACCTTATTTACTTTACATACAACAATATTTTAGTTATATATTATAGACTTATAGAAAGAGACCTTCTAAAAACGTTAAAAATGTATGACTGGCACACGAAACCTTAAATTAGAGTGAATAAATGAAGACCCAGCACACCACTTCTGAAAGGTTGCTGACCCCTGGCTTAGAATGTTATTACATGTAGGGATCTCATCACCATAAAGCAATATTCAAGCAGCTGAACACTAACAAATGTACAATTATATTTAATATGTCCTTCTCCATTGAATATGTATTTCATTTTATATTTGGAAAGTGTCCTCCTTTCAAGTATTTTTGGAGTTAATTTTTTTTAAATATAAAAATGTACCAAACATGGTACAGTTTTCAAGGTCACATTCTCCTTTATTCAAATGAAATTATTCTTTTAACTTCAAACCCGAGGCCTGCATTGTGTCATCAAGTTCAAACTGTATATTTAAGTGGTTCTCTATGGAAAAAAAATGTCCAAATGAGGGTAGCACAATGTGCAGCAAAGCACAGGATTAACTAAGGTCTACGAAAAAATAATCTGGAACAAAACAAAAGCGAAAGGTCTTGTGAAATCAGCAGGAAATTGCAAGGTGTCCCAATAAACACACCCATTTAAGCAAGGTTTCAGAGAAGCAGCCGTGTTAGTCTGTATCCGCAAAAAGAACAGGAGTACTTGTGGCACCTTAGGGACTAACAAATTTATTAGAGCATAAGCTTTCGTGGGCTACAGCCCACTTCTTCGGATGATATGCATCCGAAGAAGTGGGCTGTAGCCCACGAAAGCTTATGCTCTAATAAATTTGTTAGTCTCTAAGGTGCCGCAAGTACTCCTGTTCCATTTAAGCAAGTCATTTCATCCTTCTTCAATTTTTCTTCTGCAATAGGTCAAAACACAGCTACTTCTGGAACAGTTTCTTAATGGAAAAGAAATCTGATCAAAGAGATGTTGATATTCCTTCCTACTTAACAAGTTAATTATTATTAATCCTGAAGGGGAAGTTATAGAAAAAAATGCAGTATTTCTAATAAAGAAACACACACCATATTATTCTCAAGAGCTGCTATTCAGAGTACTACAGTTCCTTATATAAAGTTCCATGTGAGAAAACCGTCCCTTAAAGAAGCAATGCCACATCAAAATACAGACCACTTTTAGACAAAAACAAAATAAAATTAATCCCTCTGCCAATTGTTGTGGCTTTGCAATTGCATTTTCCCACTTCTCCCCATTTCTGTGTGAAAGACCCAAGAGAAGAGGAGACTGAGTGTTCCTTTAATGTCTCTGAAACAGGAGACTAAAACTAAACTTTATATGCAGCCTTTAATAAAGATGTCATAATAACGAAGTACAATTGATCAGAGTTAATCTAATTGTTAATTTACCCTCTCCAGATCCACAGTGGCTCCAAAATGAACAGTATCTTTTAAGGAGAACCAATGTACCTTTCAGGCACTGTCTGAAATCTGATCAGAACTATGCTAGATATCAAAATTTATTATTTATACCGTGGTAGAGCCACTTATGGTAGAGTTTTAACATGGATTTGTTATCAGTAGCATTGGGACTGTGTTATAAGACTAGTACTCTGCACCAAACATCCCCACGGTGATGTTGGTATGATCCGATGGTATGACCAGATCCTGTCTATACTACAATATGTGTTTTCACTGGATCACCTGACATGGTTGATTTTGTAATGCAGACAGGACCTAGAGTATCATCAGAGAATCCTACTCACTTCTTCCTGCAAGAAAATATAGAGCTTGCCAAAATGCAGTCCCATACTCTGTTCTAATCTACTAGCCTGACTCTGCAGAGAGGGGGGAAGTGAAGGAGAGGCACATACAGTTTTCATGCCAGACTGTAACTGAGTTTATACCACTGGGATTTGGGGTCTGGATGAAGTACTAAGTGAAACACGGCAGACACACAAATACACCTCAGAAGCACAGCCTGGGGAGAACCACCACCAGGACAAACAGACACAGAAGAAAAACAAACGGTTAAAAAGTTACACTGGAGGGGAGTGTGGGAGACTATGAAAGCAGTAAATGAGAAACCATAGTTTTATTTGGTTAAACTGGACCAATCTTTCCTCCTCTTGGTTCAGAGGGGCATTGGTTGTAGATATTCCAGATAGTTTTCCTTCATTTAATACCTCGAAGCAGTAGACTACATTAGATAATGTGGTGTATCCTAAAGATCCAGTTTTAAGAGAGATTTAGTTCTGAAAAAAAAAAAACCACTTCTAAAGACAAGGTGAACTATGAAAGTAATGTGAAAAATAATGAAAGCTTAAAAGCCCTTGGTTCCATAAGAGGAGGTTTACCCACCAAACTAAAACACACACGATTGAAATAAATATTAGAAAAGCGTAAGCATGAAATCCATCTTCTAGTCTTATCTAGGGCTTGATAAATTTACCCAGAATTCTAAAAAAATTGCTTGCTACGAGAGTGAAATATACATGCCCTCTCCAACCTCCCTACTGCAATTCAAAGAAATAAAACAGTTATGTACTGTATTTAACTGTATATTGTCAATCAACTTTTTATTTACCACTACTTTATAATGCAACTGATTGCATCTCTCTTGCTTTTGGTATGGTACCTTACCCTGCTTGGCTACACTGCAGTTCTTTTCTTTAAAAAACCATGATGCATTTCTTCCTGTACTATTTTCAGTGTATCACTTTTGCATTGACTTCTCGGCCGCCTCCTTTATATTTATCTCTTTCTTCTCCCTTCTATAACTATGCCTTTTTTTTTTTAAACTTATCCCACACACCTTGACCTCCACCTCCCTCCATGCTCCTATATACAGGAACTGAATAATGTATCAGACACCAAATGTCCAGATGATTAAACCTACACATACGGGCCAAAAACTGGTATAAAATATGCGGAGCTGCCTCTGTTTAATGAGATAATGCCCTTATGTGAAACCAACCCTCACCCCCAGCATCTAGAAATGGGCAGATGCTGTCCTTGGACCTTAGTTAAGGGCTCCAACTTTTGTATTATTCATTAATTTTATAAGACCTAAAGTGTGCTGTGTAGAGGGGGAAAATAGGCTAAGAGAAGATAAAGAATAATTAATGACTATCCTACTTACCTGATGTCATTGCAAACCTTTACCTTTCTTAAAAAAATTAAATGCAAAGAAGTCTACGTTAATGCAATTGTTTGGCTTGAGACAGCTTTCTGCAATCCCGGGTTAGGAAAGTCAAAAACACCTCACTTTAAAATTGTGATGGTTGTTTTATCACAACAGAAAAATTTAAAAAAAGTTAAGCTTTTTTCTAATGAAAGTTTGGAATTTACAGAATTCAGCTAAAAATATGCTTTTTGGAGGATTTTCCTGCACGCTATGGCCTCACTGAAACAATCTTCTCATGTAAATTGTCCCAGTCCCACCTTCTGTCACTTTCAAATCTAGAGTTCTCACATTTTCCTATGTGATGTATCTCACAAAGGAGATGCAGCTTCATTAGGCTCGGAAAAATTTTTTACATGCCACCTAAGAAAGCTCAAAAAGAGTTTTTTCAGTTGCTTATTTACTCTGAATTTCCCCCCAAACCTAGAATACACTCCACATCAGTACTGTCTTTTTACATGCAAAGTTTCAAGTACATATAAAGAAATAATTGATTTTGAAGTCTTTTTCGGGGAACTCTTCCTAGTAACTCCTAGGCTGACATGAAATGTTAAGAAAAATGGTAAATCATGTATTTCAATCTGAAGAGCTAGAAGTTAATCAGACACTAGCTGTTTACATGTTTACATCTTCTTGTATCTCATTCTGGAAGTGGAGTTCTAACAAGGATGCAGACACTAAAGCTGGGCTGTATGATCAGAAGTGATTGGTGAAGAGACAGTGTGAGTATATAAAGTTGGAATTCTGTGAGGCATAATTTAGGCATAAACAAAATCCAATGATTGCAAAGGCAACAGGAAACACCAGGATAAAGTGGGGAATACCAGAGGTCCTCCAGTGTTTGCTTTAAGAGGGTTTATAATACTACCACCACCAATGACTGCTTGGAAACAGAGGTCAGACTGAGAGGCCAGAGAGAATCAGTGGAGAATATATAATTTCAATATTATCCTTTGCACCTATCTCAACCTCTCCCTACCATGCTTATTGCTATCTGAACTTTGCAAAGCAAATAATTCCAACCTCACACTAGCAGAAACCACTGTTGAAACAGACTTTGTTTGAGAGGAGACTGAGGGTTTATTTGGAAATTCACAATGGAGTTTCTATGATAATTTGTTAGCTAAATATTACAATCACACTTCTGAAATAATCAGTTGGCTAAATAAAATCCAAAGACAATTGTTTACTGCAAATTGTTCAAAATCCAATGACTAGTTAAAGATAATTCTTGCCTACTAAATGCATTACACTGGTTAAAACGCCAGGGGATAGTTGTTTAATTGAATACAAACATGCAAATACCTGTTATATAATTTTATTTAGCAAGCTGAATAAAAAGATATCGTTAAAAAATAGACTGTTTATAGTATTTTTTTTTACATTTTAAATCAAAATCTCTCTTGTAAAAAAAAGGCATATTTACTAAAGTAAACACACATTCATAGCTGTTTAAACTGTATGCTTTTATATTTCCTAAAGAGCTATTGCTATATTAAGACCTATAAAGGGGATAAAATCTGCACCTCAGAATACAGAATGTCATGTGCAGTTAACGATCCTGGTCAGGTTTCTAATGATAATTCAAAATTTCACAACTCTCCTGAGGAACCAAACAGCAGCTTTGGTAAAGTAGGAATTAATCTATAAAATTATTTGACATTTCAGCTCCCTGTTCTACCAGCTACCGTCAAGTAATATACTATCTTTTAAACAACTGGGGGTAGAATTTTTTCAAAAAGAGAAAGTTACTCTTCTTTTTCATCATTGCTGAATTCACAAATGACTGATTGCAACTTCCTAAAATTTCCATAAAAGTTCAACCTCTGGGCTGAGATCAGCTTGGATAATTTCAGACATGAGATACAATTTCCAGAAAGGGAGAGGGTGCTTGTGAGAGAGGGAGAGAGAAAAGACAAGGGGTAATACTGGAAACCATTTTGCAACCTTAACTATGGCTGTTGCTCCCAATGAAAGCATAAATTATCATCTTACTTACATGTCAATTAGCTTGAATACCAAAGAATAGCACCAAAGTATACAGACTGCGTACACCTTTTTCCTCTAAAATTATTCCAATAAAATTTGTTAACAAAACAAATAGAACTCATGGCTGAGCACACGAAGGATGGAAAGTATGGAACACCTACCATAAAAATGACCATAGTGGGACAGACAATGGTCTATCTAGCCTAGTATCCTGTCTTCTGACAGTGGCCAGTGCCAGTTGCTTCAGAGGGAATGAACAGAGCAGGGCAATTTCGAGCGATCCATCCTCTATCGTCCACTCCCAGCTTCTGACAGTCAGAGGGTTAGGAACACCCGGAGGTTAGGGTTGCATCCTTGATCAGTTTGGCTAATAGCCAGTGATGGACCTATCCTCCATGAGCTTATCTAATTCTTTTTTTTAACCTAATTATACTTTTGGCCTTCACATCATCCCATGGCAATGAGCTCCACAGGTTGACTGTGCACTGTGACTGTGAAAAGTACTTCCTTTAGTTTGTTTTAAAGCTGCTTATTAATTTCATTGAGTGACCACTGGTTCTTGAGGGTAAACAACATACCCCCCCCCTTTTCTTTTTCTCCATACCACTCACAATTTTATGGACCTCTATCATATCCCCCCTTAGTAATCTCTTTTCTAAAATGAAGAATCCCTGTCTTTTTAATATCTTCCCATATGGAAGCTGTTCCATATCCCTACTCATTTTCATTGCCCTTCTCTACACCTTTTCCAATTCTAATGCCTTCTTTATTTTTATATTTTTAAGATGAGGCAGCCGGAACTGCACACAGTATTCAAGGTGTGAACATATCATGGATTTATACAGTGGCATTATGATATTTTCTGTTTTATAATCTTTCTCTTTCCTAATGGTTCCTAACATTGTTAGATTTTTGACTGTTACTGCATATTGAGCAGATGTTTTCAGGGAACTTTCAACCATGCATCTAGATGTGCATGTGCAATATCATTTAAATCATGGATTATGAAGCCTTAATGGCTGGCAAATCTTTGTGATGAATTTGTTCTACTTTTGCCTGGTGACCAAAGAGTATAATTCCACACATAAATTACCTTTTACAAACAGTTACATTTTTATTTTATTTTGGTTTTTCGATAGATTGCGGTTTATTTAATTTTTTAAGTGCCTAGAGCCTGGGATAAGAGGTTTTTAAATATACAAAATAGAGATAATATCCTCTATGTGATTATTTCGAATTAAAACTTTGTCCAGACATGAACAGTTAATACTAACAGTTTGGGATTATTATCAAGTAACAACAATTTCAGGAAGGGCGAGGTTAGTTTAGTGAAGATTTGTCCACAATTTCATTAACACAAATACAATTTCAGTATCTTGGAAATGTTCGACTCCTCACTTTTGTGATTTTAAAAAAAAAATGATAATCTCTGAGGTTGCCGTTATTGCCTATTGGATAAATAATATGCACACCAAAACTGTAATTTACTAGGCTAATGCACATTAATTTAAAAAGGCATAAATCTGCCTTTAATGGACTTAAACAATTCTTGCTAAGTATGTGCTAAAGAGGTGTTTTACCACTGTCATAAAAATAAAAATCAGTATTTGAATTTTAGATTTGTTCCCTACTGCAACCTAAACAGTCATTTAATGCTTCACCCAATGCTAAAATAAACTTGAATAGAGGACAAAATGTTATTTTCTAAAAGTCCTGCTCCCAATATGAGCTTTACAGTGAACTTCAGCACAAGCATGACTGGGCCATAAATTTGTATTTAAAGAGAATATTACAGGTACGATTCCATTTCAAAATCTCACTAACTTTTTTATTGGTTCATTTAAAACACATTCAGGAATCTTACAAAATATATATTCCGGAGACAAAAATGGTAGCAACACATGCACACTACTGTATATATTTACCTTTTCTTTAGTCCTTAACATTGTCTAAACTGAAGTATCACCCTTAAAAAAATGTGATTTTGACCTAAAATAACTGAATCAAAACAACAGCTAAATACAACCATACTTACCAACCTGGCTGTCCTACAGGCACATTGAAGCCAACATTTTTAGCATCTTTATTAAATTATATATGGAAAAATTAAGACATGTTCAGTGTATCCTATATATAAATTAAATAATCCCTATGCCCCCCAAAATTATTCTCCTCCTATCCTAAACTCTCCAAAAAATTAGCCAAAAGCAGTAATTCATATTTTCAGGTTGTATGTTGTTATAAGCCACAAAATTGCTATTGTCCTAAAAATTAAAATTTATGAATCAACATCTGCATTTTTCACTTCTACTGCTGATCAGCTTTTTATAATTTGTAAAAGAAAATTATTGCTCTGTGGACACTCTGCATGATAAAATTATTTGCATGAAGAAAGTTAACAGCAACCCCACTCATGCAGAAGGAGCTTACATTTAGAAAAAAAATACTGACCCAGTCTTAAGTGTTGTGGTGCGAACACATCTTATGTTCTGATAATGATGTTAACACGCCAAGGAAATGCAAATCTTAGGACTGTATTTGGTAACATTGAATGTATCATCACCCGAACTTCAGTTGAGCTCAGGAGCAGATAAAGAACTAAACTTAAAACTGTGGGCTTTAAGTTAACTACAGCTCTTCTTACAAGTGTACATTGCTCCTCTCATCCTCTGTCTGAATTCACCTAGTGAGGCCTGCAATATTGTTACCTTAATCCCTTCTAAAATGTCAGCTAGAGATTAAAATCTGCAAATGGTAAATATTGTTATTTAATATAGTACCACCTTATAGTAGGATTGCAAAGCATAAAAATACCTAGGTGTATAAAAAAAACCCCACAGCTTTTATGTATTTTTAAAAATCACATTTTTTTTCCCCTCAAGTTTTTTTTTTTTTTTAAATTAGGACAAAGTTAAAACTTGAATAGTTTAATCACCAATCCATGATTCCGCCCCTTCCTCCGTGTTTCCTATGGTCTATGATCAAAGTTAGAAAGCCCCAAATGCAACAGCAAGTAGCCAAGAATTCCCACCCGACTTTCCAAAGGAGACAGTGCTGGCATGCCCGCCTGCCTTCGCCAAGGGGAGCGGGGGGGGGTGGCTGTCCCTTTAACTCCGCACTGCTACGCCCAGCGGAGTCTGGAAAAGGTCACCCAGACATACTTGCTCCTACAACGACGCTCCTTGCTGGAAAGTCCTGCCGTGGTTCCTGCTCGAGCGGGCGGGATCGGGAAAAGTTTGCAAGTTTCCCTGCCGCCCGTTTCTGTTCCGATCGGGGGCGATCCCCTCCCTGGCGAGGGCGGCAGGGCGGCCGGGGGGAGGAGCGGCAGCGCTTACCTTTCTTGGCTTTCGGAGAGTGCCTCTTGCTGCGGTGGGTGGCTCGCTCTTCCTCAAGAGCAGCTGCTATCTCTGGGTTGTCTTCCCCATTGTACCAGACTAGCAGCTCCTCGCCCGGCGCGATTGGCTGGAAGGAGGCAGAGAGACAAACGCGACGCCAATCAGAGGGAGGGTTGTTAGCCCAGGGCAGAGAAGCAGGCTCCGGGCCAGAGGGCGTGGAGCGTGCTGTGGGGATTGCAAACAGCTGTACTCTGCACTGAGACCAGATTGCCTCACTGACTGGCGAACCAAACCGGAAGCGCGCGTTAACCCTGCCCGGCTGGGCTGCTGCAAGCAGACGCGGCGGCCCCCAAAGGCTTGCACCACCCCCCTCTGCTGGAGGGAGGACCGCATGTGTCAAACCCGATTGCACTGGCTCGGGACACAAACCCGCTTGCTGGGCAGACAACCCTCTTCGTTTAAGCCTGACAGAGCAAATCTTGATCTCTCATCGCCCACAATGGGGTGAGCTCAGTTTATGCGGGAAATACGGCAGTTTTGATTTGAAGGTTTAAAAAGCTAGCTCTGTTATTCAAGAGGAAGGTGAGAGAAAGTAGGTCATAAAAGATGTTAAATTCAGATAGAGTATGGAGAAAGCCTGTAACTCATATTTTCTTCCTAGCAGGGGGAAATGATGACACTGTTTAATGAGATACTTTCTAGATTATTTCTCCCCAATCTATTGGTTTTTTTTTTTAATAAAACAAAATTTAAAAATGTATTTGAAAGTTCAGGTTAAGCTGAGCAAAATTTTACTGAGGCATAATTCTGCTTACATTCGTAAATTTGATCTGCATGTATATATTACATAGATTTCTTTTAAAAAATGCAATTTCTGAACTCAGGATATACAATCTCTAACCTTTTTAATTAACTATATACTGTAATTTTAAATGTTTTCTTCATTTTAGTAGATTTAACTGCAACTATTTACATTACACAAACAAGCTAGTCTTGTCTGTAATACAACAAAAAAGACTAAGAAATGACTATATATAGTAGAAAATCATATAGAATCAGCCATCTATTAAAGTTGAGAGTTTGGAACTTAATTTAAGGAATACATTAACAGGAAAAGTTCATGGCCGAGAAAGAGGAAGAGAAGAAAATGGAAGGTAATTACTACGTTTCTGAGCCCCCCTGAATTAAGCCCAATAATAAGAGAATTGTGTGCCATTCCACACTTATTTCTAAGTCCTTATGCAACACAGAAACTCAAAAAAAGGAAAAGGAAAGGAAAGGAACAAGAAATTGAACTAAGCACAGGTCATTGCGATTACTACTCTGATATCTCAGTGCCATTACCATGCTGCTCAATACTAGAATTGATAGTTTCCCTGGTAATTTTATGTGGTCTTAAATAGCATCATGAGGATCATAAATTTTTTAGTGAATTCCCTTAAAGATTTTCCCCACTTGAGCAGAGTAAAAGAGGGAAATACCTCTGTACCTATATTTTTCAAATAATCTCCTAAACATTTCTCCATTCAGAACAATTCTACTCAAGTGTGGGAATAAAATCCATTGGCCCTGGATACAAATGCCTTTCTTCCTTGTGACTGCAACTACCCTTTTCAGTGGCTGAAAAATAGTATGGTGCCAGAAATAGTTTATAAGTTTAAAGTAATTAGGTTAGAGCAAAGGGGATCTCAAGCTATTATTTTAAGTTTCACCTGAGCCAAAGGGGGGGGGGGGAACCTATTTTACCCTCACATGCTGGAAGAACTCAAGAGATTCAAGATTCCAGGCATCCACATTATAACGATCTTTACCATGATCAGATCTAGCTTTTGGGGCTTGTGCAATCCCTCGTGCTTTGGGGTGGGGGGACGGAGGGACATCTAGAAACAATCAATTTTACCTTTATTTTTTATTTTTTTTTTTTAAGGGTATCTAGAAGTTTTCTTTGCAAAGGAAATGTAAGTCAGCTCATAGCATTAAAAAATGTCAATTTTTCCTAAAGACCATTGTTTATGAAGAGCTCACTATTCTCCTCTACTGACAACCATGAGTTACTTATGGTCCCCCATCCTGCTGAACTGATTAATGTGTTATGATGGTTCTGTGGAAGTTGTTTGCGAACAAAAGGCCTACACCAAACTGACTTCAATAGGAGTTGGATCAAGCCAAAATTCTTTACATCTTACTGTTTTTGAAAGTTAGTTTGGAAAAAAATGGTAATAAGTAAGTTTGTTTTGAGTACTTATAAACAGAATCTCTTCATTACAAGATGTGACATGCACAGCTTAGCATTCATTACTGGTAAAAGTCTACTGACGTAAGATTCTTTTAACAACAAATGGGAGTACTGTTACAATTTATAAAAGGTTTCAAGTTTTTGGTATTAAAAACTTAAAGGGGATTAATACAGTTCAATAATATTTACATTAAGTGTTAGCTAATGGATACCATATTAACTAAGTATTACATAATTTTTAGGAAAAGAAAATATGTACAGTACTTTTTAAAACTATATACTTTGTTGTTAAAAGTGTTTATTATTTGGCTATTAGAGCCATTGTCTCCTGATTTGCTAAATTCCAAGGCATATAAATTTTTTCAATTAATCCTCACAATCAGGAAAGTGAAAAGGTTTGTTTCAGAGAATCCAAGTGTAAAACTGCACTGACCATTATACTTGACATGTTCACATACATAAAATATAAGGCCAATGCTAACCAGGTTAACCTAAAGCAATATGTGTTAGGTTTAAATCAATTTAAGTCTCTACATAGACATTTACACAAGTTTAAACTGATTTAAAATATGGTTAAACACGTGTAACTTTTAATATGAGCACAGCCTAAGATTTTGGTTTCCATTTGCAGTTTTGGAGACCTGATGGAACACGTGTTGGGTAAATTATTTATTTGCACAGTGTCAGTGTGGTAGTGCTATACAATTAGGAATGAAGGCAAGGTTCCTGCTCCAATCTAAACCTCCAATGGGTTGACAACAAAGAGCAATGCAATTCAGTGCTGTGTTAAGCATGCAACTTGTCAGTTCCATGGTTGCTTGTTTTTTCCCTTTTAATTTGCTGAGTGAGATGTTTGAGTTGCTAAATCAATGTCTAAAAGTCTTCTGACCCTGTCCTTCCAAAATGAGATGCGGCCTGCCTTCATCAGTCCAAGCTCATGCAATAGAACAGCTCCTATGTTAGCAATACTAATTAAAGCAACAGCTCTCCTTTGAGGAAATCCATGATCACTTGATTTTGATGTAGACTAAGCATACAACTGTATCTAGAAACAGAAGGCTAGCATTAGAGAACCTTCCTGTGTAAGTTTCCAGTAAAAAAAAAAAAAAAAAAAAAAAAAAAAAAAAAGGTCAAAAATCTTACCTACCTGAACCACTCCCTTAAATTCTGTCTATAGCAAACGTTTTAAAAAGTTGCAAAAATTAATATTGTATCTTACAGGTAATGCATAATTCAATAATAAGCACATATGTACATTATAGTAGTGGTGCTGGTTCTTATTATCATGTACATGATCTTGCAACGTTTGAAGGTTGTGTGTTGAACATAAATACACAAAGAACTTTGTTGTTTGTAAGTTCTTCATAAGAGCAGTAAAGGGTTGCAACACACAATATAAAATGACCAATGCACAAAAGCAAAGAAATGAAAAAAGTTAAGCCACTGAACAATACATACTTCTATTCCTCCACACAGAGGCGCACACCTTAATCATTACTACTACTACCATAACACTAAGGACCACACATTGAAACCTGAATTCTGACCCCCTCAACACGACCCTCACAACACATCTCTTTACCAACTACCTTCTCCCAAAGCTATTAGATTGGATGTTCAGTGCAGTAGTGTTGGGAGGAAACAGTTGGTTAAAAGTATGATGTAAAGTACAGCATCCCTAGTAGGACCGAGTTAAAGGTTGTGGTGCATTGTCTGTGGTATATTCCCCTTACCCTGTGATGTTCTCTCTTCTTAACTGAAGGCACTAGATTAGTGGTTTTCAACCTGGTTTCATTTGTGAACCCCTAAAACATTTCAAATTGAGGTGTGGACCCCTTTGGATATCTTAGAAATAGTCTGCGGACCCCCAGAGATCCATGGACCACAGGTTGAAAACCACTGCACTAGATGAAAACATATCTGCTTTCACCCCCAAAGTATTAATATCCATCCATAGGTATTCAATTGTAGAATAATCCATCTATTGTACATTTACTGTACATTGTGACCTAAGTGTACTTATTTGTTTTGTGTTTCTTTAACAGTTCTGGATTTGCACTCTGGAACTGTGAAGATGAGAGATAACAGAAGTAATTTTACAGCATTTGTCTATCGTATCTAATTAGGTTGTAAATTCTTCAGGACAGGAATAGTCTCTTATTATGTGTTTATACAGTGCCTTGCATAGTGCTACTTTCATAATAATGAAGCACTTTTTTTGGATGGAGGTGTTTGTACTTGTGTGCAGTGTTTACACCTGAAAATATCAAATTCCATTATTTGGTTTACATTTGTGGCACTACAAATCAAGTCCTTGAGCTATTATGTGTGTCTTGTACTTACACTGATTTTATCTATACAGTACTGTAACTTGATAGAATGGGATCTTCCATAAACAAATTAATTTCACCTGAAGTTGGTCACCTCTTTTTAATCAAGTAGATTTAGAAAATTTCTTTAAATTGAATTTTCACTGCAAATTATTATTAGTATTTGAAGACAAAGTGCTAAGTACCATATTGTGTGAACATATTTTTCCAAGAACTTTAATGTGAACTTTAAACCAACTCCTTTCATTAAAAAATGAGTTTTTAATGACTAATTTAGAAACCAATTAAAAGTTTAAATAGTTGGGGTGAACTGCCCCCAGTTACACATGTGCACTGGGAAGATGTACACCAAGCAGCCTACAAAAGTCCTCCTAACTTGAAAGCACCGCCTTGTAAAGGGTGGCAACGTTATTCATTTTTTCTCACTTTAATATTCAATCCTAGACCTTCATTAGAACAGAAAGTCCCATGAGCAATTTTGCTAATAGCTAACAACATGGGAAATGGGAAAACAATGAAAGATCTACATAGCTCTGAGGCCCTACTCTACCAAACATGCTCAGACAGACAAGACTTTGCTTATCTTGGCCTAGAGGTTTTCAAAATTACAATGCTCCAATATTTTGAAATTAGGCTTTTTGAGTCACAGACTAAAAATCCACAAAACCATGAAAAAACTTGCAAACTTGGAAAAATTAAGTTGGAGCAGTATTTTAATTAGTTATGCAGTACTAGTCTGAATGTCAAACAATAAAATAGAGAACATTATGTGCACGCCATCACTGCAAAATTCTTCTTTTCTAGGGTAGATTTTTTTTTTTTTTTTTACTTCCAAGAGAAATCTCCTTAGTTTTATTCATTTTCATCAATCATTGTGACAAGGGGCAGGTGAGTAAATTGTGTCCCTAGGCTAGTAATATCTACATGACAGTTGTGAAAGGTTAATGTATACACACACACACACACACACACATATTGTGCAAAGTTTCTAGGAGAGGAGAGCAGCACCACTCCAAATGTTCATGAACCCATGTTAACTGCAAGACTACTCCATCTAACACTGAGAGTACTTCAGCTCTCTGAATAAATTCATAGAACCAGTGGTACCTGCCACTTTAGATATGAGGACAAAGTCCCTGCCTCCAAGAGCTTGCAATTTAAGTCAGACATTACAAAGAACGACAACTGAATACAGTGGGTACGGCATGGGAGGAAACATTAAACAAAAAGAAATGGGAATAAATTTTAAAGAGCATTTTATCAAGGAAGATGGGTGGAGCTATGTATAATGTCTTGTTTTATGTATTTATTACGTTACTTTAAAAAAAAAAAAAAGTCATGCACCAGAGTAGGGGTGAACTGTACCTGAGAGAGATCAGGGCACATTAAGAAGGAAGCAGTTTCAGGCACACTAAATGATGTGAAAAATAAGCTTTGCATTCAAGGAGATAGACAAGTAACATTGCACTAAATTATTTAAAACATATATTCAAAAAGTAGTGATATGGCTCTGAGGTTCCAAAAAGTCTGAAATGTTTTTCTATATGATACTATGTTCTCAAAGTCTTTCTGCAGCTACATTGGCTTGCTTTTCTTTGCAGTAAGTTTACTTTGGGAATCTGGCTCTTATAATTGTGCAGGCTAATTACCACTGATCTAATCATTTTGAGTAACTATAAAATTCTACAAAATACTAGATCTTGTAACGTTGTAGATTAAACAAGCTTCATTACCAAACAAAACTTCAGATTAATTCAAATACTCTTTAAAAAGTTACAAGGAAAATTACTAACTTGTGTACATAGAAATCTGTACTAAGTGACTCTCCAAAGCCTAATCTACAGTAGGAAACTGACCCAATGTTGATAGTTGTAACAGTACTAAAAACTGTTTAGCTTCTAGTATAAACTGAGATTAAGAAGATTGGTGTCTGCCCCTTGTCCTACTTCTTAAAAGGATATATTACCAGGAAGAGCAAAAGCTGTTGAAACAAATACTTTCAGATGTGACTGGGAACATCTGCATAGCTGGCAAGGTAGGTTTACTTATTTATTTGCCGGTAAGGGAGGCAGCAATGTAAACTGAATTTGATATCATAATCTGTGTTGTTCCCATTTATTGGGAAGTCCTAAAAGCAAACCATACATCTATATTTAAAATTTGCATTAAGTACATCTTTGATGAAATCCTGTTCAGTGGATGGAGAATGGCCATGTTGTCAGTGATCTTTTTGCAAAATATTTTCTCCCCTCCATGAACAGATCTTGTGCAGTAAAGTTGAAAAATTGTTTTTCTGTTGCATTCTTGCAAAATCTGGATAGATTCATAGATTCCAAGACCAGAAAAGACCTTTGTGATCATCTAATCTGACCTCCGTGTAACAACAGGCCACAGAACTTCCCAAAAATTATTCCTGGATGATAACTTTTAGAAAAAAAGTCCAGTCTTGATTTTAAAATGATTAGTGATGGAGAATCCACCAGGACCCTTGGTAAATTGTTCCAATGGTTAATTATTCTCATCGTCCCACGTTAAAATGCTGATTTCTTTTGAAAAATCCTTCTATATTTGGCAAGGTTGATTAAGAAGTTTGGAGCTAGGAAAATGCAAGAGCAACTACAATTTTTCTTGTGGATCTTTCAATCAGGCTTCCAAACTGATCATAGCACACAGACCGTGTATCTCACACAGATTTAAAATATATATAAGCCATCACGGCTCTGCTTTTTTTTTTTTTTTTTTAAAGTTGGAAATATGAGAGTTGTCAAAGGTTATGTATTATGAAATGAAAAAATGGGGAGGAGTAAAATACAGACCCTGCCTACATCTTTTATTAAATGATGAAAAGACCAATAGGAACTATGGATTTCTTGTTATTGTCTGAAAGGATCCATCTCAAGCAGGCAGGTTGTGCTGAGTAATGATTTGTGTGCCTTGAGCATGCCTAGGAATTGAGAAATGCTTATCGCCAGTAGTCACTTGCCTCAGTATTGACAGTTGTGCTGTATCAAACCATTCACAAGCCCAAATACAAAATAGAGAGTGTTCATACATATCTCAGTTTGTAATAGTGGCTTGCAATTTTATTTACAGAGAAAAAAAGACACCTTGGACTGCTAGAACTAACATTTCAAGTACATTTTCTCACTGTTCAAGAATTTGGTTTCTAAGATGGGATGTGTTATGTTTCATTCCATATTTTTTGTGAAAATATTATATGTATATGACAAAAGATATACTTTATGCAAGATGGCTCATGTGAGATATCATTGGAAAGGTTATAATTAACTGAATGAAATTATCCAGTTTGTATGCCTGTATCATTTCTGTATCTGAAGTAAGGAATATTGACTATGTATCTGTATTTCAACTATACTACTTTGGGTGACATCCACTGATAACACTTCAGGTACAACAATGGAAAAGCCAGACAGGGTTGATGGCTCATCAGCGAGGACATTAGACTGTGAAAAGGCTTGGCCTTCCTGTGGACTGCTCCATACTGCCAATGACTCATGGACGCTGTGATACTACAGAGTCAGGTGGTCTGGTCACCTGATACTAAACATTACCTGGGACTTCTTGTAACTTTCCACTGGAAGGGAAGGGGGGGGGGTCAAGTTTGGGAAACAAAGGATTCCTGCCTTATGTAAATCCTATTTAAGGGTGGGGAAGAAGGAAAATGGGACGACTCCTCTTCATGGCCTGTCTGCCCAAGAAGAAAGACTGCTAAAGCCACCTCAAGGGAAGGCCAGGGGAGAGTCCAGACTAAGACAGGGTCCAGTCTGAAAAGGAATGTAATTGGAACTCTGAACCACAGAAACTTTGCAGCCTGCCTAAAATAACATTTAGGGTGAGAACTTAATTTTGTAACCTGTTTCCTAAGTATATTGAGCTTAGCTTGCGTGCTGTTTTATTTGCTCAATAATCTGCTTTGTTCTATCTCTTGTATTCACTTAAAATTCACCCTTTTGTAGTTAATAAGCTAATTTCTTTTTGATACTATAACCCAGTTTATGTAATTTCTAACTGAGGGGGGCAAGAAGTTGTGCATATCTCCCTCCACATTGAGGAAGGGGGCGAATTTCATAAAACCTTCGGGTTTGTACTCCTTAAAAGGAATGGGCACCAGAGTGTTAGAGCAAGCCCTAAGGCTGAATCTTTCCAGAGCCAATCTCTGTCTCTCTGTGCAGCTGGGTGTGGCCCTGCCTGTGTGCTTGGCTGAAAGAGGCTTGTGAGCCTACCCCAGCAAAGCCAGGTAAAGGAGACCCAGGCTGGCAGAATAGGCTGACTCAGTGGCACCCCAGCACATCAGATGACCCCACAAAGGGCCCAAATCCGTCACAGGAAGTACGAAAATGAAACAGGTTCTTGAAGGAAAAGGAAGAAATGGATACCAAAAAGTCATCACTGACACTTCACAAATGGACAGTGCTACCTTTAAGGTTTTGTAGTAAATGGTCCTGTTGATCTCCAAAGGGAATAGATTTTGCTCCTTTCCCGAAAGTGCCCAGTTCACATATCGCAGCCAGTTTCCTTTCCTTGGATCAGTTGCATCAACACACATCCATCCCAAGTTTGGGTAATATACCTTCGAAATAGAAAAGAATGAGTTACTCATGGGGGACAATTGAATTAGCCTTAAATATAGATGCTTAAATACACAGGAATACATGTTCAATAATTTATGACAGAAAGGCATTTCTTGATAAGATTTATGAGAATGGTACAAAGTAAATATTTTACTGAAATTTGCCAAACCAGATAACACCCCTCACCCTTGGGAGCTTGGAAAATAGAAATCTACAGGCATTTTCCCTCAGTCTGTATAGAATTTGACTGATTTTTGAGGGGTGGGGGGATGGTTATACTAAATCACTCTTGAATATTAATGGCATATTTAATCCTAAAACACAAGGGATGAAATTCTGGCCCCACTAAAATTAATGGCAAAACTCATTGACTTCAGTGGGGCCAGGAATTCACTTTCAGGTTATTTGAAGCAATTGGCTTAGGAAAAGGTCAGAAAGCATTATAAACTTGTAAGTCCTCTCAAATGCAGAGCATATTGTTTACCTCAGGTAACAGTGCTTGGTGCACTGCAGACAAAGAACAAGTAACTTGATTGAGTTGGCATATTTTGGGCTTGATTTTCAAAAGCGGCCTCTGATTTTGCACTTGCAAATAACTGGAGACGTATTTTATAGCACTTAACTCTCTCTCTGACTGTTCCTACAGTGAGTTGCTAGAATATGTGCTATATAAGGTACCTGCACTTCTGTGGATGCAAAAGTATGGGAATTCAAACTGGGAAATATGACCTTTTAACTGTGCATGTGTATATTACGTAACTGCGAACTCTGAAACAGCCCCACGTGGGTCAATGCTGGCAGTCAGAACAGAACCAAATGAGACTTAAAAATTCAAATTACTGATTGTGTCCTCCCAGCCGAATATTAATCCAGAAAAGATTGTTTCAGTACTTCGTAGGTGCATCCCTCATGCTCGGCACTGGGATTTCTGATTAAGGTCTATGTATATCCTTACATGCTAATATAAGTAACTTGTTCTTTTATATTACCAATGTTTTAGTATTTACCTACTCGTAGTTCTCTTACCTACTCCACTTCTGGAGGGAGAGGGAGAGGGAGAGGGAGTGTGTGTGTGTGTGTGTGTGTGTCTATAAAGAACCTCTTGCCCTAGGAAGAGAGAACTATTTTTCACTGTGAAATTAAGAGATCAAAATTAATTTGACCGAGTCGCAAAAGGGTTATATAATCATTGTGTGCATTATTATTTTGGCAATGAATCGTACATTACAATTTGACCTACTGTGCTCCTCTTTTCTTCCTATAACAGTTCTCAGATTCCCCGGGTGAAATACTTCAGTGCTGAATGTATCTATGTTGTATTAATATTAATAAACGATTAAAAAAATTAATCACGATTAATCACACGATTAATCACGCTGTTAAACAATAGAGTGCCATTTTAAAAAATATTTTGGATGTTTTCTGCATTTGCAAATATATTGAGTTCAATTACAACACAATACAAAGTAGACAATGCTCACTTTATATTTATTTTTATTACAAGTATTTGCACTGTAAAATACAAAATAAATAGTATTTTTCAATTCCCCCATTACAGGGACTGTCATGCAATCTCTTGATCATGAAAGTTGAACTTACAAATGTAGAACTATATAAAAAAACCGAATTCAAAAATAAAAACGTAAATCTTTAGAGCCTAAAGTCCACTCAGTCCTACTTCTTGTTCAGCCAATCGCTCAGATACACAAGTTTGGTTACAATTTGCAGGAGCTAATGTTGCCTGCTTCTTGTTTACAATGTCATCTGAAAGTGAGAACAGGTGTTCACGTGGCACTGTTGTAGTCAGCGTCACAAGATATTTACGTGCCAGATGTGCTAAAGATTCATGTCTCTTTATGCTTCAACCACCATTCCAGGGGACATGTGTTCATGCTGATGACAGGTGCTGCTCGATAACAATCCAAAGCAGAGCGGACTGATGCATGTTCATTTTCATCATCTGAGTCAGATGCCACAGGCAGAAGGTTGATTTTCTTTTTTGGTGGTTCAGTAGTTTCCGTATCAGAGTGTTGCTCTTAAGATTTCTGAAAGCATGCTTCACACCTCGTCCCTCTCAGTTTTTGCACAGCACTTCAGATTCTTAAACCTTGGGTTGAGTGCTGTAGCAATTTTTAGAAATCTCACATTGGTGCCTTCTTTGCGTTTTGTCAAATCTGCTGTGAAAGTGTTCTTAAAACGAATATGGCATTCATCAGAAAACGTTAATTTACTTTAAATTCACTCTCCACCTTATTCTGATTTACTTTCATGTGTAGACAAATCCTAATACTCGCAATTAACATAAATTTAATAAAAATTGTACTGTTCATAATGTTTTAAATTAAACCTACATTAGTAATTAAAGGTACATTGTTTCAAGAAATTTAAAGTTAATGAACAAAATGATTTAACTATCAATTTGGCAAGTCTTCAAGGAATAATTCTTTAAATGATTTATTAAAAAAGCCTATTAAATGTTAGATCATTATGCATTAACTTTTATTCTCCGCATTTGATGGATTGAAAAAAGTAAACATCAGAAAAGTTGGAAGTTAAAATAATTTACTTTTTATCTTGTTTTAGTGGATAAAGTACCATTTTACCATGTGAAGGCGATCTTCTGAGTTTTTATAAAATCTATCCAGCTACAGGTTTGAAGTGTTTGATATTCCAAGATCCTGTATAAATTGTTTTCAAGTGGGTTGTAACTCCATTTAATTATCTTTAACGTATCAAAGACAGTTTGTAATAAAATCAGTTCACTGACAAGTGATCTGTCTTCAGCCAACATATAAATCCTCTTTGCTTTTAAGATATGCTATATGCCAACCACATTTACTACTCGAATCAAAGATAGAGGTCTATAAGGGTATCATGGGTTGTCGTACATTCTTTCCAAACTACAGCAATAACCATTTTTTGAAGCTGGAGACATCTTTTTTCTTTATTTAAAATTGTTTTTCCTACCTCGATACACATAGTGGATTGTAGTACAAGTACTAGGCTACTCTCATAGAAATGTTGGGGGAAAGATTTACACACACATGCTACAAATAGAAAAAGAAGAAAGGAAACGTACAGATAGATTCTGGAAGTTTGTTTAAACTTAGTATTTGCTTCTACTTCTCTTAATTCTATCTAGGAATTGTAACGCGTCTTTTCTCCACCCCCAAGCTCTCTTAGGCCCTGGCTTTTTGCACTGTTTAGCACAGCACAGTTCTCCCAATACACCTCTACCTCGATATAACGCTGTCCTCGGGAGCCAAAAAATCTTACCGCGTTATAGGTGAAACCGTGTTATAGTGAACTTGCTTTGATCCACCGGAGTGCACAGCCCCCCCGGAGCACTGCTTTACCACGTTATATCCAAATTCGTATTATATCGGGTCACGTTATATCGGGGTAGAGGTGTACTAGCAACAGTGCAAGTGCTATTGTCTACCAGGCATAGGGTCAGATGTCAATGGCAAAAATGCCTGCACCTGTGCTATACAAGGCCTGTGGCACTGTGCTATTCAAAGAGCATTTTAAAATAACCCCTTTTCAGAGACTAGAGGTGTGCCACCCCTGGAAATGGGGCATAACTTTGTTAAAATGTTTTCCTTTTGTTAAAGCCAGGGAATGTCTAGTCTTCATTTAAATAAAACAAATGACCTGGGCCCTAGCTACAGCATAGACCTGCTAACTGAAACCCGCTTTTTTAAAATGGTGTTGTTTTAGTGTAAACTAAATTGTAAGAACTACTTGTTTGTCCATATATTTAGCAAGAATGATGATGGGTTATCTAGTAGTTATGTATACTGCAGCAGCACCGAAAGGTCTCAGCCACGTCAGGGCACCATTAGGCTAAGCACTGCTCAAGTATATAAATAAGCGATGGACTTGGCTCCAAAGAATATACAGTGTGTAATTGTAAAAGACATAAAAGGTCAGCAAAACAGACAGACAATGGGAGGTGGTGGGGGAAGATATGGATGGGGTAAAAACAATAACTGGATATTTTAGCATAGATTGGGTGAAAAATTGTAAGTAATGAGCCAATCCTCTTTCTAAATTTCTAAAATTTTCAATATGGCATCTTTTCTTCAGCTTCAAAAATACTTTGGCTAGGGTGATACTACAGAATGAAAAGACATGTGGCTTATTCTGAAGCTTCAATTAGTATCTTTGCAAAGCCTGAATGACAAACCCAAAGCCAGCTTTCACCCCGAGTTTTCCATTTTGCTGCATGGTGTTTCATCATTTGAATCATTTCTGATGTTTAGTTTAGAAACACGAAGTATACATTTTTGTTCCTCCCCAATATTTTACATATCTTCATTTGAAAGTATACCTCCCTCCAAAGTTCCTTAAAACAGGGACCATTTACTAAAGGGTATTAGTTCTGTGGTGCCCACACCATGCTGGTTTGTAACAAACTATAAGGTTTTGATGACTGAGGGTAAAATGCCAGCAGAATCTGCCAAAAATGTCTGCACATTTGTTAGTCTTCTCGTTATACCACAGATAGAAAAAAAGAGTGAACATTGTCCTTGTTAAGTGTTCAGATTTCATCAGCTGATTTCTAGGAGTGTGCTTGTAAGTGCACCAAATCCTTACATCTGTGAAAGTAAACTCTTCCACAGATCAGGATTATAAAAACAGTCTGTGTAGTTAAAATGGAAGAGCAGCGCAATGTAACATTGTTAGGGAGTGCAATCCCAGTATGGAAGACCTAGCAGATACGGAATGCAGGGCCAAACATAACTAGATTACTTATTATTTCAACCAGTCTTCACTGTACTGACGTTCTTTTAAGTCTTGTCCACAGTGGGCAAGGAAACAGCATTTGCACCTCTCTAGGATGCTGTGACTAAACAGAATTCCTGCTGGGCAGGATCTAGATGGCTCGGCACAACGTGCCTCAAATTCTGGGCTCATCAGCAGATAGCCATTCTTCCATGGGATTTCTAGTAATGCCATTTTTAGCTGCCTTCTCCTCCAAGAAAGGAAAACATCTATAATCTTTCTTCAGCCAGGCTCTGAGCATACAGACACAGAGCTATACCATACAGAGCTGATTCAGAAATGCCCACTTTGCCAGAAGTTCTGCTAATTATTAACTAGATGGAGATAGTGACTTCAAGGGTCTCCCCCTTTCTCCAGAGGACTTCAGTTTGAAAAGCCTGAGTGTTCTTTTTGTTAGCTTTGCTATTTTGTTTTGTTTTTGCAGCCTTTTGGACCTTTCTTAAAGATCCACTGCTGAGCAGCACCCTTTTTCACAATTTACCTTGTTCCAGTTAAGATGCTAGAATGGTTTATAGATGTGAGAGAGTTGGTAAATATGAGTATGGGGGCCAACTGCTGCAGACTACAAATCTCTTTTCAATCTACATTTTTCAACCGGTACTAAAAAGCAAGCTGTAACTGTTTTAAAGTCTGACCCTGGACCCTTTTATTACCTGCATTGCAAAGTAGATCACTTTATAACAAGTGGTTCAGAAATGTCAAATTAATACAAGTTGTAATTGTCAAATAGAATTGGTAATTTACTTGGTGTAAGAGGTTTTTGCTGTATGAACTTTCATTTTATGCGATAGAGAGAAAAAACGTGCAGCTGAGGTAAATAATTTACCTGACTGATTTCATCTTATTAACTGTACTTGTACTAGATCTAAGTCTGAGATACATTGGATTGTAGTATCCTCTTGTAATGTCTAGAGGCACTTGATGGCTTATCAGGCATTCTACTTGAATTATTTTGATTCTACTGGCTGTTAGTTTGCTTATATGGGAAATTACCATTCTAGGTCCATTTCTGTGCCACGGTTCAACAACTAGCTTGATGTGTGTGCGTGCATGTGTACACACAGTGCTTCATAGTTTGTTTTATTTTATTAGGCAGGTGGCCAACAGGGATTATTGATATAATTAAAATCTGTTTCTTGAAATCTGTAAAATGTGCACATAGCAAGTCTATTAAATAATGTGCTACTATCACTATTATCCATCCTTCCCCCGACTCTTTCAGTTTGTTTGTAACACCCACTCGTTGCACATTCTAAACAGTTTATAAACTCTTTAGGGCAGTATAATGAACAGTCCCTTACTCGTTCCCTCTACAGCAGTCTTAACTCTGTCTTCTTGCCAAAATGAAACTCAGACTTGAATAGTTATGAACTACTTGAAAAATGAACAAACCAAAGTGTCTCCTAAAATAATTTTAACATGTAAGAATGTTACAGCAAACAGAATGGCTTTTAATGGAGCTACAGTGCCTATCTGGTAATTTCCCACCACTAAGTTTCCTACAGAAGGTATTCATGTTATAGATTTACCTCTTACCTTGAGACTCTGGGGAAGATTACAGATTTCCATATTGTATTTTAATGCTTTGTACGGTCACCAAATTAGCCTTCTAATTTAAAAACACAACTGAACTGAAAAATCCCTTTTCAGAGCCTAGGTTTACTTTTAGCACGGATTTCTATTGTTCATTGTTTAATAAATTCTCAGCATTACTATTGAGAGATTACAGCTGCATATTGTACTTAAAAATTGCTGTTCCTACTTTCAAGTTTGCCCACTAGTCTAAAATTTCAAGGTAGCTTTTCTCCAACATTGTATACTTTTAATGCCTCCCATGGACCCATCCACACCTGTCAATGATATTATTTCCTACTATCTCTTAATAGATCTATTACAAGTCCCTAAATTATCGCCTTCATGAAGACAGAGGGATTTGAAGTGAAAATAGCTTGTAGTCAGATTTACCCAAAATGGTGAAACAAACAGGCACAGAAATGTGCTCTCTAAATATTCTATACACTGCGACAGTATCTTCAAATGAAAGATGATTTAAAATTATTTGGAATTCTCTAAATTCCTCTATATCCTGTTGTACAAATACCTGAGTTCTTCTGAAAGTACTATGTGATACATTACATGAAGACAGCCACACACATCTGAGGTCTGTGTTTTAAGTTACATAAATGATAGTGTTCAAATTAATTCCTTTTTGTACAATTATAAACATTATTTCTCATTACCGGGGGATGTTGTGAAGGCCCAAACTAACAGGATTCGAAAATGAAATCCTTAGATAAGTTCATGGAGGATATGCTGTAAGCCAAGATGGTTAGGGACACAACCCCATACTCTTGATGTCCCTTAACCTCTGACTGCCAAGGTAGCACTGTACAATAGGGGATGGATCACTCAATAATTGCCCTGTTCTGTTCATTCCCTCTGAAATATCTGGCATTAGCCACTGTTAGAAGACAGGATACCGGGCAAGATGGACCATTGATCTGACCCGGTATGTCCATTCTTATAGTGTAAATTGCTACTCAGACTAACGGTCTGTAAAGCATTCTACGGAGTTTTTATCCGTAGGTATTCTTCCATAACACAGCATTTGTGCACCAGTATAATTTATTATCAAAGAAACAGATATACAGTTTAAACATATTGAATCAAGGTATTCTGATTTTTACAAGACTGGAGTATTTTGTGATATTCTTCCTACAGACTGTGAGACTGCTTGATTTCACTGTTTATTTTTGACAAAAAAAAGCCGTTCTGCCATTCTAAAACAGATTTCACATTTACAAATATTAGAATAAATGGAGCAGCAAAAAAAATAACAACACTGCAGTATCATTTTAGCTGCGTATACTGCATCTAATTGGAGAAAAGTGTTAAATGTCAAATGTACATTTTAAAATAATACTAATTTGTCCAAAATTATAATAGGATCTTGTAGTTATGCTATTTTATTTACAGTGACAAATGCTTCCTCCTTTTTACGCATGTATATGATTTCAAGACAAGTCTGATCATACTGCTTTGACAAATGTCAAAATGGTTTTATTTGCCGTCACAAGATCTTGTCTACATTGGCAATTTCTGGGAAATCTCTCACCACTGTGGCTCCAACAACCATAGCAATGGCGGGAGCACTGGTTTAGTTGATCTAGATCTGTTCCGAGCAGAGCGAGACAAGGTGATGATGAACACTAGACAAGCGCTTCCCACTGCTGCCAAGCCAGTGGAGCTGCACAGGTGGTACTACTTCAGTAGTTGAGGTTTCCTGAAAATTGCAAGTAAAGATGTAGCCTTACCATACATGTTGTATGCTGTAAGAGAGAAATCATGTGAGGTGCCAAACCTCTCCTGAGAGATGCCAAACCTCTCCTGAGAGATGCCAAACCTCTCCTGAGAGATGCCAAGCTCCTTTCACTTCCACTGACTTCAGTGGGAGTTGAGGGTACTCAACTCTCATCAAGAAGTGCAGTACCTTGCAGGAGCCAGCCATCTGAAGCCAAGCCTGATCAGCAACAGACCATTTTGCAAGAAGTTGGGGCCCAGTAGCAGTGCTTAACATACTTCATGTTGCTTTACAAAACATCTACTTAATATTTTATCAATGACAATGGCAGGGTTTTAGCTGTGTAATTCAAAACAATTGGAGTCTAATCTGTAGTTTCAACAAAGCATATTTTCTGAAAAGGAAATAGTTCTGATTTAAATAATCATACACAATGATCAATATCTATAATGTCTGACAAAAATTAAACGTCAAATAGAAAATAATCATTTAACTATACCTGGCTACTTCCTTTACCAGCTGTTTCTTACCTCCCACATGTATACATTGTTCTTAACTTGGGATCTTTTTTTCTTGTCACCAACAAATGGTCCGAATTTTTTGCCTTTTAAAATTGACTTTGTTGCCCAGACACCTGGAGAGTTAAATCAGTAACTGTAATTAGTCTACTTTATTTCTGACAAATAGCTTTCTTAAACATTTCAAATTTCATAAGTTTATCAAATACATGCCAACTAACTTCAGGGAGCATTTACAATATCAAGAGAACAGACAAGAAATAAAAATTTACTCAAAGTCAACTTATGAAGCCAACTCCGAGCCCAGAAAAGAAACTTACCCATGAAAGACTTGAGTAAATTTATAGACCTAACAGATGAATAAACTCCAGATTTGCTGAACCAAAGGAATGGCAAGTGAATTCCAGACCAGTTTCCTTACTCACAAATGAGAACAGTGTCTCTACTGATCAGAGTTCAAACCTGGAGACTACTAGCTCGAATGTCCTAACTGATCAACCGTTGGGATGGTGAAGAGGAAAAGAGGTGGTCTTATGAAGGAAATGAAGCAAAAGAGGCGATATTCTGACACACACACCCAGCATGCTATTATCTCTATCTAATTAAAGCAATAGAATTTGTAACGTAAGCAGAATTGCAGAATCTATTTCAGAAGGATGAAAAATGATATTTATCTAAAAAAATTTGTTCTGAAACCTTCGTATCACGTCACCAGGTAAAAGCATTGAATCCCCATACTGCTGTATGCAAGATTTTATGGTAAGTTTCTATAAAGCTACACAAACCGCTTGTCAAACCATTTTCTGCACTGTTTCAGTTAAGCACACTATTCAGCTAATGGTATACAGACAGCCCGCACACACAAGCAACAACCTCCATTGTCTCAGACCAGTTCAGAATAAAAACCAAATGCTATTTGTGTTGTAGATATAAAGTAAAATTCTGCATACGATACCAATGAAAATCTAAAGCAACTACACTGACCTCAGTGGAGTGAACTTTGGAATTACACTACAGTAATTTATTCCAGGATTTTAAATGTACAACTGACAACAGGGAAAGGAAGAGAACTCTCTACTTAGTACCATACACTGAACTCAGGCATTTCCCCATCTTATCTTGTATCCATTATCCCAGTCTTTATACAGTAAGGTAAAGGTGACCACTCCAATCCCTCCTGTTTATCTGTTCATATTCACAATACCTTACTACAGAAGTTCTCAACCTTTTTCTTTCTAAGCCCCCTTCCGCCCCCCAAACCCAAACATGCTATAAAACCTCCATGGTCCACCTGTGCCACAATAATTGGTTTTCTGCATATAAAAGCCAGTTCCGGCATTAGGGGGTAGCAAGCAGGGCAATTACCTGGAGCCCTGTGCCACAGGGGCCCCCACAAAGCTACATTGCTCAGGCTTCAGCTTCAGCCCTGGATAGCGGGGCTCAGGGACTGGGTCTTCAGCTTTCTGCCCGGGGCCCCAGCGAGTCTAATACTGGCCCTGCTTGGAGGCCCCCCTGAAACCTGCTCAAGGCCCCCTCCCTAGGGGCCCTGGATCCCTGGTTGAGAACTGCTGCCTTACTATATTATCTTGGTGTCTTTTTTTTAATGTAGTTAGTAAAGATCCATATGCCAGGGTTGTTTAACTTGTTAAAGAACAACTTATAAAGTTATTTGAAGATAGTTCTAGGAAAAACGCATTTTCACCTGTTTTACGTACAATAATGGAAGAAAGGCAAATAAAATGCATGTTCATTCAGTGCAGACAAGCATGGTCTGTGGAAGAAGTGCAGTGACGGGTCATTCTCACAGAGACCTTGCTAGCCAATCCACTGTGGATCATTCATCATAAGCTCAACAGAAGTTTGCCTTTACTTTCCATCTGGGAATCAAGTTGTCACAATAAAAGTGAAAAACTTATCTGAGTTACTATGTACAAACCAGTGGTACAAGTAGAAGGTGTCCAATAGGGCGACTGTGGAGAAGGACTCACAAGCAACACAGAGAGGAAAATCATAACTCTAGATTGTGAAGAATTTACCAGTGCAAGTTTAATTGGTGGAACACTCGATACCTATTAAACGTCACTTCTGATCTGATAAAATGCATGATGCAGGAGAACAAGAAAACATAAAAAAGGCTTTTTCCACTACAAACACAAAATCTCATTGCTACTCAATTGCAATCTTTGTCCTTTAACAAGCATTTTCATAATTCACACTCTGTTTTATTTTAACTTCCCACCCCATTTTAGTTTCCTTCCCGTTTGTTTTTTCTTTGAGGAATGGGGAAACTCACGCTGACTGCGCCATTTCTTTGTTACTTTAATGCTTCACTTTCCATAGCTGCCAGAATGTGATATTTTTGTCTTCTAATTTCTCCATTATCTTTTCACAGTTACAGCACTTACCAAGCCGTGTCTTGTCAACAGCAGATGGGAAAAGCCTCACTTCCTCAGGAAGTCCTTTAAGCACATGTTCAGGTACATCAGCCAAGGTCTCAGCTGCTCCTGCAGATTCAGTTGTGTTCTACAAGTCAAAAAACAGAAAGGCCATGACCACGATGAAAGAAAAACATTTTAGCACAACAGATGATCAACCCATACAAGCTAGAAAAACTGGTGACAAAATGAAAGTGAAATTTTAATTTGGCATTTCAACTAGGGATTCAATATTGCAAGTGTCTTCCACATGAAGGCATTGGAGGTTCTTTGGTATGCCCATCACACTTGTTTATACTTTTGTAGAGAGTTCTAAAATCATGTTAAAAAAATCTCCTAGTGAGAAATGTACTGAATTGTTCCTTTGGAAATCTTTCTGTTTTGTTCCAGCTATTCTATGCTCATGTTTGATATTGACAAGTCGATGCAGGTATTTTGTCTATTGTCACTATTTGGCAAACAAATGTAACTTAGGTTTGTTTATACCCCACAGGCCATTTGCCACTTACTTCAGTCTTGTGTTCTATTTAAAATTCAAGAATTTCCATCTCAGAAATATTGTGCCTGAACTTTGTATACGTAATAATGTTGTTATGGGTTACCTGATGGCTATTAATAATAGCTATAATAGCAATATTAAAGGCAAAAAGTGGAACAAAGACAAAGGTTTGCGCTCTTTCTATGCCTTTGAAAAAAAAAATTTATATTTCTTCCATTATTCAATTTACCTAAATCAACTCATTTTTCAAGTGTGTTTTTCATTCTTGTTCAGCTAATGTTTTGAAAACTGTGCAAATTTATATATTAATCAGGTAAAACTGGTCTAGAGAGCAGAATTATAAATCAATCTTAAACAAGACCATTACACAAGCATTCCACACATTAGAAACAAAATGCTCTAAGTAGGATCCAAAATCCATAGTTAGGCACAGGTGCACCCAAGTTTGAATATTTAGTCAAGATTCTGGAGTCCAGCTACTTATACAGCCCCTCTGAGTACCTCTTTCTCTCTGAAGGAAAGAAATGTAAGAAGGTAACAACTGAAGTCTAGAGCAGAACTGGGACCTGAACCCATATCTCCTAAGTCATAGTCCACTGTTTTAGCCACAAGACCATCCTTCCTCCTTAACAAAAGGTTTTCTAAAAAGTTTAGTTTTCAGTGTTCTTAAGAACATTCAGTTCAGTATAACGTTCCCTTCTCAATTCATAGTGGCTCAATCAAATTGTTATGAAGAGATCTCAGAACGGTAGGTAACTTTGCATATCCTGCATGTTGCAATGCCTAGGCATAAGCAGGCAAAGTCACTTTTGCTATGGCTAGACTCAGTTCGTAATTCCCCCCACTTTTCAAAGCTGTGGACACTTAAAAGGGGTATATAAAAGCCCCAATCCTGCAACTGACTTTAATGGGACTCTGTACAAGCACAGGTTTCAGAGTAGCAGCCATGTTAGTCTGTATCCGCAAAAAGAACAGGAGTACTTGTGGCACCTTAGAGACTAACAAATTTATTAGAGCATAAGCTTTCGTGGGCTACAGCCCACTTCTTCGGATGCATATGCATGTTATGCATCCGAAGAAGTGGGCTGTAGCCCACGAAAGCTTATGCTCTAATAAATTTGTTAGTCTCTAAGGTGCCACAAGTACTCCTGTTCTTTGTACAAGCACAGGAGTCCACCTGCACTCCATCAACTGCAGGATCAGAGCATGAATAAATTTGTAAAAAGAGTTGATATAAACATTGGTATATGAAGAGGTTTAGTGCCTGTAGACTATTATCATTATGAAATTTCAAATTTCTACAGCTACCTGTTGAGGTGCAAGAGTTGTTCTAAATCTGCTAAACAATTTTTTGATTAAAAAAAAAAAGTGTAATTTTTTCCCACACTCTGCAAACTGGATAATGGCTGCACAACTTTTGCTCTAGTTTAAAAAAAAAAATCCCAAGCAAATATCCCATGGATAATATTCTGAGAAAGTTTTAAGTCGCTGAAATAGACAGTTTAGTGGGAAAATGCATACATAACTTTATTTATAGGAAGTGCAACAAATATGCATTCAGAACTTAACTACTCTAAAAATTAGCAGTAAGGAAAGGAAGCTTTTTAAATTTTAGGGTTTTTTTCCCCAAAGGTGTTTGGCTTATCCTACAGCTTGTGTCACAGCTACTAGCCAAGACGTACATAAACAGAAAGATTCATGCCCCAAGCCAGAGAATAGAAAGGTCAGTAAATGTTGACCCAGTGGCCTATCCTCCTTGACGGAGTATATGACAACAGACACTAAACAGGTTTTTAAAAGAAGAAATTGGGTTTTAGTAGTGAAGTGCATTTTTAAAACATTTGCCCCTTGACCAAAAAAGCTAATTGAGTAAGGCAAGCAAGTGCATGTTGAGATTTACTCTTCAGCTGCAGCATGTTTTAAGTTTAATATGACTGTTTTGAATATAAAACTTAACTTGGTAGTTCAATATTTTTATTTTGAGCTTTGAATATTTGAAGAAAGTTGACAAAGGAGTCGTGTTAGACTGTGAGCTCTCCAGGGAAGGCGCTGTTTTCATCTGTACAAATGATACAGCACAACCTTGTAGTCAGCAAAGATAACTATGAAAGCTGGTCAGCTGCTGTGCTAAGTACATTAATTCAAATTAGTATCAGCAATACAGCCCAAACAGTTGTATATTATAAAGCAACACTGATGGAGAAGATATTTTACCTGTTAGGTACCCAAAAGACAATATAAACCCGAGAAAGCCACTGGACTGGAGGTATTATGCCCACTTGGACTCCATATTAAAATAGATTCAGTCACCACTAAATTAACCATTTATTTACATTAACTATTCTCAAAGCACTACTGAAACCCCACTTCTCAAGCTATCATGTTTGCCTTAAAAAAAAATTGAAATCTATTCTATTAAGAAGTGAAGAGCAGCTGATATACTTCTCCCTTAACTTACGTCTGTTGATTTGACTCTTACGGCCTAGCACTGTGGTGATTTTAGAGAAAAATGAATCCAGATGAAATACATTTGGGGGGAATTAGGAACACATCTACTCAATTATGATCCACAATAAGTAGGACCCTACCAAATTCACGGCCATGAAAAATGCATCATGGACTTTGAAATCTGGTCTCCCCCTGTGAAATCTGGTCTTTTGTGTGCTTTTACCCTGTGCTATACAGATATCATGGGGAAGACCAGCATTTCTCAAATTGCAGGTCCTGACCCAAAAGGGAGTTGCAGGGGGGTTGCAAGGTTATTTGGGGGGGTGGTGTCACGGTATTGCCACCCTTACTTCTGCACTTCAAAGCTGGGCAGCCGGAGAGCGGCAGCTGTTGGCCGGCTGCCCAGCTCTGAAGGCAGCGTCCCGCCAGCAGCAGCGCAGAAGAAAGGCAATACCATACCATGCCACAATTATACTTCTATGCTGCTGCCTTCAGAGCTGGGTGGCCAGAGAGTGGCAGCTGCTGACTGAGGGCCCAGCTCTGCAGGGAGGAGCACAGAAGTAAGGTGGCAATACCATACCATGCCATCCTTACTTCTGCGCTGCTTCTGGCGCCAGCTCTGCCTTCAGAGCTGGGCTCCTGGCCAGCAGCCACCAGCTGCCCAACTCTGAAGGCAGCGCTACCACCAGCAGCAGCGCAGAAGTAAGGGTAGCAGTACCACAACCCTCCCTACAATAACCTTGTGACCCCCCCTCCCCACTCCGAACTCCTTTTTGGGTCAGGACTCCTAAAATTACAAGACTGAAATTTCAGATTTAAATAGCTGAATCATGAAATTTATGATTCTTAAAATTCTATGACTGTGAAATTGAACAAAACGGACCGTGACTTCGGTAAGGCTGTAACAATAAGCTGGCTTCAGCTGAAGATAGTAAAAGTAATTTTCCTCAACAGGAAAGTAGTTTTACACAGGATTGCTGGATCTGCCTCAAATGTCTGGCTTGTAATTTATCTATCTTCATCGTAAATTGACAGTGTACGTGAAAAACATGGCTAAAGAAAACATATCCTATTTTACTTTTGTTTACAGATTTATAAAATAGCTTTCATACCAGTACAAATAGCTTTTCATACTGAAGACTTATGTTTAGGATATAATGAGTCAAAAGATACCAAGAGATGGTAATGCTATTGTGTTGAAGAATGTGTCACAAGTTGGCCGGGCTATGTTATCTACTAGATAAATATTTACTATTTATATTGTGGTAACAGCCACACAATGTGGTAAGTGCTTTCCAACCACACTGTTGCTCTGGTCCAAAAGAGCTTAAAAATGAAAGACAGGACATAAGAAGAGAGATAGAAAAAGAGATGCAACATGCAAGTAGCGTGATTAGGGTGATGATTAGCCTACTTATTTAGTATTTGTATTACAGTAGCACCCAGAAACCCCAAATAGATAAAATCCCCGCTATGGTAGATGCAGATTTTTTTAAGGGACATTACACTGAAATCTATTCAAACAAAAACAAAACAATTCTAAGTAGTTTCAGGTACCACACCATACCCTGAGTCTCCCTGTCAATTTTTGCAATCATATTTCTTAATTTTACAAGTTTTTCTTTTCTGTTGTGTGGAAAACAAAGGCAAACAGGAGGAAGTCATTTATACAGGACAAACAGTGAAACTGACTACGAAGAAAGTGCTGTGAAGTGCACAGAGTAAATTGAAAAGTAGTGGAAAATGTTTCTCTTTCATTTATTGTAATCATTGGTGTTACTCGTATCAATACAGTAGAACCTGAGAGTTATGAACACCTAGGGAATGGAGGTTGTTCGTAACTTGGAAATGTTTGTAACTCGGAACAAAATGTTATGGTTGTTCTTTCAAAAGTTTACTACTGAACATTGGCTTAATACAGCTTTGAAACTTTACTATGCAGAAGAAAAATGCTGCTTTCCCTTTATTTTTTTAGTAGCTTACGTTTAACACAGTACTGTACTGTATTTGCTGTTTTCCCCCCCCCTCCTGTCTCTACTGCTGCCTGATTGCATACTTCCTGTTCCAAATGAGGTGTGTGGTTGATTGGTCAGTTCATAACTCTGGTGTTTAACTCTGAGGTTCTACTGTAGTAACTAAAAAAATTCAGAATAAGGTGATTCTTTAAGTTGATGGTGTCTCTTTAAGGACACTTCACAGAAGGCACTGCAGATTGCTTCTTTCTCCATATGCCTTTCCCTGCCAGTCCATACCATTTTGCTCCAAGCACGATGTACGCTGCACAATTCAACTGGATAAAAAGACATTGGGAAGGTTCACTTTGCATTCTGCAAAATACACTGATTTGGACCAGCAAGGCAACAAATGAAAGGCAGGCTTTCATCCAGGAAATTTACAAAAGCCAAAACACATAGCACCCCCTGCAGGAGTGCTGGGCAGATTACTGGAACAATTCCTATCTACAACAAACCTTGTAGCTCCAAAAATTAGCATGAAAACAAATGTATTTTAGTGCTAGGTTTGCTTCTCAGTTACCTACTTTGCTACAAAAACATTATAAATTGCTGTTAATTGTTTAAATGTCACAAAATAAAAATGATGTTTCTAATATTCTGAATTTGAATCATGAATATTCTAAAGTCGGAATTCTCCAATAGCCACATATGGTTAACAAGTAAAAATAATCATTTGGTCAGCCTGTATTAAGGGGAAAAGTTAGGTTCTAAAAGGTTAATAATTATTAAATATTTTAATAAATGGCTAATCAATTATTTTAAACTGTTAAGAAGCCCAACAGGTTTCTTCTAATCAATTATAACATCTTCTGTTGTGCTCATCATTTGTACTACACGTCTGTAACATGCTTACAACATAGATTAATATGTTAACTTTTTATAAGCTATTTATGAATATACCCTTCATTTCAGAGTTACTGAGCATGCACAACTCCCACTGAAGTCATTGCTCTTTAATAGAACTGCATCAGGTGGGAGCTGAAGATGTTTAGGTAACTGAAAATCTGTAAATACAGAAGCTCCCCGACTTACGCAAGCGTTCCGTTCCGGAATGCCTTGCATAAGTTGAATTTTGCATAAGTCTGGAACCTATCTCCGACAATTATGCCAAAAAAAAAAAAAAAAAAAAGCTTACGGAACTTCTTCCGTAAGTGCGGCTTTCCGTAAGTTGCGTTTGCATAACCCAGGGAGCGTCTGTACCAATATTTTGGCATCCAAGTTTGATAATTCTGGCCATAGTTATTTGTCCTAGGCCACAGAAAAAGACAGTAGCAAAGATGGAAATAACAAATCTAAATATCTAGGAAAGGTATCAAAATATCAACCAAAAACAGGGGGACTGCACAACTGGCCTGGGTAACCCTGCTCTACTTTGAAATCCTTCTTGCGTCTACACAGGAGACACAGCAGAGGGATGCTGACAATGCTCATATGCATACCAATACTCAAAAGGTTCCTCCAGTGCACAGCTTTTTTCATAGCAAAGGTAAATGTTTGAGGGGGGAAATTACGGGCACATTTGTGTATGCACCAAATTCAGTTGTGTGTCTTCAAGCCAAAACTGGTAAAGATACCCTCCTGCCCCTAACCTCCAGTGTCAACACCTTGTGAACTAGGGCTCTTTCCAATACTTAAGATATGGTTTGAGATTAAAAATAGTAAAACACTTCCCAGTACTAGGTACACAGTATAACCAATCAGTATAAGCAGCAATTTCAACCATTTTTGACATTATAACTGTGTAGCTCTGATACTAACTATGTCACACTGATCACTGTTACATGACTGTATAAAAACTTAGTTATCTGTGATAGTTTTTCAAACTAAACAGTCAATAATTTTGGGATATGGTGTACATTGTACATATCAATTACAGTCAATAAATAAGGTGACCCAAAAGAAATAAATAATTTAGGAGAAGCTTTGGGGTACATTGCTGCAAATCTTTAGAATCAACTATATAAAGAAGTGAGCTAAAAATTGAAATGTGTAAGACCATGTTTTGACATTTAACTGTATTTTCACATAGGACTGTAGAGTATATGGTATATGCAGTTCTCCTAGGTCCTCCTTTTTACAAATTTAATCATTAACAGACTAACTGAACATGTCAAGCATTAGTAAAATAAATGGTATGCCTTGTTTGGGAAATAATCTTTAGTACCCCTTTTCTCGAGGGAAGATCACTATTTTCTGAGCAGGGTTTTCAAGAGAAGGATAGCTGCACTGATTTGAAAACTCTAGGTCCTGTGATTTAATCAGCAACACTGACTATACTATACCCTTGAGAAGGCAACAGTTCCTTGGGCCAGAAGTACTGACAAAGTAATGACAAGACAGCGAGGACTGCAAGCAAAAAAATATGGCAGATGTAGAATGTAAAGATAAGCAGACAACCTATGATTCGGTTCCTGCAAATGAAGGCATGGTGTTAACAATTCAGTTGAAGCTAAGTATTCAACACAGTTTGATAACTACCACCTATGTAACCACTCCCTTTAGTGTACTCTCAGAATGGGGTAATCTAGCCAGTATTAACTATTGGTACTGTCCTCAGAACATTTGTTTTCTCCATATCACAAATTTGTTTTCTTAGAGTTTTCCCCATCCCTGGGATGTTTCTTTACAAATGTTTCATATCTTACTTAAGCAATGAGAAATGTATCCTTGTAGTAAGATATTTTCAATATAAAGTAACAGGCATTTGGAAAAAATATGCAGTATTAAGATTCAAACACCAAAACATATAGTAATAAGGCTAAGGTATACCATTTTCTATATATTTACTGTGATAGCTGTGTATTTAAACATTTGAGACTCATGTGACCAAGTGCTAAATGAAACCAGTAAAGTATCAACATCAATCCAGCAGTTTAAAGAGTACACCCCAAAATGTCTACTGTCTACAAGGTACTAAAATATAACTTCCACTGCTGTAAATCAACACTAAGCATTAATGTATCAAAGAGAGGCCTGCACCTCAGGTTGTTTTAAACTTGTTTTGACTCATCAGCAGAAGTCACTAGATACATCTCTACCCCAATATAACGTGACCCAATATAACATGAATTCAGATACAACGCGGTAAAGCAGCGCTCCGGGGGTGGGGGGGCGGGGCTACGCACTCTGGCGGATCAAAGCAAGTTCGATATAACGTGGTTTCACCTATAACGCAGTAAGATTTTTTGGCTCCAGAGGACAGCGTTATATCGGGGTAGAGGTGTACTTTTTTCTATTAGTTTAACATATTGGCTTTTTGCCATTTTTTTTATTTCATACAAAAAATAGGTAAAAAGAGAGGCTTGTCCTGCACATTAGCGCACTTAAATACTAAAATAAGTTAAAAATTCTCATATTTGTTGATCGTGAACCTGTGTGTGTCTGTATGTATACTTATCCACACACGCAGCATAAGCAAGATCTGCTGAAATCAGACATGTTTACTAACACATTATTAATATGATTTGAGTTCTGAACAGTTAAAATAAAAACACCAATCTTAGATTTGTAGTTTCATTTAAAAGGCAGCAATGTAAGAATAAATATTTCAATACATGTAAAGAGGGTCATTTTCTATTTTCTCTATTCTTTGCACTGGCCTGTGAAACGATATAGTAACTGGTTTTGAATGGCTGTTCTGACCCTATTTTAATGCTTCAATCAAGAAGAGGGTTGGGGGCTCAAGACCAAATAATATTTTTATTTAAATGCAGTAGTCTATATAAAAATGCACACTTTGGCTCATTAGCACTTTTAAAGGGAAAATTACTTACCTGTAAATGCAATTCTCTAAAGGAAGGTTCCACTATAAATTTGCACCCCATCTCATGTCCTTGAGAGCTGACAGGCTAGCACAGTGTAGTTTAACATCCTCTGACAGTGAGGCAGTCCATGCACATGCCTCGTGCTCAGGCGGATGGACATATAAATATACATAGCACATCTCAGCCGTTAACTGCCAGTTCCTTTTCTAAGTATCAAAGGGATAACAAAAATCCTAACTCTCATGGGGAGCTAGGAGGGGAAATGTAGATGTATAGAGGAAATGACCTTCAGAGAACTCCTGTTACAGGTATATATAGCAATTTCCTTTCCTTCGAAGGTATGTATCCTTGACAGAGCCTCATACTCAGTGATTACAAAGCCAGGGGAATGTCTCTCCCAAACAGACTAGGTTACTCAATGAGGCTGGAAAAAAATTACACAGAATTAGTGTAATATGTCCAGCCTATTATTATAATTAAAAATATTAATTAGAAGAATGCCAGGTAAAACAAATACTCATCATCGTAACGTGATGCTGGAGAACCATTTCTTTAAAACTGATAAACATAGGTCGGCAGAATTTAGCAGTCAGCTAAACATCATTTGAAAAACTTTCAGGTCAGGATTACAGTAGTTAGCCACGTCAGACTTCAATACATTTATTAATTAGCAAAGTGCGGAAAATGTGTATTTCTTCCTGTTAGTGGTTACTGAATTGTACATACTTTTTGAAGCCCTGCTGGATGTAGCAGACTACAATGTTTGAAGACATATTAAGAATTTCCTCCTCTTTCTCCCTCCCCACCCCCATTTATGTACAAGCATAGCACAACTATGAACAGGGTTTTGTAAATCCACTCACCTTCTCAGCAGAAGTGAGTTGGGAAGCTTTGCACAGTAAGTGGGCAAGCTCTAACCAATACTTTTTGCTTATTTTAGACTTTTATTTAAAAATATTTTACTTTCTAGCCCTCATGTTTGTGATTTGCCAAATATGAAATGATACAGTGCTATTTCTTGAGTTCAGAAAGACCGTTTTGGTGTCTCTACCACTACTACAGCATTCCCAAACAGCCGCAGAGTGAAAATGACAATACTGTGGTCATATCAATGTTATTGCCTTGTGCTTCAGGAAGCCTGGAACAGCTGCAAAGACATGTACACAAAGGAGGATGACCTAAAAATTGGAAACTACGGAAGATGTAGAATGTCAGGGATCCCCTGCTACCCACAGCAGCCAAGAGGTCAGGGGATGGGTAAAGACTTACCATACTTCCTAGCTTCCAGCAGCTACAAGTCCGTGTAGGAAGAGAAAAAGGTTACTTTCCTCTTTCAGCAGGGAGAGAAAGGCAGGAGTAATGGGGAGGTTTTGTGACTTTCAGACTCTTGCTAGCCTTAAACAAATATTGAAGCAGAAGGCACCTGAGCTGACAGAGCATGGTGACTGGAATTCCAGCACCTTTCCCCTTCCAGTATCTGGGACAAATGGGATTGGGCTCCGCACCAGGGCATTGGACATGGATTTCATTAGTTACCGCTCATTTTATTTTTCATCTTGGTCTCTGGCTAGAAGGTGTCTTCTAGAATATATGAAAAACTGCAAAATAGTAAGCAAAATTACGTAATTTTAAGGTTTGATTCTTCCCAGTATGTCAGGGCCAGAAGATGTTAGCAGAACAGGACATGTTCCCAGTACTGCTCATTTTAAAAATGTTAATCCCCATTTAAGTACGTAATCTCTCATGACTTTTTTAAAAAATAAATAGTACAGAATCAACTAGTTTGGACAAAATTGTATGGCACTTAACTAGATTATCCACTTAGGCCTGTCAGAAATTCTTCTCTAAATACAGTAGCGTAGCTAGCAGGGTGCAGGGGAAGCAGCCGCTTCCCCCGCCTTTCCAAAAGCAGCCGGAGGAGCGGGGGGGGGGGAGGGGGGCGCGCAGCATGTGGCCTGTAGCATGGCTGGCAGCCGCAGCCGGAGGAGCGACGGGGGTGCGCAGGCTGGCGGCCCGCAGCACGGCTGGGAGCCATGGGAAGACGGCAGGCGCGGCCGAAGGAGCAAGAGGGGGCGCAGGCTGGCGGCCCGCAGCACGGCCGGAGGAGCGAGGGGGGGGGCGCCACGGGGATGGCACAGCAAGGCCGGAGGAGCCATGGGGGGGAGGGGAGGGACGGCCGGAGGAGGAGCCAAGGGGGGGCGCGACCAGAGGAGGAGCCAAGGGGGGGCGCGACCAGAGGAGGAGCCAAGGGGGGCCGCCTTTTTTATGTTTGCTCCCCCTCCTCTTAGAAGCTGGCTACGCCACTGCCTAAACAGCAGCACTATCTTTCAGCCTCAAAAACTTCAGAACAGTCCTAGCACGTAACAGAGTATGTAATTTGCATGTATCTGCAGGTATTAAAATACAAATCAGTACCTACATTTACTTCTACTTACATAAATCGAAGAGATTAGCATCTAAAAGTCATTCAACACAGCAGTTTGAATTCCACCTCCACTGTACTAACGGAATTCACAAATCATTTGTTCAAGAGCATTGACAATGGCCTGTTTCATGACACAGTAGATTTACACCTCCAAAACAAAACTCTTAATAAGTAACCAAATATGCTATTCAATACAATAAACAATGGACCAAATTCTGTTCTCAGTTAAATCACTGCAACCCATTTATTTGCAACTTGAATGCAGTTGCATAAACATAATCCAGAAATACTACGGCTTCAGTCACTTCTCACAGACTTTGAAGAAACGCATTCAAATAACTTTTGCTATAAAATGAATTCGTTTACCTCGGGGGATATTTTATGGGGCTACTATATAAGTGCATGTGCTACAACCAATGTTAACAGACATCTGGATAAAACCAGCCTGAAAGAGTGAGAAAGAAATCCTAAAACAGTGGGTATTGTTTTAACATTTTCCACAGAGTTCACCACTTGAATACTTCAAGAAAGCTACCACTCACTGAATAAAATAGTGACTAATCAGCTTCATTACTACTTTTTAGACTTGTTAATGTGAAGTCGCTCATAAATACTGAGCTGTTGGCATTCAAATTTACAGGGGGTAAAATGGTAGAAAAACATCGCAAAAAATCATTTGAAGGGGTGGAAGAGAAGAGACAGCAGACTGGAGACTAAAGTTAAAATAAAATGTTGAGCACAACTTGATAGCATCTCTGAAGACATTTCTGAAGCAATATTATTATTAATAATGTTTATTATGTTAGTCCTAAGGCCCAATCAAGAATGGGCCCCACTCTGCTAGGTACTCTACACACAGAGAGAAGTAGACAGTCTCTGCCTTGAAGGGCTTATAATCTAAATAGACAAGACAGACATAAGGTGAGGGAAAGAGTATAACACACAATATGATGCCAGCAAACGTTAGTTCCACTTTTTTTAAGGTATGTGCTGTTAGGAGGGGACAAACCAAATGCAAAGTCAAGGAAGAGGTGACATGGAAAAGAAAGGGTTGAGAAGGGCTGGGGTGCAGTGAGCCTGAGGTGAAGATACTACAAGGGATGGGGGGGTTTGGAAGCGAGGGTTTGGAGCAAACAATCAGTTATAACAGGGCAGAGACAATCTAGTCAAAACTGTAGGAAGTTCTCAGAATGTACAAAGGTACATGTTTTGGCTGCTGCAGCAGCTGCTCCTATTGGCAGTGATGTTAGGGTATGTCTACACTACCCACCGGATCGGCGGGCAGCGATCTATCCAGCAGGGCTCGATTTATCGTAGCTAGTCTAGATGCGATAAATCCACCCCGAGTGCTCTCCCATCAACTCCTGTACTCCAGCTCCGTGAGGGCCATAGGCGGAGTCGACGGGGCAGCGGCAGCTGTCAACTCACCGCGATGAAGACACCACGGTAAGTCAATCTAAGTACATCGACTTCAGCTACGTTATTCACGTAGCTGAAGTTGCGTAACTTAGATTAATTCCCCCTTCCTCCCCCTCCCCCATAATGTAGACCAGGCTTGAGTTTCTGTTTCTGAAAGGGTCTCTAAGAAGGGATATTAGTAACAAGTGAATGCATACAGCAGAACTCTGATTGGATGGGGGGGGGATTAAGAATGTATGTCATTTGCTCACTTAAGCAATTTATACTCCCACCCTTTTTTTTAAATGGTCACCTATACAAATATCCCAGATAGCATGCAACCTCTTCTCCACACAATCTTAATGCAGTCTGAGATGCGTGCGTAAGAATGGCCATACTGGGTCAGACCAAAGGTTCATCTAGCCCAGGATCCTGTCTTCTGACAGTGGCCCATGCCAGGTGCCCCAGAGGGAATGAACAGAACAGGTAATCATCAAATGATCCATTCCCTGTCACCCATTCCCAGCTTCTGACAAACAGAGGCTAGGGACACCATCCCTTCCCATCTTGGCTAACAGCCATTGATGGACCTATCCTCCATGAACTTATGTAGTTCTTTTTTAAACCCTGTTATAGTCTTGGCCTCTGACAAGGAATTCCACAGATTGACTGTGCGTTGTGTGAAAAAATACTTCCTTTTGTTTGTTTTAAACCTGCTGTCTAGTAATTTCATTTGGTGACCCCTAGTTCACGTGTTATGAGGAGGAGTAAATAACACTTCCTTATTTACTTTCGCCACACCAGTCATAATTTTATAGACCTCTATCATATCCCCCATCGTCTCTTTTCCAAGCTGAAAAGTCCCAGTTTTATTAATCTCTCTTCATATGGAAGCTGTTCCATACCCCTAATAATTTTTGTTGCCCTTTTCTGAACCTTTTCCAATTCCAATACATCTTTTTTGAGATGGAGCAACCACATCTGCATGCAGTATTCAAAATGTGGTCATACCATGGATTTATATAAAGGCAATATGATATTTTCTGTCCCATTTTCTATCCCTTTCTTAATGATTCCCAACATTCTCTTTGCTTTTTGAACTGCCGCTGCACATTGAGTGGATATTTTCAGAGAATTATCCACAATGACTCCAAGATCTCTTTCTTTGAGTGGTAACAGCTAATTTAGACCCCATCATTTTATATGTATAGTTGGGATTATATTTTTCACTGTGCATTACTTTGCACTTATCAACATTGAATTTCATCTGCCATTTTGTTGCCCCGTCACCCAGTTTTGTGAGATTCTTTTGTAGCTTTTCGCAGTCTGCTTGGTTAGTATCCTCTGCTAGATCCAGGTATGTTGTTTAAATAAGTTAGTCACCTAAAATACTTCATTAGAACATCTTCCATGTCTAACTCAAGAACGTTATGGAGGGATCCAGGAAACAAATGTCTGTGACGAGGGACCCTTGGCACCAACTGGCAGAGCGCACAACGGGTGCATAGGGTTGTACAGGGAGCCCCGGATCAGATATCTGCATAACAGTTCAACAAAGGATGGCATGTGAGGTCTCTACCAATAATCATTACAAAAACGTATGTATGAATAATGTGTAAGGAGTTATGTGTCTATATTGAAAAGTATGTTCTTAAGGTCTTGGAGTTAAGGCAGATTACCAGGAGGTGACAAAATTCGGAGAGTTTCCTTGCAGACAAGAGGTAACTGACACCTATCTCCTTGTCTGGCCATTTGTGTATTGTATGCCTCACACTGATGCCTATTAATTTGCATCTGGCCCAATATGCAAATAAAGAGACTGGAAAATCTACAAGAGTGGAAATCTACAGGAAGAAACAGACAGCAGGTGGGTGGGAGGAGGTGGTGTCCTGTTTATGAACAAAGACAAAGGACTGGTCTGGTATATCTGGAGTGCAAAAAGGACACATGGAATCATTCATCTGGGACGCAAACTGACAGAGTGTTTGTCTCATGAAAGGAGGGTCAGCCAGGGTGGCTATAAAGTGCTGCAAGGATTCTGGATGAGCAATACTCTAAAAGACATGAGAGTATCTTGTTAATTAATTCTAGGACCTATAACGTGTATGAAGATTGTTTTACCAATGTTTTCAATACTTTTACTTGCTACTATTGAATCTCTATGTTTTGTTAAATAAACTTATACCTGATTTCACTGTAAGCATATGTAAATGCAAGTGTTAAGCGGAGGTTGAACTGAGCTTGGGTATACTGTTTCTTTGGAAGCAGCGAATCTGTGAATACTGTGAGTGTCCAGTGGACAGGGACTGAACGCTCAAGGGTTGGGAGTATGCCAATCGCTAACCTAGGGGGTCAGCAACCTTCGGCATGTGACCCGCAGCTCTCATTGGCCAGGAACGGCAAACCGCAGCCACTGGGAGCTGTCGGGGGCCGTGCCTGTGGACGGTCAATGTAAACAAAATGTCTCTCAGCTCGCCAGCGGATTACCCTGATGGGCCGCATGCTGAAGGTTGCCGACCCGTGCTAACCTATAGTGACAGCAGGACCTGCAAGCCCTTGAGGGAAGTGCCTATGTTGCCTGTGGCTGGTGGAGTCAGGGAGCTGACTCACAGCAGGCCCAGACAAAGCTTTCTCATGCTAAGGGCAGTTGGTAGCAAAGGTGCCCCAGAACCCTGGGTACCCACAGGAAGTGTCACAATGTACCTCTGCATAATGTGAGTGAGAAAAACCCCAATTAACTTGAGGGTCATTTAAGTTAGACCAAAAGCAGAAATAGGAAGAATGAAAGTAATATGAGAACAGGACACTTGAGAGATGTTTGGCATCAGGCATCAAAGACAGCTCTTATATAGACCTGGCACTACAACTTGTCAATAGTGAATGAAATCACAAAGGCACTACAAGAAAAAAATAACACAGGGTTGATGCTAAATATATAATTAATCTGAATGGCAACTAAATCATAAGCAGCCATATGTACTCTGTACACTCGGAAGGCCAAATCCGAACGTGGGAGATGCCAAAAAAGATTTCAAACTATAGGAAAAACTCCTTGGGGGAGGGACCTCTATTTGACTGCAGAACACCAAACACGCATATGGCACTGAATAAATAATATTAGCAGTTCGACATAAGGATGATTTTTTTTTCATAGTGTGTGGAAACCATATTTAATTCTAAAAATAAATCATTGCTGAAAAATATGGGAAAGAAGCAGAACCACCAACAGCAATTACCAAAACCTAGAATTTGGAGCTTACAGAATCTTAGCAATTCCCGAAGTGTATCAGAATAAGAACTAAACCAGTTACTATTCAAGCAGCCCCACAGCAACAAGCTGTTCTCCTCTCTCATATTGCTGAGTACATGCAAAAAAAACCCTCACAAGTGAAGATGTCTGGTTGCAATTATACATGCAACGGTGATGAGATATTTCCCCCAACCATCCCATACGTGACTGCAAAAGGACATTAGCACAAGGGTTAATGCATCAACTATAACTACCATATTACTTTACAAGCTTGATAGCTCCATTGGTAGAGAGCTTTTTATATTACTTTTTATATTATAAATATTACAAATCTATTTTTTTTGGTTTCCACACAAGAAGGGGAGCAGGAGAGGGGAAATCCCAACAGCCAATTCCAAACTGTAATTAGTTATAATTAGTCCATGGTAATGGTAGTGGTCTGGTGTTCTTTAGTGAAGTAGCATCTTTGTTCTATGTTGATGGAGATAAATTAATTACATTATTCCTCAATGACATGTTTGGGGCATGAGGGTGATAAAGCCAGCCATTAGAAACAGTGACATCAAGGAAAAAGAAGGTGCACAACTACGTTTTTTATGTCATTGTGCAACCAAGGTTGTTTCTGGCCAGAGAAACAAGAAACATCTGTTCATGGTCATTTTTTTCAGTAAACTCAAAAACTGATTACATCCTTTCAGTATAATAGCCTATTCTTCCATTCAGTCAGAAGGGATTTTTTTAGCTCCATCCAAAGAGAAGCCTTTGTAAGAATTAAAAGGGTCTGTTTACCTATTTCATAAGTGTTCTTACATAACCCAAGTGTGTACAACTGGCAAGCATAAATATAATATTTGTATTGATTACATGTAAATTCAGAATAAATAAAATCATATATATGTAGCACTGCTTAGAACACCACACTACAGGACACACAAAAACCTCATATTAATATATTCCTATATCCAGGCATGCTATAAGGAAAAATGCTTATATTTCAATGTTTCAGAGTAGCAGCCGTGTTAGTCTGTATCCACAAAAAGAACAGGAGTACTTGTTAGTCTCTAAATTTGTTAGTCTCTAAGGTGCCACAAGTACTCCTGTTCTTTTTATATTTCAATGTGTGTTCTTAACTTTTCAGAATAAAGAGATTTTAAGGATCTAGACCAATGTGAAGGTTTCTTCTTGAACCAGTTTCAGTCTTCATAATAGGTTCTGATGACTGTGGGTTTGAAACTGGAAAATAGACAGAAGGCTGCAATTTTCAAAATGTTCTTATAAGCAGGTAAACTGATAAAAGTAAAGTACAAACTGACATGGGTCTCCTGGAGAGGTTTTCTTGTAGATGGTGCCAGCCTCAATATCTTACATCTGATTAACAGGAGTTCACACAGGAAAGCCAATTAAAATCAATAAAATTAGATCAACTTCACATACACCCACACTGTGGATGGAAAAGGACTATGAGATTTAATTAAATCAGAGGTTTTAAAGAACAGGACTAACATTTTGGCTTTCTAGTGCAGTGGTTTTCAAACTTTTTTTCTGGCGACCCAGTTAAAGAAAATTGTTGATGCTCGTGACCCAACGGAGCTGGGGATGAGGGGTTTGGGGTGTGGGAGGGGCTCAGGGCTGGGGCAGAGAATTGGGGTAAGGGGGTTCGGGTGTGGGAGGGGGATCTGGGTTGGAGCAGGGGGTTCGGGTGTGGGAGGGGGTCAGGGCTCTGGGCTGGGTGTGCAGGCTCTGGGGTGGAGCCATGGATGAGAGGTTTGGGGTGTAGGAAGGGGTTCTGGGTTTGGGGGGGCTCAGGGTGGAGGCAGGGGGTTGGGATGCGGGAGGGGGTCAGGGCTCTGGGCTGGGGCAGAGCGTTGGGGTGCAGGGGTGAGGGCTGCAGGGTGGGACCGGGAATGAGGGGTTCAGGGTGTGAGGGGGGCTCTGGGTTGGGGCAGGAGTTGGGGAGTGGGAGGAGGTCAGGGCTCTGGGCTGGGGGTGCAGGCTCTTGGGTGGGGCTAGGGATGAGGGGTTTGGGGTGCAGGAAGGGGCTCCGGGTTTGGGAGGGGCTCAGGGCTAGAGCAGGGGATTGAGGCGCAGGGTTTGGGCATGGGCTTACCTCAGGCGGCTCCCAGTCAGTGGTGCAGCGGGGGTGCTAAGGCAGGCTTCCTGTCTGTCCTAGCACCGCAGACCGTGCTGCACCCCGGAAGCGGCCAGCAGCAGGTCCAGATCCAGGCGGAGGTGCGCAAGGAGCTCCACGCCGCTCTCGCCCACAGGCACTGCCCCACCCAGCTGAGTCGGTGCTCGGGCGGGGGCAGCGCGCGGAGCCCCATGACCCCCTCTCCCCCACCCACCTAGGAGCTGGACCTGCTGCTAGCCACTTCCAGGGCACAGCATGGTGTTGGAACAGGTAGGGGCTAGCCTGCCTTAGCTGGGCAGCACCGCCGACGGGACTTTTAACGGCCCGGTCAGCAGTGCTGACCAGAGCCGCCGCGGCCCAGTGCCTTCCATTCCACGACCCAGTACTGGGTCGCGACCCACAGTTTGAAAACCACTGTTCTAGTGGATCACTATTACTATTCCTGGTAATAATTAACTGGTTTAACATCTAAGTAAGGTACTTTGAAAGTCTTACATTTAAACTCACCTGATTCATTTTGAATTCCTGTTGTGTTCTGAAAAGACACACACAACAAAGAAACTCCTTTGATTACATGAGCCCTAAAAAGAAAAACAGACAATTGTAATACACGCCTACCTACAGTGATTTGAAACTACATAAAGATCTGTAGAGTTCTATTTAAAAGGGGCTTATCAAAAAGAAGCCTATTACTTTATATCAATTCTGCTTCAGACTACTATATTGTCATTATAACCGATTCAAATTTAATCTTAAAACCCAAAGAAAGGTTTCTATCACTGACCTTTCTACGGCATCTTTTAAAAGTGAGACAAGCTGTATTCAGATGACTGACATTGATTTATCAGTTTTTATAAACAAATTAGCTGTTAGCATTTTGCAATACAAAGCATTGCTGAAGAATTAGTCTAATTTAGTGATTTATTTTAGTTAAGCTACACAGTCATGATGCTTACCCCATAGGTTTAAAGCAGTTTGAAAGGATTTAGCTGCACAGTTCCCATTATCAACAAGAGTCAGGCAACTAAGTCTCCACTAACCACATCTAAAACAGATTTTTTTATTGAAATTCAGCCTACTTTTCACTAAGGTGCTTACAGATATTGTTTTATTGCATACTAGCATTTTTTTTTAAATAAAGGCCCCAGGTTTGAAAAAGCATGTTTCCATAAGTAACACACAGCTTTAAGTTAAATTTGGAGCCCCAATGACTTGTGTCCATATTTACCAGGAGAACACTACACCTTAGATTGTAGTTCTTTGATGTTATTTATGTACAAGGAAGCATTATTGGAAGTTACATTGTCATTTTTACACGAACATTGTTTAGTACCACGCAGTAAAATAAATTTACTGTATGTACCACATTATTTCTCTTGGAGATTAACTGGTGTCTACACTGTTAATGTATTTTATGAAAGTATAGTTTTTACTGTTATTCTCCTAGCTTCAGTTTTCTTAAGCAAGATAACAATCACTAATATATTAACAATACATGTTTTCAAGCGCTTGGGCTAAATAATGTTAAAATTACAATTAATTTAAAATGTGTTTTAGCAAAACACTCAAAATAAATTACTGGTAATTCCTCACTTCTCTGAATTATACAAAAGTTGAAATGCCTCATAACAACATAGCAGGTATTGTCATGTATATACCCATAACGATTTCTTAAGAATAGAGGATCATATGATTTATAATGAATTACAAACTTTCCTTGAAAAGAGAATCTCTTACTGTATTCTAGTCCTCTATGAATAACTCATTTTGGCCTACAGTCCACTTAACTATACTTATGTTGAGACAAAAGTCTGGGAATCGTTCCGGCCTAAATCTGGCAACTTGCTCCACGGGTATAGGTCTCTGTCTGAACAAAACCAGTTGCAGGATCAGCCCCTGAATTTTAAGTAACTGTGGGACGTTTGAAGAAGGGACCTCTTTTTGGAACTTAACTATGATGTTCCAAAAGATTTCAGCACCCCCTTCAAGCAGGCACAAATCATTCAAAAATATTTCATTTTCAGTCCTAATATGTTCACATCTTTCCTTGACCCACAAATTTGACTTTCCAAATTGGCAGCACCAATGAGATCCAAGAAAAATAGATAAGACTCAATGCTTTTCATTTCTGTTTTCAGCAGCTTCCAAATGGCATCAACATTTTGATTTTGTTAAATCCTGCAGTGACATCAAGATGTCCCTTTGTACCCTAGTCCTTTGGCTGAGGTTCATATGCTTACGTTTTATCACCCTCTTTCTTCAGGGGCCTCCCATACTGCCCTCAGCTTTGATACCTTTATTTGCCTCTCCCTCGTGAATAATGTAGTTTTTACTTTAGATATTTTTACTTAAATGCTTTACGCAAGAGGTTCCTGAAATATGATCTATGGACTGCTAGGGTTCCACGGAGACCTACTAGTGGCCCATGGAAAGATGGCTTGTCACATGGAGAGGGGTGATCATATGTAAAGCGAAAGTAGACAGTATGACAAACTTCTCTGTTAAGATGCAGCCTATATCATGAAAAAGTTTGAGAGTACTTTAGTAGCATTGCTGCTTAAGCGTTTATTAACTGTTTCATTGGGCTATGTATCCATATCTAGGTCAATTTATAGATGAAATATTGTGGACTAATATAGGACTCAAAACATTTCGTGGTGTGAAAGACTCAATTTTTTATATTTTTAGTAAATTACAGGTCTTGTTTTCACAATATTTTGCTTTCAGACCAAAAGAAATTCCTGATATAAAGAAAACAAAACCAGCATGGGTTTTTTTTTTTGTTAAACAGATATGTTAGCATTTGTGTTTGATCTTGTTGAGCTGGAACAATCTGGATACAATACCAGTAAATATTCCTCAAATTCAAAACTGAATGCATAGGGAACAGCTTCTGAATTTATTTACCTATGAAACTGTAGACACATTCATGCAAACAATGAGGAATAAAAACATTCCCTGAAAAAGGCATACTTACATCAGCACCACTTTCTCACCCACTGAACGTTGGTTATTTGTTTACACTTTTTGTCAGGCTGTGTCAAAGTGTACGCATTGAGGGGTAGGTGCTAAATGAAAACTGTCAGATTAAAATAATTTCTTAAAAAAAGCTTTCTTACCTATGTTAATAAGGTAATCATAGACACACTATTAACACTGAAAGAACTGTAAACATCTAATTCACTTTACCCCAGTCACGCTATTTAATTTTTTAACTTTGTTCTACCTGGACAATGAAGCTAGACTGTTTCTCCCTGGTTCTGATATACTAGCTTAATGCTGTGATGTTTATACTGAGAACACTATAAAGGAGTATTTAAATCCAGCACACAAAAAATGGTCATGGTCTTTTTAAGAAAAACTTAATAAAACTAGGTATTAGTAGAAATGTTTTATTAAACTTTTTAAAACGCTAGCTGTCTACACTTCTTGAAAATGTCTCTAACAATATGAGGGGAAGACAGTGAACGTCAATCTACTGCTTTTTTTTAAAAAAAGCATGTATATATTATTTTTGTGGACAGTTTCCTAAACATACACAGTAACTACTGGCTACTTTTGAAACTACTACAAGCTACCAAAGACAAGAACTAGGTACCTTCAAAGCATAAAACTAGAAGAGAAAATAAAATTAAGCTCAGAGCGTAAGTATAGCTAGAATTTGATTTTATAGAGATACCTACTGAAAATTGGGTTACATTTTTTTTAAAGTACTTTTGTTACAAGTCCCATCTATAACGGAAAAAGATTTGAGAATTTTTCTTCAATCTTTTTCAGTTTTGTAACTTGGTGCATTTGACAATACATTGTGATTAGTGAATTTCACTGTTAAACTGCTAGGAGAGAATGTAATTAACTTATATTACAAAAACGTATCAATATTCATTATGAAAAAGGAATAAGACTATTAAATATAATCTCCTAGACAGTCACTTGGCTCCTTTACACCTACAGAAAGAATAGTATCAGGACACAAACACAAGTTATTTTTTAACAGCAACAACGTAATCTTCAATTTCCACTAGGCAGCCAAGAAGAGATTTAAAAATTAGACAACCAAATAAAATGAAAGAGTAAGGCCCTGATTCTTCAAACACCTGTGCATGGCAGTAACTTCATACATGTACGAAGTCTCACTGAATACAAAGGGATTACTCATATGTAAAGTTAGGCTATGGCTCCACTACAGACTTTATAGCAGCACAGCTGTACCAATGCAAGTTGCGCTGCTGTAAGGTCTTCCATGTAGCCACTCTATGCTGGCAGGAGAGCGCTCTCCTGCGGGCATAATTAAGCCACCCCCAACGAGTGGCAGTATCTACGTTGGTGGGAGAGCATCTCCCACTACCATAGCACTATCCACACCGACACTTTTGTTGGTGAAACTTGTCAGTGTTTTTTTCACACCCCGACCAACACAGTTTTGCCAGCAAAAGTGCTAGTGGAGACAAAGCCTTACTCAACACATGCAAATGTTCGCAGGATCAGGACCTAACTACATAATCAGATAAAATGACTCAGGGTGGATTTGATTTGAATCAAATTGATTTAAATCACTAGTCAGGAAGACTCTATTTAATCATGGATTTCTACATAAAAGTGCATTCTTGTTGGTTGTTATAACCTTAATACATATTCTTCATAACTCAAAGATAGGTGTAGGTTTCATTTTTAGAAGGTATACACTATACATTTTTAAAGTGATTTATTTTGAAAACTTTTCAGATTAGTTTTACAGCTTGATCAGAAAATGAATGATTGTTTGGTTATTTCATTTACCAAAGGTAATTGAAGCAGATATTTATGAAGTAATTGGGAGGTGAACTCTAATATTTGGAGGATTTTCTTGCCATGCTGTATTAGGAGGAGAACATCACCAGACAGACATTTAAATTGTTTTATTTAACTAAAACAACAACGTTACGTATTCTGGTTTTTTTTCTTCAACAGCAAACATAGTATTTTAACAAAGCGTATGAATTTTTGAATTTAGTTAAACATTCAAGTTTTTTAAAATCAGGTTTGTTTTTGTTAGAATTATTTTTAACTAAAATAGTTAAATGAAATATTAAAAAAAAAATTAAATCAACTGTGTCAGCCAGGCCAACATGAGAAACTTAAAATATTGGCTTCTGCAGCTAACTCAGTCGGCTTCACCTTCATTTTCCTGTTTGTTCATAATCTGGAAAAGAAAAACAAGCTTTCCTGCTTTTTCAGGTCCCAAAGGATTTCTCAATTTGGAATGAATTAGTTCAAAGGAAGAAAATATTCTTTCTACACCGGCAGAAGAAGGTACTGCTGTTAAAAGTGAGATTATCACTTCAACAGTCTCTGAATCCAAGTGCTTAAGTGACTTCCACCAGTTCACTGGTGTGACTCTTTAAAACATCAGCAGCAAACATATTTCTTGAATGGTTCTTATTCCCAAACTGGGTCTCTTTTACGGCCTGCTGCCATTATAGGTTTTCCCTTCTAGTGAGAGAATGGTATGGCAGATGTCAAATCAATGAAGCCTACACTCCGAAAGACCTCAAAACTTCTGGAATATGCTGCTCAAAGAGTTTCACTTTTGTTTCTACTGCCTGTCCCTCCCTTCTCACATTTATCTCCAGACTTCTTCTTCTTGTCCAGATCTATTCCGCCACCCAAAATTTTCTATTCATTTAACTTTTTGAAACCTTCAACTTTTAGAGAGAGGAAAGGGATTGACTCCATGTACACAAATTTGCAGATAGACAACAGGGTTGAGGTCTGTTATTTCTCACCTCTATATATTTATTTATGTATTTTAAAACATTTTTGCTGTTAACAAGCATGTTATCTCTGGAGACACAAATCCACAGTTTGAGAACTGCAAAACTAAGCATCTCTGATGGTATCTTCTAGACTGAGCACTGAGTCCCATTGGATAGATAGTTTAACCTAAACAATCTATACAGAAGCCCCTGGAACCTCGTAAGATTGGGTCCCTAATCCATGAACTATTGGAACTCATTTACAAAACTTACATTACATGAATATATTGTCTCATACTATAGAATTAGAATTTATAATCCCTATTCCATGATGAGATATCTTTGAGCTATAATGTATCTTTATTAAAACTATCTTTAGATAAAATGCTTTTTGAGGAAAAAAACTTATCAAAAAATCCAATTTAAATAAAAAAATCTGATTTATTTATTTATTTTAAATCATTGATTTTTACACCACATATATGATATTTTTGGACTAAATTCACAAATCATTACATAAATAAAAATTAAAAAGGTAAAGGAAATCACATCACCCTTATTTATGATCATGAGACTCCTGATATACCATATTCAGAGAGATTAGCACAAACACACTAAAAGGAAATATTTAAAAATGTTAATAGACTACAACTGTGTTATTACTATGGAAAAAGCTCACATCAACTGCTGTAACAGATTAGGAAGAGGTAAAATACATATTTTAGCTCACAGTGTTTTCATTTGTTGCGTTCAACAGTAACATACAGTTGTATCTACCAGGCAAGCTCAGTCAATAACCCAGACCAGAATATAATATTCAGACATTGGCTATACTACTGGAAATGAACAAAGCCTCAAAAGTGTCCATATCAATTACGGTCCTCTAAATTATGGCTGCATCTCAAACATTCTATTTCTGCTAATTCATGTTCATAACATTCGTTTCTGATAATACTATTTCTAGATGCTAGAATACATAATCATTAACAAGTAGTAACATGATCAAATCGGAATTTGGAAGGAAATCCAGATTCCTTTACAATAAACAGCTATAATTAAAGCAATACCGTTCACTACCCGGACAGTTTTCTGGACATTTAATGACCATCTAGTTAATTCTCCAGGTGGTTGTTAAATGACTTGCAAAGAAACTGAAAAAACCCAGATCCTTATAAAATATCTTTATTAATAAAAATGAAATTGTAACTTCCAAAAGGGGTTTAAGAGTCACTTTCAAGTTTTAAAAACTCCATATTACCCATTTGATGCTGCTGATCAACAGATAGGATAACAGCAACAGGCCGATCAAATCAAGAAAACTTCAAATACATTGTAATTATGAAAGGTGAGGCTTATACAGGCCAGATATAAGAACGATTCCAAGATTAAACTTTGTTAAATTAATATTGTTTTCATTACTGGATAAGCTGTATGCTTGAAAAAATCTTAATTCGTTATATTTATTATAGGATAAACCTACAGCACCTGCTCAGTAGATTTCAGTCTTTCACCAAAAACAACTGATCAAACGTTGCTGGCAAACTGATACAATGCAAGCATTAAAAACTGGAAAATATTTAAGGAAGCTGTAACCTGATACCAACATCATAAATTCCTCAAACCAGAAGTGACATTCTATAACTTGTCCTTTGTTTAACATGTAATTCCTTAAATGTAACAGTCCACGTACTCTGACTAGCATTAAGCAATCACTGCAATGACTAGCAGAAGAAAGGGTGCTGCCAATACATAAAAATTAACATGGAAGAAACACAAGGCAGCATGGCTTAAGAATTAAATAAGAATGCCCTCCTCCAACTAAAAACACAAGTAAAAGAAATAATTCAATACTGCAGAACAGCCTGCCTAGACATTAACTGTGAAATATACAGACCTTTGGTATATTATATATTTGCCTTTGTTCACCAGATAGCAAAAAAATTCTCTCTACTAGTAACACACACACAAAAGGATTATTTAACATTTCTTCTATCTCCATTACATGGCAAGATATTAACAACAGTGTAGCAGACAATCAGTGAACACATTTATAATGGTCATATGCCCCTTCTCCAGCCACCTATCTTTACATTAACAATTTTCACATTCTTTAGTAGCAGCAATTACAACTGCCCTCTGACTAAGAGGTATTATCTCTTCACTTTTCCCAGCAACATTGATAAAATAAATTAACTGCTGAAGACTACAGCAGTAACTATTCTCACACTAGGTTACAGCAATTCAACCCTATCTAATGCAGCCTGAGATTTTAAATCTACTGCACTACCAAGAGGAGCATACTACTGCCATAAAATGATACTGAGAGATCAAAGTGAACTGATTCATTACACGACTGCTTCCCAATTCATTCTGCTAAATAATCAGAGCAGTGTTAAATTACCATAAAATTACAGTGCATCAGAAACATATGTATTGTCAAACCATCATTACTGTGCAAAAAAGGCTTGACTCTACTTCTTTTTCCACTGTATTGTCAGTAAAAACTACTATGGTCCACCATTATTTTCCATTATGGCCATAGGACTGTGACATGTTCTCTCCACTAGATCTGGGAAGAATGTGTGACACCCCTTAATTTTTAAAAGCCACATGAAAGGTGAACTGCAAAGAGAAACTTAGAATTGAGTTAAGGCTAGATTTAAGTGTCGAACGCCCCCAAACTCCCCATTAAACAATTCAGCACAAATTCAGTACTGAGTTTCCCTTTGAAGTTCACCTTTTTAAACATTCTCAGAAGGATCATTTAAACTTTACACTCCCAACTATATAGAATATGGGGAAATAAGAAAGATAGACTAGGATGTTTTGTTGGTTGATGGTTTTTTTCCAGCTTTAAATGAAGACTTTCTTACCACAAGGAACTTTTAGAAAACTAAACACAGGCTCAACTGTAAAAATGTGTGAGGAAGAAGGTGAAACACCAATGCCCAAGCAATCATTTTCTTTTTAAAACATTGGGCTCATCAATGCAAAAGAAGATTGTGAAGTATGGTTAGGCCAAATTTTTCTCTCAGTTACACCAGTATAAATTAATCCATTGAGTTATTCTAGCTTTGCACTGGTGTAACTGAGATCAGAATTTGACCTGCCATTTAGAAATGCAAGGAAAACCAGCATCTCCTCTCCTTCTACACTGGACATAACCATTTGTCCTTACCTTCAAGCCTCTTTAATTCTGTGCCTGTTCCCATCTCTTCTTTCATTCCTTCCTACATTCCCCTCCTACTTTCTTCTCTGTATCATCTCTAACTGCTCCCTTTAACTTTCACCCAGGCCACTCACAAAAGCTTGAAACAGCTACCTCTTTGCCAGTTGTTTGTGTTTTTAAGAGGATGTGAACATTTATTTTCTTTTAATATCACATCATTTACAACACTAAGTAAAAAAATGTAAAATCTGCTAAAACTACTATTCACAACTCTCACCCCAAAGAAGGGTAAAATCCTATAATGAACATGATTTAATACAGGGCACAAAGGTGTTTTGCTTCCCAGACCCAGGACCAATCACGAATGCCAAGTATAAGGCTTTTTGCCCTCCTTCTCCAAAGTGACAATTTCACATACCACTGAAGTAACCAACCTGAACTGCAAGCTCTTCAAGGCAGAGACTGTTCTCTTGTGTGAAGGATGCCTTACAGACTGAGAAAGCTATCCACGTGCAAACATAAAATAATGATAATATGACTTAGTTGAGGAGTATCCTCAACAAGCAGTATCTGTTTTACAATTCAGGGGATTTCTGAACCAAGGAATAGTTAAGGAACTCCAGGTAGAAGCTTACGTTCTCAGTTGAGAAAACCCAACCAAATTGTTTTTTAAAATTTTTTTACTTAATTGTTACCTAGGCTTAGAGTTTTTCCAATACTCCATAAGATAGCTGCTTTATGAAGAAATGTATTTTTCAACTTCGTAGTTTTTCTTGTTTGTTTATTCTTAAAAATCAGTAATATTGGCTAGGTTTGTATTTTCAATAAAACCTTATAAGTGATGAAGAATGAACAGACTGCCCAAAAATGTGTAGTATTCTCAGATAGTTTCACATTAGGTATAATATTCTCTTCTTCCCACCCCCACAATGCTCTAATGGGAAGTGCAGTGGCATGGGCGGTTGTGCCAACATCTCACTCGCTGTTGCTAAATTTAAAAAAGGGAAAAAAAAGTGGAGAATATTGTAGAATATCATCACTTTTTCCTCAGTAGGAGCACCGCATCCCCTGCACAGAGAAGGCAGACTGAGGGCCCTGTATGTGGTTAAACATCAGAGGGAAAGTCTCCAATTAAGCAGTTTGAGCAAACAGGCCCTTTTTCTTCTGAGGGGGTGCATAATCTTTTATACAGTATGTTTCATATTGTGTGCTTCTGTAGCAAAGCACTGCAGTGCAAAGTTCTCAAAACTAAATACATGTCTAAAAATTAGAGTTCCAAATAGAGTTTCTGGGTGGTTTTGGGGGGTTTTTTTGGGGGGGGGGATGTGAGGGGGGAGGAAGGGAATTGCTTTATTTTACACAATGCAAACTGACAAGAGGTATGAGAAAAGCACTGATCTCCATCTCATTAACCCCAGAAATCCTTAAAATTATCTGGATAAAGATGAACTGTTCCCACTAACCATTTCAAGGAAGGTATAAATATAAGTATTGAATGAAGAGCTGGATAAATTAAACTAAAAAGGCAGTTGCACTGTAAATTCTGTATCCTCTGCTGAAATGTTGTTTTATAATATTGTTCAGACTCATTCCCTCAGGGAATCACATTTTTATCCCTCCTACAGAAACACTATACTTGAGGGCTATTTTCTCTCTCTCTGGTGGAGAATGCATCAGAGCCAAAATTATTACTGTTTATCTGTTTTGTGGTACCACCTGCAAAGTGCTAGGCACTTTTCAAACATGACACTATGATATTTGCCCCAAAGAGTTTACAATCTCAAAAGACAAGACAGAAGATGAGGAGAAAATCGATGCAACATGCAGGCAAAGCAGTCAGGATGCTTAGCACAGGTCTAAGCGCATGTTATGATATTATATTTTACTTTTAAAATAAATATTAATTATTTGCCATTGCCCATTTTGTCCAGGTACTTAGTTCATGGCTTTTTCCATTTGGGGTTTTTTAGCCTCTGCCCAAAAGTTTGTTAGTTTCTTTTTGTTTTTGTTCTTTTCATATGTTCACTATCATCCTTCTGCCCCATTCCGATCATAAGCTTCTTCTAGAGCAAAACATTTTCAATGATTTTATAAGTATTACTAATTGTTTTGCTTTATTTCCAGAAGTCCCTGTTTATGTTCTGCTTTAGATCTTATATGTTAGTCTCTATGGTGCCACAAGTACCCCTCTTCTTTTTGCGGATACAGACTAACACGGCTGCTACTCTGAAACCTGTCTTTAGATCTTATATTTCTAGTGTAATTGTAATTAAAAAGCCTATATGATAGCAATAAGTCAGTCCCCAATTATTCCATTTTTTTTCTGTCCATTCCCTCCTTCAGCTTCAGTCACTTCAGCTCCTCTACAAATTGCCAAGTCCCCTTTAAACAAAACACACCAAAAGCCAACAGATGGTAATGTCAGTTGGATACCTGCAGTAAAGAAATTATGGCCCCTACTATTCGGCCCTCCTAGGGAGAGATGCCCTTTTATAGGCACTCCCCAGGAACTAAACGAGTGGGACTCTTACCTCACATACTGGTAGAGAGGAATTTGGTAAAAGGCCCTGGCTCCCAATTCTCACTCACCATGTGGGTGGGAGGAAATTGGCTACAAGAATCCCTGCTACATTGCTCTTTACCAAAAACAAAACAGAACAAAACAAAACAAAAACCAGTAGGTTCTGAACTTGATGCACAAGCCTAAAACTAGTCTTCAGGCTTTTTATAAACAGTTTTAAGTAAGTCTATAAAAAAAAAAGATACCCGCTGAGGTCCACCTGAAATACAAAGAAGTCCTGAATGAAAGGGTTTGCCAAGCATTTTCCAGGTAGCACTCTCACTAATACAGCAATCTTTGAATTTTTTTTTTTTAAATTTAAAGCAAGTATTGCTGAGTAATAGTTGCTTCAAACCAAAACCTGCCACAAGATTCAATTCTACAAAATTACTAGGTCCCTTCACTAGTTACAAAATTGACTGGAAAATAAACAGTTGTAAGTAAAACAAGAATTGCTGCATCTCATAACCTTGATTGGAGTTTCAGAAAAACCTGTTTAGAAACATTCAGTCTTAGTCAACAAGTTATGTTTATTTTTGAGGAAGCTATGCATGACATTCTTAGTAGAGAAAGCACTGTAGTAGCTCTGAAATAGACCACAGGCTTAATTTACAGACAAAATACCTTGGTCTTGTTCTGAATTGTACTTGCAAAGTTTATGATTAAAAGGTATTTTATACTAAAAAAGAAAAACACACCACAGATGGAATAAAATTAAGAAATAAACAAAAGTCATCCAGCACAAAAACTGTATTTGCAGACCATATTTTTATCTAGACTTTATAGTATTTTTAGCAAAAGTTCTAAGTTTAAACTAAATAGGGTAAATTCTGATTATATAAGCAATATTAATCACCTTTGTACATGTGGAAACTCTTTAATCCAAAAAGAAGGACGTCTACCCCCAATTTATAGATAGGAAAAACAGACAAAGATTACTCCCATTTTAGACACTGAAAACCAGGTGCAGACTGTTTATATGACTTGCCCCAGCTCATACTGAAAATCAGTGACAGAAGATGAAAGAGAACAAGTCATACAGTGTGATTTTCCATCACTTGTGACCAGAAAAGTTGTTTTTGTTTTTTTTAAATTATACCACAAAAATTTTAAATAAGAAAAAGGACGGTCACATTTCCATTTTTATTACTGCTATTTAATATTGAGATATTTTTAACATATATAACAATTTTGAACAAATTCAGTGAAATAAGGCTTGTAGAAATATCTTAATTGATGTTAACCCTAAAAGGCTTTTTTAAATTTAGACCTTCAAAAAAATCGAAACAATGAGCATTGTCTGTGGGAGCTTAATTACAAAGACATTTTCAGTCATTCCGGCCTGCCAAAAAAACAAAGTGAAGATGGGATGCAAAAGTCAATCAGTGATCCTACAGAAACCATAAGTAAGCACTGTTGCAACATTAACCCTGGGGGACCCCAACACCAGTATATTAAATAATCAAGTGAACTGCTTTAACCTAAATAAATACTTTTAACAGATAACCATGCTAAGAAATCTTCAATGCAAAAATAAAACCTGAGTTCACCACATCCACACATCAAGCTCTCCAGAACAACTAATTTCTTCCCATTGTAGACTAAGTAATAGGATAGTCAGGGAGAGGTCAGAGGAGTTACATAAGCAAGGATCTGAAAATTGAAAACAACAGACTAGTTGCACACATTTAAAGCTGTGTTAAAACTAGGGTTTGATTACTACCCAAACTAGGTAATCGTGGGTTAAAGCTCCCCATTCTTCCTGACTACCTACCTATGTGGCAATCTACAAACTAGGACACATTCAATACTCGGCCACAATAGAGAAAAATAAAACTGAAAAGAACTGAAGCAAAAAGCTAACGCTTACATGTTACAAATACAATGTTAACGCTTTGTGCTCATCTAGTCTTTCATCAGAGGATCTCAAAAAAAACCTTTATAATCAGCAATTAATTAATACTCAATACCCCTGAGATAAGTATTATGACCACTTTAGACAGGTAAACTCAGGCACAGAGAAGTTCAGTGATTTGTCCCTGTGTCACACAGAAAAGTCAACAACAGAATGAGAACTGATTTCAGCAGTCCCAGCTCCCAATCCCTTACTCTAACCTCTAAACCATGTTTTCTAAATACCACAAAACAAAAAACCCTAAAGAATATAACCCCCCAAAATAAATAAATAGATAGATAAACTTTCTTTGCTTCATGAAGCCCATTTTTGTTTAAGATACAATTCAAAAGAAATCTACAGGAACACAGTTAACTTAAAAATTACACTTCAGCCTGAAAAAACGTGACTACCATTGTTGCAAGCAGCATTTAAGTGTAACTGACATATTAAAGAACAAATATTTTTTCTATTTTTCAGATATTTACATTATTGATTTTACAACACATTATACATGATCAGTGTCACTCTTTCCTTTATATAGTTAATCAGTTCTCCTCCCCCTTTAGCTTCTATGAGTCTTTCATACAGCAACAGAGAAAAAATTAAGCTAAAATATGATTTCAAAGCCACAAATTGGTATGGGAACTTTTTTTTTTTTTAATTATTAGATTTTGAGTTGATGGCTGCCCTTTAAACAATCAAACAAAGACAGCATGAAATAAGCAGCAGCGCTGTAAGGTGCATCCTAAGGTGCATCAAAGGCACACTTCAAAGCAGCCTCAAAAAAATCTGCTGTAGGTAGGGCACCCAAAATTATGAGTACCGCATTGAAACAATAGGCACAATACAAATAATGTTTCAGAAGGAAACCTATTGATAATACCGTAGAATTGTTTGTTCATATACAAATATTTCCATGATGCGTAGAAAGTCAGTGTTTTGAATAGGACCTGTGACACGTAAAATGTTAATGTATATCTTAAACGTATCTCAAATATACTGATGCACAAGAATAAAAATGTTACTGGTACCTAGACCATTTAATAAAGCGTGTGAAAACATGATCCAAAAGGGCACAATAGACAACAGTGTTAAAATTACACATCTGAAAGCATTAAATACGATAGCAATGCTAACTAAACAGAGAAAGATTTAAGTTAAAATTGAAGAAAAGAGCTGATGTAGAAGTTTCAGCACCATGCATTTTTTCCCAGCTGAGTTTATATACCCCTGGAAAGAGTATAGCGCAATCTTACTACACCTGTCAGCTACAGTGTGCAGCCTGCACATTTCTGTCTGCAGTAGAAAGACACCTAGAAAGGCACAATATTTAATATTTTACATCTATATCATTCCTTCTCATCCCTAAGTGCTTCAGAAAGTACCTGCATATAGCACTGAAACGCAGCCATTTCTGCAGTGGAGATTTGACACTAATGGGCCAATCAAAATCTGTGCAACAGTGCTGGGGAAAGGAAGGTTGGCAAAAGAACCCAGGACACAATACTGCTCTTACACAGAGTTCTATGAGATCTTCACTGTCCGTGAATTACACACTTGACTTCAAAGGAGAGGGGTGGGGACTAGGAGCATCAGTCCTTCATCAACCATTTCAAATCTTAACAGCCCAGGAAGTTATTGAGAGACATTTAGATTCACTTTCATTTACTGCTGTATCTTTCACTTCCATTTTTAGGCAAGGGATGATAGAGAAAGCTAAAATAAAGGAGACTTGTCCATGTGTGTTTCTTTTACTCCAGCGATGCATACATACATTGCACACATGCAGAGTCACGTGTTACCTATTTTTTAAACAATAAAAACTCACATATACAAGTTTTTAAAACAAAAGCCAGTGTTTCTATCTGGACAGTTCCTACTCCTGAAAAGGGAAGGAATGAGGGTGTCCAGTCCAACTCCTGAAAACCTGTCACCCTCAGCTAAACACATATAAACAGCACCCCCTTCACGCCTGCCTCCCCGGAAAAAGGCTTTTTGTTCTCAGAATCCCTACATCTGCGCAACTGTACATCTACAGTCCCGTTCCCAGTGACTTAAATTTCATCTCCCCACTAACACATCCATCGTAGAAAATCGTGAGGAAGATAAAATAAGTGTACTGTTTTACATATGAAAGTTGCCTACAACGTTGCTGAGCCTGAAGTTTTGGCCACATGTCTACAATAACTGCCAAGGATAGCAAAAGGGTTGCTCTATTCCTTTCATTCTAAGAGATCCCAGGGGACAGTGCTGACCCATCAGCCTGAAGCCTTTCATGCAGGGCATCACAGAGTTCTATCTTGTCACACCTACTATTCAGCATGTCTGAGGGGTCTTTTGTTTCTTAAAATCACCCACCACTGCTGTCAGCAATTCCATTTGTAGTAGCAACAGTGGGAGTGCTAATGTTGACCCACTGCCAGTGTTTTAACCACTGTCATCTCACCTGCACAGAGCAAGTCTAGAGAGCACAGGAGTTAAATTGCTGGAGGTCAGTCTATACTAATGCTCGCACTAGCAGAGCTACACCAGTGGTAGTGACAGTTTGAAAATCTTAATGAGAAGACTGTGTAAACATTAGACTTTGCAGGGTGTGTGACGACATTGGTATGAGTTATTGAGGCTTTTGGACATTGACAGCACCTTACTCTACCATCTCCATCTTCTCTGATTCAGCTAGTGAGAGGGATGACTAGCCAAGAACAGGAGTTATATGAGAGTTGGTAGCTGAATCAAGACAACAGAGACTATTGGTAAGTTGGGAGAACAAATTGGAGAGATGTTAGCAGCTCCACTAGAGGAGGGAAGCATGTCTTCTGTTTATTACTCAAATTCAGAATATGGAGGTTATTAGATCCTTTGCTGCATTTGGATGCTCAGGTAGTGACTGACAAAAGCAGCTTTTTTCCATCTGCAACTGATGAAAGGGTTTGACATTTTCTTTGTCCCTCAAAATCAAAGTCCTGCAGTACACTCTACAGTTTTTAAGATCATTTGGAAACTTTAGAGCAGAATGTGTCTATCCACTCATTACACAGCACTCCATGTTTGAGGCTACCTGAGGAACCATCTCTCTCCCCAATGATACTGCTACACCTCCAAGCAAGAGCTCTCTGGTTTGTGCAAGAGAGCCTGTTACAGGGTATTTTCAGTGAGGAGTCTGTGTACAACTCTCCAAAAGGTGGTAGCTAAATTGATGGATTACTTCATCAACCAATTTAGCAGCATCTACAGTGATGGTCTGGTCAACCCAACTCCATCGCACAGTGCATGGAGATTTACACACCCCAGACCAACATAGCTAGGTCAATCTAATTTTTATGAGCAAACTAGGCCTTTAATTCTGGAATTCATTTGTCCCTGGTCAAACAGAGCTTGGATTCTTGGTCTTTAGGTGCGCTGCAAGGCTCATCAATTGTCATGGCTTCTGATGAGAGGGTAGGCTAAAGATTATTGGGTATTGGCATGAGGTTTATTATTTTGCAAGTTCAAACTGGCCAGGGGGGAATGTCATTGCATTTGGGACGTTTATCCTTCGTTTGGGGCATTTCCAACATCTGTCCGAACGCCCCAGACCACTGCAAAAACGTTATTTCGCGAAGAAATTTTTAAACATACCTCGATGGACGCAGCGCCACTTCCCCAATGGATTCCCACCCCTCGTTGCCCCCCTGTGCACAATACTCCGTCCGCTGTCCCCCTGCCTGTCAGGGCTCTGCCCCCGACCCTCTCCTCCAGGCTCCAGCACCCCGGCAGGGGGTGTCCCCAGGAGCCCTGCTCGCCTCCTCCAAGGCACAACGTTGGGGTTCACGGCTGAGGGGGGCCTTTACTCCCCACAGCCCCCACCCCAGGGCCTGAGACACACCCCGGAGCCCTCCGGCAGCCCTCATCTACCAGCCCCGGCCGAGGGGCATCATCCCATGGAGCCGGCTCCACGGCGCTCCCGCAAGGGACCCACCTGACCGCCCCTCCCACCGCAGGGCCGTCCCCGGGCTCCCCCCAGGGCCCCTCCCTAGCTCCGGGTAGGGCGCCCCCAGCGGCCCCGTGCCGAGGCTCCCAGCCCGGGACCCAAAGCCCCCTGCAGCGGCGGCGTCTGCGGGCAGCGCTGCCGGGTCCCGCTTACCTGCGCCGCCGCCGACACCACCTCCCCCTGCGGCCGGCCCGGTTCTAAGTGGCCCGGAGCAGCCCCAGGCTCCGGCACCAGCCGGACGCCATTTTGTCTCCGGCCTCGGAAGTGACGTCGAGAGGAGGGGGGCGCTGAAGAACGGGCCCCCCTCCCCAGCAGGGAACCCCGAGCCAGTGCCCCCCTCTGTCCGCCCCCAGGCATCGCCCAGCTCTCCTGCGGGTCACCCCGACCCGCCTCTGCTCCTAAGTCCCCTCCCCAAACCGGTCTCTGCCCCCTCCCCAAAACTCTCTGCCCCCTCCCCACTTTACCAGTCCCCTTCCCACTCCCCCCCAAACCTGCCTCTGGCCTACTCCTCCCATCCCCCCAAACCTGCCTGTGCCCCCTCCCTATGGCCCCAAACCCACCTCTGCCCCCCCAAACCCTTCCTGCCTCTGTCTTTTCCCTACTCCCCCAGCTACCTGTCTCCTCCCCACTCCCCCAAACCGGCCTGTGCCCCCTCCCTATGGCCCCAAACCCACCTCTGCCCCCCCAAACCCTTCCTGCCTCTGTCTTTTCCCTACCTCCCCCAGCTACCTGTCTCCTCCCCACTCCCCCAAACCTGCCTGTGCCCCCTCCCTATTGCCCCAAACCCTTCCTGACTCCCCCCAACCCTGCCTCTGTCCTCTCCCTACTCCCTAAACTACCTCTGCCTCCTCCCCACTCCCCCAAACCTGCCTGTGCTCCCTCCCTATTCCCCCCCAAACCCACCTCTGGCCACTCCCCATAACCCTTCCCTACTCCCCCAACCCACTTCTGCCCCCTTCTTACTCAGTCCCAAACTCCTTCCCGACACCCTGCCTCTGCCCCCTCCCTAATCACCTCTCCAAACCCCTCCTCTGCCCACTCCCAAACTCTCAAGACCTGCAAAACTTCAACCTTGACCCCCTTCTTCCATGGCCCAGTACCCTCAAGGTAGAGCTGGAGAAACATTGAAATTTTGTGATGAAAAAGGACAATTTCTTCACAATTTAAAAAATATAATTCCCATTTTATGACCAGTTCAAAAGGCCCCGTTTCCCAAGACTCCCAAACTCTGACTCTGCCCCCTCCCTCAATATCCCTCCAGACAAATCCGTTGCCAGTGCTCACCTCCATAATTACCCCCTACTCCCAAAGGGCAGATTCTTCTCCCTTCTTAGCCCTTTCTTGCTTCTCTCCCCTCAGTAATTCAGCTCCACAAGGGAGTTCTTCTCACCCCTCAAGCTGACTGAAGTCAGGGGCTGTCAGAAACTAATTGGAATGAATGGAGATGTTAAATGTCAGAGAAACACTTCATCGGGAGCACAGGTTTGGGAGACCTCCCTACTCTCAAAAAGTAAGATTTCACAGGTGTAGAAAGGGAGTGTGATGGTGAAATTCCTGACTTGTTAGGACCTAATGTGAAATTTTAGTGTCCTTTTGAAACAGCAAACATATTGTGATATGTAGCAACAAACATATTGTCCTGTAGCAACCAACAACTTCTCACTGTAATTTCTGAGCAAGTATTTAATGAAAAACCAGAGTAGACTCATCTCTTGATACATCAAGTATAATAGGGTCTCTGCATAGTCTGACTAAGGATTTGAACTTGAAATTCTATATACATAGTATCCTGGATGAGAGGAACCCTTCTAAGGAGAATTAGGTGGCCTGAGTTTCTTCCCTTTTCCATAGACAAGCTGAGAATGTGCCATTCCTAACATAAATGGAAAAGGATTCTTCTGTTAAACACAGTTGGGGATAGAGAGGGTTGATATTACCAGACTGTTTATGGTTTAGAAATCTAAAATGTAGAAGGGTATTTTTGTAGTTTGAGTTGATTTGGTTTCATATTAATTGTGCATGTACATAAAAAGGTAGAGTAAAATTACTGATAAATATGGGCAAAGTATCAATACAAACTATACAATATCTGGTTTGAAGAATACTGTTCCACATGGTGAGTTGGAAACTTTCCCTAGCAAGCAAGGAAAAATTGCCTAACTTGATAATTTTTGCTGAATTTAAAATAACCCATTCAATTTCTAACACTTATAGTTGCAAAGATAACCTTTCAACTTTAAAGAGTGCAGAGTCTGAAGCCAGACAACTCCCGTGCCTCTGTTGTTGTCCATAGCTTTGCCATGCAACAGCAGAGTGAAATTACCAGGACAAAAGCCAGATTCACAGTTGCTCTTCAGAAATCAGAACCCTGTGGTCAGCAGTGAAAACAGTCAAGAATAATGTTCATTTCTCACTGCAGCTGCTTGTCGAAACTACAGGTAGCTGAAGCAGGTCCTGGAGTTATTCATGGAGGAAGTCCCAAGAACACAAAATTGGAGGAGAGGAGTATAACAAGAACACACCATTTCTCCCTCCAAATAACTAGGAATCTCTGAGGGACGGAAAGTAGCAAAACCAAATCCTCCATCCTTGTAGCAGGCAAGGAAACCCTGGATGTAGGAGAGAAGTTAGAAAACTCCTTCTCCCTTCCAGCACAGAAAGGTGAGTAGAGTTTCAAATTTAACTCCTGCTAGCCGGAGACTGATTCAGAAATGAAGTCCTGAGCAATGTTCAGGGACAGCACCCTGTCAGAAATCCCAGGACCTTTCCCAGAAGTTGGGTGGCACCAAGGCAGCACCTCCTTGCTCCTCACTGATGCCCTTCCCCCCTTTACATTTTGTAGTTACTTCAGGCTATTGGGTGTCTGGTAAATTCAAAGACCGTACAGAATATACAAAGACAAGTATTTTCAAAATAAACATTCTTGATTATGAGCTATCCTTTTATAAGTTAGACCCCACAAAGCTCTTGGGACAAGATAAGCTAAATTTGGGGTTGTAATGGCAAGATTCTTCAGAACCAGAAATTCAGTTCCCAGCAGGGTCTTCTCAGACCTTCTCTCAAGACAGATAAACTGAGTTTCCTTGTAGTCTGCATGGGACGATCAGATAACTAAGGCCCTTTCTGCCTCATGGACATTAAAGCTCCCTTGTTGAGATTTTAAAGTCAGTGCAAAGGATTTTTTTCTATTGTGGAAGATATATGGCTAACTCCTTTGTACTGCTTTGAAAACCTCAGCCTCTAGGACTCATTTTTGTAAGAGTAGGAGCATGCTCCAGTGTCCTGGCCAAAATTTTTCCTCCATTATTATGCTGATCCCTACCTCGCTTATACCCGGAGGTGGATGCATTTCAGTGGATTTATATGTTCATAGTGTGTTCAGCACTTTGGAGAGAAAGGGGCTCTGTATAAATGTAAATGTATTACTATACTTGTTTTTCTCCTCTTTTTTTAGAAGGTTGATCAGCCACTTTTCTGACCTGGAATATTCATGATTTGTCTACATTAGAAAATGTGCACCAGTGTAACAAAACCAATTTAAAACTAGTCTAGTTACACCAGCAGCAAACAACTAACATAGACATGCTTAAACTGTTCTGACTTATTATAGTACATTAAATTGGCTTAAGCATAAACGAAAAATCTTAAAGTGCATCTATATTAGGGGTTGCACTGGTTTTACTAATCAATTTAATTCTACCGATGCAAGTTTTCTAATAGAAATCATGCCTCAGATCTGCTGAGAAACTGGAGACTTGTTATGTTAGAAGGGATGAAGGCAAATGGGGAAGGGAGGGAACATGGCTAGCGCACACAAATCCTCCCACCCACAAAAAAGTTAATTTAGAATTAAGGTTTCTTTAAGTAATTACCAGTTATCCTCAGGTAAAATACAACATATAACCTTTACATATTATACTTACCCATATGAAAGTAGATTTTCATTCATGTTTAAAAATATATGCTGTCCTAACAGCAGAATTCCCCACTCCATTTTTACTCCTCTCTTACTCCTTATATCCCAGATGCTGACATTTTATGATCTGGTCTAATTTAGATTATGAATTCCATGGGATAGGGGACCTTGATTATTTATTCACTTGTAAAGCACCATGCACAACTATAGCACTAAATGCAAAATAATAATATTTTTCCATAAGACTTTAAACCCTATTAGGTTTTTTTACAATGTTTATTACCTATGGATCTGTGTTTACTCACCTATTTGTGGGAAGAGAAGGAGAAAGAACTTTTTTTTCATATATTGGAATTGATTCAACCTACCTTCCTTCCTTTTCAAAGGAGGAACCTCCCCCCTATAGAAGCCTCATTTAAAGACCCAGCTTATAGCTGATTGGAGGATGCTTGACTAAAGGTCATCATGGGAAATGTAGTCCTAAACTGGAAGCTAAAGCTTGGGATAGTGGTATAAGGAAACAGGTGAGTGGGAATTCTGGGAAATTGTCTCCCTATAAAAGGGCAAGAGCGCCCTTTTATAGGGAGACAATTTCCCAGAATTCCCACTCACCTGTTTCCTTATACCACTATCCCAAGCTTTAGCTTTTTAAAATAAAATGTAGGCTTAGTTTATGTATTGGAGAAGTAGGTCAGGTTTTGCTTGGTAGTTTGTTACATTATGGAACTGTTTGGGGTATTTTGTGCTTTTTATTTTCTTAAAATTGGAATTGGCTTTATACTTGATCTAAGGCAATGACCTTCTGTCATTTTTCTTTTTACCCATTTAGGTATTTAGTATTAGAAGTGCTATGAAACCCTGTTTAGATACATTCATGTGAACGAACATATATCTTAATTCCAAATCACTTTTAGCATTGCTTCTGAAGAAGAAAATACAGCTTTGTTTTAATACAAAGTCAACTTTATTAAAGTGTTTGTCTTTACAAAAAGAAATATTTCATATGCTATTTTAAGAAACAAAAATAGAACACTAAAGCAGGCAACAGAGATCACATGAACAGAAAAAACTCAAATACAGTAATAGTTCCCTCCAAAGTACTTAAGATGGTTCATGCATCCGATGAAGTGAGCTGTAGCCCACGAAAGCTTATGCTACAATAAATGTGTTAGTCTCTAAGGTGCCACAAGTACTCCTATTCTTTTTGTGGATACAGACTAACACGGCTACTACTCTGAAACTTAAGATGGTTAGTTGATAATAGACAGGATTTTATTAGCTGTCAGGGAAATAGACAAAGGTATGAGTTAGTGTTTTCAGCATGGGATTGGGACCCAGGAACTGCCAAACTATAATTCTTTCTTTGGCTTGGGAAAATCATTTGACCTCTCTGCTAGTTTCCCTCGCTAAAATAAGAGGATATTACGTAAGCTACCTCCCAAGTTTGTTTTGAAGATTTATTAGTTCATGTTTGTAAAGTACTTTGAAGATATAAAGCACTAGGTATCATTAGCCTTTCAATACATATGCAGATCTTCAATAATCATTAATTGGGGTTACATGCACATTTTCAAGGGGAAGAGAGAAAAAAGGATCTTTCAGTATAAAACTCTCTTCATCAGAAGCTGTCACTCTATCAGCTCTTTAGATAATTAACACCTCCAACATGTTAACAATGGGATGACTGATATAGTCTTACTCTTCCAATTAAACATTACTAAGAGGTTGGTATCATTGTGTGGTCTGCTTTTTGATGGTAGATGCACCAATGTACTGGTAGGTTGTCTGCAGTCCATCTGTTCTCTTTCACAAGTGGGCATATATTCTCATCTAAGCCTAATGTTTTCAGTTGTTCATTTGAAAGGCCTTCATAGTCTTTTCAAAAAGTGTGAGTGAGAGAGAGAGAGAGAGAGAGAGCATTAGCCAAATCATTTCTAAACTAAAATCTTCATTTAAAGTGAGTTTGGGGATCACAATGAAATGTAGTAAAATATAATCAGTGCAGTTTCTAAACTACAGCAAGAAAAACAACATAATTTAAAAATGATCAGCTCTGTTTGTAGCCACATGACTTACTTTTAAAAACCAGAGGTGGGCTTAAGCTGCAGAATTTGGATCCAGATTTTAAAGAGTCCAAGGTTCTGGTATGTTCAGATCTAGGTTTTTGTTGACTGATCCATTCTATATATAGAAGTCATTTGCAAAACTTTGATCCAAATTCAGATTTTGATCAAATCCAAAGATCAGTGGATTTGGATCAAGGCTTTTGGTTTTGCCCTGGCTTAGTGTTATTTAAATTGAAAATAAAAAATTAAATTGAGATATTTAATGCATTTTACGAAGAATTAGCCCTTAACAGAAGCAATGGTGAGCATTAGAAAAAAAGGTATTCATTTCTTTCACTCACAAATTGAATGTTCATCTGTGACCAAGGGTTTTCATTACAGTTCTTGGAAGATATCTTTTATTGCTGGAATCTTCATATTGCTGATTGGGTCATATGGGTGGGCCAGTTTGAGCCTTTAGGCAGGGGGCATGTATAACTGCTTGGCCTCCAGACTGAATTATGTCACAATTCCTTGCTTAACTCCCCTCTTGCTCCATGGTCAGCGGGGAAGAAAGTTCTTCTACCTGGCCAGCTACTGTAGCCAATGAGTAAGGTGAGGCAGGGGTAGAACCAAGGTTCTGTCCTCTCATAGTCTATTTGCTCACATCAGGGAATATTGGGAGAGCAGGAATTGTGCTCTGAAAAAGGTCTTCAGGTCCAAGATCTGTGTGAACTGAATAGGGTGGGACCCCCTACTCTGTGCTCAGCCAAGTAAGAAAAGGGGACAGTCTATCCCAGTACCAAAAACAAATGAGATAAAAAATAACCTCCTCCCCACAGATCTTGTGTCCTTGTTGAATACTCTGCATGATTGAAATTTAATAAATATTTGGGACTCTCCTACTGAATGGAATTTACCCCCACACTTCTAGGCAGGCCATATTTTAAAAGGGGGTAGGAACTTGTTTAGATTTTGGGAACTACATGTGAAGCTACAATATAAGTCACAGTCCACAAGAGAAATACAATGTAGAGGACCAACCCAAGCCTGAATGAACTCCCACAAGAACTAAGGATCATCACAAATCTCACTACCTTCCTCTCCAAGTGCAAGGTGCATTTCTTAGACTTTGATTTTTCCAGTATAAACATATAGTAGTGTGTGATATATACATATAAAAGCCAAAACACTTAACATTTATTATGGATAATTTTTCATTGAATGACTTATGCACACACATTTTGCTTAGGGGTTGCTTTTACTTTGATTATTGTTATTCATGGTCTGTGACTGGTCATTTAGGAGTATTTCTGCTCCCTGTTTCGATGACTGAAACTTTTTAAACAGAAAAACAAATGGTAAATGATGGGAAACAAAGAATAATGAGTAACACACCTAGTATGAATGTTTAAATGAGTGATCATTCATGCTAAAATTTTTGACACTGTTTAGGATTTGTGAATTTTCACAAATATCCATTAGCCATCCAAATACTCAAAAACAATAATACAACCCCAATGAACTGAACCCACCCCTTTTATCTGTGTAAATATTCATCTATTAATTTTGGAATTATTCAGACAGTTCTATTCCTTAATGCATAGTCTCAGCACATAAGATACCCGAGACAGATAAACGGTACTTTGTCAGTATTATATGTGTCAGATCATAGGGATTCCACCACCTTCCCTGGGAAAAGGAAATCTTTAGTGACCTCACTGTTACAAAACTTTTCAGCCTGTATTTACCTTTTCCTTGTTTTATCCCATTACTCCTACTTACAGCTCACTAGACCCAAAACAATTCTACTCCTCCTTGGTGTTCATATCCTTCAAATACTAATAAAAAGTTCTTGTATTGTCTCATTAGTTTTTATTTAATCAGGCTATAAATATTTAGGTCTGGGACATTAGAGAAATTTGCACAGGTATAAATACCTCACTGGTGCAAATTTTCAAAAACGTTCCTAATGTAAATTTAATCTTTCCTTGTAAGTTAGATCAGCCCCTTCATGTTTTTTGTTGCTGTTTTCTGACTCCCCTCCAGATTGCCTAAATCTTTCTAGTATTTCTTGCCATTTGCTGCTTTAATTCAGTACAGCGTAAATACAGTAGATGTAGAAAGTGAAAGATATATTTGCATGTTACTGGCTCGCATTTAAAACAATTTTTTATTTAAACAATTATGATGACCACATAAAATACATGGTAGGCTGCCATGTGTCCTCCTGAAAATCAAAGGTCTGATGCGGTTGCAATAACTGGTGCTTTTCTAAGGTAGAATACTAGCTCTTGAGTCTGTGTTTACCTTGAAGGGGAAGAAATATCACCAGAGAAAAAACTTTGATGAGACTCAATTCCTCTTGCTGTCAAAGTCTTATTAGCATATGAAAGGGGACTTCTGCGAACTATGCAGTGTGGACAGTACATTTTCAAAGTCATAGTCTCCAACACAAGAGAGAACCTTCATCAGAATTCAAAAGCCACATTTGTCTCTGGAAATAACCGAGGTTCATTTCATAACTGCAATAACGAAGGTATTGACACTGGGTAAATTGGAGTTCCTGCTGTGAACCAAGGCATTTGCAATTCAGAAGTGACATTACAGGTTTACTTACGGAAGACAAAAAATAGTAGAGACCATACTTTCATCTTTATGCACAACAATTTAATATCACCAGCCAGGTGCTTCTACTTACTTGAAACCTACATTTATTGTGAGCTGCTAAAATATGTATAAGTGAAGCACAATTCCTTCATGCATTATCAGGACCCTCAAGCTGCGATCATTTAAATGAGCAATCTGAGATAATAAATGTCTTGTCAAAACAAATCATAAAATCCTTCCTCACAAGAGTGAGGAACTTAAAAAAAAAAAAAAAAAAAAAAGACTTCAGACTCAACCCGGACTGAGTGAGTCTCATAAGGAATGTGTGAAAGTTAGCAGGTCTGCAGCATTAAGGAAAAAACAACAACAAACCAAAAACCAGATAGTGAACATGACACCTTATTAGATAGCTCAGTGGTTCAAGCATTGGCCTGTTAAACCCAGGGTTGTGAGTTCAATCCTTAAGGGGGCCCCCTTAGGGGGACCTGGGGCAAAATCAGTATGTGGTCCTGCTAGTGAAGGCAGGGGGCTGGACTCAATGACCTTTTGAGGTTCCCTTCCAGCTCTATGAGATAGGTATATCTCAATATATTACAGCTCAAAACAAAAGAGTTTCCAGTAGCAACCTCACTGTCTCATGCAACACTTAACTCAGGATCTCGTCCCTCTATGGTATTTTAATACAAAACTCAGTCTTTTGTATTTCATGGTCCATCAGTGATTCAGCTCTCAGTGTTGTTTCTCAGTGGTTGATCATTCAGCCATTTTGAGCCAAACTCAGCTGCTTAACTTTGGCATAGAATATGTCAGACTGGATGCCATTAGACTCTGCTGCCTGCAAACCTGTTTGGCTTCATTGGTTGGTTTTCTTGGGATAGCCACATGATTGCTTCTACTTGGAGTCATTTACATGAATCTGGCTACTCACATATAAGAAATGCTTTCTTCTTTTTTCCTGCCTTTACTGTGTATGAAAATTTGCACCATCTGGTGGCAATCCTGCAGACATACAATTCAATTTCCATTTTTATTTCACTCAGTAAAGTCCCCAGACCTTTATCTGATTACGGGCACAGACTAGAGTGATGTCAAACATGCAAGCCATATTTATGTGTTTCATGATTTCAGGATTGTCAACCCCAAATAGGGTGACCAGACAGCAAGTGTGAAAAATCGGGACAGAGGGTGGGGGGTAATAGGAGCTTATATAAGAAAAAGCCCCAAATATCAGGACTGTCCCTATAAAATGAGGATATCTGGTCACTCTAACCCCAAAATCATGAGTCAGGCCCCAAAAATTATGGGATTGGCTTAAAAGTCATGGCATTTTATAAAATAATAAATGTCGGTTTCATTTTATTTTCCTTCTGGTCTTGCCCTTAGAGTTCCTGTTCTCAGTCCGCAACCATGAGGCTAGAAACTTATTTTTTACTTTAAATTAAAGCTGAGCATCTTATGTAATCACCTGTCTCTCAGACCTTGGGCTTTAAGAAAAACATCAAATACTGTAAGCCTTGTGATAAAATTGTGAAAGTTAGTAACTCTGTCATTTAATCCAAAGAGCCACATAGGCTCATTTGTTTAAATTATACTCTTAGTGTTTTTTTTTCCCACTTGAAAACCATTGTGCATTTAGCTTGAGAAAGGAAAAATAAACATAATATGGCTCTGTTATTTCTACACAGAGCCGGCATGGCTGGCTGCTCGCAAAGGTGGGCCAATAGGTATGCACGTCAAGGCGGGCAACCAGAAAAAGGCAATTCCAAAACACTCTGAGGATTTTAAAGGAGGGGACAGACTTCCAGTATCTGTGACCTCTGGGTAGTGGAGTTCAAAATTGTGATCAGAGCAGTCACTGCCACGAGGGCAGGGGCGTTGTTGCTGGAGGACTGTCAGAGGTGACACAGGTAAAGCAGTGTCCACCCTGGCGTTTTGTCGGTGGAAGTATGTCAGCTTTGGACTCAAGTCTTTTGAGGAGATGATGTAATGAGGGGGACTATATCTGTGGGAGACAAATTTAGCTGTAGATGCATGCAAAACTGTCAACAAAAGTTGAGTTATGTCAAAAACCCTTGTGGTATAGATATAGAACAGACCTTAGTCTCCTCTCCCAAAGAGTAACTTGAATGAACCACACAGAGCACACACATTCTTGTTGACTGTCGTTAAAATAACCCTATATTTAGCCCTGAGTTTCTGATTTCTGCACCTCTTTTTATCAGCTCAATGAAAACTAGCAATGCCTCCTGTCAGAATGAGCCTCTTGTAGCAATCGAAATTTGTTTAACGTGGTTATATTCAAAGAAGTGACTTAGATAGCATTGCAGGGTTCATTGTTTGCTGGCTTACAAATAAAGAGGTGGTTTTGGTAAATGACCACCCAGCACACTCATCCTGGGATTTGAAAGTCAAACTGGATCCTTTCCATACGTCAGCACCATACGAAAAATTCTGCATTCAGAACTTAGTTAACTATCGTGTATATGTTGCACAAACAAGAACAGAATCCAACTCACTCTCTCTTAAAGGAAGAAAATGTCTGTCCCTCTCTGTTTTATCCATGCATGCACATGTATAATATATTATATTCAGTGCAAGTAGGAATTAAAAAAAAAAAATTCTCAGAAGAATCAGCAGATCTGACTCTGAATAAATACAGGGAGAAGATGTGATGACTAAAAAGGTGACTTGTTTACATAATCACTTTTCTAACCATGATCACACTTTAAGGATCCTTCTCCCCCCCACCCCAGTATTACAGAACCTTAATATGAACAGTAACTAATAAAACTGGAGGCACCTGAAATATGGATCACTAGGAAGGAATCTATGAGCTATACAGTCTGAAGTAGCCTTGAAAATAGCTTGACCTGAGATATGCTGATATGTGTAAGCTTTTCTTTTGCTAATTGGAACAAGGTGCGTATTATCAAACTTCTCTGTGCCACTCCTGCTTGTTTTGGTAAACACAGGAGACAATGTGCTGGGTGTTGTTATTATGGCTAATGCTAGCAATTTCTCAGGGTAATAGCAATAAAGACACAAATTAACTGCTTGTTTGGCAAAAAGCATTGGGAGATTTATTTTTCAAACTAGGCCTGAATTATATATATGGTCTGCTTTTCAAATAGAACTTTTCTGAATGCTGGTGAGATGAAAGAATTCTCTGAACTGTTAAGATTGCTAGCGTCCAGTTCAAATGCTCTAGAGTGTACCCAGTTGACTCTGTTAAAACTGCTGATTAAAACTGAGCTACATCAATCATGAGAGAGCTGAAGAAGCACCCATCTTGCCTTTACCTGCTTCCTGGGAAGGTTCTGCTTTTTAATTCAGCCAGCTTCAAAGGTCCTACGCACCAGCCAGGCTGGGAGTGACGCCTGTCTCAAAAGGGCCTAAATATTAAACTTGATTGGGTCCATCAAAGGAAACACTCTCAATTCTGAGCAGCAATCAGGAAGTCTGATCAACCCAAAGGACATTGTATAAACTTACAATCACCACAAGGTCTTACCCCAATGGGGAAAAATACCGTAACCAGCCAAGCTTTGACTAAAGGTTTCAACAAAGACCCTACTAAGTATAATATCCGGAAGGCAGAAGTGGGGTTCTGAGTTTAACAGCAAAGTGGATATTGACTGAACCAAATTTTGTTATCAAGTAAATGAGTCTTTCTATTCAGCCAGAAAGATCCAGGTAGAATGGGATTTAGGTGTTTTGTTACCTGGCAGTTCATACCTTTTCTTTACAGGAGGAAAATTAGACTATCATAATAAGGATTTAATTTACATAAATATAAATGTATGCATAGGAATAAGCAAATAACTATGTGATTATTTTAAGCATTGCCCTTCCTTTTTTTATTTTATTTATTTCCTGTCTTTTTCTTTGTCCATTTTAATAACCCTCTGCATAGAGACACATCATTGCATTGTATGAATGAGGGGGAGGAAATGTGATGTAGGGCTACAGCCTACTATGGGTGGGTTGAGTTTGTCTAGTAGGTTAAGTAGAGGTTGGAGAGTTTGGACACAGGGTTCTATTCCTGCCTCTTCCACTGACTCATTTAGAGACTTTAATCAAGTCACTTCACCTCTCTGTGCATCATTTATACCATCTGTGATATGGGGATAAAAATTAAGGCTAGGTGAAATCGTTGTAAATTGTTTTTTGGCAGAAATTTTCACCTATTTGTTTTGCTAAGATTTCAAGTCCCTCCAATTATTTTGCAGGTTGGCTTGCAAAATTCACTCCCAGCTTGAACCGTCAAGCTTTCAAAACTTCAGATGACTGGCTGTACCATAGCTGTTATCTCTAGCAGCTTTGAGTTGTGGAGAAAAGACAAGAGAAACAGGCATCAGGCACACACACATTTGTAATATATTATATGAAGTACACAGAGAAACTTATCATGCCAGGCAGGGATAGTAGCAGCTGAGGAGTATATTTAGATTGTAAATTCTTTTGGGCAGGGACTCTTACTATATGTACAGTAGTTAAAACAATGGGGCCCTAAACTCAGTTGTGGCCTCCAAGTGCTACCATAATACAAATAACTTGGCATTGGGATCTGCACTGGATTCATAGATTCATAGACTCTAGGACTGGAAGGGACCTCGAGAGGTCATCGAGTCCAGTCCCCTGCCCTCCTGCACTCTTAGATGACTCACTCTGTTGACCAGTCAGGGTGAAAGGCAGAGCTAAACCATCAGCAGCCAAAAGGTGTGACAGCAAGTGCCAAGTCTTTCCACTGAGTGGTATCAGGTGGTGACCCCTATAAGAGCAATCTCCCAGGGCTTTGCGACTGCCTTCTCTTAAAACCGACCAAGCTCTGTGGGAGTTGGATCAGGCACTAGAGGACTGTGAGCTTATCACTAGTGAGATGACTGAGTCTGAATCAATGCCCTACAATTCATTGTCTTACCCATTCCCAGCTTCCCCTCTCAAAGGAAGGGAGAACATTATAAAAATATTAAAGCAACCTCTCTAGGCCTTAAACTCTTGCTATGAGCTAAAAAAGGTTGGGCAACGACAGGCCTGGATCTGAGCAGATTAAATAGCACAATGAATGGAAAAAAACACATGAACTTCTTCCAGTGTTACCACATATTGGGCTGCACATATGCAGAATTATGATTCCAAAACAACTAGTATAGACAAGACCTTTGAGGCCACTTCATAGCCTTGGTTTTATTAAAAATATTCTATATGTTTAAAAGGATGGAAGATAGGAAGTTTTCCTGTGACAAACATATTCCCTATTTTTCTTGTAAATAATAATGTCTCCATTAATTCTTGCCACTAGCTGGTGCTAGGATACAATTTACTAAGCATGCAATTATAATGAAACATCTGCATTATTGGCCTGCAGTAGGGAATTCTTCCCTCTTAATAGTCTGCCTGTGTGTCACTGTTAGTCACTCTCCATGGTCTGATTTATTGGTGTTTAAGGCATTTTTGTGGTTTCTACCCTGTTCCTGTCATGAAGCACACCTGGTCTGGTTGGTATTTCAGACAGTTTACACGCACTGGTGTTTTAACAAAGCATTACCTCCTTCCCCTCTCTCACACATACTTTCTCTTATTGCTTTCTACTGGGTTGCTTCCAAGATATTCCCCAGGAAAGCAAGGTATTAGTTTGTTAATCGTTACATCATTAACTAGAAGAATCCCCCCTGAAAAGCAGTTTTCAAAAGACTAAACTGCAATGAGTGGGTTAAATATTTCCCAGAGCCAACACATCTAGGTCCTAATGAACAGATGGTATTTTCAATCTCCCCATGCATCACGGTTAATAGCAATGAATGTTTTCATGATCTCATTAACATTTTAGGGCCTACAAACAGCATGTCCTAGTGCCAAGGATACTTTCAAGTGGGTGAATCTAGCTCTGGTCCAGCTAGAAAGTCTTGTGCTGCTGCCTGAACTAAATGCTTTTCACTAGTAAAACAAGTGCTATGGAATGGCAAAAAGCTGTATGGTAAAACTTTTTTTTGTTCTTTGTTGTTTAATGTTTCTCAACCAAAATAACACAAATATCCCATCAAGTTCTAAGGGTTTGTTTAGGCTAGCAGAGTAGACTGAGATTAGGTGTTAAACTAAATCAAGGTGACCTGCATCTACATACATTAGGAAAACAGTTGTATTTTCTCACCTCAAACTAATATCAACCTCTTTTGCTAATCTAGATAAACCTAAAGAAGAGCTAAAATCTAGCAACCTGTAGCAGTAGAACCTGAGACTCAAACTTAGTTTTCTCACACAATAGCACAGAACATATAGGCCATCTCCAATTTGGCAAAATTTTACTAATCCCACCTTCACAGCACTGTAATTAAAGCGGCACTGCAGTTTCCACGACCAGGCTATTCCCAGTGTTCAAGGGGTTATAAACTGATCATGGTGTTTTTTTTCAGCAGCAATCTTCATGCCCATTGTCTACAAAGGTAGAGGCTCCTCAGATCAATTTGTAAAGATTTTTTAGTCAGATAAGAGAGTCTGCAGAATCCTGTGGAAATGTGTGTTGCAACACATTGACTGTCTCTGTCCTGAAGAACTTGCAAAAGCTTGTAGGCATTTTTAGTACACATTGTAAAATAGTTCTTGTGTCCTCTGCCCTCCACTCTTGCTCACCTGCCCAGGGTCAGTGGCAATCTCTGCACAAAGTGTGCATGTGTGCCACTGCCCTCTGCTGGATGAAATGTCTGGCCTACGCGTCTGTGTGTGTGTGTGTGTGTGTGAGAGAGAGAGAGAGAGAGAGAGAGAGAGACTCTTTTTGTTTGATTGTCAGGGCTATGTCTTTTGGGGACAGCAGGTCTTGAGTTCTATTCCTGTTGTTGTGTACTGTGAAGTCTTGTTCAGGTAATGCATTGCTGCTCCTTTGCCAAGCTGGAGTAGTAGATTTCAAGGCCTTGCGAGTCAGATTCCCATTGGGAGCAGAAATTGATGACACAGCGTCAGGTATTTTCTTAGTGTAAGTTGTTTATTTACAAAATGTGCACAACAAGTCCTCTTGCCTCAAAGAAGGGTGGCAACAAACTCCATGCAAGTAACCTCAGGAAAGGCCGCATTACTACTGCCCTGTCCCAAGAAGGAGTTGCCTTGAGCATCTGTTTGTCTCCGGGATTCACAAAAAATACTCCGTGCCCCCTTTCCTCCCTCATTTCCTGAACTCTACACTTGGGAGCCGCCTAGTCCAAAGTTCCACTTGGACCAGATGGTTTGGATACAGTGGCTCTGTTATTAAACGCCCCCCCCCCTTTTGTGCTACTGTTTTGCAGACACAAAAAAAGCTTAGAAAGGTCCAACAGCCCAGATGTAGGAGAGTGCCTTAATTCACACAATACCGTTAACAACTTGCTGAGGGCAGGTGTCTGCCTGGTGTCTTTAATCCTTTCTATGAAGAGTGTCATCCTGGGTGCTTATGAATCAATGGCCCCAAATGGGCAACACATTAGCACCTCTTGCCAGAGCATTGTATGGATTAGCCTGGGTGCCCACAGAATCATTGCAGTGTGCATCCTGGCTAAGGAAAGACTGGAACTGAATCGTTGCGAAGATTCACATACTGCCTCTTGTTGTGACTGTGACGATCAGGGTCCAGACACCCCAGGGGGAAGACACGGGGCCTGAACCCCAAAGAATAAGCAATTGAATCAACTGATTGTATGCAATATTACTGTATTATAAAAGTGTACCAAGCAAGGTCTTTTATGAAAGCCAGTGTCATGCTGGTGATTAATAGCCTGACTCTGGTGACAAAACAATGACTTTGGGGAAATATAAGTAGAAGCAAAAAAGCCATTTTGGCATCCCTCACAGATGGGACAGAGGTACACCAGCCTCTGAGCCTGTGAAAGTTGGATCCCCTATTCTGGAGGGCTAAGGATGCTGGTAACCTGATGTAAGAAAGAAAACTGCTTAGGCAAAGATTGTAACTTGCTAAGATTAAGTTTTAGTGACTAGAAAGCGTGTTTTGTTTTGTTTTGTTTGTAACCAAACCCCTCTCTCTTTCTCTTGCTTAGTATCACTTAAATCTCTGTTCTTTGTTAATAGTTTTGTAATAAAACAAGAATAAATTTATCTGCATGCCGTGTAGTAAAGTGAAGTGTGAGTTTTCAGCTAACCTGACAGGCTGGTGTGCGCTTCATCTTTTTGGAGACAGTGAACTTAGTAACTTCTGTGAGTGTCCAGTGAGAGGGACTGCAGAGAGATATCTGACATCTCAGGAGTGGGGGTTCACTGACCGTTACCTACAAGGCAAGGTTTTGACTGGCAGAGTCTTGAAGAATTTTCTGGCAAGGCAGACAGGCTGGTGTGTCAGGAAGCAGACACAAAGTTTAGTATCAGCAATAGGATGACCAGATGTCCCGATTTTATAGGGACAGTCCCGATATTTGGGGCTTTTTCTTATATAGGCTCCTATTACCTCCGACCCTCTATCCCGATTTTTCATACTTGCTGTCTGGTCACCCTAATCAGCAAAGCTCTCACTCTTGCTAAGGCAGAGGGGTAACTCAGTGGATCACAGTTCTGGGTGTCGGGACTAGAGGATCACAGTGACCCCTTTGGTATTAATGAGAATTCTGATGCAGATGGGGGCAGCGTATTCCTCCAAGAAGAAAGCTAGTGTTCTGCCCATGGAACCTCTTCACATTCCTGTCTAGGGTGACCAGACGTCCCGATTTTGAGGAGTCTGTCCCGCGTCCCGACCGAAGTACAGTCGGGACGCCATTTGTCCCGATATTTTGTTTCAGGCCTTCTTGTTTTTTTTTTACACTCACCTGTCCGGGTCTTCGGCGGCAATTCGGCGGAGAGTCCTTCAGTTGCTGACGGTCTTCGGTGGCATTTCGGTGGCGGGGACTTCTATCTTTGGTGGCAAAGTTTATTACCCGCTGCCGAAATACCGCCAAAGACTGTCAGCGACTGAAGGACTCTCCGCCGAATTGCCGCCGAAGACCCGGGCGGGTGAGTGTAAAAACAAAAACAAAAAACGCCCCGCCCTGCGGTAGTCCCGATATTTCCCCCTTACCATCTGGTCATCCTATTCCTGTCTCCTGACGTACTCAGTACAGAATGGCAGACAGGAAACAAGGAAGAGCTCGCAGTCCCATCTTTTTCTCCTGGGAGTGTACCTGGCAGGATTGCCAGTTCTTCCCGTTTCCTGCATGATATTATGTTTCGGGACAGGAATGTGAAAAATATCCTCAGGCATTCAAAAAGAAAAAGTGTCATTTGAGAACAGCACAAGTGCTGATAGCAGGAAACTGAGTTGTTTCCTAGTTTGAGTGAGGCACAAGTCACAAAAGGTTTCCCAGGAATAATATGTATGCATCAATACACTAGAAAATGTCTAGGGTAGGGACTGGATGATTCAGGGAATTGGCAACGGGGATTCAGGGTATGTCTGTGCTGCAAAGAAAAACCCTCAGCACCAAGTCTCAGAGCTTGGGTGAACTGGCTCAGGTGTGGGGCTAAAAATAGCAGCGTGCATATTCCCTCTTGGGCTGCAGCCAGGTTCTGAGACCCACCCCCTCTACTGGGTTTCAGTTAACCACTGGTACAACTTATCAAGGATCTGGTGGCTTATCCATACCTTGAAATCTTTACATCAAGACTGGAAGATTTTTTTTAAAAAAGCTATGTTCTAATTCAAACAGAAATTATGGTCTTGATGCAGGAATCCCTGTGTAAAAATCTCTGGAATGAGTTATGCTTGAGGTTAGACTTAACTTGATGATCATAATGGTCCCTTGGGCCTAAATATCTATGAATTTGTGCGTATGTGTGCATGTATGAACGCCCAGCTTTAACCTTCAAGGTCTCAGTGTAGAGATGAGGGTGATGTGACAGTCAATATCTTAAGAATCTGTGATTTCTTTTTCCAACTGATAGTCCTTTAACTAAAATTTCATAAATGTCTTTTAATGTGTGAATCTGAGCAAGAGTTTTACCTGTCACAGCGTATCCTCCTTCCTCTTTTGAAGATGGTGCCCCTTCTAAAAGGTTTTAAGGGGAAAAAGGCAGTTCTTTCTACATGACTGAACTTCAGAGTGAAAATTGAGGCTCAATGTTTGATCATCTAAAGGAGCCCGATTCAATATAAAAATAAGCATGTCCATGGTCTGCACTGTGGAAGGCTGCAAAAGCCACTTAGGATGAAATGTCTGTGGCTTCCATGTCCTTGCATGGCCTTATGCAGCATGCAAGCCTAGAGATATTTGTTGCTGAATTAGGGTCCTAATGCAAGTCATCCCTGACATGTGACACCTTCTGATTGCAGAACCCTAGTCAGTGAGCACAAACCTTATGCTTGCATCAGGTGGTAGGTCTGTGATGTGGACACATGAAAACGCAGCTTCTCTGGTGACTGAAATGAGCTTTGAACATGGGTGAAAAGTCAGAATGCTAAGCTACGCCACGCCTTTGCCATGTAACCCCTATGCATCGAGTTACATTGCAGGCACTATGTCTGGGTATTTAAGGTTCTCTTTTGGGGTATTAAAAATCCCAATCCTGATCTATTCTCATCAAGCCGTACACATTTCTAAGATTTTTGCACTTTCCCCCTAATGTTAACTTCAGCTGAGATACCATTTTGCTTTAACGCCTGAAACTGCCCAATCAGGTCAGATTGGTGGCGTACCTGAATTTTATACTGCTATTAGATGCAGCCGTACTTCGATTTAATAAACTGTGGGACATTTTTTAGTTGTATCTTTCTTGGCACATGACAGTTCATTGTTCCCATGAGCTGATGATACTGTATATTTTGCACAGTAGCCATGTGGTTGGAGGGATGATCAAGCAGCGGCTTTTCTCATCTCCTAAGGCTCATTCTGGGAAAATAAACTTAACATACTAGAAAAACCATTTGTGTTAAAGAAAATTAGCCTCCATTACAAGTTGCTTCAAATCTGCTGGCTGGAACATGCTATTTTGGGGCAGTATTGACACAATCAAATATTTATTCTGCTCCACAATGGTGTCCCTACAGCTGAAGGGATATTTAAGCTTTATCCTAAAATTACCTCTTTGGAACGAGGACTGAATTGCAAGCCAGATTTCTCAGGCATCATCCCAGGCCACTACTTCCACTCAAACAAAATTATCTGTGTTTGTTGATTGCAGTAGAAGTGTCTACTAGTTGTGTGTGTTTTTGCAGAACTGAAAACTTTTAGTGTATATGTAGCTTGGTATGTTTGAAGTAACAATATTTAAAAGTCTAGAGGTGAGTTAGAAAAATAATTACTTTAATTAGGATATAAACTCAACTACACGAGGTAGCTGGGGCAGGAAAGTTCTGACTCCATCCAGCGTTCCTCTAACACAATTCCACTCCCCCAGGAGCCTACTGATTGAGAGAACACTCGGCCACTGAAACACAAGAGAGTCATATCCATAGTTTTCAAGCTGTTTCATTGTGGACCCACCTCCCTTTCCAAAAGAGACGGCTGAATAATAGTTGTTGAATAATGTATTCAGCTAATTTCTAGAATAAATTGTTACTTATTCTTCCCAAAACACACACGTACACATTTATATTCTGAGCTGTACTGCTGGGTGAATAATTTGCAAATATGTTCATCAAAAATTAATTTTATGAATTTCACTACCAAAAGGTTGACTGGGCCAGCTGTGTGTTATATATTTTTATTGTCAATTAATGTCTGCGCTGCACCTGTTTCTGACAGTGAATTTAAAAAACAAACACCTCACAGTCGAAAGAACACGGGAACAGACCAGGGACAAAACATCAGTGAATGAATTCAACATCTAGATCAGATATTCAGATTACAAATATTTGCAAGTGTGTGTGAAACCTGAAAGAGAAACAAAACAAGCTTGCCAGCTACACCTCACGCAAGCACTGAAAAGATTACTGGGCAGAACTGCCATTCATCAGTCTCTTACTCTAATCTTTTGGCATCACAATAACTGACAGCATACCTAGGAGACAAATAGCAATAATCTAATTCCTTCTCCCTGGATGCCACTTCTGGATTCTTTTTAGCTAAAGCATTGCAAACTGGCCATTTGGAACCCACTGCAGAACTAATATAAGCAGCAGCACCTCTGGGGATGGAATGTGAATATTATGACGCTAACTATGCAAAACCCAGAGGTGGTGACATTCCCCTCTTCAGAATTACTCTGATAGAGATTTATTAGCCCATTGGCGACTGCAAAAATAATAAAGGCTCATGACAAAGAGCAGGAAAGGGAGAAGAGCTGACATTCCACTAACCCAGCTCTCATTCCTGATGGATACAGAGCAAACCTTGAGCATATTAGAAGGGACTCCTTTTGTCCCTAATCCAGCAAAGCATTTAACCATGTGCTAAAATGAAGCACGTAAAACATTTAAGCATGGACTACTTACTGAAGCAAAGCGTGTGAGTGGTTCGGTTGAAATAACGGGACTACTCACAAGTTAAGCACTTGTGAAGGTGCTTTGCTGGATTGGGGCATCTATTAACTTGGTGTCATCAAATCTCAAACTTTTTCCTGAGTATTGAAAAGAAAGGCTGGAAAGGAACAAGAGCATGTGGGATTTTTTCCTTATATGTACTATAGATCCATCATATGACAGTAAGGCCTTCTTATTCTGCACCTACCAATACTGGTTGACAGATACGGCTCAGCAACAGGAAAGTAGCCTAGTTATAACCAGAATTTGACTAATAAAGGAGTACAGAAAAGGCACCAGGAAAACTATGTATCTTGCATATAAAATGCTATTACTCTTACCTATTAGCTCATTTGGGGGGGAGTGTCTAAGAAAGCACCCCTGTAGCTTTTGTTTAGTCTTGAGAAGTTTCTATTTTAGCTTTTAGGGATGCAGTTTATAAATGTGTGCAGTGTACACACACAAAGAGGTGTAGATGGAAATCCAGCAGAGACACAAAGTCTACCCGAAAAAAGCAACAAGGAGTCCTGTGGCACCTTATAGACTAACAGACATATTGGAGCATAAACTTTTTGTGGGTGAATACCCACTTCGTCAGACGCAAAGTCTACCCAAAAGGTCCTATGGCCTGCAAGTGAATGAATACATGTTTGAAACTTGGCTCTGTGATAGAAACATGTAGTTTGGCTGTGGGCTGAAAAGAGGCCTCTTGTCGATCTATACGTGCTATAAAACGGTTAAGAGTTATGGGACATTAAATAGATTTTGGGGGGGTAAGGGTGTGTCTTTTCTTAAATAACCCACTATCTTGATAACATTGTTAAACTCCTGCCCACTATTAAACTGATCTGAACGGTCTAATCTTGCTTAGAGAAGGAATCAGAAGGAAAAGCTTAATGGTTAGACAAGTCAAAACGTTGCTCTCCAAAGCCGGTTGATGTTTAATGTTTAAACAAAATGCGCCTGATTCACTCTGCTGTTGCGGCTCAAGGTTTGGGGCTCCAGCAATAAATTCCGAGCTGCTCACAGTGTCCGTGACACTAGGGAATCTGCAGCCAGGGGTCCAGCCTCAAAAGAGAGGGAGTCAGGCTAACAGGGAGCCAGTTCAGGTCACCTAGAAAATGAACAGATTTAGCTACCCTTTCCCAGGGGTGACACAGGTCCCCCAGGCAGGGAAGTGAAATTGCACCCTTTTTGTGCCCATTGGGGTTTTTTCTGTAAATAGTAAAGGTCTGGATTTAAAATGGGATGGAAACTGATTTACAATCTGTGGGATGGATCAAACTTGCATTCTTTGTGTATCCAAAATTCCCCTTGTCATCCATGACAGCTTTTGCTGCCGAAGGGATGCCTGATGGGGCCTGCTGACCCTAGGGCACCAGTGTCACATATAATGTGTATGCTCAGCAAGGGAGCTCTGAATGGGTGGAAATTAGTATGTCTTTTTAATATTGCTGGCCCTTTATTATAGAATATCTATAAGCTGTGCTAGCAGGTTGCTGTGCAACTAAGGCAATGAGAAGGAACACTCTAATCGAGAAGAAAAGCAGTATGCAAAGTATCCATTCTGTAGCACATCTCCAAAAACTATTGGATTGTAACTTGTCTCTTTAAAACCAAGTCCTGCAGGTGCTACCGGGGAGACCTATTGTGTGTGTGCGACTCTTGTCTGATTACCTTTCGCCCACCTGAATTCCTCCTGTGGTTCCAAATGGAGGAGTTAGTCCTCACTTCCTGTTCCCAAGCAGTGGGGTAGTTGTTGCTGGCTCTAACTGTTCACTATGTTCTACTGTGCAGTGACTGTATTTCAGAGACTGGTGAAGCGATCACTGCGAAGAGCCCAGTTTTCAAAGCTGGCTGCCTGGCTCTGGGGCACCAGCTTTGCATTTTGGGTGCTAAAATCATGCTCTGGATGTGACTTTCCATCCATCAGCTCCAGCTGACGTCCACAGGAGCTGCGGGAGCTCAGCACCTTTGCTGCCTAACCGCTGATGTGAGCATTCGGCTGTGGAAATGAGAGCTCCAGCGTAGATGCCTATGTCTGAGAATTGAGCCTGTAGTCCACAAAGAGCTTTGGAATCTTTTAGGATGAAAAATGTTGCATAAATGCAAAAGACTATATTATTATTATTAATTATTAAAAGAGCGTATATCATGGCCCATTGTGGCTTTTTAGAGTGGTTTGGAAGAGTTGATGTAAATGGATTTTCAACCAAAAAGAGAAACTTCAATTTTTATGATTCTCCCCTCCCCCCCTTCCCTTTTTTTGAACATCTCCAGTTCTTATGTTGCAGGAGGCCAAATTGTTCTTGCTCATTTGTTGTTTTTGAAATCTCCTGTTTCTATTGACACTCTCTGTAATTAATCAATCATTCTTGCCAACTGCTTTCTGGAAACAGAATACGTACCCTTGAAAATGTATGGAATCTGCAAGGCTCTTTGCCTGTTAAGACACTTGCCAATTGAGCATTTACAGGAGTCTGAAAATCTACCCTCTCCAGCCTAGAGAAGTCTAACAAGCTACTTGACTGAATGGGGACCTTTGTGTCCTAACCCAACTGTTTGTTGCTGAACAGGGGGCTGTGGATTTGGTCTGACGCCTAAATCCACAAGGCCCAGACAAAGAGACACATGGCTAGTGTGATGCCGGGTTTATTTATACATAAATGGCTCCATGCTACAGCTGCAAGAAATGTACAAAGCAGTAATTCAAATTTCTTATTATGGCACCTAGTGTTAAATTACATACCCACTACCACTTTCTACATCCTGTTAATAACTATGGGTTACCACTAACAACACTAGATGCTTCAGACTTCAGTGTGATTAAGAAGCTATCTGTGATGAGGTGCTGATGTTGATGGAGAATCTAATATTTAATCTCACTAACTGGAAGAGACTATGAATAGTTATGTCAGTCTATTCAGGAATGATACTGAGGGCCAGCTGTGATAGTTACTGAGTTAGTCATAATGGTTTGCTGTTATTTTCAATGCAACCTTTCGGATGGTCTAAGAGGGGTTAGTTTAGATGTTGGGTGGGTTTCCACTGTATTAAATTAATGTGGGTTTCCACAGAGCAGACATTTCTCACTTCAGGATTTTTGGCATATTAGTCAAGTTACCCTGTTTCCTGTGCCATTAGTTGCAGTCTATATGCACCATATTAAAGGGCATAAAAGTGCCATGTTATACATAAAATGTGTTATGGAAAGTTACTTCATCTGTGAAGTAATGTGGCCTAGTTGTTACTGGACTGACTCTTATGGACTCCTGGAATTCTAGTTGTAGCTCTGTCACTGACTTACTGTGTGACCCTGGGAAGTCATTTAACCTCTCTGCCTCACTTTCTCCATCTGTGAAATGGGGGTAATACTTACTTATCTCACAAGGCTGATGTATAATTAAGATTTTTGAAAACCTAATATGAAAGGTGCTGTTGATGTGTAAAATAGTACCTAGCCATTTCAACATACATCTAAGATAAAATGCAGTGGTAATTAGTTTCAAATGGTAAATATCCATATTTGAATGGCAAACACTGAATTCTTGTTTTGATTTTAATCATTAGTGTAAAAGATTTGCACACTTTTAAAATTAGAGTGAGAGTGCCTTATGAGTTTTTATGATGGCTTCAGTAAAGTTGTTGTTTTTTGTGTTAACTTGTTTTGACATCTCAGCATATCCCCAGCAACTTGTTTTAAGTTATCACAGTGAAAATATGGTGGATGGCGGAAATTTGTAGGACTTATTGTACTGATACTTCTGCAGCGTATACGCAGTAACAATTGCCTTTATTGTCCATTGCACTGTCTTCCTCCCAGACATCCATAAACCGAGATGACGTTTTATGAAGGTCCAGTGACAGGAAACCTGGTCTCTGCCTGTCCATTGTTAGTGAGAGTCACACTCATGACCCAGAGCCAAGCTGCAAAGGGAGCATTACCGCTGTGAACTTGACGAGGAATTGGAGGTGTTTGCCTGACAATAGTAAGTGTTGAAATGTTAAATGTTATTCTTTGTGAATGAAATCCTGATGTGGCCAACAAGTCATGGTGGGGGAGCAGTCATTCCCTGGTGCACTCTTGGTTACAGGAATCCAGCTGACCTGGGGTCCGATCCTGTAAACAGTTTTGCACATGTTAACTAATCCAGTTTGCTGGATTAGGCACCAGGTCAGGATTTCACAGCCCAGCCCAGGACAATGTGCTGCTCCCCTGAACAAGAAGCAATGTGCATCCCCATCTGCTGGCTACTGTTTGCTGCTGGTGGCAGAATGATCCCAGTCCAACACCCACTGGGTTAAACCTTGTTACAAGTTGAGTTAAAACCTCATTGCAACTGATGTTTGATTGTACCCTTCACTTAAGATTTCAGCAAGAGAGAGGGCCCTTCCTAAAGCAAGACATAAGGGAGTCTGATGAGAAACTACCATGTGGATGGTGTGTTCCACTGGGTATTGTTCTGACTCTCTCTGTGTGTGTGTGTGTGTGTGTGTGTGTGTGTGTGTGTGTGTGTGTGTGTGTGTGTGTGTGTGTGTGTGTGTGTGTGTATAAAAAGTCTAGTGGGGATAGGGAAGGGGGCAGACAAGAAACAGAGACTCAAAAGCAGTAAGAAAGCAGCAGCCTGTAAGCACAGCGTGACCCTGGGAGAAGCCTAGAGGAAGATCCTGAGTCGGAAGTTCTGAGGGAAAGAAGCTTGGGCTGTAGGCAAAGAAGTTATCCCCTGGTTTTGGTTCCTCCTGCATTCAGAGAAGCGAGACTTTGTACTTTCCTTGTAAGCTAACAAGGTTGCATGAAAGAAAATACCAGACCCCCTCATCAATTTCTACTCCCAACTGGAACATCCCCAAGACCTTGAATTTTGATTAGCCGCTCAGGTCAAAAGGGTGTGTGTGTGTATATATAATATATATATAGGGCCAGATTCAAGGGCTCACTGCTCGTTAACATGACCATATAAAGGGGCCATAACAGCCTTCAGGGGAACTTCTCTAGTGCATGAACAGTATCGGCCCAGATAACACAACATAAATTAGCAGCAGGTAACTTATGTTGGGGGAATGTCCTCTGGAGCAGCCCAGAATTCAGGAAGCCCAAAGCATAAAGCAGAACTCAACCCTCAACAAAAGACAGAAGCCTCTCTCCAACACAGATCTAACCCACAGACCCATGCAGCCTGGAATCTTAAAATTTCTCTTGTTGTAAAGGGCATTATTTCGAGCACAATGAAAACCAATGAGTGGTTTTCATTGTGGGATTTTAAGTCTTCAGCACTTTACTTACTGGAATGAGATTCTGAACTAGGAACAAGCTGTGTTTGATTGCTAGAGCCTTTGCATCCATATATGTATGAATATTTACTTGTGATTCTCAATATATTTCTATTGCATCTGTGGAAGCAATGGTGTTTCCCTCCAGAGGCCAAAACTCACATCTTGAACTAGGGATGGAACGGACTCTCACTCCTGGCAACACCGCTTGGGAACTGACACTTCTGCACTCTGTACAGTGTGCTTTGTTTTGCTGCCTCTCCCTTGTTCTTAATAGCTAGAAAACCAAACCCAAATAAAAAATCATATGCTCAGAAGATCAAATCCATTCTGCAAAGCTGCCCATCACTTCATTGCCTATCCTGCTCGCTCAAATGTCTCTGCAATTGACAGTTCTAAACAATGCAGGGATGACATCCTCGAGTTGGAAAAATAAAGGATTGTTTGTGCTACATGTGGGGTGCACTTCTGTCAATAACTGAATAAACAATCAGAACAAACACTGTATGTTACTATATTATGATCAGTTCACAACCACCAATTGGTCTAAACACAAATTGGTGCCATGAACCAGGAACTGACTAGCAACTGCATATGAAACCATTTAAAAGTAGACTGGTTACCTTACTAAGTATGCCCTGAAAGGAGGATGAATTAGAGAGCTTAATAAGTATGTTCCATTTCTAATTTACTATTCTATCAATACCATGCACATGTAGCACATATCTGAGATTGGGATATATATAAATTTGCAGAATAAGACCTGTGTGTTTGTCTGGCTTAGAATTTAACACAAGAAACAAAGAATAGGCGAGACAGAGAAATGGAACTACTTTGTACATGAAGCACAGTCCTATATGGAAGGAATTTCTCTGAAGCATTACCAGGAGTTAAAGCCCATCAGTAAAGTAAGTGACATACCTTGACAAAGAGGGATCAGATGTTTTACATAGTAAACTTTCTGACCAGAGGCCCTGCACAAAGCCTATACAATGCTCAAGCCTTCAAAACAGGACTTTGATGGTGCATAGGCCTTGAGCTGGCCATCTGCTTAGAGTGAATTTCACCCTTTAAGATTTAGGGCTTTCTTTGTGTGAGTTAATGGTCAAAGTCCAGAATTCACAGCTATGTTCAGAACAACTGTGGCAGTTCCATGCATGGAGTAAGGGTAGTTTATGGCCCTTAGTGAGAATCTCTGAATTATTGGCCAAAAAAAGCTCAAAACAAAACACCTTATATGGATGCTGATGCTTATCTTTGAGCAGGCATGTTGTGAATGATCAAGGAGAACTCTGGAAACAATCCATAAAGGTTGCCTGACCTCCTGCCATGCTATTTTTGGAGAGCGTGCGCTGTTACTTCTGGCTTAACCACTATGGGAATTCAGGTAGTGGGATAGGCACAGGAAAGGATTTATTTTCTTTTTTTGCAAGTGCAAGTCAGCAGCAGCAAACTGAACTGTTGCAGAGGAAACTAGTGAAATCTGCGATATTCCCTGTAATGGCTGAATAATTCATAATCCCAGATGACATCCATTTGGTCAGTGACCAAGTGCACCACACAGGGAAGTTTCTAGTGCAGACATTTTTCAGAGTCTAGACTGACGCCATTTACTCTTCATATAATCGTATTTTGCCACAGTAAGAAAAATCAATATCTTTGCTGCTTTCACATGGATTTACACACATTTCAGCAACTTCAAACAGGTCATGTATGAAGTTAAAATCAGATAGAAAAGTCATGTACGTGAGATTCACAAACAAGTACATAATAATCCTTTAAAAAATATCAATGATAAATATGGATTCCCCTCGTCCTCTTAGGATACTGACAGTAAACTAGTTCCCTCAAAATTCCAACATATAACTATGCAGAGAAATAAACAAAACAAAGGATATTAGTGAGAAATGATGAAATACAAAACTTATTTCTAAATTATTAAGAAACACAAATGTCTGTATCTGAGCTGAGCTATATGGAATAGGAATTCTGTAGAGATGCTCACCTCAGGGCATATTTTCTTTTCAATGCACATGTGTGAGTTTCACTTATCCTACTGCATGTTACCAGATGTGTTTACCCGGAAGAAGAATGTACAGCCCTTAATATTTAAAAGGCAGTTAAAGGCTAAGTTGTCAGAACTGTTTAAAACAATTGGGCAAAATCTCACGAGTACTCCTACTGAAGGCAATGAGACTATCTGTGTGAGACCTTATCTACATACCAGCTTAACTATAATTTAATTATTTTAATTAACCCGATGTGGCCTGTGGGGGTGAAACCCTTGCCCCACTCAAGTCAATGGGAGTCTTGCCATTGACTTAGCTGGAGCTGGGACTTCACCCCCTGTGGTTTAAAAATGCTGTATATCAATTCAGCCTAATTTGGTAAGGAATTGTTCTGTAGCTAAATTGAAACACACCATATTTAAATTGGTTTCAGAATGTCCACATGTGTTTAGCACAATGGTCTATCAAATTGATTTTAGTTAATCAGAGCAACTTTGTGTGTAGACAAAATTTAAGTCAAATTAGATTGAAGTGAAGTAGGCATGTATTTTTTCAGAAATGTATTCCATAGCTATAGAAAAATATCCCTTTACATTACAACAGAGTGATATTTGGGTGTCAACACTTTGATAGTTGAATTACATTGCATAGCAGTAGTCCTTAGTTAACAACAAATGAACAGCAATAATTCAGTTTTATGCTTATCACCATCCTATGCAGGCAACTCTAAATTCCATCTTGTCCATCACAGAAACAGCTCACTTTAAATGTACAGCTCTTGATTATATTTTTAGGAGAGCAGTCACCCAAAATCAAGCCAAAAAGGCATATTGCCATTTTATTCTAAGTCAGGCTCCTCAAACATTAAAGATATTCTGGTACCATTAGTTGGAGGGAACTTCACCCCTGTGTAGAAGGCCAGCATGAAGCCTATGCATCACTTAAGTCCCATTTAAGTCTTCAAAGTAGGCCTTAAGTTTATGGCCCTTAGTGAGAATCTCTGAATTATTGGCCAAAAAAACCTCAAAACAAAACACCTTATATGGATGCTGATGCTTATCATTGAGCAGGCATGTTGTGAATGATCGAGGAGAACTCTGGAAACAATCCATAAAGGTTGCTTGACCTCCTCCCATCCTTTATAATTAGTTGATGATGAAGAGAATGTTACATTCCACTTTTGACATTACAAATGTCCTCTCAGTGACTGTGGAAGCAAATAGATTTAAAGATACAGGCCCAAACCCAAACCCTGTATCAAAGCATGTTTGAATTCTGAGATTTTTTTTTAAATCCCAGCTCTGCAAATTGGACTCTATAAATGGGCCAGAGCAAAAGCCTGTATCAAAACATCCCAACCCCCAGATCCAGATTTGATTTTTTTTTTCCAGTTTGGGCCCTTCTCTTGATAGAAAAGTTTGCACAAGCTCAGCTTGACGAAACACAGGGCTGAACGTGATGGAGACCATAGTAAAATGCCCTAAACTTGAAGTCTGCTAAATTAAAATGTTTGCTGGACACTAGAATTTCTTTCATCTCCTACTCTCTCTATACTTTATGAGCTCAACATAGTCACCAGAGATCAGGATTCACTGATGCACAAGTTGGAGCCTTGCCCTGCAAACCGTTTCTAAATTATTTTTTCTCACGAGTGTATCTAGACTGGTACATAGACGTTTTTAAATACACTTGATTTTTTTAATAAAAGAAATGTGCCAAAGTCTGTAAAAGACAAACAGAATCCAGGACAAAGAGACAGTAACAGAAGGAAGGAAGATTCAGGAAGGTAAGAATTTAAGTGGTTTTGTGTATAGCAGGGGTCGGCAACCTACGGCATGCGTGCCGATTTTTGATGGCACGTGGGGTGGGCTGAGCTGCTCAGCCCGCCGCCGCTCTGGGGTTCCCGCTGCTGGCCCCTTGCCAGCTGGGGTCCCACTGCCAGTCCCACTCAGCGCCAGCTGCTGGCCTGAGTGAAGGAACCCCAGGCTGGCAGTGGGCTGAGACCCCGGCTGGCAGGAGCCGGCGGTTGAAACCCCAGAGCGGGGGTGGGCGGAGACGCTCAGCCCACCCCCGAAACCCCAGAGCTGGGTGGGCTGACCCGCTCACCCCGCTACCGCTCTGGGGTTCCGGCTGCTGGCCCCTTGCCAGCCGGGGTCCTCACCGCAGCCCCACTCACCTTGCTTCCAGTTGGAGTTCCAGCGCAGGCCCCCTGCCAGACAGGGTCCAGGCTTCTGGCCCTGCTCAGCCCTACCAGCCACCAGCTCCACTCACCTCAACTGCCGATCTGGGGTTCCAGCCGCTGGCCTCCGGTTATCAACTGATCACTCAGAAGCCTGTGTGCAGCTTAAAGTATCCAAATACGGGCCACCAGACATTGGAAAACTCAGCAAGGAAAAGCAAGGGCAAGGATCACACTAAACTAATAAGATCTGCATTTTAACTTAATTTTAAATAAAGCTTCTAAAACATTTTGAAAACCTTGTTTACTTTACATATAACAGTAGTTTGGTTATATATTATAGACTTATAGAGAGACCGTCTAAAAAACGTTAAAATGTATTACCGGCACGCGAAGCCTTAAATTAGAGTGAATAAATGAAGACTCGGCACACCACTGCTGAAAGGTTGCCGACCCCTGGTGTATAGTATAAAAGAAAATAAAGACTAACGGTTGCAAAATCTGATATAAGATACACCATAGTTTTTTATTTCCAAAGCTCAGCTCTATATGATAGATCATAGCAGACAAAGGAAATGGAAGAGCAAATCTGGAAACGTTGGCATGTTTAGTCCACTCTGCAGAAGTGGATTCCAGAGTAGGCCCTTACAAAACATGATATTTTGCAGCCATTTGGAACTTAAAGCCTTTTACTTGGAAATCTCAGTCACATCCTATCCCACTGCATCATGTATACCATGGTAAAAATTATGTTGTGTCCAGAGAAGTGTTACACCTCATCAATATGTGCAGTGATCTGATGTGGCACAGTGTGTGGCCAAACTCAGCCTGCCATACAGTTAAAAAGAAAAGAAAAGAAAAAGGTATAAAAGAATGCCATTTACTGATTCAGACATCGTCTACACATCAAATCCAACTCTTGTTGAGTAATAGGTTACGATGACCCATCAAAAATGGGTATTTTCCTAGCACTGCTTAAGTCAGGATGTGTATTCCAATCCCTGCACATCTCTGCAACAGAGAAGACAGAAGGTCTTGGCACAACAGTCAGAGAGATGAGTTGGTAGGTCAGTTCCAGCTGGGCCCACCATGCTTTTCTGTATAGAAGTGCAGCATCCTTACCCGAATGATTTAAGTGCCAGGCCATGAATGCAATTTGCTTACATCATTTAAATACAGTTGTCTCCCTCTGAAGTCAATTCTAGATTTGTTAGGATGAAGTTACTTTCTTACCTAGCTAAACAATACAGATTCAGTAAATCAACATCCTACAAGGACAGGTGGTTTTAAACATCTATAGGATAGATACACCAGACTTTCTGACTTCACAGTGAGCTTATAACAGAAAAGAATCTGGATTTAACTTTTCAGAGGAACCAATAGGACGCAATGTGAGATGACGACTTTTTCTTGGCATGGTTTAACACCTATCTACAATTGTATTTATACTACCAATAAAAACAACAAGGAGTCTGGTGGCACCTTAAAGACTAACAGATGTATTACTACCAATAAAGCACCTTTCAGCTGCATTTGGCTTTACTTGTTGTTTTTCTTTTCTATAGCATGGTTTTTTTTGTTTCATTCCTCTTAAATACTTTTGATTATCAAAGTCCTATGAATCGTTGCATTTCTGATAAGTCTGTAAAGCATCCCTCTGGAAAGCTGTGTGGAATCCCCATGGATTTGGAATTCTGCATTCACGATTTCCATGGATCATCTTCTCACAGCGATACAGGAACAGAGTCTCTAGCAGTTGTAAAATAGGAAGCACTTTTATTTTCTGGCTTAAAACGACATGATTTCCTTCTTCACTTATTTTTAGGGCCTGTGAAAAGAAATGAAAAAATGGGGTGACGTTATACTATTTTGTGTCCCAGAGTCAGAAAAATATATTCATTGTCTGTCTTCTCTCTTATCATCTCTCACCTCTTCCTCCCTGCCTTTCCCACTGCCTCTTTCCTCCCCTTCCCAGTTAATATTTTCCTCTCTCCAGTGCCTGTCTATCACCAGTGCAGCTTGCTTCTGCTGCCCATTTACTAAAGCAGGGTGAAGTGCATTCCCCAAATACAGTATTCAATACATTTTTACTTCTTTCAGTTTTGCAAAGCACTCATGGGCTGGTCTTGCTGTTCGTATATCTTGTCAGTACTAGAATATATTCCAAGAATGTCAGAAGTGAACAGAAGACAGCCTATGCAGCATCCAGTGTTGTCTCTAGGTATTCCAGCTTCAAAATGAGTCACCCTAAGGTGAAACTCACCCCTGTGCAGTGGCCAGCAGAATGCCACTTAAATCCTCCTTAAACCTTATTATAAGAACATGTGCTGTTCTAGAGCACCGTATCTGGGTGGGATTTTCAAAAGTGCCTAAATGATATGAGCACAAGTGTCAGGCATTTTTGAAAATATTATCCTCTGTCTATCTCCTTAGAAGGCCTTGTCATCATAGTATCTGAGCACGTTGCAAACATTGACGCAGGTGTGTTCAACCAAACCATGCCGACCAGTTTTGAAGCTATACAAAGTCATGAATGGGTTTTAACATAGTGTAATGGCTCAAATCTGACAAAAAAATTGAATCCTAATATTGATGACATATTTGCAATTTGATCCCCTCCTCATCATTTTTCCAGCTCTACTATCGATTGTCCCATTGTAGAGGTGGTAGCTCTCTGTAGCACTATCTCTCCCAATGGTAAATTGGTAACATGAGGGAAGAGATTAAACAGAGAACAGTAGAAAGTTGAGAGGCACATCCAAGGGTTGGAGGGGATAGCGTTTCCATTTGACACCACCATATGTGGAAGATTGTCTTCCAAAAGCAGGAAGGAGGCAGATGCCACCAAAGCTGGAGATTTTGAAGGGACTCTGGAAACTTGGAATATCTGCTCCAGACACAGTCACATACCAGTTAAATGATAGGTGATAGGAGAGCATTTAAAATACTTTAAAACCAGATTGGCATTTCATTATAATGACCTATGATATTGGCGATGGAAAGTATGCATAGATTCCATTGACAATGTATAGAGAAATATTGTTTCCTTGTTTCTACTGGAGCAGAAATTGGAAATGAAAAGGATCTGTTTGCATTGGGTACACATCCATTTCACAGCAAACATATTTGCTGGATAAATTAAACAGGAAATAATAACCACACTCAGTACTTAGAGCACTCTCCGTCAGAGAATTTCAATGTGCATTACAAACCATAAGGGGCAAATCCTCTCCTTCTCTACAGCCATACGGGGAGAGGAGGCACAGAGTCCCAGATACAAAATTGCAGTATAGAGCTGAACTCCATTAAAGCTCCACTTGAGCCATTACCTAGCACAGGGGTTCTCAAACTGGGGGTCGGGACCCCTCAGAGGGTCGTGAGGTTATTACATGGGGGGGTTGTGAGCTGTCAGCCTCCACTCCAAACCTCGCTTTGCCTCCAGCATTTATAATGGTGTTAAATATATTTAAAAGTGTTTTTAATTTATTAGGGGAGGTCGCACTCAGAGGCTTGCTATATGAAAGAGGTGATCAGTACAAAAGTTTGAGAACCACTGACCTAGCAGAACTTGGTGGGGGATGCAGGGGCACTTGGAGGCAGAGGGACCAGGCTTTTGTGACTACATGGATCCACTGACTAGCCATTCTTGCCAGCACATGGGCTGAATGGACTGTGGACTGTTCCTCAGGCCTGAGACTGCAGTAATGTCTGTGGAGCTGTTCCTGAGAATTCTCCTAACTCCACAGGGTCAGACAAGGCCAAGCCTGTTTTCTTAGGCTTAGCACAATGAGGAACAGGGTGATTTGCCTTCGGTTGATTAAGTGGAATAGGTATGGTTAGTACCCCCCATTTTACAGAAGGAGAAACTGAGTCACAAAGAGGGTAAGTGGTGCACCCAAGGACCCACAACTAATCAATTTCAGAGCCAGGATTATGACCCCAGCCTCCTCGGTTTCAGTCTAATGCACTAACTACTAGATGGTGCTGCGATTCTCCAGTCTACACATATAGCCTCGCTGTCTTTCAATGAAGGTAGAAACTGATATTGTCTGAAAAATTTGGAATCGCACCTAAAGTCATGCAAAGTTCTCCAATTTGGGGGCTTTACTGTAAACACAAAATTCTCAAACTGGATTCCTAAATCTTGCAATGAGCCTCTACTAGCTTTTCAGCAGATCTGTGTTGATTTATGATTTTGGATGAAAACCATCTAGATAGTGGTGGGGTTTAGCCAATGTTTATTTGATTACTTAAATCAAAAACTCAAGAAAATAAGGGAAGGTTGGGGGAATGAACCCATTATTTTCCAGACTCAGAAGTCTGCCAGACATATAACAGGGCAAATAAAATCAAAACAAAAAGATTATGTCTTTACTATTTGTTTTTTATGAGGGCCAGGTTTTCAAAGAGTTTGTGTGCAATGGTGTGCTTAATTTGCACATGCATTGCCTTATTCTGCATGTAAATCAGAGAATAGTACATGCAAATACAGCTAAATAGGTGTTTGCACCTGCATCTTTCTGGTTGGTGTATGCAGCCAGGATAATTTCATGCATAAACTCTCTGACCAAGAATCGGCTAAGCTTAGCTCTAATTCTGTCAGTAGGGATACCTTTAAAATTAGTTTAAATTGGTTTTTAAAACTTAATTAAAGTATTAAATTTAGATCATAATTTAATGTAATTGAAAAAACTAGACTAAAGGGAGACAGCCCTTTGGGTCCGTCTCCTTTGATTTGTACTGATGTTCTCATAAACACTGAAGCTGAGAGACAGGACTAGATCCTCAGTTGGTGTGAACTGGAGCGATGCCAGTTAACCCCAGCTTAGAATCTGGTCCTGTGTAGATACCAGCATGAGACAGATGACTCTGCCACAGGTTGATGCACTGAGTGAAACCTGCACAGAATAGATATTAAAGAGAAGTTAGAGGCATGTTCCAGAGAAGACTGCCTCAGTCTGATTTTAACTCTGGTGAGTCTGCTCCGACAACTGACAGCATCAGTTTATCATTCCCTAAGGCTCCTTGGCTGGGGACTGACTGTCACAAGAAACAGGTCAGCGAATGAGAACATTTTCTTGTCTCTGCTCGCCCCTGCCTGCCTGACTGTGTCTCTACTGTATAAATGATTAAGGATTGTAGATGACCCAGTTGGAGGAGTGGAGGAAAGAAACTGACACACCCTCCCTCAGCACCACCAATAAATAAGTAAATTATTCAGACTACAGCCCAGCAGTTTTAGATTAAATCACAGAAAAAACTTCCTAACTGTAAGAACAGTAGGAGAATGGAACAGATGCTTAGGGAGGTCGTGGAAGCTCCTTCACTGGAGGTTTTCAAAAGGAGGCTGGAGCCATCTGTCTTGGATGGCTTAGACACAACAAATCCTGCATCTTGGCAGGAGGCTAAACTAGATAGCCCTTGTGGTCCCTTCTAGCCCTGTGGTTCTATGCTTTTATATCTGGAAGTGGATGTTGATCAGACTTTTTTAAAGCTTAGATATTTCTTTCCCTTCTTCCCCCTTCACTTCTGTTTTCCAGCCACAACTGGAATGAAAAGCACCAAATGCCACGATAAAGGGCAGTCCCAAACTATGTTTCACTATGTCCAAAAGTAGACTTGCTAGAAATATTAGGGCCCGTTCCTGTGAGCTTTCCAGTCTCTCCTGGGGTTCAGATAAACTGCTTGAATGTTTGGCTGCTTATCTGGAATGTATCCAGACCTTGGGCTTGATCCCCCACCCTTTGAAGTCAATGGAAAGACTACATTGGATCTTGAATCAAACTCCTTTTGAAGTGTGTCCGTCACTGAACCTGGAGATATAGCAGCCTCTAGCCATAAAGCCTGCCTAGTAATCTACTTACGAGTACCTGCCCGACATTTTCCTCACGACGGCAATGATGATTCCAGTAACGATTCCCACTGCTATTATGATTCCAACGATGATTCCAACCAGTGCAACTGTTGCCAGGCCATCTGAGTGGGGAAATGTATAGGATGTTAGCATGTTTTCCACGTAATCCATGTATAACTATGGGGCTGGATAGTAAGAGGTCCTAATACTTTGTAGTAAAATGGAATTATTTTTGTCACATTCGATTCCATGGGAATCTTCCCTGAATCCTGTGAACTGTAAATATGTCATTTAGGTTTAGAGAGACATGACAGGTCTGACTGGAACAAACTCTGTTGGTGATAATGCTTAATTTGTGCCGGGCTAAGCCCCGGCACCTCTACGCTTGGCAGTTCAGAGCCCCGGCACTTCCAGGCTTGCCGCATCAGTTATGAAAGTAAAAAAAAATTGCCTATTAAGCACTGGTCGGTGACACAAGGTTTTGAGCTTACACAGAGTTCTTCCTCAGCTCTGTATAGCTCAAAAGCTTGTCTCTTTCACCATCAGATGTTGGTCCAATAAAAGATTTTGCCTCACCCACCTTGTCTATCTCGTACCTTGGGACTAACACGGCTACAACAATACTGCAAACCACTTGAAAATATCAGAGAGTCCTGTGGCACCTTTAAGACTAACAGATGTATTGGAGCATAAGCTTTCGTGGGTGAATGCCCACTTCGTTGGATGCATGTCATGAAAATATGTCATTTAGGTTTAGCAGTTTCCTTGCTCACTTTCTTTGGGCCTGTTGGAGTCAAAGAGAGTTTGTCCGTTTACTTCAATGGGCTTTGAGACAGGCCCTTTAAAGCCTTTAAAAGTTCATAGCCATATATCATGTGGGATTTAAGTGCATCTACTCCTTTTATAACCAATTTTGTTACTTACCTTTCTCGTCTGTAGTCCCTGGCTCGCCACCCACTTCGTCTGGAAAGAAAGAACCAAAATAACTTTTTAATACGGTAACTGTTATGTCTTCATACCATGATGTCACACTGTAGGGGAGGTTATAAAAACTACAGCCCAACGGGTCTGAGAATGAAACCACTACAGGTGTGCAGTTTAATAGGGTGTTAATTGGGGAGTGAGTGTAAATAGAGAGCACACAGAGAGTGTAGAGTAAAAGGAGTTGTGAAGAGACTGAGCCTCACAGCTGAAATAAAGGCTGTGTCGACACGTAAAATGCGACAGCAGCACAGCTGCAGCTGTAGCGCTTCAGTGTAGATACTCCCTACAGCAGCGGTTCTCAACCTATTTATCATTGTGGGCCGCAGGTTGAGAACCACAGTGCCCCCCACCTAACACCCCCCACAAACCCCTATGCTCAGCACCCTCCGCCCAGAGATCCCGCCAAAGAGTGGGGCCAGGAGCGGAGAGCTAGGTGAGGGGCAGGGACCCGGATCCTGCTGCGTGGGGACCCCGACCCCCCACTGTGCGGGGTCAGGGGGCAGCCAGGACCCCGACCCCAGACCCTGCTGGGTGGGGCCGGGTGGCAGCCGGCTGCCCAGACCCCGGATCCCGCCGGGACCCCATTGCATGGGGCTGGGTGGCAGCCAGCTGCCCGGACCCCGGATCCCGCTAGGACCCCGTTGCATGGGGCCAGGTAGCAGCCGGCTGCCTGGACCCCGAGCCCTGCCATGCGGGTCCATGCGGCAGTCAGGAGCTGGCAGCCCAGAGCCTGCCCTGCAGCTGGGAGCCAGCAGCCCGGAGCCCGCCGCACAGCAGGGCAGCCGGGAGCCCGGAGCCTGCAGCCTGTAGCACACATCTGACCTGGGCTGCAGCTGTGTGCTAAATGGGCCGTGGATTGTGAACCGCTGCCCTAGAGTGACAGGAGGGATTTCTCCTGTCACTACAGTTAATCCACCTCCCCCAGAGGTGGTAACTAGGTTGACAGAAGAATTCTTCCATGTCTACACCGGGGTTAGGTCAGTTTAACTACGTTGCTCAGGGGTGTGGATTTTTCACCCCGGGTCGACCTAACTTGTCAGTGTAGGCCAGCCCAAAGACAAACCGACTAAAGAGATCTTGAACTGGTGTGAATCAGGATCAACACCATTGAGATCAATAGAGCTACACTGGTGTAAAACCACTGTAAATTAGATTTCACAGATCATCTTAACTCTGGCGTTTCCTAACTTTTGAGTGCTTGACTTTGCAGCCTTAATGTTCTTTTAACACAATTTTTTGTATAATAAATAATAGCAATATCTTAGCTAACCTAACTGCAGAGTGACACCTGCCTGGTTAAAATCAGGACAACAAACAGGCAGGGAAGTGATCAGTGTCCCAGATATTAAAACTAGTGTAGTTTCTTTGGTATATCATTTTATTTCCTACATTGGATCCTTAAGTGGGCTAGTCAAACTTGGACTGATTTGTTTGAGGCTTGAGCCCAGAGACATTAATCTTTCATTATTTGTTTTTGATTCTGCTCTAGATTTATGCCTAACCGGACAGGAAGGCAAGTTTGTTTTGGATGCCATGAGCTTGTCTGACCTGAACATATCTGTTACAGTATCTGCACTCCATGGGGCCAACTACCCCCCCCCCCGAGTTTGTACTGCACAGTGTGTTATTGGCTTGCAATCTGACAGTGCAGCAGTAGGATGCTTTATGACACAATGCCAATGTTTTAAGGAAAATGTGTCATTTTTAGGACGGCTTTGTTTGTGTTTTGACAGAAAAAGTAAGACACTGGGAAGGTATTTTTGCTCTTTGGCACAAACTGGGCACTGATGGCTAGGACAGCTCAGCACACCCATAATATTTTATGGCACTTAAAAATGCTTATAATAATGCACACACTTTTCCTTCTCACAATTCCTGAGTATTTACTCATTCCTCTTAGTTTTAACATGAAAGGTACCAATAAAAATAGGGTAGATCAGTGATAACTCTTTTGTGACTGTTCAAAGCCCATGCAGTTTCAGGGTATCATGCTGCAGTTAATTGGTGGGTCTCAGGCTGCACCTGATGAAAAAACAATTCTTTGGGTATTAAATTCTGAACAGCACTAATTTAGGGAAGGGTTCTCTGTTTTAGGTGACTGGTGAGATTGCCTATAAAGGGCTTGCAGCTGTTATGAGGCAGAATGGTTTGTGGTTAAGGCACTGGCTGGGGACGCAGGTAATCTAGGTTCTATTCCTGGTTCTGCCACTGATGTCCTGCATGACCTTGAGCAAGTCACTTTTCTCTATGCCTCAGTTTCCCCATCTGTAAAATGAAAATAATACTAGCTCCCTTGCAATGGGGTGTTGTGTATTCATTAATGTTAAGTAGATTTTAATTTGAAGACTGGAAGATTTTTAGTACAAAAGGTGTTCTGACCTAAATAATAGAAATTCTTTGTATATACTGTCTTGTACTTACTTGACTGATACCAAATTTTTTCCTTCTTTCGATAATTAAAAAAGTGGCTCTGTATATAAATAAAATGGTAGGAACTTGATATTGCATTGGCTTAACTAATGCATACACCTTTGAACTCCAGAAACTTGGGGCCAGATAATTTGGTCACCACATACTAATTCCAAGTAGTCACTGGCCTGCATCCACCCCATAATCTGCTACAATTTGGCATGAGTGACAGTCTCTACTTAATAAAGAACCAAGCCTAAACTAACAAGTGTGTTGCAGATTGGAACTGCAATGCATTGTCAAAGCTTGTGTGTGGGAAGTTTGTACAGAGGCTGTACAATCTCTTTCTCTAGCCAGTGTTATTAACTCCTTACTTGAGTAGCAACCAGTAGATGAAACACAATTGCTGCTTTCTTTCCTAGAGGAAAGTGATCTCAAATCACCCACACATAATTTAGAAAGTGAGTCTGAAACTCCCCCTGTAAAATTCAGAGTTGGTTACCATTGCTTCTGTTATTTAATAATGAACAAAGTCAAGAGATGCCCAGACTGGCAGCAGAGACAAAGAATCAGGTAAGGAGACAGAAGAACATACATTTTTAAACAAATGTGTTTGATCTTCTATCCAGGGATATGCAACTGCTGCAGCATAGAAAAGCAGAGAAAGAAACCAGCAACAAAAGACTGAAATTTTGTCTGAGGACTGTAATTAACTTAGGCCAGGTCTACACTACCGCGGTAGTTCGACAGCTGGCAATCGAACTTCCGTGTTCGATTTATCGCGTCTGGTCTGGACGCGCTAAATCGATCCCGGAAGCGCTCGCCGTCGACTGCGGTACTCCAGCTCGGCGAGAGGAGTACCGCGGAGTCGACGGGGAGCCTGCCTGCCGCGTGTGGACCGCGTCTGAACCGCGGTAAGTTCGAACTAAGGTATGTCGACTTCAGCTACGTTATTCACGTAGCTGAAGTTGCGTACCTTAGTTCGAATTTGGGGGTTAGTGTAGACCAGGCCTAAATGTCTTCTTATTTATCAACAGATAGAGCCAGTTCCAATGTCCAGGTAGAACAGTGAGTGACCTGGGGCAGCGACATCTCCAATAACTGCTTGTGTGAGTAACAGCCGTTTGGGAGGGGGAGGGTTGCAGGTACTTAGGAAAGCAGAGCCCAAGGCCAGGCTGTTCCAGACAACTGTATGAAATTTGCTTTGCAGGGATCTGTGGAACTATTTCACATTGCGGCTAGCCAAATGCCATCCCAGTTCCACTTTGACTTTCCATTTTGAAACAAACCTCATGTGCCAAAGCAAAGCTCAGTTGCAAGCACTAGAATTCATGGGGTTTCAGTGCAAAGCCATGAATGGGCCCAGCTTGGCTTTGACAGGTTCATGAACCTCAGTGAACATAACTTACACTCTAGTAAAACTAAAAATCACAAGTAAAGGCTTCTACCTTCAGAATTTTCAACAACATCCGGATCAGTAGAGTTCTCACTGTCTTCATTATCAGCGACCATACTTTCTGTGGTTATTAGCTCTTCTAAGGGGAGCAGGTCTCTTATGGTGTGCAGTCTGGTAGGCAACTGGGAGGAGTGAATGTAAAAAGAGAAAGAGAAAGACAAGGTAAGACCCAATCTCTTTAACATTTATATATAAAGGCAGAACTTTAATTTCCTCGCCTGCATAAAGTCCAATGTCTGGATTCTGAGGTCAGCTCTGCTCTTTTTGTTCTACTCCTGCAGCAAAGAGGGACTGAAAAGGTATCCTATTGTCCTAGTTTGAGGGAGTCCCCTGTGGGCATATAGAAAGCATAGCAGTCTCCTATGCCTGCAGATCCTCCTGTCTATGGCTTGATGGGGATGAAGTGTGACCATGCTGCAGTCCAGCAATCCCTAGGCTGCTCAAATCTACCCCAGGACTGGGTCAGAAGCAGCCACATGATCAGGGAGCCACAACCAGGTACCTTTTATCCCCAGCTCAAGATCAGTTGAGAATCAAGCCCTACGTTTCACAAAAAAGAAAAGTGTGTGAAACAAAGACAGAAAAGAAGCAGCCCTGTTTGGCTGTCGTGTGTTTTAGAAGTTTTCATAATAATAATATAAGTCTATATTTGACTGTCTGGATTTGCAGTGTGAAAAACACATGCTGAATTACTGATCAATAATAAGCTATGACCACCATGAAGGCCAGCTTTTAGGAACGCAGCTGTGGGGAAGTATTTCCAGTATCGAGGACAATATGCCAGTTCATCAGTTTCTAAAGGGAAAAATTAGATCATTGGGTTTTTGTTCATTGTCACTAATTCAACTTTACTGTAAAGGAACAACAGTTGATGCAACTGAAAGTTAGAACTGCTTGCCACAGCAATCACTAACAGCAAAACATTGTCAATGCAGAGGCAGGGAAAGGGGAGTTTTACCCAGTGTCGTAGAAATTTACACATTTGTTTGTCCATTGTGTTACATCAGTTCAACATCAGGGCAGCTCCACCGAAGCCAACGGAGGCACACCAGGGCAGAACTGGTATAAGACAGTGCATAGCAAGCCCTGAATATTCTGTGAAATTCAGCAAATGTTATAATTATTTTCAGCTTCATCTCCTGCCACCCAAAGTTTTGCAAAGCAAAAAACTGGTATTTGGCCACCCTTTATTTTTGGAACAAATCATCACTTATTGCCATAAAGCCACAAGCTCAAAATCTGACTGCTCAAAAGACAAAGCAAGAAGACAAGGAATACAGTGCCAGCTAGGTCTGAAGATCCTCAGTTCAAGAGACACCCACCAGAGTTGGCCTTTCTTCAACCTCTGAGTCATTTCTGTCTTTGAAATCGATGGATACTGTTTCATCTTCCAGTGCAACTGTGCTTGCTAAGGGAAACACAGAAAATGAGTTAGGGATTCAGTTGATGGTCACTTATTATGGCTAAATTGAACATTCTCCAAATTAAGTATATTCAACATGAGATAGTTTACCTCCACTGCCATATCTACCTATCGGTATATTGCTAATATACACATGTATATTAGCAATATACTTTGGTTTAACGTTGTGGCCTAAGTCTTTGGTTTGTATTGAGCATCCTGGCCAAGAAATCAGCTGTCCTTTATTTACAATGTTTAAATAGTTTTGGCCAGAGGTGCTGAGTCCACCAGGTACTGTAAACAGAACTCGTGATGAGAAGTAGGATTTTGCTTTTTAGAGAGGTCCCTGGATGCCAAAACAATACTCACCTGTGATTGACTTAAAGTAACAATGAACAGCTGCTCGGTTGTGCCATTGGAATTCATCTGATAGAGCACTGAACTGTGAAGAGGACTCTCAAAGGCATGTGTTTGGGAAGGTTTTGCACTTCCCCACTAAGGACAATACAAAGACAAGTCCCTAGAAGCAAGTTAAATCAGATATAGTTTAATTCTAAATTAGACTGGGTTTGCCTGTTACCACGACTGGCATTATTAAACACTTGATGGAGGGGCTCAATGTGCATCTGGTTTCTACACAAAATTTCTTCAAGTGCTGTGGAATGATCTATAAATTACTCACTGATTTCCATATCCAGTTCTTCTTTCCTTGAATACATACTGCACTGTATATATATTCCCCCAGTCTGGGCTGCAGTGCATTTATTAGAAATGTCTCTATCAAGAAATAATTTAATTAAGACAGTTGTCCTGACTAGTTCACTAAACCGCAATGGATCGCCGTAGCGATGATATTCAAACAATTTATCTATTTGTCACCGTATAGACTTCAAATCAACTTAACATCTGATTTTGTACAGAAAGCAAAATAATGGTCCAGGCCTATAAGATGCTGAGCATCCCCATCTCCTCTTGAAACTCTCAGCTCAAGGCTTCGAATACCAGCAATATTCAGAGTTTCAGGCCTTTCTGATGCAAAATGGTAGAGATCAAAGAGAAAAAATAGGTGAAATTCTGAGCCCCCAACGTTAGTAATGTCTTTGTAACTCTAGTTTTTCCCATAGTACTCATCATTTATTTCTAATGATTTTTGGAAGGGTAGGCAGTGTCAAAGCTTCAAATGTACAAAGTTTTAAGGCTTGAATTCAATGGGAGCTGTTGGTACTCACATCTCTGAAAACCACGCTACCTACTGAGGTACCAACGCCCTGATCCAGGAAAGCACTTAAGCATTTATGTATCTTTAAGCACACGAGGAGTCCCATTGAAATCAGTGGGACCTAAGTATGGATGTTGGTGCCATACTGGAAAAATGCAAGTTTTGGAACAGTTGGCCTTAGTTTTTTCTTACCAAGACATATGTAGTTTAATCAAAAGAGGTGCTTATGGAACACCACAGGTACGGTGTATACCCTGTACACCAGCTTGTGTGACAGGCCCAGATTTGACATAGGACTGATGTTGGATAAGTGCATTGACTGGAGAGGGCATGAAAAAAGAAAGGGATTGTGGCAGAGGAAAATACAGAGAATTGGTTCACCCCAAATTAACCTGACCAAGAGGCTCAAAAATCTGAAAACCATCCCTGTTAATAATCAGAGTATTCTGAACAATCAGTATCTGATTTTTTGCTTCCCTCATTGGGTAGTTTCTATTCCACAGTATTCCTGCAATATGTTTAATGAATAGAATTGTTTTATTCAGTACCTTTCATGTCCCAGTGTGATTTACAAAGTGGCAAGTGATATATTTGCAGTGCTTTGCATGTGAGCAAAGAGGGAAGCTATTCACAGGGCTTACCACGTAGTTTTAATATTTTATTTAGGGGGAAATTATTTGCCCCAATTATTATTGGATTATTTTAATAGCAGCCTCATGTCTTGTGTGCCTGACATAAGGGGGTTATTGCTTTATTCTCTCTCTCCCATGAAATGGTTTTATAGAACAGTTGATTTAATGTACACACTATTTTTTCTTTATTACATTGTATATGAATGTATAGTGCCTTGACAGCCATGAGGATTTATTCCAAGATTTTGAAATGTGAGAATCTAAAGTTAGGTTTCTAAGTCCATATTTAGGCACATATAGAAGTTTCTGTTTAGAAGCCCAAATATAGATTTAGGAGCCTAAATATAGGCCCACAGATTCTATTTAGGTGCCTGAATATGGATTTAGGACCCTACTGTTAGACACTCAGTTTGGAACACTTTGACCTAAATTCCTATATAAATGTCCAGAACAAGAACAGCAGGGAAGCAGCCATGCAAACTTCCTCTAGAGAGACAATTTAAAGGCCTTGATTTTCAGAAAGTGCAGAGGACCCATCTGCTGCAAATCAGGCCCCTTTCAGATGTTTCATTTTGCACACCTAAAATTTGAGGCAACTAAAATCACTAGTCACTTCTGAAAAATTGGATCTGAAAGATGGACTACTTCAGTCCTGATTGGTCTCTCTGCTCAGACAGTTCATATGTGCATGAATTGCAGTAGTTTTCCATGATGTCCACTGGGAAGTGGCTCAAGAGCACTGAAGCAATTTCACACAGACCCCAGTCAGCCATCAAGGGTAACAGCTTTCAGTCACTACCAGGGTGAATTTGAACTTGCATCTTACATATGAAAGACTGTATAGCCCATTATCCATCTCCTTACTTATCTCTTTATTCTAAATGGAAGTATTATTTACCTCCTGAGATCTATTTGCTGTTAATGAATGAAGGATTGCTTACTACTCGTTTCTGGTGAGCCAGGGTATTAAGGAGTAGTGTATATTATTATTTGTATTGTGGTAGCACCTCAACCAATCAAAGATCAGGGCTCCATTGCACTAGGCACTAGGGATGTAAAATGTTAACCGGTTAACTGGTAAGCATTAGTCTTACTGGTTAACTCGCCTTAACCGTTAACCCGTCGGCCGGCCGACCCCAGCAGCCCCGCGCTGGCTGGCCCGCTGACCCCAGTGGCCCCAGCCACGCTGCCTGGCCAGAGTGGCCGGAGCACTGCCGCCCAGCCGGAGCGGCCCTACCCACACCGCCCGACTGGAGCCGCCCCAGCCGCGCCGGATCAGTTAACCATTTAAACGAAATATTTTTAATCGCTTAAACAGTTAACTTTTTACCCGGTATTTACATCCCTACTAGGCATTGTATTCACATAACAAGAAAAGAGCTGGCCCAGTGATCTTATAATCTAATAATATCATTCTTGTGTCGGAAAATACGGTAAAAATCCTTTTTCTATCTAAATTATTTTTAAAAAATTGTGTTTGATGATTATTTTTCTCTTCTATTTTTGAAGACGTTCTAAAAGAGCAAATACTGATACATATTAAATGTTTCCCCGGAGCAGATCTAAACCATAAAGTATTTAATAAAGGCATTTCTCCAGATCTGAAATGGCTACCGAACATCAAATATTTAAAAAGAAAAATCCAGTTACTGAACAGAAAAAGTCTAAATGCAGATACAGAATAAAATACTTTGTCTTCCGCCCTCTTTGGGTTTACAAAGTAATGCCTTTACATTACAATATTTGGATTAGGATGCTGTATATACTGTGTATAAACCGAGAAACATCTGCTTGAGAGTTCAACAACGCAACTTGTGAGGATCAGTTAAAGTTATAATCCCAGTCCCAACTGAAAAAACATCCCTTATACACTGGTCATAGAATAAGCACAGATGGAGAAAACCAATGAATGGAGGAAAACCCCACATGGGAAGTGAAAGAAGTTCACTACATGCATAACAAGAACCCCATTCAAGGAAATTAATTACTCTGTTAGCAGTGCAACGGCTTTCAGCCCTTAAGAATTACTTGATACCATGGGCGCCGAAAGGAAACAATGCAGCAGAACAAGTAGAGCATTAGTGAGCTTCACAAAGAGAGACATAAGGGGCAGTGAAATAATCCAATTTTGTATGCCAAAGGTAGTGTAGGAAATCTGTCTTTGTCTGTATGTTTGCATTAGTTATTTATATAGTGCGCAGCCTGAAAGAGCTCCATCTCTTTATCTTAGATTAGATTAGATAAAGAGGTGACTTGATCATGGTATATAAGTACCTTTATGGAGAGAAAATATCAAGTACTAAAGGGCTTATGAACAAGAACCAATCCCTGAAAGCTGAAGACAGATTAATTCAAATTAGAAATAAAACATAATTTTATAACAGTGAATGTGATTAACCATTGAAACAAACTACAAACAAAGGGAAGTGGTGGATTCTCCGTGTCTTGATGTCTTCAAATCCAGGCTAGATGCCTTTCTGGCAGATAATCAAACATTAGGCTCAGTACATTGGAAGTTGGGTGAAATCCTGTGGCCTGTGTTATAAGGGAATCAGATTAGATGATCTAATGGTTTCTTCTGGCCTTAAAATCTATTATTCATTTTTGGGTTTCAATTGCAAGTGAAAAGGGTTTGTAAACTCTCATTAGTTCTCTGACCCCAAAAACCAGAGGTTTACAAAACTTCATACTCTGTTAGGTTTGTCAACCCTAATTCTCAATACACTGTGACCAATGTAGTTAAATGCATTTCCCACACGTATACTATTGTACACAAGGAATGAACTCCATCTGAGGCATGGTCTACACCACAACTGGTGGTTGTTAGTAGCATAACTCAAGTCGACGTAGCTTAGATCTACTTACTGCGGGGTCCTCACTTCACTATGTCAACGGAGTACAGAAATCGATGGGACATCACTCTCCCATTGATTGAGCGTGTCTTCACTAGACCCGCTAAATCGATGCCACTGTATCGATTGCAGCAGTGCCGATTTAGCTCCGTAGTGAAGACAAGCCCTGAGTCAGCAAAGACCAAGCCTGGAATCCCAGCCCCACTGATGTCAATGAGAATTTTTTCATTGTCTACTATGGGGCCAGGATTTTATCACAAGAGTCATACTGGAGAAAACTTACGTAACTGGGGCAGTCCAGTATTTATGAGCACCTCTCCAGTAATAAAAGCAGTGTAGAAGGCCCAGTGCTTGCAAGTGCTCTTACAGTAATAAACCAGCATGTGTAGTCTGACGAACAAGTAATCTTTTGATTACAAACCAATGTGAACACACAGGAGAGGAAAAAATGTGACTCTGATTTCACCTTCAAGCTTTTCAAAGTTTAAAATATTATTTGAACAAATCTGGGGGGAAACTGTCTTCACTGGGAGTGAAATTCACCCCATGCAAGTGTTCAGCACAAAGCCCATTCATCCCTTAAGTCTTCAAAAGGGGGCTTAATTGGGACTTAAGTAGTGCATGGGCTTGGTCCATTACTGACTGTGTGTACAGATTTAAATTTCACCCAAGCTGATCCAGATTTTAGGGGGAACCACCGCAGAAAGCAGCAGTTCAGTTCGACATACGTTTCTGTTATTATTTCTGAGCAGTTTGTAAACATAAACATTCCCCTTTGGAACCATGACTCCCTCCTACCACTGCCTCATCTCTTGTCATTGTTATTTCAGTTGTCGATTGGTGCAGATGTGGATTAATCAGTGCATTGTGCATTGCCAAATTCTAACGGGGTGCATTCCAGTTCACAGCCCCCAACTGCTATTGGGTTGCAACGTCTCACACCACAACAAGACACAATGCCTTTGAAAGCTCAGTATTGCTTTGAAAATATTTCAAATGCTTAGACATCCCATGGCCCACATCTGAAAAGATGAGCTCATGGCTCACTGTTTATCATGGTGTGACAACCTCCTGGAAAAGCCTCTTATGATTACTTTCAAAGTAGGCCTGTTGTGTAGGTCAACAGAATGAGCAGGAGTTGCATGACAGTTGTCAGTTAGCATGTCTATCAGGTATCTCCAAGAAAAACAAAGAAGCTTTAGAAGACAGAAGATACCAAAACCACCTTTTGACTTTCCCTGCAGCCTGAGTGAATGAGACCCCTGTGTGCAAAGCCAACACACAGCCTGTGCCCCACCTCAGCCCTCAAAATAGGGTTTAAGTAGGATATAAATGGTGAGTAGACTTTGGGCTGCCCCGCTTCATATGGTGAGTTTCACTCCCTGTGAGTAATGGGAATATTTAGTAAAAGCAGTTAAAGAATCCACCTTAACAAAAATTTGAAGAGGCTTTTCAATGTTTTTTTCTCTGTCCAAGTACAGAATATACAATCTGAAAAGAAGCATTCTGTAGTGTAAAGGTTTTTTGCGTGTGCGTAGCATGGATTTATTCACATCATATGCTGACATAATAAAACACGAGACTGTGTATGACCAACTATATATAAAGGAGAATACACTCCTTTCAAACAATTTACCTGGGTCACTCAGAAAACAGTCAGTGGGTCACTGCACCTTAGAATTCAAGTTACTTTATTCACATTCCTTAATTGAAATCGGCAGTCATTACCTAGTGACGAACTCTCAGGATTTAAAAACAGAGCATTTGTCAGGGTCAAAGCAACTTGAATTTTAAATGTAATTGAACCAGTGAGTGTGCCTCAGATGCCAACACTGATTGACCCAGGTATGGTGGGTTGTTTCAAAGTCTGGGGGCCAAATTCAAACCTAACAGAAATGGGTACAACTCCCTTGATTTCAATCCAAGTTGCACCTGCTTATATAGAGTCTGTATATGGACCTGTAGATGTATCGGGTGCAGAGCCCTGAGATTTCAGATTAAGGTCAATGCATGTGTTTATATGAATGTTCCTTTTCCGATCAGAAACCCACTGTCAGTTTTGGTAGGAGATACCAGAAGCAGATTTTTGTCTTATAATGGACATGGTATTCTATTCACCAGAAGAAGTAAAGGCTTGGTACCTACAAAGAACTAGACAGGTGACGGTGTTTCACTGACTTCCCCACACAATTTCCATTGATATCGCTATTTTGCAGCAGCTGTACTCAGGTGTTGCCAAAGTACCATGCTTGGATTAAAAGCTGATCATAACTGTACATTTCTTAGGGATGGTCTCATATATAGCATGTCATGCCTTTCCCATTACAGAGGTAGTAGACTGGAGGTAGTTAACATATCAGCCAGCAGTACTGCTATCTACACCATCTTTAATGTAATTACTCCATTTTGAGTAATGTCCCAAATCTATATTCGTAAAGTTAAAGGGTTGATATAAATTACTGAAGCCCTATGAAATAATGCTGTCTGTGGGAACCCCCCTCCTCCTCTAGTATCTGGGAACTGATCCACCATATACGAATATCTTCTATACCTACTCTATGTTGTAATGTAAAGTAACATGTGCATTCACCATGTCAAGTCCTATCAAGCTTCCATACGTCACATCAGGAAACAATGGGAGGTGCTGTCCACACTGCATCACACAGTGTATAGATTTTCATGAAAGCCAAGGGACAGCCATCTACACATGCTACCCTAAGCTTGGAGGAAACCTGGCTTCTTTCCATCCCCAAAGTAATTGCTACCTATTGGATACAAACTAGTACAAGATTGATTAGGAACAAGTGGAGGGAAAATAGGAGCTTTTGAAGAACATTATTTTCAAGTAGAGCTATGCAAAACTCACCAGTTTCTTTTATTTTGGTTTTGGTGGCATTTCACAACCTCTAGGTTTAGCTCTGGATGCAAACTGGTCACCTGCTTCACAACTTCCATGGTCTTGAACTTCACTCCACACATAAAGTTCTTGTTAATATTCAAAAGACTGTAACTTTTAGATTCCTGAAAAATCCTATTTACGAAACTGGTGGAAGTGGAAAAACTGGCAGATTATCCCATTAGTTGCTGAGTCATATGTTGCTGAAGCTAAACTACCCTGGTTTTTGCTTCTGGAAGGAAAGACGTTATGGTCAATAAAAATTTCTTTTGAAAAAATATTGCGGGATACAACTGTGGCATTCTCAGCCAAATATAGCAGCAAAGAAACCTGTACATGATTCCAAGATGGGAAGCACTATATTCACCATGCCACTCTCCAAAATGTTGCTTGGATAGTTTTGCCAAAGGTCTGGGGCCAGCTTCTGCTCTTTGTTATGTGCATAGAACTAAAGCCAGAGTTAGGCCTTGCAATTCTATTTAGCGCTTTGTACATTTAATTTAAAGGAGCAGCGCTGGCATGTCGCTTCTTGTATTAAAATGGTTATTGCAAGATATAATAAGTTTTATGAATGTACATATTCATTTTTAGCTTAGGCTATGTCATTGTGTGGCATGAAAATTATGCTATTAAGGAAGAGGAAACACCTTTCCACTTAACGGAGCTGTTTAAGAACTGGGCTGTACTAGAAAATTTAGTGCCGCATTTGTTCTACAATATGGCTAATGTCGTCCTTACTGCTCATCATGCTTCCGGTAGGGCCAAATTCTCTGCTGGCTTAGTCATCTCCATTATGACATCAGACAAATTTGGTGCTTAGGGTTTATTCTCAGATTTTAGGAGCAAAGTCACTTCTTATTTAAAATGTTCTTTACCAGAGGGCTAAGTCTGGGAGGCATCGAAGATGGAAGTTTGAGAGAAGCCACCACCAATAATGTGGGATCAGAAAGTTAGACCAAGGAAAATCTATTTGTGTCTAATAATACCCCCAGTGGTGCCATGGTGAAATCTTCATATAGGCCAATGAGATACCCACTATTATGGGCTAACTGAGTGCTTGTTTCAATCGGAGCCAAACCACCAGTTCTTCATCTTGTCATGTTATAATTAAATATTATGTGGTAGCCTACTTTGCAGACAATGCAGTTTATGAATGCTACCACAGATTTAGTTCATGCTGAAAAAATGGAACTTTCAATTTGATTAACTGTATCCAAACCTCAAAAGAAGTATTAGGTAAGTACTTGGAAGGGAGACTTCCTGAGCACCTATGGCTGTTAAAGACCCTATGGCATTGTTTGTAACAATGGGTGTATTAACCTAAGTGTCCAGACCAAATTCCACCTGGAGTAACTACATTCTCCATGCTGAAATTCCCCTTTGGAGACAGCGTTCTTCACTTCTTGCCGTAAACTATTGCGTTCAGAGTGTTAATGTGTGTAATATGCAGCTCATTCATTCTACTCCAGAGACGATTGCCATTTGGTAGTGAGCAAAGTGATCCCTATATATCCTTTACTTAGCACAGATCTAACCCCCATGAGTCTGAGATTCAAATCCCTGGGTATGGACCCACTTTTGCCCCTTATTGTTTGAGTTCTGAATCTGCAACTAGGAAATGACTTTTTAAAAATGAAGCTGTAGTTCTCACTTACACACATGACTCCAGCAGCTCAGGCTTTAACAAAAATATAAAATATCATGAAACTCAGAGTAAAATCCTGCGAGGGGCAACAGTGGACTATTTGGAAGCATTGCGTGGCTATTTTCAGAGTGCTGTTGGCTCTTTTTTCTTATGGTAGTTTGCAACTGAAAATCATGGCATGACATGTGGCTGTGCAGTGACATTTTGAAAGGTGCTGCCCTGATTTTGTTTTTGTTATTTAGGAAGAGGCAGTCTGTGTCAATTAAACCCTGGAGTGCCTGATGCTGGTGCCCAATACGTGCCCTGACATATGGACTTGGGGTCTGGTTTTTTTGGCACTGAAGGCAGGTGAATGGGAGAACACTGTGAACCTAAGAAAGCATCTTCCTGTTGAAAGCAAGCTCCTGGTGCATAGTTCGGGATCCAGTTGGGGCCTGATTTATGTTGCAACGTGCTTTGTCGTCCAGCCGCTCCATGTGGTTCATGCTGCATGACAACATTTTGCTGAACTGTCAGAAACATTTCCTGTGGCTGGTGTATCTGGCCGCCACACCCTGCAGCAGATGGTTTCTGTTGCCTTGACTGGTCTAGCCAGAGGAAAAAGGCTGGCACTTTTCCATCTCTGAGTCTGATCCTGCACGGCCAGCTAGCAAAGAAACAGCTGATTCTAAATAAATCCTCTGAGCTTTCCAATACTGCACTTAACTTTGCTCATATAAAGGATGCCTGCAAAATTAAGTAATATTCTAACTGGGGCAGATGCAAGGGGAAATGACTAGAGTTCTGGAGAACTGTTGTCATGTAAATGACCAGTAGCCATGAATATGAGGCAAAGCCAAGGGAGGGAAAGTGACTCTTTACTATTCAGAGATTACAGCTTTTTTTATTTTGCAGCAGAAAACCAGCCATAGAACCAAAGATGTCAGGAGAAAGACCAATAGCGTTGACTAGTTCACCACCTGCCATTGCAGGATAGTTCTTTACAATATACTCCTTATAGAGTTAGAGCTGGAAAAAGACCTCTCGAGTCATCTGGGCTTTACACCTTCAGTTATGCTGTCTCCTGAGTCTTCCATGTTGGTCCATTAAATCCTCTACCTTCAGTACTGCAGTCCCATGAATGCAGCATCTGACCTAGCATCTATTGATGCCTGATGACTGTAGCATTTAGCTAAGCCACTACTGTTGCTGTCCCACAATTGCAATAGCTGCCCCATCTGCAGGCCTAGTAGATTGTGAATATCTCAGCCTCCAGAGGAGCCAGGAAACACAGCTTTCTGCGGCTTAAGCAGTTCACCAAGACTGCAGATATCAAGTTCCAGATTGGGTGTGAATCTGTCTTGTATCAGCCTGGCATCTGAAACTACAGTACAATAACGCACTGCACTCATCCATGCACTATGGGAGTGCAGAGTGCAGCGCTGAGATAGTCCCAGGGATCCGAATTTGACAAGTACATAAGCAAACAGTACAAACTCAAGTGGTGGGTCAGCTTCTCGTACAATGCGTGCAGCACGCTGCTCATCTCATAGCAGAAGGTAGGCTGAATCTATGTACAATTCAAGCAGAATAAAGAATATGAAAAATGAGTAAACAATGGCTAGGAAGAATCATTGGTATCACAATAAAAGAAGTCTTTCCTGGAACTGCGTCCTTCCCAAATATCCGATTCAGCAAAGCACTGAAACACACATGCTTAATTTTAAGCACATGCATAAGTGCTTTGCTGAATCAGCCTCTTAATGTCCATATTTATTGGTTTCTCTGAACATATGCTCAACACTAGAAATTTGAAACTGTTTGGACTTGAATTTGGCTTTCACAAAGATTTATTACTATTCATGATGTACCTCTCCAGGTAGTCAGCAAGACACACCCATGTAGACACATAGTAGCTGGATGGGTTTTGTAATTATGAAGGCCCTTCTGGAAAGCATTCAGCATGACATCTACCCCCTGCAGAGGGTTAGCTCAAGGCCTTTTGAAGTCCTCATAAGACGGTATAAGTGGGACAGAAGTGGCAGATAGGCTCTTTTGCCCTCAGAAAGTCTTTCAAATGTAATTTCTGGTGGATGTTACAGAGTTTGTTAGCAACAGGAAGCTTCTCCGGGTATTTGTGAGATGAAAAAGTATAAGGCAATAGAAAACAATGCCAGCATGAGTGTGGTTCCATTACTGCTGTCCCCTCTGAGGCCCTGTGGCCAGACGTCTGAGGCATTGTGTTCGAAATAAATTGTAAATGTTTGTTACTGGTTTTCTCATTTGTTTCCTGTTTGGGAGACCTTCCCCCCACCTCTTTCTTCCCAACCCTTCATCTCATTGAGAAACACTGGGTACCAAGCTGTGCCCCAAACAGTTGTGAGAGCTCTGCTGCTGCATTAATTGTGTGTGTGTGTGTGTGTGTGTGTGTGTGTGTGTGTGTGTGTGAGAGAGAGAGAGAGAGATTTCTGTGGTGTATGAGGATGTGGCTTCAGGCTTGCTTAAAACAATGTCTGGAGGAGGAAGTACGCTGAGGTGGAGTCCAGCAGCCTGTTTGCTCTGGACTTAGGCTAGGTCTACACTAAGGGGGGGGGGTCGATTTAAGATACGCAAATTCAGCTACGGGAATAGCGTAGCTGAATTCGGTGTATCTGATCCAACTTACCCCGCTGTGAGGACGGTGGCAAATCGACCGCCGCGGCTCCCCCGTTGACGGCGCTTACTCCTACCTGGGCTGGTGGAGTACACGCGTCGATTCAGGGATCGATTATCGCGTCCTGACGAGACGCGATAAATCGATCCCCGAGAGATCGATTTCTACCCGCCGATCCGGGCAGGTAGTGAAGACAAGCCCTACGCTTTCTGTAATTGTTTATAATGATCTGTGACTGTACTTTTTGTCTCTGATACACAGCCGTGGTGCCAGCCAGTGGTTTATCTTTGCTGGTAAATTATTAGGGCCAGATTCTCAGCTGGTGTAAGTCCATGGATCCAGTGGAGCTATGCTGTTTTACACCAGCTCAGGATCTAGCCTTTGTGTCCAGCTTTCACGATGCACTTTCAGCAAATGAAAGAACTGCTGTGATCTTTAAACGGGAAGATTTTCTTTACCAGTGAGGTTACACAGACTCAAGGACTTAATTTTCATTTTCTTTTAACTAACTTGGAGAACTTGATTGGAGAACAAAGCAAACAATGTCCATTCTCTGCAATGAGGGCTGATATCCCCTGGAAGACTATTTCTTAACCGATTTGGGAATTTCCCCCCCTGATACTAAGATAGACACAAAGGCCAAAGGAAAAGTTCACATAGCTCTTTGTTCATTGTGGGCCATGTTGTAGATTAAGAGTACGTTTACACTTGACATTCTCACGCAAGCTCGCTGCAAGCAGAGTGTAGCTGCACTGTGTGAGCAGTGGGAGCGGTTAGCCATGCCAAGTATGTACCTGTTCAAGATGCTAGGTATGTACTCAGGGCAGCTAACTCCTCCCGCCACTTGCGCTGCCACAGCTTCCCTCTCTCAAGCTAGCACATTTATGTCTCTTCACGCTGGAATTTACACTTCCATCTTGAAATGCAGACACACCCTAGCATCCATGGGCTGAGAATGTTTCTGTAGTATTGGCTGTTCCCATAGGATTCACAGATTTTCCTCACAAAACTATTTGTACCTTTGCTGATGTTCCCCATTGGTCGATCTGCACTGGCTGATGTCTTTAAATCATATGTTTTAAAGGCTTGTTGGCTCACAAGTGCCCCAGATGCTTTGTGCACATCTGGGTTTGGCTAAGACTCAGAGACTTGGAAGTAGCTGATACTGCCAACCTGCTTCGATGGTAGAGTGGTTCATATGGAATACCAGTATAGGAGGGGAATATTGCCAGGAGCAGAAGAGGTCTTGGGTTGGGTATATGAGGCACTAAGTAGTTTGGGGGAAGATCATATAAGAATCTTTCTAAAACTTTGTCCCAAACTCAAACCGAACCTGCCCTTCCAGATTCTGTCTAGGTCCAGAAATGGAAAGGCCAAAATGCCACTAAGAGATAATGCCAGGTTTATTTCTAGTGTAAGCGGAAGCAAGAAGTACCAGAAATCTTACAAGGAAAGTCCCTTTCCACAAAATCTCCTGCCAGTTTTGCAGGCACAGAGGTTGAGATAATTTAGGTCAGAATAATTATGTTTAGACACAACTCTGCCTAACACAGTGCAAAAAAAATCAACTTAGTTTCTATTGGCCAAGGAAATTGTATTAGTCCTGTGGGATTTGTTTATCCATAATCACTAATGGGTACAAGTTAAATGACACAGTGGTACAAATGCCCATCTGAGTCTTGTTTATACTACACCAGACACAGATTCAACCAATGTTGGTGCTGCACCCACATGGAATTGTATGTCTCAAAAATTTTAACCCAAAATAGACGACAGATTAGACTATTAAAGAGCTCCCCAGTCTATAGCACGGTTCTGTAAACCAACTTCTAACAGAGGTCACCAGAGTTCAGCTCTATCCAAGCTGCCCAGGAAAACCATGTTAGCACTTTGCCAGCAAGAACTGTGTTCAAACATGTTTATGGCTAACACAGTTTGAACTGTAGTGTTGTGACTCATTCAGTGGAGATGGGCACAACACCCACTCTGTCGCAGCCACACTCCTTGCGTCAGCGCTCAGGGAAAGTAAGGGTTTTTTCCTTTCTTAAACAACTAAAAAAGCCCTCTTTCAGCTGCAGTTCTGACATCCCCAAAACTGGTTACAGTAATTACAGATAGCAATTACATATCTGCCTGCTTCATTTTTCACAGCTGGATATTCTGGTGCATTTAAAATTGGACAGCAGCGCTGGGCGGATTCACCATTTCTCTGCTGCTTGGGTAGTCATTTATACCGGTGAAAAGTAAGTACAAAAACCAATGTAAAATGATGCTAAAGCAGAAAAATACTGTTTGACACTTTGCACCGATGTATACGAGGAGGTGCAGGGTAATGGGGATTTGAGCCAAATGTGCTTATCTTGGGGAACACAAAATGGAATAGGCAAACGTTTTCAAACGTATCCACTGACTTTGGGTGGCTGTAAAGTTTGGGAGCCCAACTCAAGACACCTTGAGCCTGATTTTCGGAGGTGCTGGGCACCTGCAGTTCCAGTGACAGTCAGTGGGCTAGGTCTGCAGCTGACATAGCTCCACAGATTCCAACAGAACTGTGCTGATTTAGCTGAGGATCTGGTCCAATATCTTAAGTAGCTTCCCAAAAGCAAAAGCTTGCAAAATAATTTTCTGCTTTTGAAAATTCTGGGCATGATTAACACATTTTATCCTGTCATGCAGAATTCTGTTGGCAAAAGCCCGCTATATTACACCACTGCAACCCCATTGATGTTAATTGCCTATTGGCCAGATTCTGATATCTTGATTTATATTGAATAGCACATTACTCAGTTTCAATGTGACTCATCATGGACTAAAGGTACTATTTAGTGTAAGCGGATCAGATCTACCCCTATACATTTTAGCTGGATAAAAAAATCCAAGAACTCTAAGAATGCAGAGTATTTCATGCTTCTAATACCTAACATTCAAAAGACATAGTTTGCAAAATGTACTCCCCCTGAGCAGGCACAGAGCACATTTCAGAGTCGAGTTACATTTGCTTAGAACCTGTCTTAATAATTTTTGCCATTTCATAAATTTCCTTAAGAACTGTCACAATACTTGTTTAAATGGAAATACAGTCAAACATGCTTATAGTGAAGTCAGCATTAGCAAAGCCCCTTTGAAAGTGAAGGAGTGTGAAAGTCCTCCATTGCTACAATGCACCAAACTATACAGTGCAATCTGCTTGCAAATAATTTGTTCTTTGAATAAAAATCACTTTGGTATCAAAGGTTCCATTGTTTAATTTCAGTTACACGAAATCATTGCTGACAGTATCTTCTTGCACACAGTACATGGTAAAACTGGAGACATTTTCAAGGGCTGTTGATGTAATGCTTTCACTGAGTGCTTATAATAGTTCCCACTGCCTTGCATTCCTGTGTAAAAGGCAACATGCACAAAAACTGGTTTTGAACACTCAATAAACTTTACCAGTTTGAAAACTTGGACGTGTCTCTCTCATGTTAGACACTCACTCAACAGTGGCTTTAAGAATTCAAAAGGGAGGGCTTAATAAACAACACAGACCTGTCCCGCTGCAAATGAATAAGAACACACAATCTGTGTTAATTACAACAAATCATTGGAAATAATTTCATCATAGGATTCTTCTTACCTTCTTCAGCAAATGCCCTGAAGGGCATGCTCCCTAGGAGGAAGATGAGGAGTTGAGTTTGAATAAACATCTTTGGTAGTTCTGTTAGAGGATAGGTTTCCAATCCTGGGATCAAACTACTCCAAATTCTGATTATTTTAGAAACAGCATGGGGGAAAGTTGAAATCACAAGCAGAAATCACTGTGGAAAAACTTTGGGGTTCCAAATATTCCTTTCACTGCAGTAGCTAGAGGGGTAGGTTTTCCCAGAGTGATAACTATATAGCTAAAGAAAAGTAACTGAGAATGGAGTCAGCATTTTTTGTTAACTCAGGGGTGGGAGGCTATCTAAGGTGGTCTTGAAAAAAAGAGTCAGGCCCGCCCTCTGCACTCTGTTTGGCCAGCACTAAAATTATGATCTCAGGCCAGGTTTAAAGTTACAAAATCCGCATAGGATTTTTAGAAGATGCCCGAGACAGTTATCTTTAGTGAAGGGGGAGGGGAATTCAGGCAGAGGGAGGTGAGCAGGGAGTTCCCTCCTTTCTATAAAGTCCCCTTTCAAAAATATTTAAGGACCCAGGGTAAAGCATAATTTTTCCTGTTTTTTTCCAGCAGTAAACTAATGGTGTTTTCTTCACTTCTCAGTAAGCCTGTGTGTGTGTGCAGGGATAGAGAAATAATTGTGGAACAGAGGATTTAATGCTGCTAGTAAACACAGTGTCTGATTTTGGTATGTGTGTGTCTGTCTGTGTGTCCTCAAGTGACATCCTAACCGTCATCTAGCATTTATATTTTGGCATGTTCCTGCTCTAGCAAGCACTGAGAGCATTCTGCTCTCTGAGACCTTGGACAAGTAACTTAATTTTAGCCTCAGTTTACTCATCTGTACCTACTACCTAAGGGTGTTGTGAAGCTTAATTAAGTCAGATAGATAGAGTAACTGACTGACCATTCCTGGGACACCCCTGATCCCCCAGAATAGTGGAGTCCCTTGGTCCTCCCTACTCAAGGTCCATCTGCGCTTCCCCTCACCCCTTTTAGGAGCAATGTGCCTTGCATTCCTACCAACTGGGGCCTCCACCTAGGGCTGGGTGTACGAAGGCCTAACACCCTATGACCACTAGGATATTCCTTAACTAGGACAGTAAAGCAAACACCACATAACAATAAATGACAGTACAGTCCTTGGACAGGAAAGGGGTCAACTGAAAGGAGGAGATGGGAACGGGCAAGAGTTTCACGGATGAGAACTAAACAAGGCTCCAACCAGTCTTGTAACAACAACAGAAAGTTCAACATGAAATCAATAGGCCAGATGGGGCAGAGGGCTTGGAGCTCAGGATATAGAGATAGTGTCTGTGCCTGGGCGGCTGACAGCTCTCATGCCAGCAGGATGGCATCCAAAGCGGGACTGAGCCCTGGCTCCCAGTGCCTGGAGGGCCTATGGCCTCTGCTGGTCTGCAGCCCCTACAACTACAGTGTTGCCAGCTCTCGTGATTTTTCCACGAGTTATGGGATTTTTGAGCCTGTCTGGCAATGACGTGAGATGATCCCTTCCCAGCCTGGGAAGGGATCAAGGTGGGTGATGAGTCCCTGCAGCAGCCCCCCTGCAGTCTGGAAGGGGGAGATGAGCACCCTGCTGAGCCCTCCCAGGTCTGGGGAGGAGGGTGAAGAACTCCAGGAGAAGCAGAGGTGAGACTGGAGGAGAGGGGCAGAACTGATCTGGGGCCTGAGGGGCAGCAGTGAACTGATGGGGCAGGGGAATGGGCAGAACTGATGTGGGAGCAGAACTGGGAGCAAGATTAATTGCTGGGCAGAGGATGGGCAGATATAGGGGTGAGAGTCCCAGTGGCAGAGCCAAAATCCCCTTACCCGATAAATCCGGGGAAATGGGCAACACTAATTGTCACACATCTATCCTGGACCTGTGGAAGCAGCCACTGTGAAGTCCTCAGACTGGCAGGAGCTACGCGCGCGCACACATGAATGAATGAAGGCCCACAGCCCCCATAAGTAGTAGGTACAGATGAGTAAACTGAGGCTAAATTTGAACGTGTATATAAAGAACTGCAAATGAAAGGTGCTATAAACAGAATTCTTTTGGGTGTTTTTCCAAGCAAATACATGGCATTTGTGGGTTGCCAGTGAGCTGGTTGGCTGGGGGCAGCGTGCTTCACAGCAGTTGAAATCAGTCTTGTATAAGGCATTGGGAAGATGTTCCCCTTGCTAGGGGAACAAAAATCTCAGCTGGAAATTGGATTATAAATGCAAGTTTGTTTAACCTCGTGATATTTTAAAACACTTGGCACTTTATTTATTTATTTATTTTAGCCTCCTTTATTTAAAAGATTTTGATTATATTCTATTTGAAATTTCCGCATGTGCTATTTTACTGATTAAAAACCTATGTTTGTTCTCCCTCCCACCCATTACATATCGGGCACCTTAATTAATGCTGTTGATTCCCATCTGCACAATGTAATGTTAATCATTTACTCCATAGAAAATGATATACAATATCTTCTGCTACCATCCATCAAAATTACCGATGTCTTGATTTCAGTGCCATTCATTCCATCCACTAATTTGGCTTTGGAGAACATGATGGTCTTCTTGAACCAGAGGCAACAAATAGAAAAGTTCCCCTTTTTCCCCCCCCATTGACTCATCATGCTGTAACAGCCTTCCTAGGGATTGTTTCCAAAGGATAGGACTTCTAGAAGTGAAGGGCTGGATGTGTTATTGGCATGTGTCTTCAATGGAGAAGATCCTCTTATTCCAGTGATGAATTTGGCTTGATGTCTCAGCACTGGTCATTCCGTTTTCCCAGCAATGACACATCCCATTTTTCAGCAATTCTGCATTCAGTGCCAAAGATTTAGCTATACCAGTAAGTTAAGTGCCTATAGCCAAATACTCCTTTTTGAAGCTCAGATCACTAGGAAATTAGAATTAAACACTAAAGCTCAATGTTAATTTAAGAGTTAGCAGCTTTTCTTGACTATAGCCTGCCTGGATTATTGTCTTCATAGAACTAACTAAACAAATATATCCATGTACTGTGTTTCAGCATGTCCTGAGTTTCCTATAAAACCTGGGATGGATTATTCAGGGGTTGAGCTGGTTAAAAATTTCCCAACAGAATGTTTTGTGTTGGTAAATGCAATTTTGTTAAAAATAAAACTTTTCATAGGAATGTGCTGATTTCAATAACACTTCATTAAAAAAAAATATTCAAAGTAGTTTGACCTTATCAGAACAGAATGGTTAGATTTTTTTGTTTCAGAATGACTTGTAGTCTAGGTCTTTATTTTATATTATTGTATACAATTTAATATCATATCCAATTTAAAAAGTCTAAATCAGATCATGATGTTTCGACTAACTTGAGACAAAAATATTTGAAAATGTTACCTAGAAGAATTTGAAATGTTTTGGTTTTGTTCTGATTTGGAACAAAAACAAATGGAAATGTCAGGGTCTTTCCAGGACATTAGCCCTGTTTTCCCCCTTGATCAATGAACCTATTTACAGGTACCCTGAGAACTTTGCATGTTTAGAGTCAAATTTGTCCACAGATGCATGGATGTATCTCTTGTTGGCTTCAGAATGAGAATCGTTTTGAAGGAGGACATGTAGTTTGCTGGATTAAATAACTTCATTCTTTAAAGTTCATTTAATTCTATTTGATAGAACAGAAAGTGTCTCAAGTTGGGCTATCAAGAAATAGAGGCGTCCAAAGATCAGTGGCTACTTCTGAACATTTTTGTCTAAGTCTATTATGATATATACCAATTTCTTCTGACCAGTAAGTCAGTCAGTTCCTCATCAGAAAAAGGCTTTAGAGGATTCTATCTACCGGTCTATCAATAATTTTATAAAGTCAGCTTCCAAGCACAACAAAAAGGAAAGGAACTTGCCTAAGGAAATATAGCAAATCAGTGGTACAGCTGGGAATAGAACCTAGATCTTTTAACTTTTAGTGCTGTGTACTAATCAATCGAGTACACTGCCTTTAGTTGCCACTTCAGCTAGCATTAGTTAGTGAGACCCATCCAGTTGTTAGTTATGACAAATTATTTCTCTAGTCTCTGTCTTTTCTTTGGTGCATGTGCATGGCTCCCTTGCATAATGTTTATGAAAATTGTTCATTTACATCCAAGGGCGAGAACGGAAGGAGAGGTCCCTAAGAAATATGTAAATGAAGGAATTTGGGGCCATTTTATGACCCTGGGAATGAAAAAAACCCCAAAGCAAACAAACAAAAAAACAAACCCACAAACCCACAGTGATTTTCTTTAAAATCGCAGTTTTAAAGAATAATCTTCAGAAGGGGAATCTCCTTATATATGGGCACGCACCTAGGATAAGGGATAGGAAGTTTGAAACTAGATAATAGGCTAAATTCCTCCCTACTGAAGTCAGAGCTCTTTGTGAAAACATATCTCGCCACATATTGTTATTCTACTAATCTAGCCAATATCATTTGTAAAAAAAAAAAAAAAAAACAGAACTAATGTTTTGTTAATGGAGCAAGAGACTTCAGTTCATCCCTAAATCAGGCCCCGATTCTACAGTTCAACCCTATTCAGCAAAGCACTTAACCATGTGCTTAACTTAACTTTACTTGATTTCATGGGATGTAAGCACATTCTTAAAGTTAAGCATGTGCGTAAGTGCTTTGCTGAATAGGGATGGATCATGGGCTTGGCTACACTTGCGAGTTAGTGCGCAATAAAGGAGCCCCGTACGCACTAACTCACTCCCCCTCCACACTGGCAAGGCACGTAGAGCGCTCTGACTCCGCAGCTGCAGTGCTCCTGGGACTCCACCTCGGCGAGTGGAATAACGTTTGCTGCGCCTCCGCTGGAGCGCTGTGGTGCCAGTGTGAATGGGGTGTTGCATTACTGCGCTCTGATCGGCCTCCAGAAAGTCCCATAATCCCCTTAAGTCAAGTGGCCACTCTTGTCATTGTTTTGGAATCACTGCAGGAATGCGGATATGCCCTTTGAAAGCTCCGTTTCTGACAGCCAGCTGCTTATCTGCTCCGAGACAAAGCAACCATTACTGTGGAATGCTGTGTGAGAGAGAGAGAGGCGGGGGGGGGGGGGGGTCTGCTGCTGTCTGAACTTACAAGACAGCATGCTGACATGCTCTCAGCCCCCCCAAAACCCACTCTCTCTCCCCCCACATACACACACCACACTCCACCCCCATTTGAAAAGCACGTTGCAGTCACTTGCATGCTGGATAGCTGCCCATAATGCACCACTCCCAATGCCGCTACAAGTGCTACAAATGTGGCCACGCCAGTGCGCTTGCAGCTGTCAGTGTGGACAGACTGCAGCGCTTGCTCTCCGAAGGTGGGTTTAACTCAAAGCGCTCTACATCTGCAAGTGTAGCCATGCCCTTAGGCATGTTTTGCTGAACTGGCACCTGGACCTCTACAGATGAGTGCCAGAGCTGTCCCATACCTATAAGCCTTACTAAGAAGACTCACCTAAAGTCTTACCAGTCAGATTCTTCAGATTGGCATGTACCAGGCTGTGAGTGGGTGAGTCACCCTTTCAAACTGCCTGGTTTTGCACAGGGCCACTCTGTGAGGTTTTAATCACAATGCTTTAGGGGAGGAGGGAGACAGGGCCTTGAACACAAGCTGCTCTTTTGTTTTCATTTCATAATCTCTTCTTTCCTTCTGACCCTATCAGTCATTTACACAGCCTCCTGGGAGGCCAGGCTGTCTCTCTGATTTAGTTAGAGCAGAGGGTGAGAGACGCTGGAGGTGGAGAGAGATCATCCAGCAAAGTTTAATGTCTCAGCAACAAAAGCATTATGAGATCTGGGATCATTTGCTTTTCTTCTGAATCATGGGGTTTTGCAAGAAGGACCTGATCCAAAGACCATTGAAGTCAATGGAAAGATTCCGGGCTTAAATTCCAGACTTCAGATCGTATTTTTCAATGAGGTGCTTCCAGCTCTGCAGATGGGGAAGGGCTTGACCCCAGATGAATCACTGTGAGTCTGCTGCACAGGAAGGGATGAGGCTGAAACAGAGGGCCAGTGCAGACAGCCAGAATCTGGCTGTCACCCATGGAGCTCAGAGGTGTGTGGGCTTCCTGCACACAATCACGGAGGGGTGCGGCCAGGGGATCTGTGGCTGTGTTAACTGGGCTTGCCACAGATGATTTGGCCCTGCTGTACCTTCTTGGTATGCAAATTCCCCTGTAGGTTTAATTGCCTGCTTTTTTCTTAATGCCCTGTTGTAAGCCCTTGGGTGGTATTGATTTGTGCTGTTACAACTGGCATATGTCGCCCCAGAGATGGCTGTATTGCTCTGGTGAATTAAATAATCCCTTGCTGTATATTAATGGCGTGATTCATATCCACGGAAAGAATTCAGACCCCAGTGATACAAAGTCCATCTGAAGGACAGGGGACCCTGCTGCACAAGGCAACCATAATCCTTATTCTGCCGGGGGCCCAATGCTGCCCAGGAAGCCATGGAGAAGGCTTGGCAGTGAGATCTGGGAAACATGCTCCTTGGTTAGCTTCCAGGGGAGGCTCCTATGGAGCTCCAGGTGTAGCTTCAATTTGCTTGTGCAGAAATCTCTTGGCTACACTTGCAAGTTACAGCGCTGTAAAGCCTCCCCCAGCGCTGTAACTCACTCCCCGTCCACACTGGCAGGGCACTTACAGCGCTGTATCTCCCTGGGTACACCGCTGCAGGTACTCCACCTCCCCGAGAGGAATAACAGCTGCAGCGGAGTGGCTACGACTCACGGGTGTGAGTGTAAACGGCTTGCAGCGCTGCACTAATCATCTTGTCAAGTGGCCAATCCTCTCCATTGTTGTGACCGGCTGCAGGAATGCAGAAGTGCCGGTTTCAAAGCTCGTACCACAGAGAAAAGCAAACAGTTTGCAGCTTGCTTTGAGTGAGTAAATGAATGAGCAGGGGGCCGGGAGTTCGGAACTTGCAAAATAGAGTGCTGACATGCTCCAAAAAGCACTTTCTCTCCCCCCACACTCCCTGTCACAATCCACCCCAACCCCCCCCCCCGTTTTGAAAAGCATGTTGCAGCCACATGAATGCTGGGATAGCTGCCCATAATGCACCGCTCCCAACACAGCTGCAAATGTTACAAGTGTGGCCACACCACTGCGCTGGCAGCTGTCAGTGTGGACAGACTGCAGTGCTTTTCCCTACTCAGCTGTACGAAGACAGGTTTACCTCACAGCGCTGTACAGCTGCAAGTGTAGCCAAGGCCTCAGGGAATGATAGCAGCAGAACCACTCTTCTGCCTTCTCTCTGGGATGATTTCCCTCTGCTTCTACTAGCACAAGGAGATGCAAGTTGTGAGTCAAGCCCTAAGCTTTTAGGTCAATATTATCTGAAGTGGCCCCATGCCTCTGTTTTGGGGGTTCCCCTCCTGAGACCCTGATCTTTAGAAGAGCTGACCATGCATAGCTGCCATTGACTTTCTTTGCAGCTGTGGGTGATCAGCACCTCCGTAAATCAGAACCATGGTGCCTCAAGCTGGACACCCAAAATCAGAGGCCATTTCTGAAGCATCTGACTTCATGGTTCCATCCCAGCTGAAGGCGCTATATAAATAAATAAATACAAGGCCCAAATAATGGAACACATGTTTTATTTCCATTTTCAAAAGGTTGCATTCAGTGTAAGGGAAGAGACCTCCCTGCTCATGACTTTTAAGAAGTTTTCTAAGGGGTTGGAGGTGACCAGATAGCACGTGTGAAAAATCAGGACTGGGGATGAGCGGTAATAGAGTCCTATGTAAGACAAAGCACCGAGTGTCAGGACAGTCCCTAGTCACCCTAGTTGGAGGGGAGGTTCTGTGTAAGAAATGATTCAAAAAGTCAGATAGGGACCTTTGTAGAGTGGATCTGATTTCCTGAAAGGTTTGTTCACACTAAAGCAAAATTGCCATTTTGAAGCAGAATAATGAAACCTTGTAGCTGTCATTCTGGGTCGCTTCTTCTTTCAACTACTAGGCCATTTACTCAGTGGCCACAGATTTTGAATCAGGGGTTTTCATAGTTCAATACCTGCCAAAGGGAGGTTTGGGCTGTAGTGGGAAAACAGGAAATGACTTGAAAATTAATAAAGCTTGAAGAAAACAGCTTTTATGTTTCTGACCCAATTTTGCAGGGCCCACAGCTGCCCCAGGATACAGAAACAGGAAATTTGGCAACGGAAAAAGGCAAGTTCATTCTAGTTATAGAGCAGCTTTGCAAAGGATAACAAATTGTAGGCTTCAGTAGCTCTTTTCCAGTATACTTTCTGGTGCTGGGGAATGGCCGATGTGCATTCTATAAAGTGGGGTTTCCGGAGAAACTCTTCAAGGGCACGGGGTCCCAATTGCATTAGGGCTAATTCTGCAGAAACAGAAATTCTTACAGCAGGTGGGCTGCACTGTAAACAAAAAAGCGTTATAACAAATGTGGGGCCAGCCAGAAACTTCACGCTTGTCTCCATGCTGCATGCCCTGGCAACTAGAAACGACATGGGAGGAAAGCCAGGAGAAAACTTGAAGTCTCCCTTTTCAAGAGTCCTGGCCACTTGAGCTATAGGAGAATCTTTATTTGATGCCACGGCATATAGGGCAGTGACGCACATATGCACTAGCCAGTTCATAAGGGTACTCTGATGGTTATTTCACTGCAGTGCAGAAAATGAAGTGAAAAGGACAAATCCTTTGTTGATTTACACCTCTTCAATTTCAGACCATCAGTGTGGAATTTTTCACATTCAGAGACTTGCAGCAATAATCCATTACCTGTCCCCCAAACAGTCAAATACCTCATTTCTTACTGTAAATGACAGAACACCCATTTGTTCATTTAAGTGACCAGAAAGCAGAAGCCAAAGGTACAGGTGCAAGGAAATAGGCATTAATGTGCACAGCAAAGCCAAACCAAAGCTTTTTATTTTTAATGGGATCTGGAAGCTGTAGGGATCCATTTGGAGACTGACAAGAGAAACACCCTTGAAATTTACAAAGGCAAAAACGATTTATTAAAGAAAGAATTTCATTTTTATTGTTTATATCCATTTTTGACTATACAGTGATCACCATTTAAACCTTGTTGATTACCTTTTGCTGGAAAAATTAACGTGACTGCAACATTCATGGTATTATATTTAGATTGAACTTGGAACATGTAATACGGCCAATGCAGGCTCCCTGTCTGGATTACATCTTCCATGATGCACTGTGGCCACGGGACTCCCATGATGCACTGTGGCAGCTTACAAGAGGAGAGACCATGGTGCATCATGGGACATGCAGTCTGGCCCAGGAGCTTGACCCAAAGGGGAATATTGGGGCATGCTGCAGCCAAATTACAACTCAGGCATATTTTGTTTTGATTTTCCCATCAGAAACTTTGGATTTTCAGCCAGAGGTTTTCAGTTTTTCCATTAAGATTTTCCATGGAAATAAAAGCAACCCATTTTCAAACCAGCTCTATGTGTCAGACATTAACTAGATAGTAGAGTTGACATAGCCCCATTTCACAGAGCTACCTAAGTAGAAGCTGCAAGATTCCAAGGGTTCTTTTCCAGAAAGAAAAATGGGGATCAACCCTCAAAGGCCCCAGAAGAGGTTCTAAATACCCAAGGTTCTGTACCAGTTTTTGCTGACTTTTCAGCTTGAGTCACTATGTTAACTCATTTCTGCAAAAGCATTTGGCCAACCCAGTGTTTTAGAGTATGCAAAACCAGATCCCATTCTGTTATAAAACACTTGACTCGCATTTGTTCCAGTGGATACAAAGGGGGTGAGTGTTATGGGCCTTATCCAAAGCCCACTGAAGTCAATGGGAGTTTTTCCCTTGGCTTCAGAGGGAACTGGATTGTTCCCTAAATGATTTTACCTACATGATTTGCCAATTGTGTTTCTTTGCATATACTTCCCAAAACTTTGTGTATACTTCCAGCTCAGAATAAATGATCAACAGACCAGTTTGCATGTATCACTTCACATTAGCTGCTGTCCGCGGCATAAGAAAGAGATCTTGGGGTCATTGTGGATAGTTCTCTGAAAACAGCTGCTCAATGTGTAGCAGCAGAACATTAGGAACCATTAGTAAAGGGGTAGAGTAGATAGTGAGACAGAAAATATCATAATGCCACTGTATAAATCTATTGGACGCCCCCACCTTGAATATTGTGAGAAGTTCTGGTCACCCCACCTCAAAAAAGATATAGTGGAAGTGGAAATGGTACAGAGAAGGGTAACAAAAATCATTAAGGGTATGGAACAGCTTCCATATGAGTAGAGATTAAAAAGACTAAGTAGTTTCAGCTTGGAAAAGAGACAACTAAGAGGGGATATGATTTAGATCTATAAAATCATGAATGATGTGGAGAAAGTGAATAATGAATTATTTACTTCTTCACATACCACAAGATGCAGGGGTCACCTAATGAAATTAATTGGCAGCGGGTTTAAAACAAACAAAAGGAAGTACTTCTTCATACAACACACAGTCAACCTGTGGAACTCATTGCCAGGGGACATTGTGAAGGCCAAAAGTATAACTGGGTTCAAAAAAGAATTAGATAAGTTCCAGGAGGATAGGTCCATCAATGGCTGTTAGCCAAGATGGTCAGGGATGCAGCCCCATGGCTGGGTGTCCTTAGCCTCTGATAGGCAGAAACTATCAGACAACAGGGGATGGATCACTCAGTGGCTGCTTGTTCTGTTCATTTCCTCGGAATCACCTGACATTGGCCGAAGACAGGATGCTGGGCTAGATGGACTTATGTAAGAATGTCAGTCCAAAAAGCTTTCCATCACACAGAGATTAGGGAATGGGAGAATGTGAAGGTGTTTGCTATGAAAACTCTTGTGTTCTGTTCTTTCCATTTGCTGTTTCATAGTAGCTTTATTGTATGGCCCCAAAGCAGATAACAGCTCGTGACTGACAGGCACAATCATTTGGATGTGAAGTCAGATTTGAAGCAGATAAATATAAAGATAAAGATAAAAGAGGGAGGCGATGGGAGCTGACTACTTAGAAATGTGAAATGTGCCCTACAGGCTTGGACTGGTGACTCTTGATTCTTCTACTTCAGTGATGTCCATAAACCTGCATATTAGGTAGACAATTTGTAAGGTAAACAATTATAAATCAAATATCCTTCCTTGAACATTAATACTCCGGGCCATAAAATAATATATTCAGGCCTGTCGGCCCGGCCACGACTGTCAGATGTAGAGTTCAGAGAGATTATTAAATCAGAACATTGAATCAGTGCTGGGCCATGGAGATCTCAAATTAGAACAGTAAATCCTAGCTTCCTTCTCTACTTTTCCTAATTTACTCCTCAGTTTTAGAGGTTAGGAGCCAGCTCCTCAGCTGATCTAAATGAGCACAGCCTCGTTGAAGTCGATGCAGCTATACAAATCTGCACCAGCTGGCCCATGATGCATAGACAGAAACAGAAAGCAAGCGTGTTTCATGCTACTGTCAATGAGAAATTCCTGGGTTCAGACGGAAGCAGAGTGCAGCCTATCATTTCCACAAAGGGACCACAAAATACGACAGCAAGCATGCACACAAAGCACAAAGCTTCCACGAGAATTCAGCTGGGAACTCTGCAGGATCTGAAGTCAAGGTGTGTAAAACGTTTTTCCCTTGTAGCTCGTATGAGTTGAGAGGAAACTCAACAGGGTAAACTGGAAGGAAAGTGACAGGGAAAATGTACCTCCTTTATCTTGACAAACCCCAAGAGACAGGAAGAAGATGGCTATGGAGGTTGGTAATGGGGTACATCATCTTTCAGCCTAAGTCAGTAGCTTTTAGGTAGACTAAGTGAGGTAAGTTTCGTGTATCTCAGTTCACAGTTCAAGGATTGAACAGGCCATGGAGGTGGTCCGCTTGATCAGGTGGAGGTGTGCTATGGGGAAGCATGAACTTATTTGTGTCATACCTGGCATGGGGATAAACAAAGGACTGCAGTCTCTGAGAATCCCTTCATGAGACTGTATTCAGGCAAGCATTTGAGGGTATGTTTTTACTTCAGAGTTAACCTGGGCTCTAACCCAGGATTTAGTCTGACCCCCTCTACTGTCCACACACAAAAAATACCTCGGGTATGGAGATGCCTGGGCTAGCCTACCCAGCTGAAGTTGTAGGTTACAGCCCGTGTTTTGCTTTAACTCAGGCTGGAACCTGCCCACTTTGCACTGAGGAAGTAGGCTATATCACTCAAGTTCTGATAGTCCTCCCATGCCTTCCCACAGTTCCCCTTGAAAGACAGACAAGTTCTCCTGCAATTGACCCAATTGCCTGGGAAAGAAGCCTAGAGCCTCTCAGCGCACTCACACAAAATGCTATATACCCCCAGACCCACATGGCCAAGTGCAGAAACAGAGGGGACAAAGTAACATAGATAAGGTTTTGTAGTGGGGATGCTCACAGCCAGGCTAGGATAACCCAGGTGCTCTGACCCAGGTGCTGATCACCCAGGCTAACTTTGCAGTGAAGACATACTCTGAGAGAGATTTTTTTAAAGAGAGGAACCACAGAGAGATGGAGACTCTTCATGGGAAATTTCCAAACAACATGAATTTAATGTCAAGCCAGTTGAAGGCTGTTTTTAGATTTACTTTACTGTTACTTAAGAATATAGAAGAGGCTATAAAAACAATTGTTCGTGCTCAGTCAGTTGATCTAGATATGTGACATAAGCCAAGGTGTTGCAACTTACAACAGACTTGGCACAAAATTCCTCCACTAGGTCCCAGATCTATCTGTCTTCGGTATTTCTTAGCATCCATCACCATAGAATATAAGTGCCAGATACAGTTATTAGTAATTGCCCTGAGATGACCACCTGCTCTTCGCGTCTCTTCTATTTGGCTTCTTGTACTTTCTGCTTTGTTACTGTCTTCCTCACCTTCAGCTGCCATAGGAAGCTGTGGCAAAGAGGTGAGTCTTTTAATGTATCTGAAAATGGTCGCACTCAGTTTTAGCTCCTCCGGAACATTGTTTTACAGTCAAAGGCCTTTGCCCAAGAATGTCCTACATCTGTCTTTCAAGAGCTTAAATTTGACCACTGCCAGCTGCATTGTCTCTGGAATAACAGCAGTCTTGGTGGGTTGTTAATGGAGAGGCAATCTCTGAAGTGGCCAGGTTTCAACCCAATGAGGACGTGGGGCCTTGAACTGACACTCAGAGTGAACTAGGATTCAGCGACGAGTCTCTGTATAGTTTCATACTAGGGAGGTGGGTGGCTGCAGCCTGCATAAGCTGGACTTTCCATGTTGCCCACACAATCAGCAACAGCCCAGTCTGGAGGGGATGAACGCCGGCAGCTTTTTGACCTGTCAAAAGTTTCTGGTCTCGGATATTGTGTTTCAAAAGCAAATTACATTACAAATGACATTAATGTGACTTTATCTCCTGCCTTTGGCATTTCAAAGCCTGGGGTTTCCTGTTTCTTACTGCGGGGTCATTGCCAGAAGCAGGGCTTGAATCTGTACCAAAGAATGGATCACTACCTCTTGAGCCTAAGAACCAACTACTGATAACTTGTCCGATAGCAGTAGAAGGGTGTTAACCTCTGTGAGGCCTAGCCTCTGGGGGATGGGATAGGATACACACTTTTGAAGTATTCTATACTACCTTGATTAAGAAAACTTGTAGATCATCAAAAATACTTTTCAGATTCTACATTCAGATGCTACAGTGACAAGTGCTGTATAAGAACCTGTATAGAATAGGATCTCTTTGAACGAGCTTTTATAGGAAGATAGGGTCTACTATAGTGGATCAAACCATCAGTTCATCCAGTCCAATATCCTGCTCTGACAGTTGTCAATATCTGGTATTTTAGATTAAGGGGGGAAAAGTATACTGTACTAAGCCAGTCATGAAATGTTGTATTGAGGAAAAAGAAAGGATCAGTTGTGACAATCAGTTTATACCCACAGGCATGAGATGTGATTATCTTTTGTTAAGGAAGCCCAGTTCAAATTATTAACAAAAGGAGTCCCATTGACTACAGTATGTAATGTAACTGTTCATTGTTTCCCCCAATTCCCTTTTTACATTAGCAGAGAAAATAGAGCTTATGAGACTTCCTTAGCGCTCATTCCTGCAAACATTAGTGTCACTGAAATTAATGGGAGGCCGTATAGTAACAACTGTTTGTAGGAGTGAAGACTTGCTGCTTAGGCTGCACAATACTTGATTTTTGCCACTTTATCCAGGAAAAAAAAAATCTTTCCAGAGTTTGCCAGTAGTTAGCTTTACATGACCTACAATAGTGTGACACAGAATTAAATATGGAAAGCTCACTCTTTACTTTACTTTGCTAATTTTAAATCTGTGGATGACCACCATGTATTTAACCAAAAATTACAATGTTGACATAGGTTCTCTTAGGGCACGGATGGTTATTTAACTAGGGCAGTTAAATATGGAAAGCAATATAGCAAGGGAACAAAAAAAGAAGAAGCCGGACACACGTCCTGTGTATTCACCCTCATCAGATCTATGATGTCTAAAATGGATCTGTATGAGCTTGTTCTTGTTTTTATGCAGCTTCAGTGTTTTAAAGTGAGTAGAATCTATTAAAGCAAAGGTCTGTCATTAGGACTTTGGGCATTTTCATTCTTGTTATTAATTTGTCTGTGCTGAGCACTGACAGTATACAGACAGAGATTATAATTTACAGAGGCACATAGGAAACCGTTCAGATATAAATCACGGGGGTTGAAATTCATCCCTGTGCAGAGTCAGCACAAGGCCTATGCACCATTTAAGTCCTCTCCACGGGCCCTTTCGGTTTCTTCTGCGTGGGGTAAAATTCACACAGGGTCGCTAGGAGATGGTGCATAGTGGTGCAGCTGCTTCCTTTTTGTAAATAAAAACTAGTGCTTCTTTGGGCAGAAGACGGGTGTGTGTGAAATTCTGGCCACACAGAAGGCAACGGTAAAACTCCCATTGACTTCAGCCTGGTGTTTCTAACGAGGGATATGATACAGAGATGGTGGATTCTTCTACTTCCAGGATACAGAAAATGTTCCAGGGATAAGGGTTGTCATAGAAGAAGGTGCAAAGATGAACGTGAAAAGAGGGTGAAAAGGGAGCAGCTAGGAGTAAAAGGTGGATGGAACAAATGTGAGAGGGAAGGAAGACATGACAGCCAAGATACACGTAGGACTAGAGAGCTGCAAAGCTTTGAAAGTAAAGAAAGGGTGCTCACTGAGTGGTAATTCCAGTGTCTTTCCCTGGTACTGTAACAGTAGGATATGACTTGACTCTGCTAGGTATTTCCAAATCATTTTTAAAGAGGTCGAGCAACAAGGGAGCCTATAAATTTTAGAGTCTTTCTGTGACCACTAGAGGGAGTTGCATGTTTACTGATATTGCACTTTTTAAAATTCAGTCACTATTTATTTGTTGGATTCCACTGTTTCCTCAACCCCCGCCAAGAAACTCTAGCAGACAAATACACTAAACAAACCAGACTCAGGGGCTGAAGCTTCTGTGCCACATCTTCAGATACCAATGTCTCCCCCCTCCCAGATATATTTTGGAATGGGAATGAAAGAAACATCACATGCCACAATGAGAAGTAGATAAAAGGCAACAGTAGAAACAATTGTTTTTTTCTGAACTGACAACTGCGGTAGTAATGCTGAGTGAATGGGGCCCTGAAACAAATTCAACAGTTAATAGCAATCTGAAGGTTTCTTAGAGGCAAAGCATGCCTCAAATCAAACTAAAACCAGTCTGAAAACTTGAAAATTACAACAACAACAAAATCACAAATATTTGCAAGATCCAGATGTATTCACAAATTATATGCCCAGTTTTCTAATCACATCAAATAAAATACAGTAGCATTATATTAAATTAATAAGGGCTTGCTTCCATCCATGAGTGCTAGTTCTTTGACTGGGAGAAGATATTAGAATCAGAATTTTTTTTTCTCCAAATAATTAATTTTTAATGGGGTTTGTGAATGCTTTATTTTTCTGATTTGGACTTTACTTTTCTCTTGAAATGTAATTTGATTTGATTTTTCAAATAAAGCAAGAGGAGAGAAAAAAGCATCAATACGTATCTGTGAGGCATGGCTAGAAAGGGTTAAACATCCTGCAAAATAAATAACCCTCAAAAGACAGGTGGGGAGATAATGTTTGTATTTTTGTGTATTTACATATGTATGAGTAGGGTCAACAATGTAATCAACAGTCCCTGTCTATGGTGTATTCTGATAATTCAGAGGTCAAAAGAACAGCCTAGCATTTAGATGAATTGTAAACACTGGATATCTCAGTATTCATCGCTCTTTGAAATGTATAGTAAATCATCTGTGAATGGTGGAGGAACAAGAAAATGGCCTTATGTTAATTCTATAGCTAGGTACCAGTGATGGACTTCCTTCAAAGTCATCCTAATGACCTTTTGTTCCCTGAGGAAATCCCAACTTTAACATGAAATTGTATAAAAGATCCTTGGATCCTGATTCTGTCATCTCAGATCTGCTTAGGCTTCATCAGGGGAAGTTTGAGTCACAAGACTGAGGTCCCAGTTATGCTGGTACGCCCTGAATATGATATTTGGATATTGGACTATAACCTATGAACTACTTCTAAAAGAACTCTTTACAATTACAAAGCTCACTATCTCTGCTATGAATCTGCATCTAAATGAATTGAATTCATGTCTGTATGCATATTGATCTTTTAATCATACTCTCTCTCTTTTGTTTTTTAATACATTTTAGTTTAGTTAATAAGAATTGGCTGTAGCGTGTATTTGGGTAAGATCTGGAACATTCAATAACCTGAGAGGTAATGTGTCTGATCCTTTGGGATTGGTAGATCCTTTTCTTTTATATGATGAAATAAGATTTTCAGAAATCATCATATTTGACTTGGGTACCTGGATGGAGGTGTGGGGCTGGATCACTTTAAGGGAACTGCGTTGTTTGGACTTCTGAGTAACCAGTAAGGTAATAAAGAAGCTGTTTAATGCTGGCTTGGTAAATCTTAGTATTGGAATATCCACCAGCTTTTTGGGGATCGTCTGCCCTATTCTTTGCAGTTCACCCTAATTGAATGATCATAGCTGGCCCCCACTGGGACCCCGGTCACAGTATCATAATAAGTAAATATATAGCATACCCGCCGCGAATTACCAAGGAAGCCACGGGACCGGCGGACCTCCCGCAGGCACGCCGCCAAAGGCTGCCTGACTCTGCCACCCTCACGGCGACCAGCAGGGCGGCCCCCACGGCTTGCCGCCCCAGGCACGCGCTTGGGGCGCTGGTGCCTGGAGCCGCCTCTGCAAACAACATCATCATCTAATGAATATTCAGAAGGGGCCAGAGTGAAAGTTGGAGAGTCAGGGCCTGATTGGTCACCACCCTGCACCTTCTGTCATCATTTGCACCTGTACAACATGAGTTCAGAGTAGGTGTGAAACGCTATCGTTTTTGTTTGTTGCAGTTTACATCCACTTAGCACTCATGGAAGATGCAGAGCAGCAGAGACTCGGTCTTTATGTGGAGGGTGGATGTGGAGTGGCACAATTAAGGCTCGATGGCATATTCACTGAGAGAGACCTCTTCTTTGCACTAGGAAAGTATTTTGCTGTGATCATTTAATATGATAATATCTTGTCAGCAGTAACTTGAGGGAATGATGGGAACGCAGTTCAAACACAGGATTTCTATAGCTATGGGGTGAGTTAAGTCAAGCTTTAAATTAGCGGATAAATGCTTTGTGCTTTGCTCTGTATTTACAAGCAAGACCTGTCTTGCGGAAACCAATTCAAGGACACTAAGGAGAGCCAGTCAGCTGCTCCCTTTGAGCGTTGTGCAGCTTTAATAGCACAAAATCGGCTTAAAATCCAGGCACTGTTGCAATGACAAAATGTAAATATTTGAGTCTATGAATTTGAAAATGGAAATGCTGATAACTCCATGAAAACAGGTTTCATCTAAACTTAGGGCTCAGTCCTGCCCTACATCAATAGCCTATTTCCTGCTGGAGCAGATGGGCAAGATTGGGCCCTTTAGCCTATTAATAATAATACTTAGCTCTTTAAAAGTCTTTTTCCATCTGGAAGCCTCCAAGAACTCTACAAACAAAGATCTCATTATCCCCATTTTATGTAATGGGAAACTGAGGCACAGAAAGGTGAAGTGACTTGCCCAAGGTCACACAGATTGTCTTTGGTAGAACTGGGATAGAACCCAAGTTTCTAAACTCCCAATCTAGGGTCCTGTCCACTAGATCACACTGTTTTCCTGCTATGTTATTTATTAGATATTGGGCTAAGAGCTTTTTGTTTACTGGACTATAAATCTGTCCTTGGTATTAGTGCAGTAAAGCGAATTAAGGGATCATGATTCATATATTCGTAGGCGTAGGCATCTGTACACCATGTGCGACACAAGTGATGTGGACAATTTTTAATTGCCTGGAGGGAATATTTTTTATAATAATAATATTTTGAATTCCCATTATATACTACCTTTCATATTAATGAACAGAAAATAGATTGTATGTTCTTAGGGCAAGGACCCTATGCAATTTGTCCGTCTTGTGGGACACCTAGCATACTTGTGGACGCTGTATAATAAAAATAATCAGAACTCAGAGCCCGTAATGCAGATAACATAAGTAGTTTTATTCCCTTTGTACTAAAAGGGAAACTGAGGCACAGAGCTGTTGTGACTTGTAAACATGAGTAATGGCCAAATATTTTTTAAAATTGTTGACTCCTGGTGGTTTGGTTTCAGACCATGTGTCAGGAAAGGTTAACCTATGCCTTGATGTGTTCCTTCCAAAGTTATCACACGTAAAATCATGTGTGCATAGAATTCCCAGTGGCTTTGTCGGGAGTTTTGGGATGCATTCTTGGGCTCTGGGGAAGTGACCCTATCTCACTGAATTCAGTGGAACTTCTACCATGGGAGCAGGAGCAAGCTGTAAGTCACCCACATATCATACAGCTCTTCAGATTTGTGCCGGATACAGAGATCATCCTCAACCTGAAAAAAGACACCTGGGCTCAAAGGAAACCCTGGAGAACTTCCAAAGTTAGCATCCAGAAATCTGATTAATTCACTCTGCTTTTCTCCTCTATCACTTCTCTGCCCGAGTATTCAAATGTTTCAAAAATTGGCAGGCAGTGCCAAAATAACACATGTTAAGAGCAGTTCCAGATTAAATATAATAATAAAAACTCCCATAGAGGAATGAACAAATTCTGTTCTGCTGAGCGATGCCTGTCAACAGTACTATCAATAGCAATATTCAGGTGAACTATGATACCTGAACAATGGTAAGTCTCAAGACAAACTAAAAAAAAAAATCAGTCAGCTTTTCTTGATATGTATGTTAATATTTGCACTTATAGATTTGACAGATTTTCTCAAGGGAAGAAAACTCATGATGCAGCTATAGCGACTGATTTCCTCTTACTCAAAAATTAGAGCAATTAGAACACGTCTCTGCAGGTTGATCTGAAATCATGCCCTTTTCACCCAGTGTGACATTACCCAGGGTACAAGCTGGACCGATGAATAGCTGTGTTCCCTCAGTTCTCCAACATGGGTATCGTTTACACTGCTTTGCTGTGAGAGTTACCACTCCTGTAAGTTACTCCCAGTTGTACTGTATGAGTGCAATGGCCAGCCACTCATGTATTACTCTGCAAAGCAACACCAGCAAATTCCCATTCCCAGACTTTCCCCCCAAATATATGTCTTGTACTGCCCTGCTTTCTCCTAGACAATACAAACTCAAATAAAGTCAGTCATTTTATTAATAGAAAATTATATGCACAAATCCTATTATCCCAAATAGAGTTTAGACAAACGCTGGTTTAGACAAAACAATAAAACAAATTTATTAACTACAAAAGATAGATTTTAAGTGAATACAAGTAACGAGGCATAAAAGTCAAAATTGGTTACAAGAAAATAAAAGTAAAATACAACTAATGCCTAACTTAACAAGCTAAGTGAATTCAAAGTAAAGGTCTCTCTCACCACATGTTCTAGCAGTCTTACTGGCTGAATTCTTTCAGTCAGGATCCCTCCCTCAGTCTAATGCTGCTTCCTTTGTTCTTCAAGTGTTGTTGATGCTGTGGGTAGAGAGAAAGGGAGGAATAATTTGAAGCATCTATTTTCCCTTCTTATAGTTCTTTCTCTTCTTTGAGAAGCATCTCCAGCTGAGGTTCAGGAGACAGAAAGTCTGTGTGAATGGGAACCCCAAGCTGTTACTTTGTCAAGATGTAGATTTTCTGCTCACATCCTCTTTCCTGCCAAAGAATGGCCACTTAACTAGGTGATGGTCCATTTGATTTTGTTAATACCTGACTGAGGTATCTGGGGAACTGGTTTGTGGCTGCTTCCCCAGATTTGGAATATGTTTTAAGTAACATCATATAACAGAATCTTAGAACTTTACATACAGTGTTGCCACACATATTTTACCATGACAATAATGAGCAGCAAATTATGGGTTTTCAAATGATACATCACAAGGCATACTTTGATGCATACAAAATTTATCATAGTCCTGTAAAAAGTGAACATAGCGGTACAGACTGTCACTCCCAGTCTCTGCCATGGAGTCTGGTAGCCATTACAAGTTATTCCCCTTATTCTACTGATGCCCAAGGCCAACATATTTAAAAAATGACTAGTGATTTTGGGAGCCTACATTTTGCGTGTCTCCATGAGACACCTTAAAAGGTGCCTCACTTTCAGAGGGTGTTTCCCATTCAGCACCCAAAAATGGAGACATCCAACATCACTAGTTGATTTAGAAATTGTAGGCCTAAGCATACATGTTTCAGAGCATTCCAGGATTGCCACTTTTTTCTTACAAAGACCACAAATAATAATTCCCTGCCACCATTAGTTATGATCTTGTCAAATCTGACCAGCCAAATGGGTTCAGGCGGAGTCAATACTTGGACGGAGGCTGTCAAGAAACGCCAAGGAGAAGTGGTGTTCATTTATCAGTAGATAGCATTCTATCTGGGTCAGTATGTCCCAGTCTGGTGCTAGTGCTCACTGTGCTGTTGGAGATGCTCCCTTTAAGCATGCAGAGCTGAAAGCAGGACTCATAGTAGGAATGGGGTATGTCTCAAGTTTGTGCAGAGTACAGGATGCTTTAGAAGGACACATACATGAGTGTGACTTCAATGCGGCTTTGTCCAGGTACAGGGAACTTTCTGGAGAGTGTCAAATGCAGGACAAGGACCTAAGTAACTGAGTGTTGCAGTGTTGTTGTAGCTGTGCTGGTCCCAGGATAGGAGAGAGACAAGATAGGTGAGGTAATATCTTTTAATGGACCAAAAACAAAAAAGCTCCATACTTGTGAGAGGATCCCAGAAAGACTATGATGGTACCTGAAAACTATACGGTAGAAACTGCCAATTCAGGAGAAAGGTCTTTAATTTCATCAATTTTCTGCAGGGCGGAAATTTGTAGTTTTGCCATTTTTGGCGAATACTTTGCCATTCGAAAAGATAGTCACCTGCAGCAATATCTGCCCCTTCTTTAAAAAAACCAAGGCAACAATAAAAAGACATAAAAGGAGTTAATCCAGATATGAGTAAAGACATATAGACAAACATCCTATTACACTCCCTAGAATCTACTGGTTTTCGTAATGTATACTTGTATGATACCACCAAGTACTAACAAAATACTACTAGTGAGTTCTAGTATAATACCACAAAATACTAATATAGTACTACTGAGTAATGGTACAGTAACGCCAAGTAGATTAATATAGTACTTCTGACAAATATTAGAGTAGCACTACTCAACAAGTGCTAATTTAGTGTCACCAAGTGCACGTGTAATATTACTGTAGAGGACATTGTGTAAAATCACCGAGTACAAGGGTGGTACCACTGTTTACTAGATATTGGGATAAGAACTTTCTGTAACAATTATGAAAACTGGTAATTGTAACAGTTAGGAATGGGTAACAAATTGTTTTAAAAAGCAAATCCAGAGGAAGTATTAGAACTCCAAATGTTCCCCTTTGGGGGATTGCTGCACTCACTGATTTAATTTCTCCTGACATTTCACCCATCTTATTAAGAAGGCGAGTGAAATGTCAGAAAACATTAAGTCAAAATATGTTGCATTCCCTGAGGGGTGCAATATTTTTGTGGAGCCAGAGAAACTTGTTCAGAGCATGGAAGGATCTTCTTTGTGTGAACATACTTGAGTGACCGGTGCAGCATGCCATGCACAGCACTGCAGATACATTTCAAACTAACCCAGAGAATAGTAACTGAACTAATTAATCAATATGGTCCCCACCCAGCAAACAATCAGGTCCCTGTCCCTATACTGGCTAGAGTCCAATTGGCTTCCATAAGACTCTACTCCTGTGAGTAAAGGCTGTTTGTGTGACTATGGATTTATAGGAGCAGGTCCTATGCAAAGCTAAGCGAGTAATTAATTTTTTGGGTTGGTGGCACACAAAAATTTGGTTTGTTTCAAAGTGAAACTGATTTCCCCCCTGTTTTTTCTAACTGAAATAAAAAACGGAAAGTTTTGTTCGGCTCAAACGAATCATCGTTTTAAAATGAAATGTAGATTCAAAATGACATTTTGAAACAAAACAGATCGTTCCAAAACAAAATGTCAAAACGGTTCATTTCCAAAAAAGTCAAAACAAACCATTTTGACTTTTTGGAAGTTTTTCCCTACTTTTTACTTGGCTAAAGTTATTTGCTGAATTCAGCCTGAATTAGCAAATAGTTTCAGTTGCCCTGAAACTCCATTTTTCAATTAAGTTTACTATTTTTTCAAAAATTTACTTCCAACTCTTGTCCTATGAGTGATCCATCACTCAAATATTTGGGCATTCCTAGGCCCCGGAAGTGTGGTGCTGGAGGAAATGATGCAAAGACAAGGGAGTGCTGAAAAATAAGTGATCCTGGAAGTTCCCCTCAGGTTGGCAGTCCCAGATCCTCTGATCAAATCAATCCAGCCTTAATTCACCATGGGGGGAAATATGGTCCCTTTGTGAATGCACAGGCCTAGCCATCACTTAACTCCCACTAACATTGTACAAAAACAGGCTTTTTGCACAGGGTTGAATTTCACCCACTGACCCCAAGATCTTTATGCAGCCATTTTGTTTTGGTCTCTGATCGTTGTGTGGGTGTGAAAGAACAGAGGTTTGACAAGTTTACAAAAGTCTTTAGTAAAACTTCGGGGAGGATATATTTTTTAGAATTTCACCCACTGACCCCAAGATCTTTATGCAGCCATTTTGTTTTGGTCTCTGATCGTTGTGTGGGTGTGAAAGAACAGAGGTTTGACAAGTTTACAAAAGTCTTTAGTAAAACTTCGGGGAGGATATATTTTTTAGAATTTTGTAAGTAGCATTAAAGAGTTTGAAGGGCCAGATGATAGAAAGGGCTCCCTATAGTTAGTGGACAAAACACTTAGGCCCAGATTTTTAAAGGCATTTATGGGTTGCGGTGCTCAGCATTGCAACCGCCCACTGATTTAAAATCCTAAATCTAATTTTCCATAGGAATTTAGGAGCCAGAATCCCATTGACAGTCCTTTGGTTTGTTTATTAGAAATAGATTGCTATTTAATCCATGATAACCTGTTAACATTCAGAATAAAGCCACTTCACTCTTCCTCTCTGGGTCTTGGATTATAGCAACATTTTCAACTATTGGGCAACCTTCATGGAATTTCCCCCCTTTCTTTCATGTGCCTGCAGTTCTTGTGATTCTTTCCTTCACTCACTTTTGATTGTGTTTAAATTCTAGTTTGTTTAAGGGGCTAGGTCAACTTGTTTGTGTTTAATAGCATTTTTTGTCTCTTTATCTATCAATTCATTGCCAGCTATCCCTGCATGCGACGGGATCCGTGCTATTACGACGGCCACATTCAATTGCGCAAATTCGGTTATTGGCAGTAATATTTCCTTAAGTATATTGTTTCTGCTGTCAGACTTACCATTGCACAGTGCCTGCAGCTCTGATAAGAAATCAGGCAGGATGGCCGCCGCAAATCTAAGTCCCAAGTTAGTGCCAGCAATATCCCTGTTAGCTCAGCTGTGAAGGCAGAGATAAAGTTAAATAGTCTTTCAGCTTTCTTGAGTCCGAATGAGGGCACAGAGAAAGTTGTTCCCACTCTACCTGTTCCTTCCTCTTTGGAGCTTTCAGTATACTTTTGGTAATAGCACCCCCACTTGTCATAGATATATTGAGTTGCTATATCTTGTAGATATATTCTTCTTCTCCTTTTGTTTATTTTATTATATAATTCCATGTCTATCTCGGGGGGAGAGGGGATGGTTTTCAAGTGATAAAGTGCTTTCCCTCTTTTAAGCCTTTCTTTTCATTGAGATCCTTAATCCACTTCTGTGCCCTAATTTCATGAGGAATTTTGAGATTTTGTCCTACCTCCACTTAATTTCCAACAATCAGTCTATATTAGCGCAGTGTTAGCATCTTCACTATTACCTAGTACTTTGGCCCAAAAAGTTAAGTCTAAGTCTCGGAGGGTCATTCTAAGAGTGACAGGCATTTCTCTGGCTGGTGTCCACATTACAGACAGGGGCATAGTAATGAAGGCACCACATGCAATATGCAATGCCTGTACGTGGATACCGTCTAGTTTTGTCACACTTGTTTTCAAGACTGACCTAAGAGCCTGGCAGCCATACTCAATAAAAGGTCTGATTAGGACGCTGTATAAATCATCATTTCTTCAAATCATTGCCCAGGGGTGGGCAAAAGTTTTGGCCCGAGGGCCCCATCTGGGAATAGAAATTGTACGGTGGGCCATGAATACTCACAAAATTGGGGTTGGGGTGCGGGGGGGGGGGGGGTGAGGGCTCTGGTGTGGGGCCAGAAATGAGTTCAGGGTGTGTGAGGGGGCTCTGGGCTGGGGCAGGGGGTTGGGGTGCAGGAAGGGGTGCAGGGTCCGGCTGGGGGTGCGGGCTCTGGGGTGGGGCTGGGGATGAGAGGTTTGGACTGCAAGAGGGTGCTCTGGGCTGGGATTGAGGGGTTTGGAGGGCGGGAGGGGGATCAGGGCTGGGGCAGGGGGTTGGAGAGTGGGGAGAGGCTCAGGGGTGCAGGCTTTGAGCGGCGCTTACCTCAAGTGGCTCCCAGAAGTAGCGGCATGTCCCTTCTCCGGCTCCTGTGCAGAGGTATGGCCAGGCAGCTCTGCATGCTGCCCTGTCCACAGGCACCACCCCTGTCCCTAGGAGGTTCCAGATATACTCTTAAGTAAGACGATTCTTCCTTTGCACTTATCTATCATATTTTCAATTTGGTCCCTCCAGGTGAGCTTGTTATCAAACAGCACACCTAAGAATTTGTACTTTTTCACTATACTTATCTGCTGTTCATATGTAGATCTGTAAGTATATAGATAGTTTTCCCTCTTTTTTTAATCTTCCGTGTTGTGAAGATCATTCCCTTCGTTTTGTCAGTGGAGAACTTGAAGCTCCACCTGTTTCCCCGTTCTGTACTCTTCTGAAGCGATTGTTCTAGATGGCCCGAAAGCAGAAACCTTGAAAGTGCCAACAAAAGAGTCATTAGCAAATAACGGGGTGCCTGTTCTTGCACTCATCTCCTTTGGAAGCTCATTTCATGATGATGTTAAAAATGGTTGGGCTAAGGCCATCCCCTCGGGAGTTCCATTTATAATGGACTATATGGTGGAAAAGGCTTTCCCTACCCTTTTGCCTAGGACATCCCTTATCCATCTGCACATTCTGCCTACAATATCCATGGTTGCCACTTACATAATGGTCCCTTTCTCCATAGCACATCATAGGCGTTTGCTATGTCCAGGAAGATTACTGTCATGTGTTCTTTGGCTGTCAAGCTTTTTTGTGCTTGTGTCTCTATATATACACAACGTGGTCAGGTCAGTCACACTCCTGCCTCTTCTGAACCCACTTTGTGTTCCATCTATGAGCTGTTTCTTTTCAAGTGTGCTACTAACTTCTCTGTCACCAGGTTTTCCATAGTTTTACCTAAACATGCTGTGAGGGCAATTGGTCTGTATGCCTCAGGTCTAGAGTGAATCTTGCCTGGTTTCCTCCCTGGGACAATAATCACATGTTTCCAGTCCTTAGGCATTTCCCCTTTTCTCCATATGCTATTGTAGAAGTTTAGTATGACCCTCAGGCTTTCGGCACCTAGGTGTCTGAGCATTTCAAAGCTTATTTCGTCTTTGTCTGATGGCTTATTATCACTATTTGGAGTTCACTTATACTGAAGAACAGCCCCCTTCTGCTCTCAGCTTCCTCTGTTTATTGTCCTGTTCCAGAGCCTCCCTCCTGAGCTTCATCCTCAGTCAACCTTGGCTCCCCCTCCAGGTGCAGACTGGTATATTAATTGGCCTCTTAGGCCAATATTAACCCTTTTGGAGCCCGTGTGGGGAATATACTCCACCACACTGCTCTAAATTATTATGCAGTGTCACTTTGCACCATTAAACAGCTGCTGTGTTCCACCTCAGAGGTGGATGCATTTTGGTGATGGATAAAGCTACTGTCTGTATACAGGGCCAAGGTTTCAAAAATGACCTGTGAGGTGGCAGATGCACATCAGGGAACTGTACGCCTGCCTTACTGGTGTTTGCCAACTGATGAGAGTGCAATCCTGAGGGTGCAATTTCAGAGACCAAGTTTGAAAATGTGGCCTGTCATTTTGATACTCTCTTAGGCCTGGTCTACACCTAAAACTTCAGCCCTCCTAGCTGCATTGCGCAGGGGTGTAAAAAAATCACATCTCTGGGAGACTGAGTTAAGCCACCCTAAGTCCCGGTATAGACATTGCTACCGAAGAATTGTTCTGTTGATTAAGCTACCCCCTTTTGAGGGGGTGCATTTACCACAATTACAGAAAAAACCCATCTGTCACTGTAGGTAGTGTCTATACTACACCAGCGTAGGTGAAGCACTGCAGCTATGCCTCTGTAGCACTTGTAGTGTAGACACAGCCTTAGTGAAGCTTGTAACGCGCCTGTGGGTGAAAGACACTGGAGAAACGCAAGATGATTATTCTCATTACATCTCTCGCTCATCTCGTGCGTGGAATCCCCATTGACACAAACAGGCAGTATGCACATGGAGTCAGTGAAGAGTATGCAATAGTAAGCCGTATGGTGGATGGGAGAAGAGACTCCAGCTCACGGATTGCTGTTTGTTTCTATTTACTGGAAGAACCAAGCTGTTTTCTTCCATTGTGATTAGGATGTATCACATCAAATAAGGTGATTTAACACAGCAAAATGTGGTGGCTCCGAACGTCTTATGTTAAATAAGCCCCTTTCTTGCAGTAGAGAGAAGTGCCTAGGAACAGCTATAAAGACCTTGGCTACCCATTAATTTCCCTGTGTCCTCATTTACCCGCAAAGAATTTTTTTTTTCTAGCTGGGTATATAATGTGGCACACAGTTGCACAAAGCCACTACCATAGTGCACGTTCTCCTTCAGTCTCCAAAAAACATTTCAGTCCATTAAAATGACAGCATTAATGGCAAAGTGAATTCAAGCCCTTCGGAAATAAACGGGGGCTTCTCTCTTAGTGCTCTGCTGACTTAAAGGGCTGTGCGTCCTTGGTGATCGCAAAGTATAAAGGACGTGCATGTAACCCCAGCAATCACAACATCCACAATCCGCGCTCAACTCAGGGTCGGGGAAGGGGGCTGCACTGCAACCATTTTGCATTCCTCCTCCCTGTGTCATTGATGCAACTGGATCTGCATAGTTGTGGATCCACTAGCCACTCGCTGGTCTGCCTCCAGCATTATCCTCTCTGTAGGCCTTTTCAGGGCCAGGAAGAAGCCCACCTTGCATGCTCAGGAGGTGAACAGAGCCTCCCATGGGGGTGCACTGCCCACCACAGCCCCCTCTTCAGAGGTCAAGATTTGTTAACTTCTGGATATGCTGCAAGTCCCATCTTTTCCCCTAGGCATGTGTGGAGGGGGCGGTGGGCACTGGAGAAGTTTATTTTCTATGGGGCGCTCTAGGGTGGGAAGGGTTAGCTGCTTCATTACCTGGGATGGAATGAGCAGCCTGTTCTTTTCCTGTTTGTGGATGAGGCTGAATGATCTTGTTCAATGTTAAAGAGACAAGGTGGGTGAGGTAATCTCTTTTATTGGACCAACTTCTGTTGGAGAGAGAGAGACAAGCTTTTGATCTACACAGAGCTCTTCCTCAGGTCTGGGGAAGGCGTTCAGGCCATGTCTACACGACAAAGTTATGTCAACCTAACTTACCTCAGCATCCAGCCACCGCAGTTATTAAATTGCTTGTGCATGTGCACACTTGGCTCCTTGTGTCAGCAGTGTTGCATCCTCACCAGGAGCTCTTGCATCGATTGTATTGTCAGTGTGGGGCATTGTGGGATGGCTCCTGGAGGTCAGTAACAGTTAATGTAAGCAAGGCAGTGTCTACACTGACACTACGTTGACCTAATTACATCAACTACGACTCTACGCCGCTTGTGGAGTGGTGTTACTAAATCAGCGTACAGAGGGACTTATGTTGGCGGGAGCCAGATTTAAGCGAAGACACTTCCACACCCAGGTCGCTGCAAGGTAGCTTACGTTGAATTAACCATGTAGTGTAGACCAGGCCTCAGTGTCATAGCTAAATCCAAGGTCGAACAGTTTAGCATAAGTAGTTAGCACATATTTAAGATGAAGTGGTCCATTAACACCCCTGTTGTCATGGGACAAAAAGGAAGGTTAGTGGGTTAGAGATTGTCGTAATAAACCATAAATCCCATGTCTTTATTAAGACAATGATTTTTAGTGTCTAGCAAAGTTATGAATTTAAGCTCCCAGGCTTGTCTCAGGTGACAGGGTGGTTTTTGTCTCATCATTTTCCTGTGTGAATTCATTTGCGAGCGTAGTGATTGCCTGGTTTCACCCACATAGTTGTTATTGGGGCAGTCAGTGGATGTTCAAGGTTGTCCCATAGCATGAGATGGGTGCCTGTTAGCAGAAAAACACCTTTCCATAAATCAAAATAAATAAATCCCATTGCTCATCTGCTTATGTATTTCAGTCTGGGTTGGGCTTAGTCACCATGGAGTCAGGGCACAGGGGCCTATCCAGAATGTTTCATAAATTGCTTGGAGAGGTAATAAAAATGAGATATTATCCCCTTGAACAACACAAATTCAACTCCCGATCTTCCAGATTAAGTTCTTGTTTTCCCTTCTCCAAGAGCTTTTTTGCTCCTTCTGCTTCCCAGAACATACACAATTTGTCATACTCTATGACTGTCAGCTTAGCCAGATCGCAGAGTGACATGGTCAGACTCTGAATGCTTCTATAAAGTATTTGGAGATTGCTCTTTACAGAAAGGTTAGGAAGAATGAATGTGGAGTGTAGGGGTTACACTTGGAAAAAATCAATTGCACAAAGTCCTTAGAATCATGTTATTTGGAGCAAACACGACATCTTTATATTGGCAACAGTGGGTTCAGATCATCTTTCATGTAACTTTTAACTAAAGCTGCAAGAAACTCGGTGGTTTCAATTCCTAGAGGTTCAGTCAAACTTTTTTTTTCCATTTTGCTTCTCATGAGCTCTCTCCACTTGAGTTTCCCTTTGAGTTTCCGGTTCAAACAAGCCTCAGAACTCAAAGCAACACTCAACCCAAGCTGCTGTTTAAAAACCAGTGAGATTCATATGTTTTCCAGTGAAAATAATAATGTCACATAAGGTTTACTGAAAAATTTATCTCCAGACTACGGAGCAAGCTCAGACCCCAGGTTTGCTCCAGATTTTTCAAATCTTTATGAGCCTTTCAATGAACCTGGCTAGAGATTTGGGTGTTGTGAAGGAACCTAAAACCAGATTGTCAAAGTTTCACACAGCTCTGTTTTTAACTTAAACAGCAGAAGAGAGAACTGATGCTTAGTTGCAAGCTATTTTTTAGATTGTCAACCCTTTGAGATAGTGTCAGGACAGTCTTCTCTTCTATGTACAGCACAATGGGGCCTGTTTCTGGGTGGGGTCTTTAGGTGCGACTGCACTATAAAATATAATAATGGAAATTCACTTGAAACAAACAGGAAGATTTATCCATATGCATACACTTCACAGATGAATGTAACGGAGATGTTTGAAGTTAAACATTTGTTAACAGCGAACAGAAAAATGTCATTTGTTGCTTTAAAAGAAGCTAAAACATGTTGAAAACAGCTATCTCTGTAAGGCACTTGGACATCTTTAGATAGAAATCAACTGGAATAGGCAGAGAGCTGAGTTATAAACTGACCCATCCTTAGAGCTCTTGCAACTTGTCTGCAGATGTATGGTGACTGAGTGTATTATCCTGGACGAAAGTGAGGTAGATTTGCCTTATAATGGGTCAACTTTAAGTTGGAGAAATTGTGTCAGACAAAATAGAACTTCCTTCCCACTCTAACCTTTCAGCTGTTTTGAGAACTGAGCCCAAATGTAAACCTTTTTGAAGGTTCTAAAATATTTAATCTTTTGTCCCCTCCTGTCCCATTATGTTGAATAGTTGTGATTCTCTGCATGTCCAGGACTGCACCGGGATGCACCATGATCCTCCAAGAAATGCTCTTCTTGCCATATTCCCAGCTTGACCAGATGCAATGTGCTGCAAATCTCATGAGAAGGCCTGTTCTTGTGAGGAGTCCTGACCAATTTTGCAGACTCTAGACATGGTCCAAACTGCTTATCCAAACCAATCCTGGAGGTGAGCGATCCTTTTAAAGCAGGAATTCTCAATTTTTCTCATAGTGGGGAGCACCTTTTAATGGAGACAGAGTGTCGCATAGATACCTCCCTTCCAGGGGTGCTGGAACAATTTGTATAATGGGGGTGCGGAGAGCCATTGAACCAAACTGTAAACCCTGTATATGATGGAAAACATTTCAAGCTAGGGGGTAAGGCAGCATCCCTAGTTCCAGCACCTATGCTCCCCTCTCACTTGGTATCATGCGGGTCCTGTCCTCTTTCTGTCACAGTTGCATAACATCTCTGTAGCAACTACATAGAAAAGTAACAGTAGGGAAGTATTTAATGTATTTTTAGCTGTCTTCTAATGCAGTTGAGTAGCTGGATATAAGAAAGAAACCCTGTCAGCTTTCTCCAACCACTAGTGGTCCACAGACCACATTTTAAGAACTAGTACTTTAAAATTCATGCAGTGTTTGGGGGCCCCATGCCAGGTTTTTCATTAAGCCATGGGCATGCCAGGACTGGACTTTGGAAGCTTAGGTAGTGCTGTACGGATACCTGTGTAGAACATCATGAGCCGTAAAACTCATAATCCTATACGTCACTGACTTAATGAACTCCCAGTAACCAGAGACACAACAGTTCACTCATCAAAGTGCAATGGGGACACACATTCATTCCTGTTAGATAACAAGACAGTGTTTCCCATGAGTTGGCAAGTTGCCACTTTTAGTTGCCTTTAATTCCCCTTGAAACCCTGGTAATACTGGGCCAGCATGTCCAATTACCTGCTACTGCATGTGACAGAGGCTGGGCATCTAACTACATGTTGGCAGTTGTGTACCAAGACCTTTTTGGGGTAGGGAAACAGAACTTACAGGGTCCTTTGGTCCGTGAATGGTTGTGTTGTATTTAAAGGACTTGCTAATAACATTGTCACCACATGCCTGTCTAACCCACGTTCCCTGTGGAGCAAATGATGGAATCATTCTGATGTAGATTGCTGGACTCGTTTGGCTGCTGAACTGCGGTGTCTAAAGTTTTCAAATTCAATCATTGCCACTGTGAAGTTGATTAATTCTGAGATGTTTTGTCTCCCAGTGGAGCAGCAGTAGCAGCAATGAAGGACTCGGAGCAGGTATAACACAAGCTTCAGTTCCATTCGCAGTTCCCGACATTCCTTAGGAATTAAACAAGACAAAGAAGTTTCCCTTTTCTCCCTTTTTTTCTTTTGATCTTACATCTAAGAGAGAGTGAAAGAAAAACTGTCCAATGGTGTTCATACGACCATCAACCATCCCTGCCCAGAACGGTTGCAAATATTTGTCATCAGAAGAAACAATCTGCATCAAAATGTTAGGCACCTAAAGAAGAGATTTTCAGAGATGTCGAGCACTTACAAATACCATTCATTTCAGTGTTTAATTAATTAATTGGTTTAAGTTAGGTTCTTAACTTTGCCCATCCAAGTTTGAACATTTGGGCCCCGGCACACATTGCTGATGGATGATAATGAAGAGGAAGGGAGTTGGTGATCATCAAATGCACCTAGTACAGCAGCCCCAGGGCATGACCCGTACCTTAGCCCAATAAAGCATAAGCCTGGAATAACAACATCCTTTAAAAAGATTGCTCCGTTAACTTTTCACGGACTTCAGTTAGGATGGGCAGCTCCCCGCTTCAGTCTGTTATACATAATGGTCTCTTGGTTGAAATATCTGTGTCCCTCCGGCATTTCCGAGAGATGGCTGCACCTGCTCTTCTCGTTACTGAGTTACTGAAATTGGCTGGGGTTATCCTGTACCTTTAAGGCATAGTCAGTTGTTGGAGGCAGTGAAGCAGGGGGAACACAGAAATTGTGCCACCTTCCCCAAGGGTGCAGAATACACTTCTCTCTCTCTCTCTCTCTCCCTCTCTCTCCCTCTGGTGGCCAGTGAAGAAAGGGTGTAACATTAGCAGTATCCAGATGGCTATTTTGCTATTGATTTTATGTGGGAGGCACTGAGATACTACAGTGATGGTGATGGACAGGAGTATAAAACTCCAAGACAGACCAACAGATGGATGGCCTCACCCCACCCTGGTTCAGTTTGGGATAGGCTGCTGCTGACAGTCCGTTGCACGGAAAGCAGATTTGCACTCAGGTCCTTGTACAAGGTCTACCATTGTGCCCAGCCAGTGCAAGTAGGTGGTGAGGGGAGCTCCTTATGCCTTCTTTTTGTCCACACAGGGGCTAAGCACAATAACCCCCTTCATTATTTTGGAATACTTGCAATGCTGGTTTATCATAGGCTGGTGTGCTTTACAATGATGAGTTATATGATAGTAGTGCTTAGAGGTCCCAATCAGGGATCATTGTGCTTGGTGTTGTACAAATGAGTAAAACAAAGACAATCCCTGGCTCGGAGAGCTAAAAATATAGGACATTGACAAGGAATTTGTGACTGTGGTAACCTTCCAGGCACACTGCAAAGCCCGTCTTTCCCCCTTGGCCTTCGGGGAGCTTGGAAGTGAGTGTTAAGGCTGGATGTTGAAAGATGATTTGGGGCAGAAGGTGTCTCACCATGTGCTCGAGTGGAGCAGCTTTGGTTCTTGCATGACATGTACCTGATTGGAAAAGTTGTGGTTTTTCAAAATTGGATGAATGTAAGTTTGGCCCTGAAAATTTTCGATTCCTATGGGTGTGGCTTTACCTGTTGGGAGGTGCTGGATGGGCACGAGAGAAATGGAAAATATAACAGAACCCTGTATACTCTGAAAAATCGTGGAATATTCATGGAGCAATTTTGTTTTCTAGCTCCTTGGCCTCCGGGGCCAAAGGAAAAGTGCTGAGGTTTTGCTTTACCCAGCATCAGATGCTTCTACATTTACTTGAAAGCTCCAGATCTGCCAGATGACGTTCAAAACCTAAGCCCGCCGGTCCTAATTCCGGGAAGAAATGCCCAAGAGAGTTATTGAACTACCCACAGTGGGCCAAACTGAGATCTAGTGTGATTCCAACTCCATTGGCTTCAGTGACTGGAGTTGCATTGTTTTGCCGTGGGCTTGAATTTTGGCTCCTTGTACTTAGAGGCAGGGCTGCTGGCAGGGAAATAGAAGCTGTAGTATAGAGGAGAACTTTATTCACCCATTCTGCACAAGTCTATAAGTGTGATCTGGCCAGTGCATAGGCCACATAGCTGGAAGAATTACCCATGGGCAGCATAGTTATTTCAATCTATGCCTCTGTCTGATTATAGCTCCTCAAAAATAGCCGGTTGAAAGGGAGACAGCATGAATTAAATCCTGTAGTTTCATTTTGTAGCGTGTTTTTGGAAGGGGGGGAGGAAGAAACGGAGCTCAGAATATAAACTGCACATTAGAATCGGTAATAGGTGTAATATAGTGATATAATTAACTATATAATGGCCACTGACATGTAGGTCACAAGAGGGTGCTATATACTTAGCAGAAAACTGGCTATGTAAATAGCACAGGGCAACTATGTCTGTGTGATACAAATAAAGGACCAGACCAGTCACTGTAGTAACTGTGTCTTACTGGATTATTAGTTAGATAATTCTGCTGCAGCTCTGTCCCCATAGCAGGATTCCTGGAAACGTTTTGAATGTTTAAAATATTAACGATGAAGGAAGTTTCAAAAGGAGGAGAGAGAGGCTTTCGATTCTGAGGGAGACGGGTGAGAAACCCAAACAAGCAAAAGTCAAGGAAATTGCTGAGCAAAGCAGCAAAACAAAGAGACACAGAAATGTCAGACAGATTAAAAAACAAGTCAGGAGGAAAAAGTGGAAATCAAGGATAGTACAGGAGAGGTAGCAGGGTAGGGCTCAAGAAACACAACAGCTGCTATTGTACAACCAAAGAGTAACATTGTTATACACAACCATCATCTGTTAAACTTTGTTTGGTTTGGCTGTAAGCTGGTTGGGACAGGGCCTGCGTGCTATATGTTTGCACCACACAAGAACAGGCGTTCTCCTGTCTGCTAGCACCCCACAATGGGATCCAAAGCTCGATTGCAGTCTCTAGGCTCCTGCCTTGCTCTGCATATGGAATGTCTCGGACATGAAGTCTGCCTTCAGGCCACATGGAAATCTCATACCACATTTATGTGCGTGAGGTACAAAATGACAAGCTAAGGAAATCTTCTTTCGCCACAGGCAGCATCTTCTATGCTAGGTAAAGGAAGTTTCTGATTTAATACCAACGGGGAAGTTTCTTTAGGGAAGAGGACTGTGGTGGGACCTAGGAGTCAGGAGAACTCAGTTCTGTTCTTGCCTCTACTAATACAGTGATCTTTGGCAAATCAGGGGTTAATGTCTCTAAGCTCAATTTCCCCTGTGTAAAATAGGACTAATGAAAAGCATTATGGTCCTGATTCTGAACCATACATGTCAATATTGACATCAATGAGCATAGGAACATGCCCTATGTAAATGAAAGAAATTAATTATTATTATTATTAATTATTATGATTATTTATTTTATTATTGCTTACAGGGACTACATGACCGGGTATGGTGACAGCTCTGTTTTTTGTACCTGAAGAAAACAGGAACAGCACTGGCTCTGACCTAAAACACACGTGTTAGGCTAAATATAGAGAGGTACCTGTAACTCCCAAAGAGACTACTTCCTGGTTAGCAGTTGTTTGCAAGACTGGGCCTTTCGAGGTTAAAAGCCTGCAATTCTGCATAAGAAATATCAGTTGTAGTTCCTTTCTGATGCTGATTTGTGGAGGAATTCCAGGCCAGAAGGGACGTGCATTTTGTGGCAAGTTGACAGCTGTCCATTCGCGTTTTAATTTGGTTATGGAATTTTTTAAATCACAGTTGTAACAGTTTGTTGGACTTTTCTCTATCCTAGTGATATTTAAAGAGCTAACTGTGCCCACTTAACTCTGGGTGGCTTTATAAAGGAAATTCTAAGGGTCAGACATGAGGGATGGAATAGCATAGGGGCGCTACACTAGCAGAGGGGCAGGGCCTACCAAGTGCAGTAATAGAGGACGTTGCAGGACAAGGTAGCAGTGTTCACGGCACCTTGCCCCTCCTTTGTCTCCTCTTCCTACTTGCAGTTCTGTCTCTTTCCATATGACCCCTTACATCTGAACAGCCTTTCCCATCCTAAGCAGGGACAGCCTGACTGTGCTGGTGCTGAACCCAAGGAGGGGGAGTGGCTTGCGCCTTCCATTTCCTGGGGCCGCTGGCGGCCAATATGGCCCCTAGTGCGGGCTAGAGCAGCCCAGAGGGATGCCCTAACTTGTGCCCTAGGTGTAATATTGACTGGGCTGTTCGCAATCAGGGAATAGCCGGAGTGTTGGGATGTCCGACTAATGCCTCCTCCCTCCCACAGCCCACTCTTTCCTGCCCCCAACACACCTCCTGCATGGGTGCAGGTGGGGATCGGTGCAGAGCTTCCTGAATGGTCTTTAAACCACGATTTGAGGACTTCAGTAACTCAGACATAGGTTAGGGGGTTGTTACGGGAGTGGGTGGGTGAGATTCTGTGGCCTGTGTTGTGCAGGAGGTCAGACTAGATGACCATAATGGTCCCTTCTGACCTTAAAATCGATGAGTCTATGAGTCTTTGTGCATGCTGGAAAAATCCCCTTTGCTGGGGTATTTGCAAGGGAGGGGGCCTTTATGGCTGCTTTGTGCCCGTCTTAGTGCCCCTGGCCTCCTTCAAATTCCTGCTGTAACCTCACTTTCCCCAGCTAGGTCTCATCACTGGTGCACTCTACTCCGGCTCTGCACTCTCGTTACAACAGCTACACAAACCCTCCAGAGCTAGCGAGCGTGAGATGAAACAAGACAAACCTTCTCTGTAAGTTAGTGCACCTGAATAATCCCTTTGTTATCATAAACTCCTGAAATCATAACGTGATGCAGAACTACTCTGCAGTATCAGCAAGGCAGATTGAGCGGGGCACCTTAGAACCCAGGTACTAGCGATTTCACTCCAACTCTCTTCCGCCAATAGTCATGAGAACTGGCATAATAATGAACAATGTGGTAAAGCAGGGCCCTCCGTCCAAAACGGCAGAGTGCATGGAGTAGTCCCAATTGCAGGCAGTCCTACACGGAGAAGTTTTCTTAAATTAAAGGAGAATGGGGTGTCTATTTCTATGGGACGAGTAGCATAGACCTGGCAAATACAGATGCTGCTATCCCCCTCCTTCCCCAAACTCTGCTTTCTCCAGTCAGATTTAGCGCTAAGCACTTCACAAGTACAGACTGGTTTAGGCTATGTCTACATAGCAATTGAGCAACAAAACGTTTGTCGTTCAGAGGTGCTAACCCCCCTCCCCCAAGACAAACGTTTTGCCGCGGCAAGTGTCAGTGTTAACAGTGGGTTGTTGGCAGGACCGCTCTCCTATCGACAACGCGAATGCCGCTCGTTGGGGGTGGAAGTATTTTGTCGGCAAAAGTACCGACAAACAGCGGCTATGCTGCCTGGCTTTTAGCTGTGTAGTGTAGACAAAGCTTTAGAGGGAAGGGTACGTGGGCAGCCTGTGTTGGGTAACAGTGACTCTAAACACGTTTCTCTCATGTGATAATAAACCATCGTGGCCAGCTCCCCTGGAGGTTTAGGGAAAGGCAAAACTGGCATTTAGGTGCCCAATTCCAATCGCTCTTCCATGGGAGTTAGGCGCCTAAAGATCAATTGTGCTTTTGGAATATCTCCCCCTTAGCCCTTAAACTGCTGATCTAGTGTCCGGGCCACAAGTCTGCCTCCTTGTAGGACACGCTCAGCTCCCTGCAGCCGAAGGGGAGGGTATGTCCTTGGGGCAGTGATACTTGGGATAGTGTCCGGAAGACACACATGCTTCTCTACAAAGGCATGTCTGTTGGGGGTGGGAATGGGGAGAATGTCAGATATTCCAAAACCCCTGAGGCCAAATTTTCAGCCAATGTCAATCTGTGTCACTCCACTGCCTTCAGTTGACTCCACGAGAGGATATGGCCCATAAGACACGTTTGTACCTGGCCTCCTGGTGACGTGGCAAGGGCAACATTAAAAAGTAGCAGCTGTGGATCATAAAAAAGGAGCCATATAAATGCCTAACAGATGGAGTGCCCCTTCGTGCTATTATGGGTTCTATCCCCTTCGTGGAAGGTAGGTCGACTCGTATTTAACTGAAGTTACACTTGATCTGAACCAAAAGAAGCCAGTACTTTCAGGAAGAGCAGTCAGATAAAACATAAGTCAGTGTTCCCTGCCCCACCTGGTCTTTGCCCCCCTGCTTTGCAAATGGAAAAGAAAGAGACCTTAGCAGCAGTCCAGGCTGGTTCCCTCCCCTCCCCCTGCCTGGCTGTCTTTTGGGCACGGAGCACTTAGAGCTAGGAACACAGCACGGTGAGGAAAGAAAGAAAATAACTGACTTCATCAGGTTTCATCACATTCACAGCTAGTTAACCATGAACTGGTGACCGGTTAACTGCTGCTCGCAGAGCCACAGGAGAAAGTCTGATTTCCCTTTTGCTGGAATAAGCAGCAAACACGCAGACAGGCTCCCTGCTTCCTTTAACCTGCAAAAACAAGGGAGTCCTTCAAAGCTCATCCATCCGCTCAGTCCTCTCTCTCTTCCCTACATTCTAAATCCCTGATAGTGTAAATCCTCACATTTGCTTCCCTCCCTCTCTCCCTCAGTCACACACACACTCTCTCCCCCTCCTCCCTAGTCGGCTGCTATCTGATCTATGATGATATGTGATCTCTTGGATACAACCACACACACACACGCACACACACACACAAACCACCAGGCATTGCTGCTACCCAGCTGAGCAAAATGTCTTTCTCCTAGCAGCGGTGCTCATCATAGCTTTCAAATCCTTGACGATGTGGCCATGCTTTCCCCTCTGCCTTCTACTTTCTCTCTGTTTCTGCCTGCTCTTCCTGCCCTTGGGGCATCTTTGCCCTCCTCTCTGTAGCTGTATGGACTCCCACACTATAGACTGCAGGGATCAAGGACTCCCCAGGGTTCCTAATCTGTTTCCACTGGACGTACGGAAACTTCTCATAGCTGACAACAACATTCAGGTGATACCGGCTGATTTCTTTATATTTTATGGAGATCTAGTCTACTTGGACTTCAGGAATAACTCAATCACCTCCTTAGAAGAGGGCACTTTCAGCAGTTCCACCAAGCTGGTGTTTTTAGACCTAAGCTACAATAATTTAACGCAGCTTGATGCTGGGATATTCAAGTCGGCAGAGAAGCTGATAAAATTAAGCCTTGGGAACAATAACCTAGTGGATGTGGACGAGGCTGCTTTTGAGAGCCTGGAACAGCTCCAAGTGTTAGAACTGAATGACAATAACTTGCAGAGCCTCAACGTGGCTGCCCTGGATGCACTTCCGTCCCTTCGGACTATACGTCTAGAGGGCAACCCATGGGTCTGTGACTGTGACTTTGCCAACCTCTTCAGCTGGATACAAGAGAATGCATCCAAGCTTCAGAAAGGTAAAGCTAAATGACTTGCAAGGCAGCTAGTGTGTGTTTGTGTGTGTGTGTGTGTGTGTGTGCACTCACACTGTTCCTGTTGGTCAGCTTGTCTGTCTGGGTGTATTGCCTGCAGTGATCCAACCTGTGAAGTCTGCTCCTACCACAATTACACATTTGAACCAGCGAGTCCCTTAAAATGAAGCTGGTTTCCTTTAGTAACAACATCCCCTCCCAGTAAATGTGATATTTTGGTCCTGAGACTAAAACCTATCCAAGTTGAGAAGGAGCCTTTTCAATTAGGGTAACCCAGCACTGATTCTCTTCCAGGCTTTGGTTTCTATTAAGTAAATAAATATATTTCCCTTAATAAGCCCTTTGAATGGCTGAATATTTGTGCCAGCACATGGGGGAACCTGATCTTACCCTGCCTAGATTTTCTGTGAAGCAGCACAGGATAGTTCAGTCCATGCATCCTATTTTATACCACTGTGGTTGTTGACCCCCTCCTGGAATTAGTTGCTTTTGATTGCCTGCATTAGGATCTCAAATTCCAGCTTGGTTGTTGCTGGTTTTCATACAAATAACATAGCTTTTAGTTTTGGAAGCCAATTTACACGAGAGCGCAAGCTGCAAAATTTGGAACGGCATCCAGGTTTGGATCTGGAACACCTCAAATGGCGTTCTGGGGTTTTGGCCAGTTATTTTTCAGATGTGTATTGAAATAATATTAAAGCAGCCATGTGCAGGAATCCAGACTCTCCCTGCCCAAAGCTCCTGTTAATCTTACAAGCCTTAGCTAGAGATCAACCACAGTTCATGGTTCCCAACAAGCACCGGGTCATAAACTCATGCCACCAGCCCCCAAGATGCACGTGAAAGACAAACTGCTAGGAGCGTAGGTGCTAACAGTGTTACTGAGGGTCCACAAAGTAACACCCTTAATGAGATCACGGCTGCCTAGTCTGCTTCTGAGCAGAACTATGTTTGACTGGGGAGGAATGGGGGGCGGGGTGATAAAAGGTTGAGGCTTGAGAGCCAGGGAGAATGGGAGGAGATGGAGAAAGAGGGAGAATCCATTCTCTAAAGAGCATCTCTGTGTATTTCATGGAGTGTCAGAGGCAGAGGGAGAAAAACACAGAATGAGCCAAGAAAACGATTTCAATAGCTTTTCCCCTCCTCTTCATTACCAGAGAGGCTGTAATCACTTATGTGAGCTCTCCCTGTGCTCGTGACCTTGGGTGGCATTTTTGATACATTAATCTTGTTTGCCCTAGATGCTCAAGGATGTAATGGAACCAGCTCCTATTAGAAATGAATGAAGTAATTTGGGGAGAAAAAAGGGTTGATCTCCCCACCCCCGCCGGGCGTGAGCCGAATCTCGACCTACTTCCCCCACGATGCCTGGGGCCAGCTTTGGGCTGTCTCTGAGCTGAGTGTTGGCAGGATCTGAGCCAAACCCTGGCCCATCTCTTCCCTGTATCCAAGCCAAACCTTCATCCATCTGCCCCTCTGTGTCCCAACGGAACCTTCACCCATTTCCCCCAACTCCTTGTCTCAACGGCATTTTAATTTTTCTCCCTGAACCTTTAACTGAGCAAAAGCTGTGATCATTTTCCCCCCACCTCCTTACCTGAGCCAGCATTATCCCTCATTCCACCCCTTTTTCTTAGCAAATCTTTCTCCCATCCCCCCCCAAACCACCCCAATCTGTTCCACCTTCAAAAATATTCAAATAATGAGATCCTCCCCTCCCCAATCTGCCTCCCTTCCCAGGATACCTTCCTCCCCACCTCCACTTTCACCCTCCCATTGGTCTTATGCCTGTTCCTAAGTTTAACTGTGGTTCTTTAGCCTGGAAATCCCTAGAGATCAAGTTTTCTTACAGGATTTCCCATGCTTCCTGGGGTCAGCGAGGCTAAAAACACTTTGTCACAATGTTTTGTCTCAGCCATTTCCAACCCCAGATGAACCCAAAAATATCTATATACTTGTTCTGAGCTCCAGAAGGAGGTGAGAGATGGAATCTCCATCCTTAGAGGTTTTTATGGACCGGCTTGACAAAGCCCTGGCTGGGATGATTTAGTTGGTGTTGGTCCTGCTTTGAGCAGGAGGTTGGACTAGATGACCTCCTGAAGTCTCTTGATAAAGATAAAAGAGGTAAATAACAGGGGTAACATCATGGTAGCGGTCTACTATAGACCGTCAAATCAGGACGAGGAGGTGGATGAGGCATTTCTAGAACAAATAACAGAGATATCCAAAACACAAGACCTGGAAGTAATGGGGGACTTTAGCTATCCAGAGATCTGTTGGAAAAGTAATACAGTAAAACACAAAATTTCCAGTAAGTTGTTGGAATGTGTTGGGGACAATTTTTTTGTTTCAGAAAGTGGAGGAAGTAACCAAGGAGCAGCCATTTTAGACTTGATTCTCACCAACAGGGAGGAATTGGTAGCGAATCTGAAAGTGGAAGGAATTTTGGGTGAAAGTGATCATGAAATGATAGATTTCATTATTCTAAGGAAAGGAAGGAGTGAGATCATCACAATAAGGATAATGGACTTCAGAAAAGCAGACTTTAACAAACTAAGAGAACTGGGAAGTAAGATCCCATGGGAAGAAAATCTAAGGGAAAATGGAGTTCAGGAGACCTGGCAGGTTCTCAAGGAGTTGATATTAAAGGCAAAACTGCCAACTATTCCAATGTGAAGGAACGATAGGAAGAATATAAAAGAATATGGCTCCCTCTTTAATGGCCTGTAAATCAAGAAGGAATTCTACAAAAAGTGGAAACATGGATAAATTGCTAGGAGGAGTACAAAAGAATAGCACAAGCATGTAGGGACAAAATTAGAAAGGCTAAGGCACAAAGTGAGTTACACCTAGCAAGGGACATAAAAGACAATAAGAAGAGGTTCTATGAATACATTAGGAGCAAGAGAAAGACAAAGGAAAGTATAGTTCCTCTACTTAATGGGGAAGAAAAGCTAATAACTGATGACATCAAGAGGGCTGAGGTATTTTAATGCCTATTTTGCTCCAGTTTTCACTAAAATGGTAAATTGTGACCAGATACTTAACATAATTAATATTAACAACAAGGGGGAAGGAACAAAGCCAAAATAGGAAAAGAACAGGATAAAGAATATGTTAGATATACTCAACTCAGCAGGGACTGATGAAATTCATCGTAGGGTACTTAAGGAACTAGCTGAAGCAAGCTTGAAACCATTAGCAATTATACTTTGAGAACTCAGGGACTATGGGTGAGGTCCCAGAGGACTGGAAAAGGACAAACATAGTATCTGTCTTAAAAAAGGAGAACAAAGAGAACCCGGGGAATTATAGACCAGCCAGTTTAATGTCAATATGTGGAAAGATACTGGAACAAATGATTAAACAATCAATTTGTAAGCTCCTAGAGAATAATAGGGTTGTAAGGAATAGCCAGCATGGATTTGTTAAGAACAAATCATGCCAAATCACCCTAGTTTCCTTCTTCGATAGGGTTACTGACCTAGTGGATAAGGGAGAAGCTGCAGATGTGATATATCTTGATTTTGGTAAGGTTTTGGACCACAAATAGAATACGAGTCAACAATGTTATGCAAATGCGAAAAAGGCTAATACCATTCTGGGGTGTATTAATGTGAGTGTTGTATGTAAGATCCGGGAGGTAATTGTCTCACTCTCCTTGGCGCGGGTGAGGCCTCACCTCAGCTGGAGTACTGTGTCCAATTCTGGGCACCACATTTTAGGAAACATGGACAAATCACTCTTCTCTGGACTCTCTTCAACAAAAGTGATAAAAGGTTTAGAATACCCGTCCTATGAGGAAAAGTTAAAAAAACTGGGCATGTTTAGTCTTGAGAAAAGACAACTGAGGGGGAATCTGATAAGTCTTCAAATATGTTAAGGTCTGTTATAAAGAGGACAGTGATCGATTGTTCTCCAAATCTGCTGAAAGTAGGACAAGAAGTAATGGGCTTAATCTACAGCAAGAGAGATTTAGATTAGATATTAGGAAAAACTTTCTAATTATAAGGGCGGTTAAGCTCTGGAATAGGCTTCCAAGGAAGCTTGTGGAATAGCCATCACTGGAGGTTTTTAAGAACAGGTTGGACAAACACGTGTCAGGGATGGTCTAGGTTTACTTGGTCCTGCCTGAGCACAGGGAGCTGGACTTAATAACTTCTCAAGGTCCCTTCCAGTCCTACATTTCTGTGATTCCATGATTCTATGAATCAACAGAGCAGAGGAGCTCACCAACTTACCGAAAAAAATTCACTAAACTTTTTCAAGCTTTCAGAAGATTGAGTTTGCAGCAAAGGTTTGGGCAGGTTCTTATTTTATCTGAAATGGTCTCCCTGTCCCTATTCCCCAATCCTGTGAACACCTGCTTAACTTGCCTGACAGGGCAGTGCCATTGACTTCACTGGGACAGTTCACATGAGTGAATTTAAGTACATACATTCCGAAGGGGTTGGAGCCCTAGTTCACATTGCCTCATCGAAGCTACTGCTGTTAAAAGGGTAGGCTGTCTATTTCATTAAACTTAGGAAAGTATTACTCAAGGAGGTGAGGGCAAACCCAAGCCACAAAGGGCAAGATTTCCTCAACAATACTTTAAAATCATTGGGCTCCCTGCCCCCACTCTGCCCCAGGCCCCACCCCTACCCCACTTCTTCCCCAAGACCCCATCCCCGCCTCACCTCTTCCTGTCCCCCGCTCTGCCCCTGCCTGACCTCTTCCTGCCCAGTTCCGCCCTCTCCCCCGAGTGTGCCCCGTCCCCGCTCCTCCCTCTCCCTCTCCCGCTGCCGCTAAACAGCTGATTGTGGTGGGCGAGAGGTGCTGGGAGGGAAGGGAAGGAGTTGATCGGTGGGGCCGCCGGTGGAAAGGAGGCACTGGGGGGAAGGGGAGGAGCTGGCTGCCTGGGGATGCTAAGCATCCACTAATTTTTTCTGTGGGTGCTCCAGCCCTGGAGCACCCACGGAGTCGGCGCCTATGCAAACAGCAATCCACCTGGACATTTGGCGATTAGACTAACTGAATTCCCTGATGTGCTGCTGCACGTTTGGAGTCACAGAGGCGTGTTCTTGCTGTCAGCACATCAAGACAAGTAGGGCAGCCAGCGTTATGCCTGGAAACAGTTTAGAAAGGAAAGACAGAGACAAATTGTGCAGGTTTCAAGATAAAGGTCTGAATTCCGCACCACGCTTTTCCTTTTCACGTCTAGAGCAATTCCAGTGTTTGAATATCACAGTACACGCTAATGGGGAAAGCTGAGATGTGGCGAACTGGCTGGTGATTATCTCCACTTGAGATTGTTTAGGTACATGGCGGGATTAACAACACAGATTGTCAAGGGACAGAGCTGTAAAGTTATTGAGCCTGGGAATCTCATATGCCTTTCATTCAACAATACTGAGTTCCTGTTTAAAAAGAAAAGAAAAGAAAAGAAAGACACCTCCTCCTGAAATACAGGTGGAAATTTAAGGGGGGAGGGACTGATTCATCAGTGCCCTATGCCTCTTTGCACCAGCTATAATGCCCCATCCATTTCAGTGGACCTCCTTGGCAGGCTCAAAGCTGGTTCGGGGCATCAGGGTGGATTGGAGGAGGAGAAAGCATGCCAGAAGAGGCAGGAGGTACACGTCTGCTATTCTGTGGCTGCTATAACAACCATAAGGATATTTTTAACCTGCACTAGGGACTGAACTGGGGCTCAGGACTGCAGCTTTCAGATACTACTGTGAAATATGGCCCCTGTAAGGATCAGAGACAGGTGGAAAGAAACAGAAACTAAGTGGCTGGGGGAGAGAAACTTCAGGATAGTCGGATGCTGTAAAATTACTCTTGATTGTGAGCTTAAAATTAGACTGTTGAAAATGCAGTTTAATGTGCCCTGCCTCTCCAGTATAGCAGAGAATGACACAAACTGGAACTGTGATCGAGTCCACCAACTACCCCACCCCTGAAATTTGGGCATTTCCTTAAAATGGGATCCTGATCCAGGGGGGGCTCTAGCTTTTTTGCCGTCCCAAGCACGGCAGGTGGGCTGCCTTCGGCGGCCTGCCTGCGGGAGGTCCCCGGTCCCGCGGCTTCGGCGTACCCGCCGCCGAATTGCCACCAAACCGGCGGACCTCCCACAGGCACGCCACTGAAGGCTGCCTGACTGCTGCCCTCGCAGGGACTGGCAGGGTGCCCCCTGCGGCTTGCCGCCCCAGGCACGCGCTTGGAGCGCTGGTGCCTGGAGCCGCTGCTGTCCTGATCCAAAAGTGCCTTGGGTTTGGGTTTTGCAAAATAGACACCCAGCTGATGAAGTTCAACCCCTAGTTGATGAGGTTTGAAAAACATTCAAACCACTCTGCAGCGTAGCCCATCTGAATAGAAATTCCATACTGCTGCAGCAGATATGGGCCAAACCCAGAACAATTCATCCCAAACACCCTCCTTCCCCCTACACTCCAAATGTTTGGATAAATCAGTGACCTGGATATGAACCACAATTCAACCCATGACGTTTTGCAAAACCTACATCCATTGTGCCTGATTTCTAATTAGCAGGGCAACTACTGGAAAAGGCCTCTGAAGTTACTTTTTCTGCTGATCTGTCTTCGACTGTTTGACCAGAAAGTCTCTTCCCAGCTATGCTGCTCCTGCCTATCTGGCTCTGTTGCTTCGCACAAACAGCTGACATTTGATTCCTTTTATAGATCTCAGCCTTTATGCACCTAACCTTTATTTCTAAATAAAGCATTACTCAGCAAAAAGTGCTTCTTCTCACACCCTAAGTTGCAGGCAGACTTGTGACAGGAGCTGCATAAAATATTTTGCACTCAAAACAAATGGCTGCTGATCACTTTGCCAATTTTATGGAAGGCAAGTACTTTTTTTTTTTTAATGTAAAATGTTGAATTTTCATCACAATCCAGAACAAAGGGCAATTTCCCCCCATCTAAATGGTTCCACGTTTAGTGAAGACAACTTGTGCAATGCATTAAACTGTCAAAAGAAGTGAAGGTCAATGTAATAATAATACTTGGATTGTATATAGCAGCTTTTATCTGAAAGGATCCAAAAAGTGCTTTCCAAACTATGGAAGAAATTCAACCTGAGGTTTAAAACTGGTGCCGGCTCTATGCATGGGGGGTGAATTTCATTGGATATACATGTGGCACCATTGAATTGCAGCAACCAGGTAGATGCCGGGTGCACAGAATGCTAAGAATAATGAGGGAGAAAACCAGGGCAAATGTCTGCTCTTAAGAAATCCTCCATCAGATCTGTAGAGTCTATGCAGAGAAGACAGGGTCTCTTCCATTAAAGGTCTCGTTTGGATCAAGGGCTGAGCTGGCTTTGCCAAGATTTGACCCTGTTGGTTGAGGGAGTCAAGGGAATTGCACATTTGAGGCTTATACCATTATGGCATCCCCTCTGCTTCATTCTATTGGCTCCATAACACATTTCATTTTTTGCTTGCTGGGTTTTACCAGAGGTGATTGACAAGGTCCAGATTCACCAGAGTGGAAACTTTAAGAGGGAAGGAGCTCACATGGGCTCCTTTAAGGAACCTGATAGAAGTGGGGTAAGAAATGTGCTATTAAAAAAGCGAGAACTGATGCAGGGCATTTGGAGAGTTGGTGTGAATAACTTTCAGAGGCCGATTCAAACCACCCAAGTCTGCTGGGTCTGCAGGGCTGGTCTAGGGAGATCTTGGGACTATTGGATGAAATCTTGACCCAACTGAAGTCAAAGGAAATTTTGCCCTTGACTTCTGTAAGGCCAGGATTTCATCCATAGTCTGATGAGATTTCTGGTATTTGCTGCTTCATGTAGAATGAAGCAATGCCATGAAAATACAGCCCTGCTGCTCCTGCTATCTGTAACAACCTTCCTGTATCTCTGGACCTCATCTGCTCTCTCTCTCTCATATGTCCCATCTCAGCTGAAAAGGCCTAAGCTTCTTAATTTCACTCTTCTAATGTTATTATTTACTACTGCAGGCCCTGATGCTTTGCTGCTTGCAGGTACGCCATGAACTGCAGGATTGGGGCCTAACTCTGCCATTTCATCATTTAAACCTATAAAGCCTTCTGGGCACATGGCTTGGAAGGAAGATGCAATTTTAAAAATTAAATGCTGTAAAAGGATCCCATTGATTCTCCCCACTTGCATGCAAAAGGTGGGTTCCGATGAAATGCAGGTCCTGAAGGGAATTCAAGTAGCCTGGGGTGCCCATATTTAATTAAGTGCTTTGTAGAGGTCTCTATTGCTATTTTATACCTTGCATGGACATGCCTTGGGTAGCTGTGAGCGTGACCTTGTTTACTAATGGCTAATGCATTTTTAACATGACTTTTAATTAGAGTTTAAATAGTCCTTGAAGTGTGACTGTGGTATCTCCTTTCTGTCATCTTGCCCTCTTTTTTTTTTTTTTTTTCCTTTCAGTGTCTTAGGAAAAAGCCTTTTCAGGAAGGGCGAAGAAGCTGGTGTGCTGCATTGGTCTTGCAAAGAGCAGCCACTGTGCCACTAAACCTAGTGTCAATAGTACAGGCATTCTCATCTTGTTGCTATTTAATGCATGTCCCACTTAACTTCCCCCCTACATTTTATAGGAACAAAAGGCTTTGATGGTCTTATATGCTAAAACTATATATGCTAGGGGGAGGGATAGCTCAGTGGTTTGAGCAGTGGCCTGTTAAACCCAGGGATGTGAGTTCAATCCTTGAGGGAGCCATTTAGGGATATGAGGCAAAAATCTGTTGGATGATTTAATTGGGGATTGGTCCTGCTTTGAGCAGGGGGTTGGACTAGATGACCTCCTGAGGTCCCTTCCAACCCTGATATTCTATGAAAACGCTGCAGCTGTAGAACTATGTCAATGATTTGCATCAATTTAAGCAGAAGGTAGAGACTGTGAATGGCAACTATCAAACCAATATGGTCTGGTATAATCCCTGTGATGCACCACCTCCTTTTCTGGAGTAAGATGCCTGCTGTGTTGGCCACTCACAAAGTCCCTAACCAATTTTCAGTGGTTATAAATGTAGGAGATCAACGGTTCCAACAGAGGGCGCTGTAGTGCAGATAGGGAACTGGTTTTCATTGGTGCACTATTTACCACTGCTCTGAACGTGGTTAGCTGACACAGTGGTTTAAATGACAATGCTGTCTACACTAGTGCTTCTATCAATGGTCCCACCAGTGAGAGAGCAACAGTGGGAGATTGCCCATCTAAGCCTAGTAGAGTCACCGCCACATCTCCTGTGCTGAAGTAACAGCGGAATCATAGCTCTCTGGTTCCCTTTGAAAATTGTTGGAAGGGACCCCACTGGTGGCAGGAAATCGCACGTGAAAATACAAAGGCCCCATGTCATTCTCTTGTTTGCCACGCATTCTTTTGATCAGCTGTTGCTCCGCTTTAGAAAACTGTGTGCACAAGAGTCACATATGACCTTAGGAGAGCCAAAGGGCATTGGCTTCATATCACAGCTGACGTACACCCTGCTGTGGTACTGCAATGAGCAGTTTTGTAGTCAGCCACCTCCCCGATATAGACCGCTTAGAGATGAGCTGCACAACAGAACTGGGAAGCAGGCTAGGGCTGAGTGAAGGAGTAGGAGAAAATGGGAGCCGTGATACACAGTAGGTGGAGATGAGATTATGAGCAAGTTTTCCGGAGTGAGGAAGTGGAGGTTGAATTGAACAGGAAACCAATGTGGGATTCCAGGGGTGGAGCAATGGAAAAGAACAACTTTAGTAACAGTGGGTTTTTTGTAGAATGGAGTGGGGTGAGGTCAGAGGGAAAGGTTACGATGGATGAGAGTCAAGAGATGACCAAGTCATGGTATGTAGTCTAAAACAGTATGCTGCAATTTATCTGCACTCCTGATGTAGGTTCTTGCTGCCAGCAGCCAGATCCTGGCCACGTTGACATCAGTGGCCCTAATGGACTCAATGAAAATGGTAAATGTTAATTTCAAATGGTGCCCTATATGTAAAGGCACAAGTTTTATTTAAATTTCTAGCCAGGTGGAAACTACTGACCTTTTTGTCACTCCTGTCTTCCTGCCAGTAGTACCTGTACCTGTTTCTCTGCTATACGCACAAGGCTGCCTTTACACTGCGTGCTAGTATAGAATTAGATCAAGCTTCCACCGAAAAGGCAGGAGACTACAGTCCATTTCCACAGCACAGTGTTTCATCGGGTATCAGTGCATATACTAACACATCAATAGCTTAGTACATAACATCCAAGGCCAGGAATGGAATTAAAAGCCCCGAGACATCTCACACATTCAGCAGCTTTTAGTCTATTCATGCAGAATCCCCTAACAGAAATAAGATTCCTCCACAAGCACCGTGCATGGGTTTTTATTTATACACTGAATCCTGCTCAGTTGCAGTAAAACGATCTGTTACTGGCTTCTTTTGTTCTGTTCCTCATTTCTTAGGATTTTCAGGAGAATTTTGGTCATTCCTATTTTGCAAATTCACTCTGGCCAAAAGTTTCGGGCTCAATCTACATTTAAGATCCAAAACAAATAGTCTGATTTTCAAAGGTGATGAGCAGTCAGCTCTAACTGAAGGTAAATTGAAGTCAGTAGGAAGTGTGGGCACTCGCCTCCTTTAAAAAAAGTAGGCTATTTATAGGTCTCTAAATGTGGAATTAGGTGTCTAACTATAAACACCCAGATTTGAATTTTTTTGCCTTTCTTTTTTGATAGCCATAGGCAGGAGCCGAGTGGCAGTTCAAATCTCTTCAGAGCAGAAGTCTCTCTCAGTACTTATTACTACAACTAAGACATTAGTGACAGTGTTAAAGTAGAAGAAAGGGATCTATAACTAGAGGCAAAATACAATATAAGGAATAAAATGCCACATTTAAGCATTTCAAGGCTTTGTAACCTCAGTAACATCAGCGAACAGCTACAATTTTACCCAAAATGACAAATATCAATTTTACTTTTTTTCTAGGAAAGTTGGGAGGGATAGCTCAGTGGTTTGAGCATTGGCCTGTTAAACCCAGGATTGTGAGTTCAATCCTTGAGGGGGCCACTTAAGGATCTGGGGCAAAAATCAGTACTTGGTCTTGCCTAGTGAAGACAGGGGGCTGGACTTGATGACTTTTCAGGGTCCCTTCCAGTTCTATGAGATAGGTATATCTCCATATATATTTTTTTAATTCAAATGCTCTTGCAATAATCTTCAGTAACTCACTCATGCAGATTAAAATAGAGTTGAGGAAAATATTTGCAGTAACCAATAAAGTTTTAGTCCCTCTTTCTGCTGGCTAATTGCCTGCCAACATATGTTGGTTTTTACAAATTTATCAATTATTCAATGGATAGTTTACATGTAATATTAACTAAGGCAAGAGTAAGTTTCTGGTATTAGGGAATTATAATGATTAGTAGAAGAAGTAGTAAATATTTATAGTATGGTAGCACCCAAAGGGCCCAATTGGGATTTGTGTAGGGTGCTGTATAAAGAAAAGGGGCAATCCCAGCCCTAAAGGGAAAACAGACTAAAGCAATGGTATTGCAATACTAATGGGCTTCAAAATATTCCGTATAAAAGGTATAACTAATACAAATATTTCCTACAATATCCTAAGTATTAGGAATAACCAAGGACAGAGCATGTACTCAGAAGGTCTTTTAAAGCAGAGTCAAGTTACCCTGAGGCCAGTTATGCTATTTGCTGCTTATCTTGAGCCAGAGGAACATAAATCCAAATCAGAAGTTACCGGACAATATAACATCACTCGTTGCAGACGTCTGGGGAAATATTCCCATCAGATCCCAGAGCAGGCAATTTCAAAGCAATCAGTGGGCCAGCTGGTGTGTAGCTAGAAACTTGTTTGGCTCACCAGCACCAGTGACAAACATGATTGAATCATGGATATTGAATGTTGCAGATTTCCTACACAGCTTAAATGTATCTGGGTGTTTTGTGTGCTGTTAGGATCGGGTAGGACGGCAGGGTCACATCTCTTTGCGTGGCACAATGTTCTAACAGAGCTGTTTTTAAAAAGAGAAACAATTTTTTGCTGAAACTGTCTTCCATTTTTCATCCCCAAAAAAAGGGGGGGGAGGGGAGGAGGGGGAGAATATACATCCATTTTCCAGATTGTCTCCATTTTCAAAGCACTTAAGCAGATGCATAGTCCTCCTGCCCCCCTCTACATTTAGACATGAATTAGCTGCAGTGTGAGTGCCTTCACCTGATTGTCAGGGCTTTACCCCATTGGAGGCAGAACAACCAGCAAGACTCCTTAACACTTCCCTCTCTGTCGTGTGACAATAGTAAAGCATCCCTGAGTCCTGTTCTTCGAACACTAGAGCTTCTGCCTAGAACCTTCCCTCAGCACTATCCTTCCTCACTTTCTGCTATTTAAAGAAACAGTACACATATCCTGACGTGCCTCAGAACACACCTCCTTTCAAAATATGTTCTAGAGCTCCATCAGTCCTAAGCTTCCAACTTTATTTAGCCTGTCAGCTCTTTAAGACACATCCACCTTGTTGTCATGTGTACATAAAGGCCTTAGTGCAATGCCTAGCTGCTGCCTAGCGCCTGATCTCTGCCTGGGGTTCTAAGTGTTCCCATAATAACAAGAATGAGAAACAATAGACTGCTTGCAACATGAATACATCTGTCTCTGCAAATGACACACCAGAAAGATACAGAACGTACGACCTTGTCCTTGGGACAGCTGGAGTTTACAAGATAAAGGGTGACCCTGACCAAAATAACATACGTGACATATTTATAACACTTGTTATTTCATTTACAGATTTGTGTTTGGTATGAAGAAGTGGCTCTTCTGTACACTGGGTGGGAGCAAGTTGATTTATATATAGAGTGACCAGATGTCCCGTTTTTATAGGGGCAGTCCCGATTTTGGGGGCTTTTTCTTATATAGGCTCCTATTACCTCCCACCCCCTGTCCCGATTTTTTACACTTGCTGTCTGGTCACCCTATTTATATAACTGTCATCTTTATTAGCTCCAGCTAATTTTTCAACTTCAAACTTCCACAGCCCCCATGAGACACCTTTTATGGGAAAGCCTGGTAGAATTTTAAAAGGGGTGAAATCAACAGGGTTCTATAGAAGTTACTCTCAAAACCTATAGAAATGAACAGTGAATGAGATCCTCGCTCCGGTTATTTTAGCCATTTTATAGAATTGTGTAGGAGGTGGGTGGGTTGTTCAGGGTCTTCATCACAGTCCTGAAAGTTGCCAGTTCAGATCTCACTCACTTTCCCACTGGATCCCCATCGCCAGTGCGGTTGGACATAGTGCTGGCCACATCACGCCCATGTGTGCTGCTGGCCAGGAAAACGAATGTGCCTTTGTCACGTCAGCCCATGGCTCGGGGGGACCTTATAGAATTGTGTAGCTGGGATAGAATTCTCTATTAAACTGAATAGGACAGTTCAAAAACCTCTAGAAAAGGTAACATTCCTATTACATCCTATAGAACTTTTCTTGAAGGGACTGTGGACTTACAGAAAGGAACCGTTCAACTGCTAGGTTTTTACATTTTCTCCCATTAACTGAGGTTTTATCTCCAAAGGGCTGGATAACTTGGGCACTTGTTCTTGGACCAAATTCTAGTGCTGCACTAATAAAATCACTAAAATCTTGGACAGGCCAGCATCTGAGATTGGTGACCGTGTAGGGTGACCAGACAGCAAGTGTGAAAAATCAGGATGGGGTGGGGAGTAATTGGCACCTATATAAGAAAAAGCCCCAAATATCGGGACTGTCCCTATAAAATCAGAACATCTGGTCACCCTATGACTGTCAGATGTACCTGACTATGGATTTACTATTTGTGTCAAGCAGCATAACATAAAATAAGACCCGTTCTTTGTCAGGTTTTAGACAGCAGTGGAGGATTGCAGTGGGGCAAGTTCTCTAGGGCTCCAGAACACAACTGATACTCTGTTGAGCATCTCTGCACACATTTTGCCCACTTCTGTACAGTTTGTCTTCTGGCAAGGTTGTTATAATTTGTTAGGAGACTCAAAAGGATTTTTATTACTCACCAGAGAAGATCTTATCTCCCATCTGGTGATGGAAAGACCTAGTCTAAATGATCCGTATGTAAAACTGGAGCTTCATATTATGCAAGCACATAAGTAATGCTAGCTGTGCATGTCTTGATCTTCTGTTATCTAATGTCCTGTTTTCAGACCTCTCTATTGCACCAGGAATCACGCATAGGAAACAGTGCAGTCTAGGTGTTTGGGCTTGAACTGTGGCTTTAAGTCCTATGCCATAGTGGGGACGGTGTGCAGGCACACGACACCAATGGCCTCCTCCTAGAGAACATGACCGTGGCACCACTCTTTGACCTGAGTGACTCTACTGTCTGTTTCAGGAGCCAACTCCTCCCCAATCACTTTGGGGAACCTAGGGGAGTCCTTGGGGTAGATTTGTGCTGGTGCCTAAGGCGCAGAAGGGAGTCAGCTTGCCACCTTCCACATTCAGAGGGCGAAGCATCTGGTATAGGCTGGGGCAGTCCTAACTTGTATCACTGTTGTAATGACCCCTGTCTTCAACCATTGCAACAGGAGTGAAGAATCACAGGGGCTCAGGTCTATACTGACCATGCCCACTCTCTCTTTCAGCCCACTCACACCATGCCTCATGTGCAGGGAGATGGGATCAGCACAGAGCTGGTGGAGGTGACTCTATTGTGGGAGGCTGCTGCACTCAGCAGGAATTCATTGGGGGCACAAGCAAATAGCTTCTCATGCTGTCGCCCCGCCCCCCCTTGCATACCCACGTTGGGCCAGGCACAGCCGGTGGTGCACGGCCTCTCTTTCCTTCCTTTCGCTCTGTGCTTGCATTCCAGTCAACGTGCTGAAATTCCCACTGAGTTATTTTTTTAGGCCTTCAGAATGGTGACTGGTTTCAGAGTGGTACCAGTGTCGGTCTGTATCAGCAAAAACAACGAGGGGTCCTTGTGGCACCTTAGAGACTAACACATTTATTTGGGCATAAGCTTTCGTGGGCTAGAACCCACTTCATCGGATGCATGGAGTGGAAAAATACAGTAGTCAGGTATAAATATACAGCACATGGAAAGATGGGAGTTGCCTTACCGAGTGGGGGGTCAGTGCTAACGAGCCCAATTCAATTAGGGTGGATGTGGCCCATTCTCAACAGTTGACAAGAAGGGGTGAGTATCAACAGATTCAGACATGTTTGCATGGTGTGTCCCCAATCCTGATTGGAGCTCTGGGTTCTGTTGTTAAACAAATTTTAAACACGACGATTAAAGAAAAGTCGCGGGGGTTCTCAGTCAAGACGAGGATACTTTGCAGTCCTTATTTTCAACAGCTTGTTATTGCAGCCCCTGGGATTCGCACACATTTAAGTGACAAAAGGATTATCTAAAAAAAGTCCCAAATCCTTATGCACTGTGTATTTATGCCTTTGCTAGAGTGGCTCAGTAGGTTAATACCTGTGCGACCCATTGCTGGAAAGTATCTCAGTGTTTCTCTATTATCATGGTATAATAGATCGGTAAGGGTTAGATCATCCCTGCTGATTTTCACTGCAGAGAGGAAGAAAGAAGCAATAAATGGTAGACAAATGGACAATACTTCTGTCAGAAGATGAGGAGCTGAGCTTAAATGTCATCATTCTTCTGGCCCTCTGACCCAGGTGGGTGGAGAGGATACGGACTAGGTGCAGCAACCTCTCTGTCGGGAAATAACCATTGTAATTAATGCTGACCACTTTGCAGCAGGCTGTCTTGCCCTTCCTTCCTGCACAGAACCCCCAGGATCACTTGTGGGAGGGAGTTCCATGTACAGAGGAGACAGACCAGTGGATTTAAGATCCACCACGTGGATCTGTTGCTAGATATGAGATAGGACCTCTTCTCGAATGCAGAACATCTGTACTTCTGAAATAATGGACTCAAGTTTCATGATGCTGAAGACAACTCACATTTAAATAGCATGAAGGGTGTGACACCAAGCTATGAAAGACAAGAAAGGAATTGTTATGGTCCACATATCTTACTAAATTCATCATGTGTTGCCCAGGTATTTAGCACTTCCAGTCGGCAATCAGTAGATATGATGCAATTTGCATTGTAGTAGTTTTCAACCCGTGGTCCGCAGACCCATTATGTACAAGATTTCCAAAGCAGTCTGCACGTCCATTCGAAATGTTTTAGGGGTCCGCAAATGAAAATGTTGAAAACCACTGGTGTCCTGCCTTATCTTGGACTCCATGCATCACTTGGGGAGGAGAAGCACCATGCGCAGTTGGAGACGTTGCTATTGTTATCACTCCTGTTACAAATAAAGGACCTGATCCAAAGCCCCTTGAAGTCAACAGGAAAACCCCCATACTTTAATGGGCTTTGGAACAGCCTCACAAAGTTAATTCACCAATTTGAATGGAACAATACATGGTCTCTCTCTCTCCCACCCCCACCGACTCCAGCTCCCAATGAGTAATGCAGTCACGTTAGGTTATTCCCAAAAAAGCTTTAGCGTTTTCCCCCCCCCCCCTCCTGGTCTCAACCAGAAGAAGGCACATACACAGTGTGGGTGAGCCATAGCTGGGAGCTAGCAAGGCCTCCTTTGTCTCAGGCCGAGCTTTGCCCGCAGCATCTATTAGTTTCCATGACTAAGAACTCTGTGAAAACTCCGGGCTAAACTAGCATGTCGGAGTGTGTGAGAATAAAGCAAGTAGAAAATTCCAATCTAATCTGGTTTGTTTGAGAGCGTGACCTAGATTCCAGGACCCACAGCTACACAAAGAGGAGCACTTTGTGTGTGTGTGTGTGTGTGTGTTTTGTTTTATAATCAGGCTTTCCATCACTGCAGCACACTCTAGTCTAGTTCACACACAGCAGGAAATATTCCCCCCGGGCTCAGTACAATACAAACGCTCTTTGATTTGGATGCTTTACATCCTGATGTAAGGTGAAGACAGGGAATGTCATACGGGGAAAGGAACAGAGCTGACATATTCCCTCTGGGCTCAATCCTGCTCCCACTGAGGTCAACAGTAAAACTACTATTGACATCAGTTGTGCAGGATTGGGCCCCAATCTTTCCCGGTACCACACAAAGAAAATCTGCCTCTTAGATACTGGACGCATCACCATGCTGAGTTATTCCCAGGCTCCAGGAGGTGATGCACCTAGAAACAATGTCTCTTTCTCCTGTTTCTCTCAATTTCTTTTTCTCTCAAGAAAATACAGTGTCTATCTTGGCTCCAATACGCCTGTGCATGGATGCTGCTTTGTGCCACTCCAGCACACAACACAGCCCTAATTCTGGTGGATCCAGACCGTGAAGGATTCCTCCTGTATAGAAACTGCTACATGCTGGGTCGGGGAGCAGCCAGGATGTACTTATGCCAGGCTGATCTCTGGTTGCTGGAACAGTGCGTCCAAGAACATAGGCAGACAGTATAAATTAGGCTGTTCTAAGTTAAATTGAGGACCAGATCAGTACCCCCTCTGAACCCCAGGATTAGTAGGCACAAAGGTGGCTTAAAATCACCTTCTGCGCCCCTCCTCTAGGCTTGTGCTGACTACAACTCAGATGTACGAGAAAATAGGAGCCCTCTTTATTACAGTGCCACTTACCATAAAACTATATCTCCATACCCCTATTTTTTTGCCTATTTGCTCTGTGTAACTATAATAGGAAAGGAAAGCTTTCACTCTGTTTTCTGTGCGCTGTCCCCTTAAATGGATTGGAGTTCCCTTGCCTACTGCACGGGGTAGCTGCCGTTTTTAATTTTAGTCCAGATGCTGAATGTTACAGAGGGCAGGGCTGTGTTCTGTCTTTCCTTAGGATTTTAGAGTTGTTCTTTCTTTCATTCTTTCTTTTGTTCTTTGTCTGAAATAAATGTTGTCTGTGTAATAAGGGCGTGACAGACAGGAGTGTTGGCAACAAACAGGAGTCCAATAGCTACTGTGGCAATCTATGCCGAGAAATACATGCCTTGAATTTTGTGTATGGGAAAACATAGCCGTTTGGAACTAGTTTCTCCAAACGGTATTCACAAGCTAACTATCGCTATGGAAGCTGATAGATGGTCAGCCCAAACTAGAACATCGGATCTGACCACCTTTGAGGAAGTTTGGCTCTAGCGATGCATCCCAACTTTATGATTTTCCTAGGTGTGTGCATATGCCTAGAATTATAATTACAACACCACTCATTTCATGGCACCAGAGATAGTGCTCTTGATAAGGCTGTATCTGTAAAACGAAAACAGGAAAAGCAGGCTTACACATTTCAGAATAACACACTATTAACTAGTTTTGACCTAAGAGGTCATATCGGGCCTTGACTCTCACCGCTGGCTTCAGTGGGACTGCAAAGATGTTCGATTGTATGCTCTTTGGGGCAGGGACTTTGACTTTTATTCCATTTTTGTACCATGTCTAGCACATTGAGACCCTGATTCGGGGCCTCTGGGCACTCCTGGAATACCACTAATAATGTCAGTGAATCAGTACAGAATTTTATTCTATGGATGAAATTCACCCCGGGCAGAGCTCCAGCACAAAGCTTATCAGTTACTTAAATTGCATATAAGTCCAGTGGAATTTAAGTGGTGCATAGGCCTGGTCCTTGTGTAATTCCGACAGACCCCAATCAGCAGGATTGAACCTGGGACCTCAAAAGCTTATGTATGAGCCTCTACTGAACGAGCTAAAAGCCACTTGCCTCTTAGCTTCAGCTGTACAGACTCATCAATCCTAGAGGTCTAGGTGTTACTAGAGGGTGACAGAGCACCACACCAAGCAGGCATGGGTTACACTTGCCCTCTGAATTTGGGGTGAGTTTCAGCCTGAGTGAATATTCAGGCACTTGAGCTAAACAATGGGCTGCTCACGAGTATTCACGCTAGTAAAGCCCAAAGGGTCACAACCACATTCAAACTGAAATTTGCTTTCACATCTGACTGACTATTTGCAGATTCTCTCTCCTCTCCCGCCCTCCCCCCATTTTCTCAGTGTACTTAACTGAAACCTTCCTATGTCCCCTTGGAGCAGACTTTTCTGTCACAGCATGGCACTGATCTCCTCCCCATAGCAAACTCTTCCTGTTCATTCTAATTTGCAATATGTTACCCTGATTCGCTTCTGGCTGCTCCCTACTTATGTTCCAACGTGTTTTAACCGTTAAGATATAATTAGTGTTTGAGAAGCAAAGAGCAGCTAGATTTCATTATTTCTAGTGTACAAATTGTATTCAATAAATCATAAGGAAACTGGATGTTTCTGGGGAGTTGCATATGTAGCTTTGCTGTCTTGGTCTCTGTTTCAACTCCAGTCTATATAAAAAGTATCCACAAGTTTTTATTATTTTGATGGACTCTATGTGATGAGCTGATGGTCTCAGACCAATCCCTGAGTTATAGGAGTAACTCCAGTATCTGGGAGCAGTAGTTGGGGAGCTCCCGCTAATTTTAACAGCAGAAGGGGAGCTATGCTTCCGACCCTGCTGCTCCCCATTACTTTAACCCTCTGCAGTCCCAGCAGAGAGGCCCAGGAGTAAAAGTCAGTTCTGCAAATTGAGGGCACTGAGCACCCTGCAAGATGACACCCTCATAAACGGATGCAGAGACTGAATGGTTAAAACTGAGGGACTCATGGGAAAAGAATATCTGTGAATATTAATTCAAATTAAAAAGTGAATTGGGATTCAGCCATATGCCAGGAACCTGAGCTTCCCCAACCAAGAGTTTCGATCAGCGAGGGTTCAGAGAACCAGCGTGTGAATGAGGCCGCAGTTTTGGGATCGTACATGCTCTCTGCTCTGAAAATGGTCCCATTTTGGCAGGATAATTTAATGGAATCAGGACTAACTTTCAATTTGCAATGAAATGCATAATGGCTCAAACTCCTAGCCTTCCAAATGATTCGCCATTGATTTGCTACAGCACCCATTATGAGCTTTCAGTGCTGTTCAAAGAAGTTCTCTTGCAGCATTCTCCAACATCCCTTTCAGAAAGTTTCTTTCTCTCCCTTTGTTATTTCCTGGCCATATCGCCTCATGATTCGTGACTTGACTCTTTCGACCCAGTGTGATGCATCAGCCAAGAAATTTTAAAAGACAGGATTTTTCTCAAAGGTTCAGATGATGAAAGTCTCATTTTTTCAGCACAGTTGGCCAGTCAGGTCCTTTTATGTTACAAAATGTGATTGTAGCAGCCTGACATGAAGCATTTTTCAGGATACAACCGAACAGCAAGGAAATTTCTCAGAAGCAGGAGGAAAGAAATTGTCCTTTTTCTTTTGAGAGAATAAAACTGAACTTACAACATATGAGGCCTTCTCTGCAAACTACCAGTGCAGCGGACAATTAATTTCTAGGTGCAAATGTATGCAAAGGTTTTGCAGAGTTCGGGGCCACTGGCATCTACTTCTTGGCTACCATTGACACACTGGAGGTGGTGTGCTCTTTAAAGCTTGGTGCCTCAGTTTCCCCATATATTAAAAGGGAATAATACATGCCTAACAAGGGTATTAGGGAGTTTAATAATTTAGGGTTAGATTTTCAAAAGCACATAAGCAATTTAGGAGCACAAGGCCCTTTGAAAGTCATTGGGAAATGTGGTCCTAAATCACTTACGAGCTTTTGAAAATCACAACATTAATATTTGTAAAACATATTAAGATGCTTGCATAACATTAAATCTATTTTGGGGTTTTCTAGGTTGGACTTCACTGTCAGACTTTCAAAACAGCCCAGGGCTAGATTTTCATGTGTTCATCATCCAAAGCTGGGGTCTGATTTTCAGTCATGTTCAGAACCCTATACGCAAGGCACTTTTGAAAATTTGGCCCTGTATTAGCTAAGCATATAGGTAAATTAGGTTAGTATAAATCATAGCAGACTTCTGCTCTTCTCCTTTCCCAGATTTTAGGAAGCCTGTATACAGGTGCATTTGTTTATTTGCAATATAGAAAAAACCTTTCCAGTTCCACTAGAAAAGCTTACGCAAAAAACTGTGCCTGGCCACATGTTCTAAATGTGGCCAAATTTTGGCATAGTCTAATCCCCTCTGGTAGCTCATTCCATAGCCAAACCTTCTTCTCCAAGAATGCTTTGTGTCCAGCTCTCATGCGCTTCATCAGGGCCTTTTTTAGCTGCATTGTCCCAGAGAACTAGGTGGCTCTTGCATGGAGATAAGGCTTACATACACTATATTATTGGTAGTAATTATTTTATCATTCTGAGTACAACTAAAATTCTTACTTGTGACAATCTGGCGAGAAGAATGTAAATCAATAGCTGTGTGTGCAAATTGCAATGAGTTATTTTATAACTGTTCACGGCTTTAACATCTGATAGAATTGAGAGAGAGAGAGAGATCTAGGTCCTATGGCTTAGCCTCCCTTGCTAAGACCTCTACATTTTCTCTTCACCCTGGTTTCTTTCCCAGGGATCTTGGGAGGGGAGGGGCTTCTGTTCCAATCTTATTTTGCTTTTTGCCCTTTTTGTTACCACTGGATGAATAACTAGGTTAGAATGGCTATCCCAAGTGCAAATGCTAGCTAGACCCAATGCAAAGCTCCAGTGAACAGGCCGTGTACTGGAAAGATCTGCAGAGATGCCTGGAGGGTACAGAAAACACCCCTGCAAGCTATGGAGCAGCAGTTCCTTCTCTCTTACCTCCTCCAGCTGCCCCTACTAGTCACAGACATTATAATTAAATTGTACCCTCTTCCCACTAGCTGAGTGCACCGATCCATCCCCCGGCCTGCACAAAGTCTAGGGAACATTTATGGACCTGTTTAAATACAGGGCAGCCCCAATTTGCTGAAGGTCTCAGAGGACATTTGAAACCTTTGGTTTCCGCAGCTGCATTGGATGCTGGCTAGCGATGCAGACAGGATGGTTTCAAAAGGTCCACATAGCCAACCAGTCTGCGTGGCTGTCCGGCACACATTTCCACTGCCCTCCAAGCTTAGAACATGCAGCTCATGCTCCAGGTGGCAATTTGTCATGTGGAAACCGCTCAGTAGCATCCTCTGCCACCCAGCCGTGGGTATGCAGACTGGTGTCCTCTTTTGCTAGCTTGCTTTGGAGAAGCTGGTGGGTGGCTGCGTATTGTGCTATGGGTGAGAGGAACATGGGGCACAGTGAAGAGGATAGAACCTTGGGAGGATTAGCCAGGGTTGTGCCGAGAGGTTTAGGAGCCAGAATTTAGTAAACCAGGGTTGTAACATGAAAGGGTCAAAAAGACAGTGGAACAATGAGTCTAGGATGGACTTCAACCTAACCACATCCCAAATGAAGCAACTAATATGTAACAGCTAAGCTAGGTCCAGACTGTCTGTCACATCTAGATCACTAGCTTCAACCATCTCAATCTGATAGTTGTAAACACCCCATGCAGTCCTATTGTAACAACTCTCCATGTAATTAAAATGAAGTGGGAACTGTGTTCATGCAGTACTGCCCCAGAAACACACCTTGAACTGTGAGCACGCAATGATACAGAGTCAAAACCTGGGCGGCCAGGGGCCTTTCCAGCTATTCTGTGCTCACCAGCAGACAAAGGGAAGAATGTATCAAATAGACCAGTAGCGGCTCCCAGGCCATTAATACACATTTCTCGTATTTCCCCTTTACATTCCTATCCTCAATAGCCAAGTAGAGTCCATCATGCTAACGACCCCTGAAGAGTTCACTCACTTTACCCGTCAGTCCATCAAAGCACTTCCTTGGCACCATTAGAAATACTCTCTCCAGTCTGCTTGCTCTGCAAGGAGGAGATTACTTTTACTAGTGTCCTCGCTGTCCGTATCAAGCTACATTCATACTCGTTTCTGAATTTGGATTTCCTAATTTCATCATAAAGAAACCAAACTATTGCGCAGCTCTAGGCATTCCTCAATAATGCATGGAGGAATAATATCTTATAACAAAGTGTAAAGGAGAAGTTGAAAGCAGATCACAGAATTAATCAAGCATCGGTTAATCCCAAGCTGTTATCTTGATCAGAAGGAAAAACATCACTATAGTTTTAGCCATAGGAAGCGGGTGGGGGTGGGGGGGGGCCCAAAGTTCACAACATCAGCACCAAGTGCCCTCGACCTGGGCATCTCTCTGCACGTCCTTTGGCTTAAAGGAACAATGATCTGTTTCAAACAAGATAATTACAAAGGGTAAAATTTACCCTCATGCGAAGGACAGCACAAGACCTAGGCATTATTCAAGTCTCACTTTAGCCCTCAAAATAAAGTGTAATTGGGATTTAGATGGTGCATAACATTGCTCACCCTTTGCGCAGAGGGGAATTTTACCCAAAGTGACCTCCTGGTTGGTTTTTGTTGCTGCACACATCGGGAAAAAATCCCACAGGAGAATGCACAGGTATTATAGGGTCGTATATGAAAATAATACTATGATGTTGAGGCTTACATTTAAGAATGTGTTTTATTTTTATAGGTGACTGTAGCACACAAGAAACATACCCAAAACAGACAGTCCTGAAGACTGAAGTCCTGTTGTTATTTACAGAACATGCATGTTGCATGCTTTCCCACCCTGACTCACTAATATATCAAACCTGGCCTGAAGGGGTAAAGAGAAGTGCATAACTCCGCCTTCATGGTCCATTCCATCCTTGCCTTCTTTGCTGAGGTCAACACTAATATTCTATTTTGGGGAAGTGGACACTTGTCTAGATACTCCCAAAGCTTATTTCGCATGGGCTGTGTAACAACAGCCATCAGATGATGTCAGCTTTTAGTCACTTCCTTCCTGGACTCACTGAATACAAACTTAGAAACCTAAAGGTGATCCGCATACAAATCTCCCCAGCTATCCGGGTCCCAGCGTTAATCAAGTAAACGATCGGCCAATGCGCTTCTCATCTCCTCCCTCTTTTATTTTTTTTCTTTGCAGGTCTACATGAACTCCAGTGTTCCCTGCCTGTGGAAAACAGAAGAATCTTTCTGGATGAATTATCTGAGGTCAGCTTCAGTGAATGCAAATTTAGTTTGTCGTTAACGGATCTGTTGATCATCATCTTCTCTGGCGTCGCGGTCTCCATCGCCGCCATTCTGTCAAGCTTCCTCTTGGCGGCGCTGGTGCATTGCTTCCAGAGATGCGCTCCCAGCAAAGATGATGATGACGAAGAAGACAGTGAGGACTGAACCGTTCCTGTATTTAAATATCCCTCGTTTATAAGTTACTGGATCAACAGCCAATGTTGAAGAAGAAGAAGAAGAAGAAAGAAAGAAAAGCGAACCTAGATCTCTTGACGCTGGATCTGTTTCTGTGGAGTTCAATCAAACGTTGCTTTTAAACTCAGGGTGGGGCTAGGGGACGAAGAAAGAGGGGAATGAATCCAAAAGAAGTCCCGGTGTTTGGAAAAGATTGTCCTCATGATAGCATATGTACTTAATAGATGGTTCTAATTGCACCCTGAAAAGGGCCCACTATATGTAGCATAAATACAGAGCTTTCAGTTGGAAATACAGAAGCAATTTCATATCGGCTCCTCCCTCTACCTGGGGAGGGGGAGAGTCAGGTAAACTTCCCCAACTTCCCAAATGACCAAATTCAATTAAATTGGTTCATAGAGTTGTATAAACCATTATAGGAAGTTTGACGTTTTCTTTTACACAGTGTCTCTGCAAAGATTGTCCCACAAGTTAGTGCTCCGAGTTATGGGCCTCATTCAAGCATTTTAAATAAGCCAATAGTGTTCTAGGTCTCAACAACAACAAAAACACTCAAGCATTAGCTGCAGTTAAGCAGCTGCCCGGCATATCTTTGGCCAGGGTATAAATAATGATAGATTTCCTTTTTGGTTTGGGGGGCAATGAAGCAAAGACAACCCTTTAGCCCTGCAATACTAGGGACCAGGATCTTTATCCTAATGTATCACTCAAATCCTGGAACAACGCTGGGTGTCATTAGCCACTTGAACAACTTCACTATAATCAGCAGAGGGATACTCTAACTGGAATTGCAGTCTGCATACAGCAATGTACTGAAATACTCTGGTGCATTCTTTCTCCTTCATTATAAATAGAGCTTCATTAGACCCAAGTTCATGACCATGAGACCTGAGCATGAAGCAGAACACTGGATTTGAACATCCCCAAAGATTGAGAGGTTTCTTCTGAGTTTGCATTTTAAAATTGGTTCCCTCAGTTGAACTGGAAAAGCCCCAGTCTTGGGGTATTTGCAATCTGGGTCAGATCTGTCTCTGAGTTTTGAAGCTCGAGGCCAGGCCTAGCTAGAAGTGGGTTCCAAGTTTGAGTATACGAAGTTCCCATTATGAAATACAAAACAAACCATTAAAACATTCAAACTTAGTGCAATGGTTAACTCTGGAAAGTTGAGAAATCACTGGATCTGGATTGTAAATACCCACAATATTGGAGAGTTTGGCATGGAGGTTTTAGCTTGGCCCAACACTGAGACGAGGCCAAGGGTAAAACGTGGCTGTGGATCGTGGTTCAGAATACAAATCCCCATCCACGTTTAGACACTGATTCAGTGCAGGATTTAAATATGTGCTGAAGCCCCAATGATCTCAGTAGGATTGAAGCACGTGATTAAGTGCTGTCCTGAATAAGGATGCTTTGATGAATCAGGGTCTTAGGAGGTACTCTCATAGCAGAGATGGCTTCTCTCCCCTCTCTGTCACAGTCATCCCAACAGCCTTGTCACTGGATAGAAGGATTATGTTATGTTTCCACGAGGCAGGGATCACCAGGGAGTTTGTTCAGGAAGGGGGTTGACATTTATCAAAGAATGTTTTAAATCATTTATTTCTTCAGTGAGTCAATATTGGATAAATAGACATGATGAAAAATTATGTTTGTAATGCATGGAACTGGGGTGAGATATTAGAAGAACTGGGGATCTTCTCCTACTCTTGCTCTGGCAGCATGACATAATCATTGAAAATTATTGGCCAATAAGGCCCTGATCTTGCAAGCAGATCCAGGTGGGCCGATCCTGCCATTCACACACCCCTTATTGACTTCAGTTGGACTTCAAGCAGGAGCAAGTGTCTGCTTGCAGAATCTGGCTCTAAATTATTGTTTTGAAATACTAAGGGCTATGTTCTGCTCACAGTTGCACTGGTATAAATCCAGAATAACACCAGTGAAATCAATGGAGTTAATCCAGATTGGCACCAATGCAAACAAGAGCAGAATCTGGCTCTAGGATACATCAATTCTGACTGTATTATAGGTCTTGTCAAAACTTGATTTCATCTATAAAAGGGCAGATATTTTTGTTAAAAAGATAAATGAACATTTATTAAAGGAGATTTTTGGAATAGCAATGGACAGCTTTTTTGGACAAGTATATTTTTAAAAAATTTGTCATGGAAATATTTTTTTAAAAATGTACATACTGAAAATATTATTTAGAAAAGCTACGAAGACTGAAAATAGTACAAAAAACCAAAAACAAACAAACAAACAAAAATAAGTAAAAGCAAGCCAAGAACTATACACTGTTGTACAAGACTCAGATGTGACCATAAGTAGCATCTAACTACTGTAAAAACTGGTATTGTTTCTGGAAAACATTTTTTTGCTATGATTTTGCCTTGCACAATTCATGCGGATTGATTTTTATGGCAATCATCCAAATCCCTTGTATCTATGTTGTGTGCTAATTGCTCAAACAGATGGGAGTGAAATTTAATTTGCCTATTTGACAGGTCATGTGGGTCAGTGGATAGGGAACAAGACTGGGACTCAAGAGACCTGCGTTCGGTTTCCAACTCTACCATTGGCCTGCTGTGTGACTTTTGACAGGTCACTTTCCGTCTCTGTGCCTCAGTTTCCCTATCTATACAAGGGGGATTAATACTTATTTATCTTTACAAAGTGCTTTGAGATCTGTGGGTGAAAAGCACTATATCGGGCTATGTATTATTATTACATAAGCTAGGCTGGAGCACAAGATATACAGTAAGTCTAATTCTGATCTTACACCAGTATAATTCCATTGATCTCGATGGAGTTACTTCTCATGTACACCAGGGTGAGATCAGAATCAAACCTAGTGTAATTCAGTTTCTCATTCCGCCCTATCTCTCCAGCTTCTTCAACTTGATGTAATGTTACAGTTATAATCATAAGACTATTCTTTCTGGAAATACACTGAAACAAAATTAAGTGGTCCAGTCAAAGGATATGCTGCATCAATTCTCTCTTACTCTCTTCTTGCTCTTTCAAGAAAATGAAATGACATGATTTTCACTATGTAGTGCCATGGTTACAAATTACACAAATATATTTCTAATGAATATATTGCTGCTGTTGTTTATTTGTATATGAGAATGAACCCTTCCCCCCCCCCAACAAGCACCTGATTCTGTTCTTATTAAAAAGACACTTTGCCCAACATGAGTGGAAATACACAACTCCTTTGCTCTACTCACTCAATTAATGAAAAATGCGCCATTTGCAGCATACACAGATATGTTAGCAACAGTTTTATCATTAGAGCTGTGCAAACAGCTTTTAGTGACACATGAACCAAGGTGACAGTTTTCTGCTTTCAAGTTTTATTATGGCTCCAAAACTTGGTCCGGATTCACCAAATGTTTTGTTTTGCCGAATTTTCAAGTGAACCTTCACTACGTTTGGGGGGAAAATCCTATGGGGATCAACTTTTTTTCTGTTTGTACCGTGCCTAGCTCCGCAGGATCCTTGCCCATGATGAGGGCTCATAGATGCTATGGTACTGCAAATAATAAATAATAGTCATAAAACCATTCAAGGGAGGGATTTATGTCTTGTGAAACTCAGCAATTTTGTGTGCTTTTTGACCCAAGCTAGGCAAAACTTTGGCCATTTTGAGGGGGTTCTAATTTGAATTTCCAGATTCGTTTTAACTTGTTAGACTTGCTTCGCAAAACTAAGATTTGGACTGAGAATGCTCCCAGGTTTAGGCCTGTTGGCATTTGAAGATTTTGGTTCAACCCACTGTGAAGATAGAAGTCTTGTGAAACACTGGTTTTGGTTAGGGCCTAAGCGCCACTTGAAACTCAGGGGATGAGAACCAAGCCAGGCTGAAACCCAAAATAGTTTGTAAACCCATTGCCAACTGAATGGCAGAGTTTAGCAAAGCTCTGTTTATAACACTGTCACTGTTTCATGTTAAAGTGACTTTTGCAAAATATGTTATTTTCAAGATAAGAGCATTTCATAACATCGTACACTACTGAATAATATATAATATGTCGGTATTATACTCAATTGTTTGGAATCATTTTTGCATTGTGAACATCATAGAATCATAGAATATCAGGGTTGGAAGGGACCTCAGGAGGTCATCTAGTCCAACCCCCTGCTCAAAGCAGGACCAATTCCCAACTAAATCATCCCAGCCAGGGCTTTGTCAAGCCTGACCTTAAAAACCTCTAAGGAAGGAGATTCCACCACCTCCCTAGGTAACCCATTCCAGTGCTTCACCACCCTCCTAGTGAAAAAGTTTTTCCTAATATCCAACCTAAACCTCCCCAACTGCAACTTGAGACCATTACTCCTTGTTCTGTCATCTGGTACCACTGAGAACAGTCTAGATCCATCCTCTTTGGAACCCCTTTCAGGTAGTTGAAAGCAGCTATCCAATCCCCCCTCATTCTTCTCTTCTGCAGACTAAACAATCCCAGTTCCCTCAACCTCTCCTCATAAGTCATGTGTTCCAGCCCCCTAATAATTTTTGTTGCCCTCCTCTGGACTCTTTCCAATTTTTCCACATCCTTCTTGTAGCATGGGGCCCAACACTGGACACAGTACTCCAGATGAGGCCTCACCAATGTCAAATAGAGGGGAATGATCACGTCCCTCGATCTGCTGGCAATGCCCCTACTTATACAGCCCAAAATGCCGCTAGCCTTCTTGGCAACAAGGGCACACTGTTGACTCATATCCAGCTTCTCGTCCACTGTAACCCCTAGGTCCTTTTCTGCAGAACTGCTTCCTAGCCATTCGGTCCCTAGTCTGTAACAGTGCATGGGATTCTTCCATCCTAAGTGCAGGACTCTGCACTTGTCCTTGTTGAACCTCATCAGGTTTCTTTTGGCCCAATCCTCTAATTTGTCTAGGTCCCTCTGTATCCTTACCCTACCCTCCAGTGTATCTACCACTCCTCCCAGTTTAGTGTCATCTGCAAACTTGCTGAGAGTGCAGTCCATGCCATCCTCCAGATCATTAATGAAGATATTGAACCAAACCGGCCCCAGGACCGACCCCTGGGGCACTCCACTTGAAACCGGCTGCCAACTAGACATGGAGCCGTTGATCACTACCCGTTGAGCCCGATGATCTAGCCAGCTTTCTATCCACCTTATAGTCCATTCATCCAGCCCATACTTCTTTAACTTGCTGGCAAGAATACTGTGGGAGACTGTATCAAAAGCTTTGCTAAAGTCAAGGAATAACACATTCACTGCTTTCCCCTCATCCACAGAGTCAGTTATCTCCTCATAGAAGGCAATTAGGTTAGTCAGGCATGACTTGCCCTTGGTGAATCCATGCTGACTGTTCCTGATCACTTTCCTCTCCTCTAAGTGCTTCAGAATTGATTCCTTGAGGACCTGCTCCATGATTTTTCCAGGGACTGAGGTGAGGCTGACTGGCCTGTAGTTCCCCGGATCCTCCTCCTTCCCTTTTTTAAAGATGGGCACTACATTAGCCTTTTTCCAGTCATCCGGGACCTCCCCCGATCGCCATGAGTTTTCAAAGATAAACACACTCAAAGATAAACATATGCACTCACATGCCATTAACATGGGTTTCACATATTTTTACTTGCTATTCAATGTGTCAGAACTTGGACTTAGTTCTCACTGGGTTTTTATTATTATTATTTAATATCTATATTGAAAGGAATGGTGGGCTGGAGCTAAAGCGCAGGGCTGGAACAGAGAAGTCCTGGGTTCAGTTCTGCCACAGACTTGACTGTGAGCAAGTCAATTAATCTCTCTGTGCCTCTGTTCCCCACTTGTAAAATGTAGGTAATCAAATTTCCTTGGTTGGTCTTGTCTGTGTAGATTATAAACTTCTTGGGGCGGGACTGTCTATTAGTGTGTGTTTGTATAGTGCCTGGCATGTTGGGGGCCCTATTTCAGTTGGGTGCCTGGGAGCTGCTGTAATATAAATAATAATAATAATAATTAATAATAACACTCCATTCTCACTGGTGAGGTCCAAATTAAAAGAGGAAATTTTCAAAGGCATCCCTTATCACCAATGCCGTTTGTTGTAGCAATGATGCGGCTGGCATGGATGCTACATGAGACCAATTGTGGTTACCATATCAGCAAAGGGCAACCACCAGTTAACTATTTGCTATACATGGATGATCTGAAACTATATAGACTATCACAAAAGGAGATACAGAAATCGATGATGTGGTAGATACATTTGGTGAAGATATAAAGCTACAAGTTGACTTGGCTAAACATGCATCCGGATCTGTAAAGAAGAACAAACTGGTACAGACAGCTGGCATACAAGTTAACAAAGGTGCTATTCAAGATATCTCTCAGCGTAGCCCCTACAAATACCTGAATCAGGGAACTGTGAGTGTTATAACATAAGGAAATCAATGAAGAGGGGCGGAAAGAATAGTACAGACAAACAAGACCTATTCTAAGGACAAGACTCAACTAGAAGAATTTGAGCCGAGCTATTAATATGTGGGTGATACCAGTAGTACAGTACACTGTGGGGGTGATCAAGTGGAATCAAGGGGAGACGAAAAAATTTGGCATCTAAACAAGAAAGCTCCAGGAGATGCATAGAGTAATGAATATCAATCAAGATGTTGACAGGATGTACACCTGACTTCTTCTTCTTCTTCTTCTTCATATGACTGATGTAGGTATAGAGCAACAACTAAAACTTTACAGTTAGATGGTTAAGCCAGATAATTGCATCTGGAATAGCAGAGTTCATTGCTGTGATGCCTCCTTTGTATTTGTGAATCAGGCATTGAGTTGTTAAATGTTCCATGGTCTGTTCTGGGTGACCACAGTCACACACTGAGAGTTTTTAATTTTCCATTTGTGCAGCAAGTATCTGCATCTACCAGGGTTTGTGCGGATAAGTTTTAGGGTTGCCCATGAGCTTCATGGGAAATCGAAGCCACGGATTGACTGCATCAGGTCTTTCACAAGGTGTTTATTTATGACTTCTTGTGAAGTCCATTTGGCTTTCCAAGCTGCCTCAGGGTTGAAGTTGCATTGCTGAAGGTTAAATGCATGGGTCCAATGCTTGTGACTGCAAACGGTGGTGAGGGACGTTGTTAAGGTCCTGGTGGATGGGAAGACGTTCATTTTCCACAATCCTCTAGAATTCCTAAAGGGTTGTGGCATTGCAGCAAATGGATGGGGGAACAATGTACAACAGCACTGGCAGCCAAGGTGTTGGGGTCCGACCATATGATGGAAGAAAACATCTGCTATCTGTGGAGGAAGCATCTGACAATATAAAGTATAAGATTAAATTATATTATGAGCCAGCCAGAGTAAAAGATCATCTGTTCATGATAACAAGTGATGACTGACTGTGCATCCAAGCCCAAGAAAGCATAAAAGAAAGAAGAAAGCAAATCGCCAAAGAGAGACTCAAAAGATGTACACAGAAATCAGGGTACGGACAGTGGTGGAGAGAGCTCAAACCCCTTAGTGATCAAAAACTAACATGCTCCTGGCTTGTTGAAGGATGCCTCAAAAGAGAGTCAGGGAACCTCATTATGAGTGCACAAGAGCAGATCTTCAGGCTTAATTAGGTTCAAAGCAAAACTAACCGACAGCACTGCTCCCTGAACTGCAGAATGTGTTCCAGAAAGGAAGAGATGGTGGAACATGTGCCGAGCGCCTGTCGGAGCCTGGCTGGGAGAGAATATATGAACAGACACAATGAGGTCACCAAGTGTCTGCACTGGAGCCTCTGTGGCAAATACGGATTTAAACTAACCGTGCAGTATTATGACCACCTAATTGAAACTGCTCTAGAGAACGAGGAGGCCAAGATTTTATGGGATCTGGCAATTGTCACAGACTGAATGGTGCTGTCAAACAGGCCAGACATCGTTGTTGTAGAAAAGAAGACAAAAAAGATCGTGTTCGTTGATGTTGCGATCCCAGCAGACAGACACATAGAAAAAGAAACAAAAGGAGAAGATAGTGAAGTATGAAGAACCTGCCACCAAGTGGAATGATTATGGAAAACTAGAATAAAGACAATCCCAGTGACTGTTGGAGCAATTGGAGCAATCCCTAAAGATACGGATGAGCAGCTCAAGAACTAATTGGGAGTGCAAGACATCAGGATCAGTGACCTCCAGAAGACAGTGCACTTAGACACTGTGAGGATTTTAAGGAAAGTCAAGGAGAACGAATGCATGTGAGCCCCTAAAATGCAAGAATTCTGTGGAGGGTTTAACAAAACTCCTGACTACTCAAACCTACAGAGCCAGTTCATGATCAGGATTTATCAGTGACTCATGGGGATAAATTTTAGTCAGCAGAGATCCCCTTTTTAAGCTTAAAGATCTTGTACATTGTGAAGGCTATTTGTTTAAAAAATGCCCATAATGTAATATGGAAGGATAACATTAATAATAATATTGCCAAAGCACACAGTCCCAATCAGAACTGGGCCTTGTTGTGCTAGGCGTTAAATAAACATATACGAAGACATGGTCCCTGCCCCAAAGATCTTATGAGGATAAGGAGCAGGTGGAGAGAGAGGGTTACAATCAGATATGTACAGTTGGGCATATGTATGTATAACATATATATTAACTAGCTGGTAAAATATGTAAAAAACACATGAAACCCATGTTAATGTCATGGAAATGCATATACCCACAATGATAAATGTGTGTGTGTGTGTGTATGTGTGTGTGTGCACCTGGAAGGGACGATGTATGAGACAGTGGCACAGCTGGAACTGGGAGTCTGTCCTTAGCTCTTCACAGACTTGCAGTGGGAACTTGGACAAATCACTGAGCCTCCCTATTCCTCAGTTTCCCCACCTGCATACTGGGGTGAGGAATACTTCCCTACCTCAAAGGGAGGTTGTGAGATGTAACAAAATGTTTGTAAATCACTTTAAAATTCTTGGATGCAAGGTGCTGTGAAAGTCCAAAGCATTCCATTCTTACGACCATCACTCACTTTTTCAGAACCATTTGTGCTGTACTAATTGCCAACCAATTACTCTGATTTATTGCCCATAATTGAAATGACTGATTATCCTCTCTATGACTTACTAAAAAAAAAAGCATGGAGTAGTGGCTTATTAATCAGTGGAGACTGGTGGCATTTGAGAGTGGGTAGGAAAAATTGTCATGCAGAAGTGCACTGAGAGACGCGCTATGGCCGCAGGTAAAGATAATGGGGCATATTCTACTGTTAGTGACTCCAGTGTAAAGCCAGAGTGACTCCATTGACCGTGGTGGGTGTAGTATTCTTGAGGATCAGGGAGCCTCGGGTGTCAGGGAGAGGCTTCAGCATCGATGCAGAGAACCCCCAAGCTCTGTCTGTCTGCATGTCTCTCTCTAGCCTATTTCCTCTTAGATACCCATAGGAGCCACTGTGGAGATTCTCTGATTTACACCAGTGACAATGAAAGGAGGCTCTGACTCCATAGGCCCAGATTTTGGGTTTGAGCCCCAATTCTCACCCTGCAGAGCCGGCGACCAAATCATGTTGGTCTTCTGGGCTCTGTGTAGATACGGGGATCAGAAAGAGGCCAGGCCCACCTGACCCTATGCCTCTGCTCTGGCACTTGGCGCTCCTTCCCATCCCTTTCCTGGTAGTACAGCTGCAGGGGAGTCCCACAACTAGAAGAGGCCACGGGGGGCCACCCCCTCTTTAAGAGAGAATCCCACCACGAAGAGAGTGACCATGATTAAAGAGCTTATATTATCTTTTCCATCCCTAGCTCTATACGGCTGGTAGGGTCTGGCTAATCCCTTTCCTTCTGTGCAGAAGTGGGATATTTACCTGTGGAGTGGGTCTGATTGGGCCCTCTCTTCTCAGTTACACTGGTGTTAATCTAGAGTGAAACCCTATTAAAATAAGCATGTCACCAATACAATTGAGAGCGTTAACTTTAATTCCCTATGCAACCAATTCAAAACAATGCACAAGAAGCTTTATCGGTAGCTTATTACAAACACTTGTGTAATAGCGGAGCAGGTGCATCCTAATTTACAATTTCCCTTGTAAAAATGGCTTTTAGTTCGCAGTAATGTCTCCTGCTGTCACCCTGAAATGAGCAAATGTTTTACCTGCTTCAAGGGAAGAAGAGATACTTCACGTGACCCAGATAAAATGTTGCAAGCTGAAAGAGCCAGGAAGCAGCTGTTAAATTGCCTGAGGATATATCTCCTTGACAAAATGCTGGAGCATCATGGGGCTGTGCATTAAGGTCCAAAATATTGTGCAGGGAAGCATATCTGTGTGATGAAATTGTGAGAAATGGGCACTGACTTTTTAGAAATATACACATTGACTAAAAAAGATGGTTCAACATAGAGAATTTTTAAGTAACATATCACCTGGAGTGACTATATGAGCCCAGCATTTTATTCTTAATCAGCCAAGGTGTTTTGAGTTGACTTTCTCCCTGCTGTGGATCATAGTCAATTATGGATAAGAATGGGCCAGTTTCTGGAGCAACATAAACATGTCTTGGGAAAGCAAGTCGAGGGGATGGTCCTGAGAACTGGTAAATGGCAATATAAAGGCCAAATCTTGCTTGCCTTTCACAGAAGTATAGTTTAATTGAAGCCAACGGCAGCTAGGTTCTAGGCTGCTAATTTGCATCCTGCTAAGGACACACCTAATAATAACAAAAACTTGTTACCCACTGTGAGGTTTCCAATGTGCAACAGACTGCGTGGCCTTAGTTAACTTGCCAGTGACTTAACTGTCCACACAAAATGCCACCACACACGATTCTGATCAGTGCTGAGTGGATCCTCCAATTTGGCTCTCCCACAATTCTGTGAATTTTGTCATTGGTCCAGTCCACGTGCAAATTGCCTTCACAAATGGCTGGTATTTGTGCTCAAGCAAAATCCCATGTCTGTGTTGCATAAATGCAAATTCCCATCAATTGTGGCTGGCTGAGAAATTCCGGCATTACCTGTGAGTTCACTTGAGTTTGCAGGATCCCACATTACTGAATCTGATCTTGTGCACCGTTCCCAGAAAGACACAGCACTGAGAAGGAGCACATGAAAATCGAATAAACTAACGAACAGAGTCACTTGGTAGGAACAGCAGCATTATTAAGCTGGTCTTCTCCATAGCAGAATACCACTGAAAATAACGCAGGTCACATTTGTGTAATAGGTCAAATTTCAATAATGAGACCCACAGTGAAAAATGGATCTATGCTACCCCCATGCAAAGACTTTTCTTTTCCTATCATGGAATAGCTGATACAATCCGCATTTGTATCTACACAAATACAAAAGGTTGTGCATATGTGTGTGTTTCAGTGCACTTATGAAGCACAGAGAGAGTGCAAAAATTATAACCTGTACATTAGCTAGTAAAATGTTAGTGCACTGAAGCTTTTGCCACCCCCTTCTGTTCATGAGTAATACACAGAGTCTTGGTCTGATGGCAAAAGAGAAATCGCAGATACCAGTAAAACAGATTACAAACCTGGGAGGTGCTGTGTTTATGGCAAGGCAAATATAAAGTAAAAATAAGACAGTTCCCAGAGGGATTAATGAAGCCATTAAATGGAATCAAACAGACCCAAGTGCTAGGATTAAAAGAAAATGTTTTTTCCCTCATTTTTCCATCTGGATTAGAGAACTCAAATACAATGCAGCCGCTGAAAAAAATCCTAACAATGCTATAGACCCATTACTAGGTAGAGATGATACAATTGTGAATAATGATGCAGAAAAGGCTGAAGTGTTCATGGGCGGTATTACTCATGGGCAGTATTTGGAAAGAAGTGTGATGATGCACTTATATCACAGGAGGAGGATGAAGTACTTTCCAATCCACTAGAACTAAAGAGGATGTTAAACAGCATCTACTAGGGATAAACATTTTAAAATCAGCCAGCGTGGATAACTTGCACCTTGGCTGGAAGAAATCTCTTGCCTGCGGACGTTAATTTTTAATAAATCCTGGAATATGGGGGAACCTCCCGAAGACTCCTTCTGTGCTAATGTCATGCCAATATTCAAACAAGACCAGCAGGATAACCTGGGTAATGACAGGTTGGTTAGTCGGACATCAATTCTGGAAAATATAATTGAATAATGATATGGAAAAATAATTTCCAAAAAAAATAATGGACTAATAATCCCATGATTATATGGGATTCAATCAATAAAGGATTCAAGTATGGCAGTCTAATTGGTGCCATTCAACATGGATTTATTAAACAAATTTATGGATTTGCAAGTTTGGTTGACAAAGGGAACTATGTAGATGTAATACATTTAGACCTCTGTATGGCATTTGACTTAGTACAACATGATATTCTGATTAAAAAATTATAACTGTACAATATCAGTAAAGAACATGTTACATTGATTAAGAACTGGCTAACGGACTGATCTCAAGAAGTATTTGTCAATGGGAAATCATCACTGGATGGAGGTATTCCCAGGGCCGCCGAGAGCGGGTTCGGGCCCCGGTGAAAAAAATGTTTCGGGCCCCCCAGCAAGGGCGGACTGGCTAAACAGGGCTGACGAGAGGGGGGGGATCTGGGGAAGCCGGGCCCCGGGCCCCCTTCCGGAATTTTTTCAGGCCCCCTGCAAGGGCGGACCGGCTAAACAGGGCCAACGAGAGGGTGGGGAAGCCAGGCCCCGGGCCCCCTTCCCAACCGCCGGGCCCCGGTAATTTGTACCGGCTTCCCCCCCTCTCGTCGGCCCTGGGTATTCCTAGCGGGATTTCCCAGGGATCAGTACTAGGCCCAGCACTATTCAATATTTGTATCCATGGTCTGGAAGTAAATATGAAATCAATACTGATCAAATTTTCAGATGACACAAAGATTGGCAGCGTGGTAAGTAATGATGAGGACAGGGCAGTCATACAGAGCGATGTGGATTGCTTGGTAAGATGGTCCCATTCAAACAAAATATGTTGTAATACAGTCAAATGCAAGATCCTACATTGGGCCAGAAAGAATGCAGGCCAGGCCTACAGAAGGACTGCCTACTGGAAAGCAGTGACCCTGAAAGGGATTTGGGATCATGGCGGACAAGCAACTGATCATGAGTGTCCAGTGCAATGCTGGAACAAAGAGGGCCAGTGTGATCCTGGGAGTACAGAGTCTGAGGTGATTTTACCTCTATTTACAGCATTGGTGAGGCTGCTACTAGAAAACTACATCCAGTTCTGGTGGCCACATGTTAAAAAGGATGTTGAAAAATCGGAGTGCAGAAAAGCCACAACAAATATTCAAGGGCTAGAGAAAATGCCCTACGGGGAGAGACTTAAAGAGATCGATCTGTTCAGTTTACCAAAGAGGAGATTGAGAGGTGTTTTGACTACAGTGTATAAGTACCTTCCTGGGGAGAAAATACTCGGTACCAAATTGCTCTTCAGTCTAGCAGAGAAAGGCAGAACAAGAACCAATGGCTGGAAGTTGAAGTCAGACAAATTCAAATTAGAACTAGGCACAAATTTTAAACAGTGGGGGTGAGGAACCACTGGAACAAACTACCCAGGGAAATGGTGGATTTTCAATCTCTTCTCGTCAAATCAAGATTGGATGCCTTTCTGGAAGATTTACTTTAGTCAAACACTAGTTATTGGGCTCAATGCAGGGGTAACTAGGGGAAATTTTATGGCCTGTGTAATACAGGAGGTCTGACTACATGATCTAAAGGTCTCTACTGGCCTTAACATCTATGAATCTCTACTGAGACAACCAATTATCAGACAACAAATCAGGAACACAGCAAAAATACCATGTGATGTATCCCAACAAACTGGGCATGAATGCAAAGTGCCCTGTGAACAGTAGCCCGGGAAAGTCTGGAGGTATGCACAATAGCTTTCAAAATTTACAAGACCCCCAAAGTCTTTCCCAGAAATCTTGTAGACTTGAAAATGGAGCAAAGTGCTGCTGGTTTGCAGGCACAACCCTACCTTTTGATGTAAAAAAAATTACATCAGCAGGGGGCAGAGAACTTCCTCTAATTATCCCCCTTGTAGTCTGTCTCAGTAGAACGGCTGAAGAGTGAATGGGCCATGGGGGCTGAAATGACCATTCATGCCTCCAGACAAGGATCCAAGCACATTGGCAGAGCCAGATGGGGAACTTTACCATGCTCTCTACCTGCAGTCTAGCGTTAGTCTCCAAGGCTGCCAGTCTGGCATATTTCTTGAGCACTAAATTCACCTGCCTACAAATAAAGGAAAAGAACACAGACATTTATTTTCGTGTAAAATCTGAATTTGTCTGACATCCCTGGCAAGAGTTCTCACTGAGTAAAAATGTTATGATTTGTCTTGGAACCTGTTTTTAGTGACCTCTAGTGGCAATAGAAGTGCTTTACTAGGGAGTTAGAGTGTTCATAGTAGTGTTTTTAGATTGACATGTTGAATGCCCATACGCCCTTTCCAAAGAGAAAGCTAAACCAATAAAACTGCTTGTGGAACAGGAAGTGCCATGGGCTCTGTGTGTCAGGCACTTTGTAATGACCATAAGCCATCAAAGGCCTCCTGGTTCCATGTCCCACCTGAATTTCTATCTAGTGTGTAAAGAAAAGGATGGGTTTGTGCTCCAAGCACGAGAATATTGCGACACAAGAGCTGGGTTCTATTTCAGACTCAGCTACAGACTGGATTAATGCAAAGCATTATTTACTTACGTATTTGTGTAATTACCTTCCAGTGTGTCCAGTTGCCTGAACTTTAAACATGCTGTGACGTAGTGCAGAGGCACACATGAAAGTCAACCTGCAGGGTGGGAATTTCCCACCTTTCTGTAGTCAATCATCTGTGACCAAGTTGACTGCTTTAGTCAGAGGCGCCCTACTAACCAGGAAGAGGAAAGGACTGGGGTTACAGATCACAGGTTGTGATTACTATGATCACTGCTACTGATCAGCTACAGATTGTGCATATCGCTAACTTGTGCTGAAACATCCTATTTTAGTTCCCACATCCTCTCTCCCTTTGCTCACTTGTTTGCTTTTCCTGCGTGTTATGTCTTATCGGTCAAACTGTAAGGTCTTTGCATCTGGGACTGTTGTTTACTATACTTTTGTACAGTACCCAGTACAGTGGGGTCCCAACCGGGTTAAAATCTCTGAATGCTACAGTGATATAAATGATCAATCAAACAGAATAGTATCATTAACCAGAAGACTAAGGCAAGCTCCCCCATAAAGCAGGATTTTGTTTATACTGAATGACTGCCCATGTACTGATGCCTTCAAAGAGTTTGGAGGAAAACCCCATTGGATTTCAAGCTTTCCGACAGTGCAAGCCTGCAAGAAAGCCCTCCTGTTGCAATGCTGAATGTTTGAATTGCAACTGGAGTTTGGAGTCTGCACTTGCAGCACTTTCACTCCCCGCCACCAGCCCTGTGAAGCCACGTGGAAATGTGTAACATTGGGTTAGCAGCGCATAATGTGCTTTTTTCTCAGGCTGTCAAAAACATGAGTAAACACTGCAGAACAAGCTTTAGTTTTAGCATCTTGGGAAGAGGAAAGTTTGCAGGAACGAACAGCAAACAGGAGATGAATGGGGCGACTTGGGCTGCTGCTGTTTGGTAGATTCAAGGTTGTCTCACAGGCAGCGTTTTGCTTGATTGGTGAGCACCTTTCCTTACACCGTCTGCTACAAAATGTGAATCCTGAAGGTTAGACCAGCCACATCTGGGTAGGCCAGGTAGAAATGGACCTGAATTAAAATCTCAGCTTTACACAGCTCTGAATTGAAACACCTGCCAACTTCAGGAAAGTTTGAATTGGGAACTGAAATGGGCCATGCTACCTCTGTAATGGGCTGTACCAAAACCCCAGATCTGAGCAACCCAGAAATGAAAGAGTCCAAATCCCCACCCAGAATATGAGACCGGAAGGCTGCTCTAAGTTGCATCAGTGGTCTCTGGGCCCCACAGGTCATTCTGCCAACCACGAATCCCTGAGGTATGAAGATACCTCAACCACACCTCCTTTTTCCTGGTCACACCCCCTAGCCCCGTTGCCAGGAGTGGGGATGGTAACATAGGAGCTGCTAGGGCAGCTGGACATCACCCAAAGATTCTTCTGTGCAGGAGGGAACTTCCATTGGCCCGCTAAGCTTGTGCACGGAACAAAACTGCCCAATTGTATGAGGACTTACAGGCAATTGGTCTCTTACAATTGGATACAGACAATACAGTTCAGGTACATCTGGCACTCAGGTAGCGGGTTCATTAGTGTTGCAATGCAGGGTTTGGGGTGTTTTCTGCCTTTTTAGTGGATCATTGTTGAAAAGCTTTGCAAAAGAAATGTGGTTTCGTCCTCAAAGCCTTTAATAGGGAATGAAATGACTCTGTGCAGTTTGGCAATCTATTTTTGCCTACTAATTTCCTCCCAAATTGAGTAACTCTGTCGTTCTCTCAAGAGTAGATTAGGTCGCACAATCTGCGGCGGGTTAAAGTATTACCCTTTATCCTTCGAAGATCTGGCTTCAAACATGGATTTAGGTCACAGAAGAAAATGATCAGAAAAAAATCCCTTACGGTCATTTCGATCAGCTGGGCAAACACATTTGAGACCTCTATTAAAAATGTACACGCTGTACCTGCCGGGCTGGGGAGCTCCTTTGTAACCTGTTCAGTCTCTCATATAAATATGGACTCAGATGGTTTTTGAAAATACCTGTGTTACTTAACGGCTGAACCAAACTTCTGAGCCATCGATCTGTCCAAAAAGGTGTAGAATTTTCCCATTTACTTGAAGTGGTGCATTGGGGGACAGAGTCAGCAAATTAGCTGCATATTTAAAATCCATAAGGAAAGTCATTTAAAAAGTTTAAATACTATTCTTTATTTCTGGTGGTGCTCACAATGTACTGGGGCATTGAACAAGCAGGTATGAAATCATGGCCCCCCGCCCCACGGAGTTTACAGTCTATTTCTATTACCTTGTCTGATTCCACTTTTAAGCAATTATGTCTTAATTTATTTCCATGAAAGGCTATAATAATATTCATTTTCAAATTATCTAGTTTCTTATTCATTCATTATTTATACTGGAGACAAGGGAAACATAATAGAATGTTTTGATTTCTGTATTAAATGTCATATTTTACACCTAAATCCATGTCTTTAAAAGCCAGGTGGTCTATTTTTTTTTATACATTATTATTATTATTTCATTAAGGGTGTACAACAACACTTAGCCCTTAGGACACCTATAGGGCTTTCCATCCATAGATCTCAAGCACTTTACAAAGGCTGGTACCATACACATTATTATCTCCATTTTACAGATGGGAAAACTGAGGTGCAAAGAGATTAAGGCCAACATTTTCAAACCTGGCTGGTCTTTTTGAGTGGCTTGATTTTGGGGTGCATCTCAGCTTGGGTATGCAAATATTAAAACCTCCAGAATCAGAAGCCACTTCTGAAAAATTGGACCAAAGTGATTTCTCCAAAGTCACATGCGAAGGCAGAGGCAGAGCTGGGATTAGAACCCAAGTGTCTTGACTCCTAATCCTAAACTGTCCCCCTGTCCGTGCTGTTCCCACTCGATAGGTGATTCTTTCAGTGTAATTCATCCTTCAGTTTTCATGATCATTACACTCACAACTTTTGTTTTAAAAATGTGCATTGCATCTTTAAAAAGGAAGGGAGGGTGTGTTACTTTGCAGTGAACTGGATTAATTGTTTTCTTCTTGTGACAAATCCTAAGTGTCATTCTACTTTTTGACCTTGGCTAACAGCTCATTTGGCAAATGTGACAAGAAAAGTGATATCTAAAACATAGTGCCAGAAATGTTTTAGCATCATATAACGTGATGTTGGAAATTCTCACAATCCAATTGCCGGACAAAATTTCAAGGCTGAAGTTATGTTAGAGAGTGTCCAAACTTAACAAACATTGTTCATAACTGTACAAAATAATCTTTAAAACAGACCTGCAAGAAAGAGCGTCTGTTGGGATTATTCAGTCTGGAATGGCCTTTTTTTTTTTTAAGCAGTAGAATGAAAATACACCCTGAGAGGTTGGTTTATAAATGAAAGGGTTTAAACCATAGACTGATGAACACAAAACTATGATATGACAAGATAATGACTAAAAAATTTAACATGGTCTAATTAATATCATCCCCTAAGAGCGCAGTACACTTTGAGATGAGAGCTTTTTACTGTTTCCAGAAGAAAATATACCATGGGGAATGATTTCTTTGTAATGTTGCAGAGTGCACATTACTTACTGATGTTTGAATGTGTGTGCATGTATTTGTGTGTATGTGTGTGCACGCCTGTGTGTGTGTGACTGGGGGTGAGAAAGAAAAAGAACAATTGATTGGTTTCTATTAAATTTCAAATAGGACTTTTTAAAAATGCCTGAAGACCAATATCCCTTGTATGGCCTCACACTAAAATCAGGACCAATTCTTCAGCTGATATAAACAAACGTGGATCTGTTGACTACAATGGTACAGAGCTATGCTGGTTTACCCCGATGAGGACATAGGCTGGAAATTGTAAACCTTACGGCGCTTAGGAGCTTTTGTATGTTTATTGCCCTCTGCACATTTTGTTGCAGGAAGGAAACGAATGGCCCATAGCATGCACATTTTACAACAATGAACTATACATCTGTCATTTCCATACTGCCGTGAACATCTGATTCTGAACTGGGGCGTGGTTGCGCCTTCTTGTTTATGATGTCAAATAGCACTGCTTAGAGGGTCCCGGTGCTGCACAAACATGGGACTCAGTTCTCCACACAGATGCTCAACGGGCTTAAAATGAATTCAGTGGAGTCACCCCAGGGTCAATGAAAGCTGGATCAGGCCCCATTCATCTAAACTTGACCACAGTCCTGTCTTAGTTGTGAACAAATCCTTGAGTCATTGCCATTCCAAGCACATGCTCCACATCTCATCATCATTGTACCTCTATGTACCTTGTCCTCGTTTGACGATGGATTTATTCTGAGTGTCTTTAACCTCAGCCTCACCCAGCTATCTGCTCCGCCAGGCAGACTGACACATCAAGAGCCATTTCTTGTTTCAAGGTGTCTTCTTGTGGTCTGACAAAACAAGCACTGAATCATGGTCTTCCCCGGCATAGGGCAAGATTGTGACCTTCCCAAGTGTGGGTGCCCAATAGAGGAGACAGGATGCAAGGAGCAGCCAGGCTCCTGACAGCTAATAGCTCTGCTGTAGCTTGCATCTCATCAAGGACAGTAAGGGGATGGGCCTGGGGCTAAGCCTCACGCTCCTCACTGCACCAGCCAGGCTTGCAAGGGGTCATTTGATGCATGTTCTTTGGGGGTGGCATGGGGGCTGCACGGTGGGACTCTGGGAGGTCTTTCGATTGCGTCACTGACTGTGAAGGGATCCAAACTTATGTTTCAATGGAATCTAGATATTTCCTCAACTTAAGAGGCCTTCTGTAGGTGTTTGTTGTAGAAATGAGCAAAGCAGCGAGTCATATTGATTTTGCAAAATACGTATTAGAGAGGCGCCCAAAACAAAGCTTGGTGGGGAGGGGACATTCAGATTCTGAATCCCGATCTCACGTTTGAGCCCCACCTTTATCCTCTGATCCAAACCTCCAACTCTGAACTTCATGACATTCAGAATCTGGGGCCACATGAGGATTTTACATCTTAGGCCCATCTCTAACCAAGTCCATAACTGTGGGGTGAGTCAGATACTTTGGGGGTGGAGGCCATGTAAGCAAATAGAAGGGCAGGAAGAGTGCAGGAAAGGCCTGATCTAAAGCCCATTGACATCTATGGAAAGCCTCCCAAGCTTTACAAGGTTGTAGCTAGCTAGATCTTTTCTCTGAGCCCCTCCAATGTAGTGTGCAGAGAGGGAAAGTGGATATCTGTTTCCAATTTTGCTCCCATCCTCTTTTACTGCAAATTCCCTGGGATGGGTATTACTGAACATATGCCCCAAACTTTAGCATGACTGGGTCTCAGCCAAGTCACAGACAGACGACACACTAATCCTGCCATGGGACGCATTAGGTTATGGGATTGTCCAACGTCTGTGACGTATGAAAGGGAGGGATGTTCCAGTGTGGGGTTGATCTCGGATTAAATCAAAAAGCAGAAGATAATTGTTTTGTCTGGCCTAATCTCTCTGAGGAGCAGCTTTGGTTTAATTTATTATTTCTCAGAATGTTGCACCAGAGGGATTTTTTGATTGATTTTTTTAAGGACCTTTCATTTGATAGATGGATGTGAAAATGGTTTGTAGCTAAAATGCCATTGCTGTGATCTCGTTTTCAGCCAGGCACCCTCACTGAGTTCCGGGGAGGTGAGGTGGCTGTCAGAAAACACCAACTGGCCTGAGGTTGTTTTGTGGGGGTGGGGGGTTAGTACAATGCCCTGTGTATGTCTTTATAAAATGATTTTATCATTATCATGTATGCTTTGAATGGACAAAACACTTTTCATCTCAGGGTCTCAATATAATTTGCAAATTTAGGACCAAATCTTGCTCCTTTCACTCACACAAATAGCTTCATGTGTGGAAGGAAGGAAGGTCTGGCCCTAGCTAGGAAAGCTTTACAATACTCCTATGAAGCAGGCAAATATCACTCTCAACGTTTTAGAAATAAGAACACTGAAGCACAAAGCTATGCCTGAGTCCCACCCAAGGTCACTGTCATGGGGGGCACTCCCCACACTAGCCCAGCAAGAGCTGCAAACAGGGGCTGCAAACAGGGGAGCTTTAGGTTGGAAGCAGCTAATTAGGAACAGGCGGGACCTGTATAAAGCCAGGTAGCTGGCTGCAGTGCAGACAGAGGGCTGCTGCTGGGGAAGACTGCAGGGAAATAGACTGCAGCCGCTCCCTGAGTGGAGTGAGTTGAGAGGCTGGCAAACCCAGAGAGGGTAGGAGCCAGTGATATGGGAAGAAGCCCAGGGAAACAGCAGCAAGGGGTAGGATAGTGCAGAGACTTTGGCTGCTTGTTATAGGGTCCCTGGGCTGGAACCCAGTGTGGAGGGTGGGCCTAGGTTCCCCTACCTGCCACTGGAAAGTGATGGGGTGTTGGAGCTGCCAGCAGGTCTGGGAGGACTTTGAATTCCCCAGAAGGGGAGGACTGTAATGACCTGGCTGGAGGGCAAAGCCATGAAGAGGAGATTGCAGTCCCTGGAGTGAGAGGGGCTGCAGAGCGAGACAGCACGGGGGAAGACGCTGCTGGAGCATGCGTGCAATGCCTGGCATTGCTAATTCCCAGGATGGCCAGCAGGAGGTGCTGCTAGTGGTGAGTGAACCCAATGCCAGTCACCCAGCAAGGCCGTGACACAGCTGGGAATAAGTCTGGGAGTCCTGACTTCCATTTTCTCTGTTTGGATTGCTTGGCCACCATTCCCTCCTTTAGGGCCGGTTCCAAAGCTTGCTGAGATCTATGGCGAGACCCCTATTCACTTCAATGGATGTTGGACCAGGAACTCAGTTGTTAGTGTCCTGGGATCCTTCTAAGGAGATGTGAGTTATTAATATCTCGTTTATTCGTGTGGGGGAAGTCTGCTGCTCTGTTGCCATATCTGTGCTCTGGGTGGATGCAAGCAGAAGTTCCATCTCCAGGGCTGTCATTCTAGCCCTGTGCACTGAGGCCCCCAACACCTCTTCCCTTCTGCAGCAAGAGGGAGATCCTGGCACATGCCTACCTGCAGTATAACAGATTGGAGCCCCTTTCCTCGTGCACTTCTCCCTGCACCTGCTCCTCTATGCACTCCCCATTCCTTGCCCCACAAAGTCCAAGCCCTCCTCATCAATCTCCTCGCAGCAGCGGTTAAGAGGACCATTTATCAGTCCTGGCAGGACAAAGCTGGGTGGAGGTGGGGGGCTCTCTGCGACTGTGGGGCCTTTCCCCAATCCCTTGTCCGTGCTCACATCCAGGCAGAGTTCCTTTGGGCAGCAACCACTGACTCCTTGGACTCCCTAGGGTGCTGTCTGGAGCTCTCCGCTTGGTGTCCCCTTGCTTTGACCCTGTGACCTGCACCCAGTCCCTGTTTTTTGCATTCACTGTATCCTCCTATTTTGTTGAGTTCTGGGCTCTGTGGCCCCTCCCTTGTCTGAAGGGGTGGATTATTCATGTCATCTTGGTGGACTCTACCCACTGTCTCGGGATTCCAATAGGCTGGCACCTTTCTGCAGCACTAAACTCACACCGGTTGTGTTTGTCGGTTTGCTTTGTTTTTAATACAAATAAGAGAATGATGTATGCTAACGTACAGCTGAGACCCAGAACTACCCCCATCCCCATTGCTGCTGCTGCTATTGTAACACTGACAGACCCCGGTCGTCGTCGGGTGGGATCAAGCCCGGGACCTCTGGAGCTTAGCTCATGCGGTAGAGATTCATGCACTAAAAGCTAACTGGCTTTTAGCCAAGGGTGTAGAGCAGTCTCATTTTCTCTCTCTTTAAGTGGTCTTGGTGCCACTGGATGGGACAGAAGGTGTGTGGGTTACACTATCACTGATAGAGCAAGCAGGGGTTTGTCTTCGGGTTTTTTCTACGACTGTGCTGGAGAAATAGGCAAGTCACAACGTTAAATGAAAAGGAAAAAATGTTTCAGCTCAATGAGTGCTCCTGGCATTGTGTAAAACTGCCATGGTGCTTTTTTGGGCTAGCCTTTACAAAATGATTTCCCTGCCTGCTGCACTCCAGATGAATGTGATTTAAAATGGCCAAGTTAGGAAACCTTCAAAATAAGGGTTTATCATATAATGCTGTCAGAACTTTAATGGCAGCAGCTACTTACCAGAATCCCACATCCAGAGACTGGGTTTCCTGGGTGTGTGGCCTGCCTTCTAACCAGGACCACAGCCTAGGCCACGTCTACACTCCAGACCTATATCAATAGAACTACGTCGCTCGGGGATGTGAAAAATCCACCTCCCAGAACGATGTAGTTATACCGACCTAACACTCCGGGCAGAAAGTGCTATATTGGCAGGATGGTTTCTCCTTTTGACATAGCTACTGCTTCTTGGGGAGGCAGATTAACGACGCCAACCGGAGACGCTCTCCTGTCGGCATAGTAGTGTCTTCACTAAAGCGCTACAGCTGCAACTCTATACGTGAAGACAAGCCCCTAGTCTAGAACTAGACTCTTTCTTGTAGTCTGTAGATGGCAGCTCTACCAGGGGAGCTGAGGAAAGGGAAGTCTCCTTCTGAGTGAGACAATACAGTACAAGCTGCTGCTGAGCTTGTCTGAGCTGGAAATTGCTCCCTGAGATCCCAAATCAACAGCATGTGCTTAAGTGCTTTGCTGAATAGAGATGAACTTAAGTACAGCTTCAAGTTGTGTGTGTTCTTAAGGGCTTTGCTGCATCACGGTCTGGATGGTTTACAGCAATACCAACAAGCAGGAACTTTTGAAATCTATCTTCAAAGATTCCAGATTGACAGCTGTGAGGGGAGAAGTCCTCTTTCTATCCACAGCATTGGTATATTGCAGACAGAGAATAAGGACTCATGCTCACTACTGATTTAGGCCAGTTCCAATCCCAAGAGCTATCCTGTCCACTTACCAATAACTATCAATGGTGAAATACACCACCTCCAAAAACCAGTCCCCTGAATCATTTTCACGGGACAACAGAGTCACTCTCATTCTCTATTGCAGTCTAATAATCATAGCAGTGAGTAGAGGCCAGAATTCCTGGGCTCTTTTCCCAGCATTGCAGCTGACTTCTTGTATGACTTTGGGCACATCATTTAACCTTTCTATGCGGCATTTTAACCATCTGTACAATGGATATGAGACTACTTACCTACCTGGCATGGGTGTAGTGAGGCTTAATTGTTAATTAAACTCTGTAAGGCACTTTGAGCTGTCAGTGTAAAAGATGCTCTTTTGCTGTGGTGCAAAATAGTTTCGCTGTCCTCTCTTTAGCACCACAGATAGTGCAACATTTCTTTGTTCACTTCTACATTCTTCCTTTCCCTGTGTAATATACTAAGCCCTGTCCATCTTCTAAGAAACAACATAGAAGAGAAAAGAAGGTATAGGGAAGGAAGATGTGCTGGGATGGAGGCTGAGCTCTCTGACAGTCTAGGGTTCCTTCCTCTCTATTAATTATACATGCGGAGCAACTTGTTAATGCAATTCTAAAAACATGTTGGCACAACCTAAGACCTCTGTCCTGGCACGCGATCCTTTGAATTAATTTAACCCTAGGATCAGCAGGAACTGGACAACCTAGCTGAAGGCATCTCTATAACAACCGTAGGAGGCTGCCCTTCGCAACACAGACTTCCTGTGTCAGTGAGAGGGAACAGGAAGTAATGTTACACCTTAACAGAGAGCTCATTATGAATAATTTCTGTGAAAGGGCTTGGAGTTACATTTCAGGCTGATTGTTCATGTAACACGACCAGCAACCATCCTGGGTGTTGTTTTTCCCCCAAAAAAATTAGAATTGGATTGTAACTGTATTTAATTGTACTAATAAAGTAATTGATTCAGTGCTGGAATTATGTTTAGGGTCAAATATTATTGCTTAAATGTAATAGCCAAGAAGCCAGAGAATGAGTTATGGCCAAATTGCCAGTGATATGTAATATGCTGTTCAAAGCTTGCCTAATGTCATTAAACAAACTTGACAACGTCTGTGCTTTGGCATCCACAATCATGTATAAAATGACTGCGTCTAGAGCACAGTGTAATGTTTGAAATGCAGTTTCCCTATGAAAAGCGACTGCACTACTAAGGTTGTGAAGTTTTGTCTTTATCGCCTCTCAAACCTCCTACCAACTGTGCTCTGTTTACGTGTATTTTTTTTACAAGCTGACAACTCTGCAAACTCAGCCTGGGATCAGAGGGTGAAGCTGTGTTTTCCGCCCCGCCCCCCTGCCCCATCATCAGCAGAACAGAGAGGTTCCGCACGCCAAATTAGGCCCTCAGTTATGCATGTGCTACCCTTTTGTCTTCAAAGCAGTCAAACTACAACTATATTTTTATTATTATATTGCATAAGTGCTCAGGGAGCACTGTGCTAGGTGCAGTACAGTGGAAGACTCTGTCTCTGACCAACCAGTTTGTCACGGATATTGTCACTAGACACAGCAGGTCTCACTGAGCGTGGAACGGCAAATTATTATGTCGCCCCCTAGTGTCCATTCTGCATTTAGCAGGAAAGTGGAAGTTCCTTTAAACCAGTGGTTGCCAAACTTGTTCCGCCGCTTGTGCAGGGAAAGGCCCTTGTGGGCCGGGCCAGTTTGTGTACCTGCTGCGTCCGCAGGTTCGGCCGATCGCGGCTCCCAGTGGCCGCGGTTCGCTGCTCCAGGCCAATGGGAGCTGCTGGAAGCACTGGCCAGTAAGTCCCTCAGCCCGCGCTAACGTTCAAGTGGGACCCTGGCTGCTGCTCTTGGGAGCCCCCTTAAAGACAAGGACTCTGCAGGACGGAGGGAGCGCTGCACAGAAGTTAGTCAAGTTCATCAAAATGGACTTTTTATATAATTTTTTTTTTACCAAGGTCAATATCAAAACAAAACGTTCAATTGACCCAAAATGTCTATTCTCCCCCCTCCCCTCCCGAATTTTGTTTTGTGAAAATTTTCAAAAACGTCGGCTTTTTGGGACAAATCATTTTGAGCAATCTCCATCTTTTTTGTGGGGCGGAAAAATCCACTTTCCAAGCAGCTGTACTTGGTGCATTCCCAGGCTCACCCGAGAACTGCTCCGAGGTTACAGGGGAGGCAGTCATGGAAGCAGCGCCCCCTGCTGTCTCCCTGCACTGACGGTGCTGATTCACTTCTGCTTAAAAAGCCCAGGGAATGGCTCGGGCAGCACATCTTCAATTAATACTCGACGGCATGTTTTCCTCTTAACACAGTCACCCTTGAGGACCAGGGGGACGGGACTAGATGACCTCTCGAGGTCCCTTCCAGTCCTATGGTTCTATGACCACAGTTCAGAGCTTGGAGGGCCATGCATGGTGAGACACCCCTACTCTGGGAGCCAGCCAGGCATTCAGTATTGGCAGACTACATGCTAGGATATAACAAAAACTTCCTCTTAATGCAGTGAAACCACGATAGTTAATTCAGGTTAGGGTGACCAGACAGCAAGTGAAAAATCAGGACACTTTTTTTCCCCTCTCCCCAGGAGGGTGGCATAGTTGTGTATATAAAACAAAGCCCCTAACATCAGGGCGTCTGGTCACCTTATTTGAGGTAGGGGCCCCGAGTGGGGTCTTGCTAGCTGTGTCTGAAGGAGGAAGGAGTCCCGGCCCTTTCAAAGACAGAGTTAATGTCCTTTAACTCTCCCTTTCACGCACACAGGCTCTGAGCTCTAGCTTTCCTCTGAAGGGCACAACAGACGGGACTGATGCTCACATGATCCCAATGACAGCAGCAGGATAAACCTATTTCTGAGTGTGGCAAATTACTATTCTGAAAGCCCAGGACATTTGATTGCCGAGTGACTTTCAGGAGGGATTGTGCATCGCAAGCGTAGGAGGAGACTCAATGTCAGTGGCGGTAATGATTACTCATCGGAACAGACTATCAAGAGCTCTTTACTCCAGAAAGCTTGGGAGCTTCCCAATTTATAAAACACCTTGGTGGGCCTAAATCCCAAAGGCGGCACGTGAGCTGATTTTCAGTGGCACTCACACTGCCCGGGTCCTGGCCACCGGTCCGGGGGGCTCTGCATTTTCATTTAATTTTAAATGAAACTTCTTAAACATTTTAAAAACCTTATTTACTTTACATACAACCATAGTTTAGTTAGATATTATAGACTTCTAGAAAGAGACCTTCTAAAAACATTAAAATGTATTACTGGCACGCGAAACCTGAAATTAGAGTGAATAAATGAAGACTCGGCACACCACTGCTGAAAGGTTGCTGACCCCTGCTATAGAATATAGAACTGGGAAGACACAGTCCCTGTCCCCAAGATTTCAGTCTCCTTTTTAGATGTGATGAAACAAGTGAAAGTAACAAACAGCAGGGAGGGGCAGGGTAAGATCACACAGTTGTTCATTAGGCGTGTGTATAGCGTCCTGGCGCAGGTGTGTTTATATAATAAAATATAAAACCTAGTTCTAATAATTGCCTCCTTCTAGGCACCACTGCTTTTCACTTGTGATAACTCCAGGTAAATCCCCAGACGGGAGTTTCTTGCCTAAGCAAATACATTCATACTCTCCCACCATCTCTTAGATGAGACATATAAACAATGTCCAGAGTGCTTGCAGTAATTAAAGAGCTTGTAGTACTTTACCTAAGAGATGGGGTATTGGTTAGCTCTAGCCTGGCTAAATTCCAGTGAAGACTAGTATATTCTGCCTTCCTAGATCTCTGGCTATGGCAGTCAGATAGTGGAGAGTGCTGTTAAACAGTTGCTATGATCCACCCAAAAGTGATACAGAAAATGTGTCCAGTGTAAATGTGAGTTCATAACCCACTTTGGGTTACTGCAGTGTAAAAGGTGCGCTCGAATTGTAAAACACTATTATTATTCTCTGACCTCTCTGATCCTGGCTCTTTCAAGTCCTGGGTTATTAATTCAGGTGAGTTTGGTGGTGGACGTGGTCATTTGTAGTGGACAAGTAATAAGCACCTGTAGAGCTTGCTGCTCACTGAATGCAGCTGCTAAGTATCTGCTACTTTACTCCATTAGCCTCTTCCACCTTTGTTTAAGCAAACATGTTGCATTACAGCAGGTCATGGCAGGTAGAGTTGCACTGTGTGACAAATTCCAAAGAAAGCCTCTTCGGTATTTCCTAGTAGTGCAGATCAGCTGCATTCAAACACCTTCTCTGCCATCACATGTACAGACACCGTTGTTCAGCTGTAGCCCTGCTACCTGTGGGTGTATTCGTCCGTCACGCCTCAGAATACTAGCAGAAGTAACAGGTGCTGATGTAGATTTGGCATTTTGCAACCTGAATGGTGCCCGCCCCACCTGAGTCTGAAGTCTGTAAATGGCCTTTGTTTCTCCTCCACCTCTCCTCCCAAAACACACACCACAATTCTGCAGTCAGACCCCTCCAGTGCTTTGTACTGAATTTTACGCTCTTACAATTTACTAATCTTCCATTTTGTCTGAATTTCTCCGTGCCCATTTGAGGGTATGAAGCCCAGATAATTGCACCCCCTTATTTCCCTCATAAAACCATGGTGGTGACCAGCCCTATTTTTCAATTAAAGATATTTGTCTCTTGTAAACATGCAATATCCACTGCACATTGCCACAACGGTACATGGTGCCTGCTTGGAGAAAAGGGGTTTGAATCTGCATTTTGCCCAAACACTCTGCAATGAGCATCTCTGTTCAGAGTGAACATTTCCCATCTATGGGTTATTTTTATTGTCACTGAACTGAGACAATCTTATGTAAACCATCTGTGCCAGATAACCAAGGTTCCCCAAAACAAGGTGCATCATTTCTTTTGGCCAAACACCATTGCTTTGGGAGGCCTCCGTGAAATGAGTTGACGTGTTCCACCTAGTTCCTAGTGCACAATTGTCCACATCACAAAAAGCAACATCATAGTGAGCATTGGTTAGCAACCGGTCAGTAATCTCAGCATTGATCAGGGGCCATATTCAAAACTCAGTCTAGGGAAAGATTCTATTTGTACAACTTACTTCTTCCACTTGGTGATTCTGAACCCTATTCAGGAAAGCACTGAGAATTATAGAATCTCAGGGTTGGAAGGGACCTCAGGAGGTCATCTAGTCCAACCCCCTGCTCAAAGCAAGACCAATCCCCAAACAGATTTTTGCCCCAGATCCCTAAATGGCCCCCTCAAGGATTGAACTCATAACCCTGGGTTTAGCAGGTTAATGCTCAAACCACTGAGCTATCTGTTGCTTAAGCATACACGTAACTGTAAGCATCTGTTTAAGCCCCATTGACTTCCATGACCAGGTATCCTGAATTGGGATAGTTTGCTAAATTGTGACCTCTGTGATTTTTCATGCCCAGAAACTCATCTATTTTGAAGATGTCCTTCACACTCCTGGGTGTTGCTGTGCAAGGTGAGGGGAGACTCCATTATTTTCCTGTGTTTCACAAGAATAGATTTTCCTACAAAGCTTCACTATAGAAACCCCACTTCCTACTCCCATTTTTCACCGAAGGGGGAAGAATTATCAACAAGTGAATTCAGAGACTCCCTCTTTCCCCATGTATTTTATTTTTCAGTGTGGTGTTGGTTCTGAAACTTATTGTATGCAAGCAGTAGAGCTTCACCTCATGGTAGCAGGGAAGGTGCTGTACAGGCAGATCATGTCCCCTCTGTATTATTATTTCAAAAGCTATGTCATCTCACAGTGGAATCATAACACGTTTGGACACGTACTGCATAGCTTCGCTCAACTGCGACCTCATGGTGCTATGCAAATATGAATTCGTAAGCCTTACAACACCTACAGTTGCACGAGTTACTCTAGGTTGCCTAGTGTATCCAAGGTACAGCCAGAGGAGAACCCAAGAGTCTTAACCATCAACCCCCTCATCTAACTGTTGAAAAACTCCTGTGGCACATGTAACCTCATTTTTTGGCTTCCTTAACAAAAGACAACACAGTGAGGGACTGATTTTTCAAAGGTGCTGAACACCCACAGCTTCCACTGATTTCAACAGGAGATGTGAGTGCTCAGCACTTCAAAAAATCAGGACCAACAGCCTCTGTCTTTGCATTGGATATATTGCCTGCTGTTAAAGTGATATATAAGGCAACGTTCTCTCTCTCTCTCTCTCTTCCTCTCCCCCAGCTAGCTTCATTCTCCTGGCCCCGTCCTCAGGTATTGCATTTGCAGAGAACAGGATTTCCATTTCGGTGATGTATTGTTTAGTGTATGGGTTCACGGGGTGTGGGCTGGGAAGGCTACCAATGCATCACCATCTGGTTTTATATGTTTAAATTACAGGTCATTTCTTAACAGAAATAAAACAGTCTTGAATCCCTAAGACCATGTGGGAGCGATGGCTGAGTGCATCATGGTGGCTGATTTCCCCCCCCCCTTACAGACTCGCTCTTCTACATTTAACTCTGCTTTGAAAAGCACTTTGGGATACTGTAATGGGGCATACAAAGCCCCCACAAGGAAGGAAAGGGTTAATGGGCTACAGGAAGCCCTATCAGCCTGCCCTCCAACATCTGGGGCAGGAGGTAGTCTTCCAGGGAGAAGCTAAAAGGAAAAGCTCCTGCTCTGTTGGGGAGGGGTATGAAAGGAAAATACATGGGGAGTGTGCATTGTAGGGAAGAAGGCTCTTGCTGATTGGGTCTGCCAGAGGAAGGGAAGCGTTTATTTTGGGCTTTGGGATGGGTGGGGCTGTCAGTGACCCAGCTGGAGGGCTATGACACTCTACCCAGAAGACACTGGAAGCTGGGTGGAGCAGTGGAAGACCAACAGGCGGACTAAATCTGAGCGACTGTTGCACAGCCCAGTGCTGCCAAGGAGGTGTTCGGGTAAGGATGTGCTATTCCAGAGGGTGCTATCGAAATCTACGGCTGTGCTCTGCACAAGCAAGCCTGAACACTTCTGTCTGTCCCCTGAAATGCTCAGAAGCAGAGTCCCCTCTGGTCATGCTGATGAACTTGCCAGCATCCCCCGTTCCTTTGGCTTCGTGACTCCAGTGCGCTCCGGCAAGGAGCATTCTGGGGGGATACTTCAGCACAATTTACCTGGCCCTGTTTGTTTTGGTAGCTGGGGCTAGGGATAGCCTTCAGCCTGCGTAAGACCATGTCTTGCTGCTATTCCTGCGTGGGGGGGAGCACCCAATGCTGCAGTTTCACTTGCATGTAGCGGGCAGCACGCTGCCCCTTAGTCTATCCTCTTCAAGTGTCATTAGGCTTTAAATGCGGCAATGCCATTGGAAGCTGTGATTTGAGCAAGTCTCACTCACTACGCTGGGCCTGGCTTCATCTTTATTGGGATAAGAAACCTAAGGAAAATGCAGCACGCTGCAGGTAGTGGGGGAGTCAGTAGGGGGTGCTCTTCCATCTGCTTCAGTACTTACCCAGGCTGCTGTATAAATGGCATTCTCCCATTTACCATGTGAGTAAGAGGTGCTACGTCTTGGCACCGGACTAGTGAGATTCTGATCAGCTGTGGATCTGAAAGCACCATTGCGCTCTCTGCAAGAGGCTGGCGATTAGTAGTGTGCGGCCAGGTGCCAATTTGGGTAACACCTAATTCACTCCATTCCCTCGGCAGTTTCAACTGAATCCAATATTCTTTCTTACTACCTGGCGTGTTGTTGCTGTTCACTGTCTTAAAAAAAATAACCATGGTCCACCCCAGAGGAGGCTGCATTTCTAAAAGATTGTGAAGTACTTGGCAATGCTGGGGATGAAAGGTACCATACACATGTGGTGTGTTGTTGTTAGTGTTTATTGCTACTACAGTATGGCCTGGGAACCTCCATCAAGGAGCAAAGGACCTTATGTGCTGCACAGACAAATAACGGTGCCCACTGAGCACACAATGGCAGTAACACGCTTGTTGGCAAGCTACTACGAATGGGTCTTGCCTGCCTTGGACTGTACCTTTCTCTGTGAGTGGGCCCATGGAAATCAATAAGGTACTATGAAAGGTGGCAGAATTTAGCCCGAAATAAACTGCAATATAGTTCTGTAAACAGGAATAACATCTTGCATTTTCAGGCAGAGATCAACTGTGCTTTCCGCATGGGCTACTTAACCCTTTCATCACCCCACGCCACACGTGCTGGAGGTATTCTTGTGCCCCTATCGGTATGCCTGCTCAGTGGAGGGAGGATTGGGGCCCTTTATCAATGGTTAAACTAAGGGCACATCTTCTTCGAGCTGGCGGCGTGGTTCCCAGCTTGAGGAGACATACCCGCGCTAGCTCTGACTGAGCTCGTGCGCTAAAAATAGAGCAGAGCTGCGGGGGGGGGGAGGGGCTAGCTGCCTGAGTACACTCCTCTCCAAGACGCTAGGCATGTATTTGGGGCTGCTAGCGGCTACCCTTACTTTTAGCACACAAGCTCGATCAGAGCGTATGTCTGCTTGAGGGGAAATCACCCCCCCAGCTTGCAGTGTAGACATATCCTGAGGCACAGAGTCAAGGTGATTTTTCCAAAAGCCAATCAGGAGCAGAGCTCTGATGACAAGTCCCACTCTTCAACCACTTGACCAAATTCTGCTTTGCACAAAATGTTGGCATATCATAAATGATTCTGCTTGGTTCTTTAGACAGCCTTGTCAGCCTGCGCCTGTTAGCCTGATTAACAGGCTTCTTTTTTCTGCACGTTGGTCACTCTGCAAACAGGGCTCGCTATTTTCTATTTATAGGGGTAGACTTGCAAAGGCACCTCAGTCAGCAGCCCACACATCCCGCGATCAGGAAACTGCTACAGGCGAAAATATGTTCTAATTAATAGCAAAGGCGAGACACGTTATTTTTCTCTTTCACAGCTGCTAATGAGCAAAATCAAAATAGCGTCTCCCAGAATGCTGGTGGCAGCTCCAAGGTGTTAAAAGTTCAAGCTTAGAACAAAACAAACACAAAAATATCAGCCCTCTTTGCAGGGAGAAATATCAAAAAGGCCCGGGAGGCTTGAGATGGCCTTTTTTTAAAATTGCAGAGCGTTGGCACCATGAAACTAAAATAACGGGCCTTCACACTGCCAAGTTGGAGTAAGTGCTCGTGCTCCACTTTTTTTTTAAAGTGAAGGTAGCACTGGTTTATGGCTTTCATTTGACATGAGTGATGTGGAGAAAGTAGATAAGGAAAAGTTATTTACTTATTCCCATAATACAAGAACTAGGGGCCACCAAATGAAATTAATGGGCAGCAGGTTTAAAACAAATAAAAGGAAGTTCTTCTTCACACAGCGCACAGTCAACTTGTGGAACTCCTTGCCTGAGGAGGTTGTGAAGGCTAGGACTATAACAGCGTTTAAAAGAGAACTGGATAAATTCGTGGAGGTTAAGTCAATTAATGGCTATTAGCCAGGATGGGTAAGGAATGGTGTCCCTAGCCTCTGTTTGTCAGAGGGTGGAGATGGATGGCAGGAGAGAGATCACTTGATCATTACCTGTTAGGTTCACTCCCTCTGGGGCACCTGGCATTGGCCACTGTCGGTAGACAGGATACCGGGCTAGATGGACCTTTGGTCTGACCATGTACGGCCGTTCTTATGTTCTTATGTTATGTTCTTAACTATGGAGACCAGAGTCATCTGCTTCTGCCCTGAGCTAGGACATTAGGCGTGGATGCCCTGCAAGTGTATTCGGAATGTTCCAAGTTTATTAGAATGCAAGACCATGTATCTGTCTAGATGCAGGGCAAGCAGAGCAGCTTTTCAATTAATTCCTTTTATCATGGCTGTGCTCTGAGACCAGTGTGACGTGCCCTGTAGGGAACTAACGTGAAACGACTCGCCAGCTGCAAAGTCAAGTTAACGCTGCTGCCATTCTTCCTTCCTACAAGGCTGTGTGGCAGGTCCTCCTTGCCTTGTAAATGCCATGGGTCCCCACTGCACATGGTGGAACAAGGGGAGATTGGCCAATAGGAGCCCCGTACACTGAGAGGAATACCGCACCTCTCTCCAGCAGAGCCACCCTCACACACTTTGCTTTCCCTTCAAGACTGTCAAACGAAGACCAGTTCCCTCTCTTAGTTAATGGTGTTTCTCTTATGTCCGGGATTCCACAAGCTACTGACACGAAATAGAGTACACCTCCTTGTGTTGCAAGCCTTCCCTCACCACTGCCACACATGGCTCTACTGAGCCCAAAGCAAGGAGCTCAGAGCCCCCTAGAAACCTATCAATATTTGTTATCTAGACCCATTAACCTGTTAGTGCTTTGTCCTCACTCCTGGTGGTTTAGTTGCTGCTGTCTGTCTGTCTGTCTGTCTGCCCGCATCCTCCTCCTAAGCTTTACTTCTGCTCCGTTTCCCCTCTTGCTTATTACACCTTGTTCTCCACATTATCTGTTGACCTACCAAGGCTACTTCGTGCTATAGTGTTCTAGGTCTAACTGTCCTCGAGTCTTTGTGCTGGGTGGCACTTCATCTGTCATCTCTCCTCTGTTGCACTGCTTGAGATGGACTGCATGGGCTAAACATGTTAACCAACCCACTCGCTGGCCAATGTTAAACAAGGCTCAAAGTTTGGTGTATAGAGACCTGCTTAGGTCAACACACCATTCAAAAATCTTTTAAATCCTTTTATTAAAGATAAAGAAAAGAAGGGAAAACAATTAAAGCATTTGGGGATGTAGAGTATTAAATAAGGCTTTCATTTTAACAACATCCCTTGTTCCCTGTCCCTTTAGCTAGAGAGAGATTTTTGAAAAGAAAACCCCTCTGGTTTGACAGTCTTTTTGCTGGTAATAACTGTTCTTTTGAGGTAAAGAGGGCTGGAGCATGGTTTTAGTTAAGGTCTGATCCCGTTTCCTAAGAAGACAAACACACGAAAGGGAAGAGAGAAGAACACCAAAGAGAGAAAATGCACCTTCTGACTCTGGTGTTAATATTGACTTGCAGTCTCACTGGTGGAAAAACACAGGCACGGCATTCCGAGACCTGGCAAATGTGTATCCGCATCGGTCTGTTGAGGGCGTTGCTTTTAGCTGCCTCTTTCTGGTCATAGGACTACAGATGTGCTGCAAAATATGCAGCCTTGGTTGGCTAAGCTAGACTCTTATTAGACAGAAGGAAAAAGGAAAGGGGTGGGAAAGAGAAGAAATAAGGCGGGGAAGGAAAAGGGAACATGGTGTGGGGGGGAGTGGTGTCCCAGGTGGTGGTCAGGTTTCACCCAGTGGTGGTGGAGATGTCATCTGGCTCCCTGTCTTCGGTCAGGACTGGGATGAATGAGGCCTAGGAGAGGGCAGGGCTGGCAGAATTATATCCGTGAGACTTTTTGTTTTTACTAACCCAGTCTTTCGTCTCCCTTTTGTACCTTTTCCCATTACCAGTTGTTGTTCTAGGTTCTTGTGACATCTTATGAACTTACACTCACTTCTTAAAGTTGAGCTCACATTAAGGTAAAATTGTAGGCCCAGTTGTCACAACAACTCCCACCTCAAACACTCCTGTTGCTAGGCTACGACAGGGTACTTTCCGTGCACCAGCCTTACAGAAAGACAGTCCTGAAGTAAGACGTACATTTAAAAGGTTGGGCCTCACATGGGGTTTAAATCCATGAGCTGGGGGTAGTTTTGAGGTTCGGCAATCGCTGTTAGCAGCAATCCCTAGGGGGCCTGTGCTGGGGTAGATTGTTTGTGGCCTTCTCAAGTTGACCCTCATCAACTCTGAAAACAGCTGATAATGAGAACTGCTATTCTGTATTTCTAAGCCCATGTCTCCCTTCAGGTAAAAGCAGTGTTTTCCCCCCTTCGGTGGGTGGAACTGGGTCCTAAACCAAAATGCCTGATCCCAACTCACCATGGCGGTAGAGCTAGGAATCCAACCCAGGAATTCTGTCTTACAAGCTGCTGGTCTAACCACTAGACAGCGTTCCCCAGAGTGGGTGCTATTAGGTGGTATGAGCATGATAATACAAACTGTAACAAAGAACATAATGAGGTGTTGTCCCCACGGGAAATTAAAAAATGCACAGCATGATATATGTGATGTTGCACCTCTTTTACCAAAGCCCACTGAAAGCAGTGGAAAGACTCCCATTGACTCTAATGTGCTTTGAAATCAATGGGAGATAGGTAGCTAATTACCTTTGAGGAGCTGGACCTAAATGCCTGCCTACTCCATGGCATTGCCCAGCCATGCTTAGAGTTACAGATGGTTCCACTTATGCATTAGGAAAAATTCCCCTCTTTTGTGGCCTCCTTACATCCATTCATGCCTCAAGATCTATCTTTGGGAGTTCCAGACCCTAGGCCCTATATTCCCATTAGAAGATCCTGAGAGAACGCTGCTAGCTGCCAACATGGAGTTTGGTTTTCTCCTCTGCTTCTGTAAGAGAAGTCTCTGTCAGCAACACTATTTATGAACGCTAGATCCCCTCAATGTCCCCTTGTCCTCCTGAGGCTGAGGCTTTTCCATCAGTTCTGCTGGTATCCCTGTGAGGGCACATTGTGCTTTTGCAGAGGCAGCAGCAACAGATACTGAGTGCGGTGCATCTCCATGTTTAAATCATCACCCGTAGTGACTCATTCATAATCCTCCAATCTTTGGCCTGAGGTTGGATGCTGAAATAAATGTAGGGTTTGTGAGAAAAGGGAAAACTGTTCTTGCACTGTTTAAGAGCTTTCTCTTCACTGTCTCCTGCACTGATGTTGACATAGATCTAGTCATTGCAAAGATCACCAAGTGTCACTGCAGCTTAGAGAAAAGGACCATTGCTTATATTGAGAGAGACATCAGCTCCATTTCCAGGGTCAGCATTTCTCTTTTCCCGATACTCTGCATGAAATCCTGGCTCCACAGAAGTCAATGGCAGTGGCAAAATTCCCACTGACGTCACTGGGTCCAGGACTGCACACTATGTTCTGTGAGAGATCTGCTAGCTGCATGAGGTTGGTTTACCGACCTGTCAGCTCTGTTAGATTCCAAAGTTTTCCAAACTGGCCAAACAAAGTTCTTTCTTCGCTGTCCAAACGCTGCAGCTGAGCAGACAAAGGAGGAAGGCCTATTACTGCCCTTACTTACAAGGTTCAAACTCTCACAGGCTTCAAAATGGGAGTTTCACGCACACAAGAGAAGGCAAAAATTGATCCTAGTACGTTTTGGGTGTCTCAGAAATGCCCTGCAGTTTAATCTTTCTCCTCATTCTCCAGTTTGTTTGTGAGACCAACATCCTATGTCAATCATCTCTTCACCTTTCCCAAGACATCTTTAGGGAGGGTAATATCTATATCCCCACGTCCACCCTGAGGCTTTCGCCAGCACAAAGCTGATTTCAGAAATGAGTGATCTGCACTTGCAGCCTTCTGGCAAAATAGAACACGGGTTTCAGAAAGGCTTTTAAATCACTCATACTGCACGACAGCACAGAGCTATCACCTAGGGCAGCGTTTCTCAAACTGGGGGCCCACGGACCCCTAGAGGTCTGTGAGGGGGGTCCATGGGCCCCACTGATCAACTCCTCCCCCTTCCTCCCTTAACTCCGCTCCCTCCCTCCCAGTGCCTCCTGCATGCCGGGGAACAGCTGTTCAGCGGCATGCAGGAGGTGCTGGGAGGGAGGAGGAAGAGCGGGGAAGGGGCGTGCTTAGGGGAGGGGGCGGAATCATGTCCGGGGCCATTGGCCCAGCTGATCAACTCCTCCCCCTCCCGCTCCCTCCCAGTGTCTCCTGCATGCCGGGGAACAGCTGTTCAGCAGCCTGCAGGAGGTGCTGGGAGTGGGAGGAGGAGCGGGGATGGGGCGCACTTGGGGGAGGGGGTGAAAAGAGGCAGAGAAGAGGAGGGGCGGTGGGGGCCTTGGGGGAAGGAGTGGAGTGAGGGCGGGGCCTGGAGCTGAGCAAGGGGCTTGGGGGTTCTTGGGTTGCTAAAGTTTGAGAACGGCTGCCCTATGGTACATAAATACCCAGAACACGTGCTTCAAACTATAACCTTTCAAAGATGCAGCTGCTGATGTACATCTGATCACAGCCTGAACCTAGGGCAATCTGTGACAGTCCGTCATCAGCTAGCCACGTACAGGTGGAATGGAGACCAGGATGCAAAAAAAATCCCACTAGTCTCCAACTGCTAAGCTAAAGGAGCAGCAGTTCCCCTAGCTCAGCTAGTAGAGGGAGTCTGTAACAGGCCAATAGCGATCAGGGATAAACAGTACTGCATCAGCCCCTTAGCTTAGGGGCAGTCACCGTCTGACAAGGGAGTACAGGCACTGTACTAATCAAGCAGCAACGCTGGTCTTCCTAAAGGACATGGTCTTCGATCATCCTTCACGTAGGAACGAATGACACGGCTAGGTTCTCGCTAGAGAGAATCAAGGGAGTTTATGCCAGGCTGGGGAAGACGCTTAAGGAAATCGAGGCTCAGATCATTTTCAGTGGGATTCTGCCTGTTCCTAGAGAAGGGCAGCAAAGGGCTGACAGGATTGTGATGATAAATAGTTGGCTAAGGGAGTGGTGCTATAAGGAGGGCTTTGAGATGTATGGCCACTGGGAGGCTTTCGGGGACAGGCAACTGTTCTCATGGGATGGACTTCACCTAAGTAGGGAAGGAAATAGACTTCTGGGAGGGAGGCTGGCTCATCTCATCAAGAGAGCTTTAAACTAGGAATTCAGGGGAGACGGTTGGGAGATGTCCAGTTAATCTCCACGCCAAATTACAACATTGAGAAGGAGGGTGACGAGACAAGAACAGACATAGCCGGGGGGAAGAGATTGGACATAAGGAAGACGGGGGGGATGGATACTAGACTAATAGGTCATACTGGCTGTACAGTGTCCGTACCAAATAGGATAACAAATGGGAGGGAGGCTAAACGGCATAAATTAAGATGTTTATACACCAATGCGAGACGCCTAGGTAACAAAATGGAGGAATTGGAGCTCCTGGTCCGAGAAATGAGACCGGATATCGTAGGAATAACCGAAACGTGGTGGAACGGTAGTCATGACTGGGGTACAGGTATGGAAGGGTATGTGCTGTTTAGGAACGACCGGAACAAAGGTAAAGGTGGGGGAGTAGCATTGTATGTCAATAATGAGGTAAACTGTAAAGAAATAATAAGTGATGGAATGGATAAGACGGAGTCTGTCTGGGCAATAATCACACTGGGTAAAAAAACTACTAGAGCCTCCCCTGGGATAGTGCTTGGGGTGTGCTATAGACCGCCGGGATCTAGCCTGGATATGGACAGGGAACTCTTTAATGTTTTTAGGGAAGCAAATACTAATAGGAACTGTGTAATCATGGGAGACTTTAACTTCCCGGATATAGATTGGGGAACAAATGCTAGTAACAATAATAGGGCTCAGATTTTCCTAGACGTGCTAGCTGATGAATTCCTTCATCAAGTAGTTGATGAACCGACGAGGGGGGATGCCATTTTAGATTTGGTTTTGGTGAGTAGTGAGGACCTCGTTGAGGAAATGGTTGTAGGGGACAACCTTGGCTCGAGTGATCATGAGCTAATTCGGTTTAAACTAAATGGAAGGATTAACAAAATTAAATCGGAGACTAAGGTTTACAATTTCAAAAGGGCTAACTTTAATAAATTAAGGCGACTAGTTAGGGAAGTAGATTGGACTAACATATTTATGGATCTAAAGGCGGAAGGCGCCTGGGATTATTTCAAGTTGAAGTTGCAGGAGCTGTCAGAGGCCTGTATCCCGAGAAAGGGAAAACGGATCGTAGGCAGGAGATTTAGACTGAGCTGGATAAACGAGCGTCTCAGAGGGGTGATTAAGAAAAAGCAGAAAGCGTACAAACAGTGGAAGAGGGGAGGGATCAGCAAAGAAACCTACCTTATTGAGGTCAGAGCATGTAGAGATGGAGTGAGAAAGGCCAAAAGCCGTGTAGAGTTGGACCTTGCGAGGGGAATTAAAACCAATTTATAGCCATATAAATAGGAAGAAAACAAAGAAAGAAGAAGTGGGACCGCTGAAGACTGTAGATGGAGTGGAGAAAAGGATAATCTAGGCATGGCACAATGTTTAAACGAATATTTTGCATCCGTCTTTAATGAGGCTAATGAAGGGTTTAGGAATAGAGACAGCGTGACAGAGGGGAATAAAGGAGGGGGGGGTTGACATTACAGTACCCGAGGTAGAAGCCAAACTCGAACAGCTTAACGGGACTAAATCGGGAGGACCGGATGATCTTCATCCGAGAATATTAAAGGAACTGGCGAGAGAAATTGCAAGCCCGTTAGCGATAATTTTTAATGAATCTGTAAACTCGGGGGTGGTACCGTTGGACTGGAGAATAGCTAATGTGGTTCCTATTTTCAAGAAAGGGAAAAAAAGTGACCCGGGTAACTACAGGCCTGTTAGTTTAACATCTGTAATAGGCAAGGTCTTGGAAAAAATTTTGAAGGAGAAAGTGGTTAAGGACCTTGAGGTCAATGGCAATTGGGACAAATTACAACATGGTTTTACGAAAGGCAGATCGTGCCAAACCAACCTGATCTCCTTCTTTGAGAAAGTAACAGATTTTTTAGATAAAGGAAATGCGGTGGATCTAATATACCTCGATTTCAGTAAAGCGTTTGATACGGTACCGCATGAGGAATTATTGGTTAAATTGGAAAAGATGGGGATCGATATGAAAATCCAGGGGTGGATAAAGAACTGGTTAAAGGGGAGACTGCAGCGGGTCGTACTGAAAGGTGAACTGTCAGGTTGGAGGGAGGTGACCAGTGGAGTTCCTCAAGGTTCGGTTTTGGGTCCGATTTTATTTAATCTATTTATTACTGACCTCGGAACCGAATGTAGAAGTGGGCTGATAAAGTTTGCGGATGACACAAAGTTGGGAGGTATTGCCAATTCGGAGAAGGATCGGGATATCCTGCAGGGAGACTTGGATGACCTGGTAAACTGGAGTAATAGTAATAGGATGAAATTTAATAGTGAGAAGTGTAAGGTGATGCATTTAGGGATGACTAACAAGAATTTTAGTTATAAGCTAGGGACGCATCGGTTGGAAGTAACGGAGGAGGAGAGGGACCTCGGAGTCCTGGTTGATCGCAGGATGACTATGAGTCGGCAATGCGACGTGGCCGTGAAAAAAGCTAATGCGGTCTTGGGATGCATTAGGCGAGGTATTTCTAGTAGGGATAAGGAGGTGCTGCTTCCGTTATACAAGGCGCTGGTGAGACCTCATTTGGAGTACTGTGTGCAGTTCTGGTCTCCCATGTTTAAGAAGGATGAACTCAAACTGGAACGGGTACAGACAAGGGCTACTAGGATGATCCGAGGAATGGAAAACCTGTTGTATGAAAGGAGACTCGAGGAGCTCGGTTTGTTTACCCTAACCAAAAGGAGGCTGAGGGGGGATATGATTGCTCTCTTTAAATATATCAGAGGGATAAATACCAGGGAGGGAGAGGAATTATTTCAGCTTAGTACTAATGTGGAGACGAGAACAAATGGATATAAACTGGCCGTCGGGAAGTTTAGGCTTGAAATTAGACGACGGTTTCTAACCGTCAGAGGGGTGAAGTTCTGGAATAGCCTTCCGAGGGAAACGGTGGGGGCGAAAGACCTCTCTGGCTTTAAGATTAAGCTTGATAAGTTTATGGAGGGGATGGTTTGATGGGATAATGTGATTTTAGTCAATAAGTCAATAACGTGCCATCGCTGGTAATTAGTATCAATGGTCAATGTGGGTCTGGCTGGAGAATCTTGCCCGCATCTTCGGGGTTCTGCTGATCGCCATATTTGGGGTCGGGAAGGAATTTTCCTCCAGGGTAGATTGGCAGAGGCCCTGGAGGTTTTTCGCCTTCCTCCGCAGCATGGGGCAGGGGTCGCTTGCTGGAGGATTCTCTGCGACTTAAAGTCTTTAAATCATGATTTGGGGACTTCAACAGCTGAGTCATGGGAGAGAATTATTCGAGGAGTGGGTGGGTCAGATTTTGTGGCCTGCATCATGCGGGAGGTCAGACTAGATGATCATAATGGTCCCTTCTGACCTTAAAGTCTATGAGTCTATGAGTCTATGAGTCTAAAGCAGGCGCATTGGGGAGGGTGGGGCCATGAGCCTCCGTGCCAGCTAGTAGAACTGCATGAGTGTTGGAGGGGCTTCTCCTGCAATGAGTGAACGGGTGTCGGCTGCCCCAGGAGAACGCCAGCAGTATCCCTCTTGGGAACCCCTTACGCATCCCCCAGCCCAAATGTGGCCAATGACTTAAAAGCTACAGTCTGCTCCATGTTATCTTTAAATCTAGCCCTTACTAAATCAGCAGTCAAAGATGCACAGCTTGTAATATTTACCTGACAGGCATCCAGACCCACTCGACCAAATATGCAGCCCCTTAAATTAGACCCAAAATATCGTCTGAGGCACCAGCCTAAATTACATATTTACCCAAGAACAGCTCTGAGGCAGAAGAGTACATGTTTATGCAGCCAGTCCACGCTTCTTATTTGAGAGACGGGGCTGGCTTGTCCAAACATATTTTTCAAACACTGTCAGTGTATTTAGGCCACCCCAGACTGGGAGCTTTCTGGCCCAGAGACTGCCTTTGTGGTGTTTACACACTGCCTCGCACAATGAGGGTGGGGACCGTAGGTGCGACTGCAATAGAAATAGTAAAAATAAATGAACAATAAAGAGCAGTTCCCCTATATGGTGAATACACCTAGCGAATTTTCTTCACAGCAAATAATATTGGCTTTAACCAGCCAGTATGTTACTTATATCTATCAACCACCCCCCATACCCTGGGTCATTGGAGAATAGAACCTAGGATCTTCAGCACCAAAATCACAAGCCTCTACTGCATGAGCTGAAGGAATAACTCCACTACCTAATGTAAGTAGTGGGCTCTAATGCTACATGTGGACTAGACCAGACGTGATCACACTTGCCCAGCATGTTATGTATAGAAATACGTATATATTTTAAAGGATTGTTCTACAGCAAATCCTCAATTCCCCCCCCCCCGCAAGTTGTTCCTTTGTGATATGTTTTCCGTGCACTTATCCTTTTCAGACTGTGTGGCTCTTGTATTAGATTGAGGGGAAACAAGAAAGAACAAAAGTAAAGCCTCAATGAGCGAGAGAGCACAGTGTGTCTCTCCTTTGTAACATGCAGCATCAACTCCGTCTCACAAAATGGCAGCTACCTCTGCAAACTTTTCAGATTTACTCTTTGAAAAGTAAATTTACAGTATAGGTTAAAAAAATTGAGTGTTTACACCCTACATTTTGGGTTAGATAGTACAACTCTTAAGTTGGTAAGCAGTTATTCACTCAAGTAGTCCCATTGATTTAAAGGGGGCTAGTTGTGTGAGTGCTCACCCATTTCAGTAAAGGTTGAACAATGAGTTTAGGGTGTGTGTTATGTTTACTAAAAGCCTTTAAGGGAGCTTAGTTACTGCTGATGTGAAGAGATATTGTGAAGGGGTAATATCCAATACATGAGGTCCAAAAACGAACTCTTATTTAAACAAACAAACAAAAAGTGAGAGAGGGAATGACAAAATGAGTCACTGCAGTGGTGGAATCCCAGCTCACAACAGCACTGCCTCAGACATGCCACCTCCCCGTGCACGGATTGTACTGATGTACCACCAGTCAAAGTGACCAGAAACCCAGTGAAACTGATCAGGCTGGTTGGACTGTCCACCCCTCTTGAAATACAAAAGCATCAATGGGAAAAGAAAAAATAGTTTTGAAAATACTCTTTCCATGTTAATGATTTCAGTTTTTCAGTAAGAAGGAGAACATTATATTTATTTAAATATATAGGGCAACATTGTCAAACACGGGGTGCCTAAATTTAGACATCTAAATCCATCTAAATAAGTGGCCTTATTTTTCAGGCATCCTGAAAACAAAGAAATCTTTGCGATTGCCCTGGTGGGTGCCGCATCGGGCTCACTGGGTGCATGTGCTGGGCGGTATTGCTCAGACACAAGTCAGCGGGAGTTCCATGTGCACTTTTTGAGGGCAGAATCTGGCTGTGTCCCCTAATAAGGTGGTGGTAATGCTCAGACTAGAGACACTGTTTAATAGCAAATACGCCTTTGGATGCTCTTTTCAGAGACTTGCAAGGAATATTTATAGCTTCCAAAAGGAGACTTCCTGGCCATACTAACAACCTCCTGTCAATTGCCTGTTTCTCTTTGGGCTTCTCCCTGAAATCCTTTCCTTTTTCTCTGTAACCACCTTAACCTCCCAGCTGGCATGCACAATCCCTGCTAGTGCTGAGCCAGCCAGCCTGCATCACGGTTCCTTGGTCAGCCCCCACCCTCCAAAGAATCCAGCGTCTTGTTTGCACAGCTCATCTGGGCTGACATCGGTCTCCTTCGAGGCAAGAAATGGGCTGGCTTTGAGAGGCGTGTATCAATTCTAACTAGCTGCATGTCTCTCTGGTGTCACCGCGATTCACGTGGGGGCCGGATTTCACTGTGCAAAGCTCCATTGTCCTTCTGTAAGGAGGAATGGCATTCCAAAGGGAGACGGACTTACCAGGGAAAGACACCTACTGATGCTGTTATAAAATAAATGGGGGGGGGACCATTATAACCCAGATTGCAGCCAGTTCTTGTGCACAGGATGCAAAAAGCCCTCCCCTCCTGTATACCAGTTGCATCCGTTATGTCTGTTGACAGCCTCTCCTCCTGCTCCTTTAGGAGAGGCTATGTCCCCACCCTGCATCAGCACTACATGCTGCTCCCAGCTAAGATGGCCCAGAGGCTGTGCTCCCCAAGAACTCAGGGAAGCCTCTTGCCTTCTCTTTCCCACTCAGGACTGTGCATTACTAGCCCGATCTGGCCCTATGCATCTTTATTATTATTGTTGTAATTTATTTTTCTTTTTAATGCTCCCAATTAAATATACAGCAGCACCCTGCAGGTAGGGTGACCAGATGTCCCGATTTTATAGGGACAGTCCTGATTTTTGGGTCTTTTTCTTATATAGGCTCCTATTACCCCCAACCTCCTGTCCCGATTTTTCACACTTGCTGTCTGGTCACCCTACCTGCAGGAGTGGCCCGGATGCACAGTCCGATTATTGCATATCTGCGGTGCTTTAATCTTTCCTGAATAAAGCTATTGTCTGTTTTTCCAACGTCTGCCTGAGCTGCATGAAACTAGCCCCTTTCCACCTTATCTCTGGGGAGCGGGGATGCAGCTGTGGTTTGTTGCGGGGGTGAGGAGGCAGGTAAGTGGGGTAGCAATGAAGCCTCTGTAGCCCAAGAAGGGTGAGGAGGAGGCATTTTTCCTAACAGACTTTAAATCTAACATTCAAACCATCCTGAAAGAATTAGTTCCCTTCTAGCCTTTGTGAACCAAAGAGCAGGGGGCGTTTTTCAAGCCCCACAATGATCCGAAGAATCCTACGGGGTTCAGCCCTGACCTTTTGCATTTCCCCTCTAGCTGCGAGCTTCCATGTCTTAATAAGTTCACTCTCCCAGGTTTTTCTTCGATAGTCCCCGTGAGAGACCACTCGGTGCACTGGGGCTGCCCTCAAAAATAGAAATCAAATAGAAATCATCGCCCACATTTTCGTTTGATAAATTCCTCCCTCTCCCCGTTGTCCTCAGATACAGCTTGGCAAAGCTGCCATGGATATTTACCAGCCCAGACCGCCTGTTTACACTCCCTATGGGGGATGATTGTTGATAATGACATAAACAGAAGATATTCGTACTTTATTTTAGATGCTTTCTCTGCAGGCCAGTGGAGGCTGGTTGCAATCTGCAATCAGGCTCACACTTGAATCAAGCAGGCAAAACTGATGCCCAAGGTGAGCTCGGAGCCAAACTACAGCGGCTGTAAGGATCGTACCATATCTGGCTCAAAAGAGAGTAGACAAAGCTTAGCCTGAGGAGGTCTGGGCCTGAGAAAGTTCAGGCTGTACCAATGTGTACATTTTCATTCCACGGTGGAACAAAACCAAAACCTTTTGAATGTTTTCACAGAAGGGAATTGTGTGAAATGTTCATTTTCTGCTTGGGAAGATCAGAGTTCTGGTTCTGATTTCTCTCTCTCTCTCTCTGGACAGAAGCGACCAGAGGGCCCTGAACCTAAAAGACCTCTTGACAAAAGCTTTGTTGAACCTGACACATCTCAGTGAAACATTCTGGCTTTGAAACAGTTTATTTTGACTATATGGAACTTCACTGACAATAGATTCAGAGACTTTAAAGTCAGAAGGGGCCATCATGATCATTTATTCTGACTTCCTGCACTTTGCAGGACACAGACTCTCACCTACCTTCTCCTGTAATAGACCCATAACCTCTGGAACTCCATAATATTCTGACCAGCTCCAATAAAATTATTATGATTATTGATTATTCTATTTATTAATAATAGTTTGCATTCTATAGAGATTTCTGTTCAAGTACCTCAAGATGATTTTCACACATTAATAATTTCACACGGCACCCTAGTGAGATAGGATAAATACTACGACCTCATTTAATAGTGATGGGTTCAGGCTGCAAAACTTGGATCTGCTTTTCAGAGACCTCAGAATTCAGGGGTATTTGGCTCCAGGAACCTGTTTTGAGCCCATCTCTATTTGTAGACTTTCTATTCTTGTCTTTTTTCTTTCCGAAAAATTTGGGGACTTTTTAGTTATAAAAGATTTTTCTTCCTGCCAAGTTCAAATCCTCATTGTGAGAAGAATGGGAGTTTGTGCTGTGTATTTTTCTTTAGTTAACCCTGCAAATGAGTGAATGTTTCTATGCTCATATATTTGTCTGTAAAGGTAAGCTACAAAGGTTATCCTGTCACCCTCATCTCCCACTGAATTCATTGATCTAGGAAGGCAGATAAAAATATAAGAACATAGGAATGGCCATACTGGGTCAAACCAAAGGGCCATCTAGCCCAGTATCCTGTCTTCCAACAGTGGCCAATGCCAGGTGCCCCAGAGGGAACAAACAGAACAGGTAATCATCAAGTGATCCATCCCCCTGTCGCCCAGTCCCAGCTTCTGGCAAACAGAGGCTAGGGACACCATCCCTGCCCATCCTGGCTAATAGCCATTGATGGAACCTATCCTCCATGAACTTATGTAGTTCTTTTTTGAACCCTGTTATAGTCTTGGCCTTCACAACATCCTCTGGCAAGGAGTTCCACAGGTTGACTGTGCGTTATATGAAAAAATACTTCCTTTTGTTAGTTTTAAACCTGCTGCCTATTAATTTCATTTGGTGACCCCTAGTTCTTGTGTTATGATAAGGGGTAAATAACACTTCCTTATTTACTTTCTCCACACCAGTCATGATTTTATAGACCTCTATCATATCCCCCCTTAGTTGTCTCTTTTCCAAGCTGAAAAGTCCCAGTCTTATTAATCTCACCTCATACAGAAGCCGTTCCATACCTCTAATCATTTTTGTTGCCCTTTTCTGAACCTTTTCCAATTCCAATACATGTATATCCTTTCTTGATATGGGGCGACCACATCTGCACACAGTATTCAAGATGTGGGCATACCATAGATTTATATAGAGGCAATATGATATTTTCTGTCTTTTTATCTATCCCTTTCTTAATGATGCCCAACATTTGTTCGCTTTTTTGACTGCCGCTGCACACTGAGTGGATGACTCAGAGAACTATCCACAATGACTCCAAGATCTCGCGGTAACAGCTAATTTAGATCCCATCGTTTTATATGTATAGTTGGGATTATATCTTCCAATGTGTATTACTTTGCATTTATCAACATTGAATTTCATCTGCCATTTTGTTGCCCAGTCACCTACTTTTGTGAGATCCTTTTGTAGCTCTTCGCAGTCTGCTTGGGACTTAACTATCCTTAATTATCTCAAGCAAATGCCATTCAAACCAGAATCAATTCCATTATCTCTAATATTATCTCCAGACTGTCCATTCTGTTTACACATAGAATGCCTTGTAATTCCTTTTTCAAAAGTTTATGATGAGATTTCTTATTTCTCCCTTTTTTCCCATGTCATTTGTCAAAATATTATCTGTGTTACCTGCTGAAAGATCAATGATGAAATTACATCATCTGTAACTTTTTTCTGTTAAATGAATATAGGCTTTTTAATTTCTGGAGGGGTGGGAGTGAGGTGGTTGTGTTAGACACAGTACGGTGAGGACATGTGTTTCATGATGACTTGAATGTTTTGTTTTCCAACAGCACAGTAACCAAAAGCAAGTACATACACTATCCCTGTTTGCCCCATAGCATGAAAGATGAGGGTATGATCATTAGAGGGGTAGGTTTCCATGATATCTTTTATATGTGCCTATCCTACCTCAGCACATTGATTACAGCTGTAATATAAGACCCTGGCCTTGCAAACTCTTATGCACATACTTAACTTCGCTCGTGTGCCCAGAATGACTCACATGCATCAGTTAGCAGGATCTGGGCCTAAAATTGCAACAGAACTGTACTGAACCCAGGGGCAAAGGAGAAAGAGGGAAAGGTACTGCGCTGACAGATGCTGGCAGCAGCCCTGCGTTCAGCTGGGAATCGCCTTCATGTACTTTAGAACTGCCTGGAATTATCTCGATATTGGTCACTCATTCTGTATCACAGCCCAAAACAAGTCACTGGATTATCAGTGCTGTGTTCTCTGGAATATTGCATCATAGATTATTTGAGCTCTGAGGAATGCGACTGAGATAATTAAGAGTTCATTCAATGTTGGCTGTGGGCTGCTTGATCACGGCCTGATTCTGCCACTCTTGCTGACATTGGGTAGCATCAGAGGGCCTGATTCAAAGTCCAGTGAAGCCAATGGGAATCTTGCCCGCAGAAATCATCACGACTGAGGATAGAAAAATCCTGGCTCTGCCACTTTCACGGAATGAGTTCAACACAGGCCTGGAATCCTGAGGGTTTATACCAAGCCACCGTTCAACAGCAGTGGCACATGGATGCTGTTTGCATTGTTAAAGTGAAAAGAAAATGGCTGAAAATTTACAGTGAATTTATATTGTAAAAGCAAATACTTTGCTACTGCTAGCACCTCCTGGAAGTTTTTTTGCATATTTCATTTGTAAGCAGATTATTTTGAAGAGATGTCATGTCCAGTCCGCCAGCATGATATGATTCTTTGGGGTTTTCTGGTTATACCCTCTAATTTTTCTCAGTCATTGCATTAGCTCAGACCTGTGCAGCCCTCTTTACTCACAGGTTTGGAATGAATTTCTTCATGCAAGTTTCATAGGGCTCTACTTGTGTGTTTTGATGATTCCCAAGCTGGGCATTTCTCCCCATGTGTAAGCTTTGGTTTTATACATACTGCAGCTCATAATCATCAATGTTTCATTCATCATAAATGTTTAATATTTATAAATGATTGATGTCCAGGTTTCCAAGCAAATAGATAGGACAGTGCTAATGAAGAATACATTTGCATGCATGTCTAACCTGCATTTGGAATATATGGGTTCAGTTTTGCTGTTGAGATGCACACCTATCGTACCATCATTAACAGGAGTTACACATGTGTGACCTATAGCGTGCATTATTGAGTTACAGGTCAAAATGTGGTTGTGGGTATAGGAATCCCAGACGTGACGTGTTTCATTCCTTTGAAGGGGACTAGCTTATTCTGGATTCCTTTTAACGTTGCTTTTCTAGTGCTTTTATGATGCAGCATGTTGCTGGATGTGCTTCAGTGACCCCCTGCAATCTCACTCATATATATTAATTCTCATTCTTTAAAATTGTCCTGGTTTGATAGTCTTGGGACTCAAAAGCAAAGTAGGACGCTTAATGCTTCGTGTATTTATCAAGACTCTTCAAGCTCAGCGGGATTTCATTAACAATGCTGCTGTCTGATCCCTGGATGCATGACTTGTGCTGAGCCCACTTGTCTTGTGTTTGGCTCTGCAATACCATGGTATGCTCACATCGATTAGCCAATATGCACTTTACCAATAGATGGCACCATTGCTCTACACCGATGGCACTAAAACATCAAGGTGTCAGTCGTTCAGTTGGCTCAGAAAGTGATCTGAGTTTGAAATCACGTGCAACCTGAAAAAACAAAACTCTCCATTATAATGGGTAAAAGTCAGCCAATTGCAGAAGCCCAGTCCAGATCTCAGCACCACTCCTGTTGTCCGAAGGCCTTGATCCTGCAAAGACTTGGGCACATGCTTAACTTTAAGCACATGAATACTTTTTTGAGCCCTTGGGCTTCACATTTTCAAGCTTTTTTTGCCAGAAACATAAGGGCTAGAAACTTAATATTTTTTCAAATAAAAGCTCACACTATCATGTGACCACATGACTCCAAGAGCTGGGGCTTTAAGGAAAAATACCAAATATCATAAGACCCACAATAAAATTGCAAGAATTGGTTATACACCTCTACCCTGATATAACGTGACCCGATATAACACAAATTCGGATATAACGCGGTAAAGCAGCGCTCTGGGGGGGCAGGGCTGTGCACTCCGGTGGATCAAAGCAAGTTCAATATAATGCGGTTTCACCTATAACGCGGTAAGATTTTTTTGGCTCCCGAGGACAGCGTTGTATCGAGGTAGAGATGTACTGTGTTTCATGGGACTACTCCTGCATCTTGGAAGGGGGTTAGACTAGATGACACCTGTGGTCTCTTCTAACCCTATGGTTCTAGGATTCTACTCATGCGATTAAAGTCAAGCACATATATGTCTGCAAGATCGGGCCTTATTGTGATACAGAAGATTAAAATAAGTTTTAAAGTAAGTAGAATTTGTTGCAACTTATCTCTTTTATCAGACACACAGGCTCATTTAAGTACAAGAGGAGTAGCCAGGACTCCTGGATTCCCACCCTGACTGATTGTGTGTACTTGGGCAAGTTACTTGTGGTTTAGTGTTCCTACCTGAAAATTGAGTATAATTCTAACCTGCGTGACATGGTTTTGTGCGAAATTATGAATGTGTGTAAAGTGCTGTGAGAGCCTTGCCTGAAAAGGTGCAAAACCCTATTAATTATCGGTATTGGTACCCATAATGAGAATCCCAGTCTCTTCATCAGCTCATGGTAGGTCAAGCAAGATAGAGACAATTGTCTCATGCCGGGCTATCAGTTCAAACCTGATGCTGAAATTCAAAGGGAAGTTATGAGGCACACATATATATTTTAAATAAAACAAAGCAGGCAGTGATGTGGACAGGTGCTATTCTCCTTAACGTTATCACACAGCTGTATCTGCCCTGTGTTTGTCTTACACAACCCGCTCAGACTGATGGCTCCATGCACATCATACGGAGTGAGGTTTTAGCAGTGCTAGCCACAATCACCACTGAGGTCTATGTGAAGACCCAGGGAAAGTAGTACACTATTCACTACCAGGCCAGGTTTAATAGAGAAAATGGTTGAAATCCGTTCAGTCATTTTTAGTTACTGCTACTGTATTTAAAGTATGTCAGTGCACAGTAAACCTCCCCAGTGGGCTATCTGACTTTTACAATGTGTGATAGCAATGGCAAAAAAACCCACTGCGATAAATTAGATCCTCCAGGGAAAGGATACCCTAGCATGGAAGGATGGGTAAACAATTGATTGGCAACCCTAATGTGCAGGTTCAAGACAGGTATTTGGCATTATTTCAAAGCTTATTCTAGCATTTCATTATTTCACCTGCTAATGCATTGGTGGGTCCCGGCTAGTATGGGGGGACGAACCTCAGTATGGCCTAAGTTCTGTCCTCAGGGGCAAGTGTGATTTCAATGCACATCTGTGGAATGACAGAGTTTGGATTGCATCATTAGTCTGTCTGCAGCTCATTTGCAGACTTACCGGCAACTGAAAACAGTAGCAAGGTGCCATGTGCAGCAGCATAGAGGCCGCTTCCTGTTATGTCTTCTAGGTTTACAGTGTTTGGTAACTTAAGGCCAGGCAGCATGCCTTACTCTGCAAATGTCATGAGACATTTAGTAAGCTAAAGCCAAGGGCAAAAGAAGGTTTGCTTGCATACTGGATTGAGAGCAACCTTGATTCACCTTGTATCCAGCCGTCTCACGTGTTTATACATATTTTCAGGTTGCGGGGTTGAGAAAAAACAGATTTCTGGCCAGTTTCTCAGAAGTGAGACCAATAGAATTTTGAGAAAAAGAAAAGGCAAGTCAGGGGAGACACACATCCTTCCAGGGTCACACCCATACTGGACAGTGCGTGTCTGTGCCAGACCCAGGATCTGAACACCTCTGAACTTCAGGGGACTTCAGATGTGGTGGTGTTGCCCGCCCTAAAGGGCTCGAGGGGACAACAATGGTCCGTCGCCCGGTGTGCTTGGCACCAATAAAGACACCGAGGGGAGAAAGCAAGCCAAGTTTATTTCAGAGCTCTGAAATGGCACTAGGAGACCAGCATGTCTCAAATCCAGTGCAACAAATACAAACAAATTTTACCTTTTATACCCCAAACTGTTTACATACATCTCTTTGTCTGGCTGTTCCCCCTCACCCCTCCCTTCCAGACAACTGTTACAATAAACTCTACATAAGCTTGTGAGAAAACTTTCCCAGTCTTTGCGACCTTGGGTTAGATGTCTGCAAACTAACTACCCCTCCTTTCCCCCGCTCCTTATCTCTATTATTTCTGCTAGTGTGAGTGAAACTGCAGCCATCTGCTAGAAACGCTGACCAATACATTTCTGCTTCAGCCTGCTTCAGAGCATGTAAGCAGTTAGCACAGAAGTAGGTGAGAGTGCACAAGATGGAGTTTGGGGGTTCAGGTAGGCCCAGAGCAAAAGAGTTTCATCGGCACTTTTGGCCTTCCGCTCTCCCGAGTTACCTGGTAGCTATGCCTAGTGGACCCCAACAGTGGCTTGGGCCCATCTCTTGTAGTATCCTGCTGGAACCCTCCCTTTCTGTGCACCACTCGTGCTCAGGGAAGAAATGGTAATAGGAGAGCTTGGGGCCTTTTCACTCATCTCCTTGTGCCCTTCCAAAACCAATAACTATTATTTAACCATGTCACCCTCCCCACTCCAGAAATGTAAACTCCAAAACCCCAAATTTGATCATCCCCAAACAAAGGGAGAAGGAGTTGGATTCCAAACCTGGACCCTGATCCTAATGTTGCAGCTGACCTTCCTTTTCTATAAGGGGCTGATCTGATATCGCTGAACTTTGAGGTTTCAAAATCTGGAGTAGGATTTTTCTGTATGGGCCTATCTCTAAGGAAAGGTAAAAATTAAATGCAGAATAACATGCACGCACACAGAGAGACCCGCTTTAAAAAATTAAGTCAGTAAAATGAAACAGCCTTGTATTATTTCTTTGTTTGTTTATTAATTTAATATTTATATCGCAATCTGTAACAGCCTGTCCCATAATCTGAAATGAGCAGTAGTGAGAAATGGTCACACTGTATAAAACTATTACCATTGTGAAACCTGTCCTAAATAGAGATGCCTGACTTTATAATGGCACCTGTATAACTTATCATGACAATAAAATTGTTGATATTGAAATTGCCATATATTCAATGACAAAAACCTGTTTAAATCAACACCTTTTAAAGAGGTCTCCCCCTCCCTCTCCGGTTTTCTCCTTATTGTGAAGTTTGTTTTTGTAGGATTGCCCATGAAAACTGAACTGGAGGCATTGATTTATTTCTGCTTTTAAAAATTGACTGCATTTGTTTTTAAATAAAACAAACAAACAAACAAACAAAAACCCCACATGCACACAATTAAATGAACTTTGTAAATCAGTTTAGGGAAACAAAGTTAGTTTGTGTATTCTGCCCAGTTTGAAGGCTTGTCTAAACAGATACAGTTTTTCTGCAACAACTTTCTCCCTTTAGAAGTTATTATTATACTTGAGTGCAAAATGCAAGTGAAAACTGAGAGACAGATTCTGCACCCTTTATTCAAAATATCACCTTACTCGGCAATGGGATGATTGGCATGACTTCATATTAGGGTTTGATTGTTCCAGGCTTACTCACATTGGCAAGCACTTACACAAGTAGTTCCGTAGCTGTGAGTTTGGATGGGACAATCTGGCTTTAAGGGATCAGGTTGAATTCACAGTGTAAGGGGCTGTACAAAATGTAATCAACACAGGTCTAAGAGTTAGTCAAATCCCATTTATCCTGAAAGACTAAATGGTATTCACCCAAATCATTTAACTCCACCACTAAGCACTTAGAATTTCTGGTAAGCATGAATCAAACTCATTACAAATTGCAAACTAATTCAATCACAATCAAATACCCCAACTTCTTCCTAGCCTAAACAGGGCTGTGTTGATTCCTTTATTTTGATCTTTTTGCACTTATGTAATAGTACCTTCCAGGCTGATGATCTCAAAGCACTTCATAATCATTATTCACCCACCCCCACACGGACAGCCATGAAGTAGGCAAAGATCCTCACACCATTTTACAAATGCTCAGGTAAAACAAAAATATGCAAAACAGGCAGATGCCATGGAAGTAGCATATGTTTTACCCATTGCACTCATGAGAGATCCTGTATTGACTCTAATATAAGTGGCCCCGTCATATATGACAGTCCTCATGTGTAATGTGTATAAATACACCTCTACCTCGATATAACGCTGTCCTCGGGAGCCAAAAAATCTTACCGTGTTATAGGTGAAACCGCGTTATATCGAACTTGCTTTGATCCACCGGAGTGCGCAGCCCCGCCCCCCTGGAGCACTGCTTTACCGCGTTATATCCGAATTCATGTTATATCGGGTTGTGTTATATCTGGGTAGAGGTGTATATAGGGTACTCTCCCTATATATGGAATATATATCCTACTGCTTCTTTCCACAAGGGAGAGGCACAGAAGGCCCACCCCTAAATTGAATAAGGTCACTTGCTCAGTAGAGGCAGTGGGTGATGGTGACTTTTGTCAGTGAGAAGGCAAAGCTGATGCACGCAGGTGAACTCAGAGCCATTCACAGCAGCACATAAAGATCATGCAGATGTCTGATTCAAGTGAGGGAAACAAAATCCACCCTGAGGAGTTGCCGCTAGTCAAAGGCAGAGCTGGGAATGTAACCCAGTCACCCTACATTGCAGTGCTCTGCTCCAACCAGTAGACACCACTCCATCTGTACAGCCTAATTCCTATTTCTGCCAATCGCACATGGACCAGAATAGTCTTAGTGTTTGGGCAAGATGCTGTATTTGAATAGCAGTTATAGTATTGCAATAAGCACTCTACAGCGTGGCGCCAATGGCTGCCGTGTCTCTGACCGACTGCCCAGGAGCTTGAAGGCATTTCGGTGCGCCGTCACATTCCAGACTTGCACTGAGGTTGTGGGGAAGACGCTGCCCATCGCGGGGGGACTGGTGGTAATTTGTGACCGGACGTCGGCGAATGGCAAAAGCAGAAACAGGCGGCCTCTCATAAGAAACAGTGTAGACACTGTTCATCACTCCAGCCTCTTGGTGGGTCCATTTTTTCATTAGTTGCTCAAAAAGGCCATAGTTGGTGGGTGGTTCTGGAACAAATAAAGATGAAATGTCATAGTAATAGAAACAAATTCATGGCCACTAGGGTTTCCATAACACAGGGCACATGGGGTTAATTCAGAACTTCGTGACAATAGCGAGGACAGAATTCAGACCCTCTTCCTCCACGACCAGAGACCTTTACTCCTCGAGTGGAAGGAGAAGCACTGTGAGTTGTTGATAGTGGAGGAGCTATGACACACAGGCGAGCAGTTCTGAGTCCATCCAGTCGAGAGCAGTGGCATATAGGCACACCCTCTGGTGCATAGAAAAGTTAGTGGAATTACATTTAACGTTTTAGTTCACAATTTTTCCTGAATAACTGAACCAAATTACTAGAATATGGGTAAAATTTTCTAAAGCACCTAAATGACTTAGGAGCCAAAGTGACTTAGACACTTAACGAGACTTACACTTCTAAGGCCCAGATCCTCAAAGGTATTTAGCCACTTAATTCCCATTCCTACATCAAAATGGGACTTAAGTTCCTAAGTCACTTAGGGACTTTTGTAAATTTTGCCCTGAAACCACAAGTGTATTAAGCAGATGCCCATTCAACCATAAGCACTTAAACTCAGAATGAAGCTTGGGGTACTTCAACCCCCAAATTCAGAAGTTCCCGGCTCTAACCACTAGACAGGACATTAATGACTTTGTGCTTATGCAATGGGAAACTAACAGAGAGTCTACCCTGTCTGTTCATAACACTTAGCACTCAGTCTGAGGCACTTTTAATCTTCAAAGCATTTTACAACCAATCGGCCAAATTCTTCTAGCAGTTATACCAGCATTATTATCATTGGGAGTTGCACATGGGAGGAAAGTTTGGTCCATTAACTAAACTTCACTCCTCTCCTCTGTGGTGGAGAAGCATTATTAATTATTATTATTTATATTTTACAGATGGAAAAGCTAAGGCACAGAGTGGGGAAGTGACCGGCCTAAGGGACACAGCAAGCCATTTGGAGACGAAAGGTTAGAATTTAGAGGTCTCTGGCTCCTGAGGCTTGAATGCTGACCACTAGACCAGACTGCTTCTCTGCCTGTGAGCAACTACCAGGATAACACTCAAAAGTACCGAAAATGGGGAAATCTGATTTCTCCGGGAGCCAGGCTAGCTTTTGTCCATTCCATCTGCGGAGCGGAGGCAACACAGGATTATAGCCATGTCTGTTGTAATGATCATCGTACTGAGTTACTAAATTGCGGTTGCTCGGTTCTTCATGTTGCGTAAACAGATGCTGCTTTGGCAGGCCCTGTAAATAGAGGTGCACGAAACTATATTGCTTGTACGGGCAGAGCATTTAAAAGGTGCTGGAGACTATTAGGTCAGATTGCGCCCCAGGTGATCTGGCAAATATGGGTCAGAACCCAATCCCCAACCAACCCCTGCTTTTGCGCTTGCAAAACAGCTACATATTTAGCAGGTTTGCACACACACACACACACAGTCAGGCATTTGCAGGTGCAGTGAGGTATGCAATTGAAAAACTGTGTTACTAAAGTATTGTGAGGCATTAAAACACACATACAGTACAGGTATCTGGAGGAAATAATCAAGGTGTCTGGGGATGAGGGCATTTTGCAGGAAGAGACGTAGAGGGTGGTGTTTGGGGAGAACTCTAACATTCTGGAGGATCTGGGCCCCATTTAGTGCAAATTCCTTTCCTGTTACATGGGGGTGCATTGGTGAGAAGAGGCACAAGGAGCCTCTTCCATGTTCACAGCTGTGTTGCAGCAATGCAGGATCCGCTCCAGGCACTCTGCTGGGGGATGCCTTTCCTTAGGAAACATGTCCTATTCCCCCAGGGCCGGCTCCAAGTTTTTTGCCGCCCCAAGCAAAAAAAATGTCCCGTGCCGCCCCAGCCCTGCCCCAACTCCGCCCCTTCCCCGCCCCATTCCAACCCCTTTCCCAAATCCCCGGCCCCGCCTCCTCCCCTGGGCGCGCCACATTTCCCCTCCTACCCCTCCCTCCCATCCCAGGCAAGCAGCGGCGGGCTCGGGGGAGCAGGCGGCAGTGGAGCAGAGGTGAGCTGGGGGGGGAGCGGTTCCTCTGCCCCACCCCAGGGTTACTTCCTGCGGCCCTCCCCGTGCACCCCACCGCCGCAGCTCACCTCCGCTCAGGGCCGGCTCCCGGCTTTTTGCACCCCATGGGGAAAAAAAAGGAGCCGGAGTGCCGCCCCTTGTTAAGTGCCGCCCCAAGCACATGCTTGGAGTGCTGGTGCCTAGAGCCGGCCCTGTATTCCCCCTGCACACATGTAGGGGGTAACAACAGGAACCGGGGGGAGCTGCAAGAAGCCTTGTGGGATTTGTATTCTCCCTCTTCCGCAAGCCGTCCTGCCCTGAAGCAGCATGCGGGATGGCTCTGGGGGCCTTAACTTGCCCACTATCATTCTGTACCTTCCCCGGATACATACACACACACACATTTGGGCAGGATTTTAATCTTAAATTTAATACATGCCTGTTTTGAATGCTGACATTTACAATCTTAACTCAGAGGTCTTGTCTCTATGGCCATGTAGTGCACGGCAAGCCAGGGTGTGAATCTAGAGCCCTCCAGCCTGCAGTTTCAAACAGCAGTAGATCAAAGCATCCTACGGAACTTTTAGCACATGGTAGCAAAGTCCATGTGGCCATTCAGCTCCCAGTAGGCTGGTGCACTGTAGATTCACATTCCAGCTTGCCGGGTACTAAATCTCTGTATAGTCAAGCCCTGAGACCCCTCTTTTTTTACTTACATCAAGTTTCTTCATAATGGTTCTCCTCACTGTTCGATCTATTCTGTGGTCAGGGAAGTGAATAAAGTCAGTCCCATAGATGCTGTTGCTGGGTTTCCCAGTGTCTTTTATAAACTAAAAGAGATCCAAAAGGAGACACTCGCTATGTAGCGATTATTCACACTGAAACAACTGCTCGTTGGGAGAGATTTTCAAAGGCTTAACGTGCAATTAGGTGTCTTTTGTACAGGGACCACTCACTGTAAGCAAACACACTCTGCTTACAGTACTGCAGGTAAAAACCATTCTGCTTCATTCAACTATCTACAAACAGAATGGGGGAAAACACACACCAACTAAACAGGAACATGGCTCCAACCCATAGTACTCTGGTAACCCAGTTAATCCCTTAATGACCACTTTACTAGAGTGTCAAACTCCCATTGAGTTGGGTGACTCCCGTGTGCCCTTGACAATGTTCCCCTTCGGCCTTCTGAAGATCAACGGAACAACTGAATTAAAATGAACAGATCTGGCAGATTTGCCCAGGGGCTCTCATTACAAAGGACCCCAAAGCCCCGATGCAATGACTTCCTGTCCGCACTTGGGAGACACTTTTTGCTTGCAAAGGCCTACTCTGAAGACCTTGGCTCAGATGTTGCAATCAACCAGTAAAACCGGCCATTGTAAAAAGCCTGGGATGGTTCTTATGTGTAGACATTACAAGCTCACCAATGGCTCGTTGCCACACTTTTCCACCTAGTGTAGGCTTAGCTACTGGAAGGAAAGGATCAACTTTCATTTTGATCCTTGGTCCATCTACCACCCCAGTGCAGGATTGTTCCCTACAGTATATCTTCTGGGATTTTGTCCAGTCTAGTTTTTAAAATCTCAAGTGGTGGGACCTCTTCCACTTCCCTTGGGAGATTATTTCATGGTCTAATACATCTCACTGTCAGGAAGTATTTCCTGATCTGCAACCTACATTTTTCCCTTTTTCATTTCCTCCTATTTTATACCGCCAGGCAACACCCTAAATAATTCCTCTCCCTGTATAATGTCTACACCCTTCAAATATCTCTTCCCATTATGATCCCGTCAGATCTCATAAGATAAGTTGTGTCAGGCTGAGTGAGAGTTTGGCTGCGATTCCAGGAAATAGTGGGGGGCTGCCAGAAGGAGTTTGAGTGATTTTAAAAGGAGGCAGTTCTCTCTGAATCAATACTGAACCAACATCCAGAACAACTGTGGTCATTCCAGTCCCCATGGCACTTTTTATAAGGAGATCCGGCTGCTACTTGGAGCAGTTTGTTGAGGGAGAAGGGTAATCAGGTCTTTGTTGAACAGCGTTGTTGCGTGCTATTAAACAGCTGCGTGTTCCCACTCTGAGGTGGCTGCAGTTTAGTGGTGGGTATATATTCTTTGTATGTATTACAGTGGTGCGTTGGGACCACAGCCAAGATTAGGATCCCATTTTGCTATGTCCTCTACAAGCATAGAGTAAAGATAGTCCTGGTCTCAAAGAACTTACAATGTAGGCTATCTCTCTATATACAATTTGTTCCATTTGTAAATTAATTTGACGTAAATTGATATAAAAAGTACCACTTAAATATAAGATCATTTCTACAGACCATATGTGTGGAAAGAGAGAGGCTGACTGTGAAGAACATAAACGATGCTAGTATCCTAAAGTCAAAGGATCTAAAGTTTAAAAAAAAAAAAGGGTCTTAGGCACCCAGTAAAACTTGAACGTGTTTATTTTCTTTATTTAAAATAGGGTATTGCTTCACCCCCAGGAAGAAAATGTCTGACGTGTCATTATGAAATAAGCTGTTTTCCTTATCAAAGAAAAGAGATTGCAGGGGTTGGCTGCCTCGCTGTGAGAAACAGAGCTATGCTAAAGCAGAATTCAATAAAAATGAATAATACAAATAATGAAATGAACATTATAAGGCATCTTTTACCCAATGACCGCATGGCACTTGACAGATTTTCGTAGCTGGTTACAAAGTGTATGTGCTAGTACAGGGTTGTCTGCACCCACCACTGAAATACAGCTGCACCTGACTGGGATGCCTTTATACAGAACCCAATAACAGTGCAGGACAAAGAGACAAAGAATCTCCTATCCACCTGAAAGCACTGGGGATGGGGAATCGGAGGTAGACAGAACTTAATTACACAACTGGAAGTGAACCAGAAAACTGGAGTGAACATACCTGGTCTTGGGAGAAGTGCCATGGGATCTTTAATGGCCCAAAGTTGTCAGGGCCACCACTTTATGTGTTGTCTGTAAGAACCTCTCCATCTACACCACATCCATCATGCTTGGGCATTGCTTTAGTAGTGGCTCATTGGGAAGAGTACTCCCTCCTGACTAGAAATGGAAGCAGGCCAGTGAACTTTGTGGTCAAGGCACCCAAGGTTCTGCCTTTGTTCCTCTTTTGAGACAGGCCTGGATCCAAACTTCCCTAAGTCTGGTGGCTGATCATCTCCAGAGCATCAGGTCTGACCCTGTCTGTTCCCATTCTCCCTTTTCTTTTATCCCTTCTTACCCTTTTCCTCTCTTCCAACCAGTTTCCAATGAGCACTTTCGTGGAATACTCTGGTTTTATTTTCCAGCTGGGAAGGTACCATTCCTGCACATCCCTCTGAGATGTAAGCATGCTTCTTAGTCTCAGCAGTACCCTTTCCCGTCCACTCCTGTAGAATCAATGGCTCCTCTGCCCTTCCCCTTCTGGGATGTGAATGGTGGTTCTGTGTTCATGCAGCAGAGATCAGGCAGAACGGGATCTATGCTTCTCTCTGCTTGTGTGCAGGGCGAGCTAGTTAATGTGTGGAACTCCCCTGCCTTGGAATCTCCATTGTTTGCTGTCTCCATGGTGATCGTCAATGGATGCAAACACTCTCTAAGCAACAGCGGATCCTACTCCTAAGAGAGAGAGGCTCCTGCCGCATTGAAGATAAATGGAGTTTTGTTTCTGACTTCAATGGGAGCAGGATTGGATCTTTACACTGCATAAGGTAATTTAAAAACAAAGTAGCCCAACAGTGCTGTACATTACAAAGACGGAGTACGAAGGACATAATTCCTGGAGTTGAAATTTGGACAGGGCAATGGGACTAGCTTTAAGGAATGCTTATAGAATTTAGTAGGGATACAGCAATAAGATTACTACCGAAATTAAGCAGGTTTTTGTAGAAATTACTCTAAACCTAAACCTAAAAAAAAAAAATCAAACATGTTATCCTTTCTACAGAGTTTTTTTAACCATCTTATAGAATTCGATAGCAGGGATATAATTAACTACATTTTATAGGATAGTTCCCAAAAAGGTTGTGATTTCCTAATAGAGTCTTTTCCATAAGGGCGAACATCTTTTACTCATAGAAGTGAAAGAGAAAACACTGCAGGCAAATCATCAAGTATGTTTCACTGTAGGGGAAGATTTTAGTTCCCTAATAGAATATGAGATTAAACTGATACAACACTGGATCTTATTGAAAAGTGGTGGAGCATTGTTAAATGGAAGCGCAGAAGCATCTCTGATGTTTCTGTAGAGGGATGTAGCAAAGGTGTTTACTTCACGGCACCATGATTTTGGTGGGCACATTAGATGGACAACAATGATCTTTTTTCATGTTTCATTCTATTTACAGGTGTGGCACACTGGGCAAAATAAAAAGAGATAATCATAAAATGTTTGGCTAATCTTTGTGTAATGCAGTATAAGTAATATTCTGCACTGAGATGAAAAATATTCCATGATCCATTATGAACCCTTAAATTTGCAGAAGACAAAAGACCAAGGGTTTCACTACTGCAGCTGCATGTAAGTTGGATGCTGGTACCGCTCTCCAAAAGTACTGCAGTGCATAGACTTTGCATCATAAGGTTGTGATGTAGGTGGCGTGTACTTTTACTTACACACATAAGCACACACGCACCATATCTCTCCATGGAAGGATTAACAGTCAGGCCATAATTGAATCAAATGGGTCAAGCCAGAAAATCAATTACAAATCTTCTTTAATATTTACTGATATTTATAAAGACAATAGCTTGCAGCATGATGCAAAGAAATCATTTAAAATATGTAGGTGTGTAATCAACATTCCACCCAGTAATGGAAGGGACTTCACACAAGCCTGTGAACTTCATCACCAACGGAAACCATGTCATGGCAGCTCATCATGTGATATAAGATACTGTTCCTATAGATCTCTTCCCAGACTTTGGGGGCATATATGAAGACCAGAGGAAATATAAGACCCAATATTTGAGAAGATTGTTTTTATAAGCTTCTGAGAAAGTTTACAATGTTGTCCAGTCCCTTTTTTCCAGCAGGAAATGACAACCTGCCATTATCAAACAGGCTTATGATTCCATGGAATCCATTCTCAATGTGGTACCAGGTCACTGGCACACTGCCGTCCTCTAATCGCTTCTTGTATAACAGGGCATCATCCCTTAGCACGTCATGCTCACAGGTCAAGATGAACGACTCAGGGAGCTGGTGAACAACAGCATCTTCAGCGAGAAGTGGGGAAAAGGCTGGCTCACAAAAATTTCTAACTGCCTCATAAACTTCATTTGAGCATTCGATGGGCACCTTTGGTTTGTACCCTCTGACCTTAAATTCCTTAGGGATATTGTCTGCACTTAGCCATTTTCTAAACTTCAATTTTACATCTACAGGCATATGGGAACCCTCCAGGACATCTTCCAAAAATGACGCATCCCCCTTGAGGTACTGCAGAACATAAAAAGCTGAACGTTCCCTGAACAAGATGGGGACTGCACAGTTTTGCTGATATGAGGGCAAATTAAAGTCTATTGCCTGGAGGGCTGGATAGATCAAGACCTGAGCATGCACCTTTGGAAGGTCTGGTCTACTCACTAGTGTTTGGCAAACAGCAGCAGCAAGATTGCCCCCAGCACTGTCCCCACTAATGATAATACAGGCAGGATCCACTCCATAGTCTTCTGCAGTCTTCATAAAGTGTGTGGTAGCAGTGAGACAGTCCTCGTACTGTGCTGGGTACGTGTGCTCTGGCGCCAGACGATACCTAATATATCAACGAGTCAGTGATTATAAAAATGGAAAAAAATCATTATTATTTGTTGGACGTTTATTTGCTACAAACTCCTCCACTTTCAGCCCTCCTGTTGTTGTGCAGCCATGGACACCGATATTACCTCATAAACGTGCACCCGCCCTCCAAACGATCATTCCTATATTTGCAGATCACAGATAAACTAGGACCAGCAGGGCCAAATGCTGAGGATTGTCTTCTGGTTAAGGCATTAGACTGAAACTCAGGAGAGCCGCATTTGATTCCCAGCTGTGCCACGGACTCCTTGAGGGACCTTGGCTTAGTCATTCAATCTCTTTTTTTAATCCTCCGTTTCCCATCCGTACAATGGGGATTAATTATACTTGTTTTGTCCATGTTATCTATTTAGATTGTGAGGTCTTTGGGATGGGGACAGTCTCTTACTGTCTTTATATTGGGATCAGCATCATGCGACCCCAGTTTTGGTTGACACCTATAATCATAATACCTAGCTCTTATAAGTGCTACTGTTATACAACAACAATATTTTTTACTGTTGGTGCTATGGTAATACAAATATTTCTTATTCAGGCAAAATTCCCATTTACCTCAAGGTCTCAATGGGAGTTTGCGGACTAAGATGAAGATTTGGCTCAATATCTGACAACTTTATGCTAACTGCTGGGTGCAAGATAGATTTGCTTTTTATTAAAATGGTCTGATAACTTCTTTCCAGTTTCCCCCCCCCACCCCCCCAGCAGATGACAAAATGTGCTCATATACAGCAATCTTATTCTGGGTCTGTTCTGTCAAGCTCAGCACAAAAGTGGTGAAAAGCTGCAAAATCATAAAGTCAACTTGAGCATCTTGCTGAGCCGCCTGGATTCTTGAAAATATAGTCCTCTGAGAAGGGGGGCACCCTAGAACAGTGCAGCTAGTGGCTATCACAATGCAGAGTAACTAGTTCCTAGAGCAGTGTTTCCCAAACTTGGGATGCCACTTGTGTAGGGAAAGCCCCTGGCGGGCCGGGCCGGTTTGTTTACCTGCCGCGTCCGCAGGTCCAGCCGATCGCGGCTCCCGCTGGCCGTGATTCGCTGTTCTCGGCCAATGGGAGCTGCCGGAAGCGGCGGCCAGTACGTCCCTCGGCCCGCGCCGCTTCCAGCAGCTCCCATTGGCCTGGAGCAGTGAACCGCGGCCAGTGGGAGCCGCGATTGGCCGGACCTGCGGCCGGGGCAGGTAAACAAACGGGCCCAGCCCACCAGAGGCTTTCCCTAAACAAGCGGCGTCCCAAGTTTGGGAAACACTGTCCTAGATAATAGAAGTGAACCAGGCTCACTTACTCAACAGACACGACCACCGATTCACTTTCTCTGGCGATGTAGCGGCATACGGGTTCATAGGAATCTGGAAAACAAATGTTTTCATTGGTGCCTTGCTAGCGCTCTAAGGAGTAGCAACTCTATACCCTGTTAGCTCTCTGACACATTTAAGGGCAATGATAATTCTCTCCTTTCCCCCATCTAAGTCCTGCTCGTCCCCACCCTTTACGCAGTACCCCGGCTTCATTTCTCACTGTCCCCTTTGCTCATCATGATATCACACCTCTTTCCAAGCTGCCCCGCTGTCTGGAACAGTCATGTAATGTTCACCAAGTCTTCTCTTCTTGCAGCCAACATCTGCCAGAGTATGTGTGTATTTGTTGGTGAAGAGTCAAACCTCAAACCTTCTCCCAAATCTCAGGCCCAAACCAACTTCCCTTTGATGTTTGTAAAAATGGGGTGACTTTTTATCTTTAATTATCCAGCATATTTTTTTCTGTTAAATATCTTACCAATGCTTCCAAACATCCAGCCTCCTCCATGAAAGTAGATGACCCCTCTCCTCCGGCCAGCAGAAGGCGCTCTAGGCTGGTAAATCCTCACTGGCACCTTCCCAAACTGCAGGTCCTTGATGAAGAGCTTTGGGTCCTCCCCTAATTTCTTTCCCCGTCGCATATAGCGGGTGAAGCCAAGTTGACTGCACAGACCCAGCTTCTCCAAAATCTTCCCCTGTTTAGAGTGAAAGAGACCAGGGATTAGCATAAAGAAACTCCATTCTCCTCAATAGGCATAAGCTGTGCTCTCTTTGGAGAAACTAAGGCAGGATCAAAAGTCTGGAGCTCATACAGAAAAAAAATAATGAATGTAGAGTTCCAGGCACTAGCACAATGCGGATAAATAAAATAAAAATAACAACAGCAGCAGCACCACAGAGAAATGAAATGAAGTGCAGGCAATGTCTAGGCAGCCATCTCCACACACTGCGTTATCATTGGTCCTCTGCCCTTTACTGGAGAGTTTGGTCTCCTTAGGTTATTCAGTCCTTAGTTATTCTGCTAAGAGTGCCACCAAGGGAGCAGATAAGTAACAACTGTAGTGGTGGTTTTCTTGATATGGACACTCATCCACAAGGACTGAGAGAAGAGGTCACCAACCAGAATTCAGGCAACAATGATTTTTCATTATACCAGCAATTAGAAGCAAAGGATTCTACCCCATTACCAATCACCTGGTCCGCCCTTAAAAAAAAAAAAAAGCAAGCTGAAAATCAAGCTGGCCCACAGAGTAATTTGCCATCCAAATAGTAGGTAAAAATAAGGAATGGATTCTAGTCTCTGTAACCAGTGTAGGAAATTAATGTTCCCAATGTAACAACCCTCACTGCACACTCACTCACTCACTTACAGGCTGTAAAAGAGATGGTCTATCCCCTATCCAAATCCATAGCCATGCTGAAATCACTTTAGAAATCTGACACAACTGATTGGCCCTACTGATCTGCACGCACGTTGTCAGTAATGTCTAGTCAGACGTCAGTCTGGCTTTTTCCTCCTTGCGGTTCAGTTTCTAGTTGATAACAGCAATAAAGTAATGCACATAGTTACTGTGACAGATTGTACCCCAATGTTCACCACTTTTACAAGACCATGATAAATTTTGTACAAAATATGACTTGTGAGGTATCATTTGAAAACTCAAAATCTGCTGAACCTTATTGTCCTGGTAAAATATGTGAATCAACATTGTATGTAAAGTTATAAGATTCTACTTTATAACATTGCTGTAACATGCTCCAAGTTTAGAACAGCAGGCACAAACCAGTTCCTCAGAAACAAAAGACAAAGCAACATCAGGTGTCAACAAAGTCAAGTGGACCATCACCTAGCTAAGCAGCCATTCTTTGGCAGGAAGAAGGGCGTGTGCGATAATTTTACCTATTGACAATGGAACAACTGAGGGTTCCCATGTAAACAGACTGGCTGTCACCTGAACTCCAGCTGGAGATAATCCTCAAAGAGGGGAGAATGGCATAAGAAGAGACAACACAAACAACACAAATTACCTCTCCACTCTCTCCTCCATTCATCGCTGCTCACAGCAGTAACAATGCCTGAAGAAACACTGAAGTGGGGGAGGAGTACTTGTCTGGAGGCTTCCAGCCAGTAAAGACTGTATAGAGCATATGGTGAGAAAAAACTTTTCTTTAACTCCATTTAGCTTGCTAACTTAGGTATTAGTTTGTGGCTTATCTTTTTATTTTCTTTGTAACCAGTTCTGACTCCTATGCCTCATTACTTAAAATCTATCTTTCTGTAGTTAATAAACTTGTTTATTGTTTTTTAGCTAAAGCAGTATGGTGGAACTGAAGTGTTTGGGAACCTCCACAGGAGGTAACAGGGTTGGTGCATATCACTTTCCACGGATGAAATGACGGACTTTCTATGAGCTTGTATTGTCCAGGGGGGTGCTGGGCAGTACAAGACGCACATTTCTGGGGGACAAGGCTGGGGCTGAGGATTTGCTGGTGTCACCTGGTGTCACTCCACAATACAATTCATGAGTGCCTGGCCAGAGCATTCATGAAATTCACCTGGGAGTAATTTATATGCTAGACACTGTGTGGGAGCAGAACCACCAGCCATGGGTGGTGGGTGGAGCCTCCTTTCAGAGAGGCTAGCCACTGGCTCCACCCCTTCTGCCCGTGCCCCCACCACGGCTGAAGCCACAAGCCCCGCCCCCCTGCAGCCATAGCCACAAGCCTCCCCCCACCCAGAGAAGCCCAGAGCAGTCCCTCTCCCCCATCCAGAGGAGTCCTGGGCTGACCAGAGGAGCCCTGGGCTGGCCGAAGCCCTGAGCCCCCACCTCACCTGCCCAGAGGTGCCCCGAGCCCCCCTCCCCTTCCCCCACACACACACCTGGAGAAGCCCCAGGGCAGGCCTCCCCTTCCCAGACCCCAAGCCGCCCTGGGGAAAAGCATCTCTTCCTGATGTTTTTGATATGCCCCATGCAGGTTCTGGGGCGGCTGAGGAGGCGATATTTGCTACTCAGCTTCCTGGGTTCCTCAGCAATCTCTCTGGAGTCCGAAGAGATTACTGATGAACCTGGGAAGCTGCATACCACATACCGCCTCCTCAGCCACCCCGGAAGGAACCTTCCTGGGGCATGATAAAGGAAAAACTTTGCTGCCAAACTCCGCAAGAGCCTCCCCTGGCCTATTATACCCACCCCCCCACACCAGTAGTTGTTTCTTTCACAGCAAAGCAGTGTAAACAACACCCAAATTGGAGCACTGAGGGGACACAGTTGTTCAGCCGTCCAGATTATACCCTGGGGAATGTCACAGTTACATTAATAAAGAATGAGCAGAACACGAAACTCTCAGGGTTTGTGTACCCTTAGTAATGAGGCATGTTGTGCAAGTTATTTATTGTTTCTTATTTGCATCATGCCCAAAAATTTTCTAGTCAGCTCACAGACCAGCGCTCACAATCTAGAATTGAAACATGACATAATGAGCGAACAAACAGGAAGTGGAGGACAGTTGGAATGGATGAAGTGAAGTAGTTTGGGCACCCTTAATGACCAACCAACTGCTCCAAAGGCGAGTACAGTCAATGAGAGTCTTCCACGGACTTTGGATTGGGCTCCAAGTTTGTTTGCTTTTGTAAATTCCATTTTAATCATTTCACTTTCTGTGGGCTTTGCAAGCGTTAAGGCTTTAAGAGGGACTTAGATGAGGCAAGAGTGGTGGTTTGGTGGATACGTTTGGAATGGGCATCAAAGAGACCTGGAGATGTGTGGGTGAGAAGCAGACAAAGGAGGTGTCCAGTTCTGGATGCCACACTAGAGGAAGGTTGTGGATAAATAAAGAGTAAAGAGGAGAGCAATAAAAATGATGTAAGGGTTAGAAAATCTGACCTATGAAGAAAGGTATATTTAATCTTGAGAAAAGAAGACTGATGTGGGGCCTGATAACAGTCTTCGGATATGTTAAGGGCTGTTATAAAGAAGATGGTGATCAATTATTCTCCAAATCTACTGAAGGTAGGACAAGAAGTAATGGGCTTAATCTGCAGCAAGGGAGATTGTTTGGTTCTCTGGCCAAACCAAAAAATCAAATAAAAATCATTGTGGGTTGCCCCAAAACAAAAAAGTTTTGTTTTTTTTAAAATTGTCTGTTTTGGGTCCAACAAAATATTTTGTTTCAGTGCTGAGTTTTTTTAAATCCTGTTTAAAAAAAACAAATTTAGGCAAATTTGGATGCAAAAGTCATTTTGAAATGAAAATATCGAGACGGTTTGTTTTGAAAATGTTGAAATGTGGTATTTTGACTTTTTCAGTTTAATTTATTTGGCCAAAACTATTCCGCAAATTTGTCACAGATTCGCGAACGTGATTCAAAACTGCATTATTCAGCAAATACCATATTTGTCTGAAATTTTTTTGACTAGCTATAGTTATGGGTAGAGTGACGGTATGAGCAAAGAAGTTAAAGGAGATCAGCCAGGAGATGTATTGATGGAAAGAATTGAAAGCAAGGGAAGAAAAAAACCTTGAATTTGCTACATAAAGGCATGAGGAATTAGCAGAGCCCTAATGCACTGTCTACAAGAATCAACAAGGGGTATAAGATGTAAGGAAAAATACCCTGAATGAATGTGACTGTGAGCCCAGTTCACTGGGTGATTGTCTAATCTAGACCCAATGGGACTTTGTACCACAGATAATGTTCGCAGTGGGCAGTTATATCAGTGCAATTGTCCTTGAGCCTGGCAAGGTGACTTCTTCTGGGAGCGAGAGTGACATTAGCAGGCTAATGACACCAGAACAGTTTAATATTCAGTAACGTTAAGCTCTCAATATGAGGCTCATGGTTATGGTCCAAATGTGCTATATGGTATTGTTGACTCAAAACCATAACATATTATTTGGAATTTTATTGAAACCATAACCCATTAAATTTGTTTCTTCCAAAAAAATTTAACGTGTCATGGTTTACTCCCTCTGTGCCACTCTCAGACCCTATCATACATCTCAGGCACTTCAGAGCAATCATCTTCTGTCCTGTCCTCTTTTTTCCTTTTCTTCTGATGCAAACTGCCTCACTTGATAACATCTGGGTATTTGTCACTTGCCTCTTGAGTCAGAAGATTATTAGCTCAGAATTTGGGCTCATCTCCACTACTAACACCGCAGTGTGTTAATTGAAATCAGAATTAGTTTAATAGGCAGCAGGTTTAAAACAAACAAAAAGTATGTCTCCACACAATGCCCAGGCAACCTGTGGAACTCATTGTCACAGGATGTTGTGAAGGCCAAAAGTATAACTGGATTAAAAAAAGTATTAGATAAGTTCATGGAGGAGAGGTCCATCAATGGCTGTCTTTTTCTGGACCATCTTCTGTTGGTGAAAGAGACAAGTTTGTGAGCTTACACAGAGCTCTTCTTCAGGTCTGGGCAAAGAGCTGTGTGTAATCTCGCAAGCTTGTCTCTTTCACCAACAGAAGTTGGTCCAATAAAAGATATAACCTCACCCAGCTTGTCTTTCTAATATCCTGGGGATAACACAGCTACAAAACTGCAAACTGCATGACTATCTCTCAGTAAAGTACTTACCTATGAAAGGCATTTTATTAAACTGGTAGTGAATTTGCTTGTAAATAAATATGTTCCCTACACTTGACACTGAAGATAACCAAACTAAGCAGACTCTGTAGAGTAGTGATTTAAGTTCTGTAAGGCTCTGGTAACTTTAAAGAAGCTAATACTCATGGTTTTGATTATATATAAACACTGGGTGACTTGATTTGTACAGTTGTATTTTCTAGATACCAAAACAATTGAAATAAAGCAACTGCAAACAATATTGTTGCCTCAGTATATGCCTTGGTTTTTTTAAATTATTCCCAGTTTAAAAATGTTCTAAACCCAGTCACTTATATTGCAGCATGTAAATCTGACTTATTATACAGCAGCCAATGTATAGTTAATAAGAGAGAGAGAGAACTGGATTTTCTGGTTTGGGAAGCTGGAAAATCCAGGACCCGGTTGTTAAAAATTCAAAACGACTCATTACATTCTTGTCATGAACTGTAAGCATGCATTGTGTTACAGAATTCCACGCTATTTGGGCTATTACAACTGTAGATATTCCCAGCTGAGAAACAAGTATGTCTTTGTTTTGCTTTGCTTTTATTTTAAAATAATCTGAAGAGTTTATTTGTGGGGTGCATTTTACTCCTCTCCACACGACTCGCCAGCTAATAGAGGGGGCAGAGCCATGGCTCTGGTTCCCACCTGTCCCCTTTGGTAAGCCACATGCCCTTGGGAAAGTAGGGCTGGAAGTGACCCTGCACTCCCCAGAATGCTGGGGCTGCACTTCTGCCTGGCCTTGCGGCAGGCTCTGCATGTGGTGTGGAGCAAGGAAAGGTTCCTCACCGTGTGGTGTTGCCAAACGTCATGATTTTATCATGACTCTCACAACACAAGGTGTTTTGCTCAGCGCCCCTGCTCCTGAGATTCTGTGATTTCATGAGAATCTCAGCCTTTATTCAAAAACAAAGTTTCTAGCCCTCATGGTTGCAGAGAGAATTGTAACCATGACCCGAGTGCAGCCTTAAAGGGTCTGGAACTGGGGGAGGGAATAAAAGCAGCCCAACATTTATCATCTTTTTTAAAAAAAGAAAAAACTCATGATTTTTAGGGCCTGATTCATGGTTTTTGAATCCTTTGGGGTGCACCCCACTAGGTACCACCTTACGAGCCAAGCAGAATCTGTCTGTACATTCACTACAAAGGTAAAGAGTCTAGATTTAGAGACTCTGCTTCCTAAGTACAGAGATTTAGAGAAACTGCTTCCTAAGTACAGCCAAAAAGCATAAAAGTAGCATCCTGCCTTCACCGCAAGTAAATGCATCTGGCAGGGTTCCTATTTCCGGCATTTGCATTATGCTTAGAGTGACATTTAAACACTCACCTAAGCACCCCACCTGTCAGAATCCTTCATGTCAGACAAGGTAAACTCACCAGAACCGCTGTGCCAATCAAAATACTATGAACGATTCGGAGCTTTACAGGCTGGTCCACTCCAAGAGGGATTTCTGAGTTGGAGAGATCAAAATAAATTGTCCCCACGACTAACAATATGAAAGCAGCAACGAAAACTGCCAGTACTAACACCAGCAGTGCATAAATAAACTCCATTTCATGTAACGAGGCCGGACGTAGCCAGGAATCTGACTTTCACTTGACTCCTGCGTTCTCTTTGATTTGTTACTTCCTGTTTCTGGAGCACCTCTGCCTGTAATCAGGCTGCACTAGGATGAATTTTTCCCCTTCTCAGTTACAGGTCATGCAAAGGCCTCTCGGTTAGTTAGCAAATGCTGCGGAGTCCTCAAGGTCTGGAACTGTAATACGTCAATGATTCTCACAGCTGTGCATATGCCAGCAGCTCTGCCAATGAGGTGTTAGACACTCCAAAATACTGTACAAGCTGCCAGCTATTCATACACTGAGACTGCATTTAACCTGGCAGTGGGAAGGAGAAAGGGTGTGAACCATGGTAATCTATGTCTATAGTTCAGTCTCATGTCTCCATGATGGTATATGAGACTGTTCGTAGGTGATATTTATCTAGGACTGCGTAAAGAACCTGAAGTTCAAGTTTGTGGTATGCAGATACATTTACCAGTAGAGAGAGAAAAGGCTGTACTGTATATTGCATGTGATCTGCATCCATAATTTATTCATCTCAGAGTGCACTGGGATTATGCCATTATTTTAAAAAAAAATCAGAATGGGACCTTTAGAAAGGCATTAGCTAAACAACAAGCCACTTTTACCGAAAAAAGAGAGAAAGCAATCCCATTTTAAAGTTTGAGTTCAGATAAGCATCCCAAATTTTAGACATGCAGCAGATAATAGGAACTCTGAACATTTTGGAGGTGCTTACATCATGCCTGCATTTGCGGTACCTCTCAGCCGTGCAATCCAGTGTTCCCGACTCTCCTGGTTTTATCACAAGCATCTCATGATTGGGGGCGGGGGCATTCTTAAAGGCCCAGCTCTGGGAATGATGGAATTACATCAGTATCTCAGCTTCCATTTTAAACAAAGTAAATTTCTAACCCTTGTGGTTGCAGAGAGAAGATTGAAAATGTGACCCAAGTGTCCCCCAAGGGCTCAGAAGCCAGAAAGCAAAGAAAATTTACTTTTTAGTTTTGTAACATGTCATGATTTGTAATGATTTTTGGAGGCCCGATTCATCATTTTGGGCGTGGGATTGGCCACTCTGCATATCCCTGCACTTTCCCCAAATATTCACTGGCAAGGATAATCTTGCCACCAGTAATAAGATATACCTATCTCATAGAACTGGAAGGAACCCTGAAAGGTCATCAAGTCTAGCCCCCTGCCTTCACTAGCAGGACCAAGTACTGATTTTGCCCCAGATCCCTAAGTGGCCCCCTCAAGAATTGAACTCACAACCCTGGGTATAGCAGGCCAATGCTCAAATGGGGTGCAGTCAGATGCAAAGATGAGGGAGCAGTCTGTTTGACTCCCCACTCAAAGCCCAAGACACAGAACTGTTGAAAGAACCCCACATTAATTCCAAAGGCTATTGCATTGTTTTGCATCACTGGTGTTTGGAAATTGGTTCTGAAAGGCCAGCAATCATGGTTTACATTTTCTAATGTCATGTGGTTAATCAGTCAGCGTACACAACCCCTTTGCACTGGATGAAGTATGGTAGGTATAAGGCCCTCTTGGCAGGAAACCTTGATTCAATTCCCCATTCTGCCTGATGAGGAGAAAGGATTTGAACAGGAACCTCTCCTGTCTCAGATGAGTGCTTTAAGATATTCTAAGGGTTGGGTCCAGTGGTTAGGATTCTCACTTAGGAGGTAAGAGACCCCTGTTCAAATCCCTTCTTCCCCAACAGGTAGAGGGGATAATTGAACTATGATCTCCCAGGAGAGCACTCTAACCACTGGGCTAGAGGTTATGAGGGATTCTCTAGATAATCTTAGGTACCCAAATCATTCTCATAAGAAACAGTTTAGGCCCCAAACTGCCTACTTCCAGGAGAGGTGTTCCCAGCTGTGGACTGCAAGCAGAGATAGGTGCCTGCCTGCAGCCTGGACTTTAAGCACCTAACTGTGCGAGAAGGGGGCTTAGGACACATCCTTCTTGTCAACATCTCCCATTGGCTGGCTTAGGCAGCTCCTCGCCTAGTATGCTGGCTTGTGTGGCTCCTGTTCTGAGGTGCCTATCTGTTCCCATTCATTGTGCAGAGAGCCTGGGCGCCAAATTCAAGCTGTGTGGATCACAGTGATGTTCCAGTGATTTTCTAGGCACCTAAATGTTAGGTGATGCGATGCTGCCCCATTGCAACACCTAACTCCCTTTGCAGTTCTGGGCCTTATCTCCTCCTGCCTTGACTATTGCATCGCGATTCTCTAAAGCGTCCTCCAATCCCCGCCCTCCAGCCCGCTGCCTGTACAGAATGCTCTTTTCACATAAGTACTGTAGTATCATGTTATGCTCTGGCAGCTTTGGATAGGGCAGTGCTTCTCAAACTGGGGCCGCCGCTTGTGTAGGGAAAGCCCCTGGCAGGCCGGGCCGGTTTGTTTACCTGCCCCGTCCGCAAGTCTGGCCGATCGCGGCTCCCACTGGCCGCGGTTCGCTGCTCCAGGCCAATGGGAGCTGCTGGAAGCAGCGGCCAGTACGTTCCTCAGCCTGCGCCGCTTCCAGCAGCTCCCATTGGCCTGGAGCAGTGAACCGCGGCCAGTGGGAGCCGTGATTGGCCGGACCTGCGGACGGGGCAGGTAAACAAACCGGCCCGGCCCGCCAGGGGCTTTCCCTACACAAGCGGCGACCCCAGTTTGAGAAACATTGGGATAGGGTGACACGCTAGGTCTGTGTCTGACTTTAATTACTACCATAGTACCCTGTTATTTCATATTTATATCATGGCATCATAATAATGGTAACTTTTCAGAGTTAGAGCCTGATTTTGCAAGTTCCCACTGAAGTCAAGGGGGCCTTGTGCATAGAACAACTTGCGGCATCTAGGCCTTAAGTTTTCAGCTCAAGGACATTATTCTTTCCCTTTGTTCATATGCTTTCATACCGTTATGAAGTTACTACAAATAATGATCTTCTACATGGCAATATCTTACTAGTTCCTATGGAAATGTAATCATAGCCAGCATTCCGGACAGAGAAAAATATTTTTGATCAAATCAGCCTTTTTTTTTTTTTTATAACAGCAAAATATTCAGCTTTATTTAAAATGCTTACCGTGCAAACGCATTTGATTACAAGGTCATTTACTTGCTTTAGTAAAACATTGTCACAGACAATGCTGTAATTTTGGCTTCAGTATATTAAGTCCAGTATTAATTTACTGAGCCATAATAGAAAAGCTCCCTGACATTTTAAGGTAGAAGTGGATGCAAAAAAAAGGTCCAATTTAAGAGTCTAATTAGGCCTCCAACCAGAACCAAGGTATGGAAGAGAAAAGGGGACATAGCAGTATGAATAAGTGAAACGTTCTGAACGTCCAGAGAGCAAATCCTTTATTCGGCAATACTGTGTCCTAGCACATAGAACTGCGATGGTTATGAAAGAGGAAGAAAAGCAGCTCTCTTCCCTAAAAGAACCTCTCTTAGTGACTGATTCACGCCTGCTGAGATGCAGCACTGGAGGCTTACTGCCTTACAGGAGTTATTACCCTTTTTTGATGCAAGAGGCTCATCAAAGTAGCCCTCAGGATGTTCCAGCTGGGAGCAGAAACTGATGATGGACTCTGGTATTTTATTTAATGCCATCTTGCTTATTTACAAGGAATGTACAAAGGCTTGCTTCTGCAAATGCAGGGGGAACCAAAAGCAAAAGGAGTGCTTCTTTTCAGCCAGCACCCTGACCTAGGCCCTCTCTCTAGGGTCCTGGGCCACGCTGTGCTTACAGGCTTCTACTCAGATTTTTTCCAGTTGTCTCTGTCAGCCAGTTCCTCAAAGGTACCTTAGGTGCCTATCTCCTACTGAAATCATTGGGAACTACAAGCCTAAATACCTTTGAGAATCTGGGCCTGTGTGTCGGTCTTCTCCCACAGATACACCCAGCCCCACCTGGTTACAATACACACTGGAATCCCTCTGCTCCCTTTGCCCTCGGGTCTCTAGTTTTCAAACAGACTCTATGAGACCTTGCTTTAGGTGTGGTCCCTTACCTGTCTCACAACTCTCTTAAGTAGAGGGCATGTTCATACATGAGTTTTTAATGAGATTTTAACTCAACCCATAACAAGGTTTAACCCAGCTCATAACAAAAACCCTTTCCCAGCATCCCTTTCTGGGAGCTGTCCCTTTAAATTTGGCAGAGACAAGCTGCCATAGCCCTAAAGTGGCAGTTTTGCAAATGGCTGCTGCTTGCTTCATTTCCCCTTTTTCCAGCTGGTAAGTATTGTTGTTCATTTCTATTATGTTTTAATCTGGTTTTCCTGTTTGTTTGGCTTCTTTCCCCCTAAAGATACAATTAATTCTTGTAAACAGATACATAAATATGCACCCAGGACCTGCTCCAGGCATATGAGTTGGTGCTAGCAGTGCAGCTGAGAGATGTGAAAACAAAATGTGGCCCTATAGTCTGATTTAATAATTACAGGTGTTAATATACTAATAAAACCTCTGTGCAAGAGAACCAGTGCATAGCTTTACTCTAGTACTTATCTGAAATAATGTAGCTTTCAGATAAATGTACCATTTGCAGTGTCCATCATGTCATCTGAAGAAAAAGGTAGTTTTATTATGTTGTCTACTTTTAATATGTAGTTTTCAGGCTAAAAACTGCTGCACTGACCTTACTGTAGTATAAATCTGCTGCACTTACATTGTAAGAGTCACAGTACAAATGTTTTTTCTGGGTGTTTGGTTCAAAGGTTATGTGCTGGCTGTGCTGGGCAGGCAAACAGCCAAGTGTGGTGTTGCTGGTCAGCTGTTCTGAACAGCAGCAGATGTGAGAATGGGAAATCTAAATGCCTGCTAACCAAGCATCAGCTGAAATACCCTGTCGTATTCTGATACCAAATGTAGCTGATGTTTGTTTTTCTCGAGGAATTAATTATGTGACTCTCCCATTTCTAGGAGAGGGAGGAGGAGACCCTTTGTGGCTCTCTTCCCGTTCCCCAGGGGCAGGGGGAGTAAAGAGAGAGAAACGACCCAGGGACTTTTTGATGCCAACTTGCAGAGTATACAGGAGGTGCATAGGATTTTCCAAGGATCACATGGGTCAGATATATGCATAATAATTCACTAAAGGGTGGCACATGAGGTATCTACCAAGAAACAGTAGCCCACTGGTCAACATAATCGCTGCAAAATGTATGTTCAGACAATATTTCAGGAGTTACGTGTCTATCCTGAAAATGTTGTTCTTAAGGCAGGTAACCAGGAAGTGACATTCTCAGACAATTTCCTTTCAGGCAGGGGGTAACAGATGCTTATTTCCCATCTGGTCCTTGTGTATTGTGTGCCTCATAATGTATGCCTATTTGCATTTGATTTGATTTTCTATGTCACCATCTGTTTCCAATACTTCTACCTGCTCTGACTTGAATCTCTCTACTTTGTTAAATCAGCTTGTACTTGTCTGCACTATAAACGTACCTAAGAGCTGTGTGTGAAGCAGAACAATGACCTGAGGTGAAACTGGTTCGCTGGGGTGTCCTGCTTCTTTGGAAGCAGTGAATCTATGAATACTGTGAGTGTCCAGCGGACCAGGGCTGGGCACTCCAGGCAGATGCTTGGAGGACTTGGGGGTTGGAGTGTGCCTATTGCTGACCTGTAGAGAGAACAGGGCCTGCATAGGCCTAGAGGGGAATACTTATATTGCCTGTGGCCCGTGGCTAAGGTTGCCAAGTGTCCGGTTTTTGACCAGAATGCCCAGTCGAAAAGGGACCCTGGCAGCTCCGGGCAGCACTGCTGACCAGGCCGTTAAAAATCCGATCAGCGGTGCTGCAGAGCTAAGGCAGGCTAGTGCCTCCCTGTCCTGGCACCACGCTGCACTCCAGAACTGGCCAACAGGTCTGGCTCCTAGGCAGGGGGTCCACCTCCTGCACCCCAGCCCCTTGCCTCAACCCGCAGCCCCCTCCTGCAATCTGAATCCCTCAGCTCCACCCCGCAGCCTGGAGCCCCCTCCTGCACCCCTCATCCCCACCCCAAAGCCCGCACCCCCAGCTGGAGCCCTCACCCCCTCCTCCACCCCAACTCCCTTCCCCAGCCTGGAGCCCCCTTCTGCACCCTGAACCCCTCATTTCTGTCCCCATCCTGGAGCCTGCACCCCCAGTTAGAGCCCTCACCCGCTCCCAAGCCCCTGCCCCAGCCCAGTGAAAGTGAGTGAGGGTGGGGGAAAGCGAGCCATTGAGGGAGGGGGAATGTAGTGAGTGGGGGTGGGGCCTCAGGGAAGGGGCAGGGCTAGGGTGGAGTCAGAGAGCTAACCCTGGCAGGCACAGACCAGGCTTCTCTACACTACGGGCAGGTGGTAGGGAGGCACCTCACAGCCCTGGGTACCTCCACAAGAGCCTCTTGCGGGACCTCTTGGAGTGAAATTAGAACCTTTCAGAGCCTTCCTGCAGAGAGTTTGGCTATTGTTCATTTCATAAGTATCTGAGGGTCCTTCCATCCCCAAAGTCACAAAGACCCTAGTGGGCCTCCCCTACAAGGAGCTGAGCAGGATTTTCAGATGATGGTTGGGTGTGCTTTTCTATGTATTCTTGTAATGCTGAGGCTGCTTTACTGCATGTTTCTACATGCATTTTTGCATTGATGAGCCCTGTTTATTGCATAATTCTATATACTCTCCTAATAATAATTCTATAGACTTTTGCAGTCTTGAGGCTGGGATTTTGTGAGTTCTGCACGTTTGAGGCTAACTTTCTGTGCGTGTCTTTTGCCATGTTGAGGACTAGAATTTACATGTTCTGATATGTATTTTTGTAAATCTGAAATTGCAGTAAAACATTCACCTATATGATAGGTGTGACACAGAAACCCCTTGGCAAAGGTCCCCTGTTCTTCGCAAACAGTCTTTGTCTCAAACCTAGCAAACTCACTATACCAAACACATGTCTTGCAGGGTATTTATATATAAAGGGTAACATGTAAGGTATCTACAGAAAGCTCATAACTTATCAAGACTCATAATCATTGTGAAACGTGTGTACGGGCAATATTTAAAGAATAACGTAACTAAGTTGAAAATCTGCTTTAAGGTCTTGGATGTAAAAATTTGTCATTAAGGGGTAATATGTCTCAGTGATGGCCCGTTCAAACAGGAGGGAGTGGTCACCCCTATCCAATTAGCCAATGATGTAATGTAAAGCTCAGTTGTCTAGCCTTGCTCAATCCCAAGACTATCAATGGAAAACCAGCAGGGACAACTGCAAACAATTGAAACTACTTGGAGGTAAAAAAAGAAACATTTCAAGAGGCAGGGGATCGCCCTGTGTATGAATAAAGACAAAAGACTTTTTTGGTATCATACAGAATGGGTAGAGGCACTCTAGATTCATTCACTGAGGAAACATTTTGTGGAGTGGGGATGTCTCCATGAAAGCTTGGATCCTGGTTCCTGTAAAGCCAGCCAGCTCTGCAACAGCTCTGACTTTGGAGGAAAAACCTAGTTGATTAGACAGGGAAGGCAACTGTTAACAAGTGTAGGTCCTAGTTCACATTCTATGATTTTGTTTTGTCTTGTAATCATTTGTTTCCACCACTCTCTCTTGTTCCAAGTTGAATCTCTATTATTTCTTAAAGAAACCTATGTTTGTTCTATTAAAAGTTGCTCATAAGTGCTGTGTGGTTTACAGGAGCAGTGGTTTAAGGTAAAACTAGTAAACTGGGCGTCAAGGCTCCTTCCCCACTCTGAACTTTAGGGTACAGATGTGGGGGCCTGCATGAAAACTTCTAAGCTTAACTACCAGCTTAGATCTGGTCCGCTGCCACCACTCCCAATGGGCTAACTCCCTTCTCTGGGTAGCCTTGAGAGACTTCCACCAACTCCCTGGTGAACACTGATCCAAAACCCCTTGGATCTTAAAACAAGGATGAATTAATCATTCCCCCCCCCCACCTTTCCTTTCCCCCCACCAATTCCTGGTGAGTCCAGATCAATCCCCTTGGATTTTAGAACAAGGAAAAATCAATCAGATTCTTAAAAAGAAGGCTTTTAATTAAAGAAAAAGGTAAAAATTATCTCTGTAAAATCAGGATGGAAAATAACTTTACAGGGTAATCAAACTTAAAGAGCCCAGAGGAACCCCCTCTAGCCTTAGGTTCAAAGTTAAAGCAAACAGAGGTAAACACCCTAGCAAAAGGTACATTTACAAGTTGAGAAAACAAAGATAAAACTAACACTCCTTGCCTGGCTGTACTTACAAGTTTGAAATATGAGAGACTTGTTCAAAAAGATTTGGAGAGCATGGATTGATGTCTGGTCCCTCTTAGTTCCAAGAGCGAACTTCCCCCAAAACAAAGAGCACAAACAAAAGCCTTCCCCCCCACCAAGATTTGAAAGTATCTTGTCCCCTTATTGGTCCTTTGGGTCAGATGTCAGCCAGGTTACCTGAGCTTCTTAACCCTTTACAGGTAAAAGGATTTTGAAGTCTCTGGCCAGGAGGGATTTTATAGTACAGGAGGGCTGTTACCCTTCCCTTTATAGTTATGACACTGGGGTACACTGGTCCTTTCGGGCAGCGGATCTGGGACTTCTGTGCATAGCCAGTGTCAGGGGCTGGATATCACAGGGGAATGATTCAAGGAGACTCGGAGACAGAGGTGCACCTACTGTGAACCTACAAGGCTGGCATAGCCCAAAGGGGAGTGCTTGAGTGGCTGAAAGGCTGATGGTGTTAGGGTGCTGACACCCAGTCACCAAGGGTAAGGCTACCTCTCACTAGAGGCAAGGATTCACAGCCCTGGGCACCCTGAGAACCATCACAATAGGTATCACACAGCAGTGGTGGAGCGACCAAAAAGTTGCTCCTATTCAAAGTGTATTTATTTATGGTACTGCTTTGCATTGTGTGTTTCTTTTTCTATTGTACTCCTGAAAGCATTGTTTAATTAGTTATTAAAATTGCTAATCATTTAAAAGGACAAAATAAATTATTACTCCAGTCTGGGAGTCAAAATTGAACAAAAGACATGTACAATACTCTGTATTCTCATAGAATGTGAACACAATAAGCCTTAAAAGTAGACCTGTTTATTTTGCCCCTTCCCCTCCCCCCCCCCAACTAAAACACAAGAGCAGAATCAAAACCACAAACCCCTAATCCTGTCATAGTAATCTTTGATCCAGACTTCTGGAAACTTGGTATAAATATAGACTTTAAAATATATACAAACATTTCAAAACAGTTTTCATAAGCTTTTTAAAAAGTTTACAATGTTATCCATTGCTTTTTTACCAGAGCGAAATGATAGAATCCCAAAATCAAATAGGCTTATCACTCCATGGAAGCCATCTTTAACGTGGTACCAAGTCACAGGGACGCCACTGTCTTCTAACCGTTTCTTGTAGAGCAGTCCATCATCCCGAAGCACATCATATTCACAGGTTAAAATATAAGACAGGGGGAGTCGGCTGACAATGGAATCTTCAGCCAGAAGAGGTGAAAAAGTTGTCTCTAAAGCTGGTTTAGCCACCTCATAGACTTCATCTGAGTATGAAGTGGGCAAATGTGGTTTGTAGCTTCTGATCTTAAACTCCTCAGGGATATTGTCTGGATTTACCCATCTCCCATACTTCAGTTTCATGTCCAAAGGAACATGGGACCCCTCCATGACATTTTCCAATACTGAGACGTCCTTCTCCAAATACTTCAGACAACAGCCGATAACGTGCTCTCGGTACAGGATGGGCACCGCACAGTTTTGCTGATATGAAGGCAAATAAAAATCTATTGCCTGAAGGCCTGGATAGATCAAAATCTGAGCAAGTGGCTTTGGAAAATTCGATCTGCTCACTAATGCTTGGCAAACAGCAGCAGCAAGAGTGCCTCCAACGCTGTCCCCACTAATGATAACACAGGCAGAATCCACCCCATAGTCTTCTGCCGTCTCCATAAAGTGTGTGCTGGCAGCGAGACAGTCCCTAAATTGAGACGGATACTTGTGCTCCGGAGCCAAACGATACCTACAACATTGGAGACATTGATTATTGGAGAGGCAGCAGAGACTGGGGGTTGGGAGGGACGGTTCTATTCCTAGGCCTGTCACTCACCTTGCAACAAGCTTCTTCACCTAACTGTGCCTCTGTTTCCCTCACGCGCTTTACCTGCTCTGTCTGTTCACCTAAAAATGCAGATTGTTTGTCCAAAACATTCCGCAAATTTGTACTGAATTTGCAAATCGTTTCAGGGGGTGAAAATAATCAAAATGTTTTTGTTTCAACGTGTTTTTTTTTAAAAAAAAGTTTTGATTTTTCAATTCAAAATGATTTTTGTTTGAATTTTAAGTCAATTTTATTTTAAAAAAGGTGTGGGGGGGTTAAAATAAAAAAACCTAAACATTTGGTTTTGGGTCAAATGAAACATTTTGTTCAAACTGAAATGACATTTTTGAGGGTTTTTTTGTTTTTTGGGTTGTTGTTTTTTTGAGGATTCACCAGAAAATTTTTGTTTTGGGTGAAACCAAAACAGTTTTTTTAATCCTTTAGTTTAGTTAACCCTACTGAACTGAAAAATCGGTTAGTCATATAGCTCTATCTATTTAGATTGGAGGCTCTGAAAAGCAGGGACTGCTCCTCACTGTGGGTTCTACTACATCTACCACAATGCAGTGCAGATCTCCGCTAGGTTCTCTAGGCACAACTGTAATCTACATAAGTCATAATAATTTAAAATTTTCTTTCAACGTTCTTCATTCTTGATGGTGGGATTTTCTTACAGAAAGAGCATCCTTTTTAGATGCCCCTAATATTCTGTTTGTTTTTAAATAAATAAATTTTAAATTATCTCCTAGAACTGGAAGGGACCTTGAAAGGTCATTGAGTCCAGCCCCCTGCCTTCACTAGCAGGACCAAGTACTGATTTTGCCCCACATCCTTAAGTGGTACCCTCAAGGATTGAACTCACAACCCTGGGTTTAGCAGGCCAATGCTCAAACCACTGAGTTATCCCAAGCCCCCTGATTTGATACTTGCGACCCGTGAACAAGGAAAGACAATAATTGGGAGAGGAGGTTCAACACCAACTATTTTCTATTTATAGTCAATTTTTTTTCTTCTGCTCTTCCATCCCTCTACCCAGGGTCGGCTCCAGCTTTTTTGCTATCCCAAGCGGTGAAGCGGGGAAAAAAAAAAAAAAAAAAGATAAAGCCGATTGGCGGCACTTCGGTGGGAGCTCAATCGTGCCATTCCCTCTCTTCCTCTTCGGTAGCACTTCGGCGGCAGCTCTAAGAGGAAGAGAGGGACTGAGGGACCCGCCGCCGAAGACCCAGACGTGCCGCCCCTTTCCATTGGCCGCCCCAAGCACCTGCTTCCTTCGCTGGTGCCTGGAGCCAGCCCTGCCTCTACCATTCCTCTCCCAGGGTGCACACTCTGGAAAAAATTTTAATATCCTGACCTGGAAGGAGTTGGGGAAACCCTTCATAGTGAGTTTAATGTTGAGTGGAGCTTTGTCTTCACTCAAAGCCTTATGGATGTGCTCTTCAAAATGGCTATTGGCGTCTAAAAAGTACCCTGGCTTCGTCATTCTTTTGCATTTTTCTTCATTGAGCTGTACACGGTTATTATTAAGTGTGCTATTTAGTAATAATAATTACTACTATTATGCCAAAAGATAAATAAGTCCTCTGTGGGCAGGAAGCATTTCCTTTATATAAGTTGCAATCTTATTGCAACTATTCACATTTCAATAGAGAGTCTTCCCTCAGGAATGGGCTCCACTTAATAGCAGAAAACAATCAGAACTAAAACATGATCAGCTCTCTTTATGAGACACAGACTGCTTCAGAGAAAGGACCAATCAATCAAGGATCCCAATATTAACCGTGAATATAGTAAATATTTTAAAATACATGGGGTCAAGATTTTAAAGGGGCCTTAATCTGCCTCTTGATAAACATTAATTTGGAGGCTGTGATTAAGTTATGAGTGGCATGAAAGAAGGTCACCAATGTGGGAGTGAAGGAGACAGGGAATGGAGGAGACAGGAAGTGTTAATAAAAGGTGGAGCATACCAAGTAGGAGGCATACAGGAGGCGACAAGTAGATACATTCCCTAACATTAATCTGGGGTACTGACAATGCCAAGTATCTACCTCCCAACATGAGAAACTTCAGAGCGGGACATATGAGGAGAAAGAGGTAGACACTTCTCTTAACTCTGCTGCAATAGATTGGACAAGGAGAGATTTTTGACAGAAAAGGCAAATAAAGAATAAATAGTTCACTCATAATAAAATGGAGTGAGTCGTTCCTAAACAGGAAGCAATTACGTTAGCAGTTATGATACAAGAGAAAGAGGCTTTTCAGAGGGGCGTGCACCTTTTGTGTATTGTAAATAGGAAAATGATGCATGCTCTCTCTTAATTTAATGGTATACGTAATATAAGAACATATCCCAAACAAAGTAACCCTGAGGAAGAGTCTCCTATTGCAATGTCTGCTTTCCACAGGTTTGAAGCACATGCCCTCACAAAAAAGGGTAGAGGACATTAGATATGTGTTCAGACACCCTCTTGTTCATTCTACAGCATAACCTTGTGTGACCTTCTCAATAATATTTCCATACCATGTGTAAACTATTTCTTGGGTCTGCAAAAACCATAGTAAATGTTGGATTAAATGCAAAGGAAAAAAATCTGTTTTCATGGCAGGAACCATATCGGGGTTGGGGGTAGTGGGATGACTAGTTTGTGACACAGGGCAGGCCCGGCATCATTGCAGCATGGAGGAAAATGGGGTACAGTGCAGAATGTAAATCTGGGCCTTTTGGTGAGCTGTTTTCATGCTGGACAGGCAGTTGTCCAATAAAGGCATATTCCTGAAAGTTCAACGTGCCAGTTCTAAACTCTCTGTCACAGTTTCAGGGTAACTGCGTTTGTATCCCACTTCCATGGTCCACTCCAGGACTGCCCATTCAGGTCTCTAGCTGTCATCTGTCCCTGGGCAAGGACCTGTGTCCCACTCCCTTTTGACCAGGAGTCTGACAAGGCTCCACAGCCCTCTGACATACACTGTGATCTCCCCAGCAAGCCAGTCTACCTGATGGCCAGCCCTGTGTGGCTTTTTCTCCAACGTCTACGACCAGTGTATACCAGCAATTCTGAGTTACCACACAGCTCTTTCCCAGCAGAGAACATTTATTCTTAAGGTAAAAGCATCACAAAGAAAACCTATAATAAACCATAAACAGATTTAGACACGAAATGTACCCAAAATCATCCGTTGGTTTTACAGGGCTGTGGTAGGCCAATATGGCCTGGGGCCCTACTAAGACCAAAGATCCTGTCCATTTGCTGAATCAAGAGGAAGACCCTGTATCCGTTCAAGCTTAGCTTTTTATACCAAAAACCTTTCTTTGTCTCTTGGTCTCTGGAAAATCCAGTTTCAACCAGAACTTTCAAACCAACCCAGAGGATGGTACCTCTTTGGAGTTGTTTACCATCTCAGCGACTTACCTCAAGCACCCCTGTGACAGACTGACAATTTCCTGAATATACTTTATTGAATTAGGTTGGACCTTGTTGAATTAGGTTTATCGTCTTTGGGGTCCATCGAATTAAAAATGCAATTGAGTGTGTGATATTGTGGAATTGTATGTATGTAACTTCTCTAGGAGACTGACTAATGCAATCCCTGGAAGATATTAAGAACTTCAAAGGGCTTTTTGGAACAATGCACGTGAAGTGTTTTTTCTAGAAAGTACCTGGGGGAATTCAAATGATCCACTTCAAAACCACCCTTTGGAAGTACGCCCTGGGGAGGAAAACCCATTGTTTACTAATTACCTGCTCTTAGAAACTCCATATCAAAGACCCTGACCTGTATAAAGGGTGGAGTAAAATGATATACGTGTGCTAGTTCTGAGCTGATGCTGTTATGAAGTTAAAAGAATGAGGAGTACTTGTGGGCACCTTAGAGACTAACAAATTTATTTGAGCATAAGCTTTCGTGGGCTAAAACCCACTTCATCTGATGCATCCAGTGGAAAGTTGTGACCATACAAGAGACCCCCTTTGTGGGGTTTTAAAGGATTTCTCCTGCTGGAGTCTATGTTAGAACTGGGTTGATGTCTAGTAAGCTTGTTAGTATGCGTGTAGGTTTTTATTGTTTTTAGTAGGTTTTCTCTGTAGTGCTTTTACCAATAGTTGTGATATATCTGTAACGATGGGCAGTCGCACTGTAATCATCTCGGAAGAGAAAGCAAGCAGGTGTGCTTGGGCAGCCAGTCTATGCTGGGAATACCACAGTGAAGGCAGGGAGCTGGGTAGCCTAGAAATACCCCGGTCAGAAGGGTGGGAGAGGCAGGTCTCCACTCACAAAAGGCAGTGGAAGCCTGAGAATGGGTGCTCTCGCTGGACCATTGAGGGGAAATCCAGGTGCAGTTGATCTGATGTATGAAAACCCCCAATGTTCTTAGTTCCTGGAAGAGCTGTGGTAACCTTCCCACAGGAAGTAGAACACAATAATACATAAGCACTAACAGAAGTATTGGGAGCATAAGCTTTCGTGGGTAAGAACCTCACTTGCATCTGAAGAAGTGAGGTTCTTACCCACGAAAGCTTATGCTCCCAATACTTCTGTTAGTCTTAAAGGTGCCACAGGACCCTCTGTTGCTTTTTACAGATTCAGACTAACACGGCTACCCCTCTGATACTTGACATAAGCACTGAATACAATGGTCCCCAAAGATACTGCACAAGGTTGCAATATTTGTCGTACCCACTCCTTGTACATAATCTCCATTTGTACTGGATTAACTCACCCAACAGACACCACCACTGATTCGCTTTCTCTGGCAATATAGCGGCACACTCTGTCATAGGAATCTGAAAACAAATGTTTCCAATGGCACTGAATTAGTGTCTTAAATTCAGATGAGTCCCAGCTGAACATTTGTTTCTTGATCCAGACCCGGATCCAAAATTTTCCATCCCAAATAGTGTGGGGTGAATCCGTAGTTTTGGTTTGGGCCTATTTCTAGTCGTCTTGGGTTTATTTGTTTTTGCCAGTTAAATAGTTGTATTTGTTAGCTTATGAACTGCATTTTCACTTGTTTGCGGCACTGTTAAAGTGCAATACTTTTCACCTTTCCCTTCACATGCATATTTCTAAGAAGCTCAGGTACGGTATTTTCAGACTATCACTGCAACCATATAACACATACCACCCATTCCTGATTTAACAGTAGGTGCAGGTTGGTTCTATGTACGCTAGGGAAGATTTCTACAAGTTTTCTACTGTTCAGCTCCACCAGCGTTGGGAGCCTTAATCCAGATGGGCCATCAACATTTAACACCATATCATGTTACTCTGCTCTGAGGCGGTCCAATCAGTACTGATGTATATTCTGTAACCCAGCTAATGGGCTTGTGCTAAATCTGCCTTGTACTTGTCTAACCTTTTTATTGTTCCGTGAAGGCAGTGGGGTTGAAAGGGAGAAACTGAGGGCAGAATTTGGTCTCTTGATCCTTTCTACGACAATAAATGGATAGTGATGGCTAAATTTTCTTGAAAAGGACCCTAAATTTGCACTCATGATATTAAACCTGCAATTGAAAGTGTATGCAAAATTGGAGACTGGCTTGAAGACCCGTCAAAAATCTGTTTGAGCTGGGCAAAATTTTCAGACGTAGTTTATCTGCCAAAAAATGCAGTTTTGTTTGACCTGAAACTATTTACTAATATGACAGAAATTCACCAAATAGTTTTGGCCAAAAAAATTTTGTGTGGGAGGGCTAGGTTTACAACTTGAGGGACAGCCGTGCTGCTGCCCATCTTATAACCTTTAGCTCAGTGGTTAGGGCACTCATCTAGATGTGGGAGATGAAGGTTTGAATCACTGCTCTGGAGCAGCAATTTGAAACTAGGACACTACCTTCTCCGCTGACTGCCCTAACCACTAGACTATGGGCTGTTCTAGGGGCACTCTCTCTCCTGTTGCAGCTGTTCCAGTTTATATACATAATTATTCATTGGCACAAGGACTTTAACTTGGGTGTTCCCCCTGCTACATCCCCCTTAATCCCAGGCTATAGCGTCATTCTTGCTCTTGCTCTCTGGCCCAGTGACTATTCAAGTATTTTATACAAAGTGGAACAGCCATACCAGGAGAGATGGAAATAGACCCGCCCCAGAATAGCCTATAGCCTGGAGGTTGACGCCCTTATTTAAGAGAAGAGAGATGTGACTTCAAATCCCTGTTCTAGGGTAGGGATCTGAGCCTGAATCCGCCACATCTCAGGTGAGTGTCCTAACCACTGGGCTGAAAATTATTAATGTGGATGGCAACAAAATGCACCACCACCATTTTTTTCCCACTCAGTTTGATCCAAACTGATGGCTTTAATTAATTAATTTGCGGAACCGAAAAAATCAATTATTCATCCAGCTCTATCCGGAGTATTTTCAGTTTTCTAGAAAACAAGAGGCTAGTTTCCTTGTGGCAAAGATACCAGTGTTAGCCATCCAAGCAATTCGTGACAATCCACTTCCTAGAGAATCATAGAATCATAGAATATCAGGGTTGGAAGGGACCTCAGGAGGTCATATAGTCCAACCCCCTGCTCAAAGCAGGACCAATCCCCAACTAAATCATCCCAGCCAGGGCTTCGTCAAGCCTGACCTTAAAAACCTCTAAGGAAGGAGATTCCACCACCTCCCTAGGGAACCCATTCCAGTGCTTCACCACCCTCCCAGTGAAAAAGTTTTTCCTAATATCCAACCTAAACTTCCCCCACTGCAACTTGAGACCATGACTCCTTGTTCTGTCATCTGGTACCACTGAGAACAGTCTAGATCCATCCTCTTCGGAACCCCCTTTCAGGTAGTTGAAAGCAGCTATCAAATCCCTCCTCATTCTTCTCTTCTGCAGACTAAACAATCCCAGTTCCCTCAGCCTCTCCTCATAGGGGGTTCCAGCCCCCTAATCATTTTTGTTGCCCTCCACTGGACTCTTTCCAATTTTTCCACATCCTTCTTGTAGTGTGGGGTCCAAAACTGGACACAGTACTCCAGATGAGGCCTCACCAATGCCAAATAGAGGGGAATGATCACGTCCCTCGATCTGCTGGCAATGCCCCTACTTATACAGCCCAATTTTCTTTCTTTGTTTCTTCCAACCGTAGTAGAAAAGCTTTGGGTGGCCTATGACAGGCAATCTTTTCTACCTAGTGTGAACTCTCCACCCACCCCCAAAAACCAAACCCCTCCATGTGACATTTTAACATCACATGGACACCCAAAATACCGGCACCAATAAACATTACAGACCTCAATCCTCCCCTCAGAGTTCAATGGAGTTGCACAAATTTAAATAAAAACAGGGCGTTAGGCCATCAGGCTTCAGAAGGTTGGATTTGAAAGCTGTTTTTACCAACAGCAACCAGTGTACATTAATTTAGATACTAATATGGAAGCCACAACTCCATTTGGATACAATAAGAACTGGTCTAAAACTTCTCCTGAAATGGGAAACAGACCTGGAACCTTTTCTGTGGTTCTAAACAGTTCAGATGAGTTATTTGTTTTAAATACCGTTAGTGTTTCTCCCCCGCCCCTTTAAAGACTTACTAATGCTTCCAAACATCCAGCCTCCTCCATGCAAGTAGATGAGCCCTCTCCTTAGGCCAGCAGAAGGCGCTCTAGGCTGGTAAACCCTCACAGGCACATCCTCAAACTGCAGATCCTTGATGAAGAGTTTGGGGTCCTCCGGCAGTTTTTTTCCATCTTGTGTGTAGCGGACGAAGTCAATCTCAGAGCAGAAACCCAGGCGCTCCAAAATCTTACCCTGTTTGGAACAAGGAAGGCCAGAAATTAATTGAAGATGGCCCAGTGCACAGGGCTTAGTGGGTTATTTTTTGCTATGGGCAACTAAAGATGTGGCTATTTACAGTAGTGTTTTGAGCTCATAAAACAGGATTTCAAGTAAATGTAGTGATGGTCATCAGAACTGGGCAAATAACTGATTTTTTTGGCCATTCTGAAAAACCAGGGGGTGGGGGACTGGTGCAGGTCGAACCAATTTTGAAAAATTAAAAATAAAGATGTTGGCAAACTGGAAAAAAATCCATTACAGGTCAAAAGAAACTTCTTGTTTGACTGAAACATTTTATTGGTGGCATTTTTAAAGGGTTCGATTCACAAAATGGCTGGAGGAGGAGGCAGTGCTGGTGCTCTTCTTATAACTTGTAGTCCAGTGGTTAGGGCACCTACCTGTATTCAGTTCCTCCCTCCATTTAATGTGGAGAAGGGATTTGACTTTGCATTCTCCGCAGTGCATAAAAGTACCCTCGCTACTGGGCTATGGGGCATTCTGGTGTGGGTCTCTCTGTCTCCATTGATGAAGCTGCTGAACGGTGTATAAATAATTAAATAGTCATTGGAACAGGGACTTGAATTTGGGTCTCCCATACCACAGATGAATGAGTGGCTAACCACCTCTACAGAGTCAGCCTCTCTCTTTCCCTCGCCCAATGGCTATTCACTGTCATTCACAGTGGTACTCCACAGGCATTCATAATGTGGGAGACCCAAGTTCAAATCTCTTCTCCACATCAGACAGCAGGAGGAATTGGGCTACAAGGAGGACACCATCACCTCTGCTGGTTGTGTGAATGGCAACTAAATCCGGGGGGAATTGGCCAAAACTATTTGGTGAATTCGTGTCAAATTTGGGAATACTTTTGGTTTACCCAAAACTGCCCATTTTTTTTGGTGAATATACTATTCGTGTGAAAATTTTCCCCCAGCTCTGATGGTAAAAGTTGCCATGTTGATAGGCCTGGAGATGAAAGTCCTCTGTTTTTCCTCTGAATAAATGCCTCATTGGTAGTGGCTGTGCAAGTTACCCCCCCTACATCTCCCAGTTTTTATGCCTCAAAATAGAAGGTGCTTTAGCTCTCCTGGCCTATTAAGTCCTTTGCCTTTGCCAAGAATGCTAACAAAAGTTCCAGTCCATGCCAATAGTGGTCATTGGTCCACTAGGAAGTGAACTAAGATCATCAACTCCTTCAACAGAGATAACCAAATAGCTTCAGATTATTGTGAATTGTGGTTGCCACAACAGGTTAATTTGAACAGTTGACCTAGAGGTAAAAGGCTTTGTATTCCATCACCAATCCCCATGAGCCATCTAATCCCCATTGTTAAAAAGTTGTACTATAAAACTAGCTTTCAGACAGAGAAATTTGGTAATGCAGTTGTGCATCAGATACAGGAAACTGATTATCGTTTCTGTAACCAAGAAATAAAATAATCATCTCTTCCTTACACAAGCACTAGAATTGTGTGAAGTGTTCAACTTGGATCTCAAAAGTTGTCAAAATTAGACTTTGTCCATTCACGGCCATTTGCTAAGCCATTGGACTTTTAGACAATAAGAAAATTAATAGCTGTAGGTGAGCCGGGGGGCAAAAAGTTTACACCTTTCCAGCTTACGGAACAATCAAAACACACCAACTTACTGCAAACATTTGAGGCTGCTATTAGCTTGTGAGTTTCATTCCCATACATAGTTCTGAACATATGCAAATCTGCATGAACATGCAAGGGCACATCAGACCTAAACCTTGCGTTGTGGGCTCACAACAATCCAACTAAGCTATGGAAAGGCAACCTCTTTTTGAACATGAAGGCATGCTAGCCCATACAAACCAGTTTAAAAAAAAAAAAAAAAAAAAAAAAAAAGTTAAACCATTTCAGTTTTGCAAGCAGTTTTTATTGAGTTATGTTTCACGGAAATATTTCACCCAGTGAGATTTATATATTTGGTGGAAAGCCGGGTGTTGCTTCTTAATGGTATGCATTGCATGAATCTCCTTGCAGATCCCAGAGGATCTGTGAACGCTCTACCCTAAGTATTTCCACAAGGATGGAGCAGCAAGGAAAGGAAACCTCTGTGTCAGGCCAGCTGCTGTTCTACAGGTGTTAGTTGCAGCCTTGAGGACAGTAGCTGCTGTTGCCCTAAGAAGGGCAGGGGTAGCAGAGGATGTACGTAGCAGCAGATTTCCAGCCCCCTCAGTCCCAGACTTGATCTCAGCTGGTCCCTGGACAGTGGAATTCAGAGTTGAATTCTCTGCCACATTGATTTAGTTGGGAATTGGTCCTGCTTTGAGCAGGGGGTTGGACTAGGTGACCTCCTGAGGTCCCTTCCAACCCTGAGATTCTATGATTCTATCATTGACTTATGCATCAAATTCTGCTGGCAGGAGCATATCTGCACCCGCAGGAGAATGGAATTTGCTCCATAACTCAAATTCAGCCTTTCTTCTTCTCTTAAATACTTGTCCCATCTCTCCTAGTTTCTGTCTCAGCAGAGCGCACCACATTTCAACATTTACTTTTTACAATTTCCCCCCTGCTTCCCCTCCAACCCTCCCATGTCAATCAAAAAACAAAATGAAAATGCAGTTCCAAGCCATGTCAACTCACCAGAACACATGAAATAATCAACAGGCAGTGAACGATGCGAAGCTTTCCAGGTTGCTCGACTCCAGGAGGGATTTTGGAATAGGCGAGCTCATAATAAATTGCCCATGCTGCCACCATAGTAAAAGAAACAATCAATATTTCTGCTGCAATTGTGAACAAGGAGTAAACAAGCTCCATGTCTCTCTTGGCTGGGGGTGATGTAGTCAGAGAATTGACTTTGACTTGATGTTCCTTCCAGTTTCTGAAGTGTCTTGGTTATATAACTAAGTTATTACATCCACCAAAGAATGTGGGTTGTAGTCCCAAGCTGAAACAACAATGGAGAATGTTTTTATGGCACCCAACATTTCATCACAGCACTGTTGACGCCTGAAAAGGATTTCATAACAATTTGGGCAAGTGTTGCAGATAAATACTAGTTAGAGGATCACATTGAACATTGTGCAAAAATGAGATTGTATGTGCCTGCACTGTAACCGGCTGGATTCATGTGTTTAACCTAGGCTTTCTCATGCACAGCAGTATAAAATTCTGCTAGCGACTCTTTTGGCAAGTGAGTCCATCCTGACAGCCACACAAGTGATGTGCAGATTTGGTCATGGAGAGACCGAGCCAGCCAAACTACAGTAGCTAAACCTAAACTGTACATGTACAAAGTTAACACTGCTACAGGTAGTCAGCAGGACAGTTCTGTATCTACAGTGTATTCCTCCCAAGGGACATGGGACTTATGCATTTAATTTTTGATGCGGCTGGTAATTGTAGACCTTCTTAGGCATCCCACTATTTTCAGAGGGTAAAGGACGGGGAGGAAGTGACAATGTCTTGAATCTTTTAGAAGTTTGATTCAGACAAGTATCCAAAAGTTCAGATGATTTTCTCTGTATATTTGGTGGTATTCAGCCTGGGCTAATCCACAGCCTCATTCTTTCACCCCAAAACAGGCACCAGAAGGGTCAGCCCAATACAGTGGGAATTTAAGATACCTACTTTAGCAATGAAGGGAGCAAACTGTTTAGTTCTTCAATAGTGGTTCTGCATTTAGACTGTGGGATGAACTCCAAACTATGTTAAATGGGCCAGATTGCCAGCAGGTGTAAATTAGTATCTCTTCATTGAATTCAAATGGAGCTACATCAATTTGTACCAAATTGGTTTAGCCCTTGGTGTTTGGAAGCAATTCTGACAGCAGGGAACAATTCTTAGTTCATGTCTTGCCACCCTTCCCAACTTCGTTCCAATTTGAGGTTCTGCCAGCATTCGTAAGTGACTGTGTGTACTTCTTCTTCTAGCAGTAAGTTGGTTCCACCTTTCCCAAAATCCTCATCAGCCTTTGTAACGCCTCCCATTTGGCTTCCCTTAGTTCCCAGCTCTTTGAATTGCAGCATTTACATAATGCTGCCTACTGCCTCCTAACATGCACAGAAAAGTTCACCCACATCAGTCCCACTTTCAAGCAACTTCCATGGCCCCTTCCCGTAAGGACCCAATTTAATTTTATTCTTTTAATTCCCAAAGCCCTCTATGGTCTTGCTATGGCCTGTCTTGTGGCTTTGGTCACTCTCTCTTCCTCTTTTACACTCCCTATTTTTTCCTAATGTTCTCCTTCCTGTACCACTGTAGGTACAAGAGCTATCATTTCTGCAGCTCCTGACATCTTGACCAGCCTTCCTGCATTTCTTTGCCTCAATAACTCTCTATCTCATTTGGAAACTCAGCTGAAAAAATATAGTTTCCTTCTTAGCAACATTTCCCCCGGGCCCTGATATTATTTAGCTCTGTAACTGCACCGTTTATGGAAACTCTAAAGTATTTTGGGACACACATTCTGTAAAATACCATGCAGTTCATTTCTGCCTTCATCTGCAAAAATAATAATTATGGTTACCCACCTTGGCTGAAGTGCTTTGAGATCTGCAGTTTAAAACTATGGATATAATTATAGACATGCCCTTGACCTGCATATTTTAGAATCCGATCAGATCAAAACAGACAACAAAAGACAATGGCCAACATCTCCTTTGAGGGAGGCAGTGGGGAATATTAATGTTTAGAAGAGGGATTTCTGGAAGACATGGGTTTGAAAGAAGGAGAAAAGAGGGTGATTCGTAGGCGAGAAAAAGGGCATTATTCCAGCAGCAAGAGGATGGGACCGCATGATGGAAGGGGAAAAGTCTGTTATGGGAGAAGCAGGAAGGTGTCAGGTTTGCAAAAGAACAATGGGAACAGGGATGGGGGAATGAGAGCAGAGATGCGGGGGGGCGGGCATGACAATGGAGCTAGGTCTGAGAACAATGACCCTGATTCTTGACCTCTCAACTAAGCTCTATTCAGTGCAGGACCTGGGAAGACCAAAAATAGCTTTTCGCCATATTTATGCCCCTTATTGCTGGCCAGGAGCCAGTTCAACCATTGACACAAGTTAGAATAGCCTACAGACTGCTGTGACTTGCATGGGCAGGCAGTGTCTCCCCAGGGGCTGTTATACCATTCAAGCATCATTGGCACACAGAAGCATTATGATCAATGTGGGGGTAGAAAGACACCTGTGACTTAAAAAAAACCCTAGTTTCCTGTATATCCCAGTATTCTGAGGTTAAGTATTATGGTAAACAATTGCTTAATTCATTAGTAGCCAAGAGTGTTGCAAAAATACTCAGCAGGCTACCTATAAAGGGATGTTCTTTATCTCTTTGTATCTGCTGAGATAGTGCAAAGAAAGAGAGACTGATCTGTGTGATGATGTCCTTTTAACAGCAGGTGTGGAATGTTGCCATCAAAAGGTTCTGGAAGGTTGCCTGGCAGGTTGAATGAGTCCGCTGGGTGTCACGAGGCTTGACACAAGGCTATTGGGAGGAACGTTTTCAATTGGGATTGGTGGGAGGGTCAGTTTGAAATGGGTCCATTTGACCTGAGGTTGGTAAAAGGGGCAGTTTTGGTTGGTAGCTGGAATAGGGCAGTTGAGAGCGATGTTGAATTGTGCAAAGGTGGAAGCCAGGAAGAAATGGAAGCCAAGTGGCTATTATCTAATCTCCATCAACCAACTCTGAATTCAAGAGTAACCAAGACTAGACTCTGACTGACCCAGTGTAGTCCCCCTCCATCTTGAGGATGAAGGAGACAGAACAACGGGGGAAGGTAAGGATGGCAAAGTGTGAGAAAGGGAGAGGGCAAAAGACGAAACTAGGCAGGAACAGAATGTAGAAAAGGAGCCTGTGAAATCCATCTGGGAGGGGCAAGTGAACGCCTAGTTATCCTCTCTCATTACAGTGATGCTCTGAGGAGGCTTTGCATCACCATATGGCCCATTTGTTGTGTTGCTTTAGTAACAAAACCACAGGGAGAAAGCTATTCTCTCAGATGGTTTTTAGTTCTGGGACAGAATTGGGAGAGGGGGAAATAAAAGGCAGTGATACTAACTCTTCCCAAAAACTGAGATCTAATTTGTTCTGTACAGATTCTTATACTGCCCTCATTACATAGGATCTGAGCACCTTCCAGCTGTGTGTTAAGCAACATGAGTGACATCTGTCACTCCGCGTATATGGGTCAGATCAGCAGTGACTACAGGGCTCTGGGAGCTTGGGGGAAAGGGTCAGGGATGCGGGTTTTGTTCTTATCCATCCTCCTGGTTGAGGGAAAGGGCCCAGGCAGGGACACATGCATCCTGGAGATGAACACACAGCTGCACTGACGGTGTTGAGGGCGGACTTTGGCTTCCTCAACCATGGGATGCTATTCCAGGAAGAAGGTGTTCTGGGAAGAGATGGGGTCCACTTGACCAAGAAGGGGGAAGAGCATCTTCACACACTAAATTGCCAACCTAGTGAGGAGAGTTTTAAATCAGGTTCAAAGGAGGCAGGTGACAAAAGCCAGCAGTATAAAACAGGCAACCTTAACAGAAGCTTATGTTGGGGAGTGGGGACTGGGAATTACACTAGGGTCATAGGAGCAACAAGAGGGACATCTCTGTGGGAAACTGCTCTACAACTTAGATGTCTATGCACAATTGCAAAAGTATGGCGAATAAACAGGAAGAACTGGAAGTATTAGTACATAAGCTAAATTATGACTTCATTGGCATCACAGAGACTTGGCCGGATAAGTCTCATGACTGGAATATTGGTTTAGAGGGGTATAGCTTGTTCAGGAAGGACAGGCAGAGTAAAAAGGGAAGTGGTGTTGCATTATACATCAAGAGACTCTCCCATCCTTGTGTTTCCCCAAACATCCTTCATGTTGATAAGGGGCAAGAGACAACAATGCTCCTCTTTTCCCCTCTTCTTGCATGTCCCCCCGCTTTCTGGAGGGGCTGGAGAGTTGTCCCTGTTGCTTCTCTCAGGACCCTGACCTGTTGTACAATGACCTATGAGTTGCTGGAGGTCAGCTCGGGCGGAATGAATATTTCTGTTTCCCCCCCTTGTCTTAGCCATGTTTTTATTGTGTGTTTTCAGTGGTGATACTGGCTTTACTGTGTGCTGCTGTTATCATTTCTATCTGAGGGTCACAATTATGCAGGTGGAAACTGGAAAGTGTAAAATACTCCATATTTTAAAAAATGCAAACCTAAAACCTAAACAAAAAGTGCCTAATTTATTTGCATAAAGTATTTTGCGCTTGCTATTGGAAATACAGGACCTGCAGCATTTAAAAAAGAATATTTTTCACAATTTTTTAATAAAGTTCACAGTATTATCCAGTATCTTTTTTGCAGATGGAAATGAAAAAATTCCGTAACCAAAAAGGGTTAATACTCCATGGAAACCATCCTCGTTATGGTACCAGCTGACTCGAACACCATTGTCCTCTAATCGTTTCTTGTACAACAGTCCATCATCCCTAAGCACATCAAATTCACAGGTCAAAATATAAGACTCAGGAAGCTGGCTAACAATAGCATCTTCAGCTAAAAGTGGGGAAAACATTACCTCTAACATTTGTTTAATCACTTCATGAACGTCATGCTTATATTTATATGAAGGCGGTTTCTGTGGTTTATAGCCTCTGATCTTAAATTCCTCAGGAATATTGTCTGCACTTATCCATTTCTTATACTTCAGTTTCATATCCTCAGGAACGTGGGAACTCTTCAGGACATCTTCCACTACTGATGTGTCCTTACTGAGATAACGTAAACAAAAGTAGACAACGCGATCCCGGAACAAGATGGGAACTGAGCGGTTCTGCTGATACGAAGGCAAATAAAAGTCCAGCCCCTGGAGGCCTGGATAGATCAAAACCTGAGCACGTATTTTTGGGAGGTCTGTCCTGCTCACCAGTATTTGGCAAATAGCAGTAGCGAAATTAGCTCCACAACTGTCCCCACAAAGGATGATGCGGGCAGGATCCACCTGATAATCTTCCACTTTCCTCATAAAGTGTATGGTGGCATTGAGACAGTCCCAGTACTGGCTTGGATACAGAAATTCAGGAGCCAACCGATAACTAAATATCAAAGAAATGATGATTTTTAAAGTAATTACAAAAATTTTGTTTCCATCTTTTTATGCTTAATTGGTGTGGCATCTTCTCTTAAAAATGCCGTTCTAAATTTGCACAATTATAAAACCTATGTATTTTAATTAGTTCAATAAAAATGTCCAAAATTTTAAATAATTTTATTTGAGTTACTCTAGTATGATTTTCCTAAAAATACATGCCTAAAATGAACACACCCCTCAAATGAGAAATATAGGGCACACGCTAAAATAGCAAGGACTGTTACATTTTCAGATCTCCGCATGTATCACAGAAGCATTCCAATTGTAAGCTGTCACACTGGGGAAAAAACCTATATAAAAACACTGGGCTGAGCTCACTTACCCAACGGACACAACCACTGCATCGGTTTCTCTGGCAATATAACGACACACTCTTTCAAAGGCATCTGAAAATAAAAACTTTCGAGAGTGACATATTTGAGTTCTAATACGTGTGAATGGAAGACAACCAAGGGGAAAACTGAAAACTCGGTACATGAACCAGATATCAGCAGACCTCAGAGACCAATTTGTGCGACAGCCTTATGTACGATCATGAGTTTTGAAAGAAGGCTATAAAAGTCGCCAACCCCAAATAAGGAAGTGGCAAGGAAGAAGATGATATTTGAGTTCTCATATATTCCATATACTTTAGAAATAAGACTGAAACTCATGAAGAATTATGTAAAATCTAAGTACCAAATCCTGCTCCGTACTCTTTTGTGCCAAATTCTTGCCCAGTGTAACTCTGTTGATCATAGAATCATAGGGTTAGAAGGGACCACAACGATCATCTAGTCTAACCCCCTGCCAAGATGCAGGATTTGTTGTGTCTAAACCATCCAAGACAGGTGGCTATCCAGCCTCCTTTTGAAAACCTCCAGTGAAGAAGCTGTCACAACCTCTGGTGGCCGTCTGTTCCATTGTCTTACTGTTCTCACAGTTGGGAAGTTTTGATGTCATAATAGTGCATCGCCCTTGGAATACATTAGACATCTGTTATTATGTACACCCCTTAATAAGGTGTGGAGCACACATGTTGTCGAAACCACTGCAACCCTGAGTCCTGTGAGTACATTTCTCCACACAATAAAACCTTTCCATCAGTCAGTGAATCAGGGCTGACTTCAATATACAAATGGCTTTCAAATCCCAAAAAACCTCAAGAAGGGCCAAATCCATATCACCTTACTCTTGCATGTATTCCCACAGGGCCAAATTAATCACCAAAGTATCTTTAGCGGTCTGGGGACTCTTGCTCCCATTTACAGATTCTAGAGGTGTATTCTACAGTTAATAGTTGCCTAGAAGATGTGTAAATATAAAAGGAAATAATAAGCACAGAACTATGGAAATTTATTTCTCTTGGTCTATAACAGAAGTAGTATTGTAATGGACCAAAATGTTAATTCATGCTTTAAGGTGGCTCATCTTAATTAATTAACCTCTTACAGTTGGTATGGTTACTTCCACCTTTTCATGTTCTCTGTATGTATATATATCTTCTTACTATATGTTCCAGTGTATGCATCTGATGAAGTGGGCTGTAGCCCACGAAAACTTATACTCAAACAAATGAGTTAGTCTTTAAGGTGCCACAAGTACTCTTGTTCTTTATTCACAACAGTTGACAAGAAGTGAATAGGCCACTTCTACCTTAATTTAATTGGTTCATTAGCACTGACCCCCCACTTGGTAAGGCAACTCCCATCTTTTCATATGCTGTGTATTTCTACCTGCCTACTGTATTTTCCATGCATCTGATGAAGTGGGTTTTAGCCCACAAAAGCTTATGCCCAAATAAATTTGTTAGTCTCTAAGGTGCCACAAGAACTCCTCATTGTTTTTGCTTTTTTTTGTTTGTTTGTTGGATGGACCAAAACATTTTTTAAAAATTATTTCAGATCTGGCTTCAAGCCAGACACACACCTCTTCTGAGATTCCAAAAATGTGTGGTGGGTTTTTGTTTTTTTTTAATTATCAATCATCATTTTAATCTTGATATTTCTTACTAATGCTTCCCAGAGTGCCAGCGCCTCCATGAAAGTAAAGGACGCCTCTCCTTTGGCCAACAGATGGTGCTTTTGCCTGGTAAACCCTCACTGGCACCTCAGCAAACTTCAGGTCTCTGATGAGGAGTTTTGAATCTCTCCATAGTGGTGGTATTCCATCCAGCATAAACCGGAGTAAGCTTATGTCCCTGCAGATCCCCAGCTTCTCCAAAATCCTTCCCTATTAAAACGAAAGAGATCCGAAATTGGTTACTGCGAAGAGGCCCAAATCTTTCAAATTACACAAAATGCATAGACTGTAGCTTGTTGTGATGTTGAATTTCAGGAAACAGAGGTGGCACTTTAGTGCCAAGTATGGTCACAAACCAAGAAATGGTCAAACTGTTTTTAAGTAAATTGAGCGGTGCTGAAAGTGGCCAGGTTGGCACTGCTGGAGACCTGTCATCTCTATCCACAGACAAGGAGCAATGGGGATATGGTGCAGTGCGGAGTTCCCTACACAGCCCCATTCCAAATAGAAAAGGGTCGTCTTTTGTTGTTGTTTGTGGTTGTGATCATTCATTTTTAGGGAGCCAAATAATCACAAAAACAGCTGATCTTAAAAATATAGGGAGAAAAGGAAAAATATGTGGCAGGTTTGGTATGGTATAAAAGTTTTATTGATACTCATCTGTGATTATCTGCATAACTCCACTCTTCTCTTCTCTTTGCCATTTGTGATTAAGCAACCGTCCCAAACTCAGAGTAATATAACTTGTAGCACATCTTTTTGTATTCCATCTGTGTGTGTGCATACATAATACATACAATATAAAAAATATGGGTATAGTGTATATACAGTGCAAGCGGCATTAGTCTAATCTGTAGCTAAAGAGTACATCTATTACTTTCTGGGGTTGTTGCTTCAGATAGGTTTCACTGTAGTAAAATGTCTGTGAATTGTGAATGTACAATCTGTCTCAGTGAACGTACAAATGCAGGTATGTGCATTTAACTAGAGCTGGATGGGATTTTTTCAGTGAGATTTTCCTGTCAAAAAGTCGATTGGCCAAAACCGGAAAGTGTTTGTGGGAAAGGGTCAGTTTTGAGGAATTTCTCAACTCAAAAATAGTTGAAGAAAACGTTTCAAAATTATCAAAACAAAAAACTTTGGTTTCCCAGTTTGAAATGACTTTTCATTTTTTCTCTGACATATTTGACAAGGAAATGGGTTATGGAACTGGATGTATTAGAATTCTGTCAGGTTTGCTATTATGTGAGTATCTATCTATGGACAATTCAATAAGTATAATATAGATTTTTTAAAAACATTTTGTGTGAAGCAGTGTTTTAAAAATTATGAAGTGTCTAGAGTTTGAGAGAGGCACTGAAAAAAATCGAAATAAATAAACTCTAAAATCAGCTTCTAGTCTTTACCTTTAAGAATTACAGTAATTTAATCTGGTATAGTTCATATTCCAGATGTTTCTAGACTGTTTAAGAAATTTTTTTTTTTTACAGATCTTCCAACTCCCATCCCATTAGTCAAAAATAAAAGTTGAATCCCCTCTTTGAAGCCAAGTCAACTTACCAGAACAGCAGTCATAACTAATAGCGAGTGATAAAATCGAAGCTTTAGCGGCTGGTCAATTCCAGGAGGCAGCTCTGATTTGAAGAGATCATAACAAATTGCCCAAATGAACAATACTGTTAGCAAAAAGGGAGAAATCCAAATCACTCCTATTAATGTCAAAGGAGCACAAACAAACCCCATTTCACTTGAATGAGGATGATGTACTCAGAGAAATTATTCTGATTTGATTCTCCCAGTACTCGTTTCTGAAGTGTCCTTACAGGAGACTAAGCAATACAGGGCACCCTTCTGATACACAGCACAAAATACATAATCAGATTAAGATTGCAACATTAATAATTTTCTCCACCCTCCTCCCATAAATCATGATGATGGCTCCACCCACACACAGAAGAAACTAGAATCTGACAATCAAACTCCGGCGTAATTTTATTAATGATTTCTTATTAAATACAGGAGAAATGAACATTCAAAATGGGCCTAAAACTCTATTTATTCTGTATCTGGTTTCATTATGACTCAGTTCTGGGTGGACTTCTTGGTGGGACTGCAGAACTAACCCTTGGACATTCCAAAAGCCCGATATTTGCGTTGGCAATAGTGGGTAGACACTTCTCTAGAGCAGATTCAATTCCATGATTATTTTCATAAACTTTCTTTGTTTCATAGTCCTATTTGTCAGTAAATATGAGTAAAGTACACAGGTATGTAATCAGATTTTATGTACCGTGCTATATACATGTAAGAGCACAGTTAGTCGGTGTGGTGTTTGTCATGTGCTTCTGTAAGATCTACCCACGGTATATTGTTACACCTATATGTCAGCACTTAGCTGATGTAAAGTTTTTATATATAGATATTCGCCTTTATGCTGGAATAGATGGTGTTGTAAAATATGGGCTTCAATGTGAAAACTGTACACAGCTGGACCTGAAGTCTCTCCGATTTTCGTATTCTTCAGGAGACTCCCCGGCAGGGCTACTGCACTTCAGAAAAATCTTTAGTCAGACAGTTGTGCCATACATATTGCCTGGGCCGCCGAGAGCGGGTTCAGGCCCCGGTGAAAAAATTTTTTCGGGCCCACCGGCAAGGTGCCCCAAATATCGCATGGCTGTAAAATTGCTGTGGCCGGATCCATCTGCATACAATGCTTTTTCAGAGCAAAGAAAGGTTCCCAAATACCATTGCCCCTACTTTAGTTCTTCAAGTCTTTCATGATTTCAAGATCTACTTCCACTGAGGAAATTCGTGCACCCTCTTCTACCAGTGGGGTAGGACATTTGAGAGATTCTCCCAAATTTCTGATGCTTCTCACAACAGGGTTGTTTCTGAAGCTTTCTTCAGGAAACATCTAGGCCAAGAGGCACAAGTCCAAACTAATTCCTCAATGGAGGAATCTATGTTTTTAAGACCGTCTCTAACCAAAGTGAAGAGGAACCCACTAAATGTATTTGTGACTGTCATATGTTTTACTGCTGTGACCGCCATGCACCAGGTCGCAATGCCACTCACTCTGTGTTGGCCCTGGCACCGTCGTGATGGGGGGCACCAGAGCTACTCCTCAGTGGGTAGTGGGGCAGCTGGTGCTGCTACTCCTTGCTGCTGCCAGGGACTGGCTGCTGCCCCAGTACCTGAACTAGACCAGTCAGGGATCATGAGCTAACGGTGGGTGGCCCCCCACAAATTGGGCCCTAGGCACGTGCCTACATTGACTCTGTCTTAATCTGGCTTTGGTCAAGACTCAGCAGCAGCAGGGGCTTATGAAGACATTGAGGCTTCGCCAAAGAAAAAAGTGAAAAGACTTTGTCAGTTTAAGACTCTTGGGGGGCAGGGGGCTCAGCATCATTTTCTACCAAAAAAAAAAAGGCAAAGGGCTAACATTTGCTTTTGTGAGTATTGCAGATCTGATTTTTCTGTTCGTCATGGCGGATACAATGATATTTCAAGACACATTGCTAAGGAGAAACAAGCGAGCAGTACCAAGGCTGCAATGCAGTCAAAATCTTTGGTAGCTTGTTCTCCACCTGCTGGGTCAAAAATGAGTGACCGTGTAACCAAAGCTGAAGTGTTATTTATAGGATTATAATAATATATGGAGATATACCTATCTCATAGAACTGGAAGGGCCCTTGAAAGGTCATTGAGTCCAGTCCCCTGCCTTCACTAGCAGGACCAAGTACTGATTTTTGCCCCAGATCCCTAAGGGGCCCCCTCACGGATTGAACTCACAACCCTGGGTTTAAGCAGGCCAATGTTCAAACCACTGAGCTATCCCTCCCCCACACCCACATTTACTTTTGGAGCATACCATTCCTCCTGCTAGCAGTGATCATGTGAGACCTTTCTTCAAGAAAATGTTCCCAGACTCCAAAATTGCTCAGCACTATGCGTGTGTTTCCAGAAAAATGGCCCATATTATACCAGGGACTATCTCACCAAAAGCCTGTGAAAATGTACAACGTGTGATTGAAGGCCATAAACAATGTTTTGGCACTGGATGCTAATTTGAACAAGTCTGAGAAGTATTTTCCAATCTTGGTTGTGTATGAACACCCAGAAACTGGCCTTACAGTTACCGAGGTTTTAGATATGGTTTCTTGCACATCAAATACACCTCAGGAATTGTTTGATGCAACCAATGTTGTGCTTTCAAAACACGATGTTGACTGGAATAAATGTGTTGCGTATTACCCTGCAAACATTCAGGGTAAACACAACAGTATATTGTCTCAAATTAAAGCCAAGCAAACAACGAATTAGAGACTGTAGGTATTGGGTTGCCTCTCCTACCACCTGAACTGTATGGCAGAGCACGTATTGAACTCATTACAGATGAATGTTGAGGATTTGATCAACATTTTTTTTTCCATGCAGTGCTGCATGAACGGGTCCCATATGAGGAGAGATTAAAGAGGCTAGGACTTTTCAGCTTGGAAAAGAGGAGACTAAGGGGGGATATGATAGAGCTATATAAAATCATGAGTGATGTGGAGAAAGTAGATAAGGAAAAGTTATTTACTTATTCCCATAATACAAGAACTAGGGGCCACCAAATGACATTAATGGGCAGCAGGTTTAAAACAAATAAAAGAAAGTTCTTCTTCACACAGTGCACAGTCAACTTGTGGAACTCCTTTCCTGAGGAGGTTGTGTAGGCTAGGACTATAACAGCATTTAAAAGAGAACTAGATAAATTCATGGAGGTTAAGTCCATTAATGGCTATTAGCCCGGATGGGTAAGGAATGGTGTCCCTAGCCTCCGTTTGTCAGAGGGTGGTGATGTATGGCAGGAGAGAGATCACTTGATCATTACCTGTTAGGTTCACTCCCTCTGGGGCACCTGGCATTGGCCACTGTCGATAGACAGGATACTGGGCTGGATGGACCATTGGTCTGACCCAGTACGGCCATTCTTATGTTCTTATTTACTACCACTTTCAGAGAAGTGTCAAAAGAGTGGCATCATGAATGAATACATTGCATTTTGAAATACTAGTGTGAAGAAAAGTGTGTCCTATGTGAAAATGCACTTGCTGAGAGATCTATTGACGGTACCTGGGCTATACTCCGTCTTTGTCAGTACCTTTGATGAAAAAGAGCAAAGAGGTGCTGCTGGAACATGGGAAATAAGAATACAGATGAGCTCCAAAGATCCTTTAATGAAGGTATATTTTTTTTTTCATGCAGTGCTGCCCATGTTTTACAAGGTCAACTGACTGCTCCAAACGGAAGCACCGGTGAGTCACCTTTCGTACCGAGTAACGATGACTCTATACAAAGATATTCTTCTGAGATTTATGAAACCCTCTGTGACAGCTGCAAGTGAGAATGTTCTGAAAATCAATTACAAGGATTCTCCTGTGCAGTCACCAGCATCTGAAGTGTTGGTGCATTTTGGGACATGTGACTATGCAAGAATGGAAAGCATGATCAATACAAGACATCCATATAAGACATTCGTCGTTGAATTTTTTTGCAAAGCACTGGGTTATATGAGAAAAGACAATGCCTTTACAAGATCTTGTACTTGAGAGCCTGCTTTTGTTAATCCAAGCAGTTGTGTATCAGCACCTTGCCATGATACAAAGGTGATGATTGATCGACCTCCTGATGTGATCAGGGCGCAACAAATGGATCCTCTGATTTCGAAAGTTAGGGATTATCAAATCTGTGATGCATTTTCTGAATATGACAGTACTATGAGAACTGATGAATTTTGGTATCATGTATCTGAAATGAATGACCCAATAAATGGCCAGGTAAGATTCAGTGTGTCATAATTCAGGGCAACTGCATTTGTATTCCCCCTCATAGAGCTTGGCTTATTTAGCCTAACCAAATGAAGGCTGAGGGGAGATATTTCTCTCTATATAAATACATCAGAGGATAAATACCGGGGAGGGAGAGGAGTTGCTTAAGTTGAGCCAATGTGGACTCAAGAACAAATGGATATAAACTGGCTATCAACAAATTTAGGTTTGAAATTAGGTGAAGGTTTCTAGCCATCAGAGGAGTGAAGTTGTGGAACAGCCTTCCAAGCGAAGCAGTGGGGGCAAAAAACCTAACTGGCTTAAAGACTGAGCTTGATAAGTTTATGGAGGGGATGGGATGATGAGACTGCCTACAATGGCATGTAGGTGATCTGCGACTGCTAGCAGCAAATATCTCCAATGGCCGGTGATGGGACGCTAGATGGGAAGAGCTCTGAGTTACTACAGAGAATTCTTTCCCAGGTGACTAGCTGGTGTGTCTTGCTGACATGCTCAGGGTCTAACTGATCGCCATATTTGGGATCATGAAGGAATTTTTCTCTGGTCAGATTGGCAGAGGCCCTGGGGGGTTTCGCCTTCCTCTGCACCATGGGGCATGGATCACTTGCAAGTTTAAACTAGTGTAAATGGTGGATTCTCTGTAACTTGAAGTCTTTAAACTACAGTTTGAGGACTTCAGTAACTCAGCCAGAGGTGAGGAATCTATTACAGGATTGGGTGGGTGAGGTTCGGTGGCTTGCAATGTGCAGGAGGTCAGACTAGATGATCATGATGGTCTCTTCTGACCTTAAAGTCTATGAGCCAGTGTCCATGTAGATTCTCCATATTTTCACATCAGCTGGCCTCGGTTTATGCCAGAGGCTAGATGTCTCCATACATTCCTTCATTTCTGACTAGGTCTGCTGTGGAAGTGATAAGTGGCCAGTTATTATACAGTCATCTATTCAAAAGGAAGTAAACTGAGATCACCAATACATTTCATGTAGATCTCCAATTAGCTTTCAGTTAGAAAGATTTGGTTATTCTTAGAGTTTGGCGGGATTTCAACCCGTAATCTAGAGACAAAAACCTCTGCTTTGCTTTTACTCATCTTTTTGAGCCATCTAGTCTCTCTTCTTTAAAAAAGTTTTGTTTTAAATCTACCGTAGCTGAAGCAATGAATAACTGAATAATCTAGTTATTCTTCTGGTATAAGGACTCAATCCTAGTCTTTGTATCCAGGGCAGAAAATTAAAGCTTTCTCTGGAATAAGCCTCACTGAACAAGCACCTACTTCATGCAGACAGCAGTAGCAATTGTCTGTCCACACGCTAACTTCATAATGATTCTGCACTCACTTTAGATAATACAATACAATACTTTCTGATTGCCACTAATTCGATGCTCCTTGTGTCAGTAATATCCACTATACCACAGAGCTAGCTTTTTTCTTTCTTGTTTTGTAAATAAATTTCCAATTTTTGTAACATCATAAAGCGACTCTCTGAGAATTCTGGTTTCATTCTCCGAGCCTTTCTAAAATGTGTCAAAATAATTGAGATGTGCACTGTCTGTCCTGCCTTATAGGGATGCTGCAAGTTTTAATAAATTTATGTAAAATACTTTGAGAAATTCAGATAGAAAGCACTATAACAATGCAAATTATTAAACCAAAAGGGTCAGATTCCTTACGAAGCATGGCCCCTTTGCATCAGTCAGGAGCCTGGTCACAGATCCTGGCAAAGAATTCCTCTAAGGCTAGTGGTAGAGGAGGCTTCTGAGCCAGTTGTCCCCCCATCCCCTCAGGTGTGGGAGGGATGGAGGAGGGATATCCAAGGGGAAGACGGCAAAGAAGGGGTGCTGTACCTATCATCCACTGGCATAGGGTCTATTAGCGACATAAAAGCTATTGAACTATTTGTTATATCAATATTAGGAATAAAATGGGTGTGAACACAAGGGGGAGAGTCAAGGCTTGAGTTTGTGAATCTTAACTCTCAGTGTTCAATATTCAGAAGTCTGTAAATCTCATAAATTAAAACAAAGTTGGTTTTATAACTTTAACATAATGAATGAAGCTTTTTTCCCTGTGACTTTCTGATGTGTTCTCATGAGGGGAGATGGGATATTATTTGCAATGACTTCATCAGCTAATTTGTAATAAAGAAAATCTCTTCTTAAACCCCCCCACACACACTGCTTCTCCCTTGACATAGAGCAACTTTATAATGTAGAAGATCCCTTTATGTAGAAATCTGCCCTTCAAGCAGAAAATATTCCTATTTATGCTTTGAAATTGTGAAACGATACATTATTGTTAAACGGGCTGGTGGTCATTGCTGTTAAAGAGGAATCGTATCTGTGGAGCTGGAAACTCTGCATTTACAATATCCGTGGGATGGGCCTGCTGACTTCTAAGGGTCAGGCTTAAAGCCCAACGTCCTAGTCAGCCTATTAGAACTAAATCATGGATAGACGCATCAGAATTATGTGGCACAAAGACATGAAAGTCCAATAGGTTTTTAAATAAGCAGGAGGCAGTTGAGGCATTTTCTTCTTGGGAGGGAAACATCTTTTTTTCCTTCCTGTTTTGGGCACAGGTGGGGCCAACTTTACATTTGGAGAGGAGGGTTGGACTCTTAATTCTCTTCTCCAGCAAACAGTTACAGCCACTAGCCGGACCGCTACCCTGTGCCTCATGTCTGACACGCTGTCCCTCACTGTTGGAGAAGTACAATAGCTTGATGCTTCTGCTAAAATGTTCAGAGGTGAACTAACTGAGTGTCGATCAGGCCCTGATTAACCAATGTGCACTCCAGGCACTTGTCCAAGGCCCCCGATCTCAGGGTGGCCCCTGACCAGGTTTGGGCCGAGGTTGACACCTGGCTGGTTTTTAACTGGCCTAGCCAGTTTTTTTCCTGCGTTGTTGGTTGCAGTGTGCCAGAGTTTCACTCTTTCACTTGCTTTCACGATGGCGTACAGGTCACATAGTTATGGGGATAGCTGCCGGCACAGCACTCAGGTTTCACTCCATGTGCCGGATCTTCAATATGCCAATATGGTGGCTAAGGCTTGGCTGGAAAGAAGCTTCACTTATTCCACGGCCAGGTGTCAGAGCAAGTATTTCTGATGCAAAGACTGTAACACCGCCACTCTATCACCTGCTGCACCTAATGTGACTCTGGGAAGATCGGTTTCATGGTCCAGCTGACCTGTATCAAGATGATTGAAGGGCCATAAGTATCAATAGATTCATCCCCATGGTCTGTTGCTTAATAATAAAGCAAGTGTTATTTCTCACCTGTGGAGTGAAGGCATCGCCAGGAATTAATAGCAGTTGTAGCTCTGTGGTGGCAAGCTACCAAGCTGTGGTTCTTCTTCCCCAAAGTTTCTAGTGAAGCTTTACAAATCAGTAGAGGCAACCTACAGCATGCTTTGGCCCCAGCATCACCAGCCCCAAATGTTCAAAAATCATAAGTCAGGCCTTATAAGGTCATGCAACTGGCTTAAAAATCAGGAGGTTTTAAAAAAATAAGTTTGCATTTCTGATTTGCCTTTTGAGTATTGAGCCTTTGAGGTTCATGTTTTTTAAGCTTTTTCTCTACAACCACAAGGGCTAGCCCCTGGCTATTTTCTGTTTTTTTTGTTTTGTTTTGTTTTGTTTCTTCTTTTTAATGAAAGCTGAGATTCTCACACAATCACATGACTCCTGGAGCTGAAGCTTTAAGAAAAAACATCAGCCGTCATGAGAGGCCCCAGCATTGCCAGCTATCTTACTACAATCATATGCACTAGAAGACAAACCACTAATGTACATGTTCACTGGAGAGACCTTTTTATGATTTACTGCTTAGTCTTGTTGATTATTTGTGTACAGGTTCGTCTATAAGGTGCCACAGGACTCTTTGCTGTGTACAGGTTGTGCCTGAAGGCCTCCATCTGTATTGGGGTCTCATTGTGCTAGGGCATATACAAACAGAAGAGAAGATGGTCCCTATCCCAAAGAGTTTAAATCGATTTGTTTTCGACTATAGAGTATCTCTTCACTGCCAAAAAGGTGTGTTCTTAACTCTGCTTAGCTAACTTGGGTTAAAGCAGCATCAAAGATGCAGTGACATGGCTTTTAACTCGGGTTAGCAGCTCAAGTTCGACCCCAGGCTCCCTTACAGGTTGTAACTCAAGCTACTAACCTGAGTTAAAAGCCGAGTGGCTGCGTCTTCACTGCTATTTTAACCCGAGTTAAGAACACACCTTTTTGGCAGTGAAAACGTACCCATAGATCAGGAGTGGCCAACCTGAGCCGGAGAAGGAGCCAGAATTTACCAATGTACATTGCCAAAGAGCCACAGTAATGAGTCAGCAGCCCCGCATCAGCTCCCCTGCCCCCAGCACCTCCCGCTTACCTGATCAGCCCTCCCCCTCCCTCCCCACATCTCCCAATCAGCTGTTTCATGGCATGCAGGAGGCTCTGGGGGGGGGGGAGGAACGAGGGCACGGCAGGCTCAGGGGAGGGGGCGGTGAGGGGTGGAGTGGGGGCAGGCAGTAGCGTAGCTAGGGGGAGCAGGGGGAGCAGCTGCTCCCCCTGAGCACATTCTCCAAAAGTGGCGCCTTAGGCGCTGACCCCTGGATGCTCCAGGGCTGGAGCACCCACGGGGAAAATTTGGTGGGTGCAGAGCACCCACCAGCAGCTCCCTGCCCTGCCCCCCAGCTCACCTCCACCTCCTCCCCTGAATGCGCTGCCCCGCTCTGCTTCTCCGCCCCTCCCCCCGGCTTCCTGCGAATCAGCTGTTGGCGCGGGAAGCCTGGCAGGGCAGAGCAGCAAGCGGCGGCTTCGCGCTCAGGCCCAGAAAGGCGGAGGCGGAGCGGAGGTGAGCTGGGGCGAGGAGCGGTTCCCCTGTGCGCCCCCCCCGGGTTGCCTGCTGTGGGCAGCCCCCCCCCCCCCCCAAACACACACTCACTAGCAGCGGCAGGAAGCGGAGCAGCCCAGCCCACTCCACTCTGCCAGCTCCCAGCCACGTCGCTCCGCTCCGCTTCCTGCTGCCGGTGAGTGCAGGGGGGATCCCTTCCCCCAAGCCCCCTCCCCTGAGCGACACGGCTGGGGCTGGGGCGAGGGAAGCAGAGCGGGCTGCTCCCCATCTCCCGCTAATCCCCTGGGCCACTCTGGGCCTGCAGGGCCCCCAAAAGTGCCCCTCACAGCTCCTGCCTCCCAGACCCTCCGGGTCTTCGGTGGCGGGACCTTCAGTGCTGCCGAAGAAACCCAGAGTGAGTGAAGCTGCATATTAACTTCTGAGGAGCCGCATGCGGCTCCGGAGCCCCAGGTTGGTCACCCCTGCGCATCGATAGAAAACAAATAAACAATTTGTCAAAAGTTACAGTTCAATTTCTCCCCCTTTTCCACTTACAATGCCCCCTCACGCACACTACTCTCCTCTGTCCAGCTCCAGCTGTCAGTTAGTCTCCTTCACAGCCCTTAAACGCCACAACATGGGACCTCCTTCCATTCTAACTACCCCCCTCGCAAACCTCTGTCTCACGCTTGTGTAAGAGTTTTTTAAAATGCCTAAATTGTCCTGTCCACTTCCATCCTGCACCGAGGGGCTTCAATGTTGCTCCCAGGGGGAAGGAGTCGGGGGTAAGGCACTCACATGGTCTCTCCCTGCCACTTCCAACTTCTACTTTAATTACATCCAAAAAAATATTAAAAGAATGTTAACATTGCAAAGCCAAGCACTCAAAAGTTAGGAAATGCCCCCTTCGGCGGATGAATTTTAATAGTCTTTAATTACATGATCACCAGCGCCGTATTATTGCCTAGGCCGACAAGGCCTAGGCCTAGGGCGGCAAATTTGCAGGGGCGGAAGCTCCCCTCCGCGCCCCGCCCCCCTGCTCCAGCTCACCTCCGCCTCCTCTGCAAGCGTGCCGCCGCGTCCTGTTTCTCTCCCCTCCCAGCGCTTGCGCCGTGAAACAGCTGTTTCGCAGGGCAGGGAGGGAGGGGGAGGAGAGGGAACGCCGCGCGCTGGGGGAAGAGGCAGGGCCAGGGGTGGGGATTTGGGGAAGGGATCCAATAGGGGAAGGGAGGGGGCAGAGTTGGGGCGGGGACTTTGGGGAGGGGGTTGGAATGGGGGCGGGGAAAGGGTGGAGTCGGGGCGGGGTCAGGGCAGCAATTATTTCCCGGCCTAGGGGCGGCAAAATTATTAATCCGCCACTGATGATCACCTACTGTTTTTTCCATTTTAGGGCACCATAGGTGTGCTTCCAATGAATGTCAGATAGGAGCAAAGGAGGAGAGTAGGTGCAATGAGACTGCATTAACTATTACTATATGTGGGTGGGTGCCTGTTGTCCCATGTATAAAATTCACACTCATGCAGCCAGGAGTATAGATTGCCAACATGACATAAACTGCATGTTATTGGAATTCATAGAACTGAGCAGGGAAATACTATGCAGCTAGGACAATGATACAGAAGAACCTTGTGAGATTGGAAACATGGGCAGAAAATAACAACATGAGATTCAAGTTGGGGAAAAATGCAGAGTTAGTAGCTCGGAGAAACAGATGTTCAATGACAACCCAAAGAAAGCTGGACAGGACTAGGACTGAAAAAGACTTCGCCAAGACAGTGGGCAGCAAATTAGACAAGAGTGAACAATGTGATGGGGCAGCCAAAAAGTTCAGTGCAATTCTGAGTGCTAGAAGCAAAGCATCACATCGTAGACTAAGGATGTGACAGTTGCTTTTTCTGCAGGCAGTTCTTAGGGCATCCTCACTAAAGCCCTCTGGAATATTGAATTCTGCTCTAGAATCTTCAATACCAGCAAAATGCTGACTGACTGGAGGGAGGTCAGTGAAGAGCAACAAGAATGGCTGAATGAGGAATGATTAAAACAGCGAACTGAGGAGAGCTTAGTTAAGCCCCAACCAAGGAAGCACACGTTAACAGTCTACAAGCACTGAAAGGTGTAAAACACCAAGACGACAGAGAAAATATGTAGGGTAGAACAAGGGGGATGTCAATACAAAGAAGTAAATTAGGGTGACTAAGTCAGGAAACACTTCCTGACAAGGAGATCTATTGGGCCTTTAAAATAGTCTCAAAAGGGCAGTGGTGGAACCCCCAAGGCTATAAGACATTCAGAACTAGACTGGGCAAAACACTAATAAATGTACTATCAGGAACTCATTAGGCCCAGATTCTCAACATTATTTAGGTGCCTAAATCTGGGTTTAGGCACCTAAATCCCAATTTTAGGTTTCACTGTGATTCACAAAACTTCCTCCAAATGCTGTAGTTGCCTAAACTCACTCAGCACCTAAATTTTCAAGGTAAAAGTTCCCTTGGTACCTATGTTTCTGCTTCTGAGCATGCTCACTGCAGCCTCATTCTGGGTGCCCCGATACCCTAAGCCCCAGCGAGCTTAGCAAACCACGAAGGTAGGCATTCCTCAACCTCAACCATGCTTAGAGGCCGCCTACAGGACCAATTCTCATTCAAAATCTGGCTGGAGGAACTGCTAACATCCCAGGTGAGTGCTCTAACCACTGGGTTAGAAGGTGAGTGGTAGCACCACCTGCCATTTTGTGTGGAGTTAGGCAGTTGCCTAGTTCACTCTCAGAAGAAGGGGCTTATGCGCCTAATCCACCTGACTCCAGGAGAGGGGGTCCCGCATGTGAATTTCTACCGTCTCTCTGAAGCGCAGGCTTATGCACCTATCTCTGTGAGTGGGGTGTAGTTTAGCACATCTCCCATTGGCTAGCTCAGGCGGCTTCCCACCTAGCATTCTGGCTTTTGTGAATTGCAGTTGAAGGTGACTATATCTGGGGCCGGCTCCAGGTTTTTTGCCGCCCCAAGCAAAAAAAAAAAAAAAAAAAAATTGGGGCCGGAGTGCCAAAGCAAAACAAAAAACAGGAGTGCCGCCCCTTGAAAAGTGCCGCCCCAAGCACATGCTTGGAACGCTGGTGCCTAGAGCCAGCCCTGCCTATATCTCCTCATTTATTGTATAGGGAATCCTAGGCACCTGGCTCAGCCTTTGTGAATCCTCATGTTCCTGTGATTTTCTAGGTACCTCAGAGATCGTTCTTGCGAAGCTGAGCTTCGCAATGCCTTTGTGAATCCAGGTCATAGTCCTTTTCTCTGCCAATATGGACTAATAAAGTATTTCCCATATCTAACTTTTATGGGCCTATGAATACAGGATGTTTATTGATACCTTCTGCAGAGCCTGAATTTCAAGAGGGTGTCTTAAAGGATTCTTTCTCAGGTGTCTCAACCAGCTAATTATCTGTTCAGCATTCAAGCTTATGAAGCAGCCGACAACTATTTAAGGTATCCAGCTTCATACCACAGCAGTGCAAATTGCCTGGCTGGTTTATATTTAAAGCAAAAGATACTTGTAGCTCTGGGACTGTGATTAAGGCATTTTCCTGTGTGTTCCAGGTAATGAGAGGTAGTAGATCCTCCAGATAAACACAATTCTTAGTATCCGAACATTCATTACTGCATCTAAGCTAAATGGCAGAGAACTTGTGAGATGTTTTGTCAGCACCAGGGATGTAATTTAGACCAGGCACAGAAGTGGTCCAAGTCATGATGGGGATCGTGTAAAATTTGCATACCCTGGCTGCTTCCTACTGTGACAAGAAAGAGCGTATATGAGAGTCGGCTCCAAAAACTGTAGGAGTAAAGCTGGTTGGAAAAGTCCCGTCAAAACAAAATTTTGATGAAAAATAATCTGTGGGAAATGTTTTCCATTTTCGGTTCAGTGGTCCAGCTGCTCAGAAATGTTTTGCCAACATGCAATTTGAATGATAAACAGATTTGAAAAATAACAAACTTTTTTCTCCACTGTTTTCTCAATAGCTTTGCATCGATCTGTCTTCGTCTATCTTTGTTCTTATACTAACACCCATCACTGTAGTATTGGAGCACGTGTGAGCTCTCTCCACACTGAGATTGAAATAGCAGGACATTCTGCATCTGGATCCATTGTCCTCCTGGGTTAAGGTTGTTTGAAAAAGGAAGAGCGGTTCCACACAGGGCATTGTCTTTTGTATGTTTTCGATTAAACATTTAGCACAGCTGTAGATGCTGTACAATTACCAATAAAAATGGAAAACTTTTTAAAATAGAGCTCTTCTAAAACAGGGCAAAGACTGAAAACTAAATTGGTTATTACCCTTCCACTATGCCTGTGGTGCATCCACATTCTGCCCTGGGAACTTGGCTAGAAACATTGCTTCAAATTATTCTGCGGCTAATAAAAGCTTGTCACTTAATGTGGTCCTGCAGTGACATCTGCTGGCTGCATCTGATCAATTCCAAAATTTCGGTGAATATTCTAGGTATCAGTTTTCAGAGTAGCAGCCGTGTTAGTCTGTATCCGCAAAAATAACAGGAGTACTTGTGGCACCTTAGAGACTAACAAATTTATTAGAGTATAATAAATATCTGCATCCGAAGAAGTGGGTTGTAGCCCACGAAAGCTTATACTCTAATAAATTTGTTAGTCTCTAAGGTGCCACAAGTACTCCTGTTATTTCTAGGTATCAGTGGCTAAAACCCTACTGGTGTTGGTGAAAATCGGAAACACCGTAAGGGAGAAATAGGGGACAGGGGGAGCACCAGGCAACTGGTTAAGCAGAGCCAGCAGCTTCAACCACCTCTGTGATTGTCTACAAGTTAAAGCTGCAGAATCTTCTAGAGACCAGGGTCTTTGGGGGCCAATTGTCCCTCCCTTTACAGAGGATTCCAAGGATATAAAAGAGGAAATAGGGTCCAACCACCCTTGAATTCCTTCTTAACCACTGAAAGTACAGCAGTATCCCATGCAGTGTCATCAATGCTTCCCTCATTGTTTTATTCTTCAGCCCTTTCCGAGCTATTTTTTCTTTTAATTAGCTAGATCATCAGTTACTAGAGGTTTCTTTATTTAAAAGAACAAAGTGGTACCTGTGCAGCATAAGTAAGATCTGGACCTGCATAGATGGGAAGGGCAATCTCACCCTGTTAACTAAGTTTGGCAATCTGTAAATCCAGCATCAACTTTAGAGAACCACTAGATTCAGTGGCTCATTTCCTGGCTTATGCGATGACTAGATCCCCAGTCTTATCCCGCTGGCTGAACCCAATGTCAAAGTTTTGGCACGCTGGTCATGGCACCAAAATTCCCGGATCTGAATTGGCTAGCCTAATCTGATGCCAGGGCTTCCTCACTGTTGATAAAGCACTGAGCTCCCTGCATCCTTCTAGCCTGACCTTCTTTGGTGCTGAGGTTCTGGAACTGTAGACATGACACCAAAGTACCTGGATCAACCTACTTTGGTGTCAGCTTTTCAGCATCATCAACTCTAATGAGCTGCAAGTGGCTGAGTCAGGTGTCAAAGTTATGGCACCTTAGATTTTCTAGCACCATCAACTCTATCCGTGGCAGTCCAGCATTGGGGATGCTGCACCACAGGTTCAGGAGAAAGGCATAAAGTGGGTCTCTCTTGTCATTCTGGTGCTGAGAAACTGGCACCATTTACTCTGTTGTTTATAGATGGCACCAGAGTCCTTTGACCCTTTGGGGTCTACTAAGTTGGCACCTGTAAAAAGTCTGGGACAGGGGACCCAGATTTATCATAGCAGACACTTAGTTTCATGTAGACTACACAAAAATGTTGTCTACTGATAGTTTACTCCAGGGATAACTGGCTGAGGATTTGCTTTTTGGGAGTCCCTCCAGACTTGAATACATCTAACGTACCTCAATAGTCTTTATTTAACCTGTTCTTTCCCTATTTTGGTTGGTGTTACTTTCCCCGTGTTATTAATGCTAATTGTGTTGAGTATCTGATCACCACGAACCCTTGATTATTCCAAGTCAGTTCTCTGCTCCAGTATACATCAGTAGAGAATTTGCCCTATCGTGTGTAGGAATGAAGGCACACACCTTGATAAAGCTTCAACTGGTATAAAACACAGCAGTCCATCTGGTTAGTGATGCAAGTAAGTTGCCATGAATGATTTGGCCTCCCTGAAACTCCATTCTACGTAGTAGCTCCCCACTGAATTCAGAGTTGAGTCAAGGTCTCTGTCCTGATATTTTAAGACCTGGCCCATAGTCGTGACCAGCAAGATCACTTCTCTCTCCGTAATCATGTCCTCCTCTAAAATCTACAATACACTGTAACAATAAAACATTGACCTACACTGGGAGGCTTGTTAATGCAGGAATTAGAACTAAACTAATATAGGAAGTAGATTATGGAACTTGCTTCCACAAGAAATCAGAATGATAGCAAACCTCACCCCATTTAGAACTAAATGAGCAAAACTCTGATTTTTTTTTTAATTTGGCTTTCTCTCCGCCATTTCTTTAAACAAACACATATACACAAAGCAAAGAACAAAAACCTATAAACTAATCAAGCTGTTTCTCCTGCAGAGAAGGAAGGGAGAGAGAGAGAGCGTGTTTTTGCTGTTTTAAAAACCTGGAAGGTGCTCAGATACTACAATAATGGGAAACATATAATTACTTAGATCCTCAGATTAAAGATATTATACAAGTGAAAAGCTTTGTATTAGTAAACAGTTGGACAGAGCTCATCCTTATCAGCTCCTTCTTTTCATCTTGAAGAACAAATCATGCTGAGATGTTCCCATATGACTGACTTACAAACTCCAGCCCTCACCTCTGTCTCAAAACCAAAGTGAAATCCCAGTTTCAAACCAGGTACATTTACCAGACCAAATGGAGTAGACAACAGCCAATGAAAGATTCTGAGCTTCAGCGGCTCAGCAACTCCAGGAGGGATTTCTGATTTGAAGAGATCATAATGAACTGCCCACACCGCCAACCAGAGAAAGCAGCAAGCAATGTCTACTATTGATGTCAAGAATGCAGAAGACAACTCAGTTTCACTTTGCTGAGAAGAATGGAGCCAGGCAACCGACTTTGATTTGACTTTCCCAGCACTGTGACTTCTGAAGTGTCTCAACAATTAAATTAATGTAATTATGGTATTAAAAATTCCCTCCTTCTTTCCTTCTAGATGTGCTCATAAGGTTGTGAAAATGTATGCTAATCACATTATATATCTGAACACAGGTATTAATTAGGAATGGAGGAAACTTGCATAATGGATCTTTTATTGTTTTTACCTTGCTTTGACATTGTATCTATCTATCTTTTTATACCCTATCATCATGATATATCAGAGTCGCTTACAATTCTGTATGAATTCTCATAAGCAGTCTTCCAACATACCAGAGACTTCTCCCCTTCCTCTAGTAGCAGGAGTACTGTATCAGTGCTTCCTAGTGGGGAGTAAGAACCCAAGCGAGGCACTGTACGTTCATATTGTAAAAAGACAGACCCTTCCCTAAAGAGCTCATAATCTATCCAGGGGTAGGCAACCTATGGCACGCGTGCCGAATGCGGATTTTCAGTGGCACTCACACTGCCAGGGTCCTGGCCACCGGTCCAGAGGGCTTTGCATTTTAATTTAATTTTAAATGAAGCTTCTTAAACATTTTAAAAACCTTATTTATTTTACATACAACAATAGTTTAGTTCTATATTATAGACTTATAGAAAGAGATCTTCTAAAAACGTTAAAATGTATTACTGGCACACGAAACCTTAAATTAGAGTGAATAAATGAAGACTCGGCACACAACTTCTGAAAGTGCCAACCCCTGATCTATACGTTATGTTAAACAATTTACATTCAATTGCTGAGATTCTAATGACTGAAACATTCCATATATGACTAGTTTTGTTTAACAGCCAGTTATGGAGTCAACAAAACTGCAGCAACCACTGAGAGAAGCTAGCCCCCACTAACTATGTCCACATGCATTCCGTATTCCTTGCACTGTAAGAGAATCTGGTCTAAAATTAGAACAAAGAGGCTGGGGACTAGGATTCATAGATTCTATTCCTAGTTTGGAGGCAAGGAGAACTCTGGCTACAGATCAGAAGAGGACAACTGGGTTTAACCCTTGTGTTGCAGAGAGACAAGTTCCTATGATGTGAGGGCTAAACCCATGAGTCTTGTTCATATTTCCCCTCTCACCCTGAGGGTGTGAATAAGACCTAGGAATCCTAACTCGCAAGAGCCTTTGCTTCAATCACTTGACCATACTCTCCATCCCTTTTTGTGAGGGTAGGAGGATGTGTGCAGGGGGATCCTATATGCTTTTGGAAAACTTCGCCAGCTTAAACGTAGTCAAGGTTCATCATGGCTTTGCTGCTCCCCACTGTTCCTCTGCCTCCTCCCTTTCTGAGGAAGGAGAAAAATCATTCTTCTTAGCCTCTGAGAATAGGGCAAGAAGCAATGGGCTTAAATTGCAGCAATGGCGGTTTAGTTTGGACATTAGGAAAAACTTCCGAAAAACTTCAGGGTGGTTAAACACTGGAATAAATTGCCTAGGGAGGCTGTGGAATTTCTTCCTGCAGCTCCCATTGGCCGGGAACGGCGAACCGCAGCCACTGGGAACTGTGGGTGGCTGTGCCTGCGGACGGTCAATGTAAACAAACTGTCTTGCGGCCTGCCAGTGGATTACTCTGACGGGCCGCAGGTTGCCCAGCACCAGACTAGATAATACTTAGTCCTGCCATGAGTGCAGATGACCTCTTGAGGTCCCTTCCAGTTCTACGATTCTATGAGAAACAGCTCAGCTGCTGCAGAATAACTAAAGTCCTGCACACTGCTTTACTCCTTACTGTTTTGCTCACACTATATGCACGGAGAGGCTATATAGAAAGCCTCTGCTGGAAGGCTGCAATGTAACACTACTTCATTGCTTAGAATTCAGAACGATTACACACAAGAACCCCAACACAGAGACAGAGATTATAGGTTGCTTCCTAAAGCAGATGGGCATAACTCACCCACCCTGCTTTAAGCTGGCTCTTTCCAGACTGACTCTGATCACTTACTTCCCCCAAAGAGTCCCCTAACTTGCAAGCAGGATCAGAAACCTCCACACATATACTCTTAAAGTGATAGCTCGCAATTCCAAAACAGACCTTAATACACCACACTTATGGGACAAGTAGAGAGACACTTAACATTGTTTTTCTTGGCTCTGTGATCAGTTAGGATGAGGAAAGCCTCCTTTTGTTCTATTTACTTACAGGGTTTTGAGGTATCTTTTTAAGTATTACATTTTTCATAGAGTTTATGGAACTGGCTTTCTTACAATTTTTTAAAAACTTTATACCAACATTTTTGGAGGACCATAGAGCAGTAGAATTTTCAGCCAGATATGTCATCACTGGAAAGAGAATTTGGCACTGTAGTTTGCATGATCTTCAGTGCTATGACCCTTTTAAAATAAGAAGGGTGTCTTCCAGTTGTCCCCAGGAATAATTACGCCACTGTTGCATGACCACAAAGTTCAGAATCCAACACATTCAACCGTATCTATATTTACTAATGCCCATGTTCAGCCTATATCACCCCAGCTACTTGCTCATGTCCACTTCATCCATCTGGTTCAAAACATTCTTTTCTCCTTTGCCTACTGCTGTTCCTAACTTCTCACATTCTGTGATGTATTTACCAACTCCCAGCTGGCCCCAGCTTGTCTCTGAAACTATCCAGTTACCCCAGACATCCGATAAAGCTAACTGCCCTCCACCCCAGTTTCCTCCACCCCATGCCCGCCGACCTAAACCCTCAGCAAACCCCAACCATTGAGCTTACCCTTATCTTCTCCCTTCCTGGACAGTCTCTGAAACCCATCCTACTCCAGCTTCTCCAGCTCTTCAATACAACAATCAAAGTAATATTAAAGGTAATTTGATCTAACTTTATTCTGCTCTCTTCTGGGAAGATTGTATTTATCAAACATTAATCCTTAATACAGATCCTAGTTGAATGAGTTACCCTGGTAGTGACAATACCATCAAAATCAATTTGAAAGGTTTAAAATTCATAATAATTTATATCATTACTTCTGTTACTGAAAGCCAACTAATATAAACTATGTCCCCGAAATTAAAAACATAAAATAGTCATATTTTCACACATACACGAACATTTCTGGATTGTAAACCTTAAATAAATATACTGAATGATTTCTAAGCTATTTACTAATTTTTCTTGAAAATCACCTGTTGGGTGTAATCACAGACAATTATTAACCACCTTTAATATTTTAGTTTTCTACATTCAAGGTATTTTCATTGTTTTTAAAAACAGCTGCAACCTCTTTAGTATTATTAAGGCTTATTACCCTTATTTTTGGGTAAGATTCTATCTCTGTTTTTCTTTGAGCTACTGAGACCTTTGATTGGTATCAGGTCATTTTAAATACTTCACCCTCTGTGTATTGTACTGTATCTATGTATTATAAATATGTTCATTATATTTTATTCAGCATGTAGAATATTCTCTGATAGCAGGGGATTTATGCTTATTGCAAATAATGAGCACTGAGATTTCAGGGTCTCAGAGTATTGAATAATCATCTTCTTGGTATCATTTTTCTATGTAGGTTATCACCTTGTGATGGGGTAGGCCCCCATACTCACCCTGATGGGGTAAACGTAGGCCAGATGGGCCAAGTAACCCATTAGTCTGCAAACAGGGCCAGCGGGGAGAGGAGAGCCCTAATTAAGGGAAGCACACCTGTGCAAGAACAGGTGGGGCGTCTATAAAACCAAGGAAGCTGCAGGGAGGAAGGCTGCAATTTTTCTCCCTGGGACAAGGGCGAGAAAGGGATGGGGATTACTAAGAAAGAGTTTGTGTAGCAGATTCAGGAGGTAGGGGTTTGGCTAGAAGGGTGGAGAATGCAAGCCTAGGACAGGCCAGGCAGGAAGCATTCCAGGGGAGTGGCAGAAAGGTTCATGGTAGTACAGACCTTAGCTGCTGGTGCCCCTGGGCTGGAAACCAGTGTAGGGATGGGCCTGGATTCCCCAACCAGCCACTGAATGAGCGGCACAATCTGGGCAGTGAACTTGAAGACTGTCTGGGATCGTTCGTTCTAGTCATTGCAGGAGTGGCACAGACAGGGCAGTGGACTTAAGGACTGCCTGGGCTGGGGTGGAAGACTTTGAGAGTATCTCTGAAAGGGGAGGACTATTGTGACTCGACCTCCTCCCACCCCTCAAATCACCAGTCCTTTAAAATCAGTGTCTCTTGGGGTGTTCTGGATTTTCCAAGAGCTCAGACCATATTTGCTCCATCCACTTAGTCGTCTTCTTTAGTATGGCTTGGGGAGGTAGCAACGACTACAAATTTATATCTAGGTTTGATAGCCATCACATTGCCACAGCAGTGAGCTGGTAATATCCTTCAGGCCCCCGGCGAAAGACCAAAGGGGACACTCAGATATGATGTGCTCCATCGTTTGTGCCTGGTGACCAGGCACATCTCCCTAGTTAAAAATCCTAACGCGTTTTTGCTTATCTGTCAGGGGCGGCTCTATGTATTTTGCCGCCCCAAGCACGGCAGTCAGGCGGTTTTCGGCGGCACGCCTGCGGGAGGTCCGCCGGTCCCACACCTTTGGCGTTTCCGCCGCCGAATTGCCGCCGAAGCCGCGGGACTGGCGGACCTCTTGCAGGCATGCTGCCAAAGGCTGCCCGACTGCCGCCCTCACGGACCGGCAGGGCGCCCCCCGCGGCTTGCCGCCCCAGGCACATGCTTGGTGCGCTGGTGCCTGGAGCCGCCCCTGTTATCCGTCATTCTCTCCTGGATATAGACCATTTATCCCAGCTCTTTCTCTGCCATGGCATGGTACAGTGTTCACGGAACCATTCTTTTTATCAGAAATTGCTTTCTGCTTTGGATAATACAGGCCTAGGATCCAGACACGTCCTCTTTACAGTGGCTGATCAAAAAGTACATTCATGGGAAGTCAACAATTTATTTTTTTTTAAAATGCTGTTTTTGAAACTGAGGTAAAAGCCTCTTCCTTATGGGTGGCTCTTTAATACAGAAGTTCGAGTCTAAACAACTTTACTTTATGCAACATCTCTGTGGAGCAGGAGCATACCATTTGAGTACTGCTCTGATTAGACACACTAACCCTGTCTCCTACCTCCTGGCACAAGGTTGTTTCATTTACCTTTGAAACTCGTAACAGCATCTAGCTCCTGATTAAATATTGTTCATATTTTATGGCTTTATAACTTGCACTGCTCTGCTCTCCACAAGCTGATCCCCTCCTTTCCTCTTCTTTCCTTCCACCATCTTTTCTTTGCCTGCATCCCCAGATCCAGCCCCTGTATTCAGTTCTCTATGCCCTACAGCATTTGCTTTGGATTCAGCCTCCATCAGATTTAGGCTTCTCTGCAGCCAGCTACAGATTCAACTCCCCAGGAGTCACCATTTCACTTATCCCTCCCCTCCCCCCCAATTCATCCCCCTCACCATTACCTCCAGATTCAGCCCCAAGTCTGTTCAGTTTCCCAGCCCTAGTGTTTTCTCCCATCCCCTGGGCAGCACTGCACAAATCTCTCCCTGGAAGACCAGCTGAGTAGCAGAAGGAGGGGAATCTTAAGCTCCTCCAGCTGCACTTGTCACAAGCAGCCAGAAACAGCAGCCACGGGGGGGGGGCAGCCCCATAGCCAGTATTTCAGAGCTGAGCAAAGATAATTGAAATCTGAGAGTTTCCTGTAATTTCTGTGGCCACTCAGAGGTATCACTTTGGGAAAGGAATGCAAGACTCCCAGATCTGAAGAACGGGGGGGGGGGGGGGGGGGGATTTTTGTTTTTTGAGGGGTGGTGGTTATAAGTCTTTTATAAAGTTTACTACATTGTTCATTGCTCTCTTTCCACATGGAAATGAAATATACCCATAGTCAATTAGGAATAGTGCTCCATGGAATCCATCCTCTAAATGGTACCAAGTCACCGGAATGCCATTGTCCTCCAATCTTTTCTTGTACAACAGTCCATCATCCCTGACCACATCGTACTCGCAGGTCAAGATGAAAGTTTCTGGGAGCTGGCGAACAATGGCATCTTCAGCTAACAGTGGGGAAAAGGTGGTCTCAAAAACTGGTTTGGCCGAAGTGTAAAGTTCTTCTGAATATGTAGCAGATGCAGGTGGTTTGTAGCCTCTGATCTTAAATTCCATGGGGATATTGTCTGGACTCAGCCATTTGCTAAACTTCAGTTTCAAATCCTCAGGCACATGGGAACCTTCTAGGATACCTTTCATCAGTGACAAGTCCTGATTGAGATACTGTATACCAAGTGTAATGGTCCGTTTCTTTAACAAGAGGGGGACTGAACCGTTTTGCTGATATGAAGGCAAATTAAAGTCCACAGCTTGGAGAAATGGATAGAGCAGGATCTGGGCTCGTGCCTTTGGGAGGTCTGTTCTACTCACCAGGGTTTGGCAAACAGCAGCAGCGAGTGTGCCTCCACTGCTGTCTCCACAGATGATAATACGGGTGGGATCCACCCCATAGTCTTCTGCTGTCGTCATAAAATGTACCGTGGCAGTAAGACAGTCCAAGAACTGGGTTGGATATGGGTGCTCAGGAGCCAAACGATACCTAAAATATCAATGACAGTGTTTTAATATCATCATCATCTATGGGTAGTGTCATCTTCTCTTTCAAGTACCTTTTAAAGTTAGAAAAATATATGTTTATTGTTACTTATGTATGTATTTAAAATTCTGCTTTGTAGAATAGCTTCAGGAGTCACCCATCCTTTTTAATTACGTTTTAGACAACTGTAGACACATCTTCTGACTCTGTGTGGTACTGAAGCATTCTGGAGTATGTACCAGTAATTGGCCTTTCTGCTTTTAGGTTTGCAATGAAGTCTAATACCACCCTGAGTACATATGTGAGAATAGAGATTTATAAAATAAACACTGAAAGTGATAAAGATTTACTATTTTTTGTGTCAGGAATTATTTACAAAGGGAGCCAATAGGCGCTAAGGATTCCGCATGGTTGTTCCCTTAATCCTGGGCTATTGGAATTGAGCTAACAGGTAGTGCCATTTTTAATATACTTCAAGGGAACAACTTTTTATCTTTAGGAGTAAAGAAATTGGGAGATAAAATTTCCCTTAAAGAAACACACAATATCAGGAAACATGAAAACATTAACCCACAAACACACTACACAGGGTAGTCCGCAACGATCAGCATTCATTTTAACAGCTCCACTAATATGGATGGTTGACATGTACATAGAAGGGTTGGCATATACAGATTAATATTCATTGTGGTTATGTCTTTTTGTTAGCAACTTAGGATGCACTCTTGATTAGCCAAAGGTCTCAGGACACCGAAAACATTTGTTAATCAGGGAAGCCAGTCTAGTCAGACAGTCTGTTGAATACAGACCGCAAAGTCTTTTGCTTGCTTTTTTCTCTGATTATGCTGGAGCAGTCATCTTCTATCAGGTTATCAGGACTAAAGCAATTTAGCTAGAGATCTTGAGTTACAACATGATGACTGCTGATGAATTGAAGCGTTTAGGGAGGCCACTTTCCTCATTCATTACACAGACCTAATTTCCCTGAAAATCTCAGTGATCCATAACAGGGTCATGTGCTTTGACTTTAGCATTTGGGGGATAACTAGCAGGGAGGTTTTTAAAGGTCTGTTCTATCTGTAAACAGTTTTTTAATAGGTAAGGGACAGCAGACGGCTCTCCAGAATATGTAGAATAATTCCTGGGTTTGGTAGGATCAATAACATTTCTTCCTGTTCGCTGCTAATGGCTTCCTCTTACATCCCTTTGCATCGGCTCTCAGCAGAGGGGACCACGTTTTAAATAAAAGGGGGTTGGGTAACTGCAACTCAAATCATTCAGCCGTTATATTTTTTTTTTAATGGATTGGGTATGTTTTTGAAAACAACCTCCAAGCTTGTGCTTTTAATAGTGGATGCCAATATATACAGATGCCATTTAGGTGCGTACCAGGCCAGTGGCTGTTAGTTGATAACTAACGCTAGAACGAAGTAAGCCAGTCCTCCACAAAAAACAGTCAGAGCTGGGGGATGGGAGGAGAGGCACAACTTCCCTTCCCGCCCCCACGCACGACCCTTCTTATCAGCCCTACACAGAAGCATTCTATAGTGCTTGCAATGAGCCCCCCAATCAGCAGACCCTTGTATATCTTCCCCTTTGCTCCCAGTTTTGCTGTAGTCTCTGTGGAGAGAGACAATGGCATGCCAATATATACAGATGCCATTTAGGTGCGTACCAGGCCAGTGGCTGTTAGTTGATAACTAACGCTAGAACGAAGTAAGCCAGTCCTCCACAAAAAACAGTCAGAGCTGGGGGATGGGAGGAGAGGCACAACTTCCCTTCCCGCCCCCACGCACGACCCTTCTTATCAGCCCTACACAGAAGCATTCTATAGTGCTTGCAATGAGCCCCCCAATCAGCAGACCCTTGTATATCTTCCCCTTTGCTCCCAGTTTTGCTGTAGTCTCTGTGGAGAGAGACAATGGCATGCTTTGCAGTGGATTATAGGAGGGGCTTGAGGACTTATTTGCCAAAGCTGCTCCCCTTCTCCTAGGCCTCTGTGGTATACAACTATGAAGCTGCTGCCTAGAAGATTATTTCCATTAGCTGGATGAATCCAAGTTGGCAGGGCCTGATGAAATTCATCCTAGGGTACTTAAGGAACTCGCTGAAGCAATCTTGGAACCGATAGTAATTATCTTTGAGAACTCATGGAAGACAGGTGAGGTCCCAGAGGAATGGAGAAGGCAAACCTAATACCTATCTTTTAAAAAGGGGAACAAGGAGGAATTATTGTTGCCAGTCAGCCTAACTTCAGTACCTAGAAAGACACTGGAACAAATTATGAAACAAACAATTTGTAAGCACCTAGAGAAAAACAGTTCTAAGGAATAGCCGGCATGAATCTGTCAAAGACCAATCATGCCAAACCAACTTCATTTCCTTCTTTGACCAGGTTACTGGCCTGCTTGGCGGGGGAGCATGGGAAGCAGTAGACATGATATGGCTTGACTTTAGTAAAGTAAAGTTTTTGACACAGTCGCACATTCTCATAAGCAAGCAGGGAAACGTGGTCTAGATTAAATTACTATAAGATGGGTGCACAACTGGTTGAAAGACTGTCCTCAAAGAGTAGTTATCAAAGCTTCGCTGTCAAACTGGGAGGGCGTATCTAGAGGGGTCCAGCAGGGGTCAGTTGTGAGTCGAGTACTAGTCAATATTTTCATGAATGACTTAGGTAATGAAGTGGAGAGTAGGCTTATAAAATGTGCAGATGATATCAAGCTTGTCAGGGTTGCAAGCACTTTGGAAGAAAAAAAATAGAGTTCAAAATGACCTTGACAAATTGAAGAATTGGTCCGAATTCAACAAGATGAAATTCAATCAAGATATGTGCAAAGTGCCTCATTGAGGAAGGAAAAATCAAATGCACAACTACAAAATGGGGAATATCTGGCTAGGCGGTAGTAATACTGCAAAGGATCTAGGTGTTCTAGTGGATCACAAAATGAGTGTGAGTCAACAATACGATGCAGTTGTGAAAAAGGCTAACATCATTCTGGGCTGTATTAGCAGCAGTGTTGTATGTAAGACAAGGAAAGTAATTGTCTTTCTCTACACAGCACTGGAGAGATCTCAGCTGGAGTACTGTGTCCAGTTCTGGGCATCATAGTTTAGGAAAGATGTGGACAAACTGGAGAGAATCCAGAGAGAGGCAACAAAAATGAACGGTTTAGAAAGCTCCTGGAGGCCAATACCGTCGAATTGCGTCCACACTACCCCCAAATTCGACCCGGCGATGTCGATTTCAGTGCTAATCCCCTCGTCAGGGAGGAGTACAGAAATCGATTTTAAGAGCCCTTTAAGTCAACAAAAATGGCTTCGTCGTGTGGATGGGTGCAGGGTTAAATCGATCTAACGCTGCTAAATTCAACCTAAACTCGTAGTGTAGACCAGGGCTGAGAGGGGGTGTTTCACGGACATATACACCTGGAAGCTGACCCATCGTAAATGGTTCCCAAATAATGCAACTGAAATAAAATCACTTACCCAACACACACAACCACTGAGTTGCTTCTCCTGGCAATAAAACGGCATACTCTTTCATACATGCCTGCAACACAAACATTCTCAATGGAGTTGTATTAATGTCTTCAAGATATTCAATTCTATATCCTTACAAAATGAGAAGAAAATTCACATGGGTGTTCATTTTTGATGAGGGACTCATGATCTTACAGGAGGATTAGGGGGTTTTATGTGACTTGGAATTCTGCTCATCCCTGGTTTACTAATCCAGAGAAAGTCTTAGTGTGTTCAGTATGTGGAAAAGGGGCCTCTCAGGTTTTTCACTGGGAGTTGTGTGCATTGGGGCAGAAGTATCCAAACACCATACTCAAAATACTCCTCAATGCCTCTCTGAGTGAGTCAAGGTGTGAAAGTAATGTCACTTAAAAAAAGAGTCAGACTCTCTGGAATCTGTATCTCCTTCATACTAATGAGCCTGCACTGGATTTCTCCTGTCCTTGGCCTTGACACTACTAGATTTTGGGGGGGGGGGGAGTGGCACAGGGATGAACTCTCCCACCATTTTGTTAACATCTGTGGGAGCCCTAGTGCTGACAGGACACCAATGTTGATTCACATTTCTACCTTCACGTTATGTAAACCAGCCCTGTGGGAGGTTGGACAAAGACACCACTGGTACCACTACCAGGGCCACATCAAGGGTAATGCAATGGCGGGATTTTCCTAAGGGGCAAGTGTGGTATTTTCTTTCACACACACAGAACTACCTCAGACCTCACCACTTTCCACTGCAAGGGCAAGACGCTTTTTTTTTTTTTTTTTTAAACCTTGTCTCTACCAGTATAAACACACAGCATGTGCATATACATGCATATATAAAATAAATATTATCTTAATTTTTTTATAATTGTTCATGCAGCTTTTTTCCTGTGGTAAGGAAGAACAACACATGACAGATATCAGGAACATTGTATAATACACTTCTGGGAGGTGCTTGCATGGCCACAGTGATGAGCAACAGATAAGAACCAGAATAGAATATAGTAAAAAAGAAGTGGTGTGTAGAACGAAGAAAGGGAGAGGAAGGGAAACTTGCAAGGGAAAAAGAGTGAAAAGGAGTGTTGTAAAAGAGTCAATAATGAGTGTGGGATATAGAATGAATGATAAGGCAGGAAGGAAGGGATGAGTGAATGAAATGGAATGGTAGGGTGGAGATGTAGAAAGAGAGGGCGAGAAAAGGAGTGCAAGAAACTGCATCCATAGATTTTTAAATCTGAGTTAAGGCCGTCATTTGTTCCATGTATGGAAAACAAATGAGAAGGAACGTTGTCTGGGGGCCAGTTTCATGGAAATGTAGTAATTGTCCCTTCCACAGGTCCTCAGAATAGACCGGGCCTTTATTCCAAAAGCCACGACAACATCTTAACACAGATCTTAGGAAATGTCTCGGCTGTCTATTTGTCCGAAACAAAAGAAAGAGATGATGGAATAGTGCAAATTGGATATTGGAAGGGAAGGGAAGATAAGTGCATCTCAATTGCACATTCAGGAACTGAGCAGCTTTGTTAGCCAAATCCTCTGAGGCATCCCCTGTCACAGGGCTTAAAACTTGCACCAAGGAAGCATATAATGACAAAATGGGCTACCCCTTCAAAAGGGATTATTATAGCTCAGAGGAATAATAGATGTCTGATGAGGACATTTGTAAAGTTTCTATCTGTTTTAATACCTCCTTTTGCAGACACTACTAGAGCTGAGTAAATAATTGTTTGTTTTCAAGTCAGTGGCTGAACTGAAAAAGCCAAATATTTTGTTTTGGTTCAACCCAAAACACAATTTTTTTTGATTTGGGGTTTTCATTTAGTTCTTGGGTGCCTTTACCCTTTTTGCTTTATTTAAATCTAGCTACATTTCTAATCAAAACTTTGTTTCAAACCAAAAGGTCAAAACACTTCATTTAGAAACTGTTGAAACAAAACTTTGACTTAAAAAAAAAAAAAAAAAAACCTTTTTCATAGAAACTATTCACTGAATTCACTCCCAATTCAAGAATAGTTTTGGTAAACCCCAAACTGCATTTTTCTTTGAATAAACTATGCTTCTGAAAAAAATCACCCCACTCTAATTACAGCATCCAACACTCAGCCTGCATATAGGCCAAGATTTCCCAAAGAGAGCAGTGATCTTTGATGCCTCAATTTTTTCCCAATGTGAGATGCCTTTAAAGGGCCCTGATTTTTTTAAAGGGTTGGTACTCAGCACCTACTGAAATCCGGATACCTTATGATGTCTCAGATTGGGCAACCAAAAATATGTCTAAGGGATTATTGTTATAATGGGAGATTTTTCAAAGGTACAAAGGACATTTCGGTGCTATAATTATTAACAAAGTTACTGATCTCGAAGACTTCCAGCCTGGGAGCAGTTTGCCTAGCTGTGGCCAAAGCTCCAATTTTTCTGTCTCCAATAGCAACAATGAAAGGGAAAAGTAAAGTAATTCTCATGAATGGTCAGAGAACAGAAATCCAAGGATAAGTACAAATTTTCGTAGAAGGGAATGCTTAGCGGCATAAATACCGGCCAGTCTGACTAAAAATATGTAACTTTTAAGTTTGGTTATCATTCTTAATTTATTTTTTAAATTCTTAATTGCAGTCGTTCTTAATTATCATATAGGAACTATCATAATAGAAGGAGCTAGATAATACTTCATATTTATCATAGTTCTTAATTTCTTTAAACTTCTTACCTATGCTTCCAATCTGGCCAACTCCTCCGTGAAGGTAAAGGACTCCTCTCCTTCGTCCAGCAGATGGCACTTTCGGGTGGTAAACCCTCACTGACACCTTTGCAAACTTCAAGTCCTCGATGAAGAGATTAGCATTATCCTTCCAAGGTGGTATTCCATACAAGATGGTCCTGATGAGGTAAACCTCCTTACAGATGCCCAGTTTCTCCAAAATCCTTCCCTGTTTATAGGGAGACAGAGACCAAAAATTAGTTCCCTGTCAATGTGCTTCAGCTATACCTTGGAGGGTGAACAGGGAACTGTCTCCATAACCAATTCAAACTTCGGGGTCTGTGCCCAAGCTGCCATCGAAGGGCCCTGTTGTGATGGTAACGTGGTCACTCCTTCATTCCGAAGTAGATTCAGACAACCAACTTGTTTCACATGTGCTACCAATTATCCTTCATATTAGTAATCAAGAAGTTGTAATGATAACTCTGGCTGGCTTTGAATTGGTAACCTACAGCAAAGTTGAAATGCTCCTTCTCCCAATCCCAGTGCCCTGAGTCATGCCGTCCTTACCATTACAGAATTTTACTATAAGCCTAGTGTAGTTGACACCTTTGGCAGCTGAATAATCCAGACCTTCCTCAAATAAAAAGTATTATTTTCAGACTCTGTTACTAGGGTAGGAACTCAATGTTTCCCTCCCGCTTGCAATAATCTTCATCACACAAGCTAACACTTTGTTAAAATGGCAAAATCAGTTCTCTGCTCCCTCTCCAAATTCACAGCAATTCTGAAATTGCTTTAGAAATTTGAACACTAACAGACCTTCCTGGTTGATTGGCAATGATCCCATGCTTGTGATGTCAACACTACCCAGTGCAACATGGAGCGGGGTTTTCCTTTTTATTTGGTAGCAACTTCCTGTTTACAACAGGAAACTTAGAAAGCCCAGACAAAACCTGCTAGGGTATCCTTGCCATGTCTCAAATGGGTTCATTTTTAGGATTCATAAAACATCTAGGATGAAAACCTGTCTCCATTGAAGTCAATGGCGAAACTCTTGTTGACTTCACTGGAGCCAGGATTACCCCCCTAAAATATATTGGGGTGTGTACGGTGCTCAGATGACAAGCTCTATAGGAGGCACACATTTTTTATTTATTATACATTAACATACAATTGCATGTGGCTGAATTTAACCCATGGTATGGGGATCTATGGAGCTGTTGGTGCATTCTGTGAATAGTGGCAAATATAGAATTATTGTTTGTTTGTTTTTTAAATGGTTCTGTTACAAAGTAGAGACATGGTTTCTGCCCTGACCAGCATACAACTGAAATTTATCATGAGACAAAGGAAGGGACAGCAGGGACAACAATAGCAATAATTTTGTAGGAGTGATTTGGGTGAGGTAAGGGAGATATTTTGGGCAGGCTGGACCAGCGCTCTGGTTAGGCCTCAGCTGGAGTACTGTGTCGAGTTGTGGTCAGCAATGTATAAAAAGGATATAGAGAAACTGGAAAGGATCCAGAGGTGAGAGACAAAGATGATCAAAGGGACGGAACGCAAGCCCTGTGAGCAAAGGCTGAAGGAACTGGGTATGTTTAGCTTGGAAAAGAGGAGATTAAGGGGGACGACAACGTGGTAGCAGTCTTCAAATACTTGAAAGGCTGCCATAAAAAAAGAGATGGAGAAAAGTTGTTCTCTCTTGCCACAGAGGGCAGGATAAGAGGCAATGGGTTCAAACTACAGCAGAGCCGATGTAGATTACATCTCAGGAAAAACTTCCTAACTGTAAGAACAGCAGGACAATGGAACAGACGCCTAGGGAGGTTGTGGAAGCTCCTTCACTGGAGGTTTTCAAAAGGAGGCTGGAGCCATCTGTCTTGGGTGGTTTAGACGCAACAAATCCTGCATCTTAGCAGGGGGGTTGACTAAATGACCCTTGTGGTCTCTTCTAACTGTATGGGTCTTTGATTCGAAAGAAAGGAGGAGCATGGGGAAGTACAGGTCCAACTTTTCAGCTAAATGCTGGAGAGCTCTTGCTTCCTATCTTGGTGAAACCCCGCTCAACCTCTGTGGCCGGTAAGGAAAGGACTCATCCTGTTGAATGACTCTGAAGGGGACACAGCATGAGGAGCCAGGGTTTAATTTGTTTCCATCCCAACAGATAGAGCAACAATAGCGCCACTCTGGAGTCAACTGCCCCTTCCAGCGGCCAGTCTGTGGGGGCTTTTTAAAAATGGTCAATTCAATCTTTTCTAAAACTGGGCAGGAGCAGACAGGGATATTTCCTCTTGTCTGAGGCACACGGGGTGTGTCTCTTCGACAGTCAGAGGGTGTGACTGCCACTCAAGCGGACATACCCGAGCAATCTTTAATCTAACTATCTTGGGTCCTCGAACAGTGAAGCTGTGGCCACGCAAGGCTCAGCGTGGGCTAGCCCAGTGAGGAATTTCCCAGGGTTCCATGGGGGTGGGGGCGTTGTACAGCCTGCCATGAAGCTTGAGCTGTTGAGGCTTTGATGTTCTGTAACCCAAGCTAGCCAGATTAAAACTAGCCCAGGTGGTATGTCAGCTGGAACCGAAGTCACACCCTGTTACTGCAGGATAGATATAACCACAGCACCCCCTGATTTGATCTAGACAAGGGTGGAGTGGCTTCAGTACTGTGCTACATGACTTCAGACTCATCAAGAGTTTATTAGTCTGGCTAATCACAGCTCAAACTAGGGTGAGAATAAAGGAAATCTCCCTCACATTGCCCTGCAGAGCCCCAGGTGCCTACCTCACAAGTTATGTGAAATATTCTTCACAGTCAGCACTAAAGTGACTAATTGCTTCTGGTTAGCAACAACAAAGTATTGTTATCGCAGACGTCATCAGGTGGTGCTGTTCCACGTTGTCTTCCGAAAAAAGAACGAGGAGTATTTATGGAGTACTCCTCATGCTTTTTGCTGATACAGAATAACACGGCTACCACTCTGAAGATTGTCTTCCGAGTTCTTTCTCTTAGAGAGTGAACAAGTTTTTAGTCTTGGAAGAAATTCATGTGTTGTTGCCAGTTCTTGGTTATACCAGGTTCAGTGAGTAGAAACTGTCGGGACAGCAGGAGAGTTTTGCTTTCTGCCTTAGCCCTGGTCTACACTGTTGCAGGGCGAGCGCTAACATTTTGGGGGCGGCGACCGTGGTGGCCGGATCTTCAGCCACCCTGGTCGTCAGTGGTATTTCGGGGGCGGGACCTTCCGCCGCCTCTGTGGGGGGCGGCATTTCGGGGGCGGGACTTTCCGCCGCCTCTGTGGGGGGCAGTATTTCAGGGGCGGGACCTTCCGCCGCCTTGGGCGGCAAAAAAGCTGGCGGCGCTCCTGCACTAGTGGGTGGGATCGATCTAAGTTATGCAACTTCAGCTACGTGAATAACATAGCTGAAGTCGACGTACTTAAATTGACTTACCGTGGTGTCTTCACCACGGTGAGTCGACTGCTGCCACTCCCCCATCGACTCTGCCTGCGCCTCTCGCAGCGCTGGAGTACAGGAGTCGACGGGAGAGTGCTCGGGGATTGATTTATCGTTCTAGTCTAGATGCGATAAATCAATCCCCGCTGGATCGATCGCTGCCCGCCGATCCAGAGGGTAGTGTAGACATACCCTAAGTCTCTGATTAGAGTCCATTCTTAAAGTAGATTTTACTCTCTGAGATCGGGCATTTGTGTTGGGCTTAGATTCCTGAAAGAAGGGATTGCCTGCATCTCTGATCCAGGACTGATAAATGTGTAAAAGCAAGTTACAGTTAGAATATATCCATACTCTGTATCATTGACTTTTTCCCCTTCACTGGGGAGCTGACCTGGAAGGCCACAAAATCTGCTACCGCTTGGTAGTGAGGTGACCCTGCTTGTCAGAAGAGGAACATCAGTATTGGAAGAAGGGGCGACAAATCTGATTTACTTCTAACAGCGTGTTAAGATCTGTAGTCAAGAAGCCTTTTACAATTTAACAGCTTTATTAAACCAACAAGCTTATGAACATTTTCTTATATGCAAATAGATGGTGTGCTTTAAATTAACTATCTAAATACACAACTCACATTACCTAACAAAACAACAACAGCAAGGAAGTAAAAAACAGAGCTACCTTCCAGTTTGTGCCATCTACTTCTCCATTTGTTGATATACAATTCGGCACTACCACAATTACCGTACTCAGCTGTAACCCATAAGGATGCCAGCCTCCGACTCTGAAATGTTGCAACAAGTGTAACACAGAGAGTTTCCAGAGAAGAGTATAAGCTGTCATCAAGTCTTAGCATGCTAAAAGCATGAGCTAGCATCTTGATATCTGCCTATGAATGGCCTATCTTCATCCATTTTAATTCCTACATTAGTAACTCGTGAGTTGGCATGGTTTTGAATGTGTCACCTGTTGCAACACCTAATCAAAAAACACATGCAATTTTCTGGTGGAGCTGACTGCAGCGGTCTGTTTCTTGCCAATAGCTATGGCAATGGGAGATGTATTCTCAAATTTCATAAGAATTGCAAGCTAGCATAAAAAAAAGCTGAATGACAAGTCAATTGTGACCTCATTTCACAAGTTTGTCCTGCTCAAAGATTCCTCCCACAATCAACACAAATGATCCACAGTAGACGCTCAAGCTGAAACAGTGAAAACCAGATCCCATTGGCAACAATAGGCAGTGGTGGAGGTTTGCAGCCCCGTGGAGGAAGGGTTATGGTTGTGCTTCGTAGTCTGTGGTGTACAGCAGCTCTAGTGGTAAGATGTGTATCTGTGGGTGAGGATAGGGAATATGTACTCTTAGCTCATTTAACTTTTCAGGCGGGGGGACAATAAGGGACAAGTTGTTTTTAAGTGTGTATTTCAAAATTTGGAAAGGCGCTTATCTGAGAGATGGGCGTGCGTAAAGCTTGGTGCTTCTAAGGGCTGTATTTTTAGCTTAGAAAGGTTCCCAAAAAAAAAAAAAGTGAGGTTCCCCAGGCCACATTTCTTAAAGGGACTATTTAAAATTAATTTTAGGGCAAGTCTACACTGCAAACTGGAGGGCGTGGTTCCCAGCACAAGGAGACATTCTGGGATTATTTAGTCTGGGATTATTTAGTCTGCAGAAGAGAAGAATAAGGGGGGATTTGATAGCTGCTTTCAACTACCTGAAAGGGGAATACCAAAGAGGATGGATCTAGACTGTACTCAGTGCTAGCAGATGGCAGAACAAGGAGTAATGGTCTCAAGTTGCAGTGGGGGAGGTTTAGGTTGGATATTAGGAAAAACTTTTTCACTAGGAGGGTGGTGAAGCACTGGAATGGGTTACCTAGGGAGGTGGTGGAATCTCCTTCCTTAGAGGTTTTTTAAGGTCAGGCTTGACAAAGCCCCGGCTGGGATGATTTAGTTGGGGATTGGTCCTGCTTTGAGCAGGGGGTTGGATTAGATGACCTTCCGTGAGGTCCCTTCCAATCCTGATCAGGGCCGGCAACAGGCACCAGCCCACCAAGCTGGTGCTTGGAGCAGCACCTGGAGGGGGGCGGCGCGGCGCTTTGGCCCGAGAGCGGGGCCGCGACTGGGCTCGCCGCCCTCCCCCGGTGCTCTGGCCGCCGGGGAGAGCGGAGCCCCAGCGGGGCTCGCCGCCCTCCTCCCGGCGCAGCCTCTGGCCGCCGGGGAGAGCGGAGCCCCGGCGGGGCTCGCCGCCCTCCCCCCGGTGCTCTGGCCGCCGGGGCTCGCCGCCCTCCCCTGCGGGGCGGGGCGGTGGGAGGCTTTTTTGCCTGGGGCGGCAAAAAAGCCAGAGCCGGCCCTGATCCTGATATTCTATGATTCTTTTACTAGCTCTCCTTGAGCCAGTGTGCCAGAACTAGAGAGGTTGGGCTAGTCACCCCAAGTATGGGCGAAGAGGTGTGTCTTCAGGGCTGCTAGCCATCTTGTAATTTGCCTCACTATGGCTCCATTCTATCTGTAGCGTGCTATCATGAGCGCTAGTGCATGTATGTCTCCCCCCCTGGCAATCTCACACACAGAGAGAGAGAGAGAGAGCTTGAAGTGTAGACTTACCCTTGGGTTATAAACTAATTAAAGATTTCCTTGAAAATCCTCAGAAAAGTCAATGCTGACTCAGATGATGTGCTGTGAATTTGGCAAAGATACATTGTATTCGTCACACACACAAAAAGAGGTGGCTGAATCCCTGCTAAAAAACACAACATAAGCCTCACTGTGGAGTCACAGCTGGCAGCTCCTTACTACTGCTTTTAAGTAGAACTCTCTTAATAGCCGGATTCAGACCATGCCTAGCTCCTAAGCTGATGTAAATTGATGCAACTCCATTGACTTCAATCATATCTCTTGCCTCATTTTAACACTTCATATATTTATATATATACACACACTATAGTCTTTCTTACACCTTGGACTGAAGAACTGCAGGCTGTGCTGCCCCTACTTGAAGTCTTTCTACTGTATTTGCATAAGCAACAGGTTTCACAGCCCTGCCCAGAGCTCCTACCTAGCACAGATTTTATCACTCTTTATACTTTTTCTAGAAAGGCTTTTGCCTAAACACTAAGAAATAATTCTCCCTCGCAACTACCCGTGAGTGATGTTGCCTGGTGCTTTCTTCTCTTTACCTCCAAGAATTAACCCAGTTGACAGGGATCTTGTGCCAGCTCTTTACAATATATTTAAACGCTGACTCTTACAAAAATCCACCTCTGTATTCGGAAACAACAATCAAACCCGAGTTTCAAACCAGATACACTCACCAGACCAAATGCAAAGTTCACGACGTAATGAAGAATGTAAAGCTTTATGTGCTGATCCACTTCTCGAGGGATTTCAGCCTTTGGATGTTCATAGTAAAATGCCAATGCCACCAACAAGATAAAAGCAACAAGAAAAATTTCCAATGTGAATTCCATTTCACGGTGCTGAGAAGGATGGAACTAGGAACTGACTGCTCTCCTGCAGTTGTCTCCACAGCTAAAATCTCCAGTTGCAGGATCAAAAAATCCCTCCACACCCCATCCTCCTACTCCTGGAAATACTCATAGGTAGGTGAAGATCTCACCACATTAGGAAAGGGGAAGGCTTGCATAAATGTTTGTTTCATATTAGTAGATATAATGGCAACACACATTCTAGATGTGTTTTCCTACTGTGCCTATCATTATGGGATTAGTGCTTCTCTTGGCAAAGATATATTAGCTCTAACGAGAGACCTGAGATTTCTCTTCTCTCTCATATTGCAGAACTTCATTGCACTGATCTTGCATTTCTGTTCTTCTCTTCTCTCTTCCAGTCCTGGGAGCTGGCAGTCTGATTTCTTATACATTTTGCAACAATTTTATGGGAAGGCCAAGACATGTTATGTTTTCCTCAGATACAATCAGGCTTCTGTTGTTCTTCAACTCCTGTGGGAAATTGATTTACAGCCACCTTCAAGAGCACTCACAATTAGGTACTTCCTTACCTGTTTTCTCTTGTCTCTGATTGTGCAACCACACCCTTCTCTACCAATGATGCCAATCTCAACGGCCCATTTGTCAGCTTTGCCCACAAATTTCTCTGCCCTGTCTTCCATGCTGCCCAATTCACATGAAACACTGATTTTTAAGGCCAGTACCTTCTCCTGCAAATCTCTCCTTAAGACCCACCTCTGCCATGGTGCCTATAAGAAATCATCAAGCTACTGATGGTTAGATCTAGTGAAAGTTGGGGGTACTTCAGTCATTTGCTTATAATAACTCACCAAAAGGCAAATATACATACAGCTGTTGAAAACTGTAAATGCTTTCCCTCTCCCTCAATCCTATGTATGCCTCTTGTGTGCTGAGAATGTAATCTCTTCCAGGCAGCGACAACATTGTCAAAGATGTTTGTACAACAGGGCAAAAGGCGAATAACAAGTCCCGAGTTTCAATAGTCCTCCATCCCCCCTTCCCGCAATGCAGTGAAACTTTCCTGCCTGACCCTTACCCAGTCTGTAAAGGGCTCTGTCCCCCCGTTGTCACCAGTAATAGTGAGCTGCACTCACCACTTCAGAATAGTTTTTTCTGCTGCACTTTATTGATCAGGACAGGTGAATGTGAATCATGTTCCGAGAGCAGCAACTTGTTCCACCAACCACACCTGCCTGCCGATCAGCGTGTGATTGGAACACACCATCTTACACAACTTTGCTCAGGACAGCAAGAACCACACCTGTACCAGGAAACTTCATGCAGGCTGGAGGAGGTCGGCATTTCCCCGACTCTATCCCAGTGCCAGGAATTCATGAAGCATCTGAGGCTCCTGTATCAGAGGACAACAGACTTGAACGGTCACTCTAGGGAGGGATCCTCATACATGCCCGTTCTACCTAGATGCCAGGACTGGGTGCTGTCCAGGTACATGCCAGGACATGCTTCGTACATGCCAGGACTGAGTGCTGTCAAGGGCTCCCACTACACAGCCTGAAGCAGCTCACAATCCTTTCCTCAACCCCACTGGCCTCTTCATGCGATGGGATGCTGACGAGGGCCAGGGCAAGAGGCACCATGGACTGCGGAGGAAACCACAGAAGACCCAGAGTAAAAGGAGCATGTCATGTTGCACCTCCACCTGGAGGACCCAGTTGAGCAAGCCCCACAAGGAGGTCCCCAAGCTGCAGCAGGAATCAGAATCCCAGGCTGATAAATTACAATGGGCCCCCACTGTCCCCACCAAGATCCCCTCTTGCTCCAGCGCTACATCCCTGATTTAAAGACCAGCCCTGCTCTGCTCCTTTCCAAAATGGTCCCCGAGCAAGACACCGCTATAAATCAATGATTTTATTGTTTTTTTCCATGAACTGCTATTACGCATTTGGCAGAAGCCATAAACCAGATTAATTAAGCAACAATCATGGCACTCCTGCGACTGTGCATTTCTCAGCCAGTGTGCAGGCAGCAAAGGTTCGGGGGCCATGTGGACTGGGAAGAGGGTGAGGGTGGCTTTAGAAAGGTCCTGGTTGGGCATAGTAAATGTATAGTTGGTTGTAACAATTAACTTATTAATTAATTAATTTATTCTTCCTTGAAAGACTATCTATGGTTCCCTTACAAATGGGAGCTGCACAACATGGGAGACTGGGGGATGTGGTGGAGTGGTGGTTAGGCCTAGAACGGGAAAGGGAACCCTTTGGTTGTCTGAGGAATGTCTCAGAAGTCTTTTCTCCCTTGGAAGATGTTACTGCCCGGCGTTTGCTCTGGAGAGGCGAGCAGCTTATGGCGTTGATTTGAAACTTCTGGGAACTCAATACCTGTGGTGTATCTGTCTTTCCCTGTCCCTTTCACCGCTGTCAGCTGGACAGGGGCTGGATGTTCTGGCATTGAGGGTGAGAGGGTGTTCTCAGTGGTTTGCTTCTCCCCTTCCCTGCAAAAAGTTGGTAGAACTTTTTATATGATGAACAAGATTTTCAGTAATCTTCATCATATTTGACTTGGCTGTCTGGGTGGGAGCCCAAGGCTGGGTTGTTTTAAGGGAACTGTGTTTTGGCTTCTGGGTAGCCAGTAAGGCATCGTAAAAGTTGTTTTGTTGCTGGCTTGATGAATCTAAGTATTAAAATAATAACCAGTTTGGGGAATCATCTGCCATATTCTTTGTAGTTTGCCCTGGTTAAGCAATCTCATTGTGGCCCCCCGGGACTCCAGTCACATAGTTCTTTCTTAATTGCCACTTTCAAGTCAAGGAAGCAATAACATTTACTCGGTGTGGAGCCTCCTTCCTGCATGTGATGAACGTTGTGATTTCGGAGTTGGGATTGGTCCCCATGATTCAGAGCACATGAATTTGAATAGTGTAAAACTCTGTTGCCACCACACTGCAAACACATTTCTGTCCCTCCCATACCCACTTCCAACCCCTCCCCATCCTCCCCCAGGTCCATAACTATCTGGGAGGGGTGAGGAAAATGTATTGTTGTGTGCTTAGAATGCATGAGTAGTAAAGCAGCAGAAGTCACAACACAGAAAATGGGTAGATAAACCTCTTTTATGGCTGCTTCACATACAGACCAGGAAAACACAATTAAAGTAACAAAGTCGTCTGCCACTGAGCAGTGATTTAAATTCTCCTGCAGCCCCTCAAAACCTTTGCCAGTTTCAACCTCGGGTGTGGTGATGCATACCAGTTTCTCCTAGCACTGCCCACAACAAATGGTAAATAGAAAGAATGTGTGAATCCCTCCCCCTGCTTAAGGAAATGTTGATAAGGTTGTTTAAACTGAGTGCTCCAGGTAACATAGTCTTGCGACAAGTGTTCATATGAACACACAAGCATTGCACCATGATCATTACACAACTAGGCTTGCACCCTCCACAGCACCAACCCAACCTCTAAGGTGTTAACCCAGTGGAGGCACCCTGTAGTGGGTGAATAATCACAGGAATGAATGGCTAAAGACTGTCTGCGACAGGGGAACAAAACCCTCACAAAGCTAGGTAGCATCACAGGTATGTGCCAATGTCCCCTCTTGTGCTTTTCCAGCAGGTGTGAAAGTGTCCCTCAGTGCAGGCAGATGTCACCTTCTGCCTCCCTGCTGTTCTAGCATGTATGCACATCCGGCATCCCTGACATGCCCACTGGGAACCAGGACCACATGCAAGTGAGTGGCATCCAGCTGCCTGCAGAGAGTTCAGACCTGTTCTGGGCCCACTCTGGATCGAAGCACTTCCCTTTACCCTCACAATTGTTATGCGGCACGTGACCATGATGCAAACAGCCTTGGCCACGGTGGCCTCCAGACCAGTGCACAGGCATCACCAAGGAGCTTTCAGCCTGCCAGATGTGCACGCCATGACCATTCTTCAGCCAGTACATTTGTAAGTGAATTCCCTTTTTCCAGAGTCATTAATGTCGGGGTACGGCTTCATGAACCAAATGAGGAGTGGGTATGTGGGGTCCCCCAAAATAACTGTTGGCATCAGAGCCGTAACTAGCTGTTTTTGCATCCGAGGCAAGAATATAAAATTGCGCCCTCCCCCCTCCATATAGTTTCGTAGTAGTTACTTTGTAAAAAAAAAAAAAAAAAAAAAAAAAACGTAAATAACAAGAATAATGATGATAATAGAACGTTTATTTATTTTAATCATAAGATCCGCGTACAAAATCAACTAATACATATAAGGTGTGCATCATAGTGCATCATGAACTGTGGGCAGGGGTCGGGGTCGGGGCTCGCAGCCCGGCGCAGGGGTCGGGGTCAGGGCTCATAGACACATGGTAGAAACCCACATCGTCTCTGGGGAATAAAGCTCCCCCTCAAGTACACCCCCACGCTCCTTAGTACCCTAGCTTTGTGAACCTTTCCAATGTTTCCCATATCTATATTCATGAATCTGCCTCTGTAGTCCACCAAGCCTTGAAAGACAGGTCAATAGTGATCTTTTTGGTTCACATACTTAGATGCTGCTTTTGGTGGGCAAAGTATTAGGATATTGGTGCCACTGACTGCCCCTGCATAGTTCAGAAACCCCCATCCTCTCAAATCAAGCTATTTCCAGAACTTTTCTTATGGTAACCACCCATGGATAGATGACAGAGTTAATTGCAAACCTGCAAAGCCACAACCCCAACAGTGGACTTTCCATCCCCAAAGTTGTTTGCAGCTGACTGGTAGCTGTTTGATGTTGCCAACTCTCATTGGGCAATAGCCACCCACTTCTGCACAGGTATGACTTTCCTGAATTGAGTGTTCTGGTGCTGGAGATGTGCTGTAAGCTCCTCAGACAGCTCCATTCAGGTCTATTTCCTCCTTCAGAAGGTCTGAAGCCACTGCTCATCAGCCCAGGTTCCCAAAACAATGTGATCTCACCACACCGTGCTGGTTCTCCTGCACCAGAACTGACAATCCACCCATGGCCATACCATGGCAATACCAGCAGTCACCATATCTGTCCAATGGAACTCAAATGGATTGTCATTCAACCTCACAGCCAGACATCTTTGGCATGTTGGAAAGCTCTGCCCAGATTCCATCCAGCATCTCGCCGATCATCTATTCCATTACATCACCGTTTGTCTCACAATAAGGAGGAGCAGAACCAGATCATTGTCCGGTTGCTCCATGTCTGCTGCAAAGGTTATCTTTCTAGCCCATTAGTTTGCTCACATCACTCCTTTCTTTGCCTCCCTCCACTAATTCCCCCTTCTCTATTGTGTCAAACATAAGCCACTTGTCTTTGCTTTCAAGAATGTCATGTGGGACTGTGTCAAAAGCCCCATGGAAGAGCAGATATATTGTAATACTAGTAGCTAAAATTATGCTTCTGTACTTAATATTTTTAAATTATCCATCGTAATTTCAATGCTTTCTTTCAAATTCTTATTAATGCTTCCAAACAGGCCATGGCGGTTTTGTTCCAAATCTCAAAGCAAACTTGAACCGCTTTTGAGGTTCAAGACAGTGTGTTTTTTAAACTATAATTATACCATAGAATCATAGAATATCAGGGTTGGAAGGGACCTCAGGAGGTCATCTAGTCCAACCCCCTGCTCAAAGCAGGACCAATTCCCAACTAAATCATCCCAGCCAGGGCTTTGTCAAGCCGGGCCTTAAAAACCTCCAAGGAAGGAGACTCCACCACCTCCCTAGGTAACGCATTCCAGTGCTTCACCACCCTCCTAGTGAAATAGTGTTTCCTAATATCCAACCTAGACCTCCCCCACTGCAACTTGAGACCATTGCTCCTTGTTCTGTCATCTGCCACCATTGAGAACAGCCGAGTTCCATCCTCTTTGGAACCCCCCCTCAGGTAGTTGTAGGCTGCTATCAAATCCCCCCTCATTCTTCTCTTCTGGAGACTAAACAATCCCAGTTCCCTCAGCCTCTCCTCATAAGTCATGCACTCCAGACCCCTAATCATTTTTGTTGCCCTCCACTGGACTCTTTCCAATTTTTCCACATCCTTCTTGTAGTGTGGGGCCCAAAACTGGACACAGTACTCCAGATGAGGCCTCACCAATGTCGAATAAAGGGGAACGATCACGTCCCTCGATCTGCTGGCAATGCCCCTACTTATACAGCCCAAAATGCCATTAGCCTTCTTGGCAACAAGGGCACACTGTTGACTCATATCCATCATGAATGTCCATTCTTCCTTTACATTTCTCACTGCTGCTTCCTAACATTCCACCTCTTCCATGGAAGAAGAGGACTCATCTTCTTTGGCCAGCCAATCACAATCTTGGCTGGCAAATCATCCATCATTAGCACCTCATCAAACTGCAGGTGTCTTAGGAAGAGCTTTGGATCCTTCAGTGGTGGTACTCCATCCATCATGATGCTAATCTCACTGCAGATACCCAGTGCCTTCAAAACCTTTGCCTGTTTACAGTGAGCGAGACCAGAAATTAGTGTTTCTCAAATTTTCAGAAGCTGCATAGAGTTCATGTCTTGCTCCAGGCTCTGCTATATTTAGGGGAAATGGGATAAATAGCAGCATGCTTATTGTTAGTAATTTTCCACGCACTCAAAAATTGGCTCGGTGCTCTTACAAAATTTAAAGATCGGGGCCTTGCCATAGATGGTGCATGGGATAAATTCAACAGGAAACAGGCTGGGTCATAAACAAAGAAAGAGAAAGAACAGGGGTGACAGGAACAAGATCATTTGATTATGTGGTGTTGAAGGGGTGTATCAGGCTGGAATATGTTAAAATGTACTAGCACCCACCTTTGCTTTTACTGTTATAGCACTAAACAGTTAATTGTTCAGGATTTGTGTAGTAATCCTGGCTTGCTTTGATCATAGCAGGACAGAGGGCAGGGAGTGTCAGACACCAGTTAGTTCCCCTGGAAAACGCTGATTGGGGTAATTGAAGTAAATGATCTAGGTCAGTGTTTCCCAAACTTGGGCCGCCGCTTGTGTAGGGAAAGCCCCTGGCGGGCCGGGCCAGTTTGTTTACCTGCTGCGTCCACAGGTCCGGCCGATCGCGGCTCCCACTGGCCGTGGTTCGCCACTGCAGGCCAATGGGAGCTGCTGGAAGCGGCAGCCAGTATGTCCCTCGGCCCACGCCGCTTCCAGCAGCTCCCATTGGCCCAGAGCAGCGAACCGCGGCCAGTGGGAGCCGCGATCGGCCGGACCTGCGGACGCGGCAGGTAAACAAACCGGCCCGGCCCGCCAGGGGCTTTCCCTACACAAGCGGCGGCCCAAATTTGGGAAACACTGCTCTAGAGAGACAAGGCAGATGAGATAATATCTTTTATCGGACCAACTTCTGTTGGTGAAAGAGGAAAGCTTTCTAATACCTTGGATCCTGCTGGGCTACCCTGATGCTGCAAACAACAATGGAAGTTAATTATCCAATCTGGTGAGGGAGCCACCTAATTGGCTAAAGAACCAATTAGCCCCCCAGCTCAAAAGGGGTCAGAAGGGAACCGGAAGGAAGTGAGAGAGGAGAGGAACAAGGCTAGCTGAGCCAGTCTCACAGAAGGGAGACCTCAGGACCTGGGGAGGGGCCGAAAGCAGAGGAGACACTGTATACACATACTCTATGCATGTAAACAGCATTGCTGCATAGGACTGTAAAGGTATTGGTGGAGGGAGCATAAATAAATGATACAATGTGGATACACAACCAGTGGAGTCAGAGCCGTCCCTGTGGTGGTAGAAGGCAGGAGTGGAGCTCGCCCTGTTCCACATAGAAATGTTTTAAAATGTGTATAACTTTTTTCTTTTTATTTCAATTTTACACTGAAAACTTAAACCGTTAAGTAAAACTTCTTTGTAACAACTTCCTTTCTGCCCTCTTTCTTTGTGCGGAGGCTTGTAAAATGAAAACCCCTTCCTTTGACTGTATATTAGAGGGTATTAAATGCCCTGTGTGGGAAACAGAAAAAGGCACTTTTAGTTGATGGATCTTGGACTGCTAAAGTCCAATCCTATTTCTCATTTAAACAAAACAAAACACAGACCAATTGGGAGGAGGAAAGAACAGAAAAATAATAAAATGCATCTTCTGTCTCACTAATACTAGCAATTTAGTTGCTGGAAAATATTGTGTATATGCTCAACCGATCTGTTCTCAATTTCAGTGGCTTGGCTGACCCATTTTTTCTGCAAGGGGCTAGTCTGCGGGAGTTAAAAAAAAAACTGGCAAACACAAACTCTGTAAAACTGGGACAGGTGCTGAAAACAGGGACATCCCCGGTAATTGGAGACAAATAGTAACCCCATGTCTGAATTAAACAAGGGTAGAGTGGCTTCAGTGGCTTCACCCTCCTCAGAAGCTAAGTATCAGAGGGGTAGCTGTGTTAGTCTGTATCCACAAAAACAACAAGGAGTCCGGTGGCACCTTAAAGACTAACAGATTTATTTGGGCATAAGCTTTCTTGGGTAAAAAACCCACTTCTTCAGATGCATGGAGTGAAAATTACAGATACAAACATAAATATACTGACACATGAAGAGAAGGGAGATACCTTGCAAGTGGAGAACCAGTGATGACAAGGCCAATTCAGTCAGGGTGGATGTGGTCCACTCCCAGTAACTGATGAGGAGGTGTCAATACCAAGAGAAGATAAATGTTCTTGCTGATCCTCTGGTTGCTCAAGTTCAAGTGACTGTGTACTTAAAGGAAGCAGCTTAGCATTTACCTCCCTTATATACACTCCATACCAGCCCTCCAAGACACCCATGGTTTGGACCTTATTCTGTTTGCACATTATAAATGTGATGAAGTCATGATCACTTGTATCTAAGCTACCCTTAATTTTTAGTTCTGTGATCAGTTCCTCTTTATCTATCAAGATGAGGTCTAATGTAGCATTCCCCCATGTTGGATGCAACACTTTTTAAGTTAGGAAACTGTCATCTATTATATTATAATAAGTTCTGATAACTGAACATAATTTTTAATCCAGTGGATAGATCAAATAATTATAACTTATCACATTCTTCTTCAGGGTCCTCTGCATGTGGACCCCACTCATAGTATGCTGGTGCCCCTGCACAGGAGTTCAGAATTCTTTTTTCTCTAGCTGTATCCTCGGGAGGCCGTGCAGGCCTTTCTCAAGCTCCCCCTCCCAAGAGCATAAGAAGTGGAGAGACCCCAGTCACCGGTTCCTTCACTCTGTATTTAACAGGCAAAGCATCTAGGAATGGAACTGGACAAGGCCCACTTACCCAGCAGACACAGCCACCGGGCCACTTTTTCTGACAATGTAGTGACACACTCTTTCATAGCCTTCTGGAAAATAAATGTTTTTGATGGTGCTGTATGAGTGGAATTAAGGATCAGAACTTTGAGATGTAATGATTTTCCAGAGGCAGCCAGCACTGGTGTGCTATGGTACAAAAGGATTGTTCCACGCAGCAGGCAGCGGTGGTTTTCCATCCATCATGAGCCTCAAGATACTAATCTCAGTGCAGATACCCAGTTTCTCCAAAACCTTTGACTGTTTACAATGAGTGAGACCAAATTGCCCCATTTTACAAAGGCTGAATAGAATTTACTACGTTGTTCTATGCTGCGCATAGAGCGCTATATCTAGGGAAAGGGAGTTGATTATTCACAGCTGTGTAGGATTGCTACAGATGACTGTAGCTGCTTTATAATTTAGAGCTTTAAAATGAGATGGTTCATGTCAGTCTCACAACTGAGCTGGGATAAAGCTGTGTTTGCAAATATGGCCCTTTTACACTCAGGTTTCAGGTCAGGATATTGCTCAAAGACAGGCTTCGGGATTAGAAGGATGAACTGTTTATGGTCTTTGGGAGAGGCCAAATCTCTGTGCCTTTTAGTGCTTAATGACAGCACTCCTTATGCAGTCAATAGCCTTTGATATGGCCAGTGATGAAAGGCTGCTGACCTACATAAAGAACCCAGCAGCACCAGGAAGACAGAACTCTGCTGGCTCCCACCAAGCAGACCACGCAGTCATGATAAACACGGGAAAATGCCGCAGTATTCTGACCACACTCTGTCCGGCTTCCTTCTCCACCAAAGCAGCCTTTGTCATTACCAAGATGTCTCGGAGCCTACAGGAAATAATGAAATGGATAAACAGCCATTGGCTCAGTCTTAATCCAGGGAAGACAGAATTGATGCTCTTAGGAAGGGAGGAACAGGAGTACTTGTGGCACCTGAGGACTGGTCTACACTGGGGGGGGGGAAAGGGGATCGATCTAAGATACACAACTTCAGCTATGAAAATAGCGTAGCTGAAGTCGACGTATCTTAGATCGAATTAAAATTACTTACTTCGCGTCCTCGCGGCGCGGGATCGATGGCCGCGGCTCCCCCGTTGACTTTGCTTCCACCTCTCGCCGAGCTGGAGTTCAGCAGTCGACGGGAGAGCGATCGGGGATCGATTTATCGCGTCTACACTACACACGATAAATCGATCCCCGATAGATCGATCGCTACCCGCTGATCCGGCGGGTAGTGTCGACCTACCCTTAGAGACTAACAAATTTCTTTGAGCATAAGCTTTCGTGGGCTACAGCCCACTTCATCAGATGCATAGAATGGAACATATAGTAAGAAAATATATATACATACAGAGAACACGAAAAGGTGAAGATTCTGAGAAATTTGCCAAAACACTGACTTGATCCTCAGCTGAGGCCAGGCAAATACCACTCATCATGGTAGCCTCAAGGTTGTGCTGGTTTCCTCACTACTCCTGAACGTGCAGCTTGCATCCAAGGAGAGCACTTTTTACCAGCTTCTACTGCCCAGGAAACTACTACTCTTCCTCTCGGATAGGGACTTGGCTACTCTGTTCTATGCATTCATTGTCTTCATGTTAGACCTCAACTAGCCTTTGAAGGATGTTTATCGGTAAATGTCAGTGAATGTTGATTTCACCGTCCACACCCTTTGATGTAAGGATATTTGCTTAGTATACTTTGATATGCGATGTTGACGATTTGTATTTTAACAGTTATAAAGCTTTAACTTTTGGACTCTACTGTCCTTAAATAATTATCTGACCCTCCCATGATTTCCTGCAACTGTGAAAATTTAAATGGATCAAGATTTTAAAAATTGTTTAAAAATAAACACTGATATTTTCCATCAACATTATTTAAAAAAAAATTGAATTCTACTGAGCCTAATTACACCTCCTCTGTCTGGGTACAAAAATAAACATCACCAGCAAGCTGCAAATTGCTTAAAACACAGTAGCATGCTCATTGAGTAACCGAAGCCTGCAGGAATGTTACATCAGCACCACCCCCACACACACACTCTGCTGGCTACATGTTTATTTCCAAATTGAATTGAAACCTTTCATCATAATGCACCAGACCCTTACCACAACAGATCCTGACTATCTCAAAAACTATCTGTCCAAGTATGACCCTACAAGATAACTAGGCTGGACAGTAACATCACCACAAGACAGGCCCAGGAGCCAAAACTTTCTGAGCAGCAGAACCTTAGCTATGGGATACCAGAGGGGATCCTATTGACGTGGAGTCAATTCTTCTCTAAGGCCTTTTCTTAGTACCGTATATACTCGATCATAAGCCGGTTCATTTATAAGCTGACCCCCCCCCCCCCCCGCCCCAAGATGGATAAGTAAAAATGTTCATAAGCCGACCCTATAATTCAGGGGTCAGCAAACTTTGGCTCCCGGGCCATCAGGATAAGCCGCTGGTTCTGGGGGGCTTTGGGGGGCCGGGCCGAGCGGCACGTCTGCAGCTGCTTCGGAGGCTGGGGGGAGAGCAGCGTGACGAAAAGCAGAGAGACTCTGGCCCTGCCTCTTCCCTTCTGGCTTTGCTGGCTGTGCTGCCTTGCCTTGCTCCCTCTCTATACCCGTTCATAAGCCGACCCCCTTCTCTGATGCTTCCCTTTTTTACTAAAAAAATTCGGCTTATGAACGAGTATATACGGTAGTGATTTCTTTCCCCTTAACTCCCTAGTCCTTATGACCAGTCCATAGTAATGAAGTTGGGTTGAGGAAAAATAGAAGAAAGGACAAAAGCACCATAAGCCAGGAAACAAGAGAAGGGGATGTTAAAAATAGGGCTCGGGAGAATGAGATAACCTAGCCTCTTCGGGAATACTCAATATCAGTGTGACCAGCTCTTAAGATTTTATCGTGAGTCTCGTGATATCTGGCATTTTCCTTAAAGCGCCAGCCCCTGGGTGAGTATCTCAGCTGGCCTGAAAAAAGTAAATTTCTAGGACTCATGGCTATGAAGGAAAGCTTGAAAGCACAAACCAAGAGCACCTTGATAGCTCAGACTGCAAATAAAACATGTAATTTTTTTAACTTATGGTTTTTAAGCCAAATCTCTGGATTTTTGGGGACTCATGATTTTGAATGGCTGGAGTTAGCAGTACTTAAGTACTACCTTAGATTACCGTCCAGCACGTCAGTACCATGGTGAAAGGTATTTTAGGAATACCTGCGAGAAAGAGAGTAAATGAATTGGATTACAGGGGCTGCTAGTGACTGATGGGCAATCCAGGGCAGGGGAGAGAGAATCTGACATTTCACTGTAAGACTAATACTACGAGCTAGGTGTATGATTCCCCTGCTCACATACGTGTGGCAGCTCGCTGAGAGACAATGCAAGTACACCTCTACCCCGATATAACGCGGTCTTCGGGAGCCAAAAAATCTTACCACGTTATAGGTGAAACCGCGTTATATCGAACTCGCTTTGATCCACCGGAGCGCGTCGCCCCCCCTCCCCCCCGGAGCGCTGCTTTACCGCATTATATCCGAATTCGTGTTATATCGGGTCGCGTTATATCGGGGTAGAGGTGTATCAATAGCAGGGTAGCCATGATAGCATGGGCAGAGGCAATGGTGACATGGCGGAGGATATACTCACTGCTTCAAAATTATATGTATGTAGGACCATTCTATGGACCACTTCCCCTCACGGCACTTGCCTGCCCTGGAAACACATTTGTTTTTCTTTTTAAGATTCCCTTGAAAATAAGCTGTCCCTCTGCAGGAGTTTTATGCTTCTTGATAACTTAAGAACTTCCATCTAACTTCGGATATAATGCTGTTTATACACGCCAAATGATGGGCCCAATTTTCCTGACTGAGAATGTCTAAAACCCCATGACCCTGAAACCTGTCAGGCTGCACGTATTGTGGAGCAGCCATTCAAGTTGGGGTGAAGCAGTTTTGCCACAAGGGGAGAGGAGGATGCCAGACGTGGTATTTACTCTGTGAATACCTCCGGCCAGTCAAGAGAATACAATTAACATCAGACCAGCATTACTAAAGGTTTGGGAGCTGATTACAATTAGTACATGCAATTACAAATAAGCAACATGGCTATAGAAGACAAGCATGCCTGGTTTGGCGAAGTGAAGCATGCCAGAAAAAGCATGTGCATATTGGGAAATCCGAGAGGCTTAGGAAGTAGGATGTAATTGTCTCATTACAGAGAGAGAATCTGGCCTGGAGATGTTTGCACGATGTTGGGTTTTGGATCTTTCCATGCAATGCTAAACCCTCGCAGCTTCTCCTGTTTCTCTCCTGTGCCACTTCCCATTAGCTGCAGCTCCTTCTTCCCAGGGGCAGTTTGTCCACACAATTCCAGTTTCTTAGACTCTGGGACAGGCTCACACAGCCACAAAGACACTGGAAAATATCCCAGAGACGCTCTGGTCCCAGTTATGCACAGGTTGTAGCCACAGAATTCTTATTAAAAGAGAGGTCTGCCTCTTTACACTGACACACACCATTCGGAATTTATTTTTGCCCAGCTGTCTCCCTATATCTTGGAAGCTGGTGGCACCACCAGCACCAGTGAAGCACACCCAGAATGCTGTGGGTGCCCCAGAAACTGTCCTCGTGAGGGCCTGGCAGCGAGGTAGCTGTGCCCTTAGAACAGAGATTGAGGAGGGGGGCCGTGACAGCAACAGTGGGGAGATCACAGCTGTCAGGAAGCCAAGCATCCAGTAGCAGCTGTGAAGAGCAGCCTGGCCCAACACTGGGGTAAGGAGAACTGAGCAGCTGTTGTGAAGAGAGACATGGAAAGAAAACTTGAGAAGGGGAATTCAGCTGACTAATCTGGGGAAATTTGATTTGATTGACAGGGGATTTGATTGCCTTGGGGGTTGGTCTTATTGATTTTAGGGGGGGGATTTGGTTTGGTAAGATTTTGTTTTACCTTTCATAAAAGAACTTCTTAGAGTCTTGGTTTCCTGATGGCTTGCACCAAGATTCATCATTTCTGCTGAGAGAGAGTTCATTACTTTGGCAGGCTGTTGGCTGGAATGGCTACCTTGTTGTGTTTCTATAACAATATTTTTTACGAGGATAAGTTTAGAGAAGTATCCTCATTCTCTGCCCATTTTGCTGTTTCTGTAGCTGACCAAAAAAAAATTCCAAATGTTGCCACGAGGGAGCCTTCAGGCCTTTCCCCCCCCCTAAAAGCTGGCCTGAGACTACTGATTCCTTTCATATTGCCCTCAGACTGCACGGATTCTGCATGTGTTCCCTGTTTCCTGTTGTAATTCCCTTTATATTAGGTTATATCTGGTTGATTGGGCGAATGACTCCATTACCATGGCAAAAAGAAGAGGTGATAAAGGGCATCCTTTGTGTGGATCTCTGAAAAGGGTGAATCCATTTACTCTAATAATAGCGTATGGACTGGAGTATAAAACGGAAATCCAATGGTGAAATTTAGGGCCTAAACCAAATGTAACTTTAAGAACTGCCATTTTCCTCTGTCAAAAGCTTTTTCTGCATCTGTTCATAAAACTAGATTGAGCTCACTGGTAAAGCCTGTGAAGATCAGGTCTCAAACTCTGTGGACGCTAAATGATAGTTGCCTATTTAATACAAACTCCATCTGGTCTTTGACAAAAGTACCTAGATATATTAACAATCTATTTGCTAGGATGGAAGCATAAATGTTTGCATCTTGATGTAATAAGGAGATGAGCCTGTAAAATACACTGTTGGATGAGTCCTTGACCAGATTTTGGGATAACTACAACTTGTTCTTCTCTCCAAGTGTCTGAGATCTTTCTGTTATTTCATTGAAGAGCTTTGTTAATTGTTACGTTAGCTGTGCCCTAAAAATTCATAGAATTCTGGAGGAAGTCCATCAGGGCCAGTGGATTTACCATTTTTAAGGGACTTAATAACTTCTAGGGCTGCTCCTTAATATCTTCCTCCCAGGCTTCTAACTTTGGGTGTTCTAGTTTGAGTATGTTTGCTTTTAGCTAAATATTCCTTTATCAATGTATGGTCAACTGACTCTAGGGAGTAAGGTCTCTTACAGTGGTATGCAAAAGCCTCCTGTCTACCTTTTTGAACCCCTTGTCATGTCCTTTGGGGCTTTCCAGGCTGGAGGAATAATTGTACTTTCTTTTGTATTATTTTTCAGTCTATTAGTTAGTAATTTGTCACTTTTGTTACCCTTTTCATAATGGACTTGTCTTGTGTCTCTGATTGCCTGGTCAGCTTTTTCTGTTTGTAACAAATCTAACTTGCTTCTGGCCTCTATTTTTTATATATTTTCTGTGATTTTTTTCTGATGTAATGTTTTTAAGTTTTTCAACCCTACTAAGTAATGTTTGCATTTCTACTAACATAGGAATCCTCTCTCTCTCTCCCTCTCTCGTTTTAATCTAGTCAGCATTGTTTTCCTTGAACTATTGCTTAATTTCTTCTCTAATATCTTGAACTCTTTTCTCTTCACATAGAAGTGGGGTGTTTAATCTCCACCTCATTTTAAGTGTATCTTCCCAAACTGGTACATGATCTGACCAGATGTAGCCTTGCTGTGCTGATGTTGCTGTGTTAAGCAAGAGATTAGCATTATATCAGTTCTTATATATATTCTGTGTGGCATTGAAAAAGAGTAGACTCTTTCCTTTAGATTCAGACACCTCCTGGAGTCAATCAAATCATGTTTATTCATTAGCGAGATTAGTTCTGTGCCTGATTTTTCTATCCTTTATTATACTGCTGTCTGACCTATGTAACATGGGGTTTTAAATACAATTATAATAATCTCCAATAATAACTCACTAAAACCTCTAAGATTTGAAAGAATGTTCTGAAAAATGCATCTGACCTTGATTAGAGTCATAAATACTTACTAACTTTAGCATTTTACCACCAACTGTACCTCTAACAAGTAGATCTCTGCCTTCATTATCTATATATTTATCCTTTAATTGGAAAGGTATATGTTTGGCAGTAATGATTGCTACTCCTCTCTTATTTGATGTTCCTGGAGAAAGGTAAGGAATGTAGAACCAGGTACCTTTGTATTTATTATTTCCTCCTTTAGGTGTGTTTCTTAACAAAACATATTTCTGGGGCCTCCGCTTTAATAGCTTGAAAAGTCGTTTGTTTTTTGTTTTCTTTTTAAAATACTGTTAAGACCATTGTTCCACTGGGGAAAAAATCATTCCATGTTGATGGGCCTTGAGTGTTCTGTGCCAGGTTCCCAGACAAAGCTTCTGTCCTAGGTGTGAAGTTCCAGTTACAGAATGAATGCTCAAAGGCCTCCTAAAGATCCCATTCAAAACAGATATTGAACATACAACAGGCATTCCCAAAACAAAAAATGGAATTGATAAACTGATAGGCAGACACGTTCCCCAAACTAGTGCACCTTCCTCATGTGATATTAACATTGATGAGAATAGTGCCACTGAGTGGTGTGATGATCCAATGGTTCATGGAGGAATGGGAGTAGTGGGTTATATTCCAGACTTTGCCTCTGACTTACTGTGTAGGTGTTGGCAAGTCACTTAAGGTCCACATCAACAACTCAAGCCTGGTCTGCACCTAAAACTTAGGTTGACTTTCCTACATCGCTCAGAGCTGTGAACAATTTCATGTTTTGAGCCCCATAGTTAGGTTGACCTAACCCCAGGTATAGACACAACTAGAAGAATTCTTCTGTCATCCTAGCTACAGCTTCTGAGAGGTGGACTACCTACATTGGTGGAAGCACCCCTTTCTCTTCTATCGATGTTGAAAGCATTTAGACTACAGCATCAGCTCTGTAGCTGTACCATTGTAGAAGCTGTACAAGACCCTTGAATTTGGGTTTCATCATTTTTTTTCAGTGCCTAGCTTAAGATACCAAGAGCCTGATATTCCAAGGTACTGAGTGCCTGTAGCTCCTAGTGACGTCAATTGAATTTTGGGTATTCAGCACCCCTAGAAATCAAGCCCTAAGTATAAGGTTTGGCACCCAAAAATTGGTGGATACTTCTGAAATTGTAGACCTTAACCTCTAACTGCGGTTTTCCCACATGTGAAGTGGTATTGAGGATATGGTCACTTTTCTGTGAACTGTTTTGAGTTTATCCTCAGATAAATGCACTATATGAATATTAGCATTCTTTTGCCAAATAGTTGCAGAATTGGGCCTTCACTTTTCTGTACTCCGCACGTACACTGCGTTCCTTCACAGGCCCTGAAACAGCAAGTTTCTCAAACAAAGAAAAATAATACGTTGAATAATAAGGTAAAAATCACACTTTTTCTTTCTTTCATAGACATGTATGTGGTTTTAGACTTATTAGTACACTAGGTCAGGTTGTACCACTCCGTATGGGAGTTCTACCAAGTAAATCCAAGAGCAGAATTTGACTCTCTTATTATTTTTATACTAATTATGATAGGGGATTTGTTCCAAGCAGGCAGCCCCCTGCACCCGTCTGGAACATGTTGTAATATTGGCACCTATATTTTTTGGCACACTTGACCCATTTAAATTGCTCTCTGGCATAGCAAGTAGTATCGAAACTCTAGTAATCAAATTCAGATTAATTCAATTGTTACTTTACATTTACACTGGTATAATTTCAAGCAGATTGTGGCCCATCATCCATTCTGTCATTCTGCCTGCTTCCTTGATAATTGCCATTTAATTGGACACTAGTAAGACAAGAATCCCCTTGTGGTTTCAGAGACACTAGGTAAAAGGTCAGACAGAAAGAAAGAAACATGCCAACAAGCCTTAAAAATGTAAGCCTAAGATTTTTCTTGGAAATGCCTGGGATCAGTTCATTGCTTTAGGCTGCATGCTGCTAAAATATATCACCCAGCAAGGAATTATGAAAGAGCCTCTTTCAATTTGAGCAAGTGATGCTGTTTGTTCAGCTCTGCTAGCTGGTCAATCACGTGGGAAAGTTTGGACCTACGGGGCAATCTGTTGCCATTACTGATCTTTCTCTCCCCTGACAAACCAGCTCTCTGATTGGCACTTATGCCTGTTTATTTAGCGAGAACTGCGATAGCCCAAATTATGCATATTAGTGTAAATAAACAGCACCGAGGTTAATTTCAGAAGGGCAGCGCCTGCTGTAAATCAGCTACTAGCTACAGCTAATCTAGCTTCTAGCTGACCAGCGAGTTTGCCCCACGTCGCATGCAGCTGCAAAGTCCACCTTCATGTCTTCTAGCATGAAAATAATCAATGCCGTAGCTGTTCAGTGTGATAAAGACAGAATGGCTGCACGTCAGCAAGTTTTAAGAGCAAATCCGCTCTATTCTACTAAGCTTAAAAACACGAAGTGTCTTGTTCTGAAAAGTTTCAGAAGTTCCCCTTTCCTAACAGCCCCTGACTCCTAACTAGAGCTGGTCCAGAATTTTCTAACAAAACAGGTTTTTGCTGAAAATGCTGATTCATCAAAACCAAAATGTTACCCAGACATGCCCTGGGGGGGGGGGGGGGGGAGTCCAGAGTCCATAGCTCTGGGGCAGCCCAACCATGTGAACATCCTGGGGCTGAGGTCCCCAGGGCTTCCAGATGTCCTGCCATGGAGCCAAGAGCCTGGATGCCCTAGAACCTGGGGCTTTCAGGGCTTCTAGGCTTCCCACTCCATGGAGGAGGATTTCCCAGGCTGTCCCAGGAAGCCAGGCAGCATGAAGAGTCCCCAGGAGTTGGGGCAACTGGCAGATCTATTTAAAAACAAAACAAATAAAACCAAACAAATTCAGTTTTTCCAAAATCAGGGGTTGGTTTTTTTGGTTTTTTTTTCAGAATTCCTTTTCTTTTTTTCCTTTTCCTTTTTTTTTTTCAGAACTTCCTTTCCTTGGGAAATTTCAAAATTTCTAGTTTTCATTCCAGTTTGCAACAAAATTGTATTCAAATGGTTGGAATTTTCTGAAGAACAAATTCTGGGTTACTACCAACTCTCCCCTAACACCTATTTCCCAAAGATTTTTTCCTCTGTCTACTAATTGGTTCCTTAGCTCCAAGCTATTCTTTTTGATTGACCGTAACGGGCAGGCCTCCCACTGATCATATTCCCATGATCAGGGGGTTCAAATTTGGTGGGTCTCTCTTCTGGGATCAGATCCACTGCTCTGTTTTAATTTAATTTAAAACCGGCCAATGGGAGCTGGAGAGGGAAGGTGGGCGGTGCCTGCGAGCGAGAGCCACTTGTGCGCCTCCGCCTAGGAACCAGACCTGCTGCTGGCCACTTCAGGCGCAGTACGGTCTGCAGTGCCAGGACAGGCACTAAGCCTGCCTCTGCACCCCACCTGCGCCGCTGACTGGGAGCTGCCGGAGGTAAGGCCACGCCCCAACTCTGCGCCTCAATCCTCTGCCCCAGCCCTGAGTCCCCCCAAACCTGGAGCCCCTCCTGCACCCCAAACCTCTCATCCCCAGCCCAGAGCCTGCACCCCCAGTCCAGAGTCATGATCCCCTCCTACATCCCAACCCCCTCCCCCAGCCCAGAACCCCCCCACACCCTGAACCCCTCATTCCCGGCCCCACCACGCAGCCCTCACCCCAACCCTCTGCCCCAGCCCTGGGCCCCTCCCACACCCCAAACCCCTCATCCCCAGCTCCGTTGAGTCGCGGGCATCAACAATTTTCTTCAACTGGGTCCCCAGAAAAAAAGTTTGAAAACCACTGCTTTATAGGATCTCGGATGGGGAGGTGTGTGGAGAGGAGGGAAAACTAGTTCACTGCTAGCCCCAAAACACAAGCAAACCAAGAACACTTGCATGTTATGAACCCTCTGAAAGAAGCACATTGTTAGAAAGGGCTTAGGAAAGGGATTTTTGTCTTGCTTTTTTTTCTTTTTCTTATATTAGTCTGCAAACTTCTGGTGCCAAATGATCATTAAAGGAATTAGCCTATGTATGTTCCATTTGTCAAATCCATATTACGGTGTTTAATAGGATTTATTTTCAGGGTCACAGAACAAAGCAAACTATTGCTTTCTGAAATGTTGATGGCCTTTCCAAAAGAAGAAAGTATTGGCTTCCTCCTCCTGCCCTAATACTGCCTGGTGTTTCTTAAAGGGATGGTGTCAGGAATTAGGCATTCAATCAAATACAGGACTAGATTCCAATCTTCGTTTTACTGGTGCAAATCTGGAGTAAGTCCATTAAAATCAATATCATTCAGAGTTACACCACTGTAAAAGAGACCAGAATGTGGCTGCCAGCTTTGTTTGGTTCCTGTGCACTTGAATGTGAACTCACTGTCCTCTGCTTTGCCTGCCCGCTCACTATCACGGAGCAAGCCAACAGAAAAGAGGGATAGCACTGTGACACAGCACACTGTCACAGGTTTGCTTAGCGTTGTTGATCTCGTATAGGCTCTTACTAATCAGTCCTAGCCATGAGAGGTTTGCTAATTGCACGTCTTAAGGTCTTTGCACATTGAACCTTGTTCTTGCTTTTGCTGTCTGTAAACAGACACAGGCTACATCTACACTACAGGGGGGGGTTGATTTAAGATACGCAAATTCAGCTACGCGAATATCAGATCCGACTTACCCTGTTGTGAGGACGGTGGCAAAATCGACTGCCGCGGCTCCCAGTCGACGGCGCTTACTCCCACCTCCGCTGGTGGAGTAAGCGCGTCGATTCGGGGATCGATTGTCGCGTCCTGACGATAAGTCGATCCCCAAGAGATCGATTTCTACCCGCCGATTCAGGCGGGTAGTGTAGACCAGGCCACAGATTTGTCAGGTTTATTAGTCTGAAAACACCGTGCCTGGTATTCCAGATGAATGTGTTACTCTGTTATATAGACTTTGAATTCGAAGAAGGGGTGTTGTCTGGTACTTAGAGCCAGGCAATAACTCCTGCGTTCCACTTTTGTCTATACCACTCACTGTGAGACTTTGAGCAGGTCCTATGTGTCTCCCAATCCCAAACACAGAAATTTGCACAAGGCTGGACTTTAGACTAGCTTTTGCTAGAGCAGGGGTGGCCAACCTGTGGCTCCGGAGCCACATGCGGCTCCTTGTATAGGCCCTGACTCCGGGGCTGGAGCTACAGGCGCCAACTTTCCAATGTGCCGGGGGGTGCTCACTGCTCAACCCCTGGCTCTGCCACAGGCCCTGCCCCCACTCCACCCCTTCCAGCACCCTCCCCTGAGCCTGCCGTGCCCTTGATCCTCCCCTCTCCCCCTTCCCAGAGCTCCTGCATGCCACGAAACAGCTGATCGGGAGGTGCGGGGAGGGAGGGAGAGGCACTGACTGGCAGGGCTGCCGGTGAGTGGGAGGGGCGGAGCTGATGGGGGGCTGCTGATGTATTACTGTGGCTCTTTGGCAATGTACACTGGTAAATTCTGTCTCCTTTTCAGGCTCAAGTTGGCCATCCCTGTGCTAGAGCTAGAGAATTAAAGGCCCAATCTTGTTCCTAACTGAAGTCAATAGGAGTTTTGCCATTGAGTTACGTGAAAATGGAATCAGGCCCTTGATAGTTACACAGAAGGACACTGTGAGATCATAGTGCCACTGACACATGTTTCAAAGGGAAAATGTGAACTCAAGGGGAAACAAAATTAAGAAACACAGAAAGGTCATTTTAATCAGTTCTTGATTTATCCAGTTGTGACAGCAGTACTTCATGGAACAGAAAACAGCCCAACTTGGCAAGAGCTTTCTTTTTTCTAAGGAGGTTTAATTTTAATCAGTGACCTGGAGTGCCCATAGTAGGGCATCCTGCATGATGTAAAAAGCTAGTGCTACTTGTCATAAAAATTTTCCATTTTGTAACAGCTCTGGTCTGTGTCCAAAGGGTTTTTTCAGCTCTGCTGACAGCATATTATTTGACAATGTATAGTTGTTTTTAAAGAATGCTTCTAAAGCAAAGCTCTCAAAAGTAGCAAACTGAAAAGGCAGAAAAGCTCGCCCTCTTCTGATCATGCTTCTCCGTTTCCCCTCCTTTTCTCTGAGAAAGTTTGTGACATTTTGCGACTATGGCCTGGTCTACACTACGACTTTAATTCGGATTTAGCAGCGTTAATTCGAATTAACCCTGCACCCGTCCACACAACGGAGCCATTTAGTTCGAAATAAAGGGCGCTTAAAATCGATTTCTGTACTCCACCCCGACGAGCGGAGTAGCGCCAAAATCGATTTTGTCAGTTCGAATTAGGGGTAGTGTGGCCGCAATTCGATGGTATTGGCCTCCGGGAGCTATCCCACAGTGCACCATTGTGACCGCTCTGGACAGCAATCTGACCTCGGATGCACTGGCCAGGTAGACAGGAAAAGCCCCGCGAACATTTGAATTTCATTTCCTGTTTGCCCAGCGTGGAGAGCACAGGTGACCACAGATAGCTCATCAGCACAGGTAACCATGCAGGCCGATAATCGAAAAAGAGCACCAGCATGGACCGTACGGGAGGTACTGGATCTGATTGCTATATGGGGAGAGGATTCAGTGCTAGCAGAACTTCGTTCAAAGAGACGAAATGCGAAAACTTTTGAAAAAATCTCCAAGGGCATGATGGGGAGAGGCCACAATAGGGACTCGGATCAGTGCCACGTGAAAGTCAAGGAGCTCAGACAAGTCTATCAAAAAACAAAGGAGGCAAACGGTCGCTCCGGGTCAGAGCCGCGGACATGCCGCTTCTACGCCGAGCTGCATGCAATTCTAGGGGGGGCCGCCACGACTACCCCACCTGTGACCATGGATTCCAAGGCGGGGATAATCTCATCAGCTACACCTGAGGATTCTGCGGAGGGGGAAGAGGAGGAGGAGGACGAGCTTGCGGAGAGCACCCAGCACTCCGTTCTCCCCAACAGCCAGGATCTTTTTCTCAGCCTGACTGAAGTACCCTCCCAACCCTCCCAAGCCAGTATCCAAGACCACGACCTCATGGAAGGGACCTCAGGTGAGTTTACCTTTTAAAATATAAAACTTGTTTTAAAAGCAAGGTTTTTTAATGATTATTTTGCCCTGAGGACTTGGGATGCATTCGCAGCCAGTACAGCTACTGGAAAAGTCTGTTAACGTGTCTGGGGATGGAGCGGAAATCCTCCAGGGACATCTCCAGGAAGCTCTCCTGGAGGTACTCCAAAAGCCTTGCCACAAGGTTTCTGGGCAGTGCAGCCTTATTCCGTCCTCCATGGTAGGACACTTGACCGCGCCATGCTTGCAGCAAGTAATCTGGTATCATTGCAAGACAAAGCCTGGCAGCGTATGGTCCCGGTGTTTGCTGGCATTCAAGCAACATCCGTTCTTTATCTTGCTGTGTAATCCTCAGGAGAGTGATATCGCTCATGGTAACCTGGTTGAAATACGGGAATTTAATTAAGGGGACAGAGGTGGCTGTTCCTACTGGGCTGTTTGCCTGTGGCTGAAAAGAAATCCTTCCCTGCAGTTAGGCGAGCGCGGGGGGGGGATTGGCCCAGAGCTTTTCGCGTTTGGCTAGCAGGGATCTTCCCTGATACCAGCCACGCGGTGGGGGGAGGGATAAAGCGATCACCCCAGAGAATTCATGGCGGGGTGGGGGGTGTTAGTTTGGTTCCTGCCACGCGGTGGGGGGAGGGATAAAGCGATCATCCCAGAGAATTCATGGCGGGGTGGGGGGTGTTAGTTTGGTTCCTGCAGGGATCTTCCCTGATACCAGCCACGCGGTGGGGGGAGGGATAAAGTGATCATCCAGAGAATTGGATGGGGGGGGGGGTTAGTTTGTTTTCTGCTGCTGAAGGTTAACAGGAAAACCGCAGCACTCAAAGGGCTTTGCTTGGTATGTGGAAAAGGAGGGCGCAGAAGCCGAAAGACAATGGCTTACCATGGCTGCATGCAAGCCGAATTCTGTTGCCCGGACCTGCGTCTGTGATCTCTAGCAGCAAAGCCACAGGCACTCAATAGTAAGAGGCAAAATGCGACCTTGCACAGAAATCACATGTGCTATGTAATGTGAATAGTGTTGGTCACCGTGAAAGAGTATAAGCATTGTTCTGCAAAATGTATCTTTTTAAAAAATTCTCTCCTTTTTTCCCTCCCTCCAGCAGCTGCAAATTCTTCAAGCCTCCCTCCTCCATCCCGAAGGCTATCACAGATAAGGCGTCGGAAGAAGAAGACGCGAGACGACATGTTTGCAGAAATCATGGAATCCACCCGCAGTGACAGAGCTCATCTGAATGAGTGGAAGGACACGGTTTCAAAGTATAGGAAAGAAGCCAGTGAACGTGAGGACAGGAGGGACCAACGTGAGGACAGGAGGGACCAACGTGAGGACAGGAGAGACGCTCGAGATGAGAGGTGGCGGCAGGAAGATCAGAGGAGTCGGGATGCAACGCTGGGGCTGCTGCATGAGCAAACAGACATGCTCCGGCGTCTGGTGGAGCTTCAGGAATGGCAGCAGGATAACAGAGTGCCGCTACAGCCCCTGTATAACCCCCTTCCCCCCTCACCATGTTCCACAGCCTCCTCACCCAGACGTGTAAGAACGTGGGGGGGGAGGCTCCGTACACCTTCCCATTCCACCCCAGTGGACAGCCCAAGCAAAAGGCTGTCATTTTTTTAACCATTTTTTAATGGCCTTTTCCTTCCCTCCTCCCAAACCCCACCCGGGTTCCCTCCCTCTTTTTATAATCTATGAATAAAGAATAAATGATTTTTAAACGATAGTGACTTTATTTGGTTTGAAAGCAAGCTGGGGGAAGGGGGAGGGTGGGTTCCTTACAGAGAATGAGTCAATAAAGGGGGCGGGTTTTCATGAAGGAGAAACAAACAGAAATTTCACACTGTAGCTTGGCCAGTCATGAAACTGGTTTTCAAAGCTTCTCTGATGCACACTGCTTCCTGGTGTGCTCTTCTAATCGCCCTGGTGTCTGGCTGCGCGTAATCAGCAGCCAGGCGATTTGCCTCAGCCTCCCACCCTGCCATAAAGGTCTCCCCCTTACTTTCACAGAGATTGTGGAGCACACAGCAAGCAGAAATAACAATGGGGAGATTTCTTTGGCTGAGGTCAGAGCGAGTCAGTAGCGATCGCCAGCGACCTTTTAAACGGCCAAATGCACATTCTACCACCATTCTGCACTTGCTCAGCCTGTAGTTAAACAGCTCCTGACTCCTGTCCAGGCTGCCTGTGTATGGCTTCATGAGCCATGGCATTAAGGGGTAGGCTGGGTCCCCAAGAATAACTATTGGCATTTCAACATCCCCAACGGTTATTTTCTGGTCCGGGAAGTAAGTCCCTTGCTGCAGCCCTTTAAACAGAATAGTGTTCCTGAAGACGTGAGCATCATGAACCCTTCCCGGCCAGCCCGCGTTGATGTTGGTGAAACGTCCCTTGTGATCCACAAGTGCTTGCAGCACCATTGAAAAGTACCCCTTGCGGTTTATGTACTGGCTACCCTGGTGCTCCGGTGCCAAGATAGGGATATGGGTTCCATCTATCGCCCCACCACAGTTAGGGAATCCCATTGCAGCAAAGCCATCCACTATGACCTGCACATTTCCCAGAGTCACTACCTTTCGTAGCAGCACCTCAATGATTGCTTTGGCTACTTGCATCACAGCAGCCCCCACAGTAGATTTGCCCACTCCAAATTGATTCCTGACTGACCGGTAGCTGTCTGGCGTTGCAAGCTTCCACAGGGCTATCGCCACTCGCTTCTCAACTGTGAGGGCTGCTCTCATCCTGCTATTCTGGCGCTTCAGGGTAGGGGAAAGCAAGTCACAAAGTTCCATGAAAGTGCCCTTACGCATGCGAAAGTTCCGCAGCCACTGGGAATCATCCCACACCTGCAACACTATGCGGTCCCACCAGTCTGTGCTTGTTTCCCTTGCCCAGAATCGGCGTTCCATGGATAGAACCTGCCCCATTAACAACATGATCTCCAAAGCACCGGGGCCCGCGGTTTGAGAGAATTCTGTGTCCGTGTCCATGTCCATGTCCATGTCCTCATCACGCTGGTCACTGCGCTCCCGCTGCCGCCGCCTCCTCGCCTCGTTTTTCTGGTCCTGGCTCAGCATAAACTCCACGAGAACGCGCGAGGTGTTTACAATGTTCATGACTGCTGTCTGGAGCTGAGCGGGCTCCATGCTTGCCGTGGTATGGAGTCTGCAGTGTTCACCCAGGAAAAAAGGCACGAAACGGTTGTCTGCCGTCCGTTGCTTTCATGCAGGGAGGGAGGGAGGGAGGGAGGGGTGAGGCTGTACCCAGAACCACCTGCGACAATGTTTTTTGTCCCATCAGGCACTGGGATCTCAACCCAGAATTCCAATGGGCAGGGGAGACTGCGGGAACTATGGGATAGCTATGGGATAGCTACCCACAGTGCAACGCTCCAGAAATCAACGCTAGCCCCGGTACATGGACGCACACCGCCGAATTAATGTGCTTAGTGTGGCCGCATACAATCGAATTTATACAATCTGTTTCCCAAATTCGAATTTTCTAAATTCGGATTAATCCCGTAGTGTAGACATACCCTATGTGTGCAAAGGCAGACCACCATGCCTGTCTTGGGGCCCATTGAAAACAAAAGGGCTATATACAGGTGCAGGTTCCACCCACATCTATGTCACTACGGGATCAGGACTTAGCTGCGCATGTTGAACATACTTCCTGAGCCTGTTTAAAGTGCAGTTGTACTATGAAAAATGGCACCTTGTTACTCAAGTGGCTTGTATTCAGAGGCACATCTGCTCTAGTGACAAACAAGTTTTAACTGCTTTTTATTTCTAAAAGCCTACACAACTGCGAAGGAGCTGGATTCTGTTAATGTTTTCACTGAACATAACATAAGAATGGCCGTACTGGGTCAGACCAAAGGTCCATCCAGCCCAGTATCCTGTCTACCAACAGTGACCAATGCCAGGTGCCCCAGAGGGAGTGGACCTAACAGGCAATGATCAAGTGATCTCTCTCCTGCCATCCATCTCCATCCTCTGACAAACAGAGGCTAGGGACACCATTCCTTACCCATCCTGGCTAATAGCCATTAATGTACTTAACCTCCATGAATTTATCCAGCTCTCTTTACAACCCTGTTATAGTCCTAGCCTTCACAACCTCCTCAGGCAAGGAGTTCCACAAGTTGACTGCAGTTAACTTAAGTTATCTACACTCCTATTAAGTCCTCTAGAGTCAGACTAACTTGAGTGAGAGCAGTCACGCTGCAAAATAATGCTGCAGAGTTATATTAGCAGCTGATCAGCTGCGCTAATTTGAGTTGCCTATGCCCCCTGACAGTGAGTTGAAAGCATTACCCCACTTAAGGGTTTTTGTGTGTGGACAGGACTCCAGTTATAACTAGTGTTTTGCCCCTAACTCATGTTAACTCAGATGTAAAGACAAGCCCTAAGTGTCGACCACAGAATTGTGTACTGTGTTCCAATCATTTACACCTGTGTAAACTTGCTGAAAGCAATTTGGATGAACTGGTATAACTGAGGGGGGATAATTTAGCCTGCAGAATGTTTATTGCTGATGATGATGGTCCAGAAAGAAACAGCTCAGCTTGACCGTTTGAACCCAGTTTGATTTCTGCAAGGGGATTAAAAAAAAAAAGTCTCTCGTAAAATAAGAAAATGTGATGTGCATTCACTGACAATAACATGAAATTCCAGAATACCACTTTTCATCATCTTTCGGTGTAGAATGGTATTTTAAAAGATGCTGTCAGGATAAGAATATATTTAAAATTTTCTATAACACCCTAGATTTTTAAAGCGGAAAGAATTTTACAATCTAATAGCCTCGCCTCACTTCTTTATTGTTTTACTTTTTGCACGACATTCATTCTGGAGAAAACAGACTAGTCACTTCATTTTTATTATCAATCTGCCTGCCTCACTTTCTGCACTTGCACAAAGTCGTTTGTGTTGCAAATGCTGCAGGGGAAGCTTAAACCCATACTAAACATAATCCATATTTTCATTGACCTTGAAAAAGAAATTATGAAAACACTTCTGTTTAAATATCTAAAACCATTTGCTGGCTTTTGGGAGTTTTTGTTTGGTTGGTTGGTTGATTTTACTCCAAATCTAAATGTTGGGCTTAATTTTAACAGAGTAAAAAAGCAAATAATAAAATAATACTTGACTATTCTTCCAGTATTCCCTACCATACTCAAACCGTAGACACATATGTGAGGTATCCACTAGAGTAGTTCCATTGACATCCAGGGCATGTACTGTCAAGCACAACTGAATTTAGCCCTTTGACTCAAATGCATGAGTAATGTCAGCAGATGTTTTCATCTTTTTTTTTAAAACTTTTTTAAACACACACCTCTGTATCTAGATCAATATACAGAGCGAATTATATATAAATATAATAAATTACATAAAAACTCCTCCTCCCTTGAATAAACTGTCATTTATTCTCCCTTCGTTTTTACCAATGCCCCTTACTTCCGCACCAGGAGGTGGCTACTTTTGTTACCAGCCCAGAGACTGAGTCCTCCTTGTTCAAACCAGACACTAGGCCCTCTGTGTGATTTCTTTTTCCCCTCCAGAATTGTCGGATGGAAACGAAAATTGCAATACCAGGTGGCCTCCAACCGCTCACTTTCTAAAAATATCGCTGTAATAACACGGAGGTGCTAAATGCTGCCAAGTGGCAAAAGAAGCTCTCTGAACTGCGACTCGTTTCATACGCTCTTAGGTTAGGGCAGCCATCTCATTTTTAAAATCTAGAGTGTCCTTTCCCGCAGTTAGAAAGTTTAGATTTTCATCTCTCCCAAATAACCTCTCCTGAGGGTATTGTGCCGTATGATGGCAGTCAAATGGCCTGCTTCATGTGAGGTAATCTGGCATTTAAGGATTAGGATTGTGATGAAGGTTTCTTTTTAAATTCTACATTCTTTCTGAGGGCCCTTGTGGTTTAATGGACCAAGATGGGGCTGAGATTCAGGACCGCTGGGTTCTGGCCCTCACAGTCCAGGCTTTATGATCTTGAGCAAGTCACATAGCCAACATTTTCAAATGTGGGTGCCTCAAATTAGATATTAAATCCACATTTAAGCACTTAAATACGGGTGATCTTATGTGAGCACCAAGTTCCCATTGGCATAAGTCCACTTTTATGTGAAGGGAACATTGTCAAAAGCGCAAGAGGGTATGTCTACACAGCCGACGGGAACAAGCTTCCCAGTCCAGATTGACAGACCCGGGCCTAGCAAGGCTAGCGCTAGTCTCTAAAAATAGCTGTATAGCCCCTGCTTTGAAGTTATAGCTGGAGCTGGAGCTTGGGCTTTGAAGCCCAACTCCTCCCTAGACGGCATCGACCCTGGCTGGGCGGCTTACTCCAATATGCTGTGTAGACCTGCCCAAGATGACTCAGGAGGCTAAATAAACCCCAGTGATTTTTAGGCTCAGATCATTTCAGTGCTTTTGAAAAATCTAACCTAAGTACTTAAGTACAGATTTTTTTTCAGACCAGCCCACTTTAAAAGTAATTCAAATCGACAGTGTTTGACATTTATTAAGGGAACAATCTGAAACGTGTCCCCTAACAGTTCAAAATTCACTGCTCCAGATCAGTCATTTCCATTTTCTTTTTGACCACTAGATGGCTTCCCAGTATAACAGATAAAGAAAGATGAACTCCATATGAAAATTCGTTTGTGGACTTAATTTGGTAAAGCCTTTACTTTTACCTTTTTCATCACTGGTTTACACAAAATATGCAATCATAACAATGTCATTTTAAAAAGCAGCTTTTTCCAAGGTTGTTGAATCAAAGACACCATTGATAAAAATAGCAGGGCGGAGAACGGCATCCTTTGTTTTTAGCTCCACATGAATGAGATGGCAAGTATCAGAGGAGTAGCCGTGTTAGTCTGTATCCACAAAAACAACGAGGAGTCCGGTGGCACCTTAAACATTAACAGATTTATCTGGGCATAAAAAAACCCACTAAGAGTTTTTTTACCCACGAAAGCTTATGCCCAAATAAATCTGTTAGTCTTTAAGGTGCCGCCGGACTCCTCGTTGTTTATGAATGAGATGAGCATTCCTAACTGTAACCACAATTATTAGCTGTGTATACTTAGCGAATGTGCAAACAGACCCCCCTCAAGAGCGCTTACACCATGGAACTGAATATAAAACAACCAAACACTTGCTTGACCAATGCAAAACAACCAAGTCAAGAGACCTGATTACAACACATTTGCCCCTTCACCCAGTTACAACATGGCTTTATCGTATTGATGTGACCTAAATGTGTTGTAACCTTGCCCTGTATCTGGGCTAAAGCCTGGGACAAGTGAAGGGAAAATGAACGGGCAGAGTTTCAAAGGAGCTCCACTCCCCTTTAGGCAAATGAAGTGACCAAAAGTGACTCCCTTTGAGGGAAGCAGTCTCCCTGGCTCTGTTTTAGCCCACAAAAGCTTATACCCAAATAAATTTGTTAGTCTCTTAGGTGCCACAAGTACTCCTCGTTCTTTTTGCTGATACAGACTAACACAGCTGCTACTCTGAAACCAGTTCTCATTGACTCCTGTGTCGTGAACTTGGTCCACTAGGAACTGGATTAAATCTTCCAAATTAATTCCATACAGCAACCATCAAATGGTAACAGATTTCAGTCCTTAACCAGCCTGTGCTGCCTGGATCCAGACCAGGAACCAAGGGGTGAAAGCGTCTATCCCATTACCAGCTTCCTAGCCTTGCCAGGGGATCCTCTGCCTTTCTACCCCACATTAAGCTGAAACTCTTAGGAACAGATGAGTCCCTTGAATTGACCCTTAACCCCAATTTCTCTTGCTTTTGTTGGGCTCAAGTAAGATCACTGCAGTTATCTGAAATTTATTAACGTGGAGGAGGAGGTTAGCTGGCTCTCTGTTACAATGCTCTTCAATTACAACCACAAGCCCAACGTGGCATGCAGCAAGTCTTGGCTTGCAGGCTTGCAACCCCGAGAGTGTCTGTTTCAGTGTGTGTGTGAGTTTATGTGCAGTGGCTCAGAGATAGCTCTGGGGGGAGGGGAGAGCAAAGCCAGCCACTCAGAAACAGTAGTAAAATCTCCCCAACACTTTAACTGTCAATCAGGCTCAATGGGGTATAAAACCTCCCCGGCGCTGCAGCTGTGATAGGCAGAGAGAGCAATGGGGAGAAATGAATAAGAACCAGAGCTGAAACCGTGCGCAGCCTAACCCTGTCTGTGATCACAGATACTCCAAGTGAAAGAAACAGGAGAAGGGGGGGGGAGAGAATTAATCAGCTCTGCCTTTTGCACCAGGCTCAGAAGAGAAGTGCCTGTAGATACTTATATATATATATATATTTAAGAAACCGACAACCACCTTACACTGAATAGACCCTTTCTTAAAAAGAAAGTCCTGGCAAGCCTTAAGCAATTTCCTGAGTCTAAGAATAGAAATGGGCTGTCTGGAAGGCACTGCAGGCTGAAATTTGGAGACCTAGGTTGCTTCGTTTTTTTTATTATTTTTTTTTTAAATAAAACCCTGCCATTTGGAAACTGGATTTTAATTTTGCACTTTTAAACTGTAGGGGTTGGTGGGGTTTATTTTTTCTTCCACCCCCCCCATCTCCCCCCCTCTCTCTTTTTAACTTAAACAAACTCTCTGTCCTCCTCCAGTAGAAAAACATTTTACCTGCATGTGACAATCCCAAAGGGAGCTGAGCAGCGAGAGAGGGGAAGCAACTATCTTCTGCACCATTTTACTCCTACCCCCCACGGTGTTTTTTTCTGGTGGGAGGGGGGGAGAAGGATCTTTCCCGGCCAAGGTTTTCTCTCCCCAGGTTTTGGAAGGGGCTTGAAGACTGTTCCCCCTATTGGTGGGGGAAGGAAGAGGGCGTGTTGCCCTTCACACGCTCTTGCTTTGGTTTTGTGAAGGGCTGAAACAGTTTGGGGGGTTTGGGGTCTTCCTGCCCCGCCTGGATCAAGAGGATGGTTTGGAAATGGCTGGGCGCTTTGCTGCTTTTCCCCGTGCAGATGGTCTATTTGGTGCTCAAAGCTGCCGTGTGCATTCTGCTGCCGGCCAGGCTCCGGGACTTGTCCGGGGAGAACGTGCTGATCACCGGCGGGGGCAGAGGCATCGGTCGCCACCTGGCCAGGGAGTTTGCTAAGCGAGGAGCCAGAAAGGTGAGGACTGAGCTGGGGGGGAGATGAGTGGGGGGGGGGACAGCCCCCCGCCCTCGGCCGCCACCTGCTGCTGCTACCAGGTCTCCCTGCGGGGTGACTGGGAGAAACAGACCCCCAAACCCACCCACCCTGCCCCGGGTTGGCGTGGGGCTGATCAGCAGGGAGAAGGGGGGAAGAGGGCGGCTGCTTTGCAACCCCCCCGTCATCCCAGCCCTGCTACCTTGGCGTCTGTGTCCTCAGAGCCTGGCCCCCCTCGTGCATCTGCCCCTGCTGCAGAGGGGTCTGTCTGGACCCGGGTCCGGGTTTTGCGCCGGGGAGGAACTGGAGTTGCGTTTTCTGTTTACACGGTTGTGTCTCCGCTGGGGCGCGGAGCGCACTCGGAAGGGTTGGGCGTGGGGCTCGGTTCAGGGCTGGGCACGGGGGCACCCGGCGCTGCCTGAGAGGCAGGGAATTAATGCGGCTGATCCTCTCCTCTTACAGCCGTTTAGACAGGATCCTGGTCCGATTCCTAAGCGCCTGGAAAGGGGGCTGAGCTCGGCTTTTGGGGAGAGGGGGAGGGGCAGCCCTAAGCGGCCAGGTTCAGTTCACCCTGGTGGCTTTCCACTGAAAGTCAGTCTTTAAACACCCCCCCCCCCCTGTGCTGTTTGCTCCCCAGAATCATTGGATGTGGGGGGAGGAAGAGGGTAAGAATCTAAGTTGCCATGTAGGGGCTCTGGAACAGTTTGTGTAGTGGGGGTGCTGAGAGCCACTGAACCAAACTGTAAACCCTGTATATGATGGAATCCACTTCAAGCCAGGGGGTGCGGCAGCACCCCAGTTCCAGCACCTATGCTGGGATGTGAGGCTGAATGCGTTTCTCCCCTTGAAAAGAGCTGGGGACGAGTCACTGAGTTACCCAGAGCAATCGCATAGGAACTTCAGTTTTTCACTGGCCCTGGTGAGTCCAAAGGTGGGACTCCGGAAAGCAATCACCACAACATGGCTTAGATAGATTTACACTTTAGCTGCTATGAAGGGGCTGGCGGGAATCCCCCACAGTCAGCTCCTAGGAGACAATCACATAGTGCATGGAGATGGAGTAAATATCTATTCAAAGTAAATCCTGTATGCAACTTGCAGGGTGTATGTGTGCGTTTGCCAAGATTCACCTGTCTACAGATTAGACTTGTGTGTGGCATTGAGATTTACCTGCATCTAGCTGTGAGGGGTGTGTGGCTTGAGGTATGCCTTGTGTACAGCTTTGGGTTTTGTATGTGTTTGAGTTTAAACCCTGCATTGAGATTTACAATTCCTTGGAGGCTGAACATACAAGTCATTGAACTTTGGACCTAGACAATCTGCTGACAGTGTACTTTCATCATCTATTAAAATACCATGATTCCTGACTTATTTATTTGGTCAGACTGGTGGCTAAGCCTGGCTGCGCTATGAAAGTATCACCATTTCTGTAACTAGTTTTATTAGCTATTTAGCTGCAACCCTGTTGGAGACAGAACAATGGTAATAAGCCCCAGTACATTAATTGACATGGGTAGAGGGAAAGGGAGCTGTTTTCACTGAGGGTGTAGAGCTGAAAACAAAACAATTGTCATTTGTTTCACAATACAGTTCATTTGTATATTAAGTCATATAGAGAATCATAAAATGTCTCAGAGAGGGGTAAACCTGACTAGAAGGTGATAAAGTATTTGAGAGTTTAGTACTTTCTATGAAAATATGCCCATGTTATCATTTATGTGGTGGTACATGGCCAGAGAGAATATGTTCTGGCTTTGCTCTCCATGTCTTCTTTTCTGGCTATCATCTGGCTCAGGAACTGTCTTCACTGAGAACCTTGGGCAAATGTCACCATTTCATAGAATATCAGGGTTGGCAGGGACCTCAGGAGGTCATCTAGTCCAACCCCCTGCTCAAAGCAGGGCCAATCCCCAGACAGATTTTTGCCCCAGGTCCCTAAATGGCCCCCTTAAGGATTGAACTCACAACCCTGGGTTTAGCAGGCCAATGCTCAAACCACTGAGCTATCTCTCCCCTGCTCCATTATCCCATTAACTCTGATGGAGTTTCACTGAGCACAGTTTGGCCCCTTTGTGTAACAGATGGTGGTCTGTATATAAAGCAGGAATTCTCAGAGTGGAACTTGACTCATAAACCCAACTGTATTCCTCCCTCAGTATTTGTTTAGGGAACGTTTTCATAACTTCCACTGTCTGGCCCTGAGATTTAACTGGTCTCCCTTTTACTTCAAAAGCTGACTTCCTCCATGTGATGCAGTGTCTTCGTAAAGGATGCAACCCATCTCTTAATTTATCAGTCTCCTTGATTTTGCGTTTTGGTTGTAAACAACTGGAAAGAATTGCAAAAAAGTTTTTAAACAAAATAATTAAAATTGCATATTCTAGTATGTTGCCAAGAGACACACAGGAGTTAAATATTCTATTGTCCTGCGGTTCCTCTCACATTAGAGTTAATTACTTCAGATAATTGTGCGTACTCTGGGATTATCTGTTATAGTTGATTTTCCACTGTTGATCCTGCTTGTCTGATAGCAAGTTTTACAAACTCAGGCTGTCATCCCTGGTATGAAATTCTGAGGTCACAAACATTGCTGGGTGATGGGGAGAGGAAACTGACATTAAAAATCAGGTTCTAATTGTGGATGCACAGTACGCCTTGAAAGATCGATCACTGCGCCTGCGCACGCAGGCATAGTGGTGGAGTTTTGGAGGTAGGCGGCGATATACAACCATGTATTTGAGATTAGAATCTTCCTACAGAGGGGTTAGTTGTTATTGCTAGTGTATGAAGTCATACCTGATAATTAAATAGGGGATGGCTTTCACCTGAGATCCTATCCCTCTTATCATGGCCTGGTTTTTTTGTTTTTATTTTTAAAGCATATGCAAGATATAGCTAAACAGATTCTATGCGAGACAGCAAGAGAATATCGCAAGTGCTGTATCTCACTGAGAATCAGTTTTAAAATATTTCAGATTCTGAAGATTCTTTAACTCTAAAATATGATGTATTTTCAGTTAAGATTGCAAAGATGTCAGCAAATAAGGAGGATGTGTGTGTGCCTGGGTCTCAGTGAATGTTGTGCTTGCAAAAAGAGCTGGATTGACAGCCCCGGAGACTGAAGTCCTCTATTGACAGGACAGAAGCATCATGGTCAGTGGCAGTGTGCAAGTTCCTTTCCCCACACTGTCCTGCCAATGTACGTCAAATCTGATCTGGATGTACCACCTCAAGGAGAGAAAATTTCCTCTTCTAGGGGTACTTTGTTTTCTATCTTCATTCATTCATTGGCCTTTTTGTTGAAATTGCCAACAGTGGGACAAGTTAAGGGCCAGTTGCAGCGTTGGTTTTAGTTACGTGAATACTTGTTAACTAGGGTTTTGAACTGAGACCACCAGCAACCATCAGACAGTAAGAGATTACTAGACCCAGGATGAATTTGTGCCAGCGATATATCATAGAGATGAAACGCTCTATATCCCATTACTTGTATCCTGAGTCCTTTCGACTTCTCTGGAGAAAAGGTTTTCAAGACCTACATTTCAATAAATAGCTGGACAGGTGTAAAGGGATTTAGGATTGAAAGATGTTTAGGAGCACTTCTGGCAGAAGTGTACAAAGCTAGTGTATATAAAGAGAGTTATTTACAGAAGAAACTGGATGTGTTCATGTCTTATCTCAGGTGAACAGCAACCCATTGCATTTGAACATACTCTTGTGAATTTCCTCCGGAAGGATTCAAATGCTCTGATTCAAAATAAACACTATTCCCCCAGTGATGTGTACAGTTTCAAAACTGCTGATTGCGAATGTCAGTTCAATCATATTTGGGGTTTATATTACTACCGTTCAAGTCCTGAAAAAGGAGAGGAGGACTGTTTTTTTCTTTACTTTTGGCTGATTATTGGTTGATTGAGTGATTAGAAAATCCCAAAGGCTTGTTTTGATGTTGCCTGTAACTGTTACAACTTTTTACTCCAGGTTTATGTTAATTTGAGCATTAGCTCACAATGGGGCTTGCGGTCTTGTGCCATAATCTCACACATAGGTTGTGTAGTCGGACGCACAGCTTGTCATCATGGGCCTTTAGCCAAGAGGAACAGCATAGATCTGCATTATTTAAAAACAAAAAAAACCTTTATAATTGATTTCAGTGTTGGGTGTATGATGTTGTGGCCGTACTATGAAAATACAGTTGCGATTGACCCACGCTCCTTTTCCTAACTCTGTTTTGTAAGAGACGTTTTATTGACTTAACATTGTAAATTCTGGACCCTAGTCATCGAGAGTCCTGGCCAAGAAAGCAGATGGTGTGAAATCAGTCAATGTATAAGGGCCTGAATGACTTGAGCCCTGGTCTACACTGGGGGGTGGGGGGAGGGTGTCGACCTAAGATACGCAACTTCAGCTACGCAAATAGCGTAGCTGAAGTCGGCGTATCTTAGGTCGATTTACCTGGCCGTGAGGACAGCGGCGAGTCGACCGCTGCCACTCCCCCGTCGACTCCGCTTCCGCCTCTCGCGAGCTGGCGTTCCGGAGTCGACAGGGAGCGAGTTCAGGGATCGATTTAGCTGCATCTAGACGAGACGCGATAAATCGACCCCTGATAGATGGATCTCTACCCGCCGATCCGGCGGGTGGTGAAGACCTGCCCTGAGTATGATTCATTCATTGATGGTTACATTCAGAGGGTACTGCTTGGATCCTCTAGTCTAACTTGCCGCATCCTGCAGGGTTTTTTATTATACTAGTGTGGTCAAAAATCTGTCAAACCCTTTTTTTTTTTTAAAATAATCCCCAATGATGGAGTCTTGGTTACCACATCAAGCCATCTGTTCCATTGTCGAATGATCCTTTTCAGGCAGTTTCCTTGATGTCTCACCTCTCCGCTTCTCATTTTTGTTTTCTTTGTTGATAGTTTGTTTATTTAGACTGAGTCAGGACTAAACAAAAGAGTTGTTCTGATTGGACACATCCTGTAATGTTTGTCATTGCCAGAATGTAATAAAGCCAACAAAAAAGCCTGTATAATTACTGCATAGAGAGAACCCCTTTGCTCCAACCTGTCTATTGAATTTTGGGTTCCAAACATATCAATCTGAATTTTGCAGTGCATTTTGGGCTATCCGTTACTGGAAGCTGGACAAAATTGATTTTCATTGGGTACTGCATTGACGTGCATGAAATTTGGGCTCAGAAATTATCCATGGGAATTCCCCCAAAGCATTCATAGAGGTGACCTTAATTATCGCAATGTTCTCTTGTTGCCTTTTTTTGGTCGTCCCATCTGTTTTTTCTGAGTGAATCCGTTTTTAGTAGTATTCGTAGTTTCTTTGGAAACCTTTGTAAGTTTGTTCTTATCTGTACTAGGTGTGCCCAGTTGGCAACAGTAGCTGATGTAGAATGGACCGGTGGTGGCTTTTAAGCTGTCAATGTTGTTCTTGGCGCTAGAGACATCCCCAAACTATCAGATAGTAACTCAGGGTGGCGTCGAGCTTGTGTTAATGCAAGCCTGATGCCACAAGGTGCTGCACACCTCCCCAAAGATGTTGAACTCCCTCGACCCCATTAACTTAAGAATGGCCATACTGGGTCAGACCAAAGGTCCATCTAGCCCAGTATCCTGTCTTCCGACACTGGCCAATGCCAGGTGCCCCCGAGGGAATAAACAGAACAGGTAATCATCAAATGATCCATCCCCTGTTGCCCATTCCCAGCTTCTGGCAAACAGAGGCTAGGGACACCATCCCTGCCAACCTGGCTAATAGCCATTGATGGACCTATCCTCCATAAACTTAACTAGTTCTTTTTTGAACCTTCAAAGAGTGTTATGAGCACTCTCCACTTTTATAAGATAAGGCCTCATGTGTGCATTGGAATGTCTCTTCCTTGGCCTGTTACACCTTCTGGATGGCCACTTCCCTGCACTAGCAGAGACAAGATGATTAAAGGGAATTACTTGCTTGTGGTATGAAAATAAGGCAGGCAGACTGGACAGAAAGGAGCCAGTGCTAGATGGCAAGAATCTCCTATTGCCAATAAAAACGACAGAGAGAATTCCCCTGTCAGGCTGAATATGTGTTGTTTTATGGCCATGACCTCACTCTGTCAGCACTTGAATCTAGACAGTTATGTCACTAAGTCTGCAAAATACTATTAACCAGGATGACGACATGGTGGGCAGCTGTAAAATGCCACCCTGATAATAACACAGTAATTATTTTGGGATGGTGAACAAAATTCCCTGCAAGTATTACTTGAGAAGTTTTGCTTTGAAAACTGAACATGGCTTTTGGGTTGGCTCATATTTCCTCCACCTAAAGGCTTGTTGGGGGTTTTTCCTCCCTCCAGCCTAAAACCAAAGAACAAAATCCCATGTGGCTTTATTCAAGCAAAATTTCCAGGGTCAAATCCTAAAGTCCTTCCTAATGTAGACAAACTCCCATTGGGTCAAATCCTGTTTGGTGATGAGTACACGCAACTCCCATCTAAATCAATGCTCCAAATCTTGAGCTCCTTAATCTCTTTCAGCTAAGATCTTACTCAGTCCTTATTCAAACAAGGTTCCACGGAAGTCAGTGAGAATAAGGACGGAGGAAGGACTCGGGTATCGCCCCAAGTTGCAGACGTTGAGTACTTCTCGTGATCCTTCCACAGTAATTGTGGATTGAATTTATGGGCCCGTGAATGTTTGACTTTGGCCTTTGTTAATCATGTTTAGATGTTGTTTTCCCTTTTGTTTAAGTGTGTAGATAGTTGCATACATTTTTTAGGTGGTTTTGCCCAGTTCTATATATTAAAAGATCAGCTGCATTATGGCAACAGATGGACTTACAAATGATACTGAGGCCTTGAAGTGCTGACATTCTACGGAGTCTGAAAATCAAAGAAAGACTTATCCACTGCTCTGATGTGCCCTTTTTAGAGAGAGACTCAATAATCCATTTCGGAAAGCACTGCTGAAGACTCTGAATGCCCTACTATTTTGTGTTTGAAAACTCTCTTCTGCGGAAAGCACCTGCCATCGGATACTTAACTTATAGGAATTTAAATCTGCCACATAAGTCCAAACAAGACACACCTCTAGGGCAGAAACATTCTTCAGAGGAAGACATTTCTAGTACCCACAAGATGACAAAGGAGTGAAATTTGTGATATGGTAGATTTTGACTTTCATCCCGAATGGGTCTGATCCTGTATTGGCAGGGCTGACCTAGCATACCCAAAGTAAACTCATTTTATTGCCTTTTGTTTCAAATTAGATTTTAAGATCTTCAGGGCAGGGTTCATGCCTACCTATGTGTTTGTAAAGCCAGTGCAATTTGATCCCGGTCATCATTGGGGCCATTGAATACAATCACAATACAAATAACAAACCAGACTCTGACATGTAGTTTGATTATAAATGTACATGGCTTATAGTCTACGCTGACTTCAAAACAATGAAAGTGCCAGACTTAACCTCCTCAAGAGCAGGTGAATTCCAGTATAAGGATAAGAGAGAGTTTTCTATCCAAGGACCTTCAGAACAGAGGAGTTGATCTTACTTGCACCATAATTCACCATTGTATTTGTTTGTTTTAGGTCATGTGATCTGACACAATGAAATCATAAATCCTTTAAGAACACGGTTTACAAAAGAAACTGATACACTCCCAATCTACTTTTTCCAGGGTCAGCTGTGGTAGGCAAAAAGTATTGTGCAAATAAGCATTCCGTTGGCTTTATGTACAATGTTTTGAACTCTCAGTATAAAACTAACACGTTATAGTGTTTGGATTTTGGATCAAAACGTATGAATATGTATGTATGTATTGAAGCTCCTTGGTACTGTGTAGAGACACCAAAATGACATCTGGTCAGAGACCATCTACCCATAGGTCATCATCTGAGATTTCCATAAGTGGTTTAGTTACCTAACAATACCGAAGCCAGACATACTGAAACTACGATTTGACCTGTTGCAAAAAGGGAAGCAGATGTTCTTGTTTGAGGGGACTTTTTGCACAGAAGGAACTTATTTAACATGGTGTAGATATCTGGGTCCACTGAGGACATTTGTCTCTGTTGTGCAAATATCACTTTGTATCTCATGAAACTCCTGCTCTGTGAACGCTTAGAGCTTGCATACACTGTAATGGAGGCGTGATATACCCACCCTAGCTTTAATTTAGCTAGTACGAATACCAGTAGCAGTGAAGTCGTGGATTCAGCGGGGGCTGTACAAGCCCCACCAGAGACGTAGTTGGGTGGCTAGCCTGCGCTGACGGCAGTGCTGCCCATGGCTTCACTGCTATTAGCACTTGTGCTAGCTAAGGCCTTGGCTACACTTGCGAGTTACAGCGCTGTAAAGCCGCCCCCAGCACTGTAACTCACTGACCGGCTACACTGGCAAGGCACGTGCAGCGCTGTATCTCCCTGGGAACACCGCTGCAGGTACTCCACCTCCCCGAGAAGCATAAGAGATACAGCGGAGTGGCTACGACTCTCCCCTGTGAGTGTGTACCAGGAATCAACCTGCAGCGCTGTACTGATCACCTTGTCAAGTGGCCAATCCTCTCCATTGTTGTGACCGGCTGCAGGAATGCGGAAGTGCCGGTTTCAAAGCTCGTACCACAGAGAAAAAGCAAACAGTTTGCTGTTTGCTTTGAGTGAGTGAATGAATGAGCAGGGGGCCGGGAGTTCGGAGCTTGCAAAATAGAGTGCTGACACGCTCCAAAAAGCACTCTCTCTCCCCCCAGACTCCCTGTCACACTCCACCCCACCCCACCCCGTTTTGAAAAGCACGTTGCAGCCACATGAATGCTGGGATAGCTGCCCATAATGCACCGCTCCCAACACAGCTGCAAATGTTGCAAGTGTGGCCACGCCACTGCGCTGGCAGCTGTCAGTGTGGACAGACTGCAGCGCTTTCCCTACTCAGCTGTATGAAGACAGGTTTACCTCACAGCGCTGCAAGTGTAGCCAAGCCCTAAGTTAAAGCTAGCTCCAGTATGTCAGCACATGCTGCAGTCACACCTCCAGTTGCAGTGCAGACTTGCGTTTAGATACTACAGCACCGGAACTGGATGGTTTCAGGGTTTTTCTAATGGGTTGTGTGTGACGGAATGCACCCCTGTATTCACACCCTACACACTATTGTAATAATCTTTTGTACAAAATATGCCTTGCAAGGTGTCATTTAAAAACTAATAACTCACCGGTCAAAAATATCCTGATGAAAGGCGTGTAGCAACATCCTATGTAAAGTTATGAACATAAGCTGAAATCACAACTGAAAGTGTGTGTGGGGAGTGGGTAAACCTGTTTCTCAAAGACAAAGGACAAGCTGATGCCTCTTGCCAGGTGTCATCGAAGCTGATGGGAAATCACCTATCAAGTGGCCATTCTTTGGCAAGGAAGGGGGGCAGAAACAAACAGATCTGCATCTTACGGTACGTCCAGACTACCCGCCATATCGGCGGGTAGCGATCGATTTATCGGGGATTGATATATTGCGTCTCGTTAAGACGCAATATATCGATCCCTGAACGCACTCCCCGTCGCCTCCGGAACTCCACCGGAGCGAGCAGCGGTAGCGGAGTCGACGGGGGAGCCGCGGCCGTCGATCCCGTGCCGTGAGGACGGGAGGTAAGTCGGAATAAGATACGTCGACTTCAGCTACGGTATTCCCGTAGCTGAAGTTGCATATCTTACATCAACACACACACACACACACACACACACACACACACACACACACACACACACACACACACACACAGTGTAGACCAGGCCTTAGCAGACAACAGCAGGAACGTCTTTCATCATCAGACTTTTTGTCTCCATCCTCGCAGCGGGAATGAACTTTATATAGGTGTAACCCTCAGGAAAATGCAATTTCAAAGGGTGACTGAACTATAAAAAAGAGGGGCAAAAACACCGAGTGATCTCTCCCAATCCATCTCTCTCTTTTCCACCTAAGAAGACAAAAGAAACAGACTATGGAATTTGGGAACAGAGCCTGACCTGAAATTTGGTCAGCCCTGTGTCTGGGAAAATGTGGTAAGAATTTCACCTTGAACCAAGTCTAGTTTAAGTTTAGAAAGCGTTTTATCTTTATTTCTCTTGTAACCATTTCTGACTTTAATGCCTTATACTTGTACTCAAAATCTCCCTCTTTGTAGTTAAATAAACTTGTTTTATTCTTTAATAAAAATAATCCAATGTTGTCTTTAAACTGAATTGTGTGGGAAACTCCATTTATGGTAGCAAACTATTGTATATTGTTCCCCTTAGGGACATAATATATGTGGGCTGTCCTAGAGAGGGCTGGACAGTGCAGAACATATGTTTTTGGGGGGAAATCCAGGACTGGGAATGTGTTGGGGTCACCCTGTAAGTCGTAACCAAGGCTGCTGGAAGCCAGAGTGTGACTGGTGTTTGCGGCTAGGCTGCTGGGGTCAGAGTTGCTAGACCAGGGCTGTGGCTATACACAGACACTCGGGGTGTGACCTGCATGCTGTTCAGCTGTTTGTGAGGAGACCAGGTTAAGCGCTACAGCAGCAAAGACATTGTGAGGCCCCCCAGGTTGCACAGCAGGGGTGACACAACCCCTCACGGTGTGGATTATGCCCTGAAATGTCATAGGGGGTTAAAGCCTTTAAACTTGTGAGTAGCTGTTAAATCCAGTCTAGGTTAATAGTGACCAGAAATCAGTTATTCAGTGGCCTATGTGAGATGAGTTGGTAGGTCTCAGTCCAATTCTTAGTGGACGTTTGTCCACATCGTACAAAATACCCCATCAATTTGGAACTCTTGCTGAGAGCCTAACCTGTGAGAACGAGGTGTGATTGGGACATTGTGTCTGATTTCCCTTGTCTGGGTCGATCGTCACAGTTAATGCACGTTCTCTAGGTAGTAGCGGGGAAAACTTCATAGGCTGTACATATTCTATGGCTAAAGAGAGGACTTTGCTTCCCCCAGCTGTTATTCGGGCAGGTTTCAGCGGCAATAAATGAAGTCTCATTCATAGCAGGCGTGGCAGCCAAACTGGATTTGAAATGGTGATTGGGAACACTGAAGAACTGGCAATAATCTGTATTCCTATGGGTTAAAGGAGATGAGTAGCCAGCATTGGTTCTAGAGACGGATTTCTAGTTGTCCAGACACACACGTTGTTTTACATTTCTTTTGTACCATTCTAAAGTGATGAATAAACACAATTATCTTCGGCCAACACAGCATTTAATAAATAGACAATTACATCTATTTTTTCTCTATCTCTTTCCATCCCCCTTCTGTCCATTGTGCTTGCAATTTGCATACCTGTTCCCATGATGACTGTACAACCTATGCAGGAGCGGAGGAGAGGGCTGGTGAAAACTTTCTGCATTTTGAATTTTCTACAAGTATTTTCATAAAAAAAATACGGTTTTTGACAGCAACAAAAATGAAAAAATCATCAAAAATGTTCAGGATTTTTCCATGAGCGCTTGTCGGGGGTGCTCTGCACCTTACAAGAGATACTGAGCACACTGTAATATCGAATCCAGAATTTCCTCTTGTGTGTTGTGCATGGAGGTTTGAGTGATTATTTGCCCTCTATATCCCCTGTCAATGATTTCATCAAACGATTAACCTTCCTTGCTGGCTTTGTTGACCTACAGCTTCTCGGGGTACGTCTACACTTACCGGAGGGTCCGGCGGCAGGCAATCGATGTTCTGGGATCGATTTATCGCGTCTGGTTTAGACGCGATAAATCGATCCCGGATCGATCCCGGAAGTGCTCGCCATCGACGCCGGTACTCCAGCTCAGCGAGAGGAGTACGCGGCATCGACGGGGGAGCCTGCCTGCCGCGTCTGGACCCGCGGTAAGTTCAGACTAAGGTACTTCGAATTCAGCTACGTTATTAACGTAGCTGAATTTGCGTACCTTAGTCCGAAGTGGGGGCTTAGTGGGGACCAGGCCTCAGAGTGAATCTACCCCTTTATACAGACTCTGGAAAGGCGTCCTTTCTGTAAGGATTATGTAATCACAGCAATGTTATTTAACTGCTTCCTGCTGGCAGCTAACTTTCCTGTTGATTCATGGATTTAAATATGGGCCAGAACCCTTGATCCAAGTCCCAGGAATGGATGGCATTTATTCTTCTGACCTGGACTGAGGCCATGGCCAGCAGCTTGAATAAAATGCTGAAAGACACAATCTCTAGCTGGCAAGTACAGCCGGAAATGTCAAATAGCCGACCTTTGGGTATCTGTGAAGCAGCATTATGGTTGCTGCCTTTTTCAGTTTGTCCTTCCGGACAGACCTGGCATTTGCAACCCAACATGATGGTGTAAGGAGATAAATAGCAATGTTATGGTGGAGGAAATCGCATTGCAACAGGGTGGTGTCATGCAACTTTATCATATCACGGTGTCATCAAGTTGTCAAAGGTTATCCCACTGCAGCAGCGCGGTAGTGAGGGGAAATCATGTGTTTCAGAAATTTGCAGCTCAACACTGTAAAACTGGATGTTCCTGTACGATTTGAGAAGCTTGACCGTGCTATCTGAGACCTTCGATAGGAAAGATGAGGGGTCTCATCAGGGTCACAGCGAGGAAAAGAGGCTGCATAGCCACACTTTTTTCAAACAAGAGAGGAGCCGGGTTTGATTTCAGTGTTGGTTCTTTTCTTTTTTTTTAAACGGTTTCATCCATCCCTCTTTCACCTGTGTGGTGCCATCCTCTATAAAGACTTGAAACCTTGCATCAGTCTGTGTACATCGCACTCACACCTTGAGTCTGGTGCAGGCTAGGAAAAAGTTGACTCAGCTTGGCAGAACTGTTTCCCTCTGAAGCACTAAAATATATACATGGCTTTTACTGCACTATAAAAAGAGTTGAACATGTTGTTGAGCTAGTGCCTAATTAGTCTGGCACAGCAATTTGCTTTAGGAGAGAAATGCATTCAGGGCGTCAGGTCAAAGGATTGCAACTGAAAAGTCCAGAAGGGATAAAGAGTTTAATATCCTTTTTGGTTGTTGTTTTTGTTCTTTTTCTCTGTGGATGCTGGCGAACGGAAGATACAAGGACTGTTTTGTGCTGAACCCAAATGGCCTTTGTAGTGCTGCAGGGAAGGAAGGGGGGATGGGGTGACTTGGAAACACTAACGTAATTGTGGAAGGCAGGGTTGAGGAAAGAGCCTTTTGAAATTCTGAATAAAGCCAAGTGAAGTTTCTTGTGCTCGCCTTCATGGCCCTTGGCAATTCTGTTCCACCCTATCTCTTTGCTCTTGTCTCGAATCAGAGAATATCAGGGTTCGAAGGGACCTCAGGAGGTCATCTAGTCCAACCCCCTGCTCAAAGCAGGACCAATCCCCAACTAAATCATCCCAGCCAGGGCTTTGTCAAGCCCAGAGGTGAAAGTAAGCTGGTACAGTCCGGTACGGCGTACCAGCAAGAGCCAGTACGCCGTGCCAGACCGCACCGGCTTCGGGGGGATTTAAAGGGCCCGGAGCTCCGCGGCGGCTGGAGCCCCGGGCCCTTTAATTTGCCCCTGAGCCCCGGGGGCTCGCAGCCACCTCTGCAGCTGGGAGCCCCGGGTTGATTTAAAGGCACTGGGGCTCCCAGCCACAGCTGGTGCCCCAGGGCCTTTAAATCTTGAGAGGCCCCGCCTCTTCCGGATGAGGCCACGCCCCCCTCAGGACTCCGGCAGTACCGGTAAGTCCTGTAAGTTACTTTCACCCCGGTCAAGCCTGACCTTAAAAACCTCTAAGGAAGGAGATTCCACCACCTCCTTAGGTAACTCATTCCAGTGCTTCACCACCCTCCTAGTGAAATAGTTTTTCCTAATATCCAACCTAAACCTCCCCCACTGCAACTTGAGACCATTGCTCCTTGTTCTGTCATCTGCTACCACTGAGAACAGTCTAGATCCATCCTCTTTGGAACCCCCTTTCAGGTAGTTGAAAGCAGCTATCAAATCCCTTCTCATTCTTCTCTTCTGCAGGCTAAATAATCCCAGTTCTCTCAGCCTCTCCTCGTAAATCATGTGCTCCAGGCCCCTAATCATTTTTGTTGCCCTCCACTGGACTCTTTCCAATTTTTCCACATCCTTCTGGTAGTGTGGGGCCCAAAACTGGACACAGTACTCCAGATGAGGCCTCACCAATGTCGAATAGAGGGGAATGATCACGTCCCTCGATCTGCTGGCAATGCCCCTACTTAAACAAAGTATAATCATGTCACCCCCTGCTGGAATTGCAGTGATGCTGCCTCTGACCATCCACTCATCTGCTTCTTCCACAATCACTTTTGTATTTTCTTCTACATACCCCTCACACATGGAACTACCTCCCTGAATTAATCCATAAAGCCTCTGCCGTCTCCTTAAAATCCCTCCTTTGGACGTGCATCTGCTGTGATACCTTCACAAAAAATCAGCCAGCTCACCACGGCTAAGTCAGGTAACCAAACGACCTGTGAAATGATTGAGAACCAACAAGTTGTGCACATGGCTGGCCTGTGATATATCACAAACATATTACTGTTCCCTGCGTAGGTGCTGAAATGAGGGGTGCTCGGGGTGGGGGCTACAGCACCCCCTGGCTTGAAGCAGTTTCCATCATATACAGGGTTTATAGTTTGATTCAATGGCTCTCAGCAGGACCCCCACAATACAAATTGTTCCCGCACCCCTGGTTCCCCACCTTCTCCATCCCTTCTTCCCTCACATTGATTGCTGCATTCACTTGTTGTGATTTGTCCAAAACTAGCTTGTCAGTACATCAGGGCCAGGGAATGGGGTCAACATTTTAAATAACAGGAGCCTAAAGTTAGGCTCTTGAATTGATATTTAGGGACATAAATAAGTGGCCTGGATTTTCAAAATGGCCTCGCACCCCTCAGCTCCTCTTGATCTTTCTTCCTATATGTTTGTACAGCACCTAGCACAGCGGGACTCCAATCCTGAGCAGAGCATTTGGGGGACCCCGCGATACAACTAATAATAATGAACAGTAGTAACCATAGGCCTTAGTAAAGTCTGTGGATAGACTCCGAACACACTTCTTCAGAGGGTACCCAAAAAGAGAGCATAGTTAAAGACAGCACACCAGGATTCAAAGGCAATTTGACACGTTCGTGACCAGAAAATTTAGCCTTTTACAATATCCCTGTGAGGCAGGAAAGTATTGTTATAGGATGAAGAAACTGAGGCACAATGTCTGATGAAAGCCACAGAAGGACTCATTTCCATTGCAGTGATTAAAGGAAGAAGAACAAGAAATAGACAAGTGTTTATTACTAGTGCGCTCTCTCTCTCTCCGAATTTTGACACTCCAATGAAAAGTCTGCATCTTTTTAGGTCAACCCTTTGAAACTGGCTGTTGCTTCCCTTTAGAAGGTTGATCCTGTTTTAGTTTTCTACAATCTAGTGACTAGTATCGAGTTGTCTTTATTGTAAATCTTTCACTTGTATTTCTAGACTGAATTAAACGTACAAGTCTAGTCATTTTGGCTTTGGGTTTGGAGGAAGTGTTTAGGCTGAGGATGCCAAACTGATAGGGGGTAAGTCCTGAAAGCCAAAGAACAGCGACAGCTTCAGAGCTGACCCCCTGGGAGAACAAATGTGGATTTGTACTCACAGGGCTTTATACTTTAGTGCTTGGCTGGAATATAAAGCAGAAGTTATTGGAGGGATGTTCTTAGTCTGGCTCGACCTCTCCTCTTCAAAGCATCGTGTCAACACGTTGAAGATTCGGACAAGTCAGACCCAGGCAGTGCCAGATCCATCGGCTGATAACGCTGACACCAGCAGAGAAGAGTCAAATCCATGTGGTTTGACCTTTGTCCCAGCAGGATTAAATTGATTCTAATTAATAGTCTTGAGAAGAGATGGCTACCTTAGCAGAATTTGTAATGAATTTAAATTGCACCTTCTCATAGGTTAGCCGTGAATTACACCTAATTAACTAAGGGTCCTGCAGGCAGCCACCCTAACGTTGCTACCTTCTTAATTACAGTTTATTGACTGTATTGCAACCCTGTGCTAACCTGAGCGATTCATGCTTTTTAACTTTGCCTGAGCAAATGCCTAAGAACGGCACGTGTGGCGAGAAAAAGACATTTGAAAACCGAAATGCTCTCAGTTACACACACAACACGCTGCTAAGTCAGCTGAGTGGCGCCTCTATAGCGAAAAGCCGAATTCGGTTCACACGCTGTCACCTGTGGGCGTTGTACACTTAAGGAGGGGTTGTGTGTGGAGGGGGTGTTAATATTGCATTGTGCTTTGTGGAGGTATAAACTTACTGCTCAGAAATGGAACTGGACTGTGACAGCCCTGTCAACGGAAGGCCCCTTTTTAGCAAAGCAGGTACAGCGTAGGCAGGGCTTGTGGCAAGCTTAATGCCACACTGTTTCTGTTTCAACCTTGACCTGGATGAGACCACCTGTGTGGGGATGTGAAGGAGGTAGCTAAGGCTCTATGGCCCATTCAGTCCATGATATCTCCCTGGCCAACATGGGGGGCCAATTAGCATCATTGTGTCAGTAGCTAATTTTGTTATATGCACTTTTTCCCATTAGGTACTGGACTGAAACCATTAACTTATTTTACACAGTCCACTGAATACCAGCGTCAGATGGTAACAACTTTCAAATCCTAGCAAAAGTGCATTTCAGTACGTATTGGGGTATCCTACCTCAGCAGTAAAACACAGTACTGCCAATCCCTGCTGTTCAGAAAACATGCATCGGTCCTCAAAACATCACAAGATTTAAAATAAATTAATACAGTTGGGCTCTTTTTAGTAACCTTGTGGGTTCTGAACCTTTGGGGTACACTTGGGTCACATTTCATTGTTTTCTTTGCAGCCATGAGGGCTGGAAACATACTTTTAAATGAAAGACAAGATTCTCAGGTCATCATTTGATTCCAGGAGCTGGGACTTTAAGAAAAACACCAAATCATAGAAGGGCAGGGCAGGAAGGGACCTGGAAAAGTCATCACGTCCAGCCCCCTGCACTTGGCCAGGACCAAACAAACCTAGACCATCTCTAAGAGGTGTTTGTCCAACGTGTTCTTAAAGATCTTCAATGATGAGGATTCCACAATCTCCCTTGGAAGCCTATTTCAGTGCTTAACTATCCTCACAATTAGAAAGTTTTTCTAAATTTCCCATGCTGTAAATTAAGCCCATGACTTCTTGTCCTACCATCAGTGGACCTAGAGAACAATTGATCACCATCCTCTTTATAACAGCCCTTCACATATTCCCTCTGTCTTCTTTTCTCAAGCCTGAACATGCCCAGTTTTGTTTAACTGTTCCTCAGAGGCCAGGTTTTCTAAACCTTTTGTCATTTTTGTTGCTCTCCTCTGGCCTCTTTCTAATTTCTCCAGTCTTTCCTAAAGTGCGGAGCCCAGAACTGGACCCAGTACTCTAGCTGGGGCCTCACTATTGTAAACAGAAGGGGACAATGACCTCCCATGTCTTGCATACAACACTCCTGTTAATACAACCGAGAATGATATTAATCTTTTTCACAACTGCATCACATTGTTGACTCATATTCAATTGGTGGTCCACTAGAACCCCCAGATCTTTTTCAGCAATACTACCATTTAGCCAGTTATTCCCCATTTTATAGTTGTGCATTTGATATTTTTTCCTTAACTGACTTACTTTGAACTTGTCTCTCTTGAATTTCATCCTGTTGATTTCGGAGCGTTGCTCTAATTTGTTGAGGTCATTTTGAATTCTAATCCTGTCCTCCTAAGTGCTTGCAACCCCTCCCAGCTTGGTGTCATTTGCATATTTTATAAGCATACCCTCCACTCCATTATCCAAGTCTTTCATGAAAATATTGAATATTACCAGACCCAGGACTGATCCCATAAAGGCCTTCCCAGTTTGACAGCAAACCACTGATAACGACTCTTTTGAGTAGTCTTTCAACAAGTTGTGCACGCATCTTGTAGTAATTTCATCTAGGCCACATTTCCCTAGCTTGCTTATGAGAATGTCATGTGGGACTGTGTCAGAAGCCTTAGCAAAATCAAGATAAATCATTTCTATTGCTTCTTAGGGCAGAATTCCTGTCAAAGAAGGAAATTAGGTTGGTTTGGCATGATTTGTTCTTGACAAATCCATGCTGACTGTTCCTTTTAACCTAGTATCCTCTCTAAGTGCTTACAAACTGATTGTTTAATCATTTGTTCCAGTATCTTTCCGGGTATCAATGTTAGGCTGACTAGTCCATACATCCGTGGGTTCTCTCTGTTCCTCTTTTTAAAATAGGTACTATGTTTACCCTTCTCCACGCCTCTGGGACCTCACCTGTCCCCCATGAGTTCTCAAAGATAATTGCTAACAGTTCTGAGATTACTTCAGCTAGTTCCGTAAGTACCCTAGAATCAATTTCATCAGGCCCTGCTGATTTAAATACACATAACTTAGCTAAATATTCATTTAAACTGTTCTTTCCTGTTTTGGCTTGTGTTGCTTCCCCCTTGTCGTTAATATTAATTGTGTTGAGTATCTGGTCACATTAACCTTTTTAAACAAGACTGACGTGAAATAGGCATTAAATACCTAAGCCTGATGGCAGAGCACTCTCCGGTCAACCCCAGTACTCCAGCTCTCCGAGAAGAGTAAGGGAAGTCAACCGGAGAGCGTCTCCCGTTGATGCAGCATAGTGAAGACACTGCAGTAAGTCGACCTAAGCTACGTTGACTCCAGCTACGTTATTCTCGTAGCTGGAGTAGTGTAACTTAGATCGACTTACCCCCATTAATGAAGACAAGCCCTTAGACTTCCTAATTTTTGTCCCTATATGCTTGTACTAGTCTTCTGTGTTCTTCCTTAGCAATTTGTCTATATTTCCATTTTTTGTAGTTTTCAGGTCCTTAAACAGCTCCTGATGGAGCCATATTGGCCTCTTACCTATTCATCCTATCTTTCCTTCTCATCAGGATAGTTTGCAGTTGTGCCTTTAATATTGACTCCCGGAGAAACTGTCAGCTCTCCTGAACTCCGTTTTCCCCTAGATTTTTCTTCCGATGAGACCTTACCTACCAGTTCTCCGAGTCTGCTCATGCCTGCTTTTCTGAAACATTACCACACAAGATAAAATCATGAGATTTGGCAACATTGAGCATGAAGAGGCTGCACTATTCACTTTTCCCTCCTCTTATAGGGAATGGGCAGTTTTGTCACTAAAGCTCAATAACAAAAAACAGACCGTTAGACCTTTCCAGCTTGAAGATTAAATTAGTGTTTTTCTTGGATCTGTGATTTTTAACCTCCTTGCTAATAGTAAACAGAGACACCAACCCCTGTGATTAGAATATTCACTGAGTGAGATTTGGCTCTCTTAAACTTTGGGGAGGGACCGGGAAATGCTGAGATCCAGTTTTAACAACTTGGAACTGTGTTGAATACAAACTCACTAACTTCCCTGCTCCCTGCAAAAAATCATTTAACAGAGGGAACAAAACTCCAGGTTGTTGCCTGAAAGGAAGAATTCGTGCTTCCAAATGAAATGTTGAAAGGAGCCCTCCTCTCCCTCCCCCCCCCCCCCCCCCACGACAAGGCAAAGAAACATTAAATATTCCACTGCAGCTCACTTGGTATAAATATTTATTTCCCTAGGCCACAGGAGTATAAGCTCCTGCCACATTGAAGCAAGAGCATTTCCAAGAACCTTGTGAAACTGGGTCTCCCAGCAATCTCTGAATCAGGTTGCTCTGTTTTAGGTTGCAGGATGTGATGTCTGTGCAAAATTGCACAACCCTCTTTCCTTGCCCTTTTATTTTAATCCAAACACATCAGCGATTATCCTGTGTTTGCTTGAATGTGTGGTTTATGGGGAGAGGAAGTTTGCCTCCTTAGAAGCAAAGGGGCTGACTATCAAAGGGGCTCTTCAGGGTTTATATGTAACAGTTGCAGATTGGTGTTTGACACCTTTGGCTCTGTGTGCGTGGGGGGGGGGGGGGGGGGGGGGGCGAGTTGGCACCTTGCATCTCATTTACAACCCAGGGTTCATCAGCAGGTCAGCCAGCTCTTAATGACATCATTACACTTGTTTATCACTCACACAGAGGAAGTGCTGTACTGATGATGGGCTTTGACCACCATCAGCATCTTTTTTTTTTTTTCTTCAACCCCAGCAATTTTTTGCAGAACCAGAAGCATAGTAAGGAAGTGTCTTAACACTAAAGGGAATTTAAGTCTCTGTTCCTGATTAGGAGTTCAAAGGAAAAACAAGAGTCAGAAAATTCCTAGCATTCGGAATGTAATATTTCAAGAGCAGTACTTCATATTGCCATTAAAACCCCAGGTGTCAGATTCACATGCCAGCTATGCAGTGTAAACGTCACTGAAGACGACCGATTTACTCTGGATTTATTCTGGTGTAACAGAGATCTTCTAGTGGTTAAGATCAGAGTAGATGCAGTTAACAAAGTTTAAAATAAGATTTTGTGTTCTTAGTTCACAGATTTAGGCCAATTTAGGCTGCTAAATCCATATTTAGGCTCCTAATGGTCTGACTGTCAAAGGTGATGAGCATCCAGAATTTCCCACTGAAGTCAATGGGAACAGCTGTTGCTCAGTCCTATTGAAAATCTAATTTTTAAATGCCAAGTTCAGTGAGTGAATTGATTGTGTCTGATGTTAATAAGTAAGAGCCAGCCTTTCAAACAGCAATTTAGTACATGCCCACCTCGTGCGTGCGCACACCCTCATTCATGGGCAGATATCACCTCTGAAAATCTTTCCGCAAATGCCTCAACTGCTTAAACTGGTGAAGAGAAATTAATTGTTCTGATCTTGTTTCACTCCAGTGTAAATCTGAAGTCACGCTAACTTCATTTGCTCTTAATTTAAATAGGTGTAGCGGAGAGCAAAATCTGGCCATGTCTATGAATGTAGGCCTCCTCCAAGGGATGCAGACAATTAGCTTTAGGTCCAACTTATTTTTTTTCTTTAGTCACCTAAGGCTGTGTGGCTTTCCACACTTCTACAGTAAGCAACTACCCCCCACATACTTTTAAGGTGGACCCTGACGGCCATCATGGCCAGTGGGAGATCCTGGCAGCGTGGCTTCTACGGAGCTGCTCTGTGACAGGGTGTTGTGGGGGGGTAACCATACCAGGGGCACAGTCTCCAGACCCAGCGCTGAGCCTGGGGCCTCCGCACAGATGACCGACCTCCTACTGCTCCCCTGAGATCTGGATTCTGCGTTTATCTTGAAGGATCTGCAGCGTTTGTGAATGCGCTTCCACTGCCTATTCTGCAGGGGGAGAGGAGAGCAAATCACCCCCGCCCCTTCCAAACAAACAGATCACAACTTAACTCCACCACGGGATTCTTATGGACTATTCCTTCCTTCTTAACCTCTCCTGTGTGCTTTGCTATGGCAGAGAGCAGTCCAGCCCTATGTAATACTCTGGTTTCTACCCCTTTCACCTGTTGTGTTAATTGCAATGGAATAAGTGACCCCAGAGAATCAAAGGCATCAACATGATTTTGTCACTGTACAAAACTAAACAGTTAAACGTGGTTTGGGGTTTCAGGTACTGAGAGATCAGCCTGCTTAGTCCCAAGGCCACAACTACCATTAAGAATCTTTATAATCCTTTGTTAAAGATACAGAAAAAAGAGTTAAAGCATTTAAAATGTAAAGTATTAAAGCGGGTTTTTATTTTAACAATATCCCTTATTCCCTTTCACTTTAGCTGTCGAGAGATTTTTGCTAGGCAACCCGCCTGTTTGACAATCTTTACCATGACAATAACTGCCCGTTTTGGGAAAAAGAGAAGTTAGTTGTGTGGTCTGGAGCTGTTGCTAAAGTTTGATTCTGCTTTCTTGAAGACCGAACAAAACAAACTCATAAAAGGGGAGAGAAAAGAACAGCAATGTTGGGAAGTGCAGCTTTTGTCTTGGGTGTTGACTTTTACTGCAGCCTCACTGGTGGGGAAACAAGGGCAAAGCACCTGGTCTTATCAACCGCTTTGTGACTAGCAAACCGTGTACCAGTGTCAGGGCATTGCTGTTAGCGGCCTCGCTGCTGGTGGGTTCACGGCAACGTTGCAAAAGATGTAATCTTGGCCAGCTAAGCCAGACTCTTATTAAACTAAAGGGAATAGGAAAGAGAATGAACAAGGTGGGTAAGGAAGAGGCCAGGTTAGGGAGGGAGTGCAAGCTGGAACCCCAGTGTCACATTCCAGGTGCTATTCAGGATTTAGCCAAAGGTGATGGAAGTGGTGATGTCATCCGTTCCCTCTCTCTGGCCTAGTCAGGACATTTCTCAAGATCAGAGCTATGGGGGCCTAGCAGTGTCATGGTGGATCCTGGGGTCCCAATAGATGGTGGGGGTGGCAGCCATGATAGTAAAACTCACTCCTTCTAGTCCACCTGTACCCCCGTGGTTTGATCCCCTCCATTTGGGGGGGGGGTATTAAGGACCCCAAAAAGGTGTGATGGGCAAAATAGGGCATGGCTCATTAGTTTGTCCAACAATTAGGCCTACTTTCCAACACATCCGTTTTGGTCCATTAATTTCCACTTGCAATCTCTTGTTCTTTGCCAGTGATGATTTCATCAGGGTCCTTGGGTGGTATTGGTAGACCACTCTATTTGAACTAATCCAGTCTTTCTGTCTCCCTATTGTATGTTTTTCTATCACCATTTATTGCTATAGATGATATAACATTATGAATTTACACCCACTTTTCAGTAATTGAGCTCACAGTTGCGATAGGCCTGCTAGATCACAATTATTACAATGCATCCCACTAAAGTCAATGGATTAAATTCTGGTCCCAGCTACACTAGTGTGAAATCAGAGCATCTCCCAGTATATCTGGAGTGACACCAGTGCAAATCTAGAGTCAGTGAGAGTTTGACCCCATGTGGTTGCATAAGGTGTAAATCAGGGCATAATTTGGCTTTACTCTTTGATTCTCTTTCTCCCCCTCCCCCCAAAAAAGTCTACTTTAAAATTACTCAGTGTTCCCTCAATAGCCTCATGGGTAAATAGTCTCTTTGAGAAAGGACTCTCCTCCTGTGCGTGTGGACGGTGCCTACACATTGTGGACCCTAGTGGAATGCAAGTAAACAATAATGAATAACTGATCGCAGTGTTAGAAATTTGTTCCTCCTAAATTTTTCTGTTTGTTTTGTTTCAGGCCATTGCTCCTAGTTATACTTTCCTTTGAGACCTGAAATCTTCTCCTTTTTTCCCTTGTCATTCCCTCTCATGTGTTTAAAGATGGTTATCATATCCCGCCTTGTCTTGCCTCTGAGCTGTATAAATTCCTTTCGGCTCTCCTCATAGGTCAGAGCCTCTAATCCATTTATCGTTTTGTCACCCTTCTTTGGAGTCTTCCATTGTGACAGTGCAATAAAATGCAAAATCCCCTGGATTGCAATGAAGCCAGAAGGCTGTATCTTGGCAGTACCTGGCAACAAGGCTGTGCAAATCTCAGCTCCAGTTCACAGAACAGCATTCATAGATCGCTGTCAAAGTTTAGACACATCCTAGTATCCGAGGATTAATTCATCTGCCTTTTTTACTATATTACCTGGTTGGTGTACAGTTCTTCTTATAAAACTCTTCCCCGATTTCTCCATATTGTCCACACAAAAATAAATAGAACACTGTTAAAATATCAATAACGTTTTAATTTAAAATTAAGAAAATTCTAAATGAAACGGAACATCCTTTTTTGGTCTGTATATTGCAGTCAACCTAAAGGTTGGGTGGAAAGCATCACAGTTTGAATTAAAGGGTCCAATCCAGGGAGGTCCTCAACTCAGCTAAGTGTCCTCAACTCATCCCTCAAGTGTAACTTCAGTAGACGGTGAGAGCACTTAGATCCTCTGTAGGATCAAGCCCAAAATCAGTAACAGAGTTGGGTGAATACTAGGGGGAAATGTTACACAAATGTCCATGCAAATTCCTAAACAAATCCCTCCAGTTGTGTTTGTGCCACCCCCTTTTTTTCTTCTTTCCACAGACATTGTTTGTTTTCTCTGCACCAGTTTTATAGCTTGCATGTTCAAATGCTCATTCCCTTTCCATTAGCAGTCACACCGGAAACCTGATTTTAAGAGTTACGCTCGTCTAGTCAGGTGACTTATGTGACCAATCATGACTAACCTTTGAATTTCACATTTCCCTTCACCCTAACAATTGGCAGCCTGAACTCTGCCTTTTCTTGCTTTATGAAAATAAATGGTCTAACCCTTAATGTCAGTGTAACTTTTTGTTGTTGTTACAGTTAATGCATAACCCTGTTTCACCCATGCTTTAACCTGTGATGCATTATGTTCTGTGGGATCCTATTACCCTGGGAGGTATGAGCAGTCACAGTCATAATAATCATTCATAATGCTGAATTCAGAAGAAAGTGTGCAAAAGGGCACTGCTCAGTATATTGATGTTGGATCAAATCAGACCCAATAACGTTTGACGCTCTTTTTAGCTTTTTGTTCATTGGCTTTTCCCTGATCCCAGTCTGCTACAGTAATGCTTTCTGCACCTGTGGGTTTTATCTCCACACAATGTCCTGAGCTCTCTGCAGAAATTTTTATATGAATGTGGGTTATGTGGGCTAGTGGCAGGGGTGAAAGTAAGTTAAAGGACTTAGCGATACGCGAGAATCCTGGGCAGGGGCGGGACCTCAACCGGAAGAGGCGTGGCCTCACCCAGAAGAGGCGGGGCCTTTAAATCAAGATTTAAAGGGCCAGGAGCCCCAGGGTAGCGGCGGCAGGGCTCCGGCAGCGATTTAAAGGGCCCGGGGCTCTGGCCGCTGCAGGGAGTCCTGGGCCCTTTAAATCGCCAGCCTGGGGAAGCTGCTCAGGTCCAGCACAGCGTACCGGCCCGTACCGGCTTACTTTCACCTCTGGCTAGTGGCCTGTCTTGCAGAGTGGATGGAGAGGGCTGCAGTGTAGCCGTTTGATTATTTTTTTAAACTATTTATGTAGGAAGTTTTAACTGGTTTAAATATCAGAGACAATACAATAACCATTACAACAGTGAGCTTTGGTTGAAAGGAACATTAGACAGTAATATAATCGTCAGGCATGTCTATTTACCAGGGTGTTACAAATGTACAGAGTGAGCATCTTTACACGACCCATGACATGTCACTTCCAGCGATTTTATTAAATTGAGTGAAATCTCTGATTGCGCATATTAGACATGCCAGGTTTGTTAAGCAAATATTAACAGTAAAAAAAAAAAAAATTGGACAGGACACAGCAATTATTTTTCCGAGATGGCGCATTGTATTTCTGTCACTAGACGTTTTCAAAGCGGTTCTACGAATAAATACATTTTTAAAACAAATCCCGACAAATGTGCCCCTCCCCTTTGCTTTTGACTAGTTGCAGGCAGAGACTTTTCTGACTGGATGTTGCTTTGGGTGCTTTAATTTCCCAGAGCAGAGGCAAGTTCTAGCACATTGTGTGGCAGAAACTGACTGTTAAAAAGCTGTCATTTCTCCTCCCCCCCCCCCCCCCCGCCCATAAATGCCTCCATGAACCTTTGCAGTGTGGCAGCTTGTGGCCACTTGTTGCTTTTGTTGGCACGGTGCACTCCAGTTGACCCTGTCCCACCGTTAATAGGATTGTAAAGGCTGACTCCTGCGTGACCTCTTCTTGCAAACAACCCACCCTTCCTCTTCCTCCACTGTTCTACACAACAGAGCTGAGAAGTGTTGCTCCCCATGCAAGCTGCAGTTGATGTTACAGACAAAAGCGACTGGAAAAACCACTGAAGAGAAATCAGCATGGGGCCACCTGTCCTCACACCCCCGATAGGTGAACAAATGCCCTCTGTTCTCACAAAGTGGAGGGAAATGATCTTAAATTCCTGTATGCAGACAGAAAATCAAAGTGTTCTTTCCCATATAGCGAGGAAGGCCTCCATTGGTCCAGCTTTATTGGGAGCAGGTGTCTGCATATTACTCCTGGTTTTCAGTTGCTTCTCCCAATCCCCTTTCCTTCCCTGTGGGGAAAAGAGGGGTACATTTGACACCTGGAATCTGGTTTGCATTTAAATGAATAACATAACAACGCCCACCAGTGATTTTTAACACAATCCTTTGGGTTTTGGGAAGTCAACATTTACAATAGAAAAGCCAGAGATTCACTTGGAAGAACAAAACTGAGCAAACCTCGTTTATTTCATTTACGTGACTGAGAACTACTGGGGCTGATTCTCAGGTTTGGCCAGGCTGCACTGAGCACAGGACCTGAGGATGCTTTAGGCCATTTTGGTGGCACTGCCCCCTGATAAGCTAGAGCGGCCTCAAAGTTCAGGTTAGCAACCCAAAAATGCTCTGGCCTTTTCTTCGTGGCCACGTTGCCTGTTACGGGGGATGGTGGAGAGCCAGTGACCAACTCCACACCAACCAGGGATTTCCTGCATCCTGGTTGAATTCCCCAACTGGCCGTGTCCGCTCTGTACCAATGGAGCAGCACAAGGGGCCCTATTACAATAGGATGTGGACCCCATTATTTGCTAAGTGCTGACAGTGTGTTTGCTGCTTTACAAGGCCAGACACTAAGGACAGTCCCTGCTATGCAGTTTGCTGTCTAAAACAGGGGTTCTCAGACTTTTGTACTGTGATCCCTTTCACATACCAAGCCTCTGAGTGCGACCCCCCTTATACATTAAAAACACGCTCTTATATATTTAACACTATTATAAATGCTGGAGGCAATGTGGGCTTTGGGGTGGAGGCTGACAGCTCGTGACCCCCCCATGTAATAACCATGTGACCCCCTGAGGGGTCCCGACCTCCAGTTTGAGAACCCCTGGTCTAAAAGAACCTTTATATTTAAACTTTTGGGGTCAGGTCCGTAGGTGATGTAAATCACCAGCGCTCCCCTGAAGTCAATGGAGAAATGCCAGTTTACTCCAGCTGAGGATCCGACCCCTGGCCTCCAGATGTGAAAGACTTCTTCGGAGAGGATGGAAACTTCAAATATGTTTGATGTTCATACACCAGCTGGAGGAAAGGAACATTTGTGATGGAGGAAGGAAAGAAGATGACTTTGGCTGGGCTCGGTGATGGATTGCAACTGTGCTGCAGGAGTGCACCTCGCTGCAGCCAGAGCCTTCGGAGATGGCGAGTGCAGGGAACAGAAGGTTTTTGTTTTATTTTGTTCTTTCCTGTCTGGAAGGAGAGGAAACTGGGAAAGGGCAAAAGCAAGGACTTCAGAGAGGAGGAACCTCAGAGTAACAGTTAGAGTCCTGGAGCAACATTAACTCAGCGTTTTGTGAAGATACCATGGACTGCTCTCCTGCTCAATTGTCCATGAGCTCAATAGCTAAAACTGAACGCTAGGTTCTGATGTCACATAGGGCCCAGCTGTGCTCCAACTGACGTCAACGGCAAAACAACCATTAACCTCAATGAGAGTGAGATCAGATCCTTTTCTCCAGTATAAATCCAGCATATCTCTGCTCACCTCAGTAGTTACTCCGTTGTAAATGAAAGCACCTCCTGGCCTTGCGGGTACAGGGGGCCTCTCATTTTATGGCAATCCCATGGACGCCTTTCATAGTCTTTATTGACCTTTATTCTTCATAGCTCAGCAAATGTTCCCACCTGACATGGCAACAATGCCTTGCTCTGTGGCAGTCAGGGAACTGGTGCATGGTGGACTAGCCTCAGCGCTTTGTGTAAAACATTTGTGCTAATTCTGTTTGTTTGCCCCCACACCCCTCAAACAATAAATCTGTATTTTAGCTTTGCAGGTATGGCTCAATTTACCCCTTGTATGTCATAAAGCATTAGGGGCTGTGATTATCAAAGGAACCTAAACGCTAGGGCACCCACATTCTGTTGAAATTCAATAGGAGTTTAACACCTTAGTCTCCTTTGAAATACCCAGCCGTAAGCATTGCACCCTTCTATAACTCCAAACCCGTGTTTCATTTCTTATATATTCTCTTCCAGAACTCTGTCTCTAACGTTTGTTTTTCTTCCTCAATTTAGCCTTCCACTCAAGACTTTGGACTTGACGCTGCTCACTCTGACCAGTGTAAATCCAGAACTCCACTGATGTCTGTTGAGTTAGCCCAGTGTCAAAATATGTCTATGTGAGAGCAGAGTCAGGCCCTTTAACGGCAGGGTGTCCTCATTGCCCTTCATGGAGGTGTTCCCAGTAGGACGTAGCAAACCTCTTTGTGCTACACCTCTACCCCGATATAACGCTGTCCTCGGGAGCCAAAAAATCTTACTGCGTTATAGGTGAAACCACGTTATATTGAACTTGCTTTGATCCGCTGGAGCGCGCAGCCCTGCCCCCACGGAGCGCTGTTTTACCGCATTCCATCCGAATTTGTGTTATATCGGGTCACGTTATATCAGGGTAGAGGTGTATTTAAATTCAACAACACTTAGGCTCCCCCGGGCTTTAACATGACCGACGTAGCATGTTCTAATATACGACTTCCCTTGGCTTGACTGAAGCGAGTATGTTAGGTCGAGCTAGCTAATGTGAGCCAACGTCAGACCTTTAAATCCTCGTCTAGAAAAGCCTGTGTGTGAAATGGCTAACTCAGGGCTACCCTCTTACCCCTCTCAGTCCCCCTATACCCATATTTGTCCCTTTCCTCCCCACCCCCTGCACTTTTGATTGCTTTCCAATATAGGAACTGGCAGAATTTTGCCATTGCTCTCCTTTGTTTGCTTACAGTCATAAGTGTATAGTGGGGGTGCAACTGAGAGCCATTAAACAAAACGGTAAACCCTGTAAATGATGGAAACCACTTCAAACCAGGGGTGCTACCACACCCCCAGCACCCCTAGTTCCAGCACTTATGCTTACAGTTGATACAGATTTCACCATGGGGCTGGGCTGAGTATTTTGATCTACTCCAGGCATCAAAAGGTTCTTTTTTCTTTTTAAAGCAAAGGCTGACTTTTCACTCTGAACAGCCACACCTCCCACTCTGCCTGTAATCAGGTCTTTAGCATGCCTCTCCTGTGAAGTACTCCTGAACTAACTTGTCTGCATTTACCCAGAGGGCAAGGGAGTGGAAGGGGTGGGGGAGAAACTCCATACAACATCAAAACCAAAATACGTTAATCTTTTTCAGGCTGTGGGGGCCTACTGCACCCTGCGTCCAGGATGCCAAAAACTCTCCCAGGACATACTGAAATGTGTGTCTTTGGGAGGCTAATTCTGAGGGGTGAGTGCCAGGGCTCTGCAGATATACTGGGATAAGGCTGAAATACTTCTCTGGATTATCTGCACGTTGTCCTTCCTAAAACCACGCAGCAGCTTTCAGTACTGGGAACACAAAGGCTCTCTGTTTAAACATGAGTAACAGCCTGGGCAATTGGAAATGCCAGCTCAAACAGAGCGACTTTTGTTTCTCTGACAGAGGAAGGAGGTTGAGAGGGGCCAAAATGTGTTACCCTACCCCCCCCCCCCCCCCCGGAATATCTCTAGTAATCTGTGGCTAGGAGATGCTGTGATTTCTTTTGATTTGTGAAGATAGCAGTCATGAGATCAAGGTGGGAAGGGCTCTGATATCTTTATATAAACACCTTTATTCCCAGAGTGTCTTCAAACTGATCTACGAACAAGATTGCTTCATCCATCCTGAACCGCTACCCACTTTCGGGATGGAACTCTGCGTCTGTTAACCATTGCAGAGAATTGAGTTGCTCTGATCCATTAAAACACGCCCTGACTAATATAGAGTGAGTAGCATGGAGTGGGAGACGTTCTCTCTCAAAACTATTTCAGCTATAGACTCTTTTCCTGCCCTTATTTAGTGAACTGGTAGCTTCCCTAAATATTAGGGCCAAATTCATCACCGATGACATAATAAAAGGGTGACCGTTCTCTGGTGTTGTCCCAATTTGTGCCAGCAATGCATCTGGGCCGTAGATTAAATAGCTTTGCCAATGCTGTCCTATGACTGTAAAAACCCTGTCATCGATATCTAAAGGTCTGGGGTTATAGATCTCCCCTGCAGAAATTTATCTTTCCCGTGCTGTCTCTCTACTTCTTTTTAAAATACACCTTTTTCAGGCTCTCTTCTTCACTCCTGTAAAATCTCATGCTATTCTTGCTCTGCTTTCGGCTACGTGACATCTCCCTGGAGGCCACCTGAAAGCTGTGAATAAGCCATAGGACACCTTTATGACATCACTGGCCAAAGGGTCCTCCCCACTCCTGATGGACCAAATATAGCTCACATTGTTCTGCAGTGTGTTACACCAATCTCCAGCTGCCTTTCTCTTTGATACAGAGATGCAATCAAAACCTGCTTGGAGCAGGTCGGGCTGGGGCCTACATGGGTCTCCTATCTGTGTTCAGGACGGTGGCAGCTGATAATCTGCACCAGTTTATACAAATCCCTCATGCTAGGGAAGCCAACAGCATAACTCCCATTGACTTGTTTGATGGGGGAAGGTTAGGATTTAAGCCTGGGGGGCGTTAAGGTCCTGGCAAATAGCCAGCACAGGCCTCTATGGGACATTCTTGCCTTAGAATAATGGCAGCTAGCGCCTTCTTGCACCCCGGGGGCATGTCTCGTTAGCACCCTAAAGTTCAGAGTTAAAGATTCCTAAGAGTCCAACGCTGTCTGCTGAGCCTGCCGCTCTGGCTAGAATGATTCTCCTAAGGCCAGATAAGGAGCTCGGTGATTTGCCAGGGAGGGGAAGATAAAGTGATAGGGCTTGTTTTGCAAACCAAACCTGAGCATCAATCCTGGGGAAATGTGCAGTGATCTGAGAGGCCGCTGCCATTAGCTACTTTTAAAGTTCCTGTGCCATCATAAATCTCCCCATATTTCATGTGTCCGCTAGCAGGAAGAATCCTTCCACCACCACCAGCTGGTAGTCAAAGCGATTGCTTTCACATTCCACCTGCCTCCCTGACTGCCAACCACTGGGGTCACCCAGAGGTAACCACAGGGCAGGAAGCCTCTGTGAACAGCCCTGCCACAGCGGGGATTAACCGCCTCACTGGGCCGCTGCCCTCAACAATTTTCTGGTCAGTAACTTTTTGAAAGGAGAGCGTGTCTTGTGCCATAGGGAGGGGGCGGGGAGAGAAGACACGGTGGCTGGATTCTTTCCAGGTTGGGAAACCATCTGTCCAATAACTTCTTCATGAGAGAGATTAAATTTTCCTTCCCTCCCCTCTCCACCTCCAAACCCATGAATGGATGGCTATGCAACATCCTGACATGCCATGTAATAAGGAACAGTGTCTCTCTGTCTCCTTCACCACTACGTCTCTCTTTCTAAGGCAGGAATTCCTGGCACCGCGAGGTTTCCTCTCTCTAGCTTTTAGCTGCCAACGTAGTAACCAGTTTGGGACAAAAGGCTTAAATTTTAATACTGGCGCCCAAACTGGAATCCCAGCTCCAAAAACCTCAGAACTTTGGAGCATTCAAAGTCCAAATCCCCCCTCTGCATTTTGCAAATGCCTCCTATCTTTAAAATGGGCCGTTCCCTGAACTCCAGAGCCAGACCCCTTTCAAGTTTAGGGTGTTAAAAAGCTACATACACCTCTACCTCGATATAACGCTGTCCTCTGGAGCCAAAAAATCTTAACGCGTTATAGGTGAAACCGCGTTATATCAAACTTGCTTTGATCCACCAGAGTGCGCAGCCCCCCCCCCCCCCGGAGCACTGCTTTACCGCGTTATATCTGAATTCGTGTTATATCGGGTCGCGTTATATCGAGGTAGAGGTGTACATGCTCTTTGCAATAAGCTAAAGCTGACTGAACTCTCTTAAGGCTGACTTTAAGCATAAGGTACGATGAGTTGCTTAGAGGGCCACATCTGAAGGAGTGTCAGAGTAGTGCAGAGAGCACCATGTTTGCTCATCTACAGACCATCTGCAAAACACAGGCAGGGGTTCTGACACTTAACAGTGAGAGCCCAGGAAAGGGCTTATTTGGAAGCAGTTGGGGCACCCAAGACCACCTGTGACTCTCAATCCCTCTGTGGCTAGTCGTGATATGATATGATGCAACCTCACCAGGGCGGTCAACAGAAAACGTCAAGCTGCAAATGCGTTAAGGTGGCTTGAATTCAGAAGAGTCCGGCTCCTATGAGCAGGGTGGTGCAAACACTCCTTGGGAAAGGACAATGGAGAAGCCACCAGGAAAAAGACAATAATGGGACTGAAACTATTACACCAGAGGAGAGGAGGAGAAAGAAGTAATGACATCTACTGGCCAGGCATCTACTGGCCACAACCCACCGTGGTGATGGAGTTCAGGAGCAATGGATAGTACTGCAGGCCTCAGGTTGCAACAGCAGTCGAAAGTCTGCTGGTGCTTTGGCTCGGGAAAAGGTTTCTGTCCCTTCTCAGCCCCTGTTCAAAACCCTGTCAGGATTTGAGCTCTAAAGAGGCAGAGACGCAGGACAAATAGGGATGTGCCAACTCAGCCTTCTGGCCAAACGTCAGACAGAGACTGAAAGCCTCACATGTGAGCCTGGTCTTGTGAGAGTATTCAGCCTGGTTTCTAGACCAAAGACGTTTTGGCTAGACATAGAAGCGAAGCCTTTTGAGTTTTGCCCATCACTAAAACCAGCAAAAATGGCAGTAGGAAGGTTGGTCTTGTAGCCATTACTTTTCTCCTCCACAAAGGCTATAACACACTCTGAGTCTGGGCAGTGCCATGGACTGGGAAAATGAAAGGAGGAGGAGATGGAGCTGTGGCAGGGGTACCGCACCCCCCCCCCCAATACCTCCAGAACAGCCCACATTTTGATGGAGTCACCTTGCAAGACTAGCCACAAGCTATTTAAGGTGCCAAACTAGCCATTATTGGCTTACAAAATGTTACCATCTCCCACACGTGCCCCACAATGCGATGGCACGCTCGTCCCCTGCTCGTACAGTTCTTCACCATGTATTTCCTGACATCATCATGGGTAAGTTTGTCCCCATTTGACTCATACAGATGGCAATGCTGACAAGCAGAATGGAAACGGAGAGAGAAATCTGTTTCCTGTTATCTATCGGTTGTGTGATAGCCCAGACAGCTGGGGAGGATACGTCATTTTCTTGCCTTGTCTGGTTCCCCCTGTCTGGCTGGCTCACTCTCTCCACCTTGTTTGTTGATTTACCGTATTTTTTCACCAGTTGCATCGATGGGCATGAACCTGGCAGTCCCCATGCAAACAACAGGCTAACCTCCCCATGACTGTAAATGCATAATTCCATAGATGTTTGCCTGATGCCTTCATAAGCAGCCGCCAGTGTTGTCTTTTGTTTCCCTCTTTATACATAAGTGAGAGAGGCCCAGAGGATTTTATATCATCCCTTTTATATTTCATCACGCCCTCTGTGGTCACACTGTTCCTCCTCCTCCACCCTTTTAAAAATACATCTTCAACAGTAACTTAAAATCTTGTGAAATTTCACACATTCTGACTTTCTCTTCGAGTCTACAGCGCAGACATTGGAAGTGACGCCCAGTCAAGCTATGAATACAAGATGACACTGAACACAGGCTAACTTCAGTTTTGCCAGCTTGGTGAAGGCGGTAGGGATTATTGGGATAGGGTGAAGCATAGAGACCTGCAAGCACAGGTTTGTCAAGCCTAGCTTTTAAAAGGATGGCTTTTAAGCAGGGGGCTGCTGGGCTGGCTAGGAGAGTATTCTACACTCTGCCATTTATTTGTTCAGACTTTTGGCCGTAGTGGATATTTTCTTGAAGAATTTTAAAGTTGCAGACCTATTTCTCCTTGCCCACAACCTCCTCTGTGAGCCAAGGTTTCCAGCAAAATGACTCTGGCCCAATGTCGCTTGCTCTAAAAGCTCGATGCATCCTATCCCCCGTGCATAGTACTGAAGTTCTGCTTCTTTTCTTTCCTCCCGAGTGTTGTCCTGAGACAACCCCAGTGAAATGTGAGTGTCAGCCCACTTAGCTTTATCATTGCATATCACAGCAAGACCGTACGTATGTTTCTTCTCAGAGCAGCTTCGAAATAGGGTTAACTAGAGAGATTTGCATTTTTGCATCTTCTGGTTACGCCTTTGGAACAAATGGGTGTGAAAGAGAGACAGGCAGACTCTGTGATTGAACTGCCTTCGAACCAGCTCTTTGTTTGATTGTGAAGCCAAATGGAGCACAGTCAACAAACCTCTGAAGAGACAATGGTCTCTTCAGAAGCTCCTTTACATCTCTAGATGTACATGCGTTTCTGGGTTTGTGTCTAAATAGAGCTACAGAAAGACTCCAGTGGTTTAAAGAACAGCATTCGTTTTAAATTTAACCCATTAAGGAAGTTGGCTGGAACCCAGGTACACTCCATTTTTATCCATGTTCGACTGCACTTCAAGTGTCCTTTGTGCTGCCGGAGCAGCGTAAATAAGAATCAAGCCCTGTGCTGATAATGAAGTGGCTCATCTTGTCTAGCGAGGAAACTTTCCTCAAGAGCTTTATTGTGGTCAGGGAATGCTGAATGCCCTGTCGTCTTGTGCTGTCATCCAGTTGACTCCGGGGGTTGCGTTACAGGCAGTTATGTAATTCGGTCTCTGGACCTTTTTGTCTTTCAGCACTCGGTTACCCAAAAGTCAAAGATCGCTAAAATTCTAAAGATGAAATGTACTACTTCTTTAATCCTTTAAAAAAAAAAAAACAGTATACCAATCAGTTCACACTAATTATCACAGTGAGTGCAGTGTTGAGTCACACAGTCACGTAAGGTCTGTATTTCAGAAGATTTTTCTACCAGCATTAGCAAATTGCTCAGAAATGACACCATCATTAAAGCTAAAAGCCTTTCCTGTTATGAGCCCAGTTTTCCAATCGCCTATGCAGAATAACCCGCTTAGGAGGAGCATTTGGCCCTGAGAATTTCTTCTCTCTTCTATGGTTTAATCCTGGTTATGCCATGTTGTTTTAGCTGTGTTGATCCCTTAATCCTGAATAATAATTTGAATTAAGAATGTTATCTTCTGTGGGGATTTCTGTGTGGTGAGAACTGTACTTCTGAGCGTAAGCAACCTACAGATTTTTCTCTTCTTTTTCTTGCTTTGCCTACTGGCTCATGGGGAGGTCCGTGCAATTAAAGTCTGTAGGGATACACGTTGTCCTGTAATTTCACTTTTGTAAAATGACACGTTTCTGATGGCTTGCGGTGATATGGACAGAGCGTCCCTTGGGTAGGGTGAATCAGGGCGACTGCTCCGGGCCCCGCACTTTGGGGGGCCCCGGGGGCTGGTGCCATTGGTCCCAGAAGACATAGGTGCGGGAACTAGGGGTGCACAGGATGCTGCAGCACCCCTGGGGTCCGGGCTGCCAGACCATTGCGCCCGGGGTCCCGGCTGCCGCCCCGAGCCACCCCACGCCCGGCTCGGCCACCCACGTTTCGGTGCGAGTCCCCTGCCCCCTCCGCCATGGCGCTATGGCCAACAGTAGCCCCGTGGTGGGCGCCGGCAACTGCCAGCAGCAGCAGGCAGCCTAGCACCAGACCGGATTCATCCCGCCAGCCCAGCCACCGATGCAGAGCAGGGCCCCCAAGCTGGAGGGGCTGATTTGTCCCGGGCCCTGCACCCTCCTAGGGACAGCCCTGGATATGGAGGCTGAAAAGTTTTTTTGTAACTGTTAGAGAGCAGAGGAGGTGGATTGGTTCATGGGCAAGAGTCTTAGTATTTGGGGAAGTAGAAATACTTCTTAAGGGCTTTACAGAAAGGGGAAATTGATGGTGTGTTTCGGGGGGCGGGGGGGGAATCTGCCTGTCAGTTAAATCTATTAGACCGTAGACTTAATGCACCATGGGAAGTGCTGAAAGCTTCATTGTTCACTCAAGACATTTTAAAACTAGACTGTGTGAGTCACAAGAAAACGTGCTGCAGAGTACATTCTAGCTGGAAGAAGATGAACCTTGAGGACCTTTCCATCTCTAACTTCTGTGGGCCACTAAAATGTAGAACATGGTGGTTCCACTTACGTCTTCATTATAAACCAATTCTGTGCTGGACAAGCTGAATTTCTTGTTCAGGTGGCCATTAAGAATTGTTCTAATTCTTGTTACAAGAAGCTTTCTATCCTGAGTGTTGTTCTCAGCTTGTTAAATAAATGCTGAATGAGAGCTTGCATGTATTGATTGCAAAACAAATCAAGGTAACAATTGCGGTTTCTGACTTAAAATGTCCTTGTTGATGTGTATTTAGAGTTCCCACAGCCCCATTGCAGACGCTGACCCATTATTCTGAGCATATGTCATAGGTGCTGCAATGTCCCCAGGACAGCAAGTCTGAGACAAAGTTGGTTTAGGAATCTTAGGGCTTGAATCTGTGGCCTTACTTAGACAAAAAGCCTATTGAACTCACTAAATGGTGAGTGTCCTTGCTCTTGTGGGTTTAACTGAAAACCACAACATTGTTTTATAATGAGCTTCTTGCTTAATTTCCTCCTCTTTAGTATAGTTTTGGCTTCTCCTCCTTCATTCTCTTGAATTGGGAATTCACCTAGAATAGTGGTTTTCAAACTTTTTAGGCTGGATACCTCTTTCCAAATAATGTAGTCTACTGCGTACCCCCATCTGAGATAGAGTCATAATATACCTATGATTAGATTGCCAAGTCTTACTAAATAAAATGCATTGTCCGCCATTTCAGAATTTTTCTCATGTATCCCCTGACGAGAGCTGACATACCCCAGTTTGAAAACCACTGACCTGGAATAATAGCTTATAATGTCAGCATTCTAAACTGTTACTTTCCATGTGTTGACTAAACTGTATTTTACCTTACTAGGGAGCAGAAGCTCTAACAAAGTGTAGTGTCAATGTAACAAGCAATAATATGCAGTGTGTATATATAGGGTCAATATTTTTAGGGTTAAACCTAACCCACTTTCCTGAGTTCCACCCCATGTCTGCATGACAAAATTAGGATTCGATCAGAGAAACTGTGTTTGTTTTGATGGTTTGTTTGTTTTAATTGCCCATGTGCCTGGCTTATTTAATGATCGCCTTATGCCACTGGCCAATCATTCGGCCCAGAGTTCAGATTTCCAGTGTCGGCTGTTACACAGGTTGCAAATAAAAAGCCTTCACCTGGACGTTGTGCATCAGTCACCATCACAATGGAGTCACTTCACTCTGGCCACCACCACCACTGTAGTTCCCTAGACCCATGTGTTACATAAATATTTTCGTTTAAAAATCAGCGCGGCCCTAAATGAAACAATGTGACAGAACTGGCACTGCAAATGCAATTAATGATCCATGTCGAATTGTTCAAGTTAGAAACAGATTTTAATTACGGTAGATTCAAAACAGGAACAATTTTACTTGAGCAAATGTTTCTTGCTGCAGATCATCCTGTGGGGTCGAACCGAGAAGTGCCTTAAGGAAACCACAGAGGAGATTAGAATGATGGGAACAGAGTGCCATTACTTCATTTGTGATGTGGGAAATCGAGAGGAAGTCTATCAGCAAGCCAAAGCTGTCCGGGAAAAGGTTGGTCTGTGTGGTGGATCCAGTGATGGGCAGAGCTTAGAAAATCCCCTAACCAGTGGCAAGTAGGAAACATTCTCTGGCAACCTAGGAAGAAGGGAAGCTATACATTCTGCCTCTGGCTATGTCTCAAAGCCCTGGCCCTGTCTGTTTCTTGCTTTTATGGTAGGGAATAAAGGGCCTGATTCTCCAATGCCATGCGACCTTCCTTTGACATTTATATCTAGGCAAAGAAGTTATGGAGTGCTACCAAATCAGAATTCTCTACCCACTCACACCGGGTGTCCATTTGACACCAATTTTGTACAGAGGAAATATTTGTATAAAGTGTAAAGACAGCAGAGAATCAGTCCTGGTAGGTTTTATGCTGGATCCTGACACTGTATCAAGAAGCTGAGTATGGAAGGAGCAGAGCTAAATAGCTGTGAAAGAGCAAATATCCCATCACGGAGCCAGCCTCTTTGCTTGAAATATCTAGGTCAGTGGTTCTCAAACTTTAGCATTGGTGACCCCTTTCACACAGCAAGCCTTTGAGTGTGACCCCCTTTATCAATTAAAAAAACCTTTTTTTACATTTAACACTATTATTAATGCTGGAGGCGAAGAGGGGTTTGGATTGGAGGCTGACAGCTTGCGACCCCCCCCATGTAATAACCTCGCAACCCCTGGAGGGGTCACGACCCCCAGTTTGAGAACCCCTGATCTAGGTGATATTATAGGACTGAGACTGAATTATAAAATGCAAGTTATAATAATATATAAGAGAATCCTAATAATAGCCCAACAAAGGCAGTTGGCTGTTGATTATCGGGGAGCTTCTTTTAACTATATATCTGTCGCTAGTCCTTCTCATGCTCCTGGCCGTCTGTCCAGCTGCCTTTCTTCTTTTGAGTATCTCTTTGTAGGGATAAATGTTTTACACCACTTTGTCTTTGTTTTAAAACTGTGTAGAATTTCATTAGTAGCCAAACAACATGCTAGGAAACTGCCTAGAAAGAAGAACCATGGAGAACTCATTTGTGCAAATGTTAAGTATCTGTGCTTCAGCTACTTTAAGCTACCTGGGGGTACATTGCAGTAACCATTACAAAGCCCCTTATGGCAGGAACTCAGGCTATGTCCTCACTACGGGGGGGGGGAGGGGTCAATTTAAGAATAGCGTAGCTGAATTCGACGTATCGGAGCCGACTTACCCCGCTGTGAGGACGGCAGCAAATCGACCGCCGCGGCGCCCCCATCAACGGCGCTTACTCCTACCTCCGCTGGTGGAGTACAAGCATCGATTCGGGGATCGATTGTCGTATCCCGACGAGACGCGACAATTCGATCCCTGAGAGATCGATTTCTACCCGCCGATTCAGGCGGGTAGTGTAGACGTAGCCTCAGAAGAGGCCATGGATTCACACTTCAGTAGAAGGACCAAAGTGACCGCTGTATTTGTGAAAAGAGATGTTCACTGTAACCAATCAGCTGCCCCCCTTTTTCTTTTTGCAGGTTGGTGATATCACCATCCTAGTGAACAATGCTGCTGTCGTTCATGGTAAGAGCTTGATGGACAGCGATGACGATGCTCTACTCAAATCACAACACATAAATACCCTGGGACAGTTCTGGGTAAGATAAGCTCCTGTATCCAGCTTATTCAGACTTGGAAATGAGAGTGACAAATTACAGCCAGTAAACACTTGGCTGCTGCTAGACTTTTCCAAACAATGCTTGGTAAGATCAGCCTGACATGAAAACGAGCCAGGAAAAACAATGTGAAAGGCAAAGGCCAGAGGAGAGAAGTCTGAGGAAAAAATTGAGTTTGACAGATTCCCTCAAATTGATTTCAGTTACTTCTGCTAAAATATCATATTAAAGGCTTCCAGTAATTATAAAGCCTCTGATGCTCTTTTAAACCCACCCTGTGACTTACAAGAAAAACTCTGATTTCCTTTGAGAAATCCCAGGGGCACAAAGGAGAGTTTCTCGGTTTGATGCACATCTGGAACATGAGAGAAACATGACCAGATGCATGGCTGCATTGTTCATGGAAGAGAGCTTGCATTAAACTCATTCCGTTTCTAATTAGATCAGTTAACAAATAATATATTTGTGGTGTTCCTCTCCATGTTGAAGTCTTTATCCTAAATAATGTGCATCTGAGCAGACCAGGGCATGATCTTCATTGCCTTTTATTTTGCGCGCGGCTTAGTCTTGTGATAGCGCAGGTTTGGTTTGGTTCACATGAAATCAGGTTAACTGAGGCTTTTTGGAACCCCTCACAGAGCAGTGAGGCTCCCTTCACTATGAAACTGGGCATGAATCATGAAGTTTGAATGGAATTCCTCCGCATACCCCTGCACAACTGAAAGCACAATTGGGCCCTGCATCACTAGGCTTGTTTTCTTAGTGGCTACCATTTCTGTTGTGTCTCTGCTTAATGAAGTTTTTTTCTCTCTCTCTCTCTCTCTCTCTCTGTTCCTTTACAGACCACCAAGGCCTTCCTGCCACGCATGCTGGAGCTGCAGAATGGGCACATTGTTTGCTTGAACTCTGTCTTGGCCTTGTCAGCCATCCCTGGTGCCATTGACTACTGCACCTCCAAAGCCTCTTCCTTTGCCTTTATGGAGAGCCTGACCTTGGGCTTGCTGGACTGTCCTGGAGTGAACGCTACAACAGTCCTGCCGTTCCACACCAGCACAGAGATGTTTCAGGGCATGAGAATAAGGTCAGTCCAAGAGAGACTGGGTAAAACATCTCACTGAAATTAATCAACTAAACATGTTCGTTAACGCCTGGATCTTTTTTAAAGAGAATTTGATGTCTGATCTGGCTGTGATCAGAGGGGTCACTCTGTGCCTCCTGAAACCATCAGGCTGGTTCTTCTGATTTGCTGGTACACCCCCAACGTGTACACTTCAACTTGCCTTTCCTCTGTGAGGGTGTCTTCCAGGCAGTTGTTTCTAGAGAGAAAATTAGAAGTGACTTTGAACTGGGAGCCAGCTGTGGACATCAGAGCAGAGCAACCAAACTGATGTCTGAGGTTGATCAAAGGGGCGAATAGTCCTACAAATTGGGAATCCACACGACAAGTTCCTAGTTCCTTCTTTATTCCTATTGAGGGGCTCAATCCTCCCCCACTGAAATGAATGACAAAAAGTTCCACTGACAGCGGTGAGGCGAGCACTGGACCCATGCCTGTTCCTATGAACGTTAACCATATTCAAGGGGCTAATGACTAGCCAAATTAACCCTTTGCCAGTGGTGGATCTGTATCTCTTGATATGAACCGCTAACACGGTTTGTGCACCCTCCGCCTTGGTGAATGGTGCAATGTGACGTCGCCGTTGGCAGCTGGAAATCCATGTTCCTGGTATTAAGAGGCGTGGGGCGCATCTGTTTTTTGTCTTTCACTGCCAGTAATTTAATCCAAGAAAAAGGCAGGAGAGAGGAAGAGGAGGGAGTGGCCCCTGTTATGCCCTCTTATAGGATGCAGCATATGCTCCCCTCAGCCTTGGTGCCAGCCCAGCTTTGCTGGTTTGGGTAGCGAGTGAGAGGGTCAGGGTCTCATCCTCTCTCTGCTCCTCCCTGACAGTTTTGTGGGGTAGTTGAATGCCGGCAGCAGCTCAGAGAGCCCAAGGACTGGGATTGTACTGCACCCTAATTAGGTAATGAGTTTACTTCTTAATTTCTTCACTCAGGTTCCCCAATCTTTTCCCCCCACTGAAGCCAGAGACAGTGGCCAGGAGAACAGTAGAAGCTGTTCAGCTGAACCAAGCCTTCCTCCTCCTTCCGTGGACAATGCACGTACTTGTCATCTTGAAAAGGTAAATATTTCACTTGTGTGTGGCTGCCATACCCACTCATTTCACCCTTTGGGCAGGGATGGGAGGCAGTCTCATTTTCTGTCTGCTAAGCCAAATCTCAGTTTGGCAGTTGCACGATACAATAATTACCTAGGACCAGATTGTCCCCTCCCACAGAAGCCAGAGGGCATCAAGGATGGGGAGAAAACTTTGCAAGGTTCCGTTTATAGAGTTGTCTTAAGCTTGTTACATCTGAGTATGCGCCCCTCCCTCCCCCCCAATGAGGAAGCAGTTTCAGCCCTCAAAACTCACAGATCCCTGAGATCTGTACTGACAATCCATTTCCAGGAAATGTCTTACTTATTTTACTTCTTAACCCATTTATCGATTTGATTTTTATTTAGTAAGCCCCTCTCCAGGCTCCAGGAACTATACAAAACGTACAAAATATACACCTTCTCATTTCTATTTAGAGACCTCTCTTTCTGTAAAGCTATGAGAACATAAAAATGTAAACCAAAATTATTTTTATGTCATCACTTTTTTAAGGGAACTTGAAACTGTGTGCAGAAAGGGAATCCTAGTCTCGCTCACTGAAATAATTGAGGACAGCACATTTTAAATTTATTTTCTGTGAGCATTGAGACCAGAAACCATCTAAAAATCGAGCTCATCCAATCACAGAACTGAAACAATGCCATGTGACTTATGTCACCAATCACAACTAAATGACACATCCCAGATTTCAGATAGGAAACAAAAGTGAACCAAATTCTCAACATATGTTAAATAACTTTGAATACCAAATAAATCTGAGAAAATCTTGATCAGTTCATGGACACATTACAACCAGAAAAAGAAGGGGCACCTGTCAAATATATTATTTGTTATGAATTATTCACTTAGCTTGTCAGCGCAATAGACAACAGGAAAATAGCACTTCATTCATACCAGGACCATGTGATGAAAAAGGTAAATACCTAAACAGATAGATGGATATTCAAGATAAATATATAGATTGATTCTCAATATAAATTCTCAAGATTTATAACATTGAACAGAATCTTGCAATTTAAGAGACGTAGATAAGAACATAAGAATGGCCGTACTGGGTAGGACCAGGGTCCATCTAGACCAGTATCTTGTCTTCTGACACTGGCCAATGCCAGTTGCACCAGAGGGAATGAACAGAACAGGTAATCAAGTGATCCATCCTCTGTTGCCCATTCCCAGCTTCTGGGAAACAGAAGCTAGGAATGATGCCTTTTTACAGGTCACATTGTTCTACCAGGTCCTGTTTAGTAAGCTCTCTCTTAGTAGGAGGAGACTCTGTAGCACTTTCTCCCTTAGGGCCAGTCATGCCAGGTTCGGATCAACTTCAGACCCCACCGAAGTTGTTGGAAACATAGCAACTTGCAAGACTGGACACTTGGTATTTCTGACTGCAAAATTACTGCCTCATGCCACAGTAGTCACCCCATCTTTTGTGTGTTTGTTTGTGTGTGTGTGTGTGTGTGTGTTTGCACGTCTTCTCATTAGAACAGATGAAAAGCTTGCACAGTGTGTTTATTTCCTTTCCCTTTGCTTCCTCTGCAGCATTCTCCCTCGGTCAGCACTTGAAGAAATCCACAAGTTTTCTGGAAGCTACACCTGTATGAACACGTTTAAAGGGCGAACATAGACCTGGCCGTACTTAGACTCATTCTAAAGTGAAGCCAACACAAGCAGCAAAATCCTGACAAGATTGTGAATCAACGGTCTTGGCTTTTAGCCTGCCTTGCTCGCGTGACTTGTGCTGCTCTCAGGCAACAAATTTCTTGCAGGTCATATCCATAGCAACATGACCTTTGCACAGGACCGCATGGCTAGACTGGACTTTTGGGAGGAACAACAAAAATGTTGAGATGTTTGTACAATGTTTAATTCTTTAGAGTCTGATTGTTAAATCTGCTCATAGTTTTAAGATTTAATTGTACCCTTAGGCTGCTCCAATCAGGGCGCAGCACATCCCTCCCCACTCTGCTAACAGGAAGAGCAACTGGTGTTGATTTCAGATCAGCTTATTGAATGAGAATTTTAAAAATGGCTTTGCAGGGTTACTAGCTAAGGGTGTTTATTGGGATCCCACTTTTCCCCCCCTCACTGCATTGGGTGGCTGTACTTTACAACCATTGAAGCCAATTGTTCCTCTGATTCCTTTGGCATCTCTGGAAAGGAGCAAATAGCTGGTCCGCTCAGGGGCCACTCAAGAAGCCTGTATGTGGAAGGACAACGCTAGCCATAGCAAGTCTTTATGGCTGAACTGGGAGGCTCAGAAAGAACAGTGAATAATGGAAGGTCCCACTTGCCGCTGAAATCATGTACAGAAAGTAATGGTCTTTCGGACTATTTTTGTTCATTTAGGGTGAAATATAATTTCCTTTTAGCAATAATCCCTAGATTTCCACTCATTTAGCCAGTGTTGGCTTGGAAACAAACTAACCTTAGGGCCTTCCTCAGCACACCCTTATTCACCCAAGCAGTCCTTACGCCGAGAAATCCCATTGGTCAACCCGCACGGAGAAGTAAATGGAATATGTTCCAAAAAGCAGAAGGGATGTAACGGATGGACATGAAACGTGAAGGTGGGAAGGGCCTCTAACACCCATTGAAATCAATGGGGATCTTTCCAATGTCTTATGTGACAGCTGGCTCAAGCCCTAAATGAGCCGAAAAAGGGAGGAAGCCGTGAGGTAGAATTCCCAACTAGACATTCATTTTTTATTATTCTTGGGGGGGTTTTTTTGTACAATACAGTTGCTTTAACAACCAGTGTAGTGCAGCAACACATCCCCATGACCGATCCAATGTGCAGCTCTGGGCGTATTACCGTGTATTAAACATAAGAGAACACAACCGAGGGAGGAATTAATCTTAACTACAGCAAAGATTGGCCGCAGGTGTGATATACGAGCGCCTCAAGAAAAGTGCTTTAAGGACAGTCTTGTGGCTAAAGCACAGGAGTGTGAGTTAGGATTCCTGCCTTCTGTTTGCAACTCTGCCTCAGATTTAGGATACGTCTATACTTACCTCCGGGTCCGGCGGTAAGCAATCGATTTTCTGGGATCGATCCCGGAAGTGCTCGCCGTCGACGCCGGTACTCCTGCTCCACGAGAGGAGTATGCGGAGTCGACGGGGGAGCCTGCCTGCCGCGTCTGGACCCGCGGTAAGTTCGAACTAAGGTACTTCGACTTCAGCTACGTTATTAACATAGCTTAAGTTGCGTATCTTAGTTCGAAGTGGGGGGTTAGTGTGGACCAGGCCTTTGTGTGTGACCCCGGGGCAAGCCACTTCACTCTCTGTGCTTCAGCTTCTCGATCAGCAAAGCAGGGATACCAATATTTCCTGATCTCACTGTTGTGAGGCTCTGTTCCTTAATGTTTGTCAAGTGCTTTGCAGTCCTCAAAATGGTGGGAGCAAAGTGTTATTTGCTTACAGACTGAGAGGTTACTTGCAAAAATGTAGAGACAAGAGGAAGAATCCACATAATAAAACATCTGTTTCTAGAGGAGATCAGTGTTTCGTTGGAAAAGCTGGAAGTGGATCCTTGCATTTGGATGCTCTCGTTGTTCTATTGTGTAGCATGGAGAGCAAAGAACTAGATTTGGTCATACTCTTAAAATCTGAGGGTCTTCCTTGGCTGGTGTACATCTGTGTAGATTCATCAATGAATGGATTTTGCCAATTGCACAACCTTCGGCAGTGGTGGGCAGTCCGTCGGCCGCATGCGGCCCATCAGGGTAATCTGATGGCAGACCGCGAGACATTTTGCTCACGTTGACCGTCTGCAGGCACAAGCCACCGCAGCTCCCAGTGGCTGCGGTTCACTGTTCCCGGCCAATGGGAGCTGCGGGAACCCCCACTGACCTAAGGGCTTGTCTACACTTGAATTCTACAGTGGCACAGCTGCACCACTGTAGCGCTTCAATGTAGACACTGCCTATGTTGACAGGAAGGGTTCTCCTGTTGGGATAGATAATCCACCTCCCCAAGAGGCAGGAGCTAGAATTCTTCCATCGATCTAGCACTGTCTACAATGGGGGTTACGTTGACTGAACTACACTGCGACACTGGATTTTTCACACCCCTGCGTGACGTAACTGGGTCGACTTAACTTTAAATTGAGTGTTGATCGGGCTCGAGAGGCCGATTCTGCAAAGAAATCGATCCATGCAGACTTTTTTGCCTACATAGAGTCCCAGAGAAGTAAACAGGATTCCACCAGAGTAGATCCCTTTGCAGGCTCAGGGTCTTGGGGATCATTATTGCCATGATGGTATCCAACTTCCCTAGCTATTGGAGATTTACCTGTAACTCTGCTTTCCTCCTGAGGTCAGGATCTACAAGCTTGATTATGGCAGCTGCTTTGAAACGGCTTCCTACCGTGGGGGTTTGTATTGATTCCCTAGATAGCTGCGGCTCTGTGGAGAGGTTGCTCCCCTAGTGGGCTCTTGGAAGTTTATTTATTTTCTGAGAAGCAGGGGAATTTGTCAAGAGCTCTAGTTAGTTCATGGGAGAGCCGTTCCAGGGATCTGCCAGGAATACAAAGGTATCATCTGTATTGAGACCCATTTGGGGTGAGGGGGACTGCTGCCCTCCTCCTCCTCTCCCCATCTAATCCTGTGTATTTTCTCATTATCCACGATCAGGCATGCCAGCCTTGCTGCTATAAGAACAAACAGAATTGGTGGACGGGGGCTTCCCTGCTGGGTGTCTACCCTTAAATTAAAACTTTGTTTTGCGGTTCCATTAGTAACATGCCCATTCCAAGGAGGTGGTAAAAGAGGCATTCCCACAGACTATGCCGATCCCCCCATCCCTGCCAGTCGATGGACCTGCTCCTTCCCTGCACACTCAGTGCTGTCTGTTTCTGTCTAAGGCCTATGAACAAGTCAAATACCACCCGAGACTCACCCTTCCCCTCCCCGCACACACACACACACCCCTCCCCTCAGGGTCTCTGAGCGGACAGCAGGTCAAATAGCAGTCACAGTGGGGGAGAGGTATGCAGCAAACAGAACATAACAAGGAAAACATTGGTGCTTCGCTTTAGAATTCGAGTTGGACAAGATCCCTCCCTCTGGTGCTAAGAGAAGGAATGTTTTGCGCCTTTATGAACCAGTTTCTTGTTTGGCTGGATACATTCTGAAGACGTTGGTTCCCTGAGAGACGCCTCTGGAATGCTTGGTAAGGTCTTCTGTCCCCTCAGACATAAGGTTGACATCGGGTAAGCTGGAGGCACGGCTCATGCAGGCATGCTTTGTAGAAGCCGTCAGGCTTTTGCAAAAGAATTTCCGCCCTTCCACTTATTTTAATTTTGGTTTTCCCTGCTCTCTCCACCCTTTTTTTTTTAATCCCTATATCATTATTGCACATTTCAGTGCCACCATCTTGTAGCCAGATGTCAAACAGAGGGTCTGGAATAAATCTAAGACAGAGGTATATATTTATTAGCCTGTCGGAGAAGGAGTCGAGATGAGGCTGCAGGAACAGGCCGTCGAGGTCTCCCGTGACATTAGCAAAGCTTTTCAGGTTTTCTCTGCTTGGTCCAACTTGTGACCCAATAGAAAAGTACCCACGGTGCATTTTTTTCCCCCTGTGCAGGAGGCTGCTGCTGCCCCTCTTAGAACTAGATTGCTAGGAAAACTTAACATGTTGTTGGACTTGTTCTGTCCTGACTTAATGCCTGCAGAGTGCCTGGGGTTTAAGTGGGGGCATATGGCAATGCTGTGTGTTGTCAGAGGCTGGTATTTGCACGGGATAATTTGCAGAGCGGGTGGATGGGGGATGGGAGCACTCCCTTGCAAGTGAGGCCAGGGGTCCTCTACACTTCACATTTTTTAATGAAAAGCCATGCCACTTAGTGCAACCTGGTGCACTTAGAAGCAAAAATAAAAATTGCCCTCTTCAGCCGTATCCTTTGGTTTAGAAGAATCCAGAGAAGAGCAAGAGCTCCCCTCAATGCAATGAAGTCCTGCGCCCCCATTTCTTTCTTCCAGTTAAGCGGTGATGGAGACTATCCACACATAGCCCTCCTGGGACTGTAGCGCCCACCTGGGCGAGTGACTGCAGCATTTGCAAAGAAAATCTTTTATACTTTTCTGTCATGTGTTAATCCGTGTGGGTGGGAGTGATTAGATCTAGGTTTACAAGCCTTTCAGACTGCTCCCACTACTCCCCCGCCCGCGTTCGGATACTAACAGATAGTGCTACGCTTGCCAAATCTCAGAAAGCAACAGGCCAAATTCAGACTCAGCATAAGCGGGTGCTTCGTCTGTAGTGGGGACACACCTGTGGGAATTTGGCCCAAGGTTATTTTTCTTTCATTGATATCAAGCTGCTTTTCTGCCTGAAAAAAGGATAACAGGGCAGCCTCGGATCAGCCACTTTGTATTTTCTGGTTTCCTTGCATGCCAGCACTGGCTTTAATAAACTGATTCAAGGTGATAAATATTGTCACTCTTTGGCTGAGCCTGTCGTAAGCTTTTGGCGTCTGGCAAGCTGCTGATGAGGGTAACCTCTTGCACTTTCGGCTGCCAGCGTCACCAAGCAAACAGCAGTGTCGAAAGTGATCTCTTTACAGCCACTTTCTCCATTGTGCTAAGACCCACAGATCTGAGTATTTCAGGTTAGAGCCAGCACTGTAAGTCACTGGCAGCAGGAAATGCCCTGCCCCCCTGAAGTTCCCTGCAGTTTTATCTGCCTCCCCAGCGTCGAGCTGTTCCCCGGGTCCTCCCTGCTGCAGGGAAGCTCTCTCCACTTTATCCAATTCCGGACTCATAATTCAGCGCTATAATGTGTCCGTCTAACTCCCAGAACTGCCTGTGCCTTTTGAGGGGGATTGTCCCCTCAGCGCCGCATAGGGTTGTCACCTCTGAGGTACAAAAACCCAGGACATCTGAACCGTTTCATCCGGGAGAGCTACTTCAAAAAAGGGATGATCCTAGGAAAACCTGGACAGGTGGCAACCCGAGCTCCGCTTCCCCTTTAACTGGCACCCCTGCAGGCTTCGGGGAGCGAGGTAGGCCGAGAAAGGCACAAGGAAAGATCTGTCTCTCCTGTCTGGACACGGCCCAGATGCCGTCAACAGCAGACAGTGCAGGAAGGGGCCTTTGGGGCCTGCTCTCTCCTCCTGCTTCCCCCTCTATAACAAGCCCCTCCCAACGCAATCCCTGTTCATATCCCGGCCTGCGACCTCCAGGGAAAACACAGCTCTATCTGGCCCATATGGACCCCATACAATAGAAGGGGATAGAGCCTGGGGCACAGCCTTTCTTGAACCTCACAGTCCTTCCCTGAGAGACGAAGAGAGGGCCCCTGTTGGGAAGACAAGACAGGAAGCCCAGCCTCTTCTGAGGCAAAGCGATCACTAGTCGCTTGGCAGTATCTTTGGAGCAGTGTCTGAGCTCCCGATGAGCCCCCAGCATGGAAGCAGGATCAGAGGGACAAACTCCCAAAGGAGAGCTAAATAAAGAAAATCATCGCTGGTTTCCCCTACTCCACTGAGTGCAGCATGATCTGTGCTGATTTCTCTGTGTGCATATGCTCTCACACACAAAAAGGGAATCCCTCCTCCGGGGTGGAAGGCCAGCTGTCCGAATTAGAGTTAGGGGATCACATAATATATATAATTTAAAAAACAGACATAACCGATGATGTACTCTTTCAAGCAGATTAGTCAGTACTGTGAAACTAGGCTTACGCGGTTTGCTGCAGCCCTGGACAAGCTATAACTATTTATCCTCCTTCGTGTTTCCTGGGATGACATCATGATAAACGATCTCCCGCCACACCTAAAGACCAGGAAAGTCTTTGCTGTCACCCTCATCCACTGCTGGGGGTCACCTTCCCCTAAAGATCAGCCTGTTACCTCCGACGACCACTGTGGGCCACCACGTCCTAATGGTCAGTTTACTGTTCCCAGCTGCAGGTTGCTGTGTCTCGACGCCACCTCCACCTCCTTCCTGCAGCAGATGGCTGTGGTGTGATGTGGAAGAACAAGCAGGAAGTAGGGGGCTTCTTGATCTCCCTGGTCTCCATTTCATAAGGCCGTATGGTGCCTCAGTAAACTAGTCCAAATTCAACCTGGCATGACTCCCAAAGATGACCCTGGCTATCTTCCGTGATAGTCAGGGACTCCACATTTCTAACTGGGAGAACTACTTTACCTGAAAGATTGTCCTCCTCACTGTACAGACCCTTTTCAGGCAGCCAGGGCATGAAAGCTCTCAGGCAGCATAGCCTAACAACAGAAATAAATAAAAATAAAAGCATTACATGTCACTGGACACCCTCCACGTGCTTTCACATGCAATGCTCATATAGATGGATGGTATTGCAAGAAGGATCCCTCTCAGTCTAAAAACCACATAGACTAAAGAGTTTTCCCTGAAAAAGTTATTGGGACACAAATTTGTTTCATGCAGGTACATGGGGCCTTTGTTATTGAGACCAGATGCTCAGGCAAATGTGTTCCCAGTTCTTTTAGTGCTACAGTGGGAAACTTTATGGAAAGCTGAGGCTATTCAGAGACTCATTGGAAAAGTAGATTTACAATCTTGGCTCCTGCCAGACACTGCAGAAAAGAATAAAGATCACATCACAAGTCCCTGAAGTACAACAAGAGAGATTACCACTTCGCAAGTGGTAGCTGGAACAAATCCAGAATGCTGAGGCAAGGTCAGTAGTTGCCCTCAGATGCCTCAGAGCTTTCTGCATGACTCCCAACCAGCCGTATGCAGAGTTCGATCCCCCAGTTAGTTCCAGGTTCTTTCAGCCTGGGAAAAAATGGCTACCAACAGCTCTGGCCGTTGTCCAGAGGGAGGTACCCTACGGAGCCGTGCAAGACTCACAGACACAATTTTGTCCCATTGCCAAATTCAAGAAGCCCATGGAAATGCCAAGACATGAATGAAACCAGATCTCAGCTCCTTCAGATCAGCATGATCTTGCCCATTCCTCATCAAGGACTGTTCAGTCTTATTTCTAGCCTCAGACAGCAGCGCTGTCTGAAATACACGAACAAGTTCCTAGAGGAGGCTCATCTTCATGTCCCTATTCTCACACTTTCTGTATGGATGGTAGGTTTTTTCTTCAACTTCGATCATTACCATTTGACCTGACCAGTGTTCCCAGGGTCTCTTCCGGGATCATGGTGGTATTAATATTGGCTTTACAGAAGAAGGCAATTCAATTCTCTCTCTTGAAATGTTCTGTTGCTCAGGGCTCTGTACAGAGAGAGAGCTGAAACAAACACACTGGAGTATCTTGGATTCATGATAAACACAGACATATGGCACCAGGAAAGACAGTCATAAGCCATGTCTGAGGATAAATCAAGGTCTCAGGGTACCAAGGTCTCAGCTCAGTAGAATGTTAGCGCATGAAGATGTGCCTAACGGAAAACAAGCAATGTCACGGACACAAAACTCCAATTCTTACTGCAGCCTGTTGGGAATGCTGATCTCATGCACAGACATGCATTACTGAACTAGATTTCATGTAAACCCAACATAGTAATTTCTGTTAGCCCCTCCACATCCCAGCCTAGCACATCTGTTGGGAGCAGTCAAGATCCCATTGCCTATTCTCTGCTCCCACAACTGTTGAATGCAGAGAATCAGATTTTTCTAAGAGCAATCTTTATGTCAAATGCTAGCTGAGGAAAATGGAGAGGTTGCAAAAAGGAGTACAGCATCCCCTCGCTGGCTCACAGTGCTTTACTGAGGTCTCGGAGCACTCTTTCTTCCATGGATGATAGACTTGGTCTGGTAATGACAGTCAAGGATAAGATGAACACCAAGACTCATATGGCAGAAGCTGGGTTAAGCAGAGTGGAACCTGCACACAGAGGTTTCCTCACTCATTGTAAGTCATATGATGGACTGGTGATTATCTCTTTGCATCTGGGAACAGCAGCCCATGTTGCGGGACCAGGGATGTGAGGTGATAGATAATTCTCAGAAATCTGGGAAGGGTCCCTGCTGTATCCCTTCCTACTTTTTTCACTGCTCCCCAAGATCATACAAAATCTAGGAAGGAGAAAGTGGCAGTGATACTTTTTATGATTTTTCTGGCTGAAGAGGCTATGGTTATCAGGCACAATTAACCTAGCCCTGGCCCAGCTGATGACTCTACCTCATAGGAGACTGCTATTGCAAAAAACAATCCTCCCTCCAACAGCAGACAGATTCAAAATGGCTACTTGGACAAAATAGTTATTACTCTCATGGAGCCTAGAAAGAAGTCAACCTAGAATTGATTCTACTGGCTGAAAGAAAGTCTGTGGTTTATCAGCCACATCAAACAAGTGACACATAGCCTTGAATGCCTCTAATGTGGGTTTGTGAGAGTGTCCAAGCAAAAGTTCAAGTCTTTGTACTACAATGTTTTTGGTATGTTCAAGAACACGACGTTTTGTGCAGACCCCAACATTAAAAGCTTCTTTAGGACAACGGCCCACAATGTGGTGGAGCACAACCCTGAAACCTCATTCTGGTCCGTATAACACTACCAGAGATTGGCAGGTCTGGTTCTGTCCCCAAGCTGCAAGCAGACTGAAGTAATTCCTGTCATGGCTCTGTGGGCCACGTTACTCGAAGAAAGGAAATCTTTCAGGTAAGCAGGATAAACTTCCCTATAGTTAAAGCCCCTAAAACACATTGCCATTTAGAGCTACGTGATCTATTAATTTTATTTTTTTGCTTAGGCATGAGAATATTTAAAGCACTGAACTCAAGGTTCTGCGCCTATCTCGCTCACAGTCTGGCTGTGTGAGTGGGTCTGGATCACTTCCCCTCTTTGTACGTCAGTGTCCATCTCCAGACACAATACCTACCTACTCCACATGGGCACAGTGCAACTTTGCCTAGGCACCAGCATGGTGCTAATTTTTTAGCTGAATCCCTATCGGATACCAGAGCGCCCACGCGCTGTGCATTTCTCCTGCAGTGACTTGATCTATAGACAAGTGAAGCCAAACAGGAACCTCGCTTTGACTAAGCTGATAAGAGCCAGGCTGAGTTTATATTAGCTGGGCCTCCCTCTTTGCAGGTTTGACAGCAGCACCGTATGATTTTGTGAAGCCCTGGGTATTTCCCCGCCACGCCTGTTTTCATAATTTTTCCCCTTCCATTTTTTCTCCTTGAGAAGGGCTGTAATTTGAGTGTCTCTGAGTCAGTGAGCAGTGTAAGCAGATTATCCTTCACCTCACCTTCCCCAGAGGCGGTCTCTCACCTGTGCACACCTGTGTACACACCTTAGCATGTGCTAACGTTGCAGCCCAATTTAAATATCTTTGAGTTTAGGCTCCTTTAAAGCACAGAGCGCAAGGAACCAGGCACAAAAGCCTGAAGAGCTAGTGCTGCATGTGCCACCCAGTGGTCAGAAGCTACTACTCTCTGCCACCAGCCACAGGACTTGGACCTGTCCCTGGAAAGATTGTTACTCAGAAGAACATGAACTAAACTGGCAAAAGGAAAACATTCAAAGGGAAATCATGCCACCCGCTGGAAGAGATCGAGCCAGTGGCAGTGCTGGAGCGAGTGTGGGCTTAGCATCCACGGCCCTTCGTAGATCAGCACTGAAAAGTGGAGAGGTACAAGCAGTCAAACATACGAATCCTCTCAACTCCACTGGAAATGTGGCAATAGGACATCCTTGCAGAATTACCAGGGTATTACGTGATTTATTGACTACACCCTGATGTGAGAGCTCTTTTGCTAACTTAGTAATAAGAGATTTAGGCATGAAAAGAAATTACCCGAGGCTGCAGTCAGCACAGTTTGGGGTCAAATCTGAAACATTTTGGGATTCGTGAAGGAGAAACTGATGATGCCTGAAAGTGGGTAGAGCAAACTGGCACATAAAAGAGCCCTTTCCCAGCAAAAGGTGGTGATGAGGATGATGATGTGTCTAACCCAAAGCTGGTGGACCAAGCCTGCCCTGGAGAACCTCACTACAGCTGGGGGAATTGCTGGAAGTGAGCAATTCAAGTTACAAAATTCGCCCCTTTTTCTGTTTATGAATTATCCTTAAACAGAGGTCAGGTTTTTTAAATATCAGAGGGGTAGCGATGTTAGTCTGGATCTGTAAAAAGCAACAGAGAGTCCTGTGGCACCTTATAGACTAACAGATGTATTGGAGCATAAGCTTTCGTGGGTGAATGCCCACTTCGTCAGACGCATGTAATGGAAATTTCCAGAGGCAGGTATAAATATGCAGGCAAGAATCAGTCTGGAGATAATGAGGTTAGTTCAATCAGGGAGGGTGAGGTCCTCTGCTAGCAGTTGAGGTGTGAACACCAAGGGAGGAGAAACTGCTTTTGTAGTTGGCTAGCCATTCACAGTCTTTGTTTAATCCTGATCTGATGGTGTCAAATTTGCAAATGAACTGAAGCTCAGCAGTTTCTCTTTGTCCTCAGCTTAAACCTCTCCAACGCATCATCAGTGATCTACAACCCATCCTGGACAATGATCCCTTGCTTTCACAGACCTTGGGAGGCAGGCCAGTCCTCGCCCACAGACAACCCGCCAACCTTAAGCATATTCTCACCAGCAACCACACACCGCACCATAACAACTCTAACTCAGGAACCAATCCATGCAACAAACCTCGATGCCAACACTGCCCACATATCTACACCAGCAACACCATCACAGGACCTAACAAGATCAGCTACATCATCACCGGTTCATTCACCTGCACGTCCACCAATGTTATATATGCCATCATGTGCCAGCAATGCCCCTCTGCTATGTACATTGGCCAAACTGGACAGTCCCTACGTAAAAGGATAAATGGCCATAAGTCAGATATCAGGAATGGCAATATACAAAAACCTGTAGGAAAACACTTCAACCTCCCTGGCCACACAATAGCAGATGTAAAGGTAGCCATCTTACAGCAAAAAAACTTCAGGACCAGATTCCAAAGGTGCCACAGGACTCTCTGAGGTTTTTAAAAATTTGTTTGACAAACACTTTCTGGCCTGAATGTTTTTCAGCAAATGAGTTGTTTTCGAACTGCTCACCGTGACTATTGGTATTGGTTTGGATGGTTGTGATCCAGGAATTAATATTCATCCTGTGGGACTGGTCCGCTAAGGCACATGGGGGTGTTTCTGTTCCCTGGTGCTCATTGCGGAACAGAATTCACACATACACACACACCCCATGGCACCTCAGTACATAACTGAAGGGCCTTCTGTGGCCAAGCAGCAATCATAACAATGCTTTCACATATATTGCACTTTCCAGCCTCAGATCAGAAAGCACTCTACAAAGATAATCGAGTGTTTATAGATGGGGAAACTGAGGCACAGAACCCTTTAGAGACTTGCCCAGTGTCACTTACTGACCAGTGTGGGAGCAGCACCCTGGCTTTCTTGACTCCCAGCCCTGTGTTCAATCCCCTAAACTACAGTCGCCTGCTCAATGCCATAATGCAGCAGATCCACGCTTTTTATTTTTGTTAGTTAACACAGAGTAGAGACTTTAGAAATCCTGTCCCTACTACATGTCCCTTCTAGCCCATTGACATGTAGCACTATGTGTGGGGGGAGGAGAGAGACTAGCTGCTGTGCTAAGCTGACCCAGAAATGCAAAGACTCAGGATTTTGTTATGGAAATGTTTGCTTTGGCGCTCAGGATGCTTTTCTCGTGAACTTTTGTTTTGCATTTTTCCTTAGGATGTGTTTGCTGTTCATTTGTGCTGCACTTGCTGTGAGAAATTAAGCCATCACGTTGGTATTTTCTTTTCTTTAAAATCCTTACAATTCCTTTCAGTACTGCATGTTAACAGGACAAAGGAAATAAATACTTGAAAGAAGATACAAGCTATGTTTCTGTTTTACTTCGGTGCTGCTGTGGTAACTGAATACCAGTCGGCAAGGTCAAAATAAGAACCTGCCAGAAAATCCCAGCTCTCAAACCAGAGGTTGGGTTGCCTATCATTAAGCAATTTTCAGCCTACCTGCCTAAAGATCATAACAGTTACTCTGTAAATCTCCGAGTGTTTCATATAGTTTCCTTGTCATGTGGTCATTAAGTTTTATAACCTTTCTATTTCAAATGAAACAATGAATGTGAATTCCTTCTAAATGTCTTAATAGATTCCACATGTTAACGATTTTTAATATTTTGGTTGCTCAGTAGGTAGCAAACTTGCCTGTGGGACTGTTGCAATGGCTAAGTTCCTTGGGGGATCCAACCCCAGGTTCTTGGCCAACAGTAACACTGAACATCACAGCATCCAACTTTTAGGCATGGAGACTATCACAGGACCACCCTGCCATCCACAGAGCAGAGTTAGGTGTGTTGGCTCCTTATACAACCAATGGGGAGAGATGGGCACCTTAGAATGCGATCCACATAAGCCAGCAAGCTAGGAGGCGTGCCATGGAAGCTAGCCAATGGGAGAAACTGATGACAGGATGAGTGCTAAGACCTGCTGCTCTCTGAGATAGGCACCTAAGTCCAGACTGCAGGGAGGCACCTAGCTCTGCTTAGTGATCCACAAATGAGCACTCACCACCCGGATTAAGACACCTAGAGACATTTCTTGAGGGAAATGAGCTAGGCACCTTCCTTGCTTCACCCAAAATGTATGGGGGGGGGGGTGCTGGTGCCCCACCTTGTAACTTTTAGCCCAGGGATGTGGGAAACCCAGGTTCAATTGCCCCTCTCTGCCAGAGGCAGGAGAAGGAATTTAAACTTAGGGCTCCTACCTCTCAGGCGCAGGCTTGAACCACTGAACTATGGGATAGTCTGCTGTGGACCTCCCGCAATCTCTCCTATTGAAGCTGTTGCATAAATAATGACAGTGTGGTTGGAGGATGTGTCTCGCTCTACGTGTCTATCCACAGTGGACCAGTCAGGAGTACCTTTGTGGATCCCACTCTATAGACATTCCCCTTACTAAACCACCACCCACGCACTGTCCAGTGCTATCCTGGGCAGCTGCCTGGTGGGGTCTATCCATCTCCAACAGATGCCTGAGCTTGCTGTCAAATACACTTTGGCACAATTTGTTAAGCCAATCAAATATTTCAGAGTTGATCTGAAGCTGTAGAGGGTAAGGATTAAGGGTGTGACGCTCCCTGCGGTGCTCCAAGAGCATGGGTACCCACCTCAGGGCAGACTGTTAAAAACCAGAGCACAAACCCCAAATTGGTGGTGAGGTCTAAACTTAGATTTCACCAACCCATTGCCCCAAGTGCAAACTTCTCAGGCACATGAGCAGCCTTAATATAGTCACAGTCCCCTGGGGTACTCTGGTCTGTCTTGCCACCCAGGTGAGCGAATCTCTATGGTAGATGGCCCCTTACATCAAGAATCACAACAAAATTCAGCTTACTCCTAATCCCAAGGGACCAGTCACTTATCCCACATCAGGAGCACTTTAGGTCTCACACCAAAGACAAGGCTTGTAGCCAATCCTATGGTAAAACTATATGAAGATTTATTGAATAAAAAAGGAAATGAGACAGTTATTCACAAGATTAAAGCAAGCAAACATATACACACGAATGAGTTATAGCCTTAGGTTTCAAAAGGTATTACAGTGCTCTATAATCAGAAAGCTCCATTTCTCCTTGTCAAGGCTGAATCCCCACTCTGACACTTCGAGTGCAGAAGGTGGGGGCCCGCAAGGATTCTAAAAATTAATACTGGCCACTCCAGGCTTGTATTAAACTCCCAAGGTTACAGCTTTCCTCTGACCTTGGCTTGGTAAACGCTGCCACCACCCAAATGCAAAAAACCCCAACCCTTGGCCCCAGGAAGGAGCACTTGGGAATTCCTCCCTGTGGGGTACCCTCAAGCCCTTTCACCCACCCTCTGGGGAAGAGCTGAGAAGAAAACAAAGGAAATTAGCAGTTGCCACCAGCTAATTAAAGAACATGTGCATAAACCTCTTAGGACACCAAAAATCCAGTCCTGTTCTTAAAAAAAGTACATTTTATTAAGAACAAAAAGAAAGAAAATACATTTGGAACGTAGGCGTTTGCTAGATTTTAAAAGAGCAATTCCCAAAATTAAGCACCCAAAATAACTTCTTGGGGTTCAGCTTAAAGGTTACAAGCAAACAAAAGCATCTGGGGTTAGCACATAGGAGACCCACAAGCCAAAATAAAGAAATAACCTGATTGCATCTACCTAAACATTCCCTATCCCAATGAGTCCTGCTAGGCACAGAAAATCATTTTTCATACCTGGTTCAAACCTTACACAGCATTCCTGCTTATAGCATTGCTGTTCCGTGTCCCAGAAGCCCAGAGAGACCAAAGGGAAAGTTTCTTTCCCCATTTTAAAAAGTTCTAGCCTGCCCATTGGCTCTTTTGGTCAGGTGCCCACTTTTTTTTCTTTATCTGGAGGACTTTTTAACCCTTTACAGGCAAAGCAAGTCAAGAACAGCTATCAAGAGGGATTTTACAGCTAACTGGCTGGGTGTCCATCAAAGGGAGCTACCCCTCTCCCTTTATTTATCACAGTCCTGTAGCCCTAATCCAGGCTCAGCAGCTGGGGATCTCTTGCTTATGCCCAGAAACACCTTTCTCTCTCCCCCCTCCCCACAGCAGGGTCCAAGCAGCACAGAGATCCTTAGCTCCTTTGGTATGGGTTTTTTTTGGTATGGGGTTTTTAATTCACCCTCCTGCCATGTGCTCTGAGCTGCAAACTCAGCTGATGGGAGGAGTCCACTTGACAGATTCAGCTTCATGGGGAGAGAGCAGAACAAGAGTGCATAGTCTTTTGGCCCATATTCATCTGTTAGTTGACTGAAATGACACTTTCCCCTAATATCTGGGGGGGCGGGATCAGGGCTGTTTCAACAGACTGTGTGTGAGAGAATTATGCAGCGCTCATCGTCCCATCACTTTTGTATTGCTGCAAAAGTGAAATCCCCTAAGTTGGCTGGGCAGCGAATGAGCTGTCTGTCTCGTTTAGAGCCTGACCCATCTGTGACCTGCCTTCACTAGCTCGCTGAAAGTGCAGGCAGGGGCGTCTGGCATGTGCAAGGCACGGAGCCTCCTCCCCTGAGCGTTAGCCCTCTATAAACTATTTCCTGTTATTGCCTAGTGCTGGAGCGATGGTGTGGTGGAAAGGACGGAGCAGGTTTAAGTAGGGTGACCAGATGTCCCGATTTTATAGGGACAGTCCCGATTTTTGGGTCTTTTTCTTATATAGGCTCCTATTACCCCCCACCCTCTGTCCCAGTTTTTCACATGTGCTGTCTGGTCACCCTAGGTTTAAGTCACAGCTAAAGCTCTTCAGTGGGGCCATTTTTAAAGCCTGCTCTGTCCATTGTTACCTTGCATTCCCATTCAACCTGCTTTTCAAGGAGTATCTTCCAAGGCAATACTTGCTATTGCAGAAGTTGTGCTTTGCTGTGCGGTGTAGTAGTTGAAGCAGAGAACTGGGCGGCAGGACTCAGGTTCTGCCGTTGGTTTGATCACTATCCTTGACAGGCCCTTAAGCTTCCCCAGGCCGCAGTTGACACCCCCCCACCCACCAATCTGTAAAATGGCTCTAATAATGCCCATTTCAAAAAGGTGTTAGCAAGATTAACTAATATGCATTGAGCTGCCGGATACAAGCGACAGTAAGTGGAAATTATAACTATTATTAAAGTATCCTGACAGGATGGAGCCATCAGCACCTGCCCACATTCTACGTGGTACTGATACCTGGGAAAAATATATCTTGAGATATATATATATATATATATTGTGAGAGGCTAAGATTTTTAGTGGGTGTCCTCTGATCTCATTGCAATCTTGCATTTTTAACTTTTGCCTTTCGGCGCAAACATACTCAACTCGTCTTTGCCGTTTTCCTGCCCTGAAGCGATGCAATGGATTAGGTGGGAGGTGCTCAGGCTCTCGGATATTTGCCCAGGCTTCCATGAATAGAGGGGAATCCGTGATTATCAAACAGGCCTGTTGTGGCGTGTGTGTGTAGGTGGCGTGATGAGGCTTGAAATGGATGGTGTCACCAAAGCGAGTGACCACATCAGAGCTACTTCAGTCTGCGCTTGCAGACACACTTAGCCCTGTGACATGGCCAGGTCATGGGGTGAGCCTGAGAAGCCAGTTAAACAGTCTTCTTAGACCACAAGGAATTTCCATTTACTATAAAGCCGTCACCCCTATGTCTGATTTTTTTTTTCTTTCAAGAAAAATCGATTTTAAAGACCCTGCAGTCTCTCTCCTTCGGTTTCTGTTAGTTTCCATTGGCGCTAAAGCAGCCAGCATGAATCAAGAAGCGGTGAAGAACTTAGAAAGCCCTTTCTCAGGATAACAGACTCCCTGGAACACTCTACTATAGTGTGCTGGAACACGGACAGCTGAGTTAGGCCTACGTGAATCATCTGCATTCCCCCAGACCAGTGTTTCTCAATGACCGGTCCGTGGACCAGCGCCAGTCCCTGACACAGTTTAGGAAGGCAGCAAGCCAGTCCCTGGTATATAAAAAAAAAAGATTGAGAAACACTGCCCCAGGCTGCCTGCATACGTGGATTTGGGAGGACAATCACTTTTAATTTGGGGGCAGGGCTAATACCGAGGCAGTGAGCGCAATACTTTAAAAAACACACAATCACAGCAGGATTGCCTTCTGCTGGCACTACTCTAGGGCTTTCCTCTGGCCACAGATGCACCTTTATGTCGGGGGGTGAGGGGACATGTCAGATTGCTACCAGGTGGCAGTAAAAACAAGAAAAATGTTGACTCTAACAGGAAGGACTATAACAGGGTTTAAAAGAGAGCTGGATAAATTCCTGGAGGTTAAGTCCATTAATGGCTATTAGCCAGGATGGGTAAGGAATGGTGTCCCTAGCCTCTGTTTGTCAGAGGGTGGAGATGGACGGCAGGAGAGAGATCATTTGATCATTACCTCATAGACTCATAGACTTTAAGGTCAGAAGGGACCATTATGGTCATCTAGTCTGACCTCCCGCATGATGCAGGCCACAAAAGCTGACCCACCCACTTTCCCTTAACTCAGCTGTTGAAGTCTCCAGATCGTGATTTAAAGACTTCAAGTCGCAGAGAATCCTCCAGCTTGGGACCCCTGCCCCATGCTGCGGAGGAAGGCGAAAAACCTCCAGGGCCCCTGCCAATCTACCCTGGAGGAAAATTCCTTCCCGACCCCAAATATGGCGATCAGTAGAACCCCGAGCATACAGGCAAGATTCTCCAGCCGGACCCTCATTTTACCAGCGATGGCACGTTATTGCCTAATTGACTAAAATCACGTTATCCCATCAAACCAGTCCCTCCATAAACTTATCTAGCCTAATCTTAAAGCAAGAGAGGACTTTCGCCCCCACTGTTTCCCTCGGAAGGCTGTTCCAAAATTTCACCCCTCTGATGGTTAGAAACCTTCGTCTAATTACAAGCCTAAACTTCCCCACAGCCAGTTTATATCCATTTGTTCTCGTGTCCACATTAGTACTGAGCTGAAATAATTCCTCTCCCTCCCTGGTATTTATCCCTCTGATATATTTAAAGAGAGCAATCATATCCCCCCTCAGCCTTCTTTTGGTTAGGCTAAACAAACTGAGCTCCTCGAGTCTCCTTTCATAGGAAAGGTTTTCCATTCCTCGGATCATCCTAGTGGCCCTTCTCTGTACCCGTTCCAGTTTGAGTTCATCCTTTTTAAACATAGGAGACCAGAACTGCACACAGTACTCCAAATGAGGTCTCACCAGTGCCTTGTATAACGGAAGCAGCACCTCCTTGTCCCTACTAGAAATACCTCGCCTAATGCATCCCAAGACCGCATTAGCTTTTTTCACAGCCACGTCACATTGCCGACTCATAGTCATCCTGCGGTCAACCAGGACTCCGAGGTCCTTCTCCTCCTCCGTTACTTCCAACCGATGCGTCCCCAGCTTATAACTAAAATTCTTGTTAGTCATCCCTAAATGCATCACCTTACACTTCTCACTATTAAATTTCATCCTATTACTATTACTCCAATTTACAAGGTCATCCAAGTCTCCCTGCAGGATATCCCGATCCTTCTCCGAATTGGCAATACCTCCCAACTTTGTGTCATCCGCAAACTTTATCAGCCCACTCCTACATTCGGTTCCGAGGTCAGTAATAAATAGATTAAATAAAATCGGACCCAAAACCGAACCTTGAGGAACCCCACTGGTGACCTCCTTCCAACCTGACAGTTCACCTTTCAGTACTACCCGCTGCAGTCTCCCCTTTAACCAGTTCTTTATCCACCTCTGGATTTTCATATCGATCCCCATCTTTTCCAATTTAACCAATAATTCCTCATGCGGTACTGTATCAAACGCTTTACTAAAATCGAGGTATATTAGATCCACCGCATTTCCTTTATCTAGAAAGTCTGTTACTTTCTCAAAGAAGGAGATCAGGTTGGTTTGGCACGATCTGCCTTTCGTAAACCCATGCTGTAATTTGTCCCAATTGCCATTCACCTCAAGGTCCTTAACTACTTTCTCCTTCAAAAATGTTTCCAAGACCTTGCATACTACAGATGTTAAACTAACAGGCCTGTAGTTACCCGGGTCACTTTTTTTCCCTTTCTTGAAAATAGGAACCACATTAGCTATTTTCCAGTCCAACGGTACCACCCCCGAGTTTACAGATTCATTAAAAATTATCGCTAAGGGGCTTGCAATTTCTCGCGCCAGTTCCTTCAATATTCTAGGATGAAGATCATCCGGTCCGCCCGATTTAGTCCCGTTTAGCTGTTCAAGTTTGGCTTCCACCTCTGATACAGTAATGTCAACCCCCCCTCCTTTATTCCCCTCTGTCCTGCTGCCTCTATTCCTAAACCCTTCATTAGCCTTATTAAAGACCGATGCAAAATATTCATTTAGATATTGTGCCATGCCTAGATTATCCTTAATCTCCACTCCATGTACATTCTTCAGCGGTCCCACTTCCTCTTTCTTTGTTTTCTTCCTATTTATATGGCTGTAAAACCTCTTACTATTGGTTTTAATTCCCCTCACAAGGTCCAACTCTACACGGCTTTTGGCCTTTCTCACTGCATCTCTACATGCTCTGACCTCAATAAGGTAGGTTTCCTTGCTGATCCCTCCCCTCTTCCATTCTTTGTACGCTTTCTGTTTTTTCTTAATCGCCCCTTTGAGACGCTCGGTCATCCAGCTAGGTCTAAATCTCCTGCCTACTAACCGTTTTCCCTTTCTCGGGATACAGGCCTCGGACAGCTCATGCAACTTCAACTTGAAATAATCCCAGGCGCCATCTGCCTTTAGATCCCTAAATATGTTAGCCCAATCCACTTCCCTAAGTAGTTGCCTTAATTTATTAAAGTTGGCCTTTTTGAAATCGTAAACCTTAGTCACAGTTTTAATTCTGTTAATCCTTCCATTTAGTTTGAACTGAATTAGCTCATGGTCACTCGAGCCAAGGTTGTCCCCTACAACCATTTCCTCAACGAGGTCCTCACTACTCACCAGCACCAAATCTAAAATGGCATCCCCCCTCGTCGGTTCAGCTACTACTTGATGAAGGAATTCATCTGCTAGCATGTCTAGGAACATCTGAGCCCTATTATTGTTACTAGCATTTGTTCCCCAGTCTATATCTGGGAAGTTGAAGTCCCCCATGATTACACAGTTCTTATTAGTTTTTACTTCCCTAAAAACATTAAATAGTTCTCTGTCCGCTTCCAGGCTAGATCCCGGCGGTCTATAGCACACCCCAAGCACTATCCCAGGGGAGGCTCTAGTAGTTCTTTTACCCAGTGTGATTATTGCCCAGACAGACTCTGTCTTATCCATTCCATCAGTTATTATTTCTTTAAAGTTTACCTCATTATTGACATACAGTGCCACTCCCCCACCTTTACCTTTGTTCCGGTCATTCCTAAACAGCACATACCCTTCCATACCTGTACTCCAGTCATGACTACCGTTCCACCACGTTTTGGTTATTCCTACGATATCCGGTTTCATATCTTGGACCAGGAACTCCAATTCCTCCATTTTGTTACCTAGGCTTCTTGCATTGGTATATAAACATCTTACTGTATGCTGTTTATCCTTTCTCCCATTAGTTATGCAATTTGGTATGGACCCCGTACTGTCCATCCTCCCCCTCCTTCTTATGTCTAATCCCTTACCCCTACCTATATCTGTGCTTATCTCTTCACCCTCCTTTTCAGTGTTGGAATCTGGCGTGGAGATTAACTGGACATCTCCCAACCGTCTCCCCCAAATTCCTAGTTTAAAGCCCTTTTGATGAGATGAGCCAGCCTCCCTCCCAGAAGTCTATTTCCTTCCCTACTCAGGTGAAGTCCATCCCGTGAGAACAGCTGTCTGTCCCCGAAAGCCTCCCAGTGGCCATACATCCCAAAGCCCTCCTTATAGCACCACTCCCTTAGCCAGCTATTTAGCCTCACAATTCTGTGAGCCCTTTGCTGTCCTTCTCTAGGAACAGGCAGAATCCCACTGAAGATAATCTGAGCCTCGACTTCCTTAAGCGTCTTCCCCAGCCTGGCATAATCTCCCTTGATTCTCTCTAGCGAGAACCTAGCCATGTCGTTAGGTTCATTCCCTCTGGGGCACCTGGTATTGGCCACTGTCGGTAGACAGGCTACTGGGCTGGCTGGATCTTTGGTCTGACCCAGTCAGGGCCGGCTCCAGGCACCAGCCTACCAAGCATGTGCTTGGGGCGGCACCTGGAGGGGGGCAGCGCTCAGGCCCGAGAGCGGGGCCCTGGCCGGGCTCTCCGCTCTCCTCGCAGCGCTCCGGCCGGTCGGGGAGAGGGGTGCCCTGGCCGGGCTCGCCGCCCTCCCACCGGCGCTCCTGCCGCCGGGGAGAGCGGGCCCGCGGCCGGGCTCTCCGCCCTCCTCCCGGCACTCCGGCCTGCCAGGGAGAGCGGGCCCGCGGCCGGGCTCGCCGCCCTCCTCCCTGCGCTCCGGCCTGCCAGGGAGAGCGGGCCCGCGGCCGGGCTCGCCGCCCTCCTCCCGGCGCTCCGGCCTGCCGGGGAGAGCTGGGCCGCGGCTGGGCTCTCCGCCCTCCCCTGCCGCGCTTCCCGCTGGGGGGGCGGCGGGAGGCTTTTTTGCCTGGGGCGGCAAAAAAGCCAGAGCCGGCCCTGGACCCAGTACGGCCGTTCTTACGTTCTTATGACTCCTTTAAAATCCAAGCTCCAATGTAGCCCAGACCATCTGTCCTCAGCAGAGCAGTGTGAACAGGGAAGTTCTGTGCTTGTACTTTCCCCACCAGTATGTCTGGTGCCCAGGAAGGCCCCCAGGAATGTTCTCTCTTGTACAAAGGGAGCTGGTGGCAGTTCTGAGCGCAGGACGGAGATTCCTGTTGATAACAAAGATGAATGTTCTTGGACAGTGTTTCTGATGGCTTGTGCCAGTTGGCTTGAAAGGCTCCAACTTGGGGGGAAGCATCACTTGTACTTGCCCAGAAAGCGAGAGTCTCGCTCTGCGGCTGCGTCCCGGGTGGGGGGCGATATTAGGATGTCACCTACATGTTGCAAGGGACCAGCCACTCCCCTTTGAAGGGGAACTGCTCAGCCTACGGAGATGAGCAAATTCTTTCCCTGGTGTACAGCCTGAATAGCTTAGGCTGCAGGTGCCACCAGGCTCTGGGGGAGGCGTCTTTCCCTCCCACAAAAGCATCAGCAGCAGAACTTTGTGGCCACTACCCCGGCCTCTGCCTCACTTGGGTTGTCAATTTTGGTTGGCCATATTCCTGGAGGTTTCGTCAAATGACATGATCTTGACATCAAGATTAATCTTTGCTTCCCGCAGGGTTGGCAACCTTATGAAGTTGTGTGCCATAGGTGGGGCGTCAGGGAAAACGGGATGAGCCATGTAGGGTTTTTCAGCTCCAACCATACCCCATCCTGCTCCGCTGTGTGCTGCATGAGCTTTCCAAACCCTCCCTCTAGCCCCCTTCCAGCACAGCGGAGCTACAGCCATTCTGCTGCTTCTGGGGAACTCCCTCCCTATGCAGTAAGGGGACAGGCCTGTTTCTTTGGAGCTACTGGGGGTAGTTGCTCAGACATGTGGGAAGGAAGCCAGTCGGGAACATGTGCATGGGCGGAGGGTAGCTTAGTTATGCCTCTGTCAGAAAATCCTGCTGCAGAGGCCTATCAAAACGGGGAGTCCATGGACCGAAAGGCTACAAGAATCTTGAGCAGAGTGACACCTTCTTGGAAGCGTGACAGGGCAGAGAGAGGACAGGATGGGAGCTGGGGGCCGTCCAGCCTAGGGCAAGCTGAGTTTCTTGACCACGGTAACAAGGCAAGTGTTGCTGACGGTGGAGCTTTTATTTTTGTTCCTGAGGACGAGGATGTCAAAGTGCAGCCCATAAATAATTCTCTCTCCCGTGAAACAAGGTCTTCCTCCAATGCCTGGCCTTCTGTCCCAAGCCCCGCTCTCTTCAGCAGGGCCAGAGAGAAGGGGAGGAGGGGTCTTTGGCTGACATGAGCCCGATGGGGAGAGGGGAGGGGAAGGAGGTCTCGGGGGCTGGGTTCAGAGCAAGGTTAGCCAAATATCGGATAAATTAAGCAAGGGAAACAGACAGCTCAGCTCGCAGTGAACTTTTCACCCAGCTAACCTGTTCCTCACCCGACCACGCACAGGTGGAGAGCAACTCCAGTAGAGCATAGGGCTCACTCCCACTGCCTTCCGCTACCCGAGCATCAGGCATGGGCCAGGGATGAGGCCAGCGGAGCCAGCGCTGAAAGGGGCTTGATCTGCTCTTTGAAATATAGGAAACATTACAGGCACACGTCGAGGTTAGCCCCACTAATTTCAAAGGAGGAACTACTGCGTCTCACCAGTGCATGGCCAGAGAGGAGAATGAGGTTGTGTTGCTTCTGGCCGTATCCCACCAGAACTTGGAAGACATTCCATGCTGGAGAGGGCAAAGAAAGGGGGGACAGTGGTTAAACAAGGGCTATTGGGGATCCCTTCTGGGAAGATTCCAAGCTCTGATGGGAAGCCAATGAATTCTGATGTTTCTTCTTCACTGACCTTTTTTTGCATTGGCAGGGCTAGTATACAAATAATTACTGACAGATGTGGAGAGAACATTACATGTATGTTAGCCATTAAGTTTAATTTTCTTTTAGTTTAAACTATATATATATATATATATATAGGGCCTACCTCTGATCTCATTTAAATCAGTGTAAATTGTTGTGATGAATGCTTAGAGAGAGAGACCCCACTTAGAGATGTGATGCTCCCCACTTTGTATCCGACACCCAATTATGCAGTTGCCATCCTTCCCTCTGAGGCATGGTTTCATTCCTAAAGTGTTACTCCCTTCCCTGCCTGGGAAGCCAGGACCTCAGACCGGACACAGAAACCTGGTGTTTCTAGTGGCTGCTCAGAGCCCACGTTTGCAACCTGAAAAGAAACGTGCTTCAGCATTCCAAGAGCTGGTGACATGCAGACACCCCCTAGTAACTTGGTAGGAGAGTGATTAAGAATCTGGCTACAGCTCAGTTTCCCAGCCTGCTGGCGCAGCTGCTATTAACAGCAACTGCTTATTGGAATAGCACTTCTTACTTAGGCTTGTCCAGAGACAAATTTGTTTGGCAAATTGATCAATGAGGACCTGTGTCCTACATAAGAGTTCCTCCATCTTGGACACTTTAGCGAGAGTGCCCAGGCTCTAGGAGTAAGGGCTGGAGAAGACCTATTGGGTCATCTGCCTGCACAGGACTGTTCCCAATAGCCTATTCCCCTCTGTCTCCTTGAGGCTGCTGTTAAGTGACTCACTCAAATAATGGGATTTTGGGAGATGATTCACACTGGAGAAGACCTAATACTTACTGGGATGTAGCTCAATTTGTACTGATTTCCAGCTTCCTTCCACTGATACCCCTGGACTCTGCCATGCACTTCCAGTCCCAGACACAGTCCATGCCTCCTGGCTGCACACTTGATATCTCCTTCCGCTTTGCAAGTTGTCTGTATGTAGCATTCTCAAGAGTGAGATTTACTCCTTTCAGCACAGGGCCTGTCTAACTGGCCTCTCTAGGAGGGACGCTGAATTTATCCTGTACCCACCAGCAAAGCCGTGGGGCACTAGAGAACCCTGGGCAGCCACGATGCCAGCTTGTAGGAACAATGGTTGCTGTCCCTTCACAAATACTGTTGGTCTATTTTTCTAGCACCACATGGCTCATGGGGCCCATATTGAAAAGATGAAAACAGGTGCTGCTGAGGGCAGCCACTTCTTTTTAAAGCCACTTCTTCCCCTTCCTTTGCCTTTGTGACCATCTGCCTTTTCTCCATCACGCATCTTCTTGCTCTGCCGCCTTCCTATGCTCCCTCAAGATCCTCTCCATCATCCCCATTGCCTTCTCCACACTCTTGTCCTCTTCTCCTCCATCTCCCCTTTCCAGGACTCCTGCCCTGTCTCCGTCCTCTCTCCCTCATAGCACTTTTCTGCATGTGCTCGGAGCATGGCTTGAGGTCAGCCATGACTAGACAGAGCTGGATACCCCCCATCCGTAGGTTTGGCTCAGTTCAGGAGTCCTGGTTCATGCCCGTGACAGAGTATTTTACAGCAAGTTAACTATTAATACCCTTGCTTAGATCTTGCACAAGATAGACTTAAGGAGGTAGGAAACCATATAAACAGCTACTTAGGTGTCAGAAAAGTGATGAGGTTGGGTCTCATTGCAGAGAAGGGAGATCTCCACACCCTTTGGTTGTTACAGAGCCCGGGGTTTGGGTTGTTTTTCTGGTTATATAAAATCATTTTGTTCCAGTTTCTCTTGTTGAAATCTTTGCTCTCCAAAATTCTCATCCTTGGGGAGGAAACCTGCTCTCTGAAAGCTCTCCCTTTGATTGTGGAGCCAGCTGATTCACCCCACCAGCTTGCAGGTCCCACCCTGGAATTATGCTGGTGATGGCAAAAGCTGAACATAAGCGATGGCCTCCAATACTCAGGGTCAGGGCTCGGTTTCACATGGAAAGAATGCTTTCACTTTTGGGAGCCACTAAGAATTGCCGGGAACACCAGCAAGGCCTTGGATCACAGGGGGGATGGAGAACCTGTTCCAATGACTAATAAAAAACCCAGTTTGTCCCCTTCACGCTGAACCTTCAGCCCCAACCTTTTTTAGGAAATGAACAGCCCCTTTTTTGGCTCTCAGGTTATTTGATGGAGGGAGGGCATGTGGTGTAATGTTTAGGAAAGGAATCTGAGGCCAGATCAGTCCCTGGCGTGACGCCACTTATTTATCCCAATCAATCAGACTTGGGTTCTATTCCCACCCTTGCCAGTGACTCACTGATTGGAGGCAGGTCACGTAACTTCACAGGGCCTGTTTTCCCCACCAGGGTTGCGCTTACTGGTGGGGCAGAGGGAGGAACAGTAATACCTTAGAGAGGTTGTGATTCTCCGAGACCCTTCGCTGAAACACAGCGCGGAGTAGTTTTACTTTAAGCCTTGCAGCTATGTGGAGTAGCCGCATGGGATAGAGTTTTCTCACTGCATGACCTCACTTTATAAACTCTAGCCCAGGCTAACAGCGCAGCGATTGTTATGATCACATTTTAAATAGAACAGAGCAACCCAGATGCTTATGCCTGTGCCGGCTGATAATACTTTTTTCGGGGGGAAGAGCCCTGTGCACCATATGTTGTCACACAGGAAAAGCGCTGGCGTGGCTGCCTCCTTTCGTCTTTGAACTTTAAGCAGCGCTGGAAAAGCAGGCAACAGGAATTTATGGCGCCTTTTGTGTGGGGAGTGAAGTTGGCACCACAACACCTACTTCATCAGCTGCAGGGCAGTCGAGGCGAAGAAAAGCCTGAAGTAACCTTTGGAACATTTTTTTTTTTTTTAAATCACATTGCAGCCCCCTGGAAAATGAACGTTAGCAACTCCTGAGCCGATGGCAACAGAGAACACCGAGCAAACCCGGGACTCAGCAAATCCATTGTGTTGTGCTGACAGAAAGATACTGTTACAACACACTTCAGCTGCCAACTTGCCACAGTCACTCAATCCATCATGGTGGGCTGTTGGATCACAAGGCAGTGAAACGCAGCCTGGCGTGTTATTTTAGTCTTACATGGACTGTGAGATAAACGGGGCATGAACCAGCCCCCTGGCAGGGGGTCGACCCCTAGCGCCCTCATTAAAGTGCCAATCAAAAAGAGTAATGGAACAGGGGAATGGAAAGCTGGCTTTTCTAGCCTGTTATTGCTCGCAGCCTGAGCAACGTTCACAAGCCAAGGGAAACAGGTCTCGTCTCGGGACAACCCAGATTTTCCCAAACTACCTCCCCTCACCTTGAGTCCCCAAAAGCAAATGTCACGTCGCGTCGGTGTGCCTTGCTTGTGCTGGAAGCCTCTTTGCTTGCCACTAGCTGCTGCAGTATGTGAAAGTATTCAGTTTGGGAAGAGACACTGCTGAATGGCGTCCAAACAAGGGCTCGAACGGGCAGGCCTCGGCTCCTTGGAAGATACAGACACTGCATTGCACAGCCTGGAACACGTACAATTTATCGAGAGCAAGAATCGGGCCAGGCAATGTTTTCCCAGCGCTTTTGGCCCTGGCTCCAGGGCCTTAGCACAGTTCTGGAATGCCTGCTCTGTGAAAAGCAGGTCCAATATTCCCCTGCATGGCCTCTTCAACTTCCACTAGATCCTGCAGCAAATGCCAGACCTTTACAATACTACCGCATTCTGTAACCAATGGTACGTCTACAGCCCTGCCACCCTCCCAGTACTAAACTTCTCGCTGGGAGCTGCAGCCGTAACCGCCCCAATAGCTGGATAGCCTCCACCTGAGACGTGCCTGGCTGGCTGTGAAAGGGCACTGCTGAAAAATTAAGTCTGCTGCTCGCTGACACTGTGGATGGAGAACCTAGTGGGAGCACATCTTCTGTGGTGCCTCACAGGGCTCCAGTGAGCTGGGGCATAGCTCAGCTTCCACCTCCTCGTGCTCAGGGGAAGGGCTCTAAGTGGCTGTTTGAGAGACAAGAGAGGGAAAATGCCTTTGGGTTGCTTAGGCTCAGGACCCATGGGCCATACAACCCCAAGCAGGGGAGTTTTCTGTTTAACCTCTTAGTTATAAGCATTCACCCTTGAGGATGAGCCCTTGCTCACTGCAAATATGAGTTGTTTTTTCCCCCCACTGTGTCATTATTGACAATTCATGCCTCCCTACCATCACAGGTTACGTGTCAAAAAGGGATTTGATGGTTTGAGGACTAAGGTTAGCGTCTGCAGTGGGGAAAACTGTACAAGGGGTAATAATCTCCATTCCTCAGGACATAAACTGATCAGCAATTGCAGTGAGCAATGGATTTCTCCCTCCCGCCGAGGGGTAGCAGTGAGGTGGCCAAATTTGAAGTGTGCTGCTGAGCTTGGAGGCATTCTGCTCTTCCCCACGTTCACGTATAGAGGCCTGGGGTACTATCCTGGTGCTAGTGTCTTTTAACTCGAACCAGTTAAGCTGCTTCCTGGGCAAGCCCAAAGCTGGCAAGGCCTCAAAAACCTGAGGTTGGCTGGAAGAATGGTGAATGGAAGTGCTGAGTGATAAAACTCAGAATAGAAGCGCCCACAGAATTTTGCGGCCAGATGACATTCTTTGACCCTCTTATTGTATGGCAAGGAAGAGCAGCAGCTGGTAGAGCTCTGTCTGAAGGATGTGATTTCAGGGAACATGGGGTGAAAATGCGAACATGCCTTCTTTGTATGAATCTGGCCAAGGTATGCTTGACCCAGAGAGTAAGACCGAGTCTACACCATGGGTGTCCTGCCACCACTTCCTTCTGCCTTGTTTCTCCAGTGGACCCTGGTCTCCAACGCTCTGATCTTCACTTGTGCAGCAGGAACCTGGCTGACTTCCTGCGGGAGTGTCTGAGCCCATGAGGCAAAGTCAGGAAGTTCTCAGCCCTTTGTAGGACAAGGTCCTGTATTGCTAATGCTGTCAGTCTTCTATGCCCATGAGGCTTTTTATTTGTCTCCTCCGCTAGGGACATTTGAACCGGGGAGAGAATAAACCTTTGATCAGGTTTGCCTGGGGCATGTCAGCAATCTGAGGTGGGACCTGAGAGAGGAAATTCGGAAACTTGGTTTTATTGTAACTTTTTCCAGAACACCACCCTGAATTTCATATAATTTGAAGGGAATTAATAAAAGGGGGTGAGGGGAAAAGGAATAGGGCAGTTGTTAGGTCAAATGCACCGCAATCTGGAAGACTGGATTCAAAAGTAAGGACCAGACAGCTATGAAATATCACCACCCAACCACGTGGAAGTGGCCTGGTTTTAAGTCAGTGTTCAGCTAAGATCATGTTTGCTGCATAGTTTGCGAGCCATATAATGGGTCATAAGCCTCAGCAGGAGACGGAGAAGAGATTTCAGGAATACGAATTTGGGCTATGAAGCAAGCTAGTGATAAGGGCAAAATGATTTCTTTATGACCAGCTCTCAAGAACAAAACACCATCTCGTATGGCTTCCCAAGAAACTGCTCAATGAGCTGAGGTTCCTATATTGGAAATACAAACCAAGCCAGGTCTTATAGGGAAAAATTGTAGGGAACAGCTTAAAAAAAAACAAACACGTTTTCAGGGACTAAGCGAATGAGGGGTTTTTACAGATCATGGGAAGGCTGGGGGGAGGGGGTGTCTGAATAAATGATGCGGGGAATTAAATTAAGAACTATATAATGGCTGAGATACTCAACTCCTTTGGCCTGTGTTCTGTGGGAGATCAGATTAGACGATCACATCTGGCTTTATAATCTATGACTAACAAGAAAAATAAAAGGAATCTGGACAACTGGAAAGTAATAGAGAGACAAACTGATGAAAAAAATTGAGGAAGGGAATGAAAATTTGAACATACTCCAGGCAGATCAGGCAGCCTGGATGGTATGTATCATAGGATGTTAAGAGCACTAGCAAATGTAGCTCATTAAGAATTTTTTTGAGTCATGGGGCAATCAAAAGGTACTAGAAGATTAGAGACAAGCAAACTAGGTATTAATCTTTAAAAAAAAAACAAACAGGAGTGATCCTGACAATTATGTCCAGTAAGGCTCTCTTGTAGCCCAAGAAAACCAATTGAACAAATAAGAGAATTACTAGACAGAGGATTTTGTAACCATTCACACTCCTAAGGACTAAATCTCGCAAGAGACTCGATTGTTTTCTAGATTAGCAGATGAAGGGGAAGTGAGAGATCTAAATTTTCATAAAACAGTTCATGGTCAATCTCACAAACATACCGTGGAAACTCGTTCAAATTGGCTTGATCAGGTGACTGCAAAGTGAAGAAACTTAAACGAAGAGGAGTAATTTAGGTCATCCCCATCATAGGTAGCCAGTTGAGAAATTTGGCTCAAGGTTCACATTTTTGTAGCCCATCCAACCCTACTCTAAAGTTCAGGGTTTGTTTTTTCTTCTTAAATCAATGTACGTCAAACATCTGTTTTTCTTTGTTAATAAAGATTATATGGTCCTTGTATAACAAACCTCAGCTGAGTCCTTTTCCTACCTCAGTCTATTGATTCTACCAGCTTTAGTTCTGAAATGCCGCATCTCTCTTCCCGATCAATCATCCAGGATGGGTTTCAGTTGCAACGCACTTAGAATGAAACTATTTCTTTAGCAACAAATGCAGCTTGTGCTGATTCAGCAAAGCCATTGAAAAATGCACTCGCTTTCAGAGAAAGCTTTTTTCCCCTTCCTTTTCAAGAAAAACTCAGTAAATTTAAAGCATTGGTCTTTCCCCCTATTTCCTTAGAAAAGTAAGAGGAGCGGATAACATTATTTTGGGGAAAAAACACTGTAGCCAGTGTATTCTGAGCCTTCATCCTCTTTCGTGGAAGAGGGAGCGAGGGAAGGGGCGAGTGTTGTGGGCAGACAGAACTTGGCAAAAACTAAACTTTCTAGTGAATACACTGACTTGTGATCCCAGAGAGGAGACAGAAACCCTCTTGTTCTAACTCTAGCTGCCAATACACATACATCACACACTGGGTCATCCTGGCTGCTTTCCCTTCGTCCTCCCTCGCTGCTGCTGTTTAAGGCTCTGTGTAGATAAAACTGAGGAAGTCTACTGGCTAGAAACAGAACAGGGAGAAGGAGCCCGGTTTCTGGTGCTGCCCTTGATTTTATAAGCTCTTGACCAAGACACTGATCCGTCTTCTGTTTCTCAGTTTACCCATCTGAAAATGGGCGTAATGATACCGGTTTACACTGAAGGGATGTTACGGTGCTTTCTTAATGTTTAGAAATTGCTCCTACTGCACATGTTCTAGAGATACAATAATGGATTTTTCAGAGCTGGGCTGGGCAGCCAGGATATTTACAGCTATGCCTCCATAGGTTCATAGCCATGCAGACGGGGGTCTGCCCACGTAGCTGCATTAAGAAGTGAGATTTCTGGGCTGAAGGAAATTGACTATTTTGATGTGGCTGGTTACAAATGCTCCTGGAAGGCACAAGCCCTTTGACTGCTAAATAAACTAGAAGCGCATTGCATGCTGGTAGCCATAGTTGCCAGCTAGGGACAGACAGTCAGCCACGGCCAGGTTAGGTTTCTGCCCCTTTCGTCAGGGCTCTATTCCCTTCGCAAAGAAAGAAAACTCTGCAGGAAGTAATACAAACAACAGTCTGGTTAGAGAAATCAGTCTGGGGTCCTCTGGCCTCCAGGAGCTACTGGGAAGGGCCCTTTCCGGCCCCAGGGGGCTCCACAGCATCTGCTCTCTGGTGAGCAGAGAGTATTCCCCCCGTCCCCATCATGGGGGTGAGTTCTCCTTTATATTGTCCAGCTGAGAGTGCGGGCCAATCATGAGGTGCTGAGCAGCTGCTTCCCAGCAGCCGTCTGCTGGATTTTCTCCACGGTAGGTTTGGCTGCTCTCTCCACTCACCGAGCCTATAAAAGGGGCAGATTGCCTTGGTACACCTGTCTATTCCTCTGGCAAGTATCAGAGTCCATTGGAATGAAAAAGTCACCCGTAACTTGCTCTCCAAGGCCTCTTTGAAAGAACCAGTGGGGCCTCACTGATCAGGAGCAAAGTCTAAGCCTGTTTGGTTAGGGTTGGTCGGCTAAGCAAACAGAACTGTGGGTTTTCTGCCCCCCCCCCCACCTCCTCAGAACTACAGGGCCAGGGCAGTCCCCGCAATGTCATTAACCTACCACCTGTAGCTTGGAACCACTGGAAAACTAGCGTTCAGGAAGAGCCTGGACATAACAGACAGTCTCCGATGAGTGACTCTCCATGGTCAAAGCAAACGTTTGTGCCTGAGCTTTTTGGGAGAGGCTTGCACCGCAGCTGGCAGCCGTGTGTGTAAAAGGGATCAATTAAAGATCAGACATTAGACTCCGGTAGCCTCCGCCTTCCAGGGACAGCAGGGAAGGGGGGTTTCACAAATAGTTGTCTTGGTTTTCTTTTTGGGGGGGGTTAAAAAGCTCTTTGTGGCCACAACGTTCAGGGGGCCATTTTTCCCTGCGTGCTCAGCCTCTGGAAACAATCCTTGTCCTTTGGGTGACCCATCCATTTACCCAAAGGATAAACGCACATGAAAGCTGTTTACTTCCCTCATGGCCTTTTAGTACTTTTGAGTCAGAGCAGAAAAAGCCTGAGGTGCAAGGTTATTCTTATCCTCTTTGAGAACTATTTGTGCTGGGCACACGGCTTGGGCCATAGTGTGTCAGTTTCCAAAAGGGGCCGTCTGATACTAGAGTCAAAGCGCACTAGGTAAGGACACAACTGTATAACAGGCCATTAATAGAATTTATATAATGGAATAGGCATTTCTTATGTAAGCACAGCTAGTTCCAAGATTATTTTTACTTCTATACTAATGAGTGTGCTGTAATTCCACCGAGGAAAATGGCTACATTATTATTCAGTGCTCGGCAATTGTTAATGAGTTACTTACTCAAATGATGTTTTTGGCAAGCCTCCTCTCCGACAACTAATGCTGCTACACTGGGTCGCTATCCACCAGAGTGCAAACCCAGTCGTGGTGCAGAAAACAACCAAGGTTCATTACAGATCTGCTGGGATTTTTTATTTTATTTTAATCATAAGCCGTGTCTACACTACCAAGTTTGATTGCTGTAAATTACATTGGCTTAAGTTGCTGACTTTTGTCGACCGCTAGGGCACATACACCCTTGACTGCTCACCACAAGTGGTTGTGGCGATGGAAAGATGTGATGCACCATGGTAGGTATCCCAAACTGCCCTGCATTGCCATTCAGTGCAATGCCTTGTGGGACATTTTCATGATGCTTTGTGGGATGCCAGCGATTCACCCAAGGATTTCTGGGAACTAGGGGAGGGGTCAAATTCTCACAATGCCATTTTCTCCATTCCATTACACTTAATCCATCCCACAGTTTTCATGCTGTTTAAAAAATCCCCACCATCCTGTGCGCTGCTTTTTGGTCTCTGCCCTCTCGCTGGCAGAAGCATGGACCCTACAGAGCTCAATGCAATTCTGATGACCATTGGTAAAACAGAGTATAGGATTCTCCTGTAGGTGCAGAACTTCAATGAGAACTGCTGCAACCAGCGGTGTGCTGTGGAAGAGGAAATGTTCGAGGACAATGACTGGATACAGTGAATAAAAATGGCAGGTTGCTGCTGGCCTTTATTGAGCAACCACATGTGGTGGCTCAGCACTGCCAGGCCTGCGAATGGAGCGCTGACTGGTGGGATCACATCGTAATTTGAGTTTGGGACAATGAGCAGCGGCTTCAGAACTTCCAGATGTGAAAGGCCATGCTCCTGGATCTTTGTACAGAACTTAAAAAAAATTAATCGCGATTAATCGCACTGTTAAACAATAATAGAATACCATTTAAATATTTGTGTTTTCTACATTTTCAAATATATTGTTTTCAATTACAACTCAGAATACTAAATGTACAGTGTTCACTTTATATTATTTTTGATTACAAATATTTGCACTGTAAAAAAGAAAAAAAATAGTATTTTTCAATTCACCTAATACAAGTACTGTAGTGCAATCTCTTTATCATGAAAGTTGAACTTACAAATGTAGAATTATGTACAAAAAATAACTAAGTTCAAAAATAAAACAATGTAAAACTTTACAGCCTACAAGTCCACTCAGTTCGACTTCTTGTTCAGCCAATCCCTCAAACAAGTTTGTTTACATTTGCAGAAGATAACGCTGCCTGCTTCTTTTTTATAATATCTGAAAGTGAGAACAGGTGTCCACATGGCACTTTTGTGGCCGACATTGCAAGATATTTATGTGCCAGATGCACTAAAGATTCATATGTCCCTTCATGCTTCAACTATCATTCCAGAGGACATGTGCCCAAGCTGATAACGGGTTCTACCCGATAACCATCCAAAGCAGAGCAGACTGAAGCAAGTTCATTTTCATCATCATGAGTCAGATGCCACCAGCAGAAGGTTGATTTTCTTTTGTGGTGGTTCGGGTTCTGTAGTTTCTACAGCAGAGAGTGTTGCTCTTTTAAGACTTCTGAAGGCATGCTCCACACCTCGTCCCTCTCAGATTCTATAAGGCAGATAACATTTCTATTCCATAGGCGGAAGGAATATTTCAATAGGAGTAACATAATAAAGGGCAAGATAGTGCCTTAAAAGGTTTAGGATCACATTGTTTACACAGTGTAGAACCAAATATTTATTTTAGATCCTCAGAATCATTTTGAAATAACTTTACCCTTTCCCAGTTGGTGGTATAAATGTTCTCCCACTGCTGAAGCATTAGCTGCTCAAACTAGAATGAAAACGAAGCAGTTCTAGATGGGCAGAGAATACGCTGTATGATTTTCAACTGAAGAGAAAATAGAAATATCAAGAACCAGAGCATCTTTAGTGGTATAAAAGCAACTTTCCCTCTCTTGGTATTGACACCTCCTCATCAATTATTGGGAGTGGACTACATCCACCCTGATTGAATTGGCCCCGTCAACACTTGGTTCTCCACTTCTAAGGTAATTCCCTTCTCTTCACGTATAATAATACCTGCATCTGTAATTTTCACTCCATGCACCTGAAGAAGTAGGTTTTTTACCCACGAAAGCTTATGCCCAAATAAATCTGTTTGTCTTTAAGGTGCCACCGGACTCCTTGTTGCTTTTGTGGATACAGACTAACACGGCTACCCCGATACCTGTTGGCTTATTGTTTTTATACAACTGTTAAGGCCAATATGGCGTTTGCATCTTTGTTAAATGCGCTATTTTTATTTTCAAATAAAGGTGGCTGGATACTTAAGGCCGTTGTGAACAATTTCACGTTAAGCATGAAGCAATTGTTGGTTTGCTTATCAAACTTGTATGTATCATGTTTTCTGAGGATAATAGAATGAAAGGAAGAAAAACCCAGCGTCACCCTTACTGTATTCTCCACAAGCGAATTTTAGAGTTTCTCACAGGTTAGTCTCTCTAGCGATGAGATTTATTTACAATACTAAGGGTCTGGAGTGAGGGAGGTGGGTGTTAAACTACATTTACAGGCAAAGCCCATCATTGAAAGCCTGAACCTGCGCTCGCTGTCGTAGGCTGCAGTACCCCTACTGCCATCACTAGCAGCAGAATGGGGCTGCTAAGCTCTTTGCTCTGTAGTTGATAAATATTCATATTCAATTGTCGTAAGGTGGCAGGCAAGATTTTCCTCTTGGTGCTCAAGCTCTGGTGATAGCATTTACTAACTGTATCATTAAAGAAATGCAGCAACTGGTCCTCCTTGTTTGCTTACAGCTTGTTTGAATTGTTATGAATCTTCTAAGGAGGGCGAAGAAGAAAATGTCACTTATTCTCCTCCTCTGCAGAATAATATTTTTGAATATGGCTCTTGGAATTTGAAAGCTACGTTAGCAATAGGTTAGGAGTGCCGGTAACAATAGGAAGCACACAGCAAGAGTTCTTACTGAAATAATACAAAAATGGTCTTTTAAAGCCATTTAAGATACATATTTAACATTCAAAGCCACTGAGCACAAGGTTGTTAAGTGAGGTAAGTTACTGCCTTCAGTTATGTGTGGGTCACTCCCTTTGCAAACAGTAGGGTGGATGCTCCCCTAAGGGCACAATTTGGCCTAGTAAAAGAACTTTCTTCAGTGTTTCAAGGGCGTGGGGCAACTGGTCTTAGAATGGTTTAAAGCCACAATGCACTGTATACATGCACTGTATTCATGTCCAGTTGGTGGGTTACAATCTTCTAAGATCTGAACGATAGACATTGCTTACTGGATGGTCGTTACCATCATAAACAGGTAAATACTTTCTGAAACGAAAACAGAAATAGTTATTTGAGCCTAGGGAGCCACTCTGGCTAACATGTATACGCAGGGGGCAGTAACCAACCTTTTTAGCTGTCAGTGTCTCTTGCTTTTTAAATTACCAATACGTATCTGCGCAACAATATACGACTCATCAGCTAGTAACTTGATTCTTGCCACTGAACTGGCATGAAGATGGGCACTGTCTCAACATTTATTTCTTATTTTAGATTGTGTGTGATCCAATATGATTAGCTACTTCCCCCAAAAAACTTTCCAGCTTGAATAGCTAGATCAGTGTTTCTCAAACTGGGGTCGCCGCTTGCGGTTTGTTTACCTGCCCCGTCCGCAGGTCCAGCCGATTGCGGCTCCCACTGGCTGCGGTTCGCCGCTGCAAGCCAATGGGAGCTGCTGGAAGCGGCGGCCAGTAAGTCCCTCGGCCCGCGCCGCTTCCAGCAGCTCCCATTGGCCCGGAACAGTGAACCGCGGCCAGTGGGAGCCGCGATCGGCCAGACCTGCGGACAGGGCAGGTAAACAAACCGGCCCGCCCGCCAGGGGCTTTCCCTACGCAAGTGGCGACCCCAGTTTGAGAAACACTGAGCTAGATGTTCACTGCAACAAGTATGAATTTTAGATGGGACAGCTGCAGTGAGCCTAAAGCAATATTGAGCCAATGCACAGGCTGAACTGCTAAAACTTACTTTAAAAATATAATATGCAGAGAAATGTACCAAAAGGGAAGCATTCAGTTAAGTTTGTGTAATGGACCTTTATGGATTTTAAATTCTAACCACTTAGACCACACACATCAACTGATCATCACAGCTTCTCCTTACACGCTGAACCTCTGCATTTCACGTATTACAAATTGTTTTACTCTAGCCTTAAATTTAAAAATATTCTTACCGTGTGCCTTTATTTAAGAACTTGCCAAATAAGTGAATTAAAGAGTAAAACTTTAATGGACTGCGTATTTCTAATCAAAAGTTTACAAAAAAGTATGCATGTTGGGAAAACCTGCTGAAATCCGCAACATGTTACTCGGTAATTTTGTGGCAATAGCATATCCCATGATTGAAACTTACACAGCAGATGCCATGTTGCAGGCAGGAAGTCATTGCAATTGAAAACCACTTTCAGAGAGACAAAGAGCCCAACAGCACCATTAAAAAAAAAAAAAAGTAAACAGCAAGATATTCCTTATATTTTTTTAATTGAAAGTTCTTACAAAATAAGACTTAACTCCATTACAGATAAAGTCAATTTTCCTAGTTTCTTTGAGTTACGGGACAAGCCACCATCTTTCCTCCAAGTCTATGTCTATGAGATCACACTCTGCTTTTGGTAAGGGAACACTGTCAAGGTTAATGAGTCCAACATTTGATGTAAAGTACCTCCGTCTCTCAATACTGTATCTATTCAAAAAGTTTAATTAGGAGGTGCATTTTTTAAGATTCCAAAACAAATGATGCAGTGATTTTTCAAATCAACTCAAATCTGTGCCAGCAGCCTAACACTTATGAGCAACCCTACAATAACAAACTAACTCATTAAATCACACTTATTAAATCAAAGGGTGGTGGAGGAAGCGTGTGTGAAACCAGTAAATTAAGATTTCAAGTTTTGTCCTTTTAAAATATCTTGCCAATGTCCCCAGCAACTGGATTATATCTGTCTACAATACAGCTCTGAACAGGGTGTGGTTATTTTTCTGAAAACTAAGCAATCATTTTGCAAAAAATGATCTCTCTGTTTTTAATACTGAAGAGTGCCGTTAAACTATGTGACCCAGTAAGCCCTACCACTCTACTCCAGTAAACAGATTCACAAAAGCATTATGAATCTGGTGTAAAAAATGAAGTGAACGTCTGGCAGAGCACTTTATGCATCTGCTTTAAATTGCACCCAGGGTCCTGAAATTCAAAAAAGTGCACCCTTATGATAAGATTCTTTAACCACCCACAGTACAACTCCACAGAAGACAAATGAATGTCTTTATACTACAACTACATTCCTTCACTCTTAAGAATAGCTTTCTAGAGAGAATGTACAGTTTCAATTAGTGCAATATGACTCAATAGAACTTCTTTAATTTTTTTTTTTTTACACAGTAAACAGACCTTTATACAGACCCACAAACTATTTTGTACTTCCTTATTTACATCAAACAGTTGTATATATATATATATATACATATATATACACACACGTTAGCAAAATACAGAACTTCTCCCATAATATTTCAAATGTCTGTTATTCAATAAACGCTTTAAAAAAAATTGTTCTTTCATAAAGAAAATAACTCCACACAGCAAATACTCTAATTGCATTCATTTGTTTCCAGTGCACTATGTTCTTCAATTACAGAATACACTTTCCACCAATCAATTTTTGTTCTTTCATTTTATTTTGGAGACAGAATACCTTTATCCCCTGGATTAGTACTTGCGATGGTGTTAGGGAAATTTGGTTTCAGGAGTCCAGCTCCAATTCTTCTTGGTTTTCACTGAGTCTTAGCATAAGTTGTTGCTCATAATACAGGCTCTTTGCATAGTTTATTTCTTGAGATAACTTTACTGCTAAAACTTCAGACTTCACATGGACCTGCACAAATAAAAGTAGTGGGAAATTTTAATACCGCTGTGAAGATAAAAAATCCACTTAAAATAATTATCTGCAGTTATCAAATCTGTCATCTAACTGCAATGACCAGGCTGGTTACTTTAAGAGGTAGTCCTACCTCGGGCTGGTCTACACTGTGTGTGTGTGTGGGGGGGGGTCGATGTAAGATACGCAAACTCCAGCTACGCGAATAGCGTAGCTGAAGTTGAAGTATCCTATTCGACTTACCCCACTGTGAGGACGGCGGCAAATCAACCGCTGCTTACTCCTCCTGACGAGGTGGAGTACGCACGTCGATTCGGGAATCGATTTATCGCATCTCATCTAGACGCGATAAATCGATCCCCGAGAGATCGATTTCTACCCGCCGATCCAGGCAGGTAGTGAAGACGTGCCCCTAGTGTTAAGTAGAAAACGAGAAATTGGGACTCCGTTTCTGTTCCCAGGTGTACCACTTACTCATCATTTTCCCTATCTCTAAAGTAGAGATTTCCTTACCTAGCTTAGTGCTGAAGTTGAGTGAATTAATGTTTGTAAAAGGGTTCTGAGATACTCTGATAAACAGTATTTTAATTATTTACATGGAACTTGGCTCAAAGAGACAGACAGGCAGACAACTAGAGACATTAGGTATGCTATTTGCACTGGAGGGAGAGAGATGGGCCATACAAGTACTTTAGGGCCAGTCATTTTACCCCTCCTATCTTTTCTGTCTCTTTTCTATTTAGAATGTAAGTGCTTTGGGGCAGGTACAGGGCACTGATCTCTGCTCACATCTCTAGGTGCTACAGTAATACTTACATCAGTAAGTGTACAAACTCCAGTTAGATTAGAACTGAGAGCTCTGCTATTTTTGATCTGTCTACATTACAAAGATTCATTTTTACTATACACATGGAATAAATATCATGAGATTGGAGAGAATATTTTGCTACTACAAGGTGAGGAAGAGCAGACAACACTGTAAAACAGCGTGATGGATATTCCATTAAACAAAGGAATACTGGGTCAGGCTTCTGAATTTTTTTTTTTTTTAAATTAGATTCCACCCTTAGTAATATCATTCTGGGTAATGCCCCGCCTATCATTCTGATTGGATTTCTTGTCCTAGGGAAGTGGAACAGTCTCCATATCTGTCAGTGATACCTTCCCTTATTCAGGGAGCTGCTGGATTTGCCTTGATCTTTCTCTCTTGAGCTTAAAGAACAAACGTACCACGATCACTTCTGCACCCAGGTCTCCCTCACAGATGGGCAAGACACCATAAAAAAAAGACTACAGTGTCTACTTTCACTGCCGGTTGAATGACATTTTCATAAATAAATGGCATAGAAGACGGTATACCAATGATGACAAAGTATTTGACTATTGCAATATAGAAAGCAAAAAAACATAATATGAACAGAAGAGTAAGTGCTGGGTCCTCACCATAGGTTTCTGCTGTGATGGGCCTGGTATTGCTACACCGCTACTTGTATTCACAGCTTTCTTTGTCAGCTGTACATAGACCTTCCCGTGGTCCTTTGAAATGAGGCAGTGGTAGAGATGATCGTATTTGACTTCCAAGAAGATGGCCTCTCTGTCGACATAATCCCCACTCTTCAGGAAATAAACTGCTTTGGATGAAATAAGAACACAATAGCTGTCTGTGTTCTCCACTGCTATGAAACTGCAAAAACCAGAAAGATAAGTCCGTGTTGTTTTACATCGTCTTATTTGTAAAACACTGAGCTGGGAGGGAGACTATTCTGTTCTTGTACTTGCTACTCCCTGTGTGACCTCTGAAAACCTACCAGGAAAATGAACTGCAGCAGAGATAGTGCTGTGACCTTAGGATTCAAATGTTTTATCATCAGTTCATCAAAAATAAACATGCCCCAAATGGTCACCCTGGCACAATAAGTGTAATATTAATATTAAAGTGCCCGTTTTGTAGCCTTTCTAGCTTTGGAGAGGAGGGCTACAAAATAGGCAGAGTTACAGAGTTAACTCTAGATCAAACAAAACATCAGGGATACGACAGTCTCACTCAAAAACCAAAGAAAGCATAGAGTTAGAAGTGACAGGGAACAGAAGGATAAGAAAGCAAGGCAGTGAGACTGGAGTGAGCACATAGCATACCAAGTTTTACTGCCATAACTCTGTTGGTTAGGGGTGTGATTTTTTTTATATTGATGTCAGTAGGAGAGGAATAAGAGAAGAGAGGAAAGGGTAGAGATGCAATCACCCCATGACATAGGTAGCTGCGAGCATTCTGTTAATAAATATCGTTTAGTGGGGGGTTCGACTGAGTCACTACCCTACCTTTCAAACCACACAAGAAATTTCCCCAGCATGGAGACGTGGTGGTTTGTTCGTTTGTTTAAAGCCAATTTTATTGCTGACAAATTCTTTAAATTGAAATTGTTTGTAAATCTACTCTGATGAAAGGTGTGTTGGGATGTATTAATGAAACTGCACGACTGTCTCTCATGATACATTACAAACTACAGTGCTTCACTTTCCTTTCTTCAAAACAAACAAACAAAAACAAAAACAACATTAACCTGCTGCCTGACCAGTAGCTAGAGAAGAGAAATTAGCTGTTTAACATTGGGGGTGAAAGGTTAAGCAGCAAGCAGGAGGGTTTCCCAGAGAGATTAGTTAGTTTGAGTGATGAATATGGGAGGGAGTATAGGGGGAATGAAGGAGATTTAGAGAATTATACTGTCTGAAAAGATCAATGTAAAAACAATGACAATTCAAAAGTGAAATATTTTATATATACACAACATTTCGAGCCATCAAGCAAGCCTGAACACGAATAGGATATTTTACAAATTTAAATATGTATTTAGTTTCTCTATTCACACTATTAAATGAGAGTGCTAAATGGAATTTTTAGTATTATTCCTGCACTGTCAGTAATTCACTAGTGTATGAAACATGCCTGCAGGAAGGAGATTCTACCCCTTTAGATCAATTATTAGGCAGTTTGAAAATTATTATGCATAGCAACAATTAACATTCTCACTCCGTTATTTTTAAATCTCTCTCCTCCAAATGGTTACAGCTTGAGAGGCCTATTGCAATTTTTCAGAGATGATGTTGCTATTCAAATGAAACTGACAACTTTGTGTTACCTGTCCTATTCTCTTTACCAACTAAGTGTTCTCTGCAGGCACTGTTTCTGCAGATCCACACTGTGTGCCAACATGTGACAACAACAGCATGAGCCTGCTGATGTGATGTCTCAAAGATGAGCAGATGATAAGAACATAAGAATGGCCGTCCATCCAGCCCAGTATCCTGTCTGCCGACAGTGGCCAATGCCAGGTGCCCCAGAGGGAGTGAAACTAACAGGTAATGATCAAGTAATCGCTCTCCTGGCATCCATCTCCACCCTCTGACAAACAGAGGCTAGGGACACCATTCCTTTACCATCTTGGCTAATAGCCATTAATGGAGTTAACCTCCTCGAATTTATCTAGTTCTTTTTTAAACCCTGTTATAGTCCTAGCCTTCACAACCTCCTCAGGCAAGGAGTTCCACAGATTGACTGTGAGCTATGTGAAGAAGAACTTCCTTTTATTTGTTTTAAACCTGCTGCCCATTAATTTCATTTGGTGGTCCCTAGTTCTTATATTATGGGAACAAGTAAATAACTTTTCCTTATTCACTTTCTTCACACCACTCATGATTTTATATACCTCTATCATAGCCCCCCTTAGTCTCCTCTTTTCCAAGCTGAAAAGTCCTAGCCTCTTTAATCTCTCCTCATATGGAACCCATTCCAACCCCCTAATCATTTTAGTTGCCCTTCTCTGAACCTTTTCTAATGCCAGTATATCTTTTTTGAGATGAGGCGATGTACGCAGTATTCAAGATGTGGGCGTACCATGGATTTATATAAGGGCAATAAGATATTCTCCGTCTTATTCTCTATCCCTTTTTTAATCATTCCTAACATCCTGTTTGCTTTTTTGACTGCCACTGCACGGACGTCTTCAGAGAACTATCCACGATGACTCCAAGATCTCTTTCCTGATTTGTTGTAGCTAAATTAGCCCCCATCCTATTGTATGTATAGTTGGAGTTATTTTTTCCAATGTGCATTACTTTACATTTATCCACATTAAATTTCATTTGCCATTTTGTTGCCCAATCACTTAGTTTTGTGAGATCTTTTTGAAGTTCTTCACAGTCTGCTTTGGTCTTAACTATCTTGAGCAGTTTAGTATCATCTGCAGACTTTGCCACTTCACTGTTTACCCCTTTCTCCAGATCATTTATGAATAAGTTGAATAGGATTGGTCCTCAGACTGACCCTTGGGGAACACCACTAGTTACCCCTCTCCATTCTGAAAATTTACCATTTATTCCTACCCTTTGTTCCCTGTCTTTTAACTAGTTCTCAATCCATTGCAGGACAGGATCCAGCAAATAAGCACCTCTTGCTTGTGGCAGGAAGATGCAGAGAAACTCACTGTCACATGTTCTTGGAAGTTCTTCTTTCACAGACTGTTCAGTGTACTAGCTTACTCCAGGAGGGTTCTTCTGTATTGTACACTTAACTCTTTGTCTTTTCCCCTCATGCCTTTGTGTCTCCTAGTCATGACAATTCATAGAGCCTCTTGTCATTGTAAACCCAGATGATATGATTAAGGAGAAGTCTCGCCACACCTTGTCTTTAGGGTTTTTCTTTCTTTTTTATGATTTAAAAGCTGTTGATGTTTCAAACACTAAGTGCATTAGTTATCATACGTATCTATTCTACTGTTTAGACTACAGGTGTGCCATTTAGCAGCTAGGTAAAGACCTTTGAAACTCGTCTGATTAATATATAGATTGTCAAATTAAATCCATCTTGCTTTAGTTCTATGTAATATGTACATAGGCCATTGTATTCCTAACACTCTTTGCTTGACAAACTTTTTTTTTTTTTTAAATTCAACCAGCTCCCCTGATCTAGTGCCTCTCAATTCAGTTATGAAATAAAATGACCATAGTCAGTTTATATGTAGCTGTTCCCAGGACCTGACTGATAAAATTCTTCTCAGAGGCTTGTTTAACTTACTATTTCTAGTTAACAATCCCAACTTTCATTTATCTGCTATACTACTATACCAGTGGTGGGTGCCTGCGGACAGTCAGTGTAAACAAACTGTCTCGTGGCCCGCCAGCAGATTACGCTTGTGGGCTGCAGGTTGCCCACCACTGTACTATACTGTTCAACAGCAGTAGCTCTCTCAGCCTTAGATGTTTAAATCTTTACCATATATCATTTTTAAGAGCATATTACAGCTAAGACAGTAGAGTTGTTACATAATTTTCTGAGGAGCGTGATGGGAATTTTAATTTTAAGTTGATATTAGAGACTTAAACAGATACTAGAGACTGGCAGAATACTAATTTCTCCTCACAACAAACCACTGTGACAAAACTGGTACTATGTTTTATACCCATTTTAGAGACAGGTAAACTAAGGCACAGTGAGGTGCTCTGGTTTCAGTCAGAAGTTTCCAAAATGTGGTCCCCACAGAATTTACTGGCCAAATGGTTCTGGTTTTCCTTGTTCCCAGCTGCTAAACTGCATTAAAAGAAGCTAATAGACACACAAATTCATAGTATTATTATTCTATATAAGAAATTGCCACAGGGAAGTTATGAAATTTCAGATGGGAAAGGAGGTGGTCTGTGTAATTGCAAAGGCATGGGGAGATAATCATGGGACAACCTCTGTTAAAATGTGGCCCATCCGATGAGGAACTATTATATCATTATTTCTACTATATATAGAAAGATACACAATTACATAGAATGCTAATACCATATTTTGACTGACAAGGATTTACTTCATTTTATCAGTTTCTCTTGATCAATTAAAGTCACATTCCATAAATCAAATTATTTTACAGAAGGAAAAAAATCCCACCAAATGGCAAGACTATTGTCTAAACTAAAGCAAACAGACAATAAAAGGAAATTATTTTTTCTTGCTGTAGTTTACTGAATATTTAAGCCCCGATCTTCAGATGTGCTCAGCATAAGGCGCTCCCTTGAGTTCATTGATGTTCTCAGGCCCAGCACTTTAGAAAATCGGACGATTAATTTCTATGATGCTTTTTACAACAGGCCAGATTTAATCTTTATCGATTTTTCTACAAGGTGTCAGGGATGTATTTTGAGGAACAGAGGTATGAAAACCAAGGGCAGTGATTTCCTGGTGAAGCACTGACATTTTAGCAAATTTGTAGTTAAACCTTACATTACGTTCTAAGTTTGAGTCACACATCATTACTCATTTTCTTTTGCCAACAACATACATCCTCTCCTCTGTGCTTAAAGTTTCAACAGAAGAGCTGAAAACTAAGACAGTTTTGTTTTTTTCTATATTCCTACATTTCTAGGATTTAAAAAAATCAAATTAATAAAAGAAAATGAAAAATTAAATGAAACATGATCCAGTAGAACAAAGTAGAAGCAACCAGATCTCTGGAGAATTCGTGGGGCTTTAACTACATCAGGAAGTAATTACACAATATTTTCCAGAAGTGAAACAGTGAGCCTAACTGGAAAAAAATGTGGAAACATTTAGTTAGAACAGTAGAGCAAGGTATTATCTCCCCCCCCTTTTATGGATTAAACTTTGAAGGAAAATATGCAAATAATCAGGTCTTTAAATCTGTTTTTAATTACAATACTAGGATAAAAGTCAGAGGCACAATTTTGTACTGGTTTTCCATGACAAGAGATACCGTTTTCTTGTTGAGTGATATTCCTGTTGGTGAAAGTCACAGTGAATGAACAATACAACAGCTGAAATTGTGTTAGACATTTTTGTTAATTTCACTGATGTACTTACTCATTTAGTAGCGCGCGCGCACACACACACCCTTCCCTCACTCATCAAAGTCTTATTTGGAAAATCTATATCAAAATTTAAATCTATCTCAGAGCTCAAGTTTTTCCCAATTTTCCCCCAGCAGAAGCCAGATTATGGCCCCTGACAGTGAAAAATCTGTCCACACAGTCCGTGTGTGTTTCACAGCCACTGAAACAACAGAACTTCCCACGAGAGACACAGTGATCACTAGTGCACAACCAACAAGAAAACCCTGGTGTGCGCACAGCCGCTGGAGAGCAGCTGTCAAATCGCTTAGACCCCCAACTTGAATAGTAGTAGGGAGAATGCAAAAATGGAGAGGGCAGGGAAGGTCATGGTGCCACCAGATTAGATACACTGAGGCACAAGGCTAGATGTCAAGTGATATAATTTCTCTATAACCTCACCTTCTTGGAAAATATTACTGTTTTATTCTTTCAAAGCAAAATGAGAGTAATGAGACTGATAACATGCAGTTAAACAAGACTGCTACATCATTTAGAAACCTAACTGCTCAGATTCCTTCTTTCGTAAAAGTGTGGGGAGAGACTGACCATGTAATTCAGACTGGGCATCAAGAGACAAGGGTTCTAATCTTGGCTCTGCAATAGCCTGAGAGACACACCTTGGACTAATTACTTAATATCTTATTGCCTCAATTTTCCTTATCTGTGAATCAGAGATAATGACAATGAGTTAACTTATAAGGGTTTTGTGAGGCTACATCAAACGATATTTGTAAAACATGTGAACACACTTGGAAGGGAGGGGATGATGGAAGTTCTCAAGCACCAAAAATATCCTCCAGTACATCAAAAACAAGAGAAATAGATGACGTGGATAAGAAAAGCTTTTGGTGGCTATCACAAAGACACAATATATTTTCATACAATGATTATATTGCAACACAGCAGTTGCTGGGTTATTACTTACAACTCATCTTGGATGTTGTCTGTCAGCTTGAATAGCTGCTCCTGTCCTTCTGCCCGGCTTTCTGAATACCGGGGCAATAGTCCTTGAGGGCCTCTACAACAGCGTGGCTTCCTCACTCTCTCGGCCTGGGTCCTACATACAAAACACACATTAACTGATTTAATGCGACTTTTAAGCTTCCCTTGGAAACTTTACTCAATATAAGAAGTCATATTATAAGCAAGGTTTGGCATGAAAAAGCCATTAAGTTTTTAGATCTCTGTTGGTATCTGCTTCATATAAATACAATAATATTTTATCTGGGGGTCTCTCTAGTAGACACAGATCTTTTTGCTATTTTCCATTGAAATCTGGTCTGAAATTGAAAAAAAAGCAGGTGAAATTGATGTGGAAAAGCACTGTGAAGCACAATGGCCTGCAAATTTTTAATAAAAATATGTATTAATACATAAAGGTTTTTACCCTTTTTTCCAGAAACAGGAATCCACATGTGGTGTATCCAGACAGTTATTGTATTTGTTGGAGAAGGTTGCATGTTGATGGACAAGATGGCAATAGGTTGAAAAGTAAGACACCCACAAGTAGTCTGCACATGTCAAGGCTGTATCCCCACTTTGAACTTTAGGGTACAAATGTAGGGGCCTGCATGAGGACTTCTAAGCTTAACTACCAGCTTAGTTCTGGTCCGCTGCCACCATTCCCTACCCTGGGAAGCTTTTAGAAACTTTTCACCAATTCCCTGGTGAATACAGATCCAAACTCCTTGGATCTTAAACAAGGAGAAATTGACCCTTCCCCCCTCCTTCCTTTCACCAACTCCTGGTGAATACAGATCCAAACCCCCTTGGATCTTAAAACAAGGAGAAATTGACCCTTCCCCCCTCCTTCCTTTCACCAACTTCTGGTGAAAACAGATCCAAACCCCCTTGGATCTTAAAACAAGGAGAAATCAATCAGGTTCTTAAAAAGAAGGCTTTTAATTAAAGAAAAAGGTAAATATCATCTCTGTAAAATCAGTATGGAAAAAACTAGACACAATCAACACAGGATTAAATAAAGACTGGGAATGGCTGAGCCATTACAAACATTGAATCTATCTCCTCTTGTAAGTATTTTCACACTTGCTTCTTATCAAACTGTCTGTACTGAGCCATCTTGATTATCACTTCAAAAGTTTTTTTTCTCTTACTTAATTGGCCTCTCAGAGTTGGTAAGACAACTCCCACCTGTTCATGCTCTCTGTATGTGTGTGTATATATATCTTCTCAATATATGTTTCACTCTATATGCATCCGAAGAAGTGGGTTGTAGCCCACGAAAGCTTATGCTCTAATAAATTTGTTAGTCTCTAAGGTGCCACAAGTACTCCTGTTCTTTCTGCACATGTTAATGCTCTACCCACTGGTATCTGTATCAGCACTATAGTGTATCTATCTTTACATTAAAAAAATCCTGAATGCTTTTAAAACTTGGGACACTACCAACATGTGCAGAATTGTGCTGCAGGATACCCACCCCTGCCTCATTCTTTGCCTCTTCCCAATCCCACCACTTTGAGATTGCTGCCTGCCGTTGAGATCTCTCTTTCAAGTTAGTACTATTAATTTTCCAGGAGGCTACTTATAGCCGAACGCAGTATTTTTTATTATTGAACCCTACTTCCCCTCTTAATGTTCTCTACAGACACTGCAGAATGAACTGCTGTTGTCCTTTTGATCTAACGAGGGGGAAAATCCCACATAACAATTAGTTCACTTCTTAAACTGCTTGGCAACAGCACACAAGAGTACTTGCCCTCTAAGTTTTGCTTCTTGCAGATGTTTTCTCTGGAGTCTTGTTACTTCTTTAGTGCTTTTCCTTTTCATCAACCCTATCCCTATATACACACATACACGAACACACTTTTCAACTCTGCTTTCCTCTGAGTTTTTGGCATCCCTGCCTACTAACTCTAATCATGGCAAACTATATTTTTACTGCCTCTACTCTTCTTGGCTACAGCTACTAGTAAAAGTCATCTTCTCTATGTCCCTCATGTGCTGCCTTTAACTTGAGTCACGGCTTTATTTGCCGTAACGGTTTACTTATTGAGTCACTTATTGTGACTAAATTCACTTTAAGCACTTTGACTATTGCTGCTTCCTGTGGCTTTGTTTTCTTGTAGCCTCTGTGGCATGGTATCATTCAGCTGGCTCAGTGGAAGTAAGAAATGGAAACCTCCCTTTCCCAATCCCTTGGAATGCAGAGAACAGGCTACTATCATAAATGCCATTAGCTCTTTTAGAAGGCTTTGTTTGTTTATTTTTACCTCTGATCGATTTGTTTAAGTCTGCACCTTGGTAAAGAGAGGCTAGATGTCAGATTTGTAGGATGTACTATTCGAACGTCTGAATTAGCATACAAAATGGCAACCTGAAATGCCTCAAATGCCACAACCCTGATCCTTAAAAATTTCCAATGTTGCCTCTACAACTAGCTGATATTTCCACAGTTTTGTTATTAGTAGCTGTCTAAAAACATTGCTATATCTATCTAATTTACCTAGGAACTGCTGTGCTGTATGTTGTTTAGAAACCTGTAGATAACTAGTGCCCAGCAGTGGCCTTTCTTGCACTGGAGAAAAAAGATAAAATATCCCCCCTTGTGCTGCTGTTGGAGGTGGTGCAGGGATGAATTACAAAGGTGTAAAGTAATAAAACAGCATTTCATAAGGGACAGGTACTTAGAAGTAAAACTAGACAGCACTTTAATCCATTTATCAAAATTCTTGCATGCTCCTATTTCCAGGCAGCTGGAATATACTGTGAAGAGGCTAGTTTGTAACCAAAGAACTTAAATAAATAAAAGGTTAAAGCAGAAATCACGACATATCCATCAGCTTCTCAGACCATTTTACTTGTGAACCTTACTTGTGTGAATTTTCCTTCTCTCCCTGCACCACGTTCTCGACAGCTTTAAAGACCCAACTCTTCCACCCTACACCCACACACTTACAGCAGTTTTCACAACTTTACAAAACAAAATGAATTGTTGAATATGAAAGAAGGGATTAGAGATTACAAAACAGGTACAAACTGGTTATTGGCTTCTTATTTTATCTGCTTCCCAAGTTTGTGCAATCTCTCTCATCCTTCCAGGGACTTACAACTGCAAAAATTCAGATCAAGAAAAGAATCCACAGCCCTAAAAGAAGTAGTTAAGCCAACCTAAGCCAGACAGCACTAAGCAGACAGCACTAGGTTGAGAAAAGAATTCTTCCATCGCTGTAGTAAGGGCTTGTCTACACTTGAAACGCTATAGCTGCACCGCTGTAGCACTTCAGAGTAGAGACACGACCAACACTGATGGGAGGAGTTCTCCTGTTAGCGAAGGTAATCTACCTCCCTGAGAGTTTGGTTGCTAGGTTGACAGGAGAATTCTTCCATCGCCTAGCACTGTCTATATGGGGGTGGGGGAAGGTCAGTTTAACTACACTGCTCTAGGTCAACCTAACTTTTTAGTGTAGACCAGGCAGAAGTGTCTACACTGAATTGCTGCAATTGTGCTGCTGTAGCGTTTCTAGTGTAGACATACCCTCTACCAACAACATTTGTTTTTCAGCCTCTCCTGCCATGTTACCACACAGCTTTTGATTTTGGCGAATGAAATATCACTTCTCTAGATAAAAAACTAAGCAGCAGTATCACCAAGTGGACTGAGTAGGGAACTAGGAGACAACACCTAAAATCTAATCTTGGCTCTGCCACAAACTCACTTTGTGATCTTGGACCAAGCACACTGTAGACACTCTTCCATGTCTTATTTCCCCATCTGAGAACACATGATACTTCTACCTGTCCATACTTATCTTACATAACTTTCAGAGGACTGATTGTAGAGCATTTTTAAGATGTAAATGCTATATAAGAGCTAATTATTCCAACCATCCCTCTGTTTGCCAGAAACTGGGAATTAGCGACAGGGGATGGATCACTTGATGATTACCTGTTCTGTTCATTTCCTCTGGGGCACCTGGCACTGGCCACTGTCGGAAGACAGGACACTGGGCTAGATGGACCCTTGATCTGAAGAACATAAGAATGGCTCTACTGGGTCAGAAGTTGAAAACTAGTATATGACAGAGTGATGACCTTTACTTCACCCTGAACCTATCGAAAAAGAACCTTTTTGCCAGTTTAAGTTCATATAGATCTCCAACATATAGATCACTAAAAATGATATTAATATGCACATTTAAATCAGAAATGGTCTGTGAGGATTTAGGGCTGCATGGTACAAAATATTTACTGCAGGTCTGACCATGTATTTATTTATATAAATTTACAGAAAACTAAGAGGAGTGAAATAAAATGTTTGAAGCAAACAGTAATTTTTCATCAGTAGCATCTGTCTGAGTTGTAGTAGCCTGAGTATTAAATGATCATACTGAATTCACAACCTAAACTGCTTAAACAAAGATTTTAATTTACTGAAGAATTACTTAAAGAGCCTAGTATGAGAGGGTAAAATTGGTGGAGAATTTCGTGTGTGTCATATATGTGGACAGTTAAGACAATGTAGAAGGAAGTGAAAGGGGAAGAACTGTGGTCAAGTGGTTAGAACAGGACACTAGGAATCCTGGGTTCTATTCCCATATCTGCTACTGGCTCACTCTGTGAACTTGGCCATGTCACTTAACTTCAGTTCCTCAGTTTTCCCATAGGTAGAACAGGAATAATAAAACTTCATAGGGGTATAGTTGGCTTAATTGTTAAGTACTTCTAGATCTGTGGATGAAGTCTGTGTGTGAGATGTGCACATCACTACCAATTTCTACAGTTATAATGCAATACTAAATAAAATGTGTTTTTCTTAATGAAAATGCAAAATGTTTGAAGGCTATAGAACATACTTCCACAATAGGAAGCAGAGTCCCACCTTCGCTATCTTTCCATCTTGCTGTTTGTCCCGCCTCTTTGTCACACACATGCCTCAAAGAAAAAGCAGGGTTCCTGAATAACCCACATTTAAAAGAGCAGAACAAGAGAGAAATTATTGTTTCTTGGCAGCCCTCACTGGCTCTTAAATCTTTCTGCAGCACCTAGAGACTGTAGCGACAAGTGATTCAGAAATGCTTATGTAGTGACAGATTTAAGGAGTGACTGGCTTACTCTTAACAAAAGGTTTAAACTTTTTAAAGCTACAGGTCAATAATTAACTTTTCAATGAAAGACTGTGCCATTATGCATTCAGGAAAGTGAAATGAATAATGGATCATTAATCCACCTGCCCTGGAATGGGCAACAAAGTGTCCAATCATTTTCAATATAAAATATTCTTCCAGTAACACTCGATCATGTCATTTTTACTAATATTTTGTCAACTTCTCTTCTGCACCACAGCGTCTGGAGGCATCTGAAAGGTGGCATGTGAGAATGCTGTGGGAAGTGGAAAGAATAGGGCCTTCTAATCATAACTATTCTGCAGAAATCAGGACATCAGAGAGTGCTGGTTTCCAATGACTGGCCTAGGAGCAGGTCAGAGAAACAGAAGAAAAGTGCTAGACATTGCAATGTGTTTTCTGAAAGACTCTCGGCAATTTATGAGTTAGTCTGGAAGAAATTAGGAGTACAGTGTGTCTACTAAGCTGATTTATTTACTGTTCCTCATTGCTTTTTTGGTGCTAAGATGTTCAACCTGGTGATAAAAGGTAATTCTCCTCTTGGTGATAAGAAGGTCAGCTGCCTTTTCATTAAGTGCCACTAATATTAACACCAACTGTGTTGACTGTCTTAGTCCATCAGCCCTGGGCAAACTGGTTTGCTTGGTCTGGACAGCTAAAAACATTCCTCACTACTTGGGTTGTTTTTTTTTTTAAATCTACAATTTGTTCTGCTGTCTCAAGTTACGTTCTGTAAATAAAAAGCACCAATGATGAAATACAAAAAACTGAAAATCTATAGAGCAGCATGAATGGTGGTGTGCCCACATCTGTGTTACATTAAACATGCACTCAACAGATTTGCTGATTCTTTTCTAATAAGCACACAAAGGCAATACAAGAGAGAAATGCCCTTATGTCTACTAGTCACAGCAGGAAAGAGTGCTGCTCAATGGAGACACAAAGATTGTGAATGGTGTCAGAAGGTTGAGGCGCACAGTACAGTGCTTCACTGTTCAGACAAAGCATGACACTTGAGATTCTTATTTCAATGTTATACGCATGTTTAAAAACCGTAAGGCTTCTATTATTGTAGCTGTGTTAATTGGTTGTCTTCTGCTATACAATCTGCAGGTTTTTTTTTTTGTGAGTCAGCCAAAATGGCTTCACGTTTTTTTAAAAAGGTTTAGTGAGCAAATAGATCAGTGACTGTAGCAAGGCACTCACATATCTCACTGGTGAGGGCTATTTAAGAACTTGGTGATAAACAGCATAGCTTGGTTTACAGTATATCTAATGGGTTGCACCTTTCCATTTCCTCATCACCCAATCAAGAGTTGTTATTCAAAGTATCATAGTAGTTGTAAGAAAATCAAATTCCATCTCTTTCCATCGTAAGGAGGAAACAGAACACTGCATTGTAAGTTGTGGTCTTGCTAAGAAACAAAAGCTTGTGAGATTTTCTAAATCTGTCTTCCTGGTAAGAAAGCTGCCACTCTTGTCACGTGTTGTCCCATTTAAAAGCAGTTAAACACATTTTTAAATCAACAGATCATAAGCTTTTCCTCGGTATACAGAAATATCCTGATCTGTTCAATAGTTTTTTGTTTTTTTTTTTAAAAAAAGGATTTCAGTGAACAACCCAGGAACTAAGTTTATTTGCAAGATTTAAAGAGATCCAAAACATGTTCTCAGATTACTAGTTTCACCGATCTTAATAACATTTGTGACTTAGTGTCTGCAATGACACAAATTCTGCATATTTAAGCACTGTGTACAGTACTTAAGATGCTATTGCATCAAGTGCTTTGCAAGAAGACAAATCTTCTTTTCAAGTATTTTCAAGACAACAGTTCCTCTTGGAGGACATATCAATTTTACACATTTCCAGAGGACTTCACTGCAATTCTCAAATGAATGCATTAAAATCGTTCAGGTGAAAGTCAGTTAGCTCAAGAGATAAATGGATAAACAAATATGGTTGCTTACAAGGACTATATGTTTCAGAGTAGCAGCTGTGTGAAGATTAAATTCACTAGGATTGTTTCTGTTTTGGGGGGTTGCCTCTGCCAATTTATATCGGAAAGGGATAAGATAAGAGGCAGATTATCTTGTTTTCAATCTTACCAGTCAGATTTCCAGACACACTTTCTCTCTCTCTTCATCATAAAGTGGCTTAAAGCCCAGATACCTCTGTGCTGGGCTCTGCTTGTGCCTTACCTGCCAGGCCCTTAATGGAATTGTGCATGCAATAGTACGTAATGCAGTTTGGAGCCATTCAAATCCCAAACATGATCTGAGACACTCTAGGACTTGGAACATGCTGCTGTATGCAGAATTTGATCCACAGTCAGAAGAGGATGGCACACCACCAAACCCAGCACACAGGGGCAGTTAGCCACAAACTCATCTAGATAAACTGCTCTGGAAGTTACAGAAAGTTAGGAATGGATATACCACTAAACCTATTCAGCCCTACCCATCCTCCCTATTACCAAACCCTTCCCCTCAACACCTAGAACAAGACCCTAGCTCCCTTCCATCTGACAAATAGTCCTACATAAATCAGAGTCAAACACCTAAAAACAAATCTCTTTGAAGCCATCAAGCTCTTCAACGCTCCCACCAGTAATAAATTTCCTCAGCCAGATCTATTCCTTGCTGCCAAAACATAACTGCAAGCAACTGTCACCAATGTCAGTGTTAAGAAAGGTGTTTCAGTTTTCCAATTTAACAGCCTAGTCACCGTACCCCATTAAAACAGTAACTTACTGGTGCTGGTAGAGTTAAAGCCCTGTCAATGTTTCCATTGTAAATCCTGTTTTCCACGTTTGTATAAAATTCATCTGTAAGAAGTCTGCTCCAGGCTGTAACTTGGCATGAAAAGTTTCAGCCTGGGAACAATTCTTTTTTTCCCTTTAAATAATTATGAAACAACATCAGTTTAAACAAAGGAAATTTGGCAGGTAATCTGTCCATGAAACAATTCAATCACTGCTGGTATTTTGAAGAAAGAGAACATTAAATTTGTTGATCTACTTAACTGTGGAAAGAGTTTGGTGCACGTAACATATTAAGTACTTTTTCTAAAGGTATTTTACTGCATTTAAAAAACAGAGGAGGCAGAATCTCTGAGGATAAGAGGAGGAAGACTATTGCAACTTTTCTCTTAAAATATGCAGTGACTAGAGGCAGTGACTGCATAGTGGTCTGAGCACAAGACTGGAAGCTGTGATGCTAACGCCATCAGTAGCCTTGGGCAAGTCACTTTACCTCCATGTCTCTTATTTTCACGATACATAAAATGGGGATAATTTCTTACTTACATCACAGATGGTGTTGGATGAATGAAATGTATAAAGCACCCCGAAAAGTGCTGAACTGATGGAAGCTAGAATTGTTTGGCTGCTAAAAAACTTTTATATAGGCAGTAACAACTTGTTAAAATGTTCGTCAAGGCTTAATTCAGATGCGAGATGATGAGAGGTTGGACAAGATTTTTAGCTGTGTGGGTGGATAAGAAAAGCTGTATTTTAGGGCACATCTAAATGACAAGTTAGCGTGTGGCAAGCTGGGGTGTAAATCTACTGTGCTCCAACATGCCACACACACACTGCTGCTGTGCACCAAAAGTTCCCTAGTGCGCGCTGACCTACTGCAGTTTGAAACAGCAGGACGCAAAGTGCACTAGGAATCTTTTCCTGTGCAACAATAGGGTCTACATGGGCTGGCAGCGTGCAGCACGCTGGAGTGCTGTAGATTTACACACACACAGACACACAGAGACACACACACAGACAGAGCTTGCTGTGCACTAACTCATCATCTAGACAAGAATTGGCAACATTTAGACATAGCCTGGATGTGAGGGCCTAGAGAGAAGTTCGAGTTAAAGATAACACCCAGGTTACAGGTCTGAGTAACAGGCAGGATGGTGGTGTTACCCCCAGTGAATAAGAAAGGAGGTATTGCGGAGGGCTTGGGCTTGATTAGGAGCACTGAATTTGTGTCTGTGAATGAGATTACCCAGAAATGAGGGGCAGAGGGAGAAGAGAAAGGGACTAAGGACAAAGCCCTATGGAACCCTCCCAGAAAGTTAGAAGAGGATCCTCTGAAGGACATACTGAAGAAGGGATTGGAGAGGTAGGAAAAGAACCGGGAGAGGGCAGAGTCATGGAAGCCAAGGAAGGGTAAGATTTCAAGAAGAGCATGTTGATGGTATCACAGGCGGCTGACTGGTTAATGAGATTGAAGATGGTATACAGGTTCTGAGCTTTTAGCTAGTAAAAGGTCATTAAAGACCTTGGCAAGCGAGGTTCCAGTGAAGTGCAAGGGGTGCAAGTTGGACTGGAGGGGGTCTGGAGAAGAGAAACTCAGACAGAGAGGAAGAATCAATATCTTGTCAACTGTGGCCAATTTCACGCAGGCCTACTCTAATTTAAAGCTCCTGACTGGATGCGACTGTTCTGATAAAGTTTGTGTTAAATGTTTAAAGGTCGGTTACAGCTGCCACCTGTCCAATTTTGGCGTCAGGGGGTGCAAACCCCAAACAAGGAGGACAGAAGATAATTATATGAACTCCTGCAAACAAACTGATGAGTTGTCACAGCTCTACAATGTAACTCATTCACCAGTTCAGGGTCACAGATGCCTTTAAAGTGTGTTACAAATGCACATGAAATCCAATGTTGGATTTGGCAATAGAATATCTGAGTGAACTGAAAAAACGTGTAAAATCACATGCAGCCAGACAGCTCTCTACTGACTACACACTGAAGGAGATTCACATGTGTTGTTTATTCCAGCAAATGCATGGAATGCATTGCACTTGTGAAATGTGCTCCCAATATGCTCGTTTCAGGCAAAAACATGCCAGGTAAACAGCGCCTAGGACTAAAACCTCCCACTTACAGTCAAATCACTCCTCCTTTGGGGAATCTACTAGCTCAGATGAGGAAGACCTTTATCTGATTCAATATGCTTTTTGGAGGACTGTAGTGTCCTGGGGAAGCAACTGTTTATTATGGAGGCTGCTCTTGCCAGCTCCTCAAAGATGTAGCCATTCCACCACTTATTTTTTATGTGAGATCAGATCAGAAACGAGCCCTGTGTGTTTTAATACAGGGACCAGGTAAAACCTCCTGAATAGACTGAATAAGGGTCAGGTGAATGCACTTAAATTTTGCCTTTATAAATTTAAGGCAGATCCTGAGGGTCAAAATTTCAAAATAGGAAAGCAACAGGTCTGCCCACAGGAATGGAGGTACCTGTGGCACCCACATCAGAACTGATATTTGTACAATCTAACTAAAACTTGCATTTGCAAACTGGATAACTGTGTGCCTAACTGCCTGGATGCATTTGCAATTACCTAATTCATACCCTATTCATGTACGTGCATATACGCCCTGTTTGAATATTTAGTTCCATGGTATTAGCATAACAATGTCATTTTTAACAGATGTGACATTTTAAAAAATGTAATAAATGGAAAATATTCTATAGCCTTTATTAGCTTCCAGTTTCAGCCTGGATAGCTGATGTCACAGTAGTAGTTTCATTAGGATATTTTGTAAGATGCTGAAAAACTCTTTCACTCACCCCCGTTTAAAAAAAGTCAGATGGACTTTGACAATTACCTCATTCAAATACATCACTGATTTCTGCTGCCCGAGAAAACTACTCCTCTCCCGCCTTTGACTGCAAAGAGTTGCAGTCTCGCTCTTAAATGTTGGTTAAAGCAGATCACACATAGCCCTAATTCTTAATAGGATGAGTCACTAATGCCAGATAGCTCATTGCTATCTTGTATGCAAGTATAAGGCTTTACTTTTAACTCTGAACATTCAAAAAAGGATTAAAACTTATTTGAATAAAACCTGCTGCAGTTGCCTTAGCTAAGATAAAAATCACAAGGCCTATGCTTCAGGGCACAAGCTGATAACCTGAATCCCACTTCATAGTACAGTATTTCACAATTAGGTACAATGTGGGAATACTGCACCTTACTCCTGAAGCTTCTAGAATTGACTGCTTCAGAGGTGGGATGCGGGACTAGCTGGAGAATTAGTCTTCTGTAGCATGACAATTGCTACAGTGGTCACCATTAAAAAGTTAGCATATACCAAGAATTGCCACTTTGTAATGACAACTACCATGTGATCACTCAATTACATTAAATAAGAAAACTATTTTGTTGTACAGCTTCATACTTTGGGCAAGCAGAACCTTTTGAGAAAGTAAGCTAACCAACAGGCTTACAACCAGAACACAGGGCTAAATACTAAATTGTATATAATTAAAAGGCCATACAAAATGGATTTCCTCGATAAAGCTGTAACGGTATTTTTCTCCAGACCCTGATGTACATATTTTTAAATCTGCTACAGATGATACAGCAATGGGTGCTATACAAAACTCTAAGATACACAAACAGAAAAGGGCAAAGATGTTAAATACGTTGACTGGGACTTTTAAAATTTACAGTTGCAAGCAACACTTTAAATCAACTGGTAGAACATGCAATACAATAAGGGGCCTTCTACATGTTAACAGCAGTATGAGGTGGAAAAATTACCTATAAAAGATACCAACACTTATACTAGATGAGGTTAGATCAGGGTAAGAAATAGCTCCGTCTGTACGAAATAGCCTGCGTGGCAACCTAGAAAACAGGAAATATCTCTAAACAAACACTCTCCAAGTGACTTTGGATAAAGAACGACTGAAAAAGGAGAGTAGGCTGGGAATTTTTTGAAGGATCAGTTTTACATTTTTTTTTCAAATCACTTTATAAATCTGCTGCGTATTAGAGATCAGACACTTTTTTTTTTAAAAGAAAAAAATTGAAGGTTTACATTTTTAATAGCGATATGACTACTTTGAATGGCAGCAGTATATATTACAAGCAGTGTGAGAGGGTTAAATAGGACAGCCTCAACTCTTTATAAACTTTTGCCCTCTGGATATGTACTCATTGGCTGCCGTACAAGACTTGAGCTGTATTACACGCCTTAACGATATGGTTCAACTGTCGGTCAGGCTCGGGGCCTGGCAACGGGCCAGACCGCAATCAATGGGACACAAACCTCCCCCTTTCAGATCATCACGAAGGCTCATATTATCTCCTTTTTGTCGTGCTGGTTAAATTTATGGAGCAGAACCCCAAAGCTGCATTCCTTGGCTTGGGCCGGCCCACGCGGGCCTCCCTTTGTTTGGTACTGTAAGCAAGGCGTGCTTTGGAGGATTGCAGGGTTGTTAGTTCAGGCACTGACTGTTTGCTCATGACTGAAATGAAAAGAGTTCAATGGAAGGGCAAAAGGACAGCACAAGTGTAAAACCCTATCCCAGCAGGCTCTGGGATCCCATATACGGACTCTGGACTAGCACTGAACATAAAAACTTGCTGTTAATGACAAAAAGAAAAATCTCATTCTAGGAACTGCTAAACAGACTAACCAGTAAGTTAGCACAATATCTTGCCAAACTGTCACTTAACTTTAACCAAAGCTATATTACTGCACACAGATGAATTTGAATAATTCAGCATAATATACTAATTAGCATGAAAATTATCTTTGAAGCACTGCTCTAATTTCTTTTTTTAAACATGAACATGAAACCTATGAAGTGCAAACATTGTCACCTGGCTAACACCACATTTAATAGTTTTAAAATGACCAGTTTTAAAGCTATGGAAGAGCTCCAGAGAACCTGATGTGATGATCTTTATGCCTATCTCTCCAGAAATAATACTTGCAATATTATTTCACATGCCTGGCAAATAGAGGGCACCTACTCTCTTTATTCATTTGAAACAATAAAATAAATATGAAATTGCCACATGGCAAAGGGGAGTTACTTGGGATTTTTTCCTAATGTGGGGAACTCAGGCTCTGTTCAGTTGCATTTACTCCATTCATCTTAATTTCATGATCAATACAAAAAACTAAGAGTTTTATCAAGAGTTAAGCTTGAAAGACTGTTTTAGTGGACTCCAACTAACACCTCAAAAACAACAATACATTTTCTTTACAAAAAAAACCCACATATAAACTGCCTCCAGCTGGTACAATATCTGCAAATGAACAGTTAAAGGATCCAGCAAGGTCTCCACTGCCATAAAATCCTTTGTTATTTATATTATGTTAGAATGCCAAGTTTCCAAGTGAGATCTGGATCCCTTTGTGCTAGGGGCTGTACATACGTTGGCAGACAGGGTTCCTGGTCTGCATGTTCCCTAACCCAATCCATGTCCTCTTTCTGCTCCATAGTGCTGTGCACCTCCTTCCATGCTCCCCCAGGTACACTCCACTTCTGATTCCCTGCGCACACACCCATTACGCCACACACTAGTTCCCTGGACCTGCTCTATGTCCATGCTCCCATACATGTGCCCAGGACCCCTGGCACCTCTTTCATTCCCCTCCATGCCCTGCCATTGTCTTGCTCACCTGACATGTGCTTCCTCCTCTTACCACCTCATTCGGAGACCAGGGAGCATTGCTGCATGCCATCCTTCCACATACTCCAGTCCTGCACTTCCCAAACTCCATGTCCCTTCCTGGTCCTATTCCCCTCTCCGTGTATCATATCGGACTCTTGCTCCATCACATTTCCCTTGGGTTCTTAGCCCTCAATCTCTGGCCCAGGCCAGGAGCTGCTGCAGCAAAGCCTGGAGTTGGATGATGGTCAGTTTGTATTATGAAAGTCCATATACACCCATTGTAGTAGTAGTGGTTTAAACACTGTTCTTTATACACAAACACAACTCTGCCATCCTTCTCTTCACCCCCAAAGAAAAACAAAGTGAAGACGCACCTCCTTTCAGCAAGTCCAATTAAAAACACACACACACACACACACACACACAGAAATTCTGGGCCAAGACATTTCGGAGATACGTGCAGCTACAGAAATACCAGGAAAACTTTCAAACCAACATAACATTAAAACCTTTTCTGATTTTTACAAATCTTATCAGAGAAATCTCTGCCCAGTGCTCAAAGTCAATTAAAAAATATCCTTTTACATAATTTCAAGTTTCATGTTGAAAATAGCAGAGCTAAAACAGCAAAACACTACAAAATAAAATCAGGTTATACAAAACATACGCCACTAAGTTCTGCGGATAGTGCATCTAAATCGATAGCTATAATCTTTCTGCATACACTGAACATGAAGGATAAAAAGTAAACATGGTGGCTTACTATACTGATTACAAGAGGATAATGGGGCTTGGCTTTGCCGTATGCTAAATATTTCCAGAGCTCCAACAGATTTATAGTGGTCTTCTGGTCACCGAGCAGGGGAGAACAAAAAAGAAAGGAAAAGCGTGCCTGGATACTCTCAGATGCTTTTTCAAGTAAAAGCTTTATTATTGTTGGAGTTAAAAGACACTTCCTGATAAGGGACGTGAGGTGTAGGGTATGGAGAAGCCTTTAAGGTGCTCACAACTAACCTCAAGCAAAATAATTCACGTGGAAGTAAACGGAAAAGAAAAGTGGAAGCTGTAGCTCCAAAGGCTCACACAGAAGCAAAAATGTAAAAGAAAGAAAAACAGAAGGACTAAAAACTATTAGACATCTGACTATCCCTTTTTATGGCTTACGGAGACTGTTATAGTTTAAAGTGGCTTGTGTGTGTCCCACATACTTTACCTATCTCTATCGGAGGCTATAATCTATGTAGTTAAGTTATATGCAATAAATCTGAAAGCTACTCGCATATTTTCTACAATTTTTTTTTAAAACTTTTATTGGTACAAGATTAGTAAAGCTAACTTCAAGAAGTTACCCTAGACATACTGTACCAGACTTGAACCCCTTGGCACAGAAAGAAGATATTTCTGTATATTACATCATAAAGCCACTGCATTGGCAAGTGGTTGATTGCTTTTATGCTTTCATTTACCTTTTTTTTAAAATTGTTTTCCTGTTGCATTAAACACTAGTTTAATCTTTTCAACTATTTTTATAAACTGAAAATACTAGACAGGGGGCCAAAAGTTATAAAAACCACTGGATATGCAGTAAATGTTTTCACTTCTGGAGATCCAGTCTGACTGGTTTAATGCAGTCTGATGATTTTTCCGTGTACATTCCTACAGATGTCTGTTCTGAATAAAGCTTTTGTTCATTCCTGGGGTGTAGACGCTTTAAGTTATTCAGCCTAATTCTAAGTAATAAATAGATTTGTGAATGGAAATTGTGAATACTTTATTCCAGGATCCTTGTTGACTTTTCAGTTTATTCTGCTGATGTTAATGTATGAGCCAACATAGCTTCCATTCCAAACTATCTACAGTACCTTTCTGAGAAAAATTCTCCCTCATTATTTGTATCCCCTTGGACTACTTAAATCTACATCCTTTTGTAAATATTTTTGTAACAAGATTATTATTCAGATACACCATAACAGTGACATCATGAAGCTAAAGGACTTCCATGGGAAAAACGGATAAAAAAGGAATTGTAATGTTTAGATAAACACCAGGAGAGAGATGTATACAGTGCATAAGGTATTACTTTGCTAAGACTTTCTAGTGTCTAAAAACGTGATAAAAATGAGGACAAAATATGCAAGATTTTGGAAATGTGCAAATCTATCTTTATTCTCTTGTAACTATTCCATTCAGTAACTTTAGGTTAACTAATACATATCTAAATGAATAAAATAAAAAGGGGATTGAGTTCACAAAAGTACACTGAACTGGACAGCCCATATGTGGATTTCATTTGGGGAATGAACTTGCGGCTTCTTCTGGTAGGATTGCCACTTAGGAATGTAATGTGTGTCAAATGGAATAAACCCATGTGTCAAAGGCTTGCAACATTTATGTCCCATGTAATGTTGCATAGATAAGAACAGTTCTGTGCAGATTTTTAAATAGTGTATATACAGTTCTGTGAAGACTAATTTTTGACCAATTATGGTCTAAGACCATGAGAAATTTTAAATTGCAAAACCAAGCTTTGGTTATAATGCTCTCTGCCCCAAAATGCTCACTATCTCAATCAAATTGGGGAATAAACAAGGGAATTTTTGGATACTTTATACATGCCCACCTAAACAACCTCAACTCTGCCCTATACTGACACCATGAGGAGGGAAAACAATCAAGTTTGTGTCTTTAAAAAACATTTTAAGCTAATCCAATACCACATATACCAAAATGTCTAGTCACAATCATATAATTATTGCATGGCATCACTACAGGGCAGAGTTAAGGTTGTTTGGGTGCCCTAACTCTGCATTTCCACAGCTTAACAAATTTGGAATTCTGTTAAATTAAACCTTAACTCCGAGTTTAAGACTTGTGGGTGTTTTGGGGATAATTACAACAACCTGTAATCTTTTCTTACCCTAAATTATTGATATATATTCTCAGCAGTAGCTCCACAGTTTTTATCTGAGAATATAGACAGAGATAGCAATGCATAGAACTTTATTCTGTAACAGTGACCCTGCAGTGTTTCATTGGCTAGATGAACTCTAACAACAGTGTCATATGAGGTATGTCTAAAAGGAATAAATTTTTCTGTTATGAGGCATAGTGCATTATCCACTTCCGTAGGCATTATCTATATATCCATATGTTTTCCAAGGGTTTTAAAATATATGCCATGTCCACCTAATTGTGGAAATAAGTTTTCTAGCACTCTGTTGGCAATGCCTTGATTCTACCAGTTTGAAACTGCAGCTAATTGTGTGTCATGCTAAAGCTTGCCTTAGAATTATCTCCACCACATTAACATTAATTTCACTTTAAACATTACAGAATTTCAGGGGTACTGGTTACAGTACCAAATAGTGAGATTAGCCATCCTTTATACTGAACACAAAAGTCATCTGTGTGAGGCCTGGTCTACACACAAAGTTGTAGTGGTTTAAATAAAGGTGTGATTTTATATCAAATTAGTTAAACCAGTACAACTTTGTGTGTGGACACTTATCAGTTTAAACCTGGCTTATAGCTGTTGGTAAATTTACAGGTGTCAACTAAACCAATATAACCAGTTTCAAATCAATATGACTCCACAGGTAAAAGTTGCACCAGTTTAACTAAACTGAAACAAGTTGAACTGGTGCAACTTATACGTAGACAAGTCCTTAGTTACAGAGTGATGCAAAAGATTCAGCATGTAAAATAAAACCATTGTTTTTAGGTCCACATTAAATACTTTTTGTCAATTGTGAATTTTGAATATGTTTGTGAAATATTTTTGTTAATTTCACCATAAAAAATAATTGCAAGGAAAAGCAGAAACTTTGCTCAGGCCTAATCATTAGTTCCATCTTCTTATTAAGAGAACTTGTTTGGCATAGTGATATTAAATGTATATATTCTATATAAGATCGGTTTATTGTGTTCATATATTGAGAGCCAATGAGCTCATATCCCGATATAGATTAAACACAAATAGGACTCTACTATATACATTGGGCATCTGAACTGTAGTTGAGACAATTAATTATGCATACCATTTCTAAATTTGAAAGTTAATGTAATTATTTTTTATTAAAAGTTCATTTGGTGATCTTAAATTACACAGTTTGAATTATGAAGAATTCACACAATAACAACTGGTTTAGTTGATGAGGTAATGGACTCCATAAAAACTGATAAGGGATGTGTTGGCTCTCTTTTTCAAAACTGTTTAGGTAATTAGTTAACTTTTTCTGATAAACGGTATCAGGTTTATGTGATATTATTACTAATAATGTATTAATCTGAATGGATTAAAATTTTGGTTACTATCTCTATTAATCTTGTTCAACTATTCCCAATTCTTGCATGTCAAAAGATTAATGTTCACGCTTCTTGAAAATATAACAATTTTTAATAAACGTTTTCCGCAAAGAGGCTGCCTCTAAAAGCTGTTTATTCAGAGACAGATGGTTTAGCTACAGAACTAGGGCAGCTCCAGTTATTGAATGGTCATTTGTTTAATCCCCACTGCCCCTGCATACTGTAGATGCTGACCCCTAAAGGCATTTGCCACATAACTTTTACCAGCAAACCTTGGTTCAAGGGCAGGTTTCAATATGATGTGGGACTCCTGGCTGAACTCTGCTTGAACCCAGAGGCATATCACTTACAACAGACACTAACAATAATGCTCTGATCACCTGCTTAAGACAAGAGAGTTCAAAGTGAGTTCATGTCCCCACACACCTTTTTCAATTCAGTTCTTGTACACAATGATATTAAGCTTAATCTAGTTCCTGTTCAGAACATAGGAGTGGCCTGGGTACCTTCTTGTGTAACGTGGGAATTTTAAGAGTTTTGTTTGATGTCATTTCATCCAGTCAATGATACTTTAAATTAAACCTTCTCTTGAGATATCAACATTTTACTTTTGCAGGGACAATCACAGTAAGAATTATATATTGTATTGATTAATCTTTCCCAAACTAATTGCAGCTACACTATAAATGGGGGGAACTGAATTATAGAGAATGACTGCAAATTTCACATCCCAAACTTCACAAACCCCTTCCAGTGTTAGGACTGGTAAAGGATCTAAGATTTTAGTGCTAAATTCCACTGCTCTTGCTCTTTTTGTTATGAGGTATTGAAGACTGCCCTCCCTGCCCTCGAATAACAAGATAAGGAAACTTTCAACAACCTTAATTCTAAACTATAAAATGAACATCAGTACTAAGTATTTCAAGACTCCCTTGAAATCTCTTTTACTCGTAAACAAGTGGTAGTAGCGACGGCACCTCATCACTAATGGTTTGTATGCTCCCTCTTTCATGTTGCAGTCTTGGATTGACAAGAGCCATCTACAAAAAGCTTCTTTAAAATATACAAATACAAAGAGGTGAGATCAGAGGTGACATATGGGTGGTTTACTGGTGGAACTGAAACTAATTTTTTAAACAAAACAAAAACAAACAAACAAATCTGGCTTCAGTGTGAATTTCCCCTCAGAATTTTTAACTGTTCTCCATAAATAAATGTTTCCGTCTTCACTGCTATTGGAAACTTTCTAATGGTGAGTTCTATCCGACTATGGAATAGTCTTTCCAGGGTAAGTGCTGTAAGCCCTGACTTGTTATGTAAAATTAGACTGGACAAGCAGTAGAAAACAAGACCACAAGCAACAAACTCGCATTGAAGGAAGGAGCTAGAAGAACTACACAATTTCTGTTTTCAAAACAAATAATATATTTTCCATACAAAGCATAACAGATGCTTATTGGCATTTTGATGCTTCTCAAGTACAGAAGTGAAATTCCAACAACAATGGATGTGGCCTAAAAACTGAGGCCTCTAAAAAAGCAAGTTCCTAAGCCATACAGGATTCAAATTCTGGTTAGTTTTTCAGATTGGTACCGATACGTTTCCTATTCTACACTCCAGGAAGGTAAACAGATCATGAACAATAGGATTTTATTAGCAGTATGTTGCCAGGGAAGGAAACTAACTACAGAAAAATTATCTACTTGATAAGAGGAAACGACTTGCAGCATTCTTATTCAGAAGAAAGTCTCCACCAATGTTTGCACATATACATCAGAGGACCAAAGAATCCAGGGTCATATCCATTGAAAAGATACAAGTGCTATTTCATGAGCTACCAAAGCTGCCCTGAGTACTTAATGCTCCTCAAAAATATATAGGTGCAAATTGCAGTTATGGGCTCTAGATGCCCCTTAAACCTCACTCTGGTCTCTCTGAGCACACTGCCCACAGATATCGGGACTTGGGCCTTTACCTTTCCTGGAGTGGAATCATGTGAATCTCCCTCTGAGAAGAGGTCCCAGGCTGAAGTACACGGTCTACTAACCATGCTTATCTAGCAATTCTTCTTGGGTTTGTTCCAGCAGTTCTTCCCTTTGAAACTCTATGACATGTGGTGAATACAGTGCCCAAACAGCCTTCTTAAACCAATAGGAACAAAGCATAACAGAAGAGAAAAAGGGTTTTAGAAGAACAAAGCGACTACATGAATGTCTGTCTTACCTAAAGGCTTACCACTCCCCTGATGAAGCGTTGGAAAGCCAAACTTTAGACACACCAGTGGGTGTCTGTCAGTCTGCTTCCCCGAACTGTCTCCCCACTGCTTGAGGCACTGTCCTTTTAAATTAGCTGGGGTCTTTGTTCTCCTCAGCCTCTCCAGCTTGGACCTTGTTGCCCAAAACCAGTTTGGTGAGTTCCGCAAGGGGTTGGAGACAGTACATCAAAGCAAAAGGCTCTTGGCATCACCCCCTAAGTTTTGTCCAATAGAGGGCCTATCTCAAGTCATTTCTAGGTAATTGATTAACATTTTCTTGCCTTTTTCCCCCAATAGCCTGCTATTAAACAGCTAAACCAACATATTAATACCATAAACTCCCTAATAACCAGATTACCATACAGCGTTCATAGCTTATCACAGAGCAGCATCAGGTCCATCACAAAGCACAAACACAATCCCCCTTTTTTCCTCCACATGATTAAAACTGACATCAGTCACCAAATGAAAGTAAATTCCCAATGAAATCACAAAGCCACCATCAATTGTAATGGTTATTGTGACTTTTCACAACTATTCCCTTTAGAGTGCATTCAAATATCTAGTAAACACCCTCTTAGGCATACATTACTGGCAGCACTGGAGAAATGCATAAAAAGATGTGGTCGTTTAGATTTTGCTAATTCATGGGTCGTCCGAATTCATGACCCTCTACATTCACACCTTCAAAGTGGAAAATGAGATGGATACCTTATACAGGTTTTAGTCCATCTCTGAATCGTTTAGGCTTTGTCCCGTTCACTGATTGGACGCTAAATAATATCAGTATGAATGATACTTTTTTTTAAATTGCATTTTTCTTTTCTGGACCTGAAGTGGATCTATACATGGGGCTGCAAAATTTTAGACACTACAATCAAATAAAATAGAAGCAACTGGCATTTTTACAAGCTTCATCTTCTTTTTACTGTCTCCTGTATCCTACAGAAGAAAGACACATCAGAGAAACTGCATTTGTCAAGCTTTTTCTCTGCAACCAGGCATAGCAAATGCTGTTTTATTGTAAGGACTTACACAGATTGAGTTTTTGAGTAATCTTGCCACAGCTGTTTGTCTGAAAAAAGAACAAACTGTGGGATGTCCAGTCTGTCACTGCTGGCATGAAAAAAGTAGAACTTAGTGTAATTTGCCTCTCTTCCAGTTGCTGCATTATTGCCAATGTGTTTCATGAAGAAAACATATTCTATAGGCAAAATCCATCCACATCTATCATCTGCTGCGGGATCTCAAAGGGAACAAAATCCCAGGAGAGGATCCAGTTACTTCTATACAATATTTAATTTGCATTTCACATGCAAGTCATGAAATACGAAGGTTACTGCTGAGTAACTGAATTTCTTTGAAATGCGTCTCTGCACATTCACACACCTGGAAGATGTGCCCATGGCTTAGAAGTACGGCAAAACCTTCTGGAAGCAGCGTCCAGTGGGGCTGCTGTGTAGCCCTGTCATGGCGCTGGGCATGCCAGTGGTGAAAGTCTCAAAGGAACGCTGGCGTAGAGCCGGGCATGGAACGTGAGAGATGCCTCAACTGCCTCAGTCCTTCCGACCAGAGCCTCGGAGATCTGCTGGACAACAGTTCTCTGAGCTAGCGAGGAAGGTGTGGGGGGGGTAGTAGGAATGTGCAGAGAATCATCTCAAAGAACTCCAGTTATTGGTAAGTAATCTTCATTTCTTGAGTGGCTTCTGCACTTTCCCACTGTTGGCAGGGAGTGTTACAGACTTTGCATCAGATCTTGAAGCTAAGTCTAAAGATTGCTTTAGTCAAAGTACGTATCGAGCTTCAAGATGCAACTCAACAAATTTCAGCTCTAGGGATTTATGTCTAAGGCATATTAGCCCTTATGGAAAGTCCAACTGTTACAGGAATATTTACTAACTTATTACACTTCAATACAGAGTCTGATTGACTTGCACAGATGTTGGGCAGTAGTACTCTTTCCCTTGTGGTTATCCCTATAGGCAATGAAATGTTAGGGTGATTTTCTGTATTTTTTAACCTACTTAGGTAGAAACTAATGCCTTCTCAATATCTAATGTATGCGACTTATATCTCCCATGGTGGAAGTGTGGTCTAGGAAAGAATATTGGCAGTTTATTATCTGATCTGATTAATATGGTCATTACTTTGGGAAGTAATTTTGAGTGAGGGTGTAGGACCACTTTATCCTTATGGAAGACTGTAAAAGGATGACCAGCCGTAAGAATCAATCTCATGGCAATAAAGAAAACTGTTTTAATGCACAAACTGAACAGAAAACAGTCTTCCATGGGCTCGAAAAGGGCTTCAGAAGCCTCTGAGGACTAAATTTACATCTCAAGGGGATGATGCTGGGTTCCTCAGCAGAGGGAATAAACTCACCAGTCCTTTCAGAAGGTGTTTCACTATCGGGCGATTAATCACTCTCGTTGTCTGTTTCTAGATGATGACGTGAAATGGCTAAGTGATGCTCTTTTAGGGAGGATATCCCAAAGACGGATATCAAAGTGTTCAGAACTGAAGATGAAGGGGCTGTAGTTAGAGAGAGATTATTGTTTTCCCCACCTCCATTTGTGTAACACCAAGAGTAGATGATTCCCTGGAATTTAGCAGGACCTTCCAAATTTGGGCTGGACAATATAGGTGCCATGGGTATCAGCACTGTCATATGGATTAAAATCTAGCTTGAACAAATGGCAATGATGAACAGAAATGTATCTAGTTAACCAGGGAGAAATGTCTAGTGAGGTTCTTCAGGGAGTGCAACTTAACTCCGGCTTACTCAACTTCATTTTAAGGATCTGGTAAAAAAGGCACAGAAAGTACATTTGTAGATGACATTAAACTATGAGGTGTTTAAAACACCAGTGAGGAGAGGAAACACTAAGGAACCTAAAGAGGTTAGAAATATGGCAGGAAATGAAATGAGATTCAACCTGGAAAATTGCAACCCAATATATCTAGGGAAAAATAACACACAACACAGATATTTATTGACAAGGAGACATTTGTAAAGCAGTCAAGCCAATCTCCCACCCCAACCCTTGGGATAAGAGTGAACAGAAAATTGGATACGAGTTTGCAATGAAATATGGTAGCAAAACCAGACAATTCAATTTTGGATTGCTTGCACAGGCAATGCATGATGTCACAGAAAAGGGAGATGATGGTCTGTTTTCACACAGTATTGATGCTACTTACAATTCAGGGAGAGGTTATACGAGAGGAAATTCAAAGATAAGCACTAAAAATGATGAGGGAGTTTGGATAGCTGACTGCAGGAGAGGAGTTTAAACCTGCAAAATCTGGCCTAACAATGACTGAAGGCAGGGGAGACATGAACATCAATGAGGACCAGCAATTGTTTTGAGCAGCCCAACAGGGTTTCACAAGAAGTAACGGGAACAAACTTGCACAAAGGAAAAGTTGGCTGAGCGGGCGGGAAGGGGGAAGGGGCTGGCCCAGGCCCCACTGTGCCCCCTTGAATACGCCTCTGTGCTCCCCTAGGGGGGATGCCCCACAGTTTGGAGACCACTGCATTAATGCATTCCAGCATAACAATATCCCTGACCATCCTCCCAACAGAGTTGAACATATTAATACCCTGAATGATTTACTTCCCATGTAGATAATGGTGGGGAGGGGAAGGACTAATATGGAGGCATGGGAAGAAGGGACACTGGAGCCATGCACACAGCCCCTAACATTGGGGGTGTGGAGGAAGAATGCCAGATCCTGATATGGGGAGGGGGACCCATAATGCCCTTGGCACAGGGGAAGAGGGGAATGATGGTGCAAACAGAGCCTCTGCCACATGGGGAAAGAATGGAAAATTGTGAAACAGGGGGGAAGGAGGAGGATTGGGCTGGGCGCAGAACCCTGGTAGGTGAGAGACTGGAGGAATCTGGTATGGGGGTAGGAGGGCACACAGAGCCCTTGCCATGAGGGGAGTGCGACTGGTGGGCACACAGAATCCCTGGCAGTGGGGAGATTGGGGGAAGATATACAGAGTCCCTAAACTATAGTGAGATGCGGGGCTTGTGGGGGAAGGAATGTGGGAATGCCCAGAGCCCCGGTATGTGCAATGTGCTTGGCCTACAGAAGCTATGAAGTGTGTGTCCCTCTAGTTAGATTGATTATGAGAAAATATATCATAACAAAGGTCTATTAACCTGAAGGGAATGCAAAGGAAGGAAATCCCATTGCCTGAGTCATTTACAAATCACACCGATAAAGCAGTCAGGAATACACTGTAAGCAACAGTTCCTCATTGGCACGAGACTGGGTATTAGCTGATAAATCTGTTTCACCTCTAGTTTCTAGGTGAATTTTTGGGAGGGGTTTAAAAGAGCAGAGGACAGATAAGGTCTCATAAAGGGACCTGATCCAAAGCCCACTGAAAGCAATGGAAAAACTGTTGTTGATTTCAATGGGCTTTGAATCAGGCAGGCCCCAGGTTAGGGAAGGATTTCCAAGCATAAGGGTTAACATAAAAGAAATCATGAAGAGGGAGTGAGTTAGATAGGTATATCGGTAAACAAGTTTATCCCCTGCTTAGTCAGGACACAGGCAAAATGCCAAACAAAATGACTTGTTTCAGGGACAAGTGCCCTAGTAAGGGAGTACTCTCTCTGAATATTAATTAACAACTCACAAGATGGGTAAACTGGTGAAAACAAGCATGATAACTTTAGATTAAAACACGGGGCATGTAGGGACACTCCTGATAGAATCTTAAATGAGCTCTCCCCTTCCCAGAGACTTTATACACTATGTGGTATTCTGTGCATACTCTTCCTCTTTCCTTCTATTTCTACTCCCAGGCACTCTTAGTTCTGCTGCTGTTGCATTATGAAGAATTCCAGGGCTGAACAATGAAATTGACACATCCGAGATAATTACTCCCTCTTCTCTTCCTATGCCTCTTTATCAGCAGTTTGAATGCTACAATCCTATTTGCTGATATGAAAAGGGGTAGCAGAGGAGGCAAAGACATACCTTTTTTTTTTTATTTTAAAAGGCCATTTGGTCACTCACTGACATTGTCCAAGAATCACGATCTCACTGCACAGCTACAGGGCCTCTCTTCTGGGATAGAAGAACATTTTTCAGAACCCAACACATCTGCATAGGAGAATTTTCTACTACACATTAAGGCTAACCCTAACGAACGTGCTCCTAACTTAACACGGTCCAACAAACCTGTTAGAACTGGGTAACCCCATGAAGTAATCCTTTGCTTCTACTGACATTTCAGAAAGTGAATTCTTTATTTTCAGTCTCATGTTGCTGATATTAAAAAACAACATAGTTCAATAATAACTAAGGAAAAGTCTCTGGTCAGAGTTAAGCTGCTTTGGCAGAAGTCTGAGTGAAAGCCATAATGGCAATTTCCTGTATTGAATGTGATTGTGGTATAAAAAGGGATTTCAAATAAGGCTCTCCAAAAGCCCACAGGCATGTATCCAAGATCACTAAAGGGTAATATCAGAGAATTCCTTTTTCTACCTTGTGAATTACAGGAAAAAGTTTTAATGCATGTTTTCTTAACTAACAAAAGAACTGTAGCATGCATTAAAGCAGATTTTTAGAAGATAGCTTTCTGACTATATCTATTCAATGACAGGATAGTTTTCTTGGTTTGGACTGAGCTTTTTGGCAGTATGCAACACAAATGTGGAAATAATCAGAACCGCTGTATGTGACACTGCAGTACTTCGAAGAAAATATAAAACCCACTAAAAATAAAATATCAAACCATACACATTAGTTGCTAATAAATTAAATGCATGCTGCACTGTCAAGATAGATTTTCTTTTAATATCTTCCCAGTGCCCTGACATTTTAAAAAATTAAGACAGCTGTCCTTTCTTGTTTCATAAAGAACAGAATTAATGTTAAGTTTATCTCCAACAAAACAATATTAAGTTTGTTTTTCTTCACAAATTAAATGAGTTTATGCTTCAGAAGTTCAGACAGCTTATGCAATTATAGGATTTCTTTCTTCTAAAGAAGTTCATCAGGAGGTCAGGCTTTTTAAATACAACCTGCTAAAAGTACATGAAACGTTTTTAAACTGGCACCATATGCTATAAAACCACCACTTATCCCAGCCTCCATGGCTTGGCTCCATGCTCCAACCACAGTTTGTGCTAGCTGGGTGTGTCGCAACATAGATTAATGGATTTTAAAGCCAGAAGGGACCCATTATGATCAGTTAAGTCTGACCACCTGCATAACACGACCATAGAAATTTATCCAGTAATTTCTGCTTGGAATTCAATAACTTGTGCTGGAACAAGAGTTTGTGTTTTCGAGAGGCTTGCAATCTTGATTAAAGACTTTGAGTGATGAATCTACCACATCCAGTGGTAAACTGTTCCAATGGTTAATTACCCACTCTATTAAAAATGTGCACCTTATTTCCAGTTTGAATATTTTAGCTTCAACTTCTAGCAATTGGATTTTATATGCTAGATTAAAGAGCCCTTCTAGTACATCATCCCTCTACTTGCTATGGTGTCAGAGAGGAACAGAAAAAGCCAGCATTATTTTAGGGCAGTGATGCTCAGATCTCAGTGATTCAGGAGTCAAATTAGCGATCAGCATAACCCAAAAGAGCCACAGTAGTGTGAATTCATTGTTTTATTTACTATATAATTCTTACAGCAAAAATGACTGACCAAGTATTATTTTTATCAACTACAATTGGTGATAACATACTAAAAGCATACTGACTGCTTAATAATTAAATCACACAGTGTTTTAATATTGTGTGCTGCAAAGAGACACACATTAAAGAGTCCGAGTATCGCTGCTCAGGGGTTTTGAAATGGAATGTCTTCCCATCCTTAATATTTGGTAGATTTAACACTTAACTTTACAGTTTTCATTTTGCACAGATCTTTTGCAAGGGAACTTTTAGTAATTTATTGTGATGTATCACATGTCACTTTTAAGAGAAGAGGAAATGTAATGCCTGACCCACTCAACTCACTCCCAACACCCAACTGACTTAGAGGTATGTTGGAATGACATTAAGATCACTACAGGAAATTCCAGCCTTAAAAGTGATACTTCTCACAAATGATGTACTGTGACCATGCAGGCCAATAAATATGTTGTTCAAAACTACACTTCTTAAAGTTAATTCATTCATTACACTTGTCTCCATCCAGATTATCTAGCATTGCTATACTTTGTTAGCATCCATGATTTTATGATTCTCCCAAAGACACTTGCAACTAATAAAGAACTGACTCCCATAGCTTCCAAGTTTTGTATAGCTCCGGGTGTGATACTTTATGCAAAAATATTTAATGAGCTAATTGGCATATAACCATACATTTTACCTTAATAAACTGTATGTATTTAGTGTTGGTGAAGGTGGTCTATTTGACAGCTCTGGTGAATGGAACAATGGGTTTTTCTACAGGCCAGCAGCAGGGCAAACTTGGTGCACATACTGCCCTGCCAGCATACCACCCCTGACCTTGGGATGGGAAGAAAGGAGGCAACTTCTAGGCATAGAGCGGTAGTGGGAGCCTGGGAGTTATTGAGGATTTGAAATGAGACAACATCTCCCATTTTCTCCTACACTCCCCATCAGCCATCCCCATTCTACTCTCATCCCTTTCCAGCCTCCATTCCTGCCCCATCCTCTTCAGCCATCCAAAGATTCACTCTCCTCAGATACCCTGCAGCCTTTGGAACTACATTTCTTTATTACTCCTCCTCTCTGGGGCTCCAGTGCCACATTCTTTAGTGGCTGCAAGGTAAACTGCAACTCCTGCCCAAAAGTTCTGCCAAATATGAGAGATTTAGGCTGACCTATGAAGCAGGCATAACAGGGCTTCTAAATGTGTTTGCATGATACTTGTCAGCCCCAGGCTATAATGAGTGTATTTATTATTCTTAATACCGACAAAAAGAAAAATAGTAATTAAAGCATGCAACAGCCGCCTATGCAACTGGAAATCTAAAAGAATAGATCAGATGCTGCCCAGGACAGGAACCTAGTTCTTTTGAGAAGAGTGTAAATACTTAACCACAAAATAACGATAAAAAAAATCGCAAAGTTCCAACTTGTGGTTGCACTGTGACTGTATGCATGTTAACAGACTCAACAATCTAAAAGTCTATAAATACTATAGTGCTTTCTATTTTCTAATCCTCACCACACCTTGGTGATCTAGGTATTGTACTCCAATTCTGCAAATTTGGAAACCGCGACAGAAGTTTAAGTAACATGCCCAAGACCACAGGGGTGTGAAAGGTCAGAACTCCAGATTTCTGGATCTGTATGAGCTCAGAATAGCTCAAACAGCATAAAAATTAATTACGATATGAAAGGGAACATTAAAAGGTTATAGAAATTTCTGAGCAAAGAAGTTTATAATAAAGCAGTACGTTTTGGTGAATTCAGCTATGCAAGAACGCTTCTCGGCTCTCTAACCTACTAGTCTTTAAATTGTACTGAAAAGGGTAGAAATTTCCAACCCTGGGGCAAGGTGAGTAATTTTTTAGAAGAAAATATTTTATACTACAGTATAATACGGACCTAAAAATGTTAAATATATTCCCTAATACAACCATCTGAACATTTAAATGCATCCATATGGAAAAAGAATTGGCTCCTTATTCTCTAACAAGTGAAATAAACATTCTGCTTTAGACCAAAATGTGGAATGTTTCACATAATGTGGAACTTGAAAAATAAGCATGCAACTCAGCTGGAAGTATGACTGTCCGGCAAAATAGAATCGGGCCCTGTTTACCTAGGGGTGTTTTATGCCACTCTAAGGATGAATGAATTCTGACTAAGGCTATTAATTTTGATCTCTACTTTTATTTTTAAAACTTATATTAAGCACACAAATGTACACATTAAAAAAAAGTCAGATTTGCAATAGTTCTATCCAAATATGGCAGAAATGGAAATGTAAAATAAGTGCCTTCAAAATACTTGGTTTGTTTCCAAGCCTTCTATTTTTCCAAGGTGTGCACCTGATATCTAGCAGTTTCCATTAAACCAGTCATGGTAACTTAGAGCCAAAATGGTAAAAGGAAAAAGTAAGTCTCATTTCTAGCAATGATATTAAACTACCATGACCAAGAAATGGGTATTTTTTTCCATCAGACAGTCTAATAGAAAACAAATCTTGCACTTTCATAACTTTATTCAAATAATTTTTTTTTTTTAATAATTTCTCAGGAACTGGTAAGAGCCTTACATAAACTGCATTATAATGAGCAATGTTTTGTTTTAGGCTTCTGAGTATTAGAGAGCATTTAGAGTTCAGCCAAACAGAAGGAAAAAAGACATCACTTGGAATATAATTTTTGTGCTTTGGTGGAGACAGCTGTACTTAACAGGGAGGCAGTAATGTTTCAGTTGCTTTTCAGAATATTTTGTGACCATAAGCAGCAATCATAAATCAGCCATCTAGTACCCACTTTGTGTAAGAGGTGACTGAATTTCCATTATAAGAAGTTTTATTTTGGTTCCTTCTCTTAAATCTGCAGACAAAGGATCATCTACCTTGAAACTGGGGGGTTAAGTTTGTAGCTTAGTTAGATTTTTCTGCCAAATTGGAGTTCAGTTGGATAAAGCGTTCATGAATGACACCCAAAGAAGAGAGGCATGAAGAGTCCAAAAATAATTTTAATGACTTTTTATAGCCAATCGTAATAATGTTGATGAGAAGTAGAGAGATAAATCATCATTTACTGTACTTTCTAGAACACAGAATAAAAAAAGATTATACTTTTATACACATTTAGCATTTTAAAGCATAAGTCAGCATTTTTTTTGGACAAGCTAATTTAGTATTGTGAAGTTAGGGGGACAGGTGATGCATTTCATCCAGGTCTGCTACACAGACACAGCGGAGGAGAAGAAATTGTCCCTCAGTCTCTTCAGTTCTCACACCTCTGAGAGCCACAGAAGGCCAGCAGCAAAAGATCCCTACTACTACAGCAGTCACTTAGCGAGTCTGCTTGGGGGAAGAAAGAGGCCTAGAGAGATGGTGGTAACTGGTGATGGGCATTTGCCCATTTCCTGTTGGCAGCCCCCATGCGGAATATAGAAGGCTCTTCAGCTCTCTCCCTCTCCAATCCTCAAGGTGATTTAGGAATCTAGCTGGGGGCTATGCTAGAGTTGCCAACTGTCTAATCACACAAAACGCAAACACTTGCCCCGCCCCCTTCCCCGCCCTTCCACCTCCCTGTGTGGCTGGCTCTCCCCCACCCTCACTCACTTTCACCGGGCTGCATCTGCCCCATGCTGACTTGCATCGGGCCTGCTCCGAATGTTTAAACCCCGTCGCCGAGCCCGAAGACAGGGACCTAGACCGCGAGGGCCAGAGCAGTGCTGAGTGCTGTTGGGCCAGGGAGCGGTGCAGCGAGGCTAGAGAGTGGTGCCATGACCTGAAGCGGTACTTTGAACGGGGTCTGCGCGATGACATGGAACGGTGCCGAGACCAACTGTGCCGGGACGAGGACCTTCTGCGTGACGGCAACCGACGCCTTGAACGGGAGTGCTGGCAGGACCTGGAGCGGTGCTGTGAGTCTGACTGGTGCCTAGAGTGTGATCAGCATATTGGGACTCCGAGTGGCGCTGGGACTCCTAGTGGTATCTTGCCTCAGGAAGTGGCACCGAGGGGCAGAGCACTGCTGGTTTTTCCACGGGACAGTGCCACACACTGTGGCATCAGAGACCTGGCGCAAAGGGCCAGTGACCGCGGTGCCATCGTATCTATGAGGTCTCTTGTGGCCTCAAATGTGTCTGGGGTGGAAGGCAGTTGCACCTCCTCCACCACCTGACATGGTGAGTCCAATTGCACCGGACTCAACGGACCCCCTTGCAGGACCAAAGTCGACGGTGCAGGCTCCAAAGTTTTCGGCACTGGGGACTCCTTCCTCGGACGTACCCATTGGCCTGTTCCGAGGGGGGTGGGCCCCGAAGTCGGGGAACAACTCCTCTCGTTTCCAGTGCCGCTTCTGCCCCAAGGAATGGGATTGGTGCCGAGTTGTCTCCGACTGTTTCCGCACCACAGAGCCATCTCCGTTACCACTGCCGGGGCACTAAGCACCAATGCACTCCCGACGATGCTGTTTGTGGTCTAAGTGCCGCCTCCATAAGGAGCTGCTTCAGTCTAAAGTCCCGCTCATTTTTTGTTATTGGGCTAAATCCTTTGCAAATCCTGCACGTATCCACCCGATGCGTTTCCCCCAGATATTTTAAGCAAGCGTCCTGGGGGTTGCCCATTGACATAGGCTTTTTGCAGAGTTTGAACCCCTGGGACTTAGAGCATGCTCTGAGTCCCCAGGGAGAGCGCAGTCGGGTTGGAGGGGAACTCCCCATTCCCAACAGCGAACTATTAACACTACACTAATTAATGACTAACTAAACTAACTAAGGAAGACAAACACTAAAGTAGATAGAAGCTAGGGAAACTTGGAGAGCTTGCTGAGCAAGATACCACAGTTCCAACGACTGACACTGGTGGTAAGAAGGAACTGAGGAGGTGCCAGGTCGGCAGGATCATATATAGTGCACTATGGAGGCACCACTCCAGGGGACTCCACAGCCAGGGGAAAAACCTTCCCATGACTGTGCATGGGGCGTGCACGCACCTAACTGGAATCGATATGAGCAATCACTTGAAGAAGAACAAACAGTTCCAACTTTTAGATACCACAAAAACGAGACTGCTTGATTCCGGATCACGCACAGCTTGTACCAACTACAACTTCATTTACTGTCAGACAATTCCCCATTGCACTAATAGCATACTCAAGACATAACTCCCCACTCCTACATCATAAAAACTACAACAGATGGAAGTTCTAAAAAATGCTCCTTTACCCATAACAACCATTTGCCTTATACACTTAAAATCAGCTACTGAAATTCTACAGCGGATTTTTCTAGGTATTTGGCCATGTGTGCCCCCCTGCATCTGAGATCAGAATGGGATCTCAGCACTGGAATAGTGTTAACCACAGACTTTGAGTCCATCCATGACAGTAAACTTACTTTAATTCATACTTTGCAAGGTTAAGCAACACTAATCAGATCAGCTTGAGCATTTTTATTTCTGTATACTTCTTAACTGGGAACAGTCATGGCCCAGCACACGTAGAGCAGAAAGTGCAACCTGAGCCAGCGATTCAGTTTGGAATAGCATTTTATTTTGATTCCAAACCACACATAGCTGAACAGTTAACAAATGCAACAGGGGGCTATTGGTACACAACAGTCAAAACAAGCCCAAAGCCTTTGTTGTTCTTCTCCCTGTCCTCCAAAGAACAATTTAGTTGCTTGACTGTATAAGAGAATCAGAGAGAAAAGTGGGTGTGGGATTCTTTTATGAACTTTTGCAACATATGAGTGTATTTAAATTTATAAGAGTCTATACATCTGTGATTAAAATCTTTTTGTGAAAAACAAATACAGTCACACCTGTGTAAAGAGTCTTCCTAATATAATTACTAGAATTTTTTTTTTCTTTAAGAAAGGTTTATGGGTCAATGGATTTTCACAGGACAGTTGCAACAATACAAGATTTCTGTGTACTGGACACATTTTTGCCCTGCACTCATTATATTTAGATGCCTTATATGGTTTCTGATATTCGTTTACTATGCAACTAAATTAGGAATTTTTTAATTTGCGAAGGATTGAAAATTGCATGATGATGAACTTCACCTCATGCTGCTGTGGGTCCATGACAAACAAAAGTTATTCCAAATTCAGTGGAAGCTCAGCTCTGGTTCATCTCATAGAAATTTCCTAATCTGTACTCAGTCAACAGCCATCAGCAGGAGGGCACTGCGCTACATAGGCACAGGGCAGGCGGACAAAGCTAGCTCTTGCCTGCAATCTAGTTTCTCATCTGTCATGCAACCTCATCACTAGTAATATTGCAAATAGGTTGGAAATTCACAAATGCCGATAGTTCAATGTAATGCACACATTGTATGCATGTGCACGATATACGCATTTTAATAAAACAGTGCAACCTTCATAATCATTTCTTTAAAAAAAAAAAAAAAAAAAAGAGTATAACCGTGTTTTTTTAAAATGAACCCGGAGACTGCTTAGGTTAACACATTAGTTATTTTGCTTGAATGTGTTGCAACCTTCTACTTGTCTGAGATATAACATTTCTAATCATACTCTATATGGGTTTTTTCTTTAAATCCCTCTTTCCTTATCCAAACTATGATCCCTGACATTTCAATTCTACAAATTAAACTAAGTCCCAAGTGCATATAACTATATGCTAGCTGCTCCCATTCCCTTCCCAGCCCCCAACACGCTCATTTAGTCGTTGCTCAAATTTACTGTTACGTTTGATGCAGGTAAAGTGTGGGGCCCTATTATACAAAAATTCATCATTACCGACAACAGATGGGCTAACTGAACCTTATGAGTCTTAACATTAATTCTTTTTATATGTATTACATTCATCGGCAGTTAAAAAGGCTGGTGCATTTGGAACACTTCCTACTTCCACAACAAAGGATGTCTAGGTTTGCGTTCTTATGAGTTTCCTGCACCTCACTCACACTTCAGCAAGCTTACCGTTCCTTACTGAAATAGTGATGGCAGACGCATCAGGATTCTGAGTGCGGCATAATAAAATGCAGGAAATGGAAAAACCAAATGGAAAGACTAAAAAACAACAAAAGCCCCCACCATTCTGAAAATCACAAAATAATATACCTGGATTTTTTAACCCCCCCTGTTGTGCAGGATCTTGTACAACAGACAGAGTTCCTAAGGCATGCAGGAATTGAATGCCACTTAACCACTGGAAATAAAATGTTTATTCTCTTAGAACTCTCCTATTCTTTCCCCTTTTCCTCGTTTACTTTGCCATTATTATTTTTATCAGTTTTGTACAACATTGATCTTAAACATGTTTAATATAATTAAATATTATTTATTTCTGGTAGTGCCCACAGCATGCAAGGCACTGAAGACACACAGAAAGGCATAGTGCCTGCCCAACAGAAGGCATACAGAGCCCCTGCCAAAGGAGTAAAAGGTGGATCCTGGAGTGGTGGAGGGGACGGGTGGGGATGGGGGGCACACAGAAACACAGAGCCCTTGCTATGGCAGAAAGGTAAAAAGGAGGAGGGACAGAGAACCCTTGGTTTGGCGGGAGGTAGGAATCAGGGTGCACACTGAGTCCCTGGCTTAGGGAGCAAGGGAGGAATGGAGGGCATGGGGAAGGGCAGACAATTGCTGGCACATGGGGAGAATGGAGGATCCTGATATGGGAAGAGAAATAAATGGGGGGTACATGCAGCTGGGCTCTGGGGGTGAGTGTGTCTGGGCTGGGGGTTGCCCCATGGCTGGGTTCTGGGGTTAGGGGCTGCGGGTGTCGGGGCTGAGGGGATGCCCCATGGCTGGACTCAGGGGTGAAGGGCGGGTGTCTAAGACCAGAGGGGCAGAGTTTTCCCCCCACGATATGCCCAGCTGGCATGTGTGACACACCTAGACTGAGGTGCCCAGTAAAAGCATAACAGAGAAACAGGAACTGGATTGTCGTAGGGGTTTCTTTAACTCTCTACTCCTGGGGGAATCTTTATTGCTATCTGTATTGCTACAGACATACTTGCTGACAGATATTTTGGAATAAATTATTAATATAATTGAAACTGGCTTGATTATATTGTATTATATTGACAAATAAAATATGCATAATTCTGCAGAACTGTAAAATATTGTGCACAGAATTTTAAATTTTTTTGGCACAGAATTCCCCCAGGAGTAATGTGTGCACATGCACAATCACACACACATACATATTCTTAGTAAAAACTGATTTTGCAAAAGAAAAATAGAAGGGATGTTGCTATTACATTATCTTCAGAACTCTTCAACTTCTTTAAAACAACTGTTTTCCTATGAATTCTTAATGGAAGCCTAAAGAACAACATTTTTAGTTCAATTCTGCATCAGGATACCAAGATGGCAATTTCTTTTTTATTATATTTAAGCTCTTCAGACTTTCTTTTTCCCTGATTTATTATAATATGATGTAGTAATACTGCATGCAGATGTGGTCACCCCATCTCAAAAAAGTTGTACTGGAATTGGAAAAGGTTTAGAAAAGGGCAACAAAAATTATTAGGGGTATGGTACGGCTTCCATATGAGGAGAGATTAATAAGACTGGGACTTTTCAGCTTGGAAAAGAGACGACTAAGGGGGGATATGATAGAGGTCTATAAAATCATGACTGGTGTGCAGAAAGTAAATAAGGAAGTGTTATTTACTCCTTCTCATAACACAAGAAGTAGGGGTCTCCAAATGAAATTAATAGGCAGCAGGTTAAAAACAAACAAAAGGAAGTATTTTTTCATACAACGCACAGCCAACCTGTGGAACTCCTTGCCAGAGGATGTTGTGAAGGCCAAGACTATAGCAGGGTTCAAAAAAGAACTAGGTAAGTTCATGGAGGTCCATCAATGGCTATTAACCAGGATGGGCAGGGATGGTGTCTCTAGCCTCTGTCTGCCAGAAGCTGGGAATGGACGACGGGGGATGGATCACTTGATTACCTGTTCTGTTCAATCCCTCTGAGGCACCTGGCATTGGCCACTGTCGGAAGACAGGATACTGGGCTAGATGGACCTTTGGTCTGACCCAGTATGGCCATTCTTATGTTCTTAGTAATGAGAATCTCCTATATTACACTGTAGCTTTTCTGTACCAATTTTACTAGTACACAAGGCCACATTAGTAAGTCTACAAATGCAGTATTTCAAAGGAGGTAATTAAATGCAGTATTTCAAAAAGGATCTAATTAAATAAACTAGAGGCAAAACTAATAATACAAAATAATTATAAAATTACAGTTCCTTTGGGCTAGGAAACAAAATCCATTACAAAATTGCAGAAGGTATTGCAATATGGTTTTGTAGACACTTTATAATGATTAGAAATGAAAAGCATTCACTGACCTGGGGCCACTAAGAGTTGCAGTGTCTCTCACTGCCTGCGCTGTTTCAGAAGCAAAATCAAGGGCACCAGCCATTGGTTTGGTTACTGTGCCAACCAGCCCTTTCCCAAGGCCTGATATGAAACCACTGACTCCTCCTTCAGTTTTGACACCTTCTACTGTTGAGGTTATTACACTTGTTAATCCACCAATGATTCCTAGCAAAAACAACAAAAACTGTAAGTGGACCAACTGCTTTGCCACTAAAAATAAAACGACAGGATGTTATTACAGCTGACAATGTTAAATGATTTACTTTTTTGAAAGTTCTTGATAGTGGGAAAGCATGCTACCCACTTAATGCAGCACATGAAAAGTTTGAATGGATTTTTTTTATTAATCTAATAATATAGTCTTATATTTGTATAGGGCAATTTATCCTGAAGCTATACATACACAAAAGTATTTTGTCTACTGCTGAAGTGAAGCCACCTCCAACAGTGTGACAAGGATTTAACAGAACACAAAATATTACACAACAGCTTAGGACAGGAAATAAAAAAATACTGTGTTCAGTTGGAAATACAAAGAGAAATTTAAGCAGGCGAAGTGGAATTTTGACCAGGACACTGGGGATAGGCATCTCATTCTTGCAAAATGTTAATGTCCATGAGAACTTGAGGGCCCAACAAGGGGTTAGGAACTTAAAAGGCAGATCCTCAGCTGGTATCAACTGACCTAGCTCCATTGACTTCTTTGACTGCCCTACAGATTTTACATCACAGCCAAAAGACAGTAAACATTGTGATGTTGGTGGTACAAACAGTATTGTTGGTACATAAGTTCTCGAGTCGAGAAGCATATAGCATATGCTATGTTTAATTGTTTCATTTGGGTAACTTTGCCATACAGTGGAGTATTTGGGGAAAAAAACGGTTACTTACCTTCTGTAACTGTTGTTCTTCGAGATGTGTTGTTCACGTCCATTACACATTAGGTGTGTGCGCGCGCCGCGTGCACGAACGTCGGAAACTTTTCCCTCAGCGGCTCCCGTCGGGCCTGCAGGGTCTCCCCTCCCGCCAGAGCAGCGCCTCGCTCTAGCGTATATATATCCCTGCCGGCCCGACCCTCCCTCGGTTCCTTCTTGCCGGTGACTCCGACAGAGGGGAAGGAGGGTGGGAAGTGTAATGGACGTGAACAACACATCTCGAAGAACAACAGTTACAGAAGGTAAGTAACCGTTTTTTCTTCTTCGAGTGATTGTTCACGTCCATTACACATTAGGTGACTCACAAGCTTACCATTGGAGGAGGGTAGGAGTCAAGGAATAACTGATTGAAGCACAGCCCTGCCGACAACCGCATCCTCTCTGGTCTGATGATGGATCGCGTAGTGGGCTGTGAACGTATGCACCGACGACCAGGTGGCTGCTTTGCAGATTTCCTGGAGCGGAACCTGTGCCAAGAAGGCCGCCGAGGACGCTTGGGCCCTAGTTGAGTGAGCCCTGATCTCCGGGGCTGGTACGTTGGCGAGCTCGTAGCATGTGCATATGCAAAGCACAATCCATGCCGACAAGCGTTGCGTCGAAATAGGTTGGCCTCTCATTCGCTCCGCAACGGCAATAAACAGCTGAGTCGATTTGCGGAATGGCCTGGTGCGGTCTAGATAAAACGCCAAGGCCCGACGGACATCAAGGGTATGCAGGCTGCGGTGGCGTGGGTCCGTATGGGGCTTGGGGAAGAACACCGGTAAACAAATGTCCTGCCCCATATGAAAATGCGTGACCACTTTTGGAAGGAATTTAGGGTGCGGCCTCAGTTGCACCTTATCCTTATAAAAAACTGTATAAGGAGGCTCCGAAGTGAGGGCTCTCAATTCCGATACCCTCCTAGCCGATGTGATGGCCACGAGAAACGCTACCTTCCATGAGAGGTGCAGGAGGGAGCAAGAGGCTAGGGGTTCAAAGGGCGGCCCCATGAGCTTAGTGAGAACCAGGTTGAGGTTCCACGCAGGGACCGGTGGGCGCGAATAGGGAAACACCCTCTCCAACCCCTTGAGGAATCGGACTACTGTGGGGTTGGAGAACACCGAAACCCCCAACTCCCCAGGGTGGAACGCCGATATGGCAGCCAGATGCACCTTAATTGAGGCGGGGGCGAGCCCTTGATGCTTGAGGTGTAGCAAGTAGTCTAGAATTGATGGGATTGAGGCCTGCAGAGGCCGGATGTGGTGAGGCTCACACCAGTGGGAGAACCGTTTCCATTTGGCAAGGTAGGTCGCTCTTGTAGAGGGCTTTCTACTACCAAGGAGGACTTGCTGGACCTCATGAGAGCACCCGTGCTCCATATCGTTTAGCCAGAGAGAAACCACGCCATGAGATGTAGCGACGGCAGGTTCGGGTGGAGTAGGCGACCTCGGTCTTGCGTGATGAGGTCGTGATGGAGGGGGAGGGTTATCGGAGTGGTCACGGACAGTTCCAACAGGGACGTGAACCAGTGCTGACGTGGCCACGCCAGGGCGATATGGATGACTGTCGCCTTGTCCCTGCGGGTTTTGAGGAGGACCCTGTGGATGAGCGGGAATGGGGGGAAGGCATACCTCAGGCTCCCGCCCCACGGGATTGCGAAGGCATCTGCCAATGAGCCCGGACTGCGGTTCTGGAATGAACAAAACTGGGGGCACTGGCTGTTGTCCTCGGTGGCGAAGAGATCCACCTGGGGAAACCCCCACCTCCGGAAGATTGAACGCAGGACGTCCTGCCTCAACGTCCACTCGTGCATGAGATAGGACCGGCTGAGGCGGTCCGCTAACCCGTTTTGGACCCCCGGGAGATATGTCACTAGTAGGTGGACTGAATGGGCTATGCAGAAGTCCCAGAGGCGGAGTGCCTCGTGACAGAGGGGAGAGGACCGGGACCCGCCCTGCTTGTTTATGTAGAACATGGCGGTAGTGTTGTCCGTCAGAACCGACACGCTGTGGCCTCTTATTGTAGCGTGAAAGGTCTGGCAGGCGAGGCGAACCGCCCTTAGCTCCTTCAGGTTGATATGAAGCAACTTTTCTTCCCTGGACCACAAGCCCTGAGTGCGCAGGTCCCCCAGGTGCGCCCCCCAACCCAGGTCCGACGCGTCTGTTACTAACGTCAGAACGGGCTGCGGGGCGGCGAAAGGGACCCCCGCGCAAACCTGCTGCCGATCGAGCCACCAACGGAGGGCGTTCGACACCCGAGCCGGGATCGTAACGACCAGGTCTAAGGGGTCTCTGTTGGGGCGATATGCTTGGGCCAGCCACAACTGCAGTGGCCTGAGTCTGAGGCGGGCGTGTCCGACTACGTGGGTGCAGGTCGCCATGTGCCCCAAGAGTTGTAAGCAACATCTGGCCGTGGTCGTGGGGAATTGCTGGATGGAGCTCACGGCCTTCTGAATGGCCAGGAACCGCGGAACGGGCAGACTCGCCCGTGCCGCCACTGAGTCCAGGACTGCCCCTATGAAGTCCAGCCTCTGCGTGGGGACCAGTGATGACTTGGGTACATTGACCAGTAGACCGAGTTCGTGGAACACCTGTAGCGTCAATGCCACATGGGAGCGAACCTCGGCCTCCGACCGGCCCGCTAGGAGCCAGTCGTCCAAGTATGGGTAGACGCGCATCCTTCTTTTTCGAAGAAAGGCTGCTACCACGGACATGCATTTCGTGAATACGCGCGGGGCTGTTGCCAGGCCGAAGGGCAAAACTGTAAATTGGAAATGGCGCTGGTTGATAGTGAAGCGCAGGAACCGCCGGTGGGCCGGGCGGATGGCGATGTGAAAGTAGGCATCTTTCATATCGAGGGCAGCGTACCAATCCCCCGGATCCAGGGATGGAATGATGGTACCAAGGGAGACCATACGGAAACGTGGTTTGAGCAAGTATTTGTTTAGCTTGCGTAGGTCCAGAATAGGACGGAGGCCCCCTTTCGCTTTGGGAATGAGGAAGTATCTTGAATAGACCCCTTTCCCCTTGAGGTCCGGAGGAACCTCTTCCACCGCTCCTACTGTGAGGAGGGTCTGTACCTCCTGCAAGAGGAGTTGCTCGTGAGAGGGGTCCCTGAAGAGGGACGGGGGTGGGAGGGAGGGGGCGAGGAGAACTGAAGGGTGTAGCCTGCCTCCACCGTGCGTAGGACCCAGCGGTCCGATGTTATACGTGACCAAGCACGGTAAAAATGGGACAGGCGGTCCCTGAAACACAGGGGGGGATCCGGAATGGAGGTTGGTACACTGTCCTCGATCGCAGCTTCAAAACCCTTGTTTGTTTCCCGGCTGCGGTTTGTTTTGGCCCTGATTTTGGCCTTGGTTAGGCGTGTTGTTACGTCTACGCCCGTTATCCCTGCCCCTCCTGCGGTACGGTTCCTGTCTAGGACGAGGGTGGTACTGCCTCTGCGGAGGTTGGGGCTTGAAGGGCTTCCTCTGCGTCACTGGAGTGTGCATCCCCAACGACTTGAGGGTAGCTCGAGAGTCCTTGAGGCTATGTAGTCTGGCGTCCGTTTGGTCCGAAAACAAGCCTGAACCCTCGAACGGAAGGTCTTGGAGGATGTTTTGCACCTCTGGGGGAAGGCCGGAAGCCTGCAGCCATGCCGAGCGCCTCATTACCACTCCTGACGTGATTGTCCTAGCGGCTGCATCAGCGGAGTCAAGTGAGGCCTGTAAGGAGGTTTTGGCTACCGCCTTCCCTTCATCTACTATGGCAGCAAACTCGGGTTGCGAGCCCTGAGGCAAGGCTTCCTTGAACTTGGACACCGATGCCCAGGAGTTGAAATTGTGCCTGTTCAGGATCGCTTGTTGGTTCGCGATCCGCAGCTGGAGGCCTCCGGACGAGTAGACCTTTCTCCCAAATAAGTCCAAGCGTTTTGCCTCCTTGGCCTTGGGGGCCGGGGCCTGTTGGCCATGTCGCTCCCGTTCGTTGACCGCAGAGACGACCAGCGAACATGGGGTTGGATGGGAGAATAGGAAATCAAACCCCTTGGATGGGGCGAAGTATTTCCTCTCTACGCCCTTTGCGGTAGGCGCCGTGGAGGCTGGTGTTTGCCAAACAGTCTTATAATTAGATTGGACCGTTTTTATGAGCGGGAGCGTGATCCTGGAGGGGCCCTCCGGGCTTAGAATGTCGACCATAGGGTCTTCCTGCTCGACAGTTTCCTCTGCCTGCAACCCCAAACTGAGGGCTACTCGGCGGAGCAGGTCCTGGTGTGCCCAATGGTCAATCGGGGGAGGACCGGACGCTGTTGTGCCCGCCACGGCTTCGTCTGGTGAGGAGGAGGAGGTCATGGCCTTTTGTGCGTCCTCTTCCTCCCGCAACTCCTCATCAGCAGGGTGCTCCTCCGGAGTGCGTTCCCTGACGTGGGCCTGGGACGGTGCCGGGCTCGGTGCCGAGTCAGCCCTTTCCCTTTCTGGCGGCCTGGAGACCGTGGCCTCTTTGCGGGTGGGTGGGCGCCACCGTGGGGAGCGGGACCGGTGTCCTGAGGGGCCCGATCTCGAGGTCCTGGACGGGGGGCCTTGCTGGTGGTAGGCCCAAGGGGTCCAGAATGGCCATTGCCCTGGGTGGCCCCACTGTGGTTGCCAAGAGGCTTCGTGCTCCCTACTGGCCTGCGCTCTGTGGGCATATTTGCTGGAATGGCCCGAGTCCACCTCCGAAACTATGGACGGTGATCTAGAGGGCCACGGCGGTGCTGGTCCAGGGTCAGAGAGCGGTGCCTTCGTGACCGGGACCGGGAGTAGCGCCGTGCTGACCTGGACCGGTACCGGTGGCCCCGGGACCGGGAACGGCTGCGGGAGGACGGTCTCAGGGATCGCGCAACCGAAGCGTCTCGGTGCCAGCTCGAGCAAGGCTGCTGGGCCGGTGCCTCGCGCCTGTTGGGGCCCAACGGTTGTGTGGCCTGCTGCGCGGAGGGAAGCCGGGAGTCCACCGAGGCGGAGCTCAACCGGGATCGGCGCCGCGCACTGTGCCGAGATGGCGACCGTGATGGGCGCATCATCGCCGGCTTGCCTTTGGATGGCAGTCTCGGCGGAATGTCCTTAGCACGGAGGGTGCCTTCAGCGGACAATTCAATGAGGTCCTTTGCTGCCTCAAATGTGTCCGGGGTGGAGGGCTGTTCCAACAGTTCCTCCAGCCCTTCCTCCTCACTCGACGCGCCTATCCCGGGGCTCGACGGGCCTTTCGGCGCCGGAGCCACTGGCACCGGGATCTGTGCTGGGACCGCAACGGCCTTAGTAGCACTTGCGGTCTTCGCGGGTGCTACCCTCTTGTGCGGGGAACGTCCTCGGGCCTTGGGTTGGCCCTTCGACTTAGCCAGCAAAGAGGACCGGTGCCGGAGGTGTTCCCTCTGAGTCGGTGCCACAGGCTTAGGTTGCCCCGCCGGCGTCGGATCACGAACCGATGCCGGGGCACTCCGCACCGAGGTTGACGGTGCTGTTGAAGTGGAGGGCTGTAACGCCGACTCCATGAGCAGCTGCTTAAGGCGAAAGTCTCTCTCTTTCTTAGTCCTGGGCTTGAAAGCCTTACAGATCTTGCAGCACTCCTTTTGGTGTGCTTCCCCCAGGCAACGGAGACACGAGTCGTGTGGATCTCTCAATGGCATAGGCTTGCGGCATGTGGCACAAGCCTTGAAGCCTTGGGCGTGCGGCATGCCCCGCCGCCCAGGGCCGGTGCCGGGGTTGGCCAAACACCTAACACAAAGAAGTTTAAGTCTTTGTAAAGAACTGATAACTGCTAGCTTAACACTAACTACTAACGACCTGATAACTGTAACACTAATTACTATGCTAAGGGACACTCTCAGATGAGAGACAGAGTTGTTCCAACGTCGCCACGGACGGTAAGAAGGAACTGAGGGAGGGTCGGGCCGGCAGGGATATATATACGCTAGAGCGAGGCGCCGCTCTGGCGGGAGGGGAGACCCTGCAGGCCCGACGGGAGCCGCTGAGGGAAAAGTTTCCGACGTTCGTGCACGCGGCACGCACACACCTAATGTGTAATGGACGTGAACAATCACTCAAAGAAGAACTACAGTTCAAAAGACAGAATTTAACAGTCAACTGCTTCTTTGAAGAAATGGAAATCGGAAACATTAAAAAACCAAAAAACAAACAAAAAAAAGATTCAAGTCAAAGAAGCTAAATTTCACATGTTGCTTGCAACATAATTTATACCTGATTTGAGAACACACCTAATGTTCTGTACCTGGAATAATCAAAATGCTTTGCATTCAAAGGGAAGTCTAATGTGATCCATTTAGAACTTCACTGCTATCTTTTTCATAGAAATTTTTTTATTCCTGCACTTAAGTGAACTACAAGAGTTAGATATAGAAACAACTTACAGAAACGAACCTTTTCCATTTTTGGGCCATCACCTATCTCAAGTGATGGGGCTTCAACTACCTAGAAAACTATTTCAGTCTAATACGAGACTGAATAAACAAATTTCCCCTAATTTTACATTTCTTAAGTACAAGACTTTTTGATAATCATACAGACTGCATTTGAAATTGCACCAGGTTAACTAAAGGCGCAATTTTAAAGAAATTTAATGAAACTGATACAAAATACACTGTGAATATTCAAATGATTTAAACCTGGCTTATATCGATTTAGCTTAATTCAGCAGAGAATCAACTCAAGCTAAATTGCCATAAGTCTGTCTTCAATCAAATTAAGAGTGTCCACACTGTCTTTTGCACCAGTTTAAATAAACTGTTTTTTGTTTTTTTTTAAGATAGCTGAAAGTTAAACAGGTGCAACTTTGAATACAGACAGGCTAAGGGCCGGATTGTGCAAGAAAACTGGAATCTGTGGGAACTGAGTGAAAGCAGGGGAAGTTAAGCGCGATACACTTATTCATTCATTTGTACCACTGGCTGAATATTATCTTATTATTTGTCACTTACAAAGAGATTGTAAGCATATTTATGAACCTATATGGAAATTAGAAATTTTGGCTGATCTCTTTCCTAAATTTAGTTTTGATATCCAACAGTACACTTAAATAGGACCTATTCTCAAACCTAGGTGCCTTGGCCAAAATTAAAAACACAATTAAATTAAAAGGAAAGCTAGCAATTGCTCCATTACCTTAAGCCACATGTAACCAACCAGTGTGGAGTGGCTTAAATTGAACTGCATTGTTTTTCTGAATCCTATCACTTTGAAACCACAGTGACAGAGATAACAAAGGAACTGTTATTACAATAGTATAATCTATTGATGCACAAATTACCATGAGCAAGTCCATGGATCCCAGCTATGAGATGTTCTCCACTGGTTGCGCCATGGTATCGAATGTACTCTCGTTCAGTTTGATGTCGATTATCCATCGTCTTTCCCAAACCATCTGATAAAGTCCCAGCAAACTACAGTAAGAGAAACAATGGGAAATTAAAAAAAAAAAAAGAACAGAATTCTAAATTATCAAGATTTGTTGAAACAAGCTCTGTGTTTAATTTTTAAACACTGATTTATGCAATTCTCCTTTTTATTGCTTTACTTTCAATATTACTATAGTGCTCAAGACCAGAATTTGTGCAGTTCTCAATATCTGCATGTCACACTTACACGGCAGCATGAAGAGAGAATTTTTCATTGTTTGAAGGTATGCATCTACAGTCTAATCCCATAATCACTATGTCTTATATTCAGAAAGGCCTTGTCTGCATTAGTATTTTCCTTAAGATTGCCCCACAGTTATCATTCCACTGGAAGTAGCACCAGTGTAAGGCCAGCCACTTGTATCTTAACAGTGTTATTTAGCCCACGTTGGTTAAAACATCATTGGCTATTCCACACCAGAGTTTCACTCATTGCAACCATCAGTGGATCTGCACCAATGGCAGCACAATGGTGGGAAGTTTTAAGAAAAGTGTTACTCTAATGGCCTGGAATTAGAGGAAATTTTTTAAGTAGTACAATGATAACTTGCATCAACTATGCAAATTTCTACAAATGATATTTGATTTTGTTAAGTGTTTCAGTGTCTTGACACTTTTTAAAAAATAAATATTTGCAGAAGTCATCCAGTTTTTCTCCTTTGGAATGCTAAATGATTTAAGGTCGAATCTTGCTCGTGTCAAAGTCAACAGAGTTTTGCCATTGACTTCAGCAGCACGGTTGAATCCGATGGCTACGTTTACACTACCTTTTTACATAGGCAGCAAAATAGGTCAACCTATTTTTCCCCCACCAAATGTACTAACTCAGCTTGGCTTTATATATACGGAGCTGTATAGCATATAAAGTAAATTAGTCATTTCAATCAAAAAAGAAACATTCAACAATACATAGCCAATTTATATTCTGATCCAATGAAATTAAAGTATGTTTGCTGGCACAAATCAGGAGAGGATCTTAATTGATAAGCATGAACTCTCACTGTAGATGTTTTATAAGAAAAGGATTGAGAAAGAACATTTACCTGTGTTCTATCATTATGCAATTTGAAAAGTTCTAGAGTGACAGTAAATAAGAAATCACATCTATGCCTAACTATAGTAGTCAAGTGAACAAACGAAACAAATGAAAACTGCTAAATATAATTAACTTTCTAGTGAAACCTCTCCCAAAACAAGTAGTTAAATGCCAGTGACCCTAGTTTAACCTTTCAGAAAACTCACTGGAATGTTATTTAGACATACAGCTATCCTTTTGCAGAGATATGTGAAAACCTTCAGGGCAAACACTCCCAGAAATATGCTTGTACTTTACATTTTGTAGCAATTTAAGAAGCTATTTAAATACATTTCAGTAACGGGGTTTTAAAGTGGATCTATTTTACAGCTGGTGGGGTAGCAACGCCATGTTTAGGGAAAGGTGCAGGATGATCCAGAGGTAGATGGCTATGTTGACAGACATGTACTGCAGCACAGGACAAAGATTTGAACTAATGTAAGGGAAATCTCAGTGGACTGTAATGAAGGCATGTGCAGAACCATTATAAAAGTATTGGCCTCTTTCCTAATCATATCCCTTTTATGATATAGGTGAAGGATTAAGACATATCTAATCCGAGCTGGAGTTATGAGAACACTGGCCATTACTGAATGAAGATACTGAAAAAACACCAGCTAGAGTGAAGGGTAGGTCAGTCCCAGTGCTCCATTAATTCTTTAGCCACTTAGATAAGATCACATCCCAAAGTTAAGCCAAACACAAAAAACAGAACAACCCAGCACCCTTACCTCTAACTGAGAACAGTTATCAGTAGTGAAAAGGATGCCTAGTAGGACCCTGGCATTCATAGAGCAGCTGCAGATGGTGTAGCGCCACTTCTGGGGCAGAGAAATGAGCACTGGCTGGTGGGACTGCGTCATAATGCAGGCTTGGGGTAACGAGCAGTGGCTGCAGAACTTTCGGATGAGCAAGGCCATATTCCTGGATCTGTGCGCAGAGCAAACCCCTGCCTTCCAGTGCAGGGACCCCAAAATGAGAGCTGCACTGACCGTGGAGAAGACCATGGTGATCACTGCGTGGAAACGTGCAACGCCGGACTAGCATCAGTCAGTGGGAAATCATTTTGGAAATTCAGTGTGGGGAACACGGTCATGCAAGTGTGCAGGGCCATTAATCGTGTCCTGCAATGCAGGACGGACACTCTGGGCACTGTACAGGACATGGTGGATGGATTTGCAGCAATGGGTTCCCGAACTGCAGTGGAGTGATAGCACACACATCCTTATTTTGGCACCAGATCACCTGGCCACAGAGTACATCAACAGAAAGGGAGAATTTTCTATGGTTATGCAAGCATTGGTGAATCACCGACATCAGTGCTGGCTGGTCAGTGAAGGTGCATGACGCATGCATCTGTAAGAACACAAAAACCTACAAGCTGGGACTTTCCCTCCTGACCGGCAGATTACCATTGGTGATGTCGGAATGCCAATAATGATCGTGGGGGACCCAGCCTACCGCTTGCTCATGAAGCCATACGCTGGCCACCCTGACAGCACCAAGGAAAGATTCAGTTACCAGATCGGCAGATGCAGAATGACAGTTGTTTGCGCTTTTGGTCTGTAGCTGTGCTTGCACAGCCTCTTCTCCCCACAGGCCCAGGAGATCCAATATCTCCCGTCTACTCCAAGCTGGAGTGCAACTGGAGCATGGAGCCGGCATGGTCAGCTGGGCAGTTGCACACAACAATGGAGAGCTGTTAGGTGTGCTTGACGAACTGGACAATCAGGAAAAGGTATTTCAAAAATTTGCGGGGCTTTAAAGAGGAAGGAGGCCTTGTAGTCTCCGTGATCCCTGGGCACTGGAGTTCACAATTGTGACCAGAGCAGTCAGCGTCAGGCATTGTGGGACAGCAGCTGGACAACTGTTAAGGTGGACATAAGTAAGGCAGTGCCTGCATTTGTGCTGCATCGACCTCAGTACATCCACCACAGCTCAACCCCATTCAGGGAGGCAGTGTTACTGCATCGCTGTAACGGGGCACTTACATCGGTGGGAGACAAATTTAAGAGTAGACACATGTACAACTAGGTTGACACAAGGAAGCTAGTCAACCTTACTTTGTAGCGTAGACCAGGCCTTTGTAAAATGCCTAGAGATGCTTCATGAAACTTTGCACTGATGAGGAGAAACAAGAGAGCCTAAAAATTCTTTCTTGAATAGTTTAGAATTCTCATCTGTCCCCTGCATGTGACATGAATGGTGCTCTGCCAGTGTAACAGGATTCTAGGTTTGAATTCCCTCATTGGTAATTCTTTCATGGAAATTTCCTTTGATACCTTTGCTCCATCCTAGAACTCAGAAAGGTAGTAACTTCAACACCCTGGTGTGCCTTAGACACAGAAAACTGATGTGGATCAAAGTGTGTACGTATTAGAAAGAATAATCTTACATATCCTTAATTTATAAAGTCAGACCCTAGTCTACATGCCCTTGCCACAAAAGCCATCTATACAAGAATAAACCTAATGTAAGGATTATTCATTGTAACGTCTTCAGGATTGGGCCTTTGCACAGATGCAAATACAGTACAACAATCCTCATTTAGATTAACATTTTCATGTTATAACAAGATCATTTAGAATAGCTAGATATTCCAATATTATCTACTGACTATATTAAAAAGGAAATCTGTACCAAGTTTAGCAGAGAAGTGAAAGTATAACAATATTAAAGCACATGTTGATTGATGACAAAGATGTCAAAAGTTTATTCTTTTTCAAAAATGACTTTTCCTCAAGGTGTTTTGATCAGCAGCCATCAATGGGGGCAAGAGCATCAATTCCATGTCTCCCTCAGCCCCCCAATTCTAGTAATTAAATAGCATGTATGTATACATAATTTACATAATATAAAAAGTGACCAAAGAGCATGTCATTATTTTGTAAATTGTAGTTTGGAAATATGCCTGAGATCCTTGTTATAATAAGGTAAAAACTCAAAATAAGAAACAAAATTTAGTTATATAATGTGTCTGACGCAATTTTTTCTTCTACTTCCATCTGCAATGTTTTTAAAGGCTGTGCAATTTTTTGCTAGCTATATGATTACTGAGCCGTAGCTCCTCCTTTCCTGCTAAGAAATGCAAACTATTCAAAGCATGTTCCATTATCTCAACAAGCAGATTTTAATCATATGAATGAAAATTAAATCCCATGACTGTTCTTGTGACTTAACCATACGGACACAAAACAGAGCGTACAGTTCATTGGCTGAATTATTTTTAACCCCTTTCTGAACTTAATGTAGATGCTATTTTTGATTAGTCTAGAAATACAAATTGAATTGAAACTATCCCATAACCAGGTGGTGTTCTCTCTAGAGGGTAATAATTCGTTTTTATAGGGATTAGAAGAGTTACCATAAGGATTAAAGGCTCACACATGAAATGTGTATTTAGGTGGGAGCAGGCAGATTTTCTGCTGGCTCTAGATTTTCAGCCCACACCGAAAAAAGTGCCATGTCCTGAAACAGTTGTCAAGAACTGACCTCGAATGCCAAATTAGTTAGCGTGGTTGTGATGGTTGGTGCCAGCCAATGTGAATAGGACAAATTATAAATTATTATTAATGAAATGACTGGGCTTTCGTAACAGCTGTCTGGGGAAAGTTTTTTGCCCAGTTCAGACTGGCCAGCACAACAATCAAATTTTCCTGAAAAAATAAGGCTCGTGTGTTCTCTCCTCACATTTTCCTCCTCTGATGAAAGGAGTCCACCATCTGTGTTAGTCAATCGCAATTCCTGTTTTAATGCCTCGATATGAGAATTGTTTTCTTAGTAAAGCCGAAAGAGGAAAAATTCATAAATGTACCGGTTAAAAGTTCATCTCGTCATCACATGGCAATTTTAATACTCTGTCCATGAAGAAGGAAAAAAACAAGGTTAAAACAGGGACACTTTGGTTTGCGTGTTGTTGCAAATAGCACCAAGTGCCCAAAGACAGACATTTGTTTCATAGTTAGACCATAAGGATTTTAATGCACTAAGAAATGTTTTTTCCCTGATGTACTGCCTCAAGTGATGTAATCCAAATTCTTCACCAGATTTTAACCACAAAACACTAAATTTTAATGTTGAATGCCTTTACCAGTATTTGCTTGATTGTATTATTTAACCATGTTACAATCCACAAGAGGTTACTGGAAAAGAATAGGTTATCACAGAAAAGACGTGGTAGGCATCCATTTTCCCTAGTGAAGAAATAGATGGCACCTTCCTATTTTTGGTAATATATATCTATCTTTTGGGGCTTTTATACAGCATCCATCACCATGTTATTTGAGCACTTAAGTGGATGGGCCACCAAAAATGGTTGCAAGCTGACAGCTAATCTATGTAAAATGAGGTGACAATGTCAGTCCAGTTCCCAGTGTCTCTAGGCCACAACGATTCAGAGGTGCCATGGACTAGCTGAGTATGGAAGCTGAATGCCCGTTTTCACTAGCACAGATTAGAGTTGAGGGCACATGAGTAGTGCAGTACTATTGTTCAAGATGCATTCAGTTTTCCAGATATATAGAGGACTTTGATTTTCATATCTGCCAATCCAACACCCTCTCATGACTACATTCCCCAATGTCTTTTGGCAGGTAGGGTGCCAAAATGATCTGCAACAGCAGTGTCATCACTTACACAAACACCAGCATATATTATTTGTGGTATGCATTTCCAGTTACCTGTTCTTTTCCACTGGCATGTAAATTTCCTTGATATGTTTTGTAAGAACAAATGTATGGGAAAACAAAGTGAATATTTAGATAAGGCACAAAATGTATTTCTCTACTAAAGATATCTTAAGGCATGTCTACACCAACAGTTCATGGCAAGATGGGGTGTAAATCTACCCCATGCTAACCTGCTGCACACTTACTGTGGACTCCGCTGCCAAGCACTAATGGTTCCCTAGTGTGCTGTGATCTACTTCTGTTTCAAAGCACACTAAGGAAGTGTTTTGTCTGCAGGGCTCACACGGACAGTTAATGTGCAGCAGGCTAGTGCAGGGTGAATTCCAACCCCCACTTGCCACAAGCTAAGTGCTTGTGTAGAAAAAACCTAAAGCTTTGAAAACTATTTCAGTTTATTGGGAGGAGGGAAAAGTCTTCAAATAAGGTTCTGCTTGTGGCAGGGCCGCCCGGGGGGGGGGGGGGAGTGGGGCAATTTGCCCCAGGCCCCGCAGTATAGTATTCTATAGTATTGCAACTTTTTTTTAAATGGAAGGGGCCCCCGAAATTGCTTTGACCCAGGCCCCCTGAATCCTCTGGGCGGCCCTGGCTTGTGGGTGGGACTGATGGGGTGTAATGGATTGGGTGTGGCAAATATTAACAATCTGAGTGAAGAAGAGTAAACCAGAGAACTGTACTCCTTTATTTTGAAGCATAGCAATCTTAAACTGTTCTTACAACGACAGTATTCTTAATATGAACGGAAACATTTCATAGTGAAATTGGTGCCCATCTTTTCAACCTGCACATCACAATAGCCATGCTACAGTAGAATTGTAACCCAGCCAGGAGATTCGGTGACAGCAGAGTCAAACCCAAACTTATCCATTGCCTTCACTAGGAAAAAAAAGTGTGTTGTTCACTCGAGTTAGCTAACTAGTGGTACAATCCTAGTGAAGACAAGGCAGTTTGTCGTTTTCACATGAGTTGGCAGTTTGAGTTAAAGCCTAAACTTCCTCATAGGCTTTTACAGGACCAGCTAACTTGTGTGAAACCTACCAACTGCTTGTCTTCAGTAGGATTTTACCTCAAGTTAGCAACACTCCTCTTTTTTTGCAATGAAGATAAGGCCTTAATTACAAAATGCTTAGGAGGTGTAGTGTAGAACTAACCATGTCCGTAACTTGATTAATATCTTTACAGTCCAGGTGATTAATTTGGTTATATGGACACCATGAGCCAATGAGATCCCCTGGTTCTCATGGATGTAGGGTAGATAAGGCCTAATAACAAAATGAAATAAGGTCAGGCCCACCGGTACTTTTAACGCCTTTTCCCTCCAACCTTCTCCCATACAACCCCCAAATACCCAACTCTGAAATGGTTTTCAACTGTGTCTCAGGTAACATGGTTGTGCCTACCCCATGAGCAAAAAAACCCAACAAAAACCAAAAAGATTTCCAATAAACCACACTATGCCCCATCCACTCAGACCAGTACAACCATGTTACCTGAAATGTTTTTTTAGAACAGATCTTGAAAATCATTTCAGCACCAGAGAATTTTTCTGAGTAGACGGAAGCCCACAAGAAATTCACCCACATTTGTGCATGGCTTAAGAAGAGTATTGCAAAGGGAAATCCAAGGAAGTCCACACAAAAAGAAAACTTGGGTGTCTCACTTTTTGATGCCGCCTCCTTTTAAAAGTGATGGTATCTGGCTCTTCCCTTGTGAAATAGCAGTCACAATATAATTCATGGCTTATTGCACTGTTTATCTAGTCATGCAGAAAACAGCCTACAGCTAAACAACAATGGCAACAAAAGCATGATCCACCCATACCCCCTTATTTTCCTCAATGAGGTGTTAACTTCAAAGCCTAGTTTAGACCATTTAAATGCTAATGTTACTAAGTACGGAAATCTAAGGAATAAACAAACATGCAGCTTGAATCAAGGCACTTCTTAGAACAAAACCTAATCTCTTCCATCCTTAAATTTTCCAGAATAGGTTCTTTGCCTACACCTTATCAAAAAGGAAGTTATTACTCTGGCCTTTTATCCTGGATATGTTCTTTATATTTCCCAAACTTCCCTTTTGCTACAGTGACTTGTAACAGGGCACCTCAACTCCTGCTCAGAGTGGTCACATGCCTTCTTTAGCAACTAATAATTAACAGGCATGCTGTTGAATGAAGAAGGCTGCACCTTACCACTAGACTCAAAATGCCTAGCTTCTCATAGATCTAAGAACTGGAAGCCCAAATCCAGATAAAGCTTGGATCTCCAAGATCGTTAATTAGATGTCATAGAATCGTAGAACTGGAAGGGACCTCAAGAGGTCATCTAGTCCAGTCCCCTGCACTCAAGACAGGAGTAAGTATTATCTCTAGACCATCCCTGACAGGTAATTGTCTAACCTGATCTTAAAATCTCCAATGACTGAGATTCTACAACCTCTGTAGGCAATTTAGGGCTAGTCTACCCTGGCAACGCTAAAGTGCTGCCGCGGCAGAGCTTTAACGTGCCTTGTGTGGTCGTGGTGCAGTGCTGGGAGAGAGCTCTCCCAGTGCTCTAAGAAACCCACCTCCACGAGGGGCGTAGCTGTTTACACTGGCGCTTTACAGCGCTGCAACTTGCTGCGTTCAGGGGGGTTTTTTCACACCCCCTGAGCGAGAAAGTTGCAGCACTGTTAATTGCCAGTGTAGACAAGCCCTTATTCCAGTGCATAACTACCCTGACAGTTAGGAAGTTTTTCCTAATGTCCAACCTAAACCTCCCTTGCTACAATTTAAGCCCATTGCTTTTTGTCAGATCCTCAGAGGTTAACGAGAATAATTTTTCTCCCTCCTGGTTGTAACAACCAGTTATGCACTAAAAACTTATGTCCCCTCCACAGTCTTATCTTCTCCAGACTAAACAAAATCAATTTTTCAATCTTTCCTCATAGGTCATGTTTTCTAGATCTTTAATCATTTTTCTTGCTCTCCTCTGGACTTGCTCCAATTTGTCCACATCTTTCCTGAAATGTGGTGCCCAGAACTGGACACAATACTCCAGATGAGTACAGCGGAGTATAGTGTAGACTAGAGGACAGCAGAAGAATTACTTTTCATGTCTTGGTTACAACACTCCTGCTAATACATCCCAAAATGATGTTTGGATTTTTTTGCAACAGTGTTACACTGTTAATTCATATTTAACTTGCAAAATCCACTGTAACCTCCAGATCCCTTTCTGCAGTACTCCTTCCTAGGTAATCATTTCCCATTTTGTATGTGTGCAACTGATTGTTCCTTCCCAAATGGAGTACTTTGCATTTGTCCTTATTGAATTTCATCCTATTTACTTCAGACCATTTCTCCAGTTTGTCCAGATCATTTTGAATTTAAACTCTGTCCTCCAAAGCACTTGCAACCTCTCCCAGCTTGGTATCATCCGCTAACTTTATAAGTGGACTCTATATGCCATTATCTAAATCACTGATGAAGATATTGAACAAAAATGGATCCACGGACATCATTCAAATGACTGAAAAAAATGTTCATGCATATTTGAGAATATAACATCTGATTCTTTGCCTTGTTCCCCATGCCTGGACAGAAGAAGCATGAATTAAATATTTTGGAAGCTCTGCAAAAAACCCCCACAACTCTCACACATTCTTCCTCCCAATTGTCACCTGTGTTCTTTGATCTTCCTTCCAAATGGACTATACCTTCCAATTCCCTTCTCCATGAATAGGCAATGAACTTCTCTCTGATCCTCCACTCCAGAGACTCTTGAGCCCAGATTCTGATCTCACAATGTCAAACAAATGAAGTGATTCACTGAAATCAATGGAGTTACATTGGTAAAGTGGTGTGAAAACAGTATCTGGTCCATGATTCCTCACCAGCTCTCTATGACATGAGGCCTCTTCCCTGAGGACAGCAGAAAAATAGGGTGCGTTCTTAAACTCGAGTTTGATAACTCAAGTTAACATAGTCTTCACTAGGAAAAAAAAAAAAGTAAGTCGGTATCCCATGAATCGTGTCTTAAAACCTCCTTTGAGTTTAGCAGTTAATTAATATCTCTAAAAACTAAACTGTTCTGCATTTTCCTTTACCAGCTGAAATCAGTATCTAACTTGCTGTAATCTGATTGTCCACTTTGGAGATTTTAAATCAGTGGCTTGCACACTTCCCTTTGAATCGTATTCAATGTTAGTTAGCACTATGCTGCCAGAGATGCCATCTTTTAGATGAGATGTGTAAAAACTCTGAGCACTTGGCATTTTTTGCAAGACTAGGTGTGTGTTGGCTGCTGTGTCCTAGCCAAATTCCCATTTGGGTAATTACACTCTACCTATCTACATTTTCTAGAGTTTCACGTACAGTATTAGTACTTTCCTATCTTAAATGTATGCAGTGTTGCTGTGCATTGTTAAATATATTTAGCTGAATAATTTGTGACAGGTTTCAGAGTGGTACCCGTGTTAGTCTGCATCAGCAAAAACGAGGAGTCCTTGTGGCACCATGCATCTCATGAAGTGGGTTTTAGCCCACGAAAGTTTATGCCCAAAAATATTTGTTAGTCTCTAAGGTGCCACAAGGACTCCTCGTTGTTTTTGTATAATTTGTAAATTTCTTCAGGATTTTCTGGGAAGAAAGGCACTATCCTTATTTAAGACATTAACTAAGTTATCCCACAGAAACGATGCATCCAGAGCAACTCCAGTCCTGTAAAAATCGAAACCAAACACAGTTTCTTTGTAAATCAAAGCTCATGCCAAATAATAAACTTATCTGACACGGAAGAAACTGCAAAGCAAATGAAAATGGAGTTAAGCCCAAATTTCTGTACTGACTGTTCCCACTAATCAGACTGTGTGAGGCATTCAGCACAGGAATCTGTTTTAACTAACTTTTAAAAATGTCTTTTTATCCTCTGTAAATCCTTCTGGTACTTCCTGGTTCACTGAAGATGTCACAAACAGACATCACATACCTAAAACTCATTGTAATCCACCCACTGCATGAAATGTTACAGAATAATACATTCAGGGGTATCCTTTAGCAAACCAAGACATGACAAGATGGATTTTGGGGGAGGGGAGGGAGGGAATTAAATAAAGGTCAGTTATAACTTATTCTTTGTGAATACTCCCTCATCTTCAACACGCACATAGATCCCAGCTGGTGAGAACGTTTCATATGGCTACTCTACGGGGCTTTTAGTGAGACACCTGTGCCGCTACAACCATGCTGCTAAAAGCCGCGCAGTATAGCTGCTGTTTGTCGGCAGGAGAAAGCTCTCCTGCTGACAAAAAACTTCCACCCTCCACAAGCGCAGCGGCTTTGTCAGCAAGAGAGCGCTCCTGCCGACAAAGCGCTGTTCGCACCGGTGCTTGTCATCGGTAAAACTTTTGTTGTTCTGAGGTGTGGTTTTTTTTTGTTTTGTTTTTTAAACACCCCTGAACGACAAAAGTTTTGCCGACGAAGTGCCAGTGTACACAAAGCCTCAGCGTAACTCACTTTTAAAATTTGTTTTGCACCTTTGAAAGACATTAGGTTCTCCCATCATGTTTGGCAACAAACACTGTTATATAAATCAAAACTTAAACCCGAGATGTAGAAAATCCTTGTTTTTCGCTAGGCTTTGTCCACTGCTTTGGTAGAAGCCAGCCTGGGCAGGGATTTCTTTCCCAAAAAATACAATACAGAGTATCTGATACTGACTAGCTTCCCAGCCAATCTAGATCAATATTTTATCATTTTTTTAAAATTAATCCCTATCCACACTGGCTACGGACACTATGTTAGAAACAACTGTGTTTAAGCTAGGTGCTATTATTATAAACATGATGTTTCAAGCCTAGTGAGGATACTGCAAATCCAAAGCAGTCTTGCAACCAAGAGGACTTACAGGCTCCCCAACACTGTATGTTGTTGGTCATGCAGAATGCTCTAAATTGCTGCCCTTGCAACTTTCTCTTCTCAAACTCTTATCACCACCTCTGTGATGTTCAGAATTTTGTCTCAAATTTAAAAAGTAGGGTCTTAAGGACTAGAAGGGAGAGAACTTATAAGCATGCAAATTCAATGACAGACAGGAATAATTTAAGTGCCAACTGAACAGAGTTAGGAGTTGGAAAAATCTAGTGTGAACTAAGTCTCATGTGATCGCTGACTCCCTCACACTTCTGGATTTTGCAACAGGAAAATCCCAGATCACGATGTCTGGAGAGTCATTCTGACATCACAACAGCAAATCCTAAACAGAATCCTTCGTATCTAGATTCAGTGGGACAGCTGTTCATTACAGGAAGCAAGGCCTCCATGAGCAGCAAACAGAGGGATAGGAAAGCCATGAACAGGCACAGTTAGTATTAAGATTTCCAGAGCTTTCGTCAAATGCACCCGTTCCTTATCATAGAAGCAAAGAAGGCTGTCCTAAGCAGGAATGCAGGGTTTGAAAACGTTTTCTTTTTTCTGCTGCTATCTTAACATTTACTTCCTTTAAGTGTTATTGACAAAGTTAAATCTCTCATCCACACAAAGCTTGGGCTTGAAATGACCTAGTACCTCCGCTGTGTTTGTCATGGGAACCAAAGGTTCAAACATATGTGTGTGTGTATATACTAAAAAAAAAAATTGAGAAACTTAGAAAAGTGTTACTGAGAAGTGTATTCTTTTAGCCTGTGTAGTACAAAATCTGATCAAATTATCCTTTATCATCGCCCAAATGTACCTTAAACTTCTTCATACAAATGAGAAAAGTTTCTTTACCACTTTCATGAAAGCTACAGAACAGAAGACTAAAGAATTAGAAAAAAAGTACTATGAGTCATAGGCGCCGACTCCGTGGGTGCTCTGGGGCTGGAACACCCACTGGGGGAAAATGGTGAGTGCCCATCCACTCCCTCCCCCACGTGGATCAGCGCTTCTCGCCTGCCGCGAACAGCTGTTTCGTGGCATGCAGGAGGCTGGGGGGGAAGGGCAGAGGAGCGAGGACGTGGTGTGCTCGGGGAAGGGGACAGAACAGGGCAGGAAGTGAGGGGTGGGGGTGGGAAGAGGTGAAGTGGGGGCGGGGCCTGGGGTGGAGCCGGAGTCTAGCACCCCCCCAGCACTTTGAAAAGTCAGCACCTGTGCTATGAGTTCCTGTTTGTAAGAACCATGTCCATAAGATTTGTATTTATAATATATACTGTACTAAAAGAGTCACATTCATAACACTTTGAACCAGTTTTTACAAGTTTACCATTGAATATATATGTTGTAATAATATTGTTTGGACAAGTCTCTAATAGTGATTAACGTAATGGATAATGCAATAGGTTTCAGTTAACAGAAGTCAATATGTTTTAGTCCCCTGAAGTTATTTGCCTTGTTTTTATCAAGCTATTTCCACAGTCAGTTCATTGAGCGTTTTCACTAGTCAGTTATAGGATTCACTACAAAAAAAAAAAATCTACAGTTTAGTTGGTTAAAAAAAGATTTTACACTAATTAAACCTCTTGCATCGAAATGCAAAGAAATGCAAAGTAAAAGCATCCTTTAATTATTTCACGGTGTGTAGCTGTTCCCTAAACTTAAACACACGCATGATCTTGTTTAATGAACATGCTGCTGCTGCTAAGCACAATGACATGCACCAAGGACAGACTGTGTTAGTGACAAGCAAGGAAACTCGGAGTTAACACTGGCAATCTATCCTCAACTCATGCTGTTGTACAAAGCGATTATAAGCACATACAACAAGGAAGATCATGCAGAGTTATGAAATATATACATAACACGTAGGCACAATGAGTGAATTAAGAATATGTGGCCAATCCTTTACTATAGATTTCCTTGCTTTTGTTGTGGTGTCACCGCTTAATGTTTAATGCATTTCTGTGTCTCTTGTTAAAGCATAAAAAAACCTCTAATGGAAATGTACTAGAAATTACTCACACAACAGACCAACCTCTTTACTGTGCAAATGCACATTTACCTAGCTTTTTAAAAAAATATGCATTGTTATTAGATGGATTGTATAAATACTACATATTTAAAGAATTTTAAAAAAACATACATTATTTAACAGAAAGGCAAGAAGCCATTTTCCCCACTTATAAATACACATTTGTCAACCGTGTATTATCCTGGGCCTGAAATATGAATAATAAAAATACTTGTGGTCTTTGAAAACTTATTGTGCACATGTGGCAGGAGCGACTTCTCCAAATTAAAAGCAGTAGTCATTTAAAATTGATCCGCAAAGTCTTTGAAGTGGCAAGATCATATCACTTGTCATTAACCCCCCCTCCCCCATAGCTCCCTTGTTCAAGCACAAGAGCGTTTCTAAAAATCAGTTAATATATATTCTCTCTTAGAAAGCATAAAACAAACATTAAGAAAAAATAAAACAAGTGGGCCCAGCAGAGAAAATGTATGAGGAAGTTTAAGCCAAGAACAAAATGTTTATGACCAAGTTACAATCCTCTGAAGACAGTGATTTATAATGGAAATACTGACAGAACATTAAATATAGTGACAGACTTGATTTAAGCTTGAATTAGGTAGTACTATACTGAATTTCTACAAATGCGGAAATCATGGTGGTGTCATATACAACAGGCATATAGACTGACTCCTTTCTGTCCTTAGTTATTGATCAACAGAAGAACAAAAAAGAAGTCAGCTGCATTCAACACTGAACGCACAGGATACCTTTTTGGAGATTCCGGAGACATTTCCCCCACCCCCACTTATGTCATAGAATCAAAGTAAAGGGCCTTTAATTAGCTCACATCCCATCGTTAACTAAGCTTCGTAATACATTCTGACAACGGCATGTTGGCTGGGTAATCTGTGAAGCCCCCTGATGAGTTGTCTGTATGGATGCCTGATTAGCTGGGTATCCCAGGGGAGCCCCCGCTGTTTTTATCTCCACAGATGCCTGATGAGTTGGGTAGCTTCCCCCAAGGACCTCCTGTGAAGCTGCACCAGCAGGTGCCCATTGGCAATAGTTTTGTGTTACAGGGCTGAATGAGTGATCCCTGCAGGAACTGCCAGCTGTTTTCACATACACAGAAGGCAGTCAAAAGTCCACAGCATGAACTTGGAATGACCCCAACTGCAGAGTCACTGGCGGGTTCATCTGGAGGGCAGCTATGCTTTATTAAACAACTAATACTCTTAACAGATAACTTTCAGAAGGAAAAAATATTAACTCTTTCAAATCATCTCTAAGTTTTTTTTACATAGTGTAATGGCATGTATTATAAACTCTATAGTACTTTTAAAGACCCTTTCTAGTTCTTTGAGTTAACATGTAATAAAAATATCTTGGCACAATTTGATTTTTTTTTAAAATAATCTGACATCTATTTTTCAGCATTTTTTCAATGTTCATTGATTTACTTTTTCACAATTAAAGAAATTATAGGGAGGGGGTCAGACAATTATTTTATGACAGTAGACTCAGATTCAAAAAGTGAAAGCTTTATAACCGTTAAAATCCAAATTGTCAACACCTCATGTCAAAATACACAAAGTAAATATCCTTAAACTCTAATAAGTTCTCAAACAGCATTTTTCCTACTTTGACTATCTGTAAATATCTATTACTATCCATGGATTTTTGTTGTTGTTGTGGATGTGTGTGTGTGTATGGTGAAATTTACGCTAACCGACATTTAGTGATCGAAAGCTAATCCTTCCATTCCTAAATGTACTTAAAGAACTTTGTCAGCTTAAAAGTCTTCTTAAAAATAAAATGTCTATCTTATATTAATACCTTAGATGAGCAAAACAATATAATTTCATTTTACCATCTGCGCTATTTGTTTACATTCTGAACTTCATTCTGCTTGGGAAAACAGACTAGTCACTTTCACTTTTTTTCCAGTCAGTTTCACTTTCTGTGGCTGATACCTATTATCAAGTTCATTTTGTAATAAACTGCTGGAGAATGTTTAAAACAAAGAATTTTCTTTTTCTCTCTTTTTTTTTGTTTTAATGAATTAAGACACTTGTACTTTCTGTAGTGCTTTAAAGTTTAAAATGAAACCTAAATGTGTGGTCAAAACTATCTTGTAGCGTTTCTTTAAAAACAAATAAACCCGTGTATTCACCTTATCTTCAAAAATAAAACACATTTTATTAGCCAACAGATTTCATTCTCATTAAGGCTTTGTATATATCTATTTTAAATTTTCCACAAAGCTTTCTATATTGTCTGTATCCAAATTATAGTTGGGAGGCCTGTTTGGGCTGACACGAAATCACTAAAACCTGACTAATCGCAACTCACAAAAAATTGAGACTCTACCCTTTTCACCTATCAAAGACTAAAAATTAGAACTTTGAACACAGATCACTGTTTGCTTAAAAACGAACACCAGCAACTTATACATCACACTTCAGTATAATTTTTTTAACCTACTATATATTTACACAATACCTAAAATTACTGTAACCAAAAGATAGAAGAAAAACAGTTTTCTCTATTACGTCTATTTGTTTATTTTGTGTATTTGGCAGCACTGTGTATATGATGTTTTAGTATTTCCTCTGTACAGTTAGTTTCCTCCACTTGGAGTCAATCACACAGAAAAACATTAAGAAAAATAGCAGTAATGGCTTGTAAAATCTCAAGCTGGTGGGGGTCTAAAGCAGGTGTAGAAACTGAAGTTCTTTAACTTGGTTTTTGAAACTGTCTAGATTACAAATTGACAACACACTTTAAAATTCAATAAATGGCTACGCTATTTATTATTTAGCAGTTGATGAACTGATGCCTTTTGCCTACCACATAATTTTGCTTGGAAAAAGCTTGGTATAAAGCTGCCAAATACATGTCAGTTTGCTTCTGAATGCATACTTATTAAAAGAGACACCAAGTCCAGATCAAACAGTTCTTTCAACAGAGCACATCATCAATTTCATTTGGACTCACAGGCAAGGTAAAGCAGGATACCAGTTTTTATGCAGCAGTTTAACAAAACACACACTCTTCTGTAATGGTATTTTCCCTCAGCTATGACTGTGGCCACAACAGAATCATAGGGACCACAAGGGTCTATTTATTTCTCTATTAATTTTCTTTAATAAAACATGAGGATTAAGGTGGTGCGGGTAGGGAATATGGGAAGAAACAAAGATTCAATGATCCTTTAAAACTCAGACTTGCCTTATCTTTGCACACATTTAAACCAATCTCTCTCAAGATACAGTGGTCATGGATGCCAGATCTTTCTGAACATATGAAGGAGGGGTGACATTTTTCATGGTTTGTGATTGTCACCCCATTAGTCAGTGGGATCACTGTCTACTAAAAGGAGGCACTTCCCTTTTACACTGCCCCCAAGGATCTGAGTGGTCTGCTTCTACAGCCTTTCCCCCCCAGTTGGGGGAGCAAGAGATTGAAAACTAAACCCAGGTTTCCCGCATATTCTGCATCTCTCTACACAGATTCTTATACTGCATTCATCACCATTGTATCTGATTGCCTTTCACTAGTGCATTAAGCAACCTGACTATACATCTTGTTTGTTTGCACAGTACTACATCACCAATTCTGATTATTAATTTGGCCAGACAGTTGGTCTATAATTTTCCATTTGTCCTTATAGTAACTGGAATATCTCCTAACATTGTCCTCAGTTCCAACTTCTGTTGATTTCTGTTGCAGCAAAAGCAGATGTGCTGTCACATCCCTTTATGCTAAAATGCAAACTCAACTGACAAGAGGCAGCCACGGTCAGCTGGATCTACTATTTAATCCAGTTTAACAGATGTCATAAATGATGTTTATATGGAAAATCTTCAAAAGCTCAATCATTGAAACTAAGAAGAGATTACCACTTAAAAACAGCAGAAAATGATTACAGCACAGAAGGCTGCATTGGCTCCATTTTAGGCACACAATTAAGAATACAGAAGACTTCTTGCACATAAACCTGTACCAACATAATGTTAAAATTCTGGAAATGAAAAAAAACCCACTCAAGGTAATGAACCTTGAAACCTGCACTTCCATATTCAGCTCAGTATCCAAAAGGACACCTAACAATTTGCCTGGGCAAAACTCAAACTCAATCAATTAGGTTTTTCTCATTTTGCCTAATTTGAACCTAAACCAGCTGTCACATCCACTCATTAGTCTTGGTCAGACAGCAGAGTGGTGCCAAGATGAAAGTGCCACAACCTAGACACAACAATATAATGAATTGATGACAATGAAGATCATATCACATCATCAGTTGTCTAGTTAGCTTCACATATACACAAAAGAAGAATGGTGAGAAAAGTTAGCTCTTCTAAACTTCATGTGTGAAGATCCTTGATGATGAGAAATTTCCCAGCACTACTGAATAAAATTTACCGTAGGATGACTTTCATTTCAGCTATTTACAATTCCATTCTGTCAAAATGATCCTGGAGTTGCTCAGACAAAACATTTCCAATGATGGACGTGCATTAACTGTCTTAGCTTCTGAATAGAAGTATCTTAAATGAGAATGGCTGACTGTATAAGTCAAGGGATGCAAAATTTTAATTTGCTGTTTATTTTACAGACAGCTATCCACACCTTGGTAGTAATTTGCTTAGATTACAGCAACCTTCTTCTTTCTGGGGTACAGGACTCCCTTCTTACATCCCTCCAGCCTGACTAAAGTGGCACTGACAAACTCATCTTCCTCTGCCAATACTTGTCCACATTACTCCCTTTTTGCAGCCTCCATTACTCCCAATCGCTTTCCACTTCAAATTCATATCCCCTGGTCATAGCCCTGCCACTGCCAACCATCTCATCTCTTGTTTCCTGTCAGTCTCCTATTAGGATCATATGCTCTGCCAATTCTACTGCCCTTCATGTTGTCTTTGCTTCCCCTTCCCACATATGCCTGCATGTCCTCTAAATTCCTGGACTATCCTTCCCATACCTGTATTTTAATGCAGCCTCCTTACCTGGCTTCAAAATCCCACCTCTCTAACAATGACTCACACTCCTACGGCAACATTTAAGTTTTAAAAGTTGGAACTAACATTATGCATACCTTACGAAAACAAGAAACACATTATCCTTATTTGAATTAACCTCCTTCCATCTGCCTTGCATGATGTCAATTTTCTTTGCATGCTATTGTATCGTATCTAACACAGCTAGTAATATCCTCAAGACAGTATTTATTCTCTCTAAAAAGGTCCATGCAAACCTCTGATGCTCTAAAACTTTATATACAATTAGGATGAGCTCTGAAACAATGGGCTGAGCCTCTGGCTCAATGAAGGTATCTTGTGAAGTATGAATGTATCCCACTGAATGTTTCCAGACATCTGCCCCAAAAGAATGATTTAAAGCGTCAGATAAACAGCAAAGGAAGTCCTAATATACACATGGAAAAAACATGTCTTGCCTTTGTTGGCTGTGCAGCCAGTGTTCTTCTGTAATACCATCGAACAAGATTCATGGAGTGGCACAAGACTAACAGAACTGTCAACTAACTGGCAGTATTGCTCAACCACAATGGGGATGAGAAACATCAAGGATCAGAGAAGCTAGTTTCTTCCATGGTGGAAAACCACAAAACAGAACAATGGAGATATATATATATATATATAAAAAAAGAGGATGCTCTCTTCAACAATGCAGACTTACTATATTCATGAAGTAGGAATGTCACAAAGAATTTGAAAACTAAAGAAAACAGGAAACAGTTCACGGAAAATAAAATACTTATTCATGCGCTGAAATGCCATTTTAAAGATTCTTTTAAGTGTTTATTTAAATCAGTAATACTCAGACCTCCGTGGTTCAGGAGCCAAATTAGCGATCAACATTACCCAAAAGAGCTGTAGTGGTGTGAATTCATTGTTTCATTTACTAGATAGATATCTATATAGTAAGAGCATCCTGATTGGTTAATTATTAACCACGGTGTTTTAATATCATATGCTGCAAAGAGCTGCAGAACACATTAAAGAGCCACTTGTAGCTCCGGAGCTTCTGTCTAAGGATCACTGATTTAAACCCTACCAAGACCTATTTGACAAATCTAAAAATGTTGTGTTGACAATTCAGTAAGAAAAGCAAATCTGGTAAAAATGTAGAGATAAGAACTCTCTTGTGCAGAACAAAGGATGGGTGATGTGTCATAAGGGATCAAAGACATATGACAGAATCCCTCCCTAATGTTATGTTAATGTGTTTTTTAAAATATGCATCTCCCAGCTGTGCTCTGTGCTGAAAACCAAATATTATTTAAAAAGTGACATCCTGATTGGTTATAGATTCTTTAAGTAGCAAAGTTCAGGAAGTAAATTGCCTTTTTATATATACATTTAAAGGAAGATGGCTATTAGCAAATAGTTCATAAGTAATCACTGTCATCTGTTCACACAATGAAATGTTCTACAGCTTTAATCTGCTTCACGGACATTGCATAAATGATAGGTCGAATGCCACTAATCAAATTTTGTTTATATTTAGTTTGCACAGGAAGCAACTAAAAGTCTGAGTTTATAAACTGCTTTGTCACACCTCTGAATTCTCCCTGATCTTATATGAAAGAAATCCTCCTTTACCTGGGTTTTTTGTTTTTCTTTTACTCCAGAGTTGGAAAACTAAGAGCTAGTGCAAAAAGTACACCTACAAAAAGCCAGCCACCAGCTAGCAACTGCTTAAGGAAGCAAAATAAAACCTCCTTCAGAAAACATCAAACTTTACTAGAAAATCTGAGCTCTCTTTTACAATGAGGTTTATCCTTTTATGTTGCTTATTATCCCTTTGCAAAAACTTACGATTTTCTTCCTTTGATTTAAATGTTTTTTAGTATTATATTGACAGATAGTTACAAAAGAGACTTTTTTCTGCTACAAAAGGAATCATGTCAACGGACCTAGTTCTCATTTGAAGTAAAGCTAGGATCTTAACCTTTTGCCATAAGCAGGCTAAAGCCTGGGACATGGCCAAGTCTTTAGGCAGGTTACAGAACACGTTAAAACGTTGTCTGCACTACAGATTTGTAGTCGGCTAAGGAGCAGTCCTGTTATAATTGGGACCCCTGACATGGTTGTATTTGTAATGCAGACAGTCCCGGACAGGCCCATTTTTGGTTTGGCTCAGGGCTCAAGCCTTTCACCTCCTTATTTAACTCAAGTAAAAATGGCTGTAATGGATTCATACTAGTTCCTGTCTGTTCATGTCCACAAGTAATTTGTTATAATTGGCATTCATGGGTCAAGAGAGACCTAGAATTTGAAAACCAGGGAAACTGCAAGTCAGAACTGAGGTGCATCGGCAAAGCTGTCTGGTGGAATTTTCAAGGTCCGAAAGCTTTATAATATTGTTTTGTTTTCAGTGTTGCTTTTATTTTTTTAAATCATTTTCCCATCAAATATTTATATGCAGAAATGGAGCGTAGCTTTTCCATCACATACCAATGATTTAGGATACATTACACTGAAGCCAGGCATGTAAATGGATGAATGGAAGCCCGGCTAGATGTACTGGCACTAGCTGTACTGTAGGTAAGGAAAGTGGTACGGACTTCAGCATTGGCTGCACAAGCGAGAAGGTATACAGGGTGGTCAGGGCTCGTGCTGCTCACTTCTATTTTTAGCGAGCTCGCTTGAGCGCAGCTAGCGTGGGTACATCTACATGAGCTGCTATTCACACCAGTGGCTGTAATGTATATATACCCATAGGATGGATTCCTATAAGGATTGCAAATCTTAGACAAATCACGTACAGCATCTGAAAAGTTGATTCTCACATAAAATAGCACAAAACAATTATAAAGTATATTAAACGTTTAAATCATTTTGCACCAGAAGTTGCATTATCTCGGCACAATATCTATTTACTAGTATTGGGTACAATGAAACAGACTTCAAGTCAGAAGAGAGTACAGAGTCAATACAGGGTTTTAATTTATTTTGGTATTTAGCTCAGCATCTAACATGCATTTCTGACTGAGAAGTCTCTGAAAGAGTAATAATTTTAGGTTTTAGTAGTATCATGCCTAAGGCGGAAAACAAAAAAGAAAAAAGTTTGCATGCCAAGAATTTGAGTCATTTCTGTGCATATGGCCACTGTAGGAGCCTACATGCAGAGGGAATCAAATTCCCTCAGGTGCCTATATTTAGGATCAAAGTACTTTTTAAAATACAAAACTTGTAGCCTCCAAGGGATAAAAACTACAAAACTGTCTGAAATGAACTTTATTTAACCTAAGGTTTTGTGCCAACTTAAATACACTGAACTTTTCCCACTTGAAAGAAGGCATTTACCCACTGCGTGTTCTGAGATGCATGGAGAAGCCATTACAGGAATAATCAACAGCACTGTAAAATAGAAAAGCCATAAAATGACAAAAACAGATTCAACTTATAAATAACTTACTTTTCAGTTCATGCAGGCACTCTGTATATATTTCCTTTACAGTGATGATTAAAGTTTAGCCTGACATGGTTGTATGAACAGATCTAGTCCTATTTACAGCCTCCAACTCACCTTAAAATCTAATATAAATTTTATTAAAGGATCTTATAAGACACCGGGTAACTGAAAAACAAATAAGATTTGTGAAAGATTTTCCAGCCTGTGGCTGGTAATTACTAGATATGGAGGACAGTTCATCAAGTTTGGGCTGCATTGCCAGCTCCACAGAATTGGTTGCATTGATGAAAAGGGACAATTTCTGGCACCGCTGAATCAGGTGAAACCCTTTGTAGCGAGAGCAGACACTAATTAATCATACTGTCTCTACAGACGGCACCGGTGGAGCAACATGAACATGATCTATTGGCCAGGTCATGTTTTCTGTTGCAGTTATGGTCAGATTTGAGTTTTTCCTTCTTATACTTAACAAAAATTAAAATGGTACCTATGCGACATAGAGTTATATATATTTTAAAGAGAAAGCAGGTTTTAATTAATTTTACTCACTGCAGCAGATCTGGCATTTCACAAGTTATATTTGAAATATCAGTTTTGAGTTATATTGGCATTCCAGGGTTATATCTAGTTGTTCAAAAGCAGTACAACTAGTTGGGAACAAGCCTTCACCTTCATCACAAGTGTCTTGCTCACCCCCGCCCCATAAGCAGGGGGATTATCACTCTGCTGAGAGAAGCCCTTTTTGAGAAGGAGACTGTTGGTTGCTCAACTCGCATTCAGTTTCAATGGGAGTTTGACATCTAACTGCCCTCTGTGTCTTTGAAAATCTCCCCAACAGAAACCTTAGTTACAAATGACTCTGAAGTTCAAAGAATGACCTTGCCCTTGTGGAAAATGTAGTAAGGCTCGTGCCTTTAAAGGCAGAGATTTATGAGACTCTTACTGCAGATGTGATTGCAACCAGGAAACAAATCTGTATGGAAAGGAAATACAAAAGAAATAGATATCAATGGTTGGAACGGCTGGATCATGAGAGCACGCAGCACTGTAAGCACAGAACATGGGGATAAGTGTTCGTTTGGACAAATGTACAGCTCTAAGGAAGCTCCATATCATTAAGTGATCTACCACCACCACCGTCACAAATACAGGCCTATCCTGTATTAGGCCTGTATTTGTGACACTGGTAGTGCTTAGACATAGATGATAGGATGGGAGATCTCAGCTGCAGGTTTAGATTGCCCAGTAAGAAATCTAAAGGAGATGGAACACCGCGTATACTGGTGCTGATACTTCCATCTTGACACCAGTATGAGATCTGGCTCATACTTTTGCGTAAGCCCAAAGGGTGGAAAGCTTGCTGGGAGCAAGTAGGGTATTTATCACTTTTGAGAAGCAGCATGCGATCTTGGTTGAGACTTGCTGCTGCTCAATAGACAAGGTGTTAAGACTCCGATAACTTGGGTTAGGATACAGCCGCGAACTTTGAAGATTCTGTTTACTGAGAAGACCTATTGAAGAGATTTGTGGCAGATCTGCTAGGTATGAAAACCCTGGTCTTGGCTTATCTGGGGTTATGAGAATGCCCAATACTACTACATTTTTGACCTTTTGAATTGCTCTTCCTATTAGTGGGAGAAAGGGAAAAGTGTCTAAAAGTAGATTTGGCCATGTTTGGGTCACAGCCTCCGCTCCTATTGACCTGTCTGCTTCCCTAGTAAAGAGCAGCCTTCTTTTAAAATTTCTGCTGGATGGGAACATCTGCGCCTGGGGATAACATAGGTCCCTGCGTAGCAGCAGCAATATTCCTTGGTGCAGGGACTGCACAGCATTGTCTATCTGCTTTTGCATTCAGTGTGCTTCCTTTTCTGTGGAGCACCCGGATAGAAACGAAGGGATGTTCTGTCCAGGACAGCAGCCAGAAAGCACCTGTACTTAGATCAACGTTTGGAGTTCCGTTTTCTGGTTTATGTATGCTGCAGTTGTCTGGTTGCCCCAATTGGCTCAGGAGGTGCTCTGCGAAGTTTTGAAGAGCCAACCTGACCACTTATCTCTAGCAAAAGTTGACACTGTGAAGCCTTTCATACCTTGACCGTGTTCCCGGTGAGTCCTGAATGGGCTTCCCATATATAACGGCTAGTGTCTGTGGCCAGGGGCTTGGGGACCAGATTGTGAAAGGAGAATCCTTACATAAGACAATGGATCCCTCTTGAATGGTATTTTCACTTTCCTTTACATTTGCTGTTGGGAATTAATCTATGCCAGTTTAACAATCTCTGAAACTCTCACATGGGTTGTCTTATCATTGGAGTAATCTCCATGCAGGAGACTAGAAGAGACAGAAGCTGCAGGCAAAGAAGGATTGATATCACCCAGTTCCACGATACTTTGGAAATTAGAAACTGGATCATGTTGACTCTTTTCCTGTATCAGAAAGACTATTGCCCTTATCTTGTCTACTTCAATCCTAGGTGAATGATCTTCCAGAACGGAATTCGGTTTATTAGAAATCTTTGTGCTTGAAACATGGACTGTGTCCTCATATCAACTGACACTGGACATTTGACATGCCTGATAACTAACCTTGATCTGTTTTTATCTCATACATATTGTGACTGAGAAGTTGACAAATAGTTGTTTTTTGTAATTAACATAGGTCATTTTTATAAGGAAGATATCTATATAGCCTTATTGCCCTGGTGATTGCTCTCCTTACATCTTGGCTGCCACTCTAAGTTAAGGGGGGGAAAAAGGATTCTCTCCCATCATCCTATCACAGACGGCCCATGTTTGGGATTTTCCCAAGAAAAAAAGCACAAGGATAATTTTGGGAGTATAGTCCCCTCAGGAAGCTGCTCTGTACATACTGTGCTCCATGAAGCTGGGCTGTGACAGTAACCACAGCCTCTCCAGCAGGGGGAGTCAATTTGTTTTTTTGGTCAAGGTCCAAATTTCTGGCTCAAGGTATAGTCAAGGTCCAGACTCCAGAGGAAATAATAATAGAAATAACAACAATCATGATAATAAGTAAATACAAATATTTCAGGGTCTGTTCGAAAGCGGCTGGCAGTCCAGATTTGGCCTGCGGTCCGCCTATTGACTACCCTTGCTCTCCAGTGTAAACTGACTGCCTAACTTCCGCATGCCTCCAATCAAGAATGCAAGCTTCCAGAACCAGAGGAAAAGGTGCAAGCCCCAATCTACCAGAGACTACCAATATGATACTACTTTCTTTCCCACAAACAGAAGTGTATTACTTGTTTAATCACTCTCTCTCGCCTACACCTCCCCACCCCAAAAACAGTCTGCTCCAGAAATCTTAAACTTTGAACAAATAACTGCTCTTCACCATGTGATAATCCTTTTACGACTGGGTTTTGTTCATCTGTAGATGCCTTAACCGCATCCACCCACAAAGATGAAAGATCATCATTATGGAACTCCCAAAAGCACTGATATTCAGACTGTTAAAACCATTATGTACATTACTTTCTCTATAATCTAAATTCCCATGTAACTATCATGGACTTTCAGTTCTATTTCAGACTCTCTTGTTCCCAAATTGATAGAACATATCTTTAGGATCCACCATGGTCTATGATGGAAATATAGGTTTTAATAAAATATTAAGTTATTAAATAGAGCTCCCCTTCTCCATCAAAAAGTCCTCCTGTGAGGAAGGTATTATTCCAACTTCACATATAAAGAACCTGAGGAAGAGAAGTTAAGTAATTTGCCCAAGACCACAAAGGGAGTGCCAAAACCAAGATGTGTTTGTACAGTGCCTAGTACAATGGGCTCTTGGTTTATGATTGGGGTTCTTAGGAGCTACCGCAATACAAATAACAAACAAAATAATTCAAGGAGTTCCTAGCTCTAAGTCCTGTGCTCAGACCATTTTTCTCAGGCACAAAATAATTAATGAGATTTTAGAAACAGTTACAGTACTAGTGCACTAGAGCCTCCTAATCAACTTACCTTCGCTTTCCTCAGAAGAAGCGTTTTCACCATAGCATAGAATTATTTATTAGCTACATTTAAATCAAACACTTTTGTTTTGTCAAAAAGGCACAAACCCGGAAAGCTGTACACAGAGAGTATCAAACATTTTTTTTTTTTTTTAAATAAATGACATTTTCAAAACAAGCAAAACAACTTTAAAACCTGGTAAAATAAAACTTGCTACTATGTGGCGTAGAAAAGGGAGCATCCAGGGTAGTGCTGGCAAATCTTTCAACTCCAGGATGACAATAATCTTTACATTCACATCATATTAACTGATTAAATTCCCAGTGAAGAATTAAACCTGAACATCCCAAAGCCCTAGAATTTCAGCAGGATTCAATAACAGAGTTAATATACAGTTCTGTTCATGTATGCAGGAAGACTCATGTTTTAACCATGATGGAGAATTATTACTTTACTAACGGGGGGGGGGGGGGGGGCTGAATCTGCAAACACTTATGCAAATGAGTAACTCTAAGCACTTGAGTAATTCCATTGACTTTGGTGGGGCTTCTCACATGCTTAAAGTTAACTATGTGCATAAGTGTTTGCTAGGCCTGCAACCCAAACACAGTTTTTATTCCGCAGGCAAGACCTATGGAAATTAAAATTCAAGGACGATCTATTTATAGTTATATCTTAGTTATTAACTAATTAGTTTTAATGTATCTATAAATATGCAATGTGTCTTTTTAGTGTGTTAACTTGCACGTTATCTACAGATTATTTCATGTAACAACAATTACCTTTGCAGCAGAGTTTGATACTCCATGTGTGACATTTCTTATAAGGCCACCAACATTTCCATATTTTATTAGCCCTGTGACACCTTCTGAAACATCATTCAGGAGACCCATAGGGTTGCCAAGGAAATCCACCGAGCCCAAAATCCTTGCTGCCTGACTAAGCAGCTCCTATAAAACACAGTTAAATGAAAAACCATTATCTACACATCAGATTTCATGGTCAGCAGAGCTAACAGTATTTTAAAAACTACAACATGCTAACATTTGACTCCTGGAAAGAACAAAAAGATGCAAAAGTCAAAACATTATCGTAAGAGGCATGGTCAACAACATTTGTACTTTGCACAGTGTTCTGATTGGTAAATCTATCTAATATGATATCTGTCTACCAGTCTGTGTCTGTTGATCAATTTGAAAAATGGGAACATAGTTTAGCTATTTAGTTCTGGAGAGACTAATTCTCCTCAAAGTAAAAAGTATACCAGAACATTAAAGATGGAGGAGCCAGAAGTTAATGATTTCAGCGGAGCTACATTGATAGACTCCAGCAGAGTATCTGGCCCCTAACATTCAGTATGATTAAAGAGTATTTATATAAACACATACAATGATTAAGCAAAAATAACAGGAGTACTTGTGGCACCTTAGAGACTAACAAATTTATTAGAGCATAAGCTTTCGTGGGCTACAACCCACTTCTTCAGATGCATATGATGATATGCATCCGAAGAAGTGGGTTGTAGCCCACGAAAGCTTATGCTCTAATAAATTTGTTAGTCTCTAAGGTGCCACAAGTACTCCTGTTATTTTTGCGGATACAGACTAACACGGCTGCTACTCTGAAACCAATGATTAAGCATTACATATTTACTCATTAAAACAGGGAAAGGAATTTAATATTTTACAATATTTGATAAAGAGCTACTAAAACAGAAAAGTTGTAGACTTCTAGTGGATGTCACAATATGATTTATCTGACACTCACCTCTTGAAAGTGCTTAAGGATGTCATTAATGATAAACTCCTTTGTCTCATATGGGTGGACCCTAGTGAATGGATCCAGGTTAATCACTGCATCTTCAAATCGGATTAGAGGAAATCCCAGTGTGCTTTTCAGTGCCTAATTAAATAAAAACTGGAATTACAACTTTTTTGTTCATCTGTACTTCTCCTCCATGATATCTGAATTAACTGATTTCTAAGCAGGCAACAAACCAAATTTATCTAGCAGCTATAACAACTTTTTCCTGATACAGTATATTCGCATTTATCCAAAACCCTATTATCTGAACCGCCGCATTATCCGAATCCCTTCGTTGCTGGGGGACCAGGAAGGGACTTGGATAATGAGAAGGTTTGGATAAAAAAAGCAGAGATCCCCAGTCACAGCTGTGAGAAAGAGGATGACGACAAGTCCCCAACCGGGGAGGACACCCTGCTACTGAATGGCTCGTGCAGCAGCGCAGGGAGCCCTCCGCAGCCCTGCTGTCACAGGAGTCAGCGAGCTAGTGGGGCATGACAGCGGAGCTGCAGAGGGCCGGTGACACCCGATCTCTGCAGGCACAAGGTGCAGGGAAGGCTGCAATTCTGGCAGGGCAGAGTACAGTACTGGCCAGGAGTCCCTGCTCTGCCCCACCAGGACTGCAGCCTCACTCCAGCACCTTGCATTTGCAGGGATCGGGTGTCTGTGACCCTAGGGGCAGTGCAAGGAGCCCTCTGCAGCCCCGCAGTGAACGGGGCAGAGCAGAGATTTCCTCCTCTTTGCAGTCCAGGCCAGGAAGGATGAGCCCCGGGTGCGGACTTGGGGAGACACCCTGCTGCTGAATGACTCCTGCACTCTCGGCTATCCAAATTCCTGATTATTCAGATAAAATCTGAATCCCCCACGTTATTTGGATAATTGGCAGCATGCAGTAATCACTTTGTAATTATGGCAATAATTTTGGACATTGTCAATATACTGACAATTGATAAATTGTTTGAACCCTATTTGCCCACTGGTTAGAGAGTAATTAAGTACACCTCCTGATGTAACAAATCTTCCAACAACTTGACAGGATTTTAGTTTCAAAAGAACAAGTTTCTTATTTCTAAGATCCTGTGCTTAATTTTTTATCAGTTACTTAATTATTCTGATACTTGTTCAAATACACAGAATTAAACAGAACCGGAAGTTTGGGAATTTTCCCTCCATACATATTGGATGGCACAGAGGTTTTCCACTCTTCTGGATGTGTTTAGATGAAGTGAAAGGCGAAAGATTTATACGATCTGAAGAGAAACCAGAGTATATATTACCTACACAAACAATTTCCTGGAGGCCAAAGGCATTAATGTACCTCAGTCTCATCTCTCATTATCTGTGTTCAGTGTGATTCACTTACAGCTGCCTTTAAATTAACATTGTGAAGGAAATGAGGTGGGTGAGGTAATATCTTTTATTGGCCCAATTTCTGTTGGAGGAAGAGACAAGCTTTGAGCTTCAAAGCTCTTCTTCAGGTCCGGAAAAGGTAACCAGAGTATCATAGTTAAATACAAGGTGGGGCAGATTGTTAAGTGTAAGGCGTTAACACATGTTGCAAGAAACCACTTAAAATGAAGATGGCAATTATCACCTTTACAGTCGTATGATAAAGGAGGCTTAGAAGATTATAAATTGTTGTAATGAGCCATAAAATCAGCGTCTCTGTTGAGACCATGATTTCTAGTGTCTAGCAGAGTTAATAACTTAAGTTCCCAAGCTCCTCTTTTGAAGGTGGTTAGCAGGTTTCCCTTGAGGAAGAGGACTCATAGGTCAGATATGGGACAATTGCTTTGTGGAAAGCGTTTGCCCATAGGTGACAGGGTGTTTTTTGTTTCTTATTTTTCTGTGTGAGTTCATTCAACAATATAGTTAGAGTCTGGTTTTACCCAGACAACTATTATTGGGACACTGCAAACAACATTGTGAAGGAAGGGAATTGTGCCAGCAATGAGAATACAGGCCCCATCTGGATTTTGTTTGGTATGTACGTTAAAAGGATATTTAAGGTAGACATGCTGTACCTAAGGCTAAATCTACACTACCTTACAGCGACACAGCTGCGCCACTGTAAGATCTCTCATGGAGTCGCTCTATGCTGATGGGAGAAGCACTCTCGCCGACACAGTGTGCACACTACTGCTTATGCTGGTGAAATTTAGTGTTTTTTTCACACCCCTGCGTGGCATACGTTTTGCATACATAAGTGACCGTGTAGACATGGCCTAAGCTCATACTTAAAAAATAAAATATAGTCTAATGGTCTATCCATTCACAAGTTGGCTGGGAAGCTGAGGAACCCTCAGACTAACTGTAGATGTTTTTATTTGCTGCAAGTTTTTTTTTTTAAATTATTTATAGTTCTAGCATTACAAAATTATGCCTAAAACCAATTACAACTCTAATAAAACAGTTTAGTCAGAATTTGCCTTTGCTTTCCTCCAGTAGTTTTAATGCATTTTGATCCTACAACAGCCTGCCCCATATAGCTCATCTTCCATAAACTCATTTTCAGAGCTTGTTTAAGGATACAATAAAAGTAAGGATGTTTGTGTTATCCCCTCTGCAACCAAAGTGATGGGGGTGGGAGTAGTAGAAGAAAGCAAGTTTTTACTTTTTAAATAGGATGAAGATAGAAGAGGTCTAAGTGGAGGGAGCCTTATGGGGGAAGTCTGAGCACTGGGAGGAAGATGACTGAAGAAACGGACACCCCAGTTGATGCTTGCACATACGCTACAATTACTTTAGAGCAGCACTGCTCATCTTCATCTTAGACAATGTCAGCGATAAAGTAAGTTTGAAAAGGACAATTCTCTTTATGAAGTGTATCTATTGGATCATTCACTAAGACTAGCACAAAGAAGATATGGACTTTGGAATCTTCAGCTGTGGCTATTTGACAGTTAAAATATATCAGAAAAGTGATATACCTGAAATATTTTTCTCACCTTCAAACTAACACCAAATTTCTGTTTGATTCATAGCACTGATTCTGAAACTTACTCTTAGATGAAGACAAGCTTTAGCAGAACCTTTCCTACCAGTGAACAGAAACCATCTTTGGCAGAACTTTTTCTATTCATGAATTGCAACTCTAGATGATTTATGACTGAAATGAGCGATGGCATCCGTGACGTTACTGCTATCAGTGTCACTACATGTTATATCTAGAAAAGAGTGGGGTTCCATGAAGCCAGTGTCACTTGGTCTCCAAAAGTGAATGTTGCCCAAGAGACAAGCATGTTATGGTCTCCTGTCTTACCTTTTAATATAAACATAATAATTTTGGACAAATGAATTCAGGAAAAGAAATGAAAAAAAAATGGAGATAACATTTAGATTGAAAAACCTTAGTTCTTTTGGAGGTGGGGATTTTTTAAATTAAAATATATTTTAACATCACAGAATTGAGGTATGTCAAATACAACAACAGAAAATGAGATGAAAAGCATCTGAGGAACTGTTTACCTTTTATTTCCTTTTAACAAGAAATTGTAGAAAGGGAATGAAGATTAAAATTCACTTTTATTTCAGTTGCTAGGTGGCATTAGCTGTTGAAGCATTTACTAACTTCACAATTCACACCAAATACCTAATCCATTGAGACTCTAAGGTATCAAGAAATCTTTGGCATTTATGTTATATCTTTCTACATTAATCATTGTTACACCCATGTTAAAATGTAAAGTTAAATTAGGCAAAGTGAGTTATTCTGCCATCTGCAGGCCACTAAATTATGTTACCCAGCTGGCATAGGTGTGTGTGCTGGGGGCGGGATAAACTAGGAACTATTCATGTAGCAACTGAATAACTAAACAAATGCAATAGTGTACAAACCTGTCACTTATTTGCACAAGTAGCAAGCAGTTTCCTGTCCATGACTGTTAGATGCAACATAAAGCAGGTCTGTTGATACAGGTAACTAATAAAAATAATAATCCGTCTGCACTGACATTGACAAAAATTAGTGCCCAAGGCTTAAAAACATTTGAGGAGGTAGGAGAAAATATCTATCAATAGTATAAAAAATAACTTGGATATAAAACTGTATAGTAAATTCTCTCTTTCTCCCAAACTATTCTGTACCACACAGAACTGGAACTCCCTTCTCTGAAAATTTCATACATGTTACATAGTCACTGACTGTTTTTATAAGAAAAAAGTGTATATGCCCAGTTTTCTCTTGAGATAATGCTGGCAGCTGCTGGGACGTATCTTTTTACACAGTTAATACCAGTTTCTTTCTTAAAAAAAAAAAAAAAAAAGCAAGAGAGACTATAGTAGGGTCAAAAATTTTCCAGCAAAAGTATTTAAGATCTGTGAAAATACCTTTAGTGTTCTTGCTAAATGCTGCCATTGTTTGATAAGTGCATGTCTCTAAAATAACTTGTCTTACAAACCTGCCTGGCCGGCCAGGCAGTCCTACACACACTACCACTTCCCTCCTCTTCCTCAAGCAGATATGGATGAGGAGCATTCTCTTGTGCCAATACCAAAAAAAAAAAAAAAAAATATCTTACACATTTTACATCCTGTGTTAAACCACAAAGAGTGCCGATAATGGTTCTGTGAACAAGGACAAGTCAAGAACAGGTTGTTAAAAACAGCCTTAGTGTGTAGGGATGAATCTCATTTTATTTCCCATGGCTGAGTTCTCCACAGGATTCCATGGTAACACCTCACATGCCACAAAAGAAAACATTTTTAAAATGTGTCGTTTTTAGCAGTGTTTGTATTAGTGGGGTGAAAACAGTAAATGATCTAAACAGGTTTTCCCATCTTTTATTTTTATTATTTAATTTTACTTTGTATCCATTTAAAAACAAAGTCAATTTTGAATTCATTTGTTATTGATATTATTTTCAAAGCACTATTAATTTATTTTCTGCACATTGTTGGCATTTCTACCAGAAATGGTGTCGGATTTTTTTGGTTTAATCAGATTGTATGAACTCCCTTCCCCTTGCTTTAATTTTATGGTTCTGTACACAAAAAGGGTTAACGGTGGAAAGGTTAGCCTTCCCCATCATTTCAGGTGGCCAGTCAAGCTGGTCAGGGAATGACACTTCTGTTTCATGACAATTTTCAAGGTCTGGAAATTTGTTTTCATTGTGCACTGGTTTTTGCAAAACGAAACTGTGATGAAATGTCTGTTTTCAGAGCAAAAAGTTGGGTTTTCAATCTCTCTCTCTCTCATCCATCTTAAACCTGTGAAATCTTTCCATCAACATCTTTTTGTTTTCCCTACATGTTTTGGTTGACAAAATGGCAGTTTTTGACACCCCCCGTCCCCCCCCAAAAAACCCCCAAAAAGACAAAAAGTGTATGACCAGTACTAGCAACCAGTTCTCTAACATCTCTCTGAATTCTCATATTACAGTCACTCTCCTGTGGTCCTCCTCTTCTTATCCACGTGCTGCTCCCTACAGTTGAGGAGCTTGCCTTGTTCATTCTATATTCCCCATTCCCTCCAGACACAGACTATTCCTTTCTTGCCATCTCTTTAGAGTATGACATTAGCTTGACATTCTCCATAAATCATTAAGAGGCCATTCTGAATTAAAGAAGCCTTCAGTTAGTTAGATGCTATGTTACCACATTGAACACTGATTCTATAATTAAAGACAATGGGGTCCCTCCCATCAGTGTAACAGAGCAGAATTCAGCTCTGAGAATCAAGCAGCTCATAGACACAGTTGAGCTCCTGTGGGTTTACTTTCCCTTCTGCTGGAAATTTGCTGCCTTCTGTGCTAGCAAAAGTTATACAAGTCTCTTGAAGCAGACACTGCAAAATGCGTAGCAGGAAAAAGGCACAACTGGTAACAGCGTTCCCCCCCCCCCCCCCCCCCCAGTTCAAGATACTTCCAGAGCAATATGAGCCAGATGACCCTGGGGCTTGCCTCATACTGGAGCTGCTACTTGACTCTGAATTAAAGAAGCTCACAAATCTAATCATTGCAGTAAGCAAAAGATGAGCTACAAGAAACTATTTCAGAGCTTCATACAACTCTCAGTTTTAGGTACAGACATTTTACATAGATGGTAAAATGGATGCACGAATAGCTACACAAAGATCCACTGCTCATTTAATGATTTTCCTCAGGACTTTAAAGAATTAAAGGGCAGACTGTATGGCAAGAACTTCAGAGTGGTTTGAGATCCCAGACTGTGAGATTACTATGTAAGTGGATTCCTAAAACTCTGACAATACAACTTCTCTTGAATTCAATTAGTTGGATTTGGTAAATTCTATGCTAATGAAGAACTGCATGAAAAGAAAATCTGAGCATTATTAATCACTTGTTCTCCTTTAAACCTGCATAAAGTGTGGGGGGAAAGAGCCTGAAAGAGGAGAACAGAACTATCTGAAATCTCATTTATTGGTGAATTCCTATTCCTATTGGTGAACTGGCATTTCCTAGTGACATTCCAAAAACTTATTAAAGCATCATGACTCATACAGATGTTAAACACTAGTTAGTACTGAAATCTTTTTGTATCGGACTGCATATTACTTGCGTTGGTTGTACATCTTATCTCTAGAAGAATCCAATGGTTTTATGGACCAGCATGTCATAGGCATCCAGGAAAGACAGAGGAAACGGTGAGGCGAAAGACCTTTCTGACTTCAAGATTAGGCTTGATAAGTTTATGGAGGGAATGGTTTGAAGGGATAACGTGATTTTAGTCAATTAGGCATTAACGTGCCATCGCGGGTAAAATGAGGATCCGGCTGTAGAATCTTGCCTGTATGCTCGGGGTACTGCTGATCGCCATATTCAGGGTAGATTGGCAGAGGCCCTGGAGGTTTTTCGCCTTCCTCCGCAGCATAGGGCAGGGCTCGCAGGCTGGAATATTCTGTTGTGGGTGGGTCAGCTTTTGTGGCCTGCATCATGCGGGAGGTCAGACTAGATGACCATATTGGTCCCTTCTGACCTTAAAGTCTATGAGTCTATGAGTCTATGAAACTGCTTCAAAATCCTCTGAGATGTGATTGTGCTATTTATTGCAATTGAATGTACTTTTATAAATCAACTTCTGTGAAATAAAGGCACTAGCTTTAAATTCCAGTGTATGCTGGTCTTACTTGTGTTGGCCTTCAATCTAAGGCTAGGATTTATCCATTTTTAGTTACCCTGTATTATTGCTTTTTAGTTTTTGAGCACGCGTGTGTGTGTGTGTGTGTGTGTGTGAGTGTGTGTGTGTGAGTGTGTGTGTGTGAGTGTGAGTGTGTGTGTGTGTGTGAGAGAGAGAAAGAATTTCATGGAGAACACACACTGCTGCTAATATTAATATTATAAAGTATTTGATTCAGCAGACGTTATTCACTCAACCCCAGTTGCATCAGTTGCTACCACTTGATCCCTATGTACATATATCTTGTTTTAACTACTGATGACAACAATGCATTTAAATTTGTGCAATAGGTATTTTTCTATTGATAATATAGTGAAGGCGGCACGCCTATGCTCCTTACTATAACCAGTGAGCTTTAAACCTCCAGGCTTTAGGCTGTTGCATCAAGAAGTTAATATGCGGTGTTGGAACAATGAGCCTCTGAGCCTACTGCTCTAAGAAAGCTTGTACAAGATGTTGCAATCTAGGAAGATGCTGCATAAGCAGAAACAGAGAGCAGCAAATTAAAATGTACACATCTTTTTCTCCCAAAGTAAATCTATCTAGTTAGAAAGATAGTGGATCTAATGAGGTGTTGTGTGCACCGGCTTACCTTGAGGTCTAGAGGCAGTTTGTTGGAAGTGAAGACGCTCAACTTTATCTGTGGCACATTGATTTTAAGATTTTCAAAGTAGTATCGCTTCTGAGCCCCACCTTGATCAACGGTCTTTTCATGGAGGTTTTCGTCATACTTTTCAACCTCTGCTATTAAAGCATAACATAGGAATAAAAATCAGGTAATTATGAAAGTATACAAAACTATGAATGTGTATTTTATAAATAGTTATGAGCTTTCTTAGCTGAAGATTACAAAGGGATTCAGCTTGTAATGTTTGAATCAAGACTTTCCCATGCTTGTTGGCTTTTCAACCTAGAGTGTTCATTTGGACTCATCTCTACTCAACACATCTGCCTCTGATGTGAGAGAAACCTCAGAGTTTAGTGCTTTCACCACAAACCTTGACTCCTTACTTGTAGCTAGTTAATACAAATTATGGCACCCAGACACCTAACTTGTGACCTTATACCTTAGTCTTCAAACAGTATGTTTGCTTTCACTTCTAGTTTGTGTGTACTGAGGCAGACAAAGTAGTACACAAATATCTTATAACTACACAACCTTCCCTGGTTTTGAGAGATAGTCTCTTAAGGGAACTACATTTAGGAAAGTAAATATGAAGTTTGGCAGTCAAATAAATCTCTTCTCTTTTTGCTTCCTTCCGACTTTCTTATATATCGAGGTTTTGAAATAATGTATTAAGTACTTGACATTGATAATGAGTTTAGGCTTCTTGCCCCAACTAGAATGGAAATTGAGAAAATCTCTATGAAAAGAATTAAAACCTGTTACAAATAGCACCTTGTCCAGTTCTGTCAAAAGAACAGCTATTACCAGAGTATGGTGAGGGGGCAAAGAAATAATGTTTTATTTAAAAAAGCCCCTTCTGTGAAAATACTGGGGAATAGACAGTGGTAGCTACAGGCTGATATAATCAGTCCTGAGGTAGGGGGAAGGGGAAACCCCGACATCAGCCCCCGCCTCCCTCCCTGGGCTCTCTGCACAGCGCGCACACGCACACACACGCCTGTGTGTTCAACAGCATGAGCATTCCACATTAATGGTTTGCTTTGTGTCCCAGAGCAGATCAGCACAGCACGCAAAGGCTGTCAGAAACAGTGCTTTGAAAGGGGAGGGGTGTGTGTCTTCAGGGCAGCTGAGTTCAAAACAATGAGCAGAGCAGTCACTTGAGGCATTATGGGACAGCTCCGGAGGCCAATTACAGCGCAGAAAGCAATCAAGTGTCTGCACCGGCAATAGAGTGTCTACACCTGGAGCCTCTGCACAAACAGCCTTACGACTCTCGTCAAGGTGTTGTTGTTGTTTTGCAGCTCTGCAACGGAGGAGTTTCTGCACTTAAAGTGGCTTGGCAGTGTGCAAACATCTGTAGTTTAAGCACAAAAAGCTGCTTTACTGCGCAGAAACTTGCCAGCGTAGACAAGCCCCCAGGCAGAGATGTGTTAAATGGATCATGTGGGAAAATGAAAATAAATCAAAACCCCGGAGAATATATGCCAACTGATTCAAATGATTAGCAAAGTCAGTGAGACTCACTGAGCTTCCACAAATATTATACAGCTTGTTTAAAGCATCATACAAGAAAAAGATTCCCAAAACACCAAAGGAAGACTACTAGAACTAAAGAAGATAAATTATTTTTGTTGGTTGGCAGACTAATAATTTAAGTATATCCAGCAAGAAATAGGTTTCTTTTCCATAGTTGAGAATCTTGCTCCTGATCTCAGTTACACTGATTGTGTCAATGGGGAATTCTGAGACAGATTGCTGTGAAATTTGTTACTTTGGAAAGAGAATCTCCTTTTTGCTCTGGAAGAAATTTCTACAGCGCATTGACAAATGCAATACGTAAATACCGAGCAGGCTGAAAAACGAAATGTTCCCCTTTATGGATTCCTTACAATGAATCAAGATGACCTCAAAGATTTTTGTTTTTACCAACAGAAATAGTACTTCACATCTGGAGTAAAAGGTTCTCTTTTCCCTCTTATTTCTGGAGAGCACAAACAAGCTGTTTGGAGGACCTCAACTGTGGTATAAAATGAGGCAGTAACCTTAGCTTCAATCCTTTTTCTCCCACCCTCAAACTGAAGGGAGAAAGGATACAATTTCCTTCTTCGCCTCCCTCACTTCAGTTTGGGGAAGACAAGAGGCAAGAAACAGCTCAGGTTACCGCCTCATGTGACTATGAAACCTCTAAAGATCTTGTTGGGGCCTCCAGAAAAGAGAACAATTTCCAGTATTTCAAATACAAATGATACAAGCTGCTTCTTTCTTTCTAGTGTTGATGAGACCATCTTTATAAATCATAAAGCATTTCTAATTGTTTTGTCATATACATTTAAGCACTTACTAAGTTTAGCCATATTTTGTCTGCACCGTTGATGACATGTGAGAGTCTTTTAAGCAAGGTCTAGTTTGTACACACCGTGTGATCTCTTTATAGCAAAGAACCAATGAGAAACAAGGAAACAAGAGAGCAAAAGCAATGCAGTAAACTGAGAGGAAGGATAGTCCAGTTGTTAGGGTACTAGCTTGAGAGCTGGTAGACCAAGTTTTAATTCTCTGCTGTACCAGAGGCTTCCCGTATGACACAAGGCAAAGTCACTCAGTCTTTTTGTGCCTCAGTTCCCCATCTTTAAACGGGGGATAACAGCATTGCCCTACCTCACACGTAGAACTACATTCAAGATTGTGAGGCACTTAGCTACTAGAATGGGCTTGTCTACACTTGGAAATTTACAGAAATAGCTATTCTGGAATAGTTGTTTTGATATGTTTGTATAAGAGTATCCACACAGGGATTTATGCCAAATTAATTATTTCATAATAATTATACCAAAATAATTATTCCAGAACTGCTATTTCAGCAAAATTTCCAAATGTTGATAAGCCTCCAAATAGATAGATGCCTCTCTAATCCTCCTATGAGATTAAAACATTCCAAGGTCTGTTTTGCTTCAACTAAGAGCAAGAAACCTTTTTATTACACTTAAAGCCAAGGGTATGGATGTCACAAGTTAAGAGGTCAGGGACAGCCAAAAAGTTTTCTGAATTAACCAAGAGGAAGTGTCCCAGAAACAAATGAATAGAGATCCCATCTCTAGCCCTGAGTTTGTTTAATAAACAAAATTGCCAAACAAAGTGGTTGGCTAAATAACATTCCTTTCATCCCAGTTCAGCTGAATCCAGATACAGGAACTGAAGAGGAATATTAAACTTCTTCCCATAGGGACTCAGCTCAACTGTGCACTGGACAATAAAATGTTCTATGAGTCATTCCCCAAATCTTGGAACGAACACTGTACAGTATGTAAACTGCTATTGACACATCTTAGCTTTCCAGCTTTTTACAGTGGAAGTTTCCAGGCTGTCAAAGGCTTTCAAGTTAACAGTGGAAATTGCCAGGCATTTTGAACTAATTTTGTATGCAGACAACAGGGATACAATAAAATCTGCATACTGTGGAACTGACCTTGTAACTTTATACTGTACCTGATTCTGACTGATCATAGCCAAAGAAACTCAATAGTTTCAGGAGCAGTTTCTCCTCAATTTGGATTGTGAACCTCCGAGCTGTGACCATCAGATGCTACAGAGATAAATATATCTCAATTTACATTGTGAACAACAGAAATATTCTCCATCTACCCTGATTAACAACGAAAATCTATTGTAACTTGACACAGTTCTTTCATTCATAGGGTTTCATAATAAGATTCCCACTGTCAAAGTATCTTGGGCCCTTTCCCCCCCCCTACAGTTACAAGAAATCTGCAGTGAATTGTATTTGGTTAGTTCTTGTAACTATCTGTGCTTAATTACTAAATGTTAAAATTGCAGAGTTATTACCGTCCAAGGGACTCTGACATTGCAATCAGCTATTTTTCAAATGTGTCAAAATTAATACAGGCTTACTTTGAAGGTTTAAGTTTCATAGTAGGCCTTAAGAACCAACTTAGTTTTGTTACTGCTGTGTAGGCTAGGATTAGTAAATAATGTTATATATAACTATTGACATTTGCAGTTATCCTTTTAAATTAGGGTTGATGCTACAAGGTGGCAGCTGTTCATCACAAGGACCAGGGGAAAAAATTTCACGTTATATACATTATGTGAAGCATAGCACAGTTGATCCTGCCCATTCATTATGGTAGGTGGGGGGGTCTCTCAGTTCTCTGAGGCATCAGCTAGTGGCTTGAAGGCTAGATTCTAGATTTGAAGCACTAAATGTCTGGTCTAATTTGGCAACTTCTGCAATTCCATGTACTGTTATATGTAATATTCTTCAGATGACTAATTAAACTCAGGACCTTATGGTCATTCTTGATGGTGTTGGGGTGGAATTTAAAGATATTAACTTTTTTTGGAGAAGAGCAGAAGATGACCCAAGGGTCCTGGCCAATATTCTCTCCCTTAATAAATCAGGTTCTAAAATTTAAGGGAGAGCTATTAAAGAAAGTTAAATGGCTCCCACATTTGCCCACAAAGTCACTGCACAGTTATCAACTCATCAACCGCAATGTACTTTAGGATACTTAGAGCATCAAAGGTATGAATGAGAGAGGTCCTTTCAGCCACAAAAAACTAGTACATCTGCACATTTGATTGAATTTAGACTAGATTACTTACAGTTTAAAAACTAGGAATAGGTAAACACACTCTTAATAAACACGATGTCATTTGAATGCTACAATCAAACTGGATTACCTTGTATATATCAGTTAGTGCATTCTTACTGGGAAATTTCATTGCATTTAATTGCACTGCAGGGCCTGTCTCAATTGCTTCATTTTCATTGATTTGGGGGGTCAGAAAGAGCATGAAAGGCTGTGTGGTGCCAACGAGCTGATTATCCACCTGCAGAAGTAAACAAGAAAGCAGAAGGATGTGACAGCTCCTCAACATACATAATGAAATCTAAGCTCTCTTTTTAAATGGAAAGATAAAAGTTTGCAAAAGGGGTGGGGTTGTTTATGTCTCGCGAACAGCAGACACACAGAACACTATGCACATTTCATTTTTCTTATTCATCATTAAAATCCTTCCACAAGTGTTCAGAAATACCTCTCCTTTGCCAATGTTGTTACAACTAGCAACATATACAAGTGTGCATGAGTATCTTGAAATGCTAGACACCATTAGGTAGTAGAAAAGGGATCCTTAATAAGCTCAGCAAGTTGGATCTGAATTTTTAAAGGCATAAATCAAAGCATTTATTGACAAAAGATAAACAGAATTAAATTGCTTCCCAGTTTTAAGTCTGCTTATGATACCCACCCTTTTTCAATTTACACATGGTATTCTACAAACACACACAGCTGTCATTAACAGAACTTAAATATTACAAATGGGCTTAGAAATACTTGGAAGTGTTTTATTTTCTCAAAAATGAGGCCAAATTGGACAAATTGGTTCCTCAGCCGTGAATGTGAAACACCACAATGCAAGAGGAGTAAAGTGGCACCCCCTAAAGGCCAAGACCTAAATTCTCTTCTCTCAGGCAAAACACCATCTGAATAAAAACTGCAAGAATGTCTCTTAAGCTTCTGTCCTACTTTGACCTATGTATGGTACTATACGTACCACTGCTACCACCTTCAGTGGTTGATTTCTCATTATTCAGCTACAGCACCTGATGATTTTTGTATAATAGTGAACAGAATGGGGAGAAAGTTTTTTGCAAAGTTATGCACGTTACGAAGATTCTGACTCATACAACAGCTAAAATTAAAAAGGAATGGAAAGACTAAAGCAATAAATAGATTAGTGTTTCAACTACTGGTATATGACAGAGGACAATGAAAAAGCACAGGTGCAAAACATTACCTCTGGATCTGCGATCAAACAAAAAGAGGAAAGAATAGACTGAATCCTAATGTTTTACCTGATTGATTTAGGGTAGTGAACAGACATTTTGACCAGGATATTAGAGCAAAATTCTGCTCTTATAAGAAGGTGACTATGACACCTTTAATGTTGATATGCTGCAGACCAGACCTGGGTTTTTATTGTTTCATCTGAAACACATCACCTGTCCCTAAGCATTGCAAACTGCACAACAAATCACTACTTTATTACATATGGACACACAAACATCCATTGCATCCTTACATAAATTATGAAAATAAATGCACAAATTTGTTCCAAAAATAATTACCTGTACATCCTGTATACTGAGCTCAAGCACCTGACTGGTTGATAACTGTGTGTAGTGAACATTAATTCCAGTGAGGCTTGCAAATACCAGCTCTTCAGGGACTTTGTTAACTAAAGATAATCCTATTCCACCTTCTAATTTCACTAGCACCTGAAAACACAAAAACAATTTAAAAAAATTCTAGATGCCCCCGCCCCCACACACACACAGTTGGCCAGTTCATTTATTTAACTGTTTTTAAAATATACTCATTGCTAGCCAAGTCTTCAAATACATATAGGGGTCCTAAACTATACAGCAAGCTTGTGTGACAAGCTGAATGACCTGCTACTTTCACTGATGAAATTCAGTTTAGAGTTTGGGGTTGTGACATGGAAAAACCAACAGAGTAAGAGGTCTGAACAGTGAGAAAGATTTATAAAGAACAATATTGTACACACGCCTCCTTCATGGTAAAAAATGAAGAAGGCCTATCAGTTTTATTATCTTACTTCCAATTCCTGATCTGTGTCTGGATTTTTTAACTTGCGCAGATCTTGTTCCGTAACTGGAAGTTCACCTCCTTCACACGATAAACGATCATTTCTACGTTGGTTAAAATCGGTTATCTAGAACAAAATGAACTACTAAGAACTACTTCTTATTTATGTACAAGAAGAGAAATCAAGTAGACGCTATCTATATATGGTAGGACATAAGCATTAAACTAAAAAATACGATGGCAACATTTCTGATCAAATCTGAAACTAATTCTATATCACATGAGATTTTTCCCCTTCATGTTATTACAAATTAATACTATGCTCTTCTACCTTTCTTTTGCAGAAGAATTTACAGCTGAATTGTTATATCAAAAATATTCCATACATTATAGAAACATCAGAATAAAAATTAATGATGACACTGTGTCCAGAATTTATGAATAACTTTCACCTGAAGAACTCGAGTAGGCCCATCTGGGACAACTCTGACTGCCAAGACTCCTGACCCAGGCCTCATCTTCTGGTTTATAAACTGCTGTTCAGGTGGAATGGGCCCCAAAAGCTCTAGAGACATATCAGGACCAAGAACCACTTCAGCCCCATCAAACAAACCTGATATTCCTCCTTTTGCCTAGGAAAAAAAAATTAAAAGCATAAAGTAGAAACACTGAAATGGTACAGAAGGGAACAGATAATGGTGTGTGAATACAATAATTTTAAAATGTATTTCAAAATCACTTCTCTTTTATAGCTCAAGCTATTTCAAGCGACTGAAAATGTATAATTTTTCTCTCTCTCTCTCTCTCTCTATGCAGCTGGAGAACAGAATCCACAAATGATTTGAGCAGATGGGCAGTTAGGCCAATTGTACTATTCAGACAGCACAGGTGTAAGAGATGAAGGCTGCAACAGAAGTTGTATTTTATGTTATTAAAGTTTCTGGTAAGTGAACTTCAGCAATTTGCATGGTTAAAAAATATAGTCTGGGTCCATGATTAAACATTCCCCTTGCATCTTCAGAACTGAGAACAGGATCAAAGCCCTGCTCAAAGTGAATGAAAGTTCTTCTTAAAAGGTATTCTGCAGCGGGACAGAAAATTTCTTGCATCTGTTTTCTAATCTTTTATAATAGATCCAGAGTTAAGTCAAATACACTGTGGCCTTCACTTGTTAAAAAGAGACTGACATCACTATGAGTTAAGTCCTTAATAGTGGAACCTCTATTTCTTTGGTTGCTTCAAACTGACAACAGAGGAACACGCTACCACCACCAATATGCAGCTAAGGGTGGATTGTCGACTAGAAGAGGAATGTCCTAGCTTCTCAGTTTCCACAGTATACACAGATGTTACATCAAAGCAATTCCAATGTACTGCATAAATACACCACATGTAGGATGTATACAACTTGCATGTATATTATTACAAGCATGCCATAGTGCACATGGAAAGCCAATATAACATTGTGGAAATAACATTTTGCAATTTAGTATCTTGACAGATTGTATGTATTTTTTCCCCTCAAGAAGCCAAAAAAGTAATTAGACCATATTGAGGATTAACTGCTTGCTAAATTTTTTTTTAGTTATTAAACAAAGTCAGTGGAGTCATAAAAACAAGAAAGTCCAGAAACCTGTAAACACAGGGTTAATTCATATGGTTTCAAAACAAGATTTCTCCTGTTTAAAAAATGGTTTTGAATATGTGCTCTTGGATTGCAAACTTGCACAAGTTTCAACACAATGAAAATTTTGCTACCCAAGTTTGGTTTATAAGGAAAGTGCAGGGAAAATGGATGGCAAAGGGGACTGACTATGGTCTGTAGAGCCTTCCTATGAAAGATAGATTAATAGTGGCTGAAATTTATCACAAACTGCTTGATGGCCAAAGTGAAATCAATTTGATGCTCTCAGTCTAGTTCCCAAAGGACACACATCCAGATCAGAAAAACATCAGATTGACACAGACTGGCATTCTTGTTGGGGGTCTCAGCCGAGAGGCTAAGAAGTGAATGAACACCGAGACTGAATTACATTTTCATCTCAAGAAAAATCTCTTAAAATCAGGATTGAAACACATTGGCAGGGGCAAGGTGGGAGAGTTTCACTGCTGCTGTCCTTTTTCTCTCTCTCTCTCTCTCTCCTAGAGATAGAGGACTTCAATCTCCAAGATTCTCAATCTTGCACCTTTTACAAGCATAGCATTCACATAAGCTTCATCAGAACTGCAGACAGTCTTAAAAGGCCATTGTGAAACACATTAATAATAAATTCCATAATTTTTATCCTCTCTGCTTGTAACAAAAGAGATTTATCTCAAGCTTGAAACTGGATCTTGACGGAATATTTCCTCCTCCATTGCATGCACATGCTGTTTTGTTATTATAGGATTAGTCATCAGCATGGCAGAGATGCTGGTGTTTTGTTTTGAATGAACAAACATAACTGAAGCAATTGTTTTGGAAAAAACAGCACATAAAAATTACATGGAATTTAGAAACAAGAAAAAAAGTCAGGTCAAATATAGGGCTCACAAATCTTGACAGTGTCCCTTTAACCACGGAATTCTGAATAGTGATGCTATTATCCTGTAACTTACAAATCCATTCCAGATGCATAATGTAACAGTCAGTCTTTGATCAAAGGGGCTCACATAGCAAATATCATACTCCCTCTTTACACTAAAGCAGGGTTGATTTCTATTAGTATAGCTTGCACAACACATTGTCTTTGAACATCATTTTATTATAAAATATCAACTTTGCACAATCATATTTATCACAAAAATTGTTTTCTACTGCAAGAGGTAGTATACGTACACAGAATATACCTTCTAAAAACTTTGTAAACAAGATACAGATAAATATGAGTGAAACAGAAAGATACAAAACACATAGTAACAGCTACAACAGATCATAAATATCAACATCCTTTAACTTTCAGGGCCAGAATTTCAAAACAACGTCTCACATTTCTGAGCATGTACCCTGCATGCAGGTATCAGAATTTATCAGATGCAAATGTATGTGTTAGTTGTTTGAAAAGTACATGTACAAGTGCCATACAGAACTTAATAAAGCATGCATGACTAGAAACAAGGCTGAGATACAAAAGTCATATGTCCTGATTGTCAGAAGTGTGAGCACAACTCCAATTGACATCAGTGAGTTGTAGGTGCTCTGCATCTCTGAAAATCAGGCCCTTAGGCCAAAATTTTCAGATTTGCATGCCTTAAGTTAGACACCTAAAACCCTATTTTAGCAGTGATGAGCAATTCTGGCTTATATTAACTTTTAGTGGATTTAAGTGCCTAACTGTGGTACCCAAGACTGAAAACTCTGGTTCCAGTTTTCCAATTCATTATTTGAAAATCCACAAAGATAGGGTGCCTCATGTTTAATGAATTTTTACCAATAACAATATGTGAAGACAATTAAAGGTGTTTCTTAAATTTACATCATGTGAATTGCTACTGGAATCTTTGGGTTTTTCCCCCCACCTCTTTCAAGGTTTGGTCTTTTAAACAAAGCTTGTAATACCACTAGCCCATCTGATTTGGACACCAATCACCTCAGCCAGCAGTCAAAAGAAGTTAGATGTAGAATAATTAATACTGACCTGTACAACGAGGCCATGCATACCACAGGTTAACTTGCCATCTCGAAAACTCCATGTCTGAGTAGTACTGCGCCTTCGATCTGGTTTTCTCAGCATCAGGGGCTCATACCTGAAAAAAACAAGTGACAGACCAAAAATTTCTACTTTCAGATTCCATTGTTGGGGAGTTTTTAATTAGTCATGCATCCCTATTTTGTTCTATCCTGGCTTCCTCACCCATAGCTCTTAAAAGTATTATTTCAATTTGCTCCTGCTGCGTTGCATTAACTGTCCATTTATTTAAGGGCAAAGGCAACCAACAATATGCGAGAAACACAAAAGAGATACAATACACATATGAAGACAAATAGTATTTAGTGCTTCAGTAAGGTTGACAGTCTTTAAGAATGAAGTACTCTATTTATCCAAAGGGACAGATAGCCCAAGCAATGTTAGATGTATCTCCACCATGGCCTGAAAAGAGCAATTTTGGGAGTGGGGTGGGATAATTCAATCTATGTGCCCTTTTAATATTTAGCCTTTCTGCTGCTCAAGGGCAGCCAGTCAGTGCCACTTGTGGTGGTGGTAGTTTTGGTGATGTGGACACTCGTTCTCAAGGAATTGTTCTGTGACAAAACACTTACGAGATGGTAACTTCTGGGTTTTACCAGCTGCGGCTGGATTCAAACTGGTGATATAGCAATGACAGGCTATGAATACAATTACTGATCCCTCAAGCCATCCAATAATCTAATGTGGGTATTTTAAATATCTTAGACTATTTAACTTTTGTAACTTTTTACAGTTGTAGTCTTTTTTTATTTTTAAATCTATAACAATTAAATAGAAATCCTATCCAGAGAACCTGTTATCTGTGACTGCAGCCAGGCCGGCAATATCTAAAATCATGGAGGACTCAACAGATCGAGGCGAAGAAGGCTTATTGGGGTTATGAGGAACTGAGGAACCTTCATGGCAAAGCATGCCGGTGCCAGTCATTCTCCAAAGTTGGGATCGCTTCCCTGGCTCCTGTAGCATTTGCATAAAAGATTAAGTTGATCATAAATAATGCAGAGCAAATAATATATATTTATATTTAATTACTGAATTCGTTAAGTGATGGTATTTGGAATGACTTTTACATATCCATGTTCACAGCCCTGATTTAAAATTAGGTGCTAATAGTACATATTAAAGTCTACTGCAATCAAAACATTGATATCAAATGTGCATAAATCCCACACATTGGTAAATCTGAGGCTATTAGGCTACATAAACAAACAATACTGTTCAATAATGCTTCTATTTACATACATTTCTTCATTTCTTAAAGTTTTGTTAGGAAATAATTGGCTTATTTACATTGCCATCTTCTTGTACAATAAAAGGACTTCTTGTCTGCAACTTCATCACCACCTCTAACTTCTCTCTTGGTCCTTTACACTTCACTATAACCCTAAAGGCATCTCATCTCTAAATTTAATGTTTCTTACTACTTTTATTCTGATTACTCCCTTCTCTTTATCTCTGACCTTCATATCTCTCCCTCATAAGTGCATGAAGGTACTTGAACTTTCTTCAACAGAAGATTTCTAATTTCTTTTCCTCAAATACTCTCACCATTTTTTCCTCTCCTGTCCACTCCCTTAATTTCCATACCTGGCTTTCCAGAAACCTCTGCTCTTCTATGCTTTTCTCAGAGCAAAAATATCTGCAAGATCCATATCCAAATTTGTTACTATCCACTTCATTCTTCTTTTGATCTATCAGTCTGCAATCTTTTCCCTTAAACTCCTCATTGGACCATTGCAACTACTGTATTGGTAGCATCCAACCACCTCCTGTCCAGACTATCATTCCTACAGTGTATAAGCGTGATCACCTCACTTAGCGATCTTTATTGACCTGTATCAATTCCCTTCTCCCAATGAATACAAACTTCATATCAACCAACCATTTTCAAATCTTTCAACAGCTTTGGCTCCACTCACTCTCTGGACCTACCACACACTAAACCCCTCTCCCCTCTCCAGTGGTACCTTTTATTCTGCTAGGTCTGAGCTACTCTGATCTCTTCCTTCTTCACTATTAAATAATTAAAAAGTGCTATAAAAGTGTTAAGTATTATTACTATCATAATGAAAGGATCTTTAATGACTTATTTTGCCTATAACAGATTCTCTCTGATCTCCATGTTACAGAGGCTATTAACCTTTACAAATCCAAACCTAAAACACCATATTTCCTCTGTTTCCTTCTCCCAACTCCCTTCAGCACTTACCCCATCTCACTCTTTTATCGTCAGTCTATTATATTATGGACATTGCATTCTTTTTTAACAGAATATAAAATATCTTGTAATACTAAATACACAATTAAAACAAACTATAATTGGGTAATGTTTAGAGCAGGGTTATAAAGTGTCTCTGCTACTAGGATCATACAGCAACAACATCCTTAGCGAAATACTGTTTTCTGAATCTCATACCTTTTTCTTTAGTATGACTCTCTGTGTCTTTGGAGAAACATCCAGGACAAGCTCTGCATAAGCAACATCTTTATTTGAAGCAACTGGCCTTCCAGTTCCCTCTTGCGAACTAGAATTGCGAGAAAATCCAACATGCTTTCAGATACATTCCTATACAAAGTTTCTGTCTCTTCTGAATACTGAGTCAGAACATACCTAACTATTAACAGGACAACTTATGCTTGTCCTTCACTACACATTATGCAAATTTAAGTCAGGTTACCCATTACACTATTTCCTCTCATTTTTGGAATCACTAGGGTAAACCATAAGCATATGGCATTTACATTATTAAAAGTGTTGAGTCTGGAATTAGTAATGGGAGGCTAAATATCCAACTCAGAGTTCAATTTGACAGATTAATGCTTTCATTGCTTACATCAATATTGGTAAGGCAGAATCAATATTTTCATCAAAAGCGATCTTCAGTGTTCTATAACTCAGTTACACTGGTGTATTTGGTCTGAAACGCAACTAGTAAGTTACAAGCAATAGCTGCCCTGTGGCAGTGCTCTGAACCACCATGGGTAACGTCAAGTTTTGGATACACGTCCCTTGGATGGCAGATATTGGCAGATATTGGGGTAACTGTGGATGTAGTAAGTTAAATCCCCAAGGGGACACTACAGGAAATGAATAATGCTAAGCTCTTCATCTTTCAACAGTTAGACAGACAGAGGAGATACTGATCAAAAGAAATCATATACAGAAGAACTGGTGGACAATGTGCTTTGTACATGTGAACACCTTGAAGTCCATTTAATATTTAGTTCACATTTTAACTAAGCTTGGCTCAGTCATGATAATAAGCAACATATACATGAAGTGACATCTTCCACTATAATCTATAGTAACAAAGATGTTATAAGAAGGCCTCACTCAAAGATCAATTCCCCTCTATTTGAGATATTCAGTGATACTCAATTCAACTGGAGACATCCCAAAGAGCAGATATCCCAGCTGAAGACACCAGGTCCTCATCTCACTTTTCTCAGAAATCAGTTCCCCACCTCCATCTTCCAATGGAGACCATTACTAACCTATCTCCCACCCATGTTTTCCACCATGAGCTAATCTGGTATGGAACCAGATCTTTCTTTCTTCCACTGCTGCTTCCATGGCTGACAGTACTATAACTCTGTCTTTGCAATACCAGAAAAGACTCAATGCTCTAATATTAATGACAGCTTGAGGTTAAAAGAACGGAAAGACCAGTACTAATTAAAAGTAGAGATTCATTCTGTAAGAAACATTTAATCATGTAAGCAGCCATACTTCGTGCAGTACACCAGCTACTCTTTAAATTTATGAGCCGTAAGTATTAATTTGTTTGGCAATACATAAAAAAATTAAGTATCACAAGACCATGTGAGATAAGCATCATATTACCAAATTTAGAAAAAGAAATACAACACTGGAATCCTGACTCCCAGTCTAACTAATAGGCTCCTCTTGCTGACCCTGTAGCCAGCGTAAGTTTCTCAATATGTGAAATCCTTACACAGATAAGCACTGTATAACAGCAACAGTTTTTAAAAAGAATAGCTCTAATTGATGGCTGAATATTCACCATTTGCTTTTAAAGGCTATTTTCAATATAATATGAAAAAGAGTTACCCTGAGAAAGTATACGTAGCAGCAATATAAATGAAATTTTCATAATAAAGCTGTTTGCCGTCTTGAAAGTCATTCATGCTGCAGGTAATTTCTGAGGAGCCTGCCCCTTTAACTGTCAGCATGATAAAAGGTGGTAGGATGGGTTCATCCCATGCATAATCCAAAGAAGTCATTGGCTTCACTTCCGTGCAGAGTCTGGGCTCTGCAACACCATGTTGAGTAAAAACAACTGGGACCTATAATAATAAAAGAAGACTTTAGAAAATGGTAGGTGTAAGTGATTCAGGAGTCAGCTGCTGTTGCCAGTGTAGTTCAGGGTTGTGATTTTGTAGTTTTTCAGCACATTAGTTGCATTCTATATGTCGTATGTTATTTCCCTGAATTGACTAAAATTTATTCCACACCATTTCAATTTTTGCTTCCTTCTTATGGTTTAAGAAATTTTATTTCTTCATACAAGTCTCAATATTAAAGTTTGTCTGATGATGAATGTTAATATACTTTGCACTTATAGAATATCTTTCATCCAAAACTCCCAATGCCTTCGATCCTCTGGGAGATATTATTTTATATATGAGCAAGCTGAGGTCTAGCTAAGTTAGATGACTTGCCCAGGGTCATACAACAATTCAGCATCAAGGCCTGAAATAGAACTGGGTAGCCCTGAATCTCAGTCACCTATTCTAAACACAAGACATACTTCCTTGTAGGATAAAAATAAGATAGAACTTGTTTTTACAATTGCTGGCATGGAATTTAAATAATGCCTCATTTTAGGCATCTCCAGTGGATAGGGTGTAGGACTGAGAATCAGGAGGCATGGACTGTATTCCCAGCTATGCTGTTAATGTGCTGTATGACAGAACAAGTTATAAATCATCTACACCTCAGTTTCCCCATCTGTGAGGGTAACGATACCGACCCCCCTTTGTAAAAGAGCTTTGAGATCTATACATGAAAAACACGTGTGTGTTTTTCATGTAAAGATTATAATAAATAATTAATAATTCAGTAAGATGATGCTTTCTAGTAAGAAGCTCAGTAACACAAACTTGTTCTGAAAACTAAAGATTTAAATGCCGAAATATACAAATGCTTCTCACTATGTGAGCTTTCCGATCACTTCACTGGGCAAACCGGTGCAGCTCTTTTACAGAATAGTTGAGAATACATCAAGTACACACAATTAAAATTGTTTTTACTTTTCAATGGATCTATAGCTCTTTACCTTGGAAAAATTGTCTATGCGAAAAGGAGGAGGTAACTGATCAGTGTCACCAAATGAGATGCGGTACGTGGCTCCTCGAAGGGTAATTTCAACTCGTAAAAAGTAACATTTTCCAAGCGTGTCTCTGCAGAACATTAACAAAACACCACAATACATATAAAGCATTTATAAACTGGAGCTATAAACTAGTATCTAGGTCAGCATTGTGTAACCAATGCTGCATCAATTAGTCAAACAATTTCTGGAACAGCTTAGGCATATATTTAAAAAGGTACAGTAAAAAAATAATGTAATCTAATCCTCCAGCTAAACAACTTGCTTGGGCAGGACTTCCCCAAGGTAAGTGCAATCATTCATTATTTCTTTTATGCAATTCTGTTTGGATTGTTAAATTGTGCTCATCACCATGATACGTGTAAGCTGAATCGTCTCCATGTTGATAAAATCCTTGGACTTTAACACTGTAGTACATTTCACACACACACACACACACACACACACACAGCATGTAGTCTATTTCACAACAAATAGCAAATGTACACAAGCATTCACAGCTCTTTTAATTAAGATACTTAACAGTCCACCAGTCAGAAAGTATCTGCTTTTCACATTAAACCAACGAAAAACAGGTCAAACACAAGAGAAGCAGACAGCTGACTTGTTATTGTAGTCACAAGTTTAGACATTTGCTTCTTTATCAGACACAGAAGACAACTTTAAATATATATCATCCATGTACAGTAACTACCTCATATTGATATGGAAAGAGCTATTTTTGTTGACTTCAAAACCCCCAGACCAAACACAGTTTGGAACCTCCATTAGCCGTACGCATAATAATTGATCATAATCATTACGTGGCCAGTGAAACACAACGCTGGAACCAGGAAGAGTGGAGATATAGCCATCAGGATTTGAGGTACCCTAATAACAGAAAGACAGGCAGTAACATCACCACCACCTTAAAAACAATATACTACAAACAATCTATACAGACCGTGAAATTTGAATGAAGCAATTTTTTCATGAAATGAATGATAGCAATTAGATACACAGGAAAATATATTCTCATAACCAAGTATTAATAGTAGTTTATATTTTCACACCAACTTTCATCCTGAAGCATCTCCAAATAATTTACCTATTATATATATATATATATATATATATATATATATATATATATATATATATATATATATATATATATATATATATATATATAGCAACACTGCAATGGCATCACTTCTTGAATGGAGGGGACCAGAACCTACTGTCACAGAATGTCTTGCACAATGGTAGGGGGAGGGGATATTTTGGGAAAGGGCACACGTACAAACCCCTATTTCTTTAAAAAGAATCACAGGATCTTTACTGTGCATACAAATTATATAGGAGCTCATTTTTCAAGGTCTGATCCAACAGCCTGACAAGAAACTCAGATATATATAATTCAGAACGGCAGAATCAACACTATTGGGATTTTACCTTATGATAATTACACTTCCCCTCCTTTAAAGATAATCTTCTATGAAATATGTCTACGCTATTAAAAAATATGAAATATTTGCTAGTAGAAAGGTAGTCTTACCTGACCTCTGGCAAATTCCCGTTGAGCAAAGGCAAGCTTGTGTGATGATTTATTATCTAATAGGTAACGGGGTGCAAATGTTACCATGCAAGTGTCAATATAACGACCTCTGCCCTTCTTAACATCAATACCTAATAAGAAGAAATAGTCTGTTAAAAATAAAAATATCTACTGTCTGAAAAAAATATTTAGTGTAAGAAATGTAAACTTTTAAAATAATGTTTCTCCGACGCAATGCATATGTTCTACAGCTTGCACATATTTTAAACAGAAATAGTCAACAAAATCTGGTTTATATAATGCCATCTGCTATACTTTTTTATTGTCTATAAAGTGGAATGTAGTAGTTTAGTCTTGTCAGCATTATAGATGGCACAAGAATAGCTTGGGGTCCTTTTCAGAAGTTATGTTTATTTTCCTCTTCAAAAGAATGGTCCAAACCACTTTCAGTTGGAGTCTTAGGGGTGTGAAGTAAGTCACCATGAGCTCCTCAAATCATGAAAACCAGATACATGAACACTGATAGGCAAATACCAATACTACTGAACACCCCAGAAGTTCCTCAAAACACTTTGGGGGAAAAGCACTTCATCGTGAAAATTCAGCCTGAGGTTTCAATGAATGGTAGAGTTTTGAAGAAGGAGGAATAATTGTGTCCTTGGGGCACTAACAAGAAGTAAGTAGTCATGCTCTCCCATTCCTTTTACTGGCTTACCTAGGTTGCTCTGCAGCAATTTCTTAGAGATGGGTAAAATAGGACTACACTGCAGTTCAAACTCGGTGAGCCAGAATCATGTTTAAACAAGGCATTAAAGGATATGGGTGAAAGACAGTGAGTCAAGGCAGAGCCTAACAACAAATTGACAAAATAAAATTTTCATCCCATAAAATTCAGTGGGTTGCTTGACCCTTAGGCACCAAAAACATGAAGCATTATATCCAAATTGCTGATTACTGAGTTCTAACACCCTTTGGGCCTCCCTGCCTTTAGTGAATTATCTGTCCGTCCCCTTCTCCCCCCCCCCCCCCCCATGAACTTTTCTTTCAAACAGCTGCTTTAGTGGCTCTTCTCTTCCATCCAATATTCCTCCCCCCTGATTCCAGAAGGTAAAAATGCCTTTAGGTAAAAGTGAAAAATTATATGAACAACACGAGAAAGGAGAAACACCCTGGAAACAGACATGGAGTAAAACGAAACGAAAAAAAAAAGGAGACAAAAGAGAGGTTTGGAAACAAAAGCACCTATAAATACCCAACATGAAAAACACCCAGGCAGTATATGGCGTAGAAGCTACAGTAGAGACATTCAAAAGAAATTCAGGAAGTATGCAACAGTGCCTGTAGAGGGAGTCAAAATGGTGCTTTGAAAACTACTACATAAAAGTGTAAATATGTAAACATAGGAAGCCTGAAAGGACAGTTTGCAAACAGAGTTCACAGAAACTCAGAGCACACTGAGGAAATACAAAATAAAAAATAGCTCAGATAACTCACACTTGTCATTACTTGGAGAGCACATTTTAATTACTATAGTTGCGATTCCAAATAATTCAAGTATTCCTATTGAACTTCTTTTCAATAATACTTTATTCAGTTCTTTTCCGCTACACCCCCAAAAACTAAGAACTTTTGCTTCCTTTAGTTTCCTTAGGATTTCAGCTTCTATCACTATCAGCATGTGCTAACATGCTTCTCTGAAAATCCTTCATGTACACGGAATCAGAAAACCTAGCCAGTGGTGCAGTTCCTTAGGCTAAAATCAACAAACCTGATGCAAGCAAATAATGTACTAAAAATTTGAAATATGGACTAATTTAATCTATATTCTCTCACCCAATTTGACAGCACACATATATAAGGTTAACTACATCATCATATGAAAGTTCCAAGTCACTTTAACACACTAGCAAAAAACCTACATACTGGCAAAGCCTGTTTTTGTATTAAGGACCCAAAAGTCCAATGAAGCCAAAATTTTAGCTATTTACTTTCCCCCTCTGTTTATTAGACTAAATGTGTAAAATGGACTCTGGTAAATTTACACCATCAATTATAATTTGTGACAACATGTTTTGACACCAAGGAATGGGTAATTTGTCTCATGCCTTAGTAGTTAACACTGCAGCAAGATTCCTACAATGCATCAGGAGAAAAGGTCCAAATAACATAAGATTTATACTTCAAAGATATGTTATTTGCAATGCAAAACTACCACCACAGTTTTGCTCAATGATCTTTTAAAGACAACTACTTTGGGAAATGTACCAGCCTGTTATGTTTTCCATTAGCTGAAATAATATTCCTGAACAGCCCCGCCTCGTTAATATATGACCTGTGCTGTCTTGCTTCATACGCTGCAACAAATGAAGTTCTGAACCTGAAACATGGCCCCAGAGAGAAAAACCTCTCTATTCAGAGGGTGGGGCAAACATCTTTTAATGAAAAGGAAAAACTGTCACACCCCAAATTTTAGGGTCAGATCAAGATGGATTACTTCCTATTACACACACAGTGTCAACAAGGTTTATGCGGCCGCTCAGATTGCATTTCAGTAGTACTGCAGTCTGTTCATACTAGAAACCTTGAAGTGTTAATGGAGATTTCGGTCTCATATGCCACAGGGGCCGAGGATCAGACCCAGAAGACGTTACTCTAGTTCTACATTCTTAACAAAAGGTCAGAAGCTGAGCTTTCTTTGGTAGGATTTGGCCTGTTCCTGTGCAACATCTATTAACAGAAATGAATACAATGAAGTTGCTGGGACTGTGGTGTTTAGAAAGAGGCTAGTCAGAAATGATCTTTACAGAAAAATCAAGAAAAACAAAAATTTCCTCTAAGGTTAAAATAATGGAGCAGGAGCCTTAGGCCTAGAGAAAGAGAGAAATCAAATTTCTCTTCAGTCCTATGAAAGCATCCCTAGACTGCTGAAGGAAAGGAGAGATGGATGCATTTCCTTCATGGTTTTTTTAAATTGGTATTTGAATGAATATATCTATAAAATTCATTTATTCCTCTTTCAAATGTAAGCAGTTTAAATTCTGTTCAAAACTTGGAGTGGATTACCTGGCCATTCATTTTTACAAATTAACTAACAAAGCACATACTTATATGTTTTAAGACATACATGGATGTTTTTCAGATAGGTTAGATCAGAAGTAATCAGAAAAGAGACTATGAAGAAAAATGGAAGCTGCTGGGTTTGGGTGCGGAGTTTTTTTTGAAAATCTGAGCTTGGTAATTATAATTAACACCACATAACATTTTTAAGCACTTTACGCTCTTTATTCTTACAACACTCTTGAGGGGTAAGTACAGTAGGTATTATTTTACGGATAGGGAAACTCAGGTAAAGTTCAAGCTATTGCTCAAGGCCACAAAAGATATCCATGTCACAGTTAGGATTAGAACACAAGAATTCCAGACCCCTGGTCCCTGTGTTCAGATTATACCACTTTCTTATTGTATTAACCTTTCCCAGTTAGAGACTTGTTTTTATATCCCATTAGGCCATGGGTATAATGAGTTTAGTAGCCTAAATCTGTCTCCATCACAAGAGCACTGCATAATTCAATGGAAAAAATCTTGACATAATTCACATTAGGAAATCCCTTTTCACTGAATAATGAAGTTATAGATGAAGTTAAGTGCAGGGAAGCTTGCTCCCCAAACGTCTTTATAGTCACTGCAGTATTTGAGAGACCGAGAGTATGTACGTGTGGTTTGTTCGCAGAGGTAGAGGAAGAAAATTAATTTCTTACTGTTATACGGAGGCAAATGGTGGCTGCACCATTTCTGTAATATTTAACGAATTGATCCATGATTACATACCAATGTTATAAATCAGGCCAGGTCGGTTTCCCTGCTGGATCACTTTAAGGGCTCGGACACCGCTGCCTCCATCCAGTGAGAATCCCTGACACCAGCCAGGCATACCTTTGGGATGGATTCCTTTCCCAATTCGCATTGTACAACTATGGGTAATGAAAGAACATGCTGATTTACTCATCTAAATAAAGGGTTACGTATCAGAACAATACTTTGGTGATTTTTCTACTGAACCTAGATGTATTCAGACTGTATACACTAACAAAACTATTACAAACTACAAGCAAAATCTCTTGCCTAGTAATAATACATTACATATTTTAGCATGTTTTATCTAAAATTCTTTAAGCATCTTGCAAACATTAATGAAAACTCAATGGCCATAGGAGGTAGGCATTAACAACACTATTTTTCAGGTGGGTAAACTGAGACAAGGAGAGGTTCAGTGATTTGAATAATTTTTTTTTTTTGAAGTAAAATATCTATGTGACTATAAACAAATTTCAAATCACATTTTCCTAAAATTAGCAACCAACTTTGTATTTTTACCTTCTGTTTTTAATTTTTTTTCATGGCAGACCAGTTAAACCTCTTAATAATCAACAAATCTAGGTTTCCTTTCAATAATAATAATCACCACCACAACTACCAAGGTTTTATATAGCACTATTCATTAGCAGAACTCAAAGCACTTGAAGAAGCTGTGATGTGCTCAATAAAATGTTGCACATTTTTCTTCCTCAGATTAGGTTCAACTTAATATTAGAAAAGTCCTATTTCTCAGACCACATCACAAAAATCACCATCACAATTGGCAGTATCCATTAACTTTCTGACAATCTCAACAGTAGGGCCTAGGAATTAAAATAGGCTTGGAGAGAATTTTTCATTTACCAAACTGGATTTTTTTTTTTTAATAAGTCTTGATTTTTTTCAATATACATTTTCAACAATGATTAAGAATGGTCATTAAAGAGTGAATCATGTTTCCAGAGGGCAATCCATTAAGAAATCTCCTGACAGACTGCTGCAACTATACATGGGGATCGATGATCAGCGGATCCATGTAGTAGCAGATTCTCCCAAAGAACAACTGCAGGAAGCCTGTGCTGAGATTAACCCTGATGCGTCATGGAGTTTAACGGCTCCAAAATCCTGCCATTCCCTTGTGCATCAGAAACATAGCAGTTCTGCTGCAGGTAGTAGCTAACTCATATATGAAATGGGTAGTTTGGGGCAGTTTTTGAGGCTGATGGATATGTTCACAATAATAAGTCAAAATAGGTGGGAAAAATCAGCAAAGAACTGACCTATAAGTCACTGAAGCAGTAATAAGCCACCACAAATTACAAAGACTCCTCAATTTTCCTTTTTTGCTGTTAAATATTTTCAGTATATTTAAATTTGTATTTTTATAAATATATATTCGTGTGTACACATATGTATATAATTTAAAACTGTCCCTGGTTTTTGACAAGTTCAGTCAATTAATTTGTTAAATTCAAACACAGAAGGTAGACTTTTTTAAAAACACACTTTTTGAGTAATTGTTTGATGTTTACACAACGTGCCTTTATGTCTTTTTATGCTAGTCAAATTATTTTAGTTATAGTAAGGACATTATCAGAGTGAGCAGTCTGGTAAATTTCTTCAGGGAAAAGAGACTTTGGATTTTCTTGCTTTACCAAGTTATGAAAAGAAGCATGATTTCCATACATGTAAAATAAAACTAGCCAACCAAATGGTTAGTTTTCAGTATCAAATGTCTAAATAGTGAGTAAGCTCATTTCAATATCTCAAACTAAACACCTTACCACATCATCCTGCCAATGAAGGATTTTTCCTACAGGATATTCATACTTAAATATCAGCACCAGATCCTTTCAATAATTATTTTCATTCTTTCTTTCTTCCCATCAACATTACTTACAAGTTTGCCTGTTCTTTGTCAGCATAACAGAAGAGAAGCGGGCTCAGGCTTCTAGCAAGCTCATGTTCTTCAAACTGACCTGCAGCATCTGTCTTTGCATTGTCCTGTCTGAAGATCAGTGGTAACCCTTTAAGCAAAAATAATCATAAATTAAACTTTAATTTACACTCAAATTTAAAACAAAAATATACTTCATTCAGGACCAGGTATTATATTATTAGTTGTGAAAATGGGAACAATAGCAGCAATTTTAAAGTTTAAGAACAATTTAATTTTTTTATGTAATATGTAACCCACTGGTCAGCACATTCCACTCTGTGTCTGATCCACACAGGATATGAGATTGTTACAACTCCAAGCTACACAGCCTGGCTTTTTAGTTCAAGCTGCAGAGTCTGATGCTTTCAGCTCTAGAGTTCTCTGCTTCATACCCTTGTATATTGGCCAAGATGGCACTATCACAATACAATTATTGCTTTAGACTTCTCTTACTTGATGAAAGTTCTTCAGTGTTTGAAAAATAAATTCTATATCAGTTTATTTTGATGTATAAAGAGCCTAACCAAGGCTCTAACTTAGGCACCTTATTACATTTAAAAATGCATAACTACCAAGTTTTAAAATCTTCATTGCAACAACTCAGTTATTTAATTGTTTACAAGACCTTCACAATGAGAATGGATATTTGCTATTTGATGAAGCCTATTTTCTGCAACTTCATTTCCTTTAATCCATTTTCAAAAGCTTTACCTGGCTGCACAGCAAATCAATACTAAATGTCATCCTCATTTCCAGGTGAGTGACTGTCAGTAGTAGTTATGAACGGCTAAGTTAAACATACCTGTTTTGTTAATTAGCCAATATGGAGCAGAAATGAATATTTTTAGAGACCCTTCAGCTCGACATACAATCCTTATGGTTAGGTTTAGTTGTCGCTTGTTGACATCATACAATCGCATTCGGACCATATAGTTTTGTGTCCCAGGAGGAATCAACAACTCCTTGCACAGTGGAAAATTTTCCAAGGACACTCCTAAAAAACAGACACACACACAAAAAAAAACATGTTCTCCTGACTGTTCTGAGAAGGGTTCAAGGCTTCCTGAATTATTTTGTACAGCTTTCTCTGATTTTACTTCCTTATAAAACTACCTGTTTAACTTTCGAACATGAGCTAAGAAGTTACTGGGATCACAGTCCTCAAACTAAATCTCAAATGATATATATGCCTTGTGCAGGCCCTCTGCACAAGGGCAAATTTCATCTGTTGAGAATATTCTCACAGCTCAGTCAGTGTTGAAAAAAATAATTCTGTTATATCTAACTATCTTCCTTCAATATCAGTATTTCTAACGCACTCTTCCCAGTAGTATATGGGCACAGAATATCTTAATTTCAAACTAACTCGAATTTTTTTTTATAGTTATTTTTAAAAATAAAGCAACTTCTTGCGGCAATAAATTAGCGGACGAGAAATTTCACATCAACATGTGCACCTGACGTGGAGCACTCACACGGACGCTACTCAGAGAAGAGCTACCTCATACCAGCCTGATGCACATTAACTGTCTGTGTGGATGCTGCAGATGTGCACTGAGATTTCCCTAGTGCACTTTGATCAAAGCACACTACTGAACCTTTTAATGCACAGCCATGAGGTCCACCCGGATCGTTAAGGCGCAGCAGGCTAGCATGAGGTAGATATATACCCCAGCTTGCGGTGAACTAAGTTTTTGTACAGCCAAGCCCCCTCAGTACTCTAGAATCTGAAACTGGCCTCACTTGGAAATTTAACACATTACAAATACAGTGCTGCCATCTTGCGATTTTACTGCGAGTTTTGCAACATTAGGTATTTTTCTTTAAGACCCAGCTCCTGGAATTAAGTGATTTTGTGAAACTCTCGGTTTAATCAAGAGAGGAAGCGGGGAGGCGGGAGAAATAAGCTTCTAGACCTGATGGTTGCATTGAAAAAAGTCTTGAAAATGTGACCCGAGTGTACCATAAAGGCTCAGAAACCAGAAAGTAAAGAAAAAGCACCCCAAAATAACTACTACTATTTTAAAAAATCATGATTTTAAAGCCAATTTCCTGATTTTGGGTGGGCCTGGCTCATGATTTTTGAACGTTTACGGTTGCCAATACTGCAAATATCAGAAACAGAATGGTTGGGGTATGTATGTATATATGTATGTATGTATGTATGTATGTATGTACCTATTGCACTTCACGTTACATCTGTCTCTGGTCTTTCACAGCATTTCATAGTTAGCCATGACAAGGCCCCTTCCTGACTGAATTCTGTATAGGATATCTAATAAGAGAGATGCATTTTTCTTTTCAGTTTAGAGTTCAATAAGACAGGTTAAAACTTGAGTGTAGAGAAGGACAATCATTTTTCTGCAAACACTGGACAAGGAGAAGCTACTGACTCACATTAAAGACACAATTTCTTTCAACTGTAGTATCTCAAGATCAGAGCTGAGCTTATAGATACATCAAATGAAGTCTACACTGCACCTCTGAAAATTTCAGCATCAGTTTCCTCCTACTCCCAGTATTTCTCCAAGACCTCCACAGCTTGTTGGCCTGAAACAATTACTTCCACCTTGCAAGACTAATGTGGGGACCAGATGACTACTAACGCCTCCCCTTTGAGTTTTGTACGCTCTGAAAGTCTTCAAACCCCTACCAGTGAGAGGTACACTAATCATCCCAGCTACTCAAACCCTATCACATCCCCCTGGTAACAAGTGCCCACAAATGGACATTACCCACTCATTTGACAGAGCCTTTAAGGATATGTCTACACAGCAACTAGACACCAGTGGCTGGCCTGTGCCAGCTGACTTGGGCTCGTGGGGCTCGGGCTGCAGGGGTGTTTCATTGCTGTGCAGCCTTCCAGTCTTGGGCTGGAGCCCAGGCTCTGGGACCCTTCCACCTCACAGGGTGCTAGAGCCCAGGCTCCATCCCCATCCTGTAAGTCTACACAGCAATGAAACAGCCCTGCACCCTGAGCCCAAGGCGGCTGGCACAGGCCAGCCATGGGCGTCTAACTGCTGTGTAGACATATCCTAACACTCCAAGATGTTGCATGGAGGCTACAAGAAAGCCCACAGATGTTTTACACTGTGCTTGATAACACCAAGGCTTGTCCATGACAAGATACCATTTTGAATCTCTGACTGAAATTAAACTACACCAAACTCAAGCCACTCAAGACTCCTGTTTGGCAATATTTTCTCTGTGTATGGGGAACAAAGGGGAAGAGGTGAGGGAAAAGGGGAACAACTGTGTGTTTGATGAACAATTTCATAAGAAATGCTGCAACCCAATGAAAACATCACATCGTATTAAAAAGCTTATTTTTCTTTTTGGTGCCATCGTTGTTTGTATAACAAAACATGCAGTCATTCTGAGCTGCTCTTGTAGTAACAGCAAATAATACTACCTCTGTAATACCTTACCAAGCTCAACGTTCTGAGATGTATCAGCTGTATGCAACGCTGCCTCTTTGCCAGGTTTTAGTGTCCCATTAATTGGCATCCCTTTAACATAAAATTCGAGTTCACAAGGTAGCAAGTTACAGATTACCACAGTTGGCAGGAGATAAACGGTATGCCCGGGCTGTCTGAAAATCTGTTTAGCACGGTCAGAAAATATGTTTGAGGGCATGTAATCTGGGTAATTCTCTTTCTTGATAGCCACACAAAACCTATGAAGAAAGACAGATGCGTGTGAAAAAAAAGCAATGGACTGCATGGAATAGTTGTACTTTGACTTCCCAAGCACTAGATTGAATCTCGCGCCACAGTGCAATTTACATGATTCAAAACCCGTACAGCATTTAGAATGAATTCTCTATAATAAACATTTTAAACTTGATTGTAAAATACTCCAATACTTATATTGACTCATTTGATACTCTCAAAACAGTTTACAAACAATTACACCTCATAAGTCTGTGAACTACCACACATAATTATAGTAGAATCTTCCTTAATCTACAAACTGATTATCCTCACAAAAAAGTCCTATTGCACCTCTCAACACACACTTAATAGCAAAGTGGTCTCAGAATACTCAACTTTTACTTTTACAAAATATATTACAGTACATTTACTGGTACGCTCCAAAATATTGATTATTAAAAACTAAATTATACTTGCCAAAATAAATTAAAATTGCATTCTATAATGCAACTGTATTTTTGTTTTTCTTGTCCTCCCTGCTCTAACCACTAGACAATATCGTCTTTTGGGATTTAAATTAGACAATCAAATGAGGAAGTAAAATAACACTTCTTCGGGTAACATGTTCTTTGGAGAGGTACTCACATCTTATAAAAATTGCTTAGCATCCTACAGTAATGACTTCAAAACAGTATATATTTTTAAAATCTGAACTATAAAGTGTTGGCTTTATGAAATGATAACTATTCACTAAGCAAAGGTCATTTTCCTCAACTATTTTTAGGAATGTCATATATAAAGCCTCAAGAGACAAGGTGGGTGATATAATATCTTTTAGTGGACCAACTTCTGATGATGAGAGAGAGAAGCTTTTGAACCACACAGAGCTCTTCTTCAGGTCTGGGAAAGGCCAAACAAGTTGATGGCATCCATACCTGTATCAAACTAAGGAATTATGAGATACCATGTAGTGTTCATTATGTGTTGACATTATGGGGATTAAAACAGAGTACTTAATATTTTGGACAATGCACTTGGACCATAAACAACAATCCTGCACTGGCAGAAAGAGACTAGGTAACCTAATTCCCATCTCTAATTTCTATTATTTGATTTTATTACATTAAAGGTTAATAGAGTGGTTGTTTTGTAATTTTACACTTTTGCTATAGGGATGGTCAAGAACGGGAAGAAGAACCATTTTGGTCTTATGACAGAAACTTTTAAAAAGCCTCTAATGCTTTACTAACTGTTTTCTGGTTCCTAAGAAGATTCTGTACACTTCTGATGTCAGCAAAGAAGAAAGTGTCACAGCCAAACTAATGCCAATTTCTGCTTCCTGCACCTCTAGTGACTGTTTATCAAAGGAAGTTGGGACAGTGATTTGTGGTTCCCTACCCTTGTACATCCAGCCACAGCTTGTGGGATTGGGATGGAGACATAATGCTCTTCCTTCCAGCCATCATAGCGGGGCCCATTTTCTATTTTTAAATACTCTGATGGATATGACCTCATATCCCATCTAATCTTCCTTGTATAATTACAGTGTAGTCACACTTAAACACCTCATATTATACTTAAGGTTTCAAACAAAACTCTACAAAGGTTTATCTCTAAACAACCTCTTTCCCATTCCACTTTAGCTTTTTCTAGTACTACTTACTTTCACATTAATTCACCTATCAATAACTGGTAAGTTATAGCAAAATATTTAGCCTTATAAGGTCATAATTACCTGAAAAATCGGCTGTTTTCAGACTCCATCGAATGGCACTCTCGTTTGCTGCTACATACCTCTGCTGCCTTCTGCACATTAGTCCAATGAATGGGAGTCTTACAGAAAAACACTCCCATTCCTTTTGGCCTGGCCTGCAATCGCCAAGATGTAAGGTGTAATGGAATAGCAAAGGAATCCCCTGGCATTACTGCTGGAAGCACTACAGGTTCTGCAACCAAATCCCAAAGAAAACACATGCTTCAGGTTGCGTCCTTTGGTCAAACTATAAATAATTTCTTCAGTTATAAACTTTGGACAATGCTTTTAATGAAAGAAGCAGTACATTTCCCATTATATGTAGTTCATCCGGTCCACATGCCAAACTGTTGTTTAAAGTGCCCCTAATAGTGAGTCAAACAGCAAGAAAGTCCTGCTTATAGAACCAGTGGGCTGATTCCTGATAAATTGGGAATGGATTAAAAAAATTAGCTGGAGTTCTAACTTTGTTTCTCTGGTTGCCTTGGTTAAAAGTACCATTTTAAGTGGGTGTGGAAAGAAAAAGTTACTCATCTATTACTAGAGTTCTTCGAGTAAATTGCCAAAATAGATCCACACTCTTGAATTACGTCTGCACACAGCGCCAAAGACCGAACCCCTCTGCCAAATTCTGACTGTTGGAGGACAGAAGGACTTTATCTCATCTGTGGCGTGTTCTAGACATGGACTTATAAGGAGGTGTGGCCCTCTTGCATCCTCATCTCCTCCAATTCACCTAAGCAGCAAATTAAAACTCGCTTTGGTTCCTTCAATTTAGCTTGTTGACCATTCCCCCCCTAGTTAGGGCTATTTTTTGTCAACACAAGTAGTGTTGAAATCTGTAAGGTTCCCCCGGTTCCCCCTTTTCCCCCCTCCCCCCCCCCCCGCTCTTCTCCTCAGTCCCCCCACCCCCTCCAAGAAAAAACAAATTCAGGTGTTTTTCAGAACTTTGGTTCCAGGAATCAAACTTCATTGGGGTAATCGGTTCTTCTGCCATTATGGTGGACACACAAGAGAATTTGGGTTAAAAACTGTTCAAGAGTGTGGATGTGAGACCACTATATCCCAGTGCCTCAGATCTGCACTGAAATACTCCAACGTACAGAATTCATTTCTTTGCCAGTACTAGCGTTTTCCTTGCTCACATGAAAGATGACTGTCACATAGCTGCAATTAAAGAAAAAGAAGCAAGCCCTCTCTCATATGACACAAATATACTGTAAAGTCTTTCAAATGCACTTGTTTATAGAGCTCTCAAGCTGTTTGACTAAGATGATGAAAATCCTAGACGTTAGGTAAAGAATCTATTGTAGAAAACAAGCTTATGTAATTTTGACTTAAGGCAAAGAAATAAAAGAAGTGTGACTCTTCTAAACTGAAGATAAGTAAACAAAGCACAATACTTTAAGCATTCCTTTCTTCTGCTTTGAAAGAAGCTGGGGACAGGAATGTCATACTAACTTGACAATAGCATAACACAAAATTCTTGTTGTTGCTTGAGATTTCGTACTTTATCCACAGGAAAAATCTCTACATAAGATTTTTAGGGAAGTCTTACTTGATTTTATACTTTGAACCTTTTGATGGCATCTTCTAGACATTCATTTTTACTAGAGAACAGGACAAAAAAATTTTTGAGACAACCAAAACTGGGTCCATCATAAGTGGTTCTGACGGCAAGGTTTTTCTCACTGATATGTAGCAGGGCAGTGTAGCGATAGCGTTCTGAGACTTACTGTCAGGAGCTGAAGGGCTATCCAGCCTTAATTCCATTGGTGTTTCCAGCCTGTTTTTCACAATCAACGCAGAGCGCACTGTAATCACCTTCCGAGCACTACCTTCCATGGTAACTTCAAATACCACACGAACTGGAGGCAATGAAGAAAACTGCAAAGCCATTTTAAAAGTTTATGTATAAAAAAATGCAATGATGATATCTAGCAAAGGAACACCCAATCTTTGCAATAACTGCAGCTTGCCAGTAACCCAAGGGCCACACCTAATTTACACATTCATATATTTTTAAAAATACCCATAATTTTTACTTGTGCTTATATCATGTTTGATAAACACGAGCTCATTATTTGGGCTTGTCAGCCTACAGGAAAAAAGGAATGAAAATAAAAACACAAGGAACCCACTAGAAAGGAAGAGCAGATTTGGCCTGCTACATTCATTGCTCTTTATGAACTGCAACTCCCTATATATGGTAGCAAACAGGAAAGTGGCTGCATCCTGGGCATTCCTGAGCTAGAATGTTAAGAGCATTATTTATGCTAAACATTTTTATTAGTACGTTTCATGTTTTCAAAAAATTTCAAAACAGCCTGTGATAAATCAAGGTTCTGTTCATTCTCATTTTCCTTAGTGCTTCCCACTCTTTCAACAGTCACTGACCTTCTGCATACAGTCAGAAAAATATCCTCAGATATCTAGATTAACAAATTGTGTGTGTGTGTGTATATATATATATATATACACACACACACACACACACACACACACACACACACACACACAATGCATTATCACAAAATCCTTAGTGACATTATAAACTTTAAAACAATGCATTTGCCCCTTCACACTACAGAAACATAAAAAATCCATACTGTATATAGACCCAAAGAAAAATTGCTACAGTAACTATTGTTTTAAGAGACTGTGCCCAGAACATGCTGACAATGTTCTTGTATTTGAGAAAGAACGGACAGTCGGTCCAGGATTTTGAACTGCCAAAAACTTTATTAAAACAATGTAAAAAAAAACAAATATAACACAATGAAATGTACATAGTTTTGCTGAAACTTGCCAGCAGCACATTCAGCAAGTCTAAGATCATAAGGAAAAACACAGAAGTATTTTATTTTTTTAAACACAGCCCCAGTTCTGGGTACAAAGTTCACAAGAAGATTTTAAATAAAACAACTGAGACACCTCGACTAAACTCACCATCCAATGAAAGCAACTCACAATACTAATCTTAGTTATGGGGTTAGTAATTTACTTGAGATTTTCTATTTCAAAATATTATGTCCTTAAAGAAGAATTCTAAAGATTTTAAAGAGAAGTATTAACAAATATAATCTTGCTATCATGTTATGCTACAGTATATTTTATTTAATTCTTAAAAGTTTTGCTCTTAAATATTTCTGGTGAACTCTGAACCCAATTCAGGTGGAAGACAAATAGTTCTGCGTTTAACCTTGTGCTCCCAGCACTGCGGACAACAACAGCAGCAGGAGAAGATGAGCAGTGCCAAGATCTCTTAGCTTCACCATTTAGGATTGTTGTTTTAAAACTGATTCAATAATAAACAAAAATTCTGGCAGGGAGAAACTAACACTTCTTTTTCCTGGAATTAGTGATTCTGTCCAAGGGTCATTCAATGATAGAAGAGTACTGTCTCCTCAAACACTATCAAAAATAGAGTCTGTCATGCTGCTATTTGTGCAGATTGATTTTTTGATAATCTGGCCAGTGTGGGTCTTTTGTGGTTATGGCGCTTGCTTTTACCAATGTTCCCTTCTGTTGCAGGTAGCTCGTATTACTACAATACTGAACACTTTTTGTAATATTTAAATCACAGGTTTATGCAGTATAGGAGAAGCCTTACTGTTCCTTTCCTAAAAGGCCATATTTTAGCCCCACAGGATACAATCCTCAATGGAATTAAGGACATGCTCCAAAACTCATTGTAAAGCAATAGAGAATTTCCACTAATTTCAATGGGCTTTGGATCAGGCTCTAGAGAGGTAAACGTATCAACTGGAATTTCCATTCTTATGCCTCAGTCTTCCCCCATACTTAATTGTGAGCACTAAATATATCAGTTTTTAAAAAGAGTTTTATGGTGTGAAGATGTGCCCAGAACCAGTGTTCTACTTAGACAGTAAGCTTGGTGGGTCAAGGACCTTTTTGTTATGTGTATGCAGTACCTAGAACAATCCAAGGTTGGGGCCTTTAGGTGGTACCACAATACAAATAAATAAATCAATAAAGGTAGAGGTAGAGAAAGAGTAATGTGCCATAGCAAGCAGCCTTTTCTTCTTATGCTTCTTTTGAATAGGGGTAAACATGTCAAGCAGTGCCAGCTTGGAAAAGATTTATTTTCCTTTTTAGTTTGGTGCAGCTCAGGGTGTCAAAGTAGATGAGAACAGAGCAGAGAAAACAGACTGCAATGCTTCTTAAAGCCTTTTCGTGATTAGTGGTGGTTCTGGAACAGCCTTCCAAGGGGAGCGGTGGGGGCAAAAACCCTAACTGGCTTCAAGACTGAGCTTGAGAAGTTTATGGAGGGGATGATATGATGAGACTGTGTACAATGGCATGTAGCCGATCAGCGACTGCTAGCACCAAATATCTTCAATGGCTGATGATGGGACACTAGATGGGGAGGGGTCGGAGTTACTACAGAGAATTCTTTCCCATGTGTCTAACTGGTGGGTCTTGCACACCTGCTCAGGGTCTAACTGATTGCCATATTTGGGTTTGGGAAGGAATTTTCTCCCAGGTCAGATTGTCAAAGACCCTGGGAAGTTTTCGCCTTCCTCTGCAGCACGGGGCACAGGTCACTTGCAAGTTTAAACTAGTGTAAACTGTGGATTCTCTGTAACATGAAGTCTTTAAATCATGATTTGAGGACTTCACTAACTTAGCCAGAGGTTAGGGGTCTATTACACAAGTGGGTGAGTGAGGTTCTGTGGCCTGCAATGTGCAGGAGGTCAGACTAGATGATCATGATGGTCCCTTCTGGCCTTAGAGTCTGAGTGGTCAGTTCTCAAAAAGATTCACATTAAAACATACAGAAATGTAAATAACTACCCACTCACCTATCCCTTCTACCTTTTCAGGTACCATATCAATGCCTATAAATCTATTTCAAGAAAACTCTACCAGATGCTCCCATTATTCTTTTTTTCTCTTAGCTGACTTAAAAGTCTGCAGATCCTTTTCCATATTTAACAAAGTCAGTGCCAGAGTGAACTAGTTACAGTTCTGGACAGTCACATTTAACCAGTGCTCAGTCATCCTGGAAACTACTGGGGTCTTATTCTCCAAAAGCCTGGCACCTTATGTAATCATTTACGTCTAGGGTAGAATGACTAGTGGTGTTAAGTGTTAACATTCTGATTTGGTAGGGTTTTATATTCGCCTCACAAATATGTAACTGATGACCCAAGGCAGTAGAGAGGGAGGTCTATGGTGTCTCCCTATTGAAGTGCACATCCTTACGAAATACCATCTGGGGGATGAGTTAGCATTGAGCATAGTCAGAACAAAGCAGCAAACAAGAGGACACGGGGATATCTGCATTGAAAGAAAGCAGAATATTTCTGGGTCAAAAAGGAAAGCGAAAGAGGAAGGCGGCTGAAAGGAACAGGATCAACAGGATATGAAACCGGAATCAAAGAAGGTGAAAACCTAGACAAGAGCTCCCAACGAAGTCTGGACTCATTTCACATATACACGAAGGTGTATATTGTCTGGGTTTCTTGAGAACCGTTTGAAATATTGGAGTGATGTTCAAGATGCTCCCTAACCCACAAAAATGCTATTTTACTAGCTTAGTGGACTCTATCAACATGAAAAAGGACATAAATTAAAGTTCTACAAACAACCATCCACACTTGTGGTATGTGGGAGAGCTGATGTTGGTAACTCTCCATTTGAATGTTGAAGAATGATGAACAGCTTTGTTTGGTCTCCTGAATTATTACTACATAACTATTATTGCTGTGTAGAACCCCTAATCCTTCAGAAATACAATTATTTATAAATAATCTAGTGTGCAAACAGATCAGTTCCACCCAGTGTTGCTTGAGATGATAGAGAAGCAGCAACGTGTCGTGCTGTTGCAAAATTAGTATGAAATGAGGTAAGTCACACAGAAGGGTAAGGGTTGTTGGTGTTATGAAGGGTGTCCTGCAAGGACAAAATAAGTGGTTATTCCTTGGGGATCTCTTATTTTTTTTCCATTCTGCCTCAGAAAATAACAACTTTCCTTGCAAAGGAAATAATGGAAGAATGGAAGTGAACATACAACAGGTTCAAGGAAATAGGAGTGATTAAATCAGATGTCAAATAAATACACTGTACTCCGGGGGGAATTCTGTGTCACTGCACGCGCACAGAATTCATGTCCCACACAGACCTCTTTGCTTCCCTGCAAATGATGGGGAAGCAAAGGAAGCCGCAAGAGTGGTCATGTGCCAGAGCTGTCCGGGTGAGAGATGGTGCCACTCAGGCTAGCTGACACTGCAGCTGGACACCGCCTCTTGGGTCCTAGTGCCAGTTGTCCTCCCCTTCTGTGTGTGCTGGGAGCCATCCTGTTTTCTGTACAATGGTGAGTGCCTGCGGTGGGGCAGGGCAAAGGGGTCGGGGTGGTGGAGTGGGGGAAGAGGCAGTGGGGAAGAAAAGGGGATGGGATTGGGCAGGGGGATCATAGATGATTAGGGTTGGAAGAGACCTCAGGAGGTCATCTAGTCCAATCCTGTGTTCAAAGCAGGACCAACACCAACTAAATCATCCCAGCCAAGGCTTTGTCAAGCCGGGCCTTACAAACACACTAAGTTTCTCCATACTTGGATCCTGCTGGGCTGAGCCTGCCTGCCCACATCTGGTGCAGAGGGGCAGGGCCCCGGGTGTTTCTGGGGCAGGCTCAGCCCTTGCGCTGTGTCAGGGTCGGGTGCTGCCTCACCTCCGAGTCCCTGTCCCCAGGGAAGAATGGAGGGAGTGGGCGGGCATCAGGGTGATCTCCCACCTCCATGCAGCCAGTGGCCTATGCTCCCCATTGCCATGCTGGAGCCTCCACATTTATTTATTGACAAATAAAATTTGCTGAATTTTAAAATAGTGTGTGCAGAATTTTTATTTTTTTGGAACAGAATTCCCGCAGGAGTAACAATTATCTGATTGTGGAAGTCACAGTATCATTGCATGGATACAGTTTGTACCAAGTCTGTCAAACTGTTTATAAAGAGAGAATAATCATCACTCCATTCATAGAATTATTCTACTTTAATTAACGCATGTCTAAAGGAACAATGAAAAAATGTACTCACATAGACGTGGGGATGTATTATATTTGTTCTACTGATGGGGCTCCCAACCTAGACAAGAATAAAGTAAAACTTACCAATCAAAGCACATTGTAAACTGCTAATGTCCCTTCTAAAGTACCTCATTGCCTTGTGAGAAGCAAAGCTAAACTATAGTCAATAGTCTTCCTGATGCTCTCCATGGCTCTGGAGAGGTGTCAGGAAGATTAGTTCCAAAAAGTAAAATGTGATTGTTACCTGTACTTTGTAGTTCTGTTGTTTTGTAACAAAGAAGAGGAGGGAGTTGCTGGAAAATGTGTCAGTATTAGAGATATATGCAGAGTAATTTCAACCACAGAGTAGTTCTTTACCACATCATCTTGCTGACATAAGCAAAAACAGATCTTAAATATATATATGGCAAGGAAATTGAGATGATACGATGCTTGCTATAATATGCAACTGTCAAGACTACTGAAAATATTTAACAGGTCCTCCACACCCAAAACTTCTGCTGAATAGTGATTTGCCCTTTGAATAATTTTATACAATTAGAGCCAAATCCTGCCTGATGCCAAGAGACCATCAACTTTAAATTTCCCTGGGGATTCAGCAACTTGCAGCCTGGCACCCTTCAGTTTCATTATCTACTCCTTATGCCTACAGGATTGCTTTGTCATTAGGCCCCACCAGGAATGCAAGCCTGTGGGCTGGCTCAATTACATTTTTTCATTCACAAAACAGATTTTTGTCAAAGCAACACCCCCCCAACACAACAACCCCAGAATTATACAAAATTGTCAAGATCGTTTATTTTCAACCAATTAACCATGGAAGGCAGACCTAATAAGCCTGCAATAGAGGAACAGGACATCAGAGCAATGTTGATGGGATTCATAATTTTAATCAATCCATGACACCTTCACTAATGCAATATTTCTGTCATTCTAAGCCTCGATGCTCTGTTGAGCACAGACTAACTTTGATAACTACCGAATGTATGTTATTTTTGCAATGTGTAAAACTGTCAGCTGGTAACTGACCCAAGATCACTAAACACTCATTTTGAGCTGACTGAAGAGAAAGAAGGTTCTATCAGTGAACAGTCACTGCTTTAGAAATAAAATTTTGAAGAGAAGATTACTACCCAAGTAAACTTTGTGAAACGATATCATTGAAATATACTCAGAATCAGAACTTACAGTAGAAGATGATGTGTTCTTGTCAGGTGCTGCATATCGGAAAAAGGTTCCAACTTTGTCTACCGATACCGGACTGACTTGTTCCCAGCCATTTACTCTCACTTGCAGCTGATGAATTCTTAGATCGTGTGTGTGCCTGTCAGTTCAGATAAAGTCAAATTATCATTAAGGCATCGTCTCACAAAGGAAAGCCAAGACAATAATTAGAACCAATATATGTCTGGATTTATCTGTTGTATTAAGAGAAGATTAATTCTTGACTATTCAAATGTAAAAATATAGTTTTCTATTCCAAGGATTTAAAAATGTGCTTTTAATTTAAGAGGCAATTATCCACGGTCAGCTAATACAAATTATACAAATAAAACTATAGCCCGTATGCACTACATGCAAAACAAAAAATAAACTTGTTAAATATTTGTTAGTATCCTCTGGTTTTAAATTCAACTGCTAACCAACACGTATTCTTCACAGAGACATTCAGTTAAGCAAACGGACAATTTTTTCCCCCACAAGTTTCTCTAGAAATACAGGAAATACACCTCTACCCCGATACAATGCGACCCGATATAACATGAATTCGGATATAACGCAGTAAAGCAGTGCTCCGGGGGGGCAGGGCTGCGCACTCCGGCAGATCAAAGCAAGTCCGATATAATGCGGTAAGATTTTTTGGCTCCCGAGGACAGCATTATATAGGGGTAGAAGTGTACCACTTTTTACAAAATTAAAATGAAAAAAATCATTTATACACAACTCCCATTGACATCCATGTGAATAGGTTGCTTGTCTAATGGCAGAATTTAGCCACAGATATTATACATTTGCAAGTATGTAAAAATTAACGAAAGATTAAAAAATTGCCAAATATTAAAAAAAAAATCTACTGGACAGCATTCCAAAAAGTATGTTCCCGTGAATGCGTATATAAATGTGTGTTCCTGTGAATGTGTGAATCAATTCAAAAGGAAAACTGATGGTTTTCTCCTTCACCTGTGTCTTAGTTTCCCTCTGGCTTCAAATTCGAATGGAATCTCCTCACTAGTGAGAACTTCTCGCCACTCACTGACATTGTGTGCATCATCAAGAAATGTTCCATTTTCCTCAGGAACGACACCTGGACTCCCACTGTGAGATAGCGCTGCACTGTAATCAGAATCACACCAGACTAAAACTTCTATGGTATAAGTTCTTGTTCTTAATTTGTACATATTCCTGAACAAAAAGACAACTTAGCATCACAGTTTTCTCTCATAAGACAGGTTTTAATATATTAACAGCTCTGAAAAAAAAAAAAAAAAAAAAAAAAACTGTCTATCGGAGATGGTCTTTAAAAGGTTTAAAAAGAAAATCAAACATTGTACTGGCAACTTTGGGAATGCTTCAAAGTGATTAAAGGGTCATCATGATTAGAGATTTTAGTTTGCGTTAAAAAATTTAGATCCAATATGAATAAAAGTGATATTTTTTTTAATTTATCGCAAATGTCACTATGCTTCCTCTTGGCTTTATTTTAAAAATTTTTGAATTTAATAAAAAAAAAAAAATGTTGCCAGGAACGGCAAGATACATCAACAGAAAACAAATCTACTTTCTTATCCTTTTCCACAGCACCTGCATCACAGAAAGGCATGACAAATATTATTACAATGAGACCATAACAGTTCTTTACCGGGTAGGGGTAGTAGTTAGGGTAGCAAACCATAGAGTGCATCCGGTGTGATTCCGCAATGCAAATGGTACAAAGGGCTGTCTGCGTTTTGGGGTCTTCATTTCAGCTATAAAAGTATAAAAGAGGGCTTTATTAAATGTATCTCACAGAAACATGTTAGGTACTGACAAAACTTGGTGGAGATTTCACAGTTATAATAAATCAGAAAGTCTAGAGAACCAAAACTGGCACAAAGTGAAAGAGAAAAAAATAGAAATATATAGCATAATAGAAATATAAAAGCATTTGTACACACACACACACACACACACACACACACACACACACAATCAATATGCTTGTGTCAAACTGTCATCACTGGAAACTGAAGTCCTATAGTCACAGAACAGGTATACAGTGAGCAAAGGAAGCTTTCCCCACACAGTCTCACCAATCTGCATCAGCCCCAGATCAGAGGCTCTCCCACTAGAAATGAAAAGTCAGTTCATTCGCCATGTTCATTCATTCTTTGGTGCCTCTACCAAGACTGGCAAACAAGTATCTCCACAGTGGCGGTGATTATTATGTTGACAGCTGTCCAACTAGGAACTGAACTGAGATCTCCAACATATTTCATATATGCCCAAACACTCATGAGATGGTAACCACATACAGTTACTACTACCCTGGGTTGGATTTAAGCCATCAACTAAAGAAGAAAAGCTCTGCATTACTCACTACAGATCACTGAGCCATCCAGTACCCACTTAAAAGTTATTATTGATCATTAACAATGACTGCAAGGCAGAAATATGTTGTCTGTACAGCTTAAGGTCATTTTAGATCATAAAGTAAACAAACACAAAATCAACCTGAATGCATCCAAAGAAAAAACTGGAACTGTTAAAATGTAGAACTAAAGGCTACACAAACATTGAATAATGAAGTTCATCTATCATAGCTGACCTTTTTCATGTAATAAAGAGTGTGTATGTTAAGACTGTTTTATTAACAAAAGCAGATTCTACCCTGCTATTTCCTATTACATTGCATTCTGTCAACTAAGGCTATTGTCATAACAGGATATTGCTTCTGACTGACAAAAACAAATGGTCAACTTCAAAGATTTTTTTGTGTGTGTGTGTGTGTGTGTGGAGAAAAGTGGCTGCTCACTAGATTTAATCATTAGGAAAACATGACTAGAACAAAATGGTTTTAAAAAAATATAAAGGAATGAAGCCTAATATATTGCTCAGCATACATTTTTCTAAAATGTGAAAGTCAGAAAAAGAGCACAATATTTTAACTATTGCCTTTCACTGCCCTCCGGCGGTGAACGGACTCATGAAATGGCAACACAGAAATTAAATATTATAATAATTGACAATCATTTATCTATTTTCAAATAGAAATGATTGTTTCTAATGATTAATCATTGCCTTTATTTTAAGATGAAAATCCATATAAATACAGGTACTTCCATAATTCAGTATTTCTCATATTCTGAGGACTTATTCTCCCACCACGACACACAGGCAGTAGTTACTGAGTTCAGCAGGACTTATTTGTATCCTGAAGCAGGTCTCTAGTTTTCTATATCTACTGGGGCAGATCCTCAGCAGGTGTAAGTTGTCTTAGCTCCTATGACTTTAATGAAGCTATGACAATTTATGGCTACTGAGAATCTGTCCCAAGAAATACAGGAATTTATTAGTGGATAAGAGATGTAATACAATCACTGCCAAGGGTTTAATCCTGCATGGTTTGTTCAACTGCTTACTCTCACAAATAAAATACATGTTCTTTGCTTATAGTCACCCTGACACACACATTATCTTATTTATTTTGACACTTTTATATGTTCTTATGGCAATATAAATTTTGAAAGTATGTAGAATTAGATAAATTAGTAAAAGCACTTAAAAAGTGCAAAGTTAAGGAATAATTATGAAGCTTCTGAACAAAGTGGTCAGGAGTGCCTACCAACAGTAAAAACTGTACAGCAGTCTAGGTCTACAAAATATAATACGGCATCTTAATGTGTCTTTCTTCACACACATACCAACAAGTTGCCAAAACAGTCCATTCTTTAATATGTTACTGAACATCAGATTCAACTTTATTCCAAACAGTATAAAGGATGTCTATATTCTTAATGTCAGTTACGACTTAATAGGGATTCCACTGAAATTGATAGCAAAAATTTTAATAATTTCAAAAACAGGAAGATCAAGTTCTTCCAGATCAAAATTTTGTCTTCTGCCATTCATAGATTTGCAATCATCTTTCTGACAATGGGCTAGATTTAGTAAAATATAGCTGCCTCCAGTTATATAGGATTACAGAGCAGAAGAAAAACTTTTAATCTGGCACTTAATCAGTTGTTGATTTATATTTTCAAGAGCAATTACAAAAAAATTTTTTGGATTGTGTCAATAATTTTATGGTATGATGATTTTCAAAATAAAACATGCTGTACAGATTGCAACTTCTCAAACTGCTGATTCAAAAATATATGAAATCAGAAGGATTTTTTTGTACAAGTTATTTTCTTTTGTTTCAACTCTCATTAAAGTCGATTGTAAAAGTATAAAATACTGTAATTTAGGCTTCCAGTAATCAAATTTTGAATGAACACAGGAGTTCTTACTTGGGCAAGGTTTTTACTTTTACATACAATACTCTGAATGTATCTGTGTGCGTATCATTTTAGTACAGAAACTCATTAAAGGGTCTAAGCAAAATACATTACTCTTCAAAAAATTAAATCCGCATATAGCTCTTATATTTTAAACTTGTTTTTGATTCTATGAATTATCTGTGCACCAAGAGTAAAACATTTATGAAGTGCGATATAAAAAGACTTCAAATGTTGTTTTATTTCAGGCTTTCCCCCCTAACCATTTGTTAAGTCATTTCCCATGTAAAAAGTTATGTCAAACTTGTTATTTACTTTTCCATAATGACTCAAATTGAAAATAACCTGTTATTTTAAATAGGAAAACTTTGTTAAAAAGACAGTGGACATTAAACATATAGCACATAAATTAACATTTCATTTATTAAAAATATTTTACTTTCTGATGCTCATTGAAAACAAATATGCTTTTCAAATCATCCTAATTTTTAATACACTGAATACAGCAGGGGTATTCAACAGATTATCAGATCTTGGCATTTAAGTAAGTATTTACAGCACTTGTCTATACACTGAGGAATTTCTACCAAACTTCTACCCTAATGCCTAGGAAATGGACTCAGAGCAGGATAAGATTCCGCTTTCATTCCCTCAAGGAGATAGCCTTCCTTGATAGGACTAGCTGTTCAACTTCCCTCCCTGCCGACAGACCCAGAAAACACACGAGAGATAGACAGGGTGCACGACAGGGATGAACAACTCATATATATATAATGGTACTTGTTAGCTTTTATATATAGTAATTAGAGGCTTGATTTATAGGCAAGTCACTTATACAGTGCAGTATTTGTTGAACAAGACATTTCTTAGAAAAAACAAAGCATTCTCTCTCTCTCTCTCTGCAGTACAGTACCTCTAGTATAGATCTGATGTTCTAGGTTAGTCAGACTGGCTGTACTCCTAGTTCTAAGGTAGACAAGGGGAAGGCCTGGCAGACAGGAAAGACAAAGTTAGCAGGTAAGGAAAAATGCAGATATACAGGCAGATGCTTCTCTATTATGCATACAAGAATAAGGAGAGTTACACAGACTGTTGGCATCAATCAGTAAATGGGCACTATCCATTTCCTAATGCTAAACTAGAATTTGAGAATTTCTATTCCTTCTGGAAAAAAGTTCCAACCGCCACATGGGGGAGAAGAGCAAGTCAAGAACACCCACATGCAATGCTCTCTTATTTAAGGTGAATATTCAAAGCAAAATGTTTAGCCAGGTTTAATATAGTTTCATTCAAATTCAGTTGTCAAACTGGTTAACCTTAATATCTCCTGGCTGATCTGAGGGACATGGAGTTAAATCAGGGAAAGCTTCAATGTTTATTTCTCAACTGATTTAAAAAAACAAATCACAGATCATGAGGATCATATTTTCTCTTTGATGGGGATATTTTATTATTCATGCTCAATGCATACTGTTAAGTAAAACTAATACAGTCAGGCCAAATTACAGTTAGTGTAACAACACTGTAAACCCTGCTGGGATATTAAATTCATTGGCTCTTTGTGCTGGGAAGACCATTGCTATTACAGTTTCACTGTGAAAGCTGACACTGATACAGAAAAAGTCCCAGGATTAAATTTGCTACAATACCAAGAAAAACGTCAATAAAACAAAAGAGGCCTGTATTTCCTTTATTATACCAGGAGAGGTCTTGTTTTGAAAAGTCATGTTTCTGCAGGATCTGACTGTATAGCAATTAAGTGGCATTTGGACTGCCAAACTAACCATTTGCCTTGCAGGACTGCAACTCAGAACTGACATCGTCCAAGGATTTCAGAACTTTCTGAAACTTTATGGTCTGTTCATTGAGGAGGGGAAACTTATCTTCTGTATTCTTGGGCAAAAGATACCTCATAGGTGAATTAGTACAGCCCAGTGTGAGTGGGACAGACCAGCATTTTTCTGTTTAAAACGGACTCCTGAAATAATCTCAGAATCCTATGGAAGAGGAGCCAAAAAAATACAAAATAGATGTGTTTTGTTGTTTCTTCTTATTTCCCTATTCTCTTTTTTAGCTGTAAGAGCCAAACAAACAGAGTAACTTGGCGCACTAGGAGGAGAGAAATTTTAGGTGTAAAGAACTCTTATTTGGCAATGAAATGTTTACTGAATGGAGGAGACATTTCTGAAGCTCAAGACAATACCCGAATTCTCCAAAGAAACTAGAAAAACTGCTAAGACTCCTAGAACTTCAGAAAGATCACATTAAGTCATGTGACGACTAGAAGCAAGTCAGTTGTCCAGCAAAGAGTTCTCCAGTTCTCAATGGCCTCAGAGAAATAAGCCTTGGTACAAAGAAGACTGAAGTGAGCTTATTTTGGAGATCATTAACACTACCCCATAGCAAGCAAAAGAGCACTGAGCAACATGAGGCAGAAAACCTCCCCAGAGTTGAATGTACTGCCACCATTATACTCAGCTTATTTGTTCTTTTATATGATAGTGTTATCAGATAGTTTGCCATTCACTGAGAGCATCTGACAGATATAAGGATGTAAAATTAGCAGTGCAATTCTTAATTCAAAGCCAAGCATCCTAAAACAGAAAATGCTCTTAGAGGGATTATTGCAGTACAACAGAAACTAACTTCTTCTTGCCCTGAATTCGTTAAAACACCAAACTTTGAGCTTGTCATGTTATGAGTGAAATGGTTGCATATGTCAGGACTTCCAGATAAAGAAATACATGATTAACAGAAGTCATACCCTGTCCGAAGGATGGTGGGTCCACAGAAGATCCCATCCAATCTTCTGATTTGACTGTGTCCACTTTCTCCTGTTTACAGTAATCTGCCATCCATGACTGCTTGGTACTCGTGTACTGTTCTAGAGGGATATAAACAAAAAGGTCATAAGAATAAGGACAAATGCTAAATGTCAGTTGAGATGACAGTTGAATAAAGTACCAGCTAACTAAATGAAATGGAGGTTAAAGTCATAGGACTAAAATTACTCTTCCATATTTAAGTGACTAATAATTTTTCTCAAAGTTATTTTAGCTGCTAGTCGCAATAGGCCACTTTTATAGGTTAATTTCAAGTCACAGCTCACAAAATCACAGCAGTTTGCTCAAAACAAGCACCCTCAGCTACACTCATGTACTGAGCTTATTTATATTATCTTCCTACGATTGTTGTTGTGATACTTTGATAACATTCCTACCATTTATTTTCTTAAAATGTTCTTGGGGGGTAATATCACAATTTAAAGGGGAAATTCATCTTATTTACTATATCAGCTTCAGGCACAGTTTGTAATGGTTTTGAAAGTACCACACAAGATTATGGCACTCTTTCATATTATATAAACATGCCCAGGGAAGAATAATCAAAGTAACATTAATCATACCAGTTTGCTGGCACTCACAAGTTTTAATAGAATGCCCAGAAAAAAATAAAGTGTGGACTAAGATGATTCCAGTCCTCCACCCCCACTCCCCACGTTGGCTCCCTCTGCTCTCCCAGCACCACTTGGTGCAGGACAATTTAAGAAATACATGTATCCCTGAGGTGGCATTTGAAGGAGACAATAAGCCTTCTTCCTCATTGCGATCAAGCCTAGAGTAAACCAAAGATCCTTAGCTGGCTCAATAAAATCATGAATAAGGACAGCTAAATGCAAACTGTTGATGTTTTGTTCTTTGTAGTTTACTCTTGTACTGCTGTACCATGGATACCTGGAACCTCGATCAGAACTGGAAAAGTGTATAATAGCCACCTCTCCACTATCAATGCAGAAAAAGACTATGACAAACATTCTGTTTGGCCAGGAGAACCTATATCTCAAGTGTCAGGTGACGGTGAAACAAGGCTTTTTTTATTACTTAGGCCAGGAGTCACTGTGAGATTTTAAAGTGGAATCAAAAGTGAGAGCTTCATGACTCAGTCTTCCCATAAGAATATTGATACATATCATTACTGGACTAAATGAGTAGTCATTATATAATCGGCTTGCTGAAAATTGATAAGTGTACTAAAATATTTTTAAATTCTTGAAACGTGGGAAGTTTTTAAATGAAAGCCTGCTTTTCATTAAAGATAAATTACTGCTAGCATCTGAATTAAGAGAACTCAGATGGCCAAAGTAAGAATGCCCACTATGCTGTAAAATATGTAATTAAACTCTTCACACTTTTACCAACTCTGATAAAATATAGAATGTCTGAACCAGCACTTGCCTACAACAACAACCTGAAGAATCTAAAGAAACTTATACCAAGGGTTATGTCAGAGGACACTGATGGGACTCAGTTAGCAATGTCTAATGTCAGTGTCGTATGCTATACTGGATAATATTCTACGAGTGTTCTCATACACACCAGTTAACACAGAGGTAATATTGATATCCAGACGATGTTTAGCCTTTGCTTCCAGCTTCAGACGGGAAGGGTGGAGGCGGCTGGCTGCCTGTTGTTGCCAGGATACTGAGCATGGCCATGGCTCAATAAATGGCTCCCAGCCTGAGAACACACAGGAAATGTTACCTCCATTAGACAAACATCTTAAGTTCATGTTGGAAAGCTGTTTACATACGTAAGTGTCCAGTAAAGACAAACCTTGGTGAAAAGGCCTCCTACTTTCAAACACTGTTCAAGATGAACTTTTATATTCAACAGTCAAGCAAATTTCCAGATCGTATGAAGTTGTTCAAATAGGAACCATGCCAAATATATCCGGATATTCTTATCTAGTCATGGCAGGTCTTAGAAGAAACTACAGCCCCAAATGAATACTAATTAGTGGCATGATTGAGTACCAAATTCTCTCGTTGTATAAATAAGCAAAATTTCACACAATTGCAGAGAATTTGGCTGTGAATTGATGTCTACTACAAGAGATCATGAAACACATCCCAAAACCAGGAAAGAAATTACTCAGTCTAGCTAGTGTAACTAATTACTTCTTCATTGACAGATTATTCCTGAAGATATCTTCATTGTCAACACTTAATAATTCTGGAGTTTTTTATATAAATTGTAGAAACATTGTAAACTAGCATAAAATGTAGTTATTCCTCCCTCGCTTAGTGGTTGATTTATACCCTGAGCTATGAGAGTTTGTATACTTTTTAAAAAATCTTATCTAAAGTAATTGTGATGTTCTCATTGTCCATATAAATGTCTAATCCTATTTGCCTTTTATCAGCTCTAAATATGTTAGATCTAAAATTTAATTGGATGTCTTCTTTACGGTTCTTGTATTATAAGAAAGGTTAAGTAGGCTGGAACAAGAGAATGAAATACCAAAAAGGAAAGTGAGTATAAAATAACAATAGATTTATTTAGGATGTAATTAATAATACAAGTAAGGATTTTTAAAATATATTTGATTTTAATGTTGATAGTGTGTCTATAAATTTCTTTTTCATCATGGTGTATTTAAGGAAACCCCTTTGTTCCACTTCCAGACAACTTGCTGACACAGAAGCCCTCCCCACCCCTTACGTAAAATTTACGTTGAGTGAACTCCACACTGCTAAAGCATGCAAGACTGCTTTCCAATTCCTACAACAATGTATGCATTTTATATTTACCCGAAAGCTCACGGTTATAATAATCTCCAGAGAGTGTAAAATGAGCATAGCCTTCAGGGCTGGCTCTCACATGCTGGAGAAAATTCAAACCTGTAACGAAAGTAAACATTGTACTAATACAAGAAAAATATATGACTGAGTCCTTAATTTAAAGTTGCCTTAAGCAATGAAGAATTTTATAAAAAATACTGAACAGTAGAAACAAAGCAACACACTTGACAATTTTCTTTAAATCACACAATGTGATGTACAGATAATTAAGGATTATAGTGTTACCGCACCCAAGGGCCCACATCAGGACAGGGGCCCTACTATGCTATATGCTGTACAAACCGAGGTGGACACAGTCCCAGCCCCACAGCTTGTAATCTGCCTCTGATACCACCGCCTTCCATCCCAGTACCAGAATAAAACCCTCATGATTATCATAGTTTCTCAGATATATTTAATCTACTCTAACACAGCGGGCTGCTCCACTGAAGATCATTAAGAGACTCCTCAAATTTTCACAGATTGGCAATTTTTTTTTTTTTGGTCAGATTAAACAAAAAGTACAAGGGTCACTTCTCCAAATATAATATGGCAGAAGGCACCAAAACAAAACCCACGACAGTATTGTAACACAGGTTCTGAATCAGTGCCAAACAGCTAACTTTGAGGGCTTAACAGATGGTCCTAAAGTTTAGTATCTTGAGAACGAACAAGACTAGAAATAAATGCTGCATACAACTGGTAAACTGTGAAAGTGCACTGATTGGCAGCATTCACAAATTGCCCAAAAAACAATCCTAGTTTTTAAAAAATAGTGTACAACTGATTACCATCTTTTTGCTTCACATTTCAGTTAAACATGAAGTTAGCAGCTGGTATCTTGATAGCTATTAAAACTAAACACCATTACTAAATACTATCTGCAAGTATCTAGGAATACAAGATTTAAAGTAGCGTAAACCATTCATCTCTATCTTTAGCAACCTGTAAGATAGTTGGTGCTGGAATCCTGTTGCAATTGAGGTGGGGGAACAACAAAACGTAGTCAGCAGGATAGAATTTTGAGGTCCAATACCTCTAAAACTTCAAGAGATAGACAGAAACACTTCAAGAGACTAGTACAAATACTACCAGGACCAATAAACTTCCCAAGCTTTGTCCTGGACCAGCGATCAAAAAAAAAAAAAAAAAAAAAGTAAACGTTATGAGCCCCGCAAGGTAATCTGCCAAAAGACATAATTATAGGTTACTTTAATAGAGGAAATGTTCCTTTCTTTTCCTGTGTGTGATATCTATGCAAAACACACTTTGAGTCACTTTTGCCAGAGGTCAAGACAGACAGTTATTTAGCTTCCTTCCTTAATAAAAGGCTTAATTATCTACTTCTTAATGGAACACAGCCTCCCACAACCTTGAGTCAGATTTTACAGCCAAGGGTACACAGTAAAATAAAATTAAAAATAGCAAGGATGCAAGAGAAAACTCCATACTTAAACCAGTCTGATTACTTTTGATAAAAGAAAAGTAGGCTCTCTTTAGTGAAAAAAGAATCTATTCTATCACAATGAAAGCATTTTGAAATCACAAGTCATAGACTAAAGCCAGGAGGGAACATTGGGTCATCTAGTCTGATCTTCTCTATATCACAGGCCGCTACCACTACCCCCCAAGAACCCGCACACTAAACTCAACCACTGAAATTACACCAAAGCATTGCAGCCCATAGGAGACTAGACTATTATTTGCAGTGGCACAGAATAGGACAGACTGATGGGCACCAGTGCCTGAGGCCACAGCAGCAGTAGGAAAATGATTAAGTGAGATATATCCAGTTAATCCTGGCAAGTGACCAGCGCCCCTATGCTGCAAAGGCAGGCATATATATAACAAGGTCATTGCCAATCTGACCTGGGGGAAAATTCTTTCCCAACCCCACATACGGCGATCAGTTAGACCCTGAGAATGTGAGCAAGAACCAGCCAGCCAAGAACCTGTCAGAGAAAACGCTCAGTGCCATCTCAGAGCCCTGGCCCACCCCATCCATTATCACATCTCCAGACATGGCCATCCCGGATGCTTCAGAGGGACAGAATATATTGGGGGGAGGGGAATCCCATCCTGATACCTGCAGGTGGCTAGCTGAAACCCTGAAGCATGAGCTTTTTGAAACATGTGACATAAACCGGAAGTGAGCCCCAGGGCTGCTGAGGGCCCTGCCCCCTACCATCCATCACAAGTAACTCTGTCATACAATCTCACTCAAATTTATCCAGCTCTTTTTTAAAACAAATTAAGTTGATTAGCCCCACACAACTCCTATTGGCCTTAATTTATTCATGGCCAGTTTATCCCCATTTGTTCTTGTGCCAACATTGTCCTTTAACTTAAATAGCTCCTCACCATTCCTGGTATTTAATTACCCCCACGTATTTCTAGAGAACAATCACATCCCCTCTCAGTCTTCTTTCTGCTAAACGAGCCAAGCTCTTCCAGTCTCTTCTCATAAGAGAAGCCCTCCATTCCCCTGATCATCCTAGTAGCTCTTCTCTGCACCTGTTCCAGTTTAAGTTCATCTAACGTGAACATGAGTGATCAGAACTGCACACAGTATTCCAAATGAGGTTCTACTGGTGCCTTGTACAAAGGCATTAACACGTCTATATCGCAACTGAAAATGCTTTGCCTCATACATCCTAGGATCGCATTTGCTTTTTCCATAGCCACATCACATTGGTGACTCATCAATCACAGGACCATTACTAACACACCGAGTTCTCCTCTTCTCTCACTGCCAAATTATGAGTCCACAGCTTGTAACAGAAATTCTTATTATTAGACTCTAAGTGCATGACCTTGCACTCTGTACAATTTAATTTCATCCAATTTATGTCACTTGGTCTTCAAAGTCATCCAGATCTTCCTGTATAATATTCCGTTCCTCCTCTGTATTGACGATGCCTCCAAACTTTGTATCAGCAGCAAATTTCATTAACATGCCTAGTTTTTGTGCCAAGGTCATTAATAAAAATATTGAATAGGAATGATCTCAAGACCGATCCTTGAGAAACTCTGCTAGTAACCACCCTCCAGTCTGATAGTTTATCCTTCAGCACAAGCCATTGCCTTCTCCCCTTTAGCCAAGCCCTTATCCATCTTACAGTTTTTGTACTGATCCGTAATTTAACTAATAATTTCCCATGTGGTACCTTTTCAAATTCTTTACTGGAGTCCAAATATATTAGATCACTGTACTTCCCTTATCTAAAAAAAATCAGTTATTTTCTCAAAGAAGGAAATCAGGTTAGACTACAATCTACCTTTGGTAAACCCATTTTGCATTAAATACCCCTTACCATTTAATTATCCTTTCCTTCACAATTTGTTCTAATGCCTTGCGTATTACTGAGGTCAGACTGACAAGTTTGAAATTGCCAAGATCACTTTTTCCCCTTTCTAAAATAGGTACAACGTTAGCTATTCTCCAATCATATGATACTACCTTGCTACCAGACTAGCAATCTCATGAGCCAGTTCTTTCAGTATTCTTAGATGGAAATCATCCGGTCCCCCTGATCTGAGTGCACTAAGCTCTTTAAGTTTTTCTTCCACCTCAGATGTGGTAATTTCCATTTCTAGACACTTGTTTCTATCAGCTCTACTGCCTTCATGCACCTGTTCCCTATTATCATGCCTACTGAAAACTGAAACAAAGTGTTCATTTAGTTTTGAGGTCATACCTAAATTATCTTTAATCTCTTTTCCATCCACACTGCAGAGTGGCTCCACCTCATCCTTCCTTATTCTCTTTTTATTTATAGAACTAAAAAACCTCATTATTTTATTTTCATTTCCTTGACAAGACCTAATTCAGCTTGACTTTTTAAAAGTCTCTTTATTCCTACATTTTCTCACCTTCATGATGTAGCTGTCTTTGCTGATCAACCCTTTTTTCCATTCCCTATAGGCTCTCTGCTTACTTCCAAGTAAGGGGATGGGTGCAGCAGCTTCCTATGATTTTGTTCAGTACTTAACAAAGCAGAGCACTGATCTAAATTAGTGCTTTTAGGCACTACCACAATACAAATAAATAGCAACACCTCCGCTATGCAATTTTAAAATAATTTCATCAATAACACCTTATTTTTGTGCTGTGCACTGACACATTTGCTCACACATATTCCTTTGTGGAAATCATATACACCAACAGTTTCAAAAATCTTATCTGGCCCTAACAAAGGGAAACCCAAGCTATGGACATAAATAGGTGGCCCAGAGGAATTCTTCAAATTAGGGAAGGGATTAGAGGACAATTAAGAAAAATACTCACGTGAAAAGGTTAACTCAGCTAAGGGAACATCACAGTCCATGCAGTCATCAATGAAACAAATGCATATGCTTTCTGCTTTAATCTCCACCCCAGAGATCAATTGAATCGGCACAGACCCCTGGCTATCTCGACGTCCAGAGGCTAGCGAAAGGGATTTCAAAGGTTCGGCATTCTTAAACAACCAGCTTGCTGCTTTTTTCAACTGGCCTTAAAAGAAATAAGCAAACAATCAAGCCATTTGCTATGCACATTATTTCAATAAAACATATTCATACAAAATTACCCTGAAAAGGAATCAAATGAATTCCCAACAAAACCAAAAAGTTGTAAGAAAATGTAGAAGTGGTATATTGTTTGTTTCATTTAAGGAAAACAAGGGAGATTAAGGTTACGAAATACAATGGCATTCTTTTTTATCAATACAAAGTGATCTTTTAAGGTGTCATACTGAGAAGCAACAAAATGTGACTGACTATAAATGAGAAGGAGAATGACAATGTTGAAGAAACAAACCAAAAGAGAATTTTGTGCCTTAAGCTTTAATTTCTTTTCCAGGTTTTGTGTGTAAAAGTAAGTAAAGAAAGCAAACCATTTAACAAGAAGAAATGAAGAGCATGAAGATCAGTGTGTGTAACGGGGAAGTAGTAGGTGCAAGTAAGAAACATGTGCAATGTAGAAACTGATGAGAATTTCTAGATTTAAAAAAAAAAAAATGTAGGATGTGGTGGGAGAAAATCTACTTGATTCATGTAACAGCTACAGGGAAATTGCAATCATGCTAAGTGGTAACTTGAATAAAAGACACTATGGTAATATATTTAAAGTAAGATATATCATTCAGAGACACACTCAAAAGAGAAGAATATTTAGGAGACAGGGAAGAACTAGCAGTAAGAGAATGAGAATATTTAAAGGATCTAGTTAAGATGACTATTTTTTGACGACTGCAGGATGGAAAATAGCTACTTTCTATTGTCTATATATCAAATGACTGCTAATTTGTCTGTTTTGATGTATTAAGAGCCAGGCTCTAATTTACCAAAACTATAAATGCAAGTAATAGAAAAAATTATTTGGAATTACCTTGGCAAATCAAGAGAGCTTTACGACAATCATCCATACCAAATCCAAGTTCCTGAAGTCGAGCCAACTGTACCTCTGTCATTAAAGAAACATTTAGCCAAACATTTGTCCCCAATATGAATTAGTTGCTTTTCTTATTTACTTTTTTTATTAAAATGAAATATATTATTGTTCAAAAATTAGTTTCCCTCTACAAGTGGATAAATTCTGAAAAAATAAAAGATTTCTACTTAAACAACAACAACAAAGCATTAGGATTCAGGGATGTGTTTCGGCCAAACATTATATTTTGTTTAATGTTTGTGTGTTAGAGCACAAGCTAGATCTCAATTCCAGTAGGATAATTTTAGCGTATGCACTTAATTTTATTCTGTACTAACGATTCTTTAGTCCATACATCCAATCCTTCTATGCTGTGGGGCATTCCTCATCTACTTTCACATCTCCCCCATAATGCCTAAGTACTGTAGTAGAGAAGACAGAGCCTATTTCACTCTTGTGTATTTCCTTGTTTGTGTTGAGTTATACTCCTAACTACACTCAAATTTTAGAAACAAACTTTAACAACAGTGAAATGTTGCTAGCGGGGAGGGAGAGGCTGGTGATGATTATTTTTAATTATAATTCTCAATAGAAACAATTTAAAAAGATAGTATTCCCCTGCAGTGATTGCAACCTAAGCATTATTGCATTCTGCTGAAGTAGGAAGGCAAATACTGATTAAAATTGACTGAAGACTAACATTGACTATTCTATTTTCACATTACAAGCAGAATGAAAGTTTCATCACTACTTGATGGCATCCATCACCATATCAAATTTTATATAATCAAGCTACAACCATCTGTTTTGTTAAAAATTACATCTGGCTTTACTCTGCAGAAGCCTCCTTAAGGCATGGAAAATGGCTTTAGTCTAATAGTTGAATGCATACCAAGAACAGGATCCAATACATGTTTAGATATGTCTCTGTTTTCAGATGTTGATGCTGAGGTCTCATTTTCCCAAGATGAATTGGAAAGATTATTAGCAGCAGTGTCGGTATCCAAGACACAGGACTCAGGCACAGCAGCACTGGTCTGCCCAGGGATGGACTTTGCAATGGCCAAAAACAGCTGAACATCATTATAGGATAGTCTGATGTCCAGTGCTTGTAATTGAATCTAAATGAAATTTAAAAATCCAATATGATTAAAGCTTTTAAACTGACAGTTTTTCATTCATTTCCCTTTTGCATGTTATATATATTGTAGCAACACACTGCCAGGATGAAGGTAAGAATAACCATATCAAAATCAGATGTTTATATTCGTTTCAAAGCCTTCTTACTAAAAATGCCAAGTTTCTGTCATTAACCAATAATGTAGTAATTTTAAATATCCAACTACAGGATAAACCATCTGAACATACTGAAGAACCCTAGATATTAGTATGCTCCTGTCCAGAAAGGAATTAATCAAAATCCGCAATCATGAGAGGTATTTTTGTTTGGATTTAAAGGGGGTGGGGAGAACTCTAAATTTATTTCCTACAAGCAAATGTTAATAAAGAAGATCTACAGAAAAATAAAGTTCTTCTTTTACTAAACTTATGGCCAAGACCCAAAAAGCTATATTGGGACATCTCTTGCTATTTGTCACAAGTTATTTTTTCTCTACTGATCTCTGAAATTAATGTAGCTAATACCACTAAAATTACCACCAGAAATCACTATCCTTACCACTAAAAATATGTTTCCAGGTTGTCTGCCTCCTCATTTTATTTTGAAAAACAATTTTGTCTTATTGTTTTCTTATGTATATGACAAAGCATTATTCTGAATTCCCAAATGTGATGTACCAGTATAAAGTATTCTATATTATTATGACAATGCACATAAAATTTGTTTGTCACTTTCTTTGATCTTACCTCTAGAATGGGTGGGAAATCTTCACTATTGAATGCATCCAACAGTCCTGAGCCACTAGGGTAGGACGAATTCCCTACAAGTTCCATTTGAATATGTACAGGATCAATGATGGACAGTGCTGTGTCCTGCTCATTTCCCAGTCGGCATGAAAAAACCTAAATGATTGAAATGAGTGCAAATCAAAATGAAGGTCTCTCAACTCCCCTTTTTAGGGGTTATGGTATCTGTGGAGAGGGAGCAGATAATTAAAAATAGATTTGATAAAACCTAAGTCTTTCCCTTTTACTTTAATTCTTAAATTCACTGACACCATTTCATACAGAAACTATGTAACTAAGAGCTCAAGATGATTATTATTTTAAAGATTTTTGTCTGAATTTAGGGCTTATGAAAGGGGGCTGAATTAAGGTCCTCTAGACATGGAAGTAATCTATGTCACCCACAAAACATGACAAAGACAATGGCAAGGCAAGCTTCTCCCCCAATACCCCACCAAAATGCCGGATCTATAGGAGCCACTTTGGGTAAGTGGGGGGTAGGCAAGAAATTGGTTCAGTATTCATGGCCCATTCAATTCTTGGTCTCTGTTGAAAATATCAACAAAGTGGCCAATTAGTGTCGATTGTAGTGGTGATTTTTTTCACATGGACATTTACCTACTGCAAAGTAGATTGAAACCAAACAATTTCAAGTATGCAACCAGTAGCCATCAGATAACTAACCAACAAGGAGTCCGGTGGCACCTTAAAGACTAACATATTTATTTGGGCATAAGTTTTCGTAGGTAAAAAACCTCACTTCTTCAGATGCACTTCTTCAGAACTAACCCTCACTCCTCACGTGACCTGGATTTGAACCGGTGACCTAGATGAGAAAGGCTCTTATATCCACCCAACAGTTTAGTAAAGGTGTTTCAATCACAGTATCATTATGACAAAAGAAACTATTAGATTGGCAAAACTTTCCAAATCCCAAGTCTGAAAGGAATCGCAAATATTTTATCCAACAGCATTTCTAGGTCTTATATACAGGAATTTTATATATAATTTTTTAAAGAGGAATCCCAAATCTATAACCCTCATGTATCTGGGGAATCAAAACTCAGATCAACTAGCTTCAAATACAAAGGTTATATTTTATTCCGTGGTAAACAGTTGGAATCAGTGCTATTGCAAGGTTAGCAACATCCCCCAACCTCTCCAAAGCTAGTATGCAAACTGAATATATACAAATTAAAGATACAAGAGTTTCCTACTTCATACTATATATAGGTGTTCAGAAGTGAAATTTCCACAGGTATATATTAACAAAGCTTAACATAAAAATCAAAGACCTACATAATCACTGAACACCTGAAAAAAAATATCTGAGCAATACCACTGCAGACAACAGTCCTTTGCAAATTCAAGTTTAAAGGTTAGCCCATTGAGAAGATGTACCTGACTGACAGTTTGGTGAGTTTCCAGCCAAGTACTCTAACACTGTGGCAGGAGCAGTGCAGAAATGGCCTTTATACTGCAATAGGTTGAGAACATTTGATAAGGAAATTAAACAGGCTACGGTAACAAAGCACTTCAGAGACAATTTTTAATATATTCTATTTGTCACTGCATTTCAATCAAAGGTTTAATAGTAGAGCATTTTACTCCGTTAATCCAACATTAGAATAAATGCTTATAAAATCCAAAAAGTTTCATCTTACCTCAATGCCAAACAAACTACCGGAGAAAGGACGATCCACCAATTTGGGCTTGTATGTGAGGACAGTGGTTCCTTTCAGAATAATTGCATTGGTATCAAAACAAGACATATCTTCAACTACCACAAATTCAGTACCTGACCAAAATAAATGAAAAATACTTAATTGTGAAACTTGAAAACTTCATTTATACTGTTTTTAAAATTTTTAGTAGAGGATTCTTAATTATCCATCCACCAGGCACATGACTTTACTCTGCTTCAGCATTATTCTGAGGAATGTAAACTTGACAGCTCCTAAAGGCAAACAGTCTCTATTCTCATTTGTGTAAGCGTAAAACAGTATGTATTTACCTGTTACATTAATCTTGACTTCCAATTGTTTTTCAGTAGTCACCTGGAGAGAAGAACGTTTTGTAACTACTCCACTCTTCACTGTTTTCGGAACTACAGTTGTTTCACAGCTAGAACTGCGTTGACGGGAAGAAGTCAGATTATCTTGCTTTTTAACATCACTGGGTGTATGTAGAAAGTCATGAACAAGCAGCAGCCAGTCAAATATTAAAAATACACGAAGGTTGTTCAAAACAACTGTGAAACAGGAGGAATCCTTAGTAGATCTAATAAAAAAAAAAAGAAGAGCTTGTATCATATCAATTTCACATGCCGTAAAATCTGTTCTTTAGTTCTAGCATATGACTTTCCACCTTGAAATTAATTTTGATATTAAGGATCTATGTATCAGGTGAACAGGTAATATAGTGGATTTTATGTGAATGTAATCAGCTTACATGTAGTTTTCTGGAACTCTATTAGAGATTTTTTAAAAGTCTGTTTTTTACATCAGTAAGTTTGTGAGCTTGCTGTGTGCATGTAAACCTAACAAATCAAAAATCATCAAAACTTTTATAAAAAGGAAAAACAAGGAACAATGGTATAAATAGGGGGCTTCATATAATTATAAATTAACTTATACAACCATCTTTACCACAATGAAAGTATTCTGTACATAACATATAATATGTGACAAGGTCAACTTTTAAATTTTAAATGTTATTTTTGACATCTGTTCAGTATCACTTCTGATGTAGTGTGTGTGAAATTTAAACCTGGCTCAATGCCTCTTAAAAAGATTAGAAATACAATATGTCTCCTCTCACACACTGACCACATTTTGTAGCACAGGCAGCTTCTTTGTCATTCAGAAAAAAATGCTACCCTAACTGAACTTTTTAGCACCACATTTTTAATATCCCTTCTGGAGGGACAGAAAATTTGACTTAATTATCTGGAATGTCAATTATATCTGGTCATGTTAAATGGAAAATATTTCAAGTATTTAAATACCCATGAATCTATTTTCGGACACATTCTGAACTGTACAGTCCCTAAAGAACCGTAATTCCTTTGTGAGAAGTGACATACATGCCCGGCCTTTAACAGTAAAATCCTTTCACCCTCACTGGTTCTTTGGGATATTTCCTAAGGCAAGAGCCAGGGTAAGACTATCACTTAACCCTGCAAAATCTTTTATCTAGTGCCAAGGAGATACTCAGCAATGAAAAAGTATAAAATAGATAGTATATAGATAGTTACTAATCATTTGCACTATATTTCATATGATGTGATCTCAACAAAGCTAAATCTTTAATGTTCAAACTAACTCCCCTTTTACACAAATACTAGGGTCAGTCACAACAATTTCATATGATTATATGAAGCACTACATTTGAAAATCTCCAGTATAACCATAATAATTGTTCTTGCTAAACATCTGTAGCTATTCTAAGTTAGTTCAAATAGACCAGTGTACCCCTGGAAGAAGCAGAGGTGTACCGGGGGCACATCAAAGCATCTAGATATTTGACTAATTTTACAACAAGCTACATAAAAAGCACTAGTGAAGTCAGTACAAACTAAAATTTAATACGACTTGTTTATAATGCTCTGTATACCATACATTGAAATGTAAGTACATTTATATTCCAATTGATTTATTTTATAATTACATGGTAAAAACGAGAAAGTACGCAATTTTTCAGTAAAAAAGTGTGCTGGGACACTTATATTTTTATGTCTGATTTTGTAAGCAAGTAGTTTTTAAATAAAGTGAAACTTGGGGGTATGCAAGACAAATTAGACTCCTGAAAGGGGTACAGTCGTCTGGAAAGATTGAGAGCAACTGAAATAGACAAAGCCATCAAATGTTCCTGATCCACTTTATTCTACACAGTTACAGTACAATATATTCCTTGAACCTATGTAACAAATATTTATACTTACACAGGTACCTGTTACAGTCTTATAAGATACAGGCCTTCAAAAAGCTTATGTATCATGAACTGTTAATGCAATATACTACAAAAAAATCAGTCTGTGTTCTCTAGTGACTTTCATAAGAAGAGCTCAAAGCATTTTACCAACGTTAATTGAGCTGCACAAGACCACTATGAGGTATCACACTAATTTTACAAAGTGTGAAAGAGTTAGAGGTCAAATGACTTGTCTCAGTTCAGTCAGTGAGTCTGTGTCAGGACTCGGAATACATCACAAGCGTCTTACTTCCCTCTCCCTTCCTTTAACCAACGAGACAACACACACCCACTAATAAAAAATAATAAAAAGATGTTACATTTAGAACTCTAAATGTTGCCATGTGCAAAATACAATCATTTTTCTTACATGGTTACATTATTATGAGGTACCTTCATTTCAAACAACATATAATTAGAACTGGACAACACTCAAACTTCTGATGCTTTCAAGCATTCCAAGAGTATTATATGAACCAAGACAGCAAGTGAAAGACCAATGCCCATTTACATGAGGGAGCATGGGGATTTATTGTTGAAATACGTTATGTAGATGAGGTGCCATTTCTGGATTTATTTAACTCCCCAAAAAAGGAAAGAGCGACATCTATTGGAAAGTTATTTTAACTGCAGGTGCATAATCCCTTTGAATAAAGCAACAGAGGGTCCTGTGGCACCTTTAAGACTAACAGAAGTATTGGAGCATAAGCTTTCGTGGGTGAATGCCCACTTCATCAGACGCAAGAGTTGCTTGAAGGTGCCACAGGACCCTCTGTTGCTTTTTACAGATTCAGACTAACACGGCTACCCCTCTGACCTTTGAATAAAAATTCTATAATTTAAATACATATCATATGTATGTATGTATATATGTAATAAAGACTTCATTTGTAGGCAGGTAATTTTTTAAAAAATTACAAAATGTAAGGGTAAAGAAGAGTTTATGATGAAGAAGAAATACTGATGTTCTCTGACTATAAAAGCCACTTCACCTTGAAATGTCCCTTGAAATGTGTTAACTACTAACGCTAAACAATCTGTTCCATCTTGTCTTTAGCTGTGACACTCTGAATAAGTTTCCCAGACTTGAAGTAGAGCTCGGTGTAAGCTCAAAAACTTGTCTCTCTCACCAACAGAAGTTGGTCCAATAAAAGATATTACCTCACCCACCTTGTCTCTCTTGTTGACTGACATCACTATAACAACACTGAATACTTTTTTGTATCTATGCATTCATACGCCAATATGATATAAAGAAAAGAGCTCCTGGATTCACCTACCTGAAATGCAACTCAATCTGTATTGCTCCTTTATTACTACTGTTCTTTGATGACTGAAAGATGCAGTTGAACACATTGGGCATGCCTAGGGTTGTCTTCTGCCCAGCATAACGAGTGTCAAATGCCATCATAGAATGTGAAACCAAGTTAACAGATTTTGTTTGATTTGAGAAACTCTCAAAAAGCAACTTGGATTTCTTAAAGTCAAACCTGGCAGATTTAAATGAAAAGAAATATAATTAATTGTTAAGACTCTTTCTACATAAACTCCTACTAAAAAGAAGAGCCATGGAATCTCAAGTGTCTATGAAATGCAGACGGGACTTCTGTTTTTAAGGATTAACCTGAAAGTCCTTCAACTCTCAAACTGCATGGAATCCCATCTGTCTTGGAAGGATAATGGGCTGAGTCAACCCATCTGGAATTTCAACCCTTGGGTTTTTCACGCAAAGCCCAACTATTAGGTGACTGTTCTTATTCCAAAATACAACTTGGGAGAGGCGAGGAAATTAAGAGGTTTAGAGTAATATAATACTTGCCCATCAAACCATCTAATTCAGACTCCATCTAGCTTATGCATTCTGTACAAATATTTAAGTATCAATTTGTATAATAAATCAGCATACTTTATTTCCTTCATATCACAATGTTAAGAAAATTATTACACTTAATAAGCATTAATTCAGACTAAAAGCAGCAGTCAAAGCCATACCTGGCTAATGAGCTGAGTCCATCCTTTCCTTTAGGTTCAACCAGTTCCAGACTCACATTAACCATGTCAATAAGGAACGACATACAGGTATACACTTCTCCACTCAACACAGTCTGAAAATGGAAAACACCAAGATTCCCCATAAAACACCTTGGTTATTTCAGATCCTTGATTTAAGAATTTTCTAATGAGCAAAATAAGCAAACATTTATGAGGCCATATACAGTGTTTTCTCAACTAAACTTGATTAACGTACTTCAGAAAAGTTAAAGTTTAGAACAACTGTAACCACAAACTAGAACAAATGTAATTCAGTTCCACAGTAATGTCAACTAACCTGTTCTATTGGTTTTATAAAAAAGAATAATTTCAAATTCCTTCTATAATGAACATAATTTTGTTGCCTGTGAAACAATTTCATTTATTTATTTTTTTTAAATAAAGTACTCTCCATGTCAGGCTTTTCACCAAAGCCCTAAAGGAAACAACAACCCAACTACATTTTCAATTCCAATTAATTCCCTTCCCTGGAAGCTTTAAATTTACTCTCAAGTACTAATCAAATGATTAACTAGTTAAGGATGCGCTTTTTAAAAATAAACACTTATATGCTGCACATATTAGTACCAGGAAGGATTCACGCAGCCTTGTCTAAAATCTTTGGGGAACCCTGCATGTTCTTGGTAAATCTTCAAAAATGTAAATTTGCCTTCATGGTAGATAGGGGATCGGTGTGCTGTGGAGACAGTACTCGGGATCCCCACAAGGAACAAAGATTAAATTTGTTATTCAGCTCCTCCTTCCAACAGCTAACGACAAATACTGATTCATTCCAGATGGTGTGCTGTCTGGTCTTTCTGGAAGGATGGTATTTGATGCTGTGCCTAATGAGTAGGGGACATTCAGGACTCTGCTACAAGGCATCTAAGAAAAACCACACTAGAGTTTTCACTAAAACTCACAGTTTTCATGTTTGTTATAATATTGAACACTATTTTTTTCTTTTAAATCAGCAAGCCTGTTTAAATGCCACTACCATCCATGGTCAATTACTACTGTTCATAATCTCTTTTCAAAACAATCTCTGAAACAAGCAGTGACAATAGCAGGTTATGACAGAAATGACACACATGCTCCCCTTTATTCCTCTATTTGCTCCTGAGACAGAGAATTCCCAAACACATTCAAACAGAGAGCTTCACAACCACCATTGTTCTTCCACTAAAACTTTTACCTACCAGTGAAACAGTGTCTTTTAACAAACTCTAGACAGGATTTTTTTGCACGTTTTTAACCTAATAGAACTCAAAGTTTCTCTCACATGAATTCTTGGATCCTGCAGATCATAAGGTCGCATAAACTCTTCTATAGGTTCCCCAAGGTTATTCTCCAATAGTCCTCGAATCAGTTTATATTTACTCAGATCCAGAGAGCAATGGACTGATGACAGATTGCCATGAATTGATATGTCTGGAACTGCATGACTCATTTCCCTACAAAAGAGAAAAAATCTACGTCATAAAACCTTCAATTGCAATGCCTACTGCCCGGGAAAACAAACAACAAATTATCTAACAGAAAACAGTTTCACCTCCCTGACTGAACTGCAGTATCTCTCATCCAGATATGGGTTTCAATGGTATATGAGAAGATGGCAGATATTCTTCCATCCAAGACATATCACCAATTTAAGTGACAAATCATAGACTCATTGTGTTTAAGTGTTTTAAGGTAAAATTTTCAAAAGCACCTAAAGGACTTAAGTGCTGAAGTCTCATTAAAAGTCAATGGGTCTGACTGAAGCACTTAAGTCACTTAAGAGCTTTTGAAAATTTTACTTTAAGCCTAAAAATTACCTAAGTTCTTGACTACTTTCTAGATAAATATAAAATCATTGTAGAATTATAGATGTTCAAGAAAATGCCTAAAGCTTTTTTTAAAAACACTTATTAAAAAACCCCAAATGCTAACGCTTAATACTACCCCCGCTTCAAGTGTTTAGTACTTTGCACATTGCTCCCACTTCCATGGTTTGGGGGGTGGGATTTGCTAAGGGCCTTGTGCCTGTACGAATGGGTTTCTGACCATCAGGTGATTGGGGCTGAGTGAGGATTCTTGTTTGGAATAATTCCTAATTGGCCCTACCTCTGCACTGCTGGGAGCTTTCTTGAAATACCCTCTAACTCCTTCCACTCAGGCTTAGAACCAGCTGATGGAAAGCAGAGTGCATTGGAAGAACAGGCCAGGAAAAACAAATAGGAGGTCAGAACGGAACCAGTGGAGGGAAAGGGTAATTAAAACCACTTCTGCAGTAGGAAGGAAAGTTAGTTGAGAGGGTAAGAGTAAGAGAGAAGTGGAGTTTCTGCTGATGGGAAAAGGGGGGGCGGGGGGGAAGAACAGGAGAGGATTGGGAGAAGGGTTTATTGGGCAAGTTAGAAACTTCAGTGAAAGACAGCATACTCAGCCTAAGAGCTCTTAAGTGGAGTATGGAGCCTTTTGTGATAAGTGGCCTGTTTTTCAGAGATACTAAGCATTCAATCATTCCAACTGAAGTCAAGGCCAAATGCAGGTACTCTGCACCTCTGAAAATCAAGGAACATACTTAGGTGCCTCAATATGGATTTAAGTATTTAATCCTAGGCATCTAAATTTGATTTTTTTGTCCTTATTTTCAAATACATGTCAAAAACTATAGTGTGAAGTGCTTCTTATCATATTTACTTACAAACTGCTGGGCTGTGTAACATGGGTAGTAATATTTCAAAATATCAGTAAAGCTAGGGGGGAAATCTAAATCTGTTGTGGAATTAACAATATACATTAAACCATAGTATAGAGTATGAAATTATCCAGATAACTATAACTCACTTGTCTAAGTTTCTCTCTACTTGCAGCTTCAATCCAAAAGGTTCTGTTAAGAGACTTCCTCCTGTCTGCCTGACAAAGTAGGAAGGGAAGGTCAGATCTGCACTGGTGTCCTCCATAGCCTTAGAATACTCTCTAGAGTATCTCTCTGCAGCAAAGATGTCCATGTTCTGCAGATCAACCACAATGCAGTCTAACAGGCAGATATGATCCTCTGTAAGAAGACACAAGATTCATATATCAAGCAAGATCAAACATTCTGAACTAATAAAACCACTGACTTTATTGCAGAAGAAAGTTGACTTTATTATGGAAATAATTCTGTTCTGTTTATATTCTTATGCTGCTGCCTCCAACACCGTGGCATTTGATGCACATAAGCATTAACTCATAGGTATTATACCATGAATTCCTCAATTATGTGGGTGCAGAATGTGTCATGGAATCCACTTCATGCAACAAAATTGTGCACCAGAATTAAACGTTCATGTTTAGGCAAAAGTTATGTTTCTAATCCTTGTGACTGCAAACAACCTTAAAAACACGAATTGTGTAGTAACATCTTTCTGAGTTTCCAGACAAAGTGGGGGGGGGGGGAGGAGAGAGGGGGAAGCCACCTTGCAAACTTCCCCACTCTTCTCAATGAGTTGTTAATTCTGAAAACCTAAAAACAAAATGTACAGATCTCAACATTGTTAATTATATCACAGCTGATCATTTAAAGCTCAACCTAATTCCCACTGAAGACAATAGAAATACTTCCACTGACTTCAATGGGAGTTGGATTGAACACTGTTAACTAACTCATGCCCTCAAATCTAAACTGCTTATTACTCATTCCCAGAAACCAAAATCCCAAATGTCCACTACTCTGCCGCCCAAACCTTCAGCTTTCTCCTTCCTCTATAATGCAGTTATCTCCTGGCAATACAAAAACCTGTGGCCTGAAAATATGGGAGAGCATACAATAAATTCAATATCAAAACAAACAACATAGGACCTAATTTACTGGGCACATTTTTAGTTTTCATATTTCATTAAAATCTCATTTTTTAACATCTTAAATGAAACCTTAAGATTTTGAAGTACAACTCTGTGGGCAAGCAGTGGATAGGGAAATCTATCTAGGTTTTTTTCACCATGGCACTCAAATGCCCCTCTCTTCTGTTCCTAGGCTTCTGTTATCAATGGTATTATGCTACAGTGAAATGAAATTTAATTACAAACTATACAAAAAGGAAGGACAGACATTCCTACACCCTTCACATGAACAGTAGCAGACAGAAAGGTCAACCCTAAAACCATGACGTAACCATGCCATATAAGGTATCTCCTAGACTAAAATGAATAATTGACATTAAAAGGAGGAAAAGTTAAGTAGATGTTCCATTATCTCTCACATACCTGGACTGTCAGGGATTTGTGCAACAGGTGATTTTGGTGGTTGTCCTTGCTGCTTAGTCAATGTACTCAGTCCAGACTCACTTTTCAGATTCAGAATATTTGTTCCAGAAGATGATTTCATGAATAACCCTTCTTTCAGGCTCATGACCCCCTTAGATTCATCTGCATTTGTTGTTTTCTTTATGTTGTGTTTTGGGGTTCCCAGTGGTGAAGAAAATGGAACAGAATCCTGCTAAGGAAAGGAATACAGTCATTTACAATAGAGACTGGACTTCTAATTTTAAAACAGATTAATACATAGAGTATTCATGAAGTAATTTTCTAAAAAGTATAAAGGGTGGAAGCTGTGATATAACCACTAACCATAAACAAAGTCATCTATTTGGAGGGGGAAAAAGTCACTCAAAATTGTGGCCCACCTTAAATATTATAACAGATCCAAAATGAAGTCATATGATCACACATGAGCTCTTTGCCCCTACTTGTAAAAAATCTCTTAATTTTTCACTACAAGATTTACAGTATAATACATTTAGAAAAATAGGAGTGAAAAATCTACACATTCTTTTTTAAAGTTTCAGAAAAATATTTCATTACAAATTATTATTATTAAGGGGGTTGTATTTTGGATATTTCTGATATAGCTGGAAGTGTCAGACTGCATACATTTTATGATCAACTTTGTGCTAATTATTTTCAGGCCTTTGCTCACTTGGGTAAAATGATGACTGCTATAGATTTAAAAAAAAAAAAAAAAAAAAAAAAAAAAAATTTTTTTTTTTTTTTTTTTTTTTTTTTTTTTAAACACAGCATAGTAACTACTCCTCATAATCATATTCCTCAGATGAGGAATACTGTGAACAGAAAATTACTACAAAAATCATAATTTATTCATTTATTTATAGAAATGTTAAAAATGGTGCCTTTCTATATGCTCTAGGCACCTTTGACATGATATAAAAATGCATCCTAAGTGCAGCAAAACAATTTAAGGTAACTCCCCACTAGTAAACACCTTAAAATGCCAAATCTCTTTGCCTCAGAATAATTTCTCATCTTTACAATTACAATTCCCCAGAACGAAGAGGAGCTTTGTTTATGTTTGTGTTTAGTATTATACCTTTTCTTCACTCAGACTGTAGAAGTTTCATGCACTAAAGTTTTCCATCTTCAAAAGACAGCATGTAACATCAGAGGGTTGCAAGGGACCTACTAGTTCAAACCTACATGAAAGGTTGTTTGTTTGTTTTTTAATTTGTCTGGGTTTTCTGAACAGTGGGAAATGAACTAAAAATATGTTAATGTTATGGGGTCTATTTCCCCCCTTTAATGCTTGTATACTTCTCACTGAACGCTACTGGGGTTACACACCTTCTGTATACCCCAAATCCAATTCAAAGTTATCTTTGTGGGCTTGGGGTTTTGTTTTTTTTAAAACACACCCCTTAGATTTAACATTTTACCTGCCTGAGCTAATCACCACCTATTTTCCCCATTTGCTTCAGTAGTCTTGGATTTCTCACTTTCCTGCCCCTACAGTGCTACTACTAGAATTTGCTCTTTCACTTTTGTACTGTATTTGAGATGTTACAGAATGCCACCCCCATTCATAAGCCATTAAATAATTTCCATATCTTTAAATTTTCCCTCAAAACCTTCCTTTTAGCTTTAAATTAGGAATTTTTCTAGCTGTAAAGTTTAAGGCATTTTGGACAGGATTCTTTATATGCAACTTTCATCATATTCCTAATTAATAAAAAAAAGTTAAAGAAAGAACATGCAACCCAAAAATCATATCACAACACCCATAAATCCACAAAGTTATGTAAAAAATCCGAACATGGTCATCTTCAGGCATGTGTGAAAAACTTAAAGGAGAAATAAATGTAAGAACACTGCAAAATAAACCCAAGGCCAATCCTTATGGAATTCTACAAAATCACTGCAACAAAAAAAATGCACCTTTTTTAATATATAAACTAATTTTTTTTATATTATGTGAATAAGTGCTGAATTCCACAATGATCTTTTTTCTTTAAATGAACACCTAATACCTCTGCAAAGATGTATTAATACCTCACATAAAATGGGATCCTCGTATGCACTGCTTTGCAAAATCAAATCCTCAAAAACAAATTAGGGGCAGGGGGAAAAAATTTCAATTAAAGGCCCCAAATGATACACATCTTCTATTATTCAACATTTATTAATACAACTGCTTATGCAAAAAGTTCAAGTGATTGACCTTCACACAGCTTCTCCTTAATCCCCAAATATTAATGTAAATCCCATTTTAATCTGTTAATGCAGCAACATTGCAGCGTGTCAATTCTCCATTAGAATTTCATTATCACCTTGTAGTAGACACATCTCACATTCCCTAATGGCCATCTCAGCCACAGTTTGGGGAAGAAATGAGGATAAAGGATCAGAGGCATCAAGCATCCCGAAAGCAAGGGATCGATAATCAGTTTGCTACTAGTCCACTGTCCAAACCAGTGGAACAACATTTTTGAACATCAGTAGAAGGGGGAACAGTGTTTGACACCGGCTACCAACAGTTCATTTTTGTGCTGCAATGTCAGCCCTTTTCCATTTCTCCTGCCAAATGCTGCTTTCTATAAGAAACTGATCCCAAACAACCTACTTCGGAGGTAGAGACTGAATAGGAGGGTTCCACATACATTCCCTTACACAAATTACATTGCTACCCTTCTCAGTATCAGTCTCGCTTAATTTTGATCCCCACCAAAGAACATATGCTTGGCTTTGTTAAAGGGGACGGGGAGGAAGGAGAAAATACATCACACCACTTCTGCTCTCAAACTCCTGGCTTATCAAGCATGTTCTACTTATTCTTGGAGATCTAGCCCCACTTGTCTCTACTGACCCAATGGGAATTTTGTTTGACTTATGACAGCTGGCTCAGATCCTGACATTAATGACTAATTATTGGAAGAGGACTGGCAGCTGCACAAAGGAATTGAAGGACTTCTTGTACATCTCATTCAATATTCTGACAATTTTATTAGCAGCAAAACAGCTAAGATTGTAATGCAAAATAATATAAACAACATCAATAGGAGCTATTCTTTCAATTCAGAAATATACAAAATTGTTCTTACCTTGTCTTTTAATGAGAAGGTACCTGGGCTGCCTGCAAAGAGAAACCTGTTCTTGACTTTTAGTTTACCAAGATTAGCCACAATAAGATTGTTAGACTTGGAGCTTTCAGGGATAAGCAGGACAGGTGCACCAGCTTCAATGTCAAGAAAAACTCGGGAGGTTCGCTGTGCCTGATCTCTCACCTGGTGGAATAAACATCCAATTTAAAAGATACTTTGAAGTGCCACAGAATAATTTACCAAGATGTAGTCATTTTTGGTAATCCTGTAACACCACTGGTCATTTTTGTAATCTCTCTTTATATAAACTTTTTAAAGGTAAGATTTATTTCTACTGCTTCTATCATCTAATATGAAATAGCTTCCTCCTACTATGGCTCTTGACCGTTATATTATTAAAATACATTCAGAGGCAGTCCAATTAAAAATTGGCTCGTTTGCTGACAAATGCTGATAACAGCTAACGTTTATATTAATTTAAGACCAAATATATAGATGGACAGAAATCTGAGAAATTCTAAATTTTCTCCCAACCTACAATAGTGAATTCTTGTTTAAACTATAGAGAAACTGATGACTGATTTGGAAAGAAAGGGCTGCGACAAACACGGAAAACTAGCCAGAAGTCATGTTGAAGACAAGAAGAGTAAAGCATAAAACATTTTACTGTCCCAGCCATACTTGAGTTTGGCTGGGACAGTAAAATTATAGTATTATTTATACTATAAATAATAGTAATTTATTAATATAAATTAATATGGTAACACTGAAGTAAAATTGAACTATATAAAAAAAAAATCTAAACTTCAGTTTACCTACAAATTGTTGTTTACAGTCATCCCAGATTGAAAGGAAGTACATAATCACATCTGTAAATCATTACAGCTGACAACACTTTTCATCAGCTCTTTATTAGTGAAAACACATTAGGCTGAAATTTGATCAGCATATGAAAGAGTTTTTACCCATCTACTTCAAATCAGCCTAATTAAACCAACTAGGATTAAGGATTCCAGAAAGAATCAGGCATTCTTTGCAACACACAGAAGTACCAATCTAAATTCAGAAAATAGAGAATTTGAGCCAGCATTTACTGTTTCACCTTCAGAGTTTACCCTTACAGTCAGACAACAGCACAATATAAATCAATCCCCTTCCTCCCAGAGGCCAGTGAAAAACAAATTAACCATATGTAATCTCTCTTCATTTCCTGACACAAATAAATAAGCTCCACAAATACATGTATAAAAGTGCCAAATAAGAAGCCATGAGAAATTCTTTATACAAAATCCAAAATTCTCATGTATTCGTCATAATCAAAAGATGTGCTATGAAAATGGCTGTTGTTTCTTCCAATAGAACTCCAAGATGTTGTATATTTTCAGAGTATTGGTCCATTACATTTCTGAAAAAATACTGATATTACTAAAATAATATTCAGTCACCTAGTAAATAAGACCCAGATACAGTAAGGATTAACTTTCATTGTTAGAGTGAGAACAATTTAGGATTTCATATATTACAAACTGAAAAGATCAATTAGACCATCAAATCCATTCCCCTGCAAAGCTGGGATACATTTTCCTGATAAATTCACCAATTAGAACTTCTACATGAGATCGATGATTTTATTTATCGTAATACAGGTGTGACCCACAGGATAGCTGGTAGCAGACTGATTGATCTTCATTTCTTGGCCCCAGTCATACAACATGGGTCAAGATTGCAAAAGGTTATATGCCATCATATCACAGGGATTAGTATACACTGACATGCCTGACTAATGTACACTGACACATGCCCGTTTAAAATGTAAATTGGGGGGGGGGGGCAATCAGAAATGGTTTCCAGCAAATAAGATCCCTCATAACATCTAATATGTTAACAGTGTTATGCATCTCCTGCAATACTGGGAAATCAAACCTCATTACAGCCTAATACTTCTCAAGTTACTATGAGACGATGCGGTAAAACAAAGTGCATGCCGTTTTTCAATGGCCAGGAATGTCTACACTGTAGAAAGAAATGTTAAAAAAAAAAAAAAAAAAAAAAAAAAAAAAAACCATACTGTTTGTCCTTCAATTGCTGCTCTCTGGCGCCCTAGAACATCCTGAAGCTGAGTGAAATGTTGGATGAAAGACACCACCTCCGCCTGAAAGCGCTGAGTATGCACATACTGAACTGATGCCATCCGCAAGCTGACACGAATATCACACTCTCTTTGTAGCAAAGGGTCAGGTCGCCCATATCTGTGATAAAAAATAAAATATTGAAGATAATAAAAAAATTTAAAAACCCCTACATTTTTACATTCACTCACAATTGAGCAGCAACATTTGCAAATTCTGTTTCAATGAAAAGTGACAATTTTAACTTTAACAGTACCTTACACTTGCACAATTAAAAACTGAACTTAGAGCACAACTTGAAAGAATAAATTCTTAATTAAATCCACACATGTATAAATACCACTGTGATTAAATTAAGCTAGCAGAAAAATATGAAATTCTGAATTTTGACTGCTACTTTATCTTTAACTTAGTAGGTCATATATCCAGAACCGTGATATTTTATATCTCAAATACTGTATTATGTGTTACAATACTTCGGTCATAAGTGACGGTAAAAAAAAGAGAAGAACATTCAATTCTGAATTTCAAAGTGTTCTGTTGATTTAAGCTTAATGCTGTCTGAACAATTTTTAAATCTACTTATTTTCTAATGACAGAATATGAAGAAAAGATAGCACAAAATGGCATTTACACTGAGCACAACAAGCTTTAGGAAGTACATAATGTTGAAAAAGCCTAAGTCTAAAATGTAAGTGAGACCAGTGGAAACGAACTTATTGCAGTTCAAAAATGGTATAATTTATAATGAATGGGAAGTTTTGAGGGCACAAAAAAACCCAAATGTCATTAGAATAGTTCAGATTTTTATCATAACACTAGCTGATCCCCCTGAAGGGTCAAGGGCTGCTGGAATTGTGACACTAAAGGAGGTCCCCTCGCCTCTCCCACATATCTTCCCTTCTCACTTCCTCATTTATATATGCTCTGTAGCCTGCCACTACAAAAATATTCCATCCTTTAGAGAACACCATCCACACAGCCCTAGGCTAAACCTAAAGAGGACCATGGGGTTGCCTGTATATACTTTTCATGGGTCTGATGCAGAGTTCCTTAAAATGAGAATTTTGCCCAATATGTCAATGGGAGCTTTGTCTTTGTAAAGAACTCATGATGGGGTCTAGTGTGTTTATCTACACAACATGCTGCTTTCTAAAGTTTAAAAGTTAACCTTTGCTCTAATAATAATAAAATCTTTGTTTAACATTAGTTGTATCAAATGACACAAAACTGTTCAATTTAAAAAAACAAGTGCTATTTTATTTAGGGAAAGGTCAAACTTCTTTTTGTTTTTCAAATCACTCTTGACAGAACCATGAGCAACATTTTTAAATAATTCCTTCCCTGCTGTGTGTTGACAGATACCCATCAATTAAAATTACCAGTCAAATCCCTAAAAAGAGTTTATAACAGATACAAGAGTAAAATTTTAACATCACAGGCTTTCAAGATAGAGCTCTTTATAAGCTGAACATTCTAATGTTTTTTGATATTTTGTTTTAATAACCTGCTAAACATTGTGCAACAAGAAAATGTTCCATTTCATACTTGTAAGTTTGGAAAATGAGTGCCTCTTCACCACTTGTAGTGAAACGTTCTCTGTAAAACTCTCCATGAGAGGTAAGATCACTTAGGGACAGGCTTCCAATGCTTCCCTGTAGGGCTATATCTCCATCTACAAAACAAAAGAAAGACCATTTATTATCTACCTTTGAGGACATTAATATTAAATAACTTTCTGCAGTAAATCCCTTGTTACCGTACAACAGGCTTACCTTTACTGGGATAACCTAGACCTTTAACAGACTATTGAACAAAAGAGATGGGAAAACACAAAATCTCACATTCCAAAAATCAAAGCAAATCACTCCTACAAGTAAAATAAAAAGATTGTACTAATCTAAACAATTTATGTTGCCAAAAATAAGGTTTGCATATGTAGTCTAATCATTACATTTCAACCCCATGCCTAAAAATTGAGATGTACACATTCTGAAAAGTAAACAAAAATCAATGTCACTTTTTTATAAAACAGAACAAAAAAGGTTTCAAAAACTAAACAGATTTAGATCCTAGCTGATCTCCGCACCAAGAATTAAGTGTTCAGCGTGCTACAAGTGATGCAAAAGTTCCAAAAAGAGGTTGTTGTGAGATTAATCCTCCAAACCTAGCACCCTATTATGCACAACACGCTGGAAATTAACTTTAAAATATGACAATACACATGTCTGGATGGGGTTAATTTATAAGACTGGAAAAGAATGGCTGCAAGACTGTTTAAACAGAATAGTTGTGCACAACAACCATCTTTCATTTATATAAAGGTTTAGAAAAAACTAGACTGGCAGGATATAAATTGTCATTTACAGAAAATGAACTGGTTCTATACACTTGTGGAACCTCCAACTACTGGGAGTTACTTAATCTCTAAACCCCTTGATTTGAAACAGTAAGCCCTGTAGCTTTCAGGCTTAAGAGGGTATTCCTATTTCAGTGTTTGCAGGGAACACCATGTGACACAGGACAAGTCACGTGGGGAAAAACACTGCGAGCTACCTGATGCAGTGATTTAATCAATACCAATTAACCGCTGAAAGTCTGCATTAAAATTTGCCTGATCTGACAAGCAAAAACAAACTCCCAGTAAAGGAAAACCAGTTCAAGACACTATTCCAATGCAGCGATTCCTCTCATTCTAAATTGTATGCATTTTTTAAATATTAACTACCACCTATACTCACCAATCATTTCCAGATATGTGACAAGTTTTGACACATTAGCTTTAGCTAGCTCACTGGTTGTCTGATTCAACACTAAGGATAGGGAATGAACCTGGTCAAGCAAAAAGAAACAGATTAGTAGTATGTAATATGATCACATAACTGGAACCAACTTTGAACTGATCTAAAGAAGGGGGAGGTAAAGACCCTCTTTCTCTCTGTTATTGAAAACAAAAACTCAATTTTAAGAGTGAGAACATTTGCCTTTAACACTCATATCGTCCCCTTCACAGCCTCCACACACCGAGGCTATCTTCCTTGCCTGCCTTTCTGATGATCTGAGCCCCCTCTCGGAATCCCTCATGGTCATTCATTTCTCCATTGCATAAAGTTCAAGGTTTTTGTCCTTACTTTCAAGGTCCTTCACAACTCTGCCCATCCTTCCACATCTGCTAGTCTCTTGCTGCATTGTCCACTCTTCCAATAACAATCTGAACCACCCATTTTTCCATTTCTCCCACAGCTGCCTTTGCACTTTCCTCCAAGTACCCAATATACGTGGAACGTCCAACTGAACTAGTCTCTAAGTCCACTACCCTATCCTCCTCCATATGCCTTTTCAAGACATTTCTACTGTGACTCCTAAATGAAATCAATCCACTAACAATGGGTAGGTTGGGAGGTGGGTGTCATCCTTTTTAGTAGACATTTATTTACATTAAAAAAACAAACATTCAAATTATTTGGAACCCCTCAAGTTGCACACTCTCAGTTATCCTATGTAACCACAAGGATATATTACGATTACCTTCGTCCTCCTTCCCCTTCCCTCTTAATGTTTGTGCCTTGTCACAATTAGAATGCAAGACCCTTGGGGAAAGAACTGTATTCCTACGTGTCTATACAGTAACTAGCATAATGAAGCCCCAATTCTGACTGGGGCCTTTGGGACCTAGATGGGTGCAACAACCACCTGATTAGTCTTATGAGACTCATTGGGGGCCTCTCAACCCCCACTGAGTGCAAGTCTTAGGGAGCTGGTTGAGCACCCGCTGCACCTTAGGGATCTTAAGATTTTCAATCAACCACCCACATTAGCTCTAGGATTGTAGGTTCCACATCTTCCTTAGGAGGGTTCTTCAGAAGTCTCCCGAACACTCATCCTTCACAAAGTTTTAGGAGACTCATTGGGGCCTTCTTAATCCTTAACCCAAGCAAGCCTCCTGGGGCTTGGCAGGGGCCCTCAAACCTGTCCACTTGAGTGGAATATACAAGCCTCAAGGGGGTCATGGTGCCATCAGTGACTCTTGGGATGCTCTTTGGGGACCCAACAAAGCCAACCTCTCCCCAGAGGCCTTATGAGGCTTGTTCATCCGTGACATGGGAGGATGACCCTATTTAGGAGTCCATCAAATTCTGCCGAGCATAATAAGCTATCTGGGATGGCTGGGGGTGATGAGTTATTGGGGGTCCAGTCAGCCAGATAAGGTTAGCAGGCAGTAGGAAGCCTTCCTGATGTGTCCCATAAGGCTTGCAGAGGTGAGTGTGGGATTGGGGCTCTGACTACTCTCCTACTACTGAGTACTTGACAGTCTCTCTTACTCTGATTACCACAGAACAGGCAAACTCCAGTATTCCAAACACTGGCTATCCAAAACCCTTTTCTCTAAAAATCAAATCTGTTCCCTTACCCCAAATTCACATAAAATGCAAATTCATTATTATTAATCCCCTATTTTGCAAAGATTTTGTATTTCCTTCCAAAGACTTTTGTATAATTGGGAGTTACCACATAGGTTTTATATATATTGTGCGTAGGATACATATGAATGAATGATCTCCACTGTAAATATAAAAATGTTAACTTGAATTAAAACACAACTAAAATTTGCATAAAGCAATGTGTTATGGAGACAAACATGGTCAATGTCCAGCATCTGTATTTCTAGTACCTTAAGGTTCAGCTTGGTGTTTACAGGATCCTGAACTTCAGAAGTTGATAAGATACTTGCTTCCGACTTTACCATCTGCTGAATATCCTCAGGCTGCAGCTTCATAGCATGGTTATCAGCAGTGGATCCAATCCCAAAAAAATCCAATATCACCACCCAGGTTTGCAAAGTTATTAAAACGTCTAGACAGTTGAAGTCAACATCCACACTACGGTTAATTTTGTTATAGCGAGAAGAAAATTCAGAATGTTTCTTGTCCACTAGGAATATATTGATATGAACCAATGAATCATCAAAGTTATTTTTTCCTGAAGGCACCTTGGACTTGTTTAATGTCGGAGAAGGTGGGGGAGTCAAAGGATACTCAGAGTCAGCATCTTCTTTTTGTGTTTTACGGGAGGCACAAGTTGGTCTTTGGTACAACTGAAAGACATTTGGTGCTTCTTCCATGTGGGAAGGGAGGGAACGTGGCATGTCTGGATACTCCACATGGGATACTGAAGGGCAAGATTGGGAAAGATATTCCTTGTGCGCTAAACTGGATGGTTTGGGTGCTCCACGGGACACCATGAGGTTCTTATGCATAGAGTCTGGACTTTTTTCCAACAGGTCTTCCATCAGCAAAGAACGCAAGGTAATCTGAACGGATAAAGTATGTGGATGATCCTTAGTGAATTCAACATCAAAATCCTGAAACTTTAAGCTGACCAGACCTTGTGCTCCAAGTGTAAGATCTCCACATAACTGAACCTGGAGTTCTGATATACGAAAGTTTGCTTGAATCTGGGTAAAAGATTTTGTTTCCCTAACAGGCATTGACTTGTTTGGAACAGCAGAAAAGCTGGAATGGCTGAACAATCCATTCTCCTTCCGTTCATTCGAGAACTCTGAGCCTACACTGCGAAGCGATACTGAAGGAGAACTAGGACAAGTTGAAGATGTAGAACTGGATGCAAATTTATTCAAATCTTCATTGTAAATTAAATGGTCAAGGGTTTGCAAAACTTGCTCATATACATGTTTTGCTAACACCACCTGCATTTAAAAACAAATAGTCATAAGTCTAGTATCTATTAATATTTTCCAAGCTCAGCAAGTGTGTAAAAAACATCTCCATATTTTCTTAATGTTAAAATATCATTGTTTCAAGTACCTTAGGCCCCAACAATTAACTTTCATTAAAGTTCTGAAAACATCATGTAGCAAATTTTGAAAAACATTCTACTCAGAATCAATACTGCTTAGGTGTATCTACTTTGCTTCCCTCCCTTCACCACCTCCATCATTGTTACTCGATTTTTAAGAACATTCACATGAAAAAGGCATTTAAATTCTTAACATTTCATCTGTTCTACAGCTGCTTCTTCACATGAAGTCATAATCCTCCGTGTCACACCATCATAATTTCCACAACAACTAATCAATGTCACAGGCAGAGGATTAGCCTTTTAAAAAACAACATGGGCTCAATTCATGGGGAATGTTTGAAATACACTACATTCTGTTTCAGATTGAAGCCAGCATAGGCCTGACTAGCGAGATCCTGGTAGCTGGTACACAAATTGAACTGTTCCACAAATTCAAGATTTCAGCATCTCCCGTAGCACAAAACTTGTGCTGGAAACACCAAACTAAAAATCAGGGGATTCAATCCCAAAGAGAAAAAAATAATTTTTTGATCAATGATAACTGTGTTCAATTACAGAAACAATTTGATCTTCTAAATGCTACTTCATGCCACAGTTTTTGCAGGAATTGGATTTTTTTTAATTAATGCTGGTGAAAGTTACCAGAATGACAGCGCTGAAGAGTTAATTCTTCTGCCTATCGACAGACCAAGTACAGCATGGGCAGAGACAGTATAAGCTTCCCAACACCAGCCCAAACAACTTGACCTTGAGGAAACATTTCTGGGATGAGAGGAAAGCCAACTTTCTATTGTTATCTGTAGCAGGGTGCTGGTGCAAAAGCACCTAATTAGCCCCTGCCCAGTCAACTCCAATCAGGGGAAACAGTTTGGGGATGATGGAAAAGGCCTGATGCCGGCCTGAGGATTGGCATCACTTGCTGGCCTGAGAAGCCAAGGGCTATAAAGGCTGGGAGGGAGCCAGAAGGCAGGGGGGCAGCCAGGGAGAAGTCAGTCAGGGAGGGAACTGGAGGCCTCCTAGCTGAAGGCTGACTCTGCCTGTAAAGGAGGTGACTAATCCTGTAAAGCTTGTATATAGACAGACACTGGTGGTGGGATAACTAAGTAAATAAAGAAACAGGTGTTCCACAACCCTGAAGCCTCTCTGAGCCTTATTGGGGGTAGCAAGCGGGCCCCAGGAAGAGGGGCAGGACATGAACCCTGTTACATTATTGAATCCTTGATCTTTGTTGAGATTCCTAACAAGCATGCCAATTAGGACAATGGTAGTGGGGGTTCTTGGTGCTGTGGACGGAGGATGACTAGGAATGAAAGACCATCAACTCATTTCAAGCAGACTACCAAAATGCCTTATGACACTAACTTCTGGACAACATTGCCCTGGGTTAGATTTGAACAGGCAATATAGAGGTAGAATTCTGTATTCCATTTTCCAGTTCCCTAAACAACCCAGACCCTGACATTCTTCTATATCGTCAAAAAAGGCTTTTTAATCAAAAAATTGCTATATTCAACTGTGGAGTAAAACATCTATATTCATACTGGTAAATATTAAATTATTATACCTGAAGAGGGTTGACAAATTTTCCCTCGATTCTCATAATGCTTGATATTCCAAAGTCTTCGTTACTCAAAGGGAACGTCAAATCTAAATCTCTGTCTATTGGGATCTTTTCCAATTTAAACTGGATAGTGGTGTTGTTCAGAATGTGGAAAGCTGTTATTAAAAGATATACATACTTACATTTTTATCCCCAACATCTACAGGATTAAATACTAATCACATCATACTGAAACGTAACTGTCAAATTAAAATAAAGGCAAAAATTATACCACCATGGAATATATAATTACCTGGAGACTGAAATTGGCTCTCTTTTGACATGGGACTGAATAAGTACAGCCCAAAAAGGACAACATAAGTCTGCTTTTGCTGATCTAATTCTGAATCTTTCGGTTGCTCTAAAAACTTTTTTTTAATTGTAGTTCTGATTATATTTTAGCAAAGCTGTGCATGGAGGCAACTATTCAGTTTTCAGATTAGGAGTGCAAAATCTGGATACAAATAAATGTGAATTTGTCCACATTGTAATTAAATTCCCAAGCAGCACATTTTATGAAAAGCCTCTTTTTAAACAGATATTTATTTAAATACGCTCAGGTTTTAATACTACTTGCTAGTCAAAAGAAAGCAGCCAGAGTTTTTCATGTTACTTACCATGACCTTTATGTAATGATTCAAAAAAATCATGACGAGTAAAGTTGGATTCCTCCTGGCTAGTAACACTGGGAGTACCTGAAGGAGGGTGTAACCCTTGAGTCATCTCACTTGCAGACTCTTTCCTGACCATAAGCTGGTTGCTATTTAAAGAATACATTTTAATATCTTTAATTTCAACTTGCAGTCTGTCACTTCTAGACTCATCTTCTCCTGGCACAAAATTCTGAATAGATATTTGTCCTAGATGTCCTACAAGCAGTTCAGGGCTACCTGGCTTGCGAGGTATTGATACAATTGGTGACTCAACATTTACATTTAAGATAAGCTTAATGGTATCAGTTTTGAGAGATGATGGTCCAAACCCATCTTCTTCATTATCTTCTAAATTGAAAGGGTCTCTTGATCGTGGTGTTGTATCAAACAGAGAAACCATTTCACTGTATTCAGCAGTTTTAGTTGCCAGGACAGAGGTAACTTTTGTTGCTGCTGTCTTCAGCATGCTGCAGAAATTCTCTTCCAATTCATCCATGGATAAAGTTAGTTCTTTCAGAAATTTAGCTGAGTGGTTGTAATGTAAAGAAGCCATTTTGAGGTTCAGGGAGCATTCTTCTTTTGACTGCTCTACGAAATTGAAGCTCAAAGCATCTGGGAGGCTACTTTCCTCATGAAGCCTGACAAACAGAGATTCAAAGTAGCCAATATCATTGATGAGATTTTCATACCTTACTGTATTCCCTATGCTGACAACATACTGGTTCTTAACGTTATCTTGTGTCAGATCCATAAGGTGCAAGCAGCCAAGAGAGCCATTTACATCCAACTTGTTACACATGGAGACATTAACTTTGGTGCCACCAATGCTCGCTGTTGCAATTTTTCTGCCATATTTTTCTCCATTTGTCATTCCAACTGTCCTAAGGAGGAGTATATTTAACCAGTGAATGTCCACTGCTACTTCTATATTTCGTTCATGGGTAGACTGAAAGGTTTCCTGCTCCCTGAAATTTCTTTCCAAGTCAGTCATTAAAGGTTGAGGGCTAGAATCTTCTTTTTCCTTTGGGAAGGATTTCTGGAGAAACCCGATCAACTCAACAATTGTCTCTGGATTAAGAATGATATCCAAGTTGTTCACCTGCACTGATATCACTTGGAGCGTGCTGTCCAAATTCATTGATGGGCATTCTGCACTCACAAATTGATATTCCAGTTTAATCAAAGATTCTTGATCTTTTGCATAATTACCAGATGAAATATTTGAGGCTGTTGCACATTTCTCTGTTAAACTGGCCACATCAATTGGACAGGCTTCATTTGGTCCATAAATAGGAGACTGTGCCCTACTATCTTGAAGTCTTCCTGTCGGAACATCAAAACTAAGATTCTTGTGAGAAGCCATCAAAAGATCAAAATCAGAGCCATATGTTTGCATAGTGTCAACCAGTAATAAGCCATGAACAGTTAGTGACACTTCTGCATCATAAGGCCTCTTCACAAAATGGGCATTGGTGCCAAAAACCTTGAGTACAGAGATATATCGCCCATTGCTTTCAACACCTAGCTGCATACAGTTAACTTTAAATTCAGCTAAAAGAAGTTGAGACTCTACAAGAACCTCCCTAGTATGTTGTTCAACCATCATAACACTCTGTGTTAAATTCATTACAGAATCATGCAAACTTCCACGCTGATCGACTTCTGTGAAAATCTTCTCTTTCCCTATGTGTAAAGCATCTGGGGACTTAGTTTCAGATGTACTCAGCCTTGCAAAACAATTCTTCAAAGCTGATATTTTATCCTCATTGATATGTATTTTCAAGTCTGGTAAATTCCCAGATAGGACAGCTCCTGGGTATTTTGGATCAGACGTGTATATCAATCTGCGCTCCAACTGCAAATGAACATTGAATTTTTCTACCACATGAGTTGGACCCACATCGCTATCCTGAACATGTTTCCAGTTATCTTTCACTCGTCCAACCATGATCTGAAGATCCATAAATGACAACGTGTATCTCTCATACATTTTTTTACTCATTAAGTGTGCCTGTAGTTGCTCTTCACTGATTTCTACTCCAGTCAATTCAGATGTTTTGATTCCACTACTTGTGGTGGCCTCAGAAGGCGGGGTATTGGGAGGAGTTGCAAGAGGGGTTTTATATTCATCATCACTCAGTTCATTGACCTCTGATGACAAACCACCTGCACTCTTCTTTTTAGACTCATCTGTAGATTAAAAAGGAGGGACTCATCAAAATCATACATTCTTTTCCTTTGGATACTTCTAAAATATTGACCTTGTTGTATGTTTTGTTTTTAAACAATGGTCAAGAAATTGTCAAGTGCAATACTCATGTAGTACCCGATCTCTTATCACTAGATTTGATAACAGTAAGAAAGCAAAAAGAAAAGTAACCACTATATTTCTTGCACGTGGTGCAAAAGTGACAGAAAACATATTTAAAAAAACAATTTTAAAAATTACACTTATGTGAACTTTTGTTAATCTATTATTAAAATATATTATTATACATTATTATTACTATTACTGAAGGAGATTAGAGGAAAATATTTTTCCTATGTTGATGTGATGCACAACACTTTGGGCTGATTCAAGGGCCATTGAAGCCAGCTAATTCAGACTAAATTGACTTAAATGGGATCAACCCTTTTGTGGCTAATCAACTTTACTGTCCATAGAAGAGAATCAGTAAAAGACTAATCTTGCAATTTCCATTTTTGTTTCTGTGTGGTTTAAACATAGCACGAGAGGAGAGAAAAATCATGCCACTCAAAAGAATCTAATTCCAATTTAAACCTTACTAGGGAACCCAAATGGATGTTGTGAAAATAGTTTACTCAGAGTTTGCCCAGTTCAATCCATAACGTAGCAGTTACTAAAGAAAAAAGCTGTGAAGACCTTGCAAAAATTGGTTTTTCGATATGCTAGAAAGAGGTAGAATGGTACGTCTAAGGACCTGGAGGATGAAATCCTGGCAAAACTCCCATTGACTTCAGTGGGATCAGGATTTTACTCCGGACTGTAGAGTTCATCAGCATCATACTATTTTCCACTGAGGAGACATTAAAACTAGGTTTCTTTTAAGGTTAGGACATCTTCATTTTCAAAAATGAGTACTAAATAGAGAAATCCAATGTAATAATAACAACTGTTACTTAGCTATACTGCATTTTAAGCAGATTTGGTTTTATCTAAAAGCTTAATTTTTTTTAATTGTGTTTGAGTTTCCTTTTCAGTTTTTGTACATTACTATCAGCACTGTGGTTCGGCTCTGTTATAAAAGTAATTGTTTTATTTATTGGATACTTAAAAAAAGAAAATTCCTTTCACTCTCACCAGCTAGCCCTTGGCAAATGCCAAGAGTACAGCCTCACAGGGATCCATATTTTGGAGACCATCTTCAAAACATGCTTTCTCTGGGACAGCTGTCTCAGACTCTAAGCCTTTCTGATTCTCTGTGACAAGAATCCCCAGTCCGCTCAAATGTGCCAGACACACAGGTTACAGATGTAAATTGCCGTAGGCAGACTTCAGATTTCATACTAGGTCCTGTAGAGGTAAGGCCAGCCCTGGACTAAAGTTTACCCCCTCCCAACCTTCACCAATAAATATGGTGTTACTACTAGTAAAACTGTATGTGTGCCCAGGCAAATAGAAGAATGCTAGAGTAGAAAAAAAGAGTGTTTCTACCTTATAAACAGATAGAGTTTATTTCCAGGCCATACCTTGAGAATTGGTAAGTAACATTCTCCCCAGGTCCAATACTACTAACACGGGGTCCACAAATTTGAAGTCATCAGGAAAAATCACCTGAGGGGCGGAAATATCGAGGCACACTGTCCAACGTTTGCTGTTTTCCTGAAAATAAAATAATATTTTCTTCCCATTCACAAAACAAAACAAGAGTCAATCCTATCCAAATTATAAAGTTCAAATAGCAAATCTCCACTGATACTAAGTTACCTGTATAAGCATAACATGCATTTGACACTGTTTTATGAAAAAGTATCAGAGCCTGAATATTTTCTTCTCAAAGAAAAGATCCTTTAATTTTTTCTCTTGTTATAATAGCTACTTATGACATGTACATTACGAATACAATTACCCTTTAATTTTTAGGAAGGGGAAAGTAATTCCCGAGAGCAGCTGAAAGATGATTACTACATACTTGGGAGAGAATTTAAAAAAAAACCTCAACACCCAACAACTTCTATTGATTTCAATGGGAACTTGAAATTTGGGGAACTTTGTGGATCCCTTCCATGTTTCAGAACTAATATAAAAGGCAAGGAAACAAAACACATTTCTGAGGGAAAAAAACTTACAATGAAATCTCCCACTAGTAAACGATCAATCGTTTGTCTGATTTCAGCTTTTGTCTGCATTTTTAGTTTGTTGTACTGTCTTCTAGCCGCTTCAGCCACTCTCAGCTCTAGCTCAGACTGATATCCAAAACCTGCATGAAAGATACAAATCTGACTATGTATAATTTTGTTCACATATTGCTGAATCAGGAAGAAGTGAGAATTTATTTATTGTGATTTATAAAAATGTAAACTAAGTTGTTATTTTTTCCAGGAAAGTCCATAACAGACAGCCAAAAATTGCATCTATAGCCTGGAGTGACCATTCCCAATAACAGCCCTAAACACTAACAGTTTCTCCTCCCTTGGTGTTCAAACCTCAGCTGCTAGCAGAGGACCTCACCCTCCTGATTGAACTAACCTCGTTATCTCCAGACTGATTCTTGCCTGCATATTTATACCTGCCTCTGGAAATTTCCATTACATGTGTCCGACAAAGTGGGTATTCACCCACGAAATACAATACATCTGTTAGTCTTAAAGGTGCCACAGGACTCTCTGTTGCTTTTCACAGATCCAGACTAACACAGCTACCCCTCTGATACTTGTATTACAAATGATTATTTGGCAAAAACAGAGCTTTTAAGCAAACAAAGGATTTCTTAAATCCTTGTCTGATCATTATGGCGGGTCACACCTTCCATTTTAATTTCCTGAACAAATGTACTGACGGGAATTTAAGGAAGGGCTATGAGGCAGCCAAAATCCTTCCTAATTGTATCCATGTCCCTTGAGGAACATTCTGATCTTGTGAAAAGGAAGGAAAACTATTTCTATACTAGGCCTGTCCCATATCTTGCTGCTATCAAACTATTAGTATTCAAATATTAAGGACTCAAAAAGGATCATTCATTGTTCCTTATTCTCACCCTTTCTGCCCTCAGAAGCAAACATACAGAGCTGAAATTTTAATGGCAGCTGATAAAGTTCAAGTTCAGGTCAAGCCCAGGACAAGCAAGGATTAGTTCAGTGAAGCTCTATCCTTACGGAAGAGACACAACTGTAAAAAGGAAGAGACTCCCTCTGACAAATCCAAGAGCGGCAACGACAGACTTGAGAGAGGGACAGATTGTGATAATGTGGCATCTACAAGAGTAGTAAATTAAAGCTGGTAGTGTAGGGAGATATCCTGAAGGCATATCCTGTCTACTTCAGAAATCAAGAGAAGCTCTGCACTATTTCTTGATTTGAATTTACAATGGAAACTCTTATTGCTGCTTTACCGTAGTAACTATGAGAAAATCAATCAAATTTGAGAAAAATAAATAAGCCATGAAAAAAATATATAAAACAAAAAAGGTTAACCTGAGGTATGAACCCTTCCCTTGTAGAAGAAATCGGCTACTTTCTTAATGGCTTGTGGATTGTAAATAATATTTAGAGGTCTGGTACTGACTTCCAGGCGTCTCTCAAAATTGCTGCGGGCTGGGTTTCTCTCATACAGCATCTCAAATACTGGTGCATCAGGATCTGCATCTGAATCAAGATAACAAAAGAATCTAAAAGCAATTCTGTCTAAAATAGCAGTATGGCAGGTATAAAAATCAATTTTTAGTTTGCATGGGGGTAGTAAATATCTGACGATCACTCGTACTATAGTATTTAAAAATTTTAAATTACAATGGATATGCCCATGTTGGTACAACAAAAGCAGCTCAATTTAAAAATAAACATTCATAGACTTTAAGGCCAAAAGAGACCATCGTGATCATCTTTTCTGACCTCCTGCATACCGCAGGCCCCAGAACCTCACCCACCCACTCCTGTAATATACCCCTAACCTCTGGTTGAGTTAGTGAAGTCCTCAAATCATGATTTAAACGACTCAAGTTACAGACAATCCACTCTAGTTGAAACCAGCAAGTAACCCATGCCCTGTGCTGCAGAGGAAGGCGAAACCCCCCCAAGGTCTCTGTCAATCTGACATAGGGGGAAATTCCTTCCCGACCCCAAATATGGAATTAGTATTTGTCTATAATTAAACAACTAAAATTTTCAAAACTGGGTACCTAAAATTAGGTTCCTAACTCAAGCAGCAATCAAGATGCTGAGTATCAGCAGTTCCTACTGAATTCAATTTGTCAAAATCAGGCCATTTATTTAGGTGTATAACAACCCAATCTTGCAAATTTGCTTTGCAAAGGTGGATCTCTGAGCCCATGCAAAGCCCCATTGACTTCAGCGTGGGAGATATCCTGCAAGTTTCTCTATGCAAGTTCAGAGCCTAAATATGGATATAGGAGCCTAACGTTAGGCACCAACGTTTGAAGTTTTTTAGCCTAAGTATTTCACGAATATATTTTTCAAATGCATAATCTGGTTGCATGCTCAGATCAGGCATAAAAATGAAAATATTACCAGTGCTCTGATTAGTCATTTCTGAAGATGAAGTCTGGAGACCAAAGGAGGAGACGCAGCCAACCTCTTTTTGCTAATTAGAACAAAAAAAAATTGAAGGCCATCAAACAGAATATAAAAATAAGCCATTTAATGTACATACCCAAATTTAAGTTGTGTTTTTCCTTATTATATTTGTTGCCAATTTTATAATGCAATGTGATTTATAATGATTATAATGCCATTATGACATGTATTTTTTTTTCATATAACCAATAATGAAAGAAAGGAAAACAATTTGCATGTGAACATATAAGGAGGAAAAGCTATTTTTCTTAGTCAACAAGCTGATGTCTGAATAAAAATTGCAAGTGGAAATCACATTTCTACAAATTATAGTTAATAGACTTCAAGTCTTCAAGGCTAAAGCAAAATCAAATCTTTCATCCCCCTCTGGTAGAAACACTTAAATTCTTCAGTGACAATACTAGAAGAAAAGTTCCTGGATCCTAGGTTTGTGGTCTAGAACTAAATGCAATTGAAGCAAGTCTTCCATGGGACCCAAGGTTTTTCGTGGGGGGGAGGGGGAGGGAGAGAGAGAGTTGGTAAATAAAGCAAGAACAAACAACTCTCTAGCTAATTAAGCAGCAGCACTGATTATTCCAAAGCTAAATTCAGTCCAACTGGCTCTGAATAGTAATATCCAGAACTGTTCCAAATATTAAAAAACGGGAAGAGCTTTATGGGGGATCCTTGCAGAGAAAAAAAGTCAAAGATCATTCAGACATTTTCCAGTTTATAGATTTTCATCTGTGCTTATGATGTTAATGCTTCATACTAAGATACATATGAAGATTAACATCAGTATTTTTATATTCATGTTTTGCTATATATTTTTTTATTTATATATCAATCCTGAAATGAACAGTACTATATCAAGATGTAATTGCATTCTTTTACATACAGGATTAGGGAAGACAAGAACAGGAAATATGGTCCCTTGTGTTGCTAAATCTCGCAGAAAAAGGCCACCCAGTTGAACTGTGAGAAGGGAAGAATTTCTGCGGGGAAGGGATTCTGCTAAGATCTTTACACCTGGAAAATAAAGACATAAGTGGCTATATTGCATTCTAGAAAAAATAAATGACAATAAATGTATTTATGGATGAGAGATACAAGTGTCATCTTACATATTCATAAGCTAAGAAACAAGACAAGAGCTAAGACTGGACAGTTATGCTTCACTGACAGTCTTTTAAACCATCAGTTTCTCATTGCTAAGCATTTCTTCAAATTTAAGAATTAAAGCCCTTGTAATATAAGGGGATTTTTTTTTTTTTTTTTTTTTTTTTTTTTTTTTTTTTTTACAAGTAATGTGATTAGAAGTGTCTGCAAATATCTGCATCAAAATGTTGAAAAATGCATTTTGGGATAGATTACTAACAGCATTTTTTGCACATTTATTTCTACAAATTTATTGTCTGAACTCAGAACTAAATACCAGAAAAAAATTCAAGTTATAAAATTTGATTACTGTGAAACTGTTCAAATGTCTGAAAGTAAAAAGATTTATTACCACTCTATACATAATAAAACTTAAATGAAAGTTTAATACATTACTTTCATATTCACAATCTCAATTACCTACTTCAATCCTAAAATAATTAAACCAGTCAAGGTATAAACTAACAAAACACAGGCTTACCAAAGGAAGTGAGATCTGAACTTGAATTGTTTCAGTACTGTTCCATGACATTAGCTCAGTCATGAGTGGCTGCATTGTTTATAAAGCAGGCAAAGCTCCTGTCCTATTTTAGGTATGACAACTATCAAAATTTGAAATATGTTACCTGAAAATTCCAGCTGCATGAAAGCACTTTCATTTGTACAGAGAGCCCTCTTCTCCTTATGCAACAAGGTGACAGTGCCACCGTGCAACTGGAGATTTAATTTAGCAAACACGTGATCTCTTTTTGTAAATGTGTTCATACTGGAGGCATCTGCAGCTGGATCAAAAAATTCATCAGCACCTAATTTAAAAAGGAGAACAAGGTGAGTTTAACAAACAAGCTACGTAACGGCTGGTGAGCAAAAACTTGAGACTTCATTTTCGATGAAGGACAAAGATGGCCCAACTACGGGGGTGGGAGGAATGAACAAGTAGACAACCGCTTCTATACTTCTCCCGCAATAGTTATCACTACAAACAATTAAAACAGTGCAGGCAGCTGCAATCTTTATGGTGCTTTAGAAATTAGCCATCTCATCAACTCTAACAGAAAAAACCCACACAACTTTTAATTTCGTTTTAGTCGATGATTAAGAAACAAATATTTTTTAAGTGTTTCTCTTTTATACGTATTTATTTAGAAATTTAAGTCTACATCTCTCTCCTTTTAATGATATGAATTTTAAAAATCATTTCAGTTCATCTTTAACAAGTATTTAACGGAGGATACATCTACAGTGAAGAAAAAAAAAAAAAAAGCCCATGGCAGCAAGCCTCAGAGCCTGAGTCAACTGACTTTGGCTTGTGCGGCTTGCACTACAGGGCTACAAATAGCAATATAGATGTTCCCGTTTGGGTTGGATCCCAGCCTCTGAGACCCATGCCCCTCACTGGATTTTAGAGTCCAGGATCCAGCCCAAGCAGTTTACACTACTATTTTTAGCCCCATAGCACAAGCCCAAGTTAGTTGACTCAGGCTCTGAAACTCTGACACCTTTTTTTTTTTTTTTTTTTGGCAGTATACACATTCCCTAAGGTGATAATTTGGAGATAAAATATTACCATACCCAGTATGTCTTCTGGATTCCACTGTTCTTGTGTTTCTGGTAGCAGTCCCTCAAAAGGTTCACCTTCGTATGTTTGCTGAGCGAATCCATACCAGCCCCCCCACCCAGGAAACCAAGACTGAAGATACTGCAGCATCCCTCTGGTACTGCTGCATTCAGGGTCTGCAGTAGGAGAAACTCCAGGGGACTCAGATAAAGGCTCTTTAACACTCTGTTCCAAATAAACAAAATCAAAACACACATTAGGATAAATAAATGAAAAGAACCTTTGTCTTAAAAATACAGAATGTACTATTTCTTACTATGATTCCATCTACTATTTATTTACTGAACATTCCTAAGCATAAATACCATTCAATGCTGTTTTCACTTGTGATGTCTAAACGGACTATCATCAGAATCTTGTTTTATACATTGTAAACTTATTACCATAGTTAGCTACTGCATATTTACAGGCATATGTATGAGTTAACATTTCTGGACTTATCCAGATCGGTTTCTTAATTTTTCTTAGTTACTCGATCAACCTAACAGTTGCCAGAATCATTTGTAAGGCACCCTAACCATAGCTCAATCAATAAGCATTTACTTTTAATAGAACTCTCACTCAGGGTTACAATCAGTAGTCAACATTACATCTTATGAAATGGGCCTTAAAGGGTCAATGTTTGTACATTTATAAAATTTGCACTATTTATTCCAGGAAAATTCCATTATAGGTTTCAGTCTTAGTTCTCTCTTTTAATATTAAAGAGCAAGAGGAGTTGCTAGTATGGAGCTCAATGTTATCGTCACTGACAGTCAGCATATGGCTGGGGGGGGGGGGGGGCTTGCTGCCCGAGCACCCTAATAATAGCACTCAGCATATCACAACTGAAGAATTTGAGCAGGATTGTGGTTTTAGCATTGGCATCACACTGCTCAGCATGAATATACTGTACATGCTACAATACCTTTTACAATGAGGAAAACATAGTTTCTTGTAATACCGCACCTTTAGGTTCTCAATATTATCCAGTGTACAGAAAGTCACTCACCTCAGCTACGTCATGGAATTTGTCATAAACAATCTCATGTAAAATCTTCAACTCCTCAAATGTCTGCTCTTCTTCAATACGATGCATTTCTTCCTGCAGTGGCAAAAAGGTATGTTTGTGCTGGTTCACAGGCAATTAAAGCTTTATACTCTTCAAAAAACACACTCTGAGAGGGAGATTCTTTCAAGCATCTAAGGGATTTAGCAGCACAAGTGCACAGATTTTCACTGGGACATGTGCTCCTAAATCCCATAGGTGAATTTGAAAATCTCCAGAGAAGATACTGGAACACAGACATATAATGGGAATCAAAGCCAATTAGTTCATTTGATATACAATTAAACTGAGTGCAAATATGCATCTATGCTGCAGGCACATGAGCCAAATTGGAATTGAATTAACGAAAATGAACAAGGAAAGCTATGAAACTACTTTCTGTGAAGAGAATTCATTCCTCGAGGCCAGATGCATCAGAGACAGTGTACTTGGTAGTCTTGTTCCAACTCTTGCATGATAAGGGAGGACTTGGATTGTCTACAACACCAAGTGTGTATGTGATGGTGGGGGGTGACTTGCAACCCTAGAACAGCTGTTTCTTGGATGCTTGAGGGATCTTACTAACAGCAAAAAAATATATATAAAACCAAAGATTGTTTTCAGTGCCAGAAAAAGGCTTGCCTATTAAGTATTGTTTCCAAACTTTGTGACCGGGTATATAGATGCTCAAATCCAATTTCAAAAGAAAACAATTTGATATCATACTAAAGTAAAAATTTACAAAATTAATGAAATATACATTTTAAAAAACTACATTAAAAAGTTATTTAGGTTACAAAGTGAAGCCCTCTCTATGCACTGAACGAGGTAATGGTCTATGGAAGCAATGTTATAATGGAATTAAGATAGCATCAAACTGCATGGGCATAAGGAACCAAAATGAAGGCTGCATCAGTTGGCAACCATGTATCTGACATTCATTAACTTCTAAGTGCTTTATTTTGCAATCTAAATAACGTTCCTTTAACATAGTTTTTTGTATGAAATTTTCTAGGTGTGCAGTTTTTTTAAGATTTTTTTTTTTTTTAAAACATTCTGCTATGTACAGCTAACAACCCACCTATCATGCATCATCAGCAAGGTTTCAGCCCTGAACCTTCAGCCCTGCAGCAAAGCTTGAGCTAAGGACTAACTACATTAGCTGGCCATAGGAGAATATAATCCTGGGGATTACGGGAAGGGAGAAGGAGGGAATGTAGTGGAGATGAACTATTGGGGCCACGTGCTGGGTCTGAGCAGGTGAGTGGGGAGGGCACAACCCATCTCCCAGAAGCTAGGGGAATGCGTGCCTCATGGGGGAAGATGGGCCATTGGGGCCCCGTGCCAGGTGATGGTCAAAGGGGAGCCCAGGTCAGCTCTCTTCCTCTGCTCCTGTCACTGCAACAGCTCTGGAAGCTCCAAAGTGTTCCCAATACAGTATGCGCTGCTGCTGTTTTGGCAGCAGCATGGCCTGGCTCTTTAAAATGTTTGTGTTCAGTTACTTTGACATGCTGAAAATGAAAAGGCAAATGGCAATTTTCCAAAGTTTATAGCTCAGCCAAATCTGAATGAAATAGCTAAATAACATTGCAAATTGCAGGAAAACTGAATAGCAATTCTGTCTTCCATTTGAAAACCAAATCTTGAAAGAACTACCTTAAACATAAAAATTTACTTTTCCTATTCTTCCACCTCCCAGTATGGAAGGCTTGGGACACTATCTAGTTTTGCATTTTGAAAGACTTCAAGTAGAAGTTTCCTTCTTCATCTATAAAAAGATCAGCATAAATAATTAGGGAAGAAGCACCATTGATAATTGCAAGAAACAAGTAACAGCTCAAGGAAAGATTATCTCTTACAATACAAAGAGATTTTACGTGCTAAAAACAATTTGCTGCCACACAACATATTGTTTAGCAAATTTAAAATAACTCTACAGTTAAATATGAGGTAAATTTTAAAACAAGAACATAAGCAAAACACATCTAGTTTCATTTCAAAAAGATGCTAGGGTCACATATTGAGGTGTTATCTATACTGTACAGTACTTGCAAATTTCAATACCTGTTCCGCAAAAGACAGCGGGATGCCTTTTAACTGATTGTAATACATATCTGTGTAAGACACTGCATCTTGGGCCCGGTGTAATGCGAAGTCCCAGGTAGAGTGTTGCCTCTGTTCTCTGATTTCTGAAAGATTAGCGTTCAAAGCAAAGATCCACCATTCTCGGCAGCTAAAACATGTCAAATGAATACATTTCCAGTTAGTTTGATTCTCAATCCAGAGGAAAGGCTGGGTGAGAAAAATAGAGGGTCACTAGCCAGGAAATAAATGGGCACCACAGCCTCAATGGCACGTCAACCCAGCATGTCCTACTACTGCAGTAAGAAGCGCTACCTTCATTTCATCAGCTCCTGTGACCTTTACTCTTAATACAGATCTGTGAACTGAGCGTGTGGGGTTCCCCACCTTCTTCAACCAAAAAAAAGCCAACTCATTCCAAAGGGAAGGGGGCAAAACTCCAATGCTATTTTCATTGTTTCATCATTTCATTCTTATAACTTGTGACAGAAGCACTTAAGAGCTTTGGATAAATGCAACTTTTATTTTAGGTATAAATGCAAATTAAATATAAAGCAATAATTCACCTGGTAGAGCACAGAATATTAGAACTATAATTTCAATTTATTTCTAAATTCTGTGCACCACATAATCACTAGCTACCGCCTTTGTGATTTTTGCCCTAACTTTAGACTAAACAGTGTTGTTCAGATAAGTGTAAAATAAACATAAGACTGCATAAAAGGGTATTTTACAACACTACATAAAAATATCAGTAGTATAAAAAACTTACTTGTCAGTTATCATAACCTTTGGTTTCCATTTCCTGAATTTTAGCTGTCGCTCTTTTCGATCCAGTTCCTTTAAGAACCCCATGATTTGTTGATACTGCATCTTTTAATAAAACAGCATATAAATAAATTAGGCAGTGTTAATGTATTCTGTTAGATTATCAGAGTGGTTTATAATGTATCTGCACAATGATTAAATCTCAATTTTACTTTCTGTGGGTCAACTGAAAATAAACAACATCTAAAGCATGATCTGGAGAAGCGATTCACTGAGAAATCATTTTACCTGTGAAAGTTTTAATGGTATTGTCTCAAGCTGGATATCACACTCAAGCCGTGGTGTATGTCGTGATCTTAAAGGCTCCTTAGAACAGTTTCTCTTGAGGAGAGCTGAAGTACATAAAGGCTCCATGATGTAATTATGATCACGGCTCTCCATACTTTTGTCCATTGCTTCCTGTGAGTTACAAGCAAATTCAATCTGTCACTGCATAGAACACACATACACAATTTATTTAAATGACGATCTGCTAATAAGGATTCTACTAAGTGTCTTACACTGCTGGAATTCCATCTCCTTTAACCAGGTTTTCTCCTCATGAAATTGTTCTTATCAAAAAGGTAATCTTGTTTAAATATTTGGGTAAATTATTTATACAGTGCCATAGCTGTGCAAGATACTTCACAAATGATAATACTTTGCATTTCTATAGTGTCTTCAGAGGTTCTCAAAGCACTTTATAAAAAGACTGAATTTAGTCTAGTAACACTCCTATGGAGGTAAGAAAATACTATCCCCATTGCATAGATAAATACACTGGGACATAAAAAGATGAAATGATTTACCAAAGATCATACAGAAGTTGGGGGAAATGCTGATCCCATTTTTAGCCACAAAACCATATTTAGCATAGTAACTGAAAAGAAAAACCCAGCCTCTGTCCTTTGGCGCCCACAATCTAAAGCAGTAAGATCCACTCAGGTACACTCTTGAATCCTGAATGGACTCCCATTGAATTCAGTGCAACTGGACACAGATATAAGATCCAATAGCTACACTGAGGCCTAAATTAGACCAAGAACACATCATTACAAATCAAGAGGTGGAACAAAGAGACCAGTAAATACAAAGAGAGGAAAACTGCTCTTAGGAGAAGGTAATCATGTTGAGAGCATATCATTTGAGTGGATTAAGTAATAAACAAGAAACAAGCAAAATTAAGTTATTTTTGTTTAATATTTATAGGCCAAATTACTATTTTACAGTCTGTATTTGTAGTACCATTGACAGGTCTCATGGAAGCAGCATGTTTTAAGGAGGGCTTTTAAAGAAAATAATTTAAATAGGCAATGTTAGGTAGTTCATAGTTCAGTTTTTACTTGGTCCCATACTAATCTTTCCATTACATCATGAATCCACATAGCTTCAGTTGCTCCAAATATTCCTAGACCTAAATCCACTAAAAAAATTATTTTACGTTATATTACAAACCAGTGGAAGAACGTGAAAGTCTTGATTTCCCCCTTCACATGCAAGTAAACATTATTCCTTCCAAATGTTCATCTCGTACCTGTAGCTCACCAAGAGGCAGGTCTCCCAATAAAGTGCAACAAGTATCCCAATAAATACTGAAGTCAGCAACATCCAACTGCTTTTTCCGCATCAACTTCTCTACCTTAAGTGAAAAATTTGAACTCAGTCACAATGCATCAAACAAAATGTGACAAATTATTTTAAATCTAACTGTATTGTGATCACTATTAAATATTCAGTGTGTAACATGCAGCTATTTTTTGACTTTATCATGGTATCCACAATAATTCTTAAGGATAAGATTGTTATATTATAAGACAATATTTGCAGTAATTATTTAATAGCAACCATTGGATTGCATTTTAAAAACAGGAAAAAGTTATATCATTCTCATACAAAAGTGACACATCACATCCTAGCGGGTATCATTTCTTCATGCAATGTTAACTTTGACCTATACTCACAGGCTCATTTACAGCATTTTGCATTGATACATTTTTGATGCACACTCCAAAGGCAAATGGCTGTGAAGGATTTGTGATGCCATCCTCAAACCGCAAATGGACATCTTGAATTTTTAACTGAGGAGAGAGAAAGAAGTGGCACGGAGCAAAAAGACTGTGTTATGCTTGAAACAGATTGAGTGTACTGCAATGCTGATAAATTATATTCAAGCTGTTTCAATACTTACACCTCCAAGAAACAAACAAGATTTAAGATTTAAATGGTTATTCTGTGATGGGACCCTCCTGCCATTTCCTGACTGCACTCCCTCAGGCTCCACTCCATATTTCTTCCTCTGTTCTCTCTGGTCTACCCATCTCCCCAGATGTTAAAAACACCAGCTACGTCATTTGCCATTTTCACAAAACAGGCTATTTTTCTCTGCTGTTTTACTACTACCCTTGCTTGCAGTTGCTATAGTATACAGAAACTCATGTTGCTCAAATACAGACTAGAATAAAAACTAGTGCTCATTAGCAGAACATGAAGTGGTGACCTGAATTAATTTTACATGTGGCAAAATCTCATAATGGTCAAGGAACCAATTGAATTTTGCTGTTTCATGCTTAACTGTACAATGTCCTACTCGGCCCAAGATTTCACATCCAGAATATCTGACTTGTGTCATCATTAAACGCTATATTATCTCTGGAAGGCCCCAGTTATTTCTAGTTATTGTTAATGACAGCCTTTTACAACTGACTTACCTCAGTTTTCTGTTATGAGATAAGCATCGGTACATGGAAGCGATCCCTCAATAAAAAGAGTTAGCACAGACTATATCCTCTACATATAGGTGAAGTAAGAGGACAAATTCATTACATGGCAGCTAGCATAAATAGATTTTAGAAGATACACCTCTACCCCAATATTACGCTGTCCTCTGGAGCCAAAAAATCTTACCGCGTTATAGCTGAAACCGCGTTATATCGAACTTGCTTTGATCCGCCGGAGTGCGCAGCCCCGCCCCCACGGAGCGCTGCTTTACCGTGTTATATCCGAATTCATGTTCTATCGGGCCGCGTTATATCGGGGTAGAGGTGTATTACAGGGAGGGTTGCTTATTTTTTTTTGGTTTCTTTAGACAAGTTTTTTGATAATGCAGATGTCCTTATAGATTTTAATTAGCAAACATATAGATAAGAATAAGTAAATGTGAAAATATCATTAGTTTTATTATGGCTTTAAAAGAGAAAAGTAAAAGAGCCCAGGCTCTAGAATTTTGAGTGAGCTTGCAACTAAGAAGAAAAGGGTTTTGCTGAGTGTCTAGCCAATACTGCTAGATGAAGACTGCATATACATTTTATTTGTGTATGTTAAACAATCTTTCAGGCAGCATCAAGCTTCATGCACCAGAATTAAGCAAAGGTCAAAGTACCAGAATCTCAGAAGTGTATTTACATTTTCTTCTTTATATACTTTAATGCTACTCTCACATCCTAGGACTCACACAGCAACACTACCACTGCAAGCAACAATGGAAGATAATGAATTTTGCCATTTAAAATGGAAACTTCACAACATTAAGAAGGAAGTCAAACTTAACAGCGATATCCACTTCCCAAGCAAATGTGAAGAACAAAACACAGAAGTTGGTCCAGTACAAGATATTACCTCACCAAACTTGTCACGCTCAAAACATTATACATAAACCTGTGTGTAATACATTATAACTTTTAAAATTGGAAGTATTGACTTGGGAGGCACTCCAATATTATGGTAAGGAGAACCATAAAGCTAGACAGCTTTTATATGGATTATTCATCTACCCCTACAAAGCAAGGAAGAACGACACTTCTCAAAGGCTTGGGAGGGTGAAAGATTCCTTCCTCCCCATAAACCCCTCACTTTGCCAATTCTGGCTTGGTTCAGAGGAAAAAGGATTCTAGCTCTGAAAAGGGTCTCTCTCTACTAAGTATCCACCTCCATTTTACACACATTGAATCTCCTAAAAATAAACAAGAAGTACATTATATACAAACTAAGTATTCTTTAGTAAATAGAATGGAAGATTGTGGGTCCCATTAGACTTACTTCAATGTTCTCTACAATTCTTGTGACTGCAGATGCAGTAACTGAATACCAGTAAGATTCTCCTTTCTGCTGTCGTTCTTTCTGAAAGAGACAGAGAACAGCTATTTTATTAAAAAGATAATGTATTTTATTTAAATATAAGGTCTGGAAAATAAATTTTAATGTTTACAAAGCCAGAGGAAAAAAATCTAAATAATGTAGGAGATTGCTAGTCTGACGCAATATTAGAAAGGGATTGTCGTGTTAAAACTCCTATTTAACAAACAATGACTTACTTGTGTTACCAAAAGTTTAGATTATAATAAAGAAAGAATTTTTAAATACCACTTTACTTTTTTACCATTTATGCTTTTTATTTTCAAAGGCTATGTTAAATGAAGCACACAAAGTAAGCTAGTTAGCTTCATGTTCTGGTTCTGTTCCATTAGCACTATGTTTGCATTGCAAACACTGGTAGGGAATGTTTACTTCTAAACAAAAGACTATTTTCATTGAAATAGTCCATTTTCAGGACATTTTAAAACTATTACTATTAGGTTTGGTAATATTTTTAAAAAAAATCACAATTTGGGGAACGAACTACATGACAATCTCTTGGAAGATGGAAGAGCATTAGAAGTATTGCAAGTCAAAAATCTATTCAATATGAAGTAATTTGTTAATGTTAGTGTGTATTAAGACAAAATTATAATATAATTTACACATCACACAAGGAAAAGGATAGGTAACAGATGCTTTTCTTTACCAGGACAATTACAAGTTGTCTACTAGTTACACTACTTGTGAGTATAAGGTTAGAAACTGTCCTATAACTGTACTTAATATCAAACTATCAGTAGTAATGACATCAATCTAAAATATGGTTAACAAGAAACGTATTAGAAAATATTTACAGTTAGCTACTGTTTATATGATTTACTATTATTTGGGGTTAAAGTGGCGGGGGGGGGGTTAATCCCTATTTTGATATTCTGAAATATCCCCCTACACAGACCACTTGCCAACTACTAAGAAGATAGGATTTTAGTAGAAACGTAAAGCAAATAATCCCCAGCAAGTTCTTTCCTCTATTTTGTTTTATTAAAATCTCTCTTTTCGTAACATATTGTCTTCCTTTAGTCTCTTGACTTTTCTTCTGCTGTACATGTGTATCTTACTTCAGACTGGAGTCATCTATTGTAGTTTATAAATATGGAGAAAAAAAAAAAACTATTCAGCAGCCCATAGTACGTTCCAAAGAATTTGTTATGACAGCATCAATCACCAACATAGTACATGTTCTTAGAAACAACAGCGTCTGTATAGTTCACATCAACAGAAGCATGGGTTAATGGAACTCTATCAGTAATTCACACTAATTAACGTGTTATGGTCAAAGGCCCCTGAATTGCTAACATTACGTATGAAAATAAACACACATTAAAAGGTGAAATTTTCAAAAGTGCTATAAAAAATATTTCCCCACACTCAAAATTACAACATGGGCCAGCAATAATCAGTGTGATTTCATAACTCCCACATCATCTTCCTACCAAATAAAATTAGAAACAAAATGTTTGAGCTACACATTTATTCTTTCTTGTATCTAGAACGAGAGCATTCCAGAGTTGCAGGCTCTCAGTGGAGCACAGCCTGCCTCCCATCCCCTTGAGAACTGAGAATGTGCCAATCATAACTGCCAGGAACGGGAAACCGGACAGCAGTCAGTTCCTCCAGTAGATTGGTGCTATATTTAAGATTTTGCATCTTAGCAGTCATCTCTCAAAGCACATTTGTGGAATAACAGGCAGTCAGCACAGTTCCTAAAGCATGGAAGTAATCAACACGTGTAGATAAGGGCTCTTGAAGTTGTACAGCTGTATCATGCAGGTTGCAACTACCAAAAGTGGCTCTCCATGGAAATTCCAAACAAAAAGCATATTTGTAACTTAGCCAAAGTATGGATCATTGTGGAGCAGTCTGGGTCCAAAAGAAAAGGAAACTTGTGAATATCTTGGAGGGGGGGAAAAAAACACATACGCTACCATATACAGCTCAAAGTAAAAAAAAAAAATTTTTTTTAAATGTACACCTAAGTTGCTACACTTACCAAACTTCCTAGGGTAAACCGCATTAAATGATCAAGGGAGATTCTCCAGATATCCCCAGCCCACCACCAATACTTCATCTGATCTGGGTTGAGCTTTAACCGGTATCTTTAATCAACTCAGAAACACTGGCCAGGTAGTACAGTGCTACAGTGAAATTGCTGTGATCTGAAGTGATGATAAAATAGATCTGGGTCTCCTCAGCCTACTGATGAAGCCAAAGACCAGGCTGCCTTATCACTTGCAGATCAAATCATAACTTGGTTTCCTGGATATTGACTCAAAAAGAGACTTACATTTGGTAGAAGATTTAAATGTGATCAATCTTCCGTAACAGCAAAACAAAATCAACTCCTTTATTTTAAAAGATAAGTCCTATGTTACTCACTTTCCATTTTTCTTCCAGTGCCAAAAGAAGAGCTTTCTTGCGTTCTCTTTCGAGCAACTTCTCCCTTTCTTCATCAAAATCTTCTTGCTTTTCTGGTGCACCAATTAAGTGGAGTTTTGAGATAGATATCACCCAGGGATCCACATGTGGGCGATAAAAAGGTATCTGGAGCGTTATTTTGCCAATGAAACCTAGAATCACCAAGATTAAACATTGTTAGAATCCTACAGAGTTACACTGTTATACTCTATGTAAAGTGAGAAAGGAAAAAGACGTAATATTGCAATGTTAAAACAGAATTTGATCGCTATAAATTCACATTACATTATTTGTCCAAGAATTTGACACTTAGCTGCTAACTCTTATTTTAAGGTCAGTTCCACCTATAACTTATTACTAAAAGATCTCTTAAAAGAATCACCAGTGTATGAAATGCTTCATACTTGTAGCAGAAACTAACAAAATGAATAATTCCTGTAGAGAACACCCGTCACACACACAGGCACAAATGCATACCTGCTTTTACTTCAAATGGCAACTCCAGTTCTTTCAAGGCATCTTTCTTTAATGGTAGGTTTTCCAATTCAACAGCACCTGCAGGAGGAAGAGAAATTGCAATCTGTTGAGCAAAATTAAGTTAAAGACTGCTTGGCTGAGGATTATTAACTTAATACCAATAAGAAGTTTTTTCTTTAAAACTAATAAAAATAAATGAAGTGGGATAAAAATTCTATTTTATGAGAAAAGCAAATCTATCATTTTAAAGAATGAGGCAGTTAGAAGTGATATTTAATATTTTTGTAATGATTTTCAAATGCCATCTGCCAGAGTTATTTGATATGGTCACAGCATATATTTCAAAGTACTTAATCTGAACTTCTCCATCAACAGCAAGCATCTAGAAGGCAATTTAAAAAAAAAAAAGTAACCAATTAGATGTTTTCTGGAAATTACAAAAATACACACACAAGATGATTTTAAACAAGGACATGTTTTCAAAACAAAACAAGACAGAAACTGACATTAATACGTAGAAAAGAAAAAATAGGATTGTTGTTCTAAAATGGTCCCTGCTAAAATTACAAGTGGGACAATAAGCAGATGAATGGAAATTCATCTTTTAGTCTTTGTAAACATACCCACAGTATGCCACAGTAGCATAGTATAAATAAAATAATTCCAAAAGCGAGGGAAAACATAAATGCCCAACACACAACAACAGTTTAAATTGTAGCACCCTTGACCTCTATAGTTCCATAGCAGGCAATCATATTTTTATGAAAAGTCTTATATGGTAGATATATTTAACTCCTATTTCATTTTTACACTTTCATATTTCACATATTTCATATTTACACTTCCTTATCGCTTGAGTAGGCCCAGATGAGAACTGTGGCCTCTTTCCTCCTTCCTAGCATTGAATTACCATTTCAAGAAAGGCTGCTCCTTTCAAATATGTAAATTTATCTGTCACACAGGGAAGAAAAATAGACTCTCTTGAAATGTTTCAGACTCAGGAAAGGGGAGGGTTTTAGCAATAACAACAATGAAATGCATTAAAAATAAACAGGATGAAAGACAGGAAGCAAAGTAGAGTGGGAAGGACAAAGGAGGGGAAAGAACAAATGATGGCGTGAAAGGCATGAAGAAGAGGGAAGATAAAATGGTATGTGGAAAATTCATTGTGAGAAACTTGTTTAGAGCCTGGGTCCTTACATTCATTACTCAGGTTAAACTCCTTCTAGCTTTAGTAGAGTTTCATCTGAGTGAGGAGTACAAGACTGGGCCCTTAAAAGAAAACATTGCCACATACTGAAAAACTGGGGCCAAATCCCATAATCTGTTAAATGTACACAACTCTCATTGACTTCAGCAGGTACTGCAGAATATAAACTTTGTTTTTTGTTAGGAGAAGAATAATTAAAGGAGATGTCTCGCCAACACCAACACATCTGAAAATGGAAATTCCCCATGGGTTTCAATGGAGGCCACTAAGAATCTATTCCATGAAATCCTAAAGTTCCCAGCCTCTGATGGTCAGGAAATATACTTCCTACCATGAAGGAACTTTATGTGGCTACATTTGCTTCGGTATATTATTATTATTTATTATTTTTATTGGCATAGCACCCAAAAGCTCCAATCAGGATCAAGGCTACACTGTGCTAAGCACTGTACGAATACACAAAAGGACTCTGTAAACTCTGCAGGGCAGGGGCAATCTAATGCATACTTCTATTTGTTTCTCACCGACCAGTCCTATTGCTGTACCTGATAATAAGAATACAGCTCAAGGCGGGGCCAACCAAGAGTCAAAAAGAACTTAATACTACACACGGACAGCCAAAATTCCATCCTAGAATTATTTCTTTAAGTAACCAACAGTCAAAACTGGCTCCTTGCAGTGTAAAAAAATTTCTTCTCAAAACAAGTGAAGGTGAGGAACTACATTACGTAACTCAGTCAAGACTTTTTTTTTTTTAAATCATGAGTTATTACCCCACCTTTCATGAGTGAGTCAGTGAGTATTCAGATCAGTTCTCACCATTACCTGTTATGGACATTCTATAGTGCAAGAAGAAATTTCACAAACATGCACACACAAACTATCATTGCAACTACATATTGAAAACTAAAGCAACTATTAAGCTGCCTATTTTCCATACAAGCTTCTCTCCAAATCTCTCCCCTCGTTCACCCTGAATACGCTATCTATCAAAAGCATCCTTATCTGCTTGATACAACTTTCCGATTAACATTTGCTAAGCACTATTTCTCACCTTCAAAATTCTCCTGAAATTCCTGTTGCACAGAGCACTCCAGAGAGAGAGATGACATGCCACTGTTTGCTTTACTGATTTTCAAAAATTACATGAATAACCCATATCATCAGCTGGACTCATGTGTGCTCTTTGATATATGTTCTGTAAAAATACTTTAAATATTGTACTAAATATCTTGAGAATACAATGATTTCCTGAAACACTTGCTATTGTCATTTGATATTTTTATATCAAATACCAAATTTGATATATATCAAATTTTCTAGCTCTGACACTTGCATTTCCACATAGGGTGGTTTTGCCCACAGAAATAAAAATCTGCACCTCTTCCATGTGCTTTCGGACCAATGGAAAAAATCCGGTACAATTCAAGTGACTTTTAAAATTGCCTCTGAAACTGCAGTTTCTTCTCCCTTGGTGTTCACACCTCAACTGCTAGAAGAGGGCCTCATCCTTCCTGATTGAACTAACCTCGTTATCTCTAGACTGATTCTTGCCTGCCTATTTATACCTGCCTCTGGAAATTTCCATTACATGCGTCTAACGAAGTGGGTATTCACCCACGAAAGCTTATGCTCCAATACATCAGTTAGTCTATAAGGTGCCACAGGACTCTTTGTTGCTTGATATTTAAAGGCACTCCAGTTTAAAAAATCAGATTTCCATTAGAAGATGTTGTATCTACTACTGTTGCAAGCAACCCCTATGATTACTGTAACAAATAGATTTTAAAAAAATATTATTTCCTTCTATTTTGTCAATTTCTTTACTTGACACACATGCACAGTGGTCAAGTGCATAGTCACTTTCACTGTTCATGGATGGTGCATAACATTTGCAAGGCTCTGAAAGAGGTTCCTTACTAATAACAGCAGCAGCAAAACTGAAAATGAAACAAAAGAGGCAGCAGACAAGTGTGCACACATAGAAAAGGGTCTGCCTGAGCACATTTGGAGTTGTTGCTCTTGGGTGTTCCCAGAAGACCCTTCAAAACACCAAGAGTAGAGTAGAACAGAAAACCCAGATAGATTTTGTTACAGATTTCAAAAACAAACCCTCAGTACACCCTAATAGGGTGCATTATCAGAAAATCATTTTTTTCATTAGGCTGTTTAAAACAAATTAAGCTGGCACTAACCCTTTAAGGAGCACCTCTGCTGGGAAAGCAGGAAGATTTACACACTATTTTTATTTTAATTGTATATTCTTATTTATGTCAATTTATTACTACAATATAAGAACAAGGACATAAGTGCTAATCAGTAAGACAAATGTAAAATATATTCAATGTATGTTTTCCAGCTTTCAGTGAATACAAAATCACTATCAATATAATTCTTAAAATAGAAAACTGAGATACATCAAACAATGCTAATAACCCTTACCTTTCAGAAGAGCTACTGAGAGTTGGTCTGTGTTCAGGTTATTGACATATTTGCCCAAATAGGTGTTGAGGACCCAGGCTACCAGTCCCTCCAACATGACTGTATCCTGGAAGGGGTGGCTAAGACTCTGTTGTCATGCTCTGCTCCATAGTTCAGTTGTATTCTGTTTTAAATGCAAAAGGGAAACATGTCTAAGAGATATACTATGTGCTCTCAAACCATTTCCCACCCTTCAACATAGAGAAATTGTGAGACAATTGCAAACAATTTTCACTTTAATCATCCCATCCCAAAGGCACTGGAAAATTAATATTAAGTACAAGATGTTTTCCTACAGCAGCTGCTTAAAAAAAAATGTAAGAATTTTGCTATGTACAGCTACTCTTAATTACCCTGTTAATCCTAGGTCAGAGCATAGTGCAATGAAGTTACTATTTGCCCTGTTTTTATTAGATTATATGAACTCCCATAATACCACCTCACCTGCTGCAATCTTTATTGTGGTAGACTGCACTAAGTTTTTTAAACCTTTTCCACACTGAGATTTGTAGTGCTTTAGTGATTAAAAACACCAAGCAGAGTGACCTAGTGAATAGAGCACTGGACCACAACTCAGGAGACCTGGGTTCTATTCCAATCTCTGCCGCTAGCCTGCTGGGTGACCTTGAGCAAACCACTTCACTTCTCTGTGCCTTAGCTTTCGCATCTGTGAAAGGGGGATAATGATACCTGTCTCGTAAAGCACTTTGAGATCTACTGATCAAAGCATTATACTTACATAATATGATCTTATATAACCTCTACTCATAGAATCATCATACAAAAATTAATCTTTGCTTCCTTCATATTGCAGCACTGTCCTATTTTGAAGCAATAAAAGAAAAGGTACCACATTGTCCTCTCTGTCTTCAGGAAGGAGACAGAAAATAAGCAGTTCTGGATGCAGGTTAATGTGCTGTTTCTGTAGCCTTGTACCTGTCCCTCAAATCCCATAGGAAACCCCTCTACTGGTACTCCATAAGGTCTGGGCTCTCCAACTTTGGAAATTATGGTCTGGAGTGGAGGGTGGCCACACTCTGTGACAGTGTTCTCTCCCCAATTTTTACGTATGGCTTCATACCATATCTATCACTGCTATCTGAGTGCACATGCACATACGCACCCCAAAACCTATTTTAGTTCACATTAATGCTGATCTGGTCAATATTACTTACTATCCCCGCTCCATTCTGTGTAAAAACCCCTGAACAAGATTCCCAGGAGCAGCAGTGGCTAGCAGGGAAGTCCTTGCAGCACTGCTGTGGAAATGACTGAGAGGAGCCAATGCCCATGTTCTGTGGATCTCAGGGACTCTACAGATCAGGTTTTCTGGGAAAAGAAGTAAGCCAAACTTCCAGCCCTTTCCATTATAGGAAGAGTGAAACCCAAACTCCCTGAAAGAAGAGTGCACCGGAAACTCCATAAATGAAAATTGATGAATTTCCTGTCCCCTAAAAAGCAATTACTTTTGTAGAAGGCAATGTGGCCCTAGAACAGGAAAAAATGGGTAATTCCATCCTAACTTTTACTTAGCTCTGTGCACAGGATGCAAATAAGCATGTGCCTTCTTTCAGCACACTTCTATACACTACATAGTTATACCCCCAGTGATACATTATACACTTTTAGTAGTTTCAGTCTGAAATATTTATGTTGTATTTATTTGGTTAGTCTTTTAAGCTCTCTGACCAACATGTAATCATGTTCATAAAATAAGAAGCCACTTGATCGTGCTGGGATGCCAGCACCCATTGCTGAAAAGAATCTAGTGTCATTAATCTTGCCTCAGTGGACGTGAATTGAAAGAGTAGTGTGTATGCATGGAAAGCTCAACTCAACTTTTGCTAACAAAGGCGCCAATTCTACAAGTTGATTCATGTCAGAGGATCTTCACACCCAGTGAAGTCAATGGGTACAATGAACCAGTAGAGATCTACCTGTGTGGATCAGCTTCCAGTACAGGGCCTTTAATTCTATTTCTTTGTGGCACTCTTATAAACACTTGCAAAACAAGTTACTTAGTTTTAATTTCTTGTCTGCTCAGGTTCAATAAGCTCAGATAATACTGACAGCTATCATGACTTTACAATTTTTAAAGGGATACTGTCAAGATTCTAAAGATAAAATATACGTACTTCGACAATGGTCACAATTCCAATTTTTTATCCTCACAATCTTTACCAAACATTTCTATTTCAACCTGTGCTGTTGCCAGAAAATAAAAAGGCACATTGTAATTTATGCCTCACAGTGCTGTCATCAAAGTCAACTGTAGAACTATCATTAACGTCAATGGGAGCAGGACCAAGCACTTACCTAAACATTGGTAAACAAAGGGTGAATACACGGTATGATGTGGAAAAATACTATACATACCCCTGCTTTATTAACTGAGTGTCTGGGGGTACATCATTTTCCCCAAGGCAACATGAATCAATTTTTTAAAATATGGAGTTGCAGGTGGTGGAAAGTGAAAAAGATACTTTATATAAAAAAGCAGGACACTAAAGGGAAATGATTAATTTGAGGACCATATTTTAATTTTTATATTAAAATTCAGGGTTTTTCCATAGCTAATATGAGTTTTACTTGACTGATGGTTACAACATGAATGTTCACATTTTTTAAAATATCAATGAAACCTTTCTTCTATTAAACCCTGCCCCCAAACATTCAATTTCTCTTCAGCATTAAAAACCCAAACACAGAGTTGTGCTAAGGCTGAAAAGTGAAACTGACTAGAACTAAAAGTTAAACACAAAACAGCTTAAAATAATGCAAAGTAAACTATTAAAACCAAAAATATTAAATGTCAAGGAGTTCATTATTTAAAATTATCAGATCTTTTGACTTAAAGCTCCTTTAATAGTTTTCACAGGCAATGCTAGCTACACTCCACAAACTAAAGTCTTGTCTTTCACACAGCCGATACTGGCATCCACCTTTCACTTTTAGTTGAAATTGAAATTTTAGCTATGACTAACAAAATAAAAGTTTTAACCAACATGTAAGCAATATCCCTATCCTTCCCACTCCACCCTTCAGAGAGAACTGTAGATGCAAAATCAAGATGAAAACCTTGAGACAGTGTTAAGATAGACTGGATATGTTATCAAAAAACAGGATCACGTGAAAAGGAAAAGACACATTTCTGCAAGTCATCATAGTTGAGTTAAACTCAAGTAAATTCTGACCGTAGTTTAAATTCACCGTGGGATATATACAATCTTACTTGAAAAATACTAAACAAAAGTGAGTAAACATTTATCAGGAAAGGCTGGAGGAGTGGGGACTGTATTAAGAAAGGATGGGAGGATGCGTCAAGAAATCTCAGAAACCTCGTGACGACTCTTTGGCGAGAAGGGGACTTTTAAACCAGTGGCACAGGCCCAGTGGGATAGGATTACTGGGGTGAGTGGGCTGGCAGAGCCTGCCCCCTGGTAAAGGCAGGCCGGGTCAGTGTAAGGGATTATTGGGGGGTGAATACCTGGCTGGACTCTGGCTATACAGTCCGGGGGGGGGGGGCATTGTTTGGGGAGCAGACAGCAGTAAACCCCTAGGAAAGGGTGGGTGCTACTGGCATGAGGCAGGGAAAGGTCACCTTGCTAAGAGCACAGCAGGGGCTGCCCCAGGAGGCTGGGGTGACAGGGTCACTATGAGGGCGCTTGTGGGGGGGGGGGGGCAGCTGGAGGGAGAGGTAACAGGGGGCAGGGGCAGTGGTGCCAGGGCCCAGCAAGGGAGCCAGAGAAACACAGCCAGGGCCAGACCCCGGGGGGGGGGTCACTCTGAGAGCCAGGGGAGCTAAGGGAGAAGTTGGGGGCCACTCTCTACGGGCCAGGCCCCTGGGGAGCTAAGGGGGACCAGGGTGTGGGGGGGTCACTCAGGGCGCAGACCCGGGGTGGGGGGGGTCATTCTCTGAAGACCAGGCGCCGGGGGGGGTCACTCACAGGGACAGGAGCCCAGGCAGCGTCCCCCGCGGCCCGCTCCCCGAAGCCGTTAGCGGCGCCTCCCCCCGCCCCCCGCAGGTACCTGCCTCGCTCCCTGTTCCCTCAATGGCGCTCTTGGAGCAGGGCCTGCGAGTGAGTGAGCCGGAGCCTGCGCCAATCGAGCCGGAGCTATCGGATGGGGCCGCCTGCCTGTAGAGTGCCGAGCAATCGCTCGTCGTCCCCGCCCCCACCGGGCCTGGCAGAACGTTGAGCCCAGCTAGGCCCCTGTAAGGAAACACCTGCCCCCTGCAGCCCTTTTGAGCCAGGTGGCTTTCCAATGAGCCCTGGGGGTTAGAGAGAATGGTGGGGCTTGGCCACCTCCTGGCCCACCCAGGTACCTTGTGCCTCACCCTGGCCATACACCACCATGTAGGGTGACCAGACAGCAAATGTGAAAAATCTGGACGGGGGTGAGGGGTAACAGGAGCCTATATAAGAAAACGACCCAAAAATCAGGACTGTCTCTATAAAATCGGGACATCTGGTCACCCTACCACCATGCATTGCAGCGAGCGGTGTGCACCCACTACAGTGCCACCGTCATCACCAAGCATTCAGACATCATAGAGTTAACATACCCCCCCCCACCCCATCATCATCAGACTGGCTTAAATATAATGAGATTTTAAAACATAATAGCAGGGGTAGTTGATTTATTTTCTCTTTGGTTTTTGAGCCCTTCCGTTTCCCATTTTCAAGCTTGTCTCCCAACCATAAGGGTAACAATACTCTTATTTGTCAATGAAAGCTCAAGATTCTGATGTTATCACATGAAAATGGGAAATGACTGCCTAGGAAGGAGTACTGCGAAAAGGGATCTGGGGGTCATACCGAATCACAAGCTAAATATGAGTCAACAGTGTGACACTGTTGCAAAAAAAGCAAACATCATTCTGGGATGTATTAGCAGGCGTATTGTAAGCAAGACACGAGAAGTAATTCTTCCGCTCTACTCCATGCTGATTAGGCCTCAACTGGAGTACTGTGTCCAGTTCTGGGCACCACATTTCAGGAAAGGTGTGGACAAATTGGAGAAAGTCCAGAGCACACCAACAAAAATGATTAAAGGTCTAGAAAACATGACCTATGAGGGAAGATTGAAAAAATTGGGTTTGTTTAGTGTGGAGAAGAGACGACAGAGGGAACACGATAACAGTTTTCAAGTGTATAAAAGGTTGTTACAAGGAGGAGAAAAACTGTTCTTAACCTCTGAGGATAGGACAAGAAGCAATGGGCTTAAATTGCAGCAAGGGTGGTTTAGGCTGGACATTTAGGAAAAACTTCCTAACTGTCAGGGTGGTTAAGCACTGGAATAAATTGCCTAGGGAGGTTGTGGAAGCTCCATCACTGGAGATTTTTAAGAGCAGGTGGGACAAACACCTGTCTTGAATGGTCTAGATAATACTTAGTCCTGCCTTGAGTGCAGGAGACTGGACTAGATGACCTCTCATGATCCCTTCCAGTTCTATGATTCTATGACTCCAGCAGCTGGCACATTAGAAAAAATTAATAAATATTGCAAGTCCCAGACAACAGGAACTCACCCAGTGCAACCACTAAGTGTGTACCAGAGGCATATACCCTTATCACGTGAGTTGTAGACCACCGAGTGTGTAATAGAGATGTCCATCAATGAGTGTACCAGTGGAACCACCTACATTTCAAGGACAAAGGATAGCTATGGAAAATGCAGGGTAAATTTTATTTGTAAGGGAGGCCACCACACAATGTGATACAATTTAAAAAGTGGGTGAAAGTATGTTTTTTTTGCTTCAAAACATTTTCAGTATGATCAAATGTTTCTTAATAGCACTTGATTTGATAATGGTCATGAGCCAATAGATGCCACATAAGGCACATGTTTTAGACACAATAATGTGTCCTCAAGGAAACAAGTGAAACAAAAAGTTAATATCTGATAATGGTTGAAACCCTACTTTAGCATGGCTTTGTCTTGAAAGGATATTTCCTCCATCGTCCCCCAAACAAAACACTAAGGGCATTATTCAATGCCTGCTGAAGACAACAGAGACTCCCACTACTTTCAATGCGACTGCTCATGAGCCTATAGTTAAACATGTACTTTACTGAATCAGGCCATATTGCTCAGCACTTTGCAGGACTGAATCTTAAAAGAGTAACCCATAGCACAACTGGTAACTCCTGTAAAATTTCAATTTCAGATAAAATATAGTAAGTCACTCTTTATGACACTCCTAAGTAACTTACATGTAAATCAGTCTTACGGGGCAGTGACCCTTTGTAACAATTTGTTGTGGCCATATACATAGGGACAACTTTCTGTTTATCAGCATTGTGAGAAGCAGGAAATAGAATTCTGGTTCTTCAACCCGTAAAAGCACAGACTTCTCCAATAGGAGATTCTCCACGAGGTGGCAGTAGCATAAGGATTTGCAGCCTCTTTGTAGGCCAGTCATCAAGAGTTGGCTGTAATAAATATTTATATAGGCCTGTTTACATGCAGTACAGGACATTGGGAATTTGTACACCATTCCATACACTGTATCTTTTGATATAATCACTAAGGCCCCTCATCCTGCAATGAGTTCCACACAGCTACACACGTCCACCACTGAAGTCAATGGGAGTTTGGGTGGAAATAGGGCACAGAACAGATTGCAGGATCGCAGCTTCACTCATCTTCTCTGAAATTCAAGATGAATGGCTTTTTACTACATCCTACTTCATTTTAAACTAGTACCAACATTTAGAAAGTGGTAGATGAGACTGAAAAAACAGTTACTCACCTTTGTAACTGTTGTTCTTCGACATGTGTTGCTCATATCCATTCCAATTAGGTGTGTGCGCACCGCGTGCACGGCTATCAGAGAATTTTTACCCTAGCAACACCCAGTGGATCGGCTGTGGAGTTCCCTGGAGTGGCGCCTTCCTGGCGCTCGATATATACCCCAGCCAACCCAGCACCTCCTCAGTTCCTTCTTACGGCCCGTGATGGTCGTTGGAACGGTGGAGTCCTGCTTCGCTGCTCTCCACTCTCCCTAGCATAGTTTACAATCAATAGTTATAGTTGTTGATAGTTATAACTAGTATTAGTGGGGTTGGGTTCCCCCCCCTTCCCCATTTTTCTCTTGGGCTCATGCCCAAGGCTCTGGGATTTAAGCCCTGCGGTTCCTGCTCTAAGCCCATGCCAACGGGCAACCCCCATGACGCTTGTCTGCTTAATGAGACTCCCCCAGACACCTCAGGCAAGTGCAGGATCTGCAAAGGGTTTAGTCCCCGGACTAAGAAGGAGCGGGACTTTCATTTAAAACAGCTCCTCATGGAGGCGGCCCTTAGTCCTCAGCCTCCTGCAGCGCGCCAAGATCTGGCACTGAGCACCTCAGTGTGCAGCGCGCCCCGGCGGCAGCGGTTGGAGTGGCACCGCGGTTGGACTCTGACCGAGACCCACAGCTCCGACGCTCCCTGGCACCGCAACCGACATTATTGGCCCGGCACCGCTCCCATTCTCCTGGCCAGAAACAGCACCGGAAGCCGGAAAAGGGTGGCCCACCTCCTCAGAGACCAGCCTCTCTGGAACCCCCCATGGAGACGCGTCCCGCAGGGGAGCGTCTAGGGGCACAGTCTACGGCTTCGGCACCGTTGACTCCAGCCCCGAGGGGAGAGCCGTCAAGTCCGGTGCCTCTGGACTCCCCGACACGGAGCATGATTGAGGTCCAGTTGCCGTCCACCCCGGATACCTTTGCAGCTGCATGGGATCTTATTGCCATGACAGCATTGGCATCCCCTCAGCCTCATTCCAAGGCACCAGTTCCTGAACGTGCGGCACCGTCCCGGGGCAAGCCGGCTCTAATACACCCATCGGCACTGTCGGTCGAGCCGCAGCACCGATCCTGCTCTCAGCATATATCGAGCGCCATGAAGGCGCCACTCCAGGGGGCTCAACAGCCGACCCACCGGGTGTTGCTAGGGTAAAAATTCTCCAAAGGCCGTGCACACGGCACGCACGCACACCTAACTGGAATCGATATGAGCAAGCACTCGAAGAACTCGATCAAACCTGCTTTAATTAGGCAATAATGATAAAAAGAGCCAAAAGTAATGTTTTGGATACAGAAATTAAGGGGATGCAAATGAAATCAACAAATAGTAGGTTTTTTAATTTTTTTAAAACAAAGAAAACGTAAAGGCATTTTGTTTAATAGAAAGAACAGAACAGGAGAGTTCAAGTCATACATAAATTATAAAAATAAAACCAGTTTTACTTTTTTATACACAGCTATGAACAGGTTAAAAAATTGCTTTGATAATATTTACATGAATACATAGGATTTTTCTGCCACCATAATATGAAGAGCCCATAAAATTAACCGCCATGGCTGAACCCCTGATTTTTCCTTTGGGCTGCTGTTTCAATACAGACCCAGTTCTTGGAAGTGATGAGCAACAGATACAGATGTTCAGCACATTGCTGGAAACAGTCTGCTGTGCAATCAAGTCCTATGTAAGCATAAATTCTGTGGTTTTGGATTAATTTCAGTGTTTCCATATGCTAAGTCATTTCAGAGCATACTCTCAAATGCAAGTTAAAATACAGTTCAGCATGTTTCACCTCTAACCTCCACAGCCACAGAGGATAATCCTGAAAGTTTAGGTGAAAGTGTAAAGCATACTTGCTCTTCAGCAGCTGTTGAATGAAAGCTACGTAAAGGCATTCTTCTTCAGCCTAAAGCCTCTGGAATAAATTTTGCATTATGTTACTCTTGAGCAGCTCCAATAAGATTTGCAGGTGTTTTAATAAGGACAGAATTCAGACCCCAGTCTGACTTAACCTGAATCTGACTCAGCCGGAATCTGACTCAGGCACTTTGTAACAAATTTATGTTTGAATGCAGACACCACAGTTGCTGGTTAATTTGAGCTTCAAAAGCGCAGACTTCTGCCACCGGCGCTAAAGAAAAGTCTCCATTAGTTGTCAGTAGGGAGTACAATCTCCTTGCAGATCAGCTACTAGAGAACGATACAATCATAAACAGCTGATTTTGTGGTTCTGAGGTTTCATTCCATTCAGCCTTTCACCGTTTCCTGGGGTCAACCAGGATGAGATACGTATTTGTCTTCACCGTTATTAATTGAAATGTAGAGGAAAATATTTGGCACGCACAGTTCTCTCCGACAGACCTCAAGAAATGACGTAAGAGTCAGCCAGCTAACAGCATTAAATCAACCATGGCACAAAGATGACAGCCCTTAGATTGACAATTACCTACTTCAATGTAACAAGTTCTACTTAAAATATATTTTCTTTTAAAAAAAATATATTAAATATGTACAGCTGGCACAAAAATAAGTGCATTTTTTTGCTATTGTTGAATAGAAGAGTTGTAATCTAGTATAAAAGCTCATGTCCTCTAATACACATAAATCTTAGAGAACAGATAGGCCTCCACGGTAAGAGAGAAAACAGCAGCAAAAAATATCAAGGACAGAAGGAAAGATCTGAAGCATACATCCCTTAAAAAAAAGTGAAAATTTTGAGAGGTGGGTGGATCAGATAGGAAATGGTATAATTTGTTGCCCTAACCACATGAGACTAAATCAATAGCATTGGATGGCTGGTCACTAACTCATTTCTCATGGAATGCTGGTCTTAGTCCCGTTCTTAGCCGACGGGATGTGAGAATCAAAAATCCCATCATTATCCCTAAATGGCATCCTGGAGGCAGACTCAGCAGATAGGTCAATGACTGAACAAGCACGAAGACTGAATACACTTCCTTTTCAGCTGCAGAGGAGATCCCTCTAGGCCAGGATCACGATATGTGGTAAAGGCATGACAGAAGGAAGCACGTGACAATTTGATGGATAAACTACTAAATTGAAAAGAAAAAGAACGCTTTTAAAAATAACACTGACTTCTGCAAAGATCTTCCTTCAACTTTTAAAGCCATTACATATCAGAGGGTTAAAACATTTTTAAAGGGCTCTGCATCCCTCCATTTCTTTATACATTTTAGATTTTAAGTCTCCATAAGAATGCTATTCTTAACCCATTGTTTATTTTAGCAGATCAGAAGCTGCTTAGAGTTTTATTGGTCAATATCTGATCTGTCATCTTCTTTAGCTATTTTTCATCCCTGCATCTTGAACACTCAGAGGAAATGGCTTTCCGTCTGGAAACAGTAAGCTTGGAGGTAAACTATCTGCAGCTTCCACTGAGATTTGAATTTCAGATTTTCTTTTCAAGGGGTTTTCTTCTTTAGAAAGGGGAATTTCTTCCTCTGTTGGAGTGCAGTAGGGAACGTTTTCATAATCCGTGGTGGTTGAAGTGGTCGGTTCCGGAAATTGTGGGTTGTGGTTTGAATTACACAGGTTAACAATACAAGTTACGTTCACCTGCGTTCCTCCACTAGCAGAATGCTCTGTGAAACAAACAGAAAACAAAACAAATTAAAAGTGGAAGAGTGAAACCTACAGCAGGATAAGATTCTTTATCCTGTTTAATGACTTAAGAAAAAATTGTAAGTTTTAAAACAGACTATGTAGATTGAATCTCCTTCCTTCTCTTACTATAGGCAGAGTTGGTAGCACCACCTAGGGTACGTCTACACTGCAATTAAATACCCGAGGCTGGTCCAAGCCAGTTGAATTAGACTCGCACGGCTAAGGCAAAGAGTCTGCTTAACTGCAGTGCAGATGTTCAGGCTCGACCAGAGCTCTGGGACCTTCCCACCTTGCAGGGTCCTAGAGCCTGGGCTGCAGCCCCAGCCTGTACAGCTACATAGCAATTAAACAGTTCCTAAGCCCAAGCAGGCTGGCACAGATCAGCCGTGGCTGTTTGTTTGCTGTAGACACACCCCTAGAGTCAAGGTTACCAAAACACTTTCCATTAGAAGGTCCTGTTTTCAGTGGCTTATAGCTTTGCCAAGCTTTAACTGTTTGGACTAAAATTTTCATGCCATGTGTCTGCCCCAGGCTGAATTTCTGGGGAAAATTTCAGCTAAAATAGTTCCACTGTTTTCAATAATTAGGTTAGGGAAACCTTAATTCTGCACAAGCAACCTTAATTCTGGAATTTCCTAACTGCTGAGTGCTTGCCCTTGCAACCTTAATGTTCTTTTAACACTGATTCTTTGGATATAATCTGTAAAGATATTGGGGCAACAAAAAACATTCAAAGTCATTGGATCATTTTTGACTCCCTGGATATTTGTTGAATTTTCCCCCCTACTCCCCATCTTATTCCCTACACTCTTCCCAGTCTTCTTGCTTTATTGCCCCCTTGTCTCCTTTTCCCACTCTCAGCAGTTTAATACCTACAGTTATGCTGCCCCCTTTGCCTGTGTTTTTTCTGGAAGATGTTAACGTCTGCCAACAAGCCGTACTTTGCTATATACACAACCAAGGACATGGTTAAAAGCTAATGGGTCCCCTTCTTTCAGGCTAAATGGAAGGAGCAATTACATGTCCCTTTATGTAGTGATAGCTGGAAACAATAGGAGGCTACCACCCAAGGCACTAGGCCACATGGCGAAGCCTGATTAGCTAAGCCATGTGATCTGAGAGGTTCCCTGCTAGAATATTGATTGAAGGTGGGTGGGGGTGGGGGTTGGTGTTTTTAGGAGAAAGCCGGCAGACAATGAGGGAGGCGGCTGTGAGCATGGCCCTGAGAGGGAACAGGGACAGAACTTGTTGGGCATGGAAATGGCTGAAGGGGCAGACTTGAAAATGGTGAACAAGGAAACTGCCTATCGTTTGATCCTAGTGTGTTCAGGGAGACAGGACTTTGTGTACATTTTTCCTCAATAAACAGGATTGCATCCAAGAAAACGCTGACTCATATCATCAATTTCTCTTCCTAACAAAAACAAACCTGCAAGGGCCCCAGATATTGGCTAACTGCTCAGGCCAAAGGAGCAACAGCCCACAACATTCTGTCCACACCCGTCCGGCGTCTCTAGTCTCCCAATCCTATTTCTTCAAGCAGTCACTCCTCCCTCCTTCTCATCGACCGTCTCCATACACTCCCACCGCTTGTCTTGTATCTTAAAATTCTATTTACATTTGTGGCACTCTCTCTGTTAAAAAATGATGATAATAAAATACCAGAGGGCTCTGGTGTTCACCTTTCGATAGACTCTTACCTGAGCTTGCAGAGCCGGGTCTGGCTCCACTGTGATGATTACAACCTTCTGAGGTCATACGTCTCTGCTGAGTTCCCTCGGTTTCTTTCTTTTCTGTGTTCTTAATACTTATTACACTGATTCTTGAAGCTGTGTTGTCCAAAGAGCTGCTGCTTGACCCAGGAGTTTCTAAGAGATGCTGCTCCTCCTGCTTAGGACTGCTGGCGCTCTGTGCTCCTGTATCTCGTGGCCTTTTGTCAGGCTGCTTCTGAGGACACAAGAAGGGTTGGGACGGTTACAGAAAATGGCAAAAGGTCAAATTTTGTGAAACTTTTAACCAGAAAAGAAGATAGTAGCTTGAAATAAAGCATGGAGCTTTATTTCACTGGTTGGGTCAGATCCTCAGCGGTTGTCGATTGGCATAGTTTCACTGACGTCAATGGAGCCACAATAATTTACACCAGGCGATGGTCTGACCCCTTATGTCCTAGGTCTGTTCTTAGGGGCCCTCAAGAAACCTTTAGTGATCCCCTGGTGATCCCACTGGCATACTGACCACCACAAGGCTATTGCAAGCTGGTGCATCTGAGGCTCTAACTTGTTCAGGGGGCAACCCACTCCCCTTATCTCTCCAGCTATATTTTTCAGCTATTCATTTTTATCATATTAACAGATATTGATCTTGCATGAATGTATAAAACATTAATTAATGAAAAGGGGCAGCAGGGAAGAAGGAATGAACGGATACTCACCAAATCTGGAGCTTCAATTGGACAAGAACCAAATCAGGTTGCAAGTGAGAAAAGAAAGTTAAAATTAAAAACAAAACACCAAATACTATCAATTCCAAAAGAGCTGCACTTTAACTAAACGGGGATATGCTGCCTGCAAGGGGTCTGCATTTTATTTTGTTCTTGTATCATCTGTGGATGGAGCAGACCTGGTCGTGTACCCGGTTTTAAAATGTTATCCAACATTTGCTTTATATTCACTCTGCAATGTGGCTAGAGTCTGGGACAGGTGCAGTAGACAAAGGGGATTCTCAAAAAATCAACTGAATTAAATAATCAGCATTCTCTAGCGGAAAGGACAAAGAGTGCTGATCACAATCAAAATCATAGCCATAATAATTAAGTAAAATAACAATTAATAATGTCGTGTAATTATATCATGCAGTACAAAATACTTTACAAACTGCAATGGCAGTTTTTGTTGCACAGGTGCTTGATTTCACGGGAACACTGGAGGCTTACAGGCCTGTGTCCCAGATACGAGGGATTATATGGGGCTTCAGCGGTGCACAGGTCTCATGCCAGCCTTCCATGCAGGGAAGAATTTCACCCCAAATACATATTGAATATTGTGGCTAGGAGACTAGCATTTGTATATCTAAGCTTATTATTCATTTAATTTCATCTGTGTTATTTTCACTCCGCTAATCTTACCTTTTTTTCTAGAAACAATGCAACAGGCAACCCCTGCAACTACGATGAGTACTAGAAACGTCAATCCTACTATTATACCTACAGAAAACAAGAGAAATAATTTGGCGGACAGATCTAAGCTGCACTGGTAAAAACACGATTTTTTATGTATTTTTTTTGTTCTCCTTTGCTATAAAAGTTAAATATCACACACATCAGTTGTGCATCTAAGTTTAACAGTGAGCGTTGGTTTTTGGCTGATAGATACAAAAGATCTTATTTTGATCTCACTTGCCTCATTAATTTGGACTTTCCCATAATTTTGAAAAGTGAGGGATGGATTCTGGCCCACACACCGCCCATCAGGGAGCCACAGTGGGCCAGGAGGAGAATTCCCCAGGTGCAGGAGAAGCATAGGGCTGACATAAGCAACCCTATGTTGCCCCTTATACACACAAAGACCTCAGCGTAAAAGGTATGCCAGGAGAAGGAGAGAGCATCCCCACGACGTTCAATACTATGGAGAGTCTGAGCTGCTCATAGGCAGCCTGGGTAAGACTGCCAGACATCAGAATGACTCCCAGGAGGCTTGTTAAGCCAGAGGCGATTTTGGCCCCTACAGCAGCCCAGACTCCAGGAATTACACCTTTGCACTTGCTTCTCCTGGGCTGCATCTCTCAGGAGACACAGCACATAAGCTGACACTGGGCCCCGGAGGAAATTTGCCAAGTCACAAGAGAGCTGCAGTGTACTAGAGCTGGGTAAATATTTGAGGGGGGGGGGTACAAACCAGTCTAAGCAAGCCCTTTTGAACTCCTCCAACGGAATGTCAGCATTGGGAGTTTGCATTTGCAAATGATTTCATAAGCGATCAGCAAAGAAACACCTATGCATCACCTCACTTCCTGAACAGAAAAAACGTGAACTTAATCAATAGCTCACCAATGGTCTGAGACACATCAGGAGAAAGGCCTTGCTGGACGGCATTGGTTTTTATTTCGTTGGTTCCAGAAACGGAGCTTTCTGCTGTAAGCTGGCCAGTGCTGGGTGTGGTGGTGTGAGGAGATGTCGCTATGACAGCAACATCTACCTCGGAGTCACCGCAGACGGTGTCACTTGTGTTGCTTCCTTCAACAGACACTGATTGACAGCTGCAAGAAACAAGAGGAGGGTTTAAAAACAAAACCACCCCTGGACACAATTACAGGCTGATGTCTTGTTAAATGAGAAAGGGCAAATCGGGAACTTACACTCTGTGCGGTTTGCAGGAGGCAGTTGAGGATTCTTCATCTGAAAAAGTGCCGGGGGGGCAGGGGAAACACTCTGTATTCGTAATGTTCGTTCCTTTAAACAAATATTTCCAAATGTTGCCAGTTAGTCACTTGTTGAGAAACGCCAAGTGAATCATAAAGTTTTAGGTGAGTCATACAGATCCTGGAAATGTTATGGAGACAGTAAACCAAAGCGCTATCTTTGACAGCCTCCCAGCCAAGCATCCCACATGCTGCCCAGTTACAGAAGGAAAGATTAATTGGGCTGTTATCTCTATGCCCTTGAGGGCTACGGTATTTTTTCAAAGGGTTACTTGGAATCAACTGGAACAGTTAAAACATGGCATTAAAAGCCAAACCCTGCAGTCTTTGCCAATCCTTAATCAGGCAAAACTCCTAATCCAGTCAATGGAGTTTTACTTGAGTAAGGACTGCAACGGTTGGCAACCGTAAAAAATTAGTCCCCACTCTCCAGCAGCCTCTTGGTCTGATGCTTTTTCTTCACATCAGTATATTCACCACCATTCTGGGGCCAATGAACATAGGCACAAAATTTAAAATACCATCTAAACCTTGATGCAATCCAAACAGTGTTTGGAGAACGCATATTTCACAAGTAGAGACAGGATCATAACCACAGCCCTGTCCACTGCCCGGCCTGAGGAAGGAAGGTTACAGAATGAAACAAAAGCTCTGCAGTATGAAGCTGCTGGGGAACGTACAGTTTAAGAGTCATGTACTACATCCCACAGTCCCACTTCAATGCCACTTAAAACAATACAGCCCACAGCAGCCGACACGGAAGGCACTATAGTGCAAGTCACTCTTAAAAATAATGAATGTCGCCATTCTAGAAACATTAACATTTCAATCATTAAGACTGAAATTTCTTCCCTGTGCAGAGACCGCACAAGGCTCACATATCACTTAATCATTCAAAAAACAGGACTTAAGTCATTCATAGGCCTTGAGCTGGCCCTCTACACAGGGATGAATTTCGCCCTAAAAGAATATTAAAATATTCAATATGGTTTTAGGGGCATTGTGCTGCTGGATGTGCCATCTCTCAGGTTGGGTTCATTAAAGATCCCCTGGAAGCTTTGACAAGATAAGTGTGTTAGCCCCAGAGTCCTGGCCACATGACTTCTCCTTAGTAATTACAGTTGACTCATCTAAAATTTCCCCTGAATTTTTTATCGTATTAGGTATTCTTCACTTTTTGTCCTGAACCACAGGGTAGCGTTGCTTTGCAGATACCCATGGTAATATGTACTTTATAAATAAATGTAGTAACAGTTGTGACTGCCATCTTCCACCCAAGATGTGGCTACATTTTACTGATGGGTGACATGATACCTGTGTGGAAACTACAATATTGTCATTTTTACTCCATCCTGACTCAGGAAGAACTCCCACTGAAAACAGAATTTCAGAAATAAATCCACCTGTTCTGAGATTTTTAAGCCATCTTGAGACAGCTACACTGTCATAGGATCCTAGGAAAATGCAGAACCATCTATAGCAGGGTGAAATTCACTCGTGTACACTGTGCAGTGGGCCACCACAAGATTTATTCTTCACCTAAATCAACCCTACACCCTGTTTTGAGATCATAATGGGATTTGAGCAGCATACAGGCCTAATGCTAACAGGCAGACTTTAGCAAACTCAGGGAGTTGGTAGATAAGGTCCCATGGGAAGCAAGTCTAAGGGGAAAAACAATAGAAGACAGATGGCAGTTTTTCAAGGAGACATTATTAAGGGCACAAGAGCAAACTATCCCACTGTGTAGAAAAGTTAGGAACTATGGCAAGAGACCAGCCTGGCTCAACCAGGAGACCTTCAATGATCTAAACATCAAAAAAGAGTCCTACAAAAAGTGGAAACTAAGTCAAATTACAAAGGATGAATATAAACAAATAACACAAGTACGTAGGGACAAAATTAGAAAGGCCAAGGCACAAAATGAGATCAAACTAGCTAGAGACAAAGAGTAACAAGAAAACATTCTACAAATACATTAGAAGCAAGAGGAAGACCAAGGACAGGGTAGGCCCGTTACTCATGGGAGGGAGGAGGGGGGAAAATAACAGAAAATGTGGAAAGGTTTCGGTTTCCACCACGAAGGTTGGTGGTGATTGGACATCTAACAGTGAATGCCAGTGAAAATGAGGTAGGCTTAGAAAAGGCTAAAACAGGGAAAGAACAAGTTAAAAATTACTTAGACAAGATAGATGTCTTCAAGTCACCAGGGCCTGATGAAATCCTAGAATACTCAAGGAGCTGACTGAGGAGATATCTGAGCCATTAGCAATTATCTTTGAAAAGTCATGGAAGACAGAAGAGATTCCAGAAGACTGGAAAAGGGCAAATATAGTGCCCATCTATAAAAATGGAAATAAGGACAACCATGGGAATTACAGACCAGTCAGCTTCAGTTCTGTAACTGGAAAGATAATGGAGCAAATAATTAGGCAATCAATTTGGAAACATCTAGAAGATAATAAGGTGATAAGTAACAGTGAGCATGGATTTGTCAAAAACAAACTGTGTCAAACCAACCTAATAGCTTTCTTTGACAGGGTAACAAGCCTTGTGGGGGAGGGGAGGAGGGAAGAGGTAGACATGGTAAATCTTGACTTTAGTAAAACTTTTGATACTGTCTCGCGTGACCTTCTCATAAACAAACTAGGGAAATGCAACCTAGATGGAGCTACTATAAGGTGGGTGCAAAACTGATTGGAAAACCATTCCCAGAGAGTAGTTATCAGTGGTTCACAGTCATGCTGGAAGGGCATAACAAGTGGGGTCCCGCAGGGATCAGTTCTGGGTCAGGTTCTGTTCAATATCTTCATCAGTGACTTAGAGAATGGCATAGAGAGTACACTTACAAAGTCTGTGGATAATATTAAGCTGGGAGGGGTTGCAAATGCTTTGGAGGATAGGATTAAAATTCAAAATGATCTGGACAAACTGGAGAAATGGTCTGAACTAAACAGGATGAAATTCAATAAGGACAAATGCAAAATACTCCACTTAGGAAGGAACAATCAGTTGCACACGTACAAAATGGGAAACGACTGCCTAGGAAGGAGTACTGAGGAAAGGGATCTGGGGGTCATAGTGGACCACAAGCTAAATATGAGTCAACAGTGTAACGCTGTTGCAAAAAAAGTGAACATCATTCTGGGATGTATTAGCAGGAGTGTTGTAAGCAAGACACGAGAAGTAATTCTTCCGCTCTACTCCATGCTGATTAGGCCTCAACTGGAGTATTGTGTCCAGTTCTGGGTGCCACATTTCGGGAAGGGTGTGGACAAATTGGCGAAAGTCCAGAGAACACCAACAAAAATGATTAAAGGTCTAGAAAACATGACCTATGAGGGAAGATTGAAAAAATTGGGTTTGTTTAGTGTGGAGAAGACGACTGAGAGGGGACATGATAAAAGGTTGTTACAAGGAGGAGGGAGAAAAATTGTTTTTCTTAACCTCTGAGGATAGGACAAGAAGCAATGGGCTTAAATTGCAGTGAGGGAGGTTTAGGTTGGACATTAGGAAAAACTTCCTAACTGTCAGGATGGTTAAGCACTGGAATAAATTGCCTGGGGAGGTGGTGGAATCTCCATCATTGGAGATTTTTAAGAGCAAGTTAGACAAACACCTGTAGTGATGGTCTAGATAATACTTAGTCCTGCCTTGAGTGCAGGGGACTGGGCTAGATGACCTCTCGAAGTCCCTTCCAGTTCTATGGTTCTATGAGTGACACATATGGAGCAAATCGCAAAACAGAGCAAAATAATAAAGCAAAGAGTGGAGAGAGATAGGGAGAGCTTTACTGAAACACGCAACTGTGAGAAGAGGGGACCATATATCCTTCCTCCACCCAGACAACTCTATTGTGACTCTTAATGCTGTATTTGGTGCATAGACACAGTTATGATGGGTGCACTAGAAATACCTAAGAAAGTAATTTAGGCGATCGGAGGAAAATATTTCTGTAATGTATAGTGTGCAGGGTGGATCAGCAATTATTTTTATGGGCAGACAAGTAGCAAAAATACTCGTGCTTCATCCAATAATTCTTTGTACATGGAAACTGCTCATTCAAACTTAATTTACCTGGTTTGGAAACGCCATAGCCTTTTCTACATGTCTTGTGTGCTTTACACAACAGGCAGCGACCGTGACTTTGTTTTGAAGCACAGTAGGTGTTGGCTGAGCAGCTGCAGATTCTGTCTTGGGTCCTTGTGCATTCATGAGTCTGCACGAATCCTAATTCCAAAAACAATAAAGCAAGTTGTGATGATATAAGGAAGAATTAAAGTGACAGTCCTCACTACTGTTAGTACATAATGCAAGTGAAGGTCAATTATTTTGCAGCAGGTGACTAGCAAGCTTATATTCCTCTTCGAAGGAAGAGATTTTGTGATGAGTTTTGCCGTTGTGTGCACATTTTCTGAAGAGTGACCTCTCTCGTACAGGCACAATTTGCATTTGCAAAATTTGCACTTAGATGTGGATCCCCACAGTTGAACTGCAGCCATAAATCTAAGCTCTTGTGCCTCTGATTACCCAGTTTTCAATACAAAGAGAGGACAGGACCCAGAACAGCTGAAAATATACCTCACGGAGAGAGGAAAATATACTATTTAATATGGTGCTTTGAAGGGGCCGCCCAGACATTTTTCACATAGTACACACAGCTGAACCCCCTCATGTCCTCCCCCAACCCTCGTCAGGGCTCCCCACTGCCCCTCTCCTGGCTGGGCTCCCCTGCACGGGACCTCACCACCGCTCCCCATAGTTGTAGCAGTCTTGAGATTGTCATTGAGCGAGTCCTGAGGGCTCAGCAGTTGCTGGAAGTGGGATGAGGCTGGGCAGGCCCCCGGGGAGGAGCCCTGGTGTAGGAGCTGGCCTCACAGCAGCAGCAAGGAGGAGAAGCGCCAGCTGCCCCAAGGCCCACACAGCCCCTCCTGATCAGCACTGCGGCCCCTGTGCACCAGGTGGCAATGCCACTCGCTCCGTTTTGGCCCCGCCCATCATGATGGAGGGGCCGTGGAGCCAAACCTGAGTGGGTAGTGCTGCTCCTCCTCAGCACTGCTGTTGGGCAGCCGGGGCAGGAGTGGGGGGGGGGGGGGCGCAAAACTGAGTGAGGGGCCTTGCAACCTGCCGCATTGGGGGTCACAGTGCTGTTCAGGAGGGGCCCCGAGGCTCTGCTCAGATGATCCTAGTGCAGCACCAGGGCTCTCCCTCGGAGACCAGACCGGCCTAGGAGCAGACCACTAGTACCATTTTCAGGCAATACATTCCTTCTGGATTGTGCTATTCATCTAGAATGAACTTCACCTCTGAGCAGATGCCCAATGCAAAGCCTATGCACCACTGCTGCCTTCACAACAGAGCTGAAGTGAGACTTAAGCGGTGCACAGGCACCTTTGTGTAAGCTCTCAACACAGAGGTGAGTGTCACCTCTAGAGTATCATTTAGATCTATCTTCTCATTCTCAGCATTCCTAAAACAAAACAGAGCTGGCAAAGGGATAAGCATCCCAGGCAATCACTTCGGCATACCGGTATTGCAGCGGGGTGAGCAGGCAAGACAGCGCCGAGCTCTGTTCCAGACTGCTGTATACGTATTTCTCTCGCATGGTGCACATTCTGTGTCAGCACCGCTACTGCAGCTTTGAAGCACACGGTAACCTGCAAAATAAACAATGAAAATGTCTGCTTGGAATGACTCAGTAGGAATTGCATCTTGTAAGTTTCGTTCATAGCTGTGGCACCGATTTCCCTTCATCGTCATCCTGTTTGCTCGTTGATTAAAAGAAACATGAAGAAGTTTTGATAACCACAACATAGATGTTAAAATAATGGTGAGACTGAGACATTAAAGGATACAAGCGAAGAAATGCCACAGCAACCTCAACTCCTCATCCTCTTGTTCCTAAATATTGCACCAAACTCTGACCTAAGATACTTCTTATTTTTTATGGCACTTGGATACCAAGCTGATAAGTATCTTAGAATTACCACAGATCCACAGATGAATATACTCAAGTCCCATTGATTTAAGTAGGAGTTGCAAACATTTACTCAAGGGCAGAGTTTGATGATCTATGCTGTGTAATACAAATATTTGGTACTTTTCAAGGATCTCAAAGCACCTTACAAATATGAAAGCACTGATTTAGCAAAGAATTTAAGCCAAAGACAAAAGCTTTGTATTCAGAGTGCGTGTGATCAAAAGGATCACAGACCAACACAGGGCCGGCTCCAGGGTTTTTGCCGCCCCAAGCAGCCCCCCCGCCCGCCAAATAAATTAAAAAAAAAAAAAAAGCCGCAATCGCGATCTGCGGCGGCAATTCGGCGGGAGGTCCTTCACTCCGAGCCGGAGTGAGGGACCCTTCGCCGAATTGCCGCCGAATATCTGGACGTGGCGCCCCAAGCACCTGCTTGTTAAGCGGGTGCCTGGAGCCGGCCCTGGACCAACAGCCGTCTCAGCCACAACATGGCAGCCATGTGAGAGAGGTGGAAGAACTGGATGGAATATTTGGTGATACTGGACTTCTGAAAGGAGATCCAGTAAAAATAACCTTAAAAGACAATGCTGAACCATACAGTGTACATACACCTCACAGGATTCCTAGCCCATTACTTCCTAAAGTGGAAACTGAGTTAACGAGAATGCAGCAGATTGGCATAATGGAGACAATCTCTGAGCCAACAGCAAGGTGTGCCCCAGTGGTACCAGTTATAAAGAAAAATGGGAGAATACAAATCTGTGTGGAACTGAAAAGACTTAATGAAGCAGTTGTGAGAGAACAACATATCCTCGCAACATTGGATGTCTTCCTCTCCAAAGTGAAAGGAGCTACAATATTCTCCAAGCTGGATGCCTTGAGCGGATTCTGGCAAATCCCTTTAGCCATAGAAAGTGCTAAACCAACTACATTTATCATACCCTTTGGGAGATTTTGCTTTCAAAAGATTACTTTTGGGGATTACCAGTGCACCTGAAATTTTCCAAAGAAAGATGGCAGAACTGTTAATGAACACAAATGGAGTTGTAGTTTTCATGGATGATATTTTGACGTATGGCTCTTCGATGGAAGAATACAATGAAACCATCAACAAAGTCCTAAGGGCTAATAAGTCAGTCTAGACACAAATGAAACATGGAAATGTGCGTTTTCCACCTACCCTAAATGAAGTTTTTGGGACAGACAAACAAAGATGGAATCACTCCTAGCCCTGAGAAAGTAAAAGCAATTCAAGAACTGAATGCACCAGTGAATATACCAGAACAGAAACATGTACTGGGCGTGGTAAATTACCTTAGTCAAAACCTGCAAGAGCTTTCTACAGTGACAAAACCACGGAATGAACTGTTAAAGTCCAACACATCTTGGTTCTGAGGGGGGAAAAAGGGAAATCAAGACATTGCCTTCAACTAGAGAAATGATCTCAACAGCTCCAGTTCTCAAGTACTATGACGTGTACAAACCCACAATCGGGGTCAGTGCCAATGCAGGCAGCAATGGCTTAGGTGCAGTATTGTTGCCACATCACAGCTCTGAGTGGAAGCCAATTGCATTTTACTCTTGCACACTTACAGAAGCAGAAAAAGAATATGCACCGATTGAAAAGGAGTGCCTGGCAAACGTATGGACTTTTACAGCTATCTGTGTGGATTGGATTCGTTTACACTGACGACACACCATAAACTGCTGTAACCCTCATCAGTGGAAAAGTCCTGGATCAAGCACCCTTAAGATGCTAACGTCTATCAATAAGGTTAATGAGATTTAACCCAATTGCTAATAAGTTCTGGGGCAAAATCTGGTCGTTGCAGAACTCTGTCACGGAGCGCAGCTTTGCACTCAACTACCCGTGAGTTCAAAGATGCTGTAACGGTGTACATGGAAGCTGTGAACGCATACAGACCAGTGTCAGAAAAGGACTACACCAGCTACAAAAAGCAACCTTGGCAGACATGTAAGTCTAGGAAGTTCTAAGTTACACTGGAGCTGGCTCGCCCAAGTATCTAAAGGATGCTAAGGAAATGACAAGAGACTACTTTGCAGTGCGCAGACAATTAAGCAAGTCAAATGGACACATGAATAAAGGCAATTGCATCGTAATTCTAAACTAAATGAAAGGAGAAATCCTAAACCTCATCCACGAAGGACATTAAGGATTAACTAAATACTGTGAACAGCCAACCAGAGGGTATTGTGGCTGGGCATCAGCAAGGACAAAGAATGAAATATGTGCCTGCAAACATTGCAGAACTAACACACCAACACAACACAACACAAAGAACCTTTAATAACAACACCTCTACTAGAGAGATCTTGGAAGAGACTAGCTGCAGATTTATGCAAATTCAGAGGACATCATTACCTGGTCATCGTGGACTATTTTTCCAATAGAAATAACGTACTTGAAAGATATAACATGTTGCAGTGTTGCTGAGAAAACTAAAGTGCCCTTTTGCTCACTTCAGTATTCCAGAACAACTCGTCATGGGAAACGGATCACAATTCATTGCAGCAGAATGTGAGTCATTCCAAACAAAATATGATTTTGATCATATTACTAGTAGCCCACATTACCCACAAGCAAACGGAGAGGCTGAGAGAGCTGTACAGACAGCCAATAAAATCCTACAGCGGGAAGATTCATTCCTTCCTTTTCTGAGCTACAGATCAACACCAAGAGCTGCTACTGCATATAGTCCAGCACAACTCCTGATGGGAAAACAGCTCAAAACTACTGTTCCAACTTTGGGAAAGAATCTATCTCCAAAGGGGCCAGACGTGAAGAGGTAGCGAAATTGGATACAAAAGGCTAAGAGAGCTTGCAAACACTTTTACAACAGATGTCACTCATTAGAGAACTGCCAAGTCTAGAACCTGGTAACCACGTTCCTCTCAATCTGGGGGGGAAGAAAGGGAGCAGGGGGAAATGGACAACTCCAGCTGTCGAAAAGAAAAAAGAAAAAAATCAGGTCAGATCATATGTAATCAAGACTGACAGTGGAGAGTTCAACAGAAACTGTTGACATCTACAGTCTGTTCCTCAGAAAGAACAATCAACAGAGCCAACTCTACAGATGGCAGATGCAGAACAAGACGACTCAAGGATTCGAAACAGACCACAGCAGTCATTGCAGCTAATGAATCGCCAGATGACGAAGTTGCTATGCATTCAGGACATGTAATTAGAAAACCAACACAACTCAGAGACACTTAACAGATTGTTCCATATTGAACTTCAAAACCAGTGGGATAGAGTAAATTTTGTAAAATGGTAGGAATGTAGAACTTAAAGGGAGATGAAATGAAATGCTAAATTGTATTATACTAGTTAGCCACTAGGTGGTGTTGTGTGTGGCATACAGTAGAACTTCAGCGGTACCAGCACCTCAAGAATGGAGGTGGTAAGACTCAGCATTGACTTAATACAGCTTTGAAACTTTATTTTTCACTCCATGCATCTGATGAAGCAGGTTCTAGCCCACAAAAGCTTATGCCCAAATAAATGTGTTAGTCTCTAAGGTGCCACAAGGCCTCCTCGTTGTTTATGCAGAAGGAAAATGCTGCTTTTAACCATCTTAATTTAAATGAAACAAGCACAGAACGTTTCCTTACCTTGTCAAATCTCTCAAACTCTCCCTTTATTTTTTTAGTAATTTACGTTTAACACTGTCTGTATTAACACGGTCTAACAGTCTGTATTTGCTTTGTCCTCTCTGCGGCTGCCTGATTGCGTACTTCTGGTTCCATACGAGGGATGTGGTTGACGGGTCAGTTTGAGGCTCTACTGTACCTTATTTCAGCTAAACTCAGCCATACAGACAGAGCACTGAAGGATTTTATACTGAACACCTCTGGTGTGTATCACTCACAGGGAGGCTCTGTAGCCAGTCCATATCTGGTATAGGAGCACGGCATACAGGAACACGCTGGAGGACATGCTTGCTCAATGAGAGGAAAAATGAGGCCCCGCCAAGAAAGCCTTCATAGCTAGTTTTGGCCCCTCCTTTGAGAATCTCCATTTTAGGGATTAGTGATGTACTGGAGTCACAGGGAACCATGAAGCCAGACCCTGGCAGTTAAGTAACACAGGAAATGATTTCCAAATATTTGGTTTTCAAATATATTTTATCTACAATTTCTAATTTGGCTCCATGTATCCTGTTAATGATTTAGGTTCTTAGGCCCCGATTTTTAAAAGGCATTTAGGCACCACTGCGCTCAGCACTGTAACGCCTTACTGATTTAGGAGCCTAAATCTCATTGACGATTCAAGGGAAAAAAATGTGGCATAGGCTCCTAAATCACTTAGGCTGTGCAATGCTGACGGCAAAAATGAGTTAATACCTTTAAAAATCTGGGCTTTTTTTTTTTTAAATAAATCAACATGAAAAACCCTTCCGTTCAACTTCACAAATATCGACAACTACAGAGACTTTCAGTTTCCTATGCATTGCCCCAAATCCTGGGCTTGTTATTGTGAAATATTATAATAAAGGGGAGAAGGTGCCACTGGAGCTTGATCGCTATTTACTGCCAGAGTGTGAAGGTTTAATTATGAATCATGACATTTTTCCTCCATTGCATTTCTAACACAGGAAACCCAGACGTTAAGTCTTGACATTTTTGGTCAATTCGAGCCACTTAGGCTGCTTCAGCACATGCTCGTTTCCTGCTTAATCATCCAAATCTCTGCGACAGGAACTTTGCACTTAGAGAGACAAAGAACATTTGCTCAGCATGTTGTGAGGTAAATGCCAGGGGAGTAAGAATAACTCTGATGGTTCGTCTCTTTGACGACAGCGTACCCAAAGTTCTGAGCTCTCTCGGGGCTTTATCTCTATATGATCAAAATACTTGGTGGGCAATTACAACAACCAGCAACTAAAATGTCTTCACCTGCAACCAAAAGCTCAATAAATACTTACCAAGAAGATGTCACTACAAAATATCATTGGAGTATAAGTGTAGGCCTGGCTTGACATTAGTAACTTGCCTCATTTCTTAGTAGGCGTAATTGGGAACAATAGGAAAAGCCATTGCAAATCAGATCAGTGGTCCATGTGGTCTGTCTTTGAAAGTGGTCAGCACTAGATGCTTCATAGAAAAAAGGCATCTAACTCCATAATGAACAATTATAGAATAACTGAATCTACCCAGAGCTAGATTGTACCTAATAATATTGTGCAAATACTAAATTGTACCCCACGCAGGGATTAACAGTGTATTTGCTATTACTGTACTCGGGCTGACATTGGCTAATAATGTTAAATTGGGGGCAAGGATTCAGTGCTGGTGGTTTAATTAGTTTTATATGTTATTTTCCTTGTATGAAAATACATTTTTACAAATATTTTAATAAAAAGATTATGCTCAAAAAATTGGCAGGTGAAACTGCATCTGTTCACTTTTAAGAACCTAGCAAATTCCCAAGAAACCCCACGCCTCACCAGGAAACAGCTGAATCTGCCACCCTGCAGCTGGCATGGGATCCAAATCATGCAAGATAACACTTTGGCGCCAGACTCATTCAAAGGTTCAGCCAACTGGGTGAACCCTTTGGTAAACCCTGGCCAGAAGTAATTCAGGCAACTGGCTCCAGGCCCTGCAGTAAATGTGTCTTACAGTCCCAGGATCAACAATACAAGGTCTTACGGCTGGGAGTATATTAAAGCAGCAAAAATCGGCGGCTCCTCTGGCTCTCTCAATGATACAGGCGCACCACATTTATCCAGAAATCAGATGAATTTAGCCTTACACAGTAATAGTCATAAATAACCTAAATCCATTACCTGGAGGACATTTGCTGCAACATTTATTAATGTTTTCTTCAAAGAATTCAGAGTCTGGGTCTTTGCACTCCGGGGTCTGCCTCGTATAAGACAATGAATAGTTCTAGGAAAAAGAAAGGAAAAGTTGTCAGATGCAAGCATATTATGACCCTTCATGTTGTTGGTGCGTTTTGGGTTTTTTAATAAAGGAAAAATAAAAGGTTAACAGCTGTTTGAGACATTCCCTGTCTCAAACTCATTGTATGTGTGTACAGACCCCTAACTGGGGCTTTTAGCTGCAAGCTCAAAACAAATAAATAATAACGTAGAAATTTAAGATATAGCACTAGAGAATCAATGTATTTGCAGCCAGCTTTCTTTTCAATCTGCTGTTGTGTGCATGACCCAGCAGATAGAGGAAGCCGAGGCCATCTCTGTCTGTGGAGTAGCACGGGCCAGACTTTGTCCTAACTTACACCCCACGGAGTTGCAGCCAGGGCAGAAGCTTGTCCTATGTTCTAGCAGATGCATGTTGTAGTTCTTGAAGAGAAGTTAAAGCCCCCCCCCCCAATAAACCTCAAAACCTTTGCAAAAGAGACTCCAAATGCCACTGAAATTTCCTGGTGAAATCCTGACCCCATTAACATCAATGTTTTCGCCCTCCATGTTATGGCAAAAGGCTGCAAACATCCACACCTCCCATCCTAGATTTTGGGAAAGTTCAGATTCAGGTAATCCAAACATCACAAGTCAGGACTATCTCTGTAACGCCCCAAACTGGAAACAAAAATATTAAACTACCACAAACACTGGGAAAGTTTGAGATCTGACCTGAATCCAGTTCCAGACTTTACAGCTTAACCCCATCTCTTCTGTTTAACAATCAGTATTACCAATTGCAAGCATTCAAAAATCAGGAGTCAGGCACCCAAAAAATCATAAGATACAAATCAAGAGATTTTTTACAAAATATATTTTGGGAGTTCTTTTCAATTGCCTTCTGATTTCTAAGCCTTTAAGCTGCACTTGCTTCGTATTATCTAACTACCTCCATATCTAAGAAGGCTAGAAACGCAATTCTTTAAAAAATGAGATCTGAGATTCACATGCAGTCTCTTGAGTCCAGTACCTGAGGTTTCAACAGAAAACACCAAATATCACAAGACTGGCAATAAAAATCGTAAGCATTGGCAACGTTGCATAATCAAAAGGAGAACGTGTTTTGCATCATGTTACAGTTCTAACATTTCCAGCACCACTCTGGTGATGAAAATGTTAGGACATTCAACAAAACCACAGTACATTTATAGATGGAAGGAACTGGGCCTTCTTCCTTCATTTTCATGATGACTTCGCGTTTAACTAGGCCTGCAGTTTATGGACTGTTTACTTTCTAGTGACAAATCACTACACACAAAAATAAATTGTGCAGCTTGTAAACCACTGCTCTGCAATTTTTTCCTTGTAATTTCATAGCACAACAAACAATCTGATCATCAACACTCCTGGTCAAAAATCCACAGTCCATCAAAATCAGCTGTGATCAAAATAAAATCCAGCCCCAAGCAGCAGGCCCTAAGCACCACTTGACACATGGTTCTAGTGTTTAAAAGTGAATACATGACAATGACACCTCCGCAGTTCTGCTCCGTGTGCATTCAGAGTCATATCTCCCAACTTCATTTTTTTTAAAATAAAGGTACAATTTTACAACTTTTTACTCCCATCAGGCTTTGTGAGCCATCACTGCGGGGGGAGAGGGAGATGGATTATGTTCTCGCCCATACATCAACAGAATTAACTGTGGAACTTGCTCCAGCACCACTGAAATGGATAGGAATCTTTCCATCGATTTCAACAGACACTGGATGAAACCCTAAATTCCTCTCCTCTGCAGCCCTTAATTACGTCCAAGCAACACCAGTGCAGGCAAGAGACTCTGTCCCTACCGGCAAAGAACCGGTGCCATCAAACCCAGGCCACCAGATGAAAGCAGGAAGTGGTTTTATCGTTGTCAGTACTTTCTGATACCATTGCGGACTTCAGAAACCTCTTTGTTTAAAACCTGATCAAAATAAAATTCAGGAATGATGCCTCTGACAACAGTGATGCCTCTTCTAATGGAAAGTGACTGGCTGTGAGTCTCCTTTTTTTAAAACCTATATATATATATATATGGCAGGTCAGTTGAATACAGAACAATCATAAAACACTCTGGACCAGATCTTCAGGTGGTATAAATTGGCATAGGTCAGTTACTTCAATGGACAAATGTCTGAAAATCTGGCCCTTTATTCTCAAAGCAACCACAAAAAGTTCACTGTGCCTTTAAAAATAATAATAAAGGAAAGCTTTTTGTTGGGCAGCAAAAGTGTAGGAGTTTCCTGATACATTAAAAGGGCACAGCTCAGAATGCACTTAACAGTCATTAATTCAATGAAGAGTAAAAAGACAACTCCGTCAGACTCAGAAATCTCATTAACCCAATTGTTATTGTAAGATTTATATAAACTTGGAGACGTATGGATAAAAAAAGAAATCAAAAGCAGGAAATATCCTTCCTCCTTGCCAAAAAAAACGCGTTCATATTCCATTGTGTCTCCTCTTCAGGGTCTGACATAGATATCCACTTCCCACTTTCATTTAAAGGGAACCCCACTGTTTTTCTTCTAGCTGGTAGAAATGTTTTGCCCTTATTTTTAGCAGTGTTTGAGAACAGGGCTCAGAAAATCCACTCAGCTGGTGGCAATCACCAGCAAGACTGGCTTCTTGGACCTTGGATCCAGCCTGTGCCCAGAACCGGGTGGATTTAGCCTCAAGAGGCCCTTAAGGAGAAGCACCTGCAATCCATTCTGCCTCTCCTCGGGAGCTCTGGGCGTGAAAGTCCAGCAGACAGAACATCCAGAAGGAGAATGCCCTGTCCCAAGCACTTCAGGCACCTAACGTACATAAAGTACATCTCTCAGCGTCTTCTTTTTCTTCAGCGCCACCATAACATGGAATCGAGCGAACTACCTCACTTAACTACCTGCACTGATCACTCAACTGTAACTACACAACCATTATCAAGACACTAAGGGCTTGTCTACATGGGGGTTTTGAACCATACAAATAGAGTTAATCCGCTTCTAAAACATGAGGCCTACCAATGATGCAATGCGTCACAGCGCATTAACTCTGCACTTCACCTGAAATCTGGACTCCTCTTGCGAAGTGGACCAAGTTCGCGGAGAACTGAATTAGTTTGCACTGTTGTTTGTGTGCAAGCAACAGCTGGCATCACTGCGTGCCTCCAATAGCTATCCCACATGGCTTTACAGTCAACCATTACTGACCTGCTTACATCCTGTCCCCTCCCCTGCCTTGGTGTCAAGTTCCCAGGACAAACCCTTCCCCCATTTAAAAGCTGGCACGGAGCCAGATTTTGGCCATTTGCTCCTGGATTCAAGCGTATCAGCATTCTTGTGACACTACAGCAATTCTACTCCACAACCCCCACAGCACACCTGGTGCTGCTGCTTGGAGCCGTGCTAAGATCCTGGAGCTCACTGCCATCTGGGAAGAAGTAATCGGTGTAGTAAGCTCTTGTGGCCTGCCACCAGCATAAAGACCTGTTTGTAGACATTGCAAAGCAGATGTCCACTATGTGACGTCCCTGGTCTTGAACCCAGGCTTAGGAGTCTCAAGATAGCCGCTACATCCTGGCCATCACCCAAAGCCTACTGATATCTGGTGGGCTGAGAAACGACTAGGACTATAGCCCCAGCCAAGGCACCACCCACGGGAGCTCTGATTGGAGGATCGCCCGGCTCCACCAATTGGTCCAACCACGCTGTTTAAGCCAGGAGAAGACACAGGAAGTTGGTCCAAGCAACCAGGTGGTATCCTGTTGTGGCTGCTTCCTGCATCCAAACCTGTTCCTGATTCCTGCTGGCTCCTGCCTCACCCCGGCCTTTGTTCCTCCTCCTGCCCTTACACTTTGCCTCCAATCCTCAGTGGCCAGACCTTTCTCTGGCCCCAGCCTCCAACTTATGACCCTGACTTGGCCTTTGGCATCTGACCTTTGGCATCTGACCTCAGCTCTGCCCCTTCATTTCAATTCTTGGTTCTGACTCTGGCTTGACCCCTGGCTCTGCTAACTGGCAGGTGACTCTCCACCCCAGAAGCCCTGCAGACAAGAAGAGGAAAAGCGAAGGCGTACACTTGCCTCTGACTCTAACCCCCCTGAGCTGTTCTGCCATACCCTGCACTTTCGGTTTTGGCTGCACTATTTTTAATGTTTTTTCCACAGTTGGCAGCTTGATTTGTTAAGTGTATTTTCAAGTAACAGTTGTTTGAATACTGGTTCAATTAAAAACTTTATTTTGATGGGTTATATTACGGTTGGTTGGCTCTGAATGAAACCAGTTTAAAATTCATCCATTATAACTCATCGCTGCTCTGAAGCCAAAAGCCCCTTCATATGAAGGGGAAAAGTCACAGGCAGGGTCCCACTTCCAACACCCATACGCTACACCACACAGCTCACCATCGACCCAAACACCTCCCTAACAGCTGGATGCAGCTGCACATTTTCAGGCATGAGACTTGAGAGCGACAGGCATCCCTAATAACATCCCCTGGGTGTTTCCATTTTCTATTTTTGGTGGCTGCTCAAAGTGCCGAGCAAGTGTCTGCACCTCGGACTCCCACTCATCTTGCAGGGTTTCTCCCTTAGTCCAACCAATATTGCGCAGAATGCAATGTGCTGCTATAAATGGGCAGCGCAGCTTTTTTCAGCGGCTTTTGAACCTATTCCACAAACAGCGCCATCTCCCTTTCCACGGGCCAACTGCGCTCTCCACTTCCATTCTGCAAATTCCTTCCTTTTGTCCAAGAGGCCTACAAATGGCGTCGTTAACCAGGGAAGCAGAGGATAAGCCAGGGTATAACCAAAGAAACCTCACCACCATTAATGTCCATAGGGTTCCTGTGGATAAATATCCTTTCTCCATTAATGCAAATAGGATCTCTCAGAGCTCAGCTGTATCACCACAGCCCCTTCCTGGCCACCCTACATTTATGTTGGTAAACCTGCCACGGCGGTCAGCCGGCCCTTGGAACACCATTGCGGAAATTCCCCTTTCTGTGCCCTAGTACAGGGGGCAACTGATGGAACCCACGTGCCTAATATAGTTGGGAACCCCACCGGTGCAAAACCTCAATAATTTTCTGAGCATTACCCAGCTTTATAACCTGGTGCAACAGTATCTTTTCCAAGGCATGACACACCCCTATGACAGTGGCCCCAACAGTCTATCTCCCCAAACCAAACTGGTTGGCCACAAACTGGTGGCACTCTGGAGTGGCTAGCTTCCAGATGACAATGGTGACCCAGGTATGGGGGAGCACAGATTGGTATGGTGCCTCTGCAACTCTGCAGTCAGTTCAACACATCACTTAAAAAAAAACATCCTGAAATTCTCTTGCCAGTGCTGGTCATCCCAGGTCCGCAGAACAATCCTTTCACACCAAGCCACGTTGGTCTCCAGAGCCCAGAAATAGCACTGCATAGTGTGTAGCTGATCCAGGAACCGGTCCTCTAGTACCAACTGCTTCGCTTTCTCTTCCTCCACGCTCCCATCCTGCTTCCACCACTGCTGAATCTCCCGCTGCTCCCGTTTAACGACGTGACAGGTGGTCTCCAAAGCCGAAATTGTCCAGCTTTGAGTGCTGAAATACACCCCAAGCAGACTCCGCGTGATCACAGCTACCACCACAGCGGAGCAGAGTATTGCTGGGTCCGTGCTGGCCGACAGCAATTCAAAAATGGCGCTAGCCGGCACAGGATGGTGGAGACATGGGATTTCTCAAAAATCTGAAGCCCCCTGACTTCCCACAATTCTAACAAAAACAATCCCAGGAGGTCCACTGCTGTGCAGTGAAGCAAAGGACCTCACCCTCTGAGAAGGCAACACCTTTGGTTCACAACAAGCCACCACTGTGCATACACATGACGCAAACTGAGAAACAGAACAGGAGTTCCACGTGCATGCTATTGGTGCAGCTCGCCTACAGCGTTTTACCAGACACAGCGCAACAAGCTTCGCATTCACACACACACACACACACACACAAGCCCCAGGAATGGAGAACACCCCGGATCCCGACCGACTGGAGTGGTTCGCTTCCATCTGGCACAGCAGTTGGAAGGAACTGAGGTGGTAGAGGGCACTTGCGCCCCCTTATATAGCCCCATCCTCAGACGCTGCTTGGAGACAGTTCAGCACCATTAGACAGTGCAATATCCCTAAGTGGGAATATGCGAGCCACTGGAAGAACTTCCCCTGTCAAGTGAAGGTGGGGCTGAGCCCTTCCTTTCTATCAAACGTAAGCTTTCACTTCAACAAAAAAAGAAAAAGGTTTATAATACTTAGGGTTAGGGTTCCATGTCTGTCACGGAGGTCACGGAAGTCACGGATTCCGTGACTTTCCATGACTTCCATGACTTCTGCAGCGGCCGGCGTGGCTAACCCCAGGGCCGCCCAAGCAGCTGCCACGGGGCTGATGGAGCGGCTCCACAACCAGCCGCTTGGGCGGCCCCGGGTAGCTGGCCTCGGGGACCCCCGGAGCAGCCGCCGGTGTGGCTGGCCCTGGGACCACCGGAGCAGCAGTCCCAGGGGCAGCGGGAGCAACAGCGGGTGGATGGCCCTGGGGGGCCCCTGGCAGCTGGTCTCGATGGCCCCTGGCGGCTGATGCTGCAGACCCCCCCTTCCCCCCCGCGAGCGTCTGCCCCTGCCATGCCCCCCAACTAAGATTTAGTCAGAGGTATATAGTACAAGTCATGGACAGGTCACGGGCCGTGAATTTTTGGTTACTGCCCATGATTTGTCCATGACTTTTACAAAAAATACCCATGACTAAATCGTAGCCTTACTTATGGTGGTTGTGAAGAAAATCTAGTGAATGTAAAGCAATAGTACCCTGCCTTCCTGCTTCTACCGCAAAGCGACATTGACGGGACTCTGGTCAGTTTCACAACAGCTCTTCAAAGTACTGTAGACCTTGTGGATGGCTGTGAAACTGACCAGAATAAGGACACTTTCAATCTGCAGCTACTTGAGACATCTTTGAACCAACGTGCACATTCACTGGGAGCAGGGGGGATCCCAAACCAGAGGCTGAAGGACGAATAGAGTAGCACAGTGCCCACCCCCTTACCAGCACCCAACCACGCACAAATACAGCTTACAGCAGACAGGCTTCTCGGGGGAAGGGTAGAATAGCACAGATCCCTCAACATCCTCGAGGCTCCAGGATGGGGTGGAGAAGGCAGACAGGAAGCCCCTTCTCCCTTTCAGGAGCCACAGAAGGTCTTCAAATGTTTTAGATCCCTACACCCCAGAGACTGATACAAAAGTGGAGTTCCTAAGCAGCATCCTGGTAGGAATCGCACCTTCTCAGCAGCTGAGACAGCTGGGTTTTTCAGTAGGAGATTGCCCCTGCACTTCATCTCCCATAGTTCCTGGACGATAGGTTTGGTCAGGCTTGGCTGCTGGGGGCACAGAATATTTTTCAAGTTTTGTAGCCCCCCGGGATGAGAACAAAGCCACATTCCAGCTATAATAAGCTCAAAAAGCTGTGAGCACGTTCCCTTTCCTGAGCTACAGACAAGGGTTGGGGACTCTGAGGCAGACAATGCAGCCCTTTTCACCAGCAGGAGGGTTGATTAATTCTTATTTATATAAAAAGGAAAAAAATATTTTCAAAAACGTCTAGGTTCAGTGATCATTGTTAATGCTGGGCTTGCTATAGTAATCTCACAGGAAGAGTAACAAGTAATAGAGAAACCACACCATTTGCAAATGTGAGCTGACAGCACTTCTGCTGCAAAAGCTAGCAAAATAAAATAGGCTCCGCTGCTGGCCACATTATTTTTAGTTGAAACTCTTCCCCTGTTTATTAAGAGGAGGCCGATCAAGTGCAGTAGCTGCAGTTCTCCGGTCAGGTCATGGTGAACAGTATTAAGTCAAACACACCTAAGGAACTTTTTAAATCTTAAACCTTCACTTCAAAAACACAGAGAGAGAGAGAGAGAAATAAAACAAACCACATCATAAATTATCCTGCTGGTGAGGCTTCCCGGCAAGACACGTTCTTGTCTCATTTTCTGCACTGTCTTTTAGATGTTGCAATACTGTCCTGGAAGCGTTGAAGAGACAGAAAAACCTGTTGCTCGATGGGTTCACATCCGCCTTTCAGAAATTTTGCTTGATAGGTGCGTCTATTGACTGATACGATCACACAAAGTTTATCTGATTAGTGGTGGCTGTTGCTGACTAACTGTTAAGAAATTGTCAATTAATACTAAACTAAACTAAGAAGAATCTTATCACTTTGGACTTGACTTCTCGGCTGAATACAATGGGCCGGGTTCTAATCTCATTGTTAAAATGTCCGTGGAATTAATTCTTATTTACACTGGCATAAGCAAGAGCACAGTCAAGAACAGTCAGTCAGATCTGCAGTGCAAGGACAAAATTAGGCCTCATTTGATGTTTAGCTGTCCTAAAGCTAGGTTACTTGGCCGCAGGATGATTCCCGTTTTCTCACCCTTGCCCCCTATGCCAGGGGCCAGAAGAGGATGAGTGTAGAAGCTGTTATGCCAGGCGAACCCTCAGATGCACTGGTTTTATGGCGGCTCTACACTGGGATAGTGACAGAACACCGGTGCAGCAGGGGCCAGGGTCTGACCTAACATTTTTCAATTCCACCCCATTTTTGTGCAAGTCATCTCTCCCTCTGCTTTAAATTGTACCTCTAATTATAGCGCCTAACTTGTATTATGAAAATAAACTCTTCACTTGAAAAAGAATGCTGTAAATCTGAAACCCTTTCATGGGCTGATGTGACTCATACCATCACTCAGGAATAAAATCTGATCCCAGATTAAAGTTAATCATAACCCAGAGTAACAATCTGGCACAAGACAAGTTTGAGAAGAACCTTGCGCTGAATACTTAGGGTCAACTTTAGAGTTGTTCAGACTAGACAGTAGCATATGAGGAGGAAAGACTTTTCAGAGAATGGAAACATCTGAATGATGTCAGTGGAAGCAAAACTCATTTCCCAAGAGCAGGCAGAGACACTTACACCAGAGATTTTGATTCACCCTTTCATAACTGTTTTCTACTGCAACCTCTGTACATTAGCTGAACAAACTTTGGCATGTTGCTACAGTGCTGGACTATCAGCAGGACAAACAGGAACAAGCAGGGCAGCGCAGGGAGGGGAAGTACGGTACAGTAGACAATGCCCAGGACATTAAGCAGAGCACAAGAGGTTACATGCAAGAAGTGAGACACCCAGGACTCTGTCCCTATTGAGTTAAAAACACAAATGCTTACAGCACATTCCACTCTGCAGGGTGTATTACAGACTCCCAGCAACCTGATGGTCTAACCCAGGGGTGGCCAACCTGCGGCTCTTCAGAAGTTAATATGCAGCTCCTTGCATAGGCACGGACTCCGGGGCTGGAGCTAGAGACGCTAACTTTCCAATGTGCCGGGGAATGCTCAGTGCTCAACCCCTGCTCTGCCCCAGGCCCTGCCCCCACTCCACCCCTTCCCCCGAGCCAGCCATGCCCTCGCTCTCCGCCCCTCCCCACCAGAGCCTCTTGCACACCGCGTATGATCACGGTCTGAAGGTGCTGATCGGTGGGTGGGAGGCACTGGGAGCGGGGTGGGGGGAGCTGATTGGGGGCTGCTGACATATTACTGTGGCTCTCTGGCAATGTACATTGATAAATTCTGGCTCCTTCTCAGGCTCAGGTTGGCCGCCCCTGGTCTAACCTACCACATTGCTTATGAGGGAGCTAGCAGCAGCTTCAGTAACAAACCAGGGCCACAGCCGGTAGCTCATCAAAACACACATTTACAACACACCTGTGCTCAAAGATTCCCAGAATGGAGCTGAGCCATCTCCTCCCTGCCCCCTTTGGGGGATTCGCACTCCAGGGACTGCAACTGTGCCTGGCCTCTCTGCTGGGCCCGATGGGAGGAGACTCACTCTCCTCACACACCCAACCACAATCCAGACCCGCATGTTCGTATTAGAGGTGGACCTGGGTCGTCAAGTTCAAATCCAGATTGGGAGTCATCCTTCCCCAAAGCGTGAGGGGCTTGGGACGGAAGCACTGAGTAGGCGCCATGTAACAGAGGACTGACCAGCTCTGAAGTTCAGAGAAGGTTCCTCCCCAACATTCAGGGGGATTTGCCCCCAGGCCACTCCCAGGTTTGCACCACCGCTGGCACAATGTGAAGCACTTCACAGGTGCTAGGTATTATTAGCATGATGCTGACTTTCTCTAAATCCTGCCCTCAGGCTCTGCTACTAGCCAGGAACTTCCCCATTTCAGCCCTTCGTGTTCCTACACAGCACTAACTGGCAACACTCCACTCAAATGCCATCTCCAAATTCAAATGGTCAAGTGGAGGATTTTAAACAGGAACTGCCTCCTGTAGGTAAACCACAATGAAGTCATCTAACACTCGAACATCAGAACCTGTTGCTATGGAAAAGACTGTGGTTCAGAGACGCAGTCTGTTCAGCAGCAAGATCTCCTGCAAGAGGGGAAAATATAGAGCTTTATTTAAAATAACTGAGCTGGTAATTTGGAGGACAAATACGGTCAGGGCCAAATCCTGCCCTCAGACGGTGGCAACTCTCACTGAAGTCAAGGGGTGCTACGCCCGTGTAACTGAGATCAGAACCAGGCCCTAAGACCTACCCTCAAAGCATTGAGCTCTTCAAAATCACTTACTACCATCACTGCTCTAAGACAGGGGTGGGCAAACTTTTTGGCCCGAGGGCCACATCTGGGTATGGAAATTGTATGGCAGGCCATGAATGCTCATGAAATTGGGGTTGGGGTGTGGGAGGGGGTGCGGGCTCTCGGGAGGGGCCAGAAATGAGGAGTTCAAGGTGCGGGAGGGGGCTCTGGGCTGGGACAGGGGGGTTGGGGTGCAGGGGGGGAGGTGAGGGCTCCAGCTGGAGGTGCGGGCTCTGGGGTGGGGCTGGGGGTGCAGGAGGGAGCTCTGGGCTGGGACCAAGGAGTTAGGAGGGTGAGAGGGGGATCAGGGCTGGGGCAGGGGGTTGCAGCGCAGAAGGGGGTCATGAAGCAGGCTCCGGGTGGTGCTTACCTCAAGCAGCTCCCGGAAGCAGCGGCATGTCCCTGCTCCAGCTCCTACGTGGAGGCGCAGCCAGGCAGCTCTGCACGCTGCCCCGTATGCAGGCGCCACCGCTGCAGCTCCCACTGTCCGTGGCTCCCGGCCAATGGGAGCTGCGGGGGCGGTGCTTGGGGCGGGGGCAGCACGCGGAGCCCCCTTGCTGCCCCTACATATAGGAGCCGGAGGGGGGACATGCTGCTTCCGGGAGCTGCGCAGAGCCATGGCATACGCTGAGTGGGGCAAGCCCCCGACCCCGCTCCCTGGCTAAAGTGCCAGAGCAGGGCAAGCCCCCAACCCCGCTCACCAACGGGAGCTTGAGGGACGGATTAAAACATCTGAAGGGTCGGATATGGCCCAGCGCCGTAGTTTGCCCATCCCTGCTCTAAGACAAGTTTATGGGTCCACTGTATGAATAGTTCACCCATCCTGTACTCTCTAGGAGTAAAGAGGGCCAGAACAAGGCCTGTAAACTACTTAATGCGGGTCTTCTGCACAAGGGTGAATTTCACCCTATAAGCTAGGAGCTGGGCATATTCTGATAGCAATGGACAGTACAACTCTCCTTCCCTGACCATCAGCCCCCAAAACCCCAAAACCTTCTGTATTTTCCTTTCTTAGGGCTATGGATTTTCTTTTCCTAGCTTATCTTAGAGTTTTATACTGCCACTCATCACCATAGTATCCGAGCACATTTTTCCCCATCATAAACTAGGAAAGCAGGAAACTTTATTACGCATGGAACTCATTTATAGTTCACAAAAACAACGTAAGTGTCCAAAAATATCTGGCCCACACTCAGGCTTGAAGATGCAGGGCCAGAATCTGATCGCTGTCACACTGATGTAAATCTGGTGTAACCCCAACGGGTAGAGCTATTCTAACATAGGCAAAATCAGAATCCAGTCAACAATACTTAATAAATCCTACGAGCCACCTGATTTTCTTTACTGGTCCTTGTCTATAATACTGTATCTTGATCTAGTCTGTAATATCAGATCCAGAGACAGATGCTTAAGAGACCACAGCTGTCAGTGGCTTTCTGATTTGTTGCTGATAGCTAACTTTGGTTTACTTTTGATGATACATCTTCTAATACCAACATTCAACAATATGTTGAAGGTGAGAATCATACTTTTGAGATTTTAGTCATATATCCTGTTCATTTTCTATGATCTTGCTCTGCTAACCATCACTGGTATATATTAACTAAGACACTGCTCTCGGGCATACATACACAAAAAGTTTGTACATGCAGGCTCAGAGTAAATGTTAACAACATTTATGTGGAGTAACGTGGAATTTTATAAGAACAGTTATGAAATTGTATTATTTTCCCTCTAATTCTGATACTGGCGAGCACCTTCAAGTTTCACTACTCTCCAATGGGACTATATCTGTGCACGTGCTGATATAACACTCAATTTCACTGACTAGGCCCTGGTCTACACTACACTCATACTGGTATAACTATGTTGCTCGGGTGTGGAAAATCCACACCCCTAAATGACGCACTTATGCCAACCGAACTCCTGAGGTAGACAGCGCTGTGTCAACAGGAGGGCTTCTCCTGTGACATAGCTACCACCTCTCGTGTTGGCAGAGTACCTATGCCAATGGGAGAAGCTCTCTCGTTGGTGTAGGTAGCGTCTTCACTAAGCGCTACAGCAGCACTCTAAGTGTAGACAAGTCCCGAGTGTCCAGAGGCCTGTATAAAGATCTGGAACCCAAGATGACAGGAGCTGTACAAACAAATATGAAGACATGGTCCCTAATCCTCAAATCTTACAACGTAAGACAAGGGTCATGAGAAAAGAGGGTAGATATTACACACAGTTGCCATTTTGAGCAGAGTAAGGGAGAGGGAGGAATCAGAGATGACCAACTGAAGCACATGGAGAATGGTGGTGTCAACACTGGCAGAGAAGAGGGTCGGAGAAAGTTGCAGAAGGAAAAAAAAACAAGGAAGCAGATTTGCCCATATTAAGTAAGTATAAATTGATGGTGAGACATCCAGGAAGAGGTATCTGAGACAGGCGGAGATGTAAGATTGAATGGAGAGGGGCAGAGTGGGAGTGTAGAAGACAACAGGCAAGTCACCAGCAAAAAGAGAGCAGACGAAATCATGTGAGGAGACGAGATCACCCAGAGAGAGGGCGTAAAAGGAGAAGTTCTGGTTATATAAAATTAAGGGGAAACATTCATAAAGGCTTCTTGTAATGTGGCATTTGGGGGATTTTTAATATAGAATTTCCTGGCTCTGCAGCGTTTGTGTATTTTAAACTACAATGTCCTATTTAGATTTTCTCCCTTACAACCTTAACTCCTGCTTAATATAATTTGAACTGTGAATCATACAAAGGGCGTTAGTGCATTATTCTCCGTCATTGCCTGGTCTTCTTCCTCTTGCATATGCTGCACTGTGCTCCTTCTGAGACTACAATTTCTCTGCGTAATACCCACACCCCAACGTCAACCGGGGAAACGAAGAGGAAATAATACAAGAAGAGATGGGCCAAAAGTAAAACCCAGATCCTAATAGTCCCGTCCTTTGGGGAAAACGGGATCTGGATCTGAATTTTGCAACTGGTTCTAAGGGTACGACTACACTGCAATCAGACAACCTCAGCTGGCCTGTGCCAGTTGTTCGAGCTAAAGGGCTGTTTAATTGTGGCATAGAGATTTGGGCTCAGGCTGCAGTGGGACCCCACTACGCAGGGTCCTAGAGCCCGGGCTCCACACCGAGCCCACACATCTAAAAAAATGGGAAAGCTCCTGGCAAGGATAACTTGAATGCAGAATTGTTCAAGGTAAATCCTAAATTAGCAGCCAGCATCTCTCCTGGCCGCTCTATTTACATCAGTCTGGGAAAGGGGAAAAGTGCCAGATGGGTGGAACAATGTGAAGGTACCAAAGAAAGGAACTCTCAGTGATTGTAATAACTGGCATGGTATCACACTTTTATCTGTGCCAGGCAAAGTATTGTGTAAGATCATAGTCCAGCTTATATCAGAGGCAGTTGATAGCGCGCTCAGAAAAGAGCAAGCTGGTTTTCAGAAAGGGAGTGGGTGCACAGACCAGATCGTCACTCTATGAAACATAACAGAACAGTGCTTAGAATGGCAACAGCAACTCTACATGAATTTCATAGACTTTGAGAAGGCTTTTGATAGCATTCACAGGACCAGCCTATGGCGCATTTTGAGGGCATATGGAATTCCTTTCCGTATAATCAACATCATCAAAAGCTTCTATTTCAACTTTACATGCAGTGCTGATCACAGAGAGCTCAGTTTTGAAGTCAAAACAGAAGTATGTCAGGGGTGTGTCATGTCTGCAATCCTCTTCAACATTGCCATTGACTGGGTAATGCAGCATACAACAGAAGACATGCCAAGAAGCATTAAATGGACACTCTTCTCATCCCTTGAAGACCTGGACTTCGCAGATGATGTCGCTCTCCTATCACATACCCAACACCATATACAAGAAAAAACAACTCGACTCAACGCATTGAGCCAGCAAATTGGACTGAAAATCAACCGCGATAAGATAGATATCATGACCTTTAATATTGCCTCACCATCACCAGTACGGATACAGGATTATGTTCTCACCAATGTGGAAACATTCACATACACCTGTACCCCGATATAACGCGACCCGATATAACACGAATTCGGATATAACGCGGTAAAGCAGCGCTCCGAGGGGGCGGGGCTGCACACTCCGGCGGATCAAAGCAAGTTTGATATAACGCTGTTTCACCTATAACGCGGTAAGATTTTTTGGCTCCCGAGGACAGCGTTATATCGGGGTAGAGGTGTACTTGGGCAGCACCATCCGCCAGGACGGTGGAACAAGCCAGGACATCCGGAACAGAATCAATAAAGCCAGGAACACCTTCAGGAGCTTAAATACAGTCTGGAAATCATCAAAATACAACACCAAAACCAAACTCAAGATTTATCAGAGCTGCATGCTTTCAACACTACTTTATAGTGCAGAATGCTGGAGAATGAGAAAGTCTGACATGTCCAAACTGTCTTCATTCCATACAACCTGCCTCAGAAAAATCCTCCGTATCTTTTGGCCCAGAACAACCTCAAACCAAGATCTATTGACACAGTGCAGCCAAGAGGATCTGAGCACCATCATTGCCAGGAGGCGTTGGAGATGGATCAGTCACGTGCTTCGGATGGAAGCTGATTCCATCACCAGAGTAGCAATAAGATGGACACCTGAAGGCAAGTGAAAAGAAGGCTGCCCGAAAACAACATGGCGAAGAGCTGTGGAAGCCGAGCTGAAAAGCCTGGGGCACAGCAGGGGAACCATTGAAACACTTGCCAGAAACAGACAGAAGTGGAGGAGCTTCGTCACTGCCCTAAATGTCAGAGGCGTAATAGGAATATCTGATGATGATGAGCCCAAGCCTCATAAGCCTGAGTCAGCTGGCATGGGCCAGCCACGGGTTTTTAATTGTAATCTAGACATAACCTTCCCGGCCAAACCCAAACCCTGTATCCATGGCCCTTGGGAAAATTCAGAGATGGCTCCAAACTTGGCAACTTGGGCCCATCTCTAGATACAAGGAATTCCAAAAATGATGCTGTACATAGAACCTAACTAACAGCAGGCCTTGTATTCTCAACATTCCCATACCTACCACTGGAAAAAAATGACTATGGATCAAACAAACTGCAAACATTAGAGTGACATTTTTTGCCAGTATGTTGAACACAGAATCACAGGGTTAGAAGAGACCACAAGGGTCAGTCTGACCCCTTGTCAAGATGCAGGATTTGTTGTGTCTAAACCACCCAAGACAGATGGCTCCAGACTCCTTTTGAAAACCTCCAGTGAAGGAGCTTCCACAACCTCCCTGAGCATCTGTTCCATTTTCCTACTGTTCTTACAGTAAGGAGGTTTTTCCTGAGATTTACTCTAAATTTGCTAAATTTATCTCCTGTTTCCCCTGTGACACTAACGGCTTTGCACAGCTCTGTTTACAGTCTCTTAGCCACAGAACTCCTTCATCGTTGCAGCACAAATGAAAATGTGTGCAACCAGCTAGCACTGGCACATAGACCTAATGGTGAGACAAGCTGGGGAAATCAGCACTGTTATTCTGAGCCTCTTGCTTTGGTTTTTTAACCACCTCTCCCCCATTCCCATCCCTCAGCTGCCCAGGCCTTGTATCATGGTCATCGCTCATCCTGCCAAGCTCTAAATGGAAATTCCTCGGAAACCAGTTATCACTTACAGGATGGGCCACCGGGGAGAGACCAGAGACACTCAGCTTGCGAGTGAAAGGCATGTGCCCTTGTGGGCTGCTGAAACCACTTCTATTAAAAACACCAAAACATTCTAGTTGACTGAAATGTTCTAAATGGCAAGATTTAGGCTCAGTTCCTGTGGGTAAGTGCAGCCTTTGACAAGAATCTTTCAAGTAACTCCGAATGAATGAGAAAAACAAACCAAGAAAAAGTGTGTCATTCAAGAGCTATTTGCTTTGCTAGTTTCCCCTGACTGAACCCTCCTGCCAGAAAATAAAATGCTGAGCTTTCATTAGATCCACTACGCACCAGTTCTTTGAACTGATCACATTTTGCAATAATGGGCAGAAGATTTCTTTTTTCCACATCATTATGGTGGCTGCAACATTTCTGAAGCGACCTTTTTTTTTTTCCAATCTGCATGCGATTTATTTATTTTATTTTTTTGCTGGTGAAAAGTGCAAGATTCACAGCCCAAAAAGACCAAATACCCCTATTTGTCAACAGAATGGGTACAGCATGGGCAGTGATGGTGAAAGCTTCCCCAATTCTCTGCCACCAGTGCGGGACCATGTGTAGGAGCGAGTTCACTGTCAATAACCCAGTCAATCTTTGGCCTCGCTGAAGCTGCCAGCAAGGGGCACAAGCAGGGCTAATTGTGAGGATTTTGGTGATGAAATGCACCACAAGACTAAGGCCTGGTCCCCACTAACCCCCCACTTCGGACTAAGGTACGCAAATTCAGCTACGTTAATAACGTAGCTGAATTCGAAGTACCTTAGTCCGAACTTACCGCGGGTCCAGACGCGGCAGGGAGGCTCCCCCGTCGATGCCGCGTACTCCTCTCGCCGAGCTGGAGTACCGGCGTCGACGGCGAGCACTTCCGGGATCGATCCGGGATCGATTTATCGCGTCTAAACCAGACGCGATAAATCGATCCCAGAACATCGATTGCCTGCCGCCGGACCCTCCGGTAAGTGTAGACGTACCCTAAGACACAAAGCAGGCAAACTGGCAACCAAATGCTAACAGCTTTCAGTCACTACTTACCTGGGTTAGATTCAAAGTGGAAGACTATGGCTGAAAAACTTGCTAAACTGTTACCAATCCACCAAGGTATCCAGTCCCTCTACAATACCACTGTATAACTCCAGGTATAATATACATAAAATACCATTGTGTAACTCTGTGTGTGTGTTACACAATGGTATTTTATATATATTACACCTGGAGTTATACAGTGGTATGTATATATACCCACACACACACACACTCATCCTGATTGTCTGGTCACTTTAGCTTTTCATCCTATAAACCGTAAATTAATATAAAGAAATACGTAAATAAATTGCACATCCTATCAAAACTTCCCCAACATGGGAAATATTTTAGATCTTGAAATAAATAAGAAACGTACATATCAGCATGATGGAGGTAAATTATGAATGTCCAATTCTGTACCTATTCAGATAACGTCACCCAAGATGTCTTGGCCTATATTAAGTGTTTGTTATACTGTATAGATATTTTAAACATGTGAACCAGAAGTCACTAAAACTATTACAAAATCACTTCTTCCTAAATATCAGAAAGGCAAATGACCCCTCAGATCCCTCATTACTGTACTGTGCATGCAGATCAGTGTCAAGGTCCTGCGGCTCACCCCTGACTCTCTCACCTTCACTGTGGTCCTGTTATCCAGGTCCCTCCCCTACTATCGACATTTGCTTGGAAGCTATTTTCAGCTCTTTGAATATCTCAGTTTTTCCGGAGTTCTTTTCTCCAGATTCCTAGTCCTGTTCACTAACATCATTCTGGTCTCCAGACTTCTACATTTGCTATAAATAAGCACCAAAGAGCCAAATCTTGGATTCTCTGCGCACCCCAGACTATTGGAGATCGGGGTGTGCAAGGAACACAAGACCAGGTCCATACAAAGCTTCACTGAAACTCTCTCTCTAAAGCAGTGATGCTCAGACTGAAGCTCCTGAACCACAAGCAGCTTTTTAATGTGTCTCCAGCGGCTCTTTGCAGCACCTGATATTAAGACACTGGGTAATTTAATTAAATCATTAACCAATCAAGATGCTTTTAGTATATTATTAACCAATTAAGTTAAATTAACTTATTTGCTGTGAGAATTGTGTGTGTGTGTGTGTGTATATATATATATATATATATATATATATATATATATATATATAAAAACACAAGTACTTCCCCGTCATACTGTTTAAATATGAATAGTACTATAGTAAATGAAACAATGAATTCACACCACTACAGCTCTTTTGGGTAATGTTGATTGCTAATTTTGCTCCTGAACCACTGAGGTCTGAGTATCACAGATCTAAAGTATTTATATGGTCTCCCTTGCACAGTATCTGAGTACACCACCACCTTTATTGTATTTATCTTTGCTAAAATCCCCTCCAGGAATAAATCAATATAGTGTGTAAACACAACGTTCAAAGTCAAAATGGCCTTTCCAAGGTTTCTTACTTGAAAAGTTATGTGCTCTGTTAAACAGAAACATAGGTTAAAGTGGAAGGGACCCAGCTGTAGCTCCAAATCAGGCTGTAGATCTAAATCAAAGGACTTTTCTGTGTATATAAGGGCAGATTTTAAAGCCTTATCAAGTACAACCAAAGGTTCCTGTTTAATGCACAGTAAACAATGTGCAGATTTTTATTCTGAACTTGCCAGGGTGCACTTAGTCTGTGCAAAATAAGCAAACAGCCTAAGGAAGCGGATATAGTGCTAAAGCGGATTCCACAAAGAGGGAACCCACCGAGTGTAACAAGGTTTTAAAAAAAGTAGTGACATTTGCAACGCTGTAAAGGGTTAAAACTGGGCTGGGATTTGAGGGTCTGCAGAGCTCGAAGGGCACAAGCAGAGGCCGTTTGAGAATGACAAGTACTGTAGTCATAACAGTAAAGCAATGAGCAATTTATTTTCTCTGTCATTCAGAGCAGACGCCCCAGCCCCCAGATGTAATCATCTCTCGGGGGCAGAGACTGGCTCTGCACAGCACGCATCTCCGAGGGGCCCCTTGGGCCATACCGCAATGCACAGTCAATAGAAGAAGAATGAGCAGGATGCACCCACACCTCGGTGCACTGGAAAGGGGGGCGCGTTTGCGCCACGGATTAAGGCCCCCAACGGTGGAATCTGGTCTCCCCCCGTCTGGAAACAGGGCTCGTGGGGTGACGGGAGGGGAGGCAGTGAAATGACTGTAGCCCTAAGGCGAGGAGTAAGCAGGGGGCTAATACAGAAGCAATCGGGGGAGAGGGAGAGGGTGGGGGAGGCCTTAGGACTCGGCGGGCTGCGGTGATCAGGGGCTGGGCGCCCAGCCCGCTCCCCCCACCTATGGGTTCCCAGCAGCCACCCGGTCTGAGTCAATGGGAGCCGTTACGGGAAAGGGCCAGAGCCCGGCTGGGCTCGGGTCCAGGTCCAGCCCGGGGTCCCGGGCCGCGCTCACCCACCTTGCCGGGCAGCGAGCCCCCCACGTGCAGCAGCAGCGCGCCCACCAGCCAGCCGGGCCCCATCCTGCAGCCCCGCCGCGCCACTCGCCCAGCAGAGCCCGCGGCGCCGCGACTGAAAGCCGCCGCCGGGAGCCAGCCGAGGGGTGGAGCGGGGCGGCGCCGGCTCTAGGACATCCCCCGCCAGGGCTGAGCGGAAGCCAGCGCCGGCCTCTGCCCCTCCTTCCCGGCTAAGGAGTGGGGGCTGCTAGGAAAAGCCCCCCCTAGGGGGGCCAGATGTCCTGATTTTATAGGGACAGACCCGATACTTGGAGCTTTTTCTTATAGAAGTACCTATTAACTCCCCACCCCGTCCCCATTTTTCACACTTGCTATCTGGCATCCTACCCTCCCCCCCTGGGGGGGCAGCGCTCCTTGCCTCGGGGGCAGCTGTGGCCCTGCAGGGTGGGAAGTACTTGGGCGGGGGGCAGAAATATCCGAGGTGGGGTTGGGGATCCAAAGGAATAAGGCAGGTTGCAGGAGGCTGATCCAATCCCCCAAAGGTCAGTCCCGTCTCTGCACGGCACAGGATGGCTCTGCTTGCAGGTGCCTTGGGCTTAGGGCAGGGCAAATGGGGCTCCCCCAAGTAGGGTGACCAGACAGCAAGTGTGAAAAATCGGGACAGGGGATGGGGGTAATAGGATCCTATATAAGAAAAAGACACCAAAATCGGGACTGTCCCTATAAAATCAGGACATCTGGTCACCCTACCCCCAAGGCTTGGGCCAGCTCAGGGCCAGCGCTAGCCCGAAGCAAGAATATTTTTGCTGTCCGCTAAGGGCTGCTGCTTGCCTTGCATTGTTTCCACAAAGCAAAAATATCCCACCCCAACCTGCACTAATACGGGGGAAAAGAGTCCTCATTAAATGAGATGAATGGGATTTGGGAGGGGCAATACTAAAGTGAGGCCCTTTCCACCTGCTGGGGGCCCTAAGAAATGGCTTACAAGCCCTGGCTACACTACAAACGTGTGGGTATAACTCCGGTTTGCTCAGCGACGCAGTTATCCCGAGCGGACCAAACTCCTGGTGTAGACAGAGCTGTGTCGACAAGAAGCCTTCTCCCACTGATATAGCTACCACCTCTCAGGGAGGTGGATTAACTACATCAGTGGTTCTCAAACTTTTGTCCTGGTGACCCCTTTCACATAGCAAGCCTCTGAGTGCAACCCCCCCCCTTATAAATTAAAAACACTTAAATATATTTAACATCATTATAAATGCAGGAGGCAAAGCGGGGTTTGAAGTGGAGGCTGACAGCTCGTGACCCCCCCATGTAATAACCTTGCGACCCCCTGAGGGGTCCCAACCCCCAGTTTGAGAGCCCCTGAACTACGCTAATGGGAGAACACCCCCCCCCCCCATGGGAGTAGGTAGGATCTTCACTAAGCACTACAGGGGTGCAGCTGCTGTACTGTAAGTGTAGACAAGCCCTTCGGCACTACTGCCCGGATTAGACAGATTCCTCCAGAGCAGATGACACATTTTTCCCTTCCAGCACTCCACCCATGAACTGCAGTACAATCAGCTGCACCTGCCTGATGGGAATCTAATCCCTGGGGCCTTGTGTACACTGGGGAAGTGACTCATGATAGAAAACATGTTACCTAGCTACCAAGCACAATTTTGTCTTTAGTCAGACAAAGAGAATTGTGTTTAAGAACAGGTCTGCTACTTGTGATTAACCCTAGGGTACCTTTCCAAGGTTAACTATGACCAGCTAACTGGCTTTAAAACATGAGAGTAAACATGACTTAGCACATAATGTAGACAGAGACACGGCATGTTTAAAAACATGGTAGCTGATTGTGGTTAATGCCCCGGTCCTCTCCAGAGTTAACCATGACTGAGTAACACGATCCCTGGGTGGGAGTGGGGAAAACCGTGACCAGCTAATAAGTTTTTACACATGCTTTGTCCTGCTCTACACTAGCCCCTGTCATATTTGACATCAAGATACATTTTCCCATTGTAGACACAGCCTATGAGTATAATAAACGTTTCCTTGTCTGAATTCACTCTATAGCAAAAACTGTCATGTTTTATGAGCCAAACACTACTCCCCTTACTCATGGGAATATTCCCACTGGCTTCAAGTCACCTCTTGGGAAGGGAGAGAAGGTGGGGTTCAGATTAGGGGGAAGGGGGGAAGACAGGAACAATACAGCAGGGTGGAGTGGAGATGGGACGTATAGTCTCAGCGGGAATCTCTCCAGCTCATTGGTCCCTTTTCTGTTTCCCTTTCATTATTTATTTCTCTGATCTGCTATTTTGCCTCTCTTAACATTCCAGCTTTTTTCCAATCCCTTCTACAGCTTCATCCTCCACCAAGTATGCTTTTAAAACTCGTGATGTTGGGGGGATGGGAATCACGCTCTAAGCAACTCACACAGTCACTGTACAAACATCTGTGAAATTGCTCCAGTGGTTGCTTGCAGGGTAATAAATCAGCTATTACATACATTCCAGTGGAGGCAAGGTGCAGACTGAACATTGTAACCTATGATGTAATCTCATGCTCCATGAAGGATAAATTTGGTTCACCCTTCAGCACTCAGTTGAGTATCTGGGCTTTAGGCTGCAGCTCTTCAATCCAGTACTCCTATCTTGGGCCGGGGGGGGGGGAGGGGGGTGTGCACAGCCACTGACAAGAAGGTATATTGGGGGATCCCCATATGAGGGGAAAGGGGACTGCTGGCATGGTGGACAAGGGGGAAAATGAAGGTTCACACAAAGCACCTGCCATGGAGCTGGAACGGGGGACCCTGCTATAGGGGAAGGAGAGAACGGAAGTTATATAAACACTTGCCACCGGGAAGGGGGAAGAAGGAATGGGTGTGCCCAAAGAGCCACTAGCAGGTGGAAATTGTGGGGAGTTTCAGGGAGTCCCTGAAATAGAGGGGAATGGGAGAGGGGTGCCTAGGGAACTCGTCGGAGGGAATGGAGGGATGCCAGGAGGCCCTGGTGAATGCGATACACTCGGCATACCAAAGCGAATAAGTGTGCAAACCCCTACTAAGATCAACTAAGACAGGACTTAAACCAAATTTTTTGGGCCTGATCCAAAGCCGAGTGCAGTCAATAGAAAGAGACTCAGTGACTGCAGTGGCCTTGGTCCTTTCTCCATCTCACCCTAATTAAAATAAACCATAGCATGAACCCAGGGCCAGCCTCACTCTCTTTGTCCCGCTCCTCAGTTCTGCTCCATTTTTTCTTAGGCACACACACAGGTTTGAACTTGGGGGTTGTTTGGGGGAGGAAATAAGTAATTTCCCTCAATCTAATATCTCAGCCCTTGTGAAGAAGATGATTGTGATGTCCGAAATTTACCTTTACCCCCTCCAGTCACAACGCTATAGATATATTTTATACATTACCTCTGGTGCACGCAATACATTTTAGCACAAGATCTCTATGGATATATCTGCTCTTCTGTTCTAATTAGAAAGGGGAACTTTCCATTCTGAGCCTGAATTGAATTTACACTGAAGTTTATTGACACCCAGATGAAAGCTTCTTGAAAGCTTCTGCCCAAATGGTGTAAATAAGCCTTAATGGCAGAGGTGAAAGTAAGCCGGCATGCTGTGCCGGACCGGACCGGCTTCCCCAGGCCGGCGATTTAAAGGGCCTGGGGCTCCCCGCAGCGGCCGGAGCCCCCGGGCCCTTTAAATTGCCACCAGAGTCCCGCTGCCAGAGCCCCTGGGTGGCGGAGGCGGCGATTTAAAGGGCCCTTTAAATCACCACCAGAGCCCCCGGCTGCCACTGCTACCCCAGGGGCTCTGGCAGCAGGGCTCAGGCGGGGATTTAAAGGGCCTGGGGTTCCGGCCACTGCTGGGATTTAAAGGGGCGGTAGCGGCGGTCAAAGCCCCGGGCCCTTTAAATCTCCACCAGAGCCCCAAGCCCCGGGGTAGCGGCGGCAACCAGAAGCTCCTGGCTGTCCGTCAGCAATTTAAAGGGCCCGGGGCTCCCCTGCGGCCGGGAGCCCCCGGCCCTTTAAATCACCACTGGAGCCCTGGGCTGCTGCCATTACCCCGGGGGCTCCAGCAGCAAGGCTCAGGCAGCGATTTAAAGGGCTTGGGGCTCCACTGCGGTAGTGGCAGCTGGAGCCCCGGGCCCTTTAAATGGCCCCCTATCCCCGGGGCTCCCAGTCGCCTCTGCAGCTGGTAGCTCCAGGGGTGATTTAAAGGGCGTGGGGCTCCCTGCCGCTACCACAGCTGGAGCCCTGGGCCCTTTAAATCAAGACTTAAAGGGCCCAAGGATTTAAAGGCCCCGCCTCTTCCGGTTGAGGCCCCGCCCCCTGCTCAGGACTCCGGAGTAACGGTAAGTCTTTTAAGTTACATTCATCCCTGCTTAATGGGAATGAGAATCAGACCCTTTGGATGTGAATTGCATTCCCTGGTGATGAGGGATCCTGCAGCTGCCAAACTGCTGTCTTAAAGGTTAAAATTGTTTGGTCTTTGAAACAGGAAAAAATAAAAAAAAATAAAAAAACCTTTCCATTTTCCTGGGACCCATCTGATTCTTTAACACTTGCTTAATTACAGGGCACTTTATACAAACTTTCATCAAGAATATCAAAAAGAAAAGTGTGCCCACAGGCTAAACCACATTTAATTTTTTCATTACAAAAGTTAGCAAAATTGTCATTTTAACTAACTACACTAGATCTAGCAAGAAAATGCATTTAATCCCCCTTGAAAAAATGATTGTATTAACCAGATTAACATATGCACAGGGCACACCCCTCTATAACTAATTCCATTATTGTGGAAAAGCCTTACAATCACAGTCACATGAGCACTGTTATTCAGAACCGCGTCGGTGTTCATAGCTGAAAGAAGAGTCATTTCTCCATAACCCATGCTGAGCCCTGGGAAACGAGGCACCCGTGGTTAAAATGAAGAAAGTCTGGGCAAATTTGTCCTCTGTGGTTTCACTTCCTTCTTGCATCTTCGTTTAACGACAATATTTGGTGAACTGGCCTTCTGCTGCACACTATCAAGAAGTTTTAGCGAGAAATGTTATTTCGATTTGCTTCCGTCTTCACCACCATGTGCAACTTCCACTGAAGACGAGCACTAAGAACAGTAGAGACCCAGACGGTTGCCTTTTGGTTTTAGGAGCAGCATGTCTTCTGCATGTAACAAACAAGTACAACAGAGAAGGCCCACACCAGAGGTTTCTTTAACTTTGCAGAGGAGCCGAAGACACGTGCAGCAGCAATAGCAACTGGTGTCGAGCAGCTCAGAAGCTTTATGGAGAGGAAAGGAGAATTCAAGAAGGAATATGTGAAGGAGCTGCCCATGTTTGGACCTAGCGCCATTCTGCAAATGAATTAGAGGCAGCAAGTCGGGATGGTGGGATTCTCCAGCTTGCTCTGCCTTACTGCGTCCTCAGAAAGTCACACTCTCTGTGCCTCTGGTCCCAACCATAACATAGTTCTTCTCTCCATCACATGGGTCGCGCGAGGCTTAACCAATGTTTGTAAAGTGCACTGAGTCTCAGATAAAAGGCAGGTTGAACACTAACATGAGGACAGTGCTTAATTTGTAATGAAAGAGGTAACTGACAGGGCAAACCCAGAGGTGACAGGGCTGTGAACTGCCAAGCCCAGAGGTGTCGGGGCTGTGAACTGCCAAACCCAGAGGTGTCGGGGCTCAGCCCTGGCACAGATTAAGCCCTGCATAAGGAAATACTTCTCCACGCAATGCACAGTCAGCCTGGGGAATGTATTGTGGGGGGATACTTTTGGCTTTCACAACATAACTGGGTAAGTTCATGGGGGATAGGTCCATCAATGGTTATTAGTCAAGATGATCAGGGATGCAACCCCAACCTTCGCGTATCCCTAAACCTCCAACTTCCAGAAGCTGGGACTGGTTGACAGGGGATGGATCACTTGAAATTACCCTGTTCTGTTCATTCCCTCTGAAGCATCTGGCACTGGCCACTGTCAGAGACAGGATACTGGGCTAGCTGGACCATTAGTCTGATGCAGTATGACCGTTCTTATGAATGCATTAGAGAAGCACAATTATCCGTTACTGTATTCTGTCCAATACAAAAACTACTGAGCCGGTAGTAATTCCGTGGTTCCTCTTTTTTTTTTTTTTTTTGTGTTAAACCTATCAAGAAACACTTTGTCATGTAACTCATTTTCCATAATCATGTGAAAGCGCGGTCAGCACTGATGCATTACATTTACAGTTATAGACCTAGCAGCATGAGAGGTTAGCATCTTGCGTAATTTGATCACAAAACTTGAGAGGTTTTTTTAAAAAATAATATGTAAATAAGCACTTCCCAGATCATCACCTGCACTTCTTCCAAACACAGCAGAAACTGACATGGTTTTAGGAAACCAGCAATGTGGCATTTAAAAAAAAATAAAAAAAATCTTTGTTTGTTTTGGAAAACCTTTTGTTTTCCTTATACAACCATATCCATATTAGCCAGGCCTGCTTAATTCAGACTCGGAGGCAAAGTTCACTTTCAGTACAACATCTAAATATTCAAAACCCTTTGGCTTGTACTGGAGAAAGCCATGATGTAGTAGCACTGCCAATCCCAAACATCAAAACCCTGGAGTCTGAATTGAAAGAAACGTGGACCCCTTTTTTAGATACATTTGGATAAAACACATGTAGAGAGGTCTCAAAGAATGCCAGACCTCCATTCTCTTTTCCCCTCCCTCTTGGACTCCTCTTCCCTCTTCTCCCTATTCATGTATGTCTTCTCCTATTTTATTTCTAGCATGTTATGTCTATCTAGTAGTGCCTGGTTTTGTATTGTCCGGTCTTGCAGCTTTGACAGGTTCTGAAACAGCATAATTGCATTGGAGATCCCATGAAGCATGCAGTATTGGGAAATATATACAAGCTGTAAGTCATTTACCTTTTTGTACTTTTCATTGTCTGTTTTCTTTATCAAAATCAAAAAGTAAATCACGGAAGTCCACCTTGAGTCCAGCTTCAAACTATTCATGAGATTGGCTTTAAAAAAAAACATATCTTGAATAAATGTTGGGTTTGTTTTATTTACACTCTAGTATCTGTGCCTCGAGGGCACACTTAGGTCATGTTTCCAAGCTTTTCTCCACTACCGTCAGGGCTAGAAAATAAAAAAAAAAAAAAAAAAAAAAGTGAGCTGAGATTCCCATGACTCCAGGAGCTGGGACTTTCAGAAAAAAAAATGTTGTGAGAATAGCAATAAAATCCCAGGAGTTGGCAACAATGATAGGAACAACACAACTACAGATAGATGATTCAGAGATAGGCCCCAATCTTCAGTCTTTGGATCCCGACTTGAATTTTCACAATGGATTTATATCATTCAGTTATGAAGATGGGGCAACTGTGGGGTTTGGATCAGGATCCAAAAGTCCTCAGAGTTTTGGAGTGTTCAAACGTGGGGTTTTGATTCAGTCCCATCTGTAACTGGATGTGAGGAGGAGAAGTGGAGAGAAATATTTGATGTGATCCATAAGTGTAAATCCTTCTTGTTACTATTGACGATTCTCTTGTTTCCTGGATGAAATCAATTCTATGACACCTTGTACCAAAGTGCTCCCATGACCCCCAACCATCCTTCCAGCATCTGAGACAATAAGGCATTCATGGCTCCCCAATGCACTGGATATCACTAGCACAATTGGCATCTGTGTAGCTTTAGTCTTCAAGAGCTTCTCTGCAAGACATCACTTCTCAGTGGCAGTGGTAGGGTGATGAAATTCCTTGCCCTCCTCCTCCACCGGAATCATTACATCACTTCCTGGAAACGATTCTGTCTCCTGCTGCGGATAATGCATTGCAAGTTCGTTTTCCTCCATGTTTTCTTGAGCCTTAGCATCATTTTCACATCCTCTAACCGCGCAGTTCTTGCTGACGGGCACTTCCGAAATGGACCCCACAATCACAGTGTCGGCTTTCATTATGTATATTTTGTCTGCGGAAGGAAGCAGATGGGAATCAGTCCTGAGCATTACAAATGATCATTTCTGGTGCTAGCCAGAGACTGTTCTCTCTGTTGCAACGCTTGGATGCCTATCTGAGGTTTCCCAAAGTTCAGAGGTGTGCAGATCTGGCCCATCTAGACCATAATTCCCCTCTATAATTAATGGTTAAGCCATGCTGGCCTTTGGTATGTGCCCCACTAGTTATGAATAGTAAGTCTTGGATATTCACAAGGCACCTTTCATTTGGAATCTAAGTACTGAACACAGAGAATGAAAGAGAGGGCTGTGGAAAGGCCATGTGCAAGAGAGCTGGATATTTCATACTATAACATTTCCAAATTTTTTGGATCATGTAGAAAGTTTTGGGTCAATATTTGTTCGCATCTCCTGCAAATCTCATCTGTGATTACTGAACCACCTTCCCCTCCACCAGCAACATAAACTATGTTTCAAGTTCTTCTCTAACCGAAAGACGTGTTTGCTGCTTAACAATGCTTTTGCAAGGGCCAGAGAAATTAATAACACCAACAAACAGGATGCAAGAGTCTTCTACGACCCCAGGGCATACGCTCTAGGTGGTTTTTTGCTTTAATCTACAGCGACGCCAATAGCGGCATGAAAAGGCTGCCTTTAAGCAAAGTTTTCAGTTGACAGGAAACTCAGATAGCTGTAACAAGAGAGATAATTGAACTCTGTTTTTAGGTCTTGCACAGGAGACTTGGTATCAAGGGTCAGGCAATGCAGGATCAGCTATGCTGGAAAGGGTATTTTAGGACAGATTTGTAGGACATGAACGTAGTGTCCAACATGTTAAACCTGGTCCTGATGGGGAAGGGAATTCAAGGCCTTCATTAGGACTTGAATGGCACACTCCACCCCAGAGGTCACTGCAGTTCAGTGGTGCGGGGGAGGCGGGGGGGTGAGGGCGGGGAGGTGTACCTGGGGATGACAGGCCTTACAGACTTTACATTGTTATCATAGAATCATAGAAGATTAGGGTTGGAAGAGACCACCTCAGGAGGTCATCTAGTCCAACCCCCTGCTCAAAGCAGGACCAACCCCAACTAAATCATCCCAGCCAGGGCTTTGTCAAGCCGGGCCTTAAAAACCTCTAAGGCTGGAGATTCCACCACCTCCCTAGGTAACCCATTCCAGTGCTTCACCACCTTCCTAGTGAAATAGTGTTTCCTAATATCCAAACTAGATCTCCCCCACTGCAACTTGAGACCATTGCTCCTTGTTCTGTCATCTGCCACCACTGAGAACAGCCGAGCTCCATCCTCTTTGGAACCCCCCTTCAGGTAGTTGAAGGCTGCTATCAAATCCCCCCTCACTCTTCTCTTCTGCAGACTAAACTAGCCCAGTTCCCTCAGCATCTTCTCGTAAGTCATGTGCCCCAGCCCCCTGATCATTTTCATTGCCCTCTGCTGGACTCTCTCCAATTTGTCCACATCCTTTCTGTAGTGGGAGGCCCAAAACTGGACGCAATACTCCAGATGTGGCCTCACCAGTGCCAAATAGAGGGGAGTACAACACTTCATAATTATCCAATATGCACCCAGTCCAAAACACAGAAAAGCCCATCTTCGTGCAGCTCTTTTCTGTGAATGAGTAGACGAGTTGAGTATGGGAAAGGGAAGCTGCATTTCAACCCGTCCATCTGCCATTAGCCTTCTTGGCAACAAGGGCACACTGCTGACTCATATCCAGCTTCTCATCCTGGCTCTATGATGAAACTTCACAACGCTGCTGCTACCAATGTCCCTCAAGTCAGTATGTTTGTAACTCGGGAACAATTAACAGGCATCAGAGGGGTAGCCGTGTTAGTCTGAATCTGTAAAAAGCAACAGAGGGTCCTGTGGCACCTTTAAGACTAACAGAAGTATTGGGAGCATAAGCTTTCGTGGGTAAGAACCTCACTTCTTCAGATGCAAGTAATGGAAATTTCCAGAGGCAGGTGTAAATCAGTATGGAGATAACGAGGTTAGTTCAATCAGGGAGGGTGAGGTGCTCTGCTAGCAGTTGAGGTGTGAACACCAAGGGAGGAGAAACTGCTTCTGTAGTTGGATAGCCATTCACAGTCTTTGTTTAATCCTGATCTGATGGTGTCAAATTTGCAAATGAACTGGAGCTCAGCAGTTTCTCTTTGGAGTCTGGTCCTGAAGTTTTTTTGCTGTAAGATGGCTACCTTTACATCTGCTATTGTGTGGCCAGGGAGGTTGAAGTGTTCTCCTACAGGTTTTTGTATATTGCCATTCCTGATATCTGACTTGTGTCCATTTATCCTCTTGCGTAGTGACTGTCCAGTTTGGCCAATGTACATAGCAGAGGGGCATTGCTGGCACATGTGTGGTGCGGTGTGTGGTTGCTGGTGAGAATATGCTTAAGGTTGGCGGGTTGTCTGTGGGCAAGGACTGGCCTGCCTCCCAAGGTCTGTGAAAGTGAGGGATCATTGTCCAGGATGGGTTATAGATCACTGATGATGCGTTGGAGAGGTTTAAGCTGAGGACTGTAGGTGATGGCCAGTGGAGTTCTGTTGGTTTCTTTTTTGGGCCTGTCTTGTAGCAGGAGGTTTCTGGGTACACGTCTGGCTCTGTTGATTTGTTTCTTTATTTCCTTGTGTGGGTATTGTAGTTTTGAGAATGCTTGGTGAAGATCTTGTAGGTGTTGGTCTCTGTCTGAGGGGTTGGAGCAGATGCGGTTGTACCTCAGCGCTTGGCTGTAGACGATGGATCGTGTGGTGTGTCCGGGGTAGAAGCTGGAGACAACCTTAAGCATATTCTCACCAGCAACCACACACCGCACCATAACAACTCTAACTCAGGAACCAACCCATTCAACAAACCTCAATGCCAACTCTGCCCACATATCTACACCAGCAACACCATCACAGGACCTAACCAGATCAGCTACAACATCACCGGCTCATTCACCTGCATGTCCACCAATGTTATATATGCCATCATGTGCCAGCAATGCCCCTCTGCTATGTACATTGGCCAAACTGGACAGTCACTACGCAAGAGGATAAATGGACACAAGTCAGATATCAGGAATGGCAATATACAAAAACCTGTAGGAGAACACTTCAACCTCCCTGGCCACACAATAGCAGATGTAAAGGTAGCCATCTTACAGCAAAAAAACTTCAGGACCAGACTCCAAAGAGAAACTGCTGAGCTCCAGTTCATTTGCAAATTTGACACCATCAGATCAGGATTAAACAAAGACTGTGAATGGCTATCCAACTACAGAAGCAGTTTCTCCTCCCTTGGTGTTCACACCTCAACTGCTAGCAGAGCACCTCACCCTCCCTGATTGAACTAACCTCGTTATCTCCATACTGATTTATACCTGCCTCTGGAAATTTCCATTACTTGCATCTGAAGAAGTGAGGTTCTTACCCACGAAAGCTTATGCTCCCAATACTTCTGTTAGTCTTAAAGGTGCCACAGGACCCTCTGTTGCAATTAACAGGCAAACATTCCAGCACATCTTACTGATGCAAAGGTCCTTTTCTGCAGAAGTTACAAGTGCATCACTCACAGGGTGGGAAGGTTCTGGTGCATTTGCAGGACCTATGAAAGGCACTTAGTTCCAAAAGGTCAGCACTAACAAGGACAGGGTATCTTAGATTGGGAGCTGACTTCCATGGAATACCGTACCATGACCTGGCACCAAGATGCTACTGGAATAAGTGAGTTATGTAAACTAGGCCAGGCAGCCAAGTTCTCTGGGGAATGTTAATTCAGAGCTGTTTGCAGAACTCTGACAGGATGCCATGACGTCCAAACATACTATCAGTTTGAAAACTGGCACACAACAGGCCTGCATTTTAATGATAACCTTTCCTGGTGGAGTACAGTATAGGAGCTTTGTTCCAAAAACCATATTGCCGTGAACACACAGTGCCCTCTAATCAACATCACTTAAAAGTGTTTCTCAGCATTTGCACCGGGCATGAAGAGAGCATGGATTGCATACAATACAGCAGTGGTTCTCAACCAGGGGTATGCAGAGGTCTGCCAGGGCAGCGGTACATCAACTCCTCCAGATATTCACCTAGTTTTACAACAGGCTACATAAAAAGCACTAGTGAAGTCAGTACAAACTAAAATTTCATACAGACAATGTCTTGTTTATACTGCTCTATATATTATACAATGAAATATAAGTACAATATATATATTCCAATTGATCTATTTTATAATTATATGGTAAAAATGAGAAAGTCAGCAAATTTTCAGTAAGAATGTGCTGTGACATTTTTATGTCCGATTTTGTAAGCAAGTGGTTTTTAAGTGAGGTGAAACTTGGGGGTATGCAAGACAATCAGCCTCTTGAAAGGGGTACAGTAGTAGGGAAAGGTTGAGAGCCACTGCAATACAGAACCTGCAGCACCCCACATCTCCTCACTTTGCATATTATCTGACAGCCAGGCTTTGAAATGACCCCGGTCACTAATAAAGACCCTTCCTCATTACACATGTGGTTAAACAGATAAAGGGAAGCTCTCAAACCAAATCATTTCGTAACATCAAACTCAAATCTGCGCACTCGTCTGTCTCCCTGTAATTGAGAACAAGTTCCAAATCTGCCTAGGTCCAGTGGAGTTCTGCAAATTTATACCAGCAGAGGATCTGCACCATCACTCAAGATTTTCTGCAGAGAGGAGGCCCTCAAATGCATCTTCCCCTCCAGCCTCATTGCAGAAACTGCCTGTGAAACATCCCACTGGGAAAAATAGGACCATGATTTAAAAACAGTTTGCCAGTCTGGAGAAGAGTCGCGATAAATATTTTAAAAAATATATATTCAGTCATTAACTCTTCACCCACTGTATTGCTTAATCCCACCCTGGGCATGCCCCCAGCTGCACAGGAAATGGCCTTTGCTTATTTTCCCCTTTGCTCCATCTCAGCAGCTCTTGATTTCCTTTTAAGCAGTTTTCTTTGGCAGCAGTCACTCTCGGTCAGGATTCTGTGCTGCTTGGTTGACTGTTCGAGGAAACGTTTGGCACCAAAGTCATGCAACTGACAGTAAATGAAAACTTTAAAAAGCTGCTAGTTAATGATACAAATGGGCTGAATTCCTTCCCACCTCCCCGACACACACACAGTATCCTGCAAAGGCGTACGAGACTCACCGATTCGGTTATTAGTGTGGTCCCTCACTCGGGAATCAGCAGGGTAGTCTGTGGCATTCCCCGTGCTCTGGATCGTCTCAGCCAGGCTTGAGTCAGGACTGGGATTTTTTTCTGAGCTGGAGACCAAGTTGTTGTTGGTTTCCACAACGGGGATTCTGTTTAACAACTCCCTCTCTTCTGACTCTTTGTCAGCTTTCAGCATACTGAACCTCTTCTGTCGACATAAAGAGGAGATGAACAGGGCAGTGAACCTACGGCTCACATAACAAGAAGCAAAACAGGGAGGGACTGCAGTAGTTTTGGAAGCCACCACATCCCTCTGAATCCGTGAGAATAATAGTCGTATTTACAGAATACCTTCCATCTGTTGAGGCAAATTTTCAAGAGAGCTTAAATGACTTCAGAGCTTAGGTTCCTTTGAATTAGGCTCCTAAGTCCCTTAGGGCCAGATTTACAAAGATACGTAGGTGACTAAAGATGCTGATAGGTGTCTACCGGGATTTATAAAGTGCCTAAGCAGGTTTGGCTCCTATCTGCAACTTTAGGCCCTAAATATCTTTGTATGTTGGGAACCTAGCTGCTTTCGAAAATTTTACTCCGTCTTAAAGCACTTGAAATACAGCAATGACTTAAGTCTCATAGCACTCCCCATCTGATCGAGGGGTAAACTGAAGCAGAGAGCAGTCAAATGACTTGTCCAAGGTCACAAACTGAAAAAGTGAGCGTCTTTGGCAGAGCCAGTGATAGAACCGAAGTTCCCAGGCCTGTCCCATAAACACAGACCATCTGTCCTACAGAAATTGGATACAATGAACTTTGTGACATGAGACCTTAAATAGATCCTGCCTGCTCTGCATGACACAATCAGCAATGGGGATATATCACTGAGAACTGGCCTCCAGAGGACTGAAGTTATCATTGGCCTCCACCGGCTTGGCCTTTTTGGTCACGTTGCCGGACTCAGAGACAAAGTCCCTGAACATTGAACTCTGAAGATTGACTATGAGGTCAGGAGGGTCACTGCCCGGTCACGGACTGGTGGTGGTCATGTGGTCGCCCGCGATTAACCTGGCTGCAGCAGATCAGTAATGATCCTGGGGAGTTACTAGATACCGTACACTGCGGTCATGGACATTCAGCGCTCCGGACCTCCGCTGTCTAAGCATATGGAGGTTGCTGCTCTGCATAGTCCGATGGCATTTTCATAGAAGTAGCATCCACGGCCAAGATTGTCCTCTCCCCACCTGTAGTACTGCACGCTGTGCACCAGCAGTTGCTATCCTGTATCCTAGCGGTAGCTGCACTTCAGCGGTGGAGTATAGAGTTTCCAAAGCTCTAGGGCAGCAGTTCTCAAACTTCATTGCACCGTGACCCCCTTCTAACAACGAAAATTACTACATGACCCTAGGATGGGGGACCAAAGCCTGAGCCTGCCCGAGCCCCACCACCCTTGGCAGCGGGGGGCCTGTAACCTGGGCCCCGGCACCCAGGGCTGAAACTGAAACCTGAGCCCTGCCACTCAGGGCTGAAACCCTCGGGCTTTCGCTTTAGCCCTGGGCCCTAGCAAGTCTAATGCCAGCCATGGTGACCCCATTAAAATGGGGTCGCAACCCACAGTTTGAGATCCCCTGCTCTAGGGGAGTGTTGTATGTGTAATGAACAGAAATCCCAGGGAGAAGAACTTTGTTTTAATGGATGTATTCAGGCAGAACTTAGAATCATAGACTATCAGGGTTGGAAGGGACCTCAGGAGATCATCTAGTCCAACCCCCTGCTCAAAGCAGGACCAATTCCCTACTAAATCATCCCAACCAGGGCTTTGTCAAGCCTGACCTTAAAAACCTCTAAGGATGGAGAGTCCACCACCTCCTTAGGTAACCCATTCCAGTGCTTCACCACCCTCCTAGTGAAAAAGTTTTTCCTAATATCCAACCTAAACCTCCCCCACTGCAATTTGAGACCATTACTCCTTGTTCTGTCATCACAAGCATCACAACTTCAAGCTGGATTGGTGTTAAAACTGTTCTCACTCTGTATTTAGCAGTGAGCTAAGCAAATAGCACAGCGTGAAATTAGGTAGCGCTGGGTGATCAAGGGGCAATGAATTTAAAGGAAAACAGATGCATGTAAATTTCCCCTGATTTCTTGCAAGTTCTTGCCCTCTTGTGGAAGGTCAAGCAAGCACAGGATTTGAATTGGCGTTATAGAACTTCAGCGCAGAGTCACTGCACTCCTGTCTCAGAAGAGCTCCCCCTCAGGGCTTAATGATTATTTATTTAAAGGGGAAACTAAGATCCAATTAACCAAAGCTATAGCTTTCCTGTCACAGAGCCAAATTCTGCTAATGGTTCCTAGCTCTGCTGCCGTTTGCACACGATTAGATCAGCAAAAACCGAGCAAGGGGTTTCAAGTGTGAAGTTCCCAGCACTTGGCACACGTCTGACTCATTTTCTACGAAAAAGTACGAAAGGAAGCTTCCTGAGCAGCTGGTAGTGAAATATTGAAATGATGGTAGAAGTTTGTAAAACCAGGTTTCTTTACAATTGGAGATTTAAAAACATTTTTTACAGGTGAAATGAAATGCTTTTAAAAATACAGAGTTCAGTTGAAAGACCTACCTCACTAGCACGGCATCCATGTAGGCGTCAAAGATTACAAACAAAGACATTTAAAACAAAAGACATGAACTTCCATGGAGCCCTGACAATTGACTGCAGCTCAGGATCTGTCCTCTAATGTTACTGTGTTTATTTATGTTTGATTTGTTCATCTCCAGCCCGGGAAATTCTTACTTTATCATTACCATTGTTTTGTATTAACTGGGAATATCCCTGCACCGTGGATGGGGGTAATTATTTCCAGAGGGTCATGTTGGCTAACCAGCTTTAATCTGTGTCGTTATACCAGGCCTGGCACACCCAGCAAACAATATCCTCCTAACACCCGTTTTAGGACAAGCACTCTTGCCCACACCTGCAGAGAAGGAAAGGGGGCACCAGAGAGGGCTCAATCCCAATGACTTCATTGGGGGTGACAAGTGGAGATGGGACAAAACTGCCAAGTTCAGATCCAAACTGCTCCCAAAAGATCAGGCATTTTCGCCTCTGCGATTTTGGTTCCTGCCCCAATCTAATGACAACGGGGTCATAGCCTGCACGCCCCACTAAAGCAAAACTCCCATTAGCAGCATGACATTGATGGGAATTTTGCCAGCGGAAGGATTCCAAGATCAGGCCCCAGATAACAAGTACGGATACATCCCCCACGTGCACGTTCATCAGAGGTTACAACGGAAAGGGGCAAACTGAAGGGCAGGTTTACACTTAAAACGCTTTGGTGAAGATGCTGATGGGAGAGCGTCTCCTGTCGGTGGAGTTAATCCACCTCTGCAAGAGGGAGTAGCCAAATTGATGGGAGAAGCTCTCTTGCCAACATAGCACTGTCTACACCAGGAGTTAGGTTGGTAAACTACATCGCTCAAGGGTGAGGATTTTTCACACCCCTGAGTGACGTAGTTACACAGATATAAGTCTGTAGTGTAGACCTGGGCTGAAAAGGTTGTCACTGATGGTTTAAAAGGACATATAAAATACCACTAATTATTTTTACTCCTTTTGGAGAAAACAGGAGTGATTTGGGGGGGGGGGGTCTATTTCATACTTACTGCACAGTTCTTCATCAGATCAGAACCTACAATGAGAAGAGGGGGGGGGGGAAACATATCATGGGTAAGTTTATATTAGTTTAACAATCCCAAGAAGACTATCAATGTCTCATCTTGTATTTGTACAGCACCCTTCACCCTGATGGATTTTAAGTTATTTTACAAACTGAAGTACCCTTTGCATTCCTTCCCTACCACTAAAATGCAGACACATTTGGAGTGAATGCAGCTGAGTAGTAAAGAACCCCCCCATATTCAATAAAGAATGAACCATGCACGGCAGATTTTAGTCACGCTGATTAATGCCCTGCTGAATGCATTTAGATATGAAGGCACCGAGAAGGGAAGAAAAGCCAGAGAGAACAGACTATTCGATTGAAATCGCAAGGGGAGGTTAGCTGGGCAAAATGTAATTGTGAGGCTGGCAGGCCACATGGCAGTTCTTACCCAGGCTGCAGGCATTGGCTAAGAGCTGACAACCTCATAGCTGGAGACCAGACCAGGTCAACTGTACATTAGTTTTGCTCAAAATAGGTATTAGTCTTATAAGAATGTATTTAGTGTTTAGATTTTATGAAATGCTTGTAAACTGCTGCCTGCATTAATCTCACTTGTAATGTCTGTATTCCAGGCTATAAAAAAATATGTAAGTTGTGCTTTGCCCTGAACTTGTGAACTCAAGCATGGGAACCATCCCCCACTCCCTCTGCCCATCCAGAAGGACTATCAAAGTCAGATGGGCCATCAAGAATCATTGCAATACAAAGGACTGGTTAATGGCCCTGTCCATCTGGGAAATGCTTTGTGCAAGGAAGCTCCTCCTGTGGGCTTGGAAGCTGAATGAAGGAAATAAACAAAGCCACAGGAAACAGTTCCATCTTTTTGGCTGTTTGCCCTCTGAAGTGCCAGAGACTCGAAGGGCAGGTCTACATTTGCCATTTAAAGCGGAAAAAGTCCCTTTTCTGCGCAAAGACCGTGGGAGCGTCTACACTTGCCAATGACTTTTTTGCGGTGAAACTCAGAAGTTTCACCGCAAAAAGAAAACCACCTCCACAAGAGACGTACAGCTCTTACCGGTGCTGCTTTTGCGGTGATGTACAAGTGAAGACACGTTCTTCCTGTTTACAGAGCTTTTAGCCTCCGCAGGATATCCCACAGTGCCTAGGTGGCCACTCTGGCCAGCAGCTCTGCTGCTCCGACACCAGGTAAACAGACATCCGCCCCTCCCCCTGTAAAGCCCCAGGAACTTTGAAACTCCCCTTCCTGGTTTTTTGGCAAGCGCTCACTTATCCTCTGGCCAGGTGACGCTGGCTGCTCCATGGAGCAAACATTCCCCTGCTTGGAGCAATGCTGAGCTACTGGAGCTGATCAGTGTTTGGGGAGAGGAGGCTGTGCAGGGACCCAGGATGCCCCGCGATCACCCCCCGCCCTTCCCACAAGACCTATCATGAGAATGGAGAGAGCTGCACTGTGGGATAGCTGCCCTCAGTGTGTGGCTCTCATTGGCGATGGAAGTGCTGCAAATGTAAACGCTCTCTGACGCCGGTGGAAGTGAGAACACAAACCAGCGCTTTTCTTTCACCGGTTCACTATCACTGGTGAAACTTAGGCTAGGTCTACACTACCCGCCTGAATCGGCGGGTAGAAATCGACCTCTCGGGGATCGATTTATCGCGTCCCGTTGGGATGCGACAATCGATCCCCGAATCGACGCTCTTACTCCACCAGCGAAGGTGGGAGTAAGAGCCGTCGACGGGAAGCCGCGGAGGTCGATTTTGCCACCGTCCCTACAGCGGGGTAAGTCGGCTGCGATACGTCGAATTCAGCTACGCTATTCGCGTAGCTGAATTTGCGTATCTTAAATCGACCCCCCCCCGTAGTGAAGACGTAGCCTGACAGCGCAAACACTCTGCAAGTAGCCTAAATTGAAGCCAGAGATCCCCAAGGGCTGCCTCCTGGGTCTGCCCTGAAAGACACTTGGAATGGACCGATCACTACAACTCTGTCACTCTTATGATTTAGATGGTAACTCATTCATGTTTTAACCCTGTAAATAACTCTCTGGTTCCTTTTTCCTAGTTAATAAACCTTTAGCTAGTTTATTACAGGATTGGCTACAGGCGTTGTCGTTGGTGCAAGATCTAGGTGCTAACTGATCTGGGGGTAAGTGACTGGTCTCTTGGGACTGGAAGTAACCTGAATGTGGTGTGATTTTTTGGGGGGTAAGTGATCATTTATCACAAAAGTCTAGTTTGTCTGGATTTCAAAACAGACTGCAGAGTCTAAGGGGACTGTCTGTGACTCCGTGGTAAGGCTAGCATGGTGATCAAGGAGTTTGCATTTCTTACTGGCTTGGTGAAATCCACTTCTAGAACCAGGAGCGTTGGAAGTACCCTAAAAGCGTGGGAAGGGGGCGCCCCACAGGCACCCGAACCATGGGCACGCCCCCCGCGCCGCCCCTTCCCCCAAGGCCTCGCCCTCTGCTCGCTCCTCTTCGCCCCTCCCCCCGCCACTCGCCCTTACTGCAGGTAATAAGTGGGAGGGCCCTGGCCACCTGCCCCTCCCCGATCCGGAGCCCCTGTCTAGAATACACCACCAGTTTGGGGTGTCTGCCCTGTTGAGCCACTCCAGCCAACATGACAGTAATGACTCAGGCTGGGGCTTGGTTAGGGTACTGTGGTTAATGCCCTCTCTACTTTTGTAACACAAGCCACAAGGCCTTCAGGTCAGGCACTGTGGTTTTAAGTTTCATCTAAGAAACGGCACACCTCCAGCAGCACTGGGCCCCACTTACTACGCAAGGGCATCGATTCAGGTGGAAGAGCGCCATCTGTTGCACCGTTTTAATAGTGCTGGAGCGAGCAATGCAATGCGTTTTCCCTGGCACCTGTCATATAAGTCTAATAATGTAAAAACGTGACTCAGTAACAGTTGTCCTAATTAACACAAAAATGGATTGAAATTCAGCTAGAAAATCTTCCGCGATAGACCAGAAAGATGGCTCAGGCCTCTATCAGTCACCTACCCTGACTTGAAGATTTGAGTCTACATGTAGTGACTGGATACAGATCAAGAGCTGAGAAAATAAAAAGACACCATGTTCAGCACCAAAGTAGATCTGGGACATATGAAGGACGAGATCTGATCATTACCAACGAAGATTACCCTTCCCCTCTCTCCGCTTGGGGCTATACCAGCTAACACACAAATGACCCCAGACGACACCGTTCTGTGCCGAGGAGAGACATTTTGTTACCATTTCTCCCACAGCCTCTGAGAAACTCCCCACGCAGCCTGTGTTTCGTGGCAGCACCATCTCTTTCTTCCTCCATTAACTGCTTATAGGATTCTAACGTTGAAAACCCGGAGGTCAGGATCTGCCTGGACCCCACACCCTGCCCTGCCTGCTCCCAGGGGCCGGTCGCTCTCCCCTTCTTCCCAACACATGCAGCAGCCACCCAAACCTTTGCGAGAACAGGTGACACTACCAGCATGCTACGGGTTAATGAACAGCTAGAGGGCTCATGAAACTCACTCTTCCCATTGGGGGTGAAGATGCGCCTCTTGCAAGCCTTCCTTTGCCAAACCGCCAGCATACCAGCGAGAAGCACCATGCTGCAAAGAACCACCGCACCCCAGGGAACAAAGCTCCCATCACCTGCAACACAGAGCGGGCAGAGGGGGTATCGTTCATGAAGCTGGGATTTTTTTTAAGAAAAGGTATGGGGGGGTCCACCGGCAGTATGAGAGAGAAAGACGTTCCCACGCCAGAACACGCACGCAGACCCAAGCCCGCCTTAAATTAAATAAATTTTAAATTAATGGAGATATTCTATCTCCTAGAACTGAAAGGGACCTTGAAAGGTCATTGAGTCCAGCCCCATGCATTCACTAGCAGGACCAAGTACTGATTTTGCCCCAGATCCCTAAGTGGCCCCCTCAGGGATTGAACTCACAACCCTGGGTTTAGCAGGCCAATGCTCAAACTACTGAGCTATCCCTCCCCCATGTGCTGCACTCACCACGTGCGTTATCAGTGCTGTCACCTGTCTTGGCAGTCTTTTTTGTAGCTATATCTGAGGTAGGAGAAGTGCCAGCTGCGTGTTTTGTATCCGATCCACCGACGGTTCCCGCAGCGGTCCAGTTGGCATCGCCAGAGGCTGCGTCACTCGTGAGGATGCTTGCGCTGGTCACTGGCTTTGTGGCAGTGTGGGAATGCTGGCCTCCCACGGTTGTTGGCTGCTCGTTCAGGAGCGGCGCTTTTGCCCTGCCGGAATCCTTCGGCTCGTTGCTGAATTTCGCAGACAAAGTGGCGGGTGTGAGGTGGGTGGGAGGTGGGTCTATGCAGACTTGGTCGTGTGTGGAATTTCCGCTGTCCACGGCTACTTTGTTTAGCTTGGCACAGCTGGGAAGGGGAAGGAGAACACGGAGGTTACAGGTCACAGAGTAAAAACGCATGAGGAATCCTTGGGGTAATGGAAGATAGGAGAGAGGTTACCTGAGTGATAACCACCCCCTTGCTCGTTTTTGTGCCATCTGCCCTTAGCCAGAAGCTCATCCCTTCCCATTACTCCTCCCCCTGCCCCACAGGATCTCTTTAAGCCAGATGCAAATCTAACATTCATGTTCAAGTCTAACCCACTCTAGTCAAGAGAGCTCGAGGTTAGAGGCAACAGAGGGTCCTGTGGCACCTTTAAGACTAACAGAAGTATTGGGAGCATAAGCTTTCGTGGGTAAGAACCTCACTTCTTCAGATGCAAGGTTAGAGGGGTTCATTCATCCACACTCAAACCTCCCCACCCCCCCCCCGGCCATGTAATCTTGTGTAAGTAATAAGAGAAATAGGGATGCCCTCAAATCTCTGCTCACTAGCAAAAAGCTGCTCCTTTGTCCCGGGGCTGGATTTGGCTAGTTTGTGCCAGAAAAGCGACAGCTTCCATAATATATGGAGATATACCTATCTCCTAGAGCTGGAAGGGACCTTGAAAGGTCATCGAGTCCAGTCCCCTGCCTTCACTAGCAGGACCAAGTACTGTCCCCTGACAGATTTTTGCCCCTGATCCCTAAATGGCCCCCTCAAGGATTGAACTCACTACCCTGGGTTTAGCAGGCCAATGCTCAAACCACTGAGCTATCCCTCCCCCGCAAAAAAAATGGAATCATAGACTATCAGGGTTGGAAGGGACCTCAGGAAGTCAGCTAGTCCAATCCCCTGCTCAAAGCAGGACCAATCCCCAACTAAAGCCCCAAATTGCCCCCTCAAAGATTGAACCACAGCCCTGGGTTTAGCAGGCCAATGCTCAAACCACTGAGCTATCCCTCCCCCAGCCAGCTCCAGCTCTAGCTCTAGCTCTAGACAGCCGGTCAGAAATCTGGGCTTACTCCGTGTGGGGCTTGCAGAGTTCGGTGCTGGAATGCCGCTCAGAGAAGGTCCCCGAAGGGCATTCTTGGCAGGAGACATCAACTTCTGAGGTGCCTGCAGGAAAGAAAAAAAAAAGTGATCGTCAAGCCATACGCGACAGAGTGAGCCGTGTCGCCAGCACCGCCCCGTGGCCAAAGCCAGAGGAGACTGGCTGGCATGGGTGGGATGCTTACCTCTGACTAGGACTCCAAATCCTGGCTTGCAGACAGTGTGGGAAATGCATCGCGCACAGCTGTTCAGAACGGCAACCTTACAAAACAGCCCTGCTCGGCACTCACACACCCTTCTGGAATTGAAGGAGCAAGGGACTTTCTCCACAAGGTCGTATTCTGAAAGGGGGAGTGAGAGAAAATTAGCGTGGAGGAAATGCAGGGAGAGGAGAAGAGTTGGAAAGGATAATGAGTGTTCTCTTCAGCGACAACTCAAGTCACAAGAGCAGGAGAAGTCTGCGGACCAATGGACTGGAGTCTGATCAACCAAGCAGGGATCAGGCTTGGTCAATAGCTGAATGAGAGACCTCTGGGGAAATCCCAGGTCCCGCAGGAAGTGGCGCTGTGAGGTGGTAGGTGGCATTCCCCTCTCTAAGTACTGAGCCAGCACAGGGGGCCATTCTGCTGCTGGAAATGCCATTCTGAATGAAATGTTATTACTGGGATCCCAACCACTTGTGGGCTGTCAAGAGCTCACTGCACATTTGCAAGATCGGGGTGTTAACTCTCCTGCCTGAGCCAAATTTTAGCTCAGGCAATTGTGTTCCGTCCTCCTAAATTTTCCTGGTAGCTTCTCTTAAACATGCTAGCCTCCCTGTTCTAACCTGGTGGGTAATGTTGTGCATTGTTAAACATCTCTGTGCATCCCCCCAGAGGTAGCTGCAATCCCAGTAAGGCTTGCACTTCAATTCTGCGTCTGCAAAACTCTTTGGGATCCACTGGGGTGAAAAAACACAAGAGATGGGTCCGCACCAGAACCCCAGATCCAGACTTTGGGAGAACCAAGATGCAAATCTGAATTCAGATCCAAGCTCCGTGGTTCGTTCCTCTCTCTAACGTCATGCCATGTGGTGGGACGACTTTTCAAAACTGAACAGAACATCCAAGTCAAGCATTTGGATGCTCAAGTAGGTGCACAAAGTAGAAAAGTAAAATAGCCAGACGTGCACTCTCCAAGAGCCTGATTCAAATTCCACCACTGACCCCAAATGCAGCCTTTGGATGTCCTATTGAGATACCCACCCAAATATACAAATGGGACCAGTTTCACATAATGGGGATACCTTACTGCAGTGCACCTTAACTTGAGAGGCGGCTCTCATCAGCCCTGTGCTGCAGCTGGAGGATCAAGGACTAAGATAAGACAGCTTCCCTTGCCAGTCCAGACAGGTAGTGGAAAGGCAGGAAATCAAGACACAATGAAACTGGCCCAGCTCAAACCCAGAGAAGGTCTCGGCATGATGCAAGTGCAGGGGATAAGCAAAACAGATACCTGGCTTGCACGACACGCAGGCCTCGCAGCGTGGCTTCCCTTGCTCCCTGTTCAGGAAGTGCTCGGGCTCACACTGCCCGCAGTCCCGGTCTGGAACTGTGGGACACTCTTTCCGTTTATGGTAGCCTGAAAGAGAGAAAGCACAATAAGTAAGAAGCCTCTTACCAAGGGCTCTGATAGAAGCAGAGGGAGAGAATCATCCTGTCAAATGCTGTGCCTGCCCGGCAGCGCCCTCTACTGGCCAAGCGTCGCTCAGACGTGCCAAGCCTCAGTTTCCTTTTCAAATAGGCTCTTCTCTTCCAATAATACCCTGGATTATCATCATAAACGGTTCCCATCAAAATAAAGTTCTCAGAGTCCAAATTTCATCCTGCCCAGCCCCTACCTGGCTGGAGTCGTCTTCTACTCCGCTGCAGGCTGCTTTCTGCTCCAGCCCCCGGCTCTTCTCCTTGGAGCTGGGGGTGTTGAGCCTCAGCTAGCTTCTTCCTCCAGCTGGCTCTTTGCCCCAGTCAGTCCTTCACTCTCCCCCTAGGAGCATTCCCCTGCAGATCTCCCCCAGCCACTGGCTCCACTCCTTTTGAGGGAGGATAGAGTGCGTGTGTGTATATATATTTCCCTCCCAGAGCTTGTCCTGATTGGCTGAGAGAGGAGTCCTGCCCCGCCCACTCCACAAAGCTCCTGATCCCAGGCCCTTAAAGAAACAGCAGCCTGGGTTTTCCCCAAGCCTTAACTATCCCCTCTGGGGCCATCTTCCTCTCCCCCAGTACCTAGCTCTGCCTTTCCTGGGTCTTCATCCGCTCTTAAAAAGTCCAAGGACTTAAAGAGACACACCAGAGAACAGGTGTTGACTGACCACTAGTGCTTACTACCCTTTAGGGGACAGTCACCCTGTTATACGGCCGAAGGCTCCTCAGTCCATGCGGTCACCTCCCACACAATACTAGGATGGATCTGCTCTCTGCACCTGTCACCCGGGCTGCAGTAATGCTATTCCAGGGTGCAGAGCTTGGGATCATTGCACAGGGAGGTTACAAATGGGAAGACAGAGGGGGCTGGCAGGTCTGCAGGGAAGTGCCCCACTGCCACGCAGATTCCTCAGACAATTGCTCCTCGCTGGCTCCTTCAGGTCTATGGTAGCAACCCCCAGGGCCGGTGCTCAACGTTTTACTGCCCTAGATATCTGCTTTCCTCTCAACGGCCGCCAGCACCTCTGGGATGCTGGTGCAAACGGGAGCTTGAAGGGGCAGAGATGCGCCCTCAAAAGCTGTGCTGGGGCATGGAAGGAGGCCAAGCAGGGGTGGCTGGGCCAGAGGCACCTCTAAAAGGTCAGTATTCTAAGCAGCTGGGTACGCGGGCTAACAAAGGCCCTGGCTATACCATGGAGATCAGAAGGGCTGCAGAAAGCTTGACCCCAGGAGTTGCTGGGAGGTGGGTAACCACGACCACAGAGGAAGACACAGTGGCAGCAGCAGATGCACAATGAGAAATCCCAGCAGCAGCACGGGAATGGGGCACAGGGTGGGCGAGAAAGAATCCAGGAAAACGGCCCACCTCTTTCTGCATAACGCAACCCTCCGGGCTAACGACTCGGAGGAAAACAACACACTCGCTAAACGTTCTGGCAAGCCCAGCGTGGGCGGTGCAGGTGACAGCATCCGTGCTATATTTAGGTGACTAAATGCCACCAGACAACTCCCAGCTACGTGGCTCCCACCTCCCACTGTCTGAAACCAGTCTCACTAGGGTGGCAACCACTGCGATGCCGGTGCCTGCAACATGGTCCTTTTAAAAAAAATAGCTATTCCCTTTAGCGACCAGCTGTGTCAGGAATTGAGGCTGAAATAATGCACTGCAGAGGGCAGGCGGAGTGTGGCTGTGGATCAGCTGACCGGCAGCCCAGGGAGTAAACACTGCTGGCCTACTCTGGGATTCTGCTGGGAGGAATGGTGGTCTGGTCTAGTGGACAGGTTCAGGGATGCAGGCGTGGAGCTGAGCTTGGGGGACTGGGACTGGGACGAGCAGCTAAGGGAGGATGGCACAGACAACCTTAATTCTGGCATTTCCTAACTTTTGAGGGCTTGATTTCGCAACCTTAATATCCGTTTAGTGTCATTTTTGCTATGTAGTAGAGCAGGGGCAGGCAACCTATGGCACGTGTGCTGAAGGCGGCACGTGAGCTGATTTTCAGTGGCACTCACACTGCCCGGGTCCTGGCCACCGGTCCGGGGAGCTCTGCATTTTAATTTAATTTTAAATGAAGCTTCTTAAACATTTTAAAAACCTTATTTACTTTACATACAACAATAGTTTAGTTATATATTATAGACTTATAGAAAGAGACCTTCTAAAAAACGTTAAAATGTATTACTGGCACGCAAAACCTTAAATTAGAGTGAATAAATGAAGACTTGGCACACCACTTCTGAAAGGTTGCCAACCCCTGTAGTATAGTATCTATTTGTCCAGGGAATATTCCTCTCTCTGATCCTTTTTTAATGCTAATCTCCCCCTAGATTTCCCCCCGCTTTTCTCCTCTCTCCTCCTCCCCAGTCTTCCTTAAGCACAACACCAAGCCAACATCCTTCAGGTACAAATCAAATGTAACAACTCCCAGATCTGCAGCTGCTATAAAAACGGTGAAGCCCCTTTGAAGGCAACGAAGCTACACTGACATACCCCAGTTGAGGATCATAGAACCATAGGGTTAGGAGGGACCGCCAGGGTCCCGAGTCTAACCCCCTGCCCAGATGCGGGATTTGGATGGTGTAGACACAAGACAGATGGCTGTCCATCCATTTGAGTAGGTTCCAAACTGGGTAAAAGCAGCTTCGTCATCCCTAATTTCTTGTTTTACTGGATTCAGAGTAGCAGCCGTGTTAGTCTGTATCCGCAAAAATAACAGGAGTACTTGTGGCACCTTAGAGACTAACAAATTTATTAGAGCATAAGCTTTCGTGGGCTACAAAGAAGTGGGTTGTAGCCCACGAAAGCTTATGCTCTAATAAATTTGTTAGTCTCTAAGGTGCCACAAGTACTCCTGTTGTTTTACTGGAAGCAGTCTCCCTCTTCCTAATTTGTAAAGTCTCGGCTGGCCACACACAGGGGTGGGTCTCTCAGGAGCCCTGGCATAGTCTTGACATCACATGGCCACAGCGCAGGATGTCCTGCTATTGACCCAATCCAACTTCATGCAAATGCTCACAGCCAAGCACAATACCCCTGCGCGCTATCAGCCAAACGAATAAATGTCAAAAATTTCCTTTTGAGAAAAAAAAAAAAAAAAGAAAAACATTTTTACAAAGAGGGAAATGCCACAAAATGCCCCGCCCACTGAACTATTTTGGCCAATGGGGCTAGCTTCAGGCATTTCCGGGACTCGGTCTCTCTAAGCCATTTCCTGTTTCTGACCACAAGGCTTGTTACTCTTCATGAGTCATGGCTAGCTTCCGAGCGGCCTGCTGCTGGCGCTGAAAACAAGCTGCCCACCTCCCTCTCCTCTGGAACACTTTCTAAACTGTTTTGACTCTGAAGAAAGCGACAGAGTTTCCCCGGCGCCGTTTGCTATTTTTATGGCCTGCGATCGGATGCAAATTGAGCTTCACAGTTTTACTGGACAGTTTGAAACCCTGCAGCAGCAAATCAGTGGGGCCGATTCTTGTGCAGTCACTCGCAGCAGTGGGTGCAAAACACCAGCAATTCACGATGGCAGTGTTTTACACCGTCTGTCCACGTGCTTCGCACAGGTGGACATGACCACGCAAAAATTCAGCGGGATGCAAATTTAAGGACCCGATTCTGCAAAGGCTCTGAGCACCTCCAACGAGGTGCTGAGTGCCTTATTGCTAGTGGCACAGCTCCTTGCCAGACCAAGTCCACAGGGCATGCTTACACCCTGGAGACGATATTGGCCTGGCTGTTCCATTGTAGCTATGCTGGCAGAACCCCGTAATAGAGACACTGCCTACGCTGATGGAAGGAAGGGGTTGTTGCATCAGTGTAGGAACACCACCTCCCCCAACGACAGTAGCAACGTCGATGGAAGGATCCTTCTGTCAGCATAGCTACCTCTCTGCTGAGGGTTAGGTCTGCATAGCTACAGCAAGCAGGGTGTGTGTGTGGGGGGGGAGGGTTGGATTTGTCGTTGTTCCTCCCCCCCCCCAACCAACGTAGCTACATTGATCTAAATTTTAAGTGTAGACCAGCCTAAATGTCTGCAAGCCGCACTGACAAAACTGTCAATGCCTAAAAACGAGCAGGGGCTTATGCCCTTCATACTGTGGATCACTGGGACGTTTGAGGGGAGGGGATCTGGATCCAGACCTGTTGCTCATTCATAAAACTGCGCACTGCACACTTCTGCAGGGAACAGAAAGAACTCCCCCCACCATTACACATTGCCTAGTGCATTTGCACCAGTCAGATGTGCCGGAACGTTTGCCTGTTAATTGTTCCCGAGTTACAAACATACTGACCTGAGGGACACTGGTAGCAGCAGCGTTGTGAAGTTTCATCATAGAGCCAGTTCTCTAGCACCTTACAGGACTGAGGTGAGATAATCAATGTCTAGAAAATCAGAGAGACCAAAGACAGCATTAAAGCTCAGTAGCAGCCGTATTCAACGTACAGCACTTTGTAATGATCCAATATGCACCCAGGCCAAAACATAGAAAAGCCCATCTTCGTGCAGCTCTTTCCTGTGAACGAGTAGACGAGCGGAGTGTGGGAATGGGAAGCTGTATTGCAACCCGTCCATCTGCCATTTCAGTGCTCAAAAGCCTACGGCGACAAACGCAACTGCACGGACCAGGGCCGGCTCCAGGTTTTCCGCCGCCACAAGCGGCAAAAAAAAACCAAAAAACACGACTGGCAGCACTTCAGCGGCAGCTCTATCGTGCTGGTCCATTCACTCCCTCCCTTCGTCTTCGGTGGCAGGTCAAAGAGGAAGAGAGGGACTGAGGGACCCGCCACCGAATTGCCGCTGAAGACCCGACGTGCCGCCCCTTTCCATTGGCCGCCCCAAACACCTGCTTCCTTAGCTGGTGCCTGGAGCCGGCCCTGGCATGGACTGCAGTACTGTCCTAGAATGACCCCCTCTCCACTCCAAACCAGGATTTTGGAATAACCAAAGTAGACTCCCTAAGGAATCCATATCAGGTTTTAGACTTGGCGTATGCTAGACTTTGGGTCATAGTCAGGGCTGTGTAGATATCCAGCCAGAATGGACATTATAAATAAAACTAATTCTTTACATTAATAGTCAGTTTTATGGATTGTTTCCAGGCATCTGGTGACCTGGGCCACACACAACAGGTGCCTGCCATCCTTCACAAGGCTCCTTGAAACTACCTTTTTACAGTTCTGCCATTTTGTTAAGCTCCTGCTGGATCCAGCAGTCTCCTCTCCCATATATCAGTGTAGAAAATATATATCTGTGTTCAATTGTTTAACTGGATATAATCCAATCCAAAGACCTGCTTGCGATTCAGTTGTTTCGCTGGTCACATGGGGACAGAGCCTGCACTGACATCAGTGGCCCAAGGAGAGAGCCTGCAATCCCTTACTCCCATGCCCAGGCCCACTGTCTTCAGTGAAGCTTTTCTTGTGCATAAAAGGTTTTCAGGAGCAGCCTCTGCTCTGACCTTAGATAAAAAGACTCGGTTGTGAATTGTCTCAAGAAGCAGATAAGCCAGAAGGCACCTCTGTTCAGTGGCATCAGCACCTTGCTTAGAGCAATTTGAAGCACGTACTGGGAAATTTCACTGCTACAAGTTTTCTGATGAGATCGTTTGAACTTGGCAATCTCCCATTCACGCCCCGCCCCATTCTCTGAATTCCATTTTCAGCTACTGGTGGAAAGTGTAAAATCATCTGAAACAGCAACTTGTCTCAGAAAGAGATGGAACCAGGAGATCCACCATAGACTGTGCCTCTTGATGGCGTTTCGACAGGTAACAAGGACCTCAGGAAATCCACAGCAGATCAACAGGAGGGATAGCTCAGTGGTTTGAGCATTGGCCTGCTAAACCCAGGGTGGTGAGCCCAATCCTTGAGGGAGCCATCTGGGGCAAAAAATCTGTCTGGGGATTGGCCCTGCTTTGATCAGGGGGTTGGACTAGATGACCTCCTGAGGTCCCTTCCAACCCTGACATTCTATGATTTCTATGATCCCCTTGGCTTCTGCGGGAGAATTTCCCCCAGTCCTTTGGCATAACACTTCACCCTTCTACAATGCCTTCTGTCGACAATGCAGAGCTTTACCGACATTCATCCATGAACCTCACACCCAGCCTCTGAAGCTCTCTCTCTTTTCTACAGGGGAGGGATTTGGTGCCCTAATCACACAGCAGAATGATAGGAAAGCCTGGAAGGGTACGTCTGCACTGCAAATAAAAACCCGTGGTGGCCCGTGCCAGCTGACTCGGGCTCAAGGGGCTCGGGCTGAGGGGCCGTTTAATTGCAGTGTAGACATTCAAGCTCTGGCTGGAACCTGGGCTCTGGGAGAGTCACAGATGGGTGGACTGCATGAGCCTGAATCACCCAGCTGTGGGTGACTAATTGCAGTGTAGACGCACCCACTGGAATAGAGTCAAATGGCAAATTAATAGCAGAATTGGCAATAGAACCTCTCTAACCATTAGCACACACTACCTTCTAGAGACAGTAATAGAACCAAGGATCCTGACACTTCAAAGGGACTCAAGAGGCTGTCTGAGGTCACAGAATGAGGAAGGGGGATCTCCTGGCCTCTCCTGCAGAAGCACCTTAGCTAGCTTCTAAGACTAATTTAAGCAGCAGGAGATGACGTTATTAAATCAGTTGTTTAGAGGGGAAGGTCCCTCAGGGTCACCCTAGACTGTTTCAACTAAGACATTGTACTGTGAAGGAGATTAGAACTAAGCCCAGTTTTTCTACCCAGTTTTAAAAAGATAAATTTAAAAAAAACACAGTCAGTGGCCATATCTAAGTCCCGCTGGGCCAGCTTTTCTGTAAATTCTCTGGAAAGTCACTGACAAGCGCAGCGCTTCCTTCCTGGCTCTCCGATGAGATCCGACTTTGGGCTGTAAGGAATGTTCAGTATCAGATCAAGTTGAGCAATGTGACTTTAAATGATTGATGGAACACTCTGCTTCTTCCACTGAATTTTCTGGAAAATACGTAGACGCTTTTCATCATTTAATTCAATGAGAGGGTTTTTACAAAGTTTAAAATATTGAACATACAGGACCAGATTTGGCTCATAGTTACTATTGCATAAATCTGGAAAATGGACTTATTCCAGATTTGACTGAGAGCAGAATCTGGCCCACTGCCTAATAACGACTGCGATAAATTATTGCACGTCTGCAAACAAATGTGACTCAATTACTTAATACCTCGTTTTGCCACAAGAGGGCAGCGGCCTGCCAGTTTACCGCTTATTCACTGCCTGACATCCACAACCTCACAGACTGATCTGCTGCCAAGGTCAGGTCTGAAAATGACACAGCCTAGTAACACGCAATCCACCCACCATTACCACTCTGCGGCCAGCACAGTAGCATTGCTGCCTTTATTATCCTCTACGCAAAATCCCAAAGTGCTCCGAGTTCATAGAAAACTTTGTAAAATGGTTCCTTAAAATCAAGGCACGGTTTCTCTACCATAGAATGTCTCTTTCTGCTGACTCAGCCTTCCTATGTCTTGGCAGTCCACCAAGTATCACTGAGGGTTTGTCACTTATGCTGTGTCATGAGCATGAACTTTACTCATCAAGCGCTTTCCACTGTCCGCTCGGTGCCAGTGGATATCCCATTTCTGACTCAGACCTTTGTTGCCCTCCCCTTTTCATTCCCTCAGCTATTAGTCCCTATTTCAACCAATCAACAGCAGCGCAGCATGGTCGAGTTCTGTTATCATAAAATCATAGAATATCAGGGTTGGAAGGGACCTCAGGAGGTCACCTAGTCCAACCCCCTGCTCAAAGCAGGACCCATCCCCAGACAGATTTTTGCCCCAGATCCCTAAATGGCCCCCTCAAGGATTGAACTCACAACCCTGGGTTTAGCAGGCCAATGCTCAAAGCACTGAGCTACCCCTCCCCCTATGTTAGGTGTGATGAACGGAACAATGGCCCTTGAGAAGTGATTCATGGGGCACTAACACTGGCCATGCAGTTTGCCACACATCCCCAGTCCCTGTAGTAGCAGCAAACCATTTATGCCTGATCAAGGCAGAAAATGAATGATATAAGCAAAATTGACAGCAGAGAAATGATGTGGGCTTCGCTTCTTTAACATGTACCGGGTTTTCTATAACCTCGGTTTCAGAATTTCACACTTCTGATGTCAAAAACGTAGAGTGACAACCACAAGGTTGTGTGGGATGAAGGCAAGTGTGTCCCCAAAACCGACTGGCGGGCCTCAGAGCGAGTGGCGTGAAGGCGTTTGGGGTTGAGAGCGGCATGTTAAAAATGACAAGGCCAACTAACTGGGTACATGTGTGAACTGAATGCTTGGGGAAGGTGGGGGTCGGAGTTACACATGGCAAAGTGAGTCTACAGGCAGCAAGGATGGTGTAATTTACACCTTCTTCTGGCCTCTCAGTTTGCTGATGTATAAGAGGGTCTCACTATAAACTGATGTAACACACTCAGGGACAGAAGGTGTGAATTACCTCATTTTAGCTGCCTTTAACCAGGTATACCCGTGTGTCACTTTCAACCCCCCTACGCATTTGCTCTGATTACGGCCCTGGATCTACATTAAAGGGTTGATTGGTTTGATTTTTTTCTTTTTGAAACGAGTTCAGTGTTTTCAACTAGGGTGAGTGGCCTAGAAATAAACCTCAATGCTTTGAGAGAGCAGAAGAGAGATGGATCACAGAAAACAGACAATGAAGCTGAATTATTTTGCCCAACCAGTTTAAAGGGAAGTGATTCTCTGGGGAATCCAAAGAACAGAGGAGGCAGGATCCAAGGTGCTGCTAGAAATGATCTTTCGAGGTTAGTGATACTCAGTGGTTCAGGAGTCAAATTAGCGATCAGCATTACCCAAAAGAGCCACAGTTGTGTTAATCCATTGTTTCATTTACTATAGTACTAGTCATACTTAAACACTATGATGGGAAATTATAACTAACTACCGGTATTATTTTCACAGCAAAATGACTGACCAAGTATTATTTTATCAACTACAATTGGTTAACATAGTAAACGCATCCTGACTGGTTAATAATTAAATCACACAGTGTTTTAATATCACGTGCGGCAAAAAGTCGCAGGAGACACAGAAAAGAGCCGCTTGCAGATCGTGAGCCTCAGTCCGAGTATCACTGGTCTAGGTTTTAAAGCCCAAGCCCCTTGGTCTGTATAATTTGAAACACGGTACAGAAACCTACTGAGGCCCTGCTATTTCTGCCAGAGGGACAGAGCAAAGATTTGTTGGTGCTAACAGTCCTAGATATTAAACCAATGTCTCTAATCGACTCAGACATTTACAAAGCTGTAGACTGAAAGCACTGGCTCCTCAAATGAAATCAAGGCCAGTGTTTAAACGTCTGCCTTCCAAGCAAAAATAGAAGCCAGTCTTCCGTCAACATCAATGGAAAGTGCAGTCCCATATCAGAGGGCAGAATTCATCATACCTTATTTCTTAGCCACCCTCAGCCCTCTAAGTACCACTCTCAGACCCTATTCTGAAGCAATTCTAGCACAAGTACTGCCTTTAGGTTACATTTCCACAAGGGTTGGTCAAACATTTTCCATCGAGACTTATTTTGTGCAGAAAATTGAGTTTTCAACTGAACTAAAATGTTCATAGAAAGTGACTGCTTTCCTCAAAAACGTTTGATTTTTTTGTTGTCAAATAACTAAAAATCAAAAAGTATCTGGCAAAAAAACAAAAACAAAAAACCATTTTTGAGGAAAAATCAAAATTTTCCACACACAAAAATTGACGAAAATTATTTTTTTTCCATTTGTCGTCAAATTTTTCTTCGGAGAAAGAAACAATTCCAAACAGCTCTAATTTTTACTATCCTTTCGTGAGAACTTATGCATGGAAGAACGAGAGAGAGAGGTAACACGATACAAATTCATATCCTCACTGCAGCTCAGAAAATGCTAGTTAAGGAGCCACCTTTCTGGCTTTTCTAATCCAATCAGTTTTATAGATCATGGGTGTGTTTGTGCAGAAGGATAAGTTTCGGGTTAACAATAATACTTTGCTCTCACACCGTACTTTTCACCTGTGGATCTCAAAGCATTTTACTTCGGTGATTTAGCATTATTACCCCCATTTTATAAGTGGGGAAACTGCGGCACAGAGAGGTGAGCAAGCCAATGACAGAGCCAGGTGTAGAACCCAGATTTCCTGACTCCCAGCCCCTTGGCCTGCCCACTGCATCACTGTGCCTATTAGAGAGCATCAGGGAGGGTAGTGCTGAGAATTCTACCTTTTTATTTTTTTTAATGGGGGTTAGGCTAAATCAAAATTCTAGTACCAATATAATTAAGTGATATTTCATGTGCTTTCTTGATTTGACTATATATTGGACCATTGTCCATTATATGCAAATAGCCAAAATGTATGTAATTTCCCACATTCCAAGGTGGGTTTTCTGGAGACTACCCCCTGGTACTTCTTTTTCCCCTTTATCCTGAGGGCCATGTAGCAGCCCCTCACATTCTGATTAAGGAAGGCTAGACACTGCTCCTTCAGGATCCCTCCAGCACAGTCCGGTGGGTCCGCAAGCCATTTTCTTGCATAATGTCCACTCCTCCTCTGCTGCCCTGGGATGGAATGTCTCATGCCAGACCCTGAATCATGAAATGTTTGCAACGCAGATGAAGACAGACTTTTTAAAAACAGCAGAGATACTTCCAAAGGCTGACCGCAGGCTTCCGTGGAATTACAAAAAAGATGATGAAAGCAGTTTTGAGTGACTTCTTAGGAAAATAACTTTGTCAGAGGCCATTTCTGTTTTCACTGGCAAGCATGAGTCTTCTGCTTAAATACTGCAGTCAAAATGTGGGATGAAGATCCCTGCCCAGATAATGAGCAGGGGGGAGGGATAGCTCAGTGGTTTGAGCACTGGCCTGCTAAACCCAGGGTTATAAATTCAATCCTTGAGGGGGCCTGTAACAGGGTGCTGGCCAAAAGGCACTGACTCAGCCCCAGTTAGCTCAGGGCCTGCTAGCTCAGCTCCCAATAAGGGGAAGAGATTGGAGCTGACAGGCTGTGGCTGATTAAATTCCTAAAGGAGAGACACCTGTGAGCTTGATGGGGGAAGGCCTATAAAGCTAGCAGGAAGGAAGTAGGAGAGGAGGAACAGGAAAGTGAGGACCTGTTGCTCCCAGCTAGCTGTAAGAGCAAGCTGTTCTCCTAAGGGGCTACCTGCCTGGTAGTGAACTGTATAAAGCTGTATACAAGTGGTGGTGGGAAAATACAAGGAAATAAAAGGACACTGGTGTTTGAAAGAGTGGTCTCCCACAAATTTGTGCAACGAGCAATGAAGGGCACGTCTACAGGGCCATTTAGGGATCTGGGGTAAAAATCTGTCTGGGGATTGGTCCTGCTTTGAGCAGGGGGTTGGACTAGATGACCTCCTGAGGTCCCTTCCAACCCTGACATTCTACTTACATAAATATAGTAGATCCTCCTGCTTAGCAAAAAGAATGACCAAACTATACCAACCCATAACAAACAACCTTTCTTTAGGAAAATAACCAAAAAGTACAAATGCAAAACAAGATTAAAATCAAAGACTTAAACCAAGGTTTCCTAATTTAAATCATGATAAAAAAGGTGATTTAAATCAATCCACCCTCTTGGCTCTATCACTTTATGAGCATAGGTCAGTAACTTAAGAGTTCTGATTCAGTTTACCCATTAGAAAAGAAGTCATTTATTATTTTTATCTGTATGGTGGTAATTCCTTCCCCCTGGGGCTGTGGTAAGGATTCATTACTTAGTGTTTGTACAGTGTTTTGAAGATAAAAAGCATTGCATGTGTGTTAAAGCTTATAATATCAGGGCATGACATGTTGCATGTATAGCCAAAATACCCATTACAAAATTCTTTTATCCCTGTACATGTTTCTGTCCTCCTTACGGATCATGTGAAGCCAGCTACTCCCCTGGCACAGAGGGCAATCACCTGAAAATACAGCTGCACTGGGCCAATACATGCAGTGCTCCGTGACAGCTAAAAAGGACCTCTTCTCTCCACTCCATGAAGAGCAGATTGCTTGGTTCCACCAAGTCTTGATCAGGTTTCAACAGTGGCGCTGGAGATGCTTGGGTCTTGTCTGCACTAGCAGTTAAACTTTTCGTCGCCAGTGCAGGGGGAGCATCCACTGTCAGCAACGGGTCAATTTCCTAAAGCAGACAGGACCTTTGTCCAGGGAAGCCGTTTTAGCACCTTGCCAGAAAAAAAAAACCATATCTAAGCCCAACCTGCTAAAAGGGTGCTAATATGGTATCCTTAGCCAAAGATACCAGGGGCCAAGGTAATGAATTTACGGCGTTGGGACTGTCTGGCGGCGGATTGTATCACTCCGCCCTGTCTACATGAGGAAAATTCTGAGAAAATTTCCCACCAGAAGCAGCAACATTGATCGCCCTGGACACACGGTGTCACTTCGAACTGGTCTGAGCTAGGTTACGTGAGATGTGTTGACAGTGGTTGCAGCCACAGGCGCCTTGTCTGCTTTCCCTAAGACCTGTTCAGTGGCAACACTGGGAACCAACAGTAGGATTTTGTTTGTTTGTTTTAATTTCTCCTAATGGGAGGGAGGCCCTAGAAAGCTCAATGATCATCTGCCAGAGGGGAGGGAATCACAGAGGATCATTCACATGCAAGCTAAGGCCCTGTTTGTACAAGGACTAAACAAAAATAATTCCTGTAGGGGGAAGAGCGATCGAGAGTGCAAATGAATAGCCTATTTACACAAGTTTCTAATGCATCCATTGCGGGTAGGCAGGGGCGGCTCTATGTTTTTTGCCGCCCCAAGCACTGCAGTCAGGCGGGCTGCGGCGGCATCCCTGCGGGCGGTCTGCGGTCCCGCGGATTCGGCGGCGTTTCTGTGGGTGGTCTGCCGGTCCCGCGGCTTCGGCGTACTTGCTGCCGAATTGCCGCCGAAACCGCGGGACTGGCGGACCTCCTGCAGGCATGCCGCCAAAGGCTGCCTGACTGCCGCCCTCACAGCAACTGACACGCCGCCCCCCGCGGCTTGCCGCCCCAGGCACGCGCTTGCTGCGCTGGTGCCTGGAGCCGCCCCTGCGGGTAGGATCTCAACACAAATAATAATCCCTAATGTCCTTATAGGTGTTAAAGGGTCCAAACATGGGGCAAAACATGCATCTTGTAAAATAGTAAGAAACTTGGGAAATGCAGTAGATCTAATATACTTGGACTGCAGCAAAGCATTTGACATGGTAGCACATAGGAAATTTAGCTAAATTAGAGAAGATGGGAATTAGTAAAGGAATGGCAAGGTGGTCAAGAAACCAGCTAAAGGGGAGAAGACACTGGGTTGTGCTGAAAGGTGAATGTCCAGCCTGAAGGGAAGTTACTAGTGGAGTTCCTCATGGGCTAGTCTTGGGACCGATCTTATTCAGTACTTTTATTAATGACCTTGGCACAAAAAGTAGGAGCGTGCTCGTGAAATTTGCTGATGATACAGAGGAGGATCAGAATATTACACAAGAAGATCTGGATGAGCTTGAAGACTGGTGTGACAGAAATGGAATACAATTCAACAGTACGAAGTGTAAGGTCATGCACCTACAGTCTAACCAGAAGAATTTCTGCTATAAGTATGGACTCATCAGTTGGGAGTGAGAGGAGGAGAGACCAACCTACGTGTGTGCGTTGACCACAGGATGACTATGAGCCACCAATGTGATGCGGCTAGGTTTGCATTTGCTGTTATCAGACGAGGCATTTCTAGCAGAGATAGGGAAGTATTAGTGCCACTGTACGAGATACTGGTAGGACCTCATATGGAAAACTGTATAATTCTGGCCACGCATGTTCAAGAAAGAGGAGTTCAAGCTGGAACAAGTGCAGAGAAGAGCTACTAGGATGATCAAGAGAATGGAGGGCCTCTCTTATGAGAGGAGACTGGAAGAGCTTGGTGGGTTTAACTTAGCACAGTAAAGACTGAGAGGGGATCTGATTGCCCTCTAGAACTACATCAGGTGGTAAACACCAGGGACAGTGAAGCTATTTAAGCTAAAGGACACAAGAACAAATGGGGATAAACTGATCATGAAAAAATTCAAGCTGGAAAGTAGAAGGTTTCTAATCATCACCAGAGGACTGTCTTGTAATAGCTGCCCAACAGAAGTTGTGGGGGCAAACAACTTAATTAGTTTTAAGAGCAAGCTGAACAAATTGATGAGTGAGACTGTATGATGGGGTGGCTTGTGATGGTGGTTGACAAGGCTCGGGAGCCCTGAGGGTCCCTTCTGGTTCATGTCAGATGTCCCTAAAATCTCATGCTTCAGGGCTGCAGTCAGTCAGCGCCAGGTTCACCTGGGAGTCTCTCAATCCATTCCCTGCCCTTGCAGGGGTCTCAGGCATTGGTGCACTTCAGTCCCTCCCAGTCTCTGCCTGACATAGAATAGTTCAGTCTCCTGTGGGCTGAAATACTTTGGTCTATTTCATTGTTGGGTTTAGTGCACAGGGGCTGGGTGGTGTTGAAGGCCTGCGATATACAGGAGGTTAAATTAAATAATCTGGTCATCCCTTGTGGTTATGACTTGGCAGAGTAGGATAGGAGGATTTAATTACAGCATAGCAGAAGGCAGTTGATCTAGACTCTTCTAGAGAGCTTGGTCAAGTCACACCATTGCTCTGTGCCTCAGTTTCCCCATCTGTAATGGGGACACTGGTAATGACACTGACCTCCTTTACAAGGCATTTTGAGACCAACAGATGAAAATCACTTTATAAGGACTAGTTATGATCACAGAAAGAAAAAAGGGCCCTTTGCCAATTACTCTTTCTGGAGATAGGTTGGTCCTTCTCTCATTCTCCCTCCCCCCCCCCCCCGCCCCCCCGGCCGCCTCACCAAGTTGGCTGAAGAGGAGGATTTCCCCATTTGTTAAATTGTCCTTAAGTCTTAAGTCACACAATGAGTGTGGGAACCATCAATTGCAGATCCTGTTCTGAGATGGGTTTCATCCAGTCCTGACTCATTGTTATTAATATCACTAATAACTGATTATTTCAGAGCGGAGATGGTTTCATTCAATAAAGACGCTTTGTTAGCTAAAAAATGAAGGTAAAGATTTGACTTAGCTGGCCCTATTGCTCATATTTAGCTCTTGAAATGAAGTGAATGGGGTGGGGAGGAAGGGGAAATCTAAGGTGTCAACCAAACTCTATAAACCTCAAAACTATCACGTTCTTGCAAAGCAGCTGCTGCCCTCGATGCCGGGGGACCTACCCGTCAGACCCTCCTGTTACTCTAGAACCTCTGTTTAGGGGGCCCCTAAAAAGAAAGCGAGGACGGCAAAAACATTCCAGGGAACCACTCCACCTCTCACCAAACGTGGATCATTCATTCTTCATGGACCCAATGATCTTAATAATAAATAATATATGGAGATATACCTATCTCATAGAATTGGAAGGGACCCCAAAAGGTTATCAAGTCCAGCCCCCTGCCTTCACTAGCAGGACCAAGTACTGATTTTGCCCCAAATCCCTAAGTGGCCCCCCTCAAGGATTAAACTCACAACCCTGGGTTTAGCAGGCTCAAACCACTGAGCTATCCCTCCCTTGCAGGTGTTGATGGTTGATTAGTCAGCTGGAGAAGATTCACTTCATAAGTTTTACCCCTTGTTTCTTATGTCATAAAGTACGACCTCTGTATGAGAACTTTCACTTCTGCCCCAGTCCCCCCTTCTCTTCTGTTAATATCTAGACACATTTAAGAGTGCAGTGTAATATAATTGGTATGCATTTTCAACACAGCACGTAGGTTGGCTTTATCAGGGAAACCTCTTGTGAGCTTCAAAAGCCAAATTCAACTGCTTCCCTCATCTGTGAAAGGTACAGAATGAAAACATGGTAACCTCAAACTCTTTTTAATCTTCAGTGTATCTCTCCCTTTTCATCTTTTGACTGTGTTTCCTTCCCCCATTGTCATCTCTGAACCTCAATGGGGAGGCAAATTGAACTCAGCATCTTTGGTCAGGTGAATCCAAAGAGCTGTTCCAATTCCAGTGGGCAAGTCAACATCAGTAGCAACCATCACCCAAGCTTGGGTATCACAACTGTTCCTGAAGGCAAGAAGAGGGAGGAGGAGGATTAAATGGCACATTTCCCCATCCAAAGAACCAGCCACTCCAAATGAAAAAGCTTTAGTTTTATCTCAGTGACATACAAGACTTACCAACTCTGAAAGGGAAAATATATTAAGTTATACAACTTCCAGCATTCTTCAACTGCACCCTAGGGTTAAACACAACGAACAACAATTTGCAAATTCTCGTGTGGGCAGAATATGCCATTGTGTTAGTCATGTCACAGCATGACTAAACGTTTAAGTATAAACATGCCACCCCCATGTTTAGGGTCAGAAGCTGGGAGGAGTGTGGATAGTGGCTCTTCCTTATCCCCAGATGTGGTTGTGAGCAGGATGGAGGTGGAGGTGTTTTTCCCCTCAGAGTGGACTAGCAGAGAGCACACACTGACTGGACTCAGCTAGTGGACCACTGCGCTTAGGGCCCAATCCTGCTCACAGGGTAGCCAAAGAAAGTTTTATCACTTCAGTGGGAGCAGGAGGAGAGGCCCCAATAGAGCAATAGAACCCACAAGTCCCTAATACATTTGAGACTATCTTGAATATTAGAAGGTGCCCAGAACTCAACGGTTCCCCAAGCAGTAAGTTTGATGGATCTCAAAGATCAGTGCTGTTTACAAGGGAGCTAGATCCTATTTTTAACTGCAAGATAATAAAGACCAATGAAATAAAAAGAAAAAAATCAAAATGCACCAGTACAAAATGGAGAATAACAGGGTAGGCTCAGTACTGCAGAAAAGGATCTGGGGGTTACAGTGGGTCACAGATTGAATCTAAGCCAACAGTGTGATGGTATTGTGAAAAAGGCAAAGGTCACTCTGGGATGTGTCGTCATATGTAAGACATAGGAGGTAATTGTCTCACTCTGATCGGCAGTGGTGAGGCCTCAGCTGGGGTACTGCATCCAGTTTTGGGCACGACCCTATAAGCAAGGTGTGAACAAGTTGAAGAGTCCAGAGGAGAGCAACAAAAATGATAAATGGTTTAGAAAACCTGCCCTAGAACGAAAGGTTGAAGGAACTGGGCATGTTTAATCTAGAGAAGAGAAGGCTGGGGGGAGGACATAACAGTCTTCAAATATGTTAGAGGTTGTCATAAAGAGGACAGTGATCAACTGTTCTCCATGTCCACCAAGAGCAGGACAAGTAGTAATGGGTTTAATCTGCAGCAAGGGAGACTTAGGTTGGTATGACACAGAAGTTCACTACTCTGTGTCAGCAACTTTTGTCGGGACTGACATATTCACTAACACACTGTCGTTGCAATATATACCCACAAGGTGGCATGCAATACATCACTGGAAAACTAATAACTCACTGGTTTCAGAGTAGCAACAGTGTTAGTCTGTATCCACAAAAAGAACAGGAGTACCTGTGGCACCTTAGAGACTAACAAATTTATTTGAGCATAAACTTTCGTGGGCTGTAGGGAGATGGCTCTGGGGAACTCGGGAGTCAGGCTTCAGTGTTTATTACCTGCAAGACAAGGATTGGACTGATGGAGTCCTGAAGGGTTGGCTGGCAAGACACACAAGCTGATGTGTCAGGGAGCTGTCACACAGTTTAACAGTAGCAAAACTCTCCCTCGCTGAAGCTGAGAGGGGTAAGGTGGTGACTCAGTTCTGGGAACCCCAGCAACCTGTCACACAGCAGCTGGTCTGAAGGAAATTCAGGATCAGATGCTGTGGGGTGACTCTGCAAACAGTAACTGGGTGGTGGAAGCCAGGGTGGGACCTGCCGGCTTGTATGGTTTTTAAGGCCCAGCTTGACAAAGCCCTGGCTGGGATGATTTAGTTGGGGATTGGTCCTGCTTTGAGCAGGGGGTTGGACTAGATGACCTCCTGAGGTCCCTTCCAACCCTGATATTCTATGATTCTATGTATGCAGGCTGTTGGTGTCAGGGCTGAGAGTCACAGCAGCATAGCATCTAAGGCACCCAGAGTCGCAGGGCAAGGGGTGACACAACCCCTTTCTGGTCTGGGTTGAGCCCCAAAGCCTCACAGTTGGATATTAGGACAAACTCTGTAGCTATGAGGATAGTTAAGCCCTGGCACGGGTTACCTCAGCAGGCTGTGGAATCCCTTGTACTGGAGGTTCAGAACAGATTAGACCAGTGGGTCCCAAAGTGGGTTTATGAACCCCTGGGGGTTCTCAGGAAAAAATTCCCTAATGGCAGACAGAGCTGTCCCTAGGGACCCTGGGCACTCGGGGCCAGCAGCCCAGAGCCTTGGGGACTTCCAAGAGCTAAGCAGATCAAAGCAAGCCAATCTATCACACTGAGGAGATTGAAACTTCAAGACTCCTTACACGAAATAGAAAGGGAGATGGATATTTTCTGCTGTTTTTTAAATTTAATAGGCTGCTAGTGTTTGTTTTTTTAAATGATTATGAAAAACAAGTTTAAGCTTGGTTGCAACGTTCATTGTTTGTCTGGACTGCTCAAGACCTGAATGCTTGTGTAGGAGGAACTCTTTGAGTTGACTTCTTAAATAGCTTCCTGCTGTTTCACATCTGATACTCCTTGATGAAACATAGGAGCCAGAGGCGCCAGTACGGGGAGGCGACGAGGGTCACGTGCCGCCCCCGTATCAGTGCTCCTCCCTGCGGGTCCCTCCCTTTTTTTCCAGCAGCCCCCGTGGACCCCCCCACTTTTCTGGCAGTGCCCCCCCCCCCAGCAGGGCTGGTGCAAGGAAGTTTCACACCCCCCCCCAGCCCTGCGGCAGCTCCCCGCCCCCCCCCGCCCTGAAGCGCCCCTCCCCGTGGCAGCTTCCCCCCCTTGCCCTGAGGCGCCCCCCCCCACGGCAGCTCCCCCCCGGGAAGCCGTGCGGCAGCTCCCCACCCCAGCTCACCTCTGCTCCGCCTCCTCCCTGAGCACGCCACCCCTGCTCTAATTCTCCTCCCCTCCCAGGCTTGGGGTGCCAATCAGCTGTTTGGTGCCCCAAGCCTGGGAGGCGGGAGAAGTGGAGCAGCGATGGCACGCTCGGGGAGGGGGCATAGCAGAGGTGAGCTGGGGTGGGGAGCCCTGTGGCAGCTTCCCCCCCCCCCCGGCACCCCCGCGGCAGCTCCCCACCCCAGCTCACCTCTGCTCCGCCTCCTCCCCGAGCACGCCGCCCCCGCTCTAATTCTCCTCCCCTCCCAGGCTTGCGGCGCCAAACAGCTGATTGGCGCTGCAAGCCTGGGAGGCGGGAGAAGTGGAGCGGGGACCGCGCGCTCGGGGAGGGGGCGTAGGAACGATGTAAAAAAAAAAAAAAAAAAACCCTGCTTTTTGGCACCCCCAAATCTTGGCGCCCTAGGCAACCGCCTAGCTTGCCTAAATGGTAGCACCAGCCCTGCCCCCCGGCCCCAGGGTGCGCAGGAGCTTTGCCCCTGCAACCCTTTTTTCTACTGGTGCCTCTGATACATCAAAAGTGATACCAGCTACAAAAGTGAGATCTTGGCAGTGTGTTTCTGTTTTCCGAATGTAATAAAAATACTGTGATGATAAATCATAGTTAATAAATTATGTATAATAAGCATGTCATAAAAACAAATTTTATATTTCCAAGATCACTGCTTTTATAATTGATGCTGAGGTAAGGGAGAAAATCCCTGGAAATATCTATTTTTAGGAGGGAGTTCACCACACTTGACATTTTAGTGAAAGGGGTTCGCGGGTTGTTAAAGTTTGGGAACCACTGGATAGACAAACACCTTTCGGGGTGGTCTAGATTTATTTAATCCTGCCTCTCCTTGGGGGGTGGACTCGAGATCCCTTCCAGCCCCACATTTCTATGGCTCCCTGAAAACGAACACGTCTTTGGCCTGGGAACACTGACCCCTTTGGATATTGTGTGGATACGTTTGTTTGAGAGCATCAAGGTTTGTTCCTTGTCTTCACTCTTCTGGTGCCAGCAGGCATGTGAGTTATCCCAGCTGAAGTGAGGGTCATTACCGAGGTGGAGCAGATCTCAGTGGGTTATGCTGCAGTTGAGTCTTGTGCTGACTGAACTCATTCGTTAATATTCATTTGAGCTCACAGAAAAAAAAAAGTGTGGTGGTGAATCACAGTGAAATGAGAAAGTCAGTTTGCTACAGATGAGTCGTACGTCAGGAAGAAAAGTATATTACAGTAAAAAATTTTAAAAAAGGATCTTCTACCAGCACTAGCTGCTCTAGAACTGACTACAGTACTGCAATAGTAAAACAATTGCCTCATTCTTGGGCTCCTACTCAAAGGCTGAGAATACTGAAGAGAATCCTGCCCAAGCCTAAGAATGTGACCAGACAAACTTCATCTGTCTGATGGGGCGTGTGGAAAAAAGATCAATAATAACTGTTAACTGAATGTAAATAAAAAAAGTAAACTAAAGAGGAGAAAAACAATTTAAAATATAAATAGGCTATGGATTGCCAGACACTAAACAGTAGCATCTGAATTCCAGTGCTGCCAGCAAGAGTCGGCATACAGAAACACAGTAAAAAGACAATCCTTGCTCCAAAGCAATCATAATCTCGGTGACTCCAGGTTTTAACAGGCATGGGCTAAGTAATGGATGGGACCTGAGTCTGAATATTGGTGCTGAATATTAGAAAAGCAAATGCACTGTCTCTTGCAATAAAATAACCATTTTGCACTGATATAGGGTCTTTCCCCCCCAATCGGTCTGCAGACCATCAGGCCAGTCCTGCAATCCTTACTCAGATGAGAAGGGATTGTAGGATCAGGACCTATATACTGAGGAATCACTCCACCTTAAGGATGAGAGGATGGGAGCCAGATCACCATGGTACAGTAAGTTGCGTGAGTGTGGGAGGGGAAATTACAGCTCAGGGCCACAGGGCAAACCCCTACTTTTAATCAAAAGGGCCATGAGGATCTGCTAACGTCAACGCAGAATAGGCAGGACTAAGTGTTCTTAAAGGTCTGCTCCAGAAGTCCCACGAGCTTCAGATCTGGCTTTGATCTCTATTTAAAAATCTCCAAGCACACAAAGTTCTGCTGAAATATTTCTCCATAATTTGCCATGATAGGCACTGCCTAGGCACAGTACACATACAAAAGACTCATTCACATGGGACTGTTTGGGTTTCGCTAATATTTCCATTGACAGGGCAAAATCATGAAGAGGTCAGCTTGGGGCCCTGATTCCTGCAGGCACTCACCCTTGGCTTGACTTCACTCAGGCAAGGCGGTGCATGGCCTCCATGATCCTACTCCCTGCATTATACACATTGAGGACAATTATTGGGAATTGCACCAAGCAATCCCTGTACCAAGCTACCCAGATGACTAGATGGCCTGTTATCCCATTCTAACACGGTACCGAGGACCAATATTAACTGAGGCCAGAGTTGAAATCTCCTGGGTTGAAATCAAGAGCTTTAACAGCTAAGACTTAAACCAGGGATGAGTGGGGGGAAGAGACCTAGATCATGATGGAATCTCTTTGAATGAAATTCAATGCAGAAGCCGCATCCCATTCAGAAGTTACTACAGAAAGGGGTGGTGGGTGGTCCAAAGAAGGAGCCGTTTTCTTTTTACACTTTGGGGAGATCAGCCTTCCAAGGGAAACGGTGGGGGCGAAAGACCTCTCTGGCTTCAAGATTAGGCTTGATAAGTTTATGGAGGGAATGGTTTGATGGGATAACGTGATTTTAGTCAATTAGGCATTAACGTGCCATCGCGGGTAAAATGAGGGTCCGGCTGGAGAATCTTGCCTGTATGCTCGGGGTTCTACTGATCGCCATATTTGGGGTCGGGAAGGAATTTTCCTCCAGGGTAGATTGGCAGAGGCCCTGGAGGTTTTTCGCCTTCCTCCGCAGCATAGGGCAGGGGTCTCAGGCTGGAGGATTCTGTTGTGGGTGGGTCAGCTTTTGTGGCCTGCATCATGGGGAGGTCAGACTAGATAACCATATTGGTCCCTTCTGACCTTAAAGTCTATGAGTCTAAGTCAAGCCCGAGTTTCTCCGCTTGTAACCGAGCCTGGGCCAGACAGATGTCCCGAAATCTCCGGGGACGTGCCAAGGCGTAACGAGGACCCGGGCCCAGCCTGCTTCCCCCAGGACATTCCCAGAACAGGCTCCGCTCACCCTCCGGCCCAGCTGATGAGCCAGGGGCATTTCTCGTGTTAAGTTAATAATGCAAGCGATGAATAAATCCGGATCCTTTGCTCTTCCTTTGCCAGCTCTCTGGGGCAAGCCCCCGCCCGTCTTGGCACCTTCCTCTCCAACGGGGAGACCCCAGCCCACCCCCGGGGGCAGCAGCTCTGTGATTTGCCCCCTCTGCCACCCACCCCTGGCAGGGCATCGCCTTTCTAAGCCAATAGCCGCTGGGGAATCCGTGCCCCCCCCCCCCCCCGGGGCCGCGCTATGGGTGCGGGGGAGAACGGAATCCCCCAGCGCCAGCTGCTTGCCCCCAGCCCACACACACCTGCCAGCCCCAGCTGCGGGGCCACGTGCCCCCGGCGCAGCGAGCCCAGGACAGCTGCCTTACCTGCGGGGGCGCCGCCTGGGTCCCCTGGAGAAGCAGCAGGAGCAGCAGCCCCCGGGCAGCCATCGGCCCCGCTCCCCGCAAGCATGAAGGTCCGACTCCTAGCGCATCCGCTCGCGGGACTCCCGCATCCCGGCTCGCCTGGACCACGCCGAGCGCCACTTCCCTGGAGCCAGCCCCGCGCCCCTGCGCCCGCCAGCAGCTCCCGCGGAGACTTTCTAGCGCGAGCAGCGGGGGCGGCAGAATCCGAAACCCCGAAATCACACCGAGAAAAGGGGTTTGACAGAGCGTGTCACTAGCCCGGCCCCCTCCCTCCCGCCTGCCCCCCCCGGGCTCCCCCAGCATGCAAATTGCAGCGCTAGGGAGCACACGGGGTTTCACGCCTTTGCCCGAAAAACAACCGGCGCCGCGGGGGTCAGTTTCTCCCCCTTTGCCCGTCCCTGGCTGCAGGGAGCGGGAACAAAGAACCTCGGAGCCCCCCCTCTTCTCTGCCCCGGGCTGAGCAAACTCCTGCTCCAGCCACCCCTCGCCCTCTGAGACAACACTCATCTTCCTCTGCTTGGAGGACAGCGAGCTCACCCCCACCCCGGGAAAGTCTGGGTGCTTTAAGCTTGAACTGGGGGGGACCCGCCTTGCCCTCGATTTCAGCTGGATTTGGAGCAGCTCTCTCTCTTTGAACGGTCCAACGCCCCGTGGGATTAGCTTTCTCCCAAAGAGAATTTCAGCCAGTCCCCTCCCTGCAAGACTCTGCATGAAACCTCTTCTGCAACCCCCCCCCCCCCCCACAAAAACAAGTTTTGTAAAAATAGCCCCTTGAAAAAGGACAGAATGGGTTTAAAAAAAAGAGCCAGGCAGTAAAGTCCCGAGAAGCTGCGTTTTCATGACGATGCTTTTTTGTGCGCGTAAATTCTGCTTAGCAAAAGGTCAGCACAGAATGAGTGGAGGGTAATTCGTTGATTTATCACTGGTGTGCACCAGCCTCACTGAAACAACCCCTGTAATTACCCGGCATTTCACTCTCCTGCAGCAAAGTTCATTATGCAAAATGGGAGCGTTTCGCTGAAATGGCTTTTGAAGTCCTTATTTAACTCACTTTATTCAAGAGTCATGGATGTCTTCTCTAGAGCCCCCCCTCCACAATCACATAAGCACCTACTTAACTTTACACACCCGAGTCATGCCCTTGGACTAGTGGACTCAGGTGTGTTTGCAGGATTGGGTCCTTACTTGTAAAATTAATCTTCGGCTATTTTTAAAAGCAATTTTTACATTTAAAAATGCAGTCTCATGCCTTCAATAGAACACCAATTTATTCCCAGCTATCACACACGAACTGAAACCTGAAATAAACATAGGGCCCTACATTTTCAGAGGTGACCTTGAGCACTGCATTGTAGAGTTCACTGATCCCTACCAGCATCTTATCTAGTTTGGCAAAATATGTCTTGGGCTGCAGTCTCAATTATAAACTTACAGAACACAAACTGGCTGTGGGTAGCAGGTGTTTGAGGTTTGGGGACAGCAGAGTGGTTGAGTGGGATAGTGTGTGTGTGTGTGTATTGGGCTGTTAAAATTACTGTCTGGAAAATTTATTTAAACTTTATGGTAGATTGCATGGTTTTCTTGGTTCCTAGAATCAAGGTTGCTGGATTGGGTTTATTTTTAGTTTTGTTTTGAACTTTAATCAACATAAATACAACAGCCAAATTTGGGGATAGGATGTGTGTTTTATTAGGACTGGCACCAACATGGGACTGCCTCTGCTTAACATTACCTACATGAGTGGTCTTACTGAAGTAAGTGCAGCTAGGTGACTGAAGGGCCCCCAAGACCACAGTACTTGGATGCTCATAGAACAGGGATCTAATGTTAGGCAAGTGCTTAAGTCTTTCCAAAATCAGAGATGTGGGTTTAAATCAAATCAAATCAAATCTTCATTGAACGTGCGGTGTCAGTGTGGGAAAAAACCCTGAAATGGTTACCGACCATTGTTATTGTCTACTGTGTGAGGTAGGCTCTGCATTAAAGAATACCATTCTCAGAGTGGGTATTCCAGTCCTCGGGCGTTTGAAATAAACACATTCGACTCAGACCGTGTTTTGATTATATTCAAGTGAATTACCAGGGACTTTCTGAAAGGAGCCATACCAGGAACTACAACACCCACCTCTGCTTCAGCAAAATACAAATATTTTTCTCAAAACGTTCCGTTCATTTCCTAGAAAATAATCCCCTGCACTGAAGACAGAAACAGATGTTACGGACAAATTGTTTCTCCAGGTCCCAGTTCTCCATAAGGAATTTTAATTTAACGGGCAGAAAGAGAAAATCCTTGGTAGCACAATTGATTATTGTTTATAATACCCATCTAATTGGATCTGTCCCTCTATTTAAACACTTATTAAAATGTGTATTTGCCTATAGTCCTTTGAGCTCAATAGTACTACATGAAGGTGCAAAGTTACTTAAATGTGTACGGATTTTCAGGTGGACAGCTTTGTTAATTACCAAGGCTATTAGCACAGTGCCAAGGTAAATATTTTGGCTGCAGTATGAGTGAGAAAATAGTTGAGAAAAGAGGTATTCTTAAACACTGTCAAATGGAAACAAGGGATCATTCTATCAAAGGAGCCAGTTTAAAATGCCATCTTTTGAAAACTGGGTTTCAGTCTCTCACAGTTGCTATCTAAGGCATCAGTTGTGCACCCATTTATGGCAGTGGGAGTGTTGCCAATGACTTCTGTTAGTACAGGATCAGACCCACAGGACCTACAATCTTTGACTCTTTTAGTCTCAATGGCTTGAAAGGAGCCTCTTGCTGGAATTAAGGGCTATGCTACGTGCAGGCTGCAGAATCAGGTCCTAACACAATATTCAGTGATCACGGCCCTATTACATTTGCAGGTCAAGGATTCTCGTGGCTACAGTGATACTCAGGAAGGTATTTGCAGCTGAAGATCATTCACCAAATTTCTCTGTTGCCATCCCCCTTCCCATTGTTATCAGGGGAGAGCTTCCAACCTGAGGCCTTGGAGGATCACACCTGCTGCAGTATCACACGGGGAGAGAAGTGGCTGCTTGTATAGTCAGTACCCAAACCATTTAACGCCTTATAGGTGAAACCCAGCATCTTAAACCTCTGCTGGAAATCAGTTGGCCGCCAGGGCAGAGGTGTATTGTGCTTGTATCAGGAAACACCACTTAGGCCTGGTCTACACTAGAAGATTAAGTCAGCTTAACTACATCACTCACAGGTGTGAAAAATCCACACCTCTGAGCAGCATCATTAAACTGGCCTAGAGTTTAGTTCTTCTGTCAACCTAGCTACTGCCTCTCAGGGAGGTGGAATAATTATAGCCCTAGGAGAACCCTGCCGGCTGGTGTAGGTAGCATCTAAGCTGAAGCACTACAGTGCTTTCAAGTGTAGACAAGCCCTTAGCAAGCAAAGGCCAGATTTTGAAGGTGTTTAGGTGCCTAATGATGTAGATAGGCACATAGTGTGATTTTCAAAAGCAGGGTGTGCTTAGAGATACCTTAAAATATCTGACCCCCAAGTGGCTGCATTTTGTACTAGCTGCGGTTTCCAAACGCTTTGAAATTGCCACTCGCTGGAGAATAGTCTCATTTACATCAATTGGGCTAGGTCCGTTTGCCAGGCCAATCATTCCAGGAACATCATCCTGCAGTATTTTCTGTCGTGGATGTGTATGGAGATGTTGCATTAATTCTTAATTTTAAACTTTCTGCAGTTGGTTTAAATTCAGCCAGTTGTTCAAATCACCTGCTGTATGTTAAATATTTTCAGGGCAACTTTGAGAACAGGATCTGGAGAGTGCTGTTAATTCTCCAGTTTCACCCCAGAATGGGTGTCAACTATGGTCAGACTTTACCATAGCAGATGTATTTATTTCTCTTCTTTTTTTTTCCACCACAGTTCCAACATTTGTTTATTCCTACTATGTCATGTTAGCTGTTGTCCAGTGTCTCATTAAAAGTGAGTAAATCCTTTTGAACTGGATTTAATATTGGCTACATGGAGACTTTGCTATTTCTACATATTTTGATTATAAATTGGCTAGCCTAGGTCTTTAGCACACAAATTATGCAATTTTTCATTGAACTTTTAAGACTTGATACTGCATTTCCTTTCACACCCAGAACTCCGACTTTGGTCACAGAAAGGTAAGGGTTTGGGTTGTGCAAGGAGTGCTGGGTTGGATCTTTATGGACATGAAAAGCAAGCTGACTGCTGCAGGGTTGGAGATGTAGCAATGTTCTTGAGAATTAATTTGCACAATACAAAAATCAGGGATCATCACCTCATAAAATTAATCAGCAGCAAGTTTAATATGAACAAGAGGAAATACCTTGTCACAAAATGCACAATTAAATTGTGAAACTCACTGCCATGAAATGTTGTGATGGCTAAAAGTATAAATGGGTTTAAAAAAAAAAACTAGGTAAGTTTATGGAGGATAGGTCCATCAATGGCTATTAACCAAGATGGTCAGGGATGTAACCCCATGCTTGGGGTGACCCAAACCTCTGAAGGCAGGAGGGGAACACACAGGTGCAGCTCCCCAAATTGTCCTGTTCTGTACACTCCCACTGAAGCATTGGTACTAGCCATTGTTGGAGACAGAATACTGGGCTAGATGGACCATCGCTCTGACCCAGTATGGCCGTTCTTATGTAATAAATGTTCCCATTTGTTTCTCTCCCATACATTTAATCTCTAAGAATTAAAACAGGAAGTCCTAGGAGAATACTAAGAATTTCTTGCTGAGGACTTGGATACAACAAGTCCTTGAACAGAGGGAAAGTCCCAAATTATTTCAACACTTGGAGTTCCACTATAGCAGACATCCTCATACTGAGGAGTTGTTCTATAATAAACAACAGGAGGAGGGGGGGAAATATCAACATCTCTAATAGTATATAAAGTTCCACACTCAGTATCTGCAATCTAAAGAAAAAGAAAGTAGAAAAACAGACCAGATTTTCTCATTTGAGTGGGGAAGGGACTTTTGTCTCAATCAGCTGTGCTATTGAAAAGTAATAATTTAAGTGCAGTGTCTTTGGGGGGAATTAGTGACCAGCTACAGGAAGCTGATTCATCTTGGGCCATTTACTCCAACTGGTCATTTATTCCACGCAATACCAAGATCATTATTACTATTACAAAGTATAATTTTGAAAATTACCTTTTGGGCATTTCTCCATTTGTTCTCTCCCCATATTAGACCAAATTCTACTCTTAGCCACCCTGGTATAATTCCTGTGAAGTCAGTGGAGTTACTCCACATGTACATTGGTGTTAATTAGGGAAGAATTTGGCACTTCATAGGATTTACCTGTTGGTCACTCCTATCATGAGGTTACTTTTTTCTCCAAGATTCCATTTCATTTGCTACTAAGTTCTCCTGTAAGTTACAAGCAAGCCATATCCAGGTGCCCAAAACCCATGATTCAGGCCCCAGAAGATTGGCTTTAAGATCATGGGATTTAAAAATATTATTTGCTTTCTGGTTTCTGAGCCTTCAGGGTGCACATTTTCAACTTTTCCTCTGCAGCCATGATTTACTTTTCTCCTAAATGAAAGCTGAGTCTCTCACATCATCGCATGATTCCAGGAACTGGGACTTTAAGAAAAACACCAAATATTGTGATAAAATAATGAGAGTTGGCAACATTGAACAAGGTAGACATGGATCGAAATAAAAAACTTGCATTTGAACTCCACCTACTAGAAGGCACTGCCTCTGACTTAACTTCCAAGCTTTCTGAAGCAGTTCAGATTTGGTCCATTATGGGGAAAGATTTAGCAACGTTGATCTGAACCCTGATCCAGTGGTTTTGATTTAGCCTCAGCTATAAAGTGTTTTATGCCTGATGCAGCCATCCTCAGTTTTATGCAAGTGAGCGTTTAGCTAGAATTTAATTCAAAAGAGTGTATTTCCATTTTGTTTGTAGAGATTTTCTTCGGTATGACGTTTTCTTTATGAAAGTACTGAACTTTTCCTTCTGCCACCACATAAATTCCCCAACTCACCTTTCCTTCTTCTGATGACCCCCATCCTTCTGTTCTCCACTCACTATAGATCTGATCCAAGGCCCATTGAAGTCAATGGAAAGTCTCTCATTGACTTCAGTGGGCTGGGATCAGGTTCTATAACTAGTCCGCAAAAATATACAGATCTGGCGGGGTGGTTACAGAGCCAGCCCTGACCGGAGAGGCCTGGCTGCAGTCACAGGTTACACAAAATTATGGCACACATTCACTGAGCATTATGACATCCCAGCTTAATTTAGTCCTAGGAATATTTTTTGGAATGGGGATGGTCAGTGGAGAACCTAGTTAACACCAAGGAAAAGGAATCTTCATGCTTGGTTTTAACTTTAATGTAAAAAGGGGGCTTGATTTATATATAAGGCACATAGACCCATCGAGTGTACCCAAATTGTCATCAAAGTCTCTTCCCCCCAATCTTGCTACTGACCTCAAAGGCTGACCCTCGATGAGACCGTTGCTATTTGGCCATCGGAAAGCAGCAAGGTTGCTTTGCATGTATGAGTGGTTGATATCATTAGAGGGCCAACATTTCTGCAGCTGTAAGTCCACCGACGTCACAGAAATTTTGGCCCATTGTTTTAGTGGCTGATATTAAGCATGATGCTATGTATATTTTATTTGCCTTTTATTGTATTGATTCATTCATTATTTTGATTTCAATGAAAATAAAAGCCGGTGTAAAAAATATGTCAGACTGTTCTATCTGAATCACAATAGCTGGGGCCTAATTTAAAAATAAAACGGCTGTTACAAAATGTTGTCATTTACATAGAGGTGACTTAGAAGGGAAGTCCTCTGATCCTATTTTTGGCCTGTCAACTAATAATCTTAGCTTATATGTAGAGGTGAAATTACCCTAATATTAAGAAAGGAGAAGCTGTGTGATAAATTTTTTCTTTCTTTCTGAGCACCAGTAACATCAAAACCAAAAACACTTCCTGAGTCAAACTGAAAAATGAGAAAGCTGACAGACAACTCAGGGTGCTGTCAGGAAAGAGGCTGTTGGGCCTTCCATGAAAGACACCACCACCATGTTGCAGAATTACTATCCTGAGAGGTTGACTGAGAGATAGGCAACCTCAGAAGAAAGATCACAGCATATCTGATGCTTTCGGTAACCCTCATGCTCCTCCTGGCCAGACAGAGCCTCTGGAAAAGAGCAATCGATTTACATTTTGTGTTCTCTACTAGGACCATTTCTGATGCCACTTTATTCTTTGCATGCTATGATCCTACCGTGCCATCCCTTCTGATTTATACCCTTGCTGCAACTGGCAGGGTTCAGGGAGGAAAGGATGAGTCAGCATCACAGTCAATGCTGTGAGCCAATCAACCATGATAATCAAACAGTTGGGGAAAAGTTGAGGGGGGGGGGGGAAAGAGTGTGAAGCTATCACATGAAGACTTCAGCCTACGCTGCAGTTGTAGCTTCCCTTGCCACTCCTCCAGCACTGGCCTCGCCTACGGCCCCACACGCAATCCCCTGCCTGTACAGGACCTTCTCCTCTGCAGCTCCTTATTTCTGGTACAACCCCCTCACCTGTTTCCATCTTATTTAAAACTGAAACAATTATTTGATTTGATTTTTTATGATGTCAGTGGAAATGAGCCCTACCGCTCCAAGGCTGACTTTAGGTCCTCCTCAATCTCACGCTGCTCTGAAGTCCTATAGCATGCACGCCTATCAGTGAGGCTGCGACGCTGTCCTGACCACAAAGCACAGGGAGACCACTGGAAAGCCACTGATGACAAGAAAGGCCTTGTGAAGCAGGAAATAAAGGATACACTTCCCTTTGGCTGGCAAGTTTCTAAGTGCACAATGTTTTAATATGAGGTGGCCTAGGAGGTTCACTAGCATTTGAGGAGACTGTGATATCCATTTCCAGGAAGCTACTCCCGGATACACCAGGGCTGATTTTCATTTTTCTGGGTGGGTGCTCCACCCCCACCCCTTCCCCCCAAGGCCCCACCTTTGTTCCACCTCTTCCTGCCCCCGCTTTACCCTCTCCCCAGAGGCCCTGCCCTGACCCCGCCTCTTCCTACCCCTGCTCCGCTTGCTCCCCTGAACGCTTCCCGCCCACTGCCGAACAGCTGATCGGTGGGTGCTGAGCACCCACTTTTTTTTTTCCATGGCTGCTTCAGCCCCGGAGCACCCATGGAGTTGGTGCCTGTGCCTGGATCCACCTGGAGCTAGAGTCAGGGCCATCCATTCAGAGCCTGTTCAATCTCTTTCAGTTAAGTCAGAGAGAACCTGCTCCTAGGGTCTATCCTGCTCAAGGAATAATCTGATTCTGGATCTAGAACTTGAGGTACACAGGTTCAGTTCCCTGCCTCAGCAACCTTCCTGGCTGACCTGGAGCAAATAATTTCAGCTGACTTGGTTCCCCCATATATAAAAATGGGGATAATACTTCCCAACCCTACAAGACTGTTATGAAGACAAATACATCAGCAACTCTAAGGTGCTCAGATACCACGGTGATGGGCGCCATGTAAGTACCTAGATAGATATTCTTGGTATAACAGATCAGCACGTCCCTTCCGATTAGGGAAAGCAAAAGCCTGTTCTAGGTATATGCCCAGTACAGGAATAAAATCTGGTTTGCATCTCTGAGTCAGAGAAATTCTACTGCTGATTCATGCAGACCAGTTCAGAACTAATATGGTCCATCAAATGTGCTTTAGTCCACAGGACCTGATTTCAGTCCCTATATGGTTATCATACACCGAGTTGGTAGCGTACCTGTTATTAAGGCTTCCCAATGCTTCCCCAATCTTGTTTTCAGCTGCTTATAACCTTGCCAAACTTTAACTGTTTGGGCTGAAATTTTCTATGTTGGCTGCCTTAGAGTGATTTTTTCTGGGAAATTTCAGCCCAAACAGTCCAGCTGTTTCTGAGAATGAGGATAAGATAAACAATACACTGTTTGGCCAGTGTTCAATTTTTGAACCGCTCCCGCGCCCACATGCTGGATGTGAAATTTGACAGCAGGTTGGTCCTTGGGTCAGCGATGTGTTTTTTACAGTCCCTGTGAAAATCTGTCCAAATTTCAAACCTTCGAAAAATTGCGGGCTGCACGTACTCAGTAGAGAAATCGCTGAAGATTCCATCCTCACTGAGCATGCTCCATCCCCTTGCCGCACAAATGTGTGATTGCACTGCACCCCTGTGCCGTCCCTACACATCTCCGAACTTCTGAGTGCTTGACTTTGCAACTTTAATCATGTTCTTTTAACACTGTTTTTTTGCATGTAATATATGTATAGCTCTAGCTTGTTAAATAAAACTGAAATCCATCTTCCAGCAGCTCCCATTGGCCTGGAGCGGCGAACAGCAGCCGCGATCGGCCGGACCTGCGGACGCGGCAGGTAAACAAAGCGGCCCGGCCCAACAGGGGCTTTCCCTACACAAGCGGCGTCCCAAGTTTGGGAAACACTGCTTTAGAGAATGCTGTTCTTTCATGAGGAACCAGAATCAAGCTGGTAGGCAAACACAGGACCTCAAAGACATTACTTAACATCTCCTGTGTAATCAAGTTCTGGGAAAGCTGACAGCATGAAAGAGAGATTCTGCCCAGGGCCGGGGTGAGAGGTGAACGGGTCTGCTGCAGACCCCCCGTTTATTGTCCATGTAATTTAACAAAGATCTAGGGCCAGATATTCTGCTGGAGTAAATTCATACAGCTTCACTGAAATCAGCGGGGGCCATCCTAATTGACACCAGCAAGTAGTTAACCGCTAAAACTCACCTGTCAATTAATAGTAGGGTGACCAGATGTCCCGTTTTTAAAGGGACAGTCCCATTTTGGGGGACTTTTTCTTATATAGGCACCTATTACACCCCCCCCCCCACTCCCTGTCCCGGTTTTTCACAGTTGCCATCTGGTCACTCTAATTAATAGGCGGTTTCAGACTATCCCTAGCTGGGGTTTCAGGATGAAACACCCTGTGCACAGGCACAGAACTACCCTGGCACTATCCATTAGCTATTGTTTGGGCAGCACCTTGACTACATGAAGCGCTAACCAAGTGTTGTTATTTGTTGCAAATGAAGCAGGCTCCAGCTGCTTACAGGTCTGGGAAGTAAAACAGGGAAATTGAGAAAGCACCGAGAGTTCCAATGCTGTTTCCATTCAGAATCGAAAATATAGCTCCAGTTTGGGGAAGGACCGTCTCGCGGCTAAAGCCCAGGACTGGGCGTCAAGAGTTCTGAGGGCTCTTCCTAACTCTTACACACACTTGCTGTGTAACCTGGGGGAAGTCACTTCTCCCCTCTGACCAGGAGTTCCTCAGCAGCAGGCAGCCCTCCCTGTGATCTTAACAGCTGCTCTTTCTTGAACGGTTCCTAATTCATGATTGTTATCAACTTTACCTGAAACCAACCAACTGCTGTGTTCTTGGCTCTCAGCTTAAGAGCAGCAGCGCTAGGTCCTTGCCAAAGCCGTTTAAAAAAGCTTCACACGCAACAAAGCTGATCCCATATGGTGCCACCGGTCTGTTTCACCAGACCGCTGTGAGGGGATCCAACCCTTAAATCCCCGTTTTAAGCCCACCCAGAATCTAAACGGAGTCCAGGCACTGCTGTCGTCTCAGGGCCTCTAGACATGCTGTTGGAGTGCAGATCTATTTGCTCCCTCCTCCTAAGAGCTCAGCCCACTCCCTGGAAGCAGTGTGAACTCCCCTCCCACACATTAGTTTAAACATACCCTCTTCCTGAACTCCACACGAAGATGCAAGCCTGCTGGCTTACCCATTCAAAGGGGACAGGACAGATACAGTACGGTCACACGGTGGAAGGCTTGTGGTAGTGTGGGTTCATGCAGTTCAGTGAGGGGAAATGAAGTCAATCAAGGTCATGGAGAGATCGTGGGGGAATATAGAGGAACAGAGCCTATAAATCTCTCTCTAGAAACTGAGGATAGTAATTCTGACAGGGGTGTGATGACACTTCCAGCTCCTCAGATGGAAGGAGATATAGACATGCAAAGTATTGTTATATGAAATAGATCAATGAGATTGTATTTCATGGCCGTATGTTTCTTCTGCTTCTGGGTCTATGGCTGATCCAATCAGGTCTTTGAGAAAGTTACCTTTCGTCAGACAGGCTAAGAGAATCTGGACACAGAAAACTCTAGGAGCGGATTCTTCTCCCTCACACCGGTGTAAATCAGGAGTAGCTACTGAAATAAATTGATTACACCAGGATGAGTGGCGAATCAGGCTCCTAAGCCTTCTGATGAAGTAAAGCAGCATCCACCATTAGCCAGGAAACGAGTTGAAAGGAGGGTTTCAGTAACGGGTTTCTCCCACGCTTTCAGATGTTGTACAATTCAAAAGCGAAGATTGGCGTTCTGGCCGCGAGGCTGCAGCAGCGTCTCAAGAGATGAAAGCTGCCCCCTAAATCAAAGTTGGTAAATCATTCCAAAAGCAAGCCCTGGCTGGAGCTGGGGGTTGGTGGGGCTGGGTGAAATATATCAAAGGGGCTGTGTGTGGTTGAGACAGTCATTTCCCGACAAGTCCTGATTACTACATAACATAAGTAGCCCAGTGCCGCACACTCATTCTTGGTGCTACAACGAGGATCGTCTTGCTAACGGGAAAGCTTAATGATGAAACAACTCTCAAAATATCTTACAATAATCCCGGAGGCAGACAGCAGGTAAAAGCAGACAGAGTAAACCCGCTGGCAGCATCTACCGCTACCTCTGAGGAACAGAATGGAGTTTAGCCCGTAAACTGCGGAACATCTGCTCTGTACTGACTCCAATGAAAAAAGCATCATTTACCACACCCTGCTCACCCATTTAAGCATATCTGGGTTTCCCATGCTATGGGGAATAAACTGTGGCCACATACATACAGACAACCCAGGGTGGTACCCTAGACCTTCATCACCGAAGCAACAGGCCTAAAGGAGTCCTACCAATTGTACTAAAGGAGAACTCCCTTAGCTGGCTATTACATTTTCTGGGCCAGCCACGAGCACAGTAGCCGTACTCTCACACACTAAGCCAATGTATTCCATGAGGATAAAAAGGAAGCTAAACGCAGAGGAAGCCCATGCTGGATTTCACCCTGGCCACTCAGGCAAGCGATGGAACAGATGAGCGGGTGTAGTAACATCTTTCAATTCCCCAAAATACATGCAATATTTTTCTAGTTCACAGTGGGCAAAACCCTACTCCGTGCCCCATGCATTCCTCAGCTTGCGGCTGTATTGACTTCTGCTGCTTTGCTCCACCGTGCTGCGTAGCCCCCAACAGCCTTTAAATTTGGTTCCAGGAGTAGTCATGGGCAGGGATCTCCTTGGCAGTATGTATCTGCCTAGGAAAGACAAAAGGCATGGGAGCCAAAATCTAGGTGGAAGCACAGGGCCTCTCAACGGGCAGCGTGTCCACTTGCAGATCTCCCATGATTCTTTGGGCTGAAATCTCACCTTCTTCCTCAAACCCCACCCCACCCCACAACAGAAGAATTCCTAGATATCTCTGCTCTTTGAAACTTACCTCTCCTCACAGGAGTCTAAAATCAACATCAACTGTAGCTATCAGTGGACAATATTCATCCTCCAAAGCCTGCTTATAGCAAAGAATGTTCTGACTTAAAAGAACCAAGAGTTCCTCAAACTATGGATCAGCTTAACATTGCCTGTGTCATGTGTTTGCTTAGCCAAGTTGTTACACCATATAGGAAAGCATGGGAAATTTCAGGAAAATTTGGCCTGAAATCCAATTACTACAAAACTTTCAAACCTAGTTCTCAGCAAGCATGACCAGACATTTTAGTAATCATCTCTCCCTCACCATGAATGTCACTGATGTTTGACCAAAGACAGCCAGGATTTGTGTAAGCACTGGAATCTCATATGTGATCAGCATCCAGGCCTCTCCATACTCACCCTTTCTGACCTCAGTGGAGTCATTGTGAGACACCACATAAGAAGGGGACCACTCATTTCCCTTAGCTACCAGCCACAAGAGAAGACGGCCTGAGCTATTCACTGGTGATCGAACACTGGAGTGTGGTCGTGATCAGAGAGTAAAAACAAAAGCTTCTTACCAGAAGATCAGTCCCCATCTGTGCAAATTCAGAGTCAGATCTTCTTACAAAAACATAAGGTTTCAATCATTTGTTTTTTATCCCTCTTGACCCTGGAGAGCCGACTGGACTCTTCTGGCTCATGTATCATCGACATCAATTCAGTTCCAACAGCAGATCTTTGCAAACAGTGATGGGACAGAAAGTCCAGGCGGAATTTGCAGAGGTGGCCATTAGGAAAAAAAATACATGTAAACTGAACACATTTGATCCAGCAACACCAAGAGACAAAGTCATTCTCACGGAGTCACTCTTCAGAGTAGAACCACACTCTAAAATAATCTAGGCATCAGTTAGGCTACTGTTGGAAAAACAAATTACATACATTTATTATAATGCGTGCCATTGCTATACAAGTCACGTAAAAACAAACAAACAAACCCTCATCTGGTCATTCACAGTGTTAATACACAACCCAGCTGTCCCATGCTTCAGAAAAGTAGCACACACACACTTAAAGTAGAAACCTCAGACTGCTCCCTAAACCAATTCAGAGAGAAAGCAGACCAAAGGGGGTTAACGTGAAAATGAATGTTAGTAAGAATCTCCTCCCACTACAAAGGCAGAGGCACCGACTCTGTGGGTGGCTCCGGAGCTGAAGCACCCACGGAAAAAAAATAGTGGGTGCTCAGCATCCACCGGCCACAGCTGTTTGGTGCCTCGAGGAGAGGCTTGGGGGAAGGCAGAGAGCAGCCAGCGGTGGACAGGCAGGGGCCTTGGCGCGTGGAGGTGGGAAGAGGTGGAGCAAGTGTGGGGCCTTGGGGGAAGGGTCAGAGTGGGGGCTGTGGCCTTGGGGAGGAGCAGGGTTGGAGCACCTCGGGGGAAAAATAAAAGTCGGCACCTACGTTCAAAGGTGAAGTGTGCCAGAGCGGACTGCAAAGGGAATGGGGTTAGCAGTTCAGGAGCCTTGTAAATAAATAAAAATTAATGCAGATATCCTATCTCCTAGAACTGGAAGGGACCTTGAAAGGTCAGAGTCCAGCCCCCTGCCTTCACTAGCAGGACCAAGTACTGATTTTGCCCCAGATCCCTAAGTGGCCCCCTCAAGGATTGAACTCACAACCCTGGGTTTAGCAGGCCAATGGTCAAACCACTGAGCTATCCCTCCCCCCCCCACCACCCCGTGTGATGAATTAGGCTCAAAAGAAAGAAAAAGACTCTATCTGAGATGGTGCCCTCTGTGGAAAGCTTAGTTCCCAAACACACACAAAGGCCCCGAGAGCACAAGAATGGGGATAACTGGAGGCCAGGGTAGCACGGGGGCAGGATTGGAGGGTTCTGTGACTAACGGGGGGAGGGGGGGAATTAAGTCTCCTACAAAGATACACCCCTGTTGCTGAGGGCAACACTGGAGTATAGCCCCGGATGCTCTGAGCCAGCAGGTCCGCATGAGAACGTTCTGCGTAATGAAGTATGGGGGGGGGGAGGGGCTGGGGAGGAGGGAGGGGAGGAAAAGACATTTGGTGATCAGAGGGTGGGGTTCAAATAGTCAAAAGGGCTTGGCAGACATTTTGAAAGCTACTCAACGTGCAACAATGGGCCATATCCTTAGCTGGGGTCAATCAGCGTAGCCCTGTTGACATCAGTGGACTTATGCCCACTTACACCAGTGGAGGATTTGGCCAACTAACTGCAATTAGTCAGTTACCAAAGGGCTAAAGGAGTCTTGTTCTTACCCAGAACTAGTTAATTCCATTCTGATGAACAGAATTGTGATTGCAATCACGCCAACAGAAATCCAGTCTCATTGCATCAGTATCGGTGGCGTTACTCCAGTTTTACCCCATGAAAATGGGATCAGAGCCTGGCTCCTGAACATACAATCCCGCCTTGTGCTTGGGAAGGAGATCCCAGGACAGAGTCAGGGAGGCATGAGAGAAATCCGTGTCCATTCAGCAGAGGGTTCCTAGCCTCTCTCCTTGCACACGCTGACTGGGCAAGAGGAATAGTGCAGTTACTGAGAGAGGAAAAAGTTTCATGACCAACCTAGCAAAAGAGGGAACAGAGAGAGATCTGGGGCCCAGTTCAGCTAAGTAAGGAGAGAGAACGGTCCTAGGGTCTGGTCTGGCGCTGGAGCCTCATCCTGTTAATGAGGAAAGGGCCCTCCTGCTGCTCAAGAAATGAAGACCATATTGGGGCCTGGTCCAGTCAGTGGAGGAAGGGGTTCTAAGGCTCACTTGGGCAATCAGAGATGGTTCTAATGTCCAACTGGGCCAACACCGTATCATTGGACTTGTTACCACAATACCCAGGGTAAAAAGTTCCCTGAGTGGGCAGCGTTTCCAGACTGCTGCAGTTAGGAGGCAAGGGCAGGACAAATAGAAACCAAATGCAGGACCAAATTCAGACCGGCTATAGGGGGGTGCATCTTGACAGGTTTATGCCAGCTCTGCCTTTGGCCCAGAGGTTTCTTTCGTATACAGGAGCTGCACGAGATGGGGAAAGGCAAAGTTAACTTTCCAAAGATTATTACGTTTCCATTTAACTTTATTCAAACTCAGCTGACGTTGGGTCAGCTGTCATACAATGCAGCCCTTAGTCTTCCAGCCCAGATTCTCTAGTCCAGTTCAAGCAGTTGCTCCAGCAGCATGTATTCCTTCTGCTCCATCTTGCCATGTGCTCTGCAAGCCTTGTCCTCAATCCTGTCCTGTCTGTTGCAGCAGAGTAGAGCACAATCATCAGAAAGTTACACCTCACTCCCCTCTAGGCCATTACTTCTCACCTGTGTCATCCACCACCGGGAGACTCTCATAAGATTCGAAGTCAGTGATGCTCATGGGAGGTGGGTTAGCGTTGCTGGGCTTTGAAACGGAGAGATGTTCGAATTGGGGCAAGAAGCCAGATAGCCTAGGACTGCCCGGACACTCCTCCGGCTTGCACATGATGCAATCCAGCAAGGAGCAGGCCTTTTCCTCCCAGAATTCACCAGTCTTCAGGTTCACGGTGACGTTTTCAGCCGAAACCACAAAGTGCCGGATTCGTGCCTGTTTGTGTAACTCGCACATGCAGACCCAGGGCTGCCAGTTGTTCCAGTGGAAAAGCTGATCCCCTGTGGAAAGTCAAATCAGATACATGGGCAGGGAGGGTGGGAAACAGAGCAGTTTGGGGATAGGCAGAAGTGATAATAGGCTATGGAAGGGGGAGTGTTCTAAATGGCAGACATTACTGGGAGAGCAGCAGTATGTTACCCGTAGGGTATGATCCTACACTTCTGGAATCCGTGGCAAAGCTCCCATTGACAGCAGCGGGGGCAGGACCATGCACTGGGCTCAGAAGGGCAGTAGAGATCCCTAAGAACTTAGAACTGGGTAGTGGAAGAAAGAGACAAGAGGATTTTTAAACATGTAACCGAGAGAACGTCTTAATGCTGCAAATACACCCACATTGTGAGACTCTCGCACAGCTAATGGATTGGTTCTGGCATGTTGACCACTACTTCTTATACTGAAACAGGATTGAATAAGGTTGTATGAAAAAGGCCAGCGAACTTTGCGGTGGCAAAAAATGGTAAAAGGCAAAAGCCCTGTAGATGGAAAACTTCCATCCACAGATTGGGCAATAAAACATTCGCCCGCTCCTCCATGCCACTGTGCCTCCTCTCTGATGTGAAGTCACCATTTCGAGGCGGGAGAGGGCCCTTGGCCTCTCTGCTGAGTCTACCAGCAAAGAGTTTAACTGGGATGGTCATATTGGGGAGGTCGTCACGCCTCCTTCAGGAACTGGTCTGAGGCCCACCGACTTGTTTCATGAAGTCACCAAAGAGCCATGAGATAACAGCTTTCACCATGACCAACCTGGGCTATATTCCAGCTAGTGATCTAGATATCAGAGACTTTGTAGCCAGTTACTAATCCCCAGTGCCATACAGGCCACGACTAGAGCATCAGTTGGACGCTAAAGGTTGAACAAAATCACCTTCTGCCTGACTTTGCTAGAGGGTGTAAGCTCTTTGAGACAGGGAATGTTCTGTTTTTGTACAGTGGTCCATGTACAGGGTTTGTAGGCACCACCACCATTCAAATAGTAATAGTAACAATTACCTACAGTCTGCTGTATACTGGCACCACGAACACACCCCAGCAACCACAGCTCAGAGCTCAGGAACAGCAACATACGTAGTCCTTCTTCCATGTACGTTAGAGTAGGACAAGTACTCCGGCTGGGTCACAAAATCCACGATGCACAGAGTCCACCTGGAATTGCTGGAACCTAGCAGGGGATATTGACTTGCTCCCATAGCAACATCACAAAAGGCTGCCCAATAGCGGCCATTCTATAGAACACGCGCGCCAGTCAACGTCTTCGGAACGTCCTGTGCTTGGCTTCGTTTCAATTCAGCAGAGCCTGGCTCTTTATGTACCTGGGAAGATGGTCAAGTGTAGACTGGAAAGCTGGTTTCCTTTTCATGGCTTCCAGTACAGGATGCTACTCATTTTCTGGCTGACATGTAGCACGACACTACCAAAATCACCTGTTCTCCCAGGCCTTACTGGTTCCCATATGGAGCCAAAGGGTTCACAGCCCACCTTTTTAGAAAGGCAGTATGGTCTGTAGGAATGAGCACTGTCCTGAGAGCCAGGAGACCGGAGTTGTAATCCTGGTTCTGCCACTGATAGGCTGTGTGGCCTTGAGCAAGTTACTTAACCTGCCTGGGTTTCAACTTTCCCCATTAGTAATATGGGGATAACCTATGTGGATGGGGGTGTAACAGCAGCAGGTTCACATGGCTACAGTGTAGCCACAGTGGTGCGTAGAATGGAGCAGTGGGGGTATAACACTCTATATAAATGCTGTGCCTTATTCCAGGGCAGAACTGGGAAAGGGTTTATGGTTTGAGGGCTTAGTGGTGAAAAGGTTTTGAGGAGTTCCTGCCTTAAGATACAAGTTTGCACAATGAAGTTTTACTGCTGTATTTTGAATTATTTGGAGGGGGATGTCTAGTTTCTGTGCCCCCAAAATGGAAAGAACTTTACAAATTCCACGTACTTTGCATCATATTTGATAGACTTTTTGTTGTTCCTTTTTCGCACTGCATTCAGATTAAGTCAAAGAAACTAAAGTCATCAGTTGCGCTTTCCATTTATAGTCAGTTTCATTTTCTATTTCTCATCCAGTCACCCAGCCCAACCATGTCTCAATTTCCCATACTAAAGAGGAACGCTTAATTTAAAACAAACTTGCTTTCAATATTAAAATTATTCCATTCATAGTCTTGTAAAATTAATTCCCGCTTTAAAAAAAAAAAAATTTACAACCTACGTTTTGCGCCTGTAGTAAGCTCTGTAACACTAATAGACAATGAGCCAAACTCATCCCTAGGGTAAGCCCATAGAAGTCAATTGTGTTACACGCTATGGATAGGTTTGGACCAAGGTTTCTAAATACTCTTATGAGTAGGGCTCTTTGTCGGTCACGGAAGTCACGGATTTTGTGACCTCCATGACTTCTGCAGTGGCCAGTGTGGCTGACCCCAGGGCCGCCTAAGCAGCTGGCTCCGGGACCAGCTGCTCGGGTGGCCCTGTAGCCAGCCGCAGCTGGAGCTGGCCCTGGGGACCGCCCAAGCAGCAGTCCGTGGGGTGGCTGGAGCAGCAGCTGCTCCGGAGGCCCCCTGCAGCAGCAGCCCCCCAGGATGTCCTCCACAGTAACAGCCCCCCAAGATTTAGCCAGGAGTATTTATCGTATAAGTCATAGCTAGGTCACGGGCACGAATTTTTTTGTTTATTTCCGTGACCTGTCTACTATAAATATATACTATATTATAGTATATACTATACTGACTATACTAAAAATACCCGTAAATAAATCGTAGTCTTACTTATGAGTTAAGAAGGCTTGACTACAATCCATAGAATTCCTATGATAGAACTCTACATTCCAGGTGTTATATTAGAAAATATAAAACTCCTTTTTTATTGTTTCCTAAAGGGAAAATAAAACCACACCACATTACACACTTCAAACAAACTCTCACACGTTATTTCAATGCAATTAAAGACCTCCATGAGCATGTCTTCAAAATGCCTTCCCACCAGCCTTTTTACAATCAGAGGTAAACATGACATCAGAATGTTCGAAGGCATTTTGTGGCTTTGTGAATCATAAAACACCTCTTTCTTTGAAAAATGGTTTCTTCCCCCCCCACCCCCACCCCCACAGATCTATGCTGAACATGATCCACCAAATCCTCTGTCCAAAGATAATGCACAAAAACAAACATGTTTTTCTTATTGGAACTAAAGCACCGTCACTCTTCTTTAATGTAAGAATTAATCATGTTCCAAAATTCCTGGAAGCATGAAATTGAGCATCTTTGCACATCTCATGCTGTGCCATGCAGCTTACAGTCCCAACTTCTTGTCCAGAGAGTCAGAATTCTTGGTTTGATGAGTCAACCGTATCGCATTTATGAGTTGGGCAGATGAACGCTCTGTACGTGTCTATTGCAATACACCCAATGGCTGTTCTATTACAGGGAACAGGACTAGTCATCCTGTTTTCTTAAACCTACCAGATGTCTCTTATAGCAACTGACCACGTACACTTAGTTTACATCCCTGGATGGGAAAGCACAACTGCGGTGATTGTATGTACAAAGGGCTGGTTAGAGGCCAAAACTGGCCAACTGCAAGCAATTTCGGCCATTGTCTAATCGCAACGTGCACAATTCCAATACACACGTGCATGCAGATTTTTGCGAGGGCGTTTGCACTTGCAGGGCTCGGAAAAAATCCCTCCTCTAAAGGTTCATTTTTAGGCAAACACCATCATTTTTACTCACTCCCAGTATCCCCCATGGCCCCTGGGTAATCAGGTCAGCAGCTCATACGGTTGAGACAGTAGGACTTTAATTAGGAGTTGCTCTGTAGCATAGTGGCTTGTCTGGAGCTCTCTGCTGAGAAGCATTACTAAGTCTGAAATGAGCTGAGCGGGACACGTTTAGGAGCTGGTCCGTTCTGGTTCCTCCGGACATTCGGGACACCAAGGTCTAGAACCCAAACAAAGACTCCATCAACCTACAAAACCAAAAATTCCATTCCCCCATCTCGTCACAGCACAGAGAGCCTTACGACGCACTTTTGGCTCAGGGCCTTGTCTCCCAGCTCCATTAACCCTTTCACTGCCGCACAGCGGCAGCATCGTTCCCTGGAAGGGCAGACATCCCGTTGGAAGGCGGATGCTTCCCAGCTTCATACCCAACGGGGCAAGTTGGGAGAATGAGCCTGATGTGCTCTAGGTCTCTTGCTTAGCTGTCAGTGAATTACCATCCTGGGCCCCTGAAAACAGGGCAAGTGCAACTCAGAATAGCTTGTCCTTACCAGGTGAGAACGGTCAGTGGGTTTTTGTTGCAGTGAAGTTCGCAGATCCAAACTGCTAAGCGTGGGGCTGCTGGAGGGGACGACGTTCTCCCAACCGGCCAGGCAGTGCTGTGGGGAGAGGTCTATCTGTGAATGCCTTCTCTGGTAGTGTACGTGCCCCCAGAAAAGCAACAGCCCAGTCTCTCCAAAAGGGGGCTCCGAGAGACTGTTGAGTTCATTTCTTTAAGAGCTTTGTATGGTCACAAAGGGGCACCGATGAGAACTTCACAGAGGCTCTAAGGTGCAAAGCTACCTCACTTCCCCCATGTGCCCCCTTCACTGGCTTCCAGCCATTTCCAAAAGCAGTTAAAAAAAAAAATGGATCAAAACAATTGGCCTTTTTAAAATTTTAACTAAATACATGTTTTCTTTTCAAAAATTAAAGCTAATTAAAATTAAATTTGAAATTATGACAAATTTATGTTTAGGCCTAACCTTACTATACACTATTAAAATCTTTTACATTAAATACAAGTAATACAATTCAAGCAGTACATGTTGGCTGCTGAAATTTTAAAGAAAGTCAAAGCCCTGAACTGGTGGAAGTTTCTGGCTAAGCGCTTGGAGCCAGAATTTGTTGAAACGGTAAACTAGCTTTTAACTGCAGTAGCCTACTCTGCAGGTGGAGAGAGAATTTTCTTCAGATCAGTTTATTCAATTAGTTCAGTTCAAAGTTGAAAAACTCACTAGGAGTTGGAAAAGCAGGCAAGTTTTTTCCCCACCCTCTTTTCCAATCTGTGGATAAAAATTAGGTGTGAGAGGATGAAATCTTCTAGTTCTAAAATCTTGAAGGATATGGTGACCAGAAACAATCTGTTGAATTCATTAGTACAGATAGTGCTTCCTTTGTTTAATAAACCAGTTAGTTTTAAACACAAAACATTTTGATGACCTCACTTTGTGTTTTCTGGTGTATCCAGAACACTTACGGCAGTTTTATTTAACTAATTAAAAAAAAAAAAAAACCCTTTAAAATGCTGGTTTGGGTCATTTTTAATTGTATTTCAACTTCCATCCAAATGCAGCTTGTGACACAAAACACAAGAAGAAATGCATCATTCTCTAACATAATAAAATGTAATAAAATACATCATTTTCTAACAATAAAACAGTTGTAAAAGTTAAGAATCTGAATAAATGAATATTAAGCTATAGAATTTCTTAAATAAATGCGTATAAATATAGTGTATCCTCCTGGTTAGCAAAAAGAAGTACCAAGCAATCACAACCAACCTTTCTGTACGAAAATAAATAAAAAGTACAAATGCAAACAAAATTAAAATTGATTATTTAAATCAAGGTTTTCTATTTGCTGCTTGAAATCAAACTTAAAACCAATGATTGTCAAATCACATGTGGTTGCAATGACAGACAAGATGGGTGAGATAACACCTCACCCACCTTCTCTCTCTACTAATCTGGGACTCTCACAACTACAGCTACACTGCATATAACACATAGTAACAGGTAGTTGCAAGATTTGTCACATCGGCTTCCTGAGCATTCTGAACTCAATGCACTGGGCCTCCATTTACCCACTCAGCTCCTCCAGACAGAATTTTGGCTGGAGCTGTGCAAATAACTGGTTGCCCTCTAAGAACTACTTTTCAAGTAGTTCAGTGAATCAACAAGCCAAAAGAATATTTGTTTCGGGTCGAAGTAAACGTTTTGCTTGACCCAAAACATAACGTTTTGTTCCAATTTCAAAAGCGTTTCTGTTTTCTTTTGTTTTTTTTTAAATCAAATGGAAGGAAATTTCAAATCAAAAAGTTGTTTCGAAGTGAAAAAAAAAAAATCAAAATGTTTCCTTTGGAAATTGTCAAAACTAAATGTTTCTATTTTCCTGGAAAACAATATTTTATAGGTTGTTGGGTTTTTTGACCTAAACAATTTGGCGAAATTGGCACGAATTCACAAAATGTTTCAGTCAACTTAAATCTGCAGTTTTCAAGGACAAAAGTTTCAAGGCCAGATCCGTCTCTCTGGAGCTCTTTGCTACATAGCAACTAGACACCCATGGCTGGCCTGTGCCAGCCAACTTGGGCTCGTGAGGCTCGCGCTCGCCGGGCTGTTTCACTGCTGTGTCGACTTCAGGGCTTGGGCCCGGGCTGTAGGATCTTGCAGAGTGGGAGGGTCCCAGAGCTTGGGCTCCAGCCTGAGCCCCGAAGTCTACACAGCAGTGAAACAACCCGGGAGCCCGAGTCAGCTGGCACTGGCCAGCCGCGGGTTTTTCTTTTGCTGTGTAGACATACACCTTGTCTTTATAAATACCTGCCTTCTTTGCTTTGGGGCTTTGGCCCACACTCTACCCATTCATCCTGCTTGTCTCCTTTTACCACATGCTGTTGTTCACTGGATTTTACCAGCAAAACTGTTTATTTGCAGTTGCGAGCAGTAAAGACAACAGCCTGTTTTTCTCTCTCTGCTGCATTCTTTTGCCCTGTCTGTCTGCGGGAGAGCCACTGAACCCAACTCTGCAGGCATTTGCTCTCAGTGTATAGCATTCGGACACACGCAGAGTACGCAGAGGGTTATATAAATTATAGTGTGTTACAGATGAGCGGCAGAGTTTGCACCTAGGTTTGGCTCTTCCTGGCTGTCACAATGATTGGACCAGTCTCAAAGCCTCGCTCTGAACTTCCCCACAGTTTGGGGATGTTCAGCTCTGGAATCTTAGCTGAGACCCATCCCTGGCATTAACAAATCAAGGCTCTTGGTCCTCTTGTTTTCCTAACATGCTGCTATTGCCATTCACCTGGTGATGATGCAGCCACCTGCATAACCGTCAAATGGGAAGGTGGAAACTTACCGAGGGTAAAGCCAGATCGTCTGCTGGTTCAAAGCTCTTCCTGCGATGGATTTTGTACTTATAGGCAGGCAGGAGGGTGGACCTGGGAATGCTGACCCTGCAGCCAAACAGAGGAAGTAACTGCGCAGGTCCTCCGGAAGAGACATCACAGCGCAGAAGGCACCTGCACTCCTCCTGCCACACCTGGAGTCTTAGGGCCTCATCCAATGCCTACTGAAGTCAATGAGCTCTGGATAAGGTCCTTAGGGACTTGTGTGTAGACCCAGACTTTGGACTAAATTCAACCCCAAAGTAAGAGGGTACATCTCCCATTGACTTCATATGGGAGTTGCTCCTGCTTACGTCATAGCTGAATTTGGCCCTTTTGCATTTCAAAGCCCAAGAGCTCCCTCTCCCCTAAGACAGCAACTTTGTAAGGAGGCATCTTAAAGAGACCTCCTCCCCCATGCCTAGCTTGCTGTCTGTCTACCCTGATGGCTTCCTGTGACACTTGAGCTACTAGAACTGTGCAGACCTGACGTAGGCTGGTTCCTCCAGCGTCTCCGGAGGCCGCCGGGCTCTCGGGGTCTTACACATGGGGCAGGCAGACTGGGAATCCACAGGGACTGTAAACAGGCGCCTGTTTAATCGATAGCAATAAACACCTGCCATGCAGAGGAGAGATCGTTACTTCATTCATAGCCTGTGGCACGCTTCTTCCCCAATGCACCGTACACACCACGCAGAACCAACCCCCGCTGTTCTCCCAAAGTACTTTTTACACGGTAATTTCCCTCCCATTCAACTGTTTCCTGAAAACAGATGCAGCTTTAACTGAACTTCCTCAACTTAAAGCACTTAAGTCAGTCAGGTCAATTACAGAGAACCCTGGAGAAAAGGAGATGACACGAAAGAGAATCAACCCAGGGACTTCTGCCTCTTTGGAGTGGGAAGTGGGGGCTGGAGAGGGGCTGAACTGTGAATTCTTCCTACGCCCCTTCTAAGAGGCTTAAGGCCGGGGTTTTCCAAAAAGAAAGCCACAAAAGACAGCTGCCCGTGCCTAGAAACTAGATTTGGAAGGCATCTCGTCTTACACTGATGGGAACTGGAAACCAAATCTGCTTCTTGTTCAGGAGCCAAGTAATCCGGTGCCTCTGGCCTAAGGAAACAAAGATGCAGTCACAGCTGTGCACTCTGGAGACCGCGATGGGAACAATGCTGTCCAGACCTCCCTTTAGACTGGCTTGGTGGGGAAAGCACTCGTCACACTTTACACTTACACCAAGAAACCGAAGGGCTATTCACAGAGCAAATGCCCATCTCTGGGCAGAGGACAGACCTGCTGCGTTAGAATATGCAGTAAAAGCTGTGTTATCCGGCACTTTACCAAGCGGAAAGCTCTAGAAACTGGCATTTCTGATCTCCATTAAAAGTCCGGTTGATGAGGAGCCGGTAGGCTCCCTACCTGGCTCTGTGTGGCTCCCCAGAAGCGGCGACATGTCCCTGCTGCTCTTAGACGGAAGAACGGCCATGGGGGCTCCGTGTGCTGCCCCCGCCCTGTGCGCTGGGTCCGCAGCTCCCATTGGCCAGGAACCGCAGCCAGTGGGAACTGCGGGGGCGGCGCCTTCGGGCAGAGGCAGCGTGCAGAGCCGCCTGGCTGCGCCTCCGCTTAGGAGCAGCAGGGACATGTGGCCGCTTGCTGGGAGCCGCCCGAGGCGAGTGCCGCCCGGATCCGGCACCCCCTCCTGCACCCCAACCCCCAGCCCTAAGCCCTCTCCCACACCCAAACTCCCTCCTCTCCATTGGTAAGTAGAACTCGTAGTTAACCGGAATTTTTGACTTACCGGCACCCCCCATTCCAGATAACAAAGCTTTTACTGTACTTGATGACAGGAACTAAGTCAGAAATCCATTTCAATCGCTCCCAGATGTTCCTGGTTTCTTGGCCATGCGGGAATGATACAGTTCACCCTCTGCACCTGGCTCTAGTTCAATAGCAAACAGCTGCTCCCCAGAAAGAGAGCAAACGCTCGGTGACCTGCTGATGGGCTGGATGGGCCATCCTCACAGTCTCCTGCTCCACAGACCCCCTGCCAGTTCTTCCCTTGTTCCTGGCGTTCACTGCCACCTTAGTCCCCTCCTTACCCCAGGTCTTCCTCATGGACACACGCTTCCTTGTTCACCTGCCGGAACTCCCTGAGCTCAGAGAAGTACTGCTCAGATTTCTCGGACAACGACGAGTCCGTCTCCAGCAGCCCTGGGAACGCAAAGCGGAGAAGGAAATTCAAAGCTGGAACTGCATCAGAGGCAGGTGACCTGGGAAAGCTCACGTGAAGTGGTCAGCTAACCAGGGTGCTGAGTGCCAAAGGGCGACTGATCAGACCAGCAGACACGAAGGGAGCAGCGTGGCCAACTGCCAAGCAGATACTGCCTCTGTCGAAGGAGAGACCCCAGCAGCGCCACTGACCCGGAGGGGCCAGTGAATTCTGTGACAAAAAGCCTTGAAATGATCTCTCCTCCTCATTTCCTTCGTTCATCTCCTGCTCCTCTGGCCCCCCCTCGAATTCTCTCAGCCCCACCACAGCTGCATGGATTCCTGGCCAGTCTCCTCACTGCCGTCCCAGGAAAGCACAGGTCATCTCTGCACTGACTGAGGAACCGTGTCTGACTTGGCAAAACTGCAGCTCTTGTGCTGAGAACACTGCCCAGCTTGCAGATTTTTCAGCGGTACCGGGGCAACAGCTCACTATGCCCTGGTCCCAAAGCGCACGCAATCTCCAGCCCCCGGCCTGCACCTCGGCCTGTACCCTTAGCCATACAGGAGGTGAGTTGTGATTTTAGCCCCTCCGTCAACCAGATCACCCCAATAACACCACAGTTGTGCGGTGGGGCTAGGACTTGCCTGCAATCCAGTCGTAGCCCAAGAAAGGACGTGCTGACCAGCTATCAGCGGGGATGGTGTATTCCTCAGGGTCCGACAGAAAAGTCACTCGGCCCGCTTCCTTCTGGGGTGAAAAGAGTTCACAGGTCACTAGAGACTCCTTATGCGGCTACAAGGACACTGCGCTCCTCAAAGGGGAACTATTTGCTAGCTGCAGAAAGGGGGGCGGCTGTGGTCTAATGAACTGGGCTGAGAAATCCGGGCTCTAGTCTCAGCTGTCCCAGCAATTCACGGCATGGCTTTGGGCGGGTCTCTCAACCCTCTCTGCAAAATGGAGACACGTGGCCAAGGCCACGCAGCAAGTCGGTGTCAGAGCTGCAATCAGCACGCAGGGCTTGCCGACTTCCAGCTCCGCGCTGACAATGCTACCCCAGGCTGCCCCGAGCTGCCTAGCAGGATGACGGCAACAATTGATGCCGGATGTATACTCTGAGCTTACGGAGACCAGCTGCGCAATGGGGGAAACCCACGAGGCCCTCTGTGGGAAGCCAGTAGCCGTGCTGCCTGAGCAGCCGGTCCCAAATGTGCATGGTGAGGGCAGCAATGGGGTGAGGGAGGGGGCTCGGCTCTCATTCCACAGAGAAGGGGGAAGAGGGTGGGTGAGATGCCAGGGGCCCTCAGCTATTAGGAATGGAACAATTCGGACCCGGATATTTATTTCCCCTCCACCTGGCTTGAGCTGCTCAGGCCGATGCTCATCTTGCTTTTTACCTTGACTTCTTTACCCCCAGGTGTCAGGAGGATTGATTTGGGAGTCCTGGAGTCTCTAATGGCCGTTCGCTGCCGGCCATTCCCTTCCGCTGGGGTCGTGCCCAGCACCGTCTCTGCCTCAGCCCTTGGCCTGCCCCTCTCCAGGGCGCCACGGAGCATGGTGGATTGCTTTCTGCTCTCTCTGTGTTTCACAGGGGTGGATTCTTCCCCTGGGTTTCTCAGGGCATTGCCGTCTCTGGCCACTCTGGAGGTTTCTCTGGTGATGGATGCTGCCGGCGTGAAGCTTCGTTCTGCCCTGGGGGAACCCGGATGCACCCCCGCTCTGCGGTGCAGCACACCCCTCCCCTCCCCGCCGCACGCTGCGGGTTTCAATGGCGAATGAAGGGCTGCCCTGGCTGCGCTGGCTCCGGGTTCCACAGACACTAGCGTCACGGGGTCCGTTGTGCCCTTCGTCGCACGGACTTGGTTCTCCTTCTGTAACGAGCACAGAGACCCACACGTCACCACACAGAGCCGGAGACAGCTCGGGAATTAGCTCTTCGATAACTCAGCCTCCTACCGTTCTACGCATCCCCACCCTGCCGTGCGACAGTCATACAGAGGCTGCTGGAGAGAGAAGGGGAAAGGCCTTGTGTTGGGCTTGAGCCACTGCTCATCACTGTACGGAGTGGGTGTGAACAGGCTACATCCACAGGCGAGAATCACTGCAATGGGTGGCCTCTGAGGTGGTGGGGAATTAAAGGACAATGGTCCAGGATACCCCTCCTGCCACCTCAGCTGGTGGTAGCAGACACTGCTCTAGCTAGGCCACTGTATTCTCTCCCACCTCGAGTCTCATGGGGCCAAGAGGCAGAGCCTTTGCTAGATGGACGGAGCTCAGACCATGGGATCGCTTATTTCTCCAGCAGACTCCACAGCCGCTGGATTGCACCACCAGTCTCATGAACATGCACCCCATCTACCCGGCAACTCTCTCTGCAGCATTGCTGTCTGTCACTGTGGTGCCCATTTGCTTCCCCGCCCTGTGCCTGGTGGATCTCAGCATTTCTAGTCCCGAACCTCTGGGTACTGCAGGTTTGAAAAACGCCTTTTACATTAGGAAACCTCAGTTCCAGGCATGGAACAGTTAGAGAGGAAAATGCATTTCTGCTACAGCATCATTGCTTCTTTGCACCACTCTTATCTATCCTGCCCAGCCCAGCCCAGCTCAGCACATACCCCTCTCTTAGGAACAGGGACAGCTCTCTCTGCAGGAGTTGTTCTTCTGGAAAGAGAGGATGAAGATAGTGGCTTGCGAGGAAGTCTTTTCTTGATTTCTTCCTGCTTCACCTTGAGCCTTTCCAGAAGGTCTTGGTTTGCATGACGCAGCCTCTCCAGTTGCTCCGACTCCATCTTCTGCATGACGGTCCCTATAGGGCCAGAGAAAGGTGGGTTGCATAACTGTGAGCACTCCACAAAGGAACAAGGGAGGAGCCATTGAGTTACAAATTGAGGGGAATCCACTCTAGAGACACAAGTGTTGGAGGGTTTTCTGACAGTTGGAGTTTTTATCAGATCCCCTGAGAAAGGAATCAGTCTCAAAAGTCTCCATGCTTTACACACTCTAAGAACAAGCATCATTTTTCATTCCTCTTCCCCTAGGGAAGTTATCAAGTAATTTAGGCCCCAAATCTGAGTGCTCTTAAAAAGACAGATTATAAAGCCTAACAGAGGAAATAAACCACCATGATTTAAAAAACAAAAACAGAATCATAGGACTGGAAGGGACCTCGAGAGTCCAGTCCCCTGCACTCATGGTAGGGCTAAGTATTATCTAGATCATCCCTGACAGGTGTTTGTCTAACCTGCTCTTAAAAATCCCCAATGATGGACATCCAACAATTTCCCTAGGCAATTTATTCCAATGCTTAACCACCCTGGCAGTTAGCAAGTTTTTCCTAATGTCCAACCTAAACCTCCCTCACTGCAATTTAAGCCCATTGTTTCTTGTCCTATCCTCCGGGGTTAAGAAGAACAATTTTTCTCCCTCCTCCTTGTAACAATCTTTTATGTACTAGAAAACTGTTATGTCCCCTCTCAGTCTTCTCTTTTCCAGACTAAACAAACCCAATTGTTTCAATCTTTCCTCCTACATCATGTTTTCTAGACCTTTAGTAATTTTTGTTGCTCTTCTCTGGACTTTTGCCAATTTGTCCACATCTTTCCTGAAATGTGGACACAATTCTCCAGTTGAGGCCTAATCAGCGCAGAGTAGAGCGGAAGAATTACTTCTCGTGTCTTGCTTACAACACTCCTGCTAATACATCTCAGAATGATGTTTGCTTTTTTTGCACCAGGGTCACACTGTTGACTCATATTTAGCTTGTGGTCCACTATGACCCCCAGATCCCTTTCCGCAGTACTCCTTCCTAGGCAGTCATTTCCCATTTTGTATGTGTGCAACTGATTGTTCCTTCCTAAGTGGAATACTTTGCATTTGTCCTTATTGAATTTCATCCTATTTACTTCAGACCCTTTCTCCAGTTTGTCCAGATCATTTTGAATTTTAATCCTATCCTCCAAAGCACTTACAATCCCTCCCAGCTTGGTATCGTCCACATACTTTATAGGTGTACTCTGTCTGCCATTGTCTAAATCACTGATGAAGACATTGAACAGAACCGGACCAAGAACTGATCCCTGCGGGACCCCACTCGTTATGCCCTTCCAGCATGACTGTGAACCACCGATAACTACTCTCTGGGAACGGTTTTCCAACCAGTTTTGCACCCACCTTATAGTAGCTCCATCTAGGTTGCATTTCTCTAGTTTGTTTACAAGAAGGTCATGCGAGACAGTATCAAAAGAAACAAATATTTAAATGAAATTGGGTTTAAATAACCCTGCACTGAACATGAGAATGTGAAAACCTGTTATATTAATTAGCCTAAACTTAGGCACCAAACCCCATACCCTGATTTGTAGAGGGGTGGAGCACCTGTAACTCCATTTGATAACTTTGGCCTAGGGTTTTAAAATAGCTATGATTAAACCAAAAAGTATTTTAATAATTCCTAGAAATGTACACATTCAAAGCATTGTGCACACAGTAATTAATCCATAGAAGACCCTGGAGAAGTATGTAGGTCAATATTGTCACCCATGTTTTACAGATGAGCTAACTAGAGCAGAAAGAGGGGAAATGACTTTCCCAAAGCCAGAGTGTGAATCAGTGACTCAGACAGGGCAAGTGTACCGACAGCCAATCCTCTGCTTCAGCCTCTAGACCACGCTGCCTCTCTCATTGGTAATACAGGTAGAGGGAGTTAAAACAAAAACTTGTGTTGACAGGACGACGGCCTCGTTGTCCAGCATGCTGGGCCACAAGCCAGGGAAAAGGGATTTCATAAAGGAAAGAATCATAGAAATGTAGGACCTCGAGAGGTCATTAGTCCAGTCCTCTGCACTAAGGCAGGACTAAGTATTACAATTCTAGACCATCCCTGATAGGTGTGGGTCTAACATGTTCTTTAAAACCTCCAATGACACACATTCCACAACCTCCCCAGGTAATTTGTTCCAGAGCTTAACTACCCTTACAGTTAAGAAATATTTCCTAATGTCCAACCTAGGTATCCCTTGCTGCAATTTAAGCTTGTCCTCAGTGGATAAGGAGAACAATTTATAACCCTCCTTTTTATAACAATCTTTGACTGTTATTATGTGCCTGTCAGTCTTTTCCCCAGACTAAACAAACCCATGTTTTTTAATCTTTCCTCGTAGGTCATGTTTTTTATACCTTTCATCATTTTTGTAGCTCTCCAATTTGTCCATATCTTTCCTGAAGTGAGGCGCCCAGAACTGGACACAATACTCCAACTGAGGCCATGCCAGTGCTGAGTAGAGAAGAAGAATTACTTCTCGGCTCTGGCTTACAACACTCCTGCTAATACATCCCAGAATGATGTTTGCTTTTTTTTGCAACTGTATAACATACAGTATCGTGTAGACGCTGTTAAGTTTGTGATCCACTCCCTCAGCTCCTTCCTAGGCAGTCATTTCCCATTTTGTATTTGTGCAGTTGATTACTTCTTCCTAAGCATAGTATTTTGCATTTGTCCTTATTGAACTCTATCCTATTTATTTCTGACCATTTGTCCAGTTTGTCAAGATCATTTTGAATTCTAATCTTGTCCTTCAAAGTGCTTGCAATCCCTCTCAGCTTGGGGTCATCTGCAAATTTTATAAGTCCACTCTCCACTCCTTTACTCAAGTCATTAATGAAAATATCGAATAGTATCGGACCAAGGACAGATCCCTGCAGGACCCCACAGGATATGCCCTTCCAGTTTGGTGGTGAACCAATAGATTAAAAAAACTGAGTGCAGCTTTCCAACCAGTTGTGCATCCACCGTAGAGTAGGCTCTCTTTGCCTAGTCTGCTGATGAGAAGATCATGTGAGACAATATCAGAAGCCTTACCAAAGTTGAGATATACCACATCTACTGCTTCCCTACATCCACAAGGCTTGTTGTGCTGTCAAAGAGGGATATTAGGTTGGTTTGACATAATTTGTTCTTGACAAATCCATGGTGAGTGTTACTTATCACCTTATCTTCTAGGTGCTTACAAATTGATTATTTGCTCCAATATCTTTCTGGGTCCCAAAGTTAAGCTGACTGGTATATAATTCCCTGGGTTGTCCTTATTCCCCTTTCTAAAGATAGGTACTATGTTTCTCCTTTTCCAGTCCTCTGGAATCTCTCTTGTCCTCCATGAGTTCTCGAAGATAATCACTAATCGCTCAGAGATCTCTTCAGTCAATTCCTTAAGTATTCTACGATGTATTTCATCAGTCCCAGCCTACCTGAAGACATCTAACTTGTCTAAGTCATTCTTAACTTGTTCATTCCCTATTTTAGCCTCAGATCCTACCCCATTTACACGGATGTTCACTATGTTAGGCTGATCACTGCTAACCTTTTTGATGAAAACTGAAACAAAAAAGGCATTTAAAACTCTTTGGCCATTGTTGCGTTTTCTGCTATTGTCCTTCCCTCTTCATTAAGTAATAGACTTGCCCTGTCCTTGGTCTTCCTCTTGCTTCTCGTGTATTCATAAAATATTTTCCTGCGACCCTTTCATGCTTCTCTGTGTGTAATTATATATATGAATAAAAAGGTCATCCTTCATAATCTGACCTAGTTCATTGGGATGGTTTGCTCTTGTGCGCTTTTAATAACGTCTCTGAAAAACTAACAACTCTCTTGAACACTTTTTTCACTTAGACTTGCTTGCCACAGGATCTTATCTACCAATTCTCTGAGTTTGCTAAAGTCTGCCTTTTTGAAGTCCATTATCTTTACTTTGCTGTTTTCCCTCCTGCCATTTCTAAGAATCATGAACTCTATCATTTCATGATCATTTTCAACCAAGCTGCCTTTCACCTTTAAATTCTCAACCAGTTCCTTCCTATGCGTCAGCATCAAATCCAGAATAGCCTCTCCACTAGTTGCTTTCTCCATCTTCTGTAGTAAAAAGTTGTCTCCAATGCATTCCATGAACTTGCTGGATAACAGGTTTCAGAGTAGCAGCCGTGTTAGTCTGTATCCGCAAAAAGAACAGGTGTACTTGTGGCACCTTAGAGACTAACATGTATTTGAGCATAAGCTTTCGTGGGCTACAGCCCACTTCTTCGGATGCATAGAATGGAACATATATAGAGGAGATATATATACACATACAGAGAGCATGAACAGGTGGGAGTTGTCTTACCAACTCTGAGAGACCAATTAAGTAAGAGAAAAAACTTTTGAGGTGATAATCAAGATAGCCCAGTATAGACAGTTTGATAAGAAGTGTGAGAATACTTACATGGGGAGATAGATTCAATGTTTGTAATGGCTCAGCCATTCCCAGTCTCTATTCAAGCCTAAGTTGATTATATCTAGTTTGCAATTCAATTCAAGTTCAGCAGTTTCTCGTTGGAGTCTGTTTTTGAAGCTTTTCTGTTGCAAAATTGCCACCCTCAGGTCTGTTATTGAGTGACCAGACAAGTTAAAGTGTTCTCCTACTGGTTTTTGAATGTTATGATTCCTGATGTCAGATTTGTGTCCATTTATTCTTTTGCGTAGAGACTGTCCAGTTCATCATCAAAGATCTACAACCTATCCTGAAAGATGATCCCTCACTCTCACAGATCTTGGGAGACAGACCTGTCCTTGCTTACAGACAACCCCCCAACCTGAAGCAAATACTCACCAGCAACCAAACACCACTGAACAAAAGCACTGACCCAGGAACCTATCCTTGCAACAAAGCCCGATGCCAACTCTGTCCACATATCTATTCAAGTGACATCATCATAGGACCTAATCACATCAGCCATGCCATCAGGGGCTCATTCACCTGCACATCTACCAATGTGATATATGCCATCATGTGCCAGCAATGCCCCTCTGCCATGTACATTGGCCAAACCGGACAGTCTCTACGTAAAAGAATAAATGGACGAGAAACTGCTGAACTTGAACTCCTGTTCTTTTTGCTGGATAACCTATGCCATGCTGTATCATTTTCCCAACAGACCTCCGGGTAGCTGAATCTTCCCCCATCACCATGAAATCACGTGCTTTGGATGATTTTGTTAGTTATTTAAGGAAAGCCTCATCCGCCTCTTCTCTCTGGTTAGGTGGCCTGTCATAGACCCCGATCATGACAGCACCTATGGTTTTTACCCTTTCTATCCTTACCCAAAGACTTTCAACAGGTCTGCCTCCCACTTTTCTTTCAACCTCAGTATACATCTTTGCTATTCAAAGCAACGCCTCTTTTCCCCTGCCTGTCCTTCCTGAACAGGCTGTAGATAACATGTATCCATTGGCTAAAATGGATTTTCTCCTATGTTTACAATTCTATAGCACCCTTTGTCCCAAAGCACCTTGTATAAATCACATCTGATTTGTTTACATGTGCCTGTTGCCCTGGCAGCTGGACACATGACCCAGATCAAACCCCCGGGCATACAGGACGCAATAGAAAGAACCGAACACAACACAACTCACAGCAGCGAGGGGAGAGGCCCTACCATCCAGACAGCAGAAGTATATGGCCTTGGGGCATCCCGCGGATTACACGCAGGTCTGATCTGCTCTTTCTACGGTGTTTCTCAGGCTCTGATCACCTGGGCAGCGAAGCAGCCGCCTCTCATTAAAAGCCACGGAGCTCTTTCATGTCCCCATTGAGCTGGGCAGAGACCGGGCTGTAATGTCCCCTGAAAGACACAGTCCGCGGGGATGGATGTCTTTACGCATCCCCTGTAAGAGAGCAGCGGGCTCCTTTCCCAGCTCATGGGGGCGGGGTGGGCAGGTCCCCCCGCGGGTCAGTGGGAGGCTCCGGGGCCGTATGGGGCAGCCGCTGCGGGGCTGAGTCTGACACGGGGGCGATGGGGCTTTGGATCCTCCATGCCCAGAATTATGGGTCCTCCCCTGGGATCACAGCACCCGCCCAGACCTCCCCGCCGCCAGCCCCAGGCTCCTGCACCAGCCCCGGGCTCGGCTCGGCTCCAGCCCCAGCCACGTGGACCCCCGGCAACCCCGGTGCCCGCCTACTTCCCCCGGGCCGGGGGTTCCCCAGCCCCGCACTCACTCACCCTCCAGTCGCTTTCTGGTTTGTAGCAAAAAGCCACCCCCCCCCCCAGCCGCCTCCTGATTGGCCAGGGCGCCCGTCCCCAGCATGCAACGCCCCAACGGCCCGGGGCTCACTTTAAAGGGCCAGATTCCTCCCCGCAGGCAGCTGGGAGGGAACACGTGGGCGGCTGGCTCACGTGTCCGGTGCTTCCCCCCCTGTGAGCGGAGCTCCGGCAGGGCCCCAGGGATTTCCCTACACCCCCCCTGAATTTCCCCAACACCCTCCCCACCCGTTTGGTGAACTAGTTACATGCAGTGTTGCCACTTTAATGATTGAAAATTTGAATTGAAATTGAAACCATACATACTTTAAAAGCATATAAAGTGTACGATAAAATACAAACGTATAATGGATTTGAAAAGTCTGAACGTTGACTGGCTTCCTCATACAGCTGTTGTTTTTTATGCTAATGTCCATACATTCATTTATATTTCAAATTATGATTTGTAAGCAAAGTCTAAATGAGCTCTCCCTGACAGCTAGTGATGAGCTGGGGGGAAAAGGCTTCAGGACAAGATTGTATTTACATTCACACCTAATCTACCTAGGTATCCAGCAACCAGAGCTGTGTTGCCCAAGGAATAGATTTTGGCTGGGGGTGGGTTACAAATCACTTGAATGCGAGGGGGGAATGAAACAACAGTGGCTAGAGCAAACAGTGAGCTGCTGGAGAAACGAGCAAGGTGCCTTCTTGCCCCCCACCTGGGAGGTGAACTCATGTGAAAACACCTCTGAACTCTGAGTCTCCACTGACCAAGGACAACACCGGTGAGTGTTAATAAGGTTGTTAAGAAAGCTGGAACTACAACACAGTTCATGCGAACAAACATGGCTGTGACATTATACTTTCTATTTAAGCAAGAGATAGCACACACTACAAACTGGAAGCCAATGTTAAGGGCACTGTCACTTGTTCATCCTGAAGTTGAACACTGGTTCCGAACAAGACCAGCAAATGCTCACTCTCTTTCTGCAAGAAACTCAACTGACTAGCTAGAAGCATGTAGTGCAACAGTGAAAGACTCAACAGTTGAAAAAGTGAAGAACTCTCTCACCACATTCAAAAAATTTGCATACATGGCTGATGAATGCACAGATGCAAATGGGCATCAAGTATTAAGTCATTGTGTATCTTATTTTGATGTCAGTGATAGGCCAGTAGATACATTTCTAGATGTTCAAGTTATAGAAGACACAGCGGCTGCGTCTGTGACATCCCACATCTTAGAAGAGTTAAATGCTTGTCAATTGGACCCCAAACAGCTGGCTGCTTGTGCATTTGATGGAGCTGCAAACTTCTCTGGAAGACATGGTGGAGTACAAGCTTTGCTCAGCGAAAAGTGTAACCCTAGTCTCTCCTATACACACACTGCAGAGGCCATCTACTCCAACTAGCGCTAGTACGAGCTGCAGACTCTCCAAAAGACATTGAAAAAGCTATACATTTAATGTCATTATATTCTTTTTTCAGCAAGAGTCCAAAAAGACTGAATATCTTGGAAAATATAGAAGATACACTGTGACTGAAGTTCAAATTAGTCCAACCTGGGAAAACCCTCTGGCTTTCTCATGAGCGATCCTTGGCTGTTGTCTTAAAATTACTCCAGACATTATTACTGGCTTTGGAAAGCATCTACCAAGATGGGATGGATCTAAGTAGTGAGGCTGGTGGATTACTTTTGCTACTACGTTCAGAGAAGACTATTGCCATTCTCTCTCTTGTAAGTCTACTGTTGAAACCACTTGGGTCATTAAACAATGCCATCCAGGCATCTGCTACAACAATAGTAGATCTTTGTCCAGCAATAGAAGCTACATTTGGATCAGAGAGCTATTCATTGAAAAAGTACCGGAAGAAGCAAAGACTTCAGTCCAGAACTTGACTAATGAAGACATTTTATATTGAATCCTTAAGTGAAGAGGACAAGAACGGTTTGTTAAGACAACTGAAAAAGTACACAGACTTGATTCTTAAAAATCTACAACAGCGACTTCTAGATTCAACTCAACCTCTACGTAGCTTTTACAGATCCCAGTCTATAAAACACCGACAGTTGAGTGGAGTGAGGCACTACCAGCAATGGGGCTGCCATGTGCTCAGGACAGAGTAGAGAATTTGAACAGAGTGGAATATCATACGACAAATGAATGAAGATTTGACTTTAACTTTTTTTATCATCACTAGTGGCTCGACCTGATCTTTGTGCTATGTTTCCTGGGATGAAAGAAGTAGGAATTCATCTCTTGCTACTCCCAGTTGTTACCCGGGGTTCTTTCAACCCAAAGCTCTTGGTAACTTTTACTCTGTGCGAGGTGGTGTCAGGAAAAAAATCAAGGGAGACACGGCCATCCGACTGATAGATGGCTGGCACAAACAGGACAACACAAGAGTGCTTTCACTTAAAGCTACACTTTACTTAGTCTCAAGCACTTACACACGTCCGCAACAGATTAGTAAAACACCCCCAACCCATGATAATTACCAAAGCTGAGTGTGGCTCTTGAGTGAAACAGCAGCAAGCTTCCGGTGGCCAAATCTTCTGTCTGCCGGTGGGGACCGCAAGATGTATCCAAAGGGAGAGTCCAAAAAAAGAGTCCCCAAACGAGTCCAACTAGCTCAAGCTTTTCCCCTTATTTATACATTAGTAATAGAATGATATGAATTTAAAGAAAACTTGTTAAGCAAACAGTTCCAATGGGCAAGCAAGAGGCTCCTTCTGATTATTGATTAACCAGGTGTGGGTTTTTCCAGAGTTTGCAGCCTTGAGACCCCAACAGACATTCCTGGGGTACATCCTGCTCTTTTAAAATGCATGTATCAGCAACTTCGACACAATTCTTCTCAGGAAGGACGCAGGGTCAAGCTGCCCTTTCTGAGGCACCCAAAACTCCCCCCCGCCCCGGTCAAGCTGAGACTGCTGAATGGCCAATTTACAGCTTGCTGACTAGGCCGCCTTTAACAATAAGCCATAGTGGTTTCAGGCACTTTACTGGTTTGCCAAAATCTCCCCGTACACAGTCACAAAAACTACAGTTGAGCGTTGTTTTTCATCATTGAATAGAATTTTGTGTTCTGAAAGAAGTTGCCTTCTGCCTGATCATGTGAATGAACTAATGAGCATATCAATTGAAGGAATGGAAGTACCGAACACATGAAAAGCCACCAAAGATGAACGCATTGCATTCAAGAAGTTCATTAACAGTTGTGCAAAATTATAACAAGAAACCAAGGATGTAGATGCAGTGCTTCATAGAAGGCTTGAGTAGCCAACTTTAATTTGTGTGATGATTTTAAAACATGAGTTAAATCTAATAAAATGGTCATGAAACATTTTTCAGTATGGTGCCATACAGCCCACCTTCACGGTCTCACTCCTCATCGGCCCTGACCCCTCCCCCCGTAAATTTGAACACCCCTCCCAATTTCAATTCCTGGGGAAAACACTGGCTGGTATCAAGCTGGACCTGGGGCACAGGGTGAAGATCCAAGTCTCTCAGGCTGCAAAGAGCCCCACTCCGTAAGGTTTGCCCACTCCCTTACACAGAGCACGGCAGGGCTGATGAAAACAGAAGCCAGGCTTAGGAAGTGGGTTGAGGAGGGAATCAGTTTGCTCATAAATCCGATTCAGACACCATATTCCCTTGTCTGGGAGCATGCCTTCCATTACCTTCACCGGGCAGCCTGGGAAGCAAGGTGTGCAAAGGAAGTTTTTTAGTTAGTAATTAATTTAGGGCAAGCCTGCAGAGCTATTTTGAATTAGCAAATATCACCCAACTCAGGTCAGGGTAATAGCGCAGGGCCGGCAGGGGTATGACAAGGTGGTCAGGGACAACTAACGCACATGTGAGATGAGTACACCTTCAAGAGTACGAGGCATTTTATTAGTCATCAGAATGGGCTCCATTCCTGACCTTATGTTTCACAAAATCTAGACACCGTTCAAGTGAAAAGGCTCAGACCCCTACCACTGAGACACTCGTGTGCTGTAGCCTTGGACGCGTTACTCTGGCTCTGACTTTTCAGGAGTGCTAAGCACCCACAACTCCTAACTGAAGTCAGCAGGCACTCCAGTTGGTCAAACAGTCCTGGAAATCTGGCCTTTAACCTTTCTGTGTCTGACAAGGGGAGGATTAACCTTTACATAGCATTTGTCAACCACTAATAGTTGAGGCAATCTTCTCAAGAAATCACTGATTCAGTTCCTCCTTCTCAGACTCGAATCCTACCCCCATGAGATAAAATGATCTCATACATCTGGGCCTGCCAAGAAGTTTTGCTGTGAAGAAAGTACAGTGGAGAACTCCCAAGTGGTCAATATGAAATTATCAACAATAGGCTATTAACAACAAAATGATGAATAAGAGCTATTCACTGTTACTCCAAAGCACGTTTTCTTCAGAATTTACTGACCTAGCTCATGAAGATTTTGTATCGAGATAGGTAGGACAGACACACAATTTTTTCCCCCCAATTCATTTTTATTTTTGTTTCCAATTTTAACTGCATTGATACAGGAATAATTCATGCAAATGTATCATCTTAAATACAGCAGAGAGAAAACTCACTGTTAAGAGGATTTAGAAGTTCCATCAACTCAACACAAAAAAATACCAAGAAAAAAAAAAAAAAAAAAAGGTAAATTAGCAGCAATAAAATAAAGTGCATTTAGCCAAACTTCTTTAATCTGAACCTGGAAGAGTCTGTTCTTGCAATCCTTTGCTCTCATACACAAGAGTTGATCACTCCCCATTAGGAGGCAGAGGCGAACTGTCTCCATAGTGTACAGCAACAGTGTGAACTCTTCCACCCGTCTGTATTAAAGGAGTTCCGTTGTATTTTGCTTTAGTTTTAGAAGAATCAAATTAATTGGCAATTATGGTTAACTTGGATTCTGTTAATATAACATGCATAAGGCAATCTTCTCCAGACTCTAGTGGCTAGGGTTAGATACTCTTAAGAACATTTATCTGCCTGCGTTAGCAATTTTGCTTTAAAAAAAAAGGTTCAAGTAATTCTTATCTGGCCTGTAGAGCGAGGGGTTTCACTGCCATAGTGAGAATGCCCAAGTCACCAAAAATCTCTGAAGAAAGCATTAGCAATATCAACTCAATAGCAAGATACCCTGTTTCGCTTCTACCAGCCTCTAAAGGGGGTTCAAAGACCACAATATAGTGTCTGATTTGAAGCCTATGCCACTTATCAGATTATCGCCTGGGGCCTGCACAAAGATCTGGCCACTTGAAGTGGTGAACGTCCCAGAAAGTCACATTGGCACTTTCCAGAGTCCCCATGTAACACAGCATTATCCTTCCTGCACTTGGGAAGGAAGAATTTCCTACTGCAGCAGGGATCTGCCTATTGTTTTGACTCATCAGCAAACCAAACAGCCTGCTGTAATGCTGGATTAGCAGCCCTGCAGTCCAAAGGGTGGAGTTTATCCAGAGGCTGCTGCTGCTGCCTCTGCTTACACACACAATGACCTGGAGAAACCACCTCCAGAGGCAAGAATTCAGTCTCTTTGCCTATTCAGTCTTTGACCTCAGGAACAAGTTACTGCAAGCTATGATGGCAATTGTGGTGGGAACGCACATTCTTTAGGAAACAGACTAAATTATTCCCATTCCCCAAAGGCTACTGAAGAGCCATCAGAAGGCCAGGACTTTCCAGTTTGAGTTGGATTTAAACCAGCAAGCTAGAAGTGAAACGTTCCATTATCCCATAGCTAATCCCCTGAGCCATCCCCTGGCAGAATCTATTCCCCTCTCTTCCATCCCAAAATGCAACTGACTTGCTTCTTGTGACAAGAACGTAACAGAACTCTCAGTCTGCCAACACTCTGCGCTAATCCACTGGAAAATCCCAACTCCTAGTGCTTCCAGGTTAAAATAACCTAACTGGCTTAATGCTACTTCACTATTTATCCTCCCTCAGACACTGGATAACATCTCCCTCCTCCTTTCTGGGACTAGATGAGAAGCAAGTACGCTGGTTACTGGCACATGGCTATCGACATCTGTACTTGAGCAAGAAATCATTCTAAAGCCTGTTGATACCATTTTCAAGTATCATTGTCAATATGACAAACTCCCTTCAGTCTTTCTAACCTCAGCTGGGACCTCCTTAGAGTTATCCCACAGGGACTCATTCTGGATTCTTTGGAGACATCTCTGACTTCTAGAGACATGCCATGGGAAAAAGAAAAGCCCCATCACTACACATGGTGGATAAGCATTTTCCACCAACGGGAGGGGGAATCTGATCCTGCTGCTATTGAAATCAGCGCGAGTTTTACCCCCAGTTTCAATGGTAACTGGGTCAGGCCCACATTGTTCTGAATATGATCAGAATTAAAACTGCAGTTAGGGCAAACCCCAAAACTAATCTGTTTACAAATAAGGAAAAGCTTAGAAAGTTATGGTGACCCATTGCTTCCCTGGCATGGAATTTCCATACCAATACACGTCTCCTTGGCTCCATATAAGCTGCACTGGATCAGCCCATCTTCATTCTGTTGTCTATCTACAAAAAAAAACCCCATCCAAACTGAACCATATTAATGCAGACAGGAACATCCTATGGAAGCTCTACATGAAGCAAGATCTCTTACAGCTTGTAATCTACCCTGTCCTAAAGGCCATGTAGTGATAATGGAATTCCAGAAGCTTGCATCCCAAAACACGCACTTTTAAAAAACACATTTGTCTATATATTTCATAAAGTAGCTATTCACACCCTGCCGACTGGCCTGTCGCAGATCCTGCTTATCTTCCTCAATAAGATACCAATTTACCAGGTCACCAAATGCAACTCCTAATTCCACTAACTCCACAATATCTAAATGACAACAGTCAGTTTTGTCTCTGCCATGATTTGTCTCTCAAGTAACACAGGGCTAAGCAAAGAGCTCTCTTAAACTGAAGAGCCTGCAGGAGGAAGATGCCCAAAACCCAAAGAGACCAGGAGAAGAAATTTACTACAGCAGGATCCCAACCCCCAACCAAAAAAGGATTTGTTTTCTGCTCCTGGGTCTTATTTGCACTAACACTTCTCCTTGGAAAGAAAAAGAGCAGCAAGTCTCTCTCCTGCTCTCTCTCCCGCAAGTCTCTCTCCCACTGTATTGCAATTGAAGAGTAATGGAGAAGTGTGGATAGGTCTCTGCATGGGCTGTCAGAGTGATATATGGGCCTCTAGATGCGTGGGGCGGGCGGGGGCGGCAATGGTCTGCGTTTAGATGACTAGCTGCTTTTCCCACACATATCGGATCTTGTGACTTTGTACCTCAAAGGATTATCAAGATCCATCTTTACCTATTAAGGTGATAATTCATCAAGGGGGAAGTTTTGTTAGACTAAATCTGAACTTGATGAACTTTGGTGACTAGTGAGATTTTTTTTTTTTCAACAACTGACAAACTACCCTACTTCATTCTGCATTACAAAAGCCTCCTGTAAGTGTATGAAGCAGAAATTCTGCCTAATCTCCCCGGCAGGCAAGAAGAGAGGTGTGTTGAGAGGTTGGACATGATACGGGAAAGAAGAATCCCATTGTTCACACGGGGATAGACCACGCAACAACTTGCTTTTGCTCGTGCTCCTTAGGGATTCCATCACCCACCACGTTCTCTGCAGCAGTTAAGAGAGCACTGAAGGGAAATGGTTTTTTGCCTTCCCACATTATCTGCTCTGCTGCAGGTACTGATGCGTGAACATGTTGAGTTCACTGTCCAGCCAGCCTGCTTTATTCCTGCAAGAAGGAAGAAAAAAGTCTCAGTTAGGCCTATGCACTGAAATTAGTTAACATTCACCGCCTACTCCAGTCTGAAAAGGTATGAAAGGGATGCACGAGTGGCAAAGAATGGAGAGAGCTGCCACAGAGTCCCATGACTAGGTGCCGCTACTCTAGGTCAGGGAGCTTGCATGGACAGTGATCTATAAGTTTTGGGGTTCAAACCAAAATCCTAGTTGCAAGTTTAAAGTGATCTCATCCTCTGTTTGTGGGAGTGGAATATTTGAGAGGGGAGCTCCCTGCCCATCTGGAATGAAGGTGAACAGCAGAAACTCACATGCCCTGCAATGAGGAGGGGAAAAAGGCCATTTGTCTCATTTTAGGAGATACGAGTGGTCCTGAAGAACCTTGTAGGACCCATAGTTTTCTTGGGTTTGTGATGATCCTGACCAGATCTAGAGTCAGAAGAAAATGGTGAAGTCCCAGATATCTGGCTAGTGCCAGATGACTAAAAATGTCTGGCAGTGGGGGGGGGGGGGGGGGGGGGGGGGGGGATAAAAAAAAAAAAAAAAAAAACCACCAGTTTTTCCTACAGAAGGAAGGAAGGGGCTGAAGGGTAACAACCCAACTGCTACCAAAGCTCCAGCAACATCCTGGAACCCTCTCTTCTTACAGGCTGAATGAAGGAAATGCCATCTATACGAAAGGACATACAACAGATCTATGTACAGAGGCAATGTAAGATCTGGTCCCTTAGGAACACTCATTGGCTACTTGGAAGATACAGAGATCAATGACCATGTTTACTTCACTTCCAAGCAGGAGTAAGGCACATTCTGACCTGAACAGTCCAGGGAAATCTCTACATTACATGTAATTGTGACTCCACTAAAGATGGCACAGTATACAGACAGTTCTCCATGAATTTGCTGTCAGGAAGCAAAGATCTCACCTGAGCAGTTTTGCTTTGCTCTGCAACGAGTCCAAGATTTCAATTTTTTTATTCATGACAGCAATTTCCTGCTCAAGATTCTCCCGTGTGACATCCACCTGCTGACACAAGTGAGCAAATGTCCCAGCAAGCTCCCTAAAAAAATGGAGAGAGGAGGGAAGAGAGAAGAGATCAAACTCAAAAGGTATTTACACTGTGCAATGATTTGATTATACTACCTCCAGAAAGCATAGCTTGACACTCTCTCTTCCTATTCCAGCTTCAGAACATTTCACCGTCAGTGGGCAACAGGGAATTTACTGCAAGTTCTGGACAGTGGCATAGGAACTTCAAAATTTGATACTCCTGAAGAGTTAGTGCTCATGTTTAAAAGCACCAGGTTACTATGATGACAGGTGCTTTAGAAATACATGTGATAAAGTTTCAATGCATGCTCATCCATCACTGTACATTTTTAGACCTGGAGTACAGACTACGTACAACAGACCAGTCATGTGGTAGCCAGGGTGACAGCTGGCCTTACGTGGCTTAATGTAGAGTACCTTGAAAATGGTGTTGTTTAAAAGATTAGTTGAATTGAGGCAACTCACTGTTGGACTTGGTGGCTGCAGTTGGAGCCCGTGTAGCTGACAATGAGCTGCAGTTTCTCACTCGCATACTCCACAAACTGGCGTTTGAAGGCTCTCTCCTTCGCTTTCATAGTCCAAGTGAGGCGCTCATATACATAAAGGAGCCCGTAAAGGCCAAAAGAGAGAGCAATCAGTCTCCAGCCCACAGCCTTCCAGACCTGCAATAAGCACAGTAGAAAGGTGGCATAAGTCATCAGCCAAGAATGATGCTAACTTCTTACAATGGAACAGAAAACATTTGAAAAAAGGTCCATAAGTGTAAGGGATCCCTTTCCTCTTCACGGTATCCCTGTCTCTGAAGTGTAGGCAATTAAGCAAGAGCCTTCTTAAAGAGATCTTCCATACCTCGACAGTGTGCTATATGGACTAGGGCCTTGGACTCTAGCTCCTGCTCTAGAAAGGATTTGCTGTGCAACTTCAGCACAGTTTCTCGACTTCTAATTTTGGATTCCCAGCTTGAGGCACGTAGAGCTTATTTTCGAAGGAGCTAAGCACCCACAACTCCAAATCAATGGGAGCTGCGGGAACTCAGCACCTCGGGGGGGGGGGGGGGGGGGGGGGGGGGGGGGGGGGGGAGAAAACAGCCCAAAATGTCTGAAGTTGGGAATCCCAAAAGTGAAAGTACACAAAACCAGAGACTGATTGTGAAAGTTTCAGCCTTCACCTCTGTCTTCGCTTCCCAGTCATTGAAATGGGAATAATACTTCTTACCACCCAGGCTCAGAAGAGTAGTAGTTAATGTTTGTAATGTGCTTTGAAAGTGTTATTTTATCTTAACAGCCCCGAATCCACCCCCAAACTTCAAGTGCAATAGTTCAGTGGATCTCTCCCTTTTGATGTTCCTTTGGATACAACACTTCGCTCTAGGCTCCATGATGGACGAATATCACATCAGTTACTGACTGAAGCCTGCAGTCTAAATAACTTTCCAAATCAAACAGCACAACTAGCTCTGAGAAACAATTGTCTGTACAGAGATTTTTCAACCCACCACTCCACCAATCACGAGGATCCCCATGGAAGTTCTGGAAGTCAGTGATGCCAATCCAGTCACCATAGACACCATGAGCTCTTCCTGGGTCATAGAACCCTGGGGTAGGGGAGGCAGACTGGGATTCGCTGGGGTTAAAGGTAAAGGACGTTGAATCTAATTAGAAGGGAAAAAGAAAAAAAGCCGCAGATAAAAGGGAGAATGCAAGCCACAGCTGTTTCTTTCAGAGCTTTGACAGCCACTGAAGTCTTCAGTGAAACCCAGTATCTACTACTGACCCACTGAACATTTAATGAGATGTCATACCTGGTCATTATAGCCCATCAAGGCCCGGCGACTGTTCTTTGGTCCCAAAAACCTATTCACAAGCATTGTCCACCCAAGAGAAAAATGGAATTCAACGTCCTCCTGGAAGTCGGCACAAAGCTTGTCACAGTTCAGGTCATAGCTGAGTGTGAAGCACTGCCGGGGGATCAGCATGTCTATCTGACCCCGTAGAGAGACTGGGAGAAGGGGCTTTAAACCATCTGCAGATGAAAAATGGGAGAGGATAGGGAAAATGTCAGCATAATTGAGAAGTACGAATGGGCTTGACTGGAATCAAACAGGCTCTCAGTTCTGTGCTCACCTTGTTTATCAGTTAATTGGTGTTTCAAAATAATAATAATAATAAATAATAATAATAATAATTTTAAAACAAACAAACAAACAAACAAAAACCACCAAAACCTGACCCAGAACAACTGGTAGGATCTGAAATTTATTATGGCCAAATATGGCACTAAGGTTCCACAGAGCAGTCATTCTCCAATTTTCCATTTTATAGACCACTTTGTGAGAGATCCTTCTGTGGAACCTTCCCTTGCTGCTTCTCTCCTCTTTCCCCTATCACTTCCCCACAGTTACCTAGAGCAGAGGTTCTCAAACAGTGGTCCGTGAGCGCCATTCAGGTGGTCCACAGATAGTTCCCTCTAATCTGTGGACCACTGAAGTCTATGATCTGTATTCTGAGAATCTCTGTTATACAGAAGTTGCCAGAGGTATTGTTTACCCCTTCCATCAATTATAGAAATTAGCACATGCTCCGACATTAAAAGAGGCAAATGCATCAAATCTCCACCATTTGGTTTCATTTAGAACAAATGACCACTTTGTTTGTCTTGACCACACTAAACCATAAACTATGTTTCATAAAATAATTTTGAAACTGCTTCAAGAAAAGTATGATTCCTACCAGCTGTGGGCGGGAGCTTTGCTAGAGCAACCGGCAAAAAGCCCCTGCAGTGGGACTAACTGAAAGTATTGTAAATTGTGCACATCACAATATCAAACCTTTTTGAGGTAACATGGAGAAGATTCCTATTCCTGCAATGAGGTGTCTTTTCCAGAGCATCTTGTCACAGCAAGATCTGCAAGCCTTTTAGTTAGTACCACTGCATTTTTGCTGCATAAGCCTCATCAAAAGTTCTATACAATTTCAAAAACAATAGAACAAACTGCTCCCAAGCAGAGGAGGTGGGTGTGAAGTTTCAATCTAGAATGAGTTCCATGACACGGAAAACCCCTGAAAACAGGTATTTAAGAGGGACCATGCAGACGCTCTGAACTACAGTGTCACTAAACAAGGCACTATTAATTGAGAAATTGCAACCAGTTCATCAGCCCTCACAGCCCATCTAAACCTGCATGGACACAATTGCCATGCTAGACTTATTGTCATTTGTCTGTAGTAAGGGCTGGTTCTTTACATGCTGTACTGACCTATCATTTCTTGTTGCATGGTTTGCAGGGAAGCAGTGATGGCATTAGAGCATCGATCTGACATGTTACGGCCCAAACCCTCCTCAATGTGTCGATGTAGTTCCTGAAACAGACAGAAAACAGAGGCTGACACTGAAGCAAATCCAGACACAAGATGCATCCTTATCCAGACTGCCCATTAACTGCAGGTGCTGGAATCTCCCAAGACAGGCAATTCTTCAAAATATGAAGCATAAGTTCTGTCTGCCCCCAATCCCGCCATCTGTTAATAGTAGTCCAGTATTGCAAGAGGGAAGTGAGGGGACAAGGAAGAATAGAACTGACCATATGCCCTCTGCTTTGGTGAAAATGCTGCTTACATTTCATCTACACCATACAAAGTGAAACAAGATACTAAGGTAACTAGTGCCTTACGGTCATGCCCTGCAATTAAATACTATATACTTTTATACCAGTCTATTACTACTAGTTGGAACTGGGGCTTTCCAGACTTTTTCTGGGATGTAATGAAACCCTCAAAGCACAAGAGACAAATATGAACTAACAATTTCTACACTACACAAAACTGTGCCTACCCCCTGTGCACTTGAAAGTTGGGTATTTTGAACAGCTGGTGGCAATTTCTGAGTCATCAGAGCAAGAAGCAAAATTGTTGAGGCGGTTGGTCCAACATGTTAAAAGCCAGTGTCGTTACTCACATTCTTGTAAACTTTGAGGACCACTGGAGATGGGTGGAAATCCATCTGGTAGTCATCTACCAACACTGAGAGCCGCCTAATCTCTTCAGCCATTGCATTTGACACCTGAAAGTGCAACCATATACTGTATGTACAGGGTTATCTGGAACACTAGCAGAGAAAACTCAAGACTATTCCCAGGACAGCTGAAAAAAGCTGTTCAAAAAATTGATTTGCTAATAAGCAGCCACACACAGATAAACCGGTTACCCCTACAGCAATGTCTCCACCATGTATGTTTTAGCAGAACCCCCGTGACTTCAGTACTTATTCAGTATGTTGTGTTTTCTCAGCTCCTAATCCGCCTCACATCTTCCAATCAACCCTTCACACCTTTCCTTTCATCCCTCTGATTGGCCTCTAGGCCAACAAAGCACCTGTTCCTTACCTGTCTTTCTACCTCTTCTGTGATCTGTTTTATTTTCATCTTGTAGTCTTGAGTGAGCAGCTCCAGCTGTTTGTCAATAAAACCCAAGCGCTCCTGTCGTTCCTCTCGCATCTCCAGGCAGTAAACCCTGAGAAAAGAAGGTGCCTATCAGAAAGAAACACTCGCACATTTCTGATCTGCAAGCTAAATGGAATCCCAGAGGTAAGACATTGGGGGGGCGGGTGGAGCAGAGATTCTCTTTCCCAGGGACAGGCAGTAACAATATCTAAGACATGTTACACACAAGTAACATACAGGAGAGATAGGAGGTTTCTCCATAATTATACATTAGATGCAGGAGTAATGGTATGTGTCCTCCTGTCCCCAGAAATTTTGTATGCTATATTGTGATTTTAAAAGCAAAGGCCTGATACTCATGTTTCCCAGACTCCCTCCCAGAAATATTCAGTGCAAGCTTCTGTCTTGTGTGCACTGAGTCTCTGCAGCTGCTCACCTCTGCTCCTGGGCAGCAATATGCAGAGAGTCCATGATAAGGCGAACATCTTCAGCAATCTGCTTGGCTCTCACTGTGTGCTGCTCAAACTTGGTTTTCACTGCAGACTGTGAGATACACTCCTGTGCACACAGAGGCAGCCATCAGAAAATCAGCAGCGACCAGAGGCATTAACATAGACCTCTCTCCTGCATCATTTACTGTCAAGACACAGCGTCAGCCCAAAGTTACAGGCTCCATTCTCCACCCCCCCACCCCAAGAGGACTGTGACTTAAATAGTAGCTTGGGCCGAATGATGGTGCTTACCTCAAATCGTCTCTCGAAGTTTTGAAACTCAAACATTCTTACTTGAAATCCTTCTGCCAATGCTCCACCTAGGAGGACACAAGGTCACCAGGGCAAGTTTACAGAAAGTGAACAGAGAATTTGAAGCACCAGTAGGAAAGGCAGAAACATCTCTGGGGCTGGTTCTACTGACCTGCCAGATACCTTCTTGTTTAATTTTGGCTTCTCTTCCCTCCCCCACTTTTTAGTTAAATCACCAATTGATTATTTGGGATAAGAATCTCTACCTTCCCGCACAAATGAAATGAAAGACAGAGCTGGTAGTTTGCCTACCTCCTTCCGGCATCCCTTGAGCTTTCTGGATCCTGGCATTTAGCACTTCCTTCGCTGACACAAAGAAGATGCGGTCCCCAGCCTGCGCTCGATCCACCACACCCAGTTCATCCACTAGAAAACTGGTGCAGCGCTCCATGTGCTGTCGACGGACCTGAAGGATAACACCCCCCCACACACACTGTTTTAAAGTCTGCTTGATAGTCCATGCCATTGCATTCAACGGGACCAGGCAACCAGATGCCCCCTGCAGGCCCTATGTAGCAATACCAGTCTACAATAAAAATATTTTGCTGTTCTAGCTCCTTTGTGGGTCTCAAAGCACTTTTCATCCATTAAGCCTCACGAAACCCCTGTGGGATAGTTGAATACTCCAACCATTTTACAAATACATAAACTGAGGCATGAAGACATTCAGTGATCTGTCACAGGTCCCCAAAAACGTCAGTGACAACAGGAACTCAGAAGTCCTGCATTCCAGATCCTTGCTCTAACCATTAGACCATACTTTCTGCCAGATGACTCCTCATTATGGTAAACAAAGTCCAAACTGTAAGAGAATCATCCTCTACTACCATTAGTCACTCCGCAGCTCATAGAACGGATCCCAGTTTGAGTGAACACCAATTTAAATATGGCACAAACCTCTTCCATGTATTCAGGTTCTGAAGCTGATGCATCCCAGCGGTTATTCAGGATAAAAATGTTGGGGCGAGACAGACGCTCGTTCACTTTGTGGAAGAACTGCTTCTCCTAAACAAAGAAATCACATATCAATATGCAAAATGTCAAAGCATTTACCCCAAACCAGCAAGCATTTACAAGTGGAATTCGAGTTACCGTTTGCATCAGTGTGGACTCAGAGTTTGCCACCAACACAAATACATCAGCATCCAGACAAAACTTGTCAATCCAGCTGTCCAGCTCTGTGGTTACATCAATGCCAGGGCTACAGATAACAGAAAAACAGATGTCACGAGAGCTGTGAAACTCCAAAAATACAATTAGACAGACATTCTCCAAAGAAGAAGAAGAAGAAGAAGAAGAAAGAAGCACATTTCATTTTCTTACAAAAGAGGCATTCAAAAGGTGTAGCTGCTGAGCACAGCTAATGTCCATACTTGGGCTACATTGTATTCTGGGACTATTTAGTTCAGGAAATGAAAGGAATTATTAAGTGGCACTCCATCTGCATTTCTCAACTCTGCTTCCAGGTCACTTCATGACAGAGTCTCTGCATGGGAAGAGTGAAGTCTCTCACCTGTCCATAAGCACCAGATCATCCTTTAAGAGAGGACATTTGGAATTGGGCCACATCACACTGACCAGGCTGCCAGCATTCAGAAATTCATTTTGATGGAGAGCATGAGCCAGTTGGTTGACTGTCTGTCAAAGGGAAGGGAGGGAGCGAGAAAAGATCGACAGGAGTATGTTATTAATGTCTGTTAACTGCTAGAATAATTATCTCCCCACCCTGAAATATTCACAGGCAAGAATAAGTCAAGACCCAAATGAGAGTCATTTTCTCCCTTTACTGAAAAAGGGGCTTTCCCATAAACCTGCACACGTGTCCCTGCTGAGAAAGGTCTCCATCGATTAGGAACTACTCAAGGGCAGGATTCCTCACACACATTACTGAGATTACCCTTAGCAAGAGAAAATTCCTTTCTGAAATCTCTTAGATTAGGACAAAGTCCATCACCATATACTAATTAGTATCTTACCTTGACACTCCTCTTCTCCTCTGAGCCTTCAGTAAGTAGGAAGGCATCGTGACCATCCGTCCCCTCCACACGCAGGAAACAATTAGTGGTGTGTCCAATCCCTGAGGGAAGGACTTTATCCCACAGCATGGCATTTATCACTGTGCTTTTTCCATTGCTTGTCCTGGGGTTAAATGCAGAATGGTTCACTGGGGCTCCCAAGACACAGCTGTGCTCTTTGCATATTATAGCCACTCAAATCTCATGTCCCAACCAGCTCCAGAAAGCGTTAGGTCATATATTAGAAGCATTCTATTGGTATAGGAATACTGAAATACTACACCAGAAAAGCACTCCTAATGTGGATGTTTTGTTCAGTATAGATTATTCTATCTCCCCTGGGCAAAACAAGCCATACCACTAATGGTGCAGTTTTGCTGGTATGTCTGAGTGTATTCTTGGGGCTTCTGCCGGCTCAGATATGTTGATCGGAGATCACACCGCTTCACACTGTCAGAACTGCGCCAGAAGCAGCTCCTCAGTGTAAACATGACCGTAGTGCATTAGCTGCCATATGCAACTTGCTGGTGAATCAGTCCTAAAGGATTTATTTGGGCATAAGCTTTCGTGGGCTAGAACCCACTTCTAAACGGAGTGAGAGATTCTAAATGAAAGTGAGAGAATACCAATGATGATCAGACTTTTACATTTCAGGGTCTGGACAGTTTGTGTTCCTATAAATACTTTTAACTGGCCATAATCCTAAAGATCCCAGTTGCTTCACTGAGAAGAGTCCAAGCAACACAATTATCCAACTCACCTGCCAAAAAAAGCCACTTTCATGTGTCGCCGTGCCAGCACCTCACTAATGCCACTGACTTTTGACAGATATCCTTTGACCTCCAATACCTGCTCTTCTGTGGTGACAGGGTCAAGTTCCACATTCCTGTGTGTTTCTAAAACGCAAATAAATTGTCCCCCTGAATTTCATAAGTAATTTACCTACAGCAAAATAAATCTGAATGAATCTAATCTAAGTCTCTGGAGTGTAGTTCTATATTTATTTGCATGGCAGTCAGACCCTGCTTGTTTGAGGGCCACACAAACAAGTACACCTTGCCAATGCCCTGAAGCCTGTTTCACTGGCTGTTGAACAGTGCCCCCTCTCTTAACTCTAAGGGTTGTCATGTAAAAGAGTGCCTTGAACAGCACACAGCTGACATTTCACACTCCAAAGATCCTTAAATACACTGCTGTGCATTTCTTAATCTGTTAATGCCAGAAGTTGGCACAGGTGACATTCACATGTTGCCAGCAATGAGATGTCAGGGCTGTAAGAATCAAGGGATTAAAAACAGAAAAAAACAATGCAGCCTAGTACAAGACTAATTTCCTTAATTTTTTTTTTTTAAATATCAGTTCAATGATAACTATAATCTGAGATCAACTTGAACATTCAGAAGCCTGTACCTTTATCCAAATTTGATGCAATTTTGTCTCTTTTATACGTATACAGGTCTAGTGATTGCATTTAATCTAGCGTTTTTTGTGTGACGTATCGAAATAAACAAAGCACTACTGTACACATGATGGCGGGCTACTCAGGGATACAGCTTACCTTCCAGGAATGTGGAACTCTCCTGGATATATGCAGCCAACTGTTCAAAGATGCCATTGATTTTCTTCTTTGCAGTGACAAAATGTTTCAGTGGAGAAGCATTTACCTCGGCCATGTGTCTTTTATCCTTCTTTACAGCAACTATGGACTTGGAGCGAGTGAACAACAGGGACATTGCGCTGTGGGGAAAAAACATCTAATAAGATACAATTCCTTAAACACTAATTCCTGCCCAACTAAAGTTTTTTTAATGTGTCTATTGCCCAAACAGCTAAAAAAAATAGCTAACACATTTTAAAGAACACTCTGTTACAAAGAGTCTATATATTTCACAAATATAAGTGTTGGAGTAGAAGATCAATATGAATCATGCCGGTTATTGCCACCCAGATTTCTCATATGGACAATTTAGATTTTAAAATCTAAATTTGATTGCAATTTTTGTTTCACGGGTATTTAAGCCACCAATCTACGATCACTGAGAAACTCACGGAATACATTATGGAACAATCAGCTACAGCCGTCTACTCCAGAGCAAGGAATTGAATCTAGGTCTGCCACTTACCATGCTAATAACCTAGCCACTGGTCATCCTTCCTTCCCTTTTTCTAATCTCTACTTCCTTCTAATATAGATAAAGTTCAGAAAAAAGCATTGGGAGTATAAAAATTTTACTTCCCATTTATGTTTGCAGTGTTGTTGTAGCAGTGTTGTTCCCGGGATATTAGAGAGAGACGGTGGGTGAGGTAATATCTTTTAGTAGACCAACTTCTGTTGGTGAAAGAGAAAAACTCTGTGCAAGCTTGAAAGCTTGTCTCTTTCACCAACAGAAGTTGGTCCACTAAAAGATATTACATCACCCACTTTGTGTTTCTTGAAATTTATAGCATTTTACTTTTTAGAGTACTTCCAAATGTTGGAAAATATTTCATAGGGATGTTGAAGAAGTGTTGTATCCCCATTGTACTGATGAGGAAACTGAGGCAAAGAGATGATGGGACTCTTTCCCAGAGCCAAAAATAGAACATAGTTCTTGGCTCCCTGCCACAGGCTCCAAGTCACTCTATTACCCATGCTGCCTTTGGAGCACAGAATCAAGCATACAGACACCAGCTGCAAAAACACAACTTCAGTCTCAGAAAGCAATTACAGTGCATTGGTGAAGCTCCCTATAGCACCAGAACAATCATTACTGCATTCCATCATAAGAACGGCCATACTGGGTCAGATCAGTGGTCCATCTAGCCCAGTAACCTGTCTTCCAACAGCAGCCAATGCCAGGTGCTTCACAGGGAATGGACAGAAATGAAGGACAAAAGGCATCACCCCAAGATTCCTAAAAGTGCTACTAAATAAACATCTCAGAAAAGTTACTTTAACAGCCCACCCTAGTGCCCCTACATCCAACTGCGTTGCAACATGAAAGAGTCTAAGCCCTTCAGAGGGACCCTTATGGGAAGAGGGAAGTATTAACACTGTGAGGAAGCCTGTAGCCCACTACATCAAGAGCTCATACAGAGACACCCATAGCAAAGTGCCATAGAGCACCTCACCTTCCATTCCTTCTGCCCTTTCATGAACCAGTGACTCTGCCCCTCCAGGGAGGGGGGAGAAGACTACAAACCTAGCTTACTTTCAGGATGAGTGTTAAGTTTTCACAAGCCAGGCATGGTCAGCTCCCTCTGTCCCACGTGCCAATGAGTGCTTTCCACAGTGCTCACTCCTCTGGGTGGGGCTCGGTCTGGCAGTTCCTGGGGTGATGTGGATCCAGCCTGTCGCAGTCACAGAAGGAGAAGGAGCGAGATCAGATGGTGCACACAGACCCGGGAGGGTTCGTGGTGAGTGACTGTCAGGGCAGGCAGTCCAGGGTCTTGCATGCATGACTGTACACAGGGGTAGATGTAGGCATTACATACCCTGACCCACCACCCTCCCCAGGAGGGCACACCCAGCACACACACCGAGTCAATGTGTCTTGTACACCTGAGTGCACACACCCTAACCCCTCCCTCCTCCCGTGCCCTGCACACAGTATGCACACCCAGAGCCAGCGTGCCACGTGCACCCTAACCCCTCCCTCCTCCCGTGCCCTGCACAGTATGCACACCCAGAGCCCGCGTGTCACACACACGTGTGTGCACTCTGACACCACCCTCCCCGTGCCCTGCACACAGTATGCACACCCAGAGCCAGCGTGCCACGTGCACCCTAACACCTCCCTCCTCCCGTGCCCTGCACAGTATGCACACCCAGAGCCCGCGTGTCACACACACGTGTGTGCACTCTGACCCCACCCTCCCTGTGCCCTGCACACAGTATGCACACCCAGAGCCCGCGTGCCACGCACGCGTGAGTGTGCACACCCTGACCCGGCCCTCTCCCCTCGCCGCGCGCCTTGCACACGAGGGGGCACGCAGGGCCTCGTACGCGATGGGTGGAGGGGACGCAGCCCCCACAGCTGCTCCCCGGGGGGGCGTGTCCGTGCGGCCCCGCTCCCCGAGCTCGGCCTGCTGCTGCTACCTGGTCCTCGCTTCTGCGCCGCCGCCGCCTCGCCTCCCAGCCCGCTCCCCAGCTCCCGCTCCGGGGGGCCCGGCCGCCGCCCGGTTCCCCCGGCCTCTCACCTTCACCTTCTCTCCCGCACAGCAGCCATGACACCCCAGCATCGTCATCGGAGCGCGCCAGGCTGTGTGCGTCACGACACCGGCGCGACTGGCGGGAACCCAACGGCCGCTGCCACACGGGGAACACCTCCAGGCTGCTCCGACCAGTCCCTTGTCCCCCAATGCATTATGGGAGGGGTAGTCCCGCCACGCCCCTTCCCCAATGCCTCATGGGAGCTGTAGTTTGAGGCAATCGCTTTAACCCAATGCCTCATGGGAGTTGTAGTCCTCAGAGATTTACCCTCCCCCCTCCTGCTCTTTACCTGGGCAGTGGTGGGAGCCGCAGCAGGGTGCTGGGAGGAGATTCATTTCTGCAGCCCCAGGGGCACTGTGCCAGCCTGGGGAAGCTATGCCCGCTGTCCTGGGTGTAATCCAGCCCAGTGTCACCCACCCATGCCAAGGGCGCTGCCAGCTGAGCTCCGCTCCCTCAAACTGCAGCTGTAGTGGCCGGAGGTGCAGCTGCTGGAGAAGCAGCAGACCCAGCCCAGGTGGTGGTGGGCAGGCTCCAGTAGGAATAATGCCCCCACCTGGAGGCCTAGCTGAGCCCAGGGCTGTGTCCTCAGCTGCAGTCCTGAGAGTGGAAAGAGGAACCTGAATTGAGCCCCCCGAAGAAGAAATACTGGCTGAAATATGTAGAGAAAAAGGCCTTCTGGGTAGGGTTGCCAACTTTCTAATGGCACAAAACTGAACACCCTAGCCCCGCCCCTGCATTAAACAAAATGTCTGAGCCTCCACTAACCTAGGCTGGACTCAAACCAGTAACCCAATCGTTGAAAGCCTCCATAGCCCAAAGCTAATCCCCCCAGTCTTTGGGAAGGGGTCATAATAACCCTCTTACACCAGCACTCTCTTAGGTAGTTATATTGAGAGATCAATTTCTTTTGTTTCCTTCTGGATTCTTTTAAAGACCTTTGCGCTTCAAAAGAGTAACATTAGGGGGCCATTCTTGAACTATTTAACTGAGATCCTCTGCCACAAGAAAAGCATAGGGCATACAGTCAAAATACAGTAAACAAATGGAACGTCTGGAAATACTTCATTGTGACGTGTACCACAAAAATTTGACTCTTAACCCAAGCCCTGGACAAGACTGTTACTAATTAGGTATTTTTTCTTCTTTACAACATGAAAATAATTTGAGGGTCACCATTTTCCAGAACAATATTCTAATATTTTTTAAACGTATCTGTTTTGGTAAGTATTACAGCTCCCCAGCATTGTAACACATGAACACCTCATGAGCATGAATGCATTTATTACAAACACCCACATGAGGGGAGAATAATTATTGTACCTTACTTCCCCCATCTGTAAAACAGCAAAGAGATTAGTCCTGGGATTTATCAAAGGTCCCATAGCAGAGCCCGGACTTGAACCCAGACTATCTGTCCTGATCTTTAACTACAAGACCGCTCATCTCCTCCTCATCAGGATGAAGGACAAATGAGCATGTAAAGACCCATGCTTAACCATAGTAGGGAGTGACATCATTTTTCAGCATCTGCTTTACCAGTTACTGTAGATAACTTGGTGGATCCCCAGTATATCAGGGCTATGTGTTCTGTCGTTAATGATATGAAGTCTGCCTCTCCCATACAATTTAAATATACATATTAAAGAATCAAATTATTGCACACATCATTTTGTTAAGTTTTAATGTAAAACTGGCTGTTTAAAACTGTACATCTTGTGTGAAATACTATGAGACCTCTATACTGATTTCAGTCAATTCCTGGGGCAGAAGAAAAAACAACAAATAAATGGGTAAATCTGTTGAATAAATACATACAACTCTTCAACATCTTACTAATGACTGGCCTGCACTGGCCATTCGTTTGGTGCAATTAACTTGATTCAGATTTTCATTGAAAATAGAAGCAAGTTTTGCGTTTTTTAGCTGATTGTTGGTGCATGGATTTCTCTCTCTTCTCTGTAGGTGTGTTTGTGGACATGCATGCGCCTGGGCCAGAAAGGAAAAGTTCAGTGTCCCCTTCTTCTATCCTATATTTGCTAATTAAAGTCAAAACACACATCTATCTACCCCAGTCGTGGAGCAATTCCTTCCATCTGACTGTAACTGCCTGGTATCAGAGGCAGTAGGCTCCACTACCTGGCAGTTATAAACAGATGGCAGAGTCACTCTAGTAACCCACAAAGAATTTGGTTTTAGAAGGTGGCTGTTCAAAATAACTTTTGCTGAAAATTTAGAGCTCAAGCAATATTCTAGTTTGGCAGACCTGAAGACTAAAGACTTCTATTTAATAATCAGAACAGATACAGCATGGGTGATGGCAGTACATGTTTCCCCTACACTGCCCAAGAAACATGCCTCAACCAAGATTCTTTTCTACATAGATTCTTATAATGGGCTCATCCCAGTAGAATCTTAGTCCCTTCCAGCAGTGCAATAAGCAACATGACTAACATCCAGTTCTCCACAGCCTCCCCTTTCTAAGAAGCCCCTTTTACACACACACTCTCTCTCTCTCTCGGTGGACACATTCCCTTCCAGCTGCAGCAAGATAAGGTTGGGATGACATCTTTCACCTCTTCAATCTAATCACAGAAATCAAGTATCATCAACCAACTACGGTTTGGCTAATAGGATCCATGGGGGTTATCATCATTGCTGTTTTTAACAAGGTGATGTGCTTCCAAGTAACTTCAAAGAGGTATGGCTAAGATGAACCTTAGGCTGGGGAAACTAAGTTTCATCGAATGCTACAGCTGTTAAGACTCCACTCCCTGATCCTGGAACCAGCTCCCTGATCCCACTCATGTTTGGAGCAGTGTCCAGAAAGGATTTCCTAAAGTCCATTTCTCTGTAAGATGCACATAGAAACAGTCTTGCTGCTGCTTGGAGAAGGGGCTTGTGGGGAGGGGAAAGAAATGTCCTGCCCCCAAAGAGCTGGATTTTCAGTCCAAGCAAGTAGTCCGGTAAGCCATCGCAGATAGTGAAGAAGTAAAGTCCAAGCACAGATGAGGATGAGTATCGGAATTGAAGGCACAAAGAATCTCTCCAAATTCTAGAACTACACTCCGACTTATTATCTGCAGTGTTAGCGGAGGCAATCTTCCAACAGTGAAGTCAAACCATCCTTAAAAAAAAACAATATCCAAATAATTTTGATGGATGCCTTGGAGACTCAGCAGCGTTCCCTACTCCCACTCACAGTCAGCAGTGGGTGATGCTGGGAAAAGGTCCTTCTCGTGAAGCATGGCTCTAAGGGTCGAGAAAGGACACTGCGATGTAACGGGTCCCTTTTGTGGTTGGAAGGCCCTCGTGATAATGGGTCAGGCGACCCGGGTGCAGGAGGGTCCAACCCTTCCGAGGAGCTCGAACGGAGCAGTTGTAACGCAGAAACCGGCAGCCTCCTCCCTGCGTGAAACAAAAAGAAACAGGCATCAGCCAAGTACCAGCAGAGAAAGGATCCCTGTATTATCCCAACAGTCTCCTGATTTTCTGGACTCCCTTGTGATGGGTTGCTGGAACGTTCTACCACCGATCTCCCTCATTAGAAAATCCTGAAATTCAAACCCAGTCACTGATTGCAGTCCCCTTTGGCATCAAGGTGCCCGAGATGGAGGTGGGGATGAGCTGGGAGGTGTTCTGGGTACAGCAAAGAGGAGAAGACCCTAGACTGGTCTGGGAGACTTCCAGACTAACCTTCTTGCAAGCACTTACCTCGTAATCTATCCCTACCCGGTTAAGGGCAATGTTGATGGTGAAGGTGGACGCATCATGGTGAGGCATTAAGGAGGGTTGCTCATCAGGTTTGTAACGAACGACAAAGGCCAGCTCAAACTGTGTCTGCAGGAGAGAAGAGAGGCATACACAGACAGTGCCACAGCACCCAGGGGGCATTCACTTCTAGGGGATGGTGTGTACATTGGTGTAATAGGAGTAACATACCCCTTAAATAAGGGAGAAAGGGGCATGTTCTTATTAAGAAGTATGGTGCACACCTTGATAACATACTCCAGGGTCATTTCCTCCATTATGGCACGTACTTTGGTACAGTGCCCCGATGATATTGCCTCTCCGTGGCCATGATCATGAAAGACGCGGAGCACTCAAATCCCATTGACCAAAAGTGTTTGATGCCTACCTTTGTATAGTATCCTGGGTAAAATTTCTCTGTGATTGGAGCAATATAGTGCAGAAGGAACCTGTACCATTCTCTCTCATAGCCAATTTGGTTCATGTGGATGTCAATAGTTGGGACATTTTCATAACCCCCTAGTAGCCTGCTGTCCTGGAATAAAACCATAAGATTGATTGGGGACAAATATCTTAGATGATAAGTATGAAAAACAGTTTGACGGTAACCAACAAACATAATGCTCATTTATAGGGCTTTTCAGGATTGTAACGCAGGGAAGGATTATCTACATTTTATAGAAGGGAAGTCAAGGCACAGAGGAGGTTGGAGCCCAAGTTTTCAAAAGTGGTCTACTGACTCTGGATGATCGTAGTTGTCCAACTTTACAACCCCTTGGTTCTAATCTTCAGAGGTGCTGAGCACTCCAGTGCTCCAGTGGACGGCAGTGGAGGTTGCAGGTACTCAGGGCCTGCGAAAATGAGGCCTAGGGGATCTCAGACTGATTTTCTGAGTGCCCAGCGACCACTTTTGAACATTTGGGCCTAAGTCCAAGATCACACAGTGAGTCAAGAGCAAAGCTCAGGGGTCCTGACTCCAGTGCCCTGCTTTAACCACAGGATTAAAACTCCCGCCTGTAGCAGGCTGCAGCCATGCCCAAGGACTCTGTGTGAGTGGTGGGAGCTGTCGCTTTGGAAGCTCCAACTTTTTCTTACCGTGTTATCTCCCTTGGACCACTGGCCAAAGTGCTCCATTTCCTCCACCAATTCGTCACAGGCAACGTCAGTGAATATAGGGAACCAGTAAACATCGGGGCAGGGCTGGAGAGACAGAACACACAAGAATTCAGACAAACAGAAGAATGAGACAAACACAGACAGACATCGGGGGCTCTCCAGAAGCTACATAACACATGGGGTTGGGGGAGTTCCTTAATTTTGCAGGACAGCATCACGGGGCTGTTTGTTTCAGTTTTACAAGGGGGTGGTTGGGTCTTTTTAAAAAAAAAAAAAAAAAAAAAAATTACCAAACAATGTGTTATGTAATTTATGAACAGTCCCTAGTCGGACAAGAGGAAGACAAGTCAAGAGGAGGGAGACAGGGCTCACTGGAAAAACAGCTAAAATGTTAAAGGTTGAATCCTGCCTTCAGATTCACATGCCTTGCTCCCAGTAAAATTAAGGAACCTGGACAGGTGCCTCTGAAGGAGGGATTTGTCCCAAAGAATACTTTCAAATAATGACAGATCACATTCTCTCTGAATCTGAAGTTCTTTTAGGCAGCACTGTCTCCTGTAAGCTACCTATTTCTGAGGGCGAAAGGCTGAAATCATATGATAGTGACATGCCGTTCTCTCCTCCACTGAGAGACAGCAGCAGCGTTTCTTACCGTCTCCACCAATCTCCCTTTCAGAGCTAGTGTGTAGTTTTCATGGATGTACTTTTCTTTCCAGTCCTATGGTTAGAAAAAGACAAGCAAAGCGGTCACTTTTGTGGCACGTGGCTACGGATGTGGTGCCCTGGCATCACCCTCTCTCTCTCATCACGGAAAGGGGAAGTGGAGCAGTAAACAGCAATTCACAGCATTTTCTCGGCTTTGAAGCTCCAGGGCCCAGAGGAGTTTCTGAGTGAAATGCTTTCCCAAAGCCCTGCAGTTATGCACCTAGGGAACCCCATCAGAGGGATGTCACACAGCAAAGCTTGGATCCTCCCCTTAGAGACACGGCTAGTAGCAGCGTTATCTAACAGGGAGGCTAGGGGCGTATCCCACAGTGACAAGCCTGCTCAGCCTCTCACCTCAGGATTGCTGAAGATCTCCCAGAGGTCGTTGTGGAGGTGAGTTGTCTGATAATTCTCCAGAGAGAGTATGTGTCCAAATTGGTGCCGGTTTGTCACGAACATGAAGACCCTCTGTAGGATGGAGGGAAACCATCAGGCTGCAACTATCTACAGTGGGAGCTGCTTCCCAGTGGCCATGGCTCCATTCCCTCTGTCCACCCACCTCCCTCTCTAATCTTCACACTGGGCATCCCCTCCCCAGTGAGCCTTTATTGTTAAACCCAGACCCACCCTGGCTGCAGAGAAGACTAAACAGTCCTAGAGAGGGCCAGTGATGGAGGCAGAACCTCTGCACGTTTCATCAGCTATAGACAGAAGCAGGATAAAATAGCTCACAAAGGGTCACTCGGCCTGTGGCTATGCGCATGTAGCTCCCACTGACGTCCACCGGAGCTGCACGAGTGGATCCTAGAGTATAACTGAATTTAGTCCGTGTTTCTCAGACCACAGGAAGAGATTCCCCCGACTGCATGTGCCTCGGGAAAGGCATGTAGGCTTAGTTGATGCCAGTTCACTTCTTTCCACCTAGGCATGTACAGTTGTAATGGGTGTCCGGAAACCTGCCTGCAGAGTTGATTCATCTCCACCCTTGCTCCCTGCAGCCAGCTCCCTCTACTGACCTGATCCCGGACATTATGGCAGAAAGCCATGTCTGCATCTAGTTTGCCGCTGTGGAAGAGGTCTCCCTGGTTGAGCTGGGATCTCAGGGTGCTGCCTTTTATGACATAGATGCTGGAAATGTAGGGAACATTCCAAATCCCACTGCAAAATGGGGAGAGGGAGATTTAGACACCAAGTAGTAACAGGACAGAGCTTACAGGATCAGGCCGCAAAGAACTAAGGGCTAGATTTAATTGTGAATGTATTTAGGGGGGAAAAAACAACAACAACAAAGCATTGCTGTTCTTTGGAATTTGGTTTGTCACAAAGTTTAAAGGGTCAGACTCAAAACCCCAAAGCAACCGAACACAAGGACCTACACAAACCCAAAGAGGAGCAAATCAGGAATGCAAGCCGTTCCAGTAATCAGCCTTTGGACATCTACAGCACCTTCCATCCAAGCAGCACACAGCCCTTTACAAACACTATTTAAAGAAGAATGACAACCCTCCTCCCCACCCACTGTGGGACAGTTCAGCATCACATTCTCTATCCTTAGCAGATGGAGAAAACAAGGCACCAGGAGAGATTAAGCGGTTTGGCCATACAGTGAATTAGCAACAGGGCTGGGAACAAATCCCAGGGCTCCTGACTCCAAGTTCCCTACTCTGGTCACCAGACCTTACTCCCGCTATTGCATATGGTATGTAGAGGACAGATACATAAAACAGCTCCCGCCTGGAAGGAGAGACTTCCCTTCCTTCTTTAACCACAGTGATGGTCTGGTACTCTTGCCCCAGGATCCCAATTGGCTTTAGACTGATTTCGGGGGTACATGCTCTCTAGCCACTGTCTATTCAGCAAGCCTTGTATTTAGGGGATTCTGACTGGCAAAAGTCCCTCGCAATACTCACACCCTCCGCCCTTGAACAATATCCACGTAATCCTCCGAACGGGCATAGTACCCATCAGGACTCAGCGCACCCCAGAAATTCGACCACAGCTTTCCGAGACGGCTCACCAATGGGGCAATTACCGGCCTGCAGGCACAAGAGGGAGAGATGATTGGAGGGCAGGACGCTGCCAGGGGAGGAAACGGGGAAGATCCCAACGAGAGTCTCCGGGTCCCGTTTTGCCTTCGCTGACACAGATGCTATCCCCTCTTGACACCTGTGTAAGTAAGGGCAAACTGGGGCCCTAAGCTTATATCTAAACACACTCAGCAGTCAGTCCCCTCTGAATGGGATCTAAGGAGTTCTAGCAGCTGGAGACAGAGCTGGAAATCTTTCTTCTTGAGGAGCAAGAATCATTTCAGTAATACCACTTCTGTTTCTCTGCTGTGTATCCAGCTCCCTTAGACTGAAGCCCCAGCTAAATCTCTGAGTCAGATACAGACATAACCAGGAATAGGTTCTGTTCTCTATGAAGCCCCAATGTTTGGAGGTTTTTGATGGGCCTGAAAAACTCCCTCTCTCAGATGCTCAGCTGTTGAAAGTCGGTGTAGCATCACTGAAATCAATTTACACCAGTCAAGGATCTGGCTTCTTGGATCCTACACTCATGATCTTTAGGGATGGGGAAGAAAGAACTTGGACTCTGAACCTGGATATAGATCCAGATTTTCCAATGAATCCCTCCCCTTATAATGGGCTGAAGCAAAACCTGCATCTGAATGTACCGCCTGGGATGTTTGAAACGTAAATCCAAATCCAGACCTCAACCCTGTGGCTTGGACCCACTTCTGGTTTGGAAAAAAAATGGTTCTGATTCTGGCCTCTCTGTTCCCAATGGTGTAGGCTCTGCTCCAAAGAGATAAGGGTAAAACTAGGGGTGGTTTACATCCAGGGCCCACTGCATCTGAATCCAATAATCCAGGGAGGGGAGTTGGATAAATGGCTCCAGTTTGGGTCCATCTCTACTGGAGAAAACCCTTAAGTTTCATTCCCAGCAATGCTCTCTCTTCTCAGCCTCTTACACATTTCCCAGGAAAGAAGGAGCTCCCTATCTACGTTCCTGACCTGAAACCTGCCCAGTAAGGATCACTCAGACTCACTTGTTCTGTTCAATCAGGATCCGTAGAACCTTTGAGTTCTTCAGAACCACTTCGGCATCCAGGCTGAAGTAATATTCACAGTCAGGATTCTGTCTGCACAAATCCCTACAGCCAGAGAGCCCACAGGTCAGAGAGAGAACAGTGACAGGACAGCAGAGATGACCTTCACTTTGCGGTCAAGGGGGCCCTCTCTTCTGGGATGGGGATGTTTATCCTTTACAGTCTGGGTGCAGAGCCCCTGACTAGGGTTGGGGGGAAGAGAGGGTTAAAACCCCATGCCTGAGTAAAGGAGTAGCAGGTGGCTGGCCCCTCATGGCAGGGAGGAGTGGGCCTGAGCTCCGGGGAGGATGTTTTCTCCATCAGGAAGGTGGACGAGGAGGGAATGGGTACGGGGAAGCATTGCTTTGGAAGTTGAACTGAAAGGGGAACAGGCTGCACCTGAGGCTAGAGAAACTCAAAGTCCTCTGGATGCAGAAGCCTTACTGCTTCCGTTTGTTTGGCCCCAGGCGGTGGACGGCTGTACACTTAGCCTGGGAATCTAGCCTGGCTTTAGCCCGTGTCGGCTGGACAATAAGCATGGGCTAAGTTCATCCCTGCCATGGACAGGTTGCAGGAAGATGGGGAACGCGGATGCAACCTGGACAGAGGTTGTTCTTAGCAGAGGGTTTGAGAACCCCTTTGGCAATGAGGGCATCGAAGTGTGTTTGTAATGCTGTCACCCCAGATACGTTGCATCTAATGGGCATGCATTAGGGCATATGGCAGGACGGGAAAGGGGGAATGGTTTGGGGTGTTACACAATATACCACTGCTGCACCAGCCATTGTTCCTGCAAAGCAGACATCTATGGAGGAAGCTTCTGCTGCTCTGCCCACAGAGGCCTGTTATCTTGGATGCAAGAAGCCTCTCCCTTGTGCTACTGAGCCCAGACAGAGGGTGGGGTTGACTCCAGTATCCCTATCGTCTGGCCTTTCACACCGGCCTTTTCACTTACACGCCCATGTTCCGAGCATCAGCATTCTCCACGTGATCTTCCGGCCCAATCACTTTGACCGCGTGATATTCTTTGCCATGCTCCTTCACAAACGTGTCCACCCGAGACAGGTGATGTTGCTCCTGCACACAGAGGGAAATGACACAGAGCGAAGAGTAGGTTACATGAGCTTAACACAGGCTGTCTGGCCTCAGCTAAAGCCAGGCTTGCCGGCCGCCCAGCTCTCAAAGCTCTGGCAACACCAGAGCATGTGAGCTGCATGTACCCTCACCTCCATGTCTTCGTAGCTGGAGGTAATTGATGCACAGGCTTCTAGGAAAACAAAACATGAGTTGTACTTGTCTTCCAGGTCCTGGCAGTCTGGGGAAGTTGCAAAGACTTCTGGGATATGGGAGGATATGACAGAACAAGGAGTAATGGTCTCAAGTTGCAGTGGGAGAGGTTTAGGTTGGATATTAGGAAAAACTTTTTCACTAGGAGGGTGGTGAAGCACTGGAATGGGTTACCTGAGGGGGAGGGGTGGAATCTCCTTCCTTAGAGGTTTTTAAGGTCAGGCTTGACAAAGCCCCGGCTGGGATGATTTAGTTGGGGATTGGGCCTGCTTTGAGCAGGGGGTTGGACTAGATGACCTCCTGAGGTCCCTTCCAACCCTGATATTCTATGATTCTAGGAGGAAAGCCATCCCTCACATGGCAAAACAAAGGGACAAGGTTGGTGCGGTAGTATCTGTTATTGTTGGCCCAATAAAAGATATGACCTCATCCACCTTGTCTCTCTAGCATCGTGGAACGAACACGGCTACAACAACACTGCATAAGACAATCCAAGGCAGATGTTCCTTACATGGTTGTGGATGAAGAGCTGAGTGCGTTTCTTTGGGTACTGGAGGTTCTGAAGCCTCAGGAAGAACTGGGAGAGAAATGGAGTGGGCTGCTCGATGAAAATTCCAATCAGAACCAACGGCAACACATCATCCTGCATTCGACAAGAGGGTGAGAAGCATGAGGGCTGCTCTCCAGCTCCAGAAACCTGGCTACACCCTCACCATCTCCAAGGTAACCCAAAAACACAATGTATTCTCTTGTTAGCACTAGGCCTCTGCCACTCTAAATATGCATCAACCCTTACCTTGAACCCTGTGAGACTTCTCAGGCCTTCATCACACACAGTGCAGCCTGTCTCGAATGTCCAGGCCCGAGGAATATAGTTTCCCAGGTAGTTCAGCTGCAGCTGCAAAGAGAAATCCCCCAAGTGCTTAATTACAAGGCAGGAGAAAATCTCAATCAGGTTCCATCACCAGCCTCATCTTCCTTCTCTCCCTGGGAGAAGGGGAATGGAATAGGATGCAAATCTGCGGGTCTAATTTCCTACGGTGGAGGATACTGATGTGCTGGGATAATGCGAAGGGGTGAGAGCACTTTTCAGTCTCCATGGCCTGGTCAGTCCTTGGCGTCTAGGTGCAGAGACTGGCAAGAAGGGGACCAAAGGTGGCAATTATTGTGATGTGAATACCTGTCCACCAACTCATTGCACATGTAACACGACAGACCACAGTCATCGGGATCGAACCTGGGATCTTTGAAGCTTAGTGCATAAGCCTCTACGACATGAGCTAAAAGCCAATTGGCTGTTAGCTAAGGCTATACAGCAAAGTCATTAATCTCTCTCTCTCTAAGTGGTCTCGGTGCCACTAGGTAGGACAGAACACCACACCCAGAAGGTGTGTGGGTTACATACGCTGGCCAGTCATTCCTCAGGTGGGGACGCTTTCAGTCACTGCTGATCTTGGTCTTGATTTGACCCAGTGACCAAGAAGTAAAGAGCTCCACATCTTGCTGTCATAGCAGGGGGCCATTCAATCCCCCCATCTGTGAATTTATGCGGGAAGAAGTCAGCGCGTGAGGGATGGATGCCTGATTTCCCAGCATTCTCTGGGCAAGTGCTTCACCACCTCAAGCCTAAAGAGGTTATTTGCCTTGGTTTCATACCCAACCTTCTCTTTCAAGGCTCCTGCTTACCTTGGTGGGTCCATTGCCGTGGATCAGGACTGGGAGGGTGTCGTACTCTACGTTTCTTGCTCTCACGCGTGCATTTTCAAACTTCAGAACCACCTCATCTAGAAATCACATCACAGCAATGTTATCTGCAGGAGGCTTTAGGAGCAATTTGGCCACACAATGCCCTAGCCATCCCACACAAGCAATCCCTGGGAAGCCGGGAGAGTGGGGCTGGATAACCATCTATCATATTTGTGGGGCACAGACAATCAACGGAGGGAGAGGAATTGTTTAGGGTGGCCCAAAGGGGTAGAATTAGGAGTGATGAGATGGAACTTGAGAAAGGACAGGATCAGGGGTGAAATCTATTAAGCCAGGGGTGGGCAAACTACGGCCCGTGAGCCGTTTTAAGCCAGCCCGCGAGCTCCAGCTGGGGAGCTGGGTCGGGGGCCGCACCACACAGCTCCTGGAAGCTACGCCATGGCTCCGCTCCGAGGGTCAGGGGCCGCTCCACGCCTAGGAGCCGGAGAAGGGACATGCCACTGCTTCCGGGAGCCGCTTGAGGTAAGCGCCACTCGAAGCCTGCACCCCTGAGCCTCTCCCCATGCCCCAACCCCCTGCCCCAGTCCTGATCTCCCTCCCGCTCTCCAAACCCCTCGATCCCAGCACGGCGCACCCTCCTGCATCCCAAACCTCTCAGCCCCACCCCAGAGCTCACACCCCCAGCCGGAACCTGCACCCCTTCCTGCACCCCTGCCCCAATTTTGTGAGCATTCATGACCCGCCGTACTATTTCTATTCCCCGATGTGGCCCTCGGGCCAAAAAGTTTGCCCACCCCTGTATTAAGCTGTAGGGCAGTCTCCCATGGGGAACTGGTAAAGCCTCACTGATTGCATCCTTTAAATCAAGACTAGGCAAAGAATATGTGGTGAGGAACAATTCTGCACCAGCAAGGGGGTGGGGAGAATCCAGACAAAAGCAGCTTTTCCGCCTCTGAATTCTATGCTCCTCTATGTCTGTCTGGCACATCCCCAGATGGCATTATACAGTGACTGCAGAGTGACCAGCCAAGAGGTCTGTGTAACTCAGCTATCCAAAAAGGGCTAAAGTTCAGGCACAAAGACCAATCACCCACAGTAACAAGGCCCCTCACCCCGGCACCGCCCCCTGGTGGCCCAGTGCAGTGTCGCCATCGCGTCTCTGCCTCACTTTCCCCAAATGAGGGTTTTAATAAGTTCGCTGACGCTTGTATCTTGAACAGTGCCCCTTCAGGGGTCTAAGCTTGTTCAACCCCAAAGGCGGAACATCACACAAAAATGCCTCCCCCTCAGCCTCTCTAGCGGGAGGAAGGAGGGCCTGAGTCAACCTTAGTCTGTCAACTCTCGTGATGTCCAAGGCCCCTTACTGGTGAGGCCTTCATGACCTGGAACCCTCTTCTGGAGTCGGGGCCTCCTGTCTCTAGCAGCAGAAGGGTCCCTTTTCCTGGGTCAAGGTCTCCCCACAGAGGCCAAACCACAAAACCTCTTCCTCACGACATCATATAATTCCTCTCATCTAAGGTTCCTGCTGTTGCCTGGTGGAATCTTTCCTGGGAGCCAGGCTTCTCTGAGACTTAGCATTCACAGGCCCTTCCTTCTGGCCACTCTCCCACTCAGGAGCATTCTCCCCGGGTTTCCTTTGCTGGTGAACCCCTCTCACCAGGTTCCCCCCAGGAAGCCTTCTATGTAGACATTTTCTCTTCCTGCAGTCTGGGAACTCTTCCCCTCCCTCAGGGCCCTGTTCATCCAGCCCTGTCCTGCTGGGAGCAGCGTCCTTTTATCTCACTGAGGTGCTTCCCTGTCTAATTGACTGCCTCTCAGTAACTCAATGAGTGACCTAGTCCCCGGTGAACCTGAGCTGCCTCACTCAGCCATCAGAGATAGGCTGGGCTCCTGACCCCTCCACAGGGCCAGCTACTCTCTGACTCCCACCCTTACCAAGATAAGAATGGGACCCCAAAGTCCCCCCCCCATGATAACTGCCTAGCTAATTAAAATAAGGGGAAGGGGAGAAGAGATAAACTAAAATAAATACCTATATTTCTCCGCTCCGGGAGAACAAGTGGATAAAACTTTCCAAGGGTGGAATAACCGACTGGCCAAAAGCACGGTACAGGTGAGTGAGTGCTCGTACACAGCCCCTGAATGCATCTCATCAGCTTCCCACCTTTCAGGCCATTCAATCCAATGTACTGAACCAAGAAGGTAGGCAGGTGGCCCTTGCCCTGGGCTGTGTGTTGCTAGCTCCCTACCAGTTTCACTCCCCAAAGCTTGTGTACTTTGACATGTGTGGGGATCAAAGTGGAGAGGAGGTGTGGTACGGAAAACCCGACCTGCAGGCCTAACTGTGGAGCTGGCATTGCAGTGAGAACCAGGCTGGGGATTGCAAATCAATTCCAGGAGTCTGGGCAGAGGTTTTTAAACAGAAACCTGCTCTGGGGATGGATTCTGGACTTTAACCACTTCAGCCTCAGTGTGACTGTTTCTAGCTGCCCTTCACTCTCCAAGGAGGAATAAGCTCGCCCCCCCCTACCCCCCCATCTCACCTAATGCTCCATTCAGGTTCTGGAAAATCCGGCATCTCTGATCCAAAGTGATGTTGATATTTTCCTTTAAAAGAATGAAATAAAGAACCTCATTTAGAACACACAGAGGCATACGCTCTGCAAACAGATGGGTCATGCCAGCCCTCCCACTGCCCCTCCATTCATTGCAGAAAACACTATGAAACCAGCCTCCCTTGTTTCTCAAACCCTCCATGGATTTGCTTCAACCTCCCTCACGGATCTAGGCCCAGGTCCTTAGCTGCTGTAAATCAGTTTAACACCATTAACTTCAACCCCCTAGGAGCCCTGAACCTGCTCCCTGGTCCCTCCACTCATCACCACAGGTTTCATCTCTGCCCCTTCACCCAGTCTCACCACTGCCAATGCAAGAGCCTGCTCCGCTCTATCTTCTGATCTCTAGAATAGCCTCCTCCACCTGCAGCAGATGCTCCGTCTCTTTTCAGATCTCCTATGAAAATAACAACTCTCCTTGCCTACGTTTCTTCATGCTTCCCACCCTGGGCTATTGTTGATCTATGTCACTCATTTTAAAATACAGTTTGTGTGAAAGACCATGTGCTAAATGAAGATGTATTGTATCATTCTGATCACTAGCATGTCCCACAGGCTCCAAAACCTTAAATAATCCCAGTGATCCCCCGTCCCACCTGAACTTTAGCAGTTCTCCCTTTGCTGAAGCACCACCACCACCACCTAGCTCTTACATGGCGCTTTTCAGTGTTAGATCTCAAAGCGCTCTCCAGAGGAGGTCAGTTTTACTATCCCCATTTTACAGAATACGGTTTTTATAGTGCACTAGGCAAAACCAGATAACACGAACTGCTTATAGCTTCCCAGGGCACGAAAAGACGACAAATAACAGCACACTGATGGAAATATGCCGGCCTGCCTGCACAACAGCATATGAACCACGTGTCATGAACCACAGCCAGGAGCGCAGGTTTGGCAAACATTTCTTTTGTGGTCAGTCTCCAGCTTCTATCTATCTTCCAGTGACAGGGTTGTGCTTGTCTCAAGTGCTGCTCATGTTAGCAGTGTTAAACCACAACTTAGCAATGGTTTAAGACTGGGTGGCAGATGTTGCATTTACACCAGGCGGCTTCAAACCATGGTACATTGGATTTCATCAGAATCCCACTCAAACCTAGGTCTGACTTAACAGTTCACTGCCCCTCCAAGCATCACCTAAGATACATTAGAATAACTCTCAGAGGGGGAGAATGGATGTAACAGTATCTGGATTTTGAAAGCCCTGTCAATAGAACTATTCAACTCTGGTCTGGCTTTGCGCCAGGACTTTAGCTGAGATCATTAAAGAGAAACTATCATGGTAAAAGTTATGGGCCGGATTCAGACCTGGGGATAAGTACGTGCGACTTTACTGGCTTCTCCCGGCTTTTTGCAAATAGCAGACTTCGCTTTCGCTTTTCTTTATCGTCACAAGTTTCACTTCCTGGTTCCTATGCTCTCGCACAATCCTGCAATATTTGGGTCACAAACACTCTAGGAGAATGTTTCCTTGTTCAAAGATAATGAGCCTTTTTAAATGTTATGATGCCATTGCCATTGGTATTAAGTGACATGAAACCTTGTTTTAAAAACTCCTGCCATCTGGGTCAAATCTGATAGGGCAGTGACCCTTTCGAGACAAAAATTGCAAGGATGGTACAGTGGGGGTGTGTGTGTGCAAGGAGGCACATCTGCCTGAACAAAATGGGTCACTGTACACATAAGTGAACATTTACATGTGCCAGTGCCAGGGTAATCCTTATTGGGGCAAGAAAGAGACACCTAGGGAGACATCCTAAGAAGAAGGGGAAAAAACAGGAAAATACTGCTGGGGTGATAGGCTCACCTGGGGACCTATCACTTACTTGTGTGGGCTGGGGAACGCCACACAAGTCTGGAAATGAAAAACACACTGCATGCCCCAGAAAAGGGTTCAGGCTACCAGGGATCACTGGCACTGGCCAGATGCGGCACCCAATCCCTCCTAAACTGCATTGCCTACTCACACGTACCCTTTTTTCTGGATCCAAGAAGATATTGGTGTAAAAGAGCTGGTCGCTATCATTGTCAAGTCCTTTCCAATCCTCCACAAGCTTGTTTAGGTTAGGAGCGTAACCTATGAAACCTGCGGGAACAAGGCAAAGGGGGAAGAGAGCCAGCCTCTCAATCCAGCCAGCCTGGAAGGGAACATTCTCAGGGACTCAGACATGTGGACAATGTCTCAGTCCCTTCTCCAAGGGGACATATACACTGTCTCAGTGCCCCCCTGCAACACAGCACAGATACACAGTTTCAATCTCTCTGCAAAAGCATGCGTGCGTACTCACTCTCCCCTGCCATGGGTCATCAGTGGGGATAGAACCCTTAATCTTCAGCACCCAAAGCACAGGCTGCTGTAACCTGAGCTAAAGGAGTATCCCCACTAGCTAAGAGTAAGTTGCAGGTTCTTATCATAGAATATCAGGGTTGGAAGGGACCTCAGGAGGTCATCTAGTCCAACCCCCTGCTCAAAGCAGGACCAATCCCCAACTAAATCATCCCAGCCAGGGCTTTGTCAAGCCTGACCTTAAAAACCTCTAAGGAAGGAGATTCCACCACCTCCCTAGGTAACCCATTCCAGTGCTTCACCACCCTCCTAGTGAAAAAGTTTTTCCTAATATCCAACCTAAACCTCCCCCACTGCAACTTGAGACCATTACTCCTTGTTCTGTCAGGATCTTGAGGATACTCCTTATCCGCTACATGGGCTGCAGTCAATGGAGGGAGACATATTTGCAAGTGCCTAGCTTATGTGCTGTGCACGTGTACACACACGGTGTCAATTCCCCTCTAATTGCACAGTACTTTTCTGCCGCCCCCACCACTCCATCTTCTCCAAGAGCCCTGTCTCCCGGAAACACAAAGCTGGGAGACGCTGACCTGTCTCTTACCTCCAGAACCCAGGAAACGCTTGCCATCTTGCACCGGAGGGTACTTGGCTTCCAGCCTCCGGTCAGGGTAGATAAAGGTCTCTGCTGAGAAAACCACCTTGCTCTTGGCCTGTTTGAACTTCTTCAGCAGTTCTGCAGGGCCCGATGCAAAAAGCACATCATAGCTACAGGAGCAGCAGAGCATGGCAGAAAAGAGAACAGAACAGGTCAGGAAGACAAGAGTGTGAGAAACAGAAGATGCTCTAGGAATCCCTTTCTTTTAACCCTGCGCTACGGCATTACAATCCCTGCAGTCGTTACAGGCATCAGTATGGTCCAATAATAGCCCGATGGAATCCCAACACCGGAGGTTTTAAGACCACGCTGGACAAACCCCGGTCAGGTATGGTCTAGGTTTACTTCGCCCTGCCTCAGTGCAGGGGGCTGGCCTCGATGACTTCTCGAGGTCCCTTCCCGTCCTATTTTTCTATGGTTCTGGGAATACTCGTCGAGCGGGATATGGTACTAGTTCCAAACTAACCTCCTGTGGGTGAATAACATGCTGAGCTTGCAGGTGGATTGTTCCTTACATCCCTTAACACCCAGGGGATTTGCCTCTACAGAGCTTTCCCTCCACGTCCTTGGAGCCTGCGGCAGACGCTGGTATCCCAGACCTGTCCATTGTGGGTGCTGGGACGCCAACTCTGGCATCTGTCAGCCCACTCTTTTATTTCTCTTCAAGAAATAAAGGCTGCCGCTCGCCTGGCTCTCTGCCTCTCCTCGCCAAGCAGACAATTCCACTGGGAAAGGCCAGGCCAGAATGGCAGACTAGCTCACTGATCCCTTGGAGGCCCAAATTCAGTCTGACGTAAGCAGGGGTAACGCTATCATCCTTACACAAGAGTTGGATTTGGTCCACTACAGTCAGAGCTTCCCAGCTGGCACTGATGCATTTAACATTTGCAGTCAGCATGGTGCAGGGAATCCCAGCAGGCAGGAATTCATCTTCCCCAACCAACCTCCTTCAGCGTTAATCACCCCCTGTTAAGAACCTGCCTCTCGGCTCAACTCATGGCAAATCCCTTCGGCCCCATTTACCTTTCTGTGACGAGGATGATCAAGTCCTCCTTATCCGCATACTCCTTCAAAGCTGACTTCAAGAGACGGACCTTCTGCCCACCTCCTGCTTCCGCCTTGTCCTCACCACGCCACTCCTCATCCAGCCCCAGCACCTAAAGGGGGACAGGGTATCTTTTAACAAAGGGTTCATGCTACACAGGCAACAGCTTGTTTCCCCAGCATGAGTCACTGTAAGAAATGGGGTAGGAGGACCAGCTGCCAGAGAAACTCACAGCTACTTCACTGCTGGCCTCCGGTTAGACTTTTGGCAAGGAGCAATGGTGCAGGGGCGCTGCCTGAGGAGCAGCTCAGTTACACCCGTCCTGACCTTTCCCAGTGCAACTCACTGTGGGCAAGGGTGTAAGGACACTTGCTCTGGACACACAGCTACTGCTGTGCCATCCTCTGCCACTGAGCATCACCAGGACAAATGGTGCGGGAGAGCTGGCGGCGACGAGCTTTCACGGGGGTCTCTCTGTAGGGAATGATCAGGGACAGGGGCTGGCTCGCCGTAGCGGTTTTTGAGTCACTGCGGCGGGATGCTGCGTCACAGCAGCGTGGCTTGACGCCACCATGAAAGCTTTCTGATGGAAACATTGTGTTGGGGCGGGTCCCTTTGGAGCAGCTCCCGAGGATCTCCCCTCAGCCCACCTATGGGAATGAGGAAGGGAAGCCTGGTGTACAGCAGTTCACCGTCCCAGCCTCTGTCAGCCAGAGCTGTCCCCGGGAATGCCCTCCCTGGGTGAGTTGTCTATGATCCCTGAGAGGACATGCCCCTGGCTCCCTCCCTCTCAGGATAACCATCTCAGAGTTCCCCTTTCACTGTCCACCAGAGGCTGCAGGCTTCACCTGGACTTTATAGTTGAAGAACTGGGCTGATCTTTTGAACCGTTTGAATCCCTCAGTCTCCTGGGTGGCCACAGTAAGAACCAGCAGGTTTTCTGTCGGCAGGAGAAAGCACAAGGTAAAGAGAGACGTTCCGCCCTTATCTGTTTCACAGTTTAACAATCCACCTTCAAACAGAAGCTTTGCTATTAGAAACAGGGTCAAGGTGGGGACTGACAGCCTGAAGGCCCCAACTGACTTCATGAAGGTAGGTAGTGTGGGGAAAGTTGAGGCACAGAGGGGACGTCTACACTGCAGCTGGGAGCGAGCCTCTCGCCCAGGTAGACAGACTCGCTCTAGCCGGACTTGAGCTAAAAAAATAGCAGTGTGGATGCTGAGGCTCGGGCTCTGACCCCCTAGGCTTGAGAGCCCAAGCGGCTACGTCCACACTGCTTGTTTTAGCATGCTACCTCAAGCCCCGCTAGCGTGAGCCTGTCGACCTGGCTTGGGAGGCTTGGTCCAAGCTGCCGTGTAGACGTACCCCCCAAGAGGTTAAGTGACTTTCCCAAGGCCACATGGCAAGCTAGCCACAGATGCAGGAAAAGAAACTGACAGAGTCCTGATGTCTTCTTCACTAACCACCCAGTCTGACTGCCTCCGCATAGCCTCTGCTTTTCATTGCGACAACATAGTCCTATGAAGCACAGACTAAAGCAACGTCTGACTTGAATATAGGGTCAAATGTTTGCAATAGCAAAGTCATGCTCCACTGCAGACTCTCATCTCCTAAGTTTGGACCAAATTCTGCATGCCCTACTCTACTGATTTCAATGTGGGTGGTGTGCTTCTGTCCCTGGGAAAAGATGGCTCCTAAATAACGGTCAGGATTTGATTCACAGCCTGGAGTCCACTGGTGGAAGCCGGGCTGCAGGCCAGCAACGGTGGAAAGCCATTCTGGAGGTGCACCACGGCAACGCAAGATGCCCACCCACAGCACTGCTCCACTGGAGCAGCCAGCCAGCGTAGCCCCTGAGTGGGGCCAGTCAGAGACAGAGCATGGCTAAGGAGCCCTATGCTAAAACGAATGAAACCAGTGTCATTACATTGCCTTTACACTGGTACAACCGAGGTCAGAAGCTGGCCCTGCACATGAAGTGTGATACTTTACAAAACTATCATTTCATTGCACCGCTTGTGAGACGCACACAGAGAATACAACTTACTGAGGGTTTCTCTAGTAACGTCAAACGTAAGCCTCACTTTCCTCAGACGGAGTTTAAAGAAAATTAAACATGAAGATAAAAAAATAACACTGCCATCAATGAAAGTGTGTACTTGAAAATCATCCACTTAGTTTAAGTGCTTCCCTGCAGCATTGCTCTCTCTCTCTCCACTCAGCATTTACACCGACGTAAGGAACTGCAGCATTTGGCCAGGTAGCTGTTATTTTTCTCTTGGAAGCGCCTCTGATTTTCTATTGTGTTACGGATCTGTATTCCAGATGTCTACTATATATAATGTGGATTTATTCTGTCACAGTCTCCATCCAACATTCTCTCCCTACTGCTCTTGATTTTTTTGGTTTCCAGTTTCTTAAAATATGAGGCCAAATTCTGAAGTACTTTTTCAGTTTTTGCACATACTTATGCTGGCAAAACTCCCATTGACTTTGATAAGAGCTTTGTCTGAGGCCTGGTCTACACTACCCGCCTGAATCGGCGGGTAGAAATCGACCTCTCGGTGATCGATTTATCGCGTCCCGACAATCGATCCCCGAATCGACGCTCTTACTCCACCAGCGAAGGTGGGAGTAAGAGCCGTCGACGGGAAGCCGCGGAGGTCGATTTTGCCGCCGTCCTCACAGCGGGGTAAGTCGGCTGCGATACGTCGAATTCAGCTACGCTATTCGCGTAGCTGAATTTGCGTATCTTAAATCGACCCCCCCCTGTAGTGTAGATGTAGCCTAAGTAAAAATGGAGTAAAACTTTTAGGATTGGACCCAGGATTTCTTTGATGTAACTGAATGCTCTACTTTTTGGCAGGTCTTCATGTTAACACTTTCACCTGGATAGGAATGTGCCTGGGTCCTGGCAGCAGTGTTTAAACAGGATCCCTGGCCATTTGAATGGAACATTGGAAAATTCCAAGAATAACTGATTCCACTGGAGGAGCATTTTCTTGGATCTAGCAGGCTTATCCAGTGACACTGGAGGAGTGAATTTCCTAATGGATGTACCTGATGTGCATCCCCAATGCATCCTGATAGATTTCCTAGGCACACAGAGCCCAACGCCTCTGGATGCATGAGAAAAGCAGGATCTCTGGATGGATCTGGTAGACCACTGAGCATAAAATGGCTATTAGCCGGGGTGGGCAGGGACGGTGTCCCTAGCCTCTGTTTGCCAGAAGCTGGGAATGGGCGATGGGATGGATCACTTGATGATTTCCTGTTCTGTTCATTCCCTCTGGGGCACCTGGCATTGGCCACTGTCGGTAGACAGGATACTGGGCTAGATGGACCTTTGGTCTGACCCAGTATGGCCATTCTTATGAAAATGGTGAAGGGCTGATACTAACCCATAGCAATTATCCGTCGGAGTCCTTGGGATATGGATGAAACTATAGTACAGTTGCAGAGAGAGATCTGGGGCAGGGGTAGCGAGGGTAGAGATAAGTTTGGGATTTCTAGCTGAAGGAGAGAAGGGGTTTTAACTAGAAGTCCATGAGATCCTTTATTCCCATCAGAACAACATGAAGAGAGATTACAGGTCAATAAGAGACCATCAAGTTGGATTTCAGTATATTTTGTTAGAGAGAAGCTGAGTGAGATAATATCTTCCATTGAACCATCTTCTGTTGGTGAAAGAGACAAGCTTTCAAGCTCCACAGTGCCCTTCTGGGCTATTTGTTAGTCATTTAGGTACCACAGTGTTGAGCATGAGCCAGATGGATGGCCAGACCGATGGACAAAGCTACAGAGGAATTTGAATGATGTTTTTAAACTCAGTTATTTAGCCAGCATAGTTGGGGCCCTAATTACACTCCTGCTTTGTATGTTCTGTGGAGTCAGAAGATGTAAACAGCGTAGGAAAGTATGCAGTCCCCCAGGGACTACGCTAAAGCCGGCAAGTCTCCAGTCATGTGACAGCGTGCAGAGCACCAGGAGAGCCTCCTGTACTAGGGAGCCAGGAGCTCGGGCTTTCCTAGAAAATGGGAATCAGCCTGCTGGTGAGAAGGGATGCAAATGTGGAATATCAGGCAGGGGGCTGGAAGAGAGACTTTAAATTCCAGCCCCTGCTGTGAGAGCTGAAGACGTAAATTAACTGAATAAGAAGGAATAATTTACAGGAGCCCACTACTGGGCAGCTATTCCAGCCTGAATTCTCTCCAAGGACCTCAAACCAAACAAGGCAGGAATTCATTTTCACGCCACCTTCCAAAGACAGTCAGCAAACTGTTCACACCCAACTTATGTGACTTCCAGAGTTTTCCTGCACCAGATGGCCACTCTGGTGGGAGTGCGAGAGGCTCTAGCGGATGGCTGAGGAAGAGGTGTCATATTTCGGAGATAGAAAAAGACCTCACTGTGCAGCATATAAATTAATTAGAGCGAGAAAAAGCCAGTGCAGAGCCTCAGTCCTCCCCACCCAGACTCTGGGCCGAATTCCTCAATAAAGATTCCCCTTAATTACTGATCTGGAGGGGAGGAACAACTTTGAGAGATGCTAGCTAGGCTTCACTTCTGTGCCAAGAGACCTCTAGCTGCAGAGAGAGCTTTCCACCCACGAGGCATTCTTTCAGCCCAGTCCTGGAAGTCTTAAGGCTGAGCTATGCGGCCTCCAGCCACCTTCCCCTTTTACTCTTTTCTTTCTTCCTCAAAGTCACTGCTGTAAGTGGAATGGTCACTTCCTAAGCTGCAGTAATAATCCTTCTTTTTCCTTCCTTTTTGCTCTATAACCAGCAAAGCCCTTTGCTGGGTTCCCCGAACGCTCTTCTCTTTCTCCACTTCACCATTTCAAATCCTAGCTCCCCTCTCCAGACATAAATCACGCAGGGCCAGATCCCCAGCTGGAAATCACTGGATTTACACCATCATTCAAAAGCCCTTGTGAGCAGGGTAACAGATGTTTGGTATCTCGTGGAAGCATTTAAAAGCAGATTTACTCTTTCACATCTTCTGTCCCACATTACAGAAACACTGACTCCTTTCTGCCAAGCAGGGTCATCCAGACTCAGCGACGCTGAGGGCCACTCGGACAACCAGAAACCTGAGAAGTTACAGTTAATTGTATAACCACAGGGTACAGAAGCAGTATGGATCAGCAGATCAGGCACTTGACTTAGATTCAGGAGACTTGGGTTCTACCTCCCACTGACCTGCTCTGTGACATTAGCATAGCACTTCACTCTCTGGGCCTCCATTTTCCCATCTGTATAATGGGTATATGATGCTTACCAACCTTTCTAAAACACTTGGAGCACTGTGATGAAAAGAGCTATGTAAGCAAAGTATTGTCACAGAGACACAACTTTTAGATCAATAATAAATGCAAACAGCAATACTACCAGGGTGGACTTAAATGTTTCTCCACATAAATAGTTAGAATCTGCTTGCTGGAGGAATTCAGCAGCAATAGACAATGGCTACACTACGCAGCTTTTAGCGACACGGCTGTGCCGCTACAGCCATGCCGCTAAAAGCCGCACAGTGTAGTTGCTGTTTGTCAGCAGGAGAGAGTTTTCCTGCTGACAAAAAACTTCCATCCCCCACAAGCAGCAGCGGCTTTGTCAGCAGGAGAGCGCTCCTGAAGCTCATGTTACTCATTCTGTGCTGTGAGACAGGCAGTGCCCAGATCTCTCTGGGCAGGGGACACGGGCCCGGGCTGGCAGTGCCCAGATCTCTCTGGGCAAGGGACACCAACCCGGGCTGGCAGGGCCCAGGTCTGTCTGGGCAGGGGTCACCAACCCGGGCTGGCAGGGCCCAGGTCTCTCTGGGCAGGGGACACCAACCCGGGCTGGCAGGGCCCAGGTCTCTCTGGGCAGGGGACAACGGCCTGGGCTGGCAGGGCCCAGGTCTCTCTGGGCAGGGGACACTGGCCTGGGCTGGCGGTGCCCAGGTCTCTCTGGGCAGGGGACATGGCCCCGGCTGGCGGTGCCCAGGTCTCTCTGGGCAGGGGACACCGGCCCGGGCTGGCGGTGCCCAGACCTCTCTGGGCAGGGGACACCGGCCCGGGCTGGCGGTGCCCAGACCTCTATGGGCAGGGGACGCCGGCCCAGGCTGGCGGTGCCCAGACCTCTATGGGCAGGGGACGCCGGCCCGGGCTGGCGGTGCCCAGGTCTCTCGGGGCAGGGGACGCCGGCCCGGGCTGGCGGTGCCCAGACCTCTCGGGGCAGGGGATGCCGGCCCGGGCTGGCGGTGCCCAGGTCTCTCGGGGCAGGGGACACGAGCCCAGGCTGGCAGAGCCCAGATCTCACTGGGCAGGGGACATGGCCCAGGCTGGCGGTGCCCGGGAGCTCAGAGCCCCCTTCTTACCCTCCTGCTTGGACCCGCAGCTCCCCTCCGCGATCAGCAGCGTGAGGACCAGCCCGGGCAGCAGGAGCAGTTGGGGCAGCATGGGGGCGACTTCTGGCGGTTCCTGGGCTCCCCGAGTCCGGCTCCAGCCGCGGTGCTGCCTGCAGACCCGACCCAGCCCTGTGCACCGGGGAGCGGGACAAAGCGGGCACCCACCCCGGCCAACTCCCGGCGCTGCGCGGCTCTCGCTGCCACGCACTAAACCCGCCCCTCCGGGGGGCTCCTCCCTGCAGTCCTGGCTCAGCCCCTTCCCTCCAGCCCGGCCGACTGCAGCCTTTCCGCCCGCCCGGCGGCAGGGGCGGATCGCTGGAGCCGACTGGGACAAGGGCCCAGCCCCCCGAAAGCTGGGGAGTCTGCCCACCCCACTGCCTTCCGCCACCCCTAACCCGCTCCCCACTAACCCAGCCCGCGGGACCTAGAGCAGACAGGGTTCCGGCTCCAGTCACCCCATCCCCACTGCCCCACTTCAGGGGGGCTTTCTGGACACACCTCGTTAAGTATTGCGGGCGATTTAGGCATGAGAAATGCTACACAGAGAGATCCTCTCTATTACTATTTAGAAATGAACTCATGTGGCAAAGTTCAGATCCCAACTTTCCCAAAGGGTGTGTGTTGAGGGTGGAGGGTCTTCAGGGGAATGCCGGGTTTGCTTTGGACACTCCCCCATTGTGACTGTACATCCAGTGGTGCTGGAGCTAGGGGGGTTGCAGCTGGGTTAAAGTAGTAATAACAGACACCAAATAACATGGTTTCCATCCCCAGCACCCCCACTGTTCCAGCCTCCCTGTGTGTATCAGGACCCAAGGGATGGATTTGTACTGAAGGAGCTGAGGGAAGTGGAGCATTTAATCGTGGTCAGAGATGAGCCACTAGAAGTGGGAGGAACACTTCCCCCCAGCCTCATCCAATGCATGGTTATCATGTGATTGTAGGTGATGGAACTGTGGGTGCTGCCACACCCCTTGAAGTGGTTTCCATCATATACAGGGTTTACAGTTTGCTTCAATGGCTCTCAGCACCCTCACGACAATAGAACCTCAGAATTACGAACACCAGAGTCAACCACAAAACCTGATTTGGAAAAGAAGCAAATACAGTACCGTACTGTGTTAAACGTAAACTACTAAAAAACAGGAAAGCAGCATTTTTCTTCTGCATAGTAAAGTTTCAAAGCTGTAGTAAGTCAATGTTCAGTTGTAAACTTTTGAAAGAACCATAATGTTTTGTTCAGAGTTATGTACATTTCATAATTACAATCAACCTCCATTCCCGGGGTGTTCGTAACTCGGAGGTTCTACTGTATACAAATTGTTCCAGCACCCCTGCACGTGGTTTGCACATTTGCACAGACATTAAGCATGAGAAAGTTGCAGCAGAAAAAGATTACACACAGCTCTGGAATTTGGGGATCATTATTAAATATTTTCCTTCCACCTGTCAGTTCACATTAGTCATCTCTTACTAGCATAGTATAAAATCTGTTACAATACTCACATAGATACGTGGTGTGTTTCATCAGCTAATGTTTACTGCTCATTTCTCCTTTTGTTTACATTTATTTTTCTGTTTATCATTAAGAACCTGGTTAGTTCATCTTTAATTGTTTTGTTGTGCAAGCATTTCCCCCCTTGAAGTCCTGCTTAGTTCTGTAACAAGGCTATTTTATATGTTTGGTTTGCCTTATTGGTGTAATAAAAATATACTAATTTAAAAGGATGAGGCGGGGGGGTTCTGGTCATTTTTGTAAGGTACTGAATGTTGCGCCGAGTAGACCCATCTCTGATACTGACTTGCTGTGTGGCCTGGAGCAAGTTATTAAATATTATTTATTATTACTACTATTTATATTGCAGTAGAATCTAGAGCAGGAGTGGCCAAACTTACTGGCCCTCTGAGCCACATACGACAATCTTCAGAAGTTCAAGAGCCAGGGCACACCTGCCAGGAGCCGGGGGGGTAAGGCGGCTGAAGCCCCGAGCCCTGCCAGGTGCGCCCTGCAGGGCTGAAACCCCAAGCCCCTCCTCCACTCAGGGCTGAATTTGGCCCACTGCCTGTATGTGAGGATAGGAAATCTGTCAGGGTAGAGGGAATAGCACTGGGTACATCAACAGGGGTATATGAAAGTCAGGGGCAGAGAACTGGAGATGGTAGAGCATGTGCATTGGGATAGAAAAAAGTGCCATTAGTATCAGAGAGATGGGGAGTGCTTGATTGAGGATAGGGAGCAAGTGTCAGGAAATGTACAGCGTGTGTCAGGATATTAACATCAAAGTAATGGGTCAGATGCTGGATGCTTCCTGATACAAAGCTCACAGTTGTAAATCAGAGAAGAAACACACTCAGTGATGTAGATGCTGTCTTTAGGCAGGCAACACAAACTTGCAATCAAGTGGAATTTTAGTTCCCTGAGGACTATGGGCCTCTGCAGGGGAAACCTGAGGAAGCAAGATCTTGAAAGGGAAGAGAAAATATGAAGTACATCAAAGATATCCCAGAGAGATGTAGGGTCTACCATTTTATAACTAGTTGGGGCATTCAGTTTTGCTTCATGTAAGAATATTGGCAACCCTGACACCTCAACAAAGAGCCATAGATCTGATTTTGTTTGTGCAATCAAAGTAAATGCCTGAGTGTGTTTAAATCACCTTCGATTCCAATCCCTGACCTCAGAGTAGGGATTTTCTCGATATAGTTGGGCAAACAGAAAAGTCTTCAGTATAAAACAATGCACCACAGCAGGTAGCAATCTGATAGGCTATGGATTCTCCCTAGAGAACCTGCCCCTTCAAACCTGCCAGGTCTCATTCGTTTTATTTTTAAGGAAGATTCTTTCACTTGGGATTTGTTTAATTAGAGACAAGCCCCGAACCAAAACCCTGGATTCAAATCCCAAGCAGCTCAAATCCATCAATGCCCCCCAACCTGTGTGTGACCTTTAGGTGCTATTGCAATATAAATACTGAATAAATATCTATGTAATAACGCAGATCCAAACCCCAGATCTGGACACACCAAACACTGGAAAAATTTGGGTCTGGATTCCAACTCTCTAGAGTCAGGGAAGTTCAGATCCCAGGTTTTGGTTGAGCCCTTTATATAGATTCAAATTTCAAAGCTGTGAGTTCATGTTTGGAGCCAGGTCTTACGTTCAGATCCAGGTTTTGATTCAGCACTTTACCTAGATTCAAACTTTGGATTCAGCTCCACAGTTCATCTCAGATTTTTGGAACAGGCCTATCTGTCTCTCATTTTAAGTCAGTTTAAGTATCTCCATTCTAAGATGAGAGATTTCTCGGTGCATCTAAAACCTGAATTTGTCATTGTTTATAATCTCCCTTTATTCAAACTGTCCCAGCTTGGCAGCCTTGCTTGCATTCTGCAGCTATACCAACCATCCCAGTGAGTGTATGTTTATTTCCTGGTTCTCTGTTTGTCCTCCCCTTTGCCCTCCTATTGGAATTCATTGCCTGTCTTTTTAAACAGCAGAAGCTGCCAATGCAGATGTTCCAGTGAGTACGTGCAACACGTGCTTCATGTGAAGCATCAGCTTGCCAACCGATTTAAAGAAACAGAACTCAGTTTTAATAGGTCCTCAACCAAAAAGTGGATACTCTGGATGAAAAATCGTGGCCCTATTTAATTTAATCAGAGGGAGTTTTGTCATTCACTTGATGGTACTGGGATTTCTCCCTCCATTTTTTGAAAAGATCCCAGGTGCCATAAAGTCAGTAATGTATTTACAGGGAGGAAGCCAAGAAATTTTCCTCCTCTCTTTCCCCTCACTAAACTGTCAATTCTCTGGCTCTAAATAGTTAATTTCCCACCCAGTGAACACATTTCCTACCCCACTTCTGCTCATTATATTTCTCTATGATTTGTACTGTCATTTGAAACCTATAGTGCAAAGCACAATTTGCATTGGCTTGGTCTGTAGATTTCAGTCACAGCATAAAGCTTATTTTTTCCATTCACTATACAGTGTGGGCAAATATTTAAACCTAACAGAAGAGAATCCACCTTTTTCTCCCTAAGCTTACAGGCTCTGCTAGAATAACAGGAATAAAATGTAATTAAAAACTTGTATTATGAGAAAAAAATTGGTTTCGTCAGTAAAGTCAGCAGATTTAAGGAGGGAAAATATAATTCCTTACATTGAAATGTGGCCATGACTCCTTGGCTGATACAAAAGATACCATGAAATCGTCACATGGCCAAGAATTTGGTTTGAAGAAAAGACAGTATCTTCAGCCGTACAGCACGCTCCATGTTGGGGCACTGATTCAGTACTGACTCTAAATCACTGACACCACTTCCTGCAGCAACTAGATGTTCTCTGGAGTAGACTCATCCAAGTAACAACTAATCCTCAAAAAAGAACTGCCTGGCCAACTTTAACTTTATAAGCAAAATAATTCTTTTTGCCTTGAGACTGGTGTAAAATCTCCAGAAACTACAGAAATGTATTTGTAGAGCAACTTAAAATCAAATGAATGAGATTTAAGTGGCTCATTTGAGCCAGCTGCTTAAATATCATATTTCAGACCAACATGATGCTAAGTGATTGAGATCTAGATGTCTGAAAAGAGAGATTTATAATAAGAAGCTGGTGGTATTCCAGCAGGGCTGCTCTAGTAATGCTCTATCAGTAACAATATCCACTTTATATTATAAGAAACCTATGCCAAGTCAGGCTGTTTTTTAAATTAGACTCTGGAAGGCTGCCTGATTTGGTATGTGTCTGTGCAGAGCAGCTTTTATCAATTACTAATGATCCAATCCAATGGATGGAATTGCTCTGTGTGGATCTTCCATATTCCCATAGTAGAGATTTGAAACAAGCCCCTGATATGGTAGGGTCTACACTGTGCTGAAAGTTGTTCTTTGCCTAACTTAACTAGTGGTGCAACCACATTTAAAAAAAAGTTGAGCTTGAAGAAGTGGGGGAAGGAGAGCAAGAATGAAATTCAAGCGTCCTTCAGCTACACTGAGAGAGTAAAGTTGAGGGGCACATCTCTCCTTGCCTCTCCAGTGGCTGCATCTATGTCTGACACTTTATGATGTGAGTGTATTCTGAACATATCACCCTATTATCACCAGAAATATAACATGGCAAATTGGAACTTTAAAGAGTTTCTGACTGCCCAGTTGTGCCACACTTCGTTTCAAAGCACATCTCCAAAGAGGAGAATATCTACTCTTCATTTTATCTCCGTCACTTTCTGTTTGACCTCTGCCAACAAAATCTAACAAGGAAGTCACAGCCGGGAGCAACAAGCGCAGGAGTTAAGATTCTCAGAAAGAACTGATATCCTTTATCCTGTAACTAATCATGGACTTCCTATGACACATATAACCTAGCAGGGTCACACAGCTCTGGTACTGCCTGAGATAGCTGGAGACTGTTCCACAGAGACACACATCTAGATCTTACATGGGCCCCAGCAGCACAAAGCCTGGCACTGCCCCCACCTTCCCACCAGCATATCATGAGCTCACCACAGACAAAGCCTAGCACTGCTCTCTCTATCTACACAGACACAGCCTGGCATCATCTTCCAGCCCAGTAACCCGCCATTGCAGCAGAGCAGTCTGGCAACCCCCACATTAAGACAAGCGGAGACCATCGCCAAATCTCAGCGCAGACATGCTCTAGCACTGCCCCCCTGTCTCACAGTCTGCACTGCTTCCCTGGCAACCACCATCGCACACAGCCAGGCACTGCCCTATTCCATCAAACACACACCAAGCCTGGCACTGCCCCGCCCCCCCAGCACGCCCCCAGCCTGGCACTGCCCCACCCCCAGCACGCCCCCAGCCTGGCACCACCCCGCCCCCAGCGCACACCCAGCCTGGCACTGCCCCGCCCCCCAGAGCACCCCCAGCCTGGCACTGCCCCCGCCCCCCAGCGCACCCCCAGCCTGGCACTGCCCCGCCCCCCAGAGCACACCCAGCCTGGCACTGCCCCCGCCCCCCAGCGCACCCCCAGCCTGGCACTGCCCCCGCCCCCCAGCGCACCCCCAGCCTGGCACTGCCCCGCCCCCCAGAGCACACCCAGCCTGGCACCGCCCCGCCCCCAGCGCACACCCAGCCTGGCACTGCCCCCGCCCCCCAGCGCACCCCCAGCCTGGCACTGCCCCCGCCCCCCAGCGCACACCCAGCCTGGCACCGAACACTCCACCTTCCCGGGCCTCTAAGGGTTAAGCCCGGCCCTGCCTGTCGTAAAGTGTCGTGCTCCGGGGCAGGCTCCCCTTTCCGGCCGTGGTGGCGCTTGGTTTGCGGCAGTTCGGGCAGGCGCGGGCGGAAGCGGGGGTCCGAGGGGCGCGGCCGGAGGACGGGCGGGCGAGCGAGCGGAGGGAGGCGCGCAGGCCGGGGATGAGGGCGCCCCGGCGGGGCGGCTGGTAGATCCAGGCCGGGGACAGGCCCCGGGGCGACTCCAGGCCCCCCCCCCCCCCGCTCCCCGCCCCCCATGTGGCTGCAGCAGCGGCTGAAGGGCTTCCCGGGGCTGCTCTCCAGCAGCTGGGCCCGGCGCCTCCTGGCCCTGCTCGGCTTCCTGCTCGTCGCCTACTGGTACCTGGGGGGCGCCCGGCTGCGCCTGCCCTGGGGCGCCGGGGAGCCGCGGGGCGGCGAGGCCGGGCTCTGCCTCCAGGCCGAGACGCGGACCTGGCCGGGGCTGGAGGAGCGCGGCGATGCCCTGAGGCTGCGCCTCCCCGGGGACGGCGCCCAGGAAGCTCCCGGGGGGCACCCGGCCCTAGTGGGCAACGGCTTCCTCCTGCTGGACGTGGCCTCCAACCGGCTCTGGGTGTCCGCCGGGGCCTCCGCGGCCGGCCCGGCCCACGCCACCGACTACCCGGCGCTGGTGCAGCTCAAGGCGGTGAGCGGGCAAGCTGAGGCCCGGGCCGCGGCGGTGGTGCTGAGGGACGGGGCGGTGCGGCGGGTCCGGTGTATCCAGAGCGGGCAGGGGGCGGCTGCAGCGCAACCCCCCGCCCGCGACTGCGTGACGGTCCGGGAGGAGCTGCTGGCTCACCGCAGCCGGCCCCATCTCTACCTGCAGCGGATCCACATCTCCAACCCCACCGAGAGGGTCACCGCCTTCGAGGCCTCCACTCCTTCCTCCCCTGCCTCTGCCCAGGGAGCCAAGTTCGCCACCAGCCTGGAGAAGGTGGGGGACCGGCAGTTCCTGCTCTCCTCTAGCCGGGTGCTCCTTGCTGGCAGCTCCAAGGTGGTGCTGGTGGTGGTGGCCGCCAAGAAACTGGTGACCCGGGTGCAGGTGGCGCCCAAGTCTCATTTCCACGAGACAGTGCTGTCCGTGGTCTACACCTCAGAGCCCATAGAGCCTTCCAGCCTGGAGGAAACCTTCAGCAAGCTGAGGGAGTTGGCTAAGAAGGAGATGCTGGAGGTGATGCAGATGGGGGTTGAGGACCTGTTCCAGGAGCACCAGCAGACGTGGTCCGATTTGTTTATTTCAGGTAAGGAGTGCTAGGTTCACTTGACAACCAAATAGTGAGAGCATCCCCTTGCATTAACAGGTGAGCCCCACCCACAACATTCTGGTCACTTATGAAGCATTTCAAATCACATGAAATTTCATCCTCCTTATGAGATGGTTCGAGGGACAGTAGGGAGGTCTCGGGTTGTTAATAACCTAACGCTTTTTGCTCAAAGCACTTCAAAGGTAGCTAAGCATTATTAGATAAAGAAACTAAGGTTAAGGAGAGAACTTTAAGAAGTGATTTCTAGTCCCTGCTCTGGATCTGCCACTATCTTGCTGTGTAGTTTGAGGCAAGTCAGAGGCTAAAACTAAGTAGCCTCTGATTCTGGCTGCTCAGTTTGAGAAACCTTAGGCTAAGCACTTCAGAAGTGCTTAGCACCCACAACTTTAAGTTAATGGGACTGGTGGGGGCTGAATACTCAGACACACTCACTTAATAGGGCTGGAAGAGACCATCTCATCCAGCCCTGTGTGCTGCGACAGAACCAAGTATACCTAGACCATCGCTGACAGGTGTTTCTTAAACATCCCTTCTTAAAAGCTTCCAATGATGGGGATTCCACAATCTCCCTTGAAAGCCTATTCAAGTACTTAAATACCCTTAAAGTTAGAAAGTTTTTCCTAATATTTAACCTAAATCTTTCTGGCTACAGATTAAGCCCATTACTTCTTGTCCTACCTTAAATGGACATGGAGAACAATTGATCACTTCCTTTTTATAACAGGCCATAACACATCTGAAGATTTATCAACTCACTTATGCCCCCCGGTCTTTTTTCCCCCAAGACTAAACATACCCATTTTTTAACCTTTCCTCAGAGGTAATCTATTGTTACAGGCTGGAAATCAATTCCGGGGATCAGTAGGATGAGGCAACAAAGTACCTAAATAAATCTGGTAAATTACAGTTTGTAAACCTTTTCAAAAAGCATGGAAAATCCAACTACATTAATAAGGAAGTTAGTCACTGTTGCACATACATCCACAGGGTCTCAAAGCAGCAGAATTTCCATTAACTAGAGAGAATTCAACCACAGACACTCCTAACCGAGAGCACCTTGGTTTCTCCAGGAACAATGTAATAGTCCTGTACTTGCGTTAGACTGGGTAGGGTTGGTTAACACTAGGTTAACCACTAAGTGGGGGGGAGGGATAGCTCAGTGGTTTGAGCATTGGCCTGCTAAACCCAGGGTTGTGAGTTCAATCCTTGAGGGGGCCACTTAGGGATCTGGGGCAAAATCAGTACTTGGTCCTGCTAGTGAAGGCAGGGGGCTGGACTCAATGACCTATCAAGGTCCCTTCCAGTTCTAGAAGATAGGATATCTCCATTAATTTAAAAAAAAAAAAAAAAAAAAAAAAGTCAGCTATGTGAGTGTACTGGAACTGAAGTAGGCTTGAGGTGTCTCCATGTGTTATACATGTGTACGGTTCTAGGGAAAGGGAGTATGTAAGTCTCCTTTCACAGGATATGTATCTTGCCCATTAAAACTTCCTCTGGGCTGAAACTTAGTACAAGCTCTCCACATAGCAATTTTTTTTAAAATGAGAAAAATGCAACTTTTCCTGTTTTGATTTATAATAAATGGGATGTGATCAGGTCCCTAATTTGTTCCATTCACTTCAGTGTTTTCAAACCAAGTTAAAATGGAAGAGACCAGGGTTAGAAATGGCTGAGCACTGGCAGCCAAGCCTAAGCGTTTACATTCAGTTCCTTGTCACCCCCACACCAACATCTGTGTAGCTGTTGGCACCAGTGTCTGCAAATCTGAACTTCCAGTTTTCTCTATTTAAACGCTTACCGTCACACCTGTTTCCCAAACTGAGCGGGTTTTTTTCTCTATATTGCAGGGGTCGAAATGAGAAAGATTACAGATTCCCACACACCATCCAGCAAGACCGTCAATATGACTCTCTACTATGTCCTATCCTGCATGCCAGCTCCTCTGCTGGACCCGCTCATCAGTGGGGAGGACAGAGAAAAAATGGAAGCCAACTTGAACTATGCCGACCACTGCTTCAGTGGCCATGCAACCATGCATGCAGAGAACCTGTGGCCCGAGAACCTGTCCAGTGTCCCTCAGATCCTGCAGCTCTCAGACTTGTGGAAGCTGACTCTCCAGAAGCGGGGATGCAAGAGCCTGGTGGCTGCAGGGGTCCATGGACTCATGCAGGGGATGGTGCTCAGCTTTGGAGGTCTGCAGTTCACAGAAAACCATCTCCAGTTTCAGGCTGACCCTGATGTGCTTCACAACAGCTATTCCCTGCGTGGGATCCACTATAACAAGGACCTGATTAACCTGGCTGTTCTGCTGGATGCTGAAGGAAAGCCCTTCCTGCACGTGTCTGTGAAGTTCCAGGACAAGCCAGTCAGGCTGTATGCTTGCGAGGCAGGCTGCTTGAATGAGCCTGTGGAGTTGACCTCTGAGCTGCGGGGTCACACATTCCCTGTCATGGTGACTCAGCCTATCACACCATTGCTTTATATATCTACAGACCTGACCCATCTGCAGGACCTGAGACACACGTTACATCTGAAAGCTATCCTGGCCCATGAGGAGCACATGGCCAAGCAGTACCCAGGTTTACCCTTCCTGTTCTGGTTCAGTGTGGCCTCCTTAATCACACTCTTCCACCTGTTTCTGTTCAAACTCATCTACAATGAATACTGTGGGCCAGGAGCCAAGCCACTCTTCAGGAGTAAGGTATAAAGCTGCCACTCCCCACTGCTTTCTTGGGAGCCAAGTCATCGGCCTGGTTTTCTGTCAGCTGTTCCTGGGGAGGTTCTCTCTGGTTGTGAAAGGGTTTGGAGTCTGTCTTGAAGTGTGTGTGTGTGTGTGTGTGTGTGTGTGTGCGCGCGCACACTTGCACCGAAAGGTGACTCTTCCTGCAAGACAGTAGGATTAGGTCAGAGAGACTGCAAGAATAGGGCTCACTCAACCATTAACAAAATAAATCCATTGTTGTTCCTTGTAAAAATCTTTGGATGGCTGCCGTTTAAAGCAGACACCCTCTTTCACCGTAGCAACTTGGAGGTTTGTTTGTATTAACACCACAGTTGCAACAGTGACACCATACAGTGTTTGTCCTGCAATTATACAGTAGTGGAATGCTAGTGACAAAGCTGCTGTGCTTTTTCCATGGAGTACTCTTATCCCTATTGTTATATGGGCATTGCTTGCACACTTGTCTGCTGTGAGTGAATTGTGTAGTGTGGAAATTCACACACATGCAAGCTCCTGCCATAGTACATAGTCCAGATGCTTATTTGTTGTGTCTGTGGATAAATATTCTAGACTTGTAGTCACTGCACGGTTCTCATTGAATGTCACCTTTACCAGCCTCAGTTTGGATAAGCGCTAAACCAATATTAGTTCTCCTGCTATTTAGACTAAATATGCAGCCATCCTGAAGGCAGGACAGAGTGTTCTTTCCTGAAAGCTGGGGATTTGGGCCCCAAGATTTGTTGCACCTCCCAGCTGCATAAGGGCTTTGACTACTTGGTTTACGAGGTATAGTCAAGGGCAACAGCAGACGAGATAGAAACTTAGTACAGAACAGAGACTAGAAAACGTTCTTCTGCTCTTAGTGCCAATACTTTCTAGCTGCACCTTACGGGCATGGAGGGAAGATGGAAAATTAGACGGATTTGCTGCGTGAGCCAAGTGCATTGTTCAAAACCTCCTCTCTTTAGGATCAATTGCAAGACTTTGTGTGTTTATTAATAAACAGTCACCAAATAGAGATGTGCTCAGGGGAAACATTCTGGCTTCAGATTGTCCTGCTTTTCTAAATCAGAAAAGCAAATTAAAGGAAGGTTAGCTGAGGCTGGATTAGACACTGGACTTAGTTTAATTTTCACCAAATAAGAGGGAGTTAGAGATGGACTTTCAAGGAGATTCTCTCATCTCTCAGATGCAAGTAACTTATTGGCTCCCTGACTGCTGTTGGGAGGCTGATCCTGAGTGGTGCTGAACACTTGCAACCCTGTGAGGTCATTGGGAGTTGAAGGTGCTCCAGCAGCACTTGTGGGACTCCAGCTAGACATAGGAAGATGTAGATTAAAAGTACTGCTCACAGAAATCTGCAGAAAGTTGCATTCTTTCTCCAGGCATTACCCTGAGCTCATGATCAAAATATTAACGCAAAGGGAAAAGTGCTCAGGAAGTCATTTGTATTGTGGTGCGTGCTACTACATCCTGGAACTCAAACTAGCTCATGATCCTTATTCACTGCTGTCTGTATCTCTCTCTGCCTTTGCTACTGGAGGATCGGGGAGACTCACCTTCTGCCTTTTACATAATGGATTGTGTTCACCATTACAGCTTATTAGCACTGACACTATCCACTGAATTACTGAGAAACTGCACAGCCATAGACTTGGAGCTGAGTAAGCATCTGTTTCTTGCATTGGTGCTCTTTGCTTTGCAAGGAGTCGTGCAATGTACAGCAGATTCGCTCATTCAGTGTCCTGGGCTGGAGCCAGCTACAATGAAGATGGTGCAGAGCCTCTGTGGTCTAATGACAGCTCAGTGCCACAGAGATGAAGTGAAATCTATTGCTGAAATATAATGTTTCTGTAGCTGTAAGCAAGATAACACCTTGTTTTATTAATTGCACAGGAAGATCCCAGTGTCTGAGCAAGTGAACTAACAGTCCTGCTTTCAGCCTCCATTTACACAAGACACCTAGTGCCCGACAGTTCTGCGGCTGAGAACAAGGATCTTCTGAAAGCAACAACCCTTTTGTGCCTTGTTAAGAGGGGAAACCGTGACTTGGAAAGTTGATGGTTATGCAAGGGTTTACACTAGAATCTCATGTATCACTGGGGTGTCTTTCTGACGTGTAACATGTTCAGTTCCATAAGATTAATCCATTTGGTGAGGAATACTTGAAAATATAATGAGTCCTTTGATTCTTTTTAACTTTACAGGAAAATAAAGAATGAGCATTCCCTTCAGAATTAACCTAACTAGAAAACTCTTTAATTCAATGTCACTTCTCCTTTCTAGTATGCATTTTAATTTATTGCACTGCAGGGCAGGGGTGGGACAGGATGTTAATTTTGCATTCAACTTTGATAGCAGATAACAGCCACTTAAACTGTATATATAAGGGCTGGTGTCACAAGTTTAGTTCAGCCTTTGTGATTGTAGAATGCAAAATAATCAGTTTAATGAAATGATTTTGGGGTTAAATTTGGAAATGCTGACCTGTCAATTTTCTGTTCTGAGGATAATATTGAGACTTTGTGCATTGGTATGTTCTGGCTACTGGGGAGGCGTCCTACTTTGTAGTGATTTGAAGATTGTTTGGTTTTAAAATACCAAAGCTGTTGTTTTTAAATAAATACCTTTCAGTCTACACGTGTTATGGTTCACTTTTTCCGTAGGTTAAAAAGAAAAAGCAGCACCTTTTGAAAACGGAGTGCCAGCAGCTCTAGTTACAGCCAGAACCAAGTACGTTACTGAAGCGGGTTTGGATTTAAGGGGAAAAATAATTAAATAGGAAAAAATGGTGGGAAAAGGGGCCAGAACTCCAAACTTTCTCTAAATCATGGGTAAAAGTAAAATTTTGCACACAATAGCTAGATGTTGAGAAACTTATTTCCAGGCAATGATCTTTTTAGAAAGAACAAAAGATGCTATTACTCAGTACTTTAGGAAGCAGAATAAAGAAAGTACAAATTTCAGCGTTGCACAGTATAGTTCCATATCGAATGGGGGGGAGAAGGAATCACCTCTTAATATAAACTTGTTTTTCTGTGTTTTCCCTGTTATGCTATAGGCCAAAAAAGGATCCCTTTAGCCCACTCCTGAAGACTTGTCCCTTAAAGCAGTAATATTTACTCATTTTATATTCTATTTTAAGGTTGAGATTTTCAAGCAGTCTAGGGGATTTAAACATCTTCCATTAATTTCAAATGTCTAGATACCCTAGTATCTGGGAAATCTCAACCTGTGTTTTAAAGTTCATATTTTAAACTGAACTCTCAGAAGGTATGTTGTAGGGAAATGCCAAACTAATGAGATCTGATCCTGTGGTATTTCTGCCGTCCACTAAAACAGTACAAGTTTAGTTATGTGAAACAGGGTCATGTCCATGGTGTCAGTAAAAGTTTCCTCCGTTATCCAAACTTATTCAGTGCTCCTGGTGCCATTTAGATGACCTAGGTAGTACTGTGAGAAGACTCGCTTAATTTACATACACACCCCCGCCTTCCCCCCTCCACCCCCCAAACATTGCTCAAGGCAGTTTGCAAAACCTCTCAGGGCAATAATCAGATAGTGCCAAAAAAGGGAATAAGATCAACCTATTTACTAGCTGTAAGAGAACACCACACCAGAGACTAGTGCTTCTGGAAAACCTTTTTATGTAACAGGATTTTATCTGAAGGACTGATCAATGGTTTATCTGTTCAGCAGCAGCGGCACCTTGTATCTTATTTCCCCACACAGTATTGAAGAGAACATGATGCTTCTGAATTACAAGGAAAGTAGACTCCTGCTTCTTTACTACTTAAAGATCATGGTCAGGGGTTTCTCAGTGTTAAGTTCAGTACTTTGTTCTGGAAACTAAGCACAAGGTTGGTAACTGCCAAGGAATTTCTAATGAGAATAAATGACCTGTCTTCAGAGCAGTATCTCCAAGTAAAATGAGGTGCTTGCAACACTGGGAAGAAACACATTACCAGTTCTGCTAAGGTAGATAGCAGCAGCAGACAGAGCATGCTCAGTAGTTATAGGCAGGGCTGCTAAGGTTGCCCAACACTTTCCATTCTAAGACCCTGTTTTCAATTACTAATAACAACTTTGCCAAACTTTTAGCATTCAGTTTGAAATTTTCCATGCTGCGTGTTGCCTCAGGCTAATTTTGGGGGGAAAATGTTTCTGACAATGAGGCTAAGGGAAATTGTTTCTTTGCACATGTTTAAAAAAAAAAAAAGTTGACCAGAATTTCTTTTAACAGCTTTAGTGCCCCCCATGCACTTGAGCAGGGGGGTTGAAATTTGGGGAGGGGGTAGCCTTTGTGTCAGGGATGTGACTTTTCCTGTTCCTGTGAAAATCCATCCAAATTTGGCCAAGTTAGAAGCTGTTGAAAAATTGCTTCTCACACACTCAGAGACTTAACAGTTTAGCAGTTAACTCCCCTGAAGATTCTATCTGCCAAGGGCATGCTCTAGCTTTGGGCTGGGCAGGACTTTCCCGGCACTTGCAGCTCTGGTTGGTGGGAGGCCATGCTGGCTCTTGGCACCTGAACTAAGCACAGGGAGACATTCTCATTGACCCCTTCCTGGCCCAGCAGCAGGATTAGAATGCAGAGGGGACAAAAGCTGGACTGGGGCAGAGGGAGTAGATTGGGACAGGGAGCCTAAGTGTGGAGAGTGGGACTGGAGGCTAGTGGGACGGGACAGGGAATTGGGAGCCAAGGGGTGGGCTGTGACTGGCTGGGCAAAGAGCCGTAGCTGGGGGGTGGGGATTGAGATTGGATGAGAAGGCAATGGGGACTGGCCGGGCAAGGAGAATGGGAACTGGGGTGCGGTGTGGGGGAGAGGTAAGGACGACCAATCTGGCAAGGAGCTAGGGAGAACTGTGACTGGCTGGGCAAGCAGACTAGGACAAGAAGCCCGGGGGATGGAAAACACACTGAGATTGGAGGGAGATGAGGACTGGGAGCTAGCGGGGATGGGGAATGTGGGTGAGGAAGAGAAATCAGACTGGGGAGGAGGCTGGGAGTTGAGCCTGGCTGAGCAGAGGAATGGGTACTGGGACGGGACTGAGATCAGATGAGGTGGGAAGAGAGAAATTAAAGTACTGGGGAGAGGAGACAGATCTGATTAGGAACCAGAGGATAATTGGGACTGTTTGGGCAACCAGACTAGGACATGAAGGGGACACAGATTGGATGAGGAACCTGGGGAGGGAGATAGGGACTGGTGGGGTGACTGGAGGCCAGGGCTGGGGAGAGACAGATCAGATGTGGGGGGTGGGAGTGGGGAGACTGGTAATTTGGAGGGATGGGACTAGGACTTGCTGGCAAGGACACTGGGCTGAGACATCTGAGGAGTGGAGACTGGGATCGGCTAGGTCAGGAGAATGGGACTGGAAGGAGGAGCCAGAGATGAGAAAGGGGCAGGTTGGAGGAGACAAGGAAGAAAGTATCAAACTTGGGGGGAGCGGGCAGAAGACACTGTGCCCACTAGAACACACATCCCTACAGAGCCAAGAAAGGAATTCCCTCTTCCCTCTGCTGTCAGCAAATAGCTGAAATGCACTGGCAAAATGTCCCACCCCAGCCCGTGCTGGTCCACATGAGACTGACAACCTACTACTACTATGGGTTACTCAGTTAGCTCTTTGGTGGATCTGAGGGTTCCACCCATGTTGATGAGCCATGAGGATGTTAATATGCTCCATTGACTTTGTTTATTCAGTTTGCTTTTTTCAAAGCCTCAGAAATCACACAGAGCTCTGTTAAAAGCTCTGGCTGCAAAGTCTAAGGAATGCCAGAATTAAGGTTACCTGTGTAACCTTAATGTAGCCATCTTGTGCATATGCATCATATGACCGTCTTTAATTACATAATCAGGCACTATTTTTTTCACATGAGACCTGCCTCTTGCAGTGCACGGGATGGGCTTGTTCTGAGAATGAATCAGGGTTGTGTAGTAAAGATTTATTTGTAGGACCCCGGCCTAATTTTTAGCAGAAATTGGAAGATGTGTCCAGATGAGGCAGGGGATTGGAAGAACAGAAAGGATGGTCTAATGGTTAAAGAAGTTGAATGTTGCCCTGCAGAATTAGATTCTATCCCTGCCTCAGCCAGCGAGTTCCTGTGTGATGTCGGGCAAGTCACTTAAACCTAATTTTTATAGGTGGTCACTAGCTGTGTGTTCCTCATTTTCTGGGTTGAGTTGAGTCCTGGGGCCTGATTTGTTAAAGTGCTGAACACTTAAAGCTGCACCTGAAATTCACAGAAACTGTGCTTTGAACATGTGAAGTGCTACAGAATGCTAAGTACTCTGAAAAATCAGATCCTAGGTGTCTCAGATTTGGCATCCCAAATTAGTGGATACTCTTTACCTTAATCTGTGCATCAGTTCCCTGTCTGTAAAATGGGCATAGTAGCACTCCTCGCCTCACCGGGCATTGTGAAAATAAATATTAACATTTGTGAAGCATTCAGAGCGTATAGCGATGAGCACCATAGAAAAGCCCATGAAGAATTAGTAATTCTGTCTTCAAAGCAGGATTTGAATAGTGTGCACTAAATAAGGCCTGGGGCCACACGCTAAACAATGAGGATAAACAAAATAGTGAATATTTTTTCATTAAATAAGCACCCTTCATTCTGTGCACTGAAGGAGGCCAGGGTCCTGTGGAAAAAAAATAGTATATGATCATGTAATTGAAGACTGTATCACAATGCATATACACAAGGGGGTGAATTAAGGTTGCATGGGCAACCTTAATTCTGTCGTTTCCTAACTTTTGAGTGCTTGGTTTTGGCAACCTCAGCTGCCTTCACCATGGTCCCCATCACCACAGATGCAGTAAGAGCCTGAAGACTCTTAGATTTCTGTCATCTAAGTTTATTATATACAAAATAATTCCCCAGGGCCTATTGCAATTCGTATTCCAAGCTAGTTGCCTTACATCCCGAACAGAGCACCAGACAGCAGCAGTGGGGCAGGGTAGGGAATGCAAAGCAGAGGGGAGGATGAATCACAAGATTATAGGAACTGGGCAGCAAAAAAAACAAAGCCAACACGCACAGGCCACTTCCACCGGCCAAGCTTTTGAACATGCCAGTCTGTTGAGAAGGGAGCAGGGAATTGCCAGGGGCCAACTTCAGGAGTCATTAAACAAGCAGTGACATTGGAGCATCTAGTCTGAACCTATTCACATTTACCCAAGTGTTAGACATTATTTTACTCAGCCTTCTGCTCCCATCAGCAGCCCCCTGCATCCTCCTGAGCGGGGTCTTATTGGAGAGATCCAACGGCAACGTTGCTCCTAAGAGATCCATATTGCCATGGGTGATGGAAAGTAGAACGGGGCCCACAGGCCTTTCTGCAAGAGCCCTGAGCCTATTGCAGAGGTCACAAGGCGCTCAGGAGAGTTGTGGGTTAGGTGAATCAGACCCCCTGTGGAGACGCAGGTAAACTAACAAGCCGATTTGTAGGAAAGCTGAAACTCCATTCTCTGGCCTTCCTGAAGGGCATGGACAGGATTTGGCCTTGAATCTTATTTGTTCTCCATCTCAATGAGTTGCACCCCGTTGCCTTGGAAAGTAAGCTATTGAAAAATCAAAGTACAGTTTGTGGGAAATCTTCTGAAAAGCAGATTTCAACACCTACTATTTTAATGTTTTTGCTACCCCAAGAGCGAATGGGCTAACGGGGAGACAGCAAGTGGCAGGCATTATAACTCTTCAGATAGTAAGAACTAAGTATATTGGAAGAAAAAATTGTTCTTATGCTTCAGTAGAATCTGCACACCCCAGGCAGTCCCTGCTCTGGCTTTTTCTGAAGTTCCATGGTGTGTTTTGGGTCTGTGCAGCAGCTGGAATGAGAGGATGGGATGAAAAGACTCTAATGAAGCTGACATGAGCCTATAGCAGCCCTCTGTGAATTGGGTCCTTGATCATCATTGGCCTCAGCTGCAGTTTGGAGCTTTTGGCCTCTCCACCAATGAACATCAAAAGAGTTTCTGGGGCACAATTATTCCAGGGAAGCTACTTCAGCTCAGTTAGACTTGCTTACATGCATATTGATGACTAGACCTGGAAAGAGGTGGGCGAGCTGTCAGTGCCGATCACAGGAGGGAGAAAACAGAAGGCTTTCAGGGGGTTCTGCATTCAAGAGACATTGTGATCTATCTGCCCCTTTGTCTGAAAACGTCCATGCCATTCTATTATATTGTAAAACAATGGCTCCAGTGCTCCCTTAGGGAACAACAGCACCAGCAACTCTAACAACCGCCAATCAGTATATAAAGTACAAGGCCCTGATAATCTCTACAACAGGGAGCTTGCACACAATTTCTTAAAAGAAAATTTGTGTTAAGGAATCAGATGCCACTTTTAAGAACTCCTTGGAATCTTATAAAGCACACCGAGGAAAGTATTGCAGAATACCTTGGCAGTGTCAGTTCACTAGGCAGCAATGGTACCACTAACAGACATATAGCTGAGTTGGAGAGTGATTTGGAAGCAGACACACATTTGGTCAAATTCCCTTCTTGGATACACTGGTGAAACTCTGGAGTAACTCCAGTGGAATCCCAGGGCTATAAATCTGGAGCAATAACAGATGAGTTTGGCATTGATTCGTTCAGATGTTTAAGCTTTGAATGTTATAATTATTTTAGTCTGATTTATTCAGTTTTGCCTGAGTAAGGAATGTAGGATCCAGCTTTAAATAGACCTAATAACTAATTTTCTCTTCTTCCTTCTTGAAATGTCTTGCCAAGCCCCTGCCTCATTTTTCTTTTCATCCCAGATCGGAAGGGTTTCACACTGTTCCTATTACAATTGCTGGAGCTCATTTTTTGAATTGAATGTGATGGGCTCTCAGATCATTGCATCTGCAAGATATCTACTTACAGGCTGATGAAAGAGAAAGGACCTTTCTGGGTCTATATTTGTACTGGTGGGGTTATTCATTTAGCAGGGGTGCAGAACACTGCCTGAGTCAGTTGACACTCAGGTTCCCTTACAGAGGTCAGCCCCTTTGCAGCAATCCAGCTGTTCAGAAAATGAGCAACCTGCCTGAGAAAGGAGTTAGTGAAATCATTCGTTAAGTGAAACTGGTGAAGAAGAAGGGATGAATCAAAGTGTCGCCATTTGGCAGCCGTGGAAAGAACATGACATCAGAACCTTTGCCTGGCCTTCCCACCACCAACTGTTAAATCAGATCAGTCAGAACAAGAAGCTAGTGAGTCAAAGACACGTAAGGTGGTGATTGAAAATAGTCACGTGTGTGTGAGAAATCTAGTGCTTAGAGTTCTGGGTTCTCTTCCCAGCTCTACCTCTGCCTCACTGGAGAGTTGGGCAGTTTCTTTTCATCTCTCTGTGTTTCACAAATGGACAACAGAAAATTAGCTGGCTCCCAGGGGTGTTGGGAAACTCAGCTCTAAGTGCCTCTGTGCTATAAAAGAGACACACAAATGAGGCCATTCCCTTCCCCGATAGCACAATCAAAATGATCATCCATGTTAGTAAATGTTCACAGCAGTTAATGTTAGTGAAATAAATAGGCCATAGTAAAAAACGACACTTTTTCTGTACACCCAAACCTCCAAAAATTGAATTCTGTGTCCTACCCAGATAAATTCATCGCCCTAGAAAGTACGGATTCAGATTAAACAGTAACATGATAGTCTCTGTTCACTCAGCCTGTTTTAACTCTTCTTCAGTGCTGTTCTCTGTTAATAAAGAGGAGGTCTGATGGTATCCTTGCTGGTTTGACAGCCTCTTTGTTCCACGGGATGGTTTCTGGGAAGCATCTGAGAATGGTTCTTCCAAGAGGGGCAGTGTGGACAAGTCACCAATGGGAGTCACAATACTGCCTGTGAAATAAGTGTACAGAAAATCAGGTTTCAGACTCCCCTCTGGTAGTATTGTGTCCCCATGCTACATGGCTGGTAGGTTTTGGGGGGGTGAAATGCTGGAGCTTTTTTGTTGAGATCTTTTTCGATTGCAAAAATCTGAGGCAGGGACTGTGTCTACCTCTGTGTTTGAACAGTATCTAGCACAATCGGGGTCCCATCCTGATTTTGGCATATGGGTGCTACCATATAAGAATGTAAGAGCTGCCATACTGGGTCGTACCATGGTCCATCTTGCCCAGTACCCAGTCTCCAACAGTGGCCCATACACAGAGATTCAGGAGGAGTGTACAGAACAGGGCAATTCTGAAGGGATACACCTGTCTTCCACTCCTGGCAGTCGGAGGTTTAGCATCACCCTGAAATGGGGCAGCCTCCCTGACCATCTTGGCTAATGGACATTGATGGACCTATCCTCCATAAACTTATGCATAAATTTTTTTGAGCCCAGTTACACTTCTGGCCATCACAACATCCCCTGGCATTGAGTTCCACAGTTAGTTGTGTGAAATATACACACAAGTAATGCAACACAATAATAATAATTTTCTGGGTGCTTTATAGAGGGAAAGTGAAAAGTGGGCATGGCTGGTTCCTATTCCTCACCCAGTGCCGTCTATAAGATGAAATAAACACTTCACATTGGGTTTCACCTTAATCTCCTTATCAGAACATCTACCCACATACCTACGCTAGATCAAAGTCAACAAAACTGTGGGGAATAAGGACATCAGAAAGCAAACTTAGGTCAAAGTTTCCAAATTTGGGTGCTTGAAGTTAGGCACCACAATCCATATTTAGGCCCCAATCAAGCAAAGATGCAAGCCCATCACTAACTTGGTGCAGGTGAGTAGTCCCTTGGTGTTCAATAGAACTATTTACATGCATAAGGACTTATTTAAATGCCTAAGTGGACTGTCTTTCAGACATGCTGAGGGCCTGCAGCTCCTACTGAAGTCAATACTGTGAGGAGAAAGCAACAGCCTCAGTCCACATACCATCCCCCTCACAGGGTGAATGGAGAAAAAGGCATCAGGCCTTAATCCCCAATGCTGACACAATGCAGATTAAAGGTGAATTTACCAGGTACTGTTAAAATGAAGCAAAAAAAGAGATCGGAGACCATTTTTTTCCTCAGCTCAAATTTCAACTTTGTTTTTTTGATTTTGCGGGTGAATTTATGCTTCAGTACCAGACATGCTTTCTGATCCATATTCCCTTGAGTAGAACGGTCCAGGCTTTCCACACTAAAATGCATTTAAATATTAACAGGCTGTAAACCTGAGTTGTCCCCTTTCCTCTGCAAATTATAGATTACTGAAACCACCAGTGCACACAGGAAACCAAAATTAAGGGCTTAATTTTCAGGAGAGCTGAGCACAGTCAGTTTGCCCATTGACTTTCACTGTAGGTGCTCAGCACGTCTGAAAAGCAGGGCATAAAAGCAAGTAGGGAGCATGGTCTAGTGGTTAAAGTGTTAGCTCTGTGAGCTGGGAGACCCGGATACAATTTCCTTGCTCTGCCACACACTTCTTGTATGACCTTGGACAACCATTTAGTGTCTTTCTGCCTCACTTCTCCATCTGTTCAATGGGGATATGTGCACTTCACTCCTTTGCAGGGGTGCTAAATATTAAATGAAAGGTTGTAAAGTCCTCAGGTTTGGCAATGGGATTGCCTACGATAGATGGAAACCATACAACTAAGTCATCATAAACCATCCCCAGAAAGACACGGCAAATAAGAAAAATATGTCATTTTCGGTTTGATCCAACACATAACTGAGGGGATCTCCTCAGGGATTCAAGCTCTTAGGAGAACGTTGACACAAGCTGCAGGGATGTGCGTAGGTGGTGGCGGGGGAGCGGTTGGCCAAATTTTGAAGACATTGACCAACTGTTCCTATCTATTATCCAGAAGGGTTTGTTTGCAGCTTTACTGATGCTCCCAGTGACCCTTATGACCTCTCCCAAGCTGCATGAGAGTGCGCCTGGCTGGGCTCTGTGATTAATGTGATCTCCTGGAATATCTGTGCCATGGGGGTGAAGGGTTGGGAGTTGGTGGAGGTGCCAAAGGCCTCCATTAAAACCTAAAAGCGCTGCTTGCTTACAGAAAATGAGTCTGAGGTGGTGACAAGCCATGTGGATGAACAAGGCACTGCTTAACTGCAGCTGAGATAAGGAAAGCAGCTGGGGCATGAATCCCACCATTTGAGGAGGGAGAAATTAAAACCCGTAGACCAGGGGTAGTCACCTGGGCCCACCACACCCTAACAGAAGCCAACCGAAGTCAAACCATCCACACTCTCACCCTTACAACCCTACTAGGACTATACTTTACGGCCCTCCAAGCCACAGAATACCAGGAAGCTCCATTCACAATTGCCAATGCCAGATGCTTTTGAACATACCCCAGGATCTTTTTATTTACTTACCTTTTTTATTATTTTCCCTGGAGTCTGGACCTTGACTATACCTTGGTCAAAAAATCTGGACCTTGACCAAAAGTAATTGACGACCCCTGCTGTTGACCTATCCAATCCCCTTCGAGCTCAGGCCTAGTCCGTCTTGGGCGCTTCAGCACCAAGGACAGAGGTCCTGGCTTCCCCCCCCCCCCGGACCCCTCCAGCCGCCCCAGCGCCCCTGGCTGGAGCAAGGCTGCTGCTCAGAACACACTCGGGGTCAATCCGGACCCAGGATATGTCGGATTCACACCTGCGTCGCCGGAGAGCTGCACTTTAGGAGTCACTCTCTACACCGCCCGGGTTTGGCGCTGCGTAAAGCCCTTGAGACGAGCCAGCCTGCTTCTGATTCTGCCGGGCTGCTGGTCCTGATGCAGTGAAGAGCTGGAAGCCTGGGGGCGGCCGGGGCCTCTGACCCAGGCCCACAGGGACACGTGAAAATACTGACCCTGGCTCATCGCAGCCCCCTTCGCCAGGGGAACCTTTGGCCCTGGCTTCCTGGAGCCAGCACGGTCCTTCCAGCCCGAAAGGAGAGCGCGCCAGACCCCTGCGATGATCTCCCGGGGAGGAAATGGGCCCTCACAGGTCTAGCCTCTCCCCAAGGGCTGCGCCGCTGCTCTGCGCCTCACACCCAGCCAGGGGGCTGGGGACCCTCCAGGCCTTTCCGCCCAGGATAAAAGAGCCAGGGGAAGTTCGGGCCGGACTGGGTCGCAGCTCGCCTCTGCCCCCATCACTCCTCTTGGCTCCTGGGCTGTGGATGCCTCGGACAGCCGGCTCCCATGTCGGGGGCAGGCAGCAGGGGCCGCTTCCTCTCCTCCGCTTCCCTGGGGGGGAAACCGACCGACAGGCAGGCTCAAGAGGCAGCCGGAGCACAGAAGGGAAGGATCGCGGAGCAAGGGGAGTCCGGCCTCTGCGAACCCCGCAGGTGGGTTCGGGAAGGGGGCGAGAGAAGCCAGGGCTGGTGGGGCAGGCGGGGGGGAGGGGGCAGGACAAGAGAGGAGAAGCCAAGGCTGGAAATCTAGGGGGTTCTGGGGGAAGTGGGAGCTGAGGGTCGGACTGAAGCCCAGGGGAATTTGCCCGTGGGGGGGGGGGTGCCCCAGTGACTGGGGGAAAAGGGGGGACTTCGTTTCACGGCAGCGCAGGATGGGGTACCCGGTGCGTGGTTTCCTCCGGGACCCGACGTGCTCCGGGGGGAACGGGGGAGAGAAATGGAGGGATGGGTTTTAAACCACAGAACCCCGGGGCACTTTCTAATCTCCCCCCTGCCCCGGGAATTGGGTTTCCTCGCCGCTACAGCCCATTAGTGACGGAGACTCCCCGAGGAGGGTCGGAAGAGCTCAGAGGTGCCTCATCGGGGTGTCCCACATTTCCTGCAAAGACGTTGCTTCTGGGCCCGTTCGCCCGGCGCGTTTAGAACCTGGGGGGTCGCCGTTCGGCTGCGGGGTCGCGCCCTGGTGGGTGCATTTGTTCGCGGGGTTAGCGTCACTTACACTTTCTCAATAACGCCAGCCACGGAGCGCAACGCTAGACGCCGAGGATCGCAACCCCACCGCGAGCTAATCCCCGGGGGAAGACTGGGGGGGGGGGAGCCCCCACCTTGTTGGAAGGGGGAGGAACGAGTCTAAACAACAGAAGTTAGGATAGCCCCCCCCCCCCCCCCCGTTGCTGAGAAATGGGCGAAACCCGGGGCCCCGATCCTGTTGCAGCTGAGATACATGGCACAATTCTCACTGGACTTTAATAGGACAGATCGGCCCAGTTTTCCTACGGGCAACGAATGGCTCTTGAAAGCGGGGGAGTCTTGTTCCGTTACAAGCCCTCGGCCGGGATAAGGGAGACCTGGCGAACAAATACATTCTACCCGATTTGACAGAGTCTATTCGGTACACTCCCTTCTTGGGGAGAGGGAATTATTCCCACCGAGATCACACAAGTCTTCGGGGAAAGAGCTAAACCTCAAGCTACCTGAGCTTAAATATTGTCTTTACCCTGCCTGATTTTATACCTGTGCTTAAAATACCGTGATCTTTAAATACGCAATAACCCCCATGCGTTTAACAATCGGAATGATAAACTGGGATGTTTATTACGCATTTTAATTTATATTATTTTAATCCTGAATCATTGGGTAAAAGAAGGCTCATATCAAAATCCGAAGATACTGTAAAATAAATGTGGACATAAGATTTGAGTACAGTCCATGGAAATATTGAAAAATGCTCAGCCCAGAGTTTAATATTCAGTACTGAATTTCTGCTCGAATAGCATGGCTGATTTAAAGTCCAGTTTGATGCTGTTGCTTTCTAACAGCGCTGTGATAGCTGAGAGGAGTTAACAATCATGTTAACCGAGTAAAACATCTAGCGACCATTCAAACCATTGCATCTTCGCAAACGCATCTTAATAAAACGCAAACAAACCCATCACCTCTAGCTTTGTGCTAACTTAAAAAAAAAAATCTGTCTGCAATGACCAGTGTGGGCTGAAAAGCAGGCGGTAAAAAGTCAAGTCAAGGTTTTATTTTTTCCTCCTAACATTTATGGATAGTTTCAAAAGTAATAAAACGATTGACTAAAGGGCGGGGGCAGTTTATATACAAGCAACCGTTAGAGAGGAAAACAAAAAGTGAATAATAATTCTGAGTATAAAGCCAGCTGGCTCTGAAATACATCTGTCTGGGTGTATGCTAGTAGTATTTTTTCTGTGTTTGATATTAGATTGGTAAATGTCAGTAATAAGGAGCATATTTACATGACTATTTTTCATCGGCAAGGACAGTTTTTCTTCTTCTTTATAATAATGAAAGCCAGAGAGATCAGGAGAAGTGTCTGATGTGCCTGAGACCTGCCTGTGCTGAGAAATACTGTTTTAGGGTATTTGTAATGCTCCTTCTGCTATAAATCCAAAGCCATCCATCCAACGCAATAGGAAATCTGAGGGAGGTTTGGCATGTGAGTTTTCTTAAATTCACATTTACCGCATACAACAAACCAAGCAAAGAAGGAGAACTGGACAAACGGTCTCCTCACTGGAACAAATGTGAACCTCTCCAGCTCCCAAATATCTGTATCAAGGACCGGATCCCGTGTCCATAGAAGTAACTGGCAAAGCTCCCATTGATCAGTTCCCAACCTGCTTCTCGGTTTGATCAGAGCCATTCAAATAACAGATGATGGAAGACTGATTACTGGTTCTGTTCCATATTACTGATCACTCTGCCATAGAACGGATTGAGCATGGATTATCCCAGCAGCATGGATGAGAATGGCACAATATTTACAAGTACTATTTTTTAAATAAAAGCACCAAATATCTAGTTCACTTATTCACCAGCATGGGGACAACTGGGGAACATTCATCCAAAGGTCTACATGTCCTAAAGGTTTCACACATTTTAGCACAAATGATTCTACAACTGAAAATTCACACCAAAAAATTAATTCTCCTGTTTACCATGTTTCAATCATCCCGAGCCAGATCCAAAGCATCTTCTCCTGGACTTCAAAGGGACTTGGATCAGGCCACCAATGAAGGAGCAAAACCAAATACCATGTGACTTAGGTTACCAATCCTAGAATACATGAGGCCAGGACAGCCTCTATGTGTTCTGTGCTGCACAGAGCAGGCCGAGAGAGCTAAACAATCCCCCCACCAAGTTTCCATTTCAAGCAGCCTCATGGAGTAAGGCAGGGTAAAAGAAATAAAAAATATTTTAATAGCCTTTGAAAAATTCTCATGATGCATGTCCCCTTGTGCTCTACATTTAACACATGCAAATTCTGAAGTGTCTCCAATTCTGCTAGTATATTTCCAGTGACTGGAAGAATTATTCCAATGATCCAATTCCTTCTTCCTCTCTCTCTCTCTCTCTCTACTAGATGTTCTCCCAACTTAAACTCTGGAGGTAGAAGAACAGTCCAGAGGATTTTGGCAGCATGCATGGTCTCCCTGTTTACCCTCCTAGGAGCCATCTCTCTTGATTTAAGCAGTAGTTTTGAAATGTGGAGAAACACGGAGAAAGCCCTTCAGGAATTTTCCTCTTGTGAGAATCTTTTGGCTTTTCGCCTTATAGTTCTCCTCCAGGAAGAAAGACATCTCTGCTGTTGGGACCAACCAGCTAGGAGGAATGGATCTTGGCATGTTCATCTACTGGAAAGGTTAAACTCTCTCTGCCAAGAGACATTATACAGCAAGAACCACCAATGCAAGGAAGAGAAAGGATCTGCCTGTGGGATTTACATCACTAAAATGAGACAAAGATTAAATAACACCTGGGATGTTGTTGAGCCTGGTGTGGTGTTGTCTGGAGTTATCTCAGAATTGCTGGAGGCTTTTGATAGCCCCAGTGAGGACCTCATAACTGTGAGATCCAACCCTGACTGGGCAGATGTGATGTCCCTTAGACTCATACTTAGAATAAAGGAAGTCATCCTCCGAGCTCATGAGATGCCCAAGGCATCACCACCACCTAGAAGCTTGCAATCAGCATGGCAGCTGATCACCACCATTCTGAACTATGCCATCTTCACATCAGAGAATGTACAGACGTGCTGGATGGAGAACATGAACCTGTCACGCTATTTCACTCACTATGAAGGCATTTCTCTTTTCATCCCATTCCTGGGCTCGTCCCCACCAATTCCCAGCAGAGGCCTGGCCAAGGAACTCAATTACGTACAGAGCTGCTTATTACAGAAAGGGCACGAAAAACTCCACAGGAAGTCTAAGGAAATTGTCTCCACAATTAGCCTTAAGATCACACTACTGGTGATAGCCTGCCTCATCTACCCCATAGTCCTGGTGTCCTTTAAGCAAATGACAGATTGGATCCAGAATTATGCCAGGAGCCTTAAGGAAAGGACAGAAGACTTGAAGAGGGAGAGGCGGCTGGCTGAGGACCTCCTGCACCAGATGTTGCCAAAATCTGTGGCAAAACAGCTGAGAAAACACAAACATGTTCAGGCAGAAAACTATGACCAGGTAAGTCCATAATGTGTAGTGTGACTAGCAGAATCACAGCAGCCTGGATGGAAAGGTATGATGGATCTGACTTTATTTAAAGGAGTCTCTACCTGGTTTCCATTGTTGTGCGTGTGATTCTGCATCCATCGTTAACTGAGCGTGGAAATCCGACTAATATATGCTTTATAAACGGATTTGCAGAATCGGCTGGTGCAAAAAGAAAGGCTAGTTTTTAAAAGTCCAGCTCTAACTATCAAAGGCCTTGCTTCTATAAACTGTTCTGTTTGGGCTTAAGGGACCACGCACTTGGGTCGGCTTGCAGGATGAAGTCCTAAGTCTGAACTACCCGGTTCCAAGATGAAGAGAACCACCATGGCAGACTGGGCCAAAATCTGCCTTCAGTTACACCTCTGTAGCTGCACATCAGTGGGGTTGCCTGGATGTAACTGAAAGCAGAATTTGGACCAGAAGCTTTGACAGAAGGACAACAGGGCCAGACTAACTCTTGGTTGCTATTGTACTGAAGTCAATAGGGTTACAGGGATATAACCAAGGACCGAGTTTGGCCAGGATCTCCTTTCTCTGTAACATCAGATAGCACCACGTGTTCTCTTGCTAATTCTGCATGTATGCAGTTGGCTGAGGGCTGGAGCTGGGAGAACACCACAAATGTAATTTGCTTTGGCCATGTCTATAATCATCTCTTAGCCAAACGAGCTAAGTGTGTGTGTCGTTCACTCCATCCTTCTCAGTCATTTCGCTCAACCAGGTTTTGTTGTTCTCTGAGCTCTGACCAGTTTGTCAAACTGAGTTCAAGGAGATCTGCCAGAGGATTTCCCCCACCTCATGCATGTGGCTGCTACACAAAGACAGCTAGTGGGACATTTATATTGTCTGCACTGCAGAGCCCACAACAAAGATCATCACCCTACAGAAATCCTGTCTACTGGACACTCCTTTACTTTCAGCCGAGACACACAAAAACTGAATATTTGCATTTAATTTCCAGGTGTCATTACCCAAATAATAACCTATAATTAGATAATTACATATAATTAACCATAGCTGTGCCATCAAAAGCAGCTAACCCAAGGCAGAGGGGGTTTAAAATAAACCATCTGGCATTATAATTGCTACTAACATAAAACAAAAAAAAAAGCCCCAACCATCAATTGCAATTTAAGGAACTGACACTGATCAGGTGCTATCACAGGATAGTGAATTATTTGTCAAGGGCACTAACACACATTTTCTTTTTCATGCCAGTTGTGAAGGGTTGTTTTTAAAATGTGTCTTCCCTTCTCAGTAAGTTCTTTGATTAACAAGAATAGGAAAAACAGGCTTTATGTGAAGGGAAAAAATGCCCAGTTATTAATATTTCCTAATGTGAAAAAAACCCACAATCTTGAGATTTTATTTCTGAATCTCTGCAGATACTTGAATCCAGTCACCACAATTTGAATAATGAAACAAAAATAGGCCCCAGCTGCGGAAGGGGCCTGCTCACAGAGCTGAAACCTTAGTACAGCTTGTTTTAAAACTTCCTGCTAGTAAAAGTAATTTAAGTTGATACAAATGAAGAATCTTGGAAATCAATGGCCCGATTCTGCATCCCTTTTCCAGGCAGGCAGTTCTATTAAAGTCCTTGAAATACGGCTGCAGTGGTGCATACACCGGGTGCTGGTCCTTCACACAGAGGTGCATTTCACTCTGTATACGGGAGTTTCAGCACCTTTGTTCATCATTAGGTTTGGGAAAATTTGGGTCCTGATCCCAGAACCATTATTCTGGTAAATCAGCCGTATGCCTTCCAATGGGACTACCTCGCTGAGCGGGGATTGCAGAATCAGGTCCTTGTTTGTAGTTTTTAATCCATGTAAGACACACACAGACTTCAAAAGCGCTGCCACCTTTCCTGGCAACCTTAGCTTCATGCCACCCATCTCCCTCTGCCAGGTGACTATCTTTTTCTCTGACATCGTGGGGTTCACTAGCATCGCTGCCTCCTGCACCCCCCTGCAAGTTGTCGAGATGCTCAACAACCTCTACAACTGCTTTGACACCAGGATCGAGGCCTATGATGTTTACAAGGTGAGTGAAATTCTTTGGTGGGGGTGGAGGCGGGGGCTATGTGCCATGGATCTTCTCATTCGCTGTCTGGGAGAGGGGATCTGGCACCTCTCCAGCTGCTCGGTTGCAACAAATGCTACTGTTGCTTCAACTAATTCTCTCCCACCGGAGCCCTCTGCTCCGTGTACCTGGACTATTGTGGAGAAGTTCTGTGTAAATTCAGGGGGGCAGCAGATGTTAAACATATGTAGAAATTGTGCATGTGTGAATCAACCACTAGACCAAGGCAGAGGGGTAGGGGGTGTATGTGGAGGGGGGGCACGGCTAGGGTAGGAGAGGAGAGAAGGTTCCTCCTGCACACCCCAAAAACTCCCACCAGTGGAGGAGGAATCCTCTCTCCTCTCCATGAAGAGACTTCACAATTCAGCTCACACTAGCCCTAACCCACAGGACATCCCCAGTCTTTGAGGGCCCAGCAAAGATCTAGTATTAAGATAAACTTGCAGACAAAGTGAACACCCAGTTGCTGGAGCCAAGGAACAAACTAGGTACATACCGGGCTTGTTCAAGCTGTGGAGTGATCCCATCTCTCACTGAGGTGGGGGTGGTCTTTTTTTTTCTTTCCCTCGGAGGCAGCCAGGCCTCTTATAAACTCCTGATTAGGCAACAAGTGTCACCTGCAATGATCAAGCCAGGTTCAGCAAGACAGCCACAGGCTGCTTGCCCAGCCCTAACCCCCAGGGACCCCAGCAGAGCTGATTAGGGGCTGGCATTTGGGAATTTAACCCTTAATCCACTAGTCTGGCTGGGAGTTGTAGCTTTGGTTCTTTAGTTCAGTGGCTCTTAACCTTTCCAGGCTACTGTACCCCTTGCAGGAGGCTGATTTGGCTTGCGTACCCCCAAGTTTCACCTCACTTAAAAACTACTTGCTTACAAAATCAGCCATAAAAATACAAAAGTGTCACAGAACCCTATTACTGAAAAATTGCTGACTTTCTCATTTTTACCATATAATTATGAAATAAATCCATTGGGATATGAATATTGTACTTACCAGGGCCGGCTCCAGGCACCAGCCCACCAAGCTTGTGCTTGGGGCGGCACCTGGAGGGGGGCAGCGCGGCGCTCCAGCCGCCGGGGAGAGCGGGGCCACGGCCGGGCTCGCCGCCCTCCCCCCGGCGCTCTGGCCGCCCTCCCCCCCGGCGCCCTCCCCCCGGCCGCTGGGGGGAGAGCGGAGCCCCGGCCGGGGCTCGCCGCCCTGCCCCCGGCGCTCTGGCCACCGGGGGGAGAGCCGAGCCCCGGCAGGGGCTCGCCGCCCTCCCCCCGGGGCTCCGGCCGCCTTCCCCCCCCCGCCCGCAGGGGGGGGGGGCGGCCGGAGGCTTTTTTGCCTGGGGCGGCAAAAAAGCCAGAGCCGGCCCTGGTACTTACATTTCAGTGTATAGGATAGATAGCAGTATAAACAAGTCATTGTATGAAATTTTAGTTTGTACTGACTTCGCTAGTACTTTTTACGTAGCCTTTTGTAAAACTAGCCAAATCTGTGATGAGTTGATGTACCCCCTGGAAGACCTCTGCGCACCCCCAAGGATACATGTACCCCTGGTTGAGAACCACTGCTTTAATCCATGCTCTGAAGACCAGAGTCTGTCCCAGTAACACTGCCTAGGATAATGGGGCTCCCCCACAGCAGGATAAGTAGTGCAAGGAATGTCCCCAAAAGCTTCCACACCTCTTCACAGCACAGGAGAACATTGAATACCAGCTGCCTGGCAGGACAGGGTGTGATTCTAAAACACCTTCCTGGAGGGAAATCCATCCAGTTGGCCAGTGGGTAGGTGCTACAGGCAACCTGTTATTTCCTGATCCCTGAATCCAGAGCCCACCTGTCTCTTTGAGAGGGAGGTTTGGCATGACCGGCACCAGCAGTTCAATGATGCTTGTACCTTCCCACCAGATAGAGACCATCGGCGATGCCTACATGGTAGTGAGTGGCCTGCCGGAGAGGAATGGCGAGAAGCATGCTGATGAGATTGCCAAAATGTCTCTGGACTTGGTGGCTGCGGTCCGACAGGTCCTGATCCCCCACATGCCAACGGGCAGGCTGCAGCTGCGGGCTGGGATCCACACAGGTGTGCAGACAGATACCAGAGAACAAAACCAGGAGAGAGGCAGCAGTCGAGTGATTTGAGGATGGGGTGGGGACAGGAATTGGGGCTTCTCGGTTGCATTTCCAGATTAGCCACTAACTCCTTGTATGATCCTGAGATGGTCACGTCTCTGTGCCTTAGTTTCTCCCTCTGCCAAGGGAGGATAAGGATTCTTGCCTACATCACGGGGTGCTCTAATGCTTAATTAATATTGGGGAAGTGCTTTGAGACCCTCCGCTGTCAAGTGCCACATCAGTACAAAGTATTAATAGCTGGCCAAGTCCGGAAGTCCTTACTCAAGCAAGGCCCTGAGGGCCTGCAACTCCCATTGACTTCAGAGGGTCAGAAATGATGTGCTCAAGAAGAGACTAAAACTGGCACCTGCATCTCACTTTTCTCTGGCATTTCTGCTGGGCCTCTCTCCACCCTGGATTCTCTCTGCCTTGCGTTTCTGCAGGCCCCTGCGTGGCTGGCGTTGTTGGGTACAAAATGCCCCGTTATTGCCTCTTCGGGGACACGGTGAACACAGCTTCTCGCATGGAGTCTACCAGCCTGCGTAAGTGTTTCAGGCGCTTCCCTTTCCCCCCCAGTCCTGTCTCTCCCAGCGCTCATTCAGCAAACAGGCCGACGCCCCAAACAGGCTCAGGTCCGCGTTTCAGGGCATCTCGGTACCATGATGATTGACTCCTCAGAAATACCCAACGTATCCATCCTGCCCACTGCCCACGTCAGCACAATGGCAGGGGTTGTGTGCGCAAGGGACTGAGGTTTCTCTGGGGCTGGTGAATGAACTCCATAGGCTCTAAGAACCGTTTCAAGCATCACCACTTTGCATTCAGACACACACGCACAATTTTCCCATTGGAGAGAAAAGGGAAAAAGAGAGACCGTGACACCTGACAAATGCTAGTATGTCACTTAAGGTACTCCGGGAAGGTACTCAGATACTACGGCAAGGTGGGTGATACAAGAACCTGACTAGAATATGACCCATAGCCATAGGTGCCGACTCTGTAGGTGCTCCTTGGCTCAAGCACCCCTGGAAAAAAAATAGGGTGTGCGCAGCACCCACCAGCTGTTGGGTGGGCCGGGACTGGCTGCTGATCAGCTGTTCAGCAGCAGGGGCTCAGGGGAGGGCAGAGAGGAGCCACCAGTGGATGGGTGGGCGGGAAGCCTTGGGGAAGGGGGCTGAGAGGAGCGAGTGAAGGGCAGGTGGGGGGGGGGCGGAGCAGGGGCAGGAAGAGGCAGAATGAGGGCGGGGCCTCATGAGAAGGGGCGGAGGGGGGCAGGGCTTTGGGCGGAGCCAGGGTGGAGCATCCATCAGGGAAAATAAAAGTCAGTGCCTATGCCCATAGCAGAGAAGGGCCACAGCTGTCCGAGGCAAGCTAAGCACCTGCTTTTAAGGAGAGGTAGGAACTTTGATATGAAAGTAACAGGTCCCTTAGAAATACCATGGATACACGGGCCATGGCAATGCTCCTGTTATTGCGCTGGGCATTACTGGCTGCAGCCGCCGCCTTGTACGCACCATCTCCTCTGCTCTAACAAAGTCCAAACTCTCCGCCGGTCTTGCACTCACTGTGGTTCACAGTTCTCCCCTCAACCCTCCATTATCCAAGACTTACAAAAGCCTTAGCTAGTCCCACTGATTTTCAAACCGGCTGAATCCCATGCAGTGCTGAAAAGACAGGGCCAGGCCGACACTGAAGCAGGAGGGACAGGGTTTCTGCTAGGGTGCGGTCTAGCGCCAGGCACTTCTAATGCTCTCCACTGAACTGTAGCTCAGAAGATACACATCAGCTCTGTGACATACCACGCGCTGCTCACGGACGACGCCTATGAAATCGAGCTGAGAGGGGAAATTGAAATCAAGGTAACCATCTCCTGTAATAAAGCAATAATAAAGCAATTTAATAGGAGTGGGAAGAAACAGAAAACAGATCTCCTCCCCCCCCCCGCCCCCCAAGTCCCATCACCTCAAGTTGTGATCGTCTGTGACCCCCTCACAAATTAATCAGGGTTGGGCCTGGTGGGTGATTGGATCGGAGGTCATGAGGGAAAAGCCAGCTGTCTAGGAAGAGGTGCTGGTGAGTTAGTAGGGGACACTCAGCCCTTTGAGGAATTCTTGATGTCCTGTCATGGTTTTAGGGGTTACTCTGCTGTTGGGAGTGCTGCCTTTTGGCTAAGACATGACACTGAAAGGTCCCTGTCCTCCTGCCCGGATGATCATGTCCTGACACTTTTCACACAAGAGCAGGGCTCTTAACTGTGGTTTTCAGGCCCAGTTCCAACGGCTGACCTAAGTTGCCCCTGCCAATGTAACCAGATGAGGCAATTCACGTCTCCTCATCTGTGGTAGCGTGTTCCTCTGTCATGTTAAAGGTGTGTGCTGTGAAACATGGTTGCTGGATCTGACCCACGCGGCTTCATTGGCGGGGTGGGGCTGGTAGGATCCCTGCGTATACAGTTTGTAAATGTCTTTGGAATGAGGTATAAATAGAAGAGCATCATCATGACACGGAATGATGCTGCCAGTTCCCCCCTGCAAGTCCCTTATCTGAACTGATCCTTTCCCTGCACTCCAAAGCCATCTCAGAGGCTTGACACTGCTGCTTCCTTTAGTCCAGAATAGATCTGAAGCTGCAGCTCTCTGGAACCCGAGCACGTGAGAAATATGCCCCTTCTGCTTGTGGTACGAGCACCTCAAGTCTGTGCAGAGCATGAAATCTCAGACCCATGCACTGACAACACAAATCGTAGGTCTGGCCCTAGCAGTAGTTCCCTGTGCTGATCGCAGCCAGTGGCAATGGGTTTTGTTCTGCTCTCTCCCCATTTTTGCCCAGGGCAAAGGCAAAATGAAAACCTACTGGCTCCTTGGGAACAAGAACTACAGCGTCCAAAATGACAGCCTGGTCTGTCATTGGAATCCAGCCATCTCCAGGAAAAAGAAGATGGAGAACAATCTGCTGTCTGCCCAACAAGTAAGGGGCTGAGTGTTCTGGTCGGTGGGAGGTCCCATGTAATGAATGGTGATTGGCCGAGATAAGTGGGGCACTTGGATCGTTTTTTCTCCTCTAGGTCATTGGGAGGCCCCTGCAGTGTATAGATGATAACTCTAGTGTTCCCTTGTGTTTGATAGTCTAGTACAGGTACCGTGGGTGCAGTGCTGAGCGAGAGAAGCACCTTAGCATCTCAGGATGGGACGGGCTCAGCCAGCCACACCAGAGTAACCTCTGACCTGGCTTGGACAGCTGGGAGTTCTATCAGCGACGCAGGCTGGGAGCCGAAGAACGGATCTCATCACAGCTCCCCACAGAGCCTCAAGAATAACATTGTTCCACTGGGCTCTCCAGTGTCTGGGCAAGGGGACAACGGTGCCCGTCTGGACCAAGGGGAGTATCTCGGAGACTATGGGAGTGGATTGCTGGGAAAAAATGGGTTTCTCCCAGGGTTTGTGGATGGGATGTGACAGGATGGGATGTGGCCCATGATGAGGGAATGGACATTCCCCGGGCACCATCATTTGCTATTAAAGCACCCCATCTTTTGTATTTAGCAATAATGCTGGCTTCCGATTAACAAGGGAAGCCAGCCAGCGGTAGGATCTAAAACTGGAGTAGAAATAGGGAAAAGTGTTTTTTCTCTAACCCAGATTTACACCAGTGTAACCCCTTTCACTTCAGTCATGTTATTCTGGTGTTATTCCAGTGAAACAAAGCAGAATATATCCCTAGGAATCCAGAAACTTGGCTAACGGAATAGGGAGCAGACAGCCTGCGGCGAGGAGGGTGCATGTAAAGTCAGCATGCGCAGTGTGTCAGGGATTATGGAAATACACCTCTTTAATTCTAGTGTCTCTCTGGGCCAGGCCTATGTGAGACAAACGGTGCGTGAAGGGTGCTTAACTCTCCTTTTCTCTAACTCTCTGCAGCAGTCCATCTTCCCAGCTCTTCCCCAGAGCAGAGGAAATCCCCACCCCACCTTGCCTCTCCCAAATCTCGGTCTAGGCCTTGGGGGAGTCCGTTTATAACTGAGCAGTGAGATGTGGCTGCAGCTCAGCTAACATTGCGAGGGGAGGCCAGTGCCCGCTGTTGAGAGTTTAGCTTGGTTTTTTCCTTCTGTTGGATTTATGCACCACGTAACTGGTGAGCAAGTGGGAGCAACTTCCTCTCCAGCATCTGATCCAGAGAAATCAGGGCGTGCTAAGTCATCGGCCGCTCCCTGGCTACAGCAGCCATTAGGCACCTTCTCCCCCGCACGCCTATCTCAGCCACAGTTCTTTTAAAGAATCACAATGAACAGGAGCCGAGGCAACTACTGTAGCAAAGGGAATCAGCAGTTCAGGGCTCACTGCAGGGAGGCGGGACAGGAAGTCAAGGCCCCAGGATGGTCTCAGGAGCAGAAGTCCCATATTTGGGTGGCAGGCACGATTGGGGAGCTGCAACCTGTCTTCATTTCTCTGTTGTCAGAACAGACGTTGTTTCATGCACCTCAGATCCATTTGATCTGCGTTGTCTTGCTGTAAGGGCGTCCCAGTTCCCTGGCTACTAATGGGGACTGAGAAACATCAAAGGGATGCTGCTGAGGTTCTCTCCTCACCGGTTGAAAGCCTGCAGCAGGCCCATCAAGCAACCCGACAAGGTCACTGCAGGGAGCACATGTATGTCAAGCTATGGAAAGCCTCCTAAATCGCCGAGTGAGGTGCTGTGGTAAATGGGTGCACAGCATGGAGACTGCAAAGGTGGAATTCTTCCACCAGGCTTCAGCCAGTGCTCAGCAGATGTGATGCGGGTTAAGCAGGAGAGGGGGAACGCAGCAGACACTGCTGAAAAGTCACCACTTTCGAGCCAGAGAAAGCAAATGCCACAGGTGCAAAACAGGCAGCCATAAAAGGAGAGGGAGAGCGGCAGCTGGTTATGCAGGGCGGCAGGAGCTGGAGGAGCACTTCGCTGTCTGTGATTGTTATGAAAATCCTGGGTCGAGATCAGAAACAAGTTATTTGCATGGAAAAGGAGCCTGTTCAGATCTTCCCTGGTTTCGGTGAGGATTTTCATTCAGAAAATTGCAGAAAATGGCCCCGTCTCCATGATGACAGGCAGCAATTAGTGTCATTAGTGCAACCGGCTTTGGTTCAGCTCTGAACAAGCCATCTGCTTCTGCCACAGACAGGGAGGGCCAGTGTGGAGTCTCTTTCTACGCACTGGGTCAGTGCTGCTCCACAATTAGCGGAGTGGTGAAAGGGTAGCTGGGCTCCAAGTGATTGGGGGTGGGAACTGTGCTAGGTGAGGCTTGGGGCTGGGTCCTCTGCTGAGACTGACTCTTAGTAGGGCAGGCCCTGGTCTGGGCAAGCCGGGGACTGAGCTTCATTAGAATGACCTCTTTTGCCTGCATTATGCCTCGGCGGTAGCTGGACCCATGACTGTCTGGGCTGGAGCAAAATCTGTGGTTGGAATTAGAGGCACAAAGGGGTGAGAGGCACAGACAGACCACTCCCCTTGACTAGCTACCTGTCTCTGAGCATGTCTGCCTCCTGGGCGGATGCCGAGTTTTAGGCAAGGCCCCTGTCACCCTGACAGCGACAAACATTGTTTGGAACTCGGATCCAAATGTCCGTGGCTGCAATCAGCACTGTAAATCAAAGGTCAACGCAAGTCTCCTGCGGTGAGGGGCGTTAAATGAAATATCGACGATTTTCTATCTGTCATAACACGGCATGCTGGGGTCTCAGGACTCTGGTTTTCCAGCAGTGGGAGATTTTGCATCAGCTGGTGTGGCTGTGCCATTAAATCAGAGGGGGGAAGCGTTTGGTTTCAAGAGAAGGACCTCGGTTATTCATGGTGGGGAATCTGCTATGCATTTGCACAGACACAAATGTCCATTCAGGTGCATTTGCACTCTCCTGTCTTCTGAGAGGCACGCTAATGTCAAATGGCACTTGGATTCATATAAATCATTATGGTCACACAAAGTAGACTTGCTAATAAAGCTTAGCACTTCTCAGATTTCTCTGCCTATATAACTAGTTAATCCTCACAACCTCCCTCTGAGTTAGGAACGTCTCTGTTCCCATTTTGCAGGGAAAGTCTTTTTGTTGTTCGCTTGTACCATGCGTAGCACACTCGAGGGCCCTGATCGAGGGCCCTAGGTAATACAAATAATTAATACTACTACTACAGATGGGGAAAACTGAGGCAGAGAAAGGTTAAGTGATTTGCTCAGGTCTACACAGTAAACCAGTGTCAGAGCTGGGATTAGGAATGGGAGCTCCTCCCTCCCAGCTCTAAGCTCAGACCACTAGCCCTCGCCCCTCTCTTTAACAGGATAGTGAGTGGAAAAAACAGCAGAGCTTTAAACTTCATGAGAATTGTGTGTCCTTAACTGGGTTTCGCTTAGCCAGCCATGGTAGAACATGTAAAAAAAACCCAACGGATCTCTCCTCTGCAACCTCCATAGGATGGGGATATGTGGCTAGGATGAGTCTAATTGGTTATTGGATTTCAATCCAGACAAAGACATCTGGAAGAGCATTTACCACCTGACCAACTAAGTCAATCTAGACAACATAGGAGAGTTACCATTTGATGTTTGACTCTGGCAGTGTGTGTTTAAGGAACATGGGTGTGCTTGTCTGTGTACAGCCTCCTCCGTCCCTTCAACCTACTTCATCATGGTCTGTGAGCCCAGAGCTTCACACCTCAGCTCCTGGAGGCCAGGCCAGCCAGCCCTGCCTGCCCAGCACGGCTGCCGTCGCTGCAAACTATGGAAGGCAGGACCCAGAGCGGACACCACCGTCCTGGCTGGAGGGGAACACTACGACCCTCTCAGCACACCAGCACGGGGAACCTCTGCATCCGCTCCAGGGCTCCGGTATTTTAGCCAGCTTGTTCCGGTGCTAATTCTCATGTGCCAGCAGTTTCCTAACAGGTCCAGGGGCTCTCATGCAGCTGTGTCACAGAGCGCCCAGGAGATGTCACTAAAGGCTTGGCTGAGGTGCCCCAGCCCTGTCTATGAGCAGCGCTAATCATCCAGCAAAGCCGGGGAGGTGGCCCAGTGAGGGTGATTTCAGTGCATTTTGCTATCAGCCACATGGGAGCCTTGTCCTTTGCCAGCTGCTGAAAGTAAAAGGGGACGAGAGGGGCTGCCTTAGAGCATGAATCCCCTTAGCAAGGAGGAGAGACCAAAATTCTCTGCTCCCATTACCAACTCCATGCATTCAAAACCCAGGAGTCAAGCCCCAGAAAATCACAACTGGTTTAAAAAATAATCTTTTTTAAATTAATACATTTTAGGGTTCCTTTTATTTGCCCTCTGGTTTTTCAGCATTCGGGGGTCAAGTTTTCTCGGCAAGCACCCGGGCTAGAATTGTATTTTTTTTTTAAAGTAAAGAAGAAACCAAAGATTCCCACGGAATCCCATGACTCGAGGAGCTGAGGCTTAAGAGAAACACCAACTACCTCGAGACTCGCGGTGCAATCACGAGAGCTGGCAATGCTGCCGGGAAGTTCCGTGGAATAAACCTAACCAGCGCCACGGCCCCCACCCCGCCCGATGCTGCTGTAAAGCATTTCCCATGTAAATATCGCGGGGATGCATTAATCAGGCCTTTAGGGACTCACTGAGCCAATGGAGGCTGGCATGGGAGTGCAGAACAGAGCAGGATTTGTCCTGCTGTTTTACCTTCAGCATTTTCTCTCCCCGCAACTTTCCTCTGTCCCAGTCTCTCCCCTCCATCTCCTTTACCTGTCCTTGGCCCTCTCCCTTCCATCTCTTCCCACAACCCAAAAGGGGTGGGAAGCTACATCACGTGTACTCCTAACCATCTGTGTGCAGCTGGTTAGCATTTTGGATGGTTAAAACCAGCGTGTAGTGGCAGGTGGCACCCTCAAAATGAGAGCCTGAGATAAGCCTCCAACTTCATAAAAATGACAGTGGAAATACCAGCACCGATCAAAAACCTTTCCACCTCCTGCTTACAATAGGCAAAGTTCCCAGTTCTACCTGGTGGTTAAATTGCGGCAGAGAAATGTTCTCACCCGCATCGGTGTGTGTGTGTGTGAGATGAATACAGGTGGGAAAGCCAAGCTTCCTGGTATCCTGCTAGCAGGAGCCAGCCATAGAGAGCAGAGAATTCTAGTAAGTTATACGTACTTCGTTTCAACCCAGCCCCTAAAGGAGATCAAAGCTGCTAGTGGGACGTGGCTGGGGGAGAGAAAGCAGATGCTGGACAGGGGAGGGGACAAACAGAGCTGCACCAAGCTCTTTACCCGTCCAGGGAGGCTGATCAGATGACAATTAAGCTTTGAGATCTGCTGATGAAAAGCACCAAGTAAGAGCTAGATATTATTATACAGTGTTGCCAAGGCTGGTTTGCGTCCCTGTGTTCAAACCCATACAGCACCCCCAAGGGGATCCAAGCCAGGCCTGCTGAGCAAGCATAGTTGACACCAGGGTGCTGCATCCCACGGCCCCAGTCTGGAGAGTGGGCAGATCAGGGGACAGGTGAAAACCAGAGACTGGCACCTGGAGGGGCGCACTTGGAGACCTGAGGGGGCTCAAAGGGGTGGATAGCTTTGAACCGTGCCAGGGAGTCACCAGCGATCTAATGTATTGTGCATGCAACGTAAATCTGCTCACTGGGCCAGCTCACAGCCTGAGCAAACAGAGCAGTATTTCCTTGATATCCATCCCGATTTCCCCTCCCACACTGTTGTGCAGCGTTTCGTACACAAATTGTTCCCCCGGCTGCTGCCCTCCACCCAAGAGGTGGCTGCATTTCAGAGGCACGGTAGGTACAGAGCTTGTGAAGCACTTTGCAATGCAAGGTGCTGGATCAGGGCGGTAGCATCCTACGCAAAACAGCTACGGCACATCTGGGACTCAGCTCAAACGCCAAGCCTGCCGCCCCCCAAACCAGGAATGCATCTGGCACCTGAAGCTGTGACTGATACCGGTGCTCCTCCAATTTCCCAGGTCTGCTCCCTCTCTTCCCAGCAAACCCCCTCCCATCCCACCCCCCTTGTTTTGGGAGCAGAGACCTGGCTTGCGGCTGTGCCTGGCCCACCAAGCAAGCAGCTGATCCCAGCGTGATCCCTCGAGGTTTTCCGGATAAGCGGGTGGGGCAGCTCCCTCAGGCAGCATCCAGCATGAATGGGCGCTGACATCATTCCCCCTCCTGTGCTGGGCTTGCTCATTTCAGTCCTTATTGAGCCTGATAACGGGAGGTGTTATTGCGAAAACATCCCAGAAACCCTGCCTGGCTCCGGGGCGGGAGGGGAGGGAGCCGGGGCGGCTGGATGAGATTTCACCAGCGTCTCCCCAGGCAGAGAGGGAAAGAGCCCATGTCCTACTACGCTTCAGGGACAGCGAGCCTGGCTCCAGTTATGAGCCCTCCTCTACACTCACTCAGCGCTTGGCCTGCTCCTACTTAGGCCCTAGGGCTGGAGCTTTCACTTGGAGCTTTCCAAGTGAGTTGGACACCCAAGTCCCATTGAAATATGACTGGAGTTGGGCACTTCATTCCCCTAGGCGGTGTTGGAAAATCCCAGCCTGGTTCCTTTAGTGGGGTTCAGAGGTGGTAGAGGCTCACTGTGAATGGGGGGCAAAGGGATAGGAGGGGGAGCCGAGACTCCGCCGGGGGGCAGCCGGCTCCAGGGTGGGAAGGGGGGTCCGGAGGTTCTGTTTCTCTTTCCAAGGGTAGCTGCTCCTGGCCCCAGCCCAATCAACCCAGTTCCTACCTGCTCCATGGCCTGATCCTAAGTACTGCACCAGCCATTCTGGGTCCTGCTCCATCCCCGACACGTGCGCAGAGTTCACAGGGAATCTTGGTTCCCAGAACGTGTAATGGAACTACGCCCATAGAGCAGCCTCCTCCACGTATCGATTTGGAGCCAAGCTATTGTCAGAACATCTCAGGTGACTTCAGCACCATTCAATCCAGCCCTGAACCTTAGCCCTGGTTTCACCTTGGGCTTCGAACTGATCCAAATGCCCCTTTCCCAGCTCATCTACCTCTTGTCCTGCTTCTGGTAGCAGCTGGAAAGCAACCAGTCAACACGCTGCCCATCACCGTATTTTCTGAGTGCCTGAAAAGCCATGAGCCTCAAAGTTAGGGGCCATAGACAGACTCAGCAACTCAGCCTGGCCCTTCCAGCCTGGAGCCCGGACAGGGAGGCGATCTGCAGCTTGTTCTCTCCTCCAGCAGCCTGCAGGCACACTCTGAACTGGGGCCACACAAGGCTGGATTTGGAGCAGCCAGAGCCCCAGTTGAGCCTGATGGCCATTTTCCTTGGTCGCTCTCTCTCTCACCAAAGGCTCTTACGTAAATTAAGCTGTCATGGGATAAAAGGGAAGGTCCTTTCATGGATTGAGAACTGGTTAAAGGACAGGGAACAAAGGGTAGGAATTAATGGTAAATTCTCAGAATGGAGAGGGGTAACTAGTGGTGTTCCCCAAGGGTCAGTCCTAGGACCAATCCTATTCAATTTATTCATAAATGATCTGGAGAAAGGGGTAAACAGTGAGGTGGCAAAGTTTGCAGATGATACTAAACTACTCAAGATAGTTAAGACCAAAGCAGATTGTGAAGAACTTCAAAAAGATCTCACAAAACTAAGTGATTGGGCAGCAAAATGGCAAATGAAATTTAATGTGGATAAATGTAAAGTAATGCACATTGGAAAAAATAACCCCAACTATACATACAACATGATGGGGGCTAATTTAGCTACAACGAGTCAGGAAAAAGATCTTGGCGTCATCGTGGATAGTTCTCTAAAGATGTCCACGCAGTGTGCAGAGGCGGTCAAAAAAGCAAACAGGATGTTAGGAATCATTAAAAAGGGGATAGAGAATAAGACTGAGAATATATTATTGCCCTTATATAAATCCATGGTACGCCCACATCTCGAATACTGTGTACAGATGTGGTCTCCTCACCTCAAAAAAGATATTCTAGCACTAGAAAAGGTTCAGAAAAGAGCAACTAAAATGATTAAGGGTTTAGAGAGGGTCCCATATGAGGAAAGATTAAAGAGGCTAGGACTCTTCAGTTTGGAAAAGAGAAGACTAAGGGGGGACATGATAGAGGTATATAAAATCATGAGTGATGTTGAGAAAGTGGATAAGGAAAAGTTATTTACTTATTCCCATAATACAAGAACTAGGGGTCACCAAATGAAATTAATAGGCAGCAGGTTTAAAACAAATAAAAGGAAGTTCTTCTTCACGCAGCGCACAGTCAACTTGTGGAACTCCTTACCTGAGGAGGTTGTGAAGGCTAGGACTATAACAATGTTTAAAAGGGGACTGGATAAATTCATGGTGGCTAAGTCCATAAATGGCTATTAGCCAGGATGGGTAAGAATGGTGTCCCTAGCCTCTGTTCGTCAGAGGATGGAGATGGATGGCAGGAGAGAGATCACTTGATCATTGCCTGTTAGGTTCACTCCCTCTGGGGCACCTGGCATTGGCCACTGTCGGTAGACAGATACTGGGCTAGATGGACCTTTGGTCTGACCCAGTACGGCCTTTCTTATGTTCTTATGTTCTTATGTCCATTGCGCCAGCTCCTACCCAATAGCATGGACTGGGCCAATGGGATCTGACTGGCTTCATAAACTCACTCGCTCGTTGGTGTCAGAACAAATGAGCTTCACGGAGCTGGGGAATGCTGAACACACGCGTTCCTGTTGGTGAGGGTCATTATGAATGCAGCTGAGCAGCTGGACGACAGGTGAGAAAGCAACGGGGGGGCATTTACTCTCCCCCCCCTTCCACCGCTCCTTATGAATCCCTTGCCCCATGCACATGTTCACTGGCACATTGACAGACACCCCATCCACACACCCATGTACCGTATGCCCCAGGAGCCAGTGAACCAGTCTCCCTGGCTGCTGAGACCTTCCACTCCTCCCTGCCCACCAGCACCCGCAACGTGGCACTTCTCCTATGTGGGGGAGGTTGAGGGAGGCCGGGAAGTTAGAGGGACAAAACCATGACCTCACGGGCTGATGCAATGGAAACAAGTGGCGAGCAGGTGAAAGGAGAGGCAGGTGGCTCCGCCTGGAGGGAATAAGAAGTTTCCCCCCTGGAGCCTTTGCACACCTCTAGAACTAGTTTGTTGTTTGACATTCTGAATGGTTTGGAGAACTGCAGAATCCAGTGGGTAAGACCATTCCCCCAGCTTTACATGACATGACATGGGTAGATCCCCAGTCAAACCCTGCCCCCCCCACTCCCCCCCGTGACTGGGTCCCCTACTTCCCCATATCACAGGATGGTCTTTGGGGCCAAGGCACCGGAATGGAAGCCAACAAAGCTGGATTCTATACCCAGTTCTTCCACTGATAGGCTCTGTGACCTTAAGCAAGTCACTTAACTTTCCAAAGCCTGGTCTCCTCATCTGCCAAATGAAGGTAACATCGCTGCCCTTCCTCTCAGGGGTGTTGAGAGGCTTAGCTAAATGCATGTGAAGTGTGTTTTAAAACTAGAGCTGGTCAAAAAAGAAGAAAAAAAGCCATGCTTTTTCCCCAACAGAAAATGCCATTTTGTCAAAATTACAGTGTTTCATGGAAACACATCCATTCAGAAGAAAATTTCCTTGGGAAGGTTTCTCAGGTCCCGGATGCCATTTCTGGTCAAAACGAGAGAGATTGGCTGCATCTACACTACTGAGATAAAAGCAGCATGGCCCCCTACTTTGGGCACATCATGCACTGACAGGAGGAGTTTTTCTGTTGGAGTAGGACCACCACCTGCCCAAACGATATTAGCTACGTCGACAGACGCATTCTTTCATGAGCTGCATCCGCATTGGGGTTTGGTCGGCGTAGCCACATCAGTCAGGGGTGTGGTTCTTTCACACCGCCAAGCGATCTCAAACTTTTAAGCGTAGACCAACCTAGAGACAGAGACACCCCAAAAATAGCCAATAGCCTGGTGGTTGGGGCACGCAGCTGGGCTGTGAAAGACCCAGGTTTAAGTCCCTGATCTGAATCAGGCAGAACAGGGTCTTGAACCTGCGTCTTCCACGTCCCAGGTGAGTGCCCTACCCACCGAAATAAAAACACATTTTGAAGCTGTAACATTTTTCACACAATAGAATGGTTGTTTTCCAGCCAGCCCTAATTGAAACCCTCCAGTGTAATCCTACGATGTATGTGGGCAACAGATTATGTCTTAAACAGGATCAGTTATTTGGTGCCATCCACTTCCCACTGCCCCACGTACCTCTGGCTTTCGTGGCGATGGGTAGTGCTTAATTTGTGATAAAAGACGGGCCAAGGGCTCAAGCAATTTTTTTACTTTCATAACTAATGCGGCAAGGCCAGCGGTGCCGGGGCTCTGAACTGCCAAGCCCAGAGATGCCGGGGCTCAGCCCTGGCACAAATTAAGCCCTGTTGGCCAGAACCAGAACTCCAGATCTGGATCTAACAGTTCAGTTCCAGGTCCTGGCCCGTGCATTCACTAAACACACATGATAGAATGCTCACAATAATCCAGAGCGACTCCAGATACGTGCCAAAGAGACTGGACTGCCCAGAATTACGTCCATGCTCCCTAGTGGCGGTACTGCCTTGCATTAAGGCTTTGGTCTCATTTCCAGCTTTCTCTGTGAAAAGTTCAGAGCACATGGCCCCAGAGGCCCCTCTTGTTCCCCTTCATTAAAGCTCAGCAGGGGCCATGTGCCACGACTTTGCCCTTTAGAGCATCAGTAACTCCAGCCCCTTCACGCACACCTTACGGGAGCAGTCAATATTTTTAGGTCTTGGCTGAATGATGGCAAACTGTGACGCTCCTACAGCTATTACCACCTCAGCAGCCTGCAGAGCCAATGCGATATACAGCCCCAGAGATCCCAGCAGCCCCAGAGCTATTGTTCCACCAGCCTGTTTTCAGTGCTGCTCACAAAGGACCCCGAGCAGCAGGCAGCATGGGACCCAGCTGAGGGCCTGGGGTCCTTTTCCCATTTGCTGTTTATGCTCCAGGGCATACTGCACTGGGGGCAGCAGGGAGTCTATTAGCTGATCAAGGGGCTGGTTAATTAGCCGCTCTGAAAGAGGCACAGGAGCCGGAGCCGGGGAGCCCACGCAGAGGGAAATGGCATCAAGACAGCGACCCCTGAAAACACTTCCTCTGTTCCCATTTGAAGAGCTCGGTGGAACACAGCACTTTCCACTGGCTGCACCAAGACTCTCTGCTAATTAAAAGCAGAGGCTTTGTCCTCCAGTGCCTGGGGTTGTTCGTCTAGGCTAGACCAGAGTTTGGATTCGCAGGCTAATGGAAACAGCAAAGCGCAGGAACTTGAAAAACAAACCAACTTTCGAGTGAAGTTGGTGACCCCCTCCACCCCCAAACAGAATACTGTCTGGCTGGTATGTAGCACTTTTTATCCAGAGGCCCTGAAGTGGTTTACAAAGGAGGTGAGCATCATGATCTTCATTTTACGGATGGCAACTAAGACACAAAGGTGAAATGACTTGCCCAAGGTCACTGGTAGAACCGGGACTAGAACGCTGGTCTCTTGAAGCCTCGTCCAGTGCCCTAGCCCTGAGGCAGCACTGCTTCCCCAGCTAACCCTGTACAAAGGCCATGGAAGGAAAGGATAATCTCGTGGTTAGGGTACTAGCTTAGGACCCATGAGGCCGTGGTTAAGTCCCTGCTTGGCCACAGACTTCCTATGTGATGTTGGGCAAGTAAGTTACTTAGCCGCTCAGTGTCTCAGTTCCCCATATGTACAATGGGGCTAGTGGCCCTACCTCACCGGGGTGTTGAGAGGGTTACTACAGAAAAGACTGAGGTGCTTGGTTACTAGGGTAACATGGGCCAGAGAAATACCTAAGACAGGCTGGTTCCAAAAAGTCATGAGGTGATCCTTGAATTCCTGCCCTCCTCCTGTGTGGGAGGGGGCTTAGTGTGGGGAGTTCTTCCAGGCAGGGCCTTCTGAAGCTCCTCTCTGTCTTGGTTTTTAGGACAAAGAGAGCTGCTAGGGGCTGAGGTCTTTGGAAAATCTGGTCCTGTATGTTATAAACTTCCAGGGGGCCTCAAAAGCAGAAGTGGGCCTAGGCTGCAAAGTTTGGACCCAACTCTGGCTTCTAACTTCTTCAGAGTTGTGGATATTTGGATCTAGCGGTTTTGGTTTGAGCTCATCTCTACTCAGAAATATTTTGGTTCAGACTTGTGTCATTTTCCTTGAGCTTCTATCTTTCCAGCGCCTTTTTACACCTGTCTAGTTCAGCACGAGCCCACAAAGGAGGAGTCATTTCACCAAGGCACTGCTGAAATACCAGAGGGCAGATTTCCTGTAGTCCAAATTTTCACTGATGGAAGCTTTGGAACGTGAACTTTAAGAACTAAGGTCTTTGTTTTTCAACTCCCAGGAGCGCATGCAAGTCGGGGGGAATCATATTCTATTTCAAGAAGGTGTTACTTGCAGCGAGGCTAAAATTAGACACTTTGTTCCTAAAAAGACCTTGGAGAACAACAAAGATTTGGCAAGAGCCTCTTCAGTTGGGAATGTGACACAGGAAGCGCCTACATGGTGGCCAGTGGTGATGTCATCTGGACTGCCCAATGGGGATGCTCCCTAGTGAGGAGTCATGGGAAACTCCCAGAGAAAGCACTGGAACATGTTCAAGCCACTCTGTATCTGCAGGCGGCTGAGCGCAGAGCAGGGTGTGAGGCGGAAGTGTCGACAGGCCCCCTCCTTTAACGTTACCAGATAAGGGAAACTGCGGCAGATCGAGAACTGTCATTCTTGCACTATTAGTGAGAGGCTCTTCAGCATAATCTCTGCCCCTCTCTTCCTGCCCCTGCTCCCCGTTTCACTGCTTCAGGAATTCTTGCCTTCCATTCTGTCTACCTTCCACAAATGGCTCGCAAACACTTCGACCCAGCAGCCCTGAGAGCAGGGTTGCTAGAAACAAATCATCGGGCATTGGGACTGGAATTTCAGCCACAGGGACAGTAGCGGGTTGAATGAAGGATCTCGTTTTGAAGCTAAATTAAGAGCTACCAGATGAAGCAGTCTGATTTGACCCCTCTCAGGGCCTGTGCCTAGCAGGGATCTACTTTGGGTTGAAAAATACAGTAGCAGGATGTTCTGCAGCTCCACACAGCCCCCTAATTCGGGGGTGGAGCGGGGATCATTCTGACAGTCCATGCACCATGGCAGCCAGGTGGTGCATGAGATCCCATCAGCTGCTGAAGGACTCCACAGCTGCAGTCTCTCTAAGTCTATTCTAACAGAAGAGCCATTGATCACCAAGCAGTTGCCTGGTTTTCCCTTGACCAGTGATGCGTCAATTCATCACCTGGATAAACGGTGCAATAATACTCTGCCCTGTTTCATGATTAAAATGCACAGACATTAATTGCTCCCCATAACACCCATGTGAGGTGGGTAAGTAGATAAGGATCAGCCCCATGTCACTGATGGGGTAATGGAAGCAGAGAAGGAAAATGACCTATCCAGGCCACAGAGGGAAATTAAGGGCTTATCTACATGGGGACATCCAGCAAAATTAATCTGAATCAACTAGAGGTGTGCATTTGAAGTGAATTTGAATTAGTCATGAATTAAATTAAGGCCACTTTAATTCTGGCCAGCATCCACACAGGGATTTAATGTGGCTTAACTAATCCATTTCAAATTCACACCTTTAGTTAATTCGGATTAATTTTCGTAGGTATCCCCATGTAGACAAGCTCCATGTAAGAGCCAGGAGTTTCCAGCTGTCAGAGCCAATGCCTAAATCATTCACCCTCCCCGCTTCTCATCACATCATGGAGTAATAGACCCATAAGCATTTGAAGTTCTAATGGAACAAACCTCTCAAACGGCAAGACCTGAGAGTGGGGACACAACACAGGATCCAATACAAGAGACTAGGGGAAAATAGCAATGCAGAGTCATGCTCCCACATTTAGGAGGGTAAAGAATTGGTGATTATCCTAGCAGCAAGACAGCACCAGGTTTGTGTGGATGGAGCTCAAGGTCAGCCTATAATGAAGGTGTGAGAAAAAGGCTGTGAAGGACTGATACGATCAAGGCTGTAGGTTTGTCAAGGCCACGACAAACCCCATTGCTCCGATCCTCTTGCAAAATAAGCCAAAGGCTTTGGAACCTATTGAGCAAAACCTCAGGAATATTTTCTTTTACAAACTTGGCTTCTCTAGGGGCCTGATTCCCTTCTGACTTACAGCAGCTTTACCCAGGAATAATTCAACTGACTAAAATGGAATTACTCCTGATTTACACCAGTGAGAGGAGCCTCAGGGCCTACGGGAGACTGGCCAAGTGACCTGGGTTTTTAAATAGCTTTAAATATCCATTTATGATGAGATGCTCATAAATAATTTGTATTGCAAAAAATCAAGAACATTTTTGCTCAGAAATAACATGCCCACATTGGGGTTTTTTCCCTGAATGTCAATCTTTTCACATTCCCTCCCCCCCAACAGCCAGCCTTAGTTATGCCAAAGCATGTACCACCTTCTTCATTAATAATCTTAAGGTGTGTGCAGAAGACTCGGCCCAAGCACAGATGTGTATAGAGGTGAGGGCCTAGATCTAAATCCCACCTCCCAAACATGCCTGAACTCGAGGGCAGATCTATACCTCGGGGTTAAGTTGACCTAAGTTACGCAACTCTAGCTACATGAATAACGTAGCTGGAGTCGACGTAGCTTAGGTTGACTTACTGCAGTGTCTACACCGTGCTGGGTCGACGGGAGAAACGGTCAGATCTGGAGCCCCTTTGTTGCAATGTTTTACTTCCAGCTTATTCATGATTTTCTATTGACAGCTTTGACTCTCTCATAAACAAACAGACTTGGAGTATCAGAGAGCAGATTTTCACCCTAAATTGAACACAGCTGCCTGTATCAAACTGTCCCTCTGCACTGAAATAGTACCAAAGTGTCAAAGATTTCCTGAGACCATTACACTTGCAATATGTATCTGACCTAGATAGGCGTAAGGAATGTTGCTATAAACAGGTTCCTTCTCTCACTGTCCTCAGGGTTCATATACTGGTACCTCTTGGTCATTTCCTGGGTCTGACTGAGATAATGATGTCATGGCTCATGCTGGTCTTCACACTTCAACACCAGGCAAAAAAATGTGTTATCCCCCAGGAGGCAACATGGTGGAAAAAAACAGAAAACCCATTGGTCAAGCGAGGCAGCAGCTATGTAAGGAATTCCAGATGGGTGACAGAGGCTGAAAACACTCCATGTCTCAGGGGTTCTCTGTGCTCATGGCTTCCTTTTAGCTGCACAAAGCAAGGCCAGCACAATGCCACACCTTCTGGTGAAACACAATTAAGGGTTTAAAGCTTAGAACTCTGTTCTCAGATTTCCACAAGGACTTTGTGGGAGGGAACGCGATTTCATGTTGACAGCCCAGCCCGCTTTGCCGGTTGTTGAGCCCTTCCAAAGGATAGGCGCTCTAGGGAGCGTTTAATGGGAGGTCCAGAGACCTGAGAATCTTGTGGTCTGTGATCTCTATAAATTCTTCCCAAGTTTTTCAAAGGTGGTTTTTACAGCCTAACTTGAATCCCGCTAAAGGGGCCTGATTTACAGACTGAGCAGAGGCACCAGTCATATTTGAAACCTTGGCCTCTACACTTACTGTCCTCTTGATCTCATTCCTCCACTACCAACATAAACCCGTCGTCCATGGTAGCCCCTGTGCACAGAAGAACTTCTCAATGACTGTATTTCCTTCTCCTGTAATGCCTTCAGAAGCCCCACCTTTTCCTTCAAGCCTTTTAGTAATGTTTTCATGCTGGTCTTTCATCAGTCACCTCTGCACTAGCTTGTGTCCTCAAGACAGGGACTCTGTTCTTTGTAAATGCAGCAACTTTGAAATGTAGCCATCTCATGGCCTTCAACATGGTTAAGAAACTAGCTATAACCAATGTGCCACAAAGAATTGGTGTAGCTAGTGACATTGATGAGGGACAGGGACTGTTCTGTGTTGGTACAGTGGTTAGCACAATGGGAATGAAGACCCTAGCTATTACTGCAGTGCAAATAAGAATAAATTTATGCAATCTGCTATTTTGTTTCCCGTTTCTTTTCATTTCAAGGAGCTGCCATTTCGCAAGCTGGAGCGGATGCAGTATGTGATGGAGGAAACACATGTTGTGCTCTTTTGGGAGTCTCCCTTTAGCTCCTTGTTGCCCTCAGCCTAAGCCTGGTCTACACATAGTTTTTGCATCAGTAGAACTATTGCCAATAGGGGCATGATTTTTTAACCAAAATAGTTACACTGGTACAGCCTCTAGTCTGGATGCAGTTATACCAGTATAAAAAGGTACCAAAGGGCTTGTCTACGCTGGGAGTTATTCCACAACAAGAGTATCTACAGTGGGAGTTAATCACAAATAGCTATTGTACTTTTAATTCACACCCTACCTTAATCCAAATTAATTTCTCTGTGTAGACAGGCCCTTACACTGGGATAGTTTATTCCTATAACAGGATAACTGCATCCACACTAGGGAGCTGAACTGCTTTAACTATACACTAGTATAGCTGAAGTAGACAGACTTTAAGGCTTGGTCTACACTGAAAAGATAGGTCTACGTAGCTACACCAGTCAGGGGTGTGAACAAACCACACTCTTGCCTTGCATACCTATGCTGACTGAACCCCCAGTGCAGATACAGCTATGTCAACGGACAAATGCCTCCACTGGGGAGGTGGTGTTCCTACAATGACAGAAAAATCCCCTTCCGTTGGTGTCTGGCAACATAGCATTGTATGTGTACTGTGTGCATTCTGTTTTGGTGATAGTTAATAAATAGCGGTTAAGTAGGATATTACTGTGTAAGGCTCTTTCACTGGTAAAAGACCCCCATAAACCTGCAAAAGATTAAGCCCTGAGTCCACAGGGAATGGGTGTTTGCTGAGTCCAGAGGAATAGAGCTCGGAGCCCACGGAGGGGTAAAGTTAGGTGCCTTTCGCCTGGATCCCTAGGAACTGGGAAAGGGTGGGGATGCCTAAATTAACCGGGATACACCTGGAGCCCTAGGAACTAGGTAGAGATGGGTGCCCCTAGAGTGTGCAAGTGACCGAGAATTTTGTGTGGGTAACAAATTTGGTGGAGAATGCGGGCATCGATCCCGCTGCCTCTCGCATGCCGGACAGCGTAGTCTCCATAGTGCAGACACAGCCTAAGTAAATCAAACTTAAAGGATGTGATTGCTAAACACCCTGCTCTTCCAAACACTCTCTTCCTAGCCAGCCAGGGAGTGTGTCCCAAGGGATGTTGCTAGGCACACAGAGTACACTCCAGGTTGGATGGGAAAGGTCCATGAATGAGCGACCACCAGCAGCCACCTCAATGTCACCACAAGGGCACAAGCCATGCAACTGGAGGGGCCTTGTGTAGGGCTTTGTAAGAGCAGCAGCATGAAAGGTCGGACACCCCTGGGATGGGGCTTTGGTAGCTAGTGACTACTGTGAAATACAGAGCCCTGGGGTGCTTAATGCGACTGGGGAGGTGTGAATGTGGAGCTGACAGCTGGGCTTATCGAAAGCATGAGCACAGGCTCCTGCCCTGTAGCCGGAGCACCTTATCTGAGCTTTAGAAGTGTTAGTTTTTGAGATACTCCTCACTAATCTGCTGGTGCTGACAAGCAACGGTTAAAATATCCTGCCCCGCTGGCATGGGCACGCAATCCCCTCCGCCACATAAGGCCGTGGCTATTTCCAGGGGCTTGGCTCACACAGTGAGTATTTTCTGGGAAAGCAGAGGAGTGCTGTCAAATGAGGAATAGCAGAGCGATAGCAATCATCCGGGCTGCAGCCGCTTGCTAATAAAGGGAAGATTAATGAGATCCATTGACAGCAATATTCCTCTCTCCACGCCACTCAATCCAGCCACACATCACCGTCCCCTGCAGCAAGAGGGGTTCACCGACTCAACCCAGCCACAGTTGTGTGCATCCCTCTGCACTGCAAAGGTCTCCCTGACTCAGCGCAACTGCTATCATGTTCCTCTCACTGCAACATGTAGGTCTTGCCTTCCAGTTCTGCTGTGCAGGGATGGTCGTGTGCAAGTCTGCAGGGTGTGTGTGTGTGCAGATGGGTGTAGGGTTGGGTAGACGCATGTGTGCATATAGAAAGATAACGTACCACTGTGTATCATAAAAATACTTCTGGTCTCCCTAGAAGGTACTTTTGTTTTCAAGTGACAGACACACCTGCACTCACTCACTCACCACAATTACACGCACTTAACTATATCCTCTCACACACAACTCATCAACCTGGGGTGTGTCAAACCGATTCTGCCAGGAGGACCATATTACATTTTAGGGACGGCCCCGGGATGCAAAAGGAGGTCACATACTGTACCCCTCTCAAGCCAAAGCTGGTCTCTCCCTGATAATGGAAGGATTGAGTGTAGATTTGCTGTAACTAAAATGTTTAACTAAACATTTAATCAAATTAGTCTTGGGAGAGGAAATCAATGCAGCAATGTTTTGGACTGGTGCTATTTCTACCCATTTGCTTATTTAGCCATTTGTATAAATGGTTACCCAGTTTCCACACTCAATGATGGTGACTGCATGCACCAATGTGGCCCATAACAGCAGGCTCGAAGTACGTGAAAGCATCACTTAAATCATCATCATTCGGCTTCAGAGTCAACACCTCACTGGGCTCAATGGGGAGCGTTCACACCACTCAGAGCTATGGTCCACCTGGAGAGCACGGGGAGGTTTTCCTTTGCAGCTGTAGAGGTTAAAAAAATGGAAACTTGAATTTTGCAGAACTGCAGCGTTATGAGGGGCTAGATTCAGCTCTCAGCCTGGATCTTTGAAGCCTGGCTAGACACCCCCCCCCATATAGACAAGTATCAGAGGGTAGCCGTGTTAGTCTGTATCCACAAAAACAACAAGGAGTCTGATGGCACCTTAAAGATTAAGGACTTAAAGACTTAACCCTAACCCTATAGACAGTCATTCATATAGAACACACAGCAACAGCCGTGCAGACGGACTCACACATTCCTGCACAGGGCAGCAAAGCCTCGTGCCTGCCTCATTGTGGAAAGGATATTTTGATCCTAATGATACTGTACGGACCATGTTAGAGCAAAGATTACAGAAGCCATTTTATCAAAACCTCTCCAGTGTCTGGCATTTGTTTGCCTTGATTTCACAGCTTACAAAGGATGAACATTAGGCCATGTTCTCTATTTGCCAGCAGAGGTCAGCACACACCTCATTACAGACAGTGGTAGCCGGGCCAATTGCTGGCTGGCCTGAGAGGAGGCTGTGGGAAAGCTCTGCTCTCATGGGAGCGCCCCGATCAGTTTGCTAAAGAAGCCCCTCTCCTAGCTCAAACCAGCTGGGATTCCTTAGGCCAGCAGGCTTCCCATGCTCCACCTTGCTCCCATTGAGGGCTATGAGCTAGGCCCACGCCAGGCTGGCTCGTCTCAGCGGATGCTCGGCTGTACTGAAGACACACTTAGATGTCCAAGAGTTCCGAGAACACGGGGCTCGATCCCTGCTTCCCCTGAAGCAGACTGGGATCAGTCTGTAGCACGGGGGCTGGATAAACACAGCAGGACTGGAGGCCCCTCCCCCATCAAACAACACCACAGATAACCATGTAAAAAAAAAAAAAAGAGGGTGAACTGGCAACACGAGATCATCCTGAGAGCTTCTAAAGATTAGTGTAAAAGTCAGTGGGAGATGGGTGGCTGGCTGGCTACTGTAGCTTTAAGAGCTGGCTTATGGTTATACAAGTTATAGGTGGTGGAGAGGGGTGGGGGGGAAATAAATAAACCAGGTGTCCTGATCAAATTGCAAAGTGACTACTTAGAACCTGCCAGCCTGGGAGTTCCCCAGATCCCAGCTTCCCACCTCCAGGAAGCTGCTGGTCACCTTCTCACTAGCGACAGACCTTAGCCACAAGGTTTGGATCCACACCTAGACTTCCCCAAGGTTCAGGATCTGAGGTGCTGGGCTAGGCCAGCCTCCATTTCTCCACACGCACTAAGAAGTCCAGCAGCAGCAGCCGCCGCCCCACCTTTCTCAAGCACCGCTGGCTCCCCACTCATTTCAGGATCCAGTGCACAGTCCTTTCTAAACACTCTCCCAGGATTTGTTCCAGCTGACCACACAGTACTCACTTCATCCCCACTCTCCTCCCGTCTCATGCTCACATAGCATGGGCCTCGGTTTCTCCTTGCACACAGGCTTGCCACTTGCTGGTCCAAGAGCCTTCTCCAGTGCAGCTCCTGCTGTCTGGAACAGCCTTCTCCCTCTCACTGAGAGCTACCTCTTCTGTCCTTTGCTTTACCCTGTTCCCTGCTGGTATTTAGCTCTGTGACAGGACTATTTGATGCCTTCTTCTCTCAGCACTCCGGGGCACAGTTTGCTGAGCAATGGTAAACACAAGGCAGTTGGACTGTGTGTACTTGGGGAACAACTGAAACGTTCATTTGAACGTAGATATCAAAAGGATTTAGATTGAAGTTTTAGGCACAGGTTTGGCTAGTAGGGGACTAAACCAGGGACCTTCACCGTGAGCCTTTACCACTTACTAAAGGACCAGTCTATGGAAGGAGGAGACTCTGAATCCCCGGTCGTCGGCAGGCAGGATTGAACCTCAGGGTGGGGAGCTTAGTGCATGAGCTTTTACTGCATGAGTTAAAAACCATACGGCTGTTAGCTAAGGCTGGAGAGCAAACTCATTAATCGCAAAGTGCTCTGGGTGCCACTAGATGGGACAGAACACCACAGCCAGAAGGTGTGTGGGTTTAGGGTGACCAGACAGCAAGTATGAAAAAATCGGGAGGGGGGGGGAGAAATAGGCGCCTATATAACACAAAGCCCCAAATATCGGGACTTTCCCTATAAAATCAGGACATCTGGTCACCCTATGTGGGTCACACACATACACACAAACCAAATATGTCCTCATTTCCCTCGTGTCAGCCAAATCCCAGCATGTGGCAAGCAGAGGAGCCGGACTCTGATCCCACTTATACCAGCACGGATGAGGAGTGACTCCATTAGCATCAGTGCACTCATTTTGCTTTCGCACCAGCCTGGCTGAGATCAGGATCCGGCCCAAGGCCTCTACCAGCAAGAAGAGCAAGCGGCAGGCGGCACTGGGAGAGCTGTTGGATTAGAACCGAGCGCGCTCAGGACTTCGTTCCTTAATCCCGTCTCCCCGCTGGGCTTCATGAGCGTCAGCACAATGTGATAAATGCATCTGACAAACCGAATACAAACCCTTCGCCATCAAAACCCAACACTCCAGAACCACCTCTGACCTGCTGTTAAATGCCAGGCTGGCGGCCTCCTCCTCCCCGGGCAGCACTGGCCCCTCCTCGCTTTCAAATGCCAAGGAAAGGTCCTGGAAGGGAACGCCACCAGGGACATCAGTGAATGCCAGTGATGGCAGGGCAGAAGGTGAAGTGCAGTCTATGGACACTGGTAAGGGGCATTCATATCTCTTGTCCCCTGTTGTTTGCAGCCAGCAATCCCAGAGCAATTACTGCAGGGAGAAGGCCTTTTAACACAGAAAGATTAACAATGTTTCAGAGCTCAGACATTGTTATCTACGTTCCCCATGGCCAGGGGGAGTTTTCCCTAATGGGAAGGCAGCTCCCGATCAGTCTTTGCAACGGTCACTGAGTCACAGCGTTCTCTGCTCCTCACCCTGACGGTGTTTGATCTGAGATACTTCAGCTCGTGCAAACTCCCCAACAGACTGTATGGAAAGGACAGAACCGCCCGACTGGCTCGCTCCAGTCAATCTCTACCATTGCTCTAGTTAGATCAGCACATGCCAGTCCCAGGGGCGTTATACCCATCAGGCAGTAGAGAGCGAGGGATTGTCAATCAAGAGGGGTGGGGTCTGGAGCAGCTCTACTACAGTAATAGGAATGACTCCCTATTTACGCTGGGGGGCTGAGCTCAGATGGGGCGTGAGAGAGCAGCCATAGCAGAGTCTCAGGCTTTGTCTTCACTACCCGCCGATCGGCGGGTAGCAATCGGTCTATCGGGGATCGACTTACCGCGTCTAGTGAAGACGCGGTAAAATCGATCCCTGATCGCTCTGCCGTCGACTCCGGAAATCCACCTCGGCAAGAGGCGGCAGCGGAGTCGGCGGCAGCGCGGCAGCGGTCGACTTTCCCCCGTCCTCACCGCCAGGTAAGCCGACCTAAAATACGCAACTTCAGCTACGGTATTCACGTAGCTGAAGTTGCGTATCTTAGGTCGGACCCCCGCTGTAGTGTAGACCTAGCCTTAGTAAATTCGCAGGGCAAAGCAGACGTAACAGCAACACAGGAACAGCCACGTTGTCTCAGACCAATGATCCATCTCGTTCAGGGCCCCGTCTCTGAAAGTGACCAGGACTAGCCGCTTCAGTGGCAGGCGCAAGAAACTCTGCGGAAGGCAGCGATGGGATAAAAGTTTCTTCCTGACAGGTTGGGTCACACTCTGCAGCTGAGGATTGTGACCGTCCAGAGGAGATCAGAGGCTGGCTCCCACGCTAGGCGGTCCCTGAAATTCGTGAGGCCTGGGCCAAGTTCTGCTCTCAGTTACGCTGGTGTAAATCGGATGGGGTTACTCTAGGTTTACATTGGTGCCAGGGAGCTGAATATGGTCCTGGATCTGCCTTTGTTTCAGAGAGAGCAGCGACACCCCGCAGGCACCCCGCTCTGACAAGCCTGGGCTGTCAGCGCAGAACGAAAGGCGAAGGCAACAAAGTGACAGAAGGGCCAGCCGAGCGCCTGCCGCTGGGTAATTACCAGCCGAGTGCGGGCGCGTGATGCTGTGCACTGAACCCTGGCCCAGCCCTGCCCCCAGACAGCTGGAGAGGGCAGCCAGGTGAATGCTCAGATACTCAAGCAAAATGTTAACGTCTAATAACGAGGGGTCCCTCCTGCCAGCTTCCATCAGGGAACTGGCGCTCCTGCATTGATGGAAGCTCTGCAAACACGTCACTGCCCTTTAAGCCGGCTGCGGTGAGCCAGGAAACGCAGGCAAGACCCATCTGGGGGAGGCTGCAGGGGTCACTGAGCTAGCAGAGAGGAGGATAATGAACAAACCGCCTCATTGCTCAAATGGGACCAAAACGCATTAGCCCAGCACACGTCTGAGCACACCGCTGGCTTCCAGCCTTGGATCCCAGCTCCCTCCCAGCCGACCCTCGGTGCCTGGGACAGCAATGCAAGAGAGGCATATTACTAATAATCACACTTCGCCTGGTCAATAGCGCCTGTCATGCGAGGATCTCAAAGCACTTTACACACATTACGCAAGCCTTACCACACTGCTGCAAGGTAAGTCAGGGCCATCATCCCCATTTTACAGATGGGAAAGCAGAGGCACAAAGGAGCTAAGGGACTTGTCCAAGGTCACATGACCAATCTGTAGCAGAACTGGGACTAAACTGGACAGGTCCCAACTCCCAGTGCCTTGCTTTAACATCTAGGCAATGTAGTCTCCAGAGTCTATCCATCGGGCCAGCGGTAGCCTGAGCATTCATGTCACCTGCAGAGCTGGCTCTGTCTTTGCAAGATGTCGATTTTTTTTCTGTGTCCCCCCTCCCCTCCGGTTTAGGAAGAGCACTGGGGTGCAGCTGTCATGAGCAGAAAGAACAAGCAAGGCAGCCTTGCCCAGATCCAGTCCCAACAGGCTTCTATTGTGCTCAGTACAGATGTGGTTCACACAGAGGAGCAGCAGCCCAGGCCACTTTGCCCCCAGGTGGCTGACTCACTCCTTTCAGGAGCCTGGATCTCAGCTGTTAATGGGGAAAAGGCACTGAGGAGAGCGGGGAAGTATTTCTGGAGGAGACATGAGGGCGTCGGCCCATCTGCTTTTCTCCGCAGAGACATCTCCATGTCAATGGCAGAGTGAAGACACTTTTGGAAATGGGCACAAAGTCATTTAATGGCCTGCTATTTCCCAGCAACCCCAAGAGTTTCTTCCTCCCTAGGGACTGAAGCGTGGTGATGATGCCTCTGTTTTCTAATTGGATCCAGCCCAGATTTCCAATGCTACTCAAGACCCAGCAGAGGAAATCTGGAATGGACAATGTATGAGAAATAGGAGATATTTACCAAATGGCTTCTCCTAATGACTTCGCTCTGGACACAGATGCTGTCTGGATGGAGCCAGATTGCCCTTTCTGTGAGGATCCAGGTCCACAGGTCTCCAGGTAACCCTCCCACAGGTTGTTAGCAGCTGGTGGGCTGAATGGCTAGTGGAACCTAGCCCTGCCAGAGGCACAGAGCACAGGAGTGGTGGCTGGAGAAGTGCCTGGCCCTACTGATTGGTCCAGCTGAGCTATTTAAGCCAGAAAGCAGCACAAAGACAAGACATCTATGCAACCAGGTGAGTTCCTGGCTGCTACATCAGACCCTGCCTTCTCGCTTGACTCTTGAGCTCTGCCGATCTGACTGGTCCCCCATTCTTGCTTCTCTGGTTCCCGCTAGGTTCCTGATCCCTGCCTCTGTTCTCGGACTCCAGCTCTGAGCCTTGGCTCAACTGACCCCATTTCTGGCTCTGACCCTCAGCCCTGGCATTTGGCCTCCGACTCTGGTTCTGACCCTCAGCTCCGTTTCCTAGCTCCTGAGTCCTGCTCCGGCCCACTAGGCCTGACAGACCACGTCCTGGTCCCTAACAGTCTCTCTCTGTCTGTTCTATTAAATGAATGGCCTGTGCACTTCACATTGCAAGCTTTAAGGGACAGGGACTGTCTTTGTTCTGTGTTTGTACAGCACCTGGCGCAAGGGCCTTGGTCCCTGACTGGGTCCCGCAATACAAGTAATTAAACAACAATGTGAAAGATGACAATTTAAAACTGTATTACAAATACCTCAAGAATGGCCAGTGCTCTAGAGGACGCAAGTCTTTGAATAGCGTTGTAATGGTTTTAAGGACATGGACACTGGCGAATTTTGTCACATTACTGATATACATGTGGATATGCAATAATATATACGCACCCACCCACCCACATAGGACATTTTCCCCCTTAGCTGATAAGCTGCCTATTCTGGTTAGATTCTCTTTATACCCCCAGGCCTGCTCTGCTTCTGTTGCTGGACCTCAGCAGAGCTCCACAACTTGACACTAAAAATAGAAAATGGTTTGTATGAATCCTTCCCACCTCAGGTAACAAATCCCAAATCTTGCATTTGTATAGCACCTTCCCATTGTCTTCTACAGACTTTGCAGAGTGGACAGACTACATATAGAATTTACTTCACCTCCTACCACTATGAAATGAAGGATGGCCTTGTGGTTTAAGCATTTACCTAACATCCTGGAAATCCAGGTTCAATGCCTGGCTCTTCCACAAACTGTTCTGTGTTGAATCTCAGTGAGGTTCCCCTGGAGGTCTAAGAAAGTAGAGCCAATGAAGTCAGAGGGGCTCTATTGATACTGTCCTCCTACATTAAATGGTAGAAAATCACTACCATGGCTTCTGCAAGATGGAGTCAGGACCTCCTTAATCTACCGACAATCATTCATTTTATTTAATCTCGCCTAACAAGATACAAGAGCTGGAAGCTGAAGTCAGCAAGTTCAAACAGAATAGAAGATGCTAATTAACCATAGGAACAAATTCCCAAGTGAGGTGGTGAACTCGTCACGCAGAATTTTTAGATCCGAATTGGATGTCTGTCTAAGGGACATGCTCTGCTTCAACACACAAATCTGGGTGCAATTCTCTGGCCTGTTTTTAGGCAGACGATCAGACTGGCTGATTATAATGGTACCTTCTGGCCTGAATACCTGTGAAGTGCTGTGCAGCTACATCTAAGTTCAAAAGCACAAAGCAACACTACCCCACAGGTTGGGATAGGGAGTGAAGAGGCATCTGGAACTACTCCAGACCTGCCAAACTTTCCATTACCACCATCTTGCCCTGGGAAGGACAGATGGGAGCCTCTGAGTGGGCCAGCAATGCCTGTCTATCGAATTCTGGCAGGCGTGGTCTATGCCAAAGGATGGTCAGGTACTCCACCTGGTATTGCATTCTCGGTCAGATGAAGATTAGGAGTCCAGCGCCAATCTATCTAAGGTAAATAGCTGGTGCCAGTCACCATAGTATTGGAGTGCCTCATAGTCTTTAGTGTATTTATCCTCACACCACCGCTGTAAGGCAGGGCAGTGTGAATACCCCCAATTCACAGATGGGGAATGGAGGCACAGAGAGGGTAAGGGACTTGCCCAAGATCACAGGAGGTCTATGGCACAGCAGAGACATGAACCCAGGACTCCCAAGTCCGAAGGCTCATACCCTAACCCTGGTCTGTTCATTCAGCTACTCCAAGGATACTTCTGACCTGTATTTACCTGCTCTTGAGTCCTAAAACCACCATAGAAATAATGGTGAAGTTATGCTGAAAGCCTCCTGCCACGCTAGCAGCACTAATTCAGTCCTACACGTCTAGCATTTTCATCTCCTTCCAAAGATCGAGAGGGCTGTGGCTTTGAAGCCACGTAGCTTCCTTTCTGACTGAACTGTTGCCTCAAATTCCCATGGGGTCTGGTCCTTTCCTAGGACACTAGTAGCAACAAGAGCAGAGCAGATCTCTCTGGTAACTGTTCTTTGAGTGTCTTTGGGAGAGGAAGAGTGGGCAGTGGTGAAGGTAGTACTGTAATAGAGAGACAGACAGACAGCTGCTCTCTCTGGAGTCCAAAGTCACAACGGAAACAGATTTTGTCTCATGCTGCCATGGCCCCAAACCCCCAAATATTCTCTCCCACCTGTGAATGGCACCCTCCTCCGGCAGCAGATAGCAAAACTCCAGTTGGATAGGACAGCTCTTGGGTTGCGTTACCCCTTGTCTTTAGCCAAATCCATCATGTATCTGAACCCCCTGCTGTTCTGCTGTTCCACGGGGCCTCGGCTTCATCCCTCCCCAGGACTGGATGCCAGAGAGCGAATTCAGAGGTAATGGTAAATTGCAGTGTCAGTGACACAGTAGTAAGTCAGTGCAACTGACATGATGAAGGGGAATGTGGGGCTGGGGCAGGAAAAGCCACCACCAGGATGGTGTAAGGAGGAGATGGAAGATCAATGGGAAGTGCTGCTTCTTTTACACCCTTTTCTTTCTACATCCCCACCCATCTAGGGCTAGTGAAAGGGGATAGAAAGCTAATGGGGCAATCCCCTTCCCCACCTAAGTGAGAGGGGCAAACAACAAACTACCCCTGATCCCCTGTAGAACTCACAATACAGAGATGCTGCTAAGGATTCAAGTCTGAAGCACGACTCGAAACCACAGGACAGTCACCGTTATTTTGATGACAATCAGACATTGTGATCTCCTATATATACAGACATAGGACCAGTTTTCAACCCCCCCCCCCCCCCCGGCAAATGAGAACCAGATTATACACAGGAGAAATGACATCTCTGACTGTCGATCTTTATATATTTGTTTATTGAAGGTGCTCAGATCCCGCCTCAAATCCTCCAGAAGGGAAAATGTTCTTGTGCCATTGTTTGCCAGTGCAAATGCTGTGGCTTTAATGATTTCTCTTCTCAATAGGGCTCAGATTAAATGTGGCTGTATCAACAAAACAACAGCCCAGAGATCTAATAACATCCATCTTCCCCCTCTGTCATAAGGGGATGCTTATAACCCTTCTCCTTAGAATACCCATTTCCAGCAAGGCCTTTAACCATTGTGTTTTAAATTGATTTCACAGAGGAATAAATGGTGAAAGCGCTGAATACATTCACACACACACACACAGAGAAATTCCTTTCAAACATCCGGCGCCAATGCGAATCTCAATCTCGATGAAATTATGCCTAATAAAAAGCCAGATGGCTCATCATTTCCATTTTCTCCACAAGACTTCAGCTTAATGGCCCAAACGCTCTGCACAACGTGTGGGGAATAGAGCTTTGTGTGAGCTAAAGATATATTATTCCTCTTCCAGGGAAATTCGGATTGCCTTCAGTGGGCCCCGATTTCAGGCCCCGAGAGTGGGGAAGTGGCTGATTAAATTGCTCTTCTTTCTCTGATCAGATTAAAATGGTTAATTTGGGGGTCAAAAGTAGGTGGAAAACATTCCAGGAAAGGAGATTGGCCTGGGGTTGTGGTGGTTTATTAAAATGCCCTCACAGCACCAAGGTATCTGAGCACCTACTACGTGTTACATCCCAAACTGTAACAAAGAATCCAATCCAGCTTCAAAGGTTAGATGGAGACTCCATGGCTTCACACCATCTCCACAGAGCGATTCCCCTAAACTGATGTCTGAGTGCTGCAAGAAGTTCATGTAACTAAAGTGACATAGAAACACTCCCAATACGGGGAACCACCACCAGAGTTCTCTTATTCTGGATTATGATGTTGCATATTCTCAGGATGAACTCACCTGGCATTAATACGGAGACAATGATTAATCTAGAAGACTTTAGGCCTGTGAGGCTCCCATTCCCTTGCGCACCAGTGGGGTGTGTGGACAGATATGGGTGGAGAAATCGTAGCACGAGTCCTGCCGTCACTGGGTGTAATGGAGTGGCTGGGATGTCGACAGTCCACCCCATAACCCTGCTGCTCTCCTGACATGTTTGAAGGACCACACCCCTTGCATGGGGGAGGGGGCCAACCCTGCTCCCGCTGGCCACATGATGCCTCCGGGACCCACCGAGCTCATGCCCCGCACTGGTGGGCTTCTCTGCCGCAGCCTGGAAGGGCTTGATCTTGCCCCAGTATGTGTTAGAGAGGGTCACCACCGTGGGCCAAAGCCAAAGGATGTAGGCAGTCCTCATGCAGGCAGAGCTCTCACTCACCTTGGGACTTGGCCTGGCCTCTGGAAGAGACATGCCCACAGAGCCATGTAGCAAAGGAAGCTCACCCCCACTGAGTGTGCTGGTTAAACGGGTAGCAAATACCCAACCACCTTAATTTGCTGGACTTAAGCCAACACCCAGGCCAGACTGTGTCTGGCCCCCACAGCTACCCAAAACGGAGAGCCAGGCATCCCCCAGCTTCCACCCTCCCTGCGCAGGGGCAGCCGTGATATGACTAGGGCCAGAACCACTCTTTCCTGTTAATGCCTCTGGCAGTGCCAGCTTCGCTAGAGGGAAGTGCTCCCCACAGACCAGGGGAGAAGAGCGTATGCGGCACCTGGGACAGAGCTGCCACTCCAGCCTGCACTCCCAGGCAGAGGCTGCCATTGCAGCAAAGCCCCAAAGAGAGAGAGAGTCAGGCACTGGAAAAGGTCCAGTCCTGCTCATAACCCTATGCTGCACTTATGTCCTAGACGAAGGCCTGAGAGAAGGGAAAAGGCAAGAGAAGATGCTCCCAGTGTTACGGTGATTTCAGACATCCCTCAAGCATGGGGCTGTTTGGATCTAGGGGGGTTGATTCAATCCATTAGAAAGAGAGGGAGCCACTTGCTGCAGTCACATCGAGAGCTCAGTTTTCATTTTTAACGCTCACAAGAGGAGCCTGTGTTTGGGAGAAGGGGCAGGTGGGAAGGGCGGGGTGTTTGATTCAGGCATGTCCCAGATTTAAATGCTGCGCTCTTCGTGGGGAAAGTACATTTAACAAGACACCCAGGAGAATGTTTTCAAGCTGGATCCAGTCTAAACGTTCACTGAGGAAGAGGAATTTCTTCATTCTTTATGCACAAGACACTAGGGAATTCTCTCTTGGCATTTAAATCAGGTTCTAAATTCACGGCTTGTCCCCCAAACCAGTAAGAATCTAAACGTTAACAAATGCAACTTTCTGAGACAATTGGTCATATTTGCAGGACTTGGAATTCCCTTGCACTCTCTATCAGGTACCAATGCAATTAAAAGAATACACTCTTTTATAGCATACATGTCTATGAGACCCCCAGATCTCCCAGCATGTGCTCTTCTGCAATGACAGAGTAGCCGTATGTATGGGGAGGAATGCATTGTAGATTCTGCCTCTTTCCATATTTCTCTCTTGATTATTTTTCTACAGAGGCACAGAAAAGCAAGCGTAAGGTTTAGTGATCACCTCCGGCAACACTGAGCATAGAAAACTGACATACAGGTGGCATCAGAAGAGCAGGCTGCAGATCAACAACTACAGGGTGCTACCACACAGCTTGAGGAGTGAAAAAATGTACTCCTCTAACTCTTTTTTGGCTGGGAATAAAACTCCCTCCTCCCCTTGGGCTAATGAAAGCCGATCAGAACCTCTTAAACCAATCCTGGCTGTGGCAGGAGCTCAGAGGTGGCCCTGGGAGGGGTTGGGGGAAGGTATAAAGGCTGGTAGCCAGAGACACAGAGTAACATTGCAACTGGAGAGACTCGAGGGGGAAGAGGAGCCAGAGAGACTCCCCATCACTGCGGGAGACAACACAACACAAAAGATGAACCCGAAGCTTATTTTCTGCTGTGGATTTCTGCTGCTGCTTCTCCTCAGCCAGGACCAAGTGAGGGCCAAACCCCTCTCCAGTTTACAGGTAAGAGAGCAGCTGCTCATTTCAATATCACGGGGCTGATGATTCCTTGGAACTTGGAGTTACTGGCTCCAAAGCTTCAGATTAGATATGACTCTTCTTAGCCCTCCCTGGCTGCTGGAAGATGCTCAAGAGCTTCGGGGTCATGAAGCTAGCAGACGTGGGTTACTTAACTGAGCAAAACCAAAGCTATTCCTTGCCTGACTTCTATCTTGATTGACTTTAGATAATTGGAGGTCAAGTGTTGTTTGTTCCCCAGGGGTAGGAGGGAGACTGCAAAATTTCAGGTCAGTCTGGGATTGGGTGAAGTCATTAAACTTCAGAGCAAAGGAAGCTGCATTTTCTTACCCAGAATATGGATGTCCTCCCACCTGTAGCCCTGCTCTGGGCACCGGCAAGCTCATCCCTCGAGTTCCTAACCTGCCTCTGTCTCTAGCCAAAGTATCTGGTTTTGGCTGCATGCTATTAACAAGGAGGGGAATCTTCTCTCAACAGAACTGCAGAGGATTCAGTCACCTGCTTGATAAACCCAGGAAAGAAAGGGAGAGAAGGGATCCAACACTGTTAATAAAAAGCATTTTAAGCATCCCCGGTAGAAAGAGTATCTTCTAATTAGCTCACTGTCAGTCCAACATCCCTATATACACCATGTAACCCTCCAGCCTCCTCAGAGCTAATCCTTCCAGCATCAGCCTAGCCTCTCTCCAGCTGTTCCACTATCTCCATCATTTGCTTACTATTCCTTCAGTTCCCCCTCCCCCTAGCCTCTTTGTTTATCATCCCAGACACCAGGCTCCCAGCTTTAGGAGAGACTCCTTTTACATCCCTTACTTTTCTTGTCCATGTCTAACTAAGACCATAGCAGTAGCCTGTAGCCCGAAGGCATCTGAGAGCTGGTGTCCAACGTAAAGCAGAGTTGTTAGTGGAGGACAATGAAGACCGGAGATCATCATCATTACTTCGTTGACGTTTTAGCACATTTTTCCTCCCGAGTCAAGCTTAAAATGGGTTCGTTGAAGATTAGCATTGACGTAGGTTTACATGACAATAATCGAAGAAGTGTCTGAACCTCAATACCTCCCCCACTCTCCTCCCTGTCTTTCAGAGCCTGTCCAGATTGTTAGATGAAGATCTGGAGCATCCCCTGGCCTCAGAGGAGATTGACCAAGAGCGAGAAGACATGATCCCAACAGGTGCCTTTGACCAACAGGACCCTGAGCTCCAAAGGGCCCGAAACTCCAGGGACCAGCCCGAGGGGGTCCCCATCAGCGACAGTACTTTCCAGAGGCTCTTCAGCGATCTTCTGGGGTCATCCAGGAGATACCGAGGCAGGAGCAAAAAGGGCCTGTCCAGGGGTTGTTTTGGTGTCAAGCTGGACAGAATTGGCTCCCTGAGCGGACTGGGATGCTAACTGTTTGCTATGGTAAGAGAGAAGCAGCACGAGACTCTCTGTGTGTGTGGGGGGGGGTATGAGTACGTAGAGGAGGAAGAGTTTAGAGCTCGAATTGAAGGAAAAGGTACATACGGCACTTGCCATCCCTCCTCCCCTAAAAAATAAATAAATTAATGGAGATATCCTCTCTCCTAGAACTGGAAGGGACCTTGAGTCCAGCCCCTGCCTTCACTAGCAGGGCCAAGTACTGATTTTGCCCCAGATCTCTAAGTGGCCCCCTCAAGGATTGAACTCACAACCCTGGGTTTAGCAGGCCACTGAGCTATCCCTCCCTCCTCTCAGACCCAAGGGACCAACTTCATGTTGGTGTAACTCCACAGATGTCCCCAGCACCACCTGCACATTTGGTTTATTAATCTTACACCTCCAGGGCTTTACCCGCCCCTCCCCTGCCTTCTCCAAAGATGCCTCAGAGAAGCCAGCCAAGAGAGGCTTTTACCAGCTCCCCAATGACGCTGGTGTAAATCCAGAGAAGCCCCATGGAGCAGGGTAAGCGAGCAGAACCGAGCCCTAGAATAGTGAAGTCAATTAGTTCCTGTTAGTGAAACCTGGCGGACCGCCTTTCTGTCACGTATTCCTTTTGTTTCCTCGGCAGGACTAAGATTTTCAGGACCTAGAGGACCCGTTGCCTTTCAAGGAGATGTTCAGCTCAAACTGCTCCAGCTCCACTAACTCCCCTGTAGACATTGTACTGAATGAGTTCCTCCCGGGCCATCCCCCACTATACGTGACCACTAAGAAACTGGCCATTGCTACATTGTTTGTATCACAGTATTAACTTATCAAAGCAGTTATCGGTTCCATTGATTTGTCTTGGTCATGTGCCATGTGTAGGAAACAGTCATTGTGTCATGGATGCTGAAAATACGCTGGTTTTCATCATTTGGTGAATGTGTTTCAAACCTCCACTCTGCTTTTCTTCCTAGTTCATCATTCCTGAGGACATCATTCCTGTGTTGCCCTGATTTACATTTGGTCAAATAAATATGAACTATTCAAATTCATCTGATGGCTGGTTAATGGTTAACATGCATGTTCCGAGAGATTGTTTGCAGAAAGATAAAAAGGGATTTTATAAAAAACAAAAAAACAAAACAAAAAAAGAAAAAACAAAAAGCATTTACTTAAGAAAAGGAGCTTTTTTTGGGAGGGTGGGGGGAAGCCCAAGAGAACACAGCATGGCTGATGCAACAGCCCTCACTGGGGGTTGAACCCTGGCCTTGTAGCACCAAAGCATTTGCCTCTATCACTTGAGATAAAGGGGTAACTCCATTAGCTGGCAGCAGTAGTAGGTTGTTATTCTCTATGTGGGCCAGCCACTAGCAGGGGATGACACACTTTACAAGCAAGTGACACTGACATGAGGCCCTTTTGCATACCTATTCTAAGGAAGCTTTCACCTTCTTTGCTAAGTGCCACAGGGAGTCCCAGCTGAAATGCCTGGAGGTGGTTTGCATGTCTAAGGGTCAGTCTTGTCTAGAAAAACATTGTCCTCCTCGAAGGGAAGCTCATCGTGATCCCTAGTCTTATGCATAGATCACTTGGGACACAAACTAGTTTTCTGACAAAAGTTGTATCCAAAATATACCTGGGTAGGCTCTTTGGTGCAAACAGTTCAATCACTGAACCTAGCCCTGTTTTCCTGTGCCTCAGGCTATGTCTACACTACAGTCTGTTGCAGAACTTATGTTGCTCAGGGACAGGAGAGCTTCTCCCAATGACATGGCTTCTGCTGTTCGCAGAGGTGGTTTTATTATGCCAATGAGAGCTTTCCCCCGTCGGCACAGAGCATCTTCACCAGACACTGCAGCACTGGACGTGTAGACATGTTCATTGTTACTCGACACATGGGGTGTAGTTCAGTCCCTAGGCTGCTTGCCAAGGAGCTGACTGGGCAGCCCTGATGCTGGTGAGCCGTACCACGGATGTTACTGGGACTACTCATGTATGAATAGGGGTCACATAATTGGGCACAGCCTGTCCACTGCCTGCCAGCGTGTTCTGCAGATTTTCAGTGCTGAACCCACACTGGTTGGACTGGGGCACGTAAGCTGCATTGTATTGTTTCTCTTCTCTGATGGCAAGAGTTGCATTCTTGAAATCCAGTGTCCAGTGAAAATTCTTGCGATCATTAAATTGAAATTTACTTTCCATGAATATGCCACAGTAATTCATGTAAGAGGCCCTGCCCTGAGCAAACACCCTGCCTGCAAACTTGCTCCCCACAGAATTCCCGGGAAGAACACACAATAGGGGTGCATGGACACACAAAGCAAATTCGATTAAAGCTAGCTCAGCTATGTCCAGATCGGTCTACATGAGCTGCACGCCACATGATTGCAGTGTAGACATACCTGTAGTGTCTGGACCTGACGACTTCCTTGGAGCTACTGTGAAATCCGAATTCCGGTGGATTTACACCAGTGCACATCAGAGACGTGTGCCACCCAGCAGCATTGCCCCAGTTGCAAACTGGTGTAAAGCAAGTTCAGATTCCTACCCAATACATTTTCGAGAACACTTCTGCATGGAATTTACAAATAGACTCCCAAAGGGGACGCTGCAAATTCATGAGCACAGTTCTACAGAAACTGTCAGAATCCCATCAGGAGGGGACCCTGAAGCCCAGAATTACTTGCGAATGGAGGTGTCCTTTCCTTTCTTGTTTGTGGTTCCACTTTATCCTTTATAAATCCTTTTAACATTTAGAAGTCACCATCAGTTTATTCTCTCATGGCTCCTCCTTTATCTCCCTTTCATTTCCATTTTATCCCTGTTATTTCAAGTTCATGATTCTTTGCATTTCTAGGGAGAAAACAAAACAACCCCTCTCCCCCCAAACACTACTTTCTCCTAAAAGCAACACACACACACGATTAGTGGATCTCATGCAGTCACTCTCTCAGCCCAGGAGTAGGAAATTCAACAGCAATTCCTGAAGGTCTCTAGCTGTCAAGCTTCATTAGGTCTTATGCGTTCACCATTGATTCTATTTACGAGATCAGCTTTGTTTTTCTCTCTGAAAATTAATCAGCTGTATCAGTGAGAATGAACAAAACGGTCTCTTGCTGGGGAAAGATGTTCTAATCATTTACTTACGCACATCAGAGCTCTGAGCATCCTAGTTATGAAAGAATCGATGCACCATAGCCATTATATACAGTGCTACCTTTCAGCACAAGGGAGCAAAATGGAACATTCCACCAATATTCTTGAAATGACTCATGACATCAAATGAAGGATCAAGCCAGGTAGAGGTTGAAGGGATCTGGCAGGTTGATTTAGATCCCAGATTTAGGTTTAGGTAAAAATGGTTTTGTATGGTGATAGGCTTCCACTCCCATCCATCATGAGAAAAGGAAGCTCACCGTCTGATTACAGCAGTCAAAAATCAGTGCAATCTCAGCATGGCGAATGTCAGCTCGGTTTCAGAGTGACTGAAGACAGTAATAACTGTAGTACCTAAAAAGTGAAGGCCGAGGTGGGACGTAGTCTTCGAATATGTAAAAGGTTGTTATAAAGGAGATGTTTCAGAGTAGCAGCCGGGTTAGTCTGTATCCGCAAAAAGAACAGGAGTACTTGTGGCACCTTAGAGACTAACAAATTTATTAGAGCATAAGCTTTCGTGGGCTACAGCCCACTTCTTCGGATGCATGGGTTGTAGCCCACGAAAGCTTATGCTCTAATAAATTTGTTAGTCTCTAAGGTGCCACAAGTCCTCCTATAAAGGAGATGGTGATCAATTGTTCTCCATGTCCACTGAAGGTAGGACAGGAACTAATCAGCTTAGTTCTCAGCAAGGGTGCTTTAGATTGGATAGCAGGAAAACTTTCTAACTCTTTCTAATATTTAAGCACTGCAACAGATTACCAAGGGAGGTGGTGGAATAAATCCCTGGAGGTTTTTAAGAATAGGTTAGACCAGCACTTGTCAGGGATAGTCTAGGCATATTTCATCCTGCCTCAGCAAAGGGGGACAGACTAGATGACCGCTTTAGATCCCTTCTTTTCTATGAGCTAATGAAGAATAGCATCTAGACAGAACACAGACATAGTCCTCAGTCATGAATGTCCTGTTGCAGACCCGTGGATTAGAGCGTGCCGACCTGTACACCCTCAGGGAGCCGCGCCGAAGTCAACGGGTCACCCAGATGGATTCAGCTGCAGGATCGGGGCCGTGCTTGATAACAACTAGAGCTGGGTGAGGCTTTTTTCCACTCATTGTTTTTTCACTGAAAAAAAATAATGCATTTTTCAGGGTCCAAAACTATTCACTGAATTTGGACCCAAATTGGGCAAATAATTTTGGTTGGGGGGGGGGGGGGAGGGGAAGAAAAAAAAAAAAGAAGGTCTCAATGTTTTGTTGTGACTTTGATTCGGAATAACATCATGCTTTCAAATCTGGCCAATTAAACACCAGAAAGACAAACAAACCCACCTCACTCAAGGAAATGGCGATAGGCACCCCAGACAGCCAAGTCGAAACAAAAAACCTTGGAAGAACAATTGGTTTTGGTCAACTCAAAATGAATTGAAATACTTGGAAAAAAAGATGGTTTGGGTCAGCTCATAACCCTTCAACCGATTTATTTTTTAAATTAAGTTTTTTCCCCATTTGATAAAAAGAAATTAAAAAAAAAAGTTTGGTTCAAATCAAACCAGATTTTTCAGTTCAGCTCCCAAACCGAGAAGTCTATTATTTGCCCATCTCTAGAACCAACAGCACCACTCTGCCCTTCTGTCACCCCCTTCATGCAAACACCTCAGAGCCCTGCACAAATAATAGTGGATGGACAAAAATAAACTGCCAAAATACAAAAATCCTGCCAGTAATATGACAAGGAGAGTCAATGGGGAATTAAACATGTGACCTACCTGACCAATCACAGCTCAGCAATACCGCTCCTGATTGGACTATTGAACAATGGCTATCAAGCCATAGAGTAAAAAACACGAGTCAAATAAATTAAAAGAAAAAAAATACAAATTAAGAAAATTGCTACTTGTTAGCAGATATTCAAAAGCTGCAATGAGATAATCTAGATAGATTATTGATGGCAGATGAACTCTAATGTTATTTACCTGGTTTTAGTGAAAACAACTGTGGTTTTGAACATGAAAAGGCCGCATTGTGCTCTCGCTTGTTTCACTCAGTGGAATTGTTCTGGGGTAACTGAAGGCTAATGCTGGCCCAATGAGTTTTTTAGAAGTTTTGCCTTCTCTTTGTTTTCTCTTAAATCAGTTAGTTCACTTCAAGGTCCATTATGTTCTCATCGTAGCTGGTTGCTTCAAATGCTGCTTTCCAGAGGCAGAAGAGAAAATAGGAGCGGTTTTGGATCTCAGTTATACCAGTGCAAAACCACCCTGTAAGCCAGTGCAGTGACTCTGGCTTTACACTGGTTTAATTGAACTCAAAATCTGGCCCAAAGTTCCTAAAGAATTTGGGTCAGAGGTCACTTTTCCTCTTAGCTACTGAGAACTTCTTGACCTTGAAGGCTGAATGATTCCATGCGTGTGCCCAGAGGAGAGGGAAGATCTGGAGTTATAAAGAGTGTCAGCGCTGCATAGGCAGGGAGATGGAAGCCAAATAACACCACTTCTCATATTTAATGCTGATTTGATGCTCTAATGAGGACAATGCAGTGCATATCAGGAACCAGCTGGGACTTTTCATTTATGTATTATCTTGGTTTTGATATAGGCTATCATCGTTCAATCAATCCATGCCCATCCCATGTGGATGGTACTCTTACAACATCTGCATTCTCATAACTATTATAAAGGAACAGAACAGGCTGCTTATTGCTCCACTGATAATTGAGAAAACCAAACATCCCAGTTTCAATAACCTCCTCAACTAGCTGGTTCCTCCAATGCCAGGGAGAAGAAACAGGCCTGGGAAATGAATCAATTTGAGGTCTCTCAGCAGTGCTAGGTCAGTTAGTCACAGATGGTGGAGTCTTATTAGCGTGTGATGAGGTTATTGTTATCATTTGTATTGCAGTAGTGCCTATGGGCCCTAATTGTAGGCCAGGAGCCCATTGTGCTGGGCTCTGTACCAACACAGAACAAAGGTGGGCCCAGCCCCAGAGAGCTAAGTAGGGCTCTGAGAACCTGTTCAAATACACTTGTAATTTCCCCTTCATCACAACCTTAGACCCAAATCTGTGACCCAATGGAATCTAGCCCAATTCAAGCCTTGGCCAGGGGTAATAGAAATCTACTGGCAGGCGTCTCTCTTCCTCTCTAGCACTAGATTCTGGAGGCTTACTTCCTGACCCTCCTGTGCCAGTCTCCATTACACTGGTGTACACCCAGGGTCAGTGAAACTACTCCGGATTTATACCGACGTCATGGAGATCAGCATCTCTATCGCTGTGGTTTAGGACTGGGAATGGCCCGCTTTTGAACAGAATCCTAGAAAGGGTAAACAAGTGCGTACCTGAAATGGACATGACCTTGGATTCTGCAGAGGATGCTGCGTTACCAGCGAAACCTATCACCTGGGCATTGTGTCTCATCGTTTCAAAATGCTATTTTTCAAAATGTCACGGGGAACAATTTACATCACATCAAAGGTTCTCTAATTAAATCCCAAGGACTCACGCTGGATGTGTTTGCCCTTTCGGTAACTTGCTTATTACTATTAGTATTTAAATGTTCAGGGCTAACCTTTAAAGTTAGCCTGCTAGTCAGCGAAATGGGAAAAAGGCTCATTGCTCTAGCAGCACTGTTGTTTCAATCTGGCTGGAGTGGAAGAACAAAGCAGCAGAGCATGAATTTACATATGGAGGGTCGGAAAGTAGCTGAGAAGACCAGAAGTGCCTTTCCCCCCCCCCTTCTTTTTAAAGATGAAAAACCCATTCTGTAGAATGCTAGGAATGGAGTACAATGACCTCTGGCCTTGAAAGTGTCAATGGCATCATCTTACTCAACGTCTGCTCCCTGAGGCCCAGATTGGAAGAGGTGCTCAGTACCTCCCACCATGTAGTCACGTGTCCAAGTCAGATCTGCTCATTTTATTGCCATATTCATGCAAAATTCCCATTGAAGACCTGCTCCAAAGGCCATTGAATTCAGTGGAAAGTCTCCCATTGACTTCAGTGGGCTTTGGATGAGGCCCTGGGAGATATATTATTACCATGGCATCTAAAGGCCCCAGCAGAGATCAGGATCCAATCCACTGGACACTGTACAAACTCTACGAGCTTGCAGGCTAAACAGACAAGACCGGAAGGGCGGGAGGGGGAAAACGGGAAAGTGACTTTCCCAAGGTCACCTGGCAGGACAATGGTGGTGCCAGAAACGAGGATTCCCGATTCCCAGTCCAGTGCCCTCCCAGCCGGAGAACACGGCCTCTGTTTCTTGTATTGACATAAGGACTAAGTGAAAACTGAGTGAGGCCCTCAGGATTTAGAGTCAGAGTTTGAGGCCACAAGAGACCACTGGGTCATCCAGGCCAGGGCCGGCTCCAGGCACCAGCTTAACAAGCAGGTGCTTGGGGCGGCCAAGGGAGAGGGGCGGCACCTGCGGCAATTCGGGGGCGGCAGGTCCTTCGCTCCTAGAACTGCTGCTGCCGATCAAGGCTTTTGGAAATTAGACCAAAGTATTACAGTCTTCTTCACACCACCTCAGAGCCCTGGCGCCTCCCCAGCCAACATCCTATCTCCAGCCTTGGCCATCCCTGATGCTTCAGAGGATGGAGATTTGCCTCAGTACCAAAGAAATGATCCCCTTTGACACTTGGTTTTGGTCATTTGTAGATGGACTTGTTTGGCTAAGGCTAATAAGAAACAGTAGCAATGCCCAAGGCAAAACAATCTGTGAGGACCTTGCAGAAAGGTCCTCCATTACAGTAACCAGTTCAATGATACAAGTGCTGTTGTCTAGGGAGTCTAAAACGAATGATTAATAAGGTGACCTCTTCCTCTGAGCATAACAGCTGGACTTCCCATGAAGGATGATTGTTGCTTAGGAATTTCTCGCATTAGAATACAAGTGTGTGGGGTGAGGAGGACACAGCGCCCCATCATTTACAGGCAGAAGGATGAGACATGGCGAGTGAGTGGTGACCGGCCTGCACTCGTCACCTTAGATATGATGGCTAGTTTGTCGAAAGCCACTGGGGAGTAACTAGCTGTTTTACAACAAGGGGATAAACTGGCAGTGCTGGTACTTGACAGCAAACATAGTCCAATGAAATTCTGGTACATCTTAAATGGAGATTAGCTGCCTTGCACACAATGTCATAGGGAGGTTTACGCCATCCTCTGGAGTCTTGGAGAAAGCAGCATTTTAATGTGGAGGAAGAAAAATAAAGGATGTCCTACCAAAACCCAGGGCTCAATCAGTTCCCACGGCACCAAAATGTCTGGAGTTAGATGCACTAAAAAAAAATGCACAGAAAAGAGAAGTGCAACTGAGTTCCTGTCTGCACTGGGAATTTGCCCTGATCTCAGCCACAGATGACCCGCAAATGGTGTAGCTGCCCCAATGCAAAATCTAGGTATGGACAAGGAGCTGTGATCTGGACCAGTGCAACTTACCCCACTTTCAAGCAGGAGTAAACTCCAGGGGTGTAAAATCACTGCGTTCCTTGTCTACATGAAGGGAGCTGCCCCAGTTGCTGGTCCTCTGTGGCTGAGGTCAGGGAAATTCCCAGTGCAGACAAAGCTGAAGTCCCTTGAAAATAGTGTGATGGAAAGATTGTTACACAGACACCCATGGGTGGCACGTAATAGGGAGCATCCCTGCCCACAGAACGGTGGCAATGCTCTTGCAAGTGGCCAAGCAGGGCAGCACAGTATGTCCAGTGGGGAAAAGTAATGCAAGCTGGTAACTAATACCACCGCTGGCTGTCACCTCTAGTGGCCGAGTAAATAACCCCAATAGCCCCCAGACCAGAGTGGAACATGGCAGAGCTGGTCAGTGGCACAGGGTCTGCCAGGGGTGGGAGAGGCCTTGGCAGTGAGATTTCCCTAACACGTGTCTGTTTTCCCATTTCATTTTACAGCTCAAACTGAGAGAGATACAAACGCTGCCGGTGTGAACTGCTGCAAGCGGAGCAGAGACACCGGTTCCAAACCCGCTCTGCACCCCCTTGCTCCCCTCCCCCAGCTACAGGTAGCTGCAGACTGGCCCAAGAGGGGGGGTTGATCTCCCTTCACGGCGGGTGAGCAATGGATCATTTCCCATGGGTCAGGAGGACGTGCCCAAGGCACTGAAGGGATCCCAGGCGATCCATCAAGCGCTAGCCAAATGGCGACTGCTAGGAACGTGGGAGACCACGCGGTCATTTCCTCCCTTGCGCTGCCCAGAGAGGGACCGCGAAGGAGGCACTTGAAATGCTCTGATCCCCCAGGGCGGCTGGGCTCTGCTGGAGTGGACCAGGATCCCGACCGCTGCTCCAGGCGGGGGACACACCGCTTCCGAAAGGGTAACCGCGAGTGCCACTGGCTGCAACCAGTTCCCTTATCAGGGCCGAGTGCCCGAATTCCGAGCTCGGGCAGGAAGCCGCCCGGAGGTGAAGGGCGGCTATAAAGGAAGCCGGAGCAGCCGTTCACGCCCACACCAAGGAGCTCAGGTCTGGAGGCAGAGCAAGAACCGGGCAGGATGAAAGGCGCAGCCCTGTGCTCTTGGGCCGCTCTGCTGCTCCTCAGCCTGCGGGGGCCAACAGGCGGGCACCCGCTGTCCAGGAAATACACCAGCCAGGAGCTCCAGTCCCTGCAGGTGAGGAGAGGCGGTGCAGGGGTGGGGAGCTGGGTCTCTGACCGCTGCCGCGGAGGCCGTGTAAAGGTGCTAGCACTAGGCACCGTAACAAGCAGGCCAAGGGGGCAGAGCCCCCTTCCGAGCAGTGTGATTTTCAATCCGAGAGAGGACAGGTCCGGCTTGTGGCCCCCTCTGCCCCGCCCCAGGGACTGGATGCCCTGGTCAGTTACGCGGGAGCTGGTCACGGTCTTCTCCTCTCTTGTTCTAGGACCTCCTTGAACTGCTGAAGGAGAAAATTCAGGGGGAGGAAGGGGGGCCGCTGGAGCTGGAGAGTCTGGACTACGGGGCGGAAGACGACGACCCTAGCTGGGACCTTGCTGAGCCGGACAGCAGCCCCGCTACCCAGCTCCAGCCCCGGGATCCCGTGGAGAGTCAGTGGAGGAACCTCCTTGCTTCTCCCAGGAGGATGAGGCACTTCTCTGGGTGTTTTGGGACCAGGATCGAGAGGATCGGCTCTCAGACAGGACTTGGGTGCAACATCTTCAAAGCCCGTAGGTCTTAGCTAGACCCTTAGCCTGCCTTCAGCCCCGGCGTGTCTAGAGCTCTTCCCCACCTCGCCAGGAAACAGCACCAGCCTTAGGCGGCATGGCTGGCAATGGCCCGATCCAGCTCTGCAAGATTCTTCCCCATCCCCTGCCTTGGGGGGCCAGACCTTGGCTCCGGTTGGAAAGGGTTGAACAGTGGGTCCCTACAGCTCCGTTATATTACCCGTAGGCCAAGCAGACAGCTGTCCAGCCGCGTGGTGACAGGAGCTGCTCTAGTCTAGAAGAGAAGCGGAGAGTCTGAACGTGGTGCTCATTGTGTCTCTTTCCCCCCTTGGTTTTAGGTTCCTGGAAGAGGAGATCGAGAAGCTGAATCTAGAACTTCCCACCAGCCTCCCACGACATTTTTGAGCCTCTTTTGTGTGGACTGGTAACTTGGTGGGAAGCCCTTGACCCCTCCCGAACGGAACACGTGTCACGCCTGAACAGGGGTTGGCTGGTGGATGAATTCGCGTTGTACATATGGTTAATTGACAGCCGTGGCGTGTATCAATAAATATTTCGTATAAACCGCTCATTTCACTCTGGAGGCCCGCGAGGAGCGAGTCCTTTCTGACAGGGCGTTGGGGACCTGGGACCAGTTTCCTGACCCACGCGAAGTGCCCCCGCAGAGCTCATGCGTCACTTGCACAACTGGGCTGGGTTACTTGGAGGAAGTCATCCCACGCGAGGGTCCAATTCTGCTCTCCTTTTCCACTGGGGTCAATTGGGAGTGGCTCCCTCCAGAGGTGATGAAGTCACTCCGGATTTACCCCAGTGCAGTGGTGCTTTTGAGAGGGGGGGGGGGAACTCTTCTCTTTCTCATTGGTAAAGCCCCCCTAGATTGCCCCATGGCGGAGTAGATTGGGCTCCTCGGGGCACCGGACGGTGGCGGGCTCTGGGTTGAAATGCTCGCTCAGCATCGCTGTGGAGTATCAGCACAGCCTGGCCCAGCATACACCGGGCCCCGTTCCCAGGGCACAGGGCCACCCACACCTTAACAGCCCAGCCCTTTCGGGGCGCTGGCTGCATGACCCTCAGCAGCGAGAGGGAGGAGGAGGAGCTGCTGGCACTAGGAGCTAGAGACCCGAGGGAGACGGAGGGACCTGTGCGGGGCTGGGTGGAAACACCTGGACCATGCGTTGGCTCAGGACTCGCCCTGTTCAGCACCTTGGACAGCCGCCAGCGTGCGCGCTTCGCGGCATCCGCTAGGGGGCCCCCTCGGCCGGCTCTAGCGACACCATCCTTCGCCCAGGCTGGGCTGTCAGCTGGGGGATCCAGCCAGGTGCACCCCCCGGGGCCGGGCAGGGAGAGGGGCGGGTTCACCCCGAGGGAGCCTTCCCCCGCCCCCCCCCCCAGCCTGGGTTGGAGGGAGGGACGGACAGACAGACACACACCCCCCTCCGGCTGGGCCAGGGGCCGTCCAGCAGAGCCAGGCCCCCCCAGCTCTGGGCTTGGAGGGGCTCAGAGCTTGGGCCGGGGCAGCTGACACATCGCAGGGTGGGGGGCACGCACCAGGCGCCCCCGGGGAGGAAGCGGCTCCCTGCTGGGGATGAAGAGAGGTTCCCCCCCCACACCCCAGCTGCTCTGTTCCTCGCAGGGGATGCGGGGCGCTGGGGCAGGGAGCACAGAGGCCGGGCTGGGCCGGCTGCAGGGCAGGGAAAGATGGTGTCACGGGCCGGATGGGGAGCAGGAATCGGGCCCGAGAGATGCGGGGGGGGGGGGAGGAGCCCCGCAGCCCCAGCCCCCAGGGGCGGTGTCCCAGCGATGGGGAACAAGGAGAGGGGGCTCCTGCCAGCGCCCTGCTGCGTCCGGCCTGCCTGGCTGGGGGGGGGGGGGGGGGAGGGAGCACAGCGCCCGCTGCCCTGAGCTACCTGCCGCCCTGGCAAACCCCCGCTTCCAGCAGGTCCCATTGGCCTGGAGCAGTGAACCACGGCCAGTGGGAGTTACGATCCCCCGGACCTGCGGATACAGCAGGTAAACAAACCGGCCCGGCCCGCCAGGGGCTTTCCCTACACAAGCGGCGTCCCAAGTTTGGGAAACACTGCTTTAGAGACTGACCTAGCTACACCCTAACTACACAGGGACATACCCTGACCTTGGCAGCCTGAGGGAGGTCGTCAGGATTTGTCCCACAAGGAATAACATAAAAGCCTGTCTTAATAAGAATGGGCCAAGTTCTGCCCCCACCCTTACAGCCTTTAGCTTCAGTGGGGCCACCAGGGGGCGAGGGAAGGCAGAATAGGGCCCTATACATCCAATAGCTACAGCTGCAGTCAGGAATTTTCATGCCCACTCATTCCCACACAGGCACCCCCACCCTCTACTACAGACACAAAACTAACTACCTTAAAAGAACACCAATAAAGTTGCCAAGTCCAGCCCTAGTCAGAAGTGTTTCTTTGGCTGCCCAAGTTGGGTCCTAAAGGAGGGAGGGGATCGCAGGAAGAGGGGGCGGAGGGTTATGGATAAGGTAGTTGAATGCTGCCCTGGAGAACTGGCTTCTGTCCCTGCCTCCGATTTCCTAGGCCATGTTGGGAAAGGAATTTAATCACACTTTTCGCAGGTAGTCACTAGTTGTGTGCTTCTCATTTTCTGGGTGCCCATCTTGGGACCTGGGATCAGTTGCACAGCTGCTCCTGAAGTCAGTGGGAGCTGAGCTTGGAATATAGGATGTGCCATAGAATGGTGTATTAATAGGGCCCTTCGTTTTCAGTTTTTATTTTTCCTGGGAATGTCAGTGTTTATCATCACCAGAACAAAAACAGGTGAAAATCAGTGCAAACATTTTTTCTGGGTAAATATCAGGGTTTATTTTGGTGGACAAAAAGATTGGGGGGAGGAGGGGGAATATTCAGTAAAGTAATATTTTGAATTCCATTCATCAATGTGGTTTGCTGCAGAACTAAAACAGAACTCAGAACACAAGGCCACCTCTGAGTTTAAGAAAATAATCTCTCTCATCCCCAAATAAAACTTTTTGTTTGAATAAACAGTTTACTGTTGAAGACTTAGAACTATTCGCCATATTTACATTTAATAAGTAGGCCACACCATGTGCAGCACATAACTCCGTCCTTTTCTCCTGCTTTTGTTTTTTTTTAAACTTTTGAATACTTCCTCATGTTCTGAAGTGTATTCTGATAGATTGTTTTCTTCCCATTTTACTGTCAAATCTTTAAGTGGTTATCTGCTAGCAGCTTGAAATGTGTACGTGAGATTCATCAGGACGTTCAGATGTGCACGCACTTCAGAGCTTGCGTGCGGGCCTGTTGGTTTATTGTGTGTATCTTCTAGAGACTAATACACAGCCTTACTTCAACAGGCAGCTTTGCATATACACAGAGACTAATGTATTATCGTAATACATAGATCCCAAGCAATGTATTGTATTTTCCTAATAAAACAAGTTATTTTTATACATTTGAATGATACAAAAGTAGGGTGAAAATTGGGGGGGGGGGGAAATGAATAATGCTTTTTGTAAAACCGGAGAATTTTTCAGTAAAAAATGGTTTAAACTGAAAACAAAGGGGCTTATGTATTAAATAAGAGAATTGGGTCCTAGGCATCTCAAACTGGGCACCCAAAATTAGTGGATACTTTGGACCTTAATCTCTCTGTCTCAGCTCTCCCATCTGTAAACCAGGAATAACACCCCTTCAACTCACAAGGGTGCTGTGAAAATAAATGCATTAGCATTTGTGACGCACTCAGATACCATAGTGATGAGTGTCACAGAAAAGCCCACGAGGGCATTAATAATTCTTCAGAGCAGGGTTTGAACTGTGTGCAGCAAATAAGGCCCAGGGCCACACACTGAAGAATGAGAAGGAAAAAAAAAAGCTTAATGAATGGCTGCTCATTAAGTGAGCACCCTTCATCCTGTGGACAGAATGAGGGAGAGGTTTCATGGAGGGGAAAATAGTCTTTAATAACCCCCTCACCTACGATCATAAAGCACAGCACAAGGGGGCTGATTTAAAGGTGCACAGTCACCCTTAATTCTGGCATTTCCTAACTTTTGAGGGCTTGGCTCTGTAACCTTAATGAAGTTATATATATAATTTTACACACACACACACACACACACACACACAAATATATTTATGCATTGTTAGATACACACACAAAGTGTGTGTATGCATATATATATATGCACACACACACACACACACACACACCCACCCCTCTACCCCTATATAATGCGACCCGATATAACACGAATTCGGACATAACATGGTAAAGCAGCACTCGGGGGGGGGGGGGGGGGCTGCACACTCCAGTGGATCAAAGCAAGTTCAATATAACGCGGTTTCACCTATAACGCGGTAAGATTTTTTGGCTCCCAAGGACAGCGTTATATCGGGGTAGAGGTGTATTTATATATATATATATATATACACACACACACACACACACACACACCTACTTCATACACTAATATATACATAATTATCACTGTTATTTATATTTATAAATATTTACATAATCTGTAGGGAGATTCTTTTCAATAATTGATTGTCTTTTTAATATGATGAAACAAATTCATTTTAAATTAGACTGGGAAATCCATTTCCCTCCGAAATCCACTCCGCTGCTTCAGCTTTATCTGTTTCAGAAGAACCCAGTCAGTAAGATTAGAAGAGAACGTTATGTGTCGGAGCTTAGATCTCCCCTGAAAATCTGTAAATGGAGTCATTTTTATGGCCTCTTGTGTTTTAAGCACAAGGCTGAAGAGTGAATTCATGATAGAGCAGTATTTTCCTAAGGCATCTAATTTGACAATCATAACTAAAAGCCAGAATGCTTAACTAATATTGAAAACTTCAGAACTCTAAGAAAAAAACCTAAATGTTTTATACCATATATATGCTTTTGTGTGCACCCCACACATTTTTTTAGGGCCAGAGTCTGACACCCTGACTCATACCGAGCAGCACCTGTCACCATAGCAGTTACATGGGAATCAGTGTGACTACTTGTGGAATGAGGTGCTATTCTGCACAAGGGCATCAGAATCTGGCCCTCAGAGAAAACTATTCCTGAACCTATGATTGCTTATCATGCTGTAACCCAATTCATTTAGAGCCAAACCCCGCAATTCATGCTTAGACAAGATACCCATTGACCTGAAAATGCGGCCCCTGATATATATTCTACACACACACCGCTTTTATAGCTATCTAGATTAGTGGCCTGATTTTCAAAATGTGCCAAGTAATTGCCACTGAAGTAAAGGGGATACTCAGCACCTCTGAAACGTCAGCCTAAAGGTTCCATTTGGGTTGCAATGGAGGGGTGAGGGCGGAGGAAAGAGGGATTAGGGCCCCTTTCTGGTAGGGGATGTGCAAACAAACAAAGACAATCCCAATCGTGAGATTCCCCTCTAAAGCTACTGAGAAGAGAAGAGCCCTAGGTCTGGGATTTTCAGCACATGCCATGGTATGCAGCAGCTGCACATGTTCCATATATAGAAGGGGAGTCTGTCCAGCACTTCAAATTTACTTTTAGGAGATCGGTCTTCTTCAGATTCTACCTCCCCAAAGCCTCGGCCTGGGATCTTTTCCTTTCCCTGTACAAGGTGATTTCCCTCCCGAAAGCTCCTGATTAAGAGGCGTTCAGAGCAGTTTCAGGGTTGTTTCCCCCCCCCCCCCCATCTCCCTGAATCTGACCACAGGGGTCTCTCGTAACAAAATTGCTAAGAATTTCCAACTGGACTCTGTAATCTCAGCGCCTGGTATCAAGAGGGGGGGAGAGTGACATGAAATCACTGACTTGTGACATACATTCCTCAGCGGCAGCAGCTGCCTCCTAATGACAGCTAATAAAGGGAATCTTCTCCTGACAGAGCTGCGTGCCTGCCCTGGGACTGGAATGTGCCCCCGATAAATCCACAGATAACCTAGGAAGCAGGGATCACACCCAAACGGTATAAAAGACCAGCCAGGGGAGGGAGAAAACAGGACAAGGAAGAGAGAGAAAGAGAGACCTGAAGGGACATCTCAGAAGAAGCTTGAACTTTCCCATTGTCCAAACCGATCCAGAGGGATGGACACTAAAGGTTCATTTTCCTGCGGGATCCTGTTGCTGCTGCTCATTCAGTTCCAGTCCAGCAGAACCAACCCCATCTACGGCCTCAGCCCTGCCAAAGAACTGGCCAGCATGGAGGTGAGGACTCTTTGCTTTGTGTTGTTAGACTCTCCAGGGCTCAGCCGAGCACGGTGTGGTGCCAACACCTTTCTCTAGTGCAGTAATGTAGCTAGCCGAGACCCACAGGGGACAAGGTGACCCAGCCAACTGCACTGTCAGCGCCAAACCATTTTAAGATGGGGCTCTCGCGTCAGAGAACCCAGAACCCTTGAGGGACTGATCCCATCAGCTAGCGGGTTCATCTGATGATCCTTGGTGGTAGCAGGGATGAAGAGGGTCCTGAGGCTGTGGAACATCTGCCTCTTCAATACAGACACCGTCTTTCCTTAAGGCGCTAATAGAACGTAGGGACATTCCTCTAGAAGGAATTATAAAGGGATCAGTGTAGCTTTATAAGAGGAGACAACGGGTTTTTTTAAGATGAGGTCCCTCATACGATTTCTCTCACTAAGGTACAGGTGCACCGAAGCAGAAGACAGTGTGTGCATTCACATTTGGGAAACATGAGGAAAGACCCAGGTTTTGTGTGGGCAGGAGATGAGCAGGGGATTGGGGCAGATGGGTGAGAACTTTTAGAAGATTCATTCATTACTTAAAAAAAAAAAAAAAAAGAATGGTTTGATCACAAAGCTGGACACTCTCAGAAAAGCCCCCAGAGCTGGGAAATTATTATGCACCTGTGGGATTTATGGTGTCCATTGCCATAGCAACCAACATTCAGGTTCCATCGTGCATGATGAAGGATCCCAGTGACTTCAATAGGATTATATATTTGCTTAAAGTTAAACATGTGTTTAAGTGCTTTGCTGGATTGGGACCAGCGTGAGCAGCCCTGTACAGGACCAAGCCCTTAAAGAACAAGCTCCCTAAAAGTATTAGAACAACCCCCCAGAATAAAACAGGCAAAAGTTAAGCCAAACTGTTAAATTTTGCATGGAGCCTCGTAGCTAGGTTCTGGCTCTTGCAAAGTGCCCAGAGGAGGGGATCCCACAGGCAGCACCCCCCAGAAGGTAGCTGCTCACTAGAGGGGGTTGAAACCTAGGAAGGGAGAGCAAGAGGCTCTGCGCTGTTTTGAGCTGCTCTGGAAGTGAGACCCAATTCCACGTTATTCAGGGCTTTAAAACTCATCTTGAGTGATGAGTGATCCTCAGAAGTGAGCAGGAAGCCAGTGCAAAGACTTGCGTGCAGGCTTTCTAGATGTGTGCACCCCACGCGACCGTAGGGGGGTAGCAACACTGTTCCACACCAAGGGCAGCTTCTAGGCGAGATCAAGAGTTTCTCTCTGTAAAGCCTCTCGCAACAGCCTGGCGGGGGACAGATGCAGGTGACCCCTTCCGAGGTCTGCAAAAGAAGGGGAAAGCTGGCAGCTTTTTGGCCAGGTACAGAGGAGCACTGCAGGCCACTGCTGCTAGCTAAGAACCTGGAGTAGAGATGGACCCAAAAGGACATTGAGGCAGTGAACCACCCCTTCCATCTTAGGGGATGTGTACACAGCACCTGGGAGGGTGCTTCTCAGCGGGGGTAGACAGAGATGTGCTAGCTCTACTCAAGCCAGGATGCTACAAATAGCAGTGTGGCTGGGGTAGGGGATGGGGGCTCAGGCTAGCCACCCAAGCACAACCCTGCCCAACCCCCCGGGTATGTGCTCACACAGGGTCAGAGTAACAAGACTGTAGGGTCTGGGTGGGACAAAGAAGACAGAGGGGAGGTGATCCTACAGCCCAGCCTGCACACAGTCTCCCCAGGCCCTGTGGCAATAGGACGACTGCTATTTTCAGTGGTTAGGCAAAGGTTGAGTGGGTAGGAAGGCAAGGGGGAAATCCACAGGGACGGGTGTTTCAGTCTGTGCCCTTCTCTCGCAGGCTCTGTTGGAGAGGCTGGAGGACAAGTTCTCACTGATGGAGGCCCTGGAGTCCAACCCTGATCTTCAGGAGCCCGAAGCTCAGCAAGAGACTCCACCAGAACTCTTCGATGACAGCAGTGACCAGCAGCCCGAACCCAGGCCAGCCCCCAGCGCACCTCTGTCCTATAGGGACCCCATCCTCAAGCGACTGAGGGGGCTGCAAGCTCCCAAGATGATGAGAGACTCAGGCTGCTTTGGGAGAAGAATTGACAGGATTGGCTCTCTGAGCGGGATGGGCTGCAATGGTGAGTCCCTCCTAACCCAACTCATTATAAATGGATGATTATTTATGTGGGTTACTGTAGCTCCTAGAAAGCCTAGTCATGGACCAGCACCCCATTGTGTTAGGCGCTGTACAAACTCAGAACAAAAGGATGATCTCTGTATGGACCTTGCAGCCTAGAGACAACCCGATGGACATCCCTGTCCTGTCAAACCACCGTCATCTGCTCACATTCCCACTCCTCTCCTTCCTGCTCATTACACATCTCACCCCTTTTGCCTTAGCCTCTCTTCCCGTCCTTTCCCCGCTCTTACCTTTGGGCCTTTTACCAACTACCCCTACATCTAGAACAGCCCCCTTGAACCAGGCTCCCTTCTCCAAATCCAGCCTTGAAACCCACCTCATCCTTCTCCTGAACTGGCGGCCTGTGTCCTGTCCAAAGTTTATCTCCCTTTATTGAGACTCTATGCAGTGAGGACCTTCTTGTCTATGACTCTGATCTTGCCATTGGATCTATTCAGCTGGGAGCTGAATGGGCACAAGGGGCCATATGCAGGATCTAAGCCTATTTTTGCACATCATCATCATGCCAATTAGTGCCACTATATACATTTATTTAAATAGTGGTATTAATAGCGTAGGGACATGGCAAGGTGCTTGGATACCACGGTGATAGGCACAGCATAAAAACCTGGATAGAGAGATGCTTCTGCTACCAAAGACATCTTGCTTTTAAAGAAATGATGCACATTAGTGTAGGCCTGTAATTTGGCTTTTGCTTTTAAAAAAGGAAAACATTTAAAACAAAAGTGTTTTAGTGACATTTGTTTAGATTTAGAAGGATCGCAGTATAAATAGTGTTTGATTTGGATTTAACCACTTCCCCACCCCTGCCAATGGTGATTGCAAACCAATCGTTGCAGCATTAGGCTAGGGCACGAGAACCTGAGAAAATTAGACTGACTGGTCTGTTTTCATTGACCGATCTGAGTGAAGCACAAAGTGTAAACCCAACCGCAGAAATGGGGAGAAGTAATTTAGGCGATGGCCACACTACAGACTTCTGCCGGCATGGCTGTGTCGCTCGGGGCGGGATGAGGTGTGATTTGTGACCAACTGAGCTGTGCCAGAAAAAGCCATGGGTACAGATGCAGTTATCTCAGTGAAGCTGTGCTTTTATGGCTCAGGACGGAGAGGGGGAACGGGTTGGAATAAATTATGCCTGCAAAAGCCCAGCACTTTACTGGTACAGGAAAATACCAGTATCCTATACAGACGAGGCACTCCTGGTGTGGACATGGCCTAGGATTTTTACAGTTTTCAAAGCCAGATCCTCAGCTAGTGTAAATCAGCTTCATTGACTCAACAGAGCCACGCTGATTAACACCAGCTGAGGATCTAGCCCTAATTTTAATAATCGACAGTGGTTATTAGTAACAAAATAATTTTTTTGCAAGTTTATTATAATTAGGCTTGGCAGAATTTGATATTCTAACAAATATATAGATGTTTATTTTTAAGCATTTTTATCCTTTAAATTTTCAGTGGCAGGAAATTAACAGGGGGAGGGGACAGAATTAGTTATGACAGCAGACACGGAGATTCAAAAGTTCAAGTTTTGTAAGAGTCAGGAACACAAGCAGTCAACATCACATGTCAAAACATATCAAGTAAATATCCTTAAATCAAACTCTACTAAGTTCAAGCAGCATCTTACTTCGCTTAGCTGTAAATTTCAATGATTAATCCATGGCAATATTTTTTGTTTGTTTCACAAGTAACCCATTGTGTGTATGGTGAAATTGACATCTACTGACATTTACCGATAAAAATCTAATCCGTCCAAGCCTAGTTATAATTTTTAAACTGACACTGTCCTTTAAAAGCAGCCCTAGGAATGATTTCTGACACCATCACATAGAGACGCATCTTTCTTTAACCCCCAGACAATTTATATTAACCCAGGATTTAACAATACTGCTCAGCTCTTGTATAGTGATTTTCATCCATAGATCTTAATGTGCTTTATAATAGAGTGTAAAGTCTCATTCTATTCCCATGGGAAAACTGAGGTACAACCAGGCAAAGTGGTTTGCCAAAGGTCACCCAACAAACCCACCTTCTGTGTTTTACTAAAGGACGCAGCTTAGGGATTTGATTTTCAAAGCACAGACCTAGGATGAGGATGGCAAACACTGAAAGACAGAGCAAAGTGCATTCAAGGTCTCCCCATTTTCCTGCCATAACTCTTATTTCATGACTTGCTTGCAGGTTTCAGGAAGAATTAAGGTGACTCTCCAGTGCTCTGAAGAATGTGTTCCAGTGCCGATTTCTCCCAGGACGCTTTCCATGTGCTTTCTAAACGCTTTCATGGAGAAGTTATTCCTATTTATTTATTTTTATTTATTTATTTATTTGAGGTTTTATAAGAACATTTCTTACTTTAGCAGCAAAAAAAATCATGTTCAAATAAAACTAACACATTAGTCTTTTATGTTGAATTGTTTTTTCCTGTCTGTTGCATTAAAAAAAAATATCCATGTACTTTCCTGAATTCAAATGCCTACATTTTATTAAGTATCAGAGGGGTACCCGTGTTAGTCTGGATCTGTAAAAAGCAACAAAGAGTCCTGTGGCACCTTATAGACTAACAGACGTATTGGAGCATAAGCTTTCGTGGGTGCAATGCATCTGATGAAGTGGGTATTCACCCATGAAAGCTTATGCTCCAATACGTCTGTTAGTCTATAAGGTGCCACAGGACTCTTTCTCGCTTTTTACATTTTATTAGGTGCACTGCCATAGGTGAGGCAGGATCTCACAGTTTACAGACTCAAAGGCAGTATGCCTGGGAGAGATGGGACAGAGACTTTCTATCACTAGGAGTCAGTTTGTAAAATACTTAGGGGTGGTGGAGGATGGCTAATTGCTTGTGTTTAACTGCGCAGACCAAATTAAGGCTCTAAGCACCGAGGGAGAAATCCATTATCAGCTGCTTTTAGATTCACAGCCCAAGTGAGGCCTTTGCAGCATTAAACACATTCAGTGGGAGGCAGAACTCCTTGGCATTCTGGGACTTTACATCAGAGTTTCCAGGGTTTGGGGGCAAGGTTCCTGAACTCTGCAGGTTCAAATACCGTGATTCTGCAGCCCTTTCTGTTTAACATTGGCCAGCTTCAGTGGACACCCCCTCACCCTTAATCACTGCCATATGCACGCTGTGGGCTTGATCCTGATTTCATTTACACTCAGGTAGTTGCTGACCTCAATGGATTTAACTCCTGATTTACACCCATGATCTGAATCAGGCCCAGCCAAAGATTTAAACAAAAATAGCTATCTAAAATTAGGCCCCTAAATCCATGTTTAGGCACCTAAATCAAGTTCCTAGGCTAAATAAGTAGCCTTATTTCCAAAAGTGCCTAATCCCCAGTAGTTTACATTGAGGACTATGCAAGCAATGGGTTCCAGGCACTTTTGGAAATAAGGCTACTTATTTGGGTGTCAAACTTTAGGCATCAATTTCTGAAAATCTTGGCCCCCCCCAGCTTTTCCTCACAACACACCCCAAGGACAGTTCTGGCTAACGGGACAGCAAGACATTGGTCTCTGCACCGGTGCCGAAATGAATTTGGCCCAGCAGGTCTAACCATGATCTCAAACACGCTAGTGGAAAACAGGAGTAACCCACGGAAGGCGATAGAGTTATGCTGGGGAAAGTCAAGCTGCCTGGGAATTATACCTGCTCACACAGAGATTAAAGGTGGCCCAAAGGGTGCAGCCATAAATGAAAGGGTGTGGATGGGTTTGCTTTGTCTCACACCCTCTTGCTAGCTGCTTTTTCTGCCGCACTTCCCCATCCCCCTTCTCAGCCTGCAAGTTTCACCCAGCTTCAGCATGGCAGATCTATAGGAGTTATGCTACCCGGCCAGCTACATCAGGTTTCTGACCAACTGTCCTCGATGTGCAACTGACGCTCTGTATATTATTGCTTACATTGGCACAGAGATTGCCACTCGACTTGCACCCACTTACCCCCGCTGCATTTGGCCTAGTGACTCGTACCGGGGGAAGATCAGTAACATGCTGCCCAATGATACATTGCCCCTGTTTAACAACAACCCTAGAGCGATGTGATTTTTGTGTTAGAAAGAGCTGCTTCTTCCCACCGACAATCCACGCTGGTAACATCATCCCCAACACAAGGCCACAAACAGCAAAGACCCAGTAACACAATGTAACAGTATCAAAGCAGGGTTCTTTGTCCATACAATGGTCCAGGACTCGTCGGGGCAGTTACTTCGCGGTAGCTCTGAACTGAAGAGCTGAGGGCTAGGGAATTCATTGCCTTTCTCTTAAACAGAGGCGGTTTCACAGTTTACCTCCTTAGGGTGTGTCTACCTGGCAGCGACACAGTGTCTGTCCACCCACTAAAAACAACTGTGCAGGGAGCAGCTTGGGCTAGCCACTCCTGCACGTATTTGGGGGATGGGGTGGCTAGTGCAAGCCACCACCCACGCTGCAGCCACACGGCCATTTTTAGCACGCTAACTGGAGCTGAGGAAGTGCCTCTGTCTACCTGTGTTGGGAAGCATGCTCCTGGCTGCTGGGTAGACATACTCTTAGCTGACGTGACTGTCCCTCTATTTACACAGAGGAAGCAATGCCAGCGATCATAGAATATCAGGGTTGGAAGGGACCTCAGGAGGTCATCTAGTCCAACCCCCTGCTCAAAGCAGGACCAATCCCCAACTATTTTTTTTGGTCCCAGATCCCTAAATGGCCCCCTCAAGGACTGAACTCACAACCCTGGGTTTAGCAGGCCAATGCTCAAATCACTGAGCTATCCCTCCCCCCCCCCACTATCTAGTGCCCATGGTAATAAATAAATTAATAGAGATATCCTATCTCCTAGAACTGGAAGGGACCTTGCAAGGTCATTGAGTCCAGCCCCCTGCCTTCACTAGCAGGACCAAGTACTGATTTAGCCCCAGATCCCTATGTGGCCCCCTCAACGATTGAACTCACAACCCTGGGTTTAGCAGGCCAATGCTCAAACCACTGAGCTATCCCTCCCCCTGGATAGTAACTGGATCTCACTTGTTTCTTAGTTCTGATGAGGGCCATGTCAGGAAGCGAGCCCAACTCTGGTCTATGGTTCTAGCCCATGCTCTTCCCACCAATGATGTGAGGCCTTTTCCAACTGTGCCTACCCTTGTGCCACTACTTCACAGGTCCTATGGGTGGGGCACTGACAACCCTGCTGCACTAAATACTCAAAGGGGTAAGAGAGGATGGGATGACCTGGGGTTTTTATAATGGGCTGCAGGGTTCTGGTTCCACCTCTAGGCCAGGAGTTCAAATCCCACACAGGGCAGAAGCAACAGCCGCTGTCAGCACGTGCCCTGTCCAATGGCTTGCATGAAGTGAGCTGTTGGTCTCAATTCATTTCCTAACTGAGCAATGCGTCGCAAAAACTACTAGCACAATTACCAGCTGGCTGTAAAGCACAAGAGCTTCTCCTTACTTAACTAGGACCACGTCTACTCTACAGCAACACAGCTATGGCACTAACACTGTAGCATAAATGTATCCTACCAAGTCAGAAGGCATTTTTCCATTGCAGTAGGTAAACCACCTCTCTGAGCAGCTGTACCTTAGTCAGCAAACCTAGCCATGTCTACAGCAGGGCATAGCTTACAGCTGCCTGGCAGGGGTGTGAACTTTTCTCACCTCTGAGTGCCGTAGCTATGGTAACCTAACTTTTAAGCATAAACCAGGCCTCGGTGATGTATATTTGGGTTTCAAGTCTTGCTAGAATAATAATATCCAACGACTGCCTGGATCAGAGGGGTTGGGAGATATGGGACGGAGAACTCGGGTCACCACCAATACACATACAGGTGTAAGAAGAAGGGGATATCCTGTTCTACCCTCTGCTTACCGGCCAGCAAATTTTTCCTTTTGTGCTGGTGTGACTCCAGCTAACCCAGACAGAGAATACATTGGGGAAAGAGAGATATTTACATCAATGCATATTGAAATGCTTTGAGTACCAAAGGCATTACTGCTGGGAAGAGTAAATATGAGACCAGTTACATGAGCTGCCCTCTCACCCCCCATTCCTACATTAATTGTCAAGAAAGTACCTTGTTGTGTTGGTAAAGCTGATTATGTGACTGATTGTGCCATGGGATGATCAGAGGCAGCTGGAGCAATGTTGCTTCATTCCCTCACTATTATCTTGGTAGCAAAAACACCTTGTAATGGAGTTACACACAGAGGCTGGAGCTTTTATACCTGGAAAGGGGTATGTGAACTCTGACCCTTGGCCACTGGCATTCTGGGAAATGTAGTTTAAGAGCTGGGTGGGTATTTTGTTCTGGGCATGTCCGTTAAAGAAGATGCTTATAAGAATTCAATTGTTCATGCAAACAGAATGATGAGTCACCTGGTCCCAGATCCTCAAAGGTATTTGGGTGCCTAATGCCCATAGTTCTGCTCAGTTGGTCTCCCAGATGAGTATTTGGTTTTCAATGAAAGCTTTTAATGCTTTTCTGCTGGGGTCAAATTGGACTGGCTCCCAGTGGCAGAACAGAAAGTTTGTGTGTGTGCGGTGAGGGGAGGGTATTGCCATCTTGTGATCCAGAATCTGAGGTTTCATTTTAAAACTTCAGCTTGAGAACTGAGTGCAGCTGCAGCAGTGATGTCTGCCTGAGTCTGCTCACAGCCTGTGCAATAGCTCTGAACTGCCCCCTACTGATCTCAATGGAGCATTAACGTTGCATCCTGGCAATGAGGAGGATCATTCAAATGTCCCCGGCACACCTTTGCTGCTGCTGAAAGCACTCCCGGCAGGAGGACAGCTGTGTTATGCACAATCTACTGTGAGTGATGTCACCAGTGGGTGGAGTTTGGTTTGGGGGCAGACCCCCCCACCCCCAAACTATTATATCCTATGAAATGGTTTTATACTCCCGTTCCCTGCTTCCTTAGCCTGGCCTCCCACCTCTCTCGTTAGCAATCTCAGTGGAGATGACAAGCCTAGATTGATGAGTAAACTCCATTTTCATCCCAGGAGGTGGTTGCTCCTGGAGGGTCATCATGGAGGACACTGGCCCTGCTGCTGCACCTGCCCTGGGGACTTCATTCTCTGGTGCAATCATGAGGCACCTTTCATGAGTGTCACATATATAAGGGCTCTAGCTCCACAGGACTGAGTAGGTATTCTGCCATTGCTTCAACGGGCACAAAAGCAGGCCCTCAGTGAGCAATACACCACGTGAGGCTTACCTGATGTTTCTCTTAGAGGAGAGCGTTTCATAAACAGCCCTATCCTACCCATCCACACCCGCCAGCAGCGAGACAGGCGGGAGCTGCCAGAAACCAGCCCCACGCCCCAGAGCGACCCCACGTGAGGCGCTCCAAGGGAAGGGAAGATAATAACAAGCCCAGCTCTAGCAATCAATCCCGTCCTTGCTGGAGCTGCATGTCACAACATCAAGCAAAACCTCTGGAGACACATTGAGGCTTTGAAAATTATTCCTCCCCGCTCAGCCCCCTCCAGGGGCAAAATACTCATAAAATCAGTGGAATGTGCTAAATATGGAAGGAAGAGTCGGAGCTGCCTGACCTAAAGCCAGGTGGCTCCAGTATCAACAGCAAGCCAGTTCCTGGTGGAACAAGTCTGTGTTTGCTGCAGGTATTATGTTAATAGACTCTGCAGTCTGGGAGAACCAGATTGCAAGAGGAGGCTGTCTAGGAAAAGCATCTGGGTTTTTATTGCTACACACATAAACATACCGAACTGCAAAACTCCCCCTGGGGAATGTCAGAGCCAGTTCTGATCGCGGCTCCACTGAGAGGAGATAGTTTGGGAAATATAAATCCGGAAAAACTTTAGCATTGATGGATTCTACACGCCAAGAGCGTTATCCCCTAAAGTCCTTGGCAACAGCCAAACTGCTCAACGGAGTCCATTGGAGTGTCACCGACAGAGTGACCCGACCCAGACAGGTCATGATCTGCTCTGGAGAGGATCAGCCCCAGAGGGGCAGTGCTGTGTAGTGGTTAGGGCTCTCAAACCCACTCCCACATGTGTTTTGGGTAAGTCACTTCCGTGCTCTGTGCATCAGTTTCCCCATCTAACAGTAGGTACACTAATACTTTCCTACCTGAAAGGAGGGTTTGCGAGGCCGAATTAACCGAGTTCAGAGGGTTGGGTGAAAGGTACTATAGAGAGTAGCCCAGTGTTACTGGGTTTGCAGCATATTTGAAAATATAGATGGTCCCTTGTTACTCTGGAGGGTTTGGTTTTGTTTTGTTTTTTTCAGCTCTCTTCACTGCACTTTTCCAGCCCTTTAATCCACTTCACTGATACCCACAAACAAACTCCCAGCCACTTATGCAGCTGCAATTCACCGTGACTCCAATTCCTTCAGATCCACCAAGAGCTCTGCTCTGGCCTGAGCTGCACTTTGTGCTCATCACCACAAATGTAAACTGTACGGCAAGACCTTAAATGGCCTCTTGACTCTCTGCTTGTCTTTGTCTAAAAGATCCTGTCTGTAGTTTAGGGACAAATAGGGCTAGTTTTAAAATCGTTGTAGGAAACGTCAGAGCTCCAGGTCCCTGAATCTAGCCTAGCTGAAATGTACTACCTCCCTGACAGCTGTTCTGGGCCTGCATATAATAACCATCATCAGCCCGAGCTCTTACACAACTTCAAACAAAGTCCCATCATGCAAGCGATTGAGGGAGATGATCTGCAGAAGAGCTCTGTGCGTGCGTGAAAGCTGGTCTCGCTCCCCAACAGAAGTGGTTCCAATGAAAGAGATTACCTCACCCTCCTTGGCTTGCTGATACTTAGGGCCACCATTTTCAGTCCTGGCTGCCTAAAACCTGCTTCCTAAATCTATCTTTGGGCACTTCAATATTAATGGCCTGATTTCCCAAGGCACTGAGTGTCCAGCAGCCGCCACTGACCGCAGGGGTATTACGAAGAGCTCAAGCACCTCTGATAATCACGCCAGTTCTAGTCTATGGGATTTAGGAGCTTGGCTCTAGGCACCCAGCATTGAAAATTGTTACCTGTCTCTCTGCTGGCATTAGCTAGCAGAACTCTTCCTTCAGCATCACATCTCTTGCCCAGCTTCCTCTCTGCAGGACAGCTACCCACCATGCTGATGGGTGCCTAGCTAGCTAGACAACGTGGTCACACATGTAACAAGGCCCCCTTCATTAGGCGATGCCCCGTCTTGAGACCCCGCTAGAGCACCCCCACGGTTTCCAATGCAACCTTGTTAGAGACCCACCTTTGTTATTATTTTATATTGAGGGTGAGGTAGGTCCCAGAGGCCCAGGCAGGAGCAGAGTCCCAGAGTGGTAGGTGCTGTACATACACATATGAAGGCCCAGTCCCTGCTCCAAAGAGCTTACACTCTGAGAAAGTGACTGAGGCACAAAAAGTAAAAGAGAGAGAGAGAGAGAGAGCTGCAAACCGACATGATTTTACAGCCCAGTGCCTCTATTTAAATTATGCGGCTCACGGGAGGCCCGCGCTGCCTCTCAATCTAGCCCTGCCAGGTGGCTGATTTCTTCCAGGCATTATGGCAGAGGTGGGTGATAAGGGGAGACTTGAAACAGCACAGGGCAGGGTCCTGATGGATCAGTTCAGGGAGGATGTTCCATGCATAAGGGCTCCTGGATAGACTTCCACTGCGGTTTAGCACTGGGCTTGCATGGCCTCTACTTAAGAAGTACGGCACACGCATGCATAGAAAAGCCCATTGCCCCCAGCTGCCCTTTCCATGGCACATGGTCTTTTGGTTGGGAGCTGGAGCACTTGCTCTGGTAAGCCCTTGTGCAGCACACATTAAAGTCTTTGCTGCTTAGACTCACTCCAAGGGCAGCGCGTGGGCCCCACAATAAGCACCGAGTCCTATTCACCATCCCCCGTGGGCTTGTTAGTTAACTAGCAGAGCTGCGGGGGTGTGGTGGAAGCTGCTGGCGCATGGAGATTCAGGAGACCGCTCACACTGGCACCTTTCAGAGGCAGTTAGGGGAAGGGAAGGAAGGAATGGAGGGTCCGGTAACAGACTGAAATGGCTGGAGAGATTCTGTTGGGCCCAGCATGGGCATCGGAGCAGAGCAAAGTTCTCCCCCACTCTAAAGAGACCCCCTCAAGGGGAAGCCTGAGGTGGGGCTATTGGTCAGGAATTAAAACTACAGCTAAAGACCAGGCGTGGGGAGTCAGGCAACTGAGCCAGTAACTCTCCTCCTCTGCAAAGCGTTCAGCTGGGGAGGACTGCAAGGCGATGCGGCTGGGAGAGAGGGATTTGGCGTAGCTTGGAATGGCAAACCCCCTGCAGACTGTCTAGCCCCAGGCTGCCCTTGGGGCAAACAGCTACCCGTGCAAATTAAGGGCTGATGTTAAAAACAGCAACCCTAGATTAGATTCCAAGTAACGATTCAGCCCAGCTACAGAAGCAGCTTCCGAAAATATCTCCCCTTCCTCACCCAAGACTCTTCGCATGCATTATAAACATCAGCTAAAGCTCACAACACCCCAGGAGGGAGGGAAGTGTTATCACCGCCATTACCAAAGGGGGAGATTGAGGCCGAGAGGTCCCATTTCTTGACTAAGGTACCAAAGGGGCCAGAGCTGCCCAGTCCTACAGAATCCCCCGTCCCTTGCCCTAGTGACACCTGACTTCTCCCTAAATTCGACGGTAACATCTTCAGAATCACTTGCTAATGTATTCTAGTGGTAAACGTGAAAGGAAATTCAAAATCCAACAGTGTCTTGTCCTTCAATTTACAGGTTCCAGTTACAAGGCATGGGTCTGAAATACAAAATTGCCCTGGCATCCTACACACTTCTTGCACGCCCGGGCTGCAGGCTTTGCTCAAAAAAGGAGGCTGGATCTTTTCAAAAAGAGCCTTTGAAAAGTTTTCTCTCCTCCCGCACACTTGACTAACCCCCCTCCAGCTTCCTTCCTAGCACCATTCTTGAATGAAATCCCAGGCCTCCGGAAGCACGAGCTGGAAGCCCTGTCATCACGCTGACAGGAGTGTTAAACGGTTCTGGGTCTGCAAGGAATGGGACAGAAGGGACAGATTCTCAGCTGGTGCAGGAATTAATGGAGCTCAGCCAATCTATAGAGATCCGGCCCCAAAGAGCTGTGTTGATTTACACCAGCTGAGGACCTGGCCCCATGTGTCTAGGTCCCTGGCTTTAATGGCAACTCTGCAGCCAATTCTCCTGCATCCCCCACCACGATGCCCATTCGAGGCTTGCTGGCCAGTTGTCCAACACTTGCCTCATTGTTTCCATCGTTAAGGAACAAGAATCCGGAGGCACTGCTGAGAGATAAAGGGGGATGTTTTTTGGTGCTTCTCTCACACCTTTGAAGTGTGAAACCTCTTGAGACAAATCAACAGGAATGCGGTCCTCGCACTGTCATTCCCGCTGGAGCCGACGAGCCTTCGCCGCCCCAAGGGGATGGATAACTTTAAAAGGGAATCTTCTGCCAGCTCCGGTCTCAAGATCCTTTATCGCGGGCAAGTGACAGAATGCGGCGGGCTTCATTCCTTGGGCGTGACTCCTTCTGACTCTGCACGTATAAAAAGGGAGGGGTCAAGCTCGCAGCCCATCAGCGAGAGGGGGCAAACCACTGGAGGCGAGAGGAGAACTTGGACGACAGCATGGGCTCGTTGACTGCTGCTGCCCTGCGGTTCCCGCTGCTGCTACTGCTGCTGTTCAGCAGGAAGCCCCAAGGAGGAGCCAAAGCTCATCCCATGTACAGCTCGGCCTCCGCTGCTGAACTGGCTGACTTCAAGGTAGGGCAGCAGGCATCACTGTCAGAACGCCATGTAACCAAGGGCTGGGGGAGCGGGGAAGGTGTGCACTGCTTTGCCACTCACTCCGTCCCCTAGGGCAATTCTAGGGTTAAACGCTATCTCCCCCGCTGCCTCTCTGCATTTCAGACCCTGCTGGACCGCCTGGAGGACAAGCTCCCATCAGAAGAAGCAGAGGCAGGTCTGTCCCAAGAAATGAAGGAACAGGATGAGGAAGCCCCAGGAGATGCCTCACGCCCCCTTGCTCCAAGGAACAGCGACTACGTTAGACCCCAAAGAGAAGGCCTTGCCTATGGGCGCAACAGCTGGGAGCTGCCCGAGAAACCTCCGTCTGCCCTGAGGAGCAAGCTACGAGCACTGCTGAACTCGCCACGCAGCACGAGAAGGTTCTCGGATTGCTTTGGCCAACGGATAGATAGAATAGGAGCCCAGAGCGGACTTGGATGCAACAGCTACCGGGTAAGAGGGAGAGGGAATGGCTAGATGACTCAAGCACAGCTGGGGCAATAGAGTAAGGATGAAGCAATGTTACGCTCTGGGCAGAGTTCCCAGGAAGTCAAGGTGGACTGTCTAGTTCAGGTTAAAAGATGGATTTTGAGGGGTCTCCTACGCCAACTCTCTTGTTCTTGTGCTGCAGCGTCCAGGTGGATAATTTAAAAAACAGTGGGACTTAAAATGGGTTGGGGGCTCTAGCTACAGTGAGCCTCTCTCTTACGTGTCTTTTCTGAACTTTTAGGAAATTTCAATTTTTAGAAACGATAATGAAGACTGCGTCCTTTTCTGGCTGAGTCCCTAGCAGTCAGTTCCCTAATTTAACATAAAGTGCTGCAGTGAGAACACATAACCCCGGTGGAATGGTGCACTCAGACACCAGCCACAAGAACCACCCTAGATAGAATCCTTTCAAGAAGGATGCATTTGATTCCAGAGCAACGGAATCTTCCACAGTAAGGACCATAGAAATCAAAGCCCATCTCTTGGGGGTCAGTACAGCATTGTCCCCCTTCAACATCGAGCATTCTGCTCGGTCGAGTTTTTACAATCCAACCTGAGGGAGTTTCTACCTCTTCTTCCCATGGGAGACTCGTCTGCTATTTAAAAGGTATCAGGGCCAGTAAGTTTCCCTCACTCTTCAGATTCAAATGCCGCCTTTTCTTCATTTCAGCACATCGTTCACGGGGCACGTCCTCGATGCAAAATTTACTAGGTTAGATCCCAGCCTCAGAGGATCAACCAGCACGAGGCGGACAACTTTGCAGTCAGCATAGACCAGGGCAAATCCTGTACAGCATCATGTTAGCTAGTCCTGGTTACACCCGAGTCCCAGCATGGCACTGAACACAATTGGCCTTGTCTACACTGACTGCACAGTCATCATAGTAGCTAACTCGCCTCTTCAAGGTCCTGGTCTCACCTGATAACACTTCGTAATGATGAAAGGTTAGCCCCCGGTGAACCACACTGAACAATTCCAGTGCCTCATTGCTCTTTGTGTGATTCAAGGATTTAAACATTTATGCCTTAACCACCACATCTTACTCCTGTCTTAGCCGAGCTCTAGCTATTCTGCTCAAGTAGCCCCGCTCTGGCACTGTTCAGGATCACGGGCAGCACACAGTACGATGTGTTACCTTCACACCACTTTACGATCCCAGCTAGTCACAAACCACGGGAAGGCTCCTCTCAAAGCTTAAATGAGCTACTAAAAAGGAACCAGCTTCCATCCTCTTTTGTGATGAGTTCAGGACAGAGGGGCCCAAACATTTAACACCGCAGCAGCCCAGCTGGAGGATGGGGGAAAGGGACCCGGAGGGAAAAAAAATAGGAGAAAAAAGGGATGCTGCCGGGCTTCTCAATGGGAAGGGGCTGCTGATGCACCAGTGGCTGCTTAAGTTGCTCCTGTCTTTATCCACCCTTTAAAATCCTGCCTTGCATTCGTTCTGATTCAGCTGGTTTTTAAGAGCAAGGATTGTTGAGTGGTGGGACTCAGGAGATCGAGGGTCAAATCCTGGCTCTGCCACAGACTTCCTGTGTGACAAGTGACTTCATCTCTTTGTAGCCCAACTCCCGCTCTGTTAAATAGGGATAATAATTCTCCCCCTCTCTAGCTGCCTTGACTGTAGTCTCTTGGGTGTGTGTGTGTGTGTGTGTGTGTGTAGTACCTAGCGCACCGGGAGCCCGCTCTCCGTAACTTTAGGTGCTATTATGATGACCACTGTTTGAGCAACACACTGGTGATTGAACCAGGGAACTTCAAAGCTAAAAGCAGAAGCTGATGTACTTGAGCTAAAGTTCCCTATCTGTTACACGCTCACCAGTAGGTTATGCTCCGATAGTACAAATAACCCCCCAAAGAATAAAGAAATGTACCACCCCTACATTTACTTGTCTTTTTCTCTCTCCTTCAGTTTTGAAGCTATACCTGGAGATGGGGGCAATCCTAATCTTCTTCCTCAGATCCCTGGACATCGAAGCTCTTCCAAAGTCAACTGCATCTTCTTAGCTCCTCGCTGGTAACTTATGTTGCAGCAGGGACAGTAGGCGAAACTCAGCTGCCATCTGGCTTCACCCATTTGCAAACAATTTCCCCCCTCTGCCCCCCCCCGGCACTATGAGTCAAACAATGTACAGGATGTTGGCTTTCTCCCTGAAGTGTAAGGGTTAAAGGATAATTTTAGTCCCTTGTCACTGAAAAGAATTCCAGCCCAGATTTCAGCACCTTGGACAGAAAGTGCAGGTCTGTTTCTTTCATCAAATAAATGAGTGCAATAAAAGGCTGTGTTAATTTTTCCATACCCTGCATGACCTGTCTGTGTGTGTAAAAATGTAGCTCATATTCAGTTAAGAGGACCACAACAAAATCTCACCGGCCTGCACTAATGTACCCGCTAAATATTAGCAACTGAAAGGTATTGTGGGTCTCCTAACAAGCGCTCGGATTAATAAGCCTATAAACCCCATTTAAGTCTGAGTACAGGCAGGGGCTGGTTTAAGCATAACGGTATTATAGCTGCTGTATTAACTCAACTGTGCAGAGTATAAAACCAAACACCGTTATCTATAACCAGCTTACGCCTTTCTTCTCCAAGCAAGACACTTGCTGCTTCTGTCCTATGAAAAAATAACCCCCCCACCTACATACAATCCTGACACCTCGGCACAGTCCCTAAGCTGACAATGCTGTAGCCAAGTGCCTGGCATCTGTTTCACGCCTGCTGGGGATGTTTTTAAACTGAAGATGCACTGAGCTGTCAAGTGATGTCCCATAGCACAGGGTGGCCTAGCTCCCTTTTAAGAGAAGTAGACCGTTTCCCCATTTTTTTACATTACATCGGAGAAAGAAATTGAAAAAGAGGCAGCTCCCATTCCCACCTCCATCCCCATGCCAGTGCATCTGTGACGAGGAGGAGTAAGTGCAGATTGAGTAAAGGAGTTTTCCTCCCAGCCAGCATGTCTTCCCCAGCTCCTGAGTGGAAGCGCAAGAGACCAGGACCACAGGAGCTGCACTTTAGCCCACAGCCACTCAACCAAATTTTGAACTTCCCCGCTCCCTTGGGGCGGGGGGGGGGGGGGGGAGCAGGTGTGTCCCTGTCAGTCCCTCGGGCCCAACCACTGCAGTGGCTCCCTGCCAAAAGACGATGCTTGGTGCCAATTTCCATCCCGCCCACCCAGGAGAGTGTAGGTTGGTGACGCAGCAGGAGGCAGAGGGCAGCATCTGCATACAGTCGAAGGTTAAAATAAATCAACGCACAGCAAGAGTGTCGCATAGGATGCGGAGAACTAAGAGGCCGTTACTACCATCGTCGTGCTACAGCTCACATGCAAAGGAGGGAGAGGGGGGCTGCACTTGCGGCTGCCACCTCCACGAATGACATTTTAGGACACACCTTAGGCAGCTCTGCCTTATGGCAACTACTACTGGGACGACGGCCGAGTTTTGTTTCAGCTCGTGTTTTCTATTGGACAGAGATGGTAGCACAGCTACTTGAGATACAGTAAAGCCAGCCCCAGCCCCAGCCCCCCTACAAGCACTAAGGATGACATTAGGGTGCCAGCAATACCCAAACCTGCCTTCGCGAAGGAAACAGCTGGATACTTAGATCCTTTTATAAGCTTACTGGGGTGGGGGAGGGAGGCCAGCTAAGAGAGCAGAATATCCTCTCCACTGCAGAAGGGACCATCTATAAACCATGTAGGACCAATCCTGTTGCCACTGAAGTCAACGACAAAGCTCTCCCATGAAGTCACCGAGTACGGAATTGGAGGTATCGTCCTGCTGAAATTAATATATTGGGCATGAACTTGGCAAGGATTCCAAAAAGGATCAGACAGTGGGATGGGTAGTTAGAACCTCCAGAATTACCCAAACCAAATCCTGATCTCTGGGGAAGAGGGGCGGCAGGGTGAGAAGGAAAAGGTTGCCTAGGGGGAGGCGTCCTCCTTTCTCATAAGCAGCTGGAACTGGCCCCTGTCAGAGGAGATGGACCTAGACTGACCAGTTATCTGAAACAGTAGGGCGAGACCAAGTTGTAGTGTGCCTTCCAATACAAACAGCCAAGGGCCCTGGCCAAAAAGCTTATAGTAAACTGCATTCATGGCTTCCTCCCTTGAAAACAGGTTCTTAGATCTATGGCTGTTGGAACATTTTTATTATTGGGAGGAATAAATAAAGTTTAAACAAACCATCCAACGGGGAGGAAGAAGATCACAGAGCCCAGCAGGTGCAGAAGGACACACGACAACATTTTACTCTCAGACGTTATGGTTACAAGACGACATCCCAAGTGCCAAAGTTCAAATAAAAAATATATTCATACAAATTTAACAAAAATACAGTTTATATACACCGTGGAATCAGCTTACATCATCTCGTAACAAAACAGTGCAAAACAAATGATAAGTGGCTGCCCCTGGCATGGCTCATAGTACAGAGGAGTTAAGACTTGCTACCCTGCGTTAACACTGCACAGGAAGCAGGAGACAGCACCCTCTACTATTCCAAGCTTCTGCCATCAACACTGATCCACTATATGGACTCTCCCCCTTAGTGTTACTCTGATAAGAATAACAGGCACCTGTAGAGTTTCTTTGTCAGCTGTTTAGCAATCAGTGCCAGACCAGAAGCAGTTAAGGTTTGCGAGAAGGGAGTTCAGTGGTCAGCTAAGTTTGAGCAGTCTCAACTGAGGAGAGGATCCGGGATCCTTTGCACCCTTCGTAAGTGGCACATGCCAGAGCCGCTGGCTGGACTGCATCTCAGAATCCCACTCAGAGAAGAGCATCCAGGCACCCCTTCATTTCTGAAAGAGGAACTTTCCCTGCGATGGGCTCTATGCAATATTGTTGAGCACACCTGGCGAGTCTATTTGTGAATTTCTTTAAAGCGGCTAGCAGAGTGCCATAGTGGCCAGTTACGTTCTCCTGGCTGCACCAGCGAAAGGAACTGGTTTCCTCGAGCGATAGGTTTTTAGTAAGATGGATGCTTAGGCAGAGCAGGTGCAGCCGAGCACGGGGTGGAGTCCGCACCCTTCGTAAGGGAAGACAGAGCTGGTGTCCAGACATACCTGAGCAAGATGTTTCAGCTCAGCTTGCCTGGGATTCCTAGCTCCATGACCTCATTAGTGAGGCCAAGACATGGTGTGGCAAAATATACTGCCACGACTCATGTACTGAATAAACAGGACATGACTGGCAAAGGCGACTGACAACGTTAACAAGCCCTATTTTTGGAGGGGGGGGGGGGGCAGGGAGGTAAGTGAACTCTCACACAGCAACTGAGTAGAGGGAGAGGGACCGGATCTCACTGGGCTTATGAAGAGATAGAGGGTGTACATGGCTGCCGCATCTTGTGGTTTGTGCCTTAAATGCCCGATCGCTAAGGTAACCCTAATGAAGTGGGATTGCTTTACTGCACTGTGGGACTGTCTAGGTGCCAGAACCTAGTGCAACACACATGTATTTCAAACTTCCAGTTCACCTTGGGGGAGAATGGGGGAGGGGATATGTCCTGGAGTTTCTTGGACCAGTTCAGTCTCTTTCAAGCCATGGAAACCAGTACTCCTCCTGCCCCAAAGCGCAGGAAAAGTGAGTTATTGACAAGCCCGCTCTAGATATGGGTGAAACAGGCTGAAGACCCTTAGTCAACTTAGGTAGAGTAAGGCACCCCCTAAGTCAAAAGCACAAGCCAAAGTCAACCCGCTTGACAGTCATTTAGACTCCATTAACTAAAGATCTCCCTGAAGAACTGCATGGGCAGCTGGGACTGAGTCATATTTCAGATGGGCCTGAAGAAGTACGAGGGTGCCACTCCCAGCACAGCTATGGAGCCCAAGGGGAAGGGGTACAAGATAGGTGCTGGCCCTGGGAAGATGCCTTTACTTCGCTCTGGGGAGCTGAAGGATCAACACACACCATTTGGGCTACCCTGGAAGGTTCTTCTGAGCACACAGGCTATTTGGAATGGTGGAGGAGACTGACCAGCTGCCAGGGGGTGGGGGGGGGGGGGAGGGAGAGAAGAGGCGGGGAAGGTGTGAGGAACGTGTTCCATGCACCCCGGTCACACAGGACGCCACCCGGGCTGGAATGCAGAACTCGGATGGTACCTGCTATAACCAGATGGACCCAGGAGGGTGAAAGTCACTTGCTGAAGAAGGGAAGTTTTGCATGACATGTAGCAAGGCTCCTCCCTCTCCACTCAGCAGGATATGCAAGGAGAGCCAAGGCCTCTGCTCCAGACTCAGGGAGGAACAGGGCTTCACAGGAAGTCTGCCGCCAGTCTTGGAAGAGGGGAGATAGAAAGGAAAAGACAAGACCCAGGGAAGGGTTTGCTGGATTTCATTGGAAGTGACTAAAGAAAATCTCCAAAGTGAATCAACCAATATGTAGGTGAGCCCTGCCCTGCCCGCTGGGGGCTCATCCTCCACTATACATGTCAGAATGGAGTCAGGGGAACTTCTTTCCTCCAGGCTGTAATGCAGATACAACAGTTATCTCCTATCTACAACACAAACTGCAACCAGCTCCTATGATTTGGCTCTTTGTATGGTGTAGATACCCCCAGAGACTGGATCTCCCTGTACCTACTCAGCCACCCACCACCTGGGCTGCAGGGGAAAGCGTCACCAATTCCTAAAAGAGACTTGCTTAATGAAGGGCACTTCTGCTCTGTGCACACTACCTCTTACCTTAGAGAAGTTAGAGTTTGCTGTGCTCTGCCACAGCCCTCACGAGCGCTGCCCAGCACAGGAACATAGAGCTTCCCCAGACAAACTCAGCTGGCAGATCACAGACTCTGCAACGGACACGTGAAAACAGGTTTTGCAATCCCTCTATGCTTGGAAGGAAGAGTCCTCAAGCTGGCTCAGTTTTACTCCTAAACCAGTAGCTCCTTCCGCAGCTAGCTAAAGCCCGGTATGGCGTGGAACAGGTTAACCAAAGGGCTGGTAAGAGGGCTGTGGGGAAGCTTTCCCGGGATGCATTCCCCAGGTTAGCTGGGCCAGTCTCTGAGGCAGCAAGAATGCTCTGTGCTTTATCAAGCCAATCAGTTCTGTAGCCCCTGAAGGCATGAGGCTGGCTTCCCCCCCGTTATCTGAATGAAAAACCCACAAGGGCAGGAGCCTGCTGGAACGACACAGGTGCTGCCAGGATGGTACCTGCCAGAGCACCAGACTGGCTGCGACTGGCTCCTAAGTGCTGACTTTACCCTGCAGGTGATTCTGCGGTTGCAACAAACATCCCAAGTGCTCTCAGAGCTGCCGGCAGCCCTTCCATTAACCGCTCTGCAGAGCGCTGGCTGGCTGGCAGGCAGTCACAACCTCCCAGAGCCCCTTCTGGCTGGCCGCAGCATGAATCGCACCTTCTCCTTCCGTGAAACCGAGAGAAGCCAACACTGCTGCCGTAGCTGCTGAATCGGAGCTGGAGGACTAACGCTCAAACTCTGCCCCATGTTGAGCTCGGGGCTTGCCGGGCTGAGAAGAGAGATTTCCTCCATCTCCACAGCCCTAACTGTAAAGATGCCCCTGGAATCCAGAACCCCTGAGTGAAACCAGGCTCTTATCACTGGATCTCTGCAGCAGGGCACTACATAATGCTCCAAAGAGGGAAGGGACAAGAGTGCCTTATAAAAGGCTTCTCTTCTAAGGGGAATCATTGGCAACAGCTAATGAGGTTGACGGGATTTCTCTCTTCCGAGTTGTTTTGTGGGTGCATTAAGGGTTTCTAATCCAGAACAGTAATTCGAACCAAGTTGTTTTGGGATTCTTGACTTGCCCAGATGCTCTCAGCAGCCAGCTGCTGTCAGACAAATCCATAGCAGGGATTCTAGCACCTGAAGGACATTAAGAAATTAGGGCTTTAAGAACTGAACTGAAAAACATGAAGCCAGAGTGAAAAATTAAGAGTTCCTGATGGCAGAAAATTCCCCACCCCCCCAAGGAGGTGTAGTTTTAATGCCACTGAGAATAACCAGCAATTTAGTGTTTGAGGACATTAGCAAATTGCAGTGGGTGATCTCAGCTTTGACAATGACCCCTTCTCGTGCGAGTAAGGCAACTACTGCAGCAGAACTGGGGAGGGAGAAGAAATCAACAAGAGAGGGGAGGGGAAATTTGCTGCACTCCTCCACATGGGACATGGTGTAGATTGTTACCCTCCAAACTGCAGGCATTTCTATAGGAAGAGCAGTCTCAGGGCAACTTCTGATGAAAGGAGACGGCAGGAGAGAAGAGAGCGTTCTGGCCAAGAGCAGTCAAATGAAGCACCTCTCTGGGGCTGGCCAGCAGCTCAGGACTTAGATAACTCTTCTACTCTCTGCCAGCGAGATGTTCTCTGATCCCCGGACTGTGTGAGAGAGAAGCCAACCATCGTGTCCTTGGACCTGGGGCATCCAAGCAGAAAGCGAGGGCACGTGCAGGCTTGGAGGAAGGAGGGAGCCATACCGACAGCAGGGTCAGATGGTCTGGTAGTGCTGTCTCAGTCTTGCCTGCAGAAATTCATGAGTCAGGTTGTGCCGAGTTATTATTCCAACAATCTGGTGAGGGGAGAGAGGAAACCATACAAGTCAGTCTCACTGACTCATGTTAGGTGACAAGGGCTTGGTGGAGGAGAGGAAGCAGTAGTGTTTCTTCTGGCTGACCTGAAAAACCAGGTGAGAAGTCTCGGGCAATTCTCCGAGAGGCTTGGTCTAGACACAGGGCTGGGAGCCGGTTCAAGCTCTAATTCCTGCTCTGACAGGATTCTCTTTCTTAGGGCTTGTCTACACACAAAAGTTACGCCAATGTAACTAGACAGGTATAATGGTAGCACAACCTTAGCATGGATGTAGTAATATCAGCATGAAGGTACTTTATAACCATATGGGAAGGGAAATAAGCTGTGCTGGTATAAGGCACTTTTATACCCTAGGCGTTGTTCCAATATAGCTATATATCTGCAGGAAAAACATATCACTAACCAAAATAGTTACATTGGTACAAAATCTGCATACAGTCGAGACCACAGCCAAGTCACCAACCTCAGACTTTCTCCATCTGAAACTGGTTTAATACTGCCCATATGGGGTGGTATTGCTTCGTGAGCTATATAATGATGCCAACTTTTTCAAAGTCAGGTGCGTCGAGTTGGACGCCTCTGTGGCCAGAATACCGGCGGTGCCGAGTGCATCACTGGGAGCAGCAGGTGCTCAGCATGTTGGGAAAGAAAGGATGCTTAAAGTGAGGCAGCTAAAAGGAACGCTTTTGGCCAATGTGTTACTGCTCTCCAGTCTCTGTGGAAAAGAGTGAAACCGTCGCTAGATCAGTTTCTTTCAAGTCACCTTCCGTAGGGTCCAAGTAGCCAGGTTTCTAGTCACCCCCACTTTAAGATCATGCATAAGCTGCTTGATCTATTTTCAGCCGTTTCTAGATGGTGCTAGTTACACCTCAGAGTATCATTTAGGAAAGAAACTCCTCAGTGCCATATGGTTTTGGACACCCACTCTACTGAAGCTGCCTGTCTGGTCACAGCCCAGCTGTACATGACCAGGTCCTCAACACCCTCCGTCCTCACCCCCAGGAACAGCTCCATGCTCAGAATAGGAAATACAGCCATCAGACTACAGCTGCAAAGGCAGCTAAAGCCAGGATCTCTCCCCACTTCTACCCAGCTTAACTTTTACTGTAAGGGCCGATACAAGGACCGACTCAGGCCCAGAGATGTGTTGGACTCTCCTCATGAGCCAGCAGCATTAGGCACTTCTGTATTAAGACATTTTAGCTAATTGCCTTTTTAGCCTCAGAGTCCATCCGCTGGCTCCTCTGGCCAGCACCACCCTCGTGTGGGTGTACTAGAGAGACGCCCATGAACCCCACTGTGGGACGTCACATGGGGAGACTGTCGGTAGCAGCAATAAATTCTAGGCAACCCAGGAGAGCCAGAGGACGAAGGCTAAACAAGGTAAAGTGCTGGGTGCTTCCTGGTGTCCTGACCTCACCTACAGCGCTGCTCTGCCTCACAAGCGGCTGGGGGAAGATTTAAACCTTGTGAAGTGCGGTCAGTGGCAGAAACACCAGAAGGTGTTCAGCAGAATGGGGATGCATTTAAAGATCAGTGCTAGGATCCTTCTGTATACTCTGTAGGGCCACAGTAGAAAATGCGTGACCGCTCAATAGCTCTTGCTTGCAATGTTCGCTTTCCACTAGCAGGCTCAGTGGGGCAAACATCAGAAATCCTGACACTTAGAGAAAGCTTCTGCAGCCTCATCCTTGCCTACCACACCAGTTATGTCCCTGAAATACACTGGAGCTAATTCTAGGTGTTCGATAAGAGGATGGCACGTACAATCTCTGGGGCAACTTGGCTTCATGTCACGATAAACTCTGTCAAGAGACCCACCAGTGCAACAGCTCACCCAATACACGAGCAAGACCCCCTCCCGCACATGTCCTGCGGTTAGTCCTGGTATGCTTTGCAGATTTTCTTATCCGGGATGCTGACTCTTTACTATGTTCATGGGAAGCTGAGGACACCTGATGGGCACTTTTGGGCACTGCAAATGCCACAAGTCTGGATAATTGGATTGGTTCTATAGTTGACTGTCTCAGCTCTTACAAATACAATGTAAATTCCTGTCTAATAGAAGGATGTGCCCCAACCTGGAGAGATCGCTCCCAGGGGCTTTCAGTCTTCTTTGGCTGCAGATGCTGCCAAAACAGAGGGCAATTAGTGCCACTTGAGGTGGTTTTTGTCAAGTGGACCCTTGCTCACTGGGAAGTGGACTAAGACCCCTGAACAGGCATCCGACAGCATCAGCTTCCAGTCACGGCCAACCTAGGCTGGATCCAGACTTGGGACACATGAAGGTTTCAACTTTATTACCAGCCCCAGTTAAAGATTTTTCAAGTGAGCAGGTGTCAGTTAAGACACAATTGGGTGAAACTTAGCACCATATAGTGGAGAGAGGTTTCTCCAACCTCTGAAAGTCACATTCTGCTCGCTGTCAGAACAGGTTTCTTCAACATCAATCTGGGACTGAAATGTAGCATGGGGCAGGCCCCATAACGCCCCCCTCAGCCAGGACACGGCCGCAGTATGGACTCACCTCTCCCACCGCATTCACCACTGGTAAGTGCCTGAGCCCCATTGTCCTAAAGAGGTTGAAGACTTGCGAGGCATGAGTGTTAGGGGAGACCGTGAAGGGAGATGGGTTCATGTAAGGGGTGACGTCCTGGGGAGAGTCAAGAAGAAAACACCGAGGTCATTTCTACCAGGTAGTTTCAAAGTGAATTTCCATTCTCCTGGAAGGGAGGGGATGAGAGGGGGCTTTAGCCCTGTAGACTCCATGAGTCTTGGGCCTCTTGCCTGGGCCTGCTGGCCCAATCCAACGGCAGGGAGATTTTGAACAGGTACAAGTGAGATCCATATTCACTTAAACCAAGAGTCAAGTCTATTGAGAACAGGAGCTGTTCTCCCACTAACATTCAATTGATTTGTTAAATCCAGGCAGCTAGGAAGTGGTCAGAAAAGTATTTCAGACCAAGATGTCAGAGGTGCAGGATTTTTGGTCACTGTCACTCAGAGTGGATTTGAACCTGGGCTCAACCTAAAGCAGCAGCCTGGGGAGACCAGAATTGGAATTTGGGAGTAAGATGAGGTATGAAGTGTCTCCGTAACCCCAGGCCGGGGAAGCATTTTTAGAGGTCTTTGGAGCATTCCTGAGAACGTGCAACAGGGAGAAAGGGCACCACGACAGGGCAGCAGGTTCCCATCGGCATCTCTTACCACTATCATGCGTGGGGTCAGCAGCGTGAGGTCCAGGTCATGAATATCAGGGTAACGGGGGTAATCCTCAGCCATCTCGGCGTACGACAGTCGAGGCTGGCTGGTGCTCTGCAATTCGACAATGAAAAAGCCTCGCTGAGGAGAAGCATCACCCTTCCGAAAGGGTATTCCTAAAGCGGCTGAAACCATGCGAGAGCACAGGCGAGACCGGAGCTCTCAGCAACCCTCCAGGTCCCCCGACAGGCTCAGGGAGTTACACACGTGTCTGGAGAGGGATTCTTGGAGATAATTCACAACGGAGCAGGACACACTTAAACAATACAAGGAGTCACACTTTTGGCAGAGGAGAGGAAAGGACTGATTTGCTCTCCAATCCATGGAGATACTTGGTGGGAATTGGGCACCAAACAGGCTGGATCATTTCGCTTGCTACACGCCCGGAGATATATCTGTCCAGCAAGCCACTGAGAGGCAGAGACACGGGGGACAATGACACCATGCTGATGGGTGCACAATGGGCAGTCAGACCTCTCCCCTCCCCTTCTCCACTCCCACGAGGGGATGTCACCTCTACGCAGTACACTGGGCATTTTCATAGAGAAACTGCTATTGTTTGGTAGCTGCGCCTTTTCCCTGTGCTTGCACAGTTACATAACAGGCGTAATTCTCACTTTGCAGACAAAAGGGAGGATTCACTGTTCTACCTGTTGCAGCTTCTAAGGGGACGATGGAGTTTAAAATACTGCATGGCAGCCCCTGGGGATGCCGTCTTCCCAATTCCTCCCTTCCCACAGAGAATCCTCATCTGCCCCAGAATCTGCAAGACCCACCGACTGACTCTCAGAGTAACAGACTCCTCGGACGAGCAGGGTAACCAGCTGCGAGCGCAAGATCAAGCCGTGGAAGGTCAGAGGTCGGAAGCGTTCCTCCATGGTCCACTCTTCACTGGGGGACTGGTCTGGGTACAGGTTGGGGTAGGGAGTGTATCTGTGACAGATTTCACACCACTTGTTACAATGGGTACTGCTTGGAAGTACTTAAAAGTAACAATGGCAGAGGAACAGAACCACCAAAATAGGTTACTGTCTGACGCTGTGAAGTGCTTGGCCCACATGGAGTGCCTTTCACGCAAGCATTTCAAAGCACTTCACAATGGGGAAAACACTTGCCCATCTCTCGTACAGATCAGGAACCTGAAGCAGAGGGTTAAGTGACTTGCCCCAACACAGCAACTCAGTGGCAGAAGCAGACCAGAAACCAGCCTTCCCAACCTGGACGGAGTCCCTGCTCTGACCATTAAACCACACACGTGTGAAACTCAGCTGGGGGTCTCAGCCCAGCTCCCAGCAGGCTGCTGTCCGCATTGTGAAACCAGACCAGTGCAGGAGGACACTGGCTGCTAGCTCAGCAGGGATCACCTAGGCAGGGCGAGGCACACAAGGGGGGAACTTTGCCCTGCCACCGCCCGTGCTGCAGATACAGCTGGCTGGTTTCACAATCACCACGTCCCCTTACGAAAGAGGGGCAGGTGTTAGGAGACTCCCAGGTACACCTGCCGGAGCCAGTAGGGAAGTCTAGAGGAGGAATGGAGACGTCGTAAGGCGTGGAGATGACCGGGCTGGAGCACAGTAAAGAGAGAGGAAGAACGGTTCAGTGGCTAAGGCCCCAGCCCTACAACTTGGGGGAGGGATAGCTCAGTGGTTTGAGCATTGGCCTGCTAAACCCAGGGTTGTGAGTTCAATCCTTGAGGGGGCCATTTGGGGATCTGGGGCAAAATCAGTACTTGGTCCTGCTAGTGAAGGCAGGGGGCTGGACTCGATGACCTTTCAAGGTCCCTTCCAGTTCTAGGAGATGGGATATCTCCATTAATTATTATTATAACTTGGGAGAGCTGGGTTCAAGTCCCTGCTCTGCTGCAGTGACAAGTCCTTGCCTTGGGAAAGTCACTTAGTCTCCTTCAGCAACCCATCTGTACAATGGGGCTAATGGCCTGGCCCGGCCCCACAGTGCGCTGTGAGGCGAAGCTGTGAGGCGCTCAGTTACTATGGTAACGGGGACCACATAAGCACCATAGGTAAACCCCACTGTGTTTCAAACCATCGCCACCCCCTGGGGTCTCACCGTCTCTCTAGCATCTGCTGCAGCAGATCCTCCTTCTCGGGCGGCTCCTCTGGCGCTACGTGCTCATCACACATGTTGCGCAGCTCGCTCGAGGGGTAAGATTTCATGGACTGGCTCCGCTTGCGCTGCTCTCCAGCTCTGGTGAGGATGCTGGATTTCTGGGGGGAGGGGGGGAGAGCAGAACCTTTAGACAAGGGACACCGGTCTCGTGCAAAACAGGGGGTCAGGAATCAGGTAAAGTGCAGAACATCTGAGTGCTCTAGGCACGGAGTGCAAGAATTAACCCGTTCTGATCTGAACGAAGTCGCCAGCAAAGGGCTATCTGCTCCGGAGCTCTCCCAGGAATTGTATTTGCGGGTATTGCCAGGACTGCAGGATTCACTCTCTTAAAAATGAGAGAATCTAGAGCTGGAACAGGCCGGCTGCTGCCCAGCTTCTTGCTAGCTCAGGAGTGCTCCACACGGCACATTCACAAGCATTCCACCCCCGCCCACCCCACCCTGCCCAGTGGTAAGTGTCCCGAAGGAACGAGTTTCCACCACTGCCCTTGGGAGAGAATTCCTCACGGAACACGACAGCTTCACTCCATCCCTCCTGCCACATACTTCGAAAATTGGGAAACTCTTCCCGACACCAAAACATATTCGGCTGCGGAACAAAGTCGAGGACAAGCTGCACACTGAGGCAAGCAGGACTTGTGCACCATCGACAGCCAAGATGACCCAGGAAGCTGCCTCCCTCCATGATCAGAGAAAAGTCCCTTATCCCCGAGGGTACTGGGCGGCCACCTCCCTCCTCACCTTGAATCTAATGTTGTTGCTGATCAGCTGGTTCCCCTTCATGAACTCCTTCTCGTTCCCCCGGTTCTCCGTCACCACAGGGAAGGCGTGATGGACCGTCGTGCGCAGGATACTGACCAGCGACTGGATCCGGGTGTGGGGATACACGTACGTCAGGTTGGGCTCCATGATATCGCTGGCTCTCAGCCTGAGGCAATGCAGAAATGCACAGCTGTAGGTGCCAACACACTAGCTGCAAACAAGCATGGTGCAGAACCAGCACCAGAGAGAACCACATGGAACCCATTTCACGTTAGTGCTGCCTTTGCAATTCCTACAAACCCTGTTTGCAGAGAACAACTGTAAAGTTACCGAGGCAGCAGCACTATCTACATAGCATCACAGGACTGCACGATGCATTAGACAAGATGACAAAGGCTCCTGTCCCAAAGAGTTTACCCTCTAACTTAGACGGACAACGCAAGGGTTCCTTCTCCTTCACCACCACCTGGAAAGGGAAACAAAACCAACGAAGAGACACTTCACATGAAACAACAACTGCGTACTGCCTCAACGTTTTCACCAAGCCCTTCGTTGCTGTGTTCTGTCGCAACCTCTAGGCTTTGCGGTTCTACAAGAAGCAAAGTGTCCGAGTACATGGGGAAGCACCCAGGGGTCAGTGATTTTATCTGGCAGAGCCTGCCCTGCTACCTCCATTCACTAAAAGAGCAATAGGTTCTTTAGCTGGACATAAGAGCGGCCATATTGGGGCAGACCAGAGGTCCATCTAGCCCAGTTTCCTGTCTTCTGACAGTGGCCAATGCCAGGTGCCCCACATGGAATGAACAGAACAGGTAATCATCAAGTGATTCATTCCTTGTCGCCCATTCCCAGCTTCTGGCAAACAGAGGCTAGGGACACCATCCCTGCCCATCCTGGCTAACAGCCATTGATGGACCTATCCTCCATGAACTTATCTAGTTCTTTTTTGAACCCTGTTATAGTCTTGGCCTTCACAACATCCTCTGGCAAAGGAGTTCCACAGACTGACTGTGTGTTTTGTGAAAAAATACTTTTGTGTTTGTTTCAAACCTGCTGCCTATTAATTTCATTTGGTGACCCCTAGTTCGTGTGTTATGTGAAGGAGTAAATAACACTTATTTACTTTCTCCACACCAGTCATGATTGTATAGACCTCTATCATATCCTCCCTTAGTCGTCTCTTTTCCAAGCAGAAAAGTCCCAGCCTTATTAATCTAGTCCCAGTCTTATTAATTAGCGATGCATTTCAATTAACCAACAAACCCACCCTGGTGAGATATTAACCCACTTTAAAGATGGGAAAAGAGAGGTTCAGAGAGGTTAGGTGACTTTCCCAGTCCACAGTGGCAGAGAAAGGGATAGCACTCAGGAATGCCTTTACTCTGATCACTCCGCCATCCACCTTTCTCAAGAAAAGCCCCAGGCTTCCCACCCCACTGCGGGCTTTATGCACAATCTCAAGCTACTTCTCCAATGCTTCCATGAAGTCCCATAGGGAGAGAAGAGGAGGTGTCCCATCCTGAAGAGCATTTACCACCAGGCCAGAGAACCACAATCAGTTCTCAAACACAGGTACAGTCGAGAGCAATGTCCTTACTTGTCCATTTCCACCTCCGTCTCCCACTCCAGCAGCGGCACCCCTCGCAGGGTCACATGGATGTCGTAGATGCCCTTGTTAAAGAAGTCTCCTGTCCATTTGGCTACCTAGAAAGACAGAAAAGTAGTAGTTCAACCGCTTTCCAAGCACAGGACTCCTGGTCCTCAAACCTGAGAGGCAGCGGATAGGATGGACATGCATGGGAGCCTCCCTCAGCCAAGCAGAGAAAAGCCAAAGTCTGGCCAGGAACCAAGAGGGGGCGTAGACATGGTGCTCACCATCAGGGTGATCATTATCGGAAGCCCGTACGTGATCTCATTGGTGGATTCTATCAGGATGACGGTGAGGCTAATCGTCATGCGGACCACGCCTCCCAGGAACGCCGCCGCACCAATCAGTGCAAAGGTCCCCGAGTAGATGTGGTCCAGCCCAATGTAGCTATGGAGGAAGCACACACAGCCCTGGCATCAGGACCAAGCCGGTCAAGAGTCTAGACAGCATCAGCAGCGTTCTACAGCACACGCACACAATGCACCTTTTGAGGAGGTTGGCAACCAGGCGTCCGAAGGCAGCCCCACAAAGCAGTGACGGTACAAAGAGACCACTGGGCACAGAGCTCCCATACGTCCAGCAGGAGAGTAAGAAATAGAGAAGGAAGAACAGGGAGAGCGTGACTGGGCTGAAAGTACCTGCAACACAAGAAGAGTTATGACCCAGGGGCACAGGCCTCCTGGGTCAAGCTGGGATCTCACAACGTCCTCCCCTAGGATCGGAGCAGACTCTCCTCTCCACCTCAGAGCAACTCCTTAGTCTCAGAGTCCCCATGAGCACTAGTGAGGATGACGAACCAGAGCAAGGGAGAAGCTAAGACCACAGGCCCTATTCACTGCAGCTGGAGCCCTAGCCCTGTTTCTCAGCAGGCCCTGAAAACCGCAGGAATCTGAAGAGGCTTTTAGTTCTCCGATTCCCATGGAACCACAGGTAAGGCTTAGACAAGACTCTGATGATGCTGGCGGGGAACCTGAGCACGGCATCTCCTGGACACTCACCATCCTGGTGGAAGAGCTGCAGGATGGCTGACTCCTGGGGGTTGAAGAAGAGCGTTGCCATGTCATTGTAGGTTTCATTGGGGCAGAAGAAAGTCTTGATGCTTGAATTCACGTCCTCTGATGAAGAGCCCTAACCAACAGCAATCAGACATTATGTTAATATATAATCCAGTCACGCCCCACTGGGAGCTGCCACCAGGACCGGAGTAAACACACACACACACACACCCCTTTCAGCATTGCCTTTGGGGGAAATCACATCCAGACAGAGGATACAGGACTTGAAATGAGCCCCGATACACAACTGCCTCCACTTTGCCCCAGGGGGCAATATTCTCTCACGCATCTGGCTTTCATCAGTGCATGCAGGCCTATACCTATAGGTGATGGAGTCTGTTAGTGAAGCTCTGTGGGTGAGTCTATGAAGGGTGTATATTAATGTAGGTGAGGTTGCATTACATGGACACACTGTACAGATGCGTGTTTCCTGGGGCGGTGGGGACTGTGCCCCTCTGTAGGACGAGTGTTACCTGAAGGCTCAGAGTGCTGTTGCCACTAGGATTGGTGGAAGACATCTGCCGGCATTCTCCTAGAATCATGGAAGCTACGAACACTACAACGGTGGTTGTTAGACACACCAGCAGGCTCTCCAAGACTCTGCAAGCACAAAGCAGAAACCATGCAGGGACAACCATGCTCAGACTAATCAAGCCCTTGGTCTTTGCACACAGCCCTGCATCCAACATTGCTCTGAAAAAGCTACAGTAACCAGCAATTTGTGGCTCCACTAAGCAGACAGCAGGTCACTTTAGGTTCTGCAAGACAGTCTGTCTAGTGATCATGTTCGTTCCGACCGGCCACGCAGGCTGGGCAGAGGGATCCATCCAATCAGGAGTAAAGAAGCCAGTGTAGGCCAGGAGGCCCCTCCTCGGACATGGGATGACAGGCTTTGAAAGCTCTTTGGCTGGTGAGAGTATTTGGACACCGTGTCATTTAACTCAGCACTGGGCTTGCCCTCTCTGCCATCACATTAATCCAAGAGGCCCACACTAGGATCTGAGAGATGTTGCTAGAGCCTTTCCTCCAATTTCAGCCACTGCTCCTCCTTATCCACATGCCCCCCAGGGTAGGGCTCTTGGCCTGTACAGCACATGGTGAGGCTAGTGTCCATAGCAGTGTCTGACAGACAAGCTTTTAGCTGCCTTCCATGGGCTTTTCTGGATCATTCAAAATGTGTCTCTTCCTTGTTAGCTAAATGGTAATTTCCTGTAACCAGAGCTTGAATTATTCACTAATTTCCTGCATCAATGGATTGGACACAGTTTGACTTCAGATGTTCTGATCAAATGAACCGATTAAGTAAAAGGCACTGTCCTATAATCAGCTGTTCCTACCATGACTACGTAGTCCGAGACAAGACCTAGGGAGACCCCCAGTGGTGACACACAGGCAGCACAAGCTGTATTGTTAGTCTAGGAACTGAAGAGATCCATAGAATCTGTGTACAGCAGCCTCAAAGAATCCCCTTCATACTCATCATAAAGGTATCCTGGCTCCTTTATACCACAAGCGTCATTACAGAGATGTAGTGGGATTGTAGTAGCTGAGGTTAGCTTAGCGTTCTCTGTGCAGATGCTATACGGTTTGCCAGGTTTTGTTATTTCACTGGGATGGATTTGCAGCCTTTCACCTAGTCCCCACTTTTCAGTGCTTTAGCCTCCGTGGCTCTTACTCTTTGAGGCGCTGTGGACACAGACAGTGAGGACAGACAGACACCCACAGAGATTACACCAAGGCAGGTGGAAAGGAGCACCGATACCTGACCAGCTTCGGCTTTGGATGCACGTTCCGCATGCGGTATTTCGCCAGCCTCTTATTCAGGCAGTTGAAGGTGGCTCCAAGAAGGCCTCCTACAATCCCCATCATAATGAAGAACCCCAAGTCCATGGCCGTCCAGAGGTGGCATTTTTTATCAGAGTCAGAACACTGGGGAGGGAGGACAGGGGAGGGAAGAGAGGGGGAGAAATGCAGGAATGAGCAGATGGAGACGTACCGAAGCAGGCACCGAACACCTCAGCCACTTCTACCTCAGGCAGGAAACATTTACCAGCACCGACCACAGACCAGATTCATTGCCTTTGTCAAAGCAGAGCAGCCGCTTTCCCCTTTCTCCAAGGAGCAGCTAGGACGTTCCAGCCGGCGCTCCCCTCTGCCGGATTTCAACTAACAGTGTTGATTCGTTTCACAAAGCAAGCCAGAAGCTACCACCGGGGGCGACTGTAGAGGCAGTAAAGCAAGCACAACGCACCTTGAACTCCCCGAAGTTTAGCAGCCCAGGTAGCTGGAAAGATCCCCAACTTCCGAACTGAATCCCGGAGCGGAAGAAGTTCAGGGTGAAGGTGGCAGCCATGGAACAGAAGAGCTGGAGGAGAGAGGCAGGAAGAAACACACCCGGGTCAATGGCGACAAGGCCAGTCTCTCCACACAGATCATGTCTGGGGAAGGGAGCTTGCAACCTACGGGCACTTCCAAAATGTTATCTTTTTACTATGTTCAGAGAACAAGGCAAGAGACCACTTGATCCCCTACTCTGACCTCTTGCATAACACAGCTCCATAGAATTTAGCCCAGTAATTCCAGCAACAAGCCCCTCATTCTGGTCATGGGCACTGAGCAGCAGCAGCTAGAATCGATTACGTACACAGTTTGTTGGTGTGTGTCATTTATGACTTGAGGCTTAAATTGGCTCTGGATTGGATTACAATTTTGGGGAAGCCCTCCGCTCCTTTAATCCACGCTGGAGAGGGGAGTCTGCCACTGCTTCCCAGATGCGCAAAGTGTTTGGCAAAAAAGGGCCAAGTCACGTCACCAAAGATTGCTGTTCTGATGCGGTCTGAGAACTCTGCCAACTCCAGCCCAATGCAGCAATCTGAGTCAGAGAATTTCTCCAACCCTAAGGCAAGGCAAAGTCTGTTTCTCACAGCCCATGGGGACACAGGGATCTAACCTCTGCCTACTGTGCGCCCACTGCCCGGAAGGAACAGGAGCAAAGCCATTTCTCAGAGCTGCCCCAACAATGCGGAACAATTCCTTCCCGAGCACGTTCCTGGGAAGTGCCACTAACCCCCAGCTCTAATTCTCTGGCATCGACACTGCAAGCAGTTCACATTGTGCCAGGAGAGCTCAGCTTGAGAGATTCAAGAATCTCGGGTTCTTCACAGCCAAGCTCGCTGGCTTCCAGCTCAAGTCCTCTCTCACAGGGAAGGGGAACCCAAAGAGCCAAAGTTCTCACCACTTTCCACGTGAGCCCCTGGTTCCAGAAGGAGGAACCCTCTTCCAAGCTGAACAGGGTGCCCCCGATTGGGGCCCCAAAAGCTGCAGCAACCCCTGCGGCGGCCCCTGCAGATACAAAGTCCCTTTTGTCCCTAAGCAAAGAGGGAAACAATGAGAGTTTATATCAAGGGAGAATCTGGAAGGAACTCGGAAAAGGGGAATCAAGCCTGGGACTAAGCTAATTGCTTGATGGGGGCAGGAAGGAGTCTTACTCCAGCAGCCAGCTGTGCCCAGTGGGCAGTGGGTTTATCATCTCTCCCTAACGTAGTAAATACTGGCCATAGCCAGACATATGATATGGGATTGAAGGGACCTGGGGTCTGATACATTATGGCAAATCTTGTGTCCCCAACACCTTTTGGAGGGGGCTGCGCACCAAGAGGATTGTGGGGGAGACCAGGTGCCCCAGGAAGGAGTCTCGCCTGGACATACAACTATGTACCTTCTCTCCATTGGGCTGACAAGCTCTGGCTGACTGACCCACCCAATCCAGCACCCCCACCCCACCCTACTCAGCCCTCCCCTTGGGTACAGTACCTGTCACTTCGGAAATAGGGAAAGTTAAACTGGATCTTCCTAAAGGAGATGCTCTGGAACTGAAAAAACAGAAGGACAGAGTCAAAACTGACCCAATGATGAACCAAGGCAGCCCTTCCCTCCCACAACACTCCTCTGGGAGCAGCTAACACCTGGGAAACACCGAGCTCTTCTGCCTACATATCCATGGCGGAGGGAAAGCAGACCAGGAAATATGCTTCTAAGGTATCGGTTGCTCTACTAGCAGATCCTATTTACAGAACTCAGTGTGTGCTGGAGCTGGGAGCTTTGTCCCTGGAGGGTTTCTGCAAAGTACATACTACCTGCTTCTGCTGACCAGTGTCCAGGGTTCTCTCTCCTTTCAGCACGAGGGAGAGGAACGTCAAATGCTCCCTTCCCTTCCTGCAACATCGTGGCCTAAACAGGCACTACACATCCCATTGGGGATTAGAGTCAGTTTCCTTTCCGTCTCTCAGCATGAGCAGAGAGGCTCTCCAGACACTCCAGCACAGGGTCCTGCAGCCAGCACCGGCACACCAGAGGCTGCGAGGCTGAGGCAGGAGGCAGCGTCTGCGCTCAGGAGAAAGGCTCAATTTGTCAGCTGTTCTGGCACAGTGCGAACAGCTACACTGTGTGCTGCTGTTAGCGTTATTGATGCCGAGGAGGGGCCACCCCCCCAAAAGGGGATCTCATCTTTATCCCTGCTCAGTGCTGGGTTTCTCCTGAGCCTGTAACAGCCCTTACCAGGTGGTTGAGGGAGGAGGTTATGGCGCTCTCACAGATTTAAGATGGCCCAGACGTGTGACCTAGAAACGCACAGTGGAGAGGGAGCAGAACGAGGCCAACTCAGCCATGTCATCCCTCTGTCATTACTTTAGCTTCTAGGAGAACACATCTAACAGACACTACACCTGATCTTAACCAAGGGGCTGAGACGGGATAAACTTCAGAGCAAGGTCATAGAATATCAGGGTTGGAAGGGACCTCAGGAGGTATCTAGTCCAACCCCCTGCTCAAAGCAGGACCAATCCCCAGACAGATTTTTGCCCCAGATCCCTAAATGGCCCCCTCAAGATTGATCTCAGGACCCTGGGTTTAGCAGGCCAATGCTCAAACCACTGAGCTATCCCTCCCCCCAACGTCCTTAGTGCCTAACCCATCCCAGGCAGAGCCCAAGTCGCAGAGAGTCTCAGAGCATTTCCGGCACTAACCTGAGGCAAGCCAGCCCCCACAATAGCGCCACTGTGTATCATGGGGCCCTCCTTCCCTACAAAGAGACCTGAAAAACAGAAAGCATTCTCACTGCAGAAGTCAGACATTTGCAGCTAAACCCAGCACGCGCCGTCCTGTTCTGCAGTACTAGGAGAGAGGGGCATCACTTCTTTGCCATGGGGCACAGAAACCAGTCACCCCTGTGCCTGTGCAGAACTAGTTTCCAACCCTCTGCCCAGCATAGAGGCTGAGTGCAGACTCCCAAAGTAGGAGCACTGCCTGCTCCTTGGGGAAATTCAGGGGCAGCATGACTCCAGGCTGTCAATATTCCAGGCAGTGTCGGGCAGGCATGTCCCAGTGGGGCACATACGTGTTTGTGCCGACACATGCTTCTGCACAGTGAGGACTTCAGCCATGCACCTGAGGCTTGGCACTGGGACTGCACTAAATACATCCATCAAAGAGGGCTGTTATCCCCAGGTGTCTGCACTCTCCCAAGGCATAGTGGGGGACATGCTCTAGGCAGTGTGCTCCCGGCACTCAGACCAGTGTCTTTGTTCTCCTTCCCATCACTGGCTATAAAGGTGCAGAGCCACTATTGACCCGCCCACCTGGAGATTTTCAGTCAAACTCTGTTCCCCACCATCATACACTTAGTCCATGATGCATCTGTCGGCTCCCTCTTACCTCCGGCTACGCTGAAGAGTACCCCCACAGCTTTGCACACCAGCGTCCGGAGACGGACTATCCCTGGCACCTTCACTCCGTTCAGGTAACACTTAATCTCCGGAATTCCAGAGCCGGCTGCCACGGGCTGCGGGGAGGACACGTTAAACACCACAGTGTCAGCAGGCTGATGAGCCCCCACCAATGAATGCAGAAAGGGACTATGGGAAAGAGCACACCGAGTCTGTGTAAAATGCTCTGAAATCTTGGGTGAGAAGGTGCTGCAGGAGGGCAACAGACTTTGTGTGCATTATCTGTTTGATAGCAAGGACAGAGAGGAGAGGAAAGGGTGTATTCAAAGCAGTCTCACCTCGATCAGGACAAGAAGGCTGGCAAGGAAGATGAAGGTCAGGTTAAACCCCAGCAGCTCCAGCAGGGACACGGCAAGGCAGCCCTTCTCGCTGCACTCCTCCACCGCTGCAGGGGAGTCAAGGCAACAGGAACGCATACCTCAGCCAGCACACTCTGCAGGGCCCATTAACAGGACCCAAGGCTCAATCTCCTAGCCCAGCCACCAGCCTTCAGAAAGCAGGCTCCCATCGCAGCCCCCCTGACCAAGCTGGACTAAACCCAAGATGCCAGAAACCAGGAAGAGCATCTGACAGGCCCATGATGTTCTTTTTCCTGGATCGATGTTTCCCAGGGGGTGGCAGCCCACTCCTTGGGTACTACACCCAGCAACCACAAAGTGGGCTTGACTTCCATCTTCACTGCAAACACCTTATGCCTTCCCCTTTCACTGCACAATTCACAGGGTCCAGCAACAGAGAAGGACAAGGAGAAATGCTGATGACACTTTCTGTGCATGAAGTATAAGGCAGCTCCTCTGAGAAGGAGCCAGGAAAGCATGGGGGTTAGAAAGCCACAGGGTGGGTCTAACAGACAATGCTGATGGTTTAGTATCAAATCATTCTGAAGGTGCTGCTACAGAGAAACTCCATGGCAAGGATTTTTTTTTACAAGACGGGGCCGGTTCCTCTTCCAGAATCCAGCTCTTGGTCCCAATGATTCAAAGCCCAGATCCTGGTTAACGGAGTTTTGCCAATGGCTTCAGTGGTAGGAAGACTGGGCCGGAGAGCACCCGTACACAGGATACCGTGCTACTCACGCTCTGTCACCTCTGCCAGGGGGACTTTCCCAACTACTGAAGCAGAACCCCCAGTAGGACGTTTAGTGGTTATAAAGGATACAGGTTTGCACCACATGGAATTTAAGTTGGGAAAAGAGTCGCACAAAGAAATCGACAAATAGACCCACCTGTGAAAGAGAGAGAAGAGGAGAGACCTGGCATCAGAGATCAATTACTTGCAAATGCCAACAGATCACCCCACTGGGACAGCTGCAGTCTGACCGAACACTGGTAGTGCAGCAATTACGCATGACAGCTCCTGTACAGGCTGTTAAATCCCACGAGTGGGGACGGAGGGTCAAGGCAAAGTCACTCTGGATGCTCAGACTCGCTCCCTGCGATGCTCTTCTCAAATGCATCCACTCCCATCTTATAGCCAAGATGAGGCAATGATCTCTCCATACGACTGCCTGGGCAAATTGAGAAGAGCTAGGAAAGAGACACTCCCATGTGAGCATATTAGCAGTAGGAGCAAGGTGCAGCTGAATCCATCAGTCCCATGGGAGTAGCTCTGTCAACAGAGTCCAGGTCTTGACAGTCTGTATTAAACCTGAGACATGCACAGACCATCCCCAACGTCACAGGCACCCCAGGAGACCCTAACACATACTGTAACTCCTCACGTAAAGTCGTCCCAGTTAACGTTGTTACGTTGCTGATCAATTAGGGAACATGCTGGTTTAAAGTTGAGCAATGCTCCCTTATAATGTTGTTTTGCAGCTGCCTGCTTTGTCCACTGCTTGCAGGAAGAGCAGCCCATTGCAGCTAGCTGGTGGGGGCTTGGAACCAGGGTGGACCGGCAGCCCGCTATCAGCTCCCCGCTCCCCTAAGTTCCCTGTGCAGCAGCAGGCTACCAATGGCCGGCAGTTCAGCTGTCCCTCCCCCACTGCCATGTGCTGCTCCTGCCCTCTGCCTTGGAGCTGCTCCCCGGAGCCTCCTGCTTACTGTGCAGGGGAGGGGGGAAGAGGGGGACTAATGTCAGGGTGTCCCCCTCCCCCCTGCTCCTGCCCCCCACTTCCCCCCTGCTCTATATGGAGAAGAGGTAAGACACAACAGGCCTCAGGACGGAGAGAGCTGGCCGCAACTGCGTCTCAGCTTCCTGATGTTTTTAAAGGCAATGTACTTAGAATGTGGTGTCAGCGTACTTAAAGGGACAATGCACATCTCTCCCCCCCCCACACACACACACACAGGGTGTGCGTCTCTGTCTCCCCTCCCTCCATTCATGCTGCCTTGTAGAGTGTGAGGCTACATTAACAACGTGTTAACCCTTGAGGGCTCAGCCGAGTGCTAGTTCATCATTTAGCAGAAAGGCATTCCCTGGGAAATATTCCACCCTCTAACTTCACTACCTCAACCAAGCTTCACAATCATCTATACTGTGTACAGTATTAAAATGTTTGTTTAAAACTTATACTGTGTGTGTATATAGATAGATAGAGAGAGAGAGAGAGAGAGTTTGGTGAAAAAAAATTTCCCCGGAACCTAACCCCCCCATTTACATTAATTCTTATGGGGAAATTGGATTCGCTTAACATAGTTTCAGTTAAAGTTGCATTTTTCAGGAACATAACTACAACGTTAAGCGAGGAGTTACTGTACACAGTGAAGCTAGCACTTAGTACATCTGAGGATAGAATTCTGTCCTATTTGATCATTCCATTAAGTGGTTTCTTAAGGCATGTTTCACTGCAAGCAGAATATTAGCCTTCGGGGATCTGCAAGGTAAACCTTGTAAGGAAAACACACCGAGATGACTTACAGGGAAAAAACGTGCCCTTTAGAAAGAAAATAATTCAGATGCATTCCCTTGTGATGTTCAGAAAGGCCCAGCACCAGCCACAGACAAAGCAATCTTCTTAATGAAGCACAAGGCACTCTCCTAGTGCGTCTTTGGTTCTAATAACTTCCCTGCTTCCCACCCAATAGTCTCCTTACCAGTCCAGTGCAGACTCCAATGGCGAAAACCATCACCCACTTCACCGCTTCATACCTCCGGCCTTTCTGTTTAGGGCAAGGTAATATAAGCAAGTCAAAGAGCACACAAATGGGGACCAGAGAAATGTGATCTCGCAGTCACCAGCGGGGACAGAACTGGAGAGATAAAACGGTGGGCACAGACAAGTATCCCGAGGCGCATCAGAGGACTGGGGAGATGGAGTTTGAACGATAAATATACCACGTTAAACCTGAGGCTCAGGGAAAGTCCTGGGTGCTGTGGGAGCTCCGTGCCTATCTCTGCCCTTTTGACAGAGAAGCTGAGCAGAGCACAAGGGTAAACAATACTTCTCCCATGTGAATAGGGGTCAGCCAAAACTGACTGCCGTGGAGGATATTTCTAAGGATTTGGCTCTCTTAAACCAACAAAACGGGAGAGAGAGAGAGAGAGAGAGAATAGGCTCCTACCTTGTTGTCCATGCTTTCCAGTACTTCCAAGTAGGGGTCATTGATACATCGGTCATAATCCAAGCTCTGGCAAAGAACACCACAGAGTTAACGGGAGATAATCAGCTGAAACTGATCACGCTGAGGCTTATCTAGAACTCTGAGGCTCACGGCAGGGGATGGGGAAGCATGTTAGGGGTCACTGCAGTAGTTCAGGCCCTTGCCCCACTAACTATAGAAGTGTTTGGGAGCAATTTCATTGAAAACAGAGGTTTTGAGAGATTGAAACATGACCCCTGTAGGGCTGGAAACCCAAACCCTACAGCATTATTAGCACATGCGAACCAGGAAGGGAAACAAACCAATCTAGTTTATTGCCCAAACTGTGTGAAATACAAAACCAACCAAGCATAGGAGATGGAAAGCAACTGAAATTTTCAGTCCGGTTTTAATCTGAAGTAATTGTAACACACATGATTTAAACAGGATTTTTAGCTTGACAGAGTATCCAATTTCACATGGACTGCATCAAAATGATATGCCTAATCCTTCTCCCCCTAAAAGCTATGTATTACATGAAGGGTTCTACAGGGCCCATCGTCTCTCCCACTCCTCAACTCCCCCAGAAATATGAACTACTTGAGACAAAGGTCACCAGCTGAGAAATCCCTCTCCAGGCAACTGGAGAGATTCCAGAGCAGATGACAGGCCCATGACGTGCAAGATACAATGCACAGGGTCTTAACTATATACTATAGGAGATGCAAAGCAACATAGAGCAGTATCATGGCTGGAGTCCTGCACTTGCAAAGCACAGCTAGTCTCAGATGTCTGTTTGCAGCATCTTCACCTTTACAAGCCAAATGGTGATAGGATGCCCTGGTGTCAACCCAGTGACAGCAACACCTACCATGCCTGCACCCTTCCCCCCACTAAGAAAGCCTCCCCTAGGAATCAGAACCTGATGAGTGGAAGGGGCTGCTCCTGGCCAGGATGCTCCCAGACATTTCAACAAGGCAGCTGTAGCCAACTTTCAATATATGCACCCTACAGCTACTAGGAAATAAACAACAGGAAACTGAACTACAGGCTCAAGTGAATACAACGTTGGTGAAAGTGGGACAGCGTGGTGGCCCTGGGACCCTGACCTCAGAACGGTTCCCACCTAGATGGCAGCTGTACAGGCTTCCCTCAAACCATCACACCTGAACCCTGGCCTAGCAAAACCATGTGTAGTAGTGAGAGGCAGTTCTCCATTACCCACCCAGTCCTTGGCATCTCTGCTGATACCAAAGATGCCAAGGAGTGCCAGCTGTGATGGTGCTTTGGTGCTTGTGCCACTACAAAAGGAATGAGACCCAATCTCCACCACCTCTTTCCACACACATTTCACAAGCTACAACTATTTAGTTTCTCACCTCATAGTCCTTGCGTGGAAGAATCTCGTCATCTTCTTCTTGTGTTTCCCCGAGGATAGTCTACAAAACAAACCCCAGAGGTAGGAGGAGAACTGTCAGGAGAGCTAATGTATAGGCACCAGATATTGCACACTGACAGGTGTTCATTATTGCACTGGTTAATCCACGTCCCCAGGTTGTAGGGGGCCCAGGGCAGGGCAGTGCTCCAAAATGCTGGAGGGGGGAAACCAGCAGAGTTGCCACTTCCCCAGGTCCTATTGCTGGAGAGAACACTAGAGCCAGCTGCGTGAGGCAGAGCTAGCAGGGCACTCCAAGCAGCACATGAAGCATAATTCACATTCTTGCACTCCCTAAAGCTGGTACTGATGAAAAATGGCCTCCCCATGCTGCTCTGCAGGGGTAGCCAACCCTCAATCCAAGAACACAGTGGGAAGAAGGAAATTCCAGCTCGTAGACAGACCAATGAAGCAGAATCTGGAGCTAGACTGACATATTCAAACCCAGCATGATAGTAATGATCCACACTCATAACGCGTCACCTTATCAAAGCACTTTACAAACATTAACTAACCCCCACAAAACACTGCAAGGCAGGAAAGTATTGTTTCTTTTTTAGAGATAGGGAAACACACACAGGAGTTATAGGAATTGCCCAGAAAGTCATCGGCACAGCCAGTACTATCACTCAGGAGTTCCTTACTCTCAGGGCATGTCTACACAGCAGCTGGGAGGTGTAATTCCCAGCTCAGGTAGACATACATGCACTATATGCATCCGAAGAAGTGGGCTGTAGCCCACGAAAGCGTATGCTCTAATAAATTGGTTAGTCTCTAAGGTGCCACAAGTACTCCTGTTCTTTTTGCGGATACAGACTAACACGGCTGCTACTCTGAAACCATACATGCACTGGCACTGCTCAAGCCAGCATCTAAAAATAGCAGTGGCTGCTCAAACTACCTACCTGAGTACAATGCCTACCCACCCCAGGGTACGTACTTGGGTGGCTGGCCCCCGGCGCTGCAGCCACACTACTATATTTAGGTGTTTGCTCAAGCAGAGCTAGCAGCTGTATGTCCACCCCAGCTGGGAATTACACCTCCCAGCTACTGTATAGACACGTACCCCTCATCTCGTGTTCAATTCATTAGATACTGCTGCCAAATCTTAAAACCAGAACTCACCCTATTCTCCTTAGAAACTTATTCCACTTTAGCTGGGATGAATTTCTGCTCTCACCTGCCTGTGTTATTTCGGATTTTGATACCCGCAGTATAAGTGCGGCAAAAAGAATATAGGAAAGGGATATATAGTATGAACAGAAGAGATGATAAGCCATGAACAAAGTCAAACAAAGAAAGGTGAAGGCAGATAGGATAGAGCCGCATGTGTGCATTTAGAGGGGGGATGATTTTGCATGGCACACAGGTAAGGTTAGCAAGAGAAAACGAGGACAGGGAATGGCTCCTTTTTCCTTATCCATTTAATTCCGACCCTTTTGCCTCATTTCAAATTCCAGGTAATTTTCAGTCCATGCATCTGAAGAAGTGGGTTTTTTACCCACGAACGCTTATGCCCAAATTAATTTATTAGTCTATAAGGTGCCACTGGACTCCTCGTTGTTTTCAAACTCCTGTGCCTCTTCCCACCCACTTGCCCTACTGCGATGAAGAGGCACCAGCGCTGCAGAAAGGGAGGAAGAGAGTGGAGACGAGTTAACAGAACGGGCAGCCCCAACCCAGGTTGTATGTGAGACAAAGAGACATTACAGACGGCCTGAGCCACGGAGGGGGTGGGAGAAGCAGGGAAAAGCGAAGAGCAGACAAAAGCCATGGTGAATGCAAATGACTCCCCTGGCGGGGGAAGGGGGGCTGAGATGCTGAGAAGGGGGGGTTAGGAGGTGCAGTGGGCGGAGCCAGAGGACTCCGCCTGCCCTGGCTGCCAAGGAGACAGAAAGGCTCATAAAAGTGTCTGGGGCTATTTGCATAAAGGAGAAGGAGCCGCTGCGCTCTGCTCCAGATGCCCTCCTGCACCCCAGCCCTGCAGCGGCCCCCAGCCCCACCCGCTCCCAGCGCCTCCCTCTGCACCCCAGAATTGCAGCGGCCCCCAGCCCCAGCCCTACCCGCTCCCAGCCCCTCTCCCTCCGCACCCCAGCCCTGCAGCGGCCCCCACTCCCAGCCCCTCTCCCTCCACACCTCAGTCCCAGCCCTGCAGTGGCCACCAATCCCAGCGCCTCTCCCTCTGCACCCCCCAATCCCAGCCCCCTCCCTCTGCACCCCCAGCCCCGCCCGCTCCCAGCCCCCCTCCCTCTACACCCCCCAATCCCAGCCCCCTCCCTCTGCACCCCCAGCCCCGCCCGCTCCCAGCCCCCCAATCCCAGCCCTGCCCGCTCCCAGTCCCGGCCCCCGCCAGTCTCCTACCAGCTCCTCCGGGGTGCGGCTCTCCCTCTCCCCGCAGCACCGGCAGCAGCACCAGGGGGCCCCGCACCCCGCCATCTTCCCCCACCAGCCGCCCACCCCTCACGTGACCCCAGAGCAATCACGTGATGTCTCCCTAGCCCCGCCTGTTCTCTCCCCACGTGCGAGGGGAGGCGCGGGCCGCCCGTCGCAGGATCGCGTGAGCGGGGCGGGGGGAATAGCGGGTTCCTGGTCACGTGACGAGCGCGAGGCGACTCCTCCCCCGGGGAGGGGAATTTAACGCGCGCTCCCGTAGCAACGGGCACGCGTAGGAACGTGGTGGGGCTGAGACAACAGGAGACCGGGGTAAGAGCCGGGGGAACCCGGATCCGGGGCGGGGCGGCCTGGCTCCTCCCTCTGGGTACGGGGTGCGTCCGTGCGCGCCTGGGGGGGAAACCCCGGATATCCCCCGCAATCCCCGGCCGGGTGCGCGCGTGGGGGAGAGACCCCGGCCCGGATCAGCCCCCCCCAATCCCCGCGCCGGGTGCGCGCGTGGGGGAGAGACCCCGGATCTCCTTCCCCCCCCCCCCCCCCAGTCCCCGTGCCGGGTGCGCGCGTGGGGGAGAGACCCCGGATTATTCTCTCCCCCCCCCCTTCGGCGGGCTGGGTGCGTGCGTGGGGGAGAGACCTCGGATCAGGCCCCCCCCCCATCCGTGGGGCAGGACAGGTGGGGGAGATCGGATTCATTGCAGTGGTGGAGCTGAAAGAACAGGGGACAGCCTGGCTAGGACACAGAGTGAACACCCAGATCCAGATGGAGCCTGCTGCAGGACAGCGCAGAACCAGGGGAGGGGGAGATTTAGAGAAAAAGAGAGGGAGACTCCTGCCTTGAGCTGCGTGGGAAACTGTTGTTCCATCCAGAGAAAAGTTTGGAGATTTCAAATAAGTTCCCTGGGCTAGATTGGCAAAAAACGGTGAACACCTGAAAATTTTCATTCACAATATTTTGTTTTGGAAACTGAACCACGGCGTTTCCCAAATGAAATCTGTCCCAGGCTGCCTGCAGCGGAGCAAGCCCTGACTTCCAAGCAGGTTGGTGAGGAGCCCAGCTTCTGAGCTGAGAAGAAGCCAATGCAGGTTTCAAATGCTACCTGGGATCTGTCCAGAGTTAGTGGAAACTGAACTGTTCCTGCAAAATGGCTTGATTGATAAATCAGCAAATTCTGAAACACCCTCTCCCCAGCTTCCCCCACAATGTTTGGCTTTTTTATTTTAGGGAATCTTTCTGACCAACTAAACTTCAGCCCTACAGGGATAGCTTCATCCTGGAGTATGGGCGAACTGTGGCATGGACCCAGCCTCCCTAAGCTGACAGCAGCTGTCGGTTTGGAAGTAGGGGAAAGGGCCTTGGGTGCTGGTGGAGAAGGACAATACTTCTAATGGGGGGGGAGGGGTAATATTAGTCCCATTTTACAGATGGGTAAACAGAGGGATCCCATTCAGTGGGAGAGCCGAGATTAGAACCCTGGAGTCCTGGCCTCTCCTTCTTTGCTCTGTACAGTACTCCCAACCTTTCCAGACTATTGTCCCCCTTTCAGGAGTCTGATTTGTCTTGCATACCCCCAAGTTTTCCCTCACTTAAAAACCAGACATAAAAATACAAAGAAGTGTCACAGCACATTATTATTACTGCAAAAATTGCTTTTACTTTCTCATTTTTACCATATAATTATAAAATCAATTGGAATATAAATATTGTACTTACATTTCAGTATATAGAGCAGTATAAAGTAATTGTCTGTGACGTAGTTTGTACTGGCTTCGCTAGCGCTTTCTATGTTGTAAAACTAGGCAAATCTCTAGATGAGTTGATGTACTCCCTGGAAGATCTCTGCGTCCCCCCAGGGGTATAAGTACCCCTGGTTGAGAACCACTGAGCTAGGCTGCCTGGCTTAAGCTGCACAGGGAAGGGGTGCACCTGGGCTCAGGAGCGTCTGAGACCTGGGAGAATGGACCGCTCCCCCAGGGTCAGGGGAATGTGGGACCCAGCCAGGACGCCTGCTACACCTCCCATCCCAAAGCTGGGAAGGAGATGTCTATCACAAGCCTGCCTGGCTGAACCCTGTTTCTGGTTGTTGGTTCTGCTCTGCTTTGGGGAGGGACAATCTGTCTGAGCAGCTAGGCACGTGCTCCTTCCTGTACTTGCCTTGGGGGTTATGTAAGGTGAATAACTGATTAGTGTGGACAGAGGCCAAGCTGTCCAGATCCAGTCCTTGGAAGAAAAGCCACGTTATCGCCTCTTTCACCGCCACACAAAGGGCAGCATCAGCCCCTGGTCGGAGCCTCCAGCCGCGCCTCGCGCTGGGCACTTGTGAAGCCTGGGCGAAGATTTTTGCCTCTCTGAAACTTTTCACCTCTTGACTTCAGGGAGCAGCAAGTCCTAGCCTCAGGGCTTTCTATCTCTAGCCCCCTTTCCCCTTGTAACTCCATTAATCCTACTTCCCTGGCAGCCCACGAGGCTGTGTGAGCCATTTTCCTCTCTCCTGCTAATGCCCTTGCTGTCTCTGCGTGGGTTTGCACAGCCACAGCCATCACGTCAATAACAGCAAACGGATACAGGGAAAGAACCAAACCTACGATGAAGGCAGAGGCTGGGCAGATGATTGTTTCTCACATGTTACCAGCCCTTGTCTGGCTTCTCTTGCCAATAAGCTCTGATTGAATCTGAGGATGAGGGCATGGCCTGACATATTGCTGGTGGAGATACCTTATCTGCTGTGCTCCTTTTCCAGGCTTACAATCATAAATTGTCCTTCTCTTGCCCCTTTCATCAAAGGGCCTCAAAGCACAATACAGACCCTAAGGAATGAAGCCTCAACCCTTCCCTGGAAGTGGAGATATAATCCCAGATAGGGAAACTGAGGCACGCCTGTGACTTGCCCAAGGAACCACGGCAACTCAGTAACAGAGCTGGGAAGAGAACCCATGAGGTCGGATTCCCGGTGCCTTTGGTCTAACCCAGTGGTTCTCAACCTATTTACCATTGTGGGCCGCATCCAATACTACCTATATGGCCCTGAGGATGTCACATGGGCCGCAGCTGTGTGCTGACTGGGCCGCAGGTTGAGAACCACTGGGCTAACCACTAACGCCCACTTCTGAGCTGTGGATTAGAACAAGGATGGTGGGGGTGGAGAGCGTCAGGCTTCACTTCTCAGTTACTGAAGGCCAGGATTGGAGTTTTTATGCTGCTTTTGGTTGTTTCTGGTCCAGTCGTAATTGTTCGGGGGTGCTGAGTTACTGTGACTGCTCTGTACACACATCAGGTCTGTATGCACACAAGAGATTGGAGGCCCAGGTACCTCTTGGCATCAGCAGCCTCCCTGCTCCTTTTTCACAACTCCTGCCAGCTGGACAGGTCCCCAGAGGCTAGGCTAAGCCTTTCTCCTGATCCTTTCAGCCTGAGCCCTCGTGCAAGCAGCAAAGGGAGAGCAAAGTCCGCCTGCCAGTGGCTGGTTTGGGTGACATGGACAGGTGGTGCCACAAGCACAGGGTTTGTGCTATCGCTTCCTCCAAACCAGCTCAGAAGTTAAAGCAGCCTGTCCTGGGATGAGCTGGATTGTAAACTTGGCTTCATGCTCCTTTCCAAAGCAGCAGGTGGAGTGCAGCTGAGAGGAGACACTTGGCAAGGCACCCGCTAGGCCAGGGAGCCACACTCCGAACTGGGAGTTAAGAGGTCTGGCATCTGTTCCCAGCTCTGCCACTGACTTGCTGTGTGTCTTTGGGCACGCCACTTCATCTCCCTGCAGCTCCGCATCCCCATCGGTAAAGCCAGGCTCACAGCGCTGATATAGTTATAAGACCAGCAGCAGGCCAGGCTGTTTTCATTCCCGGGCTCAGGTGAGACTTGCCAATCAGTCTGTGCATCCCCCCTTTTAAGGGGCTGGCTGGCAGCTTGTCCCCCAAGGAATAGATAGTAGATAATATTTTCACCTCCCTACATTCCCTTTGGCCGCCCTGGCAGACAATAGGACTTTTCCTAGCTTGCATCCAGGCCTCCCAGCATGGTGTATTGGGAAGAGGTTCTCAAGGGAAGGGGATGCTGAGTGCCTGGAAAAGGAGGCTGTGTGTAGAGGGAATGCTGGGGTGGGGAGACTCTCATGCGACAGGAATGCTGGGTGATGGGGGAGTTCTCAGCTGAAGGCAGATTCGTATGATGCCAGACTGGACACTGCACTAGGTAACAGACCGTAGAGAACAAGCTTGGCCCATGGCAGGGCATTGGGACAAGATGACCGTGCTGGACTTTTCCATCTGGCTTCTGCCAGAGGAGAACACTATGGACTTGAGGGCAGGGTTCTGAGCGGACAGCATGCTGGGTAACAATCCGGCCTCTCTTCCCAAGCTATTTAAAGAAACATTGCGGTTCGGGAACAAACCGAGAGATAGCAGGGCCCTGCTGCGTGCACCCGTTGTGCCAGAGAGGTGGCTGGACGCAGCCCACGCTGGACAGAGCTGCTGGCAAGCCCAGGCGCTGTCCAGAAGGTCAGATTGACATTCACCAGCTGCACGAGGACGCCGCGGTAAATAAATTGTAAAGCATTCGAACGTCCAGAAAGAAACTCTTAAACCTGCTGATTCTGATGAGGGACAAAATCACTCCTGGTTTAACTTTAGGCTTTAGCAGAGTTACACCAGGGGTGAATAAGGTCCACTGACTTGCATCACTGACTGCTCCCCGTCACTGCATACTCAGTCCGATCTCCACGCGCCGCTGCTAAGTAGGGCTGACTAGGGTCCTGCAGGAGCTAGTTTGGAGGCAGGAACTACCATACCCGCCAGAACTCCTTGGGGAGCATTAGCAGGCGCCAAGGTCATTCAGCTGGCCCTGCTGTCCTGGTCAGGGCTCAGGCCCCATTGCTGCTCCTCTCCGATCCCATCGCTGCTCAGTGGGATTTCTGTACTGTTAAATACCATTGAGCAGACATGGGTGGACAGTTCAGGGAAGGGAGGGTGTGGAGTGATTTTTAACAGCCCCTGAGTCTCCTTCCAGCCCCACTGAAATCATCAGGTGTGGTGGATCGTTGACAACAGGGAGGCAACATGCATTCCTCCTACATCCTGTGCCCTGTGATCCCCTTGTCTTCCTGCACCCTCCTCCAGCTCCTGCTTAGAGCAGCCTCCCATAAACTGCTTTCCTAGCCACCCCCTAGGCAGTGACACCCACCCTCCTCCCCTCGCCCCCTCCCAGAGAGCACATCATGGTCAACGAGCCCCACAGCGCCAGCAATGGGAGCGCCAGTTCCAGGTCGGACGGCAGCAGCAGCGGCAGTGAGGGCTCCAAGGACAGCTCGCGATGCTCCACCCCCGTCCTGGATGCGGAGCGCCACGAGCGGCTGCGGGAGAAGATGCGCCGGCGATACGACTCCGGGGACAAGTGGTTCTCCTTAGAGTTCTTCCCCCCGCGGACGGCCAATGGTGCGGTCAACCTGATCTCCAGGTGAGCCCTGCGGGGTGGGGGAAACAGGGAGGAGGCGCGATGGCTTTGATTGGGGGACAGCCTGATAGAGCCGGTTCAGGCCTGTGCTCTGTCTCCCTTCCAGGTGAAGAAGCAGGTAATGGGTCTGTGCTTCCCTGCTGAGAAGGGTGATGGACTCCAGGTAATTCATCTTTGCATCCCCATAGAGTTAAACACCATGGTGGGATTACTAAGGGGGCTGGATCATTTCGTATGCGAACATATTCCTGCTAAAGGTGAATCCACACTCATGCTTCAGAGTCTGAGCTGATCACTGTGGGGTCAGGCAGGGGAGCAGAAAGGAATCTTCCTCTTGCTTAGTGTGCAGGGTCCGGTAGGTGCATGAGTGGGGTGTGTATGGGTGTCTCTCCAGGAAGCATCGTGTATTAGTTTCTGCCCCTGGCAATGACCAAACTAGATGGACCGGTGGCTGGTCTAATCTTGCGGGGCCCATGGCCTTGGCAACATGAATCCTGCTTGCTTTCCGGTCATCTAGATGCTTTGCTTTAGGCCCTTGTCTTTTCCCGCTCCTGGTGGGCGTCTCTCCCTGTGTGTCCAGGCCAAACCTCTGCAGTGCTGTGTAATGCGAACGCTCTGCCCCTTGTGCCCAGCCCGTGCAGGAAGGGCCTCTTGGGTCACAAGTCACCGTGGCAACGTCCAAAGGGAAAGGTGTGGTTTGAAAACCTCTGGCCTGTGCTAACGGAATAACAGGGCCCTGCTTTGCACGCCCTGGCCAGGTTCCAGCCTGGGGTAAGCAGGGGCAGCAGCACTGAAGGCAGGGGAGTCTCTGGCATCTGGAGCAGGCCTCCGTTTGGAATCTGGACTTAGATTAGACCTATTAGTTCCCCTTCCCCTCCTAATGGCCCCAGCAGCGCCTGCTTATTCCCTGTAGTCCCCGTTATACCCTATTCCCTAGATGCGTATCGTAGCCATGGGCCTGCCACCTTCTCCTATGGAAGAAGATGCCACAGCCTCCTAGATGTGGCTGGGAGGAAGCTTCTGGTAGATCCAGTCTAGAATTCTTCCTCTTTTAAAAAAAAAAAAAAAAAAAAAAAAAAAATGTTGTCCGAACTGCTAGTTCCACCCCTTTGGCTCTCCCTGAACATGGTCTCGCCTCTGTGGTGTTGATCTGCCAGGTTCTCATGGCCCTTAGTGGTTCCTTCACCAACCTGGAGCGAGTTAGCTCTTGGCCTCTTCTCCTGAGGTGGCTGCTCCAGCCCAGTAACTGTTCTTGCTGCTCTGGTCCAAATTCCCTCCTGTCTGCCACACGCTGTCTGGTAGTGAGTGCGATATCCCAGGCCTGGGGGTGGCAGCGCCCCCACAGGCTAGCAATAAACTGCTTCTGTTATAATCTGCAGGTTCGACCGCATGGGGATGGGTGGCCCCCTCTTCATTGATGTGACCTGGCACCCGGCAGGGGACCCGGGCTCCGACAAGGAGACCTCCTCCATGATCATCGCCAACACGGCCGTCAACTACTGTGGCCTGGAGACCGTCCTGCACATGACATGTTGCAACCAGACCAAGGAGGAGATCACAGGGCATCTGCAGAAAGCCAAGCATCTGGGGCTGAAGAACATCATGGCGCTGCGAGGAGGTGAGCCTTGGGGATAATGCCAGAGGTACCTTCACCTCCAGTGAGCGACTCCTCTGTGGGAGGAACTAGAATGAACCAACCTGGTGATCTAGCATCCCTCCCAGTTCTGGGGCCATGTGGTTCAGCATCTGTCTGAATCTGTTGTCCCAGGATAGGGAAGTCCTCTTGGGTTAGGGCTGAGATGAGTTAACCTCAGCCCAGAAGGCGTGGTGCCTCCAGCTCAGGTGGTGGAGATGAAGGGCCCATGGGTGGAACCAAGTAAGGGTCCAATGACCTTGGAGACGCCATTTCCCCTTCCTCTCAGTGATGGGCGGCCCGTCTAGCGCTGGTTGAGCTTTGCTATACACAGGCCATGGGTCAGACCCATCTCCATTTCTCCTCACGCAGACCCCATTGGCGAGGAGTGGGAGGAAGAGGTGGAAGGCTTCAACTACGCTGTCAACTTGGTGAAGCACATTCGCTGCGAGTTCGATGACTATTTTGACATCTGTGTGGCAGGTAAACACGTCTTTTTATGGGCGAGCGGTGGTGGGGTTTGCCTCTGATCGTGGGGATCGGTAGACTGTGCTGGCAAGACTCTGAGCGACGGCTTGTGGATGCTGGACTCGGTCCTGAATGGTTCAGGCGTTTGATGCCCCAGCGTGACCGAAGCTCTGAAGGAGAAAGCATGCTGCCTCCTGGCTCAGCTCCTCCTCTTCTCTCTGAAGGTTACCCCAAGGGCCACCCTGAAGCCGAGAGCTACGAAGCCGACCTGAGGCACTTGAAGGAGAAAGTCTCTGCTGGGGCTGACTTCATCATCACGCAGCTCTTCTTCAGGTCCAAGACCTTCCTCGCGTTCATGAAAGACTGTCAGGCCATTGGCATCACCTGCCCCATCGTACCTGGCATCTTTCCCATCCAGGTGAGATTCCCCAGCCCTTGCCAGGAGGGGTCCATAGTTGGATTTTTGGGCTAAATCCTGCCAGGTCCCAAGCACCCTCAACTAAAGCTCCAAGTCACTGGGAGATGAGGGTGCTCAGTGCGCCCCAGGAGGCAACTGGTAGCTTGTAAGATCTGACTGTTGTCTCTGCAGAGCAAAAATGTAGCAGGACAAAGTAATGGAAGGATGGTGGGAGCCACCTTTCCAGGGGGGTCTTCATTAGTCATGTCACTAAGCACACCTAGCACAATGCAATGGGTAAACTGGAGCCCTTGGCCAAACAGTGCCAAGCCAATAACCGCAGGTCTCTTCCCTGAAGAGTTTACAGTCTAAAGACACCAGCCGGGATGCTACGGTACAGAACAGCGGCTCGGAGCTTTGCATTCCTCTTTATGCTTCCGCCTTGCCTGCAGAGATCTTGAGTGCTTTTCAAACACGAATTAATCCCCAATTGCCTGCCCCCTTTGAAGGAGGTAAATACTGCCCCCTTTTTAAAGATTGGGGCGGGGGGGGAGAAATGGAGCACAGAGAGGTGAAAGTGATTTGTCGGAGGTTGCAGTAAAAATCAGTGATAAAGATGGGAATAGAACCCAGGGGTCCTGATGCAAAGTCTCCTGTTTTGACTACTATAAAAACTCTTCCCCCTAGCGGAGATCTTTCCTGGTACAGATGTTACTTTGTCAACTGGCTGGGGAGCAGAAATAGGCATGAAAATTGAGAGGCCTCGTTAGCCTTTCCCTCAGGTATTCCCCTTCCCTGTTCCCCTTGTATCCCCTACCCAGGGTTACCATTCTCTGCGCCAGCTCGTGAAGCTCTCCAAACTCGAGGTGCCACAGGAGATCAAAGAAGTGATCGAGCCCATCAAGGACAACGACGCAGCCATCCGGAACTACGGGGTGGAGCTGGCGGTGTCCATGTGCCGGGAGCTGCTGGACAGCGGCATGGTGTCCGGCCTGCATTTCTACACCCTCAACAGAGAAGTGGCCACCACTGAGATCCTCAAACGTCTGGGCATTTGGAAAGAGGATCCCAGGTGAGCAGAGAGCTACTCCTGGAACATCTTTTTCCTGTCACAGCTGCACCTTCAATAGATATGACCTGTAAAGGAAAGAAAAAGAGTTGGCTGGTGGTTCCCCCCCACTGCCACCCTCTCCTTCTGTTTGTATTGATACATTAGAAATTCAGGTCTGGCCTTCCCTAGAGGACTCTGTGGATGACTGGAGAGCTGGGAGGATTATGACCTCAAAGTACTAAGGGTGTGAGAGCTGCAGCAGCTGAGGGGAAGGTGGTTTGTAGTCAGACTGTTTAAACCTATTGGCGGGGTTTTGTTTTGTGGTATAGGTGTGGGTTTGTTGTGGCTTTTGTTGTTTGTTTGTTGTTTTTTTACAAGCACTTAACTCAAATGCGTGACGAACAGTCGGGAGATAAGAACTTTTCATCTTCCCCATCCCTTGGTGTTAAGTGCTGAGTAAGCTCAAACTGTGATCTCTAGCAGAAATAGGGAAAATGTTCAATAGTTGAGCAGGGGGCTGTCCGGCAAGGGTGGGGGACACAAACATTGGGGTCTTTTTTTCTTTAAAAATGGCAAACCTTTCAGGCTTGTCTAGCCACCAGAAAAGGGCAGGAGCCCATCTGTGTATTTAATCTGTGCAATTCGTCTTTAACAAACTGCCCAGCTGCCTGGGAGGATACATGTGAGGGGGATAACTAATGCCTTGGCGTGAGCCGCCATCTCCTGAATGGGGGAGAGGTGTCCGCTCGGGAGGGAGGTGCCTCTGTGGATGCAGTGAGGTCTCTCAATTCTGCTTCAGCCTCCCAGAGCCCTGCCTCTCCCATAAAATGCATTTACTAGCAGTGCTTTCAATCCCAAAACAGGGAGTCTGTTACGGAGAAGCCACCCTAATAATCTCCATTTTCCCCCAAGACGGCCTCTGCCCTGGGCAGTCAGCGCCCACCCCAAGAGGAGAGTCGAAGACGTCCGGCCTATTTTCTGGGCCTCCAGGCCAAAGAGCTACATTCACCGAACTCAGGAATGGGACGATTTCCCCAATGGCCGCTGGTGAGTCTCTGGTCTAGGCCAAAGGGGGCTGGAGCCAGGGCGAGTGGAGCAGGAAGCCATTTGAGTCATGGGACCATCCGCTCCGACTTCACTTGAAATGGAAGGGTGGCTCTGTAGGACAGGCAGAGGCTGCTGGACTCGTTTCAGGACCCTTTTGGAGTCCCGTCACTTAGTCCATCTGGTGATACTTTGCTAGGAGACTCTCTGGTGGTGCCCTGTTGCTTGGAGCTGCATGAGGGGGCGAGCTGCTGTGTGGGGTTGAGTGGGTGGCCCCAATGCGGTGGGGGTGCGGATCCCTGGTTGATTGGCGACTCTCTCCCCATCTTGGGGGGTGGGGGGGTGGCTTTTCCCCCACCCTCTGGAACAATCCGTCAAGCAGGTCACATTCCACCCCAGGCAGCACATAAACCCCGTCTCTCTGCTCCACCCCGCAGGGGGAACTCTTCCTCGCCAGCCTTCGGTGAGCTGAAGGACTATTACCTCTTCTACCTGAAGAGCAAGTCGCCTCGGGAGGAGCTCCTGAAGATGTGGGGGGAGGAGCTGATGAGCGAGGAGAGCGTCTTCGAGGTGTTCACCTGTTACATCTCTGGAGAGCCCAACAAGGAGGGGCACAAGGTGAGTGAAGGCCTGGGGCTGAGAACGGAGAGGGAGGCTCATTGGAGAGTGGGGCAGTGCAGCCCCCAACGAGGACTGGCTCAGAGAGAGACAATGGTGCTTATTTCATGCCCTCTCAAAGGCATCAAGCACCCTGTCACATTCCTCTAGACAGGGTCAGGGCGTTCCTCCACCAAGGGGGGGACTCTCGGCACGGGAGAGCCAGCACCCAGAGCTAGGAACAAACCTGGACAAAGATGTCCTTGTGCTGTGAAAGGGCCAAGACCAGTGATTTTTCAGAATAATGGCACACCTGGTAAGAAGGGACAACCCCCATGCGTTCAGCCCTGGGGACCGCACGCTGGAAAAGCACCCCTGGTTTGAAGGGGGTCTCTGAGATGGGCTGTATTAGACCATGTAGGGCTTTAAAGAAGCTGCCTGGGATCTCGATTTGCACCCAGAAGGGAGCTGTCAGACTGCGTGAGGTAAGAGCACTTGTGGGCTGTGCTCTCACTAGCTCATCTCACCTACGAGGTGGGCAGCCATGTCCCCATCCACTGGAGTCTTGTCGCTGCCCGGTGCTGTGAGGTTATGGTAATGGATAGACCCTTGGATTTCACTCTCTTTCCTTCCTGCAGGTGACCTGCCTGCCCTGGAATGACGACCCTCTCGCTGCTGAAACCAACCTCTTGAAGGAGCAGCTGGAGAAGGTGAACAGAAGAGGAATCCTGACCATCAACTCCCAGCCAAACATCAATGGCAAACCGTCCACTGACCCCATCGTGGGCTGGGGGCCCAGTGGGGGCTATGTCTTCCAGAAGGTACCAAGCATAGATGTGTATGGCTAGAAGGGACCCTTAGCATCTAGTCTGGCCTCTTATGCAGGAGATCAAAGAACGTTGTTCGATTTCTGCATCCAGCCCGGTAACAGCGGGTTGAGCTAGAAGTACCTCTGTAGAAAGAGATCCAGCCTAGATTTTTTTAACCTTCACGTGATGACCCATCTCTAGATAATTCATTCCAGTGGCTAATTACCCCCACTGTTAAAAAATGGGACTTGATTTCTAGTCTGAATTTGTCTAGCTTCCGCTTCCAGCCATTGGATCTTGTGACGCCTTTGCTTGCTAAGATTGAAGAGCCCCTTATCATCAGGAATCTTCTCCCCCTAGGCACTTCTAGACTGTGATCCAGTCAGCTGTCAGTCTCCTCTTGGATAGATAGATGGAGCCTCTCAGTGAAAGGCAGGCTTTCGACACTTGGATAGTCCTACCCCAATGCCTGTATCTCAAGGCTGCTGTACCAGCCTCTTCCATTCGCCGTCTTTTCCAAAGCTGCTTATTTCAGAGCTGGGGTTCGTTGGGCTAAGGACACGTCTAGCTTCAATTCCCTGAGCTCCCTCCCAGACCTTTCGGCTTGTTACTTTCCAAAAACCTGCGTTACAGGAAGTGATAGCATCTGGCTACGTGTCCAATAAGAGAATTTTCTGCCAGCTTGCGGTGACTCTGCTGTCTTGTGCAAGAGCAGGCAGGGAGATCTGGCAGGAGATTGGGACCGAGAAGATCTGGCCTGTAACTGGCTCACCCAAGGCAACACAGCGAGTGAGTGGAAGAGCCAGGAGTAATCTATGAACCTCTATTTCCTCATCTGTAAAATAGGGACAGTGCCACTTCCCGGCCTTTGCAGTGTTTCACCTCTGGGGATGGAGAGTGCTACTTACATTTTCCCTTTCATGGACCAGGCCCCACTCTAAGTGCTGCCTGCAGGGTATCCAGTAGGTGGTGCTCTTCCCTCCAAGCCACTGCCTCACATGGTGGTGCAGGAGGTACTGTCCTTTGGAGGAAACAGAACACTGAGAAAGTCATAGGATCTTTAATGACCGCAAGTGTGTCCTGGTCAGCTTCCAGCTTGTTGTTCTGCTTCCCTAAACTCTCCCTGCAGTTTCACTCTGAGAGGGATGCCTAGCTCATATGTCGCACTTCTCATCAGATCTCAAGGTGCTTTACAAAGGCTCATTATCCCCTTTTACAGATGGGGAAACTGAGGCACAAAGAGGGGAAATAGCTTGCCCAGGGTTACCCAGCTGGCTAGTGACAGAGCCAGGAATAGAACCCAGGTCTCTGGCGTCCCAGACCAGTGCTCTGTCCCCTAGACCATACTGCCTGCCCGTTGTTCTTTATTGCCAGTCCTGACCAGTTGCACAGTGTTACCATGCACTGTTCAGCCAGCGCCTGTGCTCCACCCCAGAGCCTGGCTGCATTTCAGTGATGGCTGGAAGCGATTTCTGTATTTCCCTTGCCTGTCTCGTGTGAGAGACAGCACTTTGAGATCCTCCAGTGAATGGCGCTATAGAAGTGCAAAATATCATGATGATGATGGGGTCCCCCAGCATCAAGGTAAACAGTGGGAGCAGAGCACATGGTGGGGAACAATACGAGCCAATTCAAAGGGATTTGGATCGTTAAAGCCGCTGGGCCAGCAGATGGCAAATGCAGTTCAGTGGCGAAAGATTCCCCAGGAGCAAGGAAATCAATCATCCAACACAATGGCCAGGAAACAGAGCTAGTGCCCAGTTGGGAGGGAGGCAGTTGCTGAATCCAGCCCAGAGCAGCAGCCAATGGGGAAAAGGAGGAATTAGGCTGTCTTAGGCATACGCAGAGGACACCAGACAAAAGAGGTGCTGCTGTGAATGGTCGGGCCCTCATTAGAGCCCAGCTGGGATCGCTCGCCGGACCGCGGGGGTGAAATTGCTAACGGGGGTGCAGCACAGAACAAAGCTGTCAAGCCGGAGTCTTTTAGAAACAGCCAGCACCTGCTGCTTTATGGGTACCTGGAATGACAGGTGCAGAGGCTGTGGCTTAGCTACCTGGGTGCATCCCCTACTGCAGAGCCCACGGGGAGGCTTGATTTTGGACCCCTTCACTCTGAAGGACCTAAGCTAGGAGTATGGGTAAGAGGCTGCCTGCAAAGGATTATCAATACATTGGGCTTGTGCCCTGTGTTACCTCTGTGTGCTAGGCACTTTTGGGGCCACCGCCACTTCTGCCCTTTGTTTATTTGGCCATTCCCAGCTCTCCCCCTGACTTGCCTCAGTTTCCCCATCTATAAAATGGGGATAGTATGGGCCTGTCTCAGGGGGTGGGATGGATGGATTCTTCTTAGTACCTTCCCCATTTTAGCTGCTGGGGCTTCAGAAAACTGGATGAGTCCTCAACAGCTGGGTTTCCCACGGGTTCCTCCCGTCCCTGCACTGCAATGAGTTTTGGCTTCTGTTTCCTCCTGCCCACGCAGGCATACCTGGAATTCTTCACCTCCAGCGAGAACATCACCGCGCTGCTCAAAGTGCTGAAGACGAAGAAGTACGAGCTCCGTGTGAATTACCACATTGTCAACGTCCGGGTAAGAGCGTGCTTAGCCGATGCTTCCCTCCCACCACGTCCCGGAGACCCCGGCGGCCGAGGTCCTAAGGAGAGAGAGCAGGTCTGCCAGCAGGGCAGGAAGCTGGGAGTTGGTAATTGGACAGGGTGAAGCAGCACTAGCTATTCCCTGCAGCTCCTTCCTGAGCTGTTGGCTTTTCACCGGTTGGTTGATGGTTTAATTTCAGGAAGTAGCGCCCATAAAAGCACCTCTGCACCATGGCCCAGCTCCACTGCCCCCACTTCCCGCTCGGGACCATCTTTCTCTAGAAACTGCTTCCAATGTCCCATCCTCCTCTTGGCAGGGTGAAAACATCACCAACGCTCCCGATCTGCAGCCCAACGCCGTGACCTGGGGCATCTTCCCAGGCAGAGAGATCATTCAGCCGACGGTTGTGGATCCAGTAAGCTTCATGTACTGGAAGGTAAGAGCCTCACTCCAGCTGACCTTTAACGTATCCCCACCCGGGGGTTAGAGAGAGGTGGTGCGGTTTGGTTTGGGGGGGTTTTGTCTCTTCTTTATCAAGACCCACTGGACAATCACAGGGCCACGGTAGTGCCTAGATTGGTTCCATCCTATGCTCCTTAGTCCTTATGCAATGGGAGCTTTGTCTGAGTGAGGGCTGCAAGATTCTCCTCCCCCCCGCATTATGTATTTGTTGTCTATGAAGTTGGCGATGTGAGTGCCAGCCCCAGGATTTCTGTGCCAGTTCCCACAGCAGTTGAGGCTGAGGCAGTACTGAGCAGCACTGGTGAAGAATACGCATGCACATGGTTTCTAGAAAGCAGGAGGCTGCATTGATTTACTGCCCCGATTCTCAGCTGTGGAGGGGGGCAGACGTGAAGCCATACGCCCTCTGGCTTCCCCTGCCAAGACGAGCCGCCCTAGACGACGACGTAGGCGTCGCAGCTAACGTGACTCACGTGCATGTGGTGACTGTACCAAGCTCTCTGCCTTTGTCCCAACAGGATGAGGCCTTTGCTTTATGGATTGAGCAGTGGGCTAAGCTGTACGAAGAGGAGTCTCCCTCTCGCATGATTATCCAGTACATCCACGACAACTACTACTTGGTCAACCTGGTGGACAATGAGTTCCCGCTGGAGAACTGCCTGTGGCAGGTCATGGAGGACACTTTCGAGCTGTTGAACTGTCCCACGGAGCAGTGAGTCACAGCTGCCTGCTCCGTCCATCCACCCGCTCACTGCAGGCAGCACAACTGCCATGGGGCAAGAGGAGCCCGGCTTGGCAGGCCAGGGAGCCAGACACTCCGCCCAAGGGCCATGACCACTCTGCTCTCACCTCTACATTGAGCCACGTTCTTTCTCCTGCTCTGCCCGAGGCACATGCTCGTCTCTCCCAGAGCATGACTCCAGCGGGGCTTCCCAGTGCCCCTCTCTGTTACAAACTAACCATGTCCCAGTCTGTTCTCATATGCCAATGGCAGCTAGAACCATCTGAACCTCCCCGCAGAGCTGCAGGCTGCACTCTAAGAAACGATCCAGCAGCTTTTTCAGTGTCCTCTTCAGGGTCTGTTTCAATGTGATCATAGTGGGGACTCGCCCACTCACTGCAGCAGAGACAGCGTGCTGGGGTATTTGGACACTAAATGGTCTAAAAGACTTGGTCAAGTTTTTCTCCCAACCTCCCCACTCCCCTTTTTGTTTTGTTTTTTAAAGGAACGGGAAGAAGGGAATTCTCCAGGTCAATTTCAGCTCTAGTTCAGTGATTAGGAATTAATTAATAAATAGCAGACACTCACATGTGCCTCATTTCTGGATCAACAAGATGGGTGCAAAATCTCTCAGCCCTGGGTTTGGATTTTAGGTCAGTTCAGCTCTAACCCAGCTGAAAGCGGTTTTGAGAGTCATGCCAACATCCTCTCCATGCTCAAGGATGACCGTGAGGTTGCTCCGTTAAGGGTGGGGCCAGCCAGGCAGGAGTGAGGCGTTTAGCAGTGGGGCTAGTGTGTGTCATGCACCAGCTGCTCAGGGACTGGATTTTACAGCCCGTGGCCTCCACTGGTACAGGTACAGATTGGAGGTGTGCGCACAACCTACCACTGTGGCTGGGCCACAGAGCTGGTTAAGTAGGCTCCAGTCTGGCTAACAGAGCTGGGGCTTTCACCCTCCGGCAGTGGATGCTCATGCTTTATAGTAATTCAAGGGAAACCTTAAAATGTCCCAACAAGATGCAGGGTCGGTGTGTGAGCTTTCATTTTCCCCACAGCTCAGGCCAGGATGAACTATTCCTAATCTCTGCCCTAGGCTGGATTGTGGATCCAACTATGTTTAATTCCTACACTGTAGAGGTACCTGGGTAAACACTCTAAATCTGACAGTTAAAACATGGTTCACTTTAGGAACACGATCAGAATATGGATGGTACAGGCCCAGTGGTGTTGCAGAAGTGTGTAGTGTTGTCTTGTGTGCTGGAAGATCAGGCTCAACCATGGTTTAACTGTCTCTCCAACCAGTCAGGAGTGGGAGAGTCCAGCCAGGCGGAGTCATTCCAATGTGCTGGGTGCACAGCTCTGCTAGCAGGGGGCCCTAGGCCTGGGGCCCCGAGCACCACAACTAGGGCCTTGCGCACAGCACGAGCTCAAAAAATAAACAGTCCTCAGGCAGCAGCAGCAGTTCTAGTTAAACTGAGCAGCTGGTGCAGTCAAGGATTCAGCCCCCCCAGGGCCTAGCTGGGCAGTGGGACAGGTCCATTCTGCACAAGTGCCTGTCACCAGCATTACTGCGGGGGGGCGGCATGAAGTGAAATGAGACGTTTGGCCAAACCGCAGCCCATGCTGCAGAGTTGATGGGGCATGTCTTCCATTCCACAGTGCATTGGGGGTGGGGGAGGAGACAGATGCCTTCACCTGAGCATAGCCAGGAGGGGAGCTGTGGGGGAAGAACACAGCAGTGACAGCACCAGGCTGAAACAAGCATCTAAAGGAGCAGCAAGAGGCAGTTGCCTGCTTCAGTGACACCGAACGTTGGACAAACCAGTGTGGCAAAGCTTGAGCCGATAACCTACTGCCACCACAGACAAGCTCGGGGCAGCTTCTGGGGGGATTTCAAAACCCCTGCCCAGCTGGGTGAATGCTTTTCCCCATGAGCACTGGGGAGAAGTACTTCCTGCATCCTTCTGTCCCTTTAATTTTAGCCTTGTGGGGAATGGCTGATGCCCTGTAACCACCCTAGCTAGATCAATCTCTGCAGGCGCTAATGAGGGGCAGGGGGTGGGGGCAGACATGCCCACCTGGCCTCAGCAAAGCTTTTTGATGCTCAGCTGTTCCCAGCAGGTTTCTTCATCACAGCCCCATTCAGCAGAGAAAGGACCCTGCGGGAGGCAGAGGCTCAGAGGTTGGCCACCCACCGAAGGGCTTAATGAGGAGCTGATGGACGGGAACACATGCAGGAGCAGAGGGCTGCACAAGAATCCCCACGGGGAAGAGGCATTTCTAAAAATAAAGCCCCTGTTCAAGCCATCATGGGCTGCCCCGAGCCGAGTTACGCTAGGAGGAAGCGGGGGCTGGACGGGGTGGAAGCCTCAAGCCCACAAGCAGGAAGGGAGCTCCTGGGCAGGAGAAGAGCTTGGTTTCTTCCGCCCCCACCCCGGGTCAGAGAACTGGACCCTGGCATGGCCTTGGGTGGAGCAGTTTGTGGTACAGGGTGAACCCCTGATTCAAAGGAAATCATGTGGCAGACCGACCTTTAATCAGAACTCACATTCAGCACAGCCTGCACCAGACAAGCTGCGTATCCCCAGCAGTGCATTCGTCCTGCCTTGCGCCAACATAGGCAAGGCCAGTGGGCGAGGAGAGTGCCCTTTTCTGCCCCAGCGAACACGCCCCCGACGCAGGGCAGGGAGGAGACACAATGTCCTGTGCTTTGAACCTGAGCCCCAGGCTGGAGACGCTCTGTTCCTAGGAGTGCCTGGCAGGCCGATGTGTCACTAGCAGAGCAGGGACTGGCTCTGCCAGAAGCTAGTAGCCCCTGCAGCTGCCTGGCGGGGACAATTCTGAGAAAGCACCACTTCCCTGCATTCTTGGTAAGTGTTCAAAGGAGACACACACACGCCCCTTCCTTTCAATACCCAGCCATGTTCTCAGCTGGCCCAAAGAGGGGAGCTCTGGCCAGTCCCTCCAGTAGCTCAGCAGTGTCCTTTGCCCTCCAGACGGGACCCTGTCAGCTGGTGCCACCTTCCAAAGGCCTGAAATGGAAGAGGGGAGAAGTCAGACCCAGGTCACAGCTGGGTGGCCCCCAGCATTCTGCAATGCAGCCCCAGCCACCCTCACCTTGACTACATCATAGAGGGGGGACTAGAGGTCCCGGTTTATAGTGCTCCACCTGGGTGAGGCTGCATGGCCTAGTGGGCCCTGCCATCTCTACCCACTGCGTTAAGTGTGGGCCTCCAACTTCTACCAAGGGGCTCAGGAGGGCTGAGCGTGGCCTGGGCTCATCCAGCAGGATGTGACGGGGATCCTCATCTTTTACGATAGGGCCAAAGAGCGTTTGCCTGGAGGTCTCTCTGCCACCCCCAGCCCTGGGGCCTGGCTCAGAGACCCTGTCCTTCCCTAGCACTCAGGGAGACTGGCTAGAGCACAGAATCTCTTCCCACGGCAGAAGGATCAAGTCCCGCCAGCAGAGGCAGCCCATCTGCTGCACGCAGGAGGTCAGCGTTAGACACAGGCTGTTTGCACATGACCCCGACACGCCTCCACTTTCCCTGCGATGCAGCGAGAAGGGGCCAGCAGAGAGATTGCCACGAACAGTTAATCCTACAGCTTACTCTCCTTCCTGCACCCAGCCGACTGCAGGAGTGACCCAGGGGGAAAGAACTTCCCCTGGCCCGGGCAAGCGCCATGGGCTCTGGGCTGGGTCAGTGGCATCTCCCAACCAGCTTTACTTGCCCTGCTAGTTAGAACAGCATAACACTGAGTCAGCGTAGTTTGGAAACAGCCTCCTAGTAGCTGAGAGAGCAGGGCCCAGGCCAATGGCGCCATCACACGTGGACCATGCTAATCCCCACACCTGCCTAGACAACAGCAACCCCTCCCTACCCCTCAGCCAGGATTGATTAGCAGAGTCTCTGCTTACTAAGGCTTCATTAACCCCGTGCAGCATCAGGCCTCAATCTCCTTTCGTTCAAGGCAAGGACCCACAACACTAAGGAACACACAGAATGGAAACAGCACCTGCGATGGGACTAGCGTGGAAAACGCCATTCCCTTCGGTGCCCTCTTCCCTGCTGCTCTGCCCGCCTGTACCAAGCCTTTTTACACTATAAGCTCTCGGGGTAGGGGCTCTCTCTCACTAGGCGTTTGTGCAGCGCCCGGCACAAACTGGGTTAGGGCCTCTAGGTGCTCCCGTAATACAAATAATTTGTAGTCCACAGAATCACAGAACTGGAAGGGAGCTCGAGAGGTCATCTAGTCCAGTCCCCTGCTAGAAGCTTCAGCTACTAACTGGGAGATCAAGCGGAAGAGCTGTAAGCTCCTACCCTGGCGAGCAGGCTCCGGTCTTCACCCTCCAGGAAACTCTGGGCCACCTGGCTTTGCAGGTAGCGCCTCCTCCAGCTCCTCCAGCCCCATTCCAGCAGCCTCTGCCCAACCTGCAAGGAGAAAAGGCAGCACACAGAGGTTAGCTCCCTCTGCCCGGCACTGTCTGCCATGAATCTCCTTCCCCTCCTCGGCCAGCGTTCAGGCTGTTTAGACTGCAAGCTTTCAGGGGCAGGGGCCCCTCGCCTTACCCCGTTGGCAAAGCAACCTGCACACCGGCAGCACTCTAGGAGCAGTCGGCCAGGGGCCAGCTGAAGGAGCAGGCCTGTTGCTGGGACACTCAGATGGGGCTCAGAACAGGTCCCAAATAGTCACTTGTCCAAGGAGGAGGACGACAGAATATGGGTCTGTACTAAAACCAGATGGCTGGGGATTGAATAGAGGAGGAGGTAAAGGGAGGAAGGAAGACACTGAGTAATGAGGAGTGTGGGTTAGTAGTTTGTCAGGCACACGAGGCAGGACTCCTGGGTTCTCACGCCACTCCTGCCAGAGACTTGCTGTGTGACCTTAGGTGCAAGCCACTTAATCCTCCGTGGGCCTCAGCTTCCCCATCTGTGACGTGGGGATGGGGACTATCCCAGGAGGGCCGGGCTTTGAGAGGACAGCCACTGCAGGAGCGTTCCCCTCGTTGTGGATGGGCCCAGACATTCACTCACCAGCGCCCGCATGATCAGTGCCGTCCTGCTGGCGTCCATCCACCGCTGCCACCCGCTCGCCAGAGAGCACATCCTCCTGCTGGCCCGGAACCGGCGGAGCAGCACGTTGTGTCGCCATCGTCTCAGGTACTTTGTCCTGGAGGCAGAGAAGGAAAAGGAACTTGCTCGTCCCAACGGCTGCACTCGCCGCAGCTGATGTTCTCCCGCAGCACAGACACAGCCGGCCTCACTGCTTCCCGGGGAACCTGACACCGCTCCAAGGCAAGGATCGAGTGATGCCGGCAGTCCTTGCATCTAACCCGCACTCAGCTACTTACACCTAGTGACTGGAGACTCCCGGCCCATCTGTTATGTGCTCTCCATTGGTCGTAAAGGATGCAGTGGGAGGAGGGGGACAAGCCGGGACTCACTGTCCTCCTCCCCCCCACTGCCCCCAACAGTGACACAAGGCTCATCCCTGCTTATTTGATTAGCACATTTAGTGCAGATAGTGGGGGTCAGTTAACAACCCTGCAGGCCAAAGGCCTCTGTTTATCCACTCGACAGGTATGAGTTTCCCCCACGCTGCCCTGCCAATGTGCCCCAACGCTGACCTCCCATAGGGCCTGGACTGACACCTCCATCTTACTCTGCATGATCCATATGTTAGTAACAGCTTTCGGTCGCTGCCCACCTGCTCCAGATTCGAACCAGTGACCATCACCCGTCCCCTTCCCTGCTTCAGTGCCCCCAGAGCACAATCAATTGTTTACGGAGATTCCTCATGCTGACTGCCCCCCAGCAGAAGCAGGGAACCTAGGCACATGCACATACATGAGACCTAAGAAATGCTCCTTCCATTTAAACAGCCAGACCCTATGGTCAGGGCCGCCATTAGGAAGGAAGAAAAAGAACAGGGATTTCAAGGTCTTGCTCTGTCAGATACATCCATCTTCCCTCCCCGCCGCTGACTGATGGAAACACACCCTGAAGGTGACAGCACAGTTACCAGCAATTCCTTCTCCAGCTCCCTTGGTGCTGACCCTGTGCTTACCCAAGCCGTCTTCTATACAGCTCATCTGGTACCAGCTCGGTGCTGCTCTCCTGGGGCCAGGCATGGCCAGGTGCCCAGCCCACTGCACCAGGCCTCTCCAGAAGCTGATGGACTGGCAGCCTCTCTGTCCTGCTTTGGTTTCTGTAGAGCACCAGCCAGCGACGGAAGGCGCTGGGAAGGAGCCTATGGTAAGTCGCTGTGCTTGGTCCAAGACCCTTTTCTCTGCGTCGTCTCGGCTCTGGGGGAGGAGACACAGCAATCACACAGGGCATGCCGCCGTGGCAAGGTAAAGAGCCGGCAGCGGCTGTTCTACCTTTAGCTCCCAAAACAGGACCACAGCCTGCATCCTATTCAATTAATGAGCAAATAATGTATAGAATAGCTCGAGTAGATGGCTCCCTTCTAGGCAGACACCCACATGCTCCAACAATGCCCCACTGTGCCCTGTACAGCCCCCAGAAAGGAGGAAGCGGGTTTCATTCTTACTGATTGACCAAGACAGAGGCATTTTCCTGCCCTTCCTGGCTCCTATGAGGGTGCACCGCTGCCGGGAGGTCTGGGACAAGGCGGCCGCTTTCGTCCAGTAGTTGCAGGCCTGAGGACAGAATTTACAAAGCAGTGGTCAAGACCTAACACAAAAGCAAGGGGGGGGGAAGCCCTCCCCTCACACACACGATAGTCACACAAGCTGAGCCACAGGCGTGACACCCCAGGGTTCAGATCCCAGCAGGGCTGACTAAATCCTTCAAAATAAATGGAGTCTCATGCAGTTTGCCGGCTGTGGGCCTGTCAGAAAGGACTGTGATAACCAAGGTCCAGTCTGCTCTGTGGGGTAGAAATTATCCAGTGGCACCTTCCTTAGGAGCAGGGGATTTGTTCTAGTCTTTTTGCCTAGTGTGTTGTGCACCAGCGGGGAAGCAGCATGTCTATAGCCTGAAAAGCACTTCCAGACGAAAGGCCAAGCACAGTCACGGGCCGTCGCGTAGCCGGTCACACAATCAGAGCCCGTGTATCTAAGTGTTGAGATGAACCCCAGCGCCAGTCTCTGAGCCGAGTCACCCAGCTGTGCTCTTCTTCAGAGAGCAGGGAGTTGTCTCAAACATCGGGCCCTACCAAATTCCTGGCCATGAAAAACGTGTCACGGACCGTGAAATTTGGTCTTTTGTGGGCTTTTACCCTATACTAGACAGATTTCCTGGGGGAGATCAGCATTTCTCAAATTGGGGGTCCTGACCCAAAAGGGAGTTGCAGGGGGGTCGCAAGGTTATTTTAGGGGGGTCACGGTATTGCCACCCTTACTTCTGCGCTGCCTTCAGAGCTGGACGGCTGGAGAGTGACAGCTGTTGGCTAGGCGCCCAGCTCTGAAGGCAACGCCCCGCCAGCATCAGCACAGAAGTAATGGGTGGCAATACCATACCATCAAAAAGAATGAGGAGTACTTGTGGCACCTTCATCAGATGCACGCAGTGGAAAATACAGTATACTGCATGCATCCGATGAAGTGGGCTTTAGCCCACGAAAGCTTATGCTCAAATAAATTTGTTAGTCTCTAAGGTGCCACAAGTACTCCTGTTCTTTTTGCTGATACAGACTAACACGGCTGCTACTCTGAAACCTAATACCATACCATGCCATCCTTACTTCTGCACTGCTGCTGATGGCGGCTCTGCCTTCAGCGCTGGGCTCCTGGCCAGCAGCCACAGTTCTCCAGCTGCCCAGCTCTGAAGGCAGCACCACCACCACCAGCACAGAAGTATGGGTAGCAGTACCGCAACCCCCCCTAAAATAATCTTGCAACACCCCTGCCCCCAACTCCATTTTGGGTCAGGACCCCCTACTGTTACAACACTGTGACATTTCAGATTTCAATTGCTGAAATCATGAAATTTAAAATCTTTAAAATCCTATGACTGTGAAATTGACCAAAATGGACTGTGAATTTGGTAGGGCCCTACTCATACAGAAACTGCTCACCTGTTTCACCGCAGCCATGGAGTCTAAGTGCAGGGCTTGATGCCCCCTAGTGGCTGCTCTCCAGCGCTGAAAGGATTTAGCCCAAGCAGCTCTCTGTTGTTTGCCATCTCTCTCTTCTCCTTGCCACTTCTTAGCTCTCAAGAATTCCATCCTCCACCGGGCAAAACACAATGTGAGGCTACGCTGCTGCCTGGCGAGCTCACACTGGGCGAGAGCTTCATGCTGCGTGGCTCTGCGGATGGTAACCTGGAACCAAGCAACTAGGACCCTGGAAAAGAATCCGCAATTACGGGTTCCTGAAGTAACATTTCGGCACCAGTCCGAGTCTTCTCTGCCTCCCATCTTGTGGGGTCATTTACAACTGCTCAAAGCGAGTGCAAAAAGCTACCGGATCAGAGATTGGGGATACACCCACTTTCACCCTGTGTGGTCAAGTGCTCTGCCAAGACTGTTTCCAGTGTCAGCAACTGGAGGCCACAGTGGCGGTTTAGCTGGGGAGGGGGGGCTCTCTCCATGGAGCGAGAACACCCAACACTCATTTCAGATAGAACACCGACAAGCTAGCACAATACTTGGCTGCTACACCCCTAGGCTGGATTGGAACTGGTTGATTAGAGGTGAAAAAGGTGGGTTTATATCTGTTTTGCTTAGTATACAGATCAGTTACAGGTTTGTCTACACGGAGAAACTGAGCACAAGCGCTATTCCACAAGAGCTTTCCGTGTGGATGCTCTTATTCCAGAATAGCTCTAGCACTTTCCCACCCTACCTTATTCCAGTATAACTTCTCCTTGTAGCCAAACCGTAACCCACTGACACGAAGCACACCAGAGCCTGCCGCTGCAGCTTCACAGGCCCATGTGTTTTCAGCTTCTGGCCTGCTCCTTTGTTCCTCTTTCCACCAGGGTTTCCATTATGCAAATCACCCCCCCTGCGCTGTAGGATTGAGGTGTAAATATTCTCCACTTGACAGGTCTCTCTTGAGATCAAGCGCATCTATAGTGGGTTACCCTAGCATGAAAAATGCCCCCCTCCAGAGGCGGCACCGCTCAGCCTGTAGCATGCCCAGGTGGGAAATCGGGAAGTGCTCCCTTATCAAAGAAGCGCTCAGCGGAAAGATCATTGATAGACAGACGCGCTGCGGGCAGAGGAAAGATTGCGTCTCTCTCAAACATACTTTCTGGGGCGGTTGCTACATGGACTGAATTGCTAAACCAATCGGGGTGAGCTTGTGGACTCAGGATATTTGTTGCTGCTGCTTTCTAATGGAAATTTGCCCCCTCACAAGAAAATCTATTGGGGCCAAATCCTGCAGTCCCAGAACAGGGCTGGACTTTCAGTGCACTGTAACAGGATCCACATGGGGCGTTAGTAGGGTGACCAGACAGCAAGTGTGAAAAATCGGGATGGGGGTGTGGGGGGGGGGGAAATAGGAGCCTATATAAGAAAAAGACCCAAAAATTGGGACTGTCCCTATAAAATCAGGACATCTGGTCACCCTAGGTGTTAATGCGTGGCAAGCTGGTACGCAGAAGAGTCACACGCTGGCTTGCCGTACAGTAACTTGCCCCGTAGACAAGCCCTGAGTCCTTATCCACGTTGACTTCAATGAAAGCTACGTACAAAATGGATGCTAGATCGTGCCAATCGTTTATATGGCGAACTCCTCATTGTTCTGCTTAAAACGTGCTGGTCCCGGCGGAGGACCTCAGGGGCTGGCCTTTAGCTTGGGGCTCTGAGACAGGCTAACAGCTTGACCTAGGGTTTAAACCACAATCCAAGTAAAGGGTCAGGATGATAGTTCAGTATATAGTTTCATGTCCTTGTGGTCTATGGACACTGCTTCTCTCCACGAGATCATTTATTCTGATTTTTCACACTAACAGAAATGGAAGCCAACCCGTCGGGTCCAATTCATCCCCCAATTTAGATTTTGTAAAGAAGAGATTTCATAGAATCATAGAATATGATAGATTTCACAAGAGCTCAGGCCATCAAAAGTACTCCTGTGCAACTCCAGGGGAAAGAGGGGGTTGCTTTTTTTTTTTAAACAAAGAACCATCTCTCTTGCTGTGTTTGCAACACACACTGCAGCCCTGAGTTAGCGCAGGAGGGCTGGCAAGCGAAAGTGACAAGGGACAATCCAATCGTGACTCGTTTATCTGTGCTGAGAAATGCAGAAATAGGGGATAGCAAATTAGAGGTTTAAAATCCTCACGTTTAATATTCACAATGTTATTTGTAACACAGAAAAAGAGGAGCACTCGCTTTAACAGGATTTTTAACCTGATTAGGGTCAGGATTTCACCCTAGTGAAGTCAATGGGCTTCAGTGGGACCAGGATTTCACTCAAAGACAAAGATAATTTCCCCTATACCCAAGGCATGTCTAGTTCATTTTAAGTATCAGAGGGGTAGCCGTGTTAGTCTGAATCTGTAAAAAGCAACAGAGGGTCTTGTGGCACCTTTAAGACTAACAGAAGTATTGGGAGCATAAGCTTTCGTGGGTAAGAACCTCACTTCTTCAGATGCAAGAAGTGAGGTTCTTACCCACGAAAGCTTATGCTCCCAATACTTCTGTTAGTCTTAAAGGTGCCACAAGACCCTCTGTTGCTAGTTCATTTTAGTCATCCTTTGGGGTTAGTGAAGCCTGCACCAAGGACTTCAATCTCCACCCTGCAGAGATCACTTCCAGTGTTGCTGGGAGAGTTTAGTCAGATCTTGCCTTGAAGACCCATCTCTATTAGGTAACGAATTTTACAGGCCCTCGGGTGATCGCTTAAGGCAGGTTTCACTGTCGTTTGGTAATGGTGCCAACCTGCCTTAAGCGCTCTCCCCATTCCTCTCCTCACTGCTTGCTCACGACGCTCTGCTGCACACGAACAGCATGTGCTGTGATAGCCACAGCTTCCAGTACTTCACCGCACAGCCCTCTGCTCCTTCCGGAACTCCCAGGCCACCTGTTCCCTTTGCCGCGGGGTCTGCTCGTACCAGGAAAGAGCGAGAGGACAGATGCACCTGGATGCTCCAAGTCTCCTGCTGAGCACCAGCTTCCAGCTCTGAAAGGCCCGCAGGCTCTGTGCCCTGTTGAGATGCCCGTCAGCTCTCCTCTGCAGTACTGCGTGTCTCCAGAGGCCAGCAGCTTTGCGGGCAGCATCCTCCTCCCGCTTGCGGGCTTGAAGAGCTGCAGCTTGACAGACTCAGAGGATTCTTCTTTTCCTCTCAGCAAAGACTGCCTCTTCCCCCTCCTGCCAGCCTGAAAGGCTTGGAGGGTCTGCCCGAGTCACTGGCGCATTGACACTGTCCCATGCCAAGCTCAGAGACGCCTTCAAAACAACAAACCTCTACTCTGAATACACTAGGTAGGGGGAGGGATTCAAACTATGGGAGTCAGATCCACCAGAATAATCCCTTACTCCACAGATTCTTCCTACCAGCCCCACTTCCAACACACTCCTGGATCATCTTCTCCAGCCCTATTCAAGAGACTCTTCCCTTTCAGCTGAGCAGATCTTTCCTTCCTCCCCCGCTGGACGGACTCCTGCAGAGAGATTCTGTCTCTCAGGCACTCGCTGCTGCCTGTGCTCCCCTCCTGCTGCCTGAGCTGGGATCCCCAGGATCCAGTAATAATTCCCTTCTGTCAAAGGATCTTCAAAAGGAAAAGCCTCTTGCTTTTGGCCATCAGAGATCTGCACCTGGCACAGCAAATACAGTCGCCTAGAGCAGAGGCTCCTGAATTGGTACTGGCCACTAGGGGTTTATTAATCGAAGACAAATGGCTGGAAGGCAACCAATTAACCTTTCTAAAGGCAGCGGGGTTCCTGGCAGCTGATCGAGGGGCACAGATGAGTCATTAGCGGGGCCTAGCTGTTACGGTGTGTGCCCTGACACCTTTCAGCGCTGAGACTGGAGTGCCAGGCTGCCAGTGCCTTGTACGCACAGAGGGCCCGATTCATCCTTGGTGTGACCCCATTGCCTTCACTGATTCAATGTAGCCTTGCAAAGGAGGAAGACAACCTAGAGAGAGCTATTCAAAGAGGCTCCAATGGGACTGACCCTGCCTGGCAGAGATTCTCTTGCCAAGGCAGAATAATCCTCCTCCTCTTTGCTCTCCCAGGCCAAGAGGAAATGGTCTAAGGCATATGAACAGGGCAGGCCTTCACAATCGCTCACTCAAGCTGGGTCACTTCTCCCAGGATGCCTTGCCAGAACCCCCAGGCAGGGAGTGCTAGGCTATGGGTCACAGACACCCTGAAAGGGCTATGCCACAGTGTGCTTCAGCAGCAGCAGAAGAGCGGGGGGGGGGGGAGGAGGGGAGAGGATTTCTACAGAAACATCATTCGTGCAAAATTCCCTTGAACTTTCACATCCGGCTCTACCCTGCGCAGATCAGATCCAGCTCTAGTAAATTACATTTCTACTCCTAGGAAAGGCCTCCGGGGGAGCAGACAAACCTGCGCAAGAGGAGACGCTTCCGGCACCAAGCAGCGTTTCTCCACTTCGCAGCTTGGCAGCGCCAGGCCCACATGACTGTCCTCTTCCTCCTCTGGGAGCTGTGCTGGGCCCATTGCAGCTGCAGATCCCGCAGGGTGCACTGCTCTGAAATGGAACACAGGAGTCAGGTCAGAGCAGCCCACGAGATGCAGCCACCTCCCCAAGGCCAGGCAGACAGAACGGATCTGACGCACGCCCTGCACTCGGACAGACAGACTTGTACAGGTTTTTAAATCATTCCTTCCACACAAGCAGCTAGACAGGTTAGAAAAAAAATTGCTAGCAATGTGGTCTAGTGGTTTGACAAGGGAACGAGGAGTCAGGACTCCTGGATTCATCTCCTGCCACCAGCACATTGCGTTATCCTGGGCAAATCACTTTGCCGCTCTTCTGCATCTCAGCTACCCCCACTATAAAAGAGGAGCCTTCCCTACCTCCCTGGGCATTATGGAAACTTACTGTTTGTAAATCACTTGGAAATCCTCTGATGAAGGGTGCTATGGACACAGGATTCTTACAGACTGCACAGGGCTGGATCCAGCTCCCACTGAAGCCAAAGGAAGTTTTGACAATTACTTCAATGGGAGCAAGATCCAGTCCATTATGTTCAGTTCAAAACTGTGGTCACCCAGGACTTCCCAGTTGTCTCTACACATCACCGCCACTTGGAACTTTATAGTGACAGCAGGATTAGAACTCAGATCCTCCTGGTCCAAACTACCTGAGCCAAAGGAGACTCTCCATTAGCTATAAGCAGTACAGGGCATGTGACACACAACTGAGCAATTCTGGTTGCAACCAGTAGAGGGCAGTGGTACGCATACACACTAGCCAGTTCATTACATCTGAGATCTGCAAAGCCCAACACTACGACTACAAGCAGGATTTCCTCCCAACCAGTTTGATATAATATCCTTCCCCTTCAGCCAGTTCTACACACAGCGTTCAGGGCCTGTTATGCCATGTAACTCACTCTGCCAGCAGGTATGCCAGCACCGCAGGGCATCTGCTGCCTTTTGGCGGATCCGATGCCTGAATCTCCTGTCAGCTTCCACTTTCTGAGTTAGCCTCCGCTTCCACAGGTCAAAGACAGCCTGGCAGCAATAGAGACCATGTTGTCGGGATGCCATGGCTTTCCGATTCTTATCTTCCACAACCCACTTGTGCCAGCCAAGAAACGCCCTGGGGAGGGAGGATGCAGGACACGTGAGGGGCTGGAGGAGCAGCTCAAAGAGATTTACTTTTGTATGTTACGTTTAATGAAATACTCACTACAGGTGGGAGATTTCACTAACTTCCGGAATTACATCCGATTAGTTTTTAAACGGCAACCAGCTAAAGTATACCTGGAATGTTACTTGGGATCACTTTGCTGAGGGGAGAGTTCATACCTAATGACACCCAACGTACTTGCACTTGGCATCTGTGCAGCGCCTTCCAGTCAAGAGCTCAGTATTTTACAAGCATTGAGCAAGCTTCACAACACCCTGGGGAGTGGGCGTTAATATCTTCCCACGTTACACATGGGCAGACTGAGGAACAGAGGTTAAATGACCTGCCCAAGGTCACAGGTGAGTTGGTGGCAGAGCCCGGAAGTGAACGCAGGAATCAGGACTCCTAGTTCTCTGCTCTAACCAGGAGACCATGCTGCGTTGTACTTGACCATGGTGGAATGTTGGCTTTGACTTTTCAGCTGACATTTGTTTAAAACTGCCTATGGATTTAGACATACAAATCCCATACATACAATGGGAACCATGTGTCTAAATCCCCTAGGCAGTCTTGATCATCTGAGCCTTCGTGTTTTGGGGTTAATTTAGGCCCTAATGTTTCCTAATTGAGACACTTTGCTCAGTGCAGCTCAAAAAGGATTGGTCGCCTATACAAACGAGAACAGTGGGGAGGGGGGGGACCTGCACCTGCTTCCTGAAGCACCCAGCACTGGCCACTCTTGCAGACAGCGGACAAGCTGGTCCGCTGCTCTGTTCAGACATGCCAATCTCTACTAGGAGGTTCCTGGCCCAGCCTAAAATGAGGGGTTCTGGAGGGGGGCAAATGAAGGAAAAGAAATACAGGTGGGGGAGGGAACCCTGGAAAAGCAAATCCTAGGTCCAATTCAGAGCTCAAGGCCCAGGTGGCCTAGTGCATAGAGCACAGGGCTGAGACTCAGGAGACCTGGGTTCTATTCCTTTATCTGCAACCGTGCCTCAGTTTCCCCCTCTATAAAACAAGGCTAATGATACTGACCTCCTTGGTAAAGCGCTTTGAGATCTATGGGTAAGAAGAGCTAGGGATTATTACTATTGCTATTTTCACCCAATAGACATTTCTACAGATGCTCTGGAAACAATTACAACAGAAGAGTGTCAGAAAAGCATAAACCGGCTCTGGGGCCCGTACCGGGACAGCAGGACGAGCCTGCGACGCTGCTGGATCTTTAGATGCTGCTGAGTCTGAGCTGACCAGACCAAGAAATCTCTCTGCAGGAGTCGCAGCTCTGCTTGGTGCCAGAGGGAGCCGCAGGGACTCTCCAGTTCCTCTCCAGAACTGTCACCCTGTAACGCAACAAACCAGGAAGGGGTCTGAAATCCAGCACGGACACCGGACCCCATTCATCCTGCTCGCGCTCACTGCTGCCGCGACCTGCCCTCACCACTGCCAAACCCCTCCCAAGTACCCTTTCAATTTCTGAGTACCAGGCCAATCTCCCTGCTCATCAGCCGCTGAGGCTCGCAAGAGGAGGGGGACGAGATGTGCAGAGATCTGCCGGTCAATGGGAACCTCTTTGCCCAACTGAGAGCAGACGGGCGAGGTGTGGGGTTGGCAGCTGATTAAACCCAAAGACTTTTCCGTAAATTGAGCAGCACGGAGAAACCCTTCGTTACCTGCAGAGCGTCACCTTGGAACCGCATTTCTTCCCATGCGGAGTAACTGGCGAGAGGCTCGATCCCGCTGTCTGGTCTCCACAGCGCCGAAGCTTGGAGCTGGCCTCCCATAAACCGATTCTCTCTGCAAGACACAAGCACCAGGCTGTTCTCTCTTGCCAAGCAGGGTGAGGAGAAAGCAGCTGGAGTGGCACTGGGCTGGGAGTCAGGAAAAAGGCAGCCATCTAGGCCACATGTATCTGTACAGAAGAGCCACCTCTTTCCAGCATCCAACTCACCCGACTCGAGGACTCTGTGGAGGAGAGGACGCCCGCAAACAGAGCTCTCCCACCAGCTCAGCTGGAACCGCTGGGCAGCAGTGCTGCTGCAGAGAGCAGACAGACCGGGACAGGGGTGTGGTATCCTCGGAGGTCAGGAGGGAGGAGAGGCTGTTCTGGCTGCTGTCACAGAAGCTGCTCTCCTGGTCAGAGGAAAGCACATGGCTATAAGTTTACTGCTCCGAGCAACGATCCCTCTGCTAAATGACCTCCAAGCTCTACGATCACTCCTCTTTGCAGCGGAGCTTGGGGAGATCCAAGATGCAGCCATCCCTCTGCTGCCACAGGGAACACTCCTCAGCCAGTTTGTGTCCAGGGACGTGGGTACACATTTGGTGGAAAATAGACCTCTAACTAGCTACTACCCACCCTGACTATGGATTGCCCCAATGCTCTGCATAGTCAGCAGATGAGTACAGCAAAGCCTACCATCCTGATGGCTCCTCAGAGGCTGGCAGCCGTGGTGGTAAGTAGAACAGAGCCCAGCAGCTCTGCGGTCCATTTCCCATGGCAGCCAAGCCAAGAGGTCCCTGTATCCCCTCCCCCAACTGGCAGGGAGCTCGGTACCCTGTGCCTTCTAGCTGCCATGCAGTGAGTACACAGCAGAACTCACCCACCATCAGCCTGCGGCTCCCTTGCGCCTGCCCTCTAAGCCCTCACTTAGGGGACTGGCACGACCGTATCTGCTTCTGAGCACACGGACTCCCCGGCATCAGAACCTTCCAGTCTAAGGCCAAGGCAGATCAGCTTGTTAGTGTGTGGACTGTGTTTAAGCAGAAACTTTAGGTTCAAATCCCAGCACTTCAGTGCCGTAAGGCAGTATCCCATCTGCATTGAGCACTTCTGTGCCTCACTTTCCCCATCTGTAAATGAGGACGATCGTATTTACCCATCTGGGCAGGGCACTTTGAGATCCTCGGGTGAAAGGCACCGGGTCAGTGTGACGTTGGCATGGTGAAAGTGAAGCACAGAGCGGTGCAGTGGCTTGCCCAAGGCTGCACAGCTAGTCAGTGGCAGAAATATAATCTAGGTCTCCAGACTGCCAGTACACTGCTGTCACCACTAGACAGCACTGCCTCAAAGTATTCTCAGCATGAAACAGACCCCCCAGGTCCCTGCTGGATCTGAACTTCCCTGCAGCGCACGGGCACCGGCACAGAGAGGACTGTCAGCAGGACTCCCTCACCTTTTCCAACGGGCCATGGGAAACCAGAGGAGCAAGAGTGCTGCTGTGGAAGCCGGAGGACAGAGAAGACTCCTCAGAATCCAGCAAGGCAAGAGGCTCCTCCTGAGGTGCCCTGGGACTGCGGTTAAGAGGATTCAGCTGAAGAGTCTTCTGGTGCCACCGCCTCAGAGCGTCCCGCAGTCGGCGCTGCTCCGAAGCCTGGGAGAAGGAACTAAGGAGGAGAGGGTAAGGAAAAGTTTGCATAATGGCTTAGCAGACTGGTGCTGGCCTAAAGGGTCTTTCACCTCAAGGTTACCCATTTAGACCCAGCCCAGGTCAGTAGCGGCGAGTTACCATGGGTGTGGTCTGACCAGGAAGCCACCTGATGGAATCCACCACGGTAACTCGCCCTATCAGCCCCTGTGCTGGCAGTCTCAGCAGAGAGACCGAGGACTGAGTGGAACATGGAGACTGCCCCACTCTCTAGATCACCGAGACGCGCTGGTGGGGCAAAGCGGGTAAGCCTGTACCGTGCTGATTTCTGAATCGATGGGTGATGGGTTCTACCACCAGCCTCCACCCCTTCATTTCCAGACTCAGGGCCTGCCCTGCACTGCAGCAGCAGGTCCTGGTGATGGTCCTCGAAGAGCCAACAAACTGTCCTTTGGAATGTTTGCCCTTCACACAGTGATGTACCTGGTACCACGGGCAGCAATGGAGGCATCTTCCCCATTGTACTAGATATACGATGCAGCTGTGTGTGTCATAATCTCTAAAATTCAGAATCGACGAGAAGGAAACCTCACACACGCATTTCAGGGGAGTGCCGCAAAGGCACCTTCAGCAGCAATTCCTCCCCCCGCTCCTAGAGAGTGCCCTTTCCTGGCACAGCAACCCAGAGCCCCTCCTGGCACAGTCTTTGGTTGGCATTGATAGCGCACATGCACAGACCCACTCTGGAAAAGGTCTCACTGAGACCACGATAAGCCCCTTATAGGCTTTCGATAGGTTAGACAGATCCCTTCTGTTCATTTTTTTGAATGTAATTTCATCTGTGCCAGCAACAGGGAGACTACAGCAGACGCAATTTGAGAGGCAAAGTGATTTCTTACTGAGGGACCCAGAGGAAACCTAGACCCCCAAGAATCAAGGCGTTCCCTCAGCATTTGATCCTAACACTCACTTAGCTCGCTGTTGCTGATGGAGCCTCGCCTTCCACAGCAGAAATATCCTCTGGAGCTTCATTCGCTGGTAGAGTTCATTTAAAGAGCCACCTCTTTTCCACAGGTGGCTTCTCCTTACAGCCAAGCATAGCGGAGCTTCATCTTCCTTCACCACAGGCCCACTGGCAGCTGAGCTGGCTTGTTGTCCTTTACAGGTCACGGACAGACAGGAGAGAGAGAGAGAAACCATTTATCAGGAGTGACTCTTCAGTGCTCAGAAACTCAGCCTGAGGCAGGGGACAGCCACCGACTCCCCCACCCCACAGCTTCCTTTCTAGATCTCAAAGTAAATTACTGCCCGGCTTATCAACGGGGTCTCAAATCTTCCTGCAGCAGCACTAATCTGGCCAAGGGGGACAACCCTCTTCCCGACTTGGCATTTCACATTAGTATCACGTTTCATCCTGAGTGTCGCAGACTCCACTCATGCTGCCCTGCAATAAGCTTCCATCCAGTCTCCAGTGCACCACATGGGGAGGGGAAAATGTAGCAGCACATCAGTATCTTCTGATCCTAAGATGACTAGATAGGCCCTCAACGCCTCACCATAACATCTCCTCTGCCTCAAGATAAACAAGTTCACAGCTGTCATCTTGTCCACTTCTCTGAGCTGCAGCATCAGGACCCACTGCTGGAAGCACTTCCTCAGGGACCCTGCCCTGTGATGCTCCAGGTTCTGCCTGCACAATGCCTTCCGCTCAACAAACTGCTTCCAGGCACTGAAGCACCTGAGGAGACCAAAGAATAAAATAAATCAAGCAGCAACAGCTGGTTCTCTGGTTATTTCTGCCGTAGAACTTCTGTGATTCAGGAGTCTCGTCCATAACTCATTCTTGGAGTGCTTGGGTAATGTAGGGATCTGGGGAGAATGCCACAATCCCTCGAACCAAGCTTCTTCCACTTCTAGGTCCAAGGTCTGCCTCCAGACCAAGACATCTTACCATTGGATGGCTATTGGGTGGCCTACATGAAATGAATTGGGGGTTTCGGGCCAGTTCCCAATGGACGGGAATCCACTGTGCCCAAACTGTAACTAGCAACTAGCCCTCTTATTGACAGTCTCAACAGAAAAGCCAATAACCGGCTGAGCCACGGAGACTGAACTATCCTCTCAACCCTAGATGTGCTCTGCCTAGATCAACGGTGAGGCCTCTTAGTGGGGTTGTGCAGGGGAAGCTTGCACCAGTACAGCCTGTGCAGTACTTGGTCTGTGGATAAACAGAGGATTTGGTCAGATGGGACCACTGCAATCAACTACTCTGACCTCTTGTATAACACAGGCCATAGGACTGCCCTAAATTAATTCCTGCTTGAACTAGAGCAGATCATTGAGAAAAGTATCCAATCTTGATTTAAAAATGTCCAGTGATGGAGACTCCACCCCAATCCTTGGTAAGTTGTGGTAGACTTCAACCTACAACACTAAATTCATACACACAACATATTTAGTCTTTATGTGGGTGCTGTGAGAAAGGGACTGGCTGAGGCACTATCGAGTGAAGGGAGACACCAGAGCTATTAGTGTACCAGCCTTTTTCACTTCTGGAGACCCAGGTTCGAGTCTTTGATTGGGCCAGGAAAGGAAAAGGAATTGGGTTCTTCTCTCCTAGTCCCCGTTTACTCCATCACAGACTCGCTGTGCCGGATGGAACAATTCCGCATGGTTGGTGCGGATTTGGTGACTGAACTAGCAGAGCACAGAGCTCAGGGTTGAAGTGCCTTGGCTGAGCTATGCAAGGGAGCTTGCCCCGTATTGGTCCCTGCTAGGTCTGTCTTTAGCCAATGTCCCCACACCCTCCCCATGAGCACTGACTTAATCCTCAAATATTTAGAGCACTAAGGGTGGGACGGGCTTTGTCTAGAATTCGATAGAGTCATTCTGGGTCGCATCTCTCACTGCCAGGCTGCTGCCTGGCTTTTCACAATGGAACACATTCCAGACTGAATCCGACATCCCCAAGAGAAGGAAGATGGGTCCCATTTTGCTTACCGGGTGGCCAGCTCTCTCCGGATCCGAGTCAGCAGTGGCAAAATCCGCTCGGTTTCCAAGCTCCGTGAACGCCATGCCCGAAAAATGTTCTGTAGCTGCTGCTTCTCCAGCAGGGCACGGGCTTCCTGCACTCTGGTCTCCTCTTTGTCTAGCAGCTCCTTCTGCAGGCGCCACAGTCTGAAAGCTGCTGTGTTACAAGACGGGGTTGGGGGGGGGGAGGGAAGAGAAAAATCAGATCTGAAGAGAAGAGCTTAGAACATTTTAGCACCACCAATGCAAACATCCACTGGCAGGACTCCTGCTGGGAATGGCCGGGCACTGCTGGGAGGAAGCTCACATTGCTGTAGTCAGAGCATCCACTATAAGCTAAACTCATCTAGGAGATAAGACAAAGGAGATATTGAAACAGAACAATAGGCGACCAATCCTATGAGATGCTGAGCATCCTCCACTCCCACCAGAGTCAAGGCCCAGCACTTCACAGGATCAGGTCCTGAACGGGCAAAGACAAGGCAGTAATTAGACATCAACAGAGAAATCTCGTGAAACGCCACCACCCTTCCAGCCTGGGAGCACACTGTTTAACTGCATTTGTTTGAACGCTCTGGAGCAAGGGCTTACCAGCCAGCCGCCTCAGGTCCCTGATGGCCTGTGCCCGCCGACAGAGCTCGTCTGCTCTCTGCCTGCGATGAAGCTGCATCCACAGGTTTGCCTCCACCCTGAAAGAGGCCCAAACTTGCGTTTAACCACAGAGCCTACCAGAGAGGGAGCTCACAGACCCAGACCGGGGGAGGGGTTACAATCAAGGCTTCCCTTTCTGCCAGGGCGGCTTCTATCTTTCTGGATTCAGCTCTTCCACCATAGAACCTGAGCAAATAGGTCTTTCCCTTTGCTAAGTCCATTCTCCTGCCAGGGATTGATGAAGAGTCTGATTCTGACTCACCAACCCCTGCTCCACACGTATGGATAGCAACTGCGCTCAAGAAATGACCCAGGGTTTCCCTCTTGTCCCCCTCTATCAGAGGCACTGAAATCTGACCAAAGCTAGCGCGTACAAGTCTGAGGTAGGATCCTCCAGTGCTCAGAAGCTGTAAGTGTAAATTCCCACCCTGGAAATCTTCTCTTGTATCCACAGAGGTGGGAAGGATTGTGCCACCAGTTCTCCCTTCATCTGAGGTCATCTTGCTAAAGCGAGTTCCTCTGCCTCCAGCTTCAGCCCCGCAACCATCCAAGACAAAGAGTCATTGATGAGAAAAATCCCAGCTTACCTACTGTGCCATGCAGCTTCCTGTGGGGACCCTGCCGTCAGCCGGCACCACACTGGGGCGGTCACAGCTGGACCTCTCCCCAGCCCAACAAGACCGATTGGCGACTCTTTGGTGAGAGTCGCTGGCTCCTGCTGGGAGGTTTGGCTTTCGTTTCGCTTCACCACAGCTGCCTTCCACTGAAAGAGGAGCGCCATGGTGAGACCTGCCTGCATCAGAATCCCCGGCTCCGAATCCACTCTGCACTGAATGTAGCGTTGTGCACCCTTTCCTCACCATGTGTATGAGCAGCAATTCCCCTGCCACCTCCCTCCCTTCTCCTGCCCTCCTTACTATGTGACAGGTCCCTGGTAGCATCTCCTCTATTGTCCCCTGCCCATCCTTACCCTGTGAAAGCTGACAGCCAGCACGGCCAGGGAGTGTCTCCGCTGGGCAATCTCCATCTGCACTTTCCTCAGCTGCACTGCCCACTGGAGGGCCCCAAGCCCCTTGCGAAGCAGCTGCTGCCTGTAGAGCTCCCTAGCTGCAGTCCTCTTCCTCAGGATGTGGCTGCTCCAGGCTTGGAAACACCTGGCTAGTCGTCGCCTATTACACAGCAGCTGAGAACTGAAACAGAAACGAGGGACTGAAGCAAGGAAGGTCAAATCCAGCCAAGACACGTCATCTGGACTCCATCTACTTGACTAGTCCTCTCATTCCCAGGGACTAACTGATCCCAGGCCTCCCCAAAGCAGCTTCCAGACCATGTACTCAGCCACGGCCCTGCACCAAACACAGGCGTAAGTATTGCCAAGCTAGTGGCGCTCTTCCATCTTCTCCCAAAGGTTGTGGGTTCAAGTCCCTTCTCAAGGCTGTAGCTCATGGATTGCTCTCTGCTGACCATGCAATGAGTTCAGCTGAAAAAGCTGCACTGCTAGAGGAGAACATTAAACCGAGGTTGCCTTCGGCCCACTGCTGGTAGCTACCAAAGGTGGAAGTTAAAAGACGTGCCAATTTTTTTTTTTTTTTTTAAGCATACTCAGTTCTGCATGTTGCATGCATTTATTCTCCAAGGGCTAACTACTCTCCCAACTCTACGTGTTCCATGGCCACACATTTCCCAAGGCAACTCCCCGCTCAACCCCCCACCCAAGCCCCCTTTACCTTCTCTCCTTCATCTCCAAATGCGAGAAGTTGTTCTCTGGATCCTACAGGTAAGAGCAGACAGTGACGCACTGGTATTAGCTGCAATAAGCGCCAGTCTCACAAGTACTCACAACCCCCAGGTGGAAGAATCAGGCTGTGGTCAGTATGGTGTGCAACCTCACACAACCATTGTGGTTGGGAAACTCTAACGCTCAGGGTGGTCCTAGCTGGCTGCCCCAGCTCATTCTATGCGGAGTAGAACCTTGCTCTGCAAGGGCTTCCTTTTAATTTCAGCATGAGAAAGAGTGGGAAAACTGGGCCCTCTGTGCTCCATGGCCATGCCTGCAGCAGAGTTAGCCATCATGGTGCTTTTCCTCCCCAGAGCCAGGGAAGGTAAAATGCAAAGGTGACAAGCTGATCTTTGAGAATAAGACACTAGAGAGAGGGAAAGGGAGATGGTGACATTTACTCTAAGGCCCATGTCAGAGATACGATACAAGACCAGATGGACCACTGGTCTGTCCCCTTAGGGAAGGGAAATGATGGCTGCAATTATTCTTGGGGGCTCTCACCATTCGGGGCCATGAGACTCATCCCCACACCTCCTTTCCCTCAGCACCTCCATGCTTCACCTCCAGCTGCTGCTGGCGAAAGGTGGAGATGAACACAAGAGGGTACAGGAGAACCTGGATGCTGTGCACTGACAGGGTCCTCACCCGTGCTAGTCTCCTGTCCTGCCCCTGGCTGCTTTCCCCACAGTTCTGCAGTTCCCTGCTGCTCCTTTCTGCAAGAAGGTTCTCAGATTGGTCCTGGTCAGTGTTGAGCCCCTGATCCCTGCAGAAGGCCTCCTGGGAGCGTTCTTCATTTCCTCCCTCATTGGTAGCGTTCACATCATCCACACCAGTGGCAACCAAAGAATATTCACCGGGACCTTGCCTGGCTGTTACCCGAAAAGGGCTGTAGCTGGAACTAGGCACAGACTGCCTGTTATTCACCATGGCTATTCTCCTGGCTGCAGACAATATGATGTCACATGCCTCGGACGACTCTCCCTGGTCTTCGCCATGAGGCTCAGAGGTGCCGACGTCTATGGAGCCCATACTAAGCTGCTGGACTTGACCGATCCCTGCATCTCCAGAAGGAGACTGGACTCTCAGATGCACTTCCCTTGGAGTCCCATAGACAGCTACACTGACATTCATCGGAGCCCCACCCTCCTGTGTCTCCAGCGACATCTGCAAACCATCTGGGTCTGAGCCAGGTGGACGGGCCTTCCTCCAACACACGGAGCAGGGTGACGCTCTGGCAAAGGACTCTTCCGCTCCAAGTGGCTTTTCAGGGAAATGAGTTTTTACATGGCTGAACATGCCGTCCCCTTGTGGAGTGTGCTGTGCCTGAGATTTATACCTGAGGTAGGGAGAGCAGTCATAGGGACTACCTGCGTCTGTATCAACCAGGTAGACTGAGCTGGCACCGGCACAGAGGGTTTCTGGCCAGATTCCACCTGAAACTTTGGTTCTTTGCGCCAATAATTCAGTATTTCTGCACCTGTGACAGAGAGAGGTAGGTTCGGCATCCCCCACATCACCAGTCACTGAACCAAGACCCCAATCCCTAACAAATGGGGGACCCCATTTCATTCTAGCCTGCTTAGCACTGCTCTGTTCTCTAGCAAGCTGCTCTCCCACACTCAGGACAGCAGGTGTAGAGACCTCAGGGGCAAAGCACAACCTGCAAGCTAGTGGAGAAGACCTGGACTCCAAAGGGAGGGAGCTCCATATCCCCATTAAAGCAGCTTCTTGCTTAAGCCTCTGGATTGAGCAGTGCAGGCTGGCAGAAGCCTTGGAGGACTGCAAGAGAGACTGAAGGGCCGCAGAGCTGGGAAGGGACTCGTCCAAGCTGGGGGGACCCAGTTCGTCCAAGGTGAGGGCAGGCTCCGGACAACAGGAGTTCACACTTCCGCTGGAGCTCCCTGGAGAGAGACATACCATTGGTCTGTGGTGGGGGACAAGGCCAGCAGAGGAGATTACAGGCACTACAGCTGGAGAGAGGGAATCTGTACTGGCTAGTAAAGGATTCCCATGGTCTGCATCATAAGCAGCGAAAGGTCCATGTTGCTGCTTTTTCACTGGTTGCTCATTGCTCCGGTTTCCTCCCTCTGGAAGGTTCTGGTAAGTGCAGTGCCCAGAGGACTGGTCCCAGGGGCTAGACCTAGACCCCTCCTTTGGTTTCTTCTTGTACTGCAGGCTCCTCTCTGGGAGGTCAGCGCTCACATTCTCCCCAGCCACGTCAAAGCAGGAACGTCTCCGCTGAAGATCCACGTTGGGTGGAGATGATGAAGGCAGCGGGGGATTGCCACATGCCACCTTTTCAGAGCTGCGCCGCTGCAGCCTGCAGTAGAGGTTATTTTGCTGCTGGGAGCAGGAGGCGGAGAGCTGGTTGGTAGCAGCCCTGAAAGGCTGAGAAGGGCAAGAGAGATTAGTCTGTATCAGGCTGGGTTCTCCCTTCTTGAGGCCTTTGCTTTTTACAACTGGTGCACTCCTGCCTTGCTCCGCTTCCCAGCCAGTGAACCCAGCAGCATTGGCCCAGCGATGAGTAGCTTCCGCTCGGCTTCCAGCGCCCAAATACAGATTTACGTTCACATTCTTCTGGACTTTTCTATGCTCTAAAAAACAAAAAAACAAAAAAAACCAAGAACCGTTCTTTTAAAGGGAGCATCAATAATTCATCACATCCTCAACAGCTTTCCATGCACCTCAGGGACTCCCCATAGAATGAACCTGTTCTCTCCGATCAGCCTCAGTCCCAGCACTGAAAATATCATGTACACTATTGAGTTCCTGTTAAAGACAGACACTTCCTTCTGGCAGGGCATGAGGGGACAGTCGGAGATCTCAACAGGAGCCTAGGGAAAGAGGGATCTCTCCTAGCATTATTATTCTTACACTGGCAACCACCAATGGCTAAGGCCCTAGTTACTCTTCAGCTCAGAATGCGTTAGCCAGAACCATGACTAAAGACAGGTTTTTGCTAGTAAGATGCGAATACAGTTGTCCCCTGGCCGGTGCACACACTAGACTGTAGATGGATTTCTGTAGCATGGGTAGGCCCAGTTGCCATCAAACTAACACGTTTCTAGCAAGAACCATGTTTCACAGTTCTGAACTGGAGCGTGGACACTCCCTCATCTTTGTCAGCAGGGCTTGGGTCTCTCACCCACACTAGTTCCTCCTGGGCTGGGGTACCTGATAATGCCCTCAGCTGCTTAGAGTACAATTCGGTCTTCCCGCATGGATGCAACTGAACTGTGTTTTAACCACAAGGAGTCTGGTGGCACCTTAAAGACTAACAGATTTATTTGAGCATAAGCTTTGGTGGGTAAAAACCTCACTTCTTCAGATGTTTTAACCAGGTGCCCAAATCCTGCTACAGTCTGGCAAGAGTCCAAGGCTGCAGCACATTTAGGAATCATAGTTTAGTCTTGTCTACATTACAAGACCAGAGCATGTTTTAAGTAGAACTACAGTGCACACAGGTCCCTAATTAGTAGTCTTGCCTCTGTTCAAATCCCCTCCACGATGTCGGCTCATACCCATTGCTGAGATCCTGCAGAACTAGGGGACTGTGTGCTTTCATTCCCCTGACTTCTGTAAGAAGAATGGCAGAAACGGTTGCTATTTACCCCTTTCTAATGCTTACAAGGAGTCCCCACTACTCCATCTCGCTGGCCTGCTGGTTGATTAAGATCGGAGATCACCCATTTACAGCCACACATGACAGAGCATCAGAAAAAAGTAGGGGGGACTGAAGGAACAGCTTGAAGTCAGCAGTTTAACTATTAGTTACTTTTTTTTTTTTTAAATGGGCAGTGAACATGAGCTGAAAAGTACATTATGAAATATACTCACACCCGCACCCCTCCCGCGTCAGCAAACTTGATGAATTGGGGAAAAAGCCAAAGCTGACTGTGACATGAACACCAATCATCTTTGTCATATCAAGAGCGTTTCGGAACAATATGCTCGAAAGCCAACTACGTATCTTTGGTCAGGTATTACACACTAAGGCTTAATTTCCAGACTATGTACATTTCATCCTCTTTCTCCCAGAAAAAGGCCCAAACAGCCAACTACCAACCTCAGCTCTCTCTCTTTGCAAATGGGCTGCTGGTCCTTCTGAGACAGAAATTCAGCCAATAATCTGATCAAAGCCGGGAAGGAGACACTCATTCGCTGATACTCCAATTATCTTTGGGAACGGCTGTCACTGTCTTTCATATGTTCTCAAACATATTGCAAAGGGGAAGATTTTAATTAGGGGCTGGCATCGCAAAAGTGAACAGACTTTCCAGAAGTTTCCAGAGTGGCACTGGCTTCTCAGTGCCTATTCTTGCATAAAGCATAATCACAAAGCACAGCACGCTGGCACTTCAAAAAGGGATTCATTGCATCCCAGGAATTTCCACACAGCTAGCAGCGTGTTGCTAAAAGGGGGGTTTAATAACAGGCCCAGAATCACAAAGGGACAAGCCCCTTCAGGTGCTATGTTCCCTTCCATCAATGCTCACCACAGGGTCACATCAGTCTGCTTTTAAGTTTGAGAATCTAAAAGCTACAAGCAAACGATCTCTCACATATAGACACATATGCTATCCCAATCCCCATTACATTTCTTTCTGCCAAGCACTACGTCCTTAACACATGGCCAGGATTAGATTTTAACAACTATTTTTCCCCAACTCATTTGGCCGTGCATAGATTCGAAAAAAAATGGTGTCTATTAAATCCACATTAGCTAACATGTGTTAGCTAACCTTTTAGAAATGCCTCTCAGACCCAAGTGTAGATGCAGTTTAACACTTTAAAATCAGGATTCATTGATCAAAGCCAACAAGATTTTTAAAAACGTCTAGACTAGGAAAAGAGATAAGGCTTAACAGACACATAGGTCAAACTCAGCCCCAGATTTAGGCTTTGAAATAAAAACAAGTATTACAAACCCTACAAGTATTGCAAACCTTTGTTGTTGTTGTAATTCCAATGACAATAAGCAGGATTTAAAAAAAACCCAAGTAATTGCAAACTAAGTTGTGCAGCATTGAGCTAGTGCACTGGAACTGGAAAACGAAACTGACTAGAAACAAAAGTGAAACTGATCAGTCTATTTTCAATGTTCACAGAAAGGAAACAAACAGCATAATTAACCAAAGTCAACTGGATTGTTTTAAATTCATTCCCTTTCAATACTATGAGATGTTATCAATAACAAAGGGGACCTCTATTGTTAAAATACATAACAAACAAACATGCAGCACTTAGGTCAGATCAGTGGGTTCTTTCCCCATCCACAGCGATTTAAGGTGAAAGATTTTACATTTCACAGGTGAGGAAACTGAGACATTGAGCAGTGACTTGCCCAAGGTCAAACAGTGAGTCTGGAATAGAGATGTCCTGATTGCTCAATGCACTCTAGACCACCATGCGCATGAAAGGCTTTTAACCCAATATTGTCCCTTGAAGTCTAAGAAAGACACACAAATATTACTTTGCTGAGCTGGAAAAAGGGCGGGTCTGCCATGGTTGCTAAATTACGATCAGACCCTCTCTCCCCCCATCATCTTGCAGCATGGTATGACTTGCACACTCCGCCTGCCAACAACCATACTAGCTCCCGTGGTGGTCCACCCACAGCATTGGAAACTGTACCTGGTTGGGTTAGAGAAATCTCTCCCTGGGCCGAGCCTGGAGGAGCCATGCTAAGCTGTTCTCAGCAGGAAATCGCTCTGGCACACATCCCAAACCCCCCAGCTGCACGTCCTGGTGTAGTTCATATCAACCATGGGATAGTCTCTCCTTTTGTGCTAAACCACCTCTCCTGTATGAAGTTACTCACTCCGATAGCCACCACAGGACATGCCACTCGCTCCAGCCAGAACCTCGGGGACGGGAAAAAACGTTTCTTTGTGTTTGATTCTCTGAACTCACTGCAAACCTGCAGCTTTGTCCACTTAATGCCCCAAATCCCAGCAGCAAGCGCACCCCAGCTGAGGCACTTTAAGAAGCTTATCGCCCATGATTAGTGATGCTGGCTTGTCATTGTGACTACAGATGTCCATGGAAAAGGAGCTTTGACCCATGTCTAATTAGAGCTACATCCTCAATATGGCACAGATAAATTAGCTAACCAATTGGGGAGGGCTAATGAAAAGTGGTGGGCCCCACTTCCTGACACCCAGTTTGGTAGGTTACCTGGACGGAGTCCCTAGGTAACACAGTGCTATGCACCCTAGAAACCCCGCAGCAGACAGAGCAGCGTTGCTTACCTGATTTCAGATAGCTGCTCAGAAGAGGGGGGATGTTTTCTTTCTTCCGGCTGCTCAAGCGCCTATTTGTGTTCTCCATGCTCTCTACACAGTTCAGGGGAAACCTTTGCAAACTGGCTTCACGGAAAGGCCTTTCTCACAGCAACGCAGGTTATACCCCACTGCAGGCCCACGATATGGGAAACCAAAACCACCACATCAGGGGGAGCAGGATGTAATAACAGCCAGATGTTTTTCCAGAGCTACAGTCCCAGGTGTCCTCCCCACATCCCACACTGCTGGGAAGGCCTACGGGCCAGGGGAGCATCCAGATGTTCCCGGCTATCCCACTGAATCAGCCAGAATGAGGTTTACCCATTAACAGCACATCCCTGAAGTTATCCCTTGGCTTCCTATAGGGCAGGCCCCTCTGGGTGTGCGCCTCAACATACCCCTCTGCACTGCTGGAAAAGCAGCCTGCCTGGGCCTGTCTGTCTCCCTCCCTCCCTACTGCCCTGGGTCTGTGCTGAACAGTCTGTCTGAGCCACCTCTGGTCTCCTGCTGTCTTTCTCTCTCACTCTTTTAACACCATTGGTTCTTTTTCTTTTCTATATATTTCAGTGCATCTGTACTGGGGGGCAGAGGGCTACTGCTCTCTCTGTCTGTCTGTGCTGGGGCCCGAGGGGTGAGCTGTCAGATGTATATCTGTGCTGGGGGGGTGGCAGCTACGGGATGTCTGTCTGTCTGGGGTGGGGGGTCCTACCAGATGTCTGTGCTGGGGGGGGAGCTGTTGGGTGTCTGTGCTGGGGGAAGGGCTGCTGTTGGGTGTGTCTGTCTGTGCTGGGGCCCGGGGGGGAGGGGGGCGAGCTGTCAGATGTCTGTCTGTGCTGGGGTGGGGGAAAAGACTCCTACTGGGTGTCCGTCTGTCTGTCTGTCTGTGTTGGGGGGGTTGTTGTGTGTGTCTGTCTGACTGTGCTGGGGGGGAGGGAGCTGTTGGGTGTCTGTGCTGGGGGAAGGGCTGCTGTTGTGTATGTGTCTGTCTGTGCTGGGGGGGTTGTTGTGTGTGTCTGTCTGTCTGTGCTGGGGGGGAGGGAGCTGTTGTGTGTCTGTCTGTCTGGACAGCTGGGCGGGGGAGGCTCCTACCGGTGTCCGTCTGTGGTGTGTGGGGGGGGGAGCTGTTCGTGTGTCTGTCTGTCTATGCTGGGGGGGGGGGGTCCTACCGGGTGTCCGTCTGTCTGTGCTGGGGGGACGCGCCTCTTGCCGGCCGTTGGCTCGGTCGGTCGGTCTGTCTCCCGCCCCCTTTCGAACCGGGCGCGGCTCTCAGCCCGTCACCGGCGGGGCGAGCGAGGGGGGGCCGGGGCCCACGACTGAGTAGAGCCGGAGACTCCCCGCTGGGGCCCCGGCAGGGAGCCCGCGACGCTCGGCGGGCCGGGGGCAGCGGCGCCCCCCGCGGGCCGGCAGGCAGCGGCTTCCCTTGTCCCAAGGGCCGGGCCCTGCTCCGCAGCGCCGCCTCCCTCCTGCCCGCAGCCCCGGGGCCTGGCCCACGCAGGCCATGGACAGCAGCGTGGGAATTCAGTGAGCCCCGGGGCTAAAAGCCCTCCGGTGAGCTGCTTGGGCAGTAGACTTGCCTGATCTTGTTTAAAAACAAAACCACCAGAAAGGGGGGGCGGGGGAGAGAGAGAAACCGCTTTGTGCCTCAGTTTCCCCCATCCATGAATGAGGGTCATAACATCCACTTCGTAGGGGCCTTTACCAGGCATAACTTGCCAACCCCCAGCCATCAAAAAATCATGAGTCAGAACCCTCCCCACTAAATCACCAGATCCGCTTTAAAAATCTCCAGATTTTAAAGATAAGACACTGCAGGTTCTCTTTATCTGCAAAAGGTGCTGGCTCCAGAGGGAGCACTCACTCAGGCTTGGCTTTACTTAGGTCCTACAAAAGCTGTGCCTCTGTTTTTTAATTGCTATTATTTCTTGGCAGCAGCATAGGAAATATAAGTAACACAGCAACAAAGATACACACTGTCCTTGGGAGCCAAAAAATCTTAACCGCGTTATATCGAACTTGCTTTGATCCGCTGACGTGTGCCCCCCCCCCCCAAAGTGCTGCTTAACCGCCTTATATCCGAATTTGTGTTATATTGGGTCGTGTTATATCGGGGTAGAGGTGTAGTTGTTTTGAATCCAGAAAACTGTCCCCAGCCAATAATGAAGAACGTAGGGCAAGTAAACACCTTAGAACCGAAACCCTGCAAATCAAGGGGTGTGGGTGTATTCCACCTGGCACCTTCATTGCCACCAGATTTGTATAATTTTTGGTGGTGCCCAGAACGGTTCCAAGCAGAGTTGTCCCGTCCATAGGACTGACCAGGCAACCGCCTCAGGCCCCGCGCTTTGGGGGCCCTGCGCTTCAGGGGGATTTGCGGTCTAGGGAGGCCTGGGGGGCTGGGGGGGGCCTGGTGCCAGCAGCAGCAAGCAACCCGTCCCCAGCCTGCCGCCCTCCGCCCTGCTGGTTCCTGGCGTTGCTTGTGGGAGGGGGCGGAAGCCGGAAAGAGGTGGGGTGGGGGCTTGGGGTAAGCGGTGGAATGGGGGCAGAGCAGGGGCGGGAATAGGCAGGGCTTGGGGGAAGGGGTGGAGTGGGAGCAGGGCAGGCTGGGGCCGGGGTCTCTCGCTGCTGCTGGTGCCAGGCCCCCTGCTAACCCTCCAAGCTGCCCTGGACCCCGCATCCCCCTGAAGTGTGGGGCCCCCCAAAGCAGTTGCCCCAGTCCATCCTATGGACAGGACGGCTCTTATTAAATATAAGCCCAAACACTGGGGGTGCCGGGCCCACATTCCTGAATATTGGTGGAGCACGGGCACCACGGGCCCATATAACTCGCTGCCTATGGCCACCTTCTGTATTTGTGTCTGAGGGTATCCTGTCAGTTTAAAAAGCAGGATCTCTGGAAAATACTGGATTTTGTACACTCCTGCAGGCACAGAATAAAGCCTGCATTCAGAGCCGCAGCAGCGGTATGCGTGCTGGCATATGCTACATTTGTTCACTTTTGCTAAATCTAGTATCTGTGAATACAAGGGCACTTGTGCTTATATTCAAATCAGGGGTCTCTTTTAACAGTGTTATTTAATTATTAGAGTAAATCATTAGCCAAGAGTCCAGAGTTTTAGCACCAGCTCTGCCACTGATTGGCTGGGTGAGCTGGGGTCGGGCTCTTAGGCACTCTGTGTCCCTTTAGCAATCTGTTGAATACGGTGCGCCTGCCTTCCAGGGATGCTGTGATTGGTCTGTAAGCCGCAGTGATTTTCCCACAAAAGGCACTAGAAAAAATGTGAAGTCTGATGATTACTAATAACTAGAATACAAGAGATGGTTAGAGGACTTGCAGTATCTTTTTAAAATGGGATACTACTGGGAAGGGTGACCAGCTGTCCCGATTTTATAGGGACAGTCCTGATTTTGGGGGCTTTTTCTTATATAGGCACCTATTACCCCCCACTCCCTGTCCTGATTTTTCACACTTCCTATAAGGTCACTATTGGGACATCGGCATGAGACAGACCATTATCTCTGTGGCAGTCTCAGAAAGACACATCATCCACTCCAGCCTGATTAACTACAATGCAAACTTCCCCACAAGGTCCTGTGCTGGACTCGAACCAGTAACCGAGTGGAAATAAAAGCCTGTTCTTTCTTTTACCCCTCGCCCATGCCACTGGGCTTAATTCTAACTCATCAGGAATTTCCCACATTACAGATGAGGCAGTAGGGCGAGTGGTGTAATTTTTAACACAGAATTCTGTCAGCGCTAAGGTGCTCATTTTATTTTAGAAAAAAATTAGTTCTATTTAGATGCCAAGTGAAGGCAAAAAGTGTGTTTTAAGGCACAACATATTTACAACGCACAAGTAACAGTCATCACACAGTGTCCTTGTGGACTTGCCACCTGCATACAAACAACAAATGAAAACCCAAGACTAGGCCGAGGGAGCATAAGAACTCATTGGCCCTGCAGACCCACCTTCTCTCAGGCCAGCTGTGTGCAATTACTCTCAGCTAGCCTGGGCAGTTACTCGCATGAACACAACTTTATGCGCGTCCACCGAACCTTACTAAAACAGGAGAGTGTCTGTGAACTCCAGTGGCAATCACTTGTGAGATTTATCCACATGACCAAGGCCTCCCCCACTGGCTCAGTAGACGGCTGCCCAATCAGATGAACATTTAAAAGAGCCTTTTAAGCCAGCTTCTTCATGAACATCTTGGGTAGCGAGGTGTATTGGTGATGCAGGAACTGCAGAAGGTAGGATCTGGGAGACTACAGGGAAGGTTCTTGCAATTACTCAGACAATAGTGACATTGTGGGGCAGGGCGTGGTAGGGTTAGACAGACCTATGGTTCTTAAACTGACTTCTCTGGGACATTCTGAACTCACTGCAGGACCCAATCCACCTACACACCTTCAGGAAGGGATGGATGCTCAAAAGGAGGAGAGTAAAATTAGATCCTCTGCTGCTTGCTCATTTTAGAGCCTACTCCAATAGGGGGGAAAAAACAGGGAGGGGTAGTTTTTAATTTGTTGCTGGGTGGGAGACATCAGTGAGATCCCGCTCTCTGTTTCCGGCAAGGGTGGGGGGGGGAGCCTCAGAAGGGATGTGGGGCTGGCTTGCTGTCCAGATCAGGGTACGGGCAAGGCGCATCGTGCTGATCAATCGACTGGTATGAGCTGCGATCCCGGCCCACGCTGAGGAAACCTGCATGGGGAGGAAGAGATGAAGCTTTCAGACAATGCCACCTCAGGAAGTCACATAAAATGAATGTGCAGTCCAGCACTGCATCACATTAATTGCACCCTTGCTTTCCTTGCACCTAAGGAATTTTGTGACACATGCTACTTGTAATTACGCTCATTCAAGTAAAAGCACTCTTCCTTCCGAGGACAATGAGCACTGGGGGCAGGAAGGACTCCCTCACCCAACCTCCTTGCTTAGCAAGGCACCATTTGCCAGTTGCATTACAGAGTTTTTCTGAAGCAGAAATGGTCAATGGGCAGGTGCAGGATATCAGAAGGGACGGACCAGCGTGCTGCTGCAGTATGGCTAATTCTAGACACCTCACTGTTGCCATTAGCTCTGAATAATAAACACTGATGCCCCAAGGTCCTCTACAGTTACATCTGCGTGTCAGGTGTTTTAATACTGGTGTAGTACAATCACGCTGTAAGTGGGTCCTCCAGTCCAACTAGATTTCTCATGAAGAAGTGGCCTAACACTTATGCAGCGAGACAGTTCCTGGAAGGAGTATGAGTACCAGGAGCATGCATACAGCTGCACAGCTAGCTGGAGAAGGGTTGGTCCAAGGCAAAATCATTTTAATAGGTGGAGGTGATGAGTTCTAGATCCTCACTCAGAACAAGCCAGGGCTGCTTTTCGTTCATTGAGAGGTACTGCTTTTGCAGCCACGAGGCTGAGTCAAATAGCCAGACCCACAATTACTCACAGTAGAAATGCTGCTGAAATAGTTTGTTTCAGCCTGTTTGCACAGTTTCCTGTGGGAGCCGGGGAGACTGAACCTACGCTGCAATAAATGAATACAGGGGCACCATGTCTGGCTGGTAGAAATGAGTGAAGAGCTGAACGCATGATTCACCCATCAGTCTCTCTTCCCAATAAGCCCAGCCTCATATCTCTGAGGACCCAGTCACACAGCAAAGTGTATCACACTTGGGCACAGTCTTAAAATACAACTGTGCCCTGATTATGTTACGAACACGGTTTGCAGTGTTAAGCATCTTACAGAGCCTTGATGCAGCCTCATGGCGACGAGAGAGAGAGAGAGAAGCTTTTTGTCTATCTAGGCTGATCAACTGTCATGAGCTAGAAAATTATTTAAATCAATGCTAGTCACTGACACATGTGACAGCCCCTGCTGAAAGCAGGCAGGGGGCTGGGGGAGCTGCCAAGCAACAGACGGCTATTCTGCATGGAACGAAACTGACTAAGTAGTGACCAGGAAAATACATAAGTGGAACAATGGGGGATAGTTGCACTGCAGTGGAACAGACCCGGTGGCATGAAGGTGCCACTGGGAAAAGCTAACAGAAAGGGGTGTTTGGTGAACGTGTTAGCCTCGGATCAGTGACTCACACCTTGTACCGAAAGGCTGCAGTGAAGCCAGTTTGGGCTAGTGCAGGAAACTAGTGCTACAGTTTTTATCGAGTTCGGTCTAGTGACGGAGCTGCGTAAGGCTAGAGACGAGATCCACGTGCAGGGCTCACTCTTGGGCTGGAAGGGACAGCCCCTAAAACCTAGAGAGGTGAAGGGAACGGCACTCATTGCTCAACGACACCTACTCTTCCTGCTGAAAGCAAGTAGATGGGAAGTCTGGGTTACAAGCACAGCAAGTAGCTGATGGACGTGGCTTGTGCCCAAGTGCCTGGCAAGACTGCTGAGAACCCACAGGGACTGGCACCTCTGCATTCTGCTTGCAGTTTCATGAACGGCGCGGCAGGAGCGAGACTGGCAGGCATCAAAGCTGTTCCCCATTACACTAGGTGGGATGAGACTGGAATCCTACAGCTGGCATCCCCAGGTGCCCAAGCTGATCCCAGCTTCTGGATTCTACAGTACCCCCTTCCATGGGAGGCCTTATCCTCTGTAGTAGCACAGAAGCAGCAAAGCAAGGACCTTCTAACACCTCTCCACTTTCCTACCAGCCAGGGAGTTCAGAGCCGGGGGCAGTGGAGTGGTGCATTAGCCCAAGCCGCTCCCAAAGAGACGAGGGTGGAAAGCTGCTGTTCAAGAGGTTTTTAGGAGGCAAAAAGCAGGCTCCAAAGTGCATGGTACCCTCTGCAGGAAGGGGGGGGGGGGGGGAGGGTAGCAGCAAGGCAAGTGACTGGCACAGTCCAACAGGGCCAGAATTCGCTTTGCAGCCTCCACTTGCAGGATGCCCCAAAAGAGCAGCTCAGTGGGGATTTGCAAGCCAGCTAGTTCAGACTCAGGGCTTGCCCCGTACACACTGAAGGTCATTTCACAGCAGCTAACACCCTCCTCCCCCCCGTGAAGTAGACATTAGCCCCATGTTTCAGAAGGGGAAACAGACACAGATTAAAACGATTTGCCCAAGGTGTCACAGCAAGGCTGGGATGAGAAGCCAGACTTTCATATCCATGCTCAGTTGTCTAGGCAATGCGACCTCATATGTAAGGCATCCAACCCCCACACCTTGCCCCCATTCTCTCAACAGGCCTTCATTTCTCCCTTCTCCCGTCTCCTCCCTCCTTCTCCCCCAGTCACAGCCAGCGGGAACAGAACTGGTCGGTGAGGAAGAAAGACACAAAGGCTTCCGCCCGGCCACGGGACACACACAGCTAAGGGAGAAGGAAGAGGAGACAGGCAGCTCAGTTACGTTGAACAAGGGGGATAGCACTGGAGTCAATACCGTCACAGGTAAAGCGGCTGTCAGATGAGGACTCCAGGTCTGCAAGGGAAAAGAGGGAGAACATAAAAAACCCACAAAGCATGAGACGAACTGGGAGCACAAGAAGGCAAGAACACAGACTGGGCAAGGGAGAGACCCACGAGAACAGGCAGAATCCAGCTGTGCGTATCCCAGACCGAGAGCAGACGTGAAGGATCCAGAAGGCAGGATAAGCCCAGACTGACAACAGGAAAGGGCAGACTACCTGGATGTGTGGCCTCTTACCTAGGTTGACGACATACTCTCCCCCACGCTCCCGGTACATCTGATAGACAAAGAGGCATGACAAGGGTTTGAGGAGGAGGCTGAAGATGGCCATGCCCGAACCGAAGCGTTCCAGGTCAGTTAGAGAGCTACGCCGGGGATAGAAGAGGCTGATGTTAATGATGTCCAGGAGGATCGTGATCAACAGGCCAATCAGGAACTGGAAATCAGAAACACAAGGACATTGATTGGAAATTTGATTCACCACCAAGAGCCAAACAGCCCAAGCCAATGGAAATCAGAGTCTCAGGATGTAACACATCTCCATTCTTGAAGATCTGCACTCATGTGCCACCGGCTTTACTTTGCCTTACCTCAAGGCCAGCACGAAATTGTAACCATGGTGGCCTCTAGCATATGGAATTCACACCCCCTTGACAGGTGTCTCACCCCCTTCCTGCTCATTTCTTAACACCTTACACTTTTCCCTGTAAAAGATGGATTTTCCTAATAGGACGACTCTTGGTCTCATATTTACAATTCTTCCTCCTCACCTGTCTCAGACCTTTTTTCCTTCTTGTTTGTATTTTCCAGGGTGAGAGAGAGATTTATTTTTAAAACACATGCAGCACTTTGAGCTCGGGGGGGGTGGGGAGCAGATCAGAGTCTTCGGTGGGACTCTTTGCCAAGTCAGGCTAGTTCCAAAAACCTAGCGTTGGTATGAAATGAGATTTGACATGTCTAAGGTGGACACACATTTCATATTTGTACTGCAGTAGCACTCAGCAGTTCCAATGAGGGATTCAGGTGGTATCGGATTTAAAAGAATGCCGTATGTGAGGATTTCAATATTCCTCTAAAGTGGTTGCGGCCCTAACAGTAGCTTTGCGCTAGCACGAGAGGCAAAGTGAAACTGAGTCGCTTCTCTGCATTGTCCAAAGCTGAGTGAAATGCTGAGAGTTAACATGTAGCATTAATGGTCTATCCTAGTGCTTTTATACTGCTGCCCCTCACTGTGGTATCCAAGCCCAAGCATAGAGAGTACATTACATTCTTTTAATTTGCAGATTCAATATTCTGTGTTAATAAAATACAAACATTTGTTGTTTAATATATTACGTTAACCAGCTACTGGCTCTTTGCAGACATTCTGTAAAGATGTATCATAGATTCTAAGGCCAGATCATCTAGTCTGACCTCTGACATAACACAGGTCATAGAACTTACCTAGAATAATTCTTGTTTGAACTAGATTCTATCTTTTGGAAAAACATCCAGGCTTGATTTAAAAAAGGTCTCTAATGGAGAACTGGTAAGTTGTTCCAATGGTTAATTCCCCTCACTGTTATAATGTACACCTTATTTCCAGTCTAAATTTGTCTAGCTTCAGCTTCCAGCCATAGGATCTTGTTAGATCTTTGTCAGATAGACCAAAGAGCCCATAATCAAATATGTATTCCCTATGTAGCTACTTATAAACTTATCAAGTCATCTCTTAATTTTCTCTTGTTAAACAGTTCCTTGAGTCTATCGCCATAAGGCAGGTTTTCTAATCCTTTAAGCATGCTCCTGGCTCTGCTTTGAACCCTCTTCAATTTATTAGTCCTTCATGAACTGTGGACACCAGACTTATACACATACTTAACTTTACTGCTGTAATTCATCCCACAGACTTCAATAAGATCACTCACAATGCCTAAAGAGAAGTATGTGTGAAAGTTTTTCCAGGATTAGGGCCTAGTTAATTCAAAAAGTTAACAGTACTTTCCCTGTCCTACACCTGCCTAACTCCCCCTGCCAATTTTTGTGGCTTCACAATCAAATTTCCTCTTTAAAAAAAAAAAAACATATTTATTTCCCTTATCATCTGAAAGGCCTACACAAATGGGAGGGAACAACAGGACAAACTGCATATCAAGGGGAAACACTGAAACTGACCAGACAAAATGCTGTCAGATACACAAGACTTAAAAAGGAGAAAATATTCTCTCCAATATATTTTAGTTATAGTCATCTTAGGTCTTACTTCTACCAGTAGTAGGCAAGAAGTTGAGAGACTGGTTTTTTAATTAGAACGCATCCCTTTCAAAGAGGCAGTCCAATTTATTTCTACAAACAAGCTGAACACTGTGGTTTGTTTTAAAGCGGTGCTGGTGGCATCGGCGTCGACTTTTCTGTCGCGAGTTTAACACGATGCAAGGTTAAGGAGTTCATCCAGTAAAGGCCACGAGTGCTCAGCACCCAGCGGATCCCATTAGGAACAATGGGTGCTGAGCACATTTGACCTTCAGTTAGGTGCCTAGATGAGAGCTGAGCTATTCTGAAAATCTGGCCGCTTGAGAGTCGGAAGTGCCCTTTTCAATTCCGAGCACAGTTGAAAAGTGGAATAGATGCTCAGGAATTTTTGCTACTCTCTCCTTAAAAGCAGTGACGTCTTCCCCACAACACCCTCTTACAGAGCCCGTTCGGGAAGGTGCCTGCCCCCAGACTTACCATGATTATTGCATCGATGGAATCCCGCTGAGCAATTGCCCAAACCCCCACAGCCAGGACGGTGAAGTTTCCCCATGTGTAGGAGTTCGGAAGCACCAAGCATCCCCTGGCAAACAAGGCACAAAAAAAACATTCAGAACATGTCTGGCGTGACGAGTGTGATCTTAACCACTGGAATTCAACCCCCTTAGATCTGTGTGTTGCAAGATTTCAATACGGAATGCTAGATCTGTTCCAGCAATATGCCGGGTTTTCCCCTGCACGTAAGACTCCGGGGTTATCCTCATAACTGATTCCAGCAATATGAAGAGATTACTTCCCCATCCCTAGAACTCTGCATATATAGGAATTATAGGCTTTCTGGATCAACCATGGGTAAGAGCCAGGAATTACTACTACAAGATCTCTCCATTTGCTACTATAGGGTCTCTGCACCAACACCCGCAAGAAGCCGATTCCCCTGCAGTCTCAGTTAACCTTTCCCAGAGTTATATCTATCATCCCAACATCAGCTATGAGGCCAATTAAGCTCAAGCATTTACTACAGCACACGCACGCAATTCGCACAATCAAATCCCCTCCAAACAAAGGGTTAGGATTTTTTTCTTTAGGGTCTCTTGACGTTTGTTCAGAACACTGTTTCCAGCTGGCCTCCATTGCAGATATATATTTACCTCAACCCTGTTATGGAGATTTATTTACATCTAAAAATCTAATCACATAAGCACGCTTGGCAGAATTCATTTTTTAAATAATTTCAACAGCTAATATCAATGTTTATTTTTAAGTTTTTTTTAGTTTTATCCATTTAAATTCCCACAGTCGCAGGAAATTATGGAGGGAGTCAGACTAATGATTTAATGCCAGAAGTTGAGATTCAAAAAGTTAAGCAGTATAACTGTTAAAACACAAATTGTCAATATCATACGTCAACATTTTAGCCTTCAATCAAACTCTAAAGTTCTCAAGCAGCCTTTTTCGTACTTTGCCTATGTGTAAATTTACATTTTCAATAGAAAGATTTGTTCCTTAATGTGTGTGTGTGTGTGTACGGTGAAATCAATGTTTATTGACGTTTACGGCTAAAAATCTAACGCTTCCAAGCCTACACAAAAATAAAAGTTACAGACAACAGTTAGGCTAATGGTTTGATTCAGGAGGACGTCAGTTGAGACTGCAAGCCGCATGGGGCAGAGACCATCTCTTGCAAGGTGCGGGTACCGTACCTACTGCAATGGAGCCCGGACCTTGTTTGGTACTGTCAGTTTCAGGGTAACTGCACCTGTATCCCCACCTCCATGGTCCACTCCAGGACTGCCCAGTCAGGTCACCAGCCATCACCTGTCTCTGGACAGAGAGCCTTGTCCCATTCCTTTCTGACTAGGGGATTTTAAGGCTGCACAGCTCCCTGCCTTACCCTGTGATATCCTCAGCAAGCCAGATTGCCTAACCCCTATGCATTGCTCCCTCCTCAAGGGCTATGAACAGTGTGTTGCCAGCACTTACAAGTTATCACACAGCTCTTTCAAACAAGCACGTTTATTCTTGGGGTAAAAGCATCATAGAGAAAACATAATGAAAACAATAAACAGGCTTAAACACACACACTAAACATACCAGGAGTCACCCAGCAGTCTAATGGGGCCCTAGAGGAGGCCAATGTCTTTCCAGTCCTTCCGCAAGGGTGGGGGTCCCACCATGGACAGAAGGTTCTGTCCGTTTGCTGGATCAGAAGGAAGACCCCGAGTCAGTTGAAACTCCGCCTTTTTATGCCAAAAGTCCTTTCTTGGTCTGTTGGTCTCTGAAAAATCCAGTTTGACCCAGCGTATACAAGCTTCCCTCAGGGTGGTACTGCTCTGGAGGGGTTTACAAAGTAAGTGATTCACCATAATCGCCCCCTGCTGCTTTTGGTTCCTGGAGGAATGCTGGTAACCCTCCCCCTGGAATTGCGTACGATCTCTGGGCCACATGGATACATAAATAGGCTTGAAAAGGTTCCATTTGTATTGGTAAATGTTTATAAACATCGATTTCACTACACACGTGTGCAAACACACACACACACCGACAAAAAATATTTCCATCGACGATAATCAAAACGTACAGCTAGGCAAAGGAAGAACAATGCTGCTTGAGAACTTACTCGAGTTTGATTTAAGGATATCGACTTTGTATATTTTGACATGCGACGTTGATAGCTTGTGTTTTAACAGTGATAAAGCTTTCTGAATCGCAATGTCTACCGCCATTGAATAATTATTACCGGACTCCCTTCATTGTCTGATATCCCCAGTAATTTCCCACAACTGTGGGCATTTAAACTGATAAAATCTAAAAAAAAAAAAAATGCTTCAAATAATCGACATTGCCCATTGAAATGATCAAAAGATAAAAATTGAATTCTGCCAAGCCTATACATAAGCCATTCATAAATGTAATACAATGGGCCCCACAGAAACTCTCTGTCACAGGGACCTTTAAGCACTGCTGCAGTGTAAATCAAATAATTGACAGCTTCTTACGTTCATTATGCACCTTTAATGCTGACGGATTCCAAAGTGCTTTAACAGCCCCACTCTCTCTCTCTCCTATACAGATAGTGTGATCTTCACCCATCACTGAAATGCAGCCACCTCCATGGGGAAATGACAGCTGTTTAGCAGCCCACAACAGCATGAAGGCAGTTTAGAACAAGAAGTGAAGGATATTATAGTCAATTAAAGCTACAGGGGTCATAGACGGGATGTGATGCACTGCAAAACTCAGCTTTTTCCAGCAAGCCTCTCCCTAAGAAAGTGGCTGGTGGAACTGGCCCCAGCGATCTTGGTTTGATTCTTCTTGAGTAGCATCTTAAATCTAAAAGGTGGCAGACTGGCAGGGAGTTCTGTTCAGCCATCCCGAGCAATCTTCTGCTACTTCATACTGATATAATTCGTATCCAGATATCATGACAAAGAATGCCTCAGAGATGCATTAATACACATGCAAGGGAATTTGGGCAGGACAGCTGAGTTAATCTTGCTTGTGCTAACCATGACAAGAGATTTTTAAATGGCCCGAGGTGGTCAAGAAAGGATGATTCCACGGTGAGGGACCAGCCTAGGAGACCTGGGTTCAAATCCCTGCTCTGCCATGGACTCTCTGTGTGACCCTGGGCAAGTCATTAGCCTCTTGGTGCCTCAGTTCCCCACCCATGAAATGAAGGCTAATAGCACTGCCCTACCTCACAGGGGGGTTATAAAGACTGACAGGTATTCAGATACTACAGTGATGAGGGCCTATAATAGGGTATACTGGCCCTTTCAGAGTAGAGGGGGCCAGAAGACCCTGTTCCAAGAGGCTGGAATGAGCAAAGGCTCAGGAAAAGCCCTGGTAATAGAAGAGAGGAAGTGATCCCAGGGAATTAGGAGTTTGATGGGAGGAAAAGGAACAGTGTCTTGGGGTTTAAGGGCCCGGGATCAGGAGCCCTGTAGTGTAAGATGGGTCAGAACTCCCCTCTCTTCCAGCCAATCAGGAGGAGCTTTCTTGAGGCAGGTAGTATATAAACAGCCTTCTTCCTCAGTACAGGGGAGATGCTAGCAAGAGAAGGAAGCCACAACCGGAAGGCTAAACTCCAGGGAGAGACAGCAATGAGAGGTGAGTCTGCGAAGAGCGAGCTGTGTGTGGACGGCGGAAGAGCCAGAGCTAAGTGTGAACCGTTGGATTGTGGCGATGGGACTCGACTGGTGGAACTGCTGGAGGTCATTAACGCAGCCCCAAGTGGAGGGTGGCAGGACTTACAAGAAAGGCTGTGGAGAGGCTGTGAGTGGCTCTAAAAGGGAGAGCAGAACAGAGGGAGCCCACCGCATAGGGAACTCTAGCCACAAGGGACTGCTCAGTAGGTGGCAGCCCTCCTGCAAGGCCATGTAAGTAGGTAGGAGAAAGACAGGAAGCCCTGGGCCTGATTTCCACCTTGTTCTCTTGAAGCCGACAGAGCAACACAGATTTACACCAGCCGAGCGTTAAGTTCCGTGTGGTTTGTCATTTTTACCTTGTGTCTGAAAGACAGCACCCCCAGCGGCAAGGTACCCCCAGCACCACACTGGAGCACTAGCCAGGACCAAGACAGAGAGAAGAGTCATCAGCGAGTCATTCGGAGACACATTTCATTGGCTTTTGCCTTATGCTGCCACCCAAACAGGACCCAGCTCCGCTTGTGAAAAAGGTCATGGGGCAGGGGCATGATTTAAGAGAGAAGCCACCCAGGTTCATACCAACGCCACTATGCTGTGCTTATATTATAGTCAGGCAGAGAAGAATGATGTGCGGAGAGTGCTCCCCCAACACCAGAACAGCAGTGTGATGTTATTGACATGAACTGTGACTGTGTAGAACATTGTGGCAACCAAGGTCCTATAGTTGCACCAAATCTTGTACAAAGGCGGTCAAGTAAGGTGTCTATAGAAAGGTTGTAATTTGCTGGTTATGATTATGCTGTCTGTATGTGTGTATCATTTTTGTATCTGAAGTTATGAATATTGGCTATGTACTTGTAGCTCAATGTGTTTTAATTCTAAGTAGCCTCAGTGAAGCATTTGGTCAGCTTCTTGAGAAAGAACTATTCTCAATAAGTGCCCAATCAAGAAACACTTAACTGACAATGGACTTTGGGAGACGCCAATCCACATCTGAGCTTTCCTGGGAACGTTCAAACTAACATGTAAACAATGGCATCGGCCTGTAAAAAGTTGACTCATTCATGGACATGTGACTTGCCCAGGTGGCTACAAACTCCATCTTGTTGCTGTGATTTTGCACAGAAGAACAAAAGGGTTTCCGCCCACAAGAGAGAGGGAATATAAAAGGCCCTGGAAGCCTCTCCATTTTGTCTTTAGCTGGCTCAAGAGATGGTCTCTCCACCCCAAAGAAATGCCTGAAAGAAACTGGAACAAAGAACAGTAACTACGGGGGTGTGAGTGATTGCTGGACCCAGGCCATAACCTACAACGTTGATCTGAAAAGGATTGGGCCCAGACTAGGAAGGAGTCCAGTCTGTGAAAGAAGCCTATTGGAACATAGCTAAGGGTGAGATTTCATCTGTAATCAGTTTCTGAAATGTATTAGGCTTAGAGTTGCGTGTTTTGCTTTATTTTACTTGGTGACTTACTTTGTTCTATCTGTTATTACTTGGACCACTTAAATCCTACTTGTTATACTTAATAAAATCATGTCTGTTTAGTAATTAACCCAGAGTAAGTAATTAAAACCCAGGGGAGCAAACAGCTGGGCATATCTATCAGTGTTATAGGGGGCAGACTATTTATGAGTTTACCCTGTATAAACTTTATACAGAGTAAAACGGATGTATTCAGGGTTTAGAAAGACTGAATACTGGGTGCTGGGAAAGTTCCAGTTAACTGAGAAACGGGAGTGGAGGGAAGCCTTTTCTGGCAGAAGGGTTTGTTCTCAGTGGGATCCCAGCACATCTAGTGACAGTCTTGAGGGAGCTTCTGTGACCCAACCCATCACGAGCTGACTCTCGGTCCTCAAGAACCCCCTCTTCTCACCAGGTCCGAGCAGTGTACAAATGACTCACCATGTCGTGAGCAGCCAGTGCACCAGAACGATTGCCTGCAGGAGAGCAGAGAGAAGACAGGTCAGAAAGTCTGATAAACGGGGGAGAACTGGAGTGAAATGGTACTTACTGGCTTCAAAGGGCAAGGAAAGCGAAGAGCGCCAGCCAGGCCACCAGTTCAAAGAGCTGGTTTGCAGCTGCAGAATGGACGTTGCCATTTCCCTTGGCCTCTGTTGCTGGACTTTTTTTGATCTGGTCGCAATTTGTTACTGTTCTTGCCTCTTTGAGCAGGTTATTCAGGGCCCGGTTAGGATTTTTAAATGGGTTATTGACTTGGGAACCAGAAAACAGTTGGACTAGAAAGCCTGGCAATCTGATCTACACTTGATTAGCACATTTAAAACGCCACCAAATAGGGGTTCCCGCTCCCATCGTAAGGCCATTTTGTATCAGCCCTCAGCTGAAGTCCCTGCCTGCTGGCGCAGAGGGTTTAATATGTTTTCTCCCTTCCCCTCCTGCCATTCCGTTCAGAGGCGGCGCTCAGCCCCAGCGAAACCTTGCCAGGTCTGAAGACGGAAACAGTGACATTCAGCCTCCCAGATGCCTGCTAAAAAAATCCAGGGCCAATCCTGCAAGGTGCTGAATTCCCTCCACTCTCACTGAAGTCAATGGGAATAGAACAATCAGATCCCAACTCCTTGCATGGCAGTGACATTCCAGGCACTGTCACAATACAAATATTTACCTGAAGGGCTCTGACCATTGTGTTTAATTAGGCAAATGGGAGAAGCTAGGGGCTTACAACAAAGCAAATGAGCAGCACAAGCATTCTCTTCCTGGTGGTTTTCTGTAACCAAGGAGACACTCTTATTCTCCATGCATTGCAGGATATTTTCTCTCCATTTGTGTTTAATTTGATTTACAGCTGGGAAAGGTGCACTGGGCCCCCTCTGTGAACTTCCACCAACTGTTTTGAGCTTCGCTCTTTCTGAATGAACAGCAGCATGAACAATGACACACTGAACCTGCTGAGTCCAAACAATTTGTGCTCCGTTACTGCTCCCTAAGACACGTTTGGCCTGCAGAGAAATACAGGACGCATGTTCCACTGGTACAAGGTGTGGGTGGGACTCTCTCTAAAACATGATGAGCCTTGATGTGGAACCACAGGGGGAAAAAAATCAAAGATGCAATCAATTAGCTCATATTGACTGCAACACTTGGTTCCAGATCTCCTTTCAAAGTTTTCAATCACTAAAGATACCGTATGAGAGAGGTGCTTAATGAAAATTACATCAACCCCAACGCGCTTCATCATTTAGGGCCCCGTGGCAATACCTTTACTTATGCAAAGCAATCGTCCTATTGAAATCACTGGGACTTCTCAACGGGTGTCAGTGGGTCTCTATCCAGCCCTTACAGTCCACATGCATTACACTCAAATTTAGGAACGGTTTTGGCATGTCTAGATATTGTAGGGATTGGGCGCAGAACTGTTCTTATCTCATTGCATTTACTGAGCCATCTAATATGTAGCGCATACACTAAAGTGTCATTCTTTGTTCACGGGAGCACCTAGAGGCCTCAAGGATCGGCCTTGTGCTAGACACCACATAAACACAATAAAGGACCATCCTTTCCTCAGAGAACAATCTAAGAGACAGGATGGAAAAAGGAAGTCGTAGCATTACCACCTTACAAACGGAAGTACAGAGAAGTGAAGTGACTTGCCCACGGTCACGGAGATAGGCTGTGGCAGAGCTGGGAACTGAATCCAGGGTCATTATTTATCTGTATTACTGTAGCACCTAAGAGCCCCAGTCAGGGACCAGGACTCCATGGTGCTAGGGGCTGTGCAAACACAGGACAAACTGACAGCTCTGAGACACTATCGGTCTCTTCTGGATCTCAGCACAGTGCCTCAGTCATAAGACCTTTCCTTCACTCTCTAGTTTAACACAAAGACTGTTGCTTTTAAAAATGGGAATAACCAATAAAGCTGCAACACAAACAAGCAAAAACCAGGAAATTCAAAATGAAGAGCAGCCCCTCATCCTTAACTTACCCTGTTCTGCCTAGATATCACAGCGCGTACGGCTTAAGATGCCATATTGTTCCTGTATAGATGCAATACCTTGGCATAACTGGGACTAAGCATTAACGCTGGGTAGGCTGGATTTTGTCACAACATCAAAAGCCATTTAAACAGATTTTTAATATTGATTTTTATTTCAGTTGTTCATGAAAAGCTACAAAATGCTGCTTCTCCCCCATTTCACCCTGGAGACCAAACGGAAGCTGCTAATCAGTAAAATACAGGATGTGCCTGTATAAAAAGGAGACATGCAAACAGTGTTTACTCAAGAGACTATCGCAATATCAGAGCAGTTCTTAATTATGTAAAATTTAATTGCATGTTACATACTCACTAGACCCCCTAAAGCCTCACCATTTAACATAATTAGGTAGCTTCTCCCCCCCTCCCCATAAAGCTGTCTGTTCCAATATTGCAGTTATTAAATGAGGAGGCATGCTTAGCCACACAGATGAGGGAGGGAGGGTCAGAACCTTGCTATTCCAGGACTGACAGTTTTAGGGGATTGGCAACGCGATATGGGGCCTTTTCCTTCCTGGTTACTAGGCTTGGCTGGCAGTGACAAGATATCCTTTTCTGACAGCTGTGAGGTTAGTTGTGGTCTCAGTCCAGTTCAGAGTGGCATCTTAAATCAATATGGTGCCAGAACTACACTTCTTCTAATGGTATCTTTGCCTATGCCAAATTACACAAGTCACTTTGCAGGCCAGCTCTTACAGGGGTATGTGGGAAGGATTAATTCCCTTCTTTTTGCTCAAGGATTTAATCCCGGATGGCTGAAATTTCTTCTTCTAAGGAAACAAACTCCATTATTAAGCATCAGTCTGGAAGTGACAGAGACGTTAAAGGCAGAAAGGTTTTTGGATGAGCCCTTATACCCACACTTCCCTTTTAAAGGCTTCCAGGCTGAACGGAAGGATGGTCGCTCAGTTAAAGACTCTAACTGGAAACTCAGGAGATCTGGGGTCAATCCCTAGCTCTGCCACCGATTGCCTGTGTGTGACCTTGGGCAAGTCACTCGATCAGGTCCCAACATGAGAAGTGGGGATAATATTTCCTTCCTCCCACCCTCGGTCTGTCTTGTCTATTTAGATGGTAAGCTCTTTGGGGCAGGGATTTCTCTCGTTATATATTTGTTCGGCTCCTGCCACAATAAGACCTTTAGGCGCTACTGTAATACGATAAGGATCCACAACACAACAGGCAGGTTCAACAGAGACAACAAGGGTGAATAGATACAGGGAACTCTGGTCATCCTCCCACCAGAGTCTTGATGGGATACACTAGAAGGGCAGCACCAGGGGGAAGCTCCTGCAGCACGTACTCTGAAGATAAACAGATATCAGTTTGTACTGCTGTCTCTCTGCTTGTTTTCACAAGTCACTTAGGGATGCTAGAACAATTTGTATACTGGAGATGCTAAGAGCCATTGAACCGAACTGTAAACCCTGTATATAATGGAAACCACTTCAAGCCAGGGGGTGCTGCAGCACCCCCCCGCACCTCTAGTTCCAGCGCCAATTAAGTCACTTAAGGAAAAAAAGCCACCAAGATAATTCCCAGGGCCCTTGCTTCCCCAGGGGGCCTAGTTGAGCCAAACTTTAAAGAAACAAATTTAATTCAAAACAGCTTCCCCCCCTGTCCATTGTACAACAGATATTTAGTGCATGTTTTTTTTACTATCATAATTGGATGTCCTTGTTTCTCACTATTATGCTTTGTGTTTGTGGTGCTCAGACAATAAAGTTAAGATTTTAAAAACATGGACTAGAGCAAGATCTTTCAAGTGTTACCCGGCGCCAGAAATTCTCAAACAGCCCTGATTATCCATAGTAAAAGTCACCCAGAATTCAGTGTTCTAAAAACACCAGAATGTGCAGTCTACATGATCAGCGCTTGAAAACACAATTTCCTTACTTGCCTCTAGCAAGTGAAAAAAGCTTTCCTTGCAGAGGGCAGCGGGAAGCCACGAATCAGTAAAATCTAAACTTTCATTTTAACATGCCACATGTGTCTAGACTTTATGGTTGTGAACCCAGTCTTCTGGATGCAAACTTAACCAGTGGTGTTTTCCCAAGGCTGCGGACTGACCGCTCCAGTGCTGGTCCTCCTAACTTCCTCAAGCGTCAGCCAAGTAAAATGAACAAGACTCTGGTTAATTTCACAGCTATTCATAGCCCTGCAGACAGCACCAAAAATGACAAGATCCATATCAATTTCATTCCTGCTACAGCCTGGGCAAAACTATAAGAAGCTGAGGAAGGGCCTGAAGATATTTATGCAGAACAGGATACACCCCCCCCCCCCCGCAAAAAAAAACGGAGGATAGGGAAAGATAAACTAGTCTTTGACACCCCCTAACAGCCAGGGAGCTCTGAGGAGAAAGGCTCTGCTCTCTTACAGCAGTGAAAATGTGCGGAAGGCCTCAGATTCATCAGACAGCCAAGTCAAACACCAGTTCAAAGAGTCCCTGGGCAGAGTCCAAGGACTCCCCCCCAGCTGAGGAATTCTAGCTTCCTCCCCTTTCCCAGCAGCTGGGATTTCTCCAAGGGGGACGGGCTTCTCACCAAGGTGTTGACTCTGATCCATATTGGGAGAGGCCACTCATGGGCATCTGTCTCTGGCCACTAGCTATCCAGTAAAGGTTTCAAGCCCTGCAGATTAGAAACAATGCTCTACACATTTTTAAAAAAACAAACATAGCCATTTTCAGCTATACAGAAACTGCCAGGATATTTGTCTCACTTCCTAAAATGCTCTGCCCAACAGCAGCCAAGCCGATTCTGACTCTGAAAACTTGTGCAGAATTTTATCCTGGATCAAGTGTCGGCAGCTAAAAAACACGGTTAATTAACCAGTTGTCACTGCTGCAGTCTTCTTGCCCCCAGAACTTGCCCTGTAGTTAAAGGGAGCTTTGGGTACATCAGAAATGCATAACAGGGTTAATAACTAACTGGGTTAATGTTGCAAGAAGGAAACTTAGTTATAAATACTCCCTCCTTCCTTGTAGGAAACGTGCATATTTTCTGATGATTGGCACAACAAGCCCCTGTCCTGGGTGGCACAAATACATGACAGGAATGGAACAGAATTTAAGGAACTTCTTTGCACTCTCTCCAAAGCCAATTGGCACATGCTCTGTTAGGACAGAGTCCTAACCCAGTTTCTCACCCCAGCACCACATCTGGCCTCCTAGCTTCTGGTGGGAACAGGTCAAATTAGAAGCACCACCAGTTGTAGCCAGGGGAAATTCTTGCAAAGGTTTGACGACAAAAACAGACTGAGCGAGAAAGCCAGCACCCATCCCCCAAGATCACAGCTCCCTCCTGAGCCACAGAAAAATTTGCTCCTCTGAGGGGAGAATGAGTCACTATCTTTGATAAAAACCAACGTCCAATGTCAGCGAGAGAGTGACAAGTCACGCTGCACTGTGCGAATGCAACTCTCCCTGGAGTGCACAGCCAGGGGCATCTGTTTCCAGTGCAGCCTACAGCAGAGGGGGAATTTTGACCCTTGCTTGGGTAAATGCCTGGTCAAGAGTCATGGGACCTTTACAGGGAGATTGTCAAAATAAAAGCCACCCTCCTGTCTGAAGTGTCCTCATCTATGGGGTTAGAGGGTACATGTCTACACTGCACTGTAAACCAGGGTCGGTGGGACCTGGGCTTGTGAGTTTGGTATTTCCAAGCCAGGGTTTGAGCATCCACACTGCCCTGGAAACATGGGCTTAACAGCTGCTGGCCGCAGGGGTCTCGCAGCCCTACTGTCCAACACAGACCTGCTGGCTTGGGTCTGCAGCTTGAGCTATGTCTACATGTAAAAAAATGACAAGAGTTTGGACCCAAGTAGGGTGGCCCAGGCTCTGACCCACCTCCCTAGCAGCGTCCTTAGGAACGGAGGCCCTGAGTGTTTGGGGCCCCGAGTCAGACGGGGGGTGGGGTTGGGCTCAGGGCTGTGCAGCGGTACCCCTGGACTGCAGAGGCCAAGTGGGCTTAGTCCTTTCCCCCCACCGCTCAGAGGGTGCCCTGTGCCCGTGGGACAGCCCCGCTGTTCGCGTGGGCTCAGGAACAGGGGGAGGGTTACACTAACCGGGTGCTCGGCGCTGCACGGAGACCCCCTGCTCACGCCTGGGAGGGGGGGTGCGGGGGCTCAACCTCCGCAGCCTCCCGGGGAATCCAACGCCCGGCGCCACCCCCACGCGGCGCTGAGCCGCAGCCTCGGTGTCCCCCCGCCCTGGTACCTTGAGGTTCACAGCGGGCACCTCCATGCTCGCGGGGCGCCTGCCCCGGCCGCTTCCAAACTTTCCGCGGCCCCGCCCTGCACCCGTGACTGTGCGGGCAGCGCCTCACGTGGGGCCGGCGGGGAGGGGCCGGGCGCTGCTGGGCTGGCTCTGTACCGGGGGGGGAACCCCGCGCCCCGCTCTGCCTGCAGCTGGGGCGGTTAGGGGCTCCCCGGGGCTAGCCCCTGCCGGGGGATGCACAGAGCCGCCGCCCAGCCCGAGATCGGTCACCCCACCCCTCAAGAGGGAGAATGAAACCCCCTCCCCAAGAGGGGAGGGACCCCGGCCAGAGGGGAGCAGGAAATGTGTGGCAATGACCTAGGGACCCCAGGTGGATAGTGAGTGGGGCTGGGGCTGGACAGAGGCAGTGGTGAGGCTGGGCAGTGGGGCTGGGGACCCGGTTGCCCCAGGGACTGTGGTAAGGGAGGATGCCACGGCCCCGCTGCCCACCAGCCCCGTGCACATCAGATGCTGTTCAATATTCCAAGGTGACTTTGGGATCCAGGCAGGTAGCGCACACACACCCACTGACATGGCGTTCTGTGCACTGCCCCTTCGCATGGCTGCTCCCGTCCCTCTTGGCTTGCAAATCAAACGTGACAGTGAAAGAGTTTTGCAGGTGCAAACGCTATTGTTTAAAAGCGAGCGGGCAAAAAAAATCCTGCCTGAGGCCAGACCCTTTTGGAAGCTCTTGGTGTGTGTATATTCCTAAAGGACCAGGGCCTTGCAAATGTCACTGCACACCCCTCCACTGCTGCCTGAGTTCTGAGGGCCCCAGCCGAAAGGTTGATAAATCCTTCTCCTGACCTAGAGAAATACCTCCTCTCCTCAGTGGCTAGCCTGCTTTAGGACTCAAGGATATTGAGTCTTGCTCTCTCTCTGCTTTAAAAAGTCCCAGCTGCTCCCCAAATTAATCTCAGTACAAGCTGAGGGTTTGCATACATTGGCTCAGTCAGTTGGTTTATTAAGGTAAATAGCAATATAATATAGAGCATCAATATAACTAACCCAAAACTGTACAACTGTAAACTGAGCCACCTGATATCACTAATCACGCTGGCTGAAAAAGAAGTAAAGCAAGTCCCCTGAATAGGATTCAAATCCTCTGAAAAGCAAGTTCCCAGAAGAGGCGTTTACCCTACAAGGAATTCCTACCCAGTGAGAGAGTACAGCTCCTGCTATATAAGCCCACTGGCTTTCACGACAAAAGATACCCACTGACTTTACTTGCGTTTTGGATCAGTCCCTCTATGTATGTGGCGAGGCAAGTAGAAGAGACTCAAGTGATGGGATTAACTCTATGCAATGCAATGTGAAACCATAGGGCTGCCCAATCTGTAGCTCTTGGAACTGACTGCAAAATATCTACAGAAGGCTGGGAGAAGGAGACCAAGTCAGAATATGTGGCAAAGTGGCATAGATCATCACCGGAGTGTCTGATCAATACATAAATGGAAAACACCGATGGTGTGTGCATGCAGGGGACAGTGGGGCTGCACGGGCTTGTTTAAGATTTACTGCGTTTGATTGGTCAGGAGTTCACATGTGTAGGGAGAAGCCTTGTCTACACTAGAAAGTTTTAGCAGCAGAAGTGCTACGGACATTGCTGTTTTGTCAGAGTGCATTCACATTGGGCTGCCTTTGCCAGTACTGCGTGTCCTCACAGAAACAGGCAGTATCGGCAAAAGACATGTGGCCCTGTGGTAGGATCCCAGTGACCCCCACGCTGCTCTCTGGTGCGCTAACTTGTGGAAATGTTTGCAGTGTATTATGGGGCTGTCGCCGTGTATTGTGGGATAGCATTACCCCTCCCAGGGAATTGTGCAAGTCTGGGGACAAATTTCCAGAGATCTGTCCCGTTTTATAATCTACTCTTTCCCGCTGTTTCTCCGTCTCGCTAGCAGAAACCTAGATGCCGCACTGATCAACGCAGCTGTCTTGTCCATTTCAAGGACAGAACAAGGGATACCGTAGCAGCCAGACATTCCGCAGGGATACTGAAGACAAGTGGAAGATACAGATGGAGGATGAAGCTGACCACCTGTTGCAGACATTCACTGAGCGACGGTACACGGAGCGGCAGTTTTGGGTCCATACAACGAGCACCAAGCGGTGAGGCTGGATTGTGATACAAATCTGAGACCACCAGAAGTGGCTGCAGACCTTTCAGATGCAGAAGACCACATTCCTGGAGCTGTGTGCTGAGCTCACCCCAGCCCTACAGCTACCAAGATGAGAGCTGCTCTGAAAGTAGAGAAACAGGTGCCGATCATTATCTGGAAGTTTGCAACACCAGATTGCTATCCGTTGGTGGGCAGTCAGTTTGGTGTTGGAAAATCTGTGGTGGGGGCAGTTTAGAGTTGTATCCTGCTCATGTGACCAGTCCTTCATTGTGTCTCTAGTCCCATTGGCTGCTGAGTTTGTAGTGCGCTTTGGTATATCTGAGTAGAAAGTGCTGCTTAAATGCCCAAGTTGGAACTATCTATTATTTATAAACTGCTAATCTAGTAAAAACCGCTCAGGGAATTGTGTAGATTATAAATAACAGATCCAGCAAAGGAGGTGGAGGCTCACCAGGACGATGTAGATGCCAAACATTGTAGCTATTACTATTTAGTTCTGTTCGGAAACATACAAGGCAGGATGTGTGTTAGTAAGCCCAGGCTTTTGCGCCACTTCCAGCACCAGAAGAAGCTTGACTGTACATACAGGTCAGAGCAACTGCAATAATGAACCAAAAAAGACTCCCGAATTCTCCCAGATTGCACCACTTCAATTGTGTAAGAGACCGAAGCATGACTCACTACTTCCACATTTCATTTCAGCTAGGATCCACTTCTCTTTTAGCCCTCATTTCCCTGTTTCACGCGGAGGCCCTGTCTACACTACAAAAATCTGTAGCCGAGATTTTCAAAACCCTTCTGAAAATCAGGGTGTCTCAAGTTGGACTCCTGAAAATGGAGACAGCCACAACAAGTAGCCACTCTTGAAAATCTTGGCCACATAGGATTGTGGGACCATGGTACAGAACGGTGGTAGCTGACACATTCCCAACACAAGTTGGTCATCTGGTAACAGTAACAAATTGTGTTTTTATGGGGTTCTTGGATTGTGCTACAGCCTTTGGCCTTGTAGGGCTGTAGCCCAGGTTGGGCACATGATTCAACGGGATCTCTCAGGTGAGGCAGGACTATCTGCCTGAGTAAGGTTTGCCGGACTGGTCCCTAATACCAACCACCAACTCTTACAAGGGTGTAATTAACAGCTTCATTCGGACAATCCTCATAGCAAATGTATCACCTTTGTTTTATTTATTATTTGTTAAGGGTCTGCAATTATTATTGGTATTACCGTAGCACTTGGAGACCCAAATGAGGGCTCAGGGCCCTATTGTTCTTGGAGCTGAACAAATATCTAATGAAGAGACATTGCCTGCCCCAAAGAGATTGTGCTTGGCCCTGTACAAAACCCAAATTGGCTCTGCCCTGCAGATTTTATAATCCAGGGCTGCGTCAGCACTAGGATTATTTCCATAGAGTGTCTCCCTGGGGCAGCTCCACCAGAGATAGCAATGGTGGGGGTGTGCTAATGCAGACAGGAATCCAGGTGACTGATTGCATTTTAAGCACTAACCCTGTGACATCGAACCCCTGTTCAGGACAGGTCTGTACAGCACAGTGGCTAAAACATGGATGGCAGCAAATGACTTGGCTGCCAAGGGACTGTCATTGCTATGTGATTATACAGAGCCTAGGACCTTGACCTGGTTAGCCTCTAGGTGTTCCTGCAATATAAGTGTTAAATAATAATAATAATACACCAGCCTTTCCACCTTCACAGCCACCCCTCAAGCTGAACTAGTGGCAGCAACGGTGGAAAATTTTCATACTGAAGTCCAGTCTCTACTGAAATCAACGTCAAAACCTTCATTGACTTCAGTAGGGCCAGGACTTTGACCCAAATCCCCAAGGTATTTAGACCCCTAACTCCCATTGATTCCAATGGGAATTAGGCACTTTTGAGGATTTGGGAACTTCATCCCTACTGTAGCGATGGAATGGAGAAGATGGGACAAATGGGAAAGGAAGATAACTTTGTGGCGCATTGCAGGGGGTGCTCCTCTTCCTTATAGCAGAGTAGCCAACCCATGCCTGGGAAACCCCAGCACTGGAGAAAAGGACGCTGTCATTCCAAAGACAATTCCATGCTCATGTTGCAATCTATTCTCCATGATGAGTGTCCAGGGAATGCAACAGAGGCAGCCGGAGAGAGTGCAACAAAAGCACGATTTAGATGCAGCACTGCAGGTCTCCTGTCACCCTTCAACACTTTCACTCAGTCCAGAGCAAGACATCATGTATGATTATAGTTTCTGAGTGTCATAACTTGGATTGATGTGATTGTCGTTTAGTGCATGACATTCCTTTCTTCTTATACAATCAAGCCTTTTCCTTCCCTTTGTTCTTCAGTGTATTGTGTCGTTCATTCATCCCTAGTTATCATTGTGTGCCATGGACTCAAGTGACTCAGAAATGTCTTAATGATCCCCTGGATCTGAAAACAACTAGAGCCATTATTTGCATTGTGCATTTGCACATCTCCCATGCCTATCAGGGCTACTTTTTATCTCTGCTTTGTTTTGCTTGTACCTTGTAAATTGCCTCGCTGTCTAACTTTGTTGCACTCTCTCCGGCTGCCTCTGTTGCATTCCCTGGGCATGATAACTAAAGCAACACAAACAGAGTGGAAGAGATAAGCAGGAAGTTACGGAAGCGTCTCCAGGGAGAATCCAATGGCACACAAGCTCGTTAATGGGATATGGAGCTCTTCACAGCTAGCTCCCTGGTTCAGAATAGCTGAGCTGAGCTGTGACAATCAGCAGGCTGCTTGGTGGCCTATGCCTAATATGCTGGTGGTACCAGTCCAGTTGCTACTGGATGGGTATTTATCACTCAGTTGGCTCCCTTCTTGGCAGTATAATAGGGAAGCTAAGGCGACTGAGCTTTCTCCCCTCTAAAGTCTGGTCTTTCAAGGGCAAGGTTGAAGCACATTAGCAGGGCAAAGGCGGAAGCTGGCACTGGTGCCCATGCTGTCTGTACCTGTTCTGGGGTGATGGAGAGACCCTCACTCTCCAAGGCTGTCAGTCTTGCATTTCTGTCTATTTGCTCAGGGTCTGAGCCAAAGGCAATGCGAAAGATCCCAACTGACTTCCATGGTCTTGGATCAGGCCCTGAATTGTGTTGTATTAAAGGAGTGGGATTTCCATTTCTGCAGAACCCTTGGTAAGACATTTAAGCTTCAAACACTCACCTCTTGATCCCAGGGCACGCAGTATGAAACCAAAGAGCAGATGCAGGATTTGAGCAAGTCTCCCTGATAGCATCTTATGAAGTCTTAGTCAAAAGTCTTGAGAGATCACTCATGGGATACTTCCCTGAGGTTGAGCGTACCAAGGTAGGTGAGAATGCCTGATGGAGGCTGCTTTTAGGGATTAGTGACACGTGCTCACGCAAGGAGCAGCCAGGAAACCAACAGCCTTGATTCTTTCTCATGGAAACCATGTACAAATGGCAGCATTTACACCATGCTCTATGACACACAGACCCTGAATAGCATGTGCTTCAAATGCTCAGTGCTTCAATGGCTTGAACCTGAAGCAGTTGCCTGCACTGTGGATTGACCAGAATAATGAGCAGTAAAAGCCACCCTGACGCTAAAATTAGTCCAGCCCATTGCAGAGCAGAGAGAGATTCCCAAATGGTTTAATTTGTGCCTCCCTGGGGCTTGCAAAGAGCCTCCTCATCTCCCTTTAACTCATCATTTTGGCAACTGCCACTTGTGGACAGGAACGTCCCCGAGGCGCAGCGATATTTGCAGAGCAGGCGGCTGCTGAGATGATTATGGCAAATCAGCAGGTTGGCTTCTCTCTTTCATTCCTAATGACGCTCACCTTGGAGCAGCAGCTCCAAGCCACATGTGTCATTTCTCCAGAGCAGAATTTTAGGGGAGGCTCTCTCACTCACCTTCACGGCATGTGCACTCCTTAAGGAAGGGCGCTTTTGAAATTGCTCCAGGCAATCCTGCTATGCTTGGTTTGGGGATGGTCCAAAGCCCATTGAGGTCAGTGGGAGACCTTCCAGATCCCACTGGATCAGGTCCTATACCGCCTGCAGCAGTGGAGAAGCTGGCCCTGCATGAAGGCTTCATCTGCAAGAGCTTTACCTTTGAGAGTGACATGCAGAACTGGGATTTCTTTGATTTTCCTACCTCTGATTTTTCTGGGGTTAATGCCGCAAAGGCAGCATGGCCATTGATTGCTGCAGTGGGGCTGGGAGACCCTGGAAGAGAAATGGAGAGTCCATAGACGTAACCAGCATTAGCATCCCTCCTCTTTCTCTGCAAGTGCTGTCACATTCCTGAAGCCATTGCACGGGCTAGCTCTGAAAAGTTTTGCGGCACCTCAGCAGTAAGTCAGGTCTTGCAGCCTGAGCCAGGCTGCTCTGTGGTGGGATCTGAGATGCTGGGCTCAAATTCAACAGCTTAGGGTGTTATCGACTTGACAGCTTCTCCTTCAGTTGCACTGGAATTCAGAAGGCCGTTTTCGAGCTGGTGCAGAAATCCGGAGGTTGCATTCCCATCTCACGCTAATTTAGTTGAGCAGGGCACACGCAGTCTGAAGCTCACCTCTACATAGAGCTTTTATAGTCAAGCCCCTTAACATCATGTCTTGATTTGGAAAGCTTTTATCTTTTTGCAGTGGATTCTTTGTCCCCCCTGTCCCCACACCCGAGTGATCGATCTAGCAGCATACCTTGATTTAGAACAGCAGCATCCATTTTTGCAGACATTAGTGGACTAATGTATCCTTTACAGCTAACTAATTGGTGGTCTAAATGCTGCTCTTTGCACCCGCCGTTAATTGCAGCTATGAAAACAAAAGCTAGGTTGAGGTCCCTTGGAAAGCCTAACAGCGCAGTGATTTGTAACTGCGTTTGCCGCTGTTTAAAGCTGCTTCCTGCTTGATATGATGATTTGCGCCCACTAGCTAATACACACAATGGCCCAGATCCTGCAGTGAGCTCTGCATGGGCAGACCCCTTCCCCTACACAGAGCACCACTATCTGGGGCGGGGCTTCACCTGCGCATGGGAGGCTGCCCCCTGCGGAGCTCACGGCAGAATTGGGACCCCAGTCAGACTAGCAACAACCATGGGGGAAAGTGGTGTCCTGGCAGAGCCTTATCAGCTGTGTTTTGAACATGGTTGTCACCCGCAAACTGTGGGCCAGATCTAAGAAATCTGCAACTGACCGATCAGCTAAGAACTTTTGCCTTTAAACTCCAGTTGTTGGCAATAACATTGGCAGTGACACCCCTTACTATGAATCTGGCCTGTTAGAGAGTCTACACTTCCCCTGCTCTCTGCGCTGGCTAATTGCATTCTTCCTGCTGCTTGGAGTTAGACCCACATTCACATGCTTTAGTCCTAATTCTTGGACAGAAATCATACTACAATGCAGCTACTGCCTACCCGAACTGTGGGTTTTGTCTTAAGGGTTCCTTCACAAATTCCTCCCTCAAAATCTCTTTTGGCAGTGAAGACGCGCTTGCGTCCTATTTCTGATTATATACACAGCATTATAAAGTTGTCGTTATTGGGCCTTTAGTCTTTACGCTGTGGAGTGGGAACTATTGTGTGTGCTCTTCCAAATTTTCCTATAACAGTGCACGGCAACATTACACAAGAATTTAGGGCAGAAAATGGAGACCAACATATCCCCATGAAACAGCAGAGGGAAGTTAGGGAGGTAGAATATAATTACTCAAACTGGAATCTGACCAGGACACCAGGGGTAATACCCTCACTCCTGCAAAAAGGGCTGAGATCTTGGTTTTATCTCCAAAAGACATTACCTCAAGCAACACAGAACCTTTTCATGCCACACTGGGGTGACCATATTTCCCAAAGAGAAACAGGACACCCCCAGCCCATTGCCTGAGCCCCTCCCCTCACAAGACTGTTGCCCATGGCTAGACCCCTGAGGGGGGCCCTCATGAGACTGTCCCCCCGGTCCCTGGAACCCTGCCGCCCCCGCCCCCAAAGCTGGAACGCTGCCTCCCCTCCCCAGCTCTGCCTCCCCTGCTGCAGGGGGGGGGGGGAGCCTGGCATCTCTGCTTGCCCCACACACATTCCTCCACACTGCACCCTACTTTTTTTGACAAAAGTGGGCATTTGTCCCATTGCTCTTGCCAACTCAGCAAGAGCAAACGGGACAAATGCCTCCTTTTGGGAAAAAAAAGTTGGGACGGCAGGGACAGGGCTTTAAAAAGGGACTGTCCCGGGACGTATGGTCACCCTTCTGACTCAGTGAGAATGACACCTAGTGTCTAACCAACACCACTTTTCCACACAATAAAGTTAGCCTGTGCAACTCATTGACAAGATATTATGGAGATCAAGAACTTAGCAGGATTAAAAAAGGACTGGACATTTATAAGCCTAACAAGCATATCCAGAGTTATAATGGCAAGAACAACAAAAAGAATATTGGAAGGACTATAAACCCTCATTCTCCAGTGCATAAGACAGCCTCCAGCATTGGGAGTGGGGAAGAAACCGTTCTCTTGGGCAGGTTATTCCATAGCTGCCTAGTGCCAGGCTGTTTGCCAATCTTCTTCTGAAGCAGCTGATGTTGGAGATGGTATGGACTAGATGGAGCCCCAGAGTAGGGCAATTCCTATGCACTATTGTCAGAAACACCTAGGTGTTCCTCAGAGGTCATAGACCTAGCCTCACAAAGGCTCTCTGATGGACTCCTGTCCCAGGGATGGAGGCAGGAAACGAAACAGAAAGAGTGGGGCAAAGGATAACTATCATCTCTTTATTTACATCGCAATCAAATGCACATGCAACACGACACAGGACGTACTACAAGGTAACAGCCCTCCTCCACCTTCCGTCACCAGAAACTGTATTGTTTGTTCACTAGGAAAACTGCATTTCCCCAGAAAACTCCTAAAAATAATAATTAAAAAACCCACACTCCAAAGGAGAACCAAATGAGTGAGAGCTGCAGGCTGGGACATTTAGCTTCAGCCCGTCCCAACCAGCTTGTCCTCCGTGGGAGAGAGAGGGAGGGATGGGGAAGGGACAGCCTCAGGAACTCACAGTCTGCAAACTGCAGTGGGAACCAAAACAGGGCATGGCCTTGTGGCTAGGTGAGCCTTGTTCCAGCCTTGGCTGCTGGTTGAAGAAAAGCAAAATCAGCATCTCCCTGTGCCCCAATGCCGCGGTGCTGACTCCAGGGACAGACCCTCTGGCTAACTGCACCAGCCCCCAGTGGAGTCCTCTTGCCAAGAGCCCCCTCATAAACCTGCCTGGTCACTCAGATCAGAGTGCATGCCGAGTGGCTGGTCCTCTGAAAGGGAGCTTGCTGGCTGGCACCCCTTGCCAACAGCACAGTGCACCTGAGGGTCTGAAAAGTGGGTCACCAACATGAATGAACTGAAGGAGGGAGGGAGACATCTCCATTGTACAGAAGGGGAAACAGAGGCACAGAGCGGTAGAGTGACTCACCCTGGCCCCACAGCGAGTCTCTGGCAAAGCGAAGAGCAGAGCTAAGATCCAGTGACTCATCACCTACACATTTAGGGCCAGATCCTCAGGTGGTGCAAAATGGGCCAAACTCCCCTGAAGTCAATGGAGCAGCAGCCACGTACACCAGCTGAGGTTCAGGTTCTTATCTTCCAAATTACCCCACACAGACACTGAAGTGTGGGTTCTGGACAGAGTCACCAGTGAAGGCAGGTGTTTGTTTAGTGAGTGGCAAGCAGTATCACTAAAGCACTGCTTAGTCGTGCGTCACTGCCCCACAATCCTAGGTAGAGAAGAAAGAATCTGACTGGCTGTGGGCGATAAGCCATAGGGAAAGCAAGAATTTCAGGTCTGCAGAGAATGGGCATGTCCCATGCAATGGTCCGGTTCAGGATATTCAATTTCCTGGTCATCTTCTCTGATCTCCCATATAGGTTTCAAGCAGGAGAGAACAAGGACACCCGCCCACCTGTCCCAGAACCCAGGAATCCTAGGGGACCTCCTCCCAGTCTTCTCACAAGAAATAACCAAGGCGAAAGGCTTAAGCCCTGGCTTCCATTCGACCTAAAGGAGGCAACTTTAGCTGCAGTGAGAAGAGAGTCTTGTATTCTCTTTCCCTCTCAGCAGAGACAATATAAGGCCCCTTTCCCCTGTTTCAGAGGTTCTCAACTCCAGGGTCGTGAACTGGTGTCAGGGGGCCACAATCACTCTGCTAAATGGGAGAGGGGGGTCCCAGCGAGATGGGAGAGATGTCCGGGGGGGCGGTCCTGGGATAGAAAAGGTGGAGAACAACTACCCTCATCTCATCACCAGAATCAGTCTTGTTGGGGCCCTGCCCGGTCAGAGCCTGCAGCTTCAATCATTTGGTAGATATTTTCCCACCCCTCCCCACTGCTAGTTATAAATAACTCGTCCCTGACCCTCCAGGCTGGAAATGAATCTCTGTCCCCTTCTACACGTTAATGAACGATCCCTGATCACCGCTGGCTGACTCCGGCTCCACACAACGCCCTTTCCGCCGGGTCACTCTTCGGTTCCGGTGAAATTTGGCGTAGCAACGTAGCCCTGCACAGAAGACACAGATGATGAGTGTGAGATGGTCTAACTGCTCTGGGGAGTAATCTGGGTGTACGTGTGCGCACGCACGCACACACACTCACACACACACACGGAATTGTGCTGGAGTCTGCGTGTGTGCTGGTGAATACAGCTTTCAAGGAATTAGGCCGGTCCTCATCTTACAGTAGGGGAAGCGGAGGCAAGCTCAGCAGTGAGGACATGTGACTCATGGTGACACACAGAGTCAATGGCAGAACCCCCACAATGGGGACTGTCCCATGAACATAACGTTGGGTGAGACATTTGGACCAGTATGGCAGAGAAGTCCCATCACCTGCGTTGGACCTTACAGGGCTTATTGTTTTCTTGTCTCTTATATTAGATGCTATTTAGCTCACTGATCAAAGGTGACGTCTGTACGTCTATGGCTGAGATTTCATTGGTGCAGACAGAGTGTTTCACGGGCTCTTCAGAAATTCCACAGGCAACAATACGGAAAATCCATAGGAAGTTTTGCTTGGTCTCCCCCAATTACTTCCTATTACCGTCTAAGCGATCTCTCCACTGGGAAATTACGGCTAATGTGTGGCTATGATAGCAGCAATGGTCGGGGAGCTCCCCTTGCTACTTTATCTCTCTTAAACTTCAGGAGAGGAGATAGAGGCTTCTGACAGCGTTGACTGACGACCCGATCCAAAGCCCACCAAAGTCCATAGGAGTCTTTCCATTGACTTCTATGGGTTTTGGATCAGGTCCTAAAGTGTAGGGAATATGTGATGCTGGTTGATGTAGCCTTTGGTGAAGAAGTAATATATGTATACTAGGAAAGCAGCCTCTGTTTTAAAAAGATACCAATGAACAGCCTTCCTAATAAGGGTGTTTCACTCTGGGAATTTGCCCAGGTAACTCATCTGTCGCTGGGACTTGGCACATTTGTCTTTTGGTGCCTCTTCTTAGTTAGCCTCTTGTCAATCAGACACATGCTTTACAAACTAGGAAAGTATTTAGAATGTTGGGCCAGCAAGTGCAAATCCAGGGAGCTCCACTGAAGACAATGATGTACGGCTGGCCCTTGGTATTGCTGGAAGGCGCTGCATGGACAACCCTGGAGACAAGATCCCTCTTTTGCTCCACAGAGCAGGGACAGCACAGCTTCCCCTAGAGAGAGACCCTTTCAGGGGTGAGAGGGGACTTCAGTCTCCCTGGCTTCTGCAATGAGACAGCCAACAAAATTGCCTTTGAGTGATGGATTTTATGATGTGGGCAGTTGTCCACTGGGAACTGGACTGATGTCACAGGTCACTGAGAAGATGGCACTTGTATTTGGATACCACTGCTCTGAGCTGCATTCAGACCTGTCTACCAAAAGGGGAAAGGTTCTGCATTTCATTACCAATGCCCCCGGGCCATTCAGTTCCCCCATAAGAAAAACACATATGATCAGAGCTTCGCTCGACTCCAAATTTATCCTACCTCCGTATCTCATGGGATATCAATATACGATAAGGAATGCATACTTGTCATTAACGTAAGCAGCCTAAACATGAAACAGGGCCTGGGGCAGCCCCACTGGGATTTCCATAGGAGCATCCTCCTGAGGCCAATCTACCAAAGCATCATGTTTGAATAAGGTCCTGAGTCTAGAATATCCTGCTACCACGTACACCTCTGAGAAAAATCTGCCGAGAAAGTATATAGCACGGTGCATTTTCAAAGCCCCTTACAGCCATTAATGGATTATTGCTCACACTCCTCTGCTGAGACTGGTATGGAGGGATTAATTTCCCTACTTTGCAGGTGTGGAAATAGAGAGATTACATGACGTGACCATGGACATGCAGTAAGTTAATGGCAGAGACAAGATTAGAACTCAGGGGTCCCGGCTCTCAAACTGCTAGACCACACTGCCCCCTATAATCTCTGTAGCCAGCCACTGAACCAGCGATAAGAAGAAAACAAGGATGTGGGGGTCTCCCACCAGCGACGAGCTGAACTCACCTTGAGTGCACATGCAGTCGTCATAACATTTGTTATTAAGGCCTCGATTGTGCGGTTTGCAGAGATGCTCACGCAAGTCACAGCAGGATCCTGCCAACATAGCGAGCGAGCCATCAAGAGATGGTCAAAAGGAGAGAAAATGCAGTTGAATTATCTCCCCATCCGCACCTGCCTGGAGCAGGAATTCCTCCAGGTCACACCCCCAGTGCATTGTCGGAACATGGATGTTCACAGCGGACTCCACGTTCACCTCGGCACCCCACTCATTTCTCAAAATTAGGATAAGTTAGAGGGGGATGTCACCCCTCCCTCCCCCGACCCCAGCCACAGAATCCAGGCCTGGATTCCAAACACTCCAGAGTCTGCAACCAACTCTGCAATGAATGAATTTGTTTTTATGAGGTTGGTGCTCACCTGGGAGGCAGTCAAGGTGATGGTCACATGGCTCTCCTTCAGCTGCCATGGTTTCATTCCCACTGCTGGGGCTCTTACTACGGTGTTTCTCTAGGGAGAAGAGCAAATAGCTGATGGAATTCAATGGGGCAGTATCTTTTCCAGCAGCCTGAACCTTCCTGCGGACTGGGTTGGTGAAGTAGCAGCATTTCTTTAGCAGGCGCTAAGCTACTTTGACCTTCTCCCATGTTCCCTCTCACTAGTCCAAAGGACCAGCACTCCCACTGCTCATGGGGAACAGAAGGTCTTTGAAAGCTTCTAAGATCAGCACTCCTTCCTAGCGGTAGGCCCAGAACCAAACCATCCCTAGATCCAAACAGCCTCAAACTTTAGAGAAGTTCTGATCTGCATCCAAACTTCTACAGTTCAAGTCTCATCTCTGCTCCTCACAGGCTTCGTTGCTTATTGGAATCTCCCTCCGCCTGAACCTAACCCAAACCACATCTTCTGGACCAGCTCAGGGCAAATTGCTCCAGAACATGAAATACAAGTGGATAGAGGAAGGGTTTAGCGGGAGTCAAAAGAATCAGCCCCAGCTAATGGAGATAGTTATAAAAACAATACTTTCCATAGCTAGATTCGTGGAATAGCTCTTGAAAAACGATCACAGATTCCTTAGCCATTGGCACTAACACTGTTCTTTTTCCAGTTGAACCTGACAATACCAGATAAATCACTCGATACAGCAGAGATGTGGTTTGCTCAATATGGAGACTTGAACAGACTAGAGCCAGATGTGTGTCAGATAATAAAATAAAAGGAAGAAGTTGGCAAATCTATGTCTTATGCCATCCAAATGCCCTTTGTGGTAGACCAAGGGTTCAGCAGGTTTTGCATGGCAATAGAGAAATGTCTGTGATGGGTATTTGCACGGAAGCTTATAAAGCTAAAATGTGCATCCTCATCTTGACAAGCACAAAGTCTGGGTACAGCCATGGCAGGGGTGTGTTAGGTATAATCAGCTGCACAATCTAACCGATGCAATAAGACAACTTAAGCTTTTTGGCTGTCTCTCCTACTCCTTCCTTCACCCCCAAGTCTGTCCTCCAGTTTCCAGGATAGCTGGGAACCCCAAGCCTTAGAGGGATGGTGGAGGGTACAGGTATGTCCCATGGATACCTTTCTTCTTGGCAGATGGCCACATTTCTGGCTTGAGGTCTTCATAATCTGTCCAATCAAACAGAGCCATATCCAGGGTGGGCATCACGTCCCCATTTTGCCTGACACGGGCCTGCAGATGACAAGAAGCAAGGCAGTAAGTAGTATGCCCTTCTGTAGGGCCCCGCAGGCAAATGTCAGCGGGTACTTTAAGGACATTAACTCCCCAGAAGTGGGGATTTTTACCCCCATTTCACAGATTGTTCAGCATCGGCCTCACTGTTCCCATTGAAGCCAAGGATAAAACTCCTGGTCACCTCAACAGGAGCAGTTAGGTCAATGCTGTTTGCTTCTGAAAATCCTACCCTGTGGCGATAGAGCAAGTCAGTGGCAGAGCCCAGGACGAGGACTCCTGAGTTCCTGGCTTCTAGGCGCATCCTGGGTCCACTGGGACACGCTGTCTCTCCAGGCGAGCTCTCGTTCTATGCCAGGGCGCTTTTGGGAAACTGAGTGGCTAGCAGGGGTGAGGAGAGATGTCTCAATCAAAGGAGGTGAACTTCCTGAGTGAGGAGATGCTCTGGTGTCTCTGAGGAAAGGAGCTGCACTTTTTAGGAGAGCTTTTGCATCAGACAATACACCTGGAAAGCAGATGCCTGAAAGGGGCAGGAGGGCATTGTAGCTCATGGGGAAGTCTTGGGGTCTCACACTGGGTGGGGAGAGGGTGTTTTTCAGAAGAGAGCTGATCACTGTGAGGGAGATGGTGGCACCAAGCAGCTACCTGTCTCCTCTCCCAGGATCCTGCTGTCTCCAGGTGGGGATAGCCAGCCATCATCAGCCTCCATACCACCACCGAGCTTGACTTAGGACAGCTGAGCCCCTAACTCCCTTAGGTCACTTTGAAAATTCCAGCCAGCGGCAGTGGTGGAGAGTCCAGTGCGTTTAACAGCTGCACCTTTACCTGGGGCCGAAGGGATGCGGCTGGAAGAGCTGGTGGTTCCTCAGTAGAAGCCGCTGTCTCCAGCGTGGTGAAGAGGAGCACCGTGGGAGCCAGACCCGTGAATTCCTCCACCTGGAGGTTTTGAAACTGCCCCTCAACGTTTTCAGGCTTCTTATACAGCGAGCTTGGCCCAGGGTCAGGGCCTTTGCCTACAGAAGGTGACAAGGACAACAACTTCATCTTCCTCATCCCTTTCCTTGCTAGGGGCCACCGAATTTCCCATGGGGATAGTTACACCACAACACCACCTGCAGCCTTTAAATCTGGAGCCAGACATCAAATGCGTTTAGACCTTAAGGTGTGTGGGGTGGGGGAAGCAGTTCAAATCGGTCTCATTCCAAATCCATCTCTCCCAGGGGAAGTTCAGAAGGGGCTGACACAGACTTTTATTGATTATTAATCTGTATTGTGGAAGTGCCAACCCAACAGCCAATGATGCGTGGTGCTGTACAAACAGAACAAAATAATCTCTGCCCCGAAGAGCTTATCTGGGAATTCCATAGAAAGAAACAGGGCATGGCCACTGATTTAAAACTATATTGTGGGATTCAGCCAATGCTCGCTGGAGTCAATAGGAGTAGAGTAAGGCTGAGTGCTTTTGAGTAGCCCACTCTTAATTAGTAAGCTGTAACTGTTTAATTTGTAAGCTGTAACTGTTTAATTTAAATCAGGTTGAAACCAGTCTAGTTACGCCACCACAAACCACTGTGTGCACACACTTATTTCAGTTTGAGAGGAGTTCATTTTGGTTCTGTGTAAATCTGTTCCTAGTTGACTGTTTAAGATAAACTGAAGTAAGAGCGTCCACACAGCCCTTTGTACTAGTTTAACTAAATCCGTTTAAATTTACACCTTAAGCTAAATTTATGTCTACACAGGAAGATTGCAACAGTCTGGGAAAAATACTGCCTGAAACCAGCAATAGTGTTCTGTGTTCTCCTCCCTAGACCTTGTGTGAAGCAGTCAGTCCCATAAGAAAGCAACCAAGGGCTCTTTCTTTTAGGGAGGGCAGAAAGAGATTGAGGTGAGCCCTGGGAAATATCGGAGGCCAAATTCTCAGTTGGTGTAAATTGGCCTAGCTGCATTAGCTCTAATAGAGCGATGCTGATTTACACCAGCTGAAAAACTGGCCCCCAGAGTCATGCATATACACAGCTCGAACTGAGAAGCAAAGCAGCCCCCTTGTTAAATTAAAGCGACTTTTTAATTCTGTTAGTGTAATTTGGCACCTGCAAAATTTACATGTTTCACACAACTTTGCTAAATTGGCTTGACTGAAAATCGTGAGCATTCAAGTTTTGATGCAAAATAAATAAATAAATAAAAATAATGTGGATGAAAATTGTTGTATGTATGTATGTATGTATTCGTTTCCAATTCGGGTAACATTCCAAGGTCAAGATTGGAGGTTTTGAACATTGCTGAGATGTGTTTGTAAACTGGACCAGTTGAGGAAAAGCAACAACAATAAAAACCCCAAAGAAGGCCAAAACAACCCAACTGCCATGAAATTTCAGGGTTTCCTTCCCTCCCAAAATCAGATCATTTTTACAAAACAGCAATGAATTGTGACAACCTGAGATTTCAACGTTTTAACATTTTCTTGTGCATATTTTGTACATATGCCCACCCACCGGATCACACCAGCCACACACACTGCCCCCAGACACCTTCCCATGCTCCTCTACACACAAACACTGCCCATTCCCAATCACCCTCCTCCCTCACCCCCAGAACCCTGACACACTGCCCCTCCTCCCCACACAGCCCCTCCCTAACCACCTTCCCCCCCACACACTGCCCACAGACACCCTTCCATGTTCCTCTACACCTCTACACACACACACACACTGCCCATTTCCAATCACCCTCCTCCCTCACCCCCAGAACCTTGACACACTGCCCCTCCTCCCCACACAGCCCCTCCCTAACCACCTTCCCCCATACACACTGCCCTTCCCTCCCCCACTGCCCCTCCCCACCACACACTTCCCTTCCCTCCCACACTGCCCCTTCCCAGCCACCTTCCCCCTCACACACACACTGCCCCACCTCCCACACTGACCCTCCCAAGCCACCTTCCCTGCACACACACTGCCCCTCCCCACCACACACTGTCCTTCCCCCCCACACTGCCCCTCCCAAGCACCTTCCCCCCATACACTGCCCTTCCCCAGCCACCTTCCCCCCACGCACACTGCCCCTCCCCAGCAACCTTCCCCCCCACACTGCCCCTCCCCTGTACTGCCCTTCCCCAGCCACCTTCCCCCCCACACTGCCCCTCCTCAGCCACTGTCCCCCACACACACACACACACTGACCCCCCTCAGACACCTTCTGCACACACACTGCCCCTCCCCCCCACACACATACACTTCGCCCTCCGAAGCGGCCAGGAGACCTTGGTCCCTTTGAGTCCCTTAGGGTTCTGCTACCTCTGTGTTGTTTCAGCCTTTCCCTGCGGCTGTGCCGCCGGTGCTCCCGGTTCTGCTTCTTCCCCCTCTCCGACCCGGGGGACTGGTTCTCCCTCTCAGGATATGGGAACTCAAAGCCCAGAAACACGTCCTTCTGCTGCTTCAGGGCAGCTGGCCGCTGGATTGCTCCCTGGTCCTCCCCTGCTGGAGTCCCACTTGCCAGCCTGAGGGCCTCCTCTCCAGACACCTGCCCTCTGGAAGTCATGCCATGGGCCCTGTCCTTCTTGGCTCCACCATGCCTGCGGTGGTGCCCTGCTCGGGGCGGATGCTGCCACAGCTCCTGGTTTTGAAGGTTGTTGTTATTCTCTGGGATGTTTTTGTCCTGGGTGCCAGGGTCCAGGGAGCCCACTGGGCGGATGTCAGAGAGAACCAGGACACAGAAGAAAAAGAAAGGGGACAAGGAGCAGGAGGAAGATGCCATAATCCTGGGCGCCTTGCTGCACCTGAGATAAACATATAATCAACATCAAGCTCATCGAAGAGTCCAGGCCTTGTAGAGCCCACAAAACCCCCTTCTATCTGCCCTGCTCCCGTACCAGGATTGAGATCAGCCCTTTAAACACATCACACTCACTGGTCCCACAGCTGCACTCCAGCCTTGGGGGATTGTGTTTTTATCCCTTAATAGAACCACTCTGGATGTTCTTGTTAGCCATATAAAAGTCTCGGCCTGGTCTGAACCCTGCTAGGCTCTTGGCCTCCATGATATCATGTGGCAATGAGTTCCACAGGCCAACTGAGCATTATGCAAAATAAAATAATAATAAATAATAATAATAATAAAAAGCCTCTCCTTTTATCAGTTTGAAATCTTCTGCCTTTCAGTTTCATTGAATGTGGCTTTAATCCGAGGCTCTCAACATGCTTTACAAAGACTGCCAAGTGTTGTGATCCCCCTTTTGAGGAACGGGGAGACACCAAGAAATTAAGTGCTTTGGTCAACATCACAAACTGGCAGAGCTGGGAACAGAATCCAGGTGCTCTGATGCTCACTCCTGCCCTCTATGCCACACTGCTGACTTAAGAGGGTGAGCAGCAGAAGGAGGGTGCCCGGAAGGCAGTATCATCACATGCTGCATTTACTCACCCCGTCCCATGTCTCCTCCTGGCAAAGAGAATGCAATCCTTGCAGATCCTGCATTTAGCAAAACCTTGCATCAAGAAAAACAGCCAAAGGAAAGACATAGGTCGATCAATGAGCCTGTTACGTGGGGAAACACTGGCTCTGCAGTTGCATCTGTGATACAAAGAGTCTCCTGTCTGGGGAATGCTGACTTAACATGGATAAGGAGTGAGTTTGAGAATCAATGAGTAAAGGGGACATTCCAGGCTAGAGCCCCTGGGCCAGCACCTCAGCTGGCATAAATGGGCAGTTTTTTTGATGTCAGACAAACTGAGCGTCAGCCCAGCATTCCAAAACCAAACCTCACCAGATAGGAAGAGCCCTGACCTCTGGGGGAAGTTGGAGTCCAGAACCCACGTTGGCAGCTTAGCCCCACCTCTCATCTCTTGGGACACCAGGGGTCAATGACTATAACATGCAGGCAGGGCCAAGGAGCGCAGCAAACGAGGAGGGTCCTCGAGACTGGATGCACATGGCGCGCAGGGGGAGGCCAGGACTGAAGCAGTATGGAGTGGGAGGAAGGCCAAGATTCAGGACTGAATGAGAACACAGCGTGAAGAGGCTCAAGGCTGGCAATGAATGAGTCCCTCCTCCTTGGTTACCTCCTCCTATTCCAGCCTTGGTTACAGCAGCACGGGCAAGGCCTGCAGGGGAGGAGAGGTTCCAGTTTCATGTGCAAATGAAGGTCATTAATCAATGCTGATGCCTCCCTTTGATTTCGGACTAGCCCCCCTACCTTTCCCTTTTACCTCCTGCCATCCGAGGAGCTAGAGATGCGATCCTGGCTCCTACGGGCAATGGTGGGGCAGCCCAGCACCAGCTGTCCTGCTGGAGCTGCCTGCCAGGCAGGTTGGCGCTCTGGGCCTCCTCACGGCTGGCTTGCTTGAAATGAAAATGTCAGAACTGGAAGCAGCCGATGGCCTTGTAGGACAGGTGATTGGCTTGCGGCTGGGCTGCACCAGGGAAGCTAAAGCAAAGCAGGGTCTGAGTAAACCCTGGAAGTGTTCCATTGAAGGGTAGCCAGGCGGCAGACGAATGCTTCCAGTCATCTCTGTTGGACTGACAAGGGTGGGAGGGCTGTCTCGTGTGCTGAATAGGGGATTGGGACTGGGCTTCTGAGCTGCTGTTCTTGGGTTCTGTTCCCTGCTCTGCCACTCTGTGGCCTTGGGCAAGTCACTTCACCACTCCTTGCCTCAGTTTCCCCATCTGTGAAATGGGGTTACTGGCGTCAGGAGGCTTGTTAGGTCAGTAAAGCCATTTGAGATCCTTAGATGGAATGGCGAGGGCAAAATAATATATTAACTTATCTTTGTATTCAGATTTCTCATGTGGTTTCTTTACTGCTCAAGTTTCTGTTCTAAGACGGGTCTTCAGACCCTCATACAATCAATGTATGGACTTCACTGCCCTGATCATACACATCTTCTCTCATCTCTCCCCCCACCCCTCCAAAACCAATCTTTCCCCATTGAGAATACTTCTGAAGCCGTTCTAGTGCACCTATTGCCGTGGGACAGAGGTACCGTTATTACCATGGCACTGAGGAGGCTGGTCCCCCTGAGTCAGGGCAATACACGTTTGGCTAGAGCAATGGGAAGCCCAACCCCCGAGGACACTGACCGTCTCTAGAATTTAACTGCAGCTCTTCACCTCCTCTGCTGGGTTAGACCACAAAAAAGCTTCCAGGGCTAACGCTGGTCCTGGTGGACTCGGCTTAATATGAGACTGTAACAAAAACTATATCACAGAGGAAGAACTGTATATCTTTGGGGGTGCAGAGCTTGGCACCCCAACATCTTTCCTCCCCCCAATTCTCTTCACTTCTGATTAATTTCCCCCTGCTCCCAGGACAGTGACCAGATAGCAAATGTGAAAAATCAGGACACTTTTTCCCCCGGGGCAGGGAGGGGGTTGCCTATATAAGACAAAGCCACTGATATCAGGACCTCTGGTCACCCCAGCTGCCAGTGAGCACCTCCTAAGTACATGCCTGCAATGGCTAAACCTCAGCCCACTGCACAGCGGCCATTAACCCTTCACGTTCCAGGCAGCCTCTATGGATTGTCCGGCTAGAGTCAGCATGACAAGAAAGCAGAGGAAAGGGGAATAACTAGCATCTCCTTTGATGCCAGCCCCACCGCTGCTTCATGAAGCCAACCATAGGAGGCCTGAGATTCTCTTCCACAGTTAAGATGTTTTCCCTGAGTTTCAAACTATGACACAGATTCAGTGTAAATCCAGAGCGTCTCCCCTGAGGTCAGTGAAAGCTCCTCTGCATTCACACCTGCATTACCGAGAGCAGAATCTGGCCCTGAGACAGGATAGAGGAGTCCCACCCTGAGCCAATGGGCCAGCTCAGCTTTCTGAGGGTTAGCTCCCAGGAAAGCAGGACTTCTGTGTCAGGGAGATTCAGTGTGCGCGTGTTAGGAATCAAACTTTAATTAAACATGAAAGACATGAGTTAAAAGGACTCGCCAAATGCCCATTACTTGGTACTGATAGAATCTTTACCATTTGCACATTTTGCTGGGGATTTGTCATCAGCACATGAGGAAGAAAGGGAAGCCCTGGCTGCCAGGAGCAACTGATGTGCTCATAAGAAGGAATTCTTCAGTCCTCTAGTGAAAACCCTGTTTATTCATCCCCAGCAAGCTCTGTCACAGCCTTCCTACAGTTACTGTGTGTGGGTCTTTAGAGAGTGGAAGGAGGCAAACCCTTCCATACTTTTCCACTCCCACTGGGAAAAGCCCCCTCCCCTGGAAGTTCAGGCCTAAGCAGTGTTAGTGTAGACAGCACCTGTACCTTTATTTAGGGCTGCTAACGAACAAGGAAAGCCGCGTGTCTAAGCATTGCTTTGCGAGGCCCTGGAATATCTTATTTGCCGAGGGAAGTCATGCTACAAAACAGCATTTCATTTTGGTTCATGCAAAATCTAGAGTTACAACTTGGAATCCATTTAGCAAAGCATCTGCAGTTCCCAATCCAAGGCCAGTGAAACAATAAATATTGTTGAGCAAAAACAGTATCTCTGTGTCCAGAACATTTTCATCTTTTTTTTTTTTTTAATTAGAGCAAGTCAGTTGGATCTTGGCAACTCTGAATTCTAAGGACTGGGAACAGTGTCTCACCTTCTCATCCACAGGAGAAATGGGAGGGTGCCAAGCGGAAGGAACAGCAGGTGCCAAGAGTGGATTAAACAGGCGGCTCTTGCCTGGGCTACACATCACAATCACTAGTGCAGCCACGAGCCCTTTGCTTTCCACTTGAACATTACCCCAGCCACGTGTTCTTTTGGGGACCTGATGACAAAGAATCAGATGCAGAACCCCCCTGCGGGGCTAAATGCTACTGTGAACTTAAATGCAGCTCTTCACCAACTGGGAAAGTGCAGCGCACAGTCCCTGGACCTAGCAGCTGCCCTGAGGGCATGATACAGTTTGGAATCTTGCAGGGGCCAGAGTGCTGCCTCCACTCTGCACTAGATCTGTGGGCATGGGGAAGAGGGCACAGGTTTGCAATAATAATGCAGTTAATAAATACATTATATCATACAGCACCTGTCATCAGAGGAGCTAAGAAGTGTTTATGCTGCTGTCCTGCCTGCGTGGCTCTAAAGACAACAGCATACATTCGGGCCGCCCTGAGTTAATGGAACTGATGCTCCATTAAAGGGCAACTCCTACAATGCCCCTTGTCAACATGGGACTCCTCCATATAGTGCATCCTCTTCTGCATCACCCAGTCATATGCCCAGATCCGGATGCTACCTCTACTTCCCATCTCCCTAGGCCCAATCCTCTTTCCCTGCACAGTCTGCAAGTTCTCCCTTCCCATCTGCGGTATCCTTTGCTTTACACACACAAACCCATTAGTTTCTGACCCTGGTCTGCATCTTCTCCAACCTCCCCCTGCTGCTCTTCCCATCAGCAGCCAGTCTGGCTCCTGCTCCTCCTCCCTCCAAACCAAGCTCCAGCCTAGCCTCTCTCCTGATTGAGCACCGCACTTGTACCAAGTCCCTTGTGCTGTGCATTTCAGAGACATAGCAGCCAGCATCAGGCTGACACCTCCACTCCACTCTCTTCATAACAGGATACATTCTGCGTTGATCTCAGTAGGTTCACATGGGGTGTTAAGTCAGAGCGGAATTTGGCCCTGCAAGGAGATGCCTTTGCCAGCCTGCTCTGAAACAAAGTTGTACATAGTGTAGAGACAAAAGTTCACCTCCTTCCTGGGGTCCGGCTTAATCAACAAAGATTATAAAGTTCCCCCAGGCTTGGCTGCTCCCAGGGTTCCTCCCTCAGTGCTGCTTGGCCCACACCCTAGATCCTCCTTCCTCTAGAGAGCCACTCCTGCCTCCCCTATGTCCAGGCAGGGTAATGAGTCACCCTCCTCCGTGTGTCAGCAGGACCCACTTAACATTCCCAGCAGGATCAACACCTGCTAACAGAGTGAAGGGTCCAAAGCAAATACTACCAAGCCTGTTCATGGTCCTAAAAGTACCCTCGGTGCAGACAGGATGGTTTAGGGGATTATTAATGGGCTACAGAGCCTTCCACTTCTAGGTCACCAGTTTGAATCCAACTTGGGTAAGTAGTGGCTGTTCAGTAGCTTATATAAGACATGAGTTTGTTGGGGCTCAAACCAGTTCCTAGTGGGCAGGCATCTGTAGCACAAAACCCACCAATGTAATTGGCACTAATGTGCTCTGTCATTTGTAGTCGAAAAACCAGGGACTTACTGTGCCACTGAAATGCAGCCATCTTCTGCCCCCAACTTAAAGGTGGTTCCTCGGGGATAAAGCAAAACATCAGACCAACAGCAAATTCATTCAAATATCTAACAATCCTCCCACTCCATATCTGGAGGAGTAGGGATGGGGGGGAACGGAAGCAGGAGCTCTGAGCCCATGAACAAAGAATGTTGGGACTCTTGACAGACAGACAGCACAGAGGAAACCAGCTTGTGCGCTCCAGGGCTGAATCAAAATGGATTGAACAGAAACCTGGGCCAGATTTATCCCTGGCTTTAAGGAAATTAATTCGCTGTGGGAGTGCTACAGTGTACCGCTCTCACGGCGCTCCAGATAGAGGAACATAAGCTGCAGGGATAGACAAATGTACGTGTGTCTCTCATCATCTGTGTGTGTTGTGTGCGTGCATGGCAGGCGTGATGGACAATGAATCCCAACCGCCCGGGCCAGGGATCACTGTAAAGAAGGCAAAGGGGCTCTCTCCATCTGTTTTTCTATTTCTGCAGGCAAGTGCTGGGGAACTTCACATGTTTCTCTCCCCTTCACCAGCATCCCCCCCTTATATGCACTCATCTCAAACACCACCACCCCAGATACAGGAAATGCCCATGGTCTCGTCCCTGGCTTTGAGCATTTCTTGCATATTCCAGTCACCGACTTTGTAAAGAGCTTTCTGTCGGGACAGCTTCCGTGCCAGAGCTGCCAGCCCAGGCATCCTCTTTCAGACCTAGCTCGTGCAGACAAAGAAGCACAAACCGCCTGCTCACTCTGTTCCTTTCAGGATCCACCTCCTCCTTTTCCGAACGGTCCACGAACTTGCTTCAGCTTTCCTCACTCCCCTCACTGAGCCCCACCCTGCTCCCCCTTCATTTGTCCACCCCTGGGCTCCTCCTTGTCCCTGGTCACCACAGTTGGTGAAAGAGCCTTCTTCTCTGCAGCTCCTTTCTCACTCTGTCGTTATTTAACTTGGTGTGGCATTTTACAGTTACTGCAAAAGCTGTTACACAAAAGGAAGTCCCAAGGCCAAATTTAGCAATGCCCTAAGCATTTGTATGAGGGCTGAGTTTGGCCTATATTGTGATTGTGGAAGGGTTGTGACTCTGACACAGGACTGAATGGGCTTTGGGAAAATACATGCCTGTCCCGTTTCATGGCCCCCTGCATCATATTCAGTAACACCTAACCCCCCACCACCACCACTATACAGCCTCTTGCTGAGCCTAGATGGCAGAGATGGTCGGTCCCCGCTGCCTGACCCACACTGTCTAATGTAAATGCTTTGCACTGCCATGGCCCCTTTCATCCAAGGATCTCAGAGTGCTTTACAGACCTTAGCCGCACAATGCACTTGAGAGGCAGCTCCTTAGGATTACCCCTGTTTTATTAACAGGTGGAGAGAGGCACAGAGGGGTAAGATCCACATTTTCAAAAGTGCCACCTAATTCTGGGTATCTCCCTTTTTGCATGCTCAACCCAAGACACCTTAAAGGGGCCTGATTCTCCATCGTCCTGCACCTTGGGTCGTCACGAACCCCTGTGCAAAGTGAGCATATAATGCTACCATTCCAAACGGGCAGGGCTTTACGTCCACGTTGGGCTCACTTTGCACTGGCAGGAATGACTGCACAAGCTGCAGGCCATGGCAAAGCAGGCCCCACTGGGGTTGTGATGGCCTCATCCCCTCTGCAAGTCAGGCCCAGGGTGTCTCAAGCGGAGCACTGAAAATCAGTGACCACTGGAAAACGTTGGCTTTGGTGGTCAATGGTAGAGCTGGGATGCCCTCCTGAGACCTGATGAGAGACGTAGTGTCACACGTGTAATGCTACTCAAGAAATCCCATCTTCAGCAGCTCACATACAGTGGGAGGTTTGCATTTATATGTTTGCCATCAGGTCACCACTAGCCTCCAGGGTTTTGCACTTTGGCTCTGAGCGGTGCTGGACACCTTGCAAATCTCTCATCTCCCAAGAGATGGGCCTTGCCTTCCTATTACCTTGAGCCTCAATCCTCTACCCGTACCCTTGGGAATAACTCTTACTTATGTGAGTAGCTCTATTGTCTTCAGTAGAACTATATCACTCATAGGAAGCAAGAGGGTTGCAGGACTGGGCCTCCAATGTCCTAGAAGGTGGAACAGACAGATAGGACATGGTATGGAAATGGAAGAGGGGCACCTGGATGAATATGCAGTACCCTCTGCTCTGCTCCCCCCCCCCCCCCCGGGGCTTCACAAAACAGCAGACACAGCCATCATTGGTGAGAGACGTGTGACCTGCTATCAAACAGGGTCTCCTCTTCCCAATAATGAGATTAAAATGGCAATGAGTCTGAGATTAGCATCCAAGATATAGTCACTTGCTGTCACCATGGCACTGAAGAATCTCTAATTTCATGCACAAAGCAGAGTGACAAATGGGGGACGATCAATAGGAAAGGACACTGCACACGCCACTGAAAAGCATCCAGCCAACTGATAAAAAACACCCACTGGAGTTACACTGGGGGGGATTTGACCCAATATGCTTGATCATTTCAGGGGGTGAATTTGTCCCCATGTATCAGCTCATTTAGAGAAAGATATTGACATTATTCCTTGTGTGATAAGTGTTGATTTTTTAAATCAGTTTTCACAAGAGAAATGCACAGTTTTATAAAAGGGAAATGTAATGAAAATGCAAACCAATTTCCATCCAAACTCTGTGCTGATGGAAGACTTCAGGTATGAATTGGATGAATGTCACATAAATTCTATATGATGAATTACCGGCTGTAATAAACCATTAGCTGATGCCAAAATCATTTAATTCAGAATCACAACCCCACTTTCACCAGCAGAAGAAGATTAGAGGACAATCAGGGAGCAATTGAGAGAGGTGTGTGCATGTGTTTCTCTGTGAATACAATTATTAGCTTAAAAACCCCCCCCAGGAAAACAGAAGCTTTCCATCATGGTAACTTTTCCCGATGGAGCAAGTGCAGGCTGAGGAGACGTCTAGGATCAATGGGACAGTGTGGTTACTCTTAGGTGCAAAGGGAGCTAGACAACTGAATGGAGGAAAACAAAGGGTAGAAAGCACAAACAAGCAAACTCAGGAAGACAACGTGAATGGAGTACCGGGATCTTAAAGTGACTCAGAGCCTCTAATAGTATCCAAAGTGACTAAGATTTAAAGGAACCGGGAAACAGCAACTGTGTCTGATTCTCAGCATGAATGGAGACGAGGGCGAGCAGATGATTAATCATAAGGACTGACCCCAGTAATCATGGCCCCATCTCCAAAGATCTATCCTAGAGCAGATCGCTAGATAGACCTAATCAGTGGGATGCGCTATAAATATTTCAGGTTCTTAAGTCCCACCACCTTTCTGCCATGCATTAAGAAACATAACTGGCATCTGTTGTGCAGATGATAGTTAGAAGTGACTGTATCATGACTCGGAGGAACCCGCCACAACCAAAATAATGAACCCTGTTGGCAACGGGCCTGCCTGTGAAATAAGCAATAAAATAACGAATAAAACCCTGTGAGAGACCAGACTCCGAACAGACAGTGCCTGGGGTGCCTTTGAATGGATTAAACTGCATCCCAGCCACAGCCTTTCCAGCAACCACAGTGACTAGAATCAATAATACAGGGGGGGGGGGGGGGGGAATCAGGCACAGGGAGGTAGAACAACTCAAACAATGCACTAATGAGAGGGATCCTGTCATAACAATGAAAGCTGAAAGCTGGCTGCCTCCCCCTAGCTTAGCCATCGCTGGCTAAAAGTGACTTTAGACTGGCACCAACCAGGAACATGGGAGCAGCAGCATGAGCCCCCGCCCCCGCCCTCAGCCCAGTCCGGGAGATTCTAAGTAGGAACATGATGTAAAGGCATCACCCCCCCCCCACACACACACACACACAGACTCTTCCCAAGAATCAGCAGCTGTAGCTGAAATCAGCAAAGGCGAACTGGACCAAAGCTCAGGACTGCAGAGAGTGGCGTGGGGGAGCGGGATCTCGAGCTGCCCAGGTGTGTGGGGGTGATGGGGAACCCCCTTCTGAGGGGCTGTGAACCCCAGAGGGGGAAGGGATCGGGGCAGCCTAAGGAAGTTGAGGTGTTTGGGCCGCGGGGCAGTCAGCCACCCCCAGCATCTCACAGCTCTCCGCCGGGCTGGGAGGGAGGGATGGGCAGGAAAGGTGTGTGGGCTGGGGGGTGAGGGGCGTCCCGCCAGAGGACGAGAGAACCTGCCCATTCCCTGCCCCCTCCCCAGAGAAGAGGGCTGAGCCGAGCTGCAAGGTCAGGGGTGCAGGGAGGGAGAGATCCGCTGCCTACCTGTCTGCAGCTCCTCGGCTCTGGAGTCAGCCCGGACGGCAGAGGCGGCTGGGAGGGCAGGGAGGGGAGCAGCCGATCTGCCTGGCTCAGGAGGCGGGGGGCTGTCCACACCAGAGAAGAGGAGGAGACAGGGGAGGGCGAGGCGAGAGGCAGTGGGGGAATGTGCAGAGCCGGCAGAGGAGCTGGGGACGCTGGGAAGCCCAGGGGAGAGGGGTGGGGGGATCAGATGGAGCTGGGGGGGGGGGGGTTGTGCGGAGACAGAAGGGCTGGTGTTGCAATGGGAGAGTGCGCGTTCCCGAGCCCAGGCGCGCCCCCGCGGGGCTGCTCCCCCAGCTAGTGGTCCCCAGAGAGAGAAGGAGACAAAGGCAGGAGGGAGCCCCCGGGGGGAGAAGTTGATGCTAGGCTACGAGAGTGAGAAGGGAAGTCCCCCCCCCCAGTCACAGGAATCAGGTGGGGGCTGCACAGCTCCACGCCTCACCTGCCTGCAGCTGCTGCCGGCCCGGGGCTCTGCTCCCGCCCCCGTTCACACCCGCAGCGCTTCAAAGCGGATTGGGGCCGCCTCTGGAGTCCCGGGGCAGCGAGCGGCGCGGTGACCGCAGGACACAATGAGATCAAGGCTCTGCTCAGCTGGTGGAGCGTCTGCCCCGCGTCTGCGGGCCCCGGACTCAGTCCCCAAAGAGATTAGTCTCCATTGCTGTCAAATGGGATGGAACAAATAGTCAGGGGGAGGTTGTTAGGCTGTTTGATGATAACCCACCACCACCACCACATGCATCATTCTAGAGAGTGGTGTAAAGGTGGGGAAAATACCCCCCCCCCAGCCCCTGATTTGGGGACATCTGTGTTAGCAGGGAAAAGAAAAGAGAAAGTCATCACCATCATGTACACTGGTCTCTTCAAAGCCAGGACACACCTGGGGTTTCACTTCCCTCCCTCTCCCTGCTTCTCACACACAGAGTTTTTTAATTCCCAGGAGTGGCTTGGCAGTTCAAATGGTCTCCCCCACATCCTTTCCCTCCTTCCTCTGCGCCACAGGCTCTATTTCTGGCTGTGTAAAAATAATAATAATAATAATCAGTCAATCTTAGCTGCTTGTCATAATTCTTAATGCACTGATCTCTTCTCAGAGATGATGTGTGTGTGACTTAGCATGGTACGTTTCAGCATTTCTCGTTTAGGGAATTTACCACAGAGTGTTACTGTTGAACATGTCAATGCATCAGAGATGCCACGGCCTGCTGTGCAACTACAGCATCCTTAACTCAGCCCTCTGGAGCACACACACTATTCCTCATGACTCTAAATGTGCCCATTCATGGCCCAATCCTGCCACGTCCTTCCCGTGTGCTGAGGCCTTTACTAGGTGAGTAGAACACTGGGGTTCTGTGGCGCTCATGTAAACCCTGGTCCTGCCCTCCTCATTCATGAATATTCCTTACTCAGGGAAGTAATCCGGCTGACTTCTTCGGAACTACTCACAGGAGTTAAGGTATCTGGGCTGCGCCACAAATAAAAGTACACCTGGGTTGTGTGGCAACCCTGATCTGCAACGTCCTCCTTGTTTTTGTGATTCAAAGCTTAGCCATAATGTTCAGCGCACAGCTGGTTTTTTGCATTCATTCATTTCAAAGAGTTCAGTTCTAATCCTGTTAAAATCAAGAGATGTTTTGCTATTGGCCTCGCTAGGAGCAGGACTGGGCCCAAAATGTGCGCACTGGGAGGGCTGAAGCTTGGCATACAGAATCTGAAACTGGTACTGCAGAGGCCTATTGCAAAAGACTCTAGATTTTACCAGGGCCGTGTCCCCCATTTTAAAACGGCATCAGAAAAGTCCCACTAGATCTAGAAGCTTTCCTCCTGGGCTCCTGCACCATCAGTGCTGTAGTAAAAGGGCCCAGTGCACAAATGTGGAGTATATGAAATTTGAAGTGACTGTGCAATTTAATGCTCCCCTGTCAAACTAAATATGGTAGTGAAAATTTAGAAGGTGGAATGACTGCGTGAGACAGGAGAATCAGTCTATCTAAGGTACTTCTACATGGTGGTATCTAAACACCTCACAATCCTTAATGCATTTATTCTAGTAACACCACTATGAGGTAGGGAAGTGCTATTATCCCCACTTTACAGATGGGAAACTGAGGCACAGAGCTACTACAGCTGCTACAGCGGCACAACTACACCTCTACCCCGATATAACGCAACCCGATATAACACAAGTTTGGATATAACGCGGTAAAGCAGCGCTCCGGAGGGGGGGGGCAGGGTTGCGCGCTCCGGCGGATCAAAGCAAGTTCGATATAACGCAGTTTCACCTATAACGAGGTAAGATTTTTTGGCTCCCGAGGACAGCGTTATATCGGGGTAGAGGTGTACTGCAGTGCAGCTGTGCCAGTCTTGTGCCTGGGCTGCTGCTGTAACCACTGAACCATCCTGCCTCTCATCAAGGGTGATTGGACTCTGAGGCAACAAAATTCATAGTGTGTGTGTGTGTGTGTGTGTGTGTGTGTGTGTGTGTGTGTGTGTGTATAGATAGATATAAATAATTTTTAATTCTCCATACCTGTTACTCATATCATTTTAGTTTATTAAGAATGACAGAATCTGAAAAAAACTTTTTTTAATGTTTGCATGTAAATTTGGACAATGAAAAAAAATCACTGAAGTCAGTTTCTTTGTCTTTATTTATTATGTGTATGTAGAGAATTTTGCTTTCTGGCTGTCAAACCGTGGCACAATGTTGCCCAGTGTGGGCTGTAAACACCAAAGGGAATGTTTACTTGTTTTTTTTTTTTAAATATATTCCGTGGAAAATTAATAAAAACGAATGGAGATATTTCTGTTGGTTATTGTCTTTTTTCAAACTGGTCTGAGAGTTTTTGACTAAAAGAAGCAGAATTTGGGGCCAAATTTGATCTAAAAGTGTCCCTCTAAGAGGGAGGTTTTCAAAAGGAGGCTGGATAGCCATCTGTCTTGGATGGGTTAGACCAGGGATTCTCAAACTTCATTGCACCGCGATCCTCTTCTGACAAAAAAAATTACTACATGATCCCCGGAGGGGGAACCGAAACCTGAGCCCACCCGAGCCCTGATGCTCCAGGCGGGGAGGGCCAAAGGCCAAGGGCTTCAGCCCTAGGCGGGGGACTTGTAACCTAAGTGCTACCACCCAGGGCTGAAGCCCTTGGGTTTCGGCCCCAGGCCCCAGCAAGTCTAACACTAGCTCTGGCGACCTCATTCAAAAGGGATTGTGACACACTTTGAGGTCCCGACCCACAGTTTGAGAACTGCTGGTTTAGACACAACAAAGCCTGCATCTTGGCAGGAGGTTAGACTAGATCAGTGGTTTTCAAAGTTCAGATCGCAACCCAGTACTGGGTCGCAGAATGCAAGGCACTGGGTTGCCTTGCTCAGCACCCAGGGATCCTGGCGGCCGGCCAGTAAAAACTAGTAGTCCCTACCTGTTCTGACACCGCGCTGCGCCCCGGAAGCAGCCAGCAGCAGGTCTGGCTTGTAGGCAGCGGGCGCCACGGGTTCCACGCATTGCCCCTGCCCCGAGCAGCAGCTCCGCACTCCCATTGGCTGGGAACTGGCCAATGGGAGCTGGGGGTGGGCGATGCCTGCAGGTGAGAGCCGCAAGGAGCCGCTTGCGTGCCTCTGCCTAGGAGCCAGTCCTGCTGCTGGCCACTTCCGGGGCACAGCGTTGTCCGTGGTGCCAGGACAGGCACTAAGCCTGCCTCTGCACCCCATCTGCGCCGCTGACTGGGAGCCGCCGGAGGTAAGCCCGTGCCCCAATCCCTTCCCCAGCCCTGAGCCCCCCTAAACCTGGAGCCCCTTCCTGCACCCCAACCCCTTCATCCCCGGCCCTACCCTAGAGCCCACACCCAGAGAGAGCCCTGACCCCCTCGTGCACCCCCACCCTAGCCCAGAGCCCCCTCCCACACCCTGAACCCCTCATTCCTGGCCCCACCCCCGCACTCCAATCCTCTGCCCCAGCCCTGAGCCCCCTCCGGGTCATGGGCATCAATAATTTTCTTCAACTGGGTCACCAGAAAAAAAGTTTGAAAACCACTGGACTAGATCCTTGCAGTCCCTTCTAACTCTATGGTTCTAGCATTATATGACAAAGCTGAAATGCTGTTACTATATTTTATGTAATGTAAGAACTTAGCCTCTGAGGATAGAACAAGAAGCAATGGGCTTAAACTGCAGCAAGGGAGGTCTAGGTTGGACATTAGGAAAAGGTTCCTAACTGTCAGGGTGGTTAAACACTGGAATAAATTGCCTAGGGAGGTTGTGGAATCTCCATCTCTGGAGATATTTAAGAGTAGGTTAGATAAATGTCTATCAGGGATGGTCTAGACAGTATTTGGTCCTGCCATGTGGGCAGGGGACTGGACTCGATGACCTCTCGAGGTCCCTTCCAGTCCTAGAATCTATGAATCTATGAACTCACACCTGCAAATCTTTACCTTCATTGGCCGGAATCATTCTTAGGGAAATCAATGGGAATATCTGTGTGACTAACCTTTGCAGGATTGGGCCCTAAATTCCAGACTATGTCCACGTCTCTGAGTAAATTAAATTAATGAGATATCCTATCTCTTAGAACTGGAAGGGACCTTGAAAGGTCATCGAGTCCAGCCCCCTGCCTTCACTAGCAGGACCAAGTACTGATTTTGCCCTAGATCCCTAAGTGGCCCCCCCTCAAGGATTGAGCTCACAACCCTCGGTTTAGCAGGCCAATGCTCAAACCACTGAGCTATCCCTCCCCCCAGGGATACATCCGTATGGCGCTTAAAAATGAGTTGAAACAAATCTGAGCGGGACTCACTGAAAGCCCTTGATCAAGTCACTCACCGCTTTGTGCCTCAGTTTCCCTACCTGTAAAATGAGACCATCAGATGAACACACACTCCGGAGACCCTTTATCTGAAGAGGAAGGGACACTGCGTAGCTGGGCTCAGCATGAGCCTCCCGCCCCTGGGGGACCCCCACCCGGAGATCCCCACACCAAGATCGTCAGAGGCCCCGGCTCCCCCAGCCCCTGGGCGCTGCGCCCCGCCCTCCAGCTGTGCGCGGCTGATCGCAGCTGGCAGGGCTGGCGCTGGGAGCGGGGCGCTAGGACCCGGCGGAAGGCAGGGGGCGGCGAGGCACGTCAAAGGGCCGCGCCGAGCGGACACCCCCGAGCCTGGCAACCGGGGCCCGGGCGGGCAGCGGCCGCCGCCCCGCGGTAAGGGCGGGCACAGGGGGCATCGGGGCCGCCCCGCGCGTGCCCCGAAAGGGGGGTGGGCCCGGAATGGGGGGTGGCCTCTCGCGTGCCCCGAAAGGGGGGGCTGGAATGGGGGGTGGCCTCTCGCGTGCCCCGAAAGGGGGGGGCTGGAATGGGGGGTGGCCTCTCGCGTGCCCCGAAAGGGGGGGCTGGAATGGGGGGTGGGCCCGCGCGTGCCCCGAAAGGGGGGCTGGAGGCATGGGGGAGGGGGGCCCTGAGTGTGCCCTAGACTGGGAGGGGGTGTTGGTGGGCTCGGTCCTGCGTCTGCCCTGAAATGAGAGCGGGGTGGGGGGTGCCCACATGAGACCCTGTTACTGGAAGGTGCCAAATTTCTCACAGAACCCCCCCCCCCCGCAAGGTGCCCAGTGCAGGGTGGGTCTGGGGGGGCGAAGCAGCCACCTGCTGCCCTGGAGAAGCCCTACTGGGGGTGGGCTTGTGGCGTGAGAGTGAACCGATCACCGTGGGGGAGAAGGGGGTGCGCTGCTGGATTCACGAGTGACTGCCACCGATTGCCAAATCCAGGCTTGCTCAGGATCCTGTCTGGCCAACTGCCCTGAATATGTAAAAAAAATTCGGATGGTACCAAAATAAAGTCATAAGAGCGTCTCCATTGAGGAGATGCTCAGGTTGTCACCAGCTTCCAAACAGCATCATTAAGAACACAGATACCCTCCATCCACTCGGACCTCCCAACCCCATTGACAAGAACCCTGCAGTGGGCTGAGTGGATCAGTACATTTTCCCATCTGCTGTAATCCAGGTACACACCTGGGACCTGATCCAAACCCCCTTGTAATGGATGGAAGGACTGATCTTAGTGGGTTCTGGGTCAGACCCAGGCTCCCCCATCCTCACCATAGTAAGCCTTATGCTGGGGCGGGGGGAGGGTTAGCCATTACAAACTGTGGTCTTGTCCTGCAGTTGTCCTCAGGTGGGTGCAGGTGTCTCTGTGTGGATTCATCTGCAGGATTAGGGTCTTTGTGAGAGGAAGGATGGTCTGAGGAGGATGGTCTGAGGTTGAAGGTACAAGCATGAGACACTGAAGAGCTGGGTTTAGTTCCCTGCTCTGCCACAGACTTCCTGTATGTCCTGGGGTGGAGGCCTAGATTATTATTATTATTTTAAGGTATTTAGGTGTTGCTGCACTCAGTGACAGTCAATGGAATTTAGGTTCTGAAGTGCCTAAATCCCTTTTGGAAATGAAATTTAGGCTTCTAAATCAGTTAGGCATTGCAGCCCTGAGGGCAGCCCTGCCTAAATACCTTCAAAATCTATGGCCTTAGTCTCTCTGTGCCTCAGTTCCCCAGGTAATGGCACTTCCCTGCCTCGTAGGGTGTTGTGAAGATAAGTACATTAATAATTGTGAGGTGCTCAGCTACTGTCTAATAGAGGCCATATAAGTACTTCACATGGGAGGGAAGTTTGGTTTTATAAAACACTTTTTCCCATGTCAATACAATTTTGTTGTTTGGCTTTAATCCTTCCCCTGCAGTGTTTGCAACTAAAACACTGCTGCATTTTGTTAGGGCAGGTGAACCAGGAAGGGAAATAGACAAAATTGTGAAACTGATTAGCTTATTTTCATTGCCCAGGCTAATGCAAAAAACAAACAAAAAACACCCCCAAACAAACAAAAACAAAACAAAATCACATATCCCAAAACATTAACAAACAAGAAACACTCCCACAAACAGCAGAAACCCTTCTGAGTACATTCAGATTTGCAATTTGAGGTGTTATCAGGAACACAAGGACAGATGTCATCTTGTGCAAAATTATGATTTGTAACCCACTATCCCTTTAACTGGGCTCCTGAGATCAGATCTGCGAGCAACCCCGATGGCAATTCAAGTAGATGGGGGCTATGCGGCCTTTGAAAATCAGGCCCCGTTGTTGGTTTGTGTAATAGCAGTTAGTGTGCGCGCAAATATCTAGAGTGTGGAATTTTGTTGTGGGCATGGAGGTAATGGGGGAGAGGGATCTGAATGGTGCCATGAGCTGAGAGGAAAAACTCCTTTCCCAATTCCTTCCCAGGTTACCGGAAAGATGACCACCCTCACCCGGCAAGATCTCAACTTTGGACAAGGTAGCGTAGCGTGCTGCTCTCCAGAAGCTCGTGAGGCTTCTTGCTGGCATGTGGAGGTAGAGCTGGCTCTGCCTTGGAGTGTTGGTCTTCTACCCCCTCAGCTACTGCTGCGAATGGGGTGCCACATGTACTGTACAGGGAAAATGGGACACCTTTATGCCTTGCTCGTGGGTTGTAGTATTGCAGGTCAGAGGTTATGATGACCACTGCCCTGCCCTGTTATGATCTTTGAAGCTCACAAGCTAAGCTGGGGTAGCTCTGGTCATACTTGGAAGTGAGACCTGTAAGGAGCACTTACAGGTCAACTTGCATCATTATATTTTTACATGGGTATATCATTAAATTCTGCCTTCCTCCAGTTCACCTGCAGTTTCAATTGGATACAGGATTTTTCTTTACTTCCGGTCATAAATGGTTGTATAGTGTTGCTGTGGTGTTAAATAGTTGGTGCATTCCACCCTAGAGGTGGTTACATCTCAGTGGTGAACGCAGTGATCTCAAAGGTAAAACGCTTTGGGAGGACAGTCATTTCACCGCAGTTCATAAAACAAGCAGTGTACAGATAAGCTGATGATCATGGGCAGCAGTTAACCAGCAGATTCCTGCAGCCAGGAAATATTTGCTGGGCTTGTTTTTCTTTACCTGCTTTGCTCCACCACCTCTTTCTGTTCTCTAGTGGTTGCAGACGTTCTCTCGGAATTTCTTGAAGTGGCTGTTCACCTCATCCTTTATGTTAGAGAAGTTTACCCCATTGGGATCTTTCAGAAGAGGAAAAAATACAATGTACCAGTCCAGGTAGGAGTCTCTCCTGTAGCTCTATGGCTATGAGGAAATACACAGTTAAGCAGGGAGCATGCTGTATGTTCAAAAGCACTATCGAAGAGGTAGGTATTATTATTAATGCTTAGCCTCAAGGAGGTGCTATTAGAATGGCATTTGTGGCCATGAATGAGATATTGGAGGTGCATTTGTTCTGGCCTGTGCCTAACTGAATTAGTTTATATTTGAACAAATGCAAACCCTTAATTATTTTCAAAGTGAATTGAGTGGCCCTGAAAAGGGATGAATTAACAACCCTGGAGTTTAAAACGTTACACTTATGCACAGAACAGATAGATCACAGGCAACAGCAGTACAGATTTCCCCCATGCTGCCCCCACAATGTGCTGTAATCCTGGCTGGGAGGGACTGTCTCTAAGAAAGACCAATTGTGAGGTGGACACTGGTTAGGCTAGTTGTCAGCAGACACCACTAGACTTATTTCCCATAAGCCACTGCACAGTTATCAGATGACAACAACTTCCAATCACCACTTACCTCTGCTGGATTTGAACTGGCAACCTAGTGGTAAAATATTCCATCACAGTAGCAACCCCCTGAGGCCCTGCAGCCCACCAGCCCTTCTGCTATTTGATCTGAGTTCTCATTCTGTTTGCACAGATGTCCTGTCATCCAGAGCTGAATCGGTACATCCAGGACACGTTGCATTGTGTGAAGCCACTGTTAGAGAAGGTGAGGCCATGCCAGAGACCCTCGTATGGGGCATGTCCCCTGCCCCAACTGCACTAGTCACAAATAGAGAACTTTACAGAGATTTGTATAGAGCAGTGGTCCCCAAACTTTTCAGGATCACACTCCCCCTAACCCTGTCCGCACCTCCCTCCCCTGGGGCCGGGGCTGCAGCTCCTGGGGGAAGTGGGGAAACGCGGTAAGGGGTCCAAGGCTGGGGCCGGGAACGGAGCCACAGCCAGGGGCCGAGGCCGAAACCATGGCTGGGAGCGGGATTGGGGGCAGGGCCACAGCAGAGCTGGGGGCAGAGCAGGGCTGGGTGGCGTTCTCTCCCTGCCCCCCATGGGGGCTGTCCCAGGTCTGCCACTGTTTTCCCCCCCCTCCCAAAGTTCCTCTGCACCCCCCCTAGGAGGGATGTACCCCACAGTTTGGGGACCATTGTTATAGAGTTAGTGACCTAATCAGTTTCCCCACAATCAGGGTCCAGGTTTGGTGGTGTTCATTTATTCACATTGAAACAGGTGAAGGGACACCAGCAGACTGCTAACTAATATATATATATATGTGTCCTGAACTATGGTATGTTACAAATGATTAAAATTGAAACACTTTAAAAAAAGGGTTATAAATCCTGAAGACACTAGTAACTTTACTCATGTGAGGAGCCTTATGGAAGTCAGGGAGACTATTAATGCAAGCGAAATTAGACACCTGCTTAAGGCCCCAATCCTGCAGTGAGGTCTGGCTGTGCAGAGCTCATTGCCTTCGTCTGTTTTTTAATCTCCGCAGTTTGGGGTTGCTCTCCGTTTGGAGGATTGAAATAGGGCGGTTTCACTTCCTGGTTAATTTTAATCAATTTCACTTTTGAGCATTAGCCACAAAGCTGCAGTGGTTGGTTGCCAACACCACGGGGGAATATCACTGGTTTATTTTTTTAAGCACTCTTTCCATTGTAACTCAATAAATAATAGTCTGTTGGCTTTAGGATTTTTAAACGCTTATTTTTACATAAACTAAATTATAGAGCCAAACTTGCCTTACTGGTGCTGTGAGTGTGAACTGTCCTCTGCTTTGTATTGTCCCTGAGTTGGGAGTGTATATATTGCGTGCCTTGTGTCTAATCCCCTGGGGGAGGTGGAAGCCTATGATGGCTGCACGTTGCCTCTCCCTGTAGCAGTAGCTAGAGAGGGAAATGTCCTATTTGGTGGACTGCAGCTCCCTACAGGTCTTGGGGGTAGTCCCCCAACAGGGATCTTGTATCCAATAATAAACTGGTAGGGCATTTGGTTGTAGCCAGAGCAATCCAGCAGCCTTTCTAAAGCACTGGGAAAACACTGAAGTGATGTGGGGCTAGAGCAGATAAGTATGTTCCTGATTCATAGGGAGCATCAGAGACAGGGGGAGCAGAGGAAAAGGGATGGTCAGGTGGGGAGTTCCTGACCCGGTGTCTGTGCTTGCAGAATGACGTGGAGAAGGTGGTGGTAGTAATCCTGGATAAAGAGCACCATCCAGTGGAGAGATTTGTCTTTGAGATCACTCAGCCACCTCTACTTTCCATCAGGTAAAGGTTCCCTCCTACCAGCCCAGTGCACAGGGCCGGCTCCAGGCACCAGCTTCTCAAGCAGGTGCTTGGGGCGGCCGTTCCGGACAGGGGCGGCAGTTCCAGGTATTCGGCGGCAATTTGGCGGACGGTCCCTCACTCCGCCTGGGAGTGAAGGACCTCCCGCCGAATTGCCACCGCAGATCGCGATCGCGGCTTTTTTTAGATTGCGATCGCGGCTTTTTGTTGTTGTTGTTTTGGCTGCTTGGGGCGGCCAAAACCCTGGAGCCGGCCCTGCCAGTGCAGCCAGTGCCTGCTTCCCTCTCCCTGTGTTCGACTTTGAGAGCTGATATTGGAAACAACTACCCCTCCCTCTGGGCCGGGGAGCTCCCCTAATGATCTCTGTCTCCTCCCCAGCTCGGACTCGCTGCTGTCCCACGTGGAGCAGTTGCTCCGTGCCTTCATCCTGAAGATTAGCGTGTGTGATGCCGTGCTCGACAACAACCCCCCAGGTAGGACTGAAAGCCTTCTCTTCTACAGGGAGGGCTCTAACTGCTGCTCCAGTGATACTCACTGTCTGATTTTACATAAAACTCTTTGCGTAAGGGGTGGTAAAATGTCTCTCTAGTGTGTTTGTCCAGGAGAGAGTTTGTTTTGCACAGCTGGGCTCACTGCCACTCAGACAGGCAGAAATGGAAATTTTAAAAAAAGTACAGGGGATTTAATCCCCAAAAGATCACAGGGCATGGTGCATATTAGACATATGCAGCATCACTGAAATGCAACCAGCTCTGGGGTGGAAGGCAGCAGCCAACTGAGCAAAGAGCATCCCGCTGAAAAGGTGAGGGTAGAAATAAAATTTTGATCACGAGCACTGGAGCAAAATCTGAATCCTATAAAAGGTGCCCTGGGCCAGTTGCATCAGGGGCCTGGAGATGGCAAGGTGGAGACCATGGAGGAGTCCATGGTTTCTGGTGCTAAGGAGAGCGCTAGCAAAGTCAGAGAGAGCAGAAAATGACAGGTTACTTTCCCAGTCCCTTTTGGAAAGGAACATGTCTTGGTATTTACCAAGCTGTGGATGATCCCTGTTACCTCGCAGGCCTCTGGCCATCGGATTACAGTGCCTTCCTCTCATCCCTGCCCCATCCCTTCTAGGCTGCACCTTCACTGTCCTGGTTCATACACGGGAGGCTGCCACGCGAAACATGGAGAAGATCCAGGTGATAAAGGTAGGTGATGCCTCTGTCTGCTTGTTGCTTGCGGTGAGCTGCATGGTAAAGAAGGATGGAAGTGAATTAAGGTGCTGCAGCTTTGGATTTTCCTTTCATCAGTGGGACTATATTATCATTCCCTGGAAGGGCTGGGCCACAGCAATTCCTGAGGTCTCGAAGAGCTCTCCCAAGAACTCTCCTTAACAAGGAAGGGGTGAAGTTTTGCACTTGGAACATACATGCAGTGTTGCAGGTATTTGGCCCTTTGAGGGGCATTGGGCCCAGCCCTGCCTGCGACTGATCAGGTGATTATAAAAGCTAACAAGTAGCCCAGCTGGGAGAGCTGCAGAGAGCAGGAAGGCTCCTGTTGAAGACTCTTGGACTAGGGTTATAGGAAGTAGGTTGGCTCCTGAGGTGGGACCTAGAGCAGGAGGTTCTCAAACTTCATTGCACTGCGACCCCCTTCTGACAACAAAAATTACTATATGGCCCCAGTAGGGTGGACTGAAGGCTGAGCCTGCCCCATCCCTGCCACCCTGGATTTGGGGGCCAAAGGCTTCAGCCCCAGGCAGGGGGCCTGTAATCTCAGCCCCATTGCCCAAGGCTGAAGCCCTCAGGCTTGGGCCCCAGACAGTGCGGCGCAGGCTTTGGCTTCGGCCCCTGGCCCCAGCAAATCTAAAGTAGCCCTGGCTAAGGTAGCCCTGGCGACCCACGGTTTGAGAACCACTGCCCTAGAGCAAGGTAGATCCCAGGCAGATGGCCTGTAGGAAGATTGGGGAAGAGCCGCCAGGAGTGAGAGGCGCTGACTGGCAGCCCCTGGGTCAGGGGAAGGGACTAGTTTGCGATGTGGAATTTGTTACCAGTTTTACATGAAACAACTCAAGCTGAAACCCTGCGAAGAAGGGCCTGAACCAGACAGCGGGCAGTGCCCCTAAGGCTGGGTGGACAGGCCAGCAGCCTACATGCATGTTAGCCAGTACATCCTCACAACACCCCCCTGGGGAAATAGCATACCTGTCTTCCAGACGGGCAAGTCACTAAGGGCTTGAACTTGCAAGGTGCTGAGCCCTCTTTCCCCTATGGGACACGTAACCCACTTTGAGTTCTTCTGCTGTAGCCCCAGTGCAGAGGTAAGGGCTGGAAGTGGAGGTCGGGGGAGGGAATTGGAGGAGGAGATTGAGGTCTCTGGGTGCATAGGGTAATGAGCCCTTAGTAATCAGAGACCTCTGCTGTTAAACCCGGCTGAGGGATGGGCGGGGTGGGCATTGGCAGTGTGTGGATTAGCAAGGCTTTCTGGTATAAACCACTCTTTAAAGCTGTGGGCTCCCTGTTACCTCTCCAGCCAGGCACGTGCTCTGCCTCTGCTCCTCACCCAGCCTGATCTATGGTCCCCCTCAAATCCTCATGTTCATCCCCCCCCAGTCCCTCCTTACTCCTTTACCATAGACCCAATGACTGGGAAGGAGGGGAGGGGGAGCACTTGTAGGGTGCAGAAGGCTGGAGGGAGGGGCAGTAGTGGGTCCCTGCCACCTCCACCCAACGCTGCTCCCATTTCCAGCCCTCTGAGGAGCCCAGAAAGGGAGGGTGCTTTCTCCTGTTCTGAGGAAGCCTCTTCTATTCCTGCCGCCAGGATTTCCCATGGATCCTGGCAGATGAGCAGGACGTGCACATGCATGACCCCCGGCTAATCCCCCTGAAGACCATGACGTCGGATATCTTAAAGGTGAGCAGAGCGCTCTAGCCCAGGCTGGCATGAGCGTTACTTCAATCCATGCAAACTCCCCGGGGAATCTGTCCCCCACTGCCGTCATCTACAGGGCAACGGCTTAGCACTGCTGTGAAGTATCTTACCCCAGTAGGAGATGCTGGTACTACTGAGTGCACTGAGCCCAGGCAAGCTTGGGAGGGCAGGACTTCCCCATCTCAAGTATGAAACCGGTTTGTGGCAAGATGCCCTGACCCCATCACCAGAAAGTTCAGCCTGGCCCAGACCATCTACGTGTACGGAGCTGGGGAGTGAGGTGCCCAATGGGCAAGCCAAAGAACACCCAACCCTGCTCCCTGCTAGTCAGAGGTGAGAGAGGCCACGCCACAGCCCCTGCTGGAGAGCTGGGTTGTAGCTCCTGTCTGTCAACGCTGTGTGTTTGAGTGGAACCCCTGCCCACGAACAGTCTGATTGTGAGGGGCTGACACCTCTTGGAAATGTGCCCAGAATTCCCCTTGGGAACTGTGCTCTTGAAGGCCTGGGCCCTAGCGCAAGAATAAATCCCTGGACTGAATTTCATGGGGGTGAATCCTTAGCTTTTGGTTGCTGCTCCACAGCACCAGTTTACACCATCTCATGCAAATAGACTCCGATCACAGGTGCAACCTATGGAGAAGCCCCAGTGGATTAAGTTTGGTTTCCCCCCTCTACAGTACAGTTCCCCATAGAATATATTAAACCAATACTGCAGGGGCTACTACACTCACGGTTTCTGAACCCCTTCTGTTACTCTCTTCTAGATGCAGCTTTATGTAGAAGAAAGAGCCCACAAAGGTACCTGATGCCGACTCTTCCTATCACCTTCAACCTTGTCCAAGGCTCAGATCTTCCAGAGGAATCCGGTGTCTTCTAGGGGGATGCAACTTATCTTAACAGGTGCTTCTTCAGCTGGCCTCCTGAGTGACTTAATGTCCATTGAGCAGCTCCCCACAGCCAGGCTGCCTATGGGTTTAAAGTGCTCTTACTGCTATATATAGAACTGACTCCTACATGTGAACAGGCTGTGTGTGTGTGTGTGTGTAGATTGTTACAGCAAATCCACAGATGCAAGATGTGAGGGATGTAATGTAAACTGCAAGTGGGAATCAGTACTTCTCACTTGTTCTTTATGATCCCGATTTAACCCTTTATAGGGCAGCTCAATTGCACATTGGTACTTGTATGTGACCGTCCATTTTGTGTACGTACCTCTGAGCATCCCACTGGATAACTTGGGCGTGTTCTGTTGGAAGCCTAAGCTCGTGTGACCCCACTGAAATCGCTAGCCTTACAGCGGGGATGAGTGGGGCCTTATCTACAATGTGTGTGTCCACTGTGAGTGATTGATCTGTAGAGCTGTCAATAAATACTGAGCAAGTTCTACCATCGCGGAGCTAGCCTGAATTGTGTCAAAGGCCGTGTGGTAGATGCACAGGCCTGTACCGGTCAGAACCATTTCACTCTGTGACCAAGTATAACTGGCACCATTGCCCGCAGTGGACTTGCTCTCTCTTCATTTTCAGCGTTAGACACAAGTGATGGCCCCATGTTTCCATGGGCAAGATCTAGGAGGGGTGGAGAACGTCCCCTGGATTCCTTTGGAGTCCCAGTCTCCCCCTGTACACTTACAACTCCAGGGGGAGAGGGATCCAGCCCTCCGATCGCCTGGATCCCCAGGAAACTAGGGCTGTACGCACAAGGTGCTGGGCCTCCCTCTGCCACCCCGTCTACATCACAGCTACTGTGGCGACGTGCTGCCACCACTCAGGCTTCTCTCAAGGAGGGGAGGCTCCCATGGCAAAGGTAATACAGCACCAGCCTCTTGCCTCTCACTGAAGGGTCTCCACGCCATCCTGTGGGGGAAACAATAGGCAGGTGCATTGTCCATGCAGCATAGGCCCATCTCCTGCTCAGCCCCCCCCCCCCCCCCCCCCCCCCGTCAGGGCCCTCTTTGATGTGCAGTGCTGTTACGCTGCAAGCGGAGGCGAGAGCTGGAGTCTGTTCCTTGTCTATGCTCCTACAAGTGTTGTTTGAGGGAGAGGGTTTTGCAAAAAGCACTTGAAGTTGTTCCACTCTGTTACCATTGAAATTTATGGCAAAACTCCCCTTGACTTTCCTGGGAGCAGTGGTAGAGTGGGGTGGGGGGTTTCACTGAAGTCTATACAACACCCTTTAGAAAAAAACAGGGTTGCAGAAGGCCTCAAAGTAGTAGAATCTCGTAGTACTGGTGAGGGTAGAAAAGGGAAGAGCACCGTTTGACTATTGGCTTCTAGACGGTGTTGGCAAGGCTGGCATAGAAACACCCTTGATGACGAATCAGTGAGATGACCAGCATGGAATCACCCGCTGCCCTACACCCAGTGTCAGAGAGCAGAACTCCATTAGACAAAGGAGAGTAAAGAAATTGACTAGGAATATACATATCACTTTATTCATTCCTATTGGCCAGCCAGTAGCACAAGCACTTCAGGGGTAAGGCAGACGGTTTATGTCTTCCCCACCCCAACTCCCTTTCCTTGGTCCTAGGATCACCCTGCACCTTCCCTCTATCCACACACGAAAGCAATAATGCCCAGGACTAGCGTACAGGGAGAGAGTTCTCTGGAGCTAGAACCTGGTCCCAGCTTCGCTTTACTTAGTCAATCTGCAGCTGTGAGGACCACCCAAGGCTGAAATCAGCGTCTAGTTTCTTTCCAAGCTGTAGGAAACATGGCAAAGTGACATACAGGGGAAAGATGGCTTAGGTCCAGTGGGTTGTTTCTCTTTTCAGCGTACAAAAGAGGCCTGGCAGTTTGTTGTTGTTGCTTTACACACTACACGTTGGAGTCTCACCTTATTTTCCAGGGAAGCTTCTGTGGCTGCCTGGAGAACCCAGCTGTTTGATGAGAGATACCAAGAAAGCAATGTAATTCAGACTACTTAGAACTGGTTTACATCTCTAACTCCAGTGCCCAATGAACCGTTGGAAGCAAAGCTCCTGAAAGATTCAAAACAACCCTAACTCCTATGTGAGAAGGGAGAAAGAGAGCTCATGTTCCAAAGCAAAGTGCTCCAATAAAAAGACTTGAAAATCCTGACACTAAAGTAGGGAAAACAACAAAGGTCCCTGTCCCCACATGGTCCCTTCAGGCCTTAACCACAGACCATAACCGCTCTGGGTCTCCTTCATCGCCACCCTGGTTTTTTGTATTTTATGTTTACAGTGAGCCGGCAGCATCCCCCTTTGCTTCTGGCTCAGGGTACAGTAGTAGCAGTAGCCAGTTCTGCCTTCCTCCAGGCTCCCCCTCTTCCTTCCTGTCTGCTTCTAGGGGTGTAGCTGCTGGGGAGACTTCCACCCAAGCCCTGCAGCTGTCCCGCCACTCAGTTAACTGGCCTCCTCTACCAAGGGCCTGCTTTTCAATCCAAACTCAATTAGGGTGAACAGGGGAGGAGATGAGGGACAGGGCGCTGAGTTAGCCATGCCTTTCAGAAGAGGCCGATTCCTTAGTTGGCAGTAGCCCCGGAGCACACTCCCTGCTGTGAGAAAGACACTCAGCTGCTTGGCCTGGCTAATGTCCCTGGTGTGAGATGCATGAGGTTAATATGGAGTCCCAGGGAAGACAAGTCATTTCAGAGAGCAGAGCTTGTAGGAGGCTTGGTGTTACCCAGGAGCACTTGCTCTTCAGACTCCAGCCAGGATATGAAAATACAGTCACGGAGAGGCTGGGGACAGCAAAACCAAAAGCTGACACCAGCCCACGTCTGACCTGGCAGAGCTCACGCAGATCACCTCAAGTGCTACGAGCGGCCTTTTGATTCCAGGGCCCCGAGCCGGAGTCTGCCTCGTGGCCTCTCTACGGTGACCTCCCTGGCTCAATGGTGATGCTGCTGTTTGTCACTCTGCACCCATACCATCCTGCCCAGTACTGCGTGTCCTGTCCTCCGTGTTTGAACAAGATGTGACGAACTCCAGCCTTGTAGTTGCGGAAGGTGTAAGAGATCTGAGAGGTAAGAAAGGGAGAAAAAAATCTTTCATTTTGCCTGATGAACTCAGCCCCAGTCCTGTGACTGTGAGCATGTCTGTACTGCAAAAATCTCAACACTAAGCCGAGGCAGCCAGTCTCAGAGGCAGGTCAGCCCGGCTCGGCAAGAGGGTGGGTCTCAGAGCCTGGGCTCCAGCCCAAACGGGCTATTTTTAGCCCTGTAGCACGAGCCTGGGTCAGTTGACGCAGGCTTTGAGAGGTGCTGCTATAGGGTGGTGTTTTGTTTGTGTTTTAAACAGTGTAGGCATCCCCTATGGTAAAGTAAGAGCTCTGGCCTTGTGAAGAAGTTAGCTCATGGACATCCTCTATGAGCTGGAAGAGGGGAAGAGATAAAGTCTTGCGTTGCTCTATACGGAAGGCCAGAAAAGGTTAAATTAAAGTTCCACATTAAAAATCCAGGCCCCGTCTAGCCTGGAAGCCTCCTTGATATCTATAGTCGGATACTAGAGACCCCAAGTCCTCCCACATTCAGTTCACCGTGGCAGTGGCTACGTGGTGCAGACGGGCCTGGGGTGTTTAACCACTGCACTGGAAAGGATGTAAGCACCTTGCTAAATCAGGACCGTGAGCATCCACTCATGCTACTGCAGGGGAAGAATCATCACTTGATGTTTTCAAACCAGTTGCAGGGATTTTGACGCATCTTCCATTAAATCACCGAGGCCTGGTCTATGCTACTAGGTTTAGGCTTATGGTGTGCACAAACCACTGCCTATCATGCTGGCCAATACAGTCTCATTGTTTCCCTGTGCTGCCCCTCTGTATCCCTCTGTTGTCTGTCTTATATTAGATTGGCTGCTCTGTGGGACAAGGCCTGTCCTCTTGTTCTGAGTTTGCATCACACCTAATGCAAAGGTCCTGGTCTTTGACTCAGGCTCTGAGGCACTGTTGCAACAACTAATGATAATGATTTACTAGCAAAACTCGGCTTCTGTCGGCACAGCCGTGCACACGTCCACACTCAAATTTAAGTCCTGCCGCACAAACTTGCACTCCTGCCAGTGAAGTTACACCAGTTTGAGTGACATGAGCCCCTCCACCTGGACTGTGTGGATGCTGTATTAGCTACACTGGTACCAAGAGTCCTCCAGCAACAGGCCCATGATGCCACGGTCTCTGCGGCAGCGACCGCTCTGCTCCACGTGTTGAACGCTGCGGTGACTGGAAGCCTGCCCCCCTTTAAGCCACCTTTACTGATAAACCACTCTAGGGTAGACAAGGCCTGAGGCGAACATCACTGCACCAGTTACACTGGCTTCACGTTTAGAAGGTTTATCCTCCCTCCCCCCACCGCGTTGAGAAAACATTGAAATAAAGTGAGCACCCACAAAATGCCGCCTCTAAGAGCTACCCTCTATTCTGCCAGGGAAATCAATCTTCCTGCTATGTCTGAAGTTAAAAAAAGCAAGCAGAGAAACATCCCTTCAACCCCCTTCCGCACTTTAGCTAAGTCATACAAAGCACACACCCAATTTCTTAATCCTTTTCCGGTCACCTTTATCAGTCACCAATCAAACTTCCCTTCTTTTTCTGACAGATCAGCTTCCCCTCTCACTCAGGGCCAGCTGCTGCTTAGCAATGACACCTCTGGCTGCCACCTCTCCCATATTAAATAACGTTGAGGCCCACAGCAGGCACTTGAAAATACTTTCAGGAAAGAGGAACATCACAGGCCTTAAAACAAAGGGTGCAGGGAACTCAGATGCAAAATTAAAGGCACACTAAAGAGGAACTACTGGCATTTGACTCAGCTTGGCTTTTCTATACAAATAACAAATTGCTTTGACAAAAAACTGATAGCAATACGGCCAGGGGGGATTTGGAAATGCCAGTGCAATATCTAGTTGTTAGCCAACAGTTCCCAGCAGCATGAGCAACCCAAACAGGAAGAACTAAGCCTGAAAGTGAAACTCAACTTGATTCTCAGCTTGCACAGTGTAGAAAACCAATGATGTTACAGAGAGGGGAATACAGATCAATTTTCAAAGCTTTTCAGTTCATATTTGATGGGTGATTTGGGCCAGACATAGAAATACGTTTACAGTGTGATTATTGTTAAGCTAAATTCCTGTAGTGGCAGGTTTATTTGAAAATATTTGGATTTTAAATTTTCTCCTTTAAGCCTTGCAAACCAACCAAACAAAAAGTTTTGCTAAAGCAGGAGACTGAAGTGAAACTACGCCGGTCTAGCTTCACATCCGCCATGCTGAAAAATAAACAAACTAGAACAGGAACAGGCACATTCCATTTTTAAAGTGCTCAGGTTTTAATACTGGGGTTAGCAACAGGCAGGACATTTGTTTAAAACATAAAATAAAAATGATTCCTCTGACAATGGCATTGTCTACACTGGGAATTACCCTGATTTCAATCAGTTGTGGCCAGCAGCCAGCCCACATGCTCAAGAGCAAACCCTCCTATACACAAGGAAAGCTGCAAAGTCAGGGCTAATACACAGAATAGACAAGGCCAGTGTCCCTTAAATTTGGGGTTTATCTACCCAAGCCAATCGTTCCAGTATAACTTGAGGTGCTGGGTTACAGTGGTGTGCTCTTCCTCTGGTTTAAGAGTGGCTTATCTGTTTGGTTTAATTAGATTAGGAACAGGTTTGAACCAAACCAAAATAGTGTCTACACAGTGTCTTGCACCAGTTTAACTATAATGGTTTAAGAGCCAATTCAAAATTATATTGGTGCAACTTTCTTGTTTAGACAAGTCCCTTGAAACCTCATGATAAAGTTGGTTCAGGTTTCCAAAGTAACTTTGCTCCAGTCTCAGTCAAAAGAATGTCCATACAAAGCACAAGGGACCTGACTGGTCATGTTCTCTATTCGCTTTGCATTTATTTCAACCCTCCATGTTGAAACAGATGTGGGACGTGCTGAGGATCTGCGACCCCCACTGAACCCAGTTCACTCTCTCACAGCTGTGTTGCTTCTGCAGAGCCACTAAGGAATAACTTTAGCGCTGGAGGCCCAGAGAGAGCAGATGTGCTGGGGAAGGAGGCCCCATTGTTATCCAGCCATTGTTCAGATTAGAGTCATGTGTTAAAACCACAGCACTGATCTAAAGCTGCTGCCCACACAGCTAGTCTCTGGATTCCTCACCTCTCTCCACTCTGCATCACTCCATTGCTCTATGACCACTGGTTCAGGACAGAACTCGTTAAGGACGATGTAGTCTGCAGAGAGCAGCTTCACACAGAGTTCATAACGGCACCCACAGTCAAACCTGGCAGCATACCTGGAGAGACAGTGAGAGGTCAGGCACTGGGAAGATGCACACACCTGCCGGGACAGTCACCGTTCTGGGGATGCCTGTTGCCAGAGACAAGCCATCCCTGCTCTTGGCAGGGGTTAGTCATTTTATACAGGGGCTCGGAAATGAAACTGGGGCTAAACTGAAGCCTGCCCATGGGATGGGAAAGCCAGTTTGCACCCCTTATCTGTAATGGCATCTCCAGTTCTGTAGTAACCCGAAGGTGGTATTACTGTTACCTAGCATTCTTCTTCAGAGTACCTCAAAGAGCTGTACAGATGGGGAGTATCATCATGCCCTGGCGGGGAAACTGAGTCATGTGAGCCTGTGACAGAATTCTGGAGTCCTGGCTCTATGACTTTCAACACTAGATCATGAGCCCTTCCAGACTCAGGAACAGAACCCAAGTCTGACTTGTTCTTTATTAAATCATTACAGTCCCCGGAGGTAGAGTCAAAGAACTCTACTGATGTAGTCCCAGCTGAAATCCAGAGTTGTCCTAGCATATGCAGAGAGTCTAGTTTTTAATGTGCACACTCACCAGTCCTTGACTATAATATCAGGCCGTATTTCATCCATCAGCTGGTCCCAGTAACCCTCTTTCTTTAGGTCAATGAGCTGAGACTTTAGACACTGCCTGGGAACAGATCATGTAAGTTTTTAGCATCACATGCAACTTGTATGTGCCTATTTCCTCGTCTCTCCACTGGAGTTTAGTGGTTCCCTTTAGTTAAAGCCCAGGGCTCACCCCAGATTAGTAACACCCCGGTACTTTGCGGTACATGCTGCTAGCCCAGAGAGCACATGGTGTCAAGGATGCAGCAGCAGACATCCTGCCCACTCAACAGCAGCTAATCCTCACCTTTGACCCCTACTCAACTGCTTTCATCGTGGGTCGCTGGAATCAGACACACACTCAGAGCCTGAATCCGATTATCCCACGGGTTTGGAACAAACTCCGTTCAGTTTTACTGGCAAAGGACTGCGAAGAAAGCTGCTGTCTAGGTTATACTCCATTTACCAAACCTTTAGACAAGCTGTTTGGCCAATGCTTATATTAGAAGAGAAACAAAAATCCGAGCTGTGAGGAGCTTCCCGTCTCCGCTAAAAAGCTCTACTGGTTTTGTATCATTGGGTGCCCTTGAGACGTTGCCTGGGTGGCAGTATGCCTCATAAGAGGGCAGAGAGGACGCGCCCTCTGTATCTCCACAAGGTTACTAGTTACTGCTTCCTCTTTCTATTCCTGGACCCAGCTCCACCCTCCTGCATGGAGTTCGGTGTGTTCTCAAACTGCCAGGGGGCCCTCTTCCCTCCAGGCCCAGCTTCAGAGCACGAGATCTGATTCTTACTCATAAGAGGTGACAAAGTATTTGCGCACATGTGGGCTGGGAAAGTCTCTCCCGTGTGGCCCAGGCAGGTCCTCGACTTTCCATTCATTTCCCTCGTTCGGATTCAGATTCCAGGACTGAAAGCTCTCTAGGGAGGGATCACAAAGGGGACAGTGAGGCCACCCAACCAGCAGACGGAGGGTTAATCCCCAAAAGGGAGAGCAGAAGGATCTGAGAACCTGAAGTTTTCAGCCCTCCCCTCAATTTTCCGCAAGATTCTAGTTTTCACTTTAAAAAGCGAGTCGCGGGGTGGGGAATCCATTCCCAGTGATTTCAAGGTGTATCTAGTTTCCCTATTGCAGAGTCTCCTCAGGCCTAATCTACGCTACCCATTTCTTCCCTAGGTGAGCCTGGCGGTCAGCCAGCACTATCCGTAACAGCAGCATTCAGCAAAGACCAGGCACCCCAGCAAACTGATGTGCTGCCGCCACTTTACATCAGCCTTGTACGAAAGGCTCCCGCTGCACACTTCCACAGGAGGCCGCGAGCCGGCCCAAACCCCCTCGCCTACCCTAGAGCGACCTAGGTAACAATTCCCCACTGCTCAGCTGCACTGGGGCCACCGCAGGCTGGGGGGCGGGAAGTGGAGGGGCCAAGCGTGCAGCAGGCTGCAGCAGCCGGTGATTTTATCACCATGTCATTTAAACTGGCTACACACTTTCATGCTGCCAAAGCCCTGCCTATGCTGGAGATTTGTTCTGGTTACACCCATAGGTGTAGCTGCACCAGTGCTACCCTTCAGGCTCCACAGGTGCAGCTTTACCAGCCTATGCTAATGGTTGCACCAGCACAGCTAAATCAGAAGCCAAACACAGATGGCTGTAGCCAGGGCAAATCCACAGCGTAGGCGAGGCCCAAAAGATTAGACCTTGGGCAAGGCTATGAACTGACCATCCTCCTAGCTGCTGGGGAATTCCCCGCCCACCGCCACTTTCCGATAAAAAGGAACAAACCTTCAGCACAAGGATTTTTGAGTAAGTTTTTCTTCAGGCTGCAGAGGAAATAGAAAATCTTCCAGTCCTTGATAGTCTTGTCCCACTTCTCATGATAAAAGCCCTCCCGCTGGCACTTGCGTTTCCACACCGTGGCTAAGTTGACCACATCCCGCCACAGGACACAGACAAGCCGGCAGTTACAGATCAGCTCCCGGGCGGGGACCAGGGAAAAGAGTTCCACCAGGACATCTTCGGGCAGGTCACCGATGTTCGCCATCTTTCTGTGGGCCCAGGGCTCCAGCAGCCTGTAATGCAGGCCGGGGAGAGAGTCACCAGGCACGTTCTGCCCAGAAAGGGTGGGAACACAACAAGCAGAGCAGGTCTCCCATTGAATCATGGTGGGAGGGGAGGGAATGGAAGGAGAAGGAAAGGGAGTTAGGACCTGGAAGTCAGATTTATAAAGCACTGCGCTAGGCAGACATCCCAGAGTGCTGCACTGAGGCTGTGGCTACACTGGCAAAAATGGGACCCGACAGCCACCAATGTCTCTCACCAAGGGTGAGTTGTGGTCCCATTTATGCAAAGCTCTTAAGGCCAGATGTTTAGGTGTATCAAATGCAAATGGGGCTTAGTTGGATGCATGAGTCTCTATGGGAGTCAAGCACCTAACCTGCGTAGGCGATTCTGAAAATCCCCCATGGCATCTATCTACGTCTTTAGGCTCCTACATATTTCTGAAAATCTGGCCCTTAGGCTCCCTCTACACAGGACTTTGAACCATGTGCTAAAGCTAGGGTGACCAGACAGCAAGTGTGAAAAATCGGGACGGGGGTGGGGGGTAAAAGGCGCCTATGTAAGACAAAGCCCCAAATATTGGGACAGTCCCTATACAATCAGGACATCTAGTCACCCTAGCTAAAGCGAAAGCTAAACTCCATTCAAACACGTTTCCAATTTGCGCTGGCCAACTGCAGATTGACAGGGCCCAGCTGATCCCAAGACGCATGGCTAGGCATCTCCCTGGTGGGATTTGCAGCTGTGTAGGAGAAACCTTGTGCAAATGGGTCCTGAGCTGGGCTGCCTCTGCCTACGCATGGGGCATGCTAGTCCCACCCATGTGTAGGCGTCAGTCAATATGCAATGCTAGTCACCCACGTCCTCCAGTCAAACAGATTCACTTTCCCATGCCACAAATCCTGCTTATCTTCCCAGCCCAGATAGGAGATCCTGCACCCCATCACATGCATGGGCCCTACGATTGCCACTGAGGTTACCACCTAGTGGGTATTTGACCAGCCTGGCCATTTTTTTTTTAATGGACTTGCCAGTTGCCAGAAAAATAATTTAATCTGCCATTGTGTTTTTTTTTATGTGGGGCTAAAGATTTGCATTATTCTCACAACACACTGAGACAGCCAACGTTAAAAGTTTCTGCGTCCAACTGAAGATAGCCCGCAGGAGTGCGACCGCTGCAGTAAGTGATAACAACTGAAAAGACAGCAGCTGTCTGCCCACCAACACGCAAGCGGGTTTGAGTCATACGGAGCCATGCAATGTTATCTATATGGGATCTCTCTCCAGATACTATAGGGAGCTGTTCAAGGGTTGGGGTGCGAAGTTGCCTTGTGGTTGGGGCTGTGGCAGGCTTGCCTTGGGGAGGGGTGGAGAGGGGGGAGATCTGTTTTGTTTGGGGTGTGGTTTTTTTTGCATTTCCAAGCTGCTAACACTAGTTGCCACCTGGCCAAAGGTTTTCCCAGGGCGGTCCTGGGAAATGTGTCAGGGGGCCCAGCAGACGCTGCCAGCTGCACCCCGGATGTACCCGAGAAGTGCCAACCCCAATGGGCCCCCTTCTGCCATGCAAAGCCCCCGCCCCGCCCCAGGAGCCCGACTCAGCCCCACAAGGGATCCCGGCCCGCAGCCCCATACACGGGCCGCAGCGGGGCCCCCGGCTCCTGCCCAGCTGCCAGGCGGAGGAACCCGGCCTCCGCCCGGCCTGGCCCCCGGCGCGGGGAGGCTGCCCCGGCCGCTTGCAGCCGAGATCCAGGCCGCCGAGCCCGGGCTACCAGCTCGGCCCGCCGCCGCCTGCGTCTCCTTCCCCAGGGCAGGGGCAGGAAGTGCGACCCGACCCCTCCCTCCCCGGGGCCCAGACCACACTCACCGCCCCCCCCGAGACACCCCGGTCGCCTCGTTCCCCAGCCCGGAGCCCCGCTTTCCTCCTGCCCCCGCCAGCTCACCGCACTCCGGAGCCCGGCGGCCTGGAGCCGGGGACAGCTGCCGAGGGCGGCCGTAGAGAAAGAAAAGGAAAGTAAAACTGCTGCTGTGCCAAGCCCGGAGCTCCCCCTGGCTGTCAAGTCTGCAGCCACCGCCGGTCTCTCGTTTGTACTCCCAGTTACCTCTCATGGGCAGGGGCTGGTCTTTGTACAGCGCCTAGCACCCCGGGGGTCGAGGGCCACGCCTGGGGTTCCTGGGCGCTACCACAGCCTCAGTAAATAATAAAGCTGAAGAGCGAGAAAAGGAGACAGGTGCTGGGTACGACAGGGACAAGCACAGGATAGGAGCACCCAGGCCACAGCTACGCTAGGAACTCCTGGCAGCCTGGCTAGGTCGGACAGGGATGCCATGAGGTGTGACCAGCATCAGGCCTGTCTGCCATTAAAAGCCTCTAGTGTAGATCCAGGTATACTGACTAACTTTTGCTGGTACAGGTTAGGGTGCCTGCAGGACAGTGGAAGAGCGGTGGGAGGTGACCGGAGGCGGCTGTGCAGACAGAAGTGGAGCGTTGCAGGTATAAGCTGTAGCCGCACTACAAGTGCTTTGCCAGTATCACTGTACCATGGTGCAAATCACTCCTAGTGTAGACGTGGCCCGAGCTGGGTGGACAGCCAGGGGGTGCACCCTTCATGTTACCAGCAGCTTCTGTTATCGCTTGTATCTGACTATTCTGTTATAGGAATCTGCTTCATCTTAAGGGAAAATGTACTTAAACAGGGAGGAATTAAAGTTACAAGAGGCAGAAGAATAAACCAATTTGAGGAAAAGGAAAAAGTTTCATTGTTAAAAAAAGAAAAAAAAACCCTTCAGAAAGAGGGAACCATTTTTGTGAATTATGCACGCAAGTAATTATTGTTCTTGCCCAACCCTCTGTCATGGACTGAGAGCTCCTTGGAGCAGAAGTGTTTGGAAAGCACCTAGCAGAGAGTGGGCATTCATACAACTAAATAACGAGAAACGTGATTTAGAGAAATAAGGATAAGGGGATGTCTAGGACAAAAAAATAATAATCACGTTATAAACAAACACCTCTCTCTCCAGTTGCTAATCGCACTTGGATGATTAGGAGTGAAATCATTTTACAAACCTAGTTTACTTTTCACCATCGATACCAATACCAAAACCAGTCAAAATGCTAAGTACATAAGAGCAAATCTTTACAGCTCCTAACAAAACTGAATAGCCACATGATGCACTTACTGTAAACTTTGTCCTTCCTGTGTCCCTGTGGATAATTAAAGTTTTTTCTCTTAATTAGCCTCTTAGAGTTGGTAGGACAACTCCCACCTTTTCATGTTCTCTGTATGTGTATATATATATCTCCTTACTATATGTTCCATTCTGTGCATCCGATGAAGTGGGCTGTAGCCCACAAAAGCTTATGCTCAAATAAATTTGTTAGTCTCTAAGGTGCCACAAGTGCTCCTGTTCTTGTCCCTTGTCGCTGGCTTTACTCTGCAAAGCACCTAGCACATTCCCGAGCCCTGCATACAGAACTACAATAATTATGTGGCCTGTTCCCTTTTGGCATTTCACTGTACTTGGACCACAAAACTAGTTCAGGCTCGGCTCCTGCAAGCTCTTACGCACACTAGTAATTCTGTGCACACGAGTAAGTCTCCTGCAGTAGAGCTGCTCACGAGGGTTGCAGGCACGTGACCTTTCTGAAAATCGGGCCCAAGGTGTCTCAAGTTGGGCATCCAAAAAGTGGAGGTGCCCACAAGTTAGAGGCCGCTTTTGAAAATGCAACTGCCTGCCTGCAGCTGGGGAGGAGAGATGGGCATGAGACAGTGGGAGGAGGAGGAACAGGAGTAGAGTCATGGTTATGCAGCTCTCCCAAGGGGATGAGGAGAGCCCCAGAACTGAGGTAGAAGATGACAGTAAGGCAGGAGGCAGACTCGAGAAGGGAATGTCAATTGCACTTAGAGATTGAATTTACTCATGCAGTTCATTGTTAACACAAAACATTATAGTTTGGGAGGATGAGCTGTCGGGTCTTAGCCTCTCCCATTCCCTAGTAGCTGGGTATGGAAGGTGGCATCAGCCTACACCCCAGCTGGGATTTCTCTTTGCCCCTGGGGAGCCAGCCCCTCCGGGATCCTTCGATCTAGCTAGCTGTTTATCACCCTCACCAGTGTGATACATGAGAACCTGCATCTCACAGCCACTGGGTGCCCCTCAGCCAGTGCTGCAGCGCCATCCGGAGGTGGAGAGCAGAGCGTCAGGGATAGAGACGGGATACAGCACAGCAGGCCCTATTCGGTCCCTCACTTTAACGTGCAGTTTGGTCTCCCCTTGCCCTGGGATCTTGCATGAAACAGGCAAAAGTTCCTAATGCCGGGGGAATTCAGGGTGGCAAAGGGCACATTCATCCTCCCAACACCCTGGGAGGTAAGTGTCAACACCCCGCCCCCCCCCCCCACTTTGACTGGTCAGGAGGCAGAGAGGAGCAAGTGACTTGCCCAAGCTCACACAGAGCCTGAATTAGAAATCAGGAGTCCCAGACTCATACACCCCCCCCCAGGTAACTCTCCAGCCAGATCAGCAATATCACGCGAGCCAATACACGAGCGCATCCTGGATTGCAGCCAATGATGCACTGTCCCTTTAAGAGGGGAACCCATTCTGCCTGCTCTATGCTCTAGCAGAGCCCTGCCAGCATTAGTTACTTGCCTGCGACAGACCAATCCAGAACGGTGCCGCCGTCTCAGGAGCAGCAAGTGAGGTAGGAGCTTCTCAGCATCTCCTGTTCCTCTCTCACTGCCAGGCTGGGATGCGGCTAGGGAGGCAGGCCTTTTGCACGGCAGCCTCGGCTTGTGCTGCAGCATCCTTGGTGTGTTACGGGCATTGTTAGGACAGGTGCTTTAACCCTGCAGCGCTCCCTGCTCTCTTTGCAAGGCAGGGAGTGCACCTTTAAGGCTTGTGCAGACAGGGGAACAGGGCACAGGAAAGGTTTGGGAAGCGCAGGGCACCTGGCAGAGGAGACCAGGGTGTGCCCCCAAATAGGGAAAGAGCTGGAATCGGAAGTTGTTCAGTTCATTGTGGACTCAGGTTAAGTTAAGGAGAGACTCTTCGGAAGGGGACAGGGGAGGACATGAAAGCAGGGCTGGGGGCCGAGACTGGGGCAAGGCGGTGAAATTGAAGGAGAACCGATGAGTCTGGCTAGTCCGGAGACGGGGTGAGCTTGTCAGGGAGGGTGCAGCGAAGTTGCTGCAGACGATGAAGTCAGCAGGGACTGCAGCCTGCGTGATCGGAGTCTGGCCTGTTCTGCCCTTCAGGAATTTCCTTCATCTTAAACGCTGAGCTTGTAACCTGGTTGTGGGGGAGGATGCTAATACCACCCCTCAGAGCCGTGGAATTTTGCCATCTGATGCCAGTGCAGGACAGATGGGAGACACCTGGAGCTCAGAGCTTTTGGGTTCAGAATACCAACAGCAATGACCTCTGCATCCTGCCCTGACTTGCTCAAGTGACACAGCACTTAGTGCTGTTGGCCTGGCTGTATTAATGCTGCCAAGGTTTCTGCAAATGGCATGTCAGGTTTGCCCGCTTGGTTCCATTCGCTCCCGGCAGCACACAGAAGATGGCCCGAATAGAGCCTAGTGCTAGAAGAAAGCTATGATTGGCTCCTGGTGAGTCTGGTCAGGTCCCCTCCAGACTGCATCTTGGTGCAGCCTCAGCAGCTTCTCAACAGCAGGAGTCAGAGGGGATAAAAGCACCGTCATGGTGCATCCCATATTAATGACATGCGGTTTGCAATCTGCACTCTCATCTCCGGTTACTCCGGCGCAGTTGGCTCCAAAGGCTGGGCCGGTGGGGGTAGGCGTGGCTCAATGACACAGAAGGTTTCTGAGTCCGCACCCTCACGTAGGGCGAGTGCTAAGGGACACTTCTGACCCTGTTGCCAGGATTCCTAGGCCTTGGAGGGAGGAGTCAGAGGGGACTCGACTGAGATATTTGCCATTACACAAAGTGCATCATTCTGTCCTGTCCTGTCACCTGAGAGCAAAGGGGCCACTCTGTGATACGAAGGGCTTGCAAATTTCAAACACACCCAACTAAATCTGACGCATTGTCAAGGATTTACAGGGCGCCAATCACCATGGTATCTGGGCACCATTACACGGCATACACCAAGACATTAGTCATCTTATGAAGGGAAACCCAACACCCTGATGCCTGCAGCTTTTTATCTGGCAGTGAATCCAATAGCAAGGCCAGGTGTCTTGCAGCTCTTGCTACAAACAGCCAGGTTCCTGCATAAGCACATTTCTGGAAGGATTGCACTGCAGAGGCACAGGCTGGCTAGTGACAACACCAACCTCAAGCACTCACAAGCTTCACCCTTGGGCTGTTGCATTTTAATTGTCTGTTACTTCACTGCCGCCAGAAGTCAGAGGCTTCAATAAGAAAGTTCTTGCAGTTCTGTAATAACTTAATATAAGAATAACCTACTCTCATGTTTCAGGGTCTAAGGTGCTCAGGGGTCAGGAGGAATTAATTCCGCCTCGAACACTGGTGCCCAACAGCCTGGTGCAACATGGGCTGGGTTGTCTTTTTTCCCATCCTCTCAGGCTGCAGTCATTGGCTACTTCCAGAGGTGGGATACCAGCCCCGATGGACCAATTACCTGTTCAAGGCGTGTAAATCCTCTCCCCTTGTTCTCAGAAAGCTCCGCCCAGCCTGGCCGGAGGATGGAATCCCTCCCTGAAGCCGTCCTGATCCAGATCCTGGCCTCCATCCCTGCAGTGGAGCTGGTGCTGGTGTGCCGCCTGGTCTGCTGCCAGTGGAAGAACCTTGTGGACGGAGCAGCTCTCTGGATCCTGAAGTGCCAGCAGGAGGGCTTCACCGGGGCAGAGCCTGAAGAGGAGGCCGAGAACTGGCAAACGTTCTACTTCCTGAGTAAGAGGAAGAGGAATTTAATCAAGAACCCCTGCGGCGAAGGCGAGTGACTGAACTTTGTAACACCTTCGCCCGGCGGGGGGGGAGGACCGGCTGGTTACTGAGCATTGTGCATCTCCAATCACTTTAAGAGGCCCTGGGTTGGGGAGAGATGCAGCACCCGTCTCACTGTGTGTGAGACTAAATCAACAGCAGCTGGCCTGGGGGTTCCATTAACAGGGGTGGTGGCCAGGCGTTGGATCCTCTTTACACAAGCACCTGCTGGGGATTTCCAGGATGGGGGCACGTGCTCAGGTCCACCGTGGTTAGTGGCCAGTGCAGCATAACAACATCACCACCATCTGTGGTGCTTTACTGCACTGTACGCCACCCTCCCCTACAACTTGGGGGCTTCAGCTCCAGCTTCCAAAGAAGAGGAAGGACTGTGTGCTGGTCAAGGCACAGGACTGCAGGGCCTGAGATTTGGGTACCTTTTGGCTCCGCTACGGATTCAGTGGCAATTCACTTACAGGGTTGGTTTCAAAGGGTCTCCGTTGGGCCAGGATTCTGCAGAGGGTTTGGCTACTATTGGGGGTCTCACAACAAAATAAAAAAACAAGGGGAATTTTTGAAGGAGAACATGGGCAGTGCTTGTTTGAAAATCTGCTTTTAAATGATGTACCCAAGGCTATGTAGTGAGTTTGTGGCAGAGTTTAGAGCTCAAGAACCCCTGGTTCCTGCTCTGCCTACAGACCACTGGATCACGCTACTTCTGGCTGTATCACTCACCAACAGTTGAGCCGATTTGCTTCCAACTTTCCAATATAATTCTGAAAATGCTCAAGCCAAAAGGAAGGGTGGTGGTGGTGGTGGATCTTTTGGTCTGTTCTGACCACGTTAGAGGAGAGTTGAAAACAAGGCTAAGCAAGGAATACTGGCTCCAACTTTACAAAGAAAACCTTTACCCGTCTTATGAAAGAGTTAAAAAATTGAATGAGCTTGTCCCCACTGATGCCAAGTGCTAGCTCTGTGCATTTGATTTCAGCTTGGAGAAGGAAACGGATCAGTCCTCTCCTGCACTAGCCTAGGAGCCCTGGGAATGTTGAAATACAATAAAAATAGTTTTCAGTGGACTTGTTTAAATGATCACGGAACCATTGCAATCAATGGGGGGGGGGGGTGGGTTGTAGAAGCTTGTTTTTACCAATCTGACATTTTTGGTCTAAATTTGACCCCGAAAGCAGCTCTCTAAGGCCTGGTCCACACACAAAGTCAGAGCAATTTAACATCACACCTTTATTTAAACTGTTGCAATATGTACCTAGACCAGTCTGAAATGCTGGGCAGGGCTCTCTAGTGAAGGGAGGCTGCTAAGACAATGATCAGAGCGTAGGTGCTGAGAATCGAGGGCCAGATTACGATAGTCCTACCAAACAGTCCCTTGCACTGCAGATAGTCAATGGCTCGCTTGCGAAGTAAAGCACAACTCAAATCGAACTCCCTGCCTGGATCTATTAAAGAAATCCCCACGTAGGAAGGTGAAAGAGGCTTGAAGCCACGCGACTATAACCCAGAGTCTCTCTCTTGTTCTGCTCTCTGCAGAGGATTTAGAGCACTGGGGGGAAGTGGAGAACGGAGGTGACGGCTGGAAAATTGAGGACCTGCCGGGAGGCTGTGGAAAAGAATTTCCCAGCGATGGAGTCCACAAATACTTCGTCACCTCCTACGAGTAAGGCTGCCCTCTTCTCTGGCTGGGTTCTACCCTACGCTGGCATGTGAGGAAACAGGGCTGCGCTCACCCGGTAACTTCTCGTCTTCCAGGTGGTGCCGCAAGTCTCAGGTCATCGACCTCAGGGCTGAGGGTTACTGGGAGGAGCTGCTGGACACAACCCAGCCTAAAATTGTGGTAAAGGACTGGTAAGTGTGTGTGTGTGGGGGGGGGGGGGGGATTGTGCTGTGCTGGCAGGGAGAGAGGGGAAAGGCCAAGGGAAGCAGAGAGAGGGAGATGAGGAGAGGCTGGAGTTGTGTCTACACTGGGCTTCTTTGACCCCCATTTCCCACCATTGCTTACGTGGGCATGGGTCCATCAATGGTAGCAGAGGCACTGCTCCATGCCTCTTGCAGACACACTGGTGAGAACACCAGCCCTGGGTCTGCACTAGCGCTCCAGCCTAGCTAGCGGCGGTGGGAGACTGGAACAAGCTCACTGTAATCCAGGTGGTTGGGGCTTGGCTTTCTGGACATGGCTTGGTGTAGGACGGTGCCCAGCCCGGGCCCAGCCGCATTGCTCTCAGCACCGGGCCTGTTTGCTGAGCGGCCGCGAGGGGCGAGGCTGGCAGCCTGGGTCTCTTTGCAGGTACGCGGGTCGCAGCGACGCCGGCTGCCTCTACCAGCTGCACGTGAAGCTGCTGTCGGAGCATGAGGATGTCCTGGCGGAGTACCAGAGCGACACCGTCGCCATTCCGCAGGACAACACCGCCGACTGGACTGAGGTGAGTCACGGCGAGCGGCTGGGCAGAGTCAGGGTGACGGGACAGGGCAGCGCATGCTTTGGGGCCGCAGGCAAAGCCTGATAGGAAGGGGCTTCCCTTGGTGAGCTCAGCTGCCAAAGGAGCAGGATGGGGTGAAGGCTGGGTGGGGGGGTCTTTACCCCGGGATCCTGTCTCTCTCCTCTTCTGCAGCTGGGACCATGAGGCTGGGTTCCATGTGGCTCAGTAACCTGCCAACCCAGCCACGTGAGTGGGTGGGGAGAGGGAAGTGGCATGGAAGGAGAAAGCTGCTGATGGCTCCAGCGTAGCAGTGGGGCCCGAAGACCATCAGATAGCCCATCTCCCGCCAGCGGCTGGTGACCCCATCCCCGCAGGGCCTCGCTCCCCGGAGGGGAGATTCAGGGGCGGCTTGTGACTTCCCGGAAGCCATTGTCTCTCTTTCTCTCTCTGCCCCCTCAGCTCTCCCACACCTTCTCCGACTACGGCCCCGGGGCTCGCTTTGTGCGCTTTGAACACGGCGGCCAGGACACGCTCTTCTGGAAGGGATGGTACGGGGTCCGCATGACCAACAGCAGCGTGACGGTGGAGCCGTAGCTGGGCCTTGGCCCCTCAAGCCAGACCAGGTCCCATTCACCGCAGCTGATCCCTTGGGTCCTCCATAGGCTTTGGATAGTTTCTGCGTGGTGCTGCTTCCAGAGACGAGGCAGGAGCTCCAGGCTGAGAGTATATCGTGTGTGTGTATGTGTGTGTGTGTGTGTGAGTGTGAGAGAGAGAGAGAGAGAGAGAGAGAGACACTGCATGCAGCTGCCCACCTTTCCTCACTGGGTTACGCAGAGTCTGGGAGTAGCTGCTTTGGGGTCCATTAATGCACCAACCCTTAGAAAGCTTTTAAAAATCTCAGTGCTCTCCTCTGCCCCACTCGCCCGACGCCCTTTCAGCGAGCCGCAGCATCGCTTTGGAATGGTGCCAAGGCTGGAGTAGGGGGAATGAGCGAGCTGGCTATAAATAATTCCAGGACCTTCCCTCTCCTTTCGGCTGACATCACCTCAGACCCTAAACCTCCCTCCCCGGCAGCCGCGTTGAACAGTGACTCTCACAGTGCCGCTTACCAGCATCAGATACAGTCCACTTCGAGAGGGATTCAGGCTTCATCTTTTAGATGCTTCAAGAGAGCGGCATGGTCCTATGGTCTCAACACAGGACCTGGAAGCCCCAAGTCCCAGTTCTGCCACTGAGCCCCTCTGTGGCCTGGGGCAAGTCACTTAGCTTCTCTCCCCATCTATAACAACAGTTGCCTACTTCCTGGGGGACAGAGCTCGTTAAAGTTTGCTGTGCTAGGTGACTGGTTTCTTTAGTATTAAGAATCATGCAAAGCAGCAGGGAGAGGAGGGTGCCTTTCGCCTTAGGCTGGGCCCAGGAAGGGAACGTAAAGATAAAGGTGGAGTCTGCCCTGGAGCCTGGTCTAGTTTTGTTAAAGATGAAGCAGCTTAGCTAGTATAAGCCAAAGTCTGGAGAGAGACCAGGACCTGGGCCCAGGCAGATCAGCTGGAAATAGTCCAGATGGGAGAGAGAAAGCGAGTGAACGGAACCAGATCCAGCTGCCCCAATGGACCTCTAGACTGGGCTAAATCCTGACCTCAGGCTTTGGCTTTTTGTAGGCAGGAAAGGGGGCGGTTCTTAGAGAAACCCTCTGCTAAAGAGCATCTTCTGCTTCATCCCTTGGGAACCTCGGCCCTCTCTCTGAACCTCCCCGGCGTGCTGTACCCCACGTACCAGGGAAGGGCGTGCACGAGAGCCGCTTCTCGGCTGACACACCAGGGACTGACCCAGGGACCTCCAGAGCTACCGCTTGAGCTACAGACCCAAGGCTCCTGTGTGGGGAGGGCTGGAACAGGTTCATATCCTCTGCAAATCAGCCTCTGCCCCACCTCCATCTCCTCCTGCTCCCCTCCATCCTCCTCATCTCTCCACTCGGCTTGCTCCGCTTTTCATGCTAGCCCCGGTGCCTCCTTCCCAAGTGCCCTCACTCTCCTCCTCTGGGGGACATTCTCCCAGACTCCGCACTCTGACGCCTCCGGCGTTTCTTGGGCTTGAAGCTCCTGGGGATTGTATCTGTGGGATGTAGCCCAGGCTCTTACGTCACACGCTAGAGATAACAGGCGGAAGGGAAGGCTGGGCAATGCAGGAAGCCACATGCTACGGAGCCTAAGAACCCACTGCAGCCTCTGAGCTGTGCCCAGGGCCTGCAGCTAGCCCCGTGCTAGTCAGGCTTTGGGAGCCTAAAGAAGCTGCTGCTAAGCGTCACCTGCCCAAGGATGATCCCTGACTGTTTACATGGGGCCTCTGGAAACCACAGATTCACCTCGAATGCACATGCCTATATGCCAGAAACATTTACGTGCATACTCCCCCTTAATGCCCCTTGGCACGGCTTAGGGCTATGCCCACATCACTGAAAAGAAAGTCCTAAACTTAGCTGAGCCAAAACTAACCCCCCCCACACCGCCCGGCAACCAACCCTAGTGAAAGATCCTAGGCAACCCCTTCCCTTAAGCAGGCCCCCTTCCCTTAAGCAGGCCCCCTTCCCTTAAGCAGGCTGACTGGGTGGTTGTGGGGAGAGAGAGAGAGTGACTGTGTGAGTGTCCTCTTTGCCTCTGCTGTCAGGGCAGTGCACCCAATTTAACCCCTTAGCACCAAATTGTGCCATTACCCAATGCAACATGCTCGTGTTTCTTTTGCAAAAGGCAAGAGCAGTGCTTAATTTGTGACCTCTGGCCTTGGCAGCTCAGAGCCCGGAGGTGCCGGCGCAGCTCAGAGCCCGGAGGTGCCGGGGCAGCTCAGAGCCCCGGCACTTCCGGCCTTGCTGCGTCAGTTATGGAAGTAAAACAATTGCTTGAGCCCCGGCCCCTCTTGCATTACAAACGAAGCCCTGGGCAAGCGTTTCTGAGCCACCACCGCGTGTGTCCAGCCTTCTGTCGGGCTCTCTGCGAGTCGCTGCACGTGGACACATGGGCCCCTCTTGAATTCTAAGCCACTGTCCAAGCCGGAGGGTCTCTCTGGCTGAAGACCACAAATAAAAGCACTGTGTGTACAAGCCCCGCCTGGAGGGTCTGTCTGTCTCTCCAGGCTCAGCTCGCTTTCCTCCTGCCATACATGGGTAGGCAGGGCTATGCCAGCTGCCTTCAGCCAAAGGGTGTGTGGCCAGGATTCCTTCCTCAGGGCTGGATCCCCCACGGGGAGGGCCAACATCCCAGCTATACCCGTCCCCTTAAGGAGCAGGCTATGCATGGGCGAAGGGGCCCATTGCCCCTGCTCTGCAGACCAAGTGCGGCAGCCCCACCAATCAAACGCACAAAGAGGCGGAAGTAAATCTGGGGACCCCTTGCAGGCATCCCTGGGGAGCTGGGAGAGCACAGGAGCCGGTCCGGCGCCAGCAAGAGCTTTTCACCCAGCACGTGTCCCCTTCCCTCACTTGGGGCTCTAAGCTCCAAGAGACACAGGCTGTGAACCGGCCCCTGCCGAATGGGAGATGAGGCTCTGCCTGCTCAGAGTCCGAGACCTCTCGCTGCTGCCTCCCAGGAACCCAGGCTTTCCTGGAACCCCCGGCTGGCCCTTGAGTCCCCTCCCTTGCTTCACAACGCTGCCCCAGTTGGGGGACTGAAGCCTGGAGTTAACTCCCTGCTTGCTGGGTAGGTCTCAGTACCCATCCCTGCTGCACACACGGGCTCCGCATGGTGCTCGTTAATACCCAGCTCAGTGTCAGTTGCCTGCCCCCTGGGAAGAGACAAGAGCCTGGACTATCCCTAGGGAATTGATACAGGCAGCAGAGGGATCCATGCAACCAGCCACGATACAATTCCTGTGGCACCCACCCCACGTAACATGTGCAGGCCTGAGCTTCACCTCCTCAGGCACTGGGTGTCCCCATCGCTCCACCGGCTGACGGTGCAGGTCTACAGAAGGGAAGTCCTGCCGCCGGAGTCCCTGTGGATGTGCCAGCAGGAGCCCTCAGGGAAGGTTGAGGGAGGCCCAGTGGCTCAGCCTGGCCGTGTGGGGAACAACAGAGTAAACAGGATCCTTGGGCAAAGGAGGAGCAGCTCTGTGGTTAGAGAGCCTGGCTGGGGGCGACTCCAGAGGGAGTTCCCGGAAACGCCCCTGACCCAGAGCACACGCTGAACGTACTCTGGTGGGATTCTTGTGCCACCACCAGGCCTGCCCTGGGCCTGTATCTGAGGGTGGGGGTTACCCTGGCAGTACCTGGTCCCAGTGGGGTCCTGCCTATTCTTTATGCCTGCACTCCAGAGCCCCCTGCCGCCTTTAAACAGGGGGCTGGATTTCCCCCTCTCACTAGCTTGACCTCTGTGTCACTCCACTGAAGACAGGGCCACTCCTGATTTACACCTGGTGTAAGAGCTCAGACCAAGGCCCAGGCGTTTCCTGCTCTGAGGGAGAAGGATCAGCTGAAGGGGGCCCACCTTCCATAACAGTGGCTGGCTGGCATCTCCTGTGCCCAGCAGATGGCTCTGTGGTACCACAACAGGTCCATGATGTGGATTTTCAGAGCTAGCCCCAACGCCTGTAAGCAACGGCTGGGCCCCTTGCTGGACTCGCCCCCACAGCTGCTTTGCCAGCGCTGTGCCCAACACGATCATGACCTGCTGTCCCCGCTGCTCTCCGGTGTCTTTCTAGCCGCTCACGCCACACATCCGGGTTTGGTGGGTAGGACTGCAACTCAGCCGTCAGTCTGCCAGGGCCAGGCTGGTGGGCAGGGGGTACGAAAGCACTGCCGCCAGTTAGGCACCTAACTCCCATGGAAAGGCAATGGAAGTTGGGTGCCTGACTCCCTTAGGCCTGAAAAGATCAACCTAGCTACATCGCTCAGGAGTGTGAACAATTTCACGCCCTGCGCGAGGTAGTGACGCCAACCTGAGCCCCGGCATAGACGCAGTGAAGCCGATGGAAGAAATCTCCCAGTAACCCAGCTCCCAACTCTCAGCGAGGTGGTTAACTGCGTCAGCGGAAAAAACCCACCTGTCGATATAGGAGCGTCCACTCTTCACCAGAGCAGTGCCGCTGGGGGCGCCAACATGGCCTTAGGCACTTTTGAAAATCCTGCCCCTTGTGTCTGTTCTAAATGCTATGCATCTGCCCCCCTTTGCAGCACAGGTGCAGGAACCAGGGGTGCAGGGGGTGCTGCAGCACCCCCAGGTTCTATGCAGGGCTCTGGCTGCTGGCCCTGCACCTGGGGGCTCTGCTCCCGGCCCTGCATGCGGGGTCCCGGCTGCCAGTCCCGTGCCCCGGGCTCTGTCCCTGCCCCCAGCTGTGGCCCCAGCCTTGGCCCCGCCCCTTATCCTTGTCTGCATCACCCCCCTCCCAGAGCCATGGCCCTGCTCCTAGCCCCAGCTCTAAGGTGCAGCGGGGGGGGGGGGGCGCAGACAAGGCTAAGGGGGGTGTGCAGCACCCCCACTCTAAAAAGTGTTCCAGCACCACTGCTTTGCAGCCGGCCCCCCACACCTGGCTCCTGCAGCCAACAATGAAATCTGCCCCAAGGACCCCCCCACCCCTCTCTTCAGAGATCCAAGTGTCCCCCAGTTCACAACTCACATTTACTAGGCCAACTGAGCATGCCTGGATCCTTGGGCTGCCCCATGTAACAGGCTTCAGTGTCATTCCTTGGGCTAACAGACCACCGTGGGCCCCACTGCAAGTTAATGTACCCATGACAGAGGAGCAGAGGGGTCTTCACCCTTAAACACCACTGTGCCACTGAAGTGCTGAGTCATGGACAGCTTCAGTGACCAAAGGGTTTCCTGCCCCTTTCTGTAAATAGCAGCACCACCTATTCCTTGTATTACCATAGTGCCTAGCTGTCCCAGTCATGGGCCAAGGCCCCACGGTGCTAAGTGTTATACAAAGACAGGCCCTGCCCCCAAAGAGCTTACAATAGCACTTTCCATCAGCAGCTCTCAAAGCACGTTACAAAGCCCATTTTACAGAAGAGGAAACTGAGGCACAGAGGCGACTTCCCCAAGGTCACCCTGGAGGTCAGTGGCCCAACTGGAAATGGAACTGAGTCCCAGTCCAGTGCCCTATCACCTCAACCACACTGCCTTACCCAATGCCCACAGCAGAGTCAGCTTTGATAAGTTCCTCCTCACCCCAAGCGCTTATCCAATGGCAGTTACTCCCCTCAACCAGCTGGTGCAGCGGCAGCTGGGTGAAGCGTGTCAGCCAGCAAACATCCTCCCTGAGTCCCTCTCAGCCGGATCCTTCTGTGCCTGCATCCTCTTCCACTGCCCACCTCTCCCACTCCGCCCCTTGCTGCTTCAGCTTCCCTCCCTCCATGGTCCAAGAACCCCCCCACAGCTGCTACACTGTGCCCCTGTCTCCTGGGAAACCAACGCGCCCCCTCCAGCAATTCCCTCCCACCTTTCCCACTGAATAAATGGAGGGGATGATTCCAAATGGAAGGGCTAAGGATACTTCAGTTAAGGACATGCCCGTTAAGGATGGCTGGATTAAAGGCCCCTCACTTAAGGATGTGTCTACTAAGGATACCTAAATTGAGGTGATTTTGTTAAAGGCATCTCAGTTTTACTTTTGTTCTTCTTTCTTTTGGTCTTCTGTTTTTTTCCCCTTAAACAAACTAACCGCCCCGGTAAAATAAATACAAAACCCTGTCATTACTGGAACATCAACGCTCAGAACCACCAAAGTCTTCCTCCCCAGACTTGATTGCACCCCACCATCTGCCATTCTGGAACACCTACTTTTAAACCGGGATTGGAGGAGTGAAGCACCTGCCTGTACCCGGGCCAAGAGCAGCCAGGGGAGTAATGGCAGCTCACACTCACACGGTGCCTTTAACCCACAAATGACGCTGCAGCCACCTCTGGGATGGAACGTGGTTGCTATTGAACAAGCCCTCAGCAACAACATCAGGAAATGGAGAAGTCTGCTGTCTCTAGTTGGAACCTGCGGGAGAAGGGGATGAATGAGGGGGGCGATTTTATGAAAGCAGAACAACAGTTCCCCAAACGTGGCCAGGAAACCGGCACTAACCCCCTTCTTTCTCTGGCAAGAAAGTTCATCTTTAACGAACCCATCAACAGCTCAGGGAGACGCCAGGAGAAAAGCACTAGACACAGCCTATATTCAACCCCTAGCCAGCCACAACAGCTGGTGCCCCATCTCGTAAGTGGCATCTGATGCACACAATGGCCAATCACCCGGCTAGAGCCCCACGGTCGTTTTCCTTTCTGAAAAGCCCTCTCCAGCCAGCCCTAGCTATAAATGCCACGAGAATTGAAAGGGTTCTTTCATAACAGCCCCTGCAGTTAGCCACTTGCGGAGGAACAGAACAGAACCGGATGGGGCCTGCCGAGGAAGCACTAACATTCATCTCTTTGTTGGGCCTAATTGAATTTTCTACACGAAGCAGCTATTATTATCCACAGGGGAGTTCGGTGGCCAGATGGAGGAGTTTGCTCCCCTGCCTGGATTCAGGATTGGACGGGGTGCGGGGGGGGGGGGGGAGAAACTGGAGGAGGAGAGGGGAAATCGATCTGGTATTTCTCGAGCTCAGTTGCTTCAGTCAGTTTCCTAAGGAGATTGATTCTCTTTAAATTAAATGGCTTTCTGAGGCAGCAGCAGGGCAGCAGCACACCCAGATAGCCAGGATATGCTTCCACTCTGATGCCAAGCTCCCCGGACCTCTGCACCCTAGCCCGGACATGTCCATCCCCTGCTGTCCTTTCTGGGGATCTCTTATCATGAAGACATTTAAGGGGACAGTGTCGCCTGCTGGTTGGAGCAGGGTACTGGGAGTCAAGAGACCTGGATTCTGTCCCTAGCCCTGCCCCAGATTTTCCCTGAGATACTGGGCAAGTCACTTGTCCTGCTCCGTGCCTCAGTTTCCCCATTTGTGAAGTGAGGCTAATGATGCTTTTCCCACCTTTGTGGAGTGCTTTAAGAATCCCAGGAAAGCAGCGGTATAAAGGCATTATTACTTCCATGCCACATGCTCTTGATGGCTGGAGCGCTGGGGGGTTTTAATCCTCCAGACGCTCAGTCCTTGAGTCTCTCCGAAGCCGGGGATGAGATCCTGGCCCCATTGAAATCAAAGGCAAAACTCCCAGGGACTTCAACGGCGCCAAGATTTCAGCCAAACTCTCGCCATTTTCTCCATTTTCTCCCAGTTTTGCTGTGCGTTAATAGCCCAAGGCAGAGGTGGTTATAATGCACCAGTGCCAGCAGGGGGCACTCTGGCTGTAGCTTCAGTGAAGCAGGACTCTAGCTCTCCGGTTTTCCTGACTCTTTCCCTGGGAGCTGTTAACACTGCGGTGTAAAGTACCTGGAATAATTTAAGATGTTTTAAATTTAATGCTGTATTTTGATTCCGGTTTCCAATTCCTGAAGCTGGTCTCCCCCCAGACGTAGCTTGGCCTCAGCCGTTTCCTTTTCTTCTGCCCATCCTAATTTTAAAAGAATATTCAGTCTCAATTTCCATAGCCCATTTCAGCCAAACGAATCCCAAAGCTGTTTACTAACCTAAGGGCAATCGTGCTTTCCCTGTTCAAGAATGCAGCCATCTCTGGTGCGGAACACTTCAACGCCACACAGCTGTTTAGCACAGGAAGGGAAAGACTATATTACATTTAGTTCAAATTACAGGGGAAGTTTAATGACCCAGTTAACCCAGCCAGAACTGAATCTCAGCATCCTGGCTAACATCTCACTCTTCCAAAGACAGAGCAACGAGAGTGTTGTTGACCACAGGTCAAGCCACTCAACTCAAGGAACCTCCAGCAGCACGGCACCCTCGCGCTATGCTAGGGCATTGGTTTGATAGCACGCAGTAGTAAAAGGACTGTCTATTCCACCACCAGCACTACTTCTGCAGAACCCGGCTTTTCGCTAGAGGTCCCCACTCAAAGAACTGACCCTTGACCTTGCTTGAGTTGGCAAAAATCACAGCTGGGCGTGGCCAGTCTATGTCGTTCTCTGGATTGTACCTGTCGTGGGAGACTGATCTACCTATGGTGTCATGTTCATTTCTATACGCACCCAGTTTGACAGACAGCACCTACAGGATGCCTGCCTTTGGGTTTCTACTCAGTGCCTCTGCTCGGGACCCACAGACGTCTCTGTCGATACTGGATGTGTGAGCGCTAGGCTGGTTTGCGACTGCATCACGAGCTGAGGCATCAACTGGTTCCCATAGGGATCTGCACAGAGCCTGCTGCCTCTTTGATTTATACCCAGACTCAGAGGGTTAGAGTCTGACCACACACTCACCAGGACATGGATTGCACTGGTTTGATATCGCACTTCAACCCAAAGGTCCTGGCTATGCAGGAGGGAGACACGGACTCTGGGGTATGCTAAGGCTCAGGGTGTTGGGGGGAGAGCCAGGTGGGTGCTTTATTGCCTTCCAATGCAGGCCCTTTAGCCTAGCTGTCTTGGGGCCTGACGGAGGAGTGGCTCTGAGTAGCTACGCTGATGCAGATGGTTTTCTGGGGCACTTAATAGCAGAGCTGGGTGAAATTATTCAGACAAATAGTTTATTCCCTGAAAAGGGCAGTTTTGGGTCGACAAACGATTTGCAAAGTTGGGTGGAATTCAGCCAATAGTTTCACCACCCCCAATTTTTTTCCCCCCAAAGGAGTTGAAATGTTTCCTTTGGACCTTGTGGAAACACAATGTTTCAACTTTTCATTTTGAAACAACGTCCTGGTTCAAAGCAATTTCATTTGGACATTTTGTTAGATTTAAAAGCCGCCCCAACCTACGTGACCTCCAAACACACACAACTTTCGGCTGAAACAAAATATTTCTTTTGACCCAGGACAACAGTTTGTAGTTTTTCATTTTGGCGAGAAAAAAAACCAAGCCTGGCAACTCTATAGATTTGATGTGATTTTTCATTTCACTCCCTGAACTGAAAAATCAATGGTCTGCCCAGCTCTGCTCAGCAGGGCGGGTGCAAAAGGGAGCTTAGCTAGCACGAGAGAGAAGCCGCTGGTCGAGCTCAACCACAAAACTTCTCACTCATATCCCAATCTCCTGCTGCCGTTCGCCTGCCCTCACGCAGCCAGTGGCGCTGGGCCTGGCCTATTGGCGAGACGCCCGCGGGAGGCAAACGCATGCTGAAGCCCGAGTCCTGGATACAGTACACGTGCCCTTGGATAACCTCCTTTGAGCAGCCCAAAGTTATCCAGTCGCCGCTGCTCTGCTTGAGGGAATAAAAGATCCATTACACAGCAAAGCCACCTGTCCCTCTCGAGGGGACGACAGAAATCAGTGCACAGAGAGAGCCGGGCCAGGCTGACGGGAGGCTGGGGACGTGTTCAATCACAGTGTAGGGGAGCAGCTCAATGATCTCCCAGTGGAGATAAGTGGGTTTTCGGTAATGAGACACTTTCCCAGGTAGCACTTGGGAGCTGTGCTCCGCGGAGATGCAGGCAGCATTGTCTGGTGGGCCACCGGGCGGGGGGAGAGAGATGCTTGTCGTGCCAGATCTCTGCTACGCCAGGGCCTGAAGCTGACTGGTTAAGATTAGAGAGAGTGTGTGTGTGTGTGTGTGTGTGTGTGTGCACGCACATGTGGGAATCTCTACAGCTGCTCCCCCCGGCATGCACACACACACACACACACACACACACACACACCAAGAACTCCTTGACTTCTGAAGCCAACCTCCCAACCCTTTGGATCCCTTGCGACAGGACCACTCCAGACAGCACGAGGCGGTCCTGTCGGGAATGCCTATCAGGGGCGTCTCCCCTGCTTTGAGTTACCTTGAGCCAAACCAGACCTACCTACATTTGGAGTTGGTTTTTTTCCCCAGGGCCACTCTGCCCTGTGGGCAGGCGCCCACATCCTAAACCCCATCACCCTAACGGGTGGCATCCGCTTGGGAGGGCAAAGACTAAACTCACCTCTCACCCATAAGGGAGCTTCTCTAGTCCAGGGCAGAGGGAGGCACATCGGAGGGGCTGTTTAGTGGAAGCCAGCCCTGCCTGTGCTGCGATGAGGCAGTGCAGTAGGATGCAGAGCAGGGCATATCCCTGGGGATCCTTTATCAGGTAGGTAGAGTCTGTCTCAGCTCACCTTCTTGCCTTCCACCGCTCCATCCCCAGGGCTCTCCATCACCAGCAGACCCAGGAGATCAGAGCAGAATGTCTCTGCTGTGCTAAGCCTCCCGTCTCTGGGAAACGGATTAATCTCCCCTGGAAGCTGGAGCTTCCCAAGGGGGCTGGGAGGGAAATCTCAGAGCCACGTGAGTGGAACCCCCCCAGGGTCCTGTGGCCAGGAGCGGCTCCTCTTGTTCACATTGCCACACTGTGTATTGCAAAGCGAAGCAGATAACATCCTGATCCAGATATGAGTAATGACTTCGCTTTTTTTCCCCGTAAATTAAACGTAATCTTGTGTTGACTCTGCCGTACAAGGAGAAATAATGAAGAAGATTAAGATGAGATCTTGTTCACTCTTGCTGAACAAAAGCCAATTAATTGCCAGCAGGATGACTGTGGAGTCTGATCTTAGACAAATACAGGCAGAGAGGGACCAGGTGGAGGTGGCCTGCTTTGGTGTAGCGATAACTCTGGCAGGACGGATGAATTTAATGCGAAGAAGCTTTTAGCCATGCGACCTCCGCCCCAGGCAGCTTCCCAGGCATCCCTCACCATCGGGGGTTGTGCAAATGGAACAGGAGGGAGGGAGGTTTCTCACCCGCCGTGCAAAGATGGCAGGATGTAATGAGAAGTTTCCAGCCTGGCTTTTTTGGCATTTCCCCCCTCTCCTGTCGTGTTATCAGGTAACTGGCGGGAAATAGGGGAGCAGGTCCTCTGGCACTGTAAAAGATGGAACCAAAACCACTGCTTCCCTGAGATATCACTCAAAACCATGGCATAAGGGCCAGCAGAGACTATGGCATTTGATGAGACACTGGCAGTGGAAGACCATGGCACGTCATGAGAGACAATGGAAGAACGTGGCGTGTGAGGACTGTGGCGTGTGATGGAAGCAGACGGCAAGTAGAGAAAGACGACGGCAGTGGCAAATGGCGGCACAGGATGGTGGCCTCTGGTGGAAGCCGATGGCCTGGAGCACCGTGCCACCGGATAGAAGCCAGTAGCATGGGATGACAGAACCTGGCACAAGAAGAGGTCCTATGGCATTGGCGTCGCAGCAGGCACTGGTGGGTCGGGAAGAGAGAGGAGAACGCCCACCTCTTAGTCACTCTCCCATGCCTGACTGCAATGGCAGAGTTCAGCCAAGCAAACACCTGTTCAGTTCATCACCACTCCCGCGGCCTTGACAGCCCCGAGTGCCCTGCCAGAGAAGGAATCCATAACCGCCAGAAATAAAAGGCGCTGAGTGAATTTGTGGCCGATTTAGTTGGAGTTAGAGGAAATACTTCTCTCTTTCACACTGGTTCAAAAAAAAAAAATGGAGCCCATTCGAGGCCCGCAGCGCTCGCACTGACAGACAAAAATGACTTAGGAGGTGAAAAATGGGCAGGGAAAGTGATTTTCTTTGCTTGCGTTGCCGGGGGAATTAGATCTTGGTTTTTTCGTCACCACCAAGTGGAATAATCCAATATATTAAAGCTAATGTGCTTCTTGTATTTATTGCCGTGTATTTGACCTAACAGAGTTTTATTCCTACATTAAGAATGAAACCATTCTGGGAGGCAAGCTGCAAAGCCCTAGATCAATTACTGCCATCTTCAAACAGCAGAAAAATGAATTATTCCTCATAAAAAGAAAAAAAAAACCCTTGAAAATAATAATAATAAAAAAAACCCCTACCGTCCTTTCTGCTCACGCCATGAATTCTGCACCGTAGATTTAGCTGAGTTAGATAAAATTGAGTTTGGTCTCCAAGCAACATTTAAAAAGCAGGCAGTGGTGTAAGGCCAGTGCTTTGCAGAAGGGCATGTGCACGCAAACACATCACACCCTCCTGCATCCCGGCTACCCGGCTGGTTATAGGGCAGACAATAAGCCGGATACAGCCCACAGATTTTATGCTGTGCCCGTGTTAGGTCACGTTTTATTAAAGTGGCAGAGAGTATACAGGAGGGTAAAAATCGATACAAGAAGGCTGTAGTTGATCAATAAAAAACAACCCTTGAAAAGCCAGGCAAGGCAGGGTGTGAAAGTGCTGAATTTCACCTTAACTCTCCCCACTTCGGGCTTGTGCCAAAGCCAATTGAAGCCAACAAGGAAAGACTTCCATTCAATTTAATAGGCTTTGGCTCGGCCAGCCTCCCATTGTTACGCGGGTGGAATTTCACCAATATGTGAAATTTCCTTCATGCCTGTGAGTCTCCAGTACTGAGGACAATGCACTAATTGTGCCCTGGGGGATTCTCATACAGGTAGACACAAGAGCTTTAAAGCTACATTGGCGACTTGGAATCATCCGTGCGGAGCATGCCCAGACTTCACATGACAGGCCTTTAGTGAGCTGTGGGGAATGACTGCCCTCAGTAGAGCGTTTGTCTAGCTTGCCTTGATTGGTAGGTATTTATATGTCCCTCATAACCAGAGTATCTGAGTGCTTCACAATCAGTGGATTCTCTCCTCATAAGCTCCTCCCCCCTCCAGGTGGAGACGTATTACCCAGGGCGCCAGCAGCTGTATGCACGTTACCCTGGTACATACCATTGGAGGGGCACCGATTTGAGGGCAGGGCTGCCCAGAGTGGGGGCTAAAGGGGCAGTTTGACCCAGCCCCCCATTTCAGAGGACCCTCAATCCATCTGACATCGCAACCCAGCACGCAGGGTCACAATGCCACTCAGGTTTAGCCCCGCAGCCCCTCTGTCATGATGGTGGGGCCACAGGGCCAAATTTCAGTGACTGCCATTACAACCCAGCACTGGGCCAGACCTGAGCGGTGCTGGGATCCTGTACGCTAGGTCACAATGCCACTCACTGAAATTTGGCCTGATGGTCCCATGTCACAAACACCCAGAGCAGGATGGCAGGCCCAGCCCTCTGGGACAGGAGCCAATCTGCCATTACAGGGTGAATGTAGCTGTGCACACCCGGTGAAAAGTTGCTGGGGGTACCCCAGTTCACAGATGGAGGTCAGAGCACAGGTAGATTAAGTGACTTGCCTAAGGTCATACAGGAAGTCTGTGGCTGAGGCAGGAATTGACCCCAGGTCTATGACGCCCTAGGACAGTGCCCTGCCCACTAGACCATCCTTCCTAGCCAACCAGCCCATGCTAAACAAGACTGTACAGTCCATTTTCCCCCCACCTGTGGTGCACGTACAGCCATGAAGAAAGGCAAAGTCGGCCCAACCACCATACAACGAAGAGTAAGGCATTTGAGTTTGTGGTCATGAGCAAGCTAAAGCTGTGTATTACAGATGGAGCAGGTAGTCTCTGAATTTCTGATTTTTCTCAGGTCCTCTCTCCACATGCTGAGTTAAGGTAACCTGGGTCCACTAACTGGATCCATTCCAATGGATGGGTTTCATTTACCCTTAATTTTAGCTCTAAATATCCTTGGGGCTCAAGGGCTGAGGGGTTTATTTTTTAAGTCTGTTCTAAGGGGTAGTCAATAGGCGGCCCGTGGGCCAGACCCTTTTGAACAGACCCTGAAATCTTTTTATTTACTTATGATCATCTTTATTGAAGTTTGGATTTTTTTATTTTCTTCTTCTCTGGAGTCCGGACCTTGACTACACCTTGACCAAGAAATTTGGACCCTGACAAAAACTAATTGACTCCCCCATGTAAAGGGTTTTGCGGGGCGAGGGGGTAAGCATCAAATTGCTGCTTTAACTCCAGCTCGCCTGGGAATTTTTAAACTATTGCGTAAGCTTCCTGGTAGCAGTGCCCTGTTTGTGACAGCAGGAACTCCAGCAGGGGGCGAGCTTCCTCACAGCAGTGGCCTGTCATTGCAGGCCTCTGTAGAGACGTAGCGCCAGAGCAGGGGTGGCTGGCGATATTCAGAACAGGCAGAGAGAGGCAGTTTGCCTCTTCGCGTGGCTGGGGCAGCTCTGCTAAAGATGGCCTTTAGCCGCTAGCAGCGGCTGGTCATTTCGCCTCTCTGCGGAAGAGCCACTGGACAGCGCTATTACTGTCACACACACCCCCGCCACGCCCTACACATTACTCAGCTGGGTCCTAATAAGCCTCTGAACCGTTTAGGTGCTTAACCCCATCTCTAGTTCCCGCTGAAGATTCTCCCATCGCCAGCCGAGCCGGCCAGAGGATCCGGACAACAGCAAATGCTCTGGATCCCCTCTCCGCAGCTTGCAGCTGCTGCAATGGCCTTCCATCGACACATGCCAGCGAGCGAGCAGATGGCTGTGCAGACCTTTGAACTGCATGAATAATCAAAGCTGCCTGTTCCTCTCTCTCTCTCTCTCCCACGCGGCAGCATGGGCAGGCAATTGACCCGGGTCCCCAGAGAGCGCCACTGCAGACCAAGACGCGGAGCTCCTGCTGTTTTACTAATGACAGCTATGCTGAAACCCAGAACGCCATGCTGCTTCTAAATCCTTCCATTGCAGATTCTTTCCTTTACATCTAATGGTCATGGGATGGGAGAGGCAGAAGGGGCAGGTGGCAATTCTGCTCTGCTGGGCCTAATGGTTTCCAGGCTGTCTTTTTTGTCACAGATAAGCTCCCCTCCTCTTGTGGCTGAAACCATCATCAGAAAGTTGGACAAGTTCCCCCTGGTCATAGGACAGCAGCACAAGGATGGTGGGAGGCAAAGAGAGGGGAATGGTATTTGTCACAGTAAGCACTTAGCACAGCCATGGCACCTTTCAATCCAAAGATCTCAAAGCACTTTAAAAAGGAGGGCGAGTCCCATTATGCCCATGTTACAGATGGGATAACTGAGTCAGATTTGCCTAAGGTCATGCAAGGAATCAACGGCAGAGTCAGAAACAGAACCTACGTCTCATGATGCCCACTTCTGTGCTGTGGGCCACAGTGCTACCCCTTTGGGAAGGGAATGGAGCAACTGGGTTGGCACTGATGGGATTTCCCTTTTGGGCTGTGCCATTTCAGGTACCTCGGTGTGATCCAAGTTCCCAGGGCCATACACACAGGTTCTTCTCGGGGCTGTGGCTCCTCTACAGATGCAGGCTGCAGGCATGTGCATCTCTCTGTCTCATGGCTTGGTAAAGTCCTGATGGAGCGGGCAGCGCCTGCTCCGAGGATGGTTTCCAAGCTGCTAGGGCAGGCTAGAGAGCAGGGGCAGGACTGCTGCCATACCAGTAGGGGGAGCGGGCCTGGCACATGAGTTGCCAAGCCAGCCCCCAAGCAACCACTAGGGTTTGACAAGGCTGGCCCTGCTCCCAGGGACGCTATCAGCCTTTCACCGATAGTCCCCTCTGCCACCTTGCGTGCAGGGCGCGAGGCCGAGCTCGCATTGGAAAATATTTTGCTATGGTATAAAGGGGCCAGATGGGGAGTGGGAGGGCTCCTGGTACAGGGATAACATTAGGGTGTAGGCCAGAATTGTGTGTTACTCCAGATATCAGAGTAGCAGCCGTGTTAGTCTGTATCCGCAAAAATAACAGGAGTACTTGTGGCACCTTAGAGACTAACAAATTTATTAGAGCATAAGCTTTCGTGGGCTACAACCCACTTCTTCGGATGCATCCGAAGAAGTGGGTTGTAGCCCACGAAAGCTTATGCTCTAATAAATTTGTTAGTCTCTAAGGTGCCACAAGTACTCCTGTTATTTTTACTCCAGATAGTGTCTAAGGGTGCCGGGCTAATATTGAGGTGCAGAGGCAGAGTTGGGGTGCATAGCTGCTGTTGCACTGCAGGGCCAGGTCCTGGGAGTGTCCCTGGGTCTCTGAGGCTTATGGCCGTGCTGATGGCTGGGTCGCTTGAGCGCGTGAATCTCCTGCAAACGTTTAACCTCTGACAAGTTCCATCAATCCCGACGGGCTGGTGCCCTCTCCCTCCTCCGCAAACACGCCACCCCGCTATTGAGATGTTAACCACATCATTAAATTGCTGGGTACCTGCCAGAAAGCCGCTCAGCAGGTCTGCTTTCCAGTTCCTGCCTCCGACACTGATTCCTTTTTAACCCACTTGCCAGCCCCCTTTTCCGGCCCTCCACATCCTGCTCTGCCTGCAGCCAACAGCTCTGGAAGAGAAACATCCATCTCTAATGACACCGACCGGAATTGATTCCGTTCTACCTGTTTAATTATGGAGATTGGGGCTTAAAAGCTTATTCAGTCAGTCAGTCTAACCTGCAGCTTCAAAGAAACAGAAAATAATACACACAGTGCTTGGAATACAATTCCCACCCCCCGCCCAGGACAAATGCTAACACCCTAGCATGGGCACACTCGCTCCATGAGCACCATCCTCCACTACCCAGTAACTTGGGTAGCTGTAACAACCTCCCCGTGTCCTCACTGTTGCAGCACAGACCTCTGCCACTGGCGCTCAAGGAGCGACTCCATTAGCTAGCAGTAGTAGTAGGTAATTATCCTCTAGCAGAACTATCACTAGAGGGGGATGACACACACATTTTGCCCACGTATGCCTCTGCAAAGCAGATGCAAGATGCTACCCGCACCAGAATTCTCCACTCCACCAGGGAGAGGGGTTCACACCCACTTTGCACATGTGTAAACAGCAAGGCAAAGGCGCAAGGCAGCACAGAGAACCAGGCCCCTTCTGACCCCGGTCTTCAACCAACGCAGCTTTGCTTTAAACCCTGCTAACAGCCAGGACCTCATAACTAGGATGTCCTGTTGTCCCCACCGTACCCATTCCAGCTGGGCTTGCTCAGCCTGCTAGATCACGGCAATCACACCAACATTTTCTTATTGCAGGGGAAGCGGTGTGGATTTCAGGCCCGCTTTATTTTATTTGGCAGTATTTAATATTGGTAATACTGTGTAGTTCAGCAGCATCTAAAGGCCCCAATGGAGGGCAGGGTCCCATTGTGCCTGGCGCTGTACGAACACAGAGTAAGAGATTTCCTGCAGCACAGACTAAGTAGACCAGACTAAAGGGTGGGAGAGGAAACAGAGGCAAAGTGCCACACAGCTGAGCTGGGAATACAACCAGGTCTCTCGACCCGCCTCCCATTGCCCTACCCATTAGGCCACGCTGCTGGTTTTCAGGTTCTGACCCCTCCAGAGCAACTGATGCTCTGTGATTCATTCCTCTCTACTGACTTGGGAGAGCACCTTCGAATTGACTCATTAACCCCGCAGCCAGCTTATTCCTACGGAAGGCCTGCCTTCCTCATTATGCAGAGCGGTAATTACCTGGCTCATCCACACAGGTAATCAAGAGTCTGAAGCTGGCCTCGGAGACCATGGAGACCAATTAGCTGCTCCAGACTATCACATTCCCACCTTATGAAATTACCAAATGTGTATCTGCAAATCGCTAGATAAGGACAATTAGCTCCAATAGAAAATAGCCTGGCCTCCACAGAATGGAGGTAGCTGTTTATAAGGGCTGTGTTTGCTCAAACCATTGGGGCTGGAATGAGATGTAGAAAGGAGGGGGAGAGAGAAAAAGAGGAAGGCCAGGTCAAAGAATGGATTGAATTTGCTGCCAGCATGTGTGTACGCCCATGACTGCCTGCACACATGGGTCCATGTACACGTGTAGGTAATGCATATGTACAGATTTAACTACTTCATTGGAACAGACAATCAAGCTTTAGACCCTTGCTCACAAAAGGCAGAGTAGCTAGCCCACGCCAAGGTGCCCGGCAAGAAAATCTGAGTACTGCAAGCAGATGCTGTAAGAGGGGAATCCAGATTTTGTACTGCATGAATGTGAAATAACACCTAAGAAGGAAACCAAAAGGAGAATGCAGATCCCACTGTGTCCATGAAAACACCAGGCTTTGACCACGAAAATCCTAGAGTTTCTTACACCAAGATCCCTGACACTCAGTTAATCAGTAACATAGACCTTCTCATCAACATAAACCAGAGCAATCTTCTCCCTGGCTGCCAGACGACAACAAAATGTCTGCCTATGTCCACTCTTTTTCATATGTGCCTTTCCCAACATGCTCTCTGCAGCTATTATGGACACTAGCTCCTTCCCTTCCCCTCTGAGTTGAGTCTAGCCACTATCAGTCAATCAAGTCACAAGCTAACCAACATGGTGGATCTCCAGATGAGCACGCTGGCCACCTAAGCTGCTCTTAGCCACAGCAGACCCAGCACGCTACGCTCCCAAAAGGCTGGGGCCTTTTCCTTTTGCTGCCTTCCTTGTAAATCAACTCCAGCAGCCTCCTTATGAGGAATAAATAATACAACTGCACGTGCCAAGCAACTCCCTGAATCAAGCTCTAGAGGGAGAAACTTCTCCTGCTCCTAAAGAGAGCCTTCCAAAAAACACTTAAAGCTTCTGATGGGATTAGTAAATAATGAACTGGAGACCCTTTGCCCAGCACTGGGTCAGGGGAGGATCATGAATAATTTACAGCTGCTAATGGGAGAAATGAACACCGACGCCCTGTCGGCCGCTTCTTCCAGGAAAAGCTCAATTCAGCTCGGCGCCCTTCTTCCGGAAACTCCAGATCGCCTGCCCACCAAAAGGCACTCTGGAATGGAAAGAGCAGTTGAGTAGCCCAGGAGACGTGAGAGGCATATGCAGGCCTGTGCCGGGCTCAGAGGGAGAACAGCTGGACCATCCCACTCAGATCTGAAGACTGAACTCAGGTTCGGGACAGGTGAGGGTCCTGGAGCGCCCTAATGCCTCTGCGCTTCCGTGACAGCATCCTGGGTCCAGCAATCGTCCCCAGGCTAGATCCCCGCGCTGGGGCATTCCAAGTTCAGGGGGATGACGACAGACATCAGTGCGCCTGGACTGACCCACGTGTTAGGATTTCAGTTGGGAATGGAAGAGCTCACTGGTTTAGGACTCAAAGAGTGCATGGATCATCCCCCCTTCTTTATGGGCTTGTCCTCACCCCTGCTATGGCGAGGAGTGATTTACAAATGCCAGAGTAATCACTTGCCCCTTCTATCTCATGCCATGTCAGCGGAGAGTCCAGCTCTCTGGAGGTGGGTGAGCTGTCCCCAGCCTGCCTGCTAGGGCATGGGGTACAGGGCTTCCTGAACTGGGGGAGCTGGTCTGGAGTAGCTTATGGAGACTTTCCCCCTCCTGGATGCTGCGCCACTTCCCCTTTACACATAGAAATGTGCGGTTCCCAGAGAGGCCAGGCCTTGAGTCTCTGTCCCCTAATCTCCATCGCTCTTTTGTTTCCTCATTCTCTGTCTCAGTCTTTTCAGTCTTCATCCCTCCCCGTCATTCTCTCTTCACCTCCATCTCTCTCCGATTCCCTGTTGGATTTCCTGCCACTCTTCCTCTACCTTCCTTGTTCTTGCTCTTTCTACCCACCCCCTTTTATTCCTCCTCTCCCTCCCTCTCCGTCTCTCTGCCCCTTTGCCTCCTGCACTGACAGCTGCCACCATTCAGTCTACTGCTGGAGCCGTATGCACCGAGCGGGCTTTGGATAGAGAGACTCTAAACACTGAAAGGCTTTTGCTGACAAAGCTCGTGTAATCAGAGGGCAAGATTCTGCTGCCACTCGTGCTAGGGCAGGGCCAGGGATTTGGCTGCTTCGTGGGAGAGGAGGTGTGAGCCAGCCTCCCAGGAGTCCCTCCGGGCAGCCAGACCTGCCCTATCACAGCCCTCGCTCTGCAGACAGCTGCTCTGCAGATCACAGTCGTGACCACACTGCTTGACGGCTCTTCTCTTGCTGGCTTGGTCCTGGCCAGCTCAATACGATCCCCTCTCAGATGTTTGGTATCAGAGTAGGTGCTCGACACCACCGACGTCCCTTGGGCTCATGTCTCAGCGCCGCACAAGGGGTCTTGGGAAGAGAACTTCACTGAGAGCTCAGGTCATGCTGGAGGTTGGTCTTCACCTGGGGAGGAAGGTATCTGGAAGTCCTTCCTCCATTCACCCAGCTAAGGGGAATTCCAGATGGGTGCATGCAGAGCTGGTTGTGTACTAAGATCCTTCCCTCACTGCACAGCAGGAAACGACGGGGGAGTGGAAGGATGATCTGGGATGCTAGCTGAGGACTCAGGACACCTGGGTTCAATTCCCTGCTTTGCCACCGACTCCCGGTGTGTCCTTGGGCCAGTCACTTAGTCTCTCTGTGTCTCAGTTTCCCTCTGTACAATGGGGATCGTAGCACTGGCCTGCCTCAGAGGGCTGTTGTGAGGACGCTCAGATATTACAGTAACGTGTGTACGTGGGGGGTATACTTACTTTGCTAGATAGAGGGGAATGGATGAACAGGAGCTAGTATGTGACTCTGTGCCAGTCTGATAGTCTCTGCTCCACCTCCCTGCCCCCGTACCACCTTCCCCATCACAGTGCTCTGAAATGAGGCTGGAAGAACTCATTGAACTGAGTCACATCATCGTGGTCTTCATTTCTGACGAACATCATCACGCACTTCGGTAACGCCCTTCAACCCAGCAGCTCAAAATGCTGCAAGTCTCACAACCAGCATAAGAGAAATCATGAAGCACACAACACTGCTTTGAAGTCAGTAAGGAACAACACAAGATCACTTCATAGGCTGTGGAACTGCAGCCACCTCTGGGGTGGAGTGAGAGCTGGGAGAAAAATGCAGAACAAAAGCATTTATTTAAATGAATTTTGCCTTCTATCCCTGTTTGTGAATCATCAAAAATCAGGGGGGGGTTTTGGTGCAAATTTTGTTATTCACAATTATTTGCTGAATAATTTCCATGAAGGATTTTTGCCCTGCGCTTTCTTGTATATGAAATTCATCCCAATTTGATTGAACGTGTAGGTCAGGTGGTAGGTTTCCAGACCCTTGATTGGATCAGCGGAACTCTTTGGATCCCCGGTTTCCAGTGCTGTCATTTGCAATGACGAATTGGACATTTTCATTCTGTGACTATCCAGAAGCGTTCGCTTAAAATTCCCTGTTTCACCACGTGTTCCTATGAGTCAACTCCTTTGCAGGATGTGAATGCCAAAGGGCCTGGACACAGGTGAAATACAGTCGTTGCAAAATTCAAATATCACTCACAAGCATTCCTTTCCCACATTTGGCTAGTTCCAGGTGAAAACAGCTGCTCATATGTGCAGCTATAAAGCATGGGTTTGAGACAGGATGTGAAGAAAAATAAAGTATCCAGTTGAAACTGCATGAGTCATTTAAATGGACAGGATGCAATTACCTGAGTTGAAGTTTGGCCAGGATACTGCCGTTAACACGCCATCTCTTGTGAAAAATGCCATGGGCTCTTTAATTATTTTGTCCCTTGGTCCAAGCGGTTCACCAATATTCGGAGCCTTGCTGGGTTGTTTCCGTTAGGAGGATACATTGAGGCAGGTATATTCTTGATGCAATATTGTTTATTGACAAAGAATGTACACAAAGTCCTGTTTCTCTGAACACAGTAGGAACAAATCAGGAACAGCGCCCTTGCTCACAAATCCAAGCTTGCCCTTCCAGCCAGTCCTGTGTCCAAAAGAAGCTCTCTCCCTCTCGGCTTCCTCCCACAGCCATATTCGCCAGTGCTGCCCAGGCCTTTTTAGGTGCTGTTTGCTTCTTAGACACTCAGGTCCAGCCCCTGTGTTGGCAGTCAGGCCAGGGAAACCCTTCTTATTCTCCCTGAGTTTGTTCTTGCTCAGGTTTTCCCATGCAGTCCACAACCTTGGGCAGTGGCTTCTATTGTTTCAGCTCTCTCTCTAAACAAAGGGGCAGTTAATTGCTCCATCAATTAACCTGAATGCAGGTGACTAGCACCCCCAGCAGCTTCAGCGAGGCCTATGATTACCCACGGATCAAAGACACGCTGGTTGGCAGCCACCAAACACCCTCCAGCCTAACAAAAGTACACATGGTCAGACCCAAGGGTTTAGGTCTCATCCAAAAGATCTCAGCAGTACAGGAAGAGAGCCCTCTACTGAATCACCAGCACCCAATCAATCCTGGAAGCTCTCCTAGCCACTGATTGAAGCGGCCTGCGCCTGCTGAGCATGCAATCATGGCACAAGGTGACCCGACTGCACAACCAGCTCGCAAGAAGCAATAGGGCCCAACCAACCTAGCTCTTCAATTAGCTGCTGAAAGCTGGGGCAGCTCTGGGCACCAGCCAGCCGGGAGCACAAAGCTGGAGAAGAATGTTATTACCTCTCTGGCTCCTCCCAAAGGAGAGGCTCTTCCCATCCTCTTTCCATTTACACCGGCCCTTAAAGGAGAGACTGGTCCCAGCCAAGGTTCTTGGCGCTCACTCAAATCACTCCCCGAAGCCCTGAAATGCCAATTGCCTCCATCAGTCACATCCATCCTCACCCCTCTCTCGTCTGCAATTACAGGATCGATTTTCTGCCTGGCTTTGTTTTCCTGGCATCGCACCAGCGTGAGGCAGACACCAGCTCAGTCCTCTCTGCTGATCAGGGCACGAGGGGGCACAGTCCCTGAGAGACACAGGAGCTGCCGCGGGGGACATTTGATTCATCAAGGCTGGTGCCCCGCCTCCAGCCCCGGCCAAGGCCCAAGGACAAGGAAGGCACCAAGCCTTCCAGCCGACGTGGCCAGCTGTGCAAAGCTGCGGCACAGAGGAAGGGGGAAAGAAATTCCTTCCTGATCCCCCGCAGGAGCTCGGCTTACCCCCGAAGCATGAGATTCAATTACCCTTATCATTATCTTAGCTTGTATAGCTAGGAATGTTATTAGCGGTGATGAAATTATCGAGCCCTGTTTTACAGCAGAGAGAAAGGGGGAGGCTGCTTGTGACAGCTGCTGTGAAACAATCTTCTCGTTCTGCTCTGGGTCACCTCTCTGGGTCTCTCCCGGGCTCCCCTAATGTGCAACAGTTTCCTTATTCCACATTAGTCCTTTCTCCCATTGGCTGCCACCCAGACACAGAGGTAGCACCTTTCCCCAGACGTTGGGTTGAGGACAGCATCCTGTTGAGCCATGCCCCAAGCAACCCAGGAATCCCTCCAGGCCAGCGGGGGGAGAAGCTGAGGGCCGAATGACCTGGCTATGGAGGGGTAGAAACCCGCATGCTTCAGGGCATAAGCCACTCTTTCATTAATGGAGGTCAGGAGGCAGTTTCCCCTAGGGGCATGTTCTGCTAGAGCTGTGCACTGCAGAGCTCGGAAGCATTTGGGCTGGTAATCCCTATGGTCCGAGAAGGACCCTCCAAATCAGGGCTGAGGGGCCCAAGGCTGAATTAACGTAACAACGAGCAGAGTGGGGGCCAGGGGGAGGGGCCTAGGGCTCTTTCCTGAGGCCCCGCCCCAGGTACCAGAACTGCAGCTTTGAGCACCTGAGGAGGAGAGACGCCTGCTCAGCTTCTCCTCGCGGCAGGACAGCGTCCTTCCCTGGGAGTGCAGCTCGCAGAGTCCCACCCCCCAAATGACAGCCCAGGGCACCCGGCAGGGCAGAACTGGGTGTGCAGGGGGAGCGTTTCGTTAGCAGATTTAACCCTAGCCAAAGAAACAAGCCACGAGTGCCCTTCCTCTGCCCCCACCAATAGTTCTGGGCTTGCCACCCTCAGTCTCCCTGGGGAAAAGCCCCCGGGGGCTAGGAGCTAAACTACAGCTTCTAGGGACTGTAAAAACTTACAAAGCTGCCTCCACGGGTCGCCAGCCAATGACTAGCAAAGCACCGGCATCCGGTAGCCCATTAAGTAGTACCGGAGAATTCCCACCAACTCCTTCTGGCTGCTCTCTCTGTCTTCAGAGCTGGCCTCAGCCTCACTCTTGTCTGGGATGGCCCAGGCCCAGCAGGGCGGGGTTTACCCCAAAGGGGAATGTGTGTGTGGCGGAGGGGCTATACGGACGGTGTGGGCTGAAAGGGAGCGTGGAAGCCATTGCATGGGGAGAGACGTGTGGAGTGAGAGGGCGTTTTGGAGGAAGGGCCTTGGATATTGGGGGAGGGCAAGGTGTGAGGCATGTATGGAGTAGTCCGGCAGACGAAGTGTTTGTATGGGTTGGAGGAGTGTATGGGGGACTTAGTGAGTATCTGCAAGGGGTGTGTGTGTGTGTGTGTGTGTGTGAGAGAGAGAGACTGCATACTGTGCACATGATGGGAACTGCGGGTGTCCAGTCACACGTCATACCAGAGCTCCTGCTAGGAACACGTGCTTGAAAGAGGGGGTGTCATTTGTGCAGAGGAGGTAATGATGACTGGGTGGGGTGGGGACATGTGTGTCTAAGTGTTCCTGTCTTGGGGTGTATTTGGGAAGGAGGGGTACAGGATATGTTTAGAGTAGTGAGTGAGAGGATTGTGTGTGCATAGGGGTGTACGCGTGCATGGGGCCGCTGCACGGGATTGGCGTGTGAGGTCTGGTGCGTGCAAGGAAGGAGAAGGTGGGAAGAAGGCGGAGTGTGTCGTGCACACACAAGTACAGCCACCTACCACGAGTGCGTTGGAGGCAGCTGGGTGTGTGAGGGACCTTGTGTACAAGTCGATATTGGGGAGTAGCTGTCACATCCCACCCCAGCCATGGGTCCCTCTCCAGTGGCCGCCCCGCCCCCACGCTGCCCCCACTCCCGCTGTTGGAAAGCGTTTGAAATTCATCACTGTTTGTAAGAAAGCACTTAAAGAACAGAGCAGAACGGATAGCTAAATTAAACCTGCTGAGAGCGCCTGTTTAATTGAAAATGCCATCTGTAATTTAAATGTCAGAGCCGGGATGGTTATTAAAACCCTCCTTGATTACTGCGCCTCATTTCACAGTTTCAAAACAGACAAGGAAAAGCTGCAAATGGGCCATGTAACATGGCATTGCTGAGCAATTAATAACTTCCCCCGCCTGCCTCTGCACCGACCCGCGCTCGCTCCCAGCCTCGGGGACCCAGCCCCAGCTCAGGTACTCTGCAGAGCCCGGCTAGCAGCACAGCTTGGGCACGGCGGGCATCGCTCATGCTGCTTCGCTCCCCTAGGCAGGCTGGCCTTATGCTTAGCTCGGCCCTAAACTGCTGGGAGGGAACGTCTGGTCGCCCCATTCAGTCCCACGGCGAGGACCAGACAGTGGGTGATAGGATCCAGTCCCGTGGGCGAGAGACAGTGTCTGTGTCTCTCTTCTGATGACGGAAACAGGGCCACCCTGGGAGTTGCAGACCGCGGCTGGGATGCTGGGTGCCCTAGGAAAGGGTGGCCTCTTGCTGTGGCTGTGCATTAGGGCAGCTCTATCCCTGCTTTGACTCTTCCTAGCTGGCAGCCCATGCCACCCCCACACCCCACTCTCTGCTCCCCAGACTCGTCCAACACTCCCCATGCGCAGCCCTGGCGGAGCCAGAACTCTGAGCCCTTCGTGGTTACCTGCAAGATCAGGGCCTAACTCTGGCTGCCATCGAACTTAATGGGCAAACTCCCCCTGACTCGACTGGGGCGGGGGAGTGGGACCAGGGCCCTTTGATCCCCTGCATACCGGTGAGGGTGTTGGAGGGGAATAGCACAGAGGGCAGAGCTGCCCTGTCTTTGCATCCCTACACTGCAGCTGGGGGCGAGCTTCCCAGCCTGGCTAGACAGACTTGCTCTAGCAGGGCTGGCGAGAGCTTGCTAAAAATAGCTGTGTGGACGCTACAGAACCGGCAGAGGCTCAGACTAGCCCCCCACCCTCAGACCCATCCTACCGCCCAACACTGCCCCCTGGGAGCGGGCTCACCGCCCATTAATTAACCACTCCCACAGCTCTAGTAATAAATATGAAGGGGCGCGGGGTGTTGAAGTGGGAAGGGAAACTGCTTGGGTGATTTGTTTGAAGCTTAGGGTGACTTTCCAAACAGTTGCGGCATAATTCTTTCAAGGTCACTTTCCGTGAGCGTTTGTGTGTTCTAGTGCCACTACTTCTGACAGCTCAAATATTCACCAGGAGCCAGTTTCCAGTCACCGTGAAATGCGCCGTGCACACTGTGTACGTGAGCCATCCATCGGGGAGCAGACACACCACCTGATACAGGGCTGTAACGTTTGAGGCCTAGAAACGTATAAAAAATGAAAGAGGAGATTGCGGGGTATTCACATGACTCCAGGGGCTGGGGCTTTATGAAAAACAACAGGTACTGTGATGAAATTGTTGGAGTTGGCAACAACAGCTGGGTAAACTCTTTGTTGCAAATCATTAGGGCACTGAGTCAAATCCTCAAAGCAAACCGATCAGCGGCAGTAGCAGTTTCGAGTGGCACTGCTAGACTGGGGCTGCCCTCCCTTCCCAAGCCACTGCTTCAGTGGGGAAGCCAAGGCACAGCGGTGCAGGGCAGAAGGGTCCCACTTGCCCGTGTAGCGGGGACAGCAGATGGAGCACAGGGTCTGATGCAGAGCCGTGCGCGATAAGGCTGCTAGGTACAACAATGGGCCCCGTAGCGCACTCCCCGCAGGACTAGTGCGATCGTGGTAATGAATCCCCTCAGAGCTGCTCTGTCTCTTGTTCCTTTCGCTGCTTACTACATGCTGTCCCTTTCCTTGCCCAGCCCAGCACACCCCCCCCCCGCCCCCGTAGCCTTCAGCCTGCTCTGAACCTACCCTAATCTGACCTGCCACATCCCTGCTCCGAATACCATGCTGCACCCCCAGCGCCCCCCTCTACCTTGCTCGGACCTGCCCTGTGCTTCCTAAACACTGCCACATCCGCCTCTCCTGCCATGCATGCTGTAGTGTCTCCTGCCCCGCCCATCTGTGCCGCCCACCATGCCCGGGTCTGGCCTGCTCCCTATTCTGATTGGACCTATTATCACAAACCCACCACTGCTGTTTATCCCCCTGCATCCCACTCTGATCTGCCGTAGCCCGGCTGCACCCCACTCCGACCATGATCTGACCGACCGTGGACCCTGCTGCGCCTCACTCCGACCTGCAGCCCCTCCACGCTCCCCTGCTACGTCCCCAGCGTTTCTCATCTAAATGGAGGAGATGAAGTTGGAGAGAAAGTCACTTGTAATTAGGTCTGGGTCTGGCTGAGGAGGTCGTTTTAACCTGCAAGTGTTCAGCTCATTAGAGGCAAATGTATTGACAGGGGTATTGATTTGCATAAGTTAGGTGCAATTAGGTGAAGGCCTCCTGCGGTATCACTGAGCTGCAGCTCGTGCCCTTGAGCTGGGATTCCCGGAGGCAGAGCATGAGGTGCCCAGGTACAGAAATGCAACCCTAGCTCAGCTGGGTGAGGCATAGCAGGGTGCAGTGGGGAGGGGTCATGCTGGACCACTCTCCTCTCACCTCCATCATCTTCCTTGCCACACATTCTGCTTCCCCTGCCCTTGGAGAGCTCCTGGCCCCTCCTCTCCTCAACTCAGGAGCTCACCAGCTACCCAGGGCAAACTTCTCCAGCCTCTCCTTCCCTGCCCTCTCCCTGCCCCATCTGAGCCTCCAGAGCTTCTCGGAGCCTCTCCAAACCCATCAGCCCATCTCCATCCCCTTCCTTTTCACCTCTCATCTCCCTCCTTCCATCCTATCCTCAGTCTCGGGCAGCCCCTGCCCAGCCATCTCCTCTCCATCCTGCTCCCTGCCTCGCTCTCCACCAGCCAGTCGCATGCAGGTGCTGGTCCCTGCCCCTCACCCTCCTCACCAGGAGAGCTGGAAACCCTGCAGCAAGGCCACCCAAAGAAACAAAACAAAACTCCTAGAGGTCCTCTCCCCCCACCCTCCCCCTTCTCTGGACTGGAGAGGGTGGCCCCTCTCCACCCTGTCCTTAGGGCGTAGCTGTCTACCATAGGGCCCGATTTACACCCCACTGAGGTCAGCAGTGTGAATCAGGCCAGATTTGGCCCTTCAATTGGAAGGACCTTGGGTCTCATCTCTGTGTGTAACAGATGGCGCACACCGCTGGGGTTAACAAGAAGGCTGGGGGGAGGGAGGGCAGGAGAAGGGGGGAAGCAGGAAGAGGAAGGGTAGCAGTGGAAGGGCCAGCCAGAGATCAGGGAAAAGGACAACTTAGGGGAGCCAGGCAGACCCCCCCCCCCAGCAACACGGTCAGCTCAGCTGCCCGCGCCCCTCCCTGCGGGGCCAAGGAAAGAGCAGGATCAGCGGCAGCACGAGAAGGATTGTTTGCATTAAACAAGAGTCATTAATCATCTGCGGGCTGCACTTAATAAGCTGCAGGGCCCCTGTAAATTACAAGCCGGCGCCTGAGGGGCCTCGGGGTCACAGAGCTCACGTGGACTCTGGGAGCTGGCTCCACCAGTCAGTTCCTACCTGCCAGCCCAGCTCCAGCCTCCTCCTGCCCCCCGCACACCTTGGTACCACCGAGAGCCAGACAGCCCCTCCCTCCCCCCAAGGGCAGGAAGAGATGCTGGGGACTCCCTCTCTCCCCCCTTGTTCATTTCACCATTATGTCCCACCGCTCGGAAGAATCAGCCACTCCTTTAAGGCAATACAACGCTGCTCAGTGTCGGTTCGTGTCTGGGGGTTGCACCGTGCATTCGCTGGACAGGACCGGTCCAAAGGAAGTGGCAGGTGGGGCGGGAGTGGAAAGAAGGGGTCGGTCCTCAGAAACGGGAGTGAATTTTCGCACGAACCACCAGAGCCCCAGCTATTGGGGAATTCTCTCGGTGTGTCCTGCGCCCATCACCTTAAAACAACTCCATCCCTGTCGGGTGGACACGTACGCCGCCTCCTCTCCTAGCGGCCTGGGACACTACCTGCTGTGTCCAGCTGGCAGCAGGACATTTCATCTGGGAGGCGCTGCGGCCACAGCAAAGCATTCAGAGAGGGCAGCTGGTTAGAAAATGGTTGGACCTAGAGGTGCCTGTAGCCCCCAGTTCCACTCCCCCTTATCTCCCTCTCGGTTTGACAGATCCCGAGGCTGAAATACGAACCCAGTGCCAGACCTATTCGATCGTAGACCCAGCGGCTGGTTAAACTTTTGAGCTGAGCGAATCCTGGAAAGAAGAGGGACAAGCAGGTCAGCAGAAGAGCGTGGTCTGTAAGAACAACCAGGAAGCCTCCAATGTTACAAAGGGGGCTGAGGCCGGCTGTGTGCCAGACAAGTGAATTCCTAGGACCCAGCGCCAGCCCAGAGAATCACAGTTACAAGCAGCCAGCATCCTATTTCCCTAGGCAATTCTATAAAAGGCCCATTGATTTACGTGTTCCCAATATCCCTGCTCCTGACTAATAAGAACCTGCACCTGGCTCTGGATGGGTACTGGAAGCAGCACAGTAATTACGTTAGATTTGTCTGGCTTTGGCCATGATGAATAGCGAAGTCATACAACAGCTCAATACATCAGACAGATGCCAATGCGTAGCATTGCTCACCCCGACTTTCTCAGCTCACACCAATAGTTGCCGGTAGAGGAGAAATTGGCCCTACATGATGTCTGCTGAACTGGAAGGAACTATTTCTCTTCCTCTCTAAATGGTGGCAGTGTGGGCTAGTGGTTAGGGTGGAGATTGCCAGCCAGGACTCCTAGGTTCTATTCCCGTGGACTCTCCCCACCACAATGCTTACAACTTACATTTCCAGAAGTGCTGCGCGCTCGACTTCAGCTGAAGCCAGCGGGGGCTGCAGGGGGCTCAGCACTTCTGAACAGCAGGCCCTTAACCCCTCGTGCCTCATTTAGGCTATTGGTCAAATGAGGAGGAGACTAGTTACCTACCTTCCCCGGGGGGTTGCAAAGCTCAATTCACAAACGGCCTGTAAAAGCACTGTAAGGGCCCCTGACAACGGGTGAACTGGTGGTGAATTCCCATTGACAGGCCCATTCCTGGAAGAGGTTGGGACTGTGTGCTTTGAAGGACCCAGTGACCTGTTCCAGGTGAGTGGTGTGGGAATATTAAAGCACCCATCACTCCACAGAGAGTTCAGGACCGGTGCGTGTACGAGATGGCCGAAGCTCTAGACACAAGGAAGTGACCAAATCATGACAAAACCAAGAGCCCCAGGGACAGAGAAGTGAGTGCTCGCTGGCCCTGACTGCTGGGGTATGTGTTACCCCGATGGGGTCAGGAGATACAAGCCCTTTCCCCATACATCAGATGCCCATTTCACAGGGGAAAGGAGTGTATTTCCCGCCCACAAAGAAACAGCTCAAATCTCTCTTCTAATGAGTGTACACCCCCGTCACTCTACAGAAAACCTCCCTTTAGAGGGGTTAGCCTTGCTTTGTAACAGAGCTTCCCAAGCTCCTACTTCCCCTTGCTATCTACTCCTCCCATTCTTGCCTTCACACCCCCTTCTGCGCTGCCCCTTTTGTAGCATGAAACCCGGCGGGAAGCGCACAGGTTGCAGGAGGGAAGAGTTTGGAGAAGGCACCTGGCACTCAGTCTGTGTGCACATGGCTGGAATGCTGCCTGCGGCTGCACCATCTCTATAAATGGTTCTCTTAATAAAGAGCCAGTCTAGTTTTAGAAACATGGAGTCCTCTCGTGTTACTCCCAGCACATGATACATGCCTGGTGCTGCTGCTTCTCAAGAATCCCCCTTCAAACCCCTCCTCGTAAGCCATTTGCCCTGGCTTTGGGGCCAACCCACGCGAGGCCACCGCTACGCTGGAGCTTTAGGCACCGGGCTAGGTTCACTGCCAATGAGAATCAGTTTCTCAAGTATCGGGAAAACGTCAAACAAGCCTGGTGTGAGTTTACGGCTGATAATGAAACACGCCGCCAGCCACGTGTGACGTGGCCTCCTTACGACTATTTCACAGGGCTCATCTTATCTTGCAACCGCTTTGAAATTCTCCTGACTTGTCATGCTTTGCTCATGTCCCTATGGTAAGGTGCATCCTCAACAACGTCAAGATGGCAGCTTCTAATCTGACTGGAAGGAAGGGTTTTTGTGTGGTTAAGGCATTGGACTGGCTCTCAGGCGATCTGGGTTCAATTGCCAGCTCTGACACAGACTCAGTGTGACACCCTGGGCAAGTCACTTCAACTCTCTGGGCCCCAATTCCCAGCTGTAAAGCAGGGAGAATAACCCTTCCTTTCTTCTACCATTTCTCGGTCTTGCCTATTTAGACCGTAAGCTCTTCCTGACATATGTACATCACCTAGCGCAACGGGACATCAGTCTCAGTTGGTAGCCTATAGGTGCTATCATAATACAGATAATAATCCATTTTTAGACAATACTGTATTTAAGTGATACTTTCCTTACATTTCTTTTTAATGATGGTCCAGAACTAAAGTCTTTTGGAGAATCACCCTCGCTCCCTGAACTTTGGCGATCCAGATCAAATGGGACTCGGATCAGAACAGTCCCTAGTTTGGGGCTGTGACGCCAAAAGCCACTGATGAGGTTTTGTAAAAAGCCACCCTGACCTTCTCGGATGATTTTAATTTGGTTGCTTAACTTCACAGGGCAAGGACATGAAAAGAAATAATTACAAAATTAGAAAAGCCACCCAGAGACGAGCGGGGGCAGACGGTAATTAATCCTGTCCCTCAGCTAACGCTGTAAAGTCCACTGTAATTAGATTGTAAAGTACATTTACAAAAAAAAAAAGAGAACAAACAGATTTATGCTACAGAAATCAAGCCCATATTTAAAAAGCTTTAATCAAAACCATAATAAGCTACGTCAATTAATGAAACCCTTCCTAATAACACCTTTGGGTTGCAACATTACAAAACAGCCCTGTTCTTAGATAATATCAACACAGGAGAAAGGATACTAGAGAAGGTGAGAACTGGGGGAACCCATGGCAGTTTTCCAGTTTTCTTCAATGCAGGTCTGGTCCATCAATGGAAAGGCTCCCATCAACCGCAACCAGTGTTGGTTCAAGTCTGTAAGGCCCAGTCTTGTATTCCTTGCCTAGGGTCTTCAAAGGGAGCTTCGGATATGCAAGATCAGGCCCTAAAATGGGGATTTTCAAAGGAACCTCAGGGAGCTAGGCAGCCAAATACCACTGAAATGAGCCCCTAACTCCCTTCAGTTCCTTTGCAAATCACACCTGAACCTAGGTGAACACCCGGTCGAAAAGGGACCCTGGTGGCTCCAGTCAGCACCCCTAACCGGGCCACTAAAAGTCCGGTCGGCAGTGCTGCAGAGCTAAGGCAGGCTAGTCCCTACCTGTCCTGGCTCCGTGCTGTGCCCCGGAAGTGGCCAGCAGGTCCGGCTCCTAGGCAGGGGGGCCACAGAGCTCCGTGCACTGCCCCCGCCCCGAGCACTGGCTCCGCACTCCTATTGGCTGGTAACCACGGCCAATGAGAATTGCGGGGGCAGTGCCTGCGGGTGAGAGTAGAGCCGCGCGCAGAGCCACCTGCCACGCCTCCGCCTAGGAGCCAAATCTGCTGGCCGCTTCCAGGGTGCAGCGCAGAGACAGGAGAAGCAGGAAGCCTGCCTTAGACCCCCCACTGTGCTGCTGATCGGGAGCCGCCGCGGCTCAGCCGCTAGAGGTAAGCCTGGACTCCAATCCTGAGCCCCAACCCTCTGCCCCAAGCCTCCCCAAACCCAGAGCCCCTCCTGCCCCCTAAACCCCTCATCCCCAGCCCAGAGCCTGCACCCCCAGATGGAGCCCTCACCCCCTCCCATACCCCAACCCAGAGCCCCCTCCCACACTTGAACCCCTTATTTCTGGTCCCACCCCAGAGCCCGCACCCCCGCCCAGTGAAAGTGAGTGAGGGTGGGGGAGAGCGAGCCACAGAGGGAGGGGGAAATGTAGTACGTAGGGGGCCTCAGGGAAGGGGCGGGGCTAGGGTGTTCGGTTTTGTGCAATTAGAAAGTTGGCAACCCTACCCAAACCTAGTCACTAGATCAGCGGATCTCAGACTTTCCAGGCTGGTCACCCTTCAACCGAAGTCAACAATTTTCACTCTTCTCCCCTTACATTTAGCATAGAAGAAATAAAATAAATGCACTGATCTTAACAACAACAAGCCCTGAGACAGAGAGGGTGTTTTCCAAGCGGTTGACAGAGAATACTTGACCTTGAAAGGTAAGTGTGTGCAGGCAGCGGGGGAGAGAGACTTTCTTTGCTTTAGATCGTGAACATTTTCAGTGCCTCATGACCCCTCCACGCTGACCACCTTTCGCAACCCCCCAGGAGACGCAACCCACCAGCTGAGAGAAACCAAACTAGATCAAAGAACATTATACAGGCTGTCAAGGCCGATTCCCCACTCTGGCACTTCGAGTGCAGAAGGTGGGGGCCCGCAAGGATTCGAAAAATTAATACTGGCCACTCCAGGCTGATATTAAACTCCCAAGTTTACAGCTTTTCTCTGGCCGTGGATTGGTACCACCCAAGTGCAGAACCCCTTTGAGAGCCCAGGAAGGCGCACTTGGGAATTCCTTCCTGTGGGGTACCCTCAAGCCCTTTCATCGCCCCCTCCGGGGAAGAGCTGAAAAAGAAGAAGAAAAAAAATCAGCTGTTCCCACCAGCTAATTAAACAACCTGTGCACAAACCTCTTAAGACACAAAAATCCAATTCTGTTCTTAAAAAGGTAAAATGTTATTATTAAAAAAAGAATACATCTGGGAACTCAGGCTATTGCTAGATTTTAAAAGAGCAACTACAAAGATTAAGCACCAAGAATAGCTTTCTTGAGGTCCAGCTTAAAGGTTACAAGCAAAACAAAAGCACCTGGAGTTAGCACAGAGGAATCCACAAGCCATAACGAAATAAATGAGAGAAACCTAGTCGCGTCTTCCTAGACATTTCCTGATCTAGTTACATATCTGGGGTTTTAAATGGGTAGTTTCTAGGTATGATACTGATGATTTTTTCATAGCTGGCCCAAGCTTCTTACAGCATAGCTCTGCCCTGTCTGCCTCTCCCCGGGAGAACAACAACAGACAGACAAGAGGGGAGTCTGTTTCAATTTTAAAAAGTTCTGGCCTTCCCACTGGCTCTTTTGGCCAGGTGCCCACTCACTTCCTTTTACCTATTCATAGCAGTGAGACTTTTTAACTCTTTACAGGAAGAGCAATTAGAGAACAGCTTCTAAGAGGGATTTTATAGCTACTGGCTGGCTGAGTGTCCATAAAAGCAGAGCCGGCTCTAGGCACCAGCAAAACAAGCTGGTGCTTGGGGCGGCACATTTTTAGGGGCGGCATGGCCGGCGCCAGAATGCCGCCCCTAAAAATGTGCCCCGGCCGCCCTAACTCACCTCCGCTGCTGCTGCCACGGCGCGCGAAACAGCTGATTCGCGCGCCGCTGCTCCCCCTCCCTCCCTCCCAGACTTGAGAGCCTGGGAGGGAGGGAAGGAGGGGGAGAAGTGGCGCCCGCGCCGCGGCCACTCGGAGTCTCCCCCTCCCTCTCAGGCTCTCAAACCTGGGGGAGACTCCGAGTGGCCGCGGCGCGGGTGCCGCTTCTCCCCCTCCCTCCCTCCCTCCTAGGCTTGAGAGCCTGGGGGGAGGAGGCAGGGCTGGGGACTTGGGGAAGGGGCGGAGTTGAGGCGGGGGGCGGCCAAAATTGTTTTTGCCTTGGGCTGCAAAAATCCTAGAGCCGGCCCTGCATAAAAGGGAGCTACTCCCTTCCCTTCATTTATCACACAGGCGACCTCATTTTAGAAGGAAAAGTACAGACTTCCTAGATCTCAATCAGAGAAACCTGCTTTCAGGGAGAAGAGGGTTCCTCATGTCAGGCCTGCAGACCAGGCTAGCCACGTGTCAAGGCAGGGATAACAAAACCCACCCCCTTTACGCAAACTGCTGACACAGTTGGAACTTTGGGATGTTCAAAATCTGCACCAGAATCACACAGTTTGGGGCTGGGGGGGGATTTTGACGCCTAGTATCCAAATCTCTTCAGCAGCTTGGAAAACTTCAGCCTATATTGTGTCTGTTCTCTGCTGCTCCCTCACTCTCCAGCGGTGAGTGGCATCAGCACAGAACAGCCCATCCACCCAAAAGAGGATTCGTCCATTCCTGCAGGGACACGGAACCGCAGCCTTCACTTTCAGGGCCAGCCTAGTTGAGTAGGATGTTGGCCGTGTGGACCAGAAACCCATGCAGGGATTATGGACTCCACATCTTCCTGCCAGACTGCTGAAGGTTCATTCAGGTCTCTATTAAATGGGGTTAGATTTAGGGCCTGATCTTGACTTGTACCGGTGCGTCTAGGTTGGTATGGAGCTCATGGCCAGTTGCAGTGGCTCTTACTTACACGCAAAGGTTTAGCTGCTCATCAAATTTGGGATTTGGGGATGGGGAAAGAGTCCCCCCCACTCCTCATGATATTGGGCAAGGATTATGATTCTTTTCAACGTCCACTGGGCAAACCTTAATGGACATCAGGTGCAAGTACCCCATGCAGTCATGGGAACTGGAAGGAGATGGACACTGGTAGATCTCAGACTTCCCCCTCTTCTATTCATCTCCTAGCATGGGACTTGTAAGATGCCCCCTCACTGCTCTAGCTAAAAGATGATCCTTTCCCTTTTAACACCCCGGGCTGGAGAACTGTACAGACCAAACGGGCTTCTGGATTCCCTTCTGCACCATCAGTTACGTGCAACATTAAGCCTGGCTTCAGGATACTGTTAACATCCAAAAATAGCCACCTCCTTTATAAATAAGTTAATTAACAGCATGCTATGAAGGTAAAAGGGATTAAATTAATTAGCGACATAATAGGAATCAGCAATTATTCCTAGCTTGGCTTGGAAACATATAAAGATTCCTCACAGGTGCAAGCCAGACAGCGTCATGAGGGTAGAGGGTCAATCTGGGGATTTGTTTGGAACCACCTGGCAGAGAGCCGGAGGGATTAAGGAGACAAGAGCTGACTTACTTGTCACTTAGGGGTTGATCCTGCAAGCACCTGAGCTCTCTGGCCCCGATCCAGCAAAGCACTTACATTCATGCCTAATTTAATCACAGGTGTCGTTGTCCCACTGACACTTAACCCTAATCTTATTTTAGATTTTAATAATCGGAGGAATAAACTGCATATTGAATGTTCAATGCACAGTGCAGAGATGAACTAACCCTCACAACCCCCTGTGAGGTGGGCATAATTATCCTCATTGTGCAAATGGGGAAACTGAGGCACAGAAGGCCAAATGAAGCTACTTGCCACACAGTGAGTCAGCGACAGAGCCAAGGATTAGCACACAGGATCACCCAGTGCTAAATCTCCCAGACCCCACTGCCTTCCTGAAAGAGAGCACTGAATGGATCAAAAGGCTTTTGCCCGCTGTGACCTCTGCGCCTGGGGGATCAGATGCAAAAGTGCAACTGCGGCACCAAGGAGGTTTCCTTCCTGCCCAGTTTTGCAAAGGAGCAGGAGGTTCGGATGACTCAGCTGCGCATCTGAGCCAATGCCAATCTCTGAATCTGCAGGGTTCCTCCATCACTGCTATGAAATGGGACTATCTAACCATCACAGCGAGCAACTGCCCTAAGTGTGCCCCACCCAGCAGCCTAATGACCCATTAACCCCCACCCCCCACCCTCTTTAAGGACACCTTCCTTACAGCACAAGAACCAGGCCAGTTGTAATGGGAAGAGGGTAGATGTTCAGGGTCTTTCATCCTATAGGCGAGGAAGCCAGTGGAAAGTGATAGTCCCTGCAAAAGGAGTTCCCCATGGTACCGAGAACAAAAGAAGAGGGATCCTCTATTTTAACGGTCCATTGTCCAACGGCAGCAACTGCATAGTACATGTACTGAGCAAATATTGCATTTTTCAATCATAGATCTCAAAGCTTCATACACAAGGGGAGAAAGGGCCCATATCCCTATTTTACAGGGATGGAAACCAAGACACAGAAAGGCTAAGTGACTTGCCCAACGCCAGGCAGTAAATCACTTGCAGAGCTAGGACTGGAATCCAGGTCTCCTCATTCCCAACCCAATGTTCAATCCACCAGACCACAGCTGCCCTCTGGCCAGCTCTGCCACTGGTACTTGGCTGGCCAAGCTACATACGGATATGTAACGCCAAACTCTAGCTCTGATCCTGCAACTGACAGCACGTGGGCAGACTGCCGAGTTGCGCAGCTCTCCACGGAAGTCAACGGAGCATCGTGCAGGACCGGTGCTATCAGCCGACTTCAGCCCCAACACTCAGCCTTCGAGGGTTTACCAGCAAGCCCGCGGGAGTGCTGCAAGAATCCCAGGACTTTCAGGAGTGCAGTTGTCAAGGCTGTATCCCCACTTTGAACTTTAGGGTACAAATGTAGGGGCCTGCATGAGGACTTCTAAGCTTAACTACCAGCTTAGTTCTGGTCCGCTGCCACCATTCCCTACCCTGGGAAGCTTTTAGAAACTCTCTCACCAATTCCCTGGTGAATACAGATCCAAACTCCTTGGATCTTAAACAAGGAGAAATTGACCCTTCCCCCCTCCTTCCTTTCACCAACTCCTGGTGAATACAGATCCAAACCCCCTTGGAGCTTAAGACAAGGAGAAATCAATCAGGTTCTTAAAAAGAAGGCTTTTAATTAAAGAAAAAGGTAAAAATCATCTCTGTAAAATCAGTATGGAAAATAACTTTACAGGGTAATCAAACTTAAAGAGCTCAAAGGACCCCCCTCTGTCTTAGGTTCAAAGTATAGCAAACAAAGATAAACACTCTAGTAAAAGGTACATTTACAAGTTGAGAAAACAAAGTAAATCTAAGACGCCTTGCCTGGCTTTTACTTACAATTTTGAAAATAAGAGAGACTTGTTTAGAAAGATGGGGAGAACCTGGATTGATGTCTGGTCCCTCTCAGTCCCAAGAGCGAACAACCCCTTAAAACAAAGAGCACACACAAAAGCCTTCCCCCCCCCAAGATTTGAAAGTATCTTGTCCCCTTATTGGTCTTTTGGGTCAGGTGTCAGCCAGGTTACCCGAGCTTCTTAACCCTTTACAGGTAAAAGGATTTTGGAGTCTCTGGCCAGGAGGGATTTTAGTACTGTACACAGGAGAGCTGTTACCCTTCCCTTTATAGTTATGACAGCAGTAGTGGTGAGGCTGCTGCTCTGAGCTCCGTAGCCAGGACAGCGCCACTAAATATTTCAGAGGCCAAAGAGGAGGAGAGCTTCCAACTGGTCACCTTCAGATGAACAGCTGAACCTTGACTCATCTTCTTTCTTCCCCCCAGGAAGACACTACTTCCTCTATCAACCGATGAGCTCATTTTGGCTTTGTGACTGGCTGTCACCGGATTCAGAGGGGCCTGATCGCACCCCCCGTGTGATACTCCATTGGAGTGATTACTGCCCCTGGTGCAAATGTAGCTCCTCGTGGGTTACAAGGAGAGCGGAATCAGACCCTATTTGTCCATCTGACACCAGGATGCTCTTGATAAGAGAAACACGTGCTAAGGGACTTGTGCATGAGATAGTTAAATCCTTTTTAGTGTCATTTTTGCTTTTCATTTAAAAAGCAGCCAAGATCTCAAAGGTTTAATACAAAAAAAAATCTATTAATAATCCTAAGAAATGCCCTAAGGATTTTTATTCTGCACCTGAGCATGTATTTACATGATGGATTCATTATACTCCATTGAGCAAAGGATGGCGCATTTTTAAAAACACTTATAAATATGTATTCACTTGATAGACTGGAGGAAATAATCTACGTTTGAAAAGGTCGATAATTATGAATTTACAAGCTACTCCCTAATTGTCCCAGAGGGCTGGGCTGGGGGGGAGAAGAGAGGACGAGGAGCTGGAGTGACAGAATAATGATGTGCCGAGTTGGAGACGGTTCCGGTTCCTGGAGGATCGCTGTACATGCCACGTTCTAAATGAAGAGAGGGGAGAACTGAGCTAATAAGCAGGCACGCCGCTACTGCAGTCACAAAAGAAAATGCAACATCCAGGGATATGAGTGACACCGAAAAGGGAACTGGAGTCTCCCAGGCCCAACCACCAGGCACCTTTCACCAACTTGAAAATCCACTCACCGCCGCACAAACCTGGATCTTCTGCCAGGTTTAAATAATTAAACTATTTAATTAGCTGAACGGTCCTAAAACTCCCATTCTTTGCTCTCTCGGTTTGTTTGGTTTTAATTAGGGATTCTATTGCTGGAGGTCTCCAACTCACAGCCCCACCGCTCAGGGGTAGCACAGCCAGCAGCAAAGTGAGCCGCTCCTCTGTGCTTGTGTCTGGCTCCTGGGCTGGCAGGACCGCGGCTAAGAGGGTGAGGGGGTCAGTCACTATAGCTCATCAACCCTCAGCTCCTCTGCTGAGGCCAAGAGGGTGCTCATCCACTAGGAAGCAAACAAACCTCCAGCCCAGCCCTGTGCATCACCAAGCAGCCACCAGGTGGTAACTTCTCCTCTCTGCCAACCTGGGCTGCGTTTAAACAGGCAAAGAGGCTGCTACAGCCCAGGACCCCTGGGGCATCATGGTTAACAGGGAGGGCTTTGCGCATGGCTCAGTGACAAGCTGATCCCCTCTCGCTGCACCACAACAGGGTCACAGCCTCAACTTGAAGGAAACTGGCTTCCACGACATTTTGGAGACGCGTGTTTTCACGGGTGTCCTGTGCTAGGTTCTCTTTGCTCTAGTGCTCTTCACTCACAGGCATCCACAGGGAGCCACTCAGCCCAGCACCACTAGTATCCAGACTGCTCTGCAGGCCTCATCAGATCCCCTCAGACAGAGGCCTTGCACTGCAAACGCCAATCAGGCTGGAAAGCCAACCCTCTGGCGCCAGCTCAGGGGTCCGGGGACAGGGCGAGCGCCAGGAGGGCTCTAGGTTCCTTTGCGGGGCACAGAGCCGCCCTGCCCATGCTGCAGGACTTGGGGCAGGATTCTGCACTTACACCCGTTTTACACCACTTGACTTCAGTGGAGTTGCTCCCAATTTACACCAGTCTGAGTGATGGGGGAGTCAGACCCTCCTTCCCGGTGTGCAGCTTACAAAAGCCACCCGATGGCCTTCACAGCACCCAGGCTTTGCCCGAGAACCATACTCAGGGCCGGCTCTAGCTTTTTTGCCGCCCCAGGCAAAAAAGCCTCCGGCCGCCCCCCCCCCCCCCCCCCCCCGCGGGGGGGGGAGGGCGGCCGGAGCCCCGGGGGGAGGGCGGCGAGCCCCGGCGGGGGCTCCGCTCTCCCCCCAGCGGCCGGGGGGAGGGCGCCGGGGGGGAGGGCGACCGGAGCCCTGGGAGGAGGGCGGCGAGCCCCGGCGGGGGCTCCGCTCTCCCCCCAGCGGCCGGGGGGAGGGCGCCGGGGGGGAGGGCGACCGGAGCCCTGGGAGGAGGGCGGCGAGCCCCGGCGGGGGCTCCGCTCTCCCCCCAGCGGCCGGGGGGAGGGCGGCGAGCCCCGGCCGGGGCTCCGCTCTCCCCCCGGCGGCCAGAGCGCCGGGGGCAGGGCGGCGAGCCCCGGCCGGGGCTCCGCTCTCCCCCCAGCGGCCAGAGCGCCGGGGGCAGGGCGGCGAGAGGGCGGCGAGCCCCAGCTGGGGCTCGGCTCTCCCCCCGGCGGCCAGAGCGCAGGGCGGCGAGCCCCGGCAGGGGCTCGCCGCTCTCCCCCCCGGCAGCCGGGGGGAGGGCGCGGGGGGGAGGGCGGCCAGAGCGCCGGGGGGAGGGCGGCGAGCCCGGCTGTGGCCCCGCTCTCCCCGGCGGCCCGAGCGCCGCGCCGCCCCCCTCCAGGTGTCGCCCCAAGCACCAGCTTGGTTGCCTGGTGCCTGGAGCCGGCCCTGACCATACTGCAGCTTGCTGGGGGTGCAGCTAATTTTCCATGCAGTGGGACTGACTGCAGCTAGCCTGCTCTTTATTAATACCCAACTGCACCCCGGGCAATCCAGGCGGCTTGTCCCATGGAGCACTGCACGCTGGAACCCATGAGCTCTGCTGGCCACGTAGCCGTATCAAAGTGGAGGGAGGGCCACGGACCGCGCTGTGGGGAATTCTGGCCTGACTTGGCCCATCCAGGGCTAAGGCAAGGGACTGGCCCAGAAGCAGGAATGCAGTACATGAGCTATACCCCCGTCCCTCCGCTCCTGCACCCCACATGGTTTATCCTCTCTTGTCGGTTCAATCACGTTTACTTTTCCTACTGATGCACGGCCGAGTGCTGCATCCACGTAGGCAAAGGTGACAGAACCGCTCACAGCGCCATTCTCTCCTCTCCAGCTGAGCAGCTTCCATGGCTCTTTGATCACTTAAAATGAGGCCCTGCAGAGCCCCAGTACAAACAAGCAGTGGTGGGACGGCAGAGGGGCCAGAGCCGGCACGGATTGGCTCAGCAAAGGGTCTAAAGACACAGCCGCGTCATGGGGCAGAGGATCACAGGTCACCAGTGGGATTGCAGCCGAGCTCTTGGCTTCATTGCCCTTTGTATTCGCAGCTTGGCAACGCCAGCTGCATGAAGCGCAAGGTGCAATCTAACTCTTTAAATCTCTAGCAGGAGGCCAGGCAGGAGAGAGGGCCGAGGAAGAGTCTAGGCGATGCAGAGGGGAACGCAGAGCGGCTTCAAGGGAGAATACTGGTTAGCTTACCCTAATAAATCTCCTTGTTCGGAGCTAGAAGAAAGCGGACTCTACCATTGCCACATGAGAGGGTGGCAGCTCTTTGAGGAAGAGACCGTCACTTTGCAGTAGGGGCCCCTGGACATGACTGCAACACAAATAATAAACGTAAGAGGAAGAGAAGATGGCCCAAGCTCACAGCCATTCCCCCCCAGCCTTTCAGCTCATAGACTAGCCTGAGCAGCAGGAGCACTTGACTGACCCCCAACTAGGTTTAACAGAGAGGGGCACAACACAGCCTAGCCACAAACGTATTCCAGAAGAGGGGGACTCTACGGAGCAGAAGGTCCAATGGCTGAGGGGAGGCACGCTGCAGTCCCACGGTCCCTGCACGATGATGTAATGGGAAGGATAAACCAGCCCCAGAGGCAAGGAAGGGGTCCAAATGTCACTGCAATGGCCTAGCATAGGGCAGGGCCTAAAACACAAGGTGGAATCATGCTAGCTTGGCGGAATCGGACACGAAGCAAAGGGCCTCTCCACGAGTTCAAAACCACGAGCTGGGCCCCTAAACGTCATGAGGTTGGCTTAAAAACCATAAGGGCCCCAAAGGATGCGTTTTGTTTTTTATTTTGCCTTCTGCTCTCTGAGTTATTCAGAGTCACATTTTCCAGCCTCTCTTTACAACCATCAGGGTAGAAACTCACTTCGTTCCTTTTAAACAAACGACCAGAGTCTCACCTGATACACGTGACTCCAAGAGCTGAAACTATCAAAACCCCCACTAAATATCACGTGAGCTGGCCACCTGGCACCTAGGGCTGCACGCAGGAGAGGGTCAGAGGGACAGGTATACTGGGGAGCTGCTAGCTGTTTTTCCTGGTCTTGCAGAAGATCTTCCTCTCACCGTAGCCACAAGCCAACAGGTCGGAGAAGAAGTGAGCAGACACAAATCCAGGCACTGCTTGGAGAACATAGGGTGACCAGATGTCTCGATTTTAGAGGGACAGTCCTGATATTTGGGGCTCTGTCTTATATAGGCGCCTATTACACCCCCCACCCCACCCCCGGTCCCCTATTTTTCACACTTGCTGTCTGGTCACCCTAGGAGAACACTGAAGTCTACCCTGATCTGGAGGGAGATACACGCACATCTGGACTGCCTAGGACAGACTAAGCTCTGCTAACAACCGGCCACAATTCCCCTCACGGTTTCTGTCTCATCCAAAGGGACGTCAATCTCCCGCTGTGTGTTCCAGCAGTGGGTTTAACCAGAACAGTCTTTATTGATGTTGATGTATAGCATACTAAAAAGACACCTATCCAAAGCCCTAATACACCATCAATTATACAATGAAAGGTCAAGAACATTAAAATAATCAGTTCAGCAGGAATTTAGCCAGCCACCGCCAGAGACTCCTTGCCCCCACTCCATTGCGCTGGGAGGCACACCCTCTACCTTCTCCAAAACCCCACTCTCAAAACAGGCATTCACAGCACGTGCAGCCTCGAGGGATGAGGCTTGCTTACGTTCTAGAGAAATGCCTTGAAATGTAAGTAGACCCAAAACTTTATTTCCTAAAAATAGGCTTGACAATAGTCAAGTGAGGCCTGGTAAAATAGGAGTCAAGTGACGTGAGACAGCTCAGAGGCAAGCTGGAAATAAGGCAGGACATCCCCCCAGGTTACGTAGTAAACGTGTTTGACTCGACCTGGTTTACTAAGAGTTTTAGATGAAATGTGAATAGTTTAGACAGTCTATAGTGATATTGCAGTGTTGGTCTAGCCATGTTATCACAGGATATTGGAAAGAAGGTGGGTGAGGTCATATCTTTTATTGGACCAACTTCTGTTGGTGAGAGAGACAAGCTTTCGAGCTTACACGGACCTGCAGAAGAGCTCTGCGTAAGCCCGAGAGCTTGTCTCTTGCACCAACAGAAGTTGGTCCAATAACAGATATAACCTCACCCGCCTTGCCCATCTACACGGATAGTTATTTGAAATGTCATTGAGGCAGATCATAGAATATCAGGGTTGGAAGGGACCTCAGGAGGTATCTAGTCCATCCCCCTGCTCAAAGCAGGACCAATCCCCAGACAGATTTTTGCCCCAGATCCCTAAATGGCCCCCTTAAGGATTGAACTCTCAACCCTGGGTTTAGCAGGCTAATGCTCAAACCACTGAGCTATCCTCCTCCCCCCCCAATTAATTTTTTTTGTTAATAAAATGTTGATAAAGATGTTGTTTAATAATAAACAGCCCACGAGGGAGCAAAAGGTATTTTTATTATGTTAACGGAAACAGAGATATGGTCAAAGGCAGGTGTAATGCTAATTAATTGTGGGGTGTTATTGTGAGTGTTTATAAAAAGGGAGGTATGCTGATTTTAGACAGGCATCCCCATCCACCATGAAGGTACCATTAGCAAAAAGGATGACACCGGTTTTTCTTATCCAGGGACTGATGCCCCCCAGATGCATCGTTCCATCTCAGACCGTGGGTATGAGTGTGCGGTTATATTGGGATGTCTGTTTGCTTTAACTAACTATTTTATTTTAAATAAAGTCTTTAATTTTAATCACTCGTGTCATTCAAAGTCCTCCGCTAAATTAAATCATCTGTGAGCGCCCTGGAGGCTCCAACCTTAAAGAATTCAGTTTGGTTTTATTCCTTGTCTTTCAGCTGCTGGTTGGGAACACAACTCAGCAGTTACACGTGCCCAGAAGGTCACCAAATCCAGGCCATTTTGGACCAGAGGGGGGAGGAGAGCAAGTCCCAGACCACTAAAAAAGGGGATCCGGCTTGGCATCCCTGCTTATCGCAGCTGTGTCAGTGTGAGACAGGGAGAGAGGCAGTCCTTCAAGTGGACTGCTTCCAATCCATTGAGGGCTTTATAGGTACCTGAAACTCCACCCAGAGACCAACTAAGGAAAGTAGGAGCCAAAACTCAGAGCCTTATGCAGCAGAAGAGCGATCACCGGCCGCCGTGCCAGCTCCGGGGCGAATACAGCACGCCAGGCAGCTGCACAATTTAAAAACTCTGCCTGACATCTCCCGCAAGCCATCACACTACGCCTGAGCCTCCCTCCCGCCTCTTCCCTCACTGGGAACTCCCAGTGTGCCCAGGCCAGCATGGGTCAGACCGTCCAGAGAGACCGCTATGGAGCACCAGCGCCATCTCCCCAAGTCATACTCTCAGCAACCGCTCCCTCTCCATGTCCACAGACTCTCTGGCCCCCATCTTCTTTCTCCCATCATCACTCAGTCACTATCTCCTGCGTGAGAACAGCCAGCGGGCAGTAGGGGGAATTCCCACACTGGGCATGTAGCGATCGCAGCTTGGAGACAGCACTCCTGGCACACCAGCCCTGTTTTCCCCAGGTGGCTGGAGTCCCGCAGTGCGGGAAAGACGGGCCCTTAAGATCATACATTTGAAAGTGCTCTCACCTACGTGTAAGTTCTAGTTTCTTTCCTTTGGATCTGCACTTTATATTCCTCCCGACCCCCCAGATTGTGCTGGGTTTTTTCCTTCCTTCCCCGAGATGCTCAGGTTTCTAATTAACCAGAAAGGCTTTTAGTCCCTACAATTCTCCATTAATAATAATGATACCAGCTCATAAATGAAAATTGCTTTTCTATTTAAATTCTGATTTTTAAAAAAAAATTTTTTTTTGGTGGGTAAAGGGAAGAAAAGGAGGTAAGAAGCAGCAGCCCTTGGGTCATTTGCAACTTATTAATTTCCAACTGAGCTCTTAGCTAGCTTATTAACACTGAGCGTATTACAGCCAAATTTAATGGCTGGGATATTAATTACCTCGCAGGCTCTTTTGTATAGAAAATGATTTATTCTGATGTTACAAAACAGTGGGGGTGGGGGAATCACACGCTGGGCTCCTAGCAGAGTTACTAAGGGGGCTATGCAGACCCTGAGCACAGCACACTGGTGACACAGAGACGGGAGATGCCGCCTCACCACTAACAGAGAGAATCTGGAAATCGGGCTCTCTTTAGCCATGTGCACTGGGGGCTCCTATTTTTCACCTTCTAATTTGGCCTGATTTTTTGCTGAGGAACTGCAGCCCCTGTGGGTTTCCACTGGTGCTGCGAATGACTAAGCACTGCTGAAAATCAGGCCCACCAAACTGGATATTATGACCTAAGTGGCACTTCATGCCCACTGACAAAGGGGGACAGGTGTAGCCTGATTCTGGTAGGCACATTCTGGTTCACCAAAGAATGTGATGTGAGGCCTTAAAACCTAAAATGGGGTGAGGCCTCTCCAAAGAGTCCACTAATTTCCAAGTTTTGGCCCATTTGTCTCTCTCTAATGTAATGAATCCATGGTAAGAGTTGGGAGTCAAACTCAAGAGTCCTGGATCACAGTAATTTGCCCTGAAAGTACGAGAACCCAAGGGGGCATTTTACTTACCATGGCTTTGGCATTCTCCTGCTTCCCCTCTCTCTGCCGCACGCGAACAGCATGTCCCTTTAGAGTGAGACTCTGCAATGCAGGAGAGCTGCCTAGCAAGTTAAGGCATGGGAACGGCGTGATGCAAAACCGAGGGCTCTGCTGACCCGAGGACATAGGCTGCAGCACCATGGATGGGTAAACACGCAAGAGACGCAGTCCACTGATAATTCTGTATAGCCAATATACTGGCTGTATGTGGCCAACACACCCCTTGGGCGGTGTGCAGCCCCAGTACACCTCCATCCTGCGCTGGGGGGCTCACTTTGCCCCCTACCCTAGAGGCCAGATCCAAAGCCTAATCCAATGGGCGTTCCCCCCACCCCCCATTGATTTCAATGGGCTTTGGAGCAGGTTCTAACTGCATGTCCCCACCCTGTGCTGGAACTCTGCATAATCATGGAGGTGCAGAATACATGGTTGCTGCCTGGCTGGCACAGGAAGCCCAGTTTACACCCCCATGTGGGCTCTGCAGGACACTGTTTCTTATCTGGGATGCCTCTTGGCACATGGCCGCAGTTCAGCTCCCCACACCTCACCTTGAGGGGATACTGCCCCTGGGGATTATATTGCAGCACCGATGGGGCGCAGGAGGTCTTGAGAAAGCAGGCAAGAAAGTTGTGACATTTACAGGGAACAAGGTGAGGACCATCACAGAGCTGTTGAGTGGGAAAAGGCAGTAGCTGGGCAGAGCGCCATAGACATGGAGTACAAAGGATAGCCATCACTGCCGGCCTTGCAAGCTGCCCCCGCCAAGAACGGTCCTGCACTAAGGACAGTCTGGACTCCGGAGCCCTGCAGGAACAACCCAAGCTAGGATCTACCTAGGTCATCTCCTAAAAGCCAGGTGCTGACCAGAGCACGAATGCAGCAGTGCCCTGGATTAAAGGGCCAGTCCTGGAGCCTCCACAGACACCAACGCTTTCCTCAGGGCTCGGACGACTCAAAAACCAGTCTCATTTTCCTTGGTAATGGTGGCTCGAGCTTTGCCTTTGAGAGCAAGCAGCACCGATAAAGGAGACCCTCCCACTGACTCCAGCTCACCCTGATGGATCTCCTGCAGCCACAGTTCAGTGCCTGTGACAGAGCCCCAAGGGATTATGGGAAGAGGCTCTGTGGGCGCTGTTTCCTGACCACCACCGAGTGTTTGTCCCAGGATCACAGTCACATTGGGGTTTCCTCTGGTCTGGATAAAAATCTTACTGCGAGTAAACTCTGCTGCCCTGCACAACCCTATACTACCCCTCAATGACACCACAGACATCATGATGGGCAGATAAGCCTGGAGCAGGAGAGACTGAGTTAGATCCCTACCGGTGTCTAAATTCTGCCCTCCACGCCTTGCCCACCCCATGAGATCCCTCCAGCGCTCTTAGCTCATGCAGAAATAGACCCCATTGTTCAGAGACGCATCCTCTCCTGATGGGGTAGCTAGCACCTATGCCTACTGCCCACACGCTGCAGGGCAGTGGCTTTCAACCTTTTTTCATTTGCAGACCCCGAAAGTTTCAAATAGAGGTGCGGACCCCTTTGGAAAACGTAGACAGTCTGCAGACCCCCAGGGGTGCACAGACCACAAGTTGAAAGCCACTGGGGTAGGATGTTGGTGCTAAAGCACAACAGGAAGATAGGCCCAGAAAGACCATAGATGGCTAAAACTAGAGCAGCCTCTAGGGTGCTCTTACATGGATGGGTCAGAACAGGCACAAAGTCACTAGGACAATCCGGCACATGCAATTTACTCCCTAACGCTACCTCTTCCCATCATGCAGGAGCAGATCTTAGCCCAGGAGAGACTCTGGGCCGTGTGTGTGTGCGTAAGACAATCTCACAAATCACACAGCCTTCATATTTTTAAATGGTAATTTATTTTAAATAGATGGTCCCGTCAATTTTAGTGAATCATAATTCACAAACCACATAAATGAGACCCTGTCACACACGCTTAGAGGAGCCAGCTGCCTCTGTCCTCAATGCCACTAACTCATTCAATCAGAATCCTACAGCTGCCTCCCTGCAGGACGCAGGTCAGTCAATTCACTTTATAAATGGAAAATAATAAAATACGACAGCCTTTTACAGCCCCTGCCCAGAGCCTGCAGCAAGAACACTGCTCAGCTGCCTAGTGCTGGCGTTGTCTTTTACAGAAGAACTTCACTCCAAGCAGGGGCTTCGGTGCAACCAGAAATGCCATTGACCTGTGTTGAAGGAACCTGGCTGTTCCGTTCTACCTGGCTCCCAGGACACACGCTCCTTTTATAGCAGAGTTCACTATACGTCAGCCCCGATCCTCTCCCGCATGATGTCGTTTGAGAGCCTGATCTCCCACTGACGCCAAGAGGCTTTAGAGCAGACTGCCTAGGTAACATGCCCCAGGCTCTCACTAGCCAGTAGTAATTATAGGTACTAGGAATGGGCCTTCACCAAACCCTCAGATCCAAACACCCCCAAACTTTGAGCAAGGTCTCAGCTGAAGCTGGGGTTCATCTCTACTCATTCCAACGCATTATTCATAGTGCTCCCTCAGCGTCAGGGTTGGAGGGCAGAAAGCTCCCCAAGTCCGATCTCCTGCCTATCACAACCCACTAACACCCCCCAGCCAACCCCAGGCCCACCAGGATTACGCCAAAGTCTTACAACCTTCAGGAGACTAGACTAGTAAGTGCCACAGGCTTTCAGCAGGAAGGATCGAGATGCGCCAATGCCCAAGCCCCCTGCAACGTCAGGGAATTGATTAAGTGAGTTATGCCCAGCCAATTCTAGCCGATGACCCTCTGCAGCATGGGCAGCAGACGTGTCCATGGAACATGTGGGGAGACAGTCCCTGCCCCAAACAGCTCAGACTAACTCAGACACTGCAGAGTCGGGACAACAGTTCAAAAACAAGCAGGCGTTGAGGTCACGCTGCGCAGACCCGCAGAGAGGGGCTCTAGAAAAGGCATTAAGGAGGGGATCTGACGATTAAGGAGGGTACATTGCACAGGGGAAGTGGGAAGCTCTTCCAGGCATAAGAGGACACACTGGGCGGAAACATCCCAGGGGATGATGCAGGAGAAGAGAGTCCCAGCAGAGGTGAATTTCGTTCATTGCAGCAGCCTCTGCAAGCCCTGTTCTGAGAGCTCAAGCAGGATCAAAATGGCACCTAGCCCTTGTCATGCCCTTCTCCCCTGGGCCGAAGGTCACCCTATGTGAAGAGTGTTGCCACCTCTCACAATTTTGGGTGTGTTTCTTAACGCTGCAGCTCCAGGACTCCAGTGATTCGGTGAGTCTCTGGGCTCAGTTTTTAAGTAAGTTTCCAGCTCTCACAGTTGCAGAGAATAACTTGAAAATGTGACTCGAGTGCAGCCTAAAGGCTCGGAGAGCCAAGAGAGACACCAACATTCATTATGAAAACCCTCCCCGGGATTTTCACGCCAACCTCGTGATGATTTTTGTTTTGAGACCCAGCTCCTAGTGTTTGAATGCTCGGGACCGGTGGGAGTGAGGAAGGGCATGAGATGGAGCGCAGGAGGCCCCGACACAGAGATGTGGGTGGGGGTGCAGGAGCAGAGGCCTGATAATCTGGAGAAGGGGCCTGTCAGACCAGAGGAGAGAGACTGTTTTGTGTTGTTCTCCATTTAGACAGAAAGCGGGCAACAGGCTGTCATTGTAACCAACAAATTGACTTGGTACCGGTGACCCTGCAAGACAGGACTCCAAGGCAGGGTAGCAGCAGGGGAATTAACATCTTCATCTTTGACAGAGCCTGGAAAGCCCCCAGAACATGCTAGGAACAGGTAACCAAGCCTCTGAACCCATCTGTAGGGTTCTAAAGCTCCCTTCTGCCAATGCAAACTCCCCGGCTGTTGTCATTTTCTGGCAATCACAATGTTAGCCCAGCCCAGGGTTTAATATTTGTATAAATCAAGGCAGCCCGTGTGCTGAAGTCAGGCTTGGAGCTGACCTGGGAGTGACCATGGGCTGCAGCCCACAGTTGTACCTCTCCATACCCATACAACACAGGCTCCCAGGCAGCTGCTGCTGTCAGGAACCTGGTTTCAGGAAAAATACTGCAGGCTTTTCCCCCTCCCTCCTTTTCTCTCTCCCTTGGACTGAAAATGGGAGGTCATAAATGTGGCAGGTTCATTAACTAGAAAATACATTTCATACCATACAAATAAAATCCAACTGACTGGCACAATAACAAGGTTTTTATTGCTTTGCTCTTCATGGGTGAAAGAGGAATTTAGGCCCGGATTCATCCCTATTCAAGACACCACTTAAGCACAGGCTTAAAACCCCAATGGGGACTTAACCACATGCTGGAAGTTAAACACGTAATTGAGTGCTGTCCTGTATAGGGATGCTTGAAGGCCCTGATTTAGGAAAGCACTTGTCTCCCTCGTTCCAACATGATGGTCCTCAAAGGGCCCCCAACCCTAATCCTGGGGGAAAACAGGACAACCAAGCCCCATGTTCGTTAGACAGTCTGTTCTTCAGCCTGGCATCTCATCAACATGGCTTTAGAGAGAGAGGATGATGCAGTGGTTAGGGTGCTAGCCTGGATCTCAAGAGACAAATTCAATTCCTGGTTCCATCACAGACTTCCTGTGGGACCTTTGGAAGGTCATTTAGCCTCTCTGTGCCTCAGTTTCCCCTCTGTTTGATGGGTATAACGGCCCTGCCCTACCTCAGAGGGGCATGGGGGGATAAATACTTTAAAGATTATGAGGCGCTCAGATACAACAGTAATGGGCACCATATAAATACCTACAATAGGAGACTTTTACACATTGAATTGGGTTTCCTCACTTTTCATCTTTTTCCCCCTCTATATTTTTTAAATTCCAAACTTTTATTAAAAGGGTCCTTTCATACGCTCATCTCTTCAAACAGTCAGATGCTCTGCCTCTCTTTCCCCCCTTTGTTACTTGTGCAGAAGCAGCTGCTGAATATGGAGGAGCGTTCCTTTTATATTCCACACTCAAAAGGATCAAAACCAGTATCTCGGGACTGTTTTACCAGTTATTATTAGATTAGCACCCAGAAAGACAGATGCTGATCCGAACCTTCCTAAATTCTCCCTCGGATACCTCACAACTCAGCCTTCATCCAATATTTGTCCCTGTTTCTCCATCTCTTCAATTTCATGTTCCTGCAGCAACCGAAGCTGGATGGAGATTTTCCCCCATCCATTTTTTTTAACCCAGTAGAAAAGGACACAGATGTCGCAACTTTCACAGAAAAAAAAAAATCCAGTTTCGTACAAATAAATTCAGATATTTGTTGGGGGAAGTTGGTTGTCTTTTATATAAATAAATCTGAAACACTTTATAGAAAATTTTTCAATGAAAATTTTCCATTTGTGTCAATATTTCACAGGTAAAATAGATATGACCCAACCAGCTCTCACTGAAAGTCTCCATGCCCCACTACAGATACTGCCGACTTATTTTTGAATTTCTCTTCTTACACTAGGATCATTTGTCCGAGCTCTCTGAAAACTACCTCCTCCCATTGTTTCAGCATTGGGCTTGCCTTTGTCCGATTGGCTGGCTGAAACATTGGTGGAAGGAATTGCTAGAGGATGCTCCAATTTGGGGGCGAAAGTGGGGAAGCAACAGCAACCCTCCTCCTCCCTATAGTCAGCTGGAATTGGAGGCGACAATTATCTCAGTTTAGTGAAAGGTCATTAGTAGCTCCATTTATTGGACCAACTTCTGTTGGTGAGAGACAAGCTTTTGAGCTTCCGCAGAGCTCAGGTCTGAAGAAGAGCTCTGTGGAAGCTCGAAAGTTTGTCTCTCTCACCAACAGAAGTTGGTCCAATAAAAGATATGACCTCACTCACCGTCCCTCTACTATCCTGGGACCCACACGGCTACAACAACCCTGCATACACTAATTCCTCCAGGCAGATATTCCATAGCCAACGACAGCCCAAGGGTCAAAGACCTTTCTGCATTGAAAGCAATCAAAGCAGGACCGTGCAGCTGAGCCTTCCCGTTTTAATGTCTGCTCGGAGGGCATTTCAGGAGCGTCTTTGTTGTGCGACAGCTGGAAATTATGGGCAGGTCTTCTAGAAAGACTCTTTATGGTGCAGATGGATGCTCTAATCTGTTTTAATGGGTTTTCCAGCAAAGCCTTTGACAATTCTCATTACAATAAGGCTTTAATGCAGAGAGCATTCATATCATTAGGGTAACGTCTTCAAGAGCTCCTCTTCATAGAGAGCTTTTTATTTCTATGCTGATTGTCAACGGGCACAGCTGGACCCCCATTAAAAAGCCGCCCGGTACAGACAAAACGGGGCCCATTCCACCCTCTTTGCAAAAGCAACTTCTAGTGACTAGGCCAGAGCCACAGCTGGTGTAAATTGGTGTCATTCCTCCAAGGTCAACATGCAATGGTTCAGCTGAGGTCAGCAGTGCTCTGCCAGTTTACACCAGCTGAGGATCTGGCCCATTTTATGGTGCCCACAAGACACATGGCTGCATTGTACAACGCTCCCCGTGAGTGTCTCTCACCCACACGGGTTCTAAGCCATGGGCCCTCCCTCCCATTCAGCAATATGGGAAAGGGCAGGGCAGTCATGACCCGGATACCGATACACGATAAGTCACAACCCCTACCCCCGCGAAGAACCCATGCACTGAGCTGCCCCACCCTCTGGCTTTCCCTTGTCCTGGCTTCCAGTCAATGGGATTTAGACTCCTAAGTGCCTAAATCCCTTTTGAAAAAGAGATTTAGGCTCCAAATCAGTTAAGCGTTGTGACACTGAGTGCAGCAATGCCTAAAAAGCTTTAAAGATCTGAACCAAGCTCCCTGGGGCAGGGTCTGTCTTGGATTTTGCACGCTGTAGAGCTCACAGCACGTCACCAGCACGCAACCGACGGCACTAACTGCCATTGGCTGGTGCTGTCCGAGGGAGCAAAGCCTCAGACCGCTATTCCAAAAGCGGGCGGAGAGCAACAAGCCATCAGGGCCCACAGGTCTGACTGTACCCCGGCTTAGCAGGAGCTGGATGGGGTGTCAGCCTCAATGAGAGGAACAGCGATGGTGCGGGCCCAGGTGGCATAGCTTGGGGAAGCCGCGATCACGTGGGTGTTGTGTCTCTCCTTTAGTGTCAGAGTAACGCTAAGGCCTCCCTCAAAGCGGCTAGGGCCAGCCTAAAGGAAATGGCAGAAGGACACCTGACAGTGCTTCTATTACCCAAATAAGCTACTGAAACATCTGCTCCAATCAGCTGTGGTTTATGGAGCTTTAAATACAGCCATGCCCGCAACTGGTTGCCACAGATACAGAATTTAGTGGGATGCAGAGATCTAGGGACTGGCCAGTTGGAGCTGGAGTTGGTTTAAGCTGAAGTCAGAGTGGATGCAGCGTATGGACAAGAGACCCTCTCCCTGTGCTAACTTGCTTATCTTGTAGTTACTTCGTTTCCTCGTTCTTGGCCAAGGAGCGTGACAGGGTCGGACGGACAGCTTTCCAGCGTCCGGGACTGGAGTTAGGCCCTGAATTCGGAGAAGGGAGGGATGAGCAGCTGTAGCTAGCGGGCTGGATGCTCAGCACCTCTGAAAATCAAATCACTTCGTTAGATGCCTAAATCTCAGATTGCGATGCCTAGCTAAGCTCCCAGATTTGAACACGTGGGCTACTGTAGTTGAATTAAAGAGACAGGCTGGGGTGGTGCATCTCGGGATACTGAATAGCGCATTGCATCAGAGCGCCTGCTGGACAACTGTCATCTCTTTGGGCAAGGGGGCTGTTTTTTCATGCTATGTTTGTACAGCCCTGAGCACAACGAGGCCCTTCAGAGCAGTTGTTATTTATAGTGGAGTAAGGGCCAGAAGGAAGGTGAGGCAGAGGCTGCTCTGATTTTATCGGGCGTTTTCTACGTGCACTAGGGGCAGCATGTGAAAGCGTGGAGATGTTGAAGAGAGAATCCGAGTGGTGGGTGGTAGAGACAGAGTGAGAGCAGAGCAAAGGTGAGGGTTAATGTCCAGGCACGTGGAAAGAGGCTCAACTATAAAGGCCCTTAACGGGAAGAGGGGGAAGCTTGTATTTGGTATGGGCACCACTATACAAAAGAAACACACAGTAATTAAAGGATTCCCTCCCACAGCAAATCCAGCCCTAGTCACAGCCTCACAGCCTCTAATCCGGGGTAGCCAACCTAGGGCTCCGGAGCCACATGCGGCTCTTCAGAAGTTAATAGGCGGCACCTTGTACAGGTCCTGCCCCCACTCCACCCCTTCCCACCCCCTTCCCTGAGCCTGCCGTGCCCTTGCTCCTCCCCCTCCCACCCAGAGCCTCCTGCATGCCTCGAAACAGCTGATCAGGAGGTGCAGGGAGGGAGGGGGAGGTGCTGATTGGTGGGGCTGCCGGTGGGCGGGAGGCCCTGGGAGCGGGGTGGGGGAGCTGATGGAGGGGGGGCTGCTGACATATTACTGTGGCTCTTTGGCAATGTACATTGGTAGATTCTGGCTCTTTCTCAGGCTCAGGTTGGCCCTGTTTTTCCCATACACATTCAAACCCTAAGCAGAGAACACCAAGTTCGCTGCACGTATGTCTTGTGATCAAACAGTCTGTCCTGCAGGGGAGGGCAGCAGAGGCCTGTGCTGAATGGCTGCTCTGGACGGCACCTGCCTTTCATCTTCATTTAGATTGATCTCGGCCTGGGGAGAAAAAGCCAGGCTGTTTCTTTGGTGGAGATCCCGCTGCCTTAGCGTGGCGCCGACCCGCCCGTCGGAAAGCAGAGAGCCTCTGCAGAGCAGCGCCAGACTGTGAGAGATGTAATTACATCTCCAGGCTCTATTACCCTCGCCCTTCTCCTAGAAAATAGACAGGCCCGGAGAAGAGAAAGAAGCGGATCCCCGTTTGGAGAGGCTCAGAGGAAGCTTCCAGGGAGAGCTAAAAATAACCCCCAGGAACAGGTGTCTTTAAGTCATCGACTTTTGAGATGTCCCCAAGTTTTCCATAGCTCTGTGCTGCAGTGATTCTTGTGATAAACTAGCTAGGCTCCTGGTAATTGATCCTGCTGCTTCCAGAGGCACTGCACAGGACGGCTTTGTAACGAGTTAGCCGAATTCTAGAGAGGATTCCCCCCCACCACCACCATTCCCTTCCCCAATTTGTACATGCTGATTGACAAGCCCTGGAGCTCTAAGTCTTTTATTGATCCATGTTGCAGCCTGGGCAGAGAGCGTGAGTGCATTTTCCTCATGCCCCCATGCTGCGAGCAGGACCCAGAGGGCCCACCCAGAGCGCAGTCCGGCCCCTCTCGTCCGTGAGGAACGCTGGCCATTCATGCTGGAGCGCGTAGATGTGTCTGGATTAGCCGGTCAACCTCCGACACTGGGTTTTTCAACCCTGCTGATCACTTCAACCATGAGCAGGAGCCATAAAAAACTTGGCAACATTCCCCTCCCCCACACAGAAGTGCACTAATTTCTTTTGAAATCCCAACCATCTTCCAGTTATTAAATTCCAGTGCAGTAGCAGCTGGATTCCCTGAGCACGGTCAGGGCCTCACTGTGCTAGGCGCTGCAGGTGCACGCACGGACCCCCCACGCCCACCCCGTAAGCGATGGTCCCTGTCCCCAAGACCTTGCAAATTAACTAGACCAGACAGAAGGGGGCAGGAGAAACTGAGGCCCAGGGCGAGGAAGTAACTAGCCGAGTGACACCCCGCGGGTCAGTAGTGGACCAAGGAGCAGAACTCCAGTCTCCAACTCCCAGCCCTGTGACCCATCCACCGGGAAAGGCTGCCCCAGTCAGACCCTTTCCTACAACTCCCAGCATAACAGGGACAGGCTGAACGTGGAGAAGTGATCCTCAGTTACCACCCTGAGTGAATGCCTATCCCCACTGACAAGCCTCCCATTGGCTTCAGTGGGGCCAGGATTTCACCCCCAGGTTTTTAACTCACCTGGGTAATGGCTTAGAGAGAGTTCCCAAGCAGAGCCCTGGTGCGACCCAACCCAAGCCCCCTTCCCCCACTGGAGTATCCGGCTCAGGTTTTACACTGACTCCACTGCTGCTGGGACCAGAGGCTAGTGATGGCTGTGTAGATACCCAGGCAGAGTAGACGTGATCAGTGCCCTGACCTAAGGGTATCCAGAGAGACAACCCAGACCTCTTAACGGATCAAAGCCTCTGAACGAGGTGAGCCCTGTCCCTCAGTCCTGTCCCAAGCAGCTGGCAGAAGAGCGTGGAGAACAGACAGAGATGCTAGAGGAACTCGAGTGATGGGGAGAACACACACAAATGCCCACCGAGCTGTGAAAGAAGATAAAACGCTTCCTCCGGTGCTGCCAGGCTGAAGACAGCCGTGAGTTCCCTCCCCTGAAGAGTGACGGTTTGCAGGAACTTAGAGGGTGTTTGGATTGAAGAGACACTCTGCAGGATGGCAGCTGTGACGGACTATAACGAGCCCCACAGACACGGACGAAGGCTGGGGAGAGGCAGCAGCAACAGCAGAGACGCAGCAGAGGGAGGAACACGTGGGGCGCTCTTGTCCTTTGCTCCTTCCATCCTAGGAAGGTTTCAAGGTAGCAGGGAGAGTCCAGTGCAAACCACAGAGACCTTTGAACCAAAGGCACTGGCTCCATTTTACAGCCCTGAAAGGAGTACCCAAGCGGCCTTTGCAGAGGGGACAAAGAGAACATACCCATCTTGCAAAAGGAGGCTGCACCTGCTGGGCTCATGGAAAGCGCCCGAGAGAAAGGCCTGGGCATAAGATCTGCAATGTCTCGTGAAGACTTGGGCCAATGCCAGGCAGCCATAGCGAGTGAGGCTATTAATTCCCCTGCCCAACCAAGGGCGGCCCAAGGACTGTGCAAATTACTGAATAATCTCACTCATTGCTCATGCAAAGGAAATGATCTGCTGCCAGGGAAGAGCGGCAAAACACCTGATAAAAGCAAAGAAGGGGGCACTAAAGGAAGGAGGACACCATGGGGGGTGAGGGGGAGTGGTCAGGGAGACATGAAATCAGCCATTAGAGACCAAAATCATCACGGAGGATAGCAGGGAGACTGCCAGATTACTCAATGCTGAAACTGCTTCAAAAGAGGCAGGCGCGTAAAGTTTGCCAGACACAAAATTCTCCGGCCTGTTTTGCTGGAGGGGAACTTTTCTCTGCATGTTTGGTGCCTCTGTTGAGACCCAAGGCAGGGAGAGAGAAGCCAAGGCAGCAAGAGGCAAAGCCCAAGGGTCTAAGCCAGGGAAGGAGGCCAGCAAAGGTGCATATGACACTGCACCGGCTTGCTTTCCACCCTCCAGTCATATGAGTGTAACCCTTCTGCCCCTCTGAGTTGGAAGCAACAAGGGCCAGGTTCAGTATCTAGGGGTTCTGTTTCAATAACTCAATGCAACACTGGCTCGAGCTCCCACCCAGTGACCTGGGACAATTACATACCACCCCCAGGGCGCCTCTAGGAGGCAATACTTCCCCTCTCGCAAGCACGGAGTCTGAGTGTAGCAAAAGCCTTTTAATAAAGGAGGGAAACAATGCAGCATTATCATAGAATCATAGAATATCAGGGTTGGAAGGTGTGACAAAGTGGGGGGTTTTCTTGTTTTCTGTGGAGTTTCAATGGTTTGCATGCGGAGGGGGTGGGACTCAGTTTCCCTGGGTGTTACTGGTTTAACGAGGTGAGGGGAGAGGGAGTGTGTTTTGCAGAGGACCGGAGAGAGGACATGGGGACCCAGCCGATGGCCGGGAGGATGGATACCCCAGCGACCGGTGACCTGGCAACCTGGTGACCCAGAGGCCCAGCTGAGGAGACGCAGCCGGTTCTGGCCAGTGGGTGGACAATGGGCTGCAGAGTGAGGACCCAGGGACCTAACCAGCCAGTTCCAGCCAGAGGGAGAAGCAGGAGAGGAGGCCCCGGTTTACGACCCTGTTTACCTGAAGAGAAGACAATGGACAGAGGCGGGGCCTGGGGCCGGTGATCTCAGATGCCCAGCGGCGACCAGGGGGGTCTGGGCTGGAGAGGGGGAGCAGGCAGAGCCCACCGGGATGCAGAGAGACTGGGATGTGCTGGGCTGAGGGAGGCCAGGCCTGAGGGTCAGAGAGTTTCCTGTGCTGTGTTCAACTCTCAATAAACCCTTCTGTGTCATGCTGGCTGAGAGTCACTCCGGTCTAGAGAACAGGGTTGCATCAACCCCTTCGGGGGTGGAGGCCCCGGGGCTCCAGAGCGAGTGGACTCCCTGAGGGGGCCCACGGCAGAGACAGACGTGCTAAGGCTCAGAGAGGTGCGGATCCAGGAGGTGGAGGGGCCAGACCCCGAAAGAGAGTGGACCCCCGAGAAGGGCTGTTGCACTGAAAGGGGCACCCCCCACGGACCGCACGGGGCCAAGAGTGGGCACGATCTGTGAGTCCGTGACAGAAGGGACCTCAGGAGGTCATCTAGTCCAACCCCCTGCTCAAAGCAGGACCAATTCCCAACTAAATCATCCCAGCCAGGGCTTTGTCAAGCCGGGCCTTAAAAACCTCTAAGGAAGGAGATTCCACCACCTCCCTAGGTAACGCATTCCAGTGCTTCACCACCCTCCTAGTGAAATAGTGTTTCCTAATATCCAACCTAGACCTCCCCCACTGCAACTTGAGACCAGGACCTAACCAGATCAGCTACATCATCACCGGCTCATTCACCTGCATGTCCACCAATGTTATATATGCCATCATGTGCCAGCAATGCCCCTCTGCTATGTACATTGGCCAAACTGGACAGTCACTACGCAAGAGGCTAAATGGACACAAGTCAGATATCAGGAATGGCAATATACAAAAACCTGTAGGAGAACACTTCAACCTCCCTGGCCACACAATAGCAGATGTAAAGGTAGCCATCTTACAGCAAAAAAACTTCAGGACCAGACTCCAAAGAGAAACTGCTGAGCTCCAGTTCATTTGCAAATTTGACACCATCAGATCAGGACTAAACAAAGACTGTGAATGGCTAGCCAACTACAGAAGCAGTTTCTCCTCCCTTGGTGTTCACACCTCAACTGCTAGCAGAGCACCTCACCCTCCCTGATTGAACTAACCTCGTTATCTCCATACTGATTTATACCTGCCTCTGGAAATTTCCATTACTTGCATCTGAAGAAGTGAGGTTCTTACCCATGAAAGCTTATGCTCCCAATACTTCTGTTAGTCTTAAAGGTGCCACAGGACCCTCTGTTGCTTTCTGCTAATGACGTGGTCTCTGGTCCACCTGGAGCTGACTCTGCGGAGGAGGAGCAGGAGGCTGGCCTTGCTTTTGGATCACCTGAGAATAGGAAGAGGACGACTTTTCAGCGGGGGAAGCGGCAGATTCCACGAGACAAAAGACAGGACAACGTGGAGGGTTTTCTGCTCCCCGCAGCACGTAGGAAGCAGGACCAACAGGTTGGCACCTGGCCACTGGGCAGATCTAGCTCACCCTGCTGGGAACCCGAGTCCAAGTGACAGAATAAAGGAGTGCGTTCACATCATAAAAACTGCCTCCTTAGAGGGAAGGTTTATTCCTTCAGGGGGTCTGTCTTCATTTAAAGAAAGGACCTTCAAAAAGGTTAGCCAGAGACCAGAGAGCGAGCGTGTGAGCGAGCACACGCGACTCTGGGACCCAGGAGGGTGGCACCTGTCCACATGACTCTACATCCCCTTAAAGCCCGAGAAGAGAACTTTGCACTCAGCCCCTTGTTGTATCCCGAATGCAAAGTGGTGGCAAGGGGGCTGTCGGACAAAGGGGCAGCGAGGTGCGGGGGGAAGGGTTTGTTGCTTCGGGAACAGTCATGAAGTTGGTTGGTATTTTTTAAATTAGCTCAGCAACACAAAGCCAGCTCTTTGGAGCCGGTGGGATAACACGGGCTTGGTCTCAGGGAGGAATCAAACAGGGGATTTATTTGGGGGGCTGTGGTTGCACTTAGGGGCACCAATCAAGGATTAGGGATCCGTCGTGCTAGGCCTGGACAGATCTGCAGCGAGAAGATTGATTTGAACTTCTTGGGGCAAGACCTGTTTAAAAAGTCTGGTGGGATTCCAGGTTAAGAGCCAGATTCACTAATGTTGGGGCAGGAAGGCGGAAGTGACACTGTTCCAGCAAGGCATGTGGCATTGACACCCTGGGAGGATAGGCAGTGTCACCACCCATCCCCGTGGTTTCTGCTAAGATAGGGGGCAGATTTAGCTTAACAGCCAGAGCTCCATGGGGGCTGACCTGGTGGAGGATGTGGACACACCACATTTCTTGGCTACACTCTTTTTCCAGTTTAGCTTGCCCACTTCCTGGGTTACCTTCCCCCTACAAGCACATTTGCAGACATCTCCTCAGTGCACTTCTCCACACGAGGTCCCCTCCACCAGGCATTAGGCCAGCACCAGTTAACTAACCTGGTGCTTAGTGGTCAAACAAATTTTGCTTTTAGAAGTTTTCGCAGAGTGGCAGCCCGGGAAACTGTTGCACATTTCAATGAGAAAATGGAGCTTTGTCTAAATGACATTTCCAATATTGGATGCGTCAAGGGGTTTTACTAAATCAAACCATTTTTGAACACGGTCCCATTTTCCGAGGGACACGGCAACACTTCAAGGATCTCTTAGGAGGTTGGACCCTGTTTGACACAATCAAAACAGAGAGGCCAAACCCCCGCCCCCTTTGCCCCCATTCCCAGGTTTTCAAATTTTACTGCAGTGTCTTAATCCTAGATTGCAGCCGGCTGTCATGTCACAGTGGGAACAAGGGGCAAAATTTTCAGCAGCTTAAGTCCCATTTTCAAAAGGTTCTCGGGAGCCCAAGTGTCACTGAAAGTCAATGGGACTTCGGTGCTTTTGAAAATGTTGCCCAAGGCCCAAAAGTGGCACATCAGCTGACATTGTAGCAAGGAGCCGTAATCCATATCCACCTGGAAAAGGCATTTTGCTCCTGCTGATTTCCAGATTGGGGCTATCGTGCCATAACGAGTGCTCAACACCCTCCTCTTGGAATGGCGTTGTTCTAGAAGGTACTCGGCCTTTCACGGGAGCACACAACACGGATCACATGCCTACCACTTCCATAGCCCCATGCACATTCAAATCGCTGTATATTCATGGTTCTCTAGCGATCGGAACCGCTCCCAAAGGCCTGCAAGCCTGCGTCCAGGAGGACTCCTTACAGACTTATCCTGTGCAGGTAAAGGGAAAGAGAAACCAAGGAAATCAAATCCTGTAGGTGAGATGGTCTAGACCAGAACCCGCGATGCACATCCCCTGAATGTGGAGAAATTCCAATCGGGATTGGAATAGAGATTTGATCTCTGCAGGTCTGACCCATCGAATCCAGTGTTACAATACTGCGCCACGCAGGACAAACACAAGAGATTGGATCTACTAAGGACCTGATCCTGGGAGGCGCTGGGTGTATGCAGGAAAGTGTCGAGCGTCCCCTCTGCCAACTAGCTTCAAGGAGGATTTGAGGCCATTTGGTACGTCAGCAACCCCAGGCATCTTTACTTTGGACGCAACGGATTCTGTCTCAAGGACAGTACTCACTGGGGTCTGGGTCACGGTCTCTTCGGCAATCAAGACTGTAGTTATCAGGTTATGCTTCTGAGAGAGAAAAGCTCATTGCCGGCAACTCTGTGTGATACGCTGACGCTTAGAGGGCAGTGTGGAACTATCGCCTACACAAATAATTAGCAACAACAATAAAAAAAAAAAAAACAAGAGGGAAAAAAAATCGAAAACCAAAAAAAAACACAAATTAGGCAAAGGGCGCAGCCGGCATTTGCAAGGAGCCCTGCCCAGGAGCGGTCGGCATGAGCCATTGCCCCCCTCTCGTCGTGTTTATCGTTCAGCGAGTACATAACGTTCTCATCAGCGGCAATCTCTGCCAGTTGCACGCCCCGGTCTTTTATCACGGGAGCCTCAATGGACTTCCAGCGCCTCACAATTAAACACTTAGCGCCCAGTAAACGCCGCTGTTAGCCACTTGCAGTTAGGATTAGAGAAATTCATCTCCCCCCCTGCACTCTCCCTCTCCAGGAGGGCGCCGCATCACCATCTGGGGTGCCCAGACAGCTTCCCAGCACGGAATAGCTGAGAACACATTCATCAGTCTCTGCCAAATGTTCCGCCGTTCGCAATGGGACGCGGAGACGCTCGCTGCGAAGTCAGCGGCACAGCTGCCGAGACCTCGACAACGGCAGTGCTGCTCCTTATCTGGAAACGCCCTGGCTCAGGCACTCAACGCCCCCCCCCCATTGCACCCCACTGCCATAGGCCATCCCGGACTCCTGCCGAATGGAACCCACATCTCCAAGTGGATTAATAACAAAAAACCCAGTTTCGGCTGGTCCCAAAAGGCAATTCAGGAACAAGCCAAACAGGGACTGTCCCTTTAATGAGAAATCTGTCGCCTGAAATGTCACCACTGATGGGGTAATGATTAAATCCTGGCTGAGGTCCCCAGCCCACTTCTTATTGACTGAATCAAGTGCCCGACATTGACAGCAGCCTGTGGGAAACGCGAAGACAGAGAAATCGATACATTATTAGACTAGTTGGGCCGGGGAGATACAATTGAAGAGGTTGTTGATGGAACTAGTGTTGGCAAGAACCTCTCCTTCCTCCCCTCAACCCCAAAGCTCTCGCACTGGGCCAACGACTGTAGGTCCAACCAGCTAGGAACAAGAGGCGAAAAGACAATCTAGGCGTCAGCTCACTGCCAATTGCTGCTGGTGTCTCTCTAGAGATGTTCATTGAAGGAGATGAATTCTTCTTCTAAGCAACTATATCCCTTGGGACTTCACTGAGATGTAACACTGTGGGGCTGGTACGAAGGAGCTACCAGCACAAGCGAGTCCTGCAAGCCAAGCTCAGCAACATAAACACTTGGGTCTCCCCATTAAGTGTAGATGGTGCCTCCATCACTTGAGTCATGGCTTAAACTCCTTGGTGGGACAGTAGGCATAGGCAAGCTCAGCCCAAGATGGACAAGGAGACAGTCTTGTCCTCGCACTCCCTTATGGGGTGATTCCCCCCCCCCCCAATCTGGGTTTAGAAGTATTCCAAGAATAGAGGGAGACAGAGTAAAAAGGATATTTGGGTAAATTCAGCACTGTTGGAGAATGGCTAGTGATTAGAGAACGGGACCGGGAGTCAGGTTGCCTTGGTTCAAGACCCCGCTCCACCTAACACTGACATCCTGAGTGACCTTAGGTGAGTCACGTAGGCCCCAAGTGCCCATTCACTGGAGGTGCCTCCATTTTGGGGTACCCAACTTGAGACACCGAGGGGTCTGATTGTCAGAGGTCTAAGCACCTACAACTCTAGTTGAAGTCCGTGGGAGTTGTGGGGGCTCTGCACCTCCGATAGTTGAGTGCAAGATGTTTTTTGGGGGGGAAGCCGAAAATGGAGGAGCCTAAAGTGAATGGACAGTTGTGAAGATTTTGGCCTTAATATCATAGGTTGCCTTCTGTAAAATGGAGACAATACCACCTATCGGGGCTGGTTCAAGGCTTAATCAATGAGCAACTACAAAGGGCTTTGGATGAAAGATGCTATTCAAGTACAAAACCTGAATATTTTACTACTATCACGAATGCACTTTGGTAGCACAACCTGTCATTCCTTTACATCATCTTCCACTGGCACTAAAGAAAGTCTCTTAGCTCCCTTTAAAAGCGACTGAAGCTTTTCCCCACATCTTACCAGCGAAGGGAGAGCTTGCAAGGTTCTCTATTTTCCACCCGGCGCTCTCGGTGACAAGCCGGTTCACGTAGCTCCAGCAGGAATGGGAATTGTTAGAGAGACGCAGGAACGAGGCGCTTCAGATTTCAAACGTGCTCCTTTTCTCTAGTGCACGGCCGGGTAAAATCAGCAACAGGCGTGAATGATGAGCGTTATTGTTGCCAAGCACAATTGGGGTGGGCCGGAGTTCACCCCCTCCCTCCCCAGAGTCTGATGCTCCATTGTCCTGCGTCCATGCAAGGAGAGTGCAAACAGAGGCACTATTCTACCATCTCAGACTGGTAGGGCTTTACGCAGCTGGGCTACTGGGGCGGGGGGAAGCTATACAAGATCTGGGTCTTATTGTTGTCCAAAGGTTGCAGGCAGTGGAGAATCAGGCCTCAGGAGTCTGAAGAGGATATTTAAATATCACGGGCTAGAGCTTCAGGTGCAGCTGAGCTGAACTTGGCACATCTGGAGACTGGCACAGCTGGCTTCCTACCACCTTTCAGACCTCCGGATCTTGAAGGTAGCCGGGTGTGCTGGTTTGGCCTCTGGTTACGCAGGCTCCAGAGAATTCAGCATGCTCTGGCCTTACCCCAGAACACCCCTGGTGCCAGAGGTGGGTGGTATCAAGCTTTACCCAACCTAGGGATCCCCCTGCCCTGTGTGCACAGCTCTCCACCCAGGGTGTGCAGGGATCATGGCTGGGCCTGTAAGCAGCCCCTGTGCTGGGGTGGGGAGGAGCGAGAAAGACCTGCAGCGGGCTGGAGGTCGGCATTCACCATGGCAGAGCTGTGGGCAGCTGGACTGAAATACCTGTCCAAAGTCACCAGACTGGGGCTGAGCGAGGAGTTTAAAGCCTCCAGGTTCACTCAACCCCAAACTTCCCCCACGCCCAAACCCCCTTCCAGCAAGAGATCCTGCCCCACTGCACCCAACCCTCCCCTGGAAGCCCAACCTCTGCATTTAGCGAAGACGTCGTAAGTGTGAACGTCCTGTCTGCGAAGAGAGATCGTTATTGAATCGCTGTGCCATTAACTGCTTGTTAATGGATCCTGTAGTATTTGCTGGAATAAACCTCTATTTATCATCCCTTTAGCCCTTGCTCATGATCAAGGCGAGCCAGGAATACCCAGCGGGCCTCCGGCTTAGCTTTTCTAGCGGGGGATGACAGGCGACTCGTGTCGCCAAGCCCCCTCTTGCCCTTCTGCTAGTTTCTCTTTCCCTACTCAGAAACTGAAAGGAGACTGTTAATGAACAAGCGTTACAGGGCTGCCGAGCAGTGGCTAAAGGCCGAGAGGCTCATGTAGGCGGCCAGTCCCGGGGGGCCGCTCTACATTCAGCTGCTTTCACCACGAGTCTCTGCTAGCCACAATGGGCTAGAGGCCCCTGCGGCTTGGCAGAGAAATCTGAGCCCGTCTCCCTAGGTCTGTTGATGCACAGCCGCAGATGGGCCGGACAGAAGCTGCCTCTTCCCTCCTTAGGGCTGATCCGGCAGAGCAGCTCCTGAGGAAGGCGTAAATAGGCTGTAAGCAGCGCCTGTGCTAGGGTGGGGAGGAGCGAGAAAGCCCTGCAGCGGGCATGTACATTGGCCAAACCGCACAGTCTCTACGTAAAAGAATACATGGACACAAATCAGACGTCAAGAATTATAACCTTCAAAAACCAGTTGGAGAACACTTCAATCTCCCTGGCCACTCGATTACAGACCTAAAAGTCGCCATATTACAACAAAAAACCTTCAAAAACAGACTCCAACGAGAGACTGCTGAATTGGAATTAATTTGCAAATTGGACACCATTAAATTAGGCTTGAATAAAGACTGGCAGTGGATGGGTCATTACACAAAGTAAAACTATTTCCCCATGCTTATTCTCCCCCCCCCCCTCCTCATATCTCCTTGTCAATTGCTGGAAATGGGCCATTTTCATTACCACTACAAACAGTTCTTTTTCTCTCCTGCTGATAAAAGCTCACCTTAACTGATCACTCTCCTTATAGTGTGTATGGTAACACCCATTGTTTCATGTGTGTGTGTGTGTTTATATCTATCTTCCGACCGTATTTTCCACTACACGCATCTGATGAAGTGGGCTGTAGCCCATGAAAGCTTATGCTCAAATAAATTTTCTAGTCTCTAAGGTGCCACAGGTACTCCTGTTCTTTTTGCGGATACAGACTAACACGGCTGCTACTCTGCAACCCACCTTTGGGCACACAGACATAGCACCTGTCTTCCAGCGAGGGTCTCAACTTCCTCCCGCCACCCCTTGAAATCCAGACCCCTCCAAGCTATGGGGAGCCGGGTCTGAACTTTGCAGCATGAGCCCTTCTCTAGTAAGTTACGGCGCAAGGGTAGGTCTGAGTGCAACCAGAAGGTGGCACCAGTGGTGTGTGCACAACAGCACATCACAGACAGGCTGCTGGGAGGCTGCTCCAGACGGCTGGATCATCAAGCTGACGACCTAGCCCGAGGAAGGGGCTGGGCAGGGCAGGCATTGAACTGCACTAAGGGTAGGGCTGCGCGGCAACCAGGGAGTGTGAATACAGCTCGTGCAGACATCGCTGAGCTGGCTTTCATCTGGCTAGCGCGGGCACTGGCGCCGCGAAGCCGCATGGACTTCCACGCGGGTTAGACGCTGGAGCAATGACTCGGGGCTCCGGGTGGCTGAGGTCCAGGCTGCCTGGACTTCGCTGTTCCGGTACCCGAGCTAGTGAGGTGAAAGCTAGCGTGGGTTTGGCTCCATGAGCGGCAGGCACAGCCTGCGACTGCAGGATCGAGACCCCCGTAGAATCTCAGGCTGGTCCCTGCTTCCCCAGTGCTCCATGGGGTGAAGGAACTCCTGGCAAGGGCTTGCGTCCCCTTCTGGCAGCTCAACACTCAGCACTGGGCAGCCTATTGGGGGGGGGGTCCCTCCCCACCCATGCAGGAAGGAAGTCTAGGAGTCAGGCAATAGCTGTTCTTCCATCACTAGGGTCTTGTGATGCAGGCAGCCCACGCAGGGAAGTGAAGGGGTTCCTTATGCCTCCTTACTCTCCAGCATGGCCTCTCAGCCAGCTCCCTGCTGAGCCCCAAATGTTAGTGGGGGTTGAATCCTGCAGATCACAGGGAGGAGAAGGAGCTGGGCATTGATTAAGGGACTCTTAAAAGATTCACCTAAGCTGGTGCCACCAGGGTACGTCTACACAGCCAGCGTCGGCGAGGCTCGGCATAGCTGTGTAGACGCTGCGGCTCGGATTGGCGCTCCGAAGGCTACGGCAGGGGTGGGCGAGCGAGGGGGATGCTGAAATCAAGGTGAACCGCAAGCCAGAAATATTGCTGTTTGCCAGGGCTGCACAAGACGTATGCGGACGATCTGTGCGATGCACAAACACCATTTTTCCCAATTAAGCACCGACACGGATGAATCAGAGAGATAATTAAGAAAAATGCCCGGATACAAATTCAGTTAGAGCTGAGACAAAAGTATATTAGGTCCCAAAATAAATAAGTCTGACGAGGGGCTGGAAAAACTAGGTTTGCGAAGAGATGGTTCACCAAGAACCACAAACGCCCAGCGTGCGGCCGGGTCGCTGGTGCTCGCAGTAAATGATGGGGAATAGCGTTCCCCCCAGTTTGCAGCCAATAGAGAAATTGGGCTCCCAAAGAAAAGCCAAGCACAAAGATCACAGCTCTGGGAAGCTGCAAAGCTTCCAGGATTGGCACAATAGGGGCTCCTCTGCAAGGTCCCCTGTCTGGCAGGAATGGCCCAGGAGTCCCAGCTGCAGACCAGAACCCCACGGTGCCAGGCGCTGTACAAACACAGAACACAAAGAGCTGACAATCGAAAGCGTAAGACAAGAGACAACAGCTGGCGACAGCCACGGGGGAGAACAAGGAAGCAACGAGGCGGTATGGGTCAGCATGACAGGCAGTGGTCTGTCTCAGCGCACCAGCAGCCGAGCACACGGCAGGAGAGTTTTAAAGAGGGCAAGGAGGCAGATTCGCAGAGGTTTACAGGGAGCTCCTTGAAATGCGAGGGGCAGCATGGGCGAGAGCACAAAGGGGCTTGATTGAAAATTGAACGAGTGGGCGAGAAAGTCTGGCGTCAGGGGCGGATCAGACAACCTTAATGGCCCACTCGTGCCCTGTTGCTCACTGAATTAAGCTGACTTGTACATAGTGCCTATCGCTGTTCCCCTTCCCCTAACCTCTGCATGTCAGGCTGCCGGCTCCTCGGAGCAGGCCCTGTAAAAGAGTCCCCAGAACATTGGTGAAGTTACCGTAAACCACACACCAAGGTTCCCTCCACTCTTTCATTAAGGGGATGCTCTCAAGATAAAACTTACGGTAGGAACCATTCCTGTCTTTGAGGAGTTGTTGATCTTCTCTGAACATCAAGAGCCATTAGTGGGTTGGAAGGAACAATTTACAAGGGAAAATACCGACGGACAATACACAATCCATCTTGCCTAAGCTACAGCTAAGTAGGGTGTGTGTGTGTGGGGGGGGGGGGGGTTCAAAGTATAAACACAGAGAAACAAAATGTTGGGAACCGACACGCGTTGCAGGTAGAATCATAGAGAACACCTCGTACCACGTCCATCTAGTGAGAATACCACATTCGGCTAAACCGCGGAGGAAGTAGGGGTGGGGGGATACCCAGTGAAGTTGCAATGAGATCAGGACATAGGACGTCCCTTACTTTTTAAGAGTGTCATGGGAACTCTAGTGACAACAACAGAGAGGAAGGATGGTCCAGGGGCTAGAAGGCCTGGATGCACTGCCAGACTCCCTGTGTGACCTTGGGACAGTCAGTTATCCTCCCCATGCCTCAGTTTCCCCATCTGTCCAATGGGCATAACAACGCTACCCTTCATTCACAGGGGTGTTGAGAGAATAAACACATTCAGGATTGTGCAATGCTCTGACACGGCAGTGACGGGGGCCAGGGAAGTACTTAAGTTATTACTAGTTTTATCATGGCACCCAGGAGCCCCTGTCATGGGCCAGGTGCCGGACAAACACGGAACACAAAGGCAGCCCCTGCCCCAAAGTACTTACCCTCTAGACAGTCTGTCAAAGCCTCATTACCCCTCATGTGAACCTCCCCCCCCCCGCCAGCGGCACAGTGCCCCCAATGCCATGCCAGGGCACCAATTCAGTACTGAGAGCCCCACCTTTCCTCTCCAGTCACCCACTGCTTCCAGGAGCGCCAGCAAGTCACCTGAAGGTCTCCCATTGAAGCATTGGCCTGGCCCGGCCTTGCTTAGCCTGAGAGTGCTAACAAGGAGGCTCAGACAAAGGGGATTTGTTTCCTCCTGGGATGCTGAGTGGGTTCTGCAATGTGAGCTTAATCCACTGGCCTCTTCGTTGCTGGGTCCCACTGCAAAGTGGGGGAGGGGCACACCTGGGAGGGAGGATAAATCTGCCCCCATCCTGGAGTCTCTTCCCCCAGGGCGTCGAACTGGCAATAAGTCAGCCTAGCAAACAGGAGTAATGTGGTACCGCTGAGCTCAGAGTGGGCAAAACAGAAAATCAATGAGATGCTTTGGATGTGTGTCAAAGCAGCAGGGAGCGTATCAAGCACAACAGACCCAGTGGGTTTTGCGCACTTGGCTCTCGCTGAGCGGAGGGCAGAGCTCGGCTTCTTTGCCGCCCAGATATGAGCCTGAAGATTGAATCCCCTCCTCACGTCCTGCAAGTTTCTCACTCCCTCTAGTGCCTGCCTGCATCTGGCTTCTTGTGAATGTCCTTAACAAATCGCTGAAGAGCTGAGCCAACCAGAGAACAAGGGGGCAAGGCTCAGGGGTCCAAGTAGCACAGAGAACAGGGGACACAGAGCTGGTCTGGCAGATCAAGAGATCATCCTCAGAGAAAACTTTTTTCAACACTATTGCACCGACTGGAGAAGGTGGAGCTCCGGGAGACGGGGGAAGTTTCACGGCGAAGAAGATGGGCGCTCAAATCAGTGGAGGAGGAGGAGAAGTATCTAGATAGGTACACAGACACATGAATCAATTTGTGGGGGGTGGGGGGAGAAACCCAAATAGGGAAAGATGGAGTAGTGCGATACAGGGAGAGAGAAGCATGTGACCCAATTAATAAGGGGGACCAGGAGCTGTGGGCTTCTCGGAAACACGGGAACTGCATTGCTGGATCAGACCAGCAATGGTTCCAACAGGTGTTTCAGAGGATGATGCAAGAAACCCTGCAGTAGGCAGCTGCTGGACAACCTATGCACAAGGAAAGTTTCACTCTAATCCCCATAGCTGGAGGTGGATTGTGACAAAGTATGAGAATTTAAATCCCTGACAATGTATTTTTTTTTAATCCTTGCTATACTGTAACTCTGGATGTGCTTGTTACACACAAGCATCCAGTCCTGGTTAGGAATCCTGCTAAGCTGTTATCCTCCTTGATATCAAGTGGCAATGAGTTCCACAGGTGAACTGCACTTTTGTTGTTGTTGGGGGAGGGGCGTCAGGGGAAGCATATCCTCTATCACTGTAACATTTGCCGCCTTGAGAGCCCCAGCGGCCATGTTAGCCAGCACTCTCTTTTTGGCTGCAGCTTCCAAAGAAGAGATCCCAGGGCAGCAACTCAGGGTCCGCCGCACGGAGCCAGATTGTGCCACTCTTGTTCATGCTGGGTAATACTTCGCTCTGCAGAGAGTACGGTTCAACTTGAAGGCCGCTTGCAAAGCAAGGGAAGGGCTGAGGGCAAGCGGAGCCCAATCCGGCTCCGTGGCAGGTGGCACAGCCAGGCGTGGCCGAGTGAAGCAGCTCACGCTAAACTGAGCAGCGGCAGGGAAAGGCGGAGACACCAAGTCCAAATGGAATCCACAGGAGGTGGGAAGGAAGAGCCTCTTTCTGTGGGGCAGGTCTCTTGGTTCTGGCGGTGAACAATCCAAGAGCCAGTCCAGAGACCGGCCTAGATTAACATGCGCGATGGAGGAGCTGGTTTTCGACTTGTCAGGCTCAGTAATTTTCAATTACACATGAAAACCCCAGAATGGCAGAACAATAAGTGATTCCTTTGAAATGTAAAAGAAATCGGGAGCTCTCTGGTGAGCAGGGCCGGCTCTGGCTTTTTTGCCGCCCCAGGCAAAAAAGCCTCCGGCCGCCCCCGCCCCCGCCCCCCCTGCAGGCCGGGGGGAGGGCGCCGGGGGGGAGGGCGGCCGGAGCCCTGGGAGGAGGGCGGCGAGCCCCGGCGGGGGCTCCGCTCTCCCCCCGGCGGCCGTGGGGAGGGCGGCCGGAGCCCTGGGAGGAGGGCGGCGAGCCCTGGCCGGGGCTCCGCTCTCCCCCCGGCGGCCGTGGGAGGGCGCCGGGAGCCCTGGGAGGAGGGTGGCGAGCCCCGGCGAGCCTGGGGCGGCAAAAAAGCCAGAGCCGGCCCTGGCCGGGGAGAGCGGGGCCACGGCCGGGCTCGCTGCCCTCCCCCAGGCGCTCTGGCCGCCCTCCCCGCAGGCACCCTCCCCCCAGCCGCCGGGGGGGAAAGCGGCGAGCCCCAGCCGGGGCTCGCCACCCTCCTCCCAGGGCTCCTGGAGCCGGCACTGCTGGTGAGGAGGGAGAATAAATGACATTTGGTGATTAAACAAAACAATAATGAGCTGGGGATAATATGCTGCGGCATTGAATTTTGGAGGGCAATTTTCTCATGGGCTGGAGGGCGCTAAGGAAGGCAGGGGAGAGTTAAAAATAACCATGTGCTAAAAATGTAACATGCACCCCGTGGGGGATTTTCTTATCTTTTCGTGGTTTTCCAATGGTTTGCATGCAGAGGGGGTGGGACTCAGTGCCCCTGGGTATTACTGGTTTCACGAGGTGAAGGGAGAGGGAGTTTGTTGTTGCAGAGGACCGGAGAGGGAACTTGGGACCCCAGCCGATGGCCTGGAGGAGGAACACCCCAGCGACTGGTGACCTGACGACCCTCACCGGAGACCCAGCTCAGGAGTCGCAGCCGGTTCTGGCCAGTGGGAGGACAATGGGCTGCGAAGAGAGGACTCCATGACCTAACCAGCCGGTTCCAGACGGGGGGGCGGAGAGGAGAGGAGGCCCAGAGGACCCTGTTTACCTGGAAAGAAGACAATGGACAGAGGCGGGGCCTGGGGCCGGTGATATCAGATGCCCAGCTGGGAAGCAGGGGGGCTCTGGGCTGGAGGGGGGAGCAGGCAGAGCCCACCTCGATGCAGGGGAGACTGGGATGTGCTGTGCTGAGGTAGGCCAGGCCTGAGGGTCAGAGGGTTTCCTGTGCTGTGTTCAGTCGCTCAATAAACCCTCCTGTTTTACGCTGGCTGAGAGTCACTCTGGTCTAGAGAACAGGGTTGCATCAACCCCTTCGGGGGGGTGGAGGCCCCAGGGGTCCAAAGCAAGTGGACTCCCTGAGGGGGCCCACGGCAAGAGACAGACATGCTAAGGCTCGGAGAGGTGCGGCTCCAGGAGGTGGAGGGGTCTGACCCCGGGAGAGAATGGACCCCCGAGAAGGGCTGTCTCACTGAAAGGGGCACCCCCCATGGACCACACGGGGCCCAAGAGTGGGCACAATCTGTGAGTCCGTGACACACCCACACCCAATAAGCCCCCACCCCTCTCCCAGCCCACCAAACTCAGCCTTCCCTTTGTCACAATTCACGTCAACTGCATCTGTGCTTCCCCTCTATGGTCCAGCAAGGGAAGCCACTCTAGACTCCAGGCTCCCTGGCCATCGCCTCTTGAGTGGAGACGTGCATCTCACTCCCTTCTGAGCTGCACAGTGCCCTGACTATCCTGGGATATCCCAGCAAGAGATGCTGCCTAAGCAGGCCTGCTTACTTTCTCTGGCCCGAGGGGATGGGAACAAGGCGAGAAGAGGGAACTGTTCATCACGTCTGAATCCTAATGGTAATACCAAGCACTCTTCATCCACAGATCTCAAAGTGCTTCGTAAAGGAGGCCGTGTCATTACCCCCACTTTACAGATGGACATACAGAGGAGATCAGGCTCTATAGACGGACACTGGGCTAATGTCTCATGAGAAGCCAGATCCCCACCGGCCCTGAATGCTGGAAGCATCCCAGCCTGGTAAGTGGCCCATCATGGCCTGGGGGACCAGTGGATAGTCTGATAACTCATGAGCCACTAGCACTAGAAACTCCTGCTATGAGACACTGGGAGTCCCGGCTTCCCAATGAGAACAACAAGGAGTCCGGTGGCACTTTAAAGACTAACAGATTTATTTGGGCATAAGCTTTCGTGGGTAAAAAACCCACTTCTTCAGTTTTTTACCCACAAAAGCTTATGCCCAAATAAATCTGTCAGTCTTTAAGGTGCCACCGGACTCCTTGTTGTTTTTGTGGATACAGACTAACACGGCTATCCCCTGATACTAGCTTCCCCATGGTTCAGAGAGTTATTTCCTGTCTTTGCTGGTTAATGAGAGATTTGATGCCACAAATCACATTATTCAGCTTACAACTGCTGCATGCACGTTGGCAGAACAGCAGCCTGGCCTGTAACAGATTTTGGGGGAAGTGGCTAGAAAGACTGTTCCTCGGTGCCACAGGCCAGATGAAAAGAAGCAGTGGGCCCCATCCGGCCCGTGGGGCCCCCCTTAGCCTGAGACCCTAGGCTGCAGCCCCTAAAGCCCCAGCCTTCATCCGGCCCTGCCAGCCCAGAAGTCACTGCTGATTTCCAGTCACCACCCTTGCCAAGCAGATCAGCATGGTCCTTTTGAAATGGCTCCTTCTCGGGGGAGAGGGAAGCTTTCTAGTGACCACAGAACCAGTGCAGCCAGTCAGGCCATGGAGTGCTCTGTGCATCTCCTTTGCTGGACAAAGCGACAGACGGGGGATTCAGCAGGCAAGGGAGTCTCCAACACAAAATGTGAACCCAGAACACCACGGGAAGTCAGAACCAGAACTAGCCTCCTCATTTCAAGGATTCACTTTTGGAGCATTCCCCACCCCCATCCCAAAACTCTGATTCCTCACATCTCTCCAGCCAGCAATCGGGACATTCGCTCCTTGAACCTCTCCTCTCCCATCTCCCTTCACCCCCAGTTCAGAGCTCCAGTTTCCCTGTTCCCCCTCTCTCCCGATAGCTGCTAGTGTAATGTTGGTATTACTAGAGGATTATGTTATCAGGCCTTCCAGGGTAATGACAGCTGCTGTTTCTTGACCTGCAGTTCTGAGCTTGTTCTTTCACTTATCAGTTACAGACAGAGCTGTCACTGACCTCTGCTGTTATTACCAGCTAACGCCAGCTGTGTCCCAAGACGCCCTGATCTCATGCTCCACCACCACTGAAGCCTGCCGGCCACTCTTCTGAAAAGCAGATCGCTGGAAATGGTGCTGCTAGACCTAGCCGGGGGTGAATCAGGGGCCCCTCCCTGCACCAGTCCCCATACAACTTGCCCAATGTAAAGGGCTCTACTACCCTACAGATCCTCTGCAATTAACCTGGATTTTCCTGGGACCTGCGTAATACCCAAGACTCGAGCGATCCACCTCCTCTCCTGTATTTAGACCATCGTGCAACGTCATCGAGACAACAAAAGCCATGAGAATCTGGCTGTGTCCAGGTCTTCGCACCAGAAAGAGGTGAACAAAGCGGGGAGGTTGCAGGGAACAGCAGCGAAGATGACTACGCTCTGGAGGAGCAGAGTCTGAGAAGGTTCCGAGCAGGGCTGGTGCAAGGATATTTTGCGCCCTAGGCAAAACTTCCACCTTGCGCACCCCCCCCCCATGTCCAGCCCCCACCTTCCTACAGCCAAGTTCCCCCCAGGGGCCCAGATGTTCACAAAGTGCACGGGGCATGGGGGGGGGCTGCAAAAGGGGGTGTTGTATGGGGGCTCTTCCAGGGGGTGAAGGTGGCAGAGAGGGGGGTGCACGGGATTGTTGAAGGGGGTGGAGGTGGCCAAGAGGTGGAGGGGGCGGGGGTGTAGTGGCAGGGAAGAGATTGCACAGAGGCAAAGGGGGCTCGTTGCAGGGGGTGCAGTGGCAGGGAGGGAATGGCACAAGGGAGGAGTTAGCAGGAGGGGGTTGTTGAAAGAGGCTGGCAGGGAGGGGGGATGTCTGTGCCTGGGGTTGTTGCAGGGGGGTGAAGGTGGCAGGGAGGGGTTTGCACAAGGGAGGAGTGGGCAGGAGGGAGATGGCAGGCGGGGGGGGGGGCGGTTCCCGAGGTTGATGCAGGGGTGAAGGTGACCATGGCTGGCTGGGAGGGGGGGGTTTGCTGGGTGGAGGTTGTCCAGAGGCAAAAATGGCAGGACAGGGTGGGTTGTTGGGGCGGGGGGTGCACAGGGGAGAAGGTAGCTGGTTGGTAGGTGTTGGAGGCGGTGGCGCTGGCTGGGGGAGGGGTGCCCGGGTTGCTCCCACATACACCATTCCCCAGGCCAGGGACTGGACCTGCCCATCTCCCGGTGCTCCGCGGGCCCGTGCGGCTCCCCGCGGCCCGGCTAGGTACCTTGCAGGCGGAGTAGACACCCAGCTTCTCCGCCGGAAGAGCAGAGGGCAGCTGCGCCTTCTTCCCCGCGCTGCGGGCCGAGCCGGGCTCCCCGCTGCCCCCAGGGCTCTCAGCGGCAGCACAGGCAGCCAGCCCGCCCGAGCCTGCTGCCAAGAGTTTCATAGACACTTGTGAAAGCTGTGCCCTGAGCCTCAGTGTCATCTCCCCCTCCTCTGTGAGCTGGGGTCTACGTTACTCTGCAGGGACGTGTGGGATTCAGGTCATTAATGTTTGTAAAGTGCTTTGAGACTCAGGGTATGTCTACACTACGAAATTAGGTCGAATTAATAGAAGCCGGTTTTATAGAAATCCGTTGTATACAGCCGATTATGTGTGTCCCCACATAAAATGCTCTAAGTGCTCCAGTCGGCGGACCGCGTCCACAGTACCGAGGCTAGCGTCGACTTCCGGAGCATTGCACTATGGGTAGCTATCCCACAGTTCCCGCAGTCTCCGCCGCCCATTGGAATTCTGGGTTGAGATCCCAATGCCCGAATGATGCAAAACAGTGTCGCGGGGGGTTCTGGGTACATGTCGTCAGGCCCCTCCCCCTCCGTCAGAGCAACGGCAGACAATAGATTCGCGCCTTTTTACCTGGGTTATCTGTGCAGACAACATACCACGGCAAGCATGGAGCCCGCTCAGCTCAGCTCAGCTCAGCGTCACCATGTCATCTGGGTGCCGGCAGATGTGGGACTGCATTGCTACACAGCAGCAGCAGCTAACTGCCTTTTGGCGGTAGACGGTGCAGCATGACTGGTAGCCTTCATCGGCGATCTGGGTGCTGGTAGCTGTGGGGCTGGCAGCCGTAGGGCTGCATTGCACCAGCCCTTGCCTTTTGCCTTTTGGCAGTAGATGATTTATTACGACTGGTAACCGTCCTCGTCGTACAGCAGTGGCTGGAGCTCCGTATGTCCCCCAGTCCCCCATCCCCCCAGTCATATTCTGCTGCCTTCACAATGACGATGATGGCTATCAGTCGTAGTATGCCATTTTCTGCCAAGCGCCCTGTTGGATCATTGCACATTAGCAGAGTCTTCCCTGAGCAGCAGATCGTGCAATAGGCCTGAAGGCCATCGTCATCATAACTGCCAAGCGCCCAGTATTTGCTGCCAAGCACCCAGAAGATGCCGAGGGCTATCAGTCATGCTGCACCGTCGTCTTAAGATGTAAAAAATAGATTTGTTCTGTATTCATTTGCTTCCCCCCTCCCTCCGTGAAATCAACGGCCTGCTAAACCCAGGCTTTTGAGTTCAATCTTTGGGGGGGGCCATTCTGTGTGACAGTTGTTTGTGTTTCTCCCTGATGCACAGCCACCTTTGTTGATTTTAATTCCCTGTACCTGTATGCCATGTCGTCACTCGCCCCTCCCTCCCTCCTTCCTCTGGTCCGTCAGATACTAGTTTTGCGCCTTTTTTCAGACCAGACGCCATAGCTAGCACTGGGATCATGGAGCCCGCTCAGATCACCGTGGCAATTATGAGCACTATGAACACCACGCGCATTGTCCTGGAGTATATGCAGAGCCAGGACATGCCAAAGCAAAACCAGGACCAGCCGAGGAGGCGATTGCAGCGCGGCCACGAGAGTGATGAGGAAATGGACATGGACATAGACCTCTCACAAGGCACAGGCCCCAGCAATTTGGAAATCATGGTGTTCCTGGGGCAGGTTGATGCCTTGGAACGCCGATTCTGGGCCCAGGAAACAAGCACAGACTGGTGGGACCGCATCGTGCTGCAGGTGTGGGACGATTCCCAGTGGCTGCGAAACTTTCGCATGCGTAAGGGCACTTTCATGGAACTTTGTGACTTGCTTTCCCCTGCCCTGAAGCGCCAGAATACCAGGATGAGAGCAGCCCTCACAGTTGAGAAGCGAGTGGCGATAGCCCTGTGGAAGCTTGCAACGCCAGACAGCTACCGGTCAGTCGGGAATCAATTTGGAGTGGGCAAATCTACTGTGGGGGCTGCTGTGATCCAAGATGCCAGGGCAATGAGAGACCTGGTGATATCAAGGGTAGTGACTCTGGGAAACGTGCAGGCCATAGTGGATGGCTTTGCTGCAATGGGATTCCCAAACTGTGGTGGGGCCATAGACGGAACCCATATCCCTATCTTGGCACCGGAGCACCAAGCCACCGAGTACATAAACCGCAAGGGGTACTTTTCAATGCTGCTGCAAGCCCTGGTGGATCACAAGGGACGTTTCACCAACATCAACGTGGGCTGGCCGGGAAGGGTACATGATGCTCGCGTCTTCAGGCACTCTGCTCTGTTTCGAAAGCTGGAGGAAGGGACTTTCTTCCCGGACCAGAAAATAACCGTTGGGGATGTTGAAATGCCTATCGTGATCCTTGGGGACCCAGCCTACCCCTTAATGCCATGGCTCATGAAGCCGTACACAGGTAGCCTGGACAGTAGTCAGGACCTGTTCAACTACAGGCTGAGCAAGTGCCGAATGGTGGTGGAATGTGCATTTGGGCGTTTAAAAGCGCGCTGGCGCAGCTTACTGACTCACTCAGACCTTAGCGAAAAGAATATCCCCATTGTTATTGCTGCTTGCTGTGCACTCCACAATATCTGTGAGAGTAAGGGGGAGACATTTATGGTGGGGTGGGAGGTTGAGGCAAATCGCCTGGCCGCTGATTACGTGCAGCCAGACACCAGGGCGGTTAGAGGAGCACAGAATGGCGCGGTGCGCATCAGAGAAGCTTTGAAAACGAGTTTTGTGACTGGCCAGGCTACGGTGTGAAACTTCTGTTTGTTTCTCCTTGAAGAACCCTCCGCCCCTCCCCCCCACCCGGTTAACTCTACTTCCCTGTAAACCAACCACCCCACCCTCCCCTACCCTCCCCCCTTCGAGCACCACTTGCAGAGGCAATAAAGTCATTGTTACTTCACATTCATGCATTCTTTATTAAATCATCACACAACTAGGGGGATAATTGCAAAGGTAGCCTGGGATGGGTGGGGGAGGAGGGAAGGAAAAGGACACACTGCAGTTTAAAACTTTAACTCTTATTGAAGGCAAGCCTTCTGATGCTAGGGCAATCATCTGGGGTGGAGTGACTGGGTGGCCGGAGGCCCCCCCACCGTGTTCTTGGGCGTCTGGGTGAGGAGGCTATGAAACTTGGGGAGGAGGGCTGTTGGTTACACAGGGGCTGTAGCGGCGGTCTCTGCTCCTGCTGCCTTTCCTGCAGCTCAACCATACGCTGGAGCATATCAGTTTGATGCTCCAGCAGCCGGAGCATCGACTCTTGCCTTCTGTCTGCAAGCTGACGCCACCTATCATCTTCAGCCCGCAACTTGCTCTGTTCATCCCGCGATTCAGCACGCCACCTCTCCTCTCGTTCATATTGGGCTTTTCTATAATCAGTCATTGACTGCCTCCACGCATTCTGCTGTGCTCTGTCAGCGTGGGAGGACATCTGTAGTTCTGTAAACATGTCATCACGTGTCCTTCGTTTTCTCCTTCTAATCTTCACTAGCCTCTGTGAAGGAGAAACATTTGCAGCTGGTGGAGGAGAAGGGAGAGGTGGTTAAAAAAGACATTTTAGAGAACAATAGGTACACTCTTTCACGTTAAATTTTGCTGTTCACATTACACAGCACATGTGCTTTCGTTACAAAGTCGCATTTTTCCTCTTATATTGAGGGCCTGCCGGTTTGGTGTGAGAGATCACTCACGCAGTGCCAGGCCACAGATTTCAGCTTGCAGGCAGCCATGGTAAGACACAGTCTTTTGGCTTTTTTAACCTTCTTAACATGTGGGAATGGTTTCAAACAGTAGTGCTCTCATTTCCCATACCAAGCATCCGTTGGGTTGGCCATTTAAAATGGGTTTGCAATGTAAAAGGAGGGGCTGCGGTTTCAGGGTTAACATGCAGCACAAACCCAACTAATTCCCCTCCCCCACAAACCCAATTCTCTGGGATGATCACTTCACCCCTCCCCCCACCGCGTGGCTAACAGCGGGGAATATTTCTGTTCAGCAGAGCAGGAACGGGCACCTCTGAGTGTCCCCTTAATAAAATTGCCCCATTTCAACCAGGTGAACGTGAATGATATCACTCTCCTGAGGATAACAAAGAGCGATCAGGAATGGATGTTGTCTGCATGCCAGCAAACACCGGGACCATACGCTGCCATGCTTTGTTATGCAATGATTCCAGACTACGTGCTACTGGCCTGGCGTGGTAAAGTGTCCTACCATGGCGGACGGGATAAGGCAGCCCTCCCCAGAAACCTTTTGCAAAGGCTTTGGGAGTACATGAAGGAGAGCTTTCTGGAGATGTCCCTGGAGGATTTCCGCTCCATCCCCATACACGTTAACAGACTTTTCCAGTAGCTGTACTGGCCGCGATTGCCAGGGCAAATTTATCATTAATCATTAAACACGCTTGCTTTTAAACCATGTGTAATATTTACAAAGGTACACTCACCAGAGGTCCCCTGTGTGCCCTCAGGGTCTTCGGTGAGTTTGGGGGTTAGCGGTTCCAGGTCCAGGGTGACAAACATATCCTGGCTGTTGGGGAAACAGGTTTCTCCGCTTCCTTGCGGCTGTGAGCTATCTCCTCCATCCTCCTCTTCCGAACCCTCTTCCCTGTGTGTTTCTCCAGTGAGGGACTCATAGCACACGGTTGGGGTAGTGGTGGCTGCACCCCCTAGAATGGCATGCAGCTCCGCGTAGAAGCGGCATGTTTGCGGCTCAGCCCCAGACCTTCCGTTTGCTTCTCTGGCTTTGTGGTAGGCTTGCCTTAGCTCCTTAATTTTCACGCGGCACTGCTGTGCGTCCCTGTTATGGCCTCTTTCCTTCATGGCCTTGGAGACCTTTTCTAATATTTTGCCATTTTGTTTACTGCTTCGGAGTTCGGCCAGCACTGATTCATCTCTCCATATGGCGAGCAGATCCCGTACCTCCCGTTCTGTCCATGCTGGAGCTCTTTTGCGATCCTGGGACTCCATCACGGTTACCTGTGCTGATGAGCTCTGCGTGGTCACCTGTGCTCTCCACGCTGAGCAAACAGGAAATGAAATTCAAACGTTTGCGGGGCTTTTCCTGTCTAACTGGCCAGTGAATCTGAGTTGAGAGTGCTGTCCAGAGCGGTCACAATGAAGCACTGTGGGATAGCTCCCGGAGGCCAATAACGTCGAATTCCGTCCACACTACCCCAATTCCGACCCCCTAAGGCCGATTTTATCGCTAATCCCCTCGGAGGTGGAGTACAGAAACCGGTTTAAAGGGCCCTTTAAGTCAAAAGAAAGGGCTTCGTCGTGTGAACGTGTCCAGGCTTAATTCGATTTAACGCGGCTAAAGTCGACCTAAACTCGTAGTGTAGACCAGGCCTCAGATGAAAGAGGCTGTATAGATGCACAGCAGTCGTCATTGCTGCAGTTACAAGATTTTGTTTGTTCGTTGCAGACCCAGCCTGCACTTCCGTCATCAGCTGGGGTCTGATTCCGCCTCGGGTAATTCCGCTGACTTTGATGGCGTTACTCCTGGTTTACACAGGCGTAAGTGAAAGGAGAATCAGGCCTCTCACAATTATGAATCCCTCCCCATTCCGAAGGACTTTGAATCTTTCCAGGCAACCTAGACAAGAATTAGCTCACCCACTACTACAATGCAGCCACTTCTGGGCTTGGACATGGCAGCCGTTCAACACCACAGAAACAAGGATGTGAAAGGGGTTTGGTTTCATTTGCAGACTGAGCCTTCCCTTTAAAAGCACTGCTGTCCAGAACCCACCTGCTGTATTTTTATCCAATACATCTTAACCCCACTGAGAATTAAACAGCATTTTAAAAATCCCTTCTAATTATCCAGCATGTTATCCCAACTCTCATGTATCTGCGTTCTCTAGGCAACACGCTCACTCACTCTTTACGGACCAGACAGGCTCCCTTTCCACAGCTTTTTAATTGTCTTTCTAGTGTAAACGGAGGCTACATGCCCCGCTTGGCTGACTCGCTTAATGAGGCTCAGTTGCATCTCCTCAGACCCAGACCAACTAGGCAGGAGGCCTTTGTAAAACCTGGGTGAGCCCATGGGACTTCAGAACAAGTTCCCTGGCAAACGCTCTGTGCCGTGTAGCTGCTAGCAGCCTACAGTCAACCCCACAGCTAGGGCCCCGGGGGTGGAGACGTACCCCATGGTGGACGAAGAAGAGCACTAGAGGCGTCTGTTTCAAAGGGATCCCACAGGAGGTTTTATGTAGTTCCTCACATCTATACAATGTGGATACTAGAGAACAAAGGCCATGGGCCAAAAAGTGCTCACAAATTACACCACTGGCTTTGCATCGTGTGACTGGAAGCAGGTGATTTTTATGCTAAAAGAATCCTGATACAAGCGTTTATTCAGCAGGAGGGCCCGTAACATACAGCAACGCTTCGGGCCCTTGCTCTCCCCACCTGAATACGCCGGGCTGACGGAAGCAGCGGTAACGTCGCATGACCCGCAGTACGTCTGCAAAGCAGCAGAAGGGGATTTAGCTACTCAATTTCCTACAAAGCTAAATCCCTGCAACACTCATTGCAACGCCAAAGCCGGCCCTGCAGCTGGATCCCAGGGCATCTCCCGTAAAGCCGGGCTGATGAAAAGGCCCCGGGGTCCCTCAGGAAAGCCAAGCCCGGCTGCATCCCAATGCGCTGGACAGAAAGCGAACACGAGGCACATGGCTAACTCCTCTGACCGTTTTGTGACTCTCCTGCCGGCAGATCTTTGCTGGCTATGATCCAATAAGCACTCAGACAGCTATTCCCCAGAGGCAGGTAGACCTCTCTGCACAGCCTGACTTCTGCCCAACAGAGCGGAAAGCCCCCCCCACACACTCTGCGGGAGCAGGGCATCCAACAGCCTTCAGGAAGGTGGGGGTTCCTTCTCCCTTCCCTCCCATTCATTTGAGCTCCGAGGGTCAGCACTGTGCGATGCCAGAGACCAGCCAGAGGTCTCCCTAGGAGATACAGATGCACCAAAGAACTTTGGGGCCAATGGACTGAGTCCCAGTCGGTCACAGGGTGGGAAATAACTGGATCAGGAGGCAGAACCACTTGAAGGTATCGGTCTTTCCCCCTGGATTTCTTCCATGACTGGCTTGAGAGAGCAGGACACAAAACACAAATCAGTATCATACCTAGGGTGACCCGATGTCCCGATTTTATAGGGACAGTCCTGATATTCGGGGCTTTTTCTTATATAGGCACCTATTACCCCCCACACACTCCGTCCCGATTTTTCATACTTGCTATCTGGGCACCCTAATCATACCATTGTACATGGTCACACACACACTCACTCCCCAGCCCTCCTTCTTCCTACTCCTCCATCCCTCCCTCACCTGCCTGCCACCTTTCTCCATTCTCTCCCGCTCGGTCAAGCTTTTCTTTCTTTCTTCCCCCCTGCCCCAACCTCCCATCAAACTCTGCCGGTCTCTCTCCCTCTGCACTGGTACAATATGGTTGCCCAGCCCAGCCGATTAACAGCACTCACAAGAAGCCTCTCTCAGCATGAGGAGTTAAAAACAAAAACAAACCTTTATCCATCCCACAGAATGAAAGATTTAAAATAAAGCCATTAAGCGATGTTAAGGCTGGCTTCTAAATCCAGGGCTTTATCCCTTTGAAAGGGGAGCTCCCTAGGAGACCCTGCTGCTTTCAGATTTAGCAGCTTGTCCCTGTGGTAACAGCTGAAGAGTCAGTAGCTAAAGAGCACCTGGATTGAGGCACATGCTGCGTTTGGTGGGGGTCGCAGATCCCAGCACACGAGGGCCGTGAGGCTGGTTCCTGCCCCATTGGCTCTGGGCTTGGCTGGGTGCCCAATGCCAGAGTCCCACGCAGGTTATGAGCAGAGAACGCATTCAGCAACCTTCCTAGCAAGAGGCCAGTGAGTGCTGCATCATGAGCAGCCCCGACAACAAATACTAATTATCCTAATAAAATAAAAAGGCTAAAAAAACCCGCCTGAACCAACATCTAGCGGGGAAGGGACATTTCACTGGAAATGTTGTCTACAATTGAAATGTCAAAGGAGGCATCCTTTCCGCGCTTCCTGCTGTTTGCAGCTAGAAACTGGCGATTTCAGAGGCCGAGGAGAGGCGACAAGGAAGCGCTTTGCATCTCCGCTCCCTCCCGGCTCCCCGAAGTGGAGAGACTCACGCTGCTCAGGACTGGTTGATGGGACGAGGCCGGTGTCTGTGTGTGTTCTAGCTGAAGTAGGGGACTGTGCTCCTCTGCCAGCTCCCATCTGGGCAAGTTTGCGTGTGAACGCGGTGGGGCATCGCCCCAATCCTTCACTCGACCTGCCCGCTTCATTCTAGCGAGCAGGAGCGAGGCCAGCACCTGCAAGCATCCGGGGGCAGAGGAGGGTGAAACAGATGGTTCAAGGGAGCAGAGCCCATCACCCGGACCCCATACGTCACCAGTTCAAATCCAACGGGGTGGGTCCCGGCACAGAGCTGCTGCCATTTCATCAGGTGCACTACGTAAAACGAGTTTGACAGGTCTCAGGCCTGTTCCTAGTGCCGAGGCATTTACACCATAGCAATGGGTTGTGTGTCTCAGCAGAGGGGCCGGAGATCCAGAACTCCCCATTCACCCCCACAGATGGCCAGGGACAAGGCACACGGGTATGGGGGCCAAGCGGGGTCAGTGGGACTGGACGCACCAACGACATCAGGCTCCAGCGCAGTCAACACCTTGCCTCAGTAACAAAAAGATCCTTGTCTCTTCCCCCCCCCCCCCCCCAGCAATCCTGCTCTCTGCTGTTTCACTCTCTGGCCTGCCCACAAGCAGCACCGTGGGCAGCGTGGACGTGCCAAGCCGGAGAGAACAATTCCCAGCAAGTCACGCCAGATGGATTTCGCCGCTAGCTGCTCACGGAACATCCCCAAACAGATTGCGATTTCGATGTTCACATTTATACAGCCACTAGATTATTCCCTCAATTGAGCACAACTCGCTGACATTGGAGGTGTGCGGCTTAGTTAGGACTGGCCAAGTGAGTCATGCGGTATGGTCGGTGTTGCCTGATTTCTGCCACAAAGACGTGCGTGAATCGGATGCTGCAACACAGAGTGAAACCCAGCGGCCCAGGTGGTTGCGGGAAACGCGCGCACACACACAAGGAGGTGACAGAGCAGTCACAGCAAACTCATTCAAACAGGCGGATTACCAGTAAGGGGGAGGAAAAATGCTTGGGGGCTGGGCTCAGCCATTAGCCCTGTCCTGGATGCTGCACCTCTTCCGAGAAGCACAGACTGCAGACAAACCCAGCACTCTCTATGCTCTGCAAGCCAGCCTTGGGGGGGGGGGGGGGGGACACGAACGATCGCCCCACCTTAACCTTGTCCCCTTTGGACTTACCCCTCCCTGGGGAAAGTAGGGCTTGCTCTCCCCTGTTGCCCAGGAGCAGCACAGTCTGGCCCTTCGCCACAACCCAGCTAGCAGCACAAATTTCAGCCCCACCTGTTCCAGCGGGGTCCCTTTAAAAAGAGCCCCCATTCTTCTGCCCATGAGACCCCCACGGCAGTCCGTGGAATCGCACAGGCCATACGTCAGCACAGCCGCCAGCCCTAAGCCTTGCTCAGGCGACTGCTAAAACGCGAAATGAAGCAGTCAATAAAAAACACCAACGTGCCGCGGTAGACGTGTCACATCCTGAGAGGCGTTTTATTTACTCGTCAGTGCGTTGCTGGGTATTTAGACAGAGGCTGGTGATTTGTTTCCAGGGGTGGAACTAGAGGAGCGCCCCCTTTTGCATGCTGATGACAATTACATTAACCCTCATTTCTTTGATTGCCTCCCCCTTGCTTTGTAGAGAGTGTCTGGAATTTGTTCCCTAAGAACAGAGGCAGGTTTATTCCACCGAATTCTACTATGTGATCTTGGCAGAGGAGAGGGAGCACACGCGTACCCGTAACCCACCCACATATTCTGCCATCATGGGATAAACTCTGATGAATCGAAGCCTCAACAATTCAGCCAAGCACTTAAGCATGTGCTTATAGGCACTTATTGCAGGATTATCATGACCATGTGGGTGGGTGGATGGGGCACTTATCAAAGTCACCAAACCAAGTTCATTTAAAAACCTGGATCTATTCGTACTGATTGACTTCATTAAGTCAATGGGATTTAAGCATGCACTTGACGTTAAGCATATATTTAAATATGCTTTGGAGAACTGGGGACATTGTGCGCAAAGGCCAAACTTTCTCCCACACGCTGCCCACTAAGGCCTGGACTACACTTCAAGAGTTTTCTTGGCATAACTAGGTCAATGAGGGATGTGATTTTTAACCAACAAAGTTATGCCAGTAAAAACCCTAGTGTGGGCACAGTTATACCAGTACACGGCATTTTATAGGGCTACAGCTTATTTCTCTTTGACAAACCAGAATAAACTATACTGGCATAAGCAGTTTTATGCTGGTATAACTGCGTCTAACAGGCCAGACATTAGAGTCGTTTTCAAACCAGCCAGTAAATTCTCTCCTGAGCCATTCCCTCCTGCCTCTCCCCCCAATCAAGGAAAAGCTGAGACTGAAGTTTGCAGCAGTGTAAATAGCAGGATTAGACCTATTCAATCCTGGATTGGGGCAGATTGAAGATCCATATCTGGTATGTCACTAGGTCTGGAAACACCTGGTTTGGTTTGGGTGGTTTTGTTTTGTTTTTTAACCATAGAATCATACAAACGTAGGGCTGGAAGGGGCCTTCAGAAGTCATCACATATATGTCTACACACACACCCCCAGCAGCTGTTTCCAGTGTTTTATGTATATAATTAATTGAGCTGATTGAAATATGTTCCAATTTTGGATATTTTGATTTTTTTTAATCAAAAGTTCTTGCTGCTTTTAAGCACCTTAGAGTGATTCAAGTTTTTCCAAAATTACAATAATTGTTTTCAAAACAAGCTCTAATGACATAGTTTGTGTGTGTCCCCCTTTCCCCCACTTAATATATTTGTACGTGCACAGATATACACACACACACACATATACTGCTGAGAAACTGAAATGCCCTGCTGTATGGTGCTATGTCCCTGGGAGCCCGTTAGGTAGCAGAGCTCAACACTGCTGCAAAGAGTGATTATATTTTACTAGCGCTAACTTTTGCCTCTCCAAACGACCCACGTCATAACAAAGGGAAGCTGGCATTTGAGACGGAGGAACAGGAAAAGCAGCACCAAGCCAAAATGTTAACGTTATACATTTTTTAAAAATAAACTTCCCCTTTATACGCTGCCCAAAGACAAGACGTGCTGCTGCGTGGCGTACAGATTTTGTTCGTATTCATTTGCAATAGACTGCAACCCTCACAGAGGGCGTCTACACTGCAGTACAACACCCACGGCCGCCTGGGTCAGCTGGCTCAGGCTGCAGGGCTCAAAACGGCAGTGTAGACATTCGGGCTCAGAGACCAAGTGCCAGCCTGAGGCCAGGTGTCTGTACTGCAGGTTTATAACCCCACAGCCCCAGCCGGAGTCAGCGGATACGGGCCAGCCCCGGGTGTTTTAGTGTAGACACGCAAGCGGTAAAATGCTGCGGGTCAGTAATGCAGCCATGACAAACTCATGCCACACCAACGACAGATCACACGAGCAGTAAGCCACTGACACAGCACCTTCCAATCAGAGGCGGGTAAATACCCTCAGCCTCATTGTAACCCCCTGCGTCAGCGGCAGCGCAGAATAGAAGCCGGGGTTTCAGACTGACGCTGGACTGGACACGACTCACGTTAGTCATAAGTGACGAGGCCCCGAGGGTTACAGAATAGTCAGGCTGTGTGAAAGGGGCGTTTCAGTTTTAGGTCGGTTGGGCGGAAGCCTGGGCTCTAAATTGTCCGAGATTAGAGAGAATTGTTTGGAAAATTCAGCAAAACCAGCTTCGTTCTCTAGAGAGAAGATGTCACCGAACGGAGCAGTGGGAGGGAGAGACTGGAAGTAGTGAGCGTTACACCATCAAGGCTGTCACCCCCACCATCCTCCAGGATCCACACTGCCACTGCTGGACCTACTGTCCTGATCCCAAGACACGAGAAGTCATTCTTCTGCTCTACTCTGCACTGGTTAGGCCTCAGCTGGAGTATTGTGTCCAGTTCTGGGCACCGCATTTCAAGAAAGATGTGGAGCAATTGGAGAGGGTCCAGAGAAGAGCAACAAGAATGATTAAAGGTCTAGAGAACATGACCTATGAAGGAAGGCTGAAAGAATTGGGTTTGTTTAGTTTGGAAAAGAGAAGACTGAGATAGCAGTGATGATAGCATGATAGCAGTTTTTAGGTATCTAAAAGGGTGTCATAAGGAGGAGGGAGAAAATTTGTTCATCTTAATCTCTAAGGATAGAACAAGAAGCAATGGGCTTAAACTGCAGCAAGGGAGGTCTAGGTTGGACATTAGGAAAAAGTTCCTAACTGTCAGGGTGGTTAAACACCGGAATAAATTGCCTAGGGAGGTTGTGGAATCTCCATCTCTGGAGATATTTAAGAGTAGGTTAGATAAATGTCTATCAGGGATGGTCTAGACAGTATTTGGTCCTGCCATGAGGGCAGGGGACTGGACTAGATGACCTCTCGAGGTCCCTTCCAGTCCTAGAGTCTATGAATCTATGAATCCCAAGACACCCAGCCCGAAGCAAGCCAGAGAGAGGCGATATCACCTGGCTCCCATCTCCACCAGCTCTGGCTCAATCCTGACCACCACCAGGGGGGTGAGATTTGGGTTCCTGCTGCCACCTCCTTCTTAGCGTGGTTTTGTCTTCCTTTTCCCCCCTCCCCCGCTTTATGTTTCAAAGGCTGTAGGTGTTTTTAAAAGGTTAAACAGATTTGAACGGTGGTGGTTACAATGGGAGTCTCCAGCAATAACTTGACATGAAACCCCATCCGCTCTGTATAGACACATATGCTGGGTTTTGCAACCGTGACCAATGGATCTATTGATGTCTTATTCCACACCGGGTCACAGACACCCCCTTAGCAGCCCAAGAGGCCTGATTCAGCCATCCAGCACTATTCAGCAAAGCACTTACGCACATGCTTAGGTCCCTTGACTTCAGTGGAAATTAAGCATGTATTTGAGGGGCTGGCTGAAATGGAGCCTTAAGGATTAGGATATTAACGGCTGCTGCGTATTTATTTACTACAAGGTCGTGCATCTGATGGATTACAATTTTCCTCCTCACCCTTCAGATTTTACTTCTTTCCTGGGGCCTCCATCTCGAAAACACAGCTTCAGAAGGATGACCGACATGCTTCCAGTTAAACATGTGCTTAAGGGACTTTGCTTACCAGATCTTTGGGGTGGCAGGGACAACGTAGAACATTTTCAAAAGCCTTGAAGTGATTTAGGAGCTTCAGGATGCACATCCCTTTTGAAAATGGAATTTAGACCCAGGGTAACATTTTCAAGAGAACCCTCTTGCACTAGGCACTCTCCAAACAGACTGGGGGCACTGCGGGGAGGAATTCTAGCCCTCACTGACCTCCTCCATACAAGTGGTTCTAACGTGCTCTGAACACAAATCAGCGGCTAAGCGTTAAGCTTTATAACTACTACTAATTAAAGTGTCATATTTAGTCCTCTAGGACATTTTCTTACATTACTTTCTCTCCAGGCAAGTTCTTCGGTGTCTCTCACCCTGCAACCCAAGCCCTTCTTCCACCCCCTCCTTTTCAGAGCCATTCGTTACTGACTTCACGGTCAGCCCATCACCCACTCGCAAAGCAATGCCGGAGGCTACTGAACCGAACCAAAGCCAAAACTCAAACAGTACATCACGCTCAGCCACCGCCAACCTTTCCAGCTCTTGGAATGTGGCAAGAAATCGTGCACACTCAGCAGAAGCTGCGCTCACGGTGAAGATTCGTTATTAAAATTAAAATCTGCCTATTTAAAATCCAGAGGAAAGCCACAGCCTTCAAGGTCTGAGACGCACGGCCAGATCCGGAGCTCAGTTACGCCAGGGTAAAATCAGGAGCAGTTCCATCAACTTTGGTGGAATTATTCCCCCAGTTTGCAGTGGAGTAACCGAGATCAGAGCCTGGCCACGAGAGAGTATAAAATACAGGAGTTTTATTTATAACGCTGCCTGTCCTGCCAAGTAAAAACAGAATTAAAATGCAGTCCGTCATAAAAAGTCACCCCTCTTAAAATTCAACAGATCAAGCCAATCGAGTGCAGGGAACCCAGGTATGAAAAAAATAAAAATAAAAAGAGAGGAAGGAAGGTGATAAATAGGGGACCCAGAGAGCCTGCACCAAACATGCCTTTTAAATGATCTGATCTCAAGGTGAGGAGAGGGAGAGATCCCGAAGGCGGGGAGGGAGGAGACGGGATTCCCACACCCTGCAGCTGAGTCCTCCTCACCTTCCCACCTCACGGAAAATGTTTAGACTCCAAAACGTTGAGTGATGGGAGAGTGCGGGTAGCAGAGAAGGGCTAAAATCTCCCCGGGGAGGGTTAGAGAGGCTGATGCACCACCACTGAAATCGATGGGGGCTTTACTGTTTGCTTCCATGAGTGCGGGGATGAAGCCCTTGTGGGGGAAGGATGGTCTAGTGCTTAAGGCACTAGCCTGGGACTCTGGAGATGTGGGCTCAATTCCTGGCTCTGCCACCGTCGCCGATTCCCCTGTGCGACCCTAAGCCAGTCCCCTAGGGCCAGAGTCCAATACATTGCCTCATGCTGCCAGATACGTCACACACCGCAGCCAGCATCTCAGTTCCACATCCGCACACCCGAGGACCATCACACTCCCTTCACCCGCCTCATCTATTTGCAAGCTCTTCGGAGCAGGAACCTCTTTCACAAGGCAGGTGTCTCGCACCTGGCACAGCCAGGCCCTAGTCTCAGCTGGTGCCTCTGAGCACGAGCGTCATATAAATAATAATAGTGCAATTCGCGACGCCTGCTGTCTTCGGAGGTCAGCTGGAAGTGCTCAGGTTGTGCTGTATTCCAACACTGAATGAACGGGTCTCCAGCGGATTCTTCCCGAAAGTGCCCTTGAGAAGTTAACTACACCCGCCCCCTCTTCCTGGCTCTGGCAGGATTCCCCCCCCCCCCTCTATAAATTGCCTTTTGCTCAACAGGGCATCAGAGTGTTTATAGATTAAAAAATACCATCTACTCTACAAGACAATTAGTTGTGCTCCAAATTTATGAGTGTAATTTGCAGTGCCATTAAACCATGAGCACCGTGGCTTGCACACAACAGGAATTGTTTGCATTTCTGTAAACAAGCAAGCGTAGGACACACTGCTGGGTTGTGAAGATTTTCTGGAGGGAGGGAGGGACTGCTGTCCATCTTCCATCTGGAAGAGCCTCTTCAATTGGAGAGAGCATCATTGGCCTTTATCTGAGGGCAAACACTGGAGCCAGCAGCAGCAGAGAGGACGCTGAAATCTTAGCTGTGGCAGCGAAGAACTCTTCGTAAAATGGTACTAGAATCCTGGGGCTGCAACCTTAGCCCGTGCAAATCAAATCATGACTGATGCGAGCTCTGGTGAAGTCAATAGAACGACATTCATTTCCACCAGCTGAGGATCTGGCCCGTGATAGGTCAGCGCTAACACAGGTACACACACACGTGACCTTCTGACGGCAACCAATGGACAGCAGCCAGGCAGGGCCAGGTCTCCAACCCGGGCCCCCCATTTTAGCATTTGCACCCAGAACAGTTGTAGGTCTCCAGTGGCAAAGATCAGACCGGTGCTGCCAGTTATTCAGATAAGGAGGCCAACAAAACCGGGCAGAATGTGCACCATGCATGGGTGGCTGACCATGACAGGGCTGCAGATATACATTCAGTTAAAGGAGCAGTGCACTGAAAACAAGGCACCTAACAGTTGCCTAGCAAAATGTGCCACAGAAGCTTCATCCGCTGGACACCCCCCCCTCTAGGTGTGCCCTGCACAAGTGGGACACGGGTGTGCGAGTTTGCTTTCGGCGGTGCAAGGGATGGGGCGGGAGAGCGCTACGTGGGGAAGCGCCGGATTTGCGCTTGCTCTACCAAGCTTCTCAAAACGTTGAAGCTTCTTCCCTTCCCATTACAACTGCAGCAGACAGGCCAAGGCTCGCTTTCCTCTGGGACCGTGATGTAAAGCTCATCAGGACAGCCCCAGGCAGCATGCCCTGCCCTCTGACAGCAGTACTAGCCAGGGTCACCTGCTCTCGACCAGGGCCATCTTTCACCCGTTGTCCCAGCAGCTTCCGGTCCTCTGTCCGGAGCGAAAACAGATCCGCCCAGGCCCAATGCATGCGGCAAGGGAGGGCGGTAATGAAGATGGCCCTGGCAGCATGCCCTGCTCTGACTGCAGCAGAGAGACTAAGGTCAAGCTCGCTCTCGACAGAGCAGGAAGGAGGAAGCGGCAGCAGCTTTTTCTGCTTTCGTATCAAGGCTGAGCCACACAAGGACGGGAGGGGGGGGGCTGTTTGTTTAGGGAGAGGGTCCTTTTAGGTCAGTGGTTCTCAACCTATTTCCCACTGTGGGCTGCATACGCAGCTGTGTGTGTCTTATGCGGGCCGCATCCACACAACATAGATACTCTACATGGCCCTGAGGATGTCACATGGGCCGCAGCTGTGCGCTGATTGGGCCGCAAGTGGCCCGTGGGCTGAGAACCACGGTTTTAGGTGGCACCATGACTGCCCTCAGGCCAAGGGAGAGATCGGGAGGCCAAGGTCAATTTAAGAAGAGGCCAATAGGGTCACAAGAAGCTATTTAGTGACAGTGGCTCCAGCCAAGGCCCACCCCCACTTTTAAAGCACAAAACCAAAACTTTGTTCAGGTACCCGGCTTTCTAATGGGATCTTTGCTGCAGTCCCCCAGGTTACAGCCATACAGGGATGGAGGCACTCCAGGACAGGTACATCGGGGCTGTGCCTGGCTTTCTAATTATCATCTAATTTGTGATAATCATCGTCATTGTGAAGGCAGCAGAATATGACTGGGGGGATGGGGGACTGGGGGACATACGGACCTCTCCTGTCCCTACCTCCACCCAGCGTGCAGAGCCCCCGCAGAAGTATCGCTGGGAGAGGGTGCAGCATTTGGTAGGGCTCCATAGAGAGCAGGCAGCCCCCATGCAGTGCAGGGCCCAACTGCACCGGCGCATTCCCTGCTGCAGCGTGCAGGGACTGCTTGGGGGCACTGGAGGGGCTGGTGGAGCTGCTGCCATACGGATCTTCTGGTCTTTCCCCTGGTACCTGCAGGGCAGGTGGCCACGGCGCTTCCCCAGCTATTAGACTGAAGTTGGTCATAGAGGGAAGATGCCTTCCAGTGACCAGCAGAGATGCTGGTGCTAGAGGGAGACCTGCCTCTCCGGGACATTTCCCCAGGAGCATGCCTGCCCCCCTCCCAGGGTTTGGAGCAGTGACAGGGACCAGGGCTCAGCAGGGAGGAGGCTAGAGGCTTCTGGAGGGACGGAGGAGACGTTTCAGAGATTCTCTTCCTCTTTTCTCCCTTCCTCCCCTTTTCTTCACCCTCTTTCCTCATCCCCACCTCCTCCTCCCCTCCCCATGCACGTCTTCCTCTTCTAACACGCTCCTAGGCTCCCTCCCTTCACTGCGTCTGGGCTTCTCCTCTGCCCGCATTTCCCGTGGCACGCTCTACCCTTGTCTTTCCCCCCACCCCCATCCGCCTCTCCCTCCCTCCTGACTGCGAAGGGCACCACAGCTATAAAAAGGAATGAGGCTGCAAATTGTCTAATTAGATCTCTTCCCTTCGTTCCAAGGGGACCAGCCATTCCCGCCGCTCCCTGCCTCCAATCGTCAGGTAAAACCTATCACTTCAGGAAAGCCATTCATCACCTTTATGGCTGATCCAGAAGACAGCTCTGGCCCAGCTCAAGGTTTCCATGAAACAAACCACCCCACCAACTCACTGCAAGCTCAAGCACATTATCCTCCCACGGGCTGCAGCCAATCAGCAGAGCTCCATTGAAGACACCAGCAATCCCTAGCTCTTACATAGCACTTTTTGCCGCTAGATCCCAAAGTACTTTACAAAGGAGGCATTATCTCCATTTCACAGAAGGGGACACTGAGGCCCAGACAAGTTGCAACTTGCCCAAGGCCACCTAGCAGGCAGCGGCAGGGCCGGAAATGGCACCCAGGTCTCTCATTGCCCTACTCACTAGCCCACACTGCCTCCATTCTGCAGATTTGCACCTTCTGACAGCTAGCCCATGGAACCTGATTCTATATGCCACTACACTCACGCAACCCCATTGGATTTCAGCGGGGGGGGGGGGGGGCGAGGATGAGAATCTCGCCTTGTATTTTCACTGCTGTGTTAATCAGCCTGGGTTATATTAGCATGAACTAAGAGGCGGCTGCAGGCCAAGAGCACAGCAGAAATGGAAGCTATTCATTTAGAAGGGGGGGGGGGAAGAGACGAGAAGAGAAAAAAATGACTTATTTTAATTTGGAAATGAAAGAAAATGTTTGGAAATTGTCCCCCCAAGCACAGTTCTTAAGTAAAAGTCACCGGAGTCTTATAAGAAACGATTAGCTATTCTCCTGAGAGGAGCCGGGTATTAAAAGAGATGAGCCTTGATGGCGTTAATCGTTTTTTCTTGTTACCAAGATCCCAGATGAAAATGAGAGTTCATTTACATATCCAACCACTCAGCACCAGCCCTGCGTCAACTAACCATCAGTCCTGACCTGAGAGAGAGAGGGAAACAGGCAGAGAGAGAGCTGAAGTAAAATAAAGTTTCCTTCCCATTTCCCCGCTTTCTGCCTCCCAGTTTTACCGTTGGCACTGCTGCAGACCGTTCCTTGAGCAATACAGCGTGGGTATGCACAGGGTAGTTCTTCACACAATGCACAGTCAACCTGTGGAACTCATTGCCAGGGGACACTGTGAAGGTCAAAAATGTAACTGGGTTCAAAAAAGAATGAGATCAATTCATGGAGGATGGGTCCATCGATGGCTATCAACCAAGATGGCTAACCCCCTGATTGCCAGATGCTGGGACGGGAGGAGAGGGGACGGACCACTTGATAATTGCCCTGTTTTGTTCATTCCCTCAGAAGCACCTGGCACTGGCCACTGTCAGAAGATGGGATACTGGGCTAGATGGACCATTGGTTTGACCCAGTATGGCCGTTCTTATGTATTAAATCTGATGCTTGAACACTTTGGTTTGGCTACTGAAAGATGAAAAAGGCAGTTTTAAAATCATCTGGAAAAGGCGGGGAAACCAAGGGGACTTTTTTAAAAGGCATATGATCTCTCTGGCTTTGTCTTGTTCACAGTTGCAAGGTATTTACAATTGCTTGCAAGATACTCATATAGCAGTAGCTACCCAGAGGTCCTAGCCACTGGACCATGCTTCCCCTCTTCTACCTCCCTGTAGAACCAACTCTTTGGAATGGGGACTTTCAGGGGCAGGGCTGATCCAAAGTCAGTGGGAGTCTTTCCATGCGTTTTTATAGGTTTTGGATCAGGCCGCAACGACAAAACGAAAAAGCTTGATTACCTAACAAAGGCTTTTTGACCCTCAAGCACGTCTGAGGCAGCTTTTGAAAGTGGTCCTTCTCCCAACCTTCCCCACCCCAGAGGAAAAATCAATAGCGTTGGTTACCCTGGCTAATCCCGAGAGACAGTCTTTATATATTAAGAAGGCAAATAAATTTCAGCAACGGTAGCCTACACGAACTGCAATCCCTCTCTCTCTGCATACAGCCACACATCGCGCCCGCCAGAGAACTGCATTGTGCTGAAGACAGATAATCCCATCAAGTCACAATTCCTGGGGACTCGGAATATACGTCTGAAGCCAAAAAGGCAGAAATAAATCAAGTGCATTTTAACGGGAGAAGGAATTTACATAGAGAACTAAATATGGGCGTGACCAGAGAAACCACTCAGTCATCTCCTAGGGCATGCGGGAGGCCCTGGCACAATTTCACTAAGAAACTCAGCCACTTACATCTGGAACATAGGTCAAATTCTCCTCTCTGCTACACCAGGCCAGCCCCACTGATCTCTGCACCCAGTGGGCGTTATGTCATTGGCTTCTCCAGGAACAGGACGCAGCCATTAGGAAGCCTATGGAAGTCAACAGAAAGACTCCAATTGTGGTCAGGAGCCTGCTCCAAAGCCCATCACATGGTAACCTATGCAGGGTGAGAACTGCTGCAGCTGGACCACCCGGGCTGCGGGAAATGGAAGAACAAAGCTGATACACCGGCTTCAGAAACGGATCAAAACCCATATTACACTGGCTCCATCATGCCCCTCTGAACTCGGATGCAGCTAATAGCCCCAGACCAACCCAGCTGCTAGTGGGAACACCGCAACTCCCACTCTGTGGAAAATCCACCCCTGTGCAGAGCACCAGCATATGGCCCACGTGCCACTTAGGCAGTGCCTAGGTAGGCTTTGTGCTGACCCTCCACTCTGGGGTCAGTTCCATCTTCTGCTCTTCACAACTTGCTCTCCTCTGGGCCCTCCGCAGCTTGGGGTTCTCCTGCTCCCCCGTCTCATCTACAAAGCCCACGTCTTCCCCCAGCACCACGCCACTTCTCTCCAATTTCTTCACCGTAATTCCTCCCCGCCCCCGTCCGCGGTTCTCCCTGTTGCTTTAATTGACTCTCACTGTAAAGCACGTCGTTATATTTCACACACAGGAAGAGAGATCTATATAAAAATAAATTGTATTGTATTGTGCGGAGATGGGGCTTTAAATCATTAAGCTCCTCTTCATACACATCTTATGGCATCCTTTTTAAATGGTAGGAGCATGTCTCCAGATTTATGTGCATCGTTAAGGTCTAATTTACATTAACAAAACAAAGCGCGGAGCATTCCTTATGCCCTGAAGGTACAACAGACACAAAGAGGACACCTAATAAATTAAGAATGTTTGGATAAAACTTATATAAAAATTCTTACATATGCTAATAAGATGAAAGACTATAATTATGAGCTGAATCGTGTGCTCACAGCAGTGGCTCTGTGCAATAAGCGATAGACTGTTTCCGTGTCCTTGAAGCCTCAACATATTGTGAGGAGATACTCCCTCATAAATCTATCCCTGCAAATCGTTTTCAACCCCTACGGAGAGCAGGAGATGCTAAGGGATGCTTTCCTCATAGTTTGCATAAATTTCATCTTTAGTGGGATCACCCCTATTTGAAGGCATCTTTCTCACCTCATGAACAGCACTGATATAAACTAATCCTAAAAGCTGTGGGTCGGATCTCTGGGATAGCTGTCATAGGAAAGGGGAGGGGAAGCACAAAATTATCTTCAACTCTCCCCCCCCCCAATACCCGAGCTTTTCATCCAATATCAATTTTTAATACATGAGGAATTTAATTTTGTTATACAAAGCTTGGAAGCAATAGAGTTTGTGTAAACAGCAAGCCATCGGGAGATTGCACTTCACAAATATGTACTGCCAACAAAATCCGTTTCCATAGCTGTTTAATTCACAAGTCACTGTCCATGGTGCTGAAAGTACAATCCTCCACAACTCTAAATTAAACCTAAGTCTCCATCCATGGTGCTGAATAATAATGACCCGACACTGCCCAGGCTGTTCCCAACTTATACCACAACTCATAGTCCCAAGTGAGGAGAAGGTTGCGCTTGTGATTACAGCACTTGACTCAAGGAACAGGAGTCTGTTCCCAGCTCTGCCACAAACTTCATGTTGTGACCTTGGCCAAGTCACTTAGGCCCAACACTTCAAAGGGTAGTTAGGTGCCTAATTCCCACTGATTTCAATAGGAGTTAGGAGCCTAAACACCTCTGAGGATCTGGGCCTTCTTTCTTCTCTCCGCTCCTCAGCTCTGTAAAATGAGGATGATCATTTCTTACTTCCCAGAGGATCAATTCTTTAATGGACACCATATATAACCACATGGCAAGGGTGCCCCGATTTTAGTTTTGCCTGTGTGAACCAGGAGTAAAGCCATTTAAGGCAACGAAGTTACTCTGCATTTACACTAACAGGACTAGTAAGTGGCCCGTAATAACTGGCCAAACTTCTGTCCAAGCTTCCGTCACCGTATAAGCACTTGGTCTTTGCCCCAGAAGGCTTACAACTTAGACAAGATGGAACAAAGATGGGGGGAGAGGCACGTAGAAGTGAAGTGATTTACCCAAGGTCACTTGCAGAGCTGAGAATAGAATCCAGGTGTCAACTCCCCGCCCAGAGCCCGCTCCACCAGACCATGCTGTTTTTGCAGCATTAAATTTAGTTTCTCAGCCTTTAGGTGACAAAATAATGCATGGCCCCACAAAAGAACTGACCTAGTTTCTGCTCATGGCCTTCTAATCTGTCTTCTAAATCTTATAGCCTTGGGCTTATCTCTTATTCCTAAAAGCTCGGAAACCATGTAACAACCACTGAATTATTTTAATGCTGTTGGGGACTATCATCCCCTTATAGCGATAATTGCTGAATAACTTTTAATAGTGCTATAAATTGCAAGGTTATTTAACAATACCAAATCAATCGGATGCATTAGCCCATTACCTGGAATTAACATAAAGCAAAAGGAAGTTTATTTTCTTAAAAAAATAAAAATGAAAATATGCCAAGGTTGCGGTATTGTCAGGAGTTCTTCCCCACCCCCTCTTGGTTCTACGGATAGAAACATTCAGACGTTTCTCTTGACGCAGATCAATACAGCTTTCGAATGTGACCATCAGTCCAATTATTGCTTCAATTAGAGAATGAAGAGTCGGTTATTGCAACCTGCCCCTTTATTAAAAAACACCACGCCTGTTGCCCATTTGAAATGATACCCGGGGGAAATCATTAACCCACTAATTTGAAATCAATTTAAAGTACATTTGCCTAATGACATGAGAATTGTAAATTATCTATAAATTGTTAATTTAGGAGAATGCCACGCCAGATTTGTGTGTTTTCTTTTGTTTTATTAATTGGCTTTTCCAGATGCATGTTATTTTAAAGCTTCATAACCCACGCCTCTTGGTGAGAAAACATTAAACCCCCTTAATAAGAAGCCTCTTAAGAACAAGAGTAAAACAAATGTAAACCCACTCTCATGAACATTATAATGTGAGGGTTTCTGTATCCAGCCTGCTAATTAGAGCAGGAGAAATCAGGGTAAGAAAAGGACTGTTCTGCAAATCTCTAGCCATGTTTTTAACCAAAGTTGGTTTCAGCCACATTCACTTTTTTTTTTTATGCACTTCACCCCTGTGCAAAAAGCCAACACGAGGCCTGTATACAGCATATTTCCCACTCACGTCCTATTTTGAGGAGTTAGATAGGCAAAGACCTCTGCACCGGGGGGAATTCCATCTCTTGTAAATATTTGAGTGACAGATTTTCACTGGCCAGAAGCATTCACAGAAAGTGAATTTCAGAGTTTTGATCTAGGGTCCAGATCGCAACTTCTAGATTGCCAATGGGAAGCTGTTATTCACAGGTGTATTCCCACCAACTTCAATAGATCTGTTCCGGTCAGTAAGGTCCCCAGAGCCAGGCCCTACATTACCGTACCATGTTGTGGTGTCAAAGTGTCTCGCGCACTGTATTCACACACACACACACACACACACACAAGCTGTCCAGTCGCAACATAGCTCAGATTTGGAATATTTATATCAATATGCAGAGTAAAAAATAAAAAACATGAAAAACTGTTGATTGAATCAAGTCTGAACAGCAAATAAATCCGAGGAAACCGCGATGTTCTCTCAGATGGTCCACAAGCTGAAAGAGAGGCAGCAGCCACTGAGTAAAATTATTTGTTGCAAATTGTTTGCTTGGCTCGACTTTTGGTAACCATATGCGAGCAGTCAGGAATGAGATCTGAAGCTTTCAATATTCTGGATGGGAAGGGAGGGAGGCACAATCATTTAATTTTCGCTGTAATTAGAAACATTCAGCACATTATTAAACACTGGATTCTCTGGCTATTTATTCTGTCTCGTTACACATTTTCAAAGGGGAAGAGAACTGCCGGAGCTAGCCAGGCAGCTGCCATGTTGATGATCAGCAGACCCAGCTGGGCGGATCTAGAGGAAAGGGAGCTGTGTGGCTAAGGTGCCTGAAGTTAGAAGCCTAAGTCCATAATTAAGTGTCTGTCTAAGCGGGTGGATTTTCAGGAGTGCCGAGTATCTCAGGACCTCTGAACTCCTCGACTTAGGCATCTACCTTGGGGCACCCATTATTTCTATTCCACAGAGAGTCTTCCAGAAGTGCAATGAGCGAAGTGGCCAATATATGTGTCACATGTGTGCTGTTCTCGCTCCTCCTCGCCAACAGGGAGAATTGGGTGCACGGGGCAGAGCTTTCATTTGCTTTTTGGAAAAAAAAAAAATCTTCCATGCCGCTCTGTGTTTATGCTGGAGAATGCAAGGTCAAAGAATCGCGCCTTGCGCTTGCAATGGAAAGTGCGGAGGTTCGTGATGGGCCGTAGTTCATCCCCTAGTCTCAGACCGGCCACCGAGAAAACAACCTCGTGCACAGACCAGCTTTATCCTGATGGTGAGAAGGTCCATTGTGCCAGAGGAGTGGAACGGTCGGCAGGAGCACTTATCCCTAGATAGAAATCCAGAGTCACTCCAACGAGGATGCTCCAGATTCACTCCAGTGACCTTGTGCTAAGGTGGGCAAGTCAGCTCTCCATGTGTGACATGGGCTGATCACACTCCCACCTTTTTTCCCAGATGGTCTATGTAGGACCTGATCCGAAGCCCATTGAAGTCAATGGAACGACTCGCATTAATTTCAGCAAAAAGAACAGGAGTACTTGTGGCACCTTAGAGACTAACACATTTATTTGAGCATAAGCTTTCATGGACTAACACGGCTACCACTCTGAAACCTGGCATTAATTTCAGTGAGGTCTGGATCAGAGCTTTAGATTGCAAGCTCTTTGGGGGCAGGAATGGGCTTTCCCTGTGTGTTTGTACAGCACCCTGTATGCAGGCCCAAACTTGGCTGGCACCCCTGGGCACCCCCTGGAATTTGCACACCTGCAATCTGAATCCATCCTCTCTGATTGATGCTCCATTCAGACTGTTTTCACTGTCTGGCTGACAAGGCCGCTCAGCAGTGAGCGCATCTCCCAGAAAAACGCTCAGCCGCTTCACCCGGAGAGATGCTAAGTTTAAATACGTGCTGGGCATGGCCCGCAGAGATGGAAGGTTCTGCAGGGTGGTTTGGAAAGCTCTTTTTACACATGGTAGAACAGGGGCTGTTTCTTTCCCCAGCTCCCGAGTAGAATGCCAGATCCTCCGCTACTTTCAATCAGCGCAGCCTCATCAGCTTCCACAGCGGGACGCCAGTTTTGCCCCCGCTGAAGATCTGGGCCCTAGCTTTCTTCTCTCTAGCAGCTCCCGACGATGCTCTGGCAAGTCGGATGATGGAGGTAATTTAGTTAAAAGAAAAATTACCAGCTGAACACTGGCCCTGGTCCCCTAGTGAAACCAATCCAACTGGGGAAAACTCCTGCCTGCTGATATGCTAATATTTTAAGTCAGCTTTAATTGGCTTCCCGGCGCTGGTGCGTAGCGCAGCTCCTCTGCGGGCTGCATGCCCAATTCCATTTCCCTGTCCCAGTCTGAAGCCCAGAACAGTGCAGCCAGTCTGGATTGGAAGGAAGGAAAGGCTGGTTTCCACCAGTCTCTGGTTTCCTCGCCCCCAGTGTCATTCCAACACATCTTTAGTCTGGTGTGAAATCGCAGCACCACCTGTTCGGAGCACTTCACAGTCTCAATTGGAGAGGAAACATGCTCACAAATAAAAAAAACCCCACCCAATCATCCCCATGCCGGCTGCTCTCAAAAACAGCGGGAGGCGCAGCATGTGCGTGCGTGAGTCACACCTCCTGAAGTTAGCTAACCCCAAAACGCCCACTACTTTCACACCATTCCTGTGAGGCCAGACCCCGAAGCCCGCTGACGTGTCCGCACTGCTCTTAGATAAGCTTTGGGTCTGGCCCTTTGTTCGCATACCAGAACAGGCCTGTGTCTAGTTGTGGCTGTTCAGAAGCAGAGACTTCGGATCTCAGTCAAACCCATTTAAATCCAAAGTAACTCCGGTGACACTATGCCGAGTTACCCCCGATTTACACAGGTGTGAATGAGAATCTAGTCTGGCCCCTAGCTGATTCCATGGGGAGGTTATCAGCTAAAACCCCACGCACACAAGAATTTAAAGTGATGCAAACCATGAAACCCATGTGGCTCAGGGACTAATCATGCCTCCCTGAATCCCCTCCCTCCTCTCCCCACAATGCAATATGGCTTCATGTTGGATTTAAAGTGTCTTAAATCCAGCATTAATCGAATCCTGCTCCCCCCCTGAGGTCAGTAGCATAACCCCCATTCAGTGGCATAGGCGACTAAGCAAAGGCCATTCATTCCTCCAAGGGAGAGACCAGTTTAGAAGGCCGCTGGTGTCAGCTGTGGAAAGCTCTCTGCAGCAGGCTATTAGTTATACTAGCTTCTCTCGGAGACACGTTGCTGCGGGGGGAAGAGACTGGAAAATTAATGGAGGAAGGAATGAGAGGAGGGAGGGGGTGGAGGCTCACATTGACCCAACCCCAGACACAGAACTAAGGAGGCAGGGGAACCACGAGGCCCACTCGTAATGATGTCAGTGTTGGGCTCCTGTCTGTATCAAGGGGGGGAAAAAGTCTCGGAGTCACAGCCCCTCCACACACATGGCCCTGCCTTTCACCTCCCATGATCATACCATTGGCCTGTCAGCCGCTCCAGCCTGCCACAGGGAAGCCTGCCACTCCTCCAGCGGGCTGGTCCTATCTTGCCAGCTTCCCCGCTCAGACGGGGGAAGGCTGCATGGATTGTCGTGCCCTGCGGTTTCACAGCTCGCCAAGTTCAGAGTGACTGGGCCGTCCCCTCTGACGGAGGGCCCAGTTATACCGCATGGAACCCACCCAGCTCTGGGGTGAGGTCAACAGGCCCGACTCTCCCCCGACTCCCAGTTCAGTGAAGGTCCTCCTGGTGCAAGTGAGAGGAGAGTCAGGCCCATTAGACTTACACCAGGAGTATATTTGGCTCTGTGCAGCTAGCTGAGAACTTTTCATGGGGAAACAATGGAAACTGCTAACAAGGCATCTCTCCTGCGTCTGCTCTGTTGCCTCTACCCCCTCTCTCCTCTTATTCCTTCCTCCCTTCATGTTCCAGTCTCTCCTCACCGCCACGCGTCTCGGAAAGAAGATAGCATAACTAATAGGCTGCTGCAGAGAGCTTTCCACGGCTGGCACCAGGGGTCTTCTAAAGTGGTCTCTCCGTTGGCGGAATGAATGACCTTTGCTTAGTCTCCAGGACCAACTGGTGGTTTGATGTTTATTTTTCCGTGTGATCATTGAGAGGGAGAGAGAAAGAAGAGACTCATCACCATCCATCATGTGCTTCATTGTTTAGTAATAAGATGTATTACCCCCTCGCAGCAAAACAACATTGCAGCCCGCGATCCCATTTGTTATGATCGAGCTGACTGGGACAGCTGTTCGTGTCAGTTCTGTAAATATTCCATTCGGAGGCCAGACAGCCCCTTTTAAAGCTCTAATAAATAGGCTGGCGGACTCCTGCGCATGGTGGCGGTTAGCAACTTGTGTCATCACGGGGCAGGCTGGGTTCCTCAAGGAGTCCAAAGTGCTCGGCGGAAATCTTTGCATGGAGGAGGAGGAGACGGGCACACAGACGGCTGACTGGGCCACTCACGGTTTTGGAGTCGCCTTTAATCTAGCCTGTGGCAGCCCTCAGCCGGGGGCGGGCTGTCACGGGATCAGAGCAGGGGGATGGCAACCAACACTTCTGGGTGCTGTTCCCAGCTCTGACCCCCTGATGAGAATTCACCTCCCTGTGCCTCTGTCTTCCCCAGCTGTAGTCACAGGGGCTGAGCTTGCTGGGAGTTTGCAATTGTCAATGCCCCCTGAAGTGCTCGGAGAGCCTAGGATTGAAACTGACGTTCAGCACACTGCCTGCAGGGCGGAGTATCACAGCTGGGGACCCACCTCAGAAAACACCCGCCAGTCCCAGCAAGGGTCATCCAGAGAGAGGGCAGACCCAGTTCAGAAGACAGCACGCTGGGTCTCTCCCCACGCCCCTCAAAAGAGTCTCGCCGACATTCCCCAATAGACCAAACCCAAGGCTCTGAAATGCCTCGTTAACATCCTAGCCCATCTTATCAAGTATCAGAGGGGTAGCCCTGTTAGTCTGAATCTGTAAAAAGCAACAGAGGGTCCTGTGGCACCTTTAAGACTAACAGAAGTATTGGGAGCATAAGCTTTCGTGGGTAAGAACCTCACTTCTTCAGATGCAAGTAATGGAAATTTCCAGAGGCAGGTATAAATCAGTATGGAGATAACCAGGTTAGTTCAATCAGGGAGGGTGAGGTGCTCTGCTAGCAGTTGAGGTGTGAACACCAAGGGAGGAGAAACTGCTTCTGTAGTTGGATAGCCATTCACAGTCTTTGTTTAATCCTGATCTGATGGTGTCAAATTTGCAAATGAACTGGAGCTCAGCAGTTTCTCTTTGGAGTCTGGTCCTGAAGTTTTTTTTTTTGCTGTAAGATGGCTACCTTTACATCTGCTATTGTGTGGCCAGGGAGGTTGAAGTGTTCTCCTACAGGTTTTTGTATATTGCCATTCCTGATATCTGAAGTGAGGTTCTTACCCACGAAAGCTTATGCTCCCAATTCTTCTGTTAGTCTTAAAGGTGCCACAAGACCCTCTGTTGCTTTTTAGCCCATCTTAGCAGCTCTTCTGCTTTCAGCCCTGCACCAGAGTCCGTTTTCCTGGTGCTTCCAGCCAGGAGCAGAAGTGCAGGGATTCTTGCAAGGCAATCTGTGCTCGTGCGACTCCCCAGCCCCATGCTGCAGAACGGATGGCCAGCTAGCCCAGAGAGCACAGGAAGCTCCAAGCATCTACAGGCCTGCCCTGTACTACTGCAGAGGAGATGTGCTGCAACGTAAGAAGGGTCCTCCAGTGGATTTCACGAAGATCCCTTCTCCTAGGAGCAAATACACAGCATCACCCCTGCAGCTTCAACACAGGTTTCCTTTGTTTCCCTGCCGGACAAAAGCCACACAAGCTGCACTAGCCGCAAAAAGTCCCGTGTTTGCACTTAAAGACGAACGAGCAGGATTTATTGTCGCTGCTGCTCTACCCTTTCGTCTCCTCGTGCTGCTAGCGGGTGCTCAGAGAGGGCTGGATCCTGCTCTCACGCCCATCTCCGGAGAAGAGATGGCACACAGGACCCTGCCAGTGACTGCCTCAGAGCTTATGGCCTCTTCTAGTGCCCCGGCCAAGCTCCAGCACCAGTGATGTGCTACCAGATGCCATCAAACACAGACTCCACTGGCAGCTGCTGACCATTACCAAGAGACAACTCTTGCCTTTGATCACCCCCCACTACAGGATCAAACTGGCCCTGCTCTGGCCGCTGTGCTGACCGCTTCAGAGACCAAGTGCGGTCAAGGTTCAGGTTGGGGTTTGCGATCCGTTCATTCAGACACCAATTGCTCCTTCTCAGCTCCCCGCCTGCTTTGCTCTCGGGTGGTGGTGGGGGGGGGGGGGGGTGTTACTCGACTTTGATTTCAATAGCACCATTTGCAGAGCAAGTTACGGCTCCTTGGGAGAAACGATGTCAGAGAATTCATGGAGGATAGGTCCATCCATGGCTATTAGCCCAGGATGGGCAGGGACGGTGTCCCTAGCCTCTGTTTGCCAGAAGCTGGGAATGGGCGACAGGGGATAGATCACTTGATGATTACCTGTTCATTCCCTCTGGGGCACCTGGCATTGGCCACTGTCAGAAGACAGGATACTGGGCTAGATGGACCCAGTACGGCCGTTCTGATGTTCTTAGAGACATCGTGCCTATGGAGATAGTGAGGGACTAGACACAGGAGAACTGGGTTTGTTCCCCCCCTAGACAAAGCTATAGACAACCTTCACTGCCACTGTTTTCCCTCATTTCCTTTTCCAGTCGCAGAACCTTCCTCGTACAGTTATGATTTGGGGTTTGTACCCAGACCAATGCTACCTCCTGCTTCAATTCCAGCCTCTATTTTCAACAGGAGTCAACATCCTCCATGTCCACCATTGTTTAGCGCTGCTGTCAAACAGCTGATGCATTTCAACCCAGCACCAACTGCATTTTACTGGTAGATTACGCACTGATCCCCTCCCATGTATCACTGTGGATCACTTTGGGATCCTTGGGAAGCGCGCTATGCAAGTCCTCTCCAAAACCAGCAGCAAAACTCACTCAGCTGTGAGCACTCCTCATCCTAACGCAAGGTTTGGAATTTGAACCCTCGGATGATCCCACAGCCCAAGTCAGAGGCCCAGCAGATCCACCCCATCCAGACTTTACTGAGTCTACTTTTTATCCTCCACCTCTTTGATTGCTTTTCCCCTGACAAGATGACAGCTTAGCTGCTAGCATTTCAGCAGCTGGCCTCACTGGCCCTTTCCCATTGCCTGTTGTGTGCAGTGCTAGGCAATATACTTTTGTGCCTAGCTGGAAGAACAATAAGCTGTCTAACTCAAGACAAAAAGAAAGACCAGCATTCTGGACCAGCACTCAAATACTTGTTGCAAACCTTCCAAGTGTCCCTACATTGTCCTGCCAACTAAACACACCAGCCTCACAAATCCATGTCCTTCACCCTTTCCTATCCATGCATCATAGCTGGAAAACAAACCTGAACTCCTCCAGAGAGGGATGAAACAGAGAATTACAAGGCAAGCTGCCCCGAAAACACTCCCGAGCCCTGTTGTTCTCCATTCAAAAGCTGTTTAGGCCACTGAGATGTGTCATCTAGGCGGGGACAAATTGCTAGGGAAAGAAAGAACGTGAATCATCCTCTTTGACTGACCTTCGTGTCAATCATCAAAGGGAGACGGCACTTCCTGACTTACTCAGAGGCGGATAATGAGCCACTTAGGACTGTCTGGGAAGCAATGATTGACTGAACTCAATAGCTACTTGATGCAATTGTCTGTCATCCTACCCACCAACTCCACCTACTCCCCACCACCACTACCCCCTTTCTGCCTGTGCACGGGGAGTGGCTGTATTTATGGCAGAGAAGAAGTGCACCACCACATATAAAGGTGGGTGCATATAGGTTTGTGTACAAGGGGGTGTTTATGAAAAAATGGGCAAGTGAAAAAGGGATAGTGCGTAGAAGGGAAAAAGAGTCATCGTGTGTGTTAGAGTTTGTGCAACAACGTGATGATCAGGAGGGCCCAGCGCTCATCGGTAGCATGCGAGGCGGAGACACCACGTTGCAGTGTCGGTGTAGGATTTCAGCGCGCTGTATTTCTCTGTGAGAGGGGCCGGATAGCCATTAATGGACTTAACCTCCATGAATTTATCCAGTTCTCTTTTAAACCCTGTTATAGTCCTAGCCTTCACAACCTCCTCAGGCAAGGAGTTCCACAAGTTGACTGCGTGCTGTGTGAAGAAGAACTTCCTTTATTGTTGTAAACCTGCTGCCCATTAATTTCATTTGGTGGCCCCTAGTTCTTATATTATGGGAACAAGTAAATAACTTTTCCTTATTCACTTTCTCCACATCACTCATGATTTTATATACCTCTATCATATCACCCCTTAGTCTCCTCTTTTCCAAGCTGAAAAGTCCTAGCCTCTTTAATCTCTCCTCATATGGGACCCATTCCAAACCCCTAATCATTTTAGTTGCCCTTCTCTGAACCTTTTCTAATGCTAGTATATCTTTTTTGAGATGAGGAGACCACATCTGTATGCAGTATTCAAGATGTGGGCTTACCATGGATTTATATAAGGGCAATAAGATATTATCCGTCTTATTCTCTATCCTCTTTTTAATGATTCCTAACATCCTGTTTGCTTTTTTGACTGCCGCAGCACACTGCGTGGACGTCTTCAGAGAACTATCCATGATGACTCCAAGATCTTTTTCCTGATTAGTTGTAGCTAAATTAGCCCCCCATCATATTGTATGTATAGTTGGGGTTATTTTTCCCAATGTGCATTACTTTACATTTATCCACATTAAATTTCATTTGCCATTTTGTTGCCCAATCACTTAGTTTTGTGAGATCTTTTTGAAGTTCTCCACAGTCTGCTCTGGTCTTAACTATCTTGACCAGTTTAGTATCGTCTGCAAACTTTGCCACCTCACTGTTTACCCCTTCTCAAGATCATTTATGAATAAGTTGAATAAGATTGGTCCTAGGACTGACCCTTGGGGAACACCACTAGTTACCCCTCTCCATTCTGAAAATTTACCGTTTACTTCTATCCTTTGTTCCTGGTCTTTTAACCAGTTCTCAATCCATGAAAGGATCTTCCCTCTTATCCCATGACAACTTAATTTACTTAAGAGCCTTTGGTGAGGGACCTTGTCAAAGGCTTTCTGAAAATCTAAGTATACTATGTCCACTGGATCCTCCTTGTCCACATGTTTGTTGACCCCTTCAAAGAACTTTAATAGATTAGTAAGACACAATTTCCCTTTACAGAAACTATGTTGACTTTTGCCCAACAATTTATGTTCTTCTACGTGTCTGACAATTTTATTCTTTACTATTGTTTCAACTAATTTGCCCGGTACTGACGTTAGACTTACCGGTCTGTAACTGCCAGGATCACCTCTAGAGCCCTTTTTAAATATTGGCGTTACATTAGCTATCTTCCAGTCATTGGGTACAGAAGCCGATTTAAAGGACAGTTTACAAACCACAGTTAGTAGTTCCGCAATTTCACATTTGAGTTCTTTCAGAACTCTTGGGTGAATGCCATCTGATCCTGGTGACTTGTTACTGTTAAGTTTATCAATTAATTCCAAAACCTCCTCTAGTGACACTTCAATCTGTGATAATTCCTCAGATTTGTCACCTACAAAAGCCGGCTCAGGTTTGGGAATCTCCCCAACATCCTCAGCCATGAAGACTGAAGCAAAGAATTCATTTAGTTTCTCCGCAATGACTTTATCATCTTTAAGTGCTCCTTTTGTATCTCAATCATCCAGGGGCCCCACTGGTTGTTTAGCAGGCTTCCTGCTTCTGATATACTTAAAAAACATTTTGTTATTACCTTTTGAGTTTTTGGCTAGCTGTTCTTCAAACTCCTCGTTGGCTTTTCTTATTACATTTTTACACTTAATTTGGCAGTGTTTATGCTCCTTTCTATTTACCTCACTAGGATCTGACTTCCACTTTTTAAAAGATGCCTTTTTATCTCTCACTGCTTCTTTTACATGGTTGTTAAGCCACAGTGACTCTTTTTTAGTTCCTTTACTGTGTTTTTTTAATTTGGGGTATACATTTAAGTTGGGCCTCTATTATGGTGTCTTTGAAAAGTGTCCATGCAGCTTGCAGGGATTTCACTTTAGTCACTGTACCTTTTAATTTCTGTTTAACTAACCCCCTCATTTTTGCATAGTTCCCCTTTCTGAAGTTAAATGCCACAGTGTTGGGCTGTTGAGATGTTCTTACTACAACAGGAATGTTCAAAGTTATTATATTATGGTCACTATTTCTAAGCCGTCCTGTTATAGTTATCTCTTGGACCAGATCCTGCGCTCCACTCACGACTAAATGGAGAATTGCCTCTCCCCTTGTGGGTTCCTGTACCAGCTGCTCCAAGAAGCAGTCATTTAAAGTATCGAGAAATTTTGTCTCTGCATTTCATCCTGAGGTGACATGTTCCCAGTCAATATGGGGATAATTGAAATCCCCCACTATTATTGAGTTCTTTATTTTGATAGCCTCTCTAATCTCCCTTAGCATTTCATCGTCACTATCACTGTCCTGGTCAGGTAGTCGATAATAGATCCCTAATGTTATATTCTTATTAGAGCATGAAATTACTATCCATAGAGATTCTATGGAACATGTGGATTCACTTACAATTTTTACTTCATTTGATTCTACATTTTCTTTCACATATAGTGCTACTCCCCCCCCCCCGCACGACCTGTTCTGTCCTTCCGATATACACCTCTACCTCGATATAACGCGACCCGATATAACATGAATTCGTATATAACGCAGTAAAGCAGCGCTCCGGGGGGGGGGGGGGTGCGCAGTCTGGCGGATCAAAGCAAGTTCAATATAACGCAGTTTCACCTACAACGCAGTAAGATTTTTTGGCTCCTGAGGACAGCGTTATATCGGGGTAGAGGTATATTTTGTACCCCGGAATGATTGTGTCCCATTAATTGTCCTCACTCCACCATGTTTCTGTGATGCCTATTATATCAATAAAAAGCAACAGAGAGTCCTGTGGCACCTTTAAGACTAACAGATGTATTGGAGCATAAGCTTTCGTGGGCGCATGTTAGTCTTAAAGGTGCCACAGGACTCTGTTGCTTTTTACAGATCCAGACTAACACGGCTACCCCTCTGATATTATATCAATATCCTCCTTTATCACGAGAACCACAAACGCCCAGCGTGCGGCCGGGTCGCTGGTGCTCGCAGTAAATGATGGGGAATAGCGTTCCCCCCAGTTTGCAGCCAATAGAGAAATTGGGCTCCCAAAGAAAAGCCAAGCACAAAGATCACAGCTCTGGGAAGCTGCAAAGCTTCCAGGATTGGCACAATAGGGGCTCCTCTGCAAGGTCCCCTGTCTGGCAGGAATGGCCCAGGAGTCCCAGCTGCAGACCAGAACCCCACGGTGCCAGGCGCTGTACAAACACAGAACACAAAGAGCTGACAATCGAAAGCGTAAGACAAGAGACAACAGCTGGCGACAGCCACGGGGGAGAACAAGGAAGCAACGAGGCGGTATGGGTCAGCATGACAGGCAGTGGTCTGTCTCAGCGCACCAGCAGCCGAGCACACGGCAGGAGAGTTTTAAAGAGGGCAAGGAGGCAGATTCGCAGAGGTTTACAGGGAGCTCCTTGAAATGCGAGGGGCAGCATGGGCGAGAGCACAAAGGGGCTTGATTGAAAATTGAACGAGTGGGCGAGAAAGTCTGGCGTCAGGGGCGGATCAGACAACCTTAATGGCCCACTCGTGCCCTGTTGCTCACTGAATTAAGCTGACTTGTACATAGTGCCTATCGCTGTTCCCCTTCCCCTAACCTCTGCATGTCAGGCTGCCGGCTCCTCGGAGCAGGCCCTGTAAAAGAGTCCCCAGAACATTGGTGAAGTTACCGTAAACCACACACCAAGGTTCCCTCCACTCTTTCATTAAGGGGATGCTCTCAAGATAAAACTTACGGTAGGAACCATTCCTGTCTTTGAGGAGTTGTTGATCTTCTCTGAACATCAAGAGCCATTAGTGGGTTGGAAGGAACAATTTACAAGGGAAAATACCGACGGACAATACACAATCCATCTTGCCTAAGCTACAGCTAAGTAGGGTGTGTGTGTGTGGGGGGGGGGGGGGTTCAAAGTATAAACACAGAGAAACAAAATGTTGGGAACCGACACGCGTTGCAGGTAGAATCATAGAGAACACCTCGTACCACGTCCATCTAGTGAGAATACCACATTCGGCTAAACCGCGGAGGAAGTAGGGGTGGGGGGATACCCAGTGAAGTTGCAATGAGATCAGGACATAGGACGTCCCTTACTTTTTAAGAGTGTCATGGGAACTCTAGTGACAACAACAGAGAGGAAGGATGGTCCAGGGGCTAGAAGGCCTGGATGCACTGCCAGACTCCCTGTGTGACCTTGGGACAGTCAGTTATCCTCCCCATGCCTCAGTTTCCCCATCTGTCCAATGGGCATAACAACGCTACCCTTCATTCACAGGGGTGTTGAGAGAATAAACACATTCAGGATTGTGCAATGCTCTGACACGGCAGTGACGGGGGCCAGGGAAGTACTTAAGTTATTACTAGTTTTATCATGGCACCCAGGAGCCCCTGTCATGGGCCAGGTGCCGGACAAACACGGAACACAAAGGCAGCCCCTGCCCCAAAGTACTTACCCTCTAGACAGTCTGTCAAAGCCTCATTACCCCTCATGTGAACCTCCCCCCCCCCGCCAGCGGCACAGTGCCCCCAATGCCATGCCAGGGCACCAATTCAGTACTGAGAGCCCCACCTTTCCTCTCCAGTCACCCACTGCTTCCAGGAGCGCCAGCAAGTCACCTGAAGGTCTCCCATTGAAGCATTGGCCTGGCCCGGCCTTGCTTAGCCTGAGAGTGCTAACAAGGAGGCTCAGACAAAGGGGATTTGTTTCCTCCTGGGATGCTGAGTGGGTTCTGCAATGTGAGCTTAATCCACTGGCCTCTTCGTTGCTGGGTCCCACTGCAAAGTGGGGGAGGGGCACACCTGGGAGGGAGGATAAATCTGCCCCCATCCTGGAGTCTCTTCCCCCAGGGCGTCGAACTGGCAATAAGTCAGCCTAGCAAACAGGAGTAATGTGGTACCGCTGAGCTCAGAGTGGGCAAAACAGAAAATCAATGAGATGCTTTGGATGTGTGTCAAAGCAGCAGGGAGCGTATCAAGCACAACAGACCCAGTGGGTTTTGCGCACTTGGCTCTCGCTGAGCGGAGGGCAGAGCTCGGCTTCTTTGCCGCCCAGATATGAGCCTGAAGATTGAATCCCCTCCTCACGTCCTGCAAGTTTCTCACTCCCTCTAGTGCCTGCCTGCATCTGGCTTCTTGTGAATGTCCTTAACAAATCGCTGAAGAGCTGAGCCAACCAGAGAACAAGGGGGCAAGGCTCAGGGGTCCAAGTAGCACAGAGAACAGGGGACACAGAGCTGGTCTGGCAGATCAAGAGATCATCCTCAGAGAAAACTTTTTTCAACACTATTGCACCGACTGGAGAAGGTGGAGCTCCGGGAGACGGGGGAAGTTTCACGGCGAAGAAGATGGGCGCTCAAATCAGTGGAGGAGGAGGAGAAGTATCTAGATAGGTACACAGACACATGAATCAATTTGTGGGGGGTGGGGGGAGAAACCCAAATAGGGAAAGATGGAGTAGTGCGATACAGGGAGAGAGAAGCATGTGACCCAATTAATAAGGGGGACCAGGAGCTGTGGGCTTCTCGGAAACACGGGAACTGCATTGCTGGATCAGACCAGCAATGGTTCCAACAGGTGTTTCAGAGGATGATGCAAGAAACCCTGCAGTAGGCAGCTGCTGGACAACCTATGCACAAGGAAAGTTTCACTCTAATCCCCATAGCTGGAGGTGGATTGTGACAAAGTATGAGAATTTAAATCCCTGACAATGTATTTTTTTTTAATCCTTGCTATACTGTAACTCTGGATGTGCTTGTTACACACAAGCATCCAGTCCTGGTTAGGAATCCTGCTAAGCTGTTATCCTCCTTGATATCAAGTGGCAATGAGTTCCACAGGTGAACTGCACTTTTGTTGTTGTTGGGGGAGGGGCGTCAGGGGAAGCATATCCTCTATCACTGTAACATTTGCCGCCTTGAGAGCCCCAGCGGCCATGTTAGCCAGCACTCTCTTTTTGGCTGCAGCTTCCAAAGAAGAGATCCCAGGGCAGCAACTCAGGGTCCGCCGCACGGAGCCAGATTGTGCCACTCTTGTTCATGCTGGGTAATACTTCGCTCTGCAGAGAGTACGGTTCAACTTGAAGGCCGCTTGCAAAGCAAGGGAAGGGCTGAGGGCAAGCGGAGCCCAATCCGGCTCCGTGGCAGGTGGCACAGCCAGGCGTGGCCGAGTGAAGCAGCTCACGCTAAACTGAGCAGCGGCAGGGAAAGGCGGAGACACCAAGTCCAAATGGAATCCACAGGAGGTGGGAAGGAAGAGCCTCTTTCTGTGGGGCAGGTCTCTTGGTTCTGGCGGTGAACAATCCAAGAGCCAGTCCAGAGACCGGCCTAGATTAACATGCGCGATGGAGGAGCTGGTTTTCGACTTGTCAGGCTCAGTAATTTTCAATTACACATGAAAACCCCAGAATGGCAGAACAATAAGTGATTCCTTTGAAATGTAAAAGAAATCGGGAGCTCTCTGGTGAGCAGGGCCGGCTCTGGCTTTTTTGCCGCCCCAGGCAAAAAAGCCTCCGGCCGCCCCCGCCCCCGCCCCCCCTGCAGGCCGGGGGGAGGGCGCCGGGGGGGAGGGCGGCCGGAGCCCTGGGAGGAGGGCGGCGAGCCCCGGCGGGGGCTCCGCTCTCCCCCCGGCGGCCGTGGGGAGGGCGGCCGGAGCCCTGGGAGGAGGGCGGCGAGCCCTGGCCGGGGCTCCGCTCTCCCCCCGGCGGCCGTGGGAGGGCGCCGGGAGCCCTGGGAGGAGGGTGGCGAGCCCCGGCGAGCCTGGGGCGGCAAAAAAGCCAGAGCCGGCCCTGGCCGGGGAGAGCGGGGCCACGGCCGGGCTCGCTGCCCTCCCCCAGGCGCTCTGGCCGCCCTCCCCGCAGGCACCCTCCCCCCAGCCGCCGGGGGGGAAAGCGGCGAGCCCCAGCCGGGGCTCGCCACCCTCCTCCCAGGGCTCCTGGAGCCGGCACTGCTGGTGAGGAGGGAGAATAAATGACATTTGGTGATTAAACAAAACAATAATGAGCTGGGGATAATATGCTGCGGCATTGAATTTTGGAGGGCAATTTTCTCATGGGCTGGAGGGCGCTAAGGAAGGCAGGGGAGAGTTAAAAATAACCATGTGCTAAAAATGTAACATGCACCCCGTGGGGGATTTTCTTATCTTTTCGTGGTTTTCCAATGGTTTGCATGCAGAGGGGGTGGGACTCAGTGCCCCTGGGTATTACTGGTTTCACGAGGTGAAGGGAGAGGGAGTTTGTTGTTGCAGAGGACCGGAGAGGGAACTTGGGACCCCAGCCGATGGCCTGGAGGAGGAACACCCCAGCGACTGGTGACCTGACGACCCTCACCGGAGACCCAGCTCAGGAGTCGCAGCCGGTTCTGGCCAGTGGGAGGACAATGGGCTGCGAAGAGAGGACTCCATGACCTAACCAGCCGGTTCCAGACGGGGGGGCGGAGAGGAGAGGAGGCCCAGAGGACCCTGTTTACCTGGAAAGAAGACAATGGACAGAGGCGGGGCCTGGGGCCGGTGATATCAGATGCCCAGCTGGGAAGCAGGGGGGCTCTGGGCTGGAGGGGGGAGCAGGCAGAGCCCACCTCGATGCAGGGGAGACTGGGATGTGCTGTGCTGAGGTAGGCCAGGCCTGAGGGTCAGAGGGTTTCCTGTGCTGTGTTCAGTCGCTCAATAAACCCTCCTGTTTTACGCTGGCTGAGAGTCACTCTGGTCTAGAGAACAGGGTTGCATCAACCCCTTCGGGGGGGTGGAGGCCCCAGGGGTCCAAAGCAAGTGGACTCCCTGAGGGGGCCCACGGCAAGAGACAGACATGCTAAGGCTCGGAGAGGTGCGGCTCCAGGAGGTGGAGGGGTCTGACCCCGGGAGAGAATGGACCCCCGAGAAGGGCTGTCTCACTGAAAGGGGCACCCCCCATGGACCACACGGGGCCCAAGAGTGGGCACAATCTGTGAGTCCGTGACACACCCACACCCAATAAGCCCCCACCCCTCTCCCAGCCCACCAAACTCAGCCTTCCCTTTGTCACAATTCACGTCAACTGCATCTGTGCTTCCCCTCTATGGTCCAGCAAGGGAAGCCACTCTAGACTCCAGGCTCCCTGGCCATCGCCTCTTGAGTGGAGACGTGCATCTCACTCCCTTCTGAGCTGCACAGTGCCCTGACTATCCTGGGATATCCCAGCAAGAGATGCTGCCTAAGCAGGCCTGCTTACTTTCTCTGGCCCGAGGGGATGGGAACAAGGCGAGAAGAGGGAACTGTTCATCACGTCTGAATCCTAATGGTAATACCAAGCACTCTTCATCCACAGATCTCAAAGTGCTTCGTAAAGGAGGCCGTGTCATTACCCCCACTTTACAGATGGACATACAGAGGAGATCAGGCTCTATAGACGGACACTGGGCTAATGTCTCATGAGAAGCCAGATCCCCACCGGCCCTGAATGCTGGAAGCATCCCAGCCTGGTAAGTGGCCCATCATGGCCTGGGGGACCAGTGGATAGTCTGATAACTCATGAGCCACTAGCACTAGAAACTCCTGCTATGAGACACTGGGAGTCCCGGCTTCCCAATGAGAACAACAAGGAGTCCGGTGGCACTTTAAAGACTAACAGATTTATTTGGGCATAAGCTTTCGTGGGTAAAAAACCCACTTCTTCAGTTTTTTACCCACAAAAGCTTATGCCCAAATAAATCTGTCAGTCTTTAAGGTGCCACCGGACTCCTTGTTGTTTTTGTGGATACAGACTAACACGGCTATCCCCTGATACTAGCTTCCCCATGGTTCAGAGAGTTATTTCCTGTCTTTGCTGGTTAATGAGAGATTTGATGCCACAAATCACATTATTCAGCTTACAACTGCTGCATGCACGTTGGCAGAACAGCAGCCTGGCCTGTAACAGATTTTGGGGGAAGTGGCTAGAAAGACTGTTCCTCGGTGCCACAGGCCAGATGAAAAGAAGCAGTGGGCCCCATCCGGCCCGTGGGGCCCCCCTTAGCCTGAGACCCTAGGCTGCAGCCCCTAAAGCCCCAGCCTTCATCCGGCCCTGCCAGCCCAGAAGTCACTGCTGATTTCCAGTCACCACCCTTGCCAAGCAGATCAGCATGGTCCTTTTGAAATGGCTCCTTCTCGGGGGAGAGGGAAGCTTTCTAGTGACCACAGAACCAGTGCAGCCAGTCAGGCCATGGAGTGCTCTGTGCATCTCCTTTGCTGGACAAAGCGACAGACGGGGGATTCAGCAGGCAAGGGAGTCTCCAACACAAAATGTGAACCCAGAACACCACGGGAAGTCAGAACCAGAACTAGCCTCCTCATTTCAAGGATTCACTTTTGGAGCATTCCCCACCCCCATCCCAAAACTCTGATTCCTCACATCTCTCCAGCCAGCAATCGGGACATTCGCTCCTTGAACCTCTCCTCTCCCATCTCCCTTCACCCCCAGTTCAGAGCTCCAGTTTCCCTGTTCCCCCTCTCTCCCGATAGCTGCTAGTGTAATGTTGGTATTACTAGAGGATTATGTTATCAGGCCTTCCAGGGTAATGACAGCTGCTGTTTCTTGACCTGCAGTTCTGAGCTTGTTCTTTCACTTATCAGTTACAGACAGAGCTGTCACTGACCTCTGCTGTTATTACCAGCTAACGCCAGCTGTGTCCCAAGACGCCCTGATCTCATGCTCCACCACCACTGAAGCCTGCCGGCCACTCTTCTGAAAAGCAGATCGCTGGAAATGGTGCTGCTAGACCTAGCCGGGGGTGAATCAGGGGCCCCTCCCTGCACCAGTCCCCATACAACTTGCCCAATGTAAAGGGCTCTACTACCCTACAGATCCTCTGCAATTAACCTGGATTTTCCTGGGACCTGCGTAATACCCAAGACTCGAGCGATCCACCTCCTCTCCTGTATTTAGACCATCGTGCAACGTCATCGAGACAACAAAAGCCATGAGAATCTGGCTGTGTCCAGGTCTTCGCACCAGAAAGAGGTGAACAAAGCGGGGAGGTTGCAGGGAACAGCAGCGAAGATGACTACGCTCTGGAGGAGCAGAGTCTGAGAAGGTTCCGAGCAGGGCTGGTGCAAGGATATTTTGCGCCCTAGGCAAAACTTCCACCTTGCGCACCCCCCCCCCATGTCCAGCCCCCACCTTCCTACAGCCAAGTTCCCCCCAGGGGCCCAGATGTTCACAAAGTGCACGGGGCATGGGGGGGGGCTGCAAAAGGGGGTGTTGTATGGGGGCTCTTCCAGGGGGTGAAGGTGGCAGAGAGGGGGGTGCACGGGATTGTTGAAGGGGGTGGAGGTGGCCAAGAGGTGGAGGGGGCGGGGGTGTAGTGGCAGGGAAGAGATTGCACAGAGGCAAAGGGGGCTCGTTGCAGGGGGTGCAGTGGCAGGGAGGGAATGGCACAAGGGAGGAGTTAGCAGGAGGGGGTTGTTGAAAGAGGCTGGCAGGGAGGGGGGATGTCTGTGCCTGGGGTTGTTGCAGGGGGGTGAAGGTGGCAGGGAGGGGTTTGCACAAGGGAGGAGTGGGCAGGAGGGAGATGGCAGGCGGGGGGGGGGGCGGTTCCCGAGGTTGATGCAGGGGTGAAGGTGACCATGGCTGGCTGGGAGGGGGGGGTTTGCTGGGTGGAGGTTGTCCAGAGGCAAAAATGGCAGGACAGGGTGGGTTGTTGGGGCGGGGGGTGCACAGGGGAGAAGGTAGCTGGTTGGTAGGTGTTGGAGGCGGTGGCGCTGGCTGGGGGAGGGGTGCCCGGGTTGCTCCCACATACACCATTCCCCAGGCCAGGGACTGGACCTGCCCATCTCCCGGTGCTCCGCGGGCCCGTGCGGCTCCCCGCGGCCCGGCTAGGTACCTTGCAGGCGGAGTAGACACCCAGCTTCTCCGCCGGAAGAGCAGAGGGCAGCTGCGCCTTCTTCCCCGCGCTGCGGGCCGAGCCGGGCTCCCCGCTGCCCCCAGGGCTCTCAGCGGCAGCACAGGCAGCCAGCCCGCCCGAGCCTGCTGCCAAGAGTTTCATAGACACTTGTGAAAGCTGTGCCCTGAGCCTCAGTGTCATCTCCCCCTCCTCTGTGAGCTGGGGTCTACGTTACTCTGCAGGGACGTGTGGGATTCAGGTCATTAATGTTTGTAAAGTGCTTTGAGACTCAGGGTATGTCTACACTACGAAATTAGGTCGAATTAATAGAAGCCGGTTTTATAGAAATCCGTTGTATACAGCCGATTATGTGTGTCCCCACATAAAATGCTCTAAGTGCTCCAGTCGGCGGACCGCGTCCACAGTACCGAGGCTAGCGTCGACTTCCGGAGCATTGCACTATGGGTAGCTATCCCACAGTTCCCGCAGTCTCCGCCGCCCATTGGAATTCTGGGTTGAGATCCCAATGCCCGAATGATGCAAAACAGTGTCGCGGGGGGTTCTGGGTACATGTCGTCAGGCCCCTCCCCCTCCGTCAGAGCAACGGCAGACAATAGATTCGCGCCTTTTTACCTGGGTTATCTGTGCAGACAACATACCACGGCAAGCATGGAGCCCGCTCAGCTCAGCTCAGCTCAGCGTCACCATGTCATCTGGGTGCCGGCAGATGTGGGACTGCATTGCTACACAGCAGCAGCAGCTAACTGCCTTTTGGCGGTAGACGGTGCAGCATGACTGGTAGCCTTCATCGGCGATCTGGGTGCTGGTAGCTGTGGGGCTGGCAGCCGTAGGGCTGCATTGCACCAGCCCTTGCCTTTTGCCTTTTGGCAGTAGATGATTTATTACGACTGGTAACCGTCCTCGTCGTACAGCAGTGGCTGGAGCTCCGTATGTCCCCCAGTCCCCCATCCCCCCAGTCATATTCTGCTGCCTTCACAATGACGATGAATTTCTAATTTCTAATTTTTCTAATTATCCAGCATGTTATCCCAACTCTCATGTATCTGCGTTCTCTAGGCAACACGCTCACTCACTCTTTACGGACCAGACAGGCTCCCTTTCCACAGCTTTTTAATTGTCTTTCTAGTGTAAACGGAGGCTACATGCCCCGCTTGGCTGACTCGCTTAATGAGGCTCAGTTGCATCTCCTCAGACCCAGACCAACTAGGCAGGAGGCCTTTGTAAAACCTGGGTGAGCCCATGGGACTTCAGAACAAGTTCCCTGGCAAACGCTCTGTGCCGTGTAGCTGCTAGCAGCCTACAGTCAACCCCACAGCTAGGGCCCCGGGGGTGGAGACGTACCCCATGGTGGACGAAGAAGAGCACTAGAGGCGTCTGTTTCAAAGGGATCCCACAGGAGGTTTTATGTAGTTCCTCACATCTATACAATGTGGATACTAGAGAACAAAGGCCATGGGCCAAAAAGTGCTCACAAATTACACCACTGGCTTTGCATCGTGTGACTGGAAGCAGGTGATTTTTATGCTAAAAGAATCCTGATACAAGCGTTTATTCAGCAGGAGGGCCCGTAACATACAGCAACGCTTCGGGCCCTTGCTCTCCCCACCTGAATACGCCGGGCTGACGGAAGCAGCGGTAACGTCGCATGACCCGCAGTACGTCTGCAAAGCAGCAGAAGGGGATTTAGCTACTCAATTTCCTACAAAGCTAAATCCCTGCAACACTCATTGCAACGCCAAAGCCGGCCCTGCAGCTGGATCCCAGGGCATCTCCCGTAAAGCCGGGCTGATGAAAAGGCCCCGGGGTCCCTCAGGAAAGCCAAGCCCGGCTGCATCCCAATGCGCTGGACAGAAAGCGAACACGAGGCACATGGCTAACTCCTCTGACCGTTTTGTGACTCTCCTGCCGGCAGATCTTTGCTGGCTATGATCCAATAAGCACTCAGACAGCTATTCCCCAGAGGCAGGTAGACCTCTCTGCACAGCCTGACTTCTGCCCAACAGAGCGGAAAGCCCCCCCCACACACTCTGCGGGAGCAGGGCATCCAACAGCCTTCAGGAAGGTGGGGGTTCCTTCTCCCTTCCCTCCCATTCATTTGAGCTCCGAGGGTCAGCACTGTGCGATGCCAGAGACCAGCCAGAGGTCTCCCTAGGAGATACAGATGCACCAAAGAACTTTGGGGCCAATGGACTGAGTCCCAGTCGGTCACAGGGTGGGAAATAACTGGATCAGGAGGCAGAACCACTTGAAGGTATCGGTCTTTCCCCCTGGATTTCTTCCATGACTGGCTTGAGAGAGCAGGACACAAAACACAAATCAGTATCATACCTAGGGTGACCCGATGTCCCGATTTTATAGGGACAGTCCTGATATTCGGGGCTTTTTCTTATATAGGCACCTATTACCCCCCACACACTCCGTCCCGATTTTTCATACTTGCTATCTGGGCACCCTAATCATACCATTGTACATGGTCACACACACACTCACTCCCCAGCCCTCCTTCTTCCTACTCCTCCATCCCTCCCTCACCTGCCTGCCACCTTTCTCCATTCTCTCCCGCTCGGTCAAGCTTTTCTTTCTTTCTTCCCCCCTGCCCCAACCTCCCATCAAACTCTGCCGGTCTCTCTCCCTCTGCACTGGTACAATATGGTTGCCCAGCCCAGCCGATTAACAGCACTCACAAGAAGCCTCTCTCAGCATGAGGAGTTAAAAACAAAAACAAACCTTTATCCATCCCACAGAATGAAAGATTTAAAATAAAGCCATTAAGCGATGTTAAGGCTGGCTTCTAAATCCAGGGCTTTATCCCTTTGAAAGGGGAGCTCCCTAGGAGACCCTGCTGCTTTCAGATTTAGCAGCTTGTCCCTGTGGTAACAGCTGAAGAGTCAGTAGCTAAAGAGCACCTGGATTGAGGCACATGCTGCGTTTGGTGGGGGTCGCAGATCCCAGCACACGAGGGCCGTGAGGCTGGTTCCTGCCCCATTGGCTCTGGGCTTGGCTGGGTGCCCAATGCCAGAGTCCCACGCAGGTTATGAGCAGAGAACGCATTCAGCAACCTTCCTAGCAAGAGGCCAGTGAGTGCTGCATCATGAGCAGCCCCGACAACAAATACTAATTATCCTAATAAAATAAAAAGGCTAAAAAAACCCGCCTGAACCAACATCTAGCGGGGAAGGGACATTTCACTGGAAATGTTGTCTACAATTGAAATGTCAAAGGAGGCATCCTTTCCGCGCTTCCTGCTGTTTGCAGCTAGAAACTGGCGATTTCAGAGGCCGAGGAGAGGCGACAAGGAAGCGCTTTGCATCTCCGCTCCCTCCCGGCTCCCCGAAGTGGAGAGACTCACGCTGCTCAGGACTGGTTGATGGGACGAGGCCGGTGTCTGTGTGTGTTCTAGCTGAAGTAGGGGACTGTGCTCCTCTGCCAGCTCCCATCTGGGCAAGTTTGCGTGTGAACGCGGTGGGGCATCGCCCCAATCCTTCACTCGACCTGCCCGCTTCATTCTAGCGAGCAGGAGCGAGGCCAGCACCTGCAAGCATCCGGGGGCAGAGGAGGGTGAAACAGATGGTTCAAGGGAGCAGAGCCCATCACCCGGACCCCATACGTCACCAGTTCAAATCCAACGGGGTGGGTCCCGGCACAGAGCTGCTGCCATTTCATCAGGTGCACTACGTAAAACGAGTTTGACAGGTCTCAGGCCTGTTCCTAGTGCCGAGGCATTTACACCATAGCAATGGGTTGTGTGTCTCAGCAGAGGGGCCGGAGATCCAGAACTCCCCATTCACCCCCACAGATGGCCAGGGACAAGGCACACGGGTATGGGGGCCAAGCGGGGTCAGTGGGACTGGACGCACCAACGACATCAGGCTCCAGCGCAGTCAACACCTTGCCTCAGTAACAAAAAGATCCTTGTCTCTTCCCCCCCCCCCCCCCCAGCAATCCTGCTCTCTGCTGTTTCACTCTCTGGCCTGCCCACAAGCAGCACCGTGGGCAGCGTGGACGTGCCAAGCCGGAGAGAACAATTCCCAGCAAGTCACGCCAGATGGATTTCGCCGCTAGCTGCTCACGGAACATCCCCAAACAGATTGCGATTTCGATGTTCACATTTATACAGCCACTAGATTATTCCCTCAATTGAGCACAACTCGCTGACATTGGAGGTGTGCGGCTTAGTTAGGACTGGCCAAGTGAGTCATGCGGTATGGTCGGTGTTGCCTGATTTCTGCCACAAAGACGTGCGTGAATCGGATGCTGCAACACAGAGTGAAACCCAGCGGCCCAGGTGGTTGCGGGAAACGCGCGCACACACACAAGGAGGTGACAGAGCAGTCACAGCAAACTCATTCAAACAGGCGGATTACCAGTAAGGGGGAGGAAAAATGCTTGGGGGCTGGGCTCAGCCATTAGCCCTGTCCTGGATGCTGCACCTCTTCCGAGAAGCACAGACTGCAGACAAACCCAGCACTCTCTATGCTCTGCAAGCCAGCCTTGGGGGGGGGGGGGGGGGACACGAACGATCGCCCCACCTTAACCTTGTCCCCTTTGGACTTACCCCTCCCTGGGGAAAGTAGGGCTTGCTCTCCCCTGTTGCCCAGGAGCAGCACAGTCTGGCCCTTCGCCACAACCCAGCTAGCAGCACAAATTTCAGCCCCACCTGTTCCAGCGGGGTCCCTTTAAAAAGAGCCCCCATTCTTCTGCCCATGAGACCCCCACGGCAGTCCGTGGAATCGCACAGGCCATACGTCAGCACAGCCGCCAGCCCTAAGCCTTGCTCAGGCGACTGCTAAAACGCGAAATGAAGCAGTCAATAAAAAACACCAACGTGCCGCGGTAGACGTGTCACATCCTGAGAGGCGTTTTATTTACTCGTCAGTGCGTTGCTGGGTATTTAGACAGAGGCTGGTGATTTGTTTCCAGGGGTGGAACTAGAGGAGCGCCCCCTTTTGCATGCTGATGACAATTACATTAACCCTCATTTCTTTGATTGCCTCCCCCTTGCTTTGTAGAGAGTGTCTGGAATTTGTTCCCTAAGAACAGAGGCAGGTTTATTCCACCGAATTCTACTATGTGATCTTGGCAGAGGAGAGGGAGCACACGCGTACCCGTAACCCACCCACATATTCTGCCATCATGGGATAAACTCTGATGAATCGAAGCCTCAACAATTCAGCCAAGCACTTAAGCATGTGCTTATAGGCACTTATTGCAGGATTATCATGACCATGTGGGTGGGTGGATGGGGCACTTATCAAAGTCACCAAACCAAGTTCATTTAAAAACCTGGATCTATTCGTACTGATTGACTTCATTAAGTCAATGGGATTTAAGCATGCACTTGACGTTAAGCATATATTTAAATATGCTTTGGAGAACTGGGGACATTGTGCGCAAAGGCCAAACTTTCTCCCACACGCTGCCCACTAAGGCCTGGACTACACTTCAAGAGTTTTCTTGGCATAACTAGGTCAATGAGGGATGTGATTTTTAACCAACAAAGTTATGCCAGTAAAAACCCTAGTGTGGGCACAGTTATACCAGTACACGGCATTTTATAGGGCTACAGCTTATTTCTCTTTGACAAACCAGAATAAACTATACTGGCATAAGCAGTTTTATGCTGGTATAACTGCGTCTAACAGGCCAGACATTAGAGTCGTTTTCAAACCAGCCAGTAAATTCTCTCCTGAGCCATTCCCTCCTGCCTCTCCCCCCAATCAAGGAAAAGCTGAGACTGAAGTTTGCAGCAGTGTAAATAGCAGGATTAGACCTATTCAATCCTGGATTGGGGCAGATTGAAGATCCATATCTGGTATGTCACTAGGTCTGGAAACACCTGGTTTGGTTTGGGTGGTTTTGTTTTGTTTTTTAACCATAGAATCATACAAACGTAGGGCTGGAAGGGGCCTTCAGAAGTCATCACATATATGTCTACACACACACCCCCAGCAGCTGTTTCCAGTGTTTTATGTATATAATTAATTGAGCTGATTGAAATATGTTCCAATTTTGGATATTTTGATTTTTTTTAATCAAAAGTTCTTGCTGCTTTTAAGCACCTTAGAGTGATTCAAGTTTTTCCAAAATTACAATAATTGTTTTCAAAACAAGCTCTAATGACATAGTTTGTGTGTGTCCCCCTTTCCCCCACTTAATATATTTGTACGTGCACAGATATACACACACACACACATATACTGCTGAGAAACTGAAATGCCCTGCTGTATGGTGCTATGTCCCTGGGAGCCCGTTAGGTAGCAGAGCTCAACACTGCTGCAAAGAGTGATTATATTTTACTAGCGCTAACTTTTGCCTCTCCAAACGACCCACGTCATAACAAAGGGAAGCTGGCATTTGAGACGGAGGAACAGGAAAAGCAGCACCAAGCCAAAATGTTAACGTTATACATTTTTTAAAAATAAACTTCCCCTTTATACGCTGCCCAAAGACAAGACGTGCTGCTGCGTGGCGTACAGATTTTGTTCGTATTCATTTGCAATAGACTGCAACCCTCACAGAGGGCGTCTACACTGCAGTACAACACCCACGGCCGCCTGGGTCAGCTGGCTCAGGCTGCAGGGCTCAAAACGGCAGTGTAGACATTCGGGCTCAGAGACCAAGTGCCAGCCTGAGGCCAGGTGTCTGTACTGCAGGTTTATAACCCCACAGCCCCAGCCGGAGTCAGCGGATACGGGCCAGCCCCGGGTGTTTTAGTGTAGACACGCAAGCGGTAAAATGCTGCGGGTCAGTAATGCAGCCATGACAAACTCATGCCACACCAACGACAGATCACACGAGCAGTAAGCCACTGACACAGCACCTTCCAATCAGAGGCGGGTAAATACCCTCAGCCTCATTGTAACCCCCTGCGTCAGCGGCAGCGCAGAATAGAAGCCGGGGTTTCAGACTGACGCTGGACTGGACACGACTCACGTTAGTCATAAGTGACGAGGCCCCGAGGGTTACAGAATAGTCAGGCTGTGTGAAAGGGGCGTTTCAGTTTTAGGTCGGTTGGGCGGAAGCCTGGGCTCTAAATTGTCCGAGATTAGAGAGAATTGTTTGGAAAATTCAGCAAAACCAGCTTCGTTCTCTAGAGAGAAGATGTCACCGAACGGAGCAGTGGGAGGGAGAGACTGGAAGTAGTGAGCGTTACACCATCAAGGCTGTCACCCCCACCATCCTCCAGGATCCACACTGCCACTGCTGGACCTACTGTCCTGATCCCAAGACACGAGAAGTCATTCTTCTGCTCTACTCTGCACTGGTTAGGCCTCAGCTGGAGTATTGTGTCCAGTTCTGGGCACCGCATTTCAAGAAAGATGTGGAGCAATTGGAGAGGGTCCAGAGAAGAGCAACAAGAATGATTAAAGGTCTAGAGAACATGACCTATGAAGGAAGGCTGAAAGAATTGGGTTTGTTTAGTTTGGAAAAGAGAAGACTGAGATAGCAGTGATGATAGCATGATAGCAGTTTTTAGGTATCTAAAAGGGTGTCATAAGGAGGAGGGAGAAAATTTGTTCATCTTAATCTCTAAGGATAGAACAAGAAGCAATGGGCTTAAACTGCAGCAAGGGAGGTCTAGGTTGGACATTAGGAAAAAGTTCCTAACTGTCAGGGTGGTTAAACACCGGAATAAATTGCCTAGGGAGGTTGTGGAATCTCCATCTCTGGAGATATTTAAGAGTAGGTTAGATAAATGTCTATCAGGGATGGTCTAGACAGTATTTGGTCCTGCCATGAGGGCAGGGGACTGGACTAGATGACCTCTCGAGGTCCCTTCCAGTCCTAGAGTCTATGAATCTATGAATCCCAAGACACCCAGCCCGAAGCAAGCCAGAGAGAGGCGATATCACCTGGCTCCCATCTCCACCAGCTCTGGCTCAATCCTGACCACCACCAGGGGGGTGAGATTTGGGTTCCTGCTGCCACCTCCTTCTTAGCGTGGTTTTGTCTTCCTTTTCCCCCCTCCCCCGCTTTATGTTTCAAAGGCTGTAGGTGTTTTTAAAAGGTTAAACAGATTTGAACGGTGGTGGTTACAATGGGAGTCTCCAGCAATAACTTGACATGAAACCCCATCCGCTCTGTATAGACACATATGCTGGGTTTTGCAACCGTGACCAATGGATCTATTGATGTCTTATTCCACACCGGGTCACAGACACCCCCTTAGCAGCCCAAGAGGCCTGATTCAGCCATCCAGCACTATTCAGCAAAGCACTTACGCACATGCTTAGGTCCCTTGACTTCAGTGGAAATTAAGCATGTATTTGAGGGGCTGGCTGAAATGGAGCCTTAAGGATTAGGATATTAACGGCTGCTGCGTATTTATTTACTACAAGGTCGTGCATCTGATGGATTACAATTTTCCTCCTCACCCTTCAGATTTTACTTCTTTCCTGGGGCCTCCATCTCGAAAACACAGCTTCAGAAGGATGACCGACATGCTTCCAGTTAAACATGTGCTTAAGGGACTTTGCTTACCAGATCTTTGGGGTGGCAGGGACAACGTAGAACATTTTCAAAAGCCTTGAAGTGATTTAGGAGCTTCAGGATGCACATCCCTTTTGAAAATGGAATTTAGACCCAGGGTAACATTTTCAAGAGAACCCTCTTGCACTAGGCACTCTCCAAACAGACTGGGGGCACTGCGGGGAGGAATTCTAGCCCTCACTGACCTCCTCCATACAAGTGGTTCTAACGTGCTCTGAACACAAATCAGCGGCTAAGCGTTAAGCTTTATAACTACTACTAATTAAAGTGTCATATTTAGTCCTCTAGGACATTTTCTTACATTACTTTCTCTCCAGGCAAGTTCTTCGGTGTCTCTCACCCTGCAACCCAAGCCCTTCTTCCACCCCCTCCTTTTCAGAGCCATTCGTTACTGACTTCACGGTCAGCCCATCACCCACTCGCAAAGCAATGCCGGAGGCTACTGAACCGAACCAAAGCCAAAACTCAAACAGTACATCACGCTCAGCCACCGCCAACCTTTCCAGCTCTTGGAATGTGGCAAGAAATCGTGCACACTCAGCAGAAGCTGCGCTCACGGTGAAGATTCGTTATTAAAATTAAAATCTGCCTATTTAAAATCCAGAGGAAAGCCACAGCCTTCAAGGTCTGAGACGCACGGCCAGATCCGGAGCTCAGTTACGCCAGGGTAAAATCAGGAGCAGTTCCATCAACTTTGGTGGAATTATTCCCCCAGTTTGCAGTGGAGTAACCGAGATCAGAGCCTGGCCACGAGAGAGTATAAAATACAGGAGTTTTATTTATAACGCTGCCTGTCCTGCCAAGTAAAAACAGAATTAAAATGCAGTCCGTCATAAAAAGTCACCCCTCTTAAAATTCAACAGATCAAGCCAATCGAGTGCAGGGAACCCAGGTATGAAAAAAATAAAAATAAAAAGAGAGGAAGGAAGGTGATAAATAGGGGACCCAGAGAGCCTGCACCAAACATGCCTTTTAAATGATCTGATCTCAAGGTGAGGAGAGGGAGAGATCCCGAAGGCGGGGAGGGAGGAGACGGGATTCCCACACCCTGCAGCTGAGTCCTCCTCACCTTCCCACCTCACGGAAAATGTTTAGACTCCAAAACGTTGAGTGATGGGAGAGTGCGGGTAGCAGAGAAGGGCTAAAATCTCCCCGGGGAGGGTTAGAGAGGCTGATGCACCACCACTGAAATCGATGGGGGCTTTACTGTTTGCTTCCATGAGTGCGGGGATGAAGCCCTTGTGGGGGAAGGATGGTCTAGTGCTTAAGGCACTAGCCTGGGACTCTGGAGATGTGGGCTCAATTCCTGGCTCTGCCACCGTCGCCGATTCCCCTGTGCGACCCTAAGCCAGTCCCCTAGGGCCAGAGTCCAATACATTGCCTCATGCTGCCAGATACGTCACACACCGCAGCCAGCATCTCAGTTCCACATCCGCACACCCGAGGACCATCACACTCCCTTCACCCGCCTCATCTATTTGCAAGCTCTTCGGAGCAGGAACCTCTTTCACAAGGCAGGTGTCTCGCACCTGGCACAGCCAGGCCCTAGTCTCAGCTGGTGCCTCTGAGCACGAGCGTCATATAAATAATAATAGTGCAATTCGCGACGCCTGCTGTCTTCGGAGGTCAGCTGGAAGTGCTCAGGTTGTGCTGTATTCCAACACTGAATGAACGGGTCTCCAGCGGATTCTTCCCGAAAGTGCCCTTGAGAAGTTAACTACACCCGCCCCCTCTTCCTGGCTCTGGCAGGATTCCCCCCCCCCCCTCTATAAATTGCCTTTTGCTCAACAGGGCATCAGAGTGTTTATAGATTAAAAAATACCATCTACTCTACAAGACAATTAGTTGTGCTCCAAATTTATGAGTGTAATTTGCAGTGCCATTAAACCATGAGCACCGTGGCTTGCACACAACAGGAATTGTTTGCATTTCTGTAAACAAGCAAGCGTAGGACACACTGCTGGGTTGTGAAGATTTTCTGGAGGGAGGGAGGGACTGCTGTCCATCTTCCATCTGGAAGAGCCTCTTCAATTGGAGAGAGCATCATTGGCCTTTATCTGAGGGCAAACACTGGAGCCAGCAGCAGCAGAGAGGACGCTGAAATCTTAGCTGTGGCAGCGAAGAACTCTTCGTAAAATGGTACTAGAATCCTGGGGCTGCAACCTTAGCCCGTGCAAATCAAATCATGACTGATGCGAGCTCTGGTGAAGTCAATAGAACGACATTCATTTCCACCAGCTGAGGATCTGGCCCGTGATAGGTCAGCGCTAACACAGGTACACACACACGTGACCTTCTGACGGCAACCAATGGACAGCAGCCAGGCAGGGCCAGGTCTCCAACCCGGGCCCCCCATTTTAGCATTTGCACCCAGAACAGTTGTAGGTCTCCAGTGGCAAAGATCAGACCGGTGCTGCCAGTTATTCAGATAAGGAGGCCAACAAAACCGGGCAGAATGTGCACCATGCATGGGTGGCTGACCATGACAGGGCTGCAGATATACATTCAGTTAAAGGAGCAGTGCACTGAAAACAAGGCACCTAACAGTTGCCTAGCAAAATGTGCCACAGAAGCTTCATCCGCTGGACACCCCCCCCTCTAGGTGTGCCCTGCACAAGTGGGACACGGGTGTGCGAGTTTGCTTTCGGCGGTGCAAGGGATGGGGCGGGAGAGCGCTACGTGGGGAAGCGCCGGATTTGCGCTTGCTCTACCAAGCTTCTCAAAACGTTGAAGCTTCTTCCCTTCCCATTACAACTGCAGCAGACAGGCCAAGGCTCGCTTTCCTCTGGGACCGTGATGTAAAGCTCATCAGGACAGCCCCAGGCAGCATGCCCTGCCCTCTGACAGCAGTACTAGCCAGGGTCACCTGCTCTCGACCAGGGCCATCTTTCACCCGTTGTCCCAGCAGCTTCCGGTCCTCTGTCCGGAGCGAAAACAGATCCGCCCAGGCCCAATGCATGCGGCAAGGGAGGGCGGTAATGAAGATGGCCCTGGCAGCATGCCCTGCTCTGACTGCAGCAGAGAGACTAAGGTCAAGCTCGCTCTCGACAGAGCAGGAAGGAGGAAGCGGCAGCAGCTTTTTCTGCTTTCGTATCAAGGCTGAGCCACACAAGGACGGGAGGGGGGGGGCTGTTTGTTTAGGGAGAGGGTCCTTTTAGGTCAGTGGTTCTCAACCTATTTCCCACTGTGGGCTGCATACGCAGCTGTGTGTGTCTTATGCGGGCCGCATCCACACAACATAGATACTCTACATGGCCCTGAGGATGTCACATGGGCCGCAGCTGTGCGCTGATTGGGCCGCAAGTGGCCCGTGGGCTGAGAACCACGGTTTTAGGTGGCACCATGACTGCCCTCAGGCCAAGGGAGAGATCGGGAGGCCAAGGTCAATTTAAGAAGAGGCCAATAGGGTCACAAGAAGCTATTTAGTGACAGTGGCTCCAGCCAAGGCCCACCCCCACTTTTAAAGCACAAAACCAAAACTTTGTTCAGGTACCCGGCTTTCTAATGGGATCTTTGCTGCAGTCCCCCAGGTTACAGCCATACAGGGATGGAGGCACTCCAGGACAGGTACATCGGGGCTGTGCCTGGCTTTCTGGATGGGACACTAGCAGAGAGGCCAAGGTCAGATTCCTTGCGGACCTCTCCTGTCCCTACCTCCACCCAGCGTGCAGAGCCCCCGCAGAAGTATCGCTGGGAGAGGGTGCAGCATTTGGTAGGGCTCCATAGAGAGCAGGCAGCCCCCATGCAGTGCAGGGCCCAACTGCACCGGCGCATTCCCTGCTGCAGCGTGCAGGGACTGCTTGGGGGCACTGGAGGGGCTGGTGGAGCTGCTGCCATACGGATCTTCTGGTCTTTCCCCTGGTACCTGCAGGGCAGGTGGCCACAGTGCTTCCCCAGCTATTAGACTGAAGTTGGTCGTAGAGGGAAGATGCCTTCCAGTGACCAGCAGAGATGCTGGTGCTAGAGGGAGACCTGCCTCTCCGGGACATTTCCCCAGGAGCATGCCTGCCCCCCTCCCAGGGTTTGGAGCAGTGACAGGGACCAGGGCTCAGCAGGGAGGAGGCTAGAGGCTTCTGGAGGGACGGAGAAGACGTTTCAGAGATTCTCTTCCTCTTTTCTCCCTTCCTCCCCTTTTCTTCACCCTCTTTCCTCATCCCCACCTCCTCCTCCCCTCCCCATGCACGTCTTCCTCTTCTAACACGCTCCTAGGCTCCCTCCCTTCACTGCGTCTGGGCTTCTCCTCTGCCCGCATTTCCCGTGGCACGCTCTACCCTTGTCTTTCCCCCCCACCCCCATCCGCCTCTCCCTCCCTCCTGACTGCGAAGGGCACCACAGCTATAAAAAGGAATGAGGCTGCAAATTGTCTAATTAGATCTCTTCCCTTCGTTCCAAGGGGACCCAGCCATTCCCGCCGCTCCCTGCCTTCAATCGTCAGGTAAAACCTATCACTTCAGGAAAGCCATTCATCACCTTTATGGCTGATCCAGAAGACAGCTCTGGCCCAGCTCAAGGTTTCCATGAAACAAACCACCCCACCAACTCACTGCAAGCTCAAGCACATTATCCTCCCACGGGCTGCAGCCAATCAGCAGAGCTCCATTGAAGACACCAGCAATCCCTAGCTCTTACATAGCACTTTTTGCCGCTAGATCCCAAAGTACTTTACAAAGGAGGCATTATCTCCATTTCACAGAAGGGGACACTGAGGCCCAGACAAGTTGCAACTTGCCCAAGGCCACCTAGCAGGCAGCGGCAGGGCCGGAAATGGCACCCAGGTCTCTCATTGCCCTACTCACTAGCCCACACTGCCTCCATTCTGCAGATTTGCACCTTCTGACAGCTAGCCCATGGAACCTGATTCTATATGCCACTACACTCACGCAACCCCATTGGATTTCAGCGGCGGGGGGGGCGAGGATGAGAATCTCGCCTTGTATTTTCACTGCTGTGTTAATCAGCCTGGGTTATATTAGCATGAACTAAGAGGCGGCTGCAGGCCAAAAGCACAGCAGAAATGGAAGCTATTCATTTAGAAGGGGGGGGGGGGAGAAGAGAAGAGAAAAAAAATTGACTTATTTTAATTTGGAAATGAAAGAAAATGTTTGGAAATTGTCCCCCCAAGCACAGTTCTTAAGTAAAAGTCACCGGAGTCTTATAAGAAACGATTAGCTATTCTCCTGAGAGGAGCCGGGTATTAAAAGAGATGAGCCTTGATGGCGTTAATCGTTTTTTCTTGTTACCAAGATCCCAGATGAAAATGAGAGTTCATTTACATATCCAACCACTCAGCACCAGCCCTGCGTCAACTAACCATCAGTCCTGACCGGAGAGAGAGAGAGAGAGAGAGAGAGAGGGAAACAGGCAGAGAGAGAGCTGAAGTAAAATAAAGTTTCCTTCCCATTTCCCCGCTTTCTGCCTCCCAGTTTTACCGTTGGCACTGCTGCAGACCGTTCCTTGAGCAATACAGCGTGGATATGCACAGGGTAGTTCTTCACACAATGCACAGTCAACCTGTGGAACTCATTGCCAGGGGACACTGTGAAGGTCAAAAATGTAACTGGGTTCAAAAAAGAATGAGATCAGTTCATGGAGGATGGGTCCATCGATGGCTATCAACCAAGATGGCTAACCCCCTGATTGCCAGATGCTGGGGCGGGAGGAGAGGGGACGGACCACTTGATAATTGCCCTGTTTTGTTCATTCCCTCAGAAGCACCTGGCACTGGCCACTGTCAGAAGATGGGATACTGGGCTAGATGGACCATTGGTTTGACCCAGTATGGCCGTTCTTATGTATTAAATCTGATGCTTGAACACTTTGGTTTGGCTACTGACAGATGAAAAAGGCAGTTTTAAAATCATCTGGAAAAGGCGGGGAAACCAAGGGGACTTTTTTAAAAGGCATATGATCTCTCTGGCTTTGTCTTGTTCACAGTTGCAAGGTATTTACAATTGCTTGCAAGATACTCATATAGCAGTAGCTACCCAGAGGTCCTAGCCACTGGACCATGCTTCCCCTCTTCTACCTCCCTGTAGAACCAACTCTTTGGAATGGGGACTTTCAGGGGCAGGGCTGATCCAAAGTCAGTGGGAGTCTTTCCATGCGTTTTTATAGGTTTTGGATCAGGCCGCAACGACAAAACGAAAAAGCTTGATTACCTAACAAAGGCTTTTTGACGCTCAAGCACGTCTGAGGCAGCTTTTGAAAGTGGTCCTTCTCCCAACCTTCCCCACCCCAGAGGAAAAATCAATAGCGTTGGCTACCCTGGCTAATCCCGAGAGACAGTCTTTATATATTAAGAAGGCAAATAAATTTCAGCAACGGTAGCCTACAGGAACTGTAATCCCTCTCTCTCTGCATACAGCCACACATCGCGCCCGCCAGAGAACTGCATTGTGCTGAAGACAGATAATCCCATCAAGTCACAATTCCTGGGGACTCGGAATATACGTCTGAAGCCAAAAAGGCAGAAATAAATCAAGTGCATTTTAACGGGAGAAGGAATTTACATAGAGAACTAAATATGGGCGTGACCAGAGAAACCACTCAGGTCATCTCCTAGGGCATGCGGGAGGCCCTGGCACAATTTCACTAAGAAACTCAGCCACTTACATCTGGAACATAGGTCAAATTCTCCTCTCTGCTACACCAGGCCAGCCCCACTGATCTCTGCACCGAGTGGGCGTTATGTCATTGGCTTCTCCAGGAACAGGACGCAGCCATTAGGAAGCCTATGGAAGTCAACAGAAAGACTCCAATTGTGGTCAGGAGCCTGCTCCAAAGCCCATCACATGGTAACCTATGCAGGGTGAGAACTGCTGCAGCTGGACCACCCGGGCTGCGGGAAATGGAAGAACAAAGCTGATACACCGGCTTCAGAAACGGATCAAAACCCATATTACACAGGCTCCATCATGCTCCTCTGAACTCGGATGCAGCTACTAGCCCAAGACCAACCCAGCTGCTAGTGGGAACACCGCAACTCCCACTCTGTGGAAAATCCACCCCTGTGCAGAGCACCAGCATGTGGCCCACGTGCCACTTAGGCAGTGCCTAGGTAGGCTTTGTGCTGACCCTCCACTCTGGGGTCAGTTCCATCTTCTGCTCTTCACAACTTGCTCTCCTCTGGGCCCTCCGCAGCTTGGGGTTCTCCTACTCCCCCGTCTCATCTACAAAGCCCACGTCTTCCCCCAGCACCATGCCACTTCTCTCCAATTTCTTCACCGTAATTCCTCCCCGCCCCCGTCCGCGGTTCTCCCTGTTGCTTTAATTGACTCTCACTGTAAAGCACGTCGTTATATTTCACACACAGGAAGAGAGATCTATATAAAAATAAATTGTATTGTATTGTGCGGAGATGGGGCTTTAAATCATTAAGCTCCTCTTCATACACATCTTATGGCATCCTTTTTAAATGGTAGGAGCATGTCTCCAGATTTATGTGCATCGTTAAGGTCTAATTTACATTAAAAAAACAAAGCGCGGAGCATTCCTTATGCCCTGAAGGTACAACAGACACAAAGAGGACACCTAATAAATTAAGAATGTTTGGATAAAACTTATATAAAAACTCTTACATATGCTAATAAGATGAAAGACTATAATTATGAGCTGAATCGTGTGCTCACAGCAGTGGCTCTGTGCAATAAGCGATAGACTGTTTCCGTGTCCTTGAAGCCTCAACATATTGTGAGGAGATACTCCCTCATAAATCTATCCCTGCAAATCGTTTTCAACCCCTACGGAGAGCAGGAGATGCTAAGGGATGCTTTCCTCATAGTTTGCATAAATTTCATCTTTAGTGGGATCACCCCTGTTTGAAGGCATCTTTCTCACCTCATGAACAGCACTGATATAAACTAATCCTAAGTGCTGTGGGGAGGGGAAGCACAAAATTATCTTCAACTCTCCTCCGCCCCCCCCCCCCCCCCAATACCCGAGCTTTTCATCCAATATCAATTTTTAATACAGGAGGAATTTAATTTTGTTATACAAAGCTTGGAAGCAATAGAGTTTGTGTAAACAGCAAGCCATCGGGAGATTGCACTTCACAAATATGTACTGCCAACAAAATCCGTTTCCATAGCTGTTTAATTCACAAGTCACTGTCCATGGTGCTGAAAGTACAATCCTCCACAACTCTAAATTAAACCTAAGTCTCCATCCATGGTGCTGAATAATAATGACCCGACACTGCCCAGGCTGTTCCCATCTTATACCACAACTCATAGTCCCAACTGAGGAGAAGGTTGCGCTTGTGATTACAGCACTTGACTCAAGGGACAGGAGTCTGTTCCCAGCTCTGCCACAAACTTCATGTTGTGACCTTGGCCAAGTCACTTAGGCCCAACACTTCAAAGGGTAGTTAGGTGCCTAATTCCCACTGATTTCAATAGGAGTTAGGAGCCTAAACACCTCTGAGGATCTGGGCCTTCTTTCTTCTCTCCGCTCCTCAGCTCTGTAAAATGAGGATGATCATTTCTTACTTCCCAGAGGATCAATTCTTTAATGGACACCATATATAACCACATGGCAAGGGTGCCCCGATTTTAGTTTTGCCTGTGTGAACCAGGAGTAAAGCCATTTAAGGCAACGAAGTTACTCTGCATTTACACTAACAGGACTAGTAAGTGGCCCGTAATAACTGGCCAAACTTCTGTCCAAGCTTCCGTCACCGTATAAGCACTTGGTCTTTGCCCCAGAAGGCTTACAACTTAGACAAGATGGAACAAAGAGGGGGGAGAGGCACGTAGAAGTGAAGTGATTTACCCAAGGTCACTTGCAGAGCTGAGAATAGAATCCAGGTGTCAACTCCCAGCCCAGAGCCCGCTCCACCAGACCATGCTGTTTTTGCAGCATTAAATTTAGTTTCTCAGCCTTTAGGTGACAAAATAATGCATGGCCCCACAAAAGAATTGACCTAGTTTCTGCTCATGGCCTTCTAATCTGTCTTCTAAATCTTGTAGCCTTGGGCTTATCTCTTATTCCTAAAAGCTCGGAAACCATGTAACAACCACTGAATTATTTTAATGCTGTTGGGGACTATCATCCCCTTATAGCGATGATTGCTGAATAACTTTTAATAGTGCTATAAATTGCAAGGTTATTTAACAATACCAAATCAATCGGATGCATTAGCCCATTACCTGAAATTAACATAAAGCAAAAGGAAGTTTATTTTCTTAAAAAAATAAAAAATAAAAATGAAAATATGCCAAGGTTGCGGTATTGTCAGGAGTTCTTCCCCACCCCCTCTTGGTTCTACGGATAGAGACATTCAGAAGTTTCTCTTGACGCAGATCAATACAGCTTTCGAATGTGACCATCAGTCCAATTATTGCTTCAATTAGAGAATGAAGAGTCGGTTATTGCAACCTGCCCCTTTATTAAAAAACACCACGCCTGTTGCCCATTTGAAATGATACCCGGGGGAAATCATTAACCCACTAATTTGAAATCAATTTAAAGTACATTTGCCTAATGACATGAGAATTGTAAATTATCTATAAATTGTTAATTTAGGAGAATGCCACACCAGATTTGTGTGTTTTCTTTTGTTTTATTAATTGGCTTTTCCAGATGCATGTTATTTTAAAGCTTCATAACCCACGCCTCTTGGTGAGAAAACATTAAACCCCCTTAATAAGAGGCCTCTTAAGAACAAGAGTAAAACAAATGTAAACCCACTCTCATGAACATTATAATGTGAGGGTTTCTGTATCCAGCCTGCTAATTAGAGCAGGAGAAATCATGGTAAGAAAAGGACTGTTCTGCAAATCTCTAGCCATGTTTTTAACCAAAGTTGGTTTCAGCCACATTCACTTTTTTTTTTATGCACTTCACCCCTGTGCAAAAAGCCAACACGAGGCCTGTATACAGCATATTTCCCACTCACGTCCTATTTTGAGGAGTTAGATAGGCAAAGACCTCTGCACCGGGGGGAATTCCATCTCTTGTAAATATTTGAGTGACAGATTTTCACTGGCCAGAAGCATTCACAGAAAGTGAATTTCAGAGTTTTGATCTAGGGTCCAGATCGCAACTTCTAGATTGCCAATGGGAAGCTGTTATTCACAGGTGTATTCCCACCAACTTCAATAGATCTGTTCCGGTCAGTAAGGTCCCCAGAGCCAGGCCCTACATTACCGTACCATGTTGTGGTGTCAAAGTGTCTCGCGCACTGTATTCACTCTCTCTCTCTCTCACACACACACACACACACACACACACACCAGAATTGCTTGCGCACTCACACAAGCTGTCCAGTCGCAACACAGCTCAGATTTGGAATATTTATATCAATATGCAGAGTAAAAAATAAAAAACATGAAAAACTGTTGATTGAATCAAGTCTGAACAGCAAATAAATCCGAGGAAACCGCGATGTTCTCTCAGATGGTCCACAAGCTGAAAGAGAGGCAGCAGCCACTGAGTAAAATTATTTGTTGCAAATTGTTTGCTTGGCTCGACTTTTGGTAACCATATGCGAGCAGTCAGGAATGAGATCTGAAGCTTTCAATATTCTGGATGGGAAGGGAGGGAGGCACAATCATTTAATTTTCGCTGTAATTAGAAACATTCAGCACATTAAACACTGGATTCTCTGGCTATTTATTCTGTCTCGTTACACATTTTCAAAGGGGAAGAGAACTGCCGGAGCTAGCCAGGCAGCTGCCATGTTGATGATCAGCAGACCCAGCTGGGCGGATCTAGAGGAAAGGGAGCTGTGTGGCTAAGGTGCCTGAAGTTAGAAGCCTAAGTCCATAATTAAGTGTCTGTCTAAGCGGGTGGATTTTCAGGAGTGCCGAGTATCTCAGGACCTCTGAACTCCTCGACTTAGGCATCTACCTTGGGGCACCCATTATTTCTATTCCACAGAGAGTCTTCCAGAAGTGCAATGAGCGAAGTGGCCAATATATGTGTCACATGTGTGCTGTTCTCGCTCATCCTCGCCAACAGGGAGAATTGGGTGCACGGGGCAGGGCTTTCATTTGCTTTTTGGAAAAAAAAACAAAAACAAATCTTCCATGCCGCTCTGTGTTTATGCTGGAGAATGCAAGGTCAAAGAATCGCGCCTTGTGCTTGCGATGGAAAGTGGGAAGGTTCGTGATGGGCCTTAGTTCATCCCCTAGTCTCAGACCGGCCACCGAGAAAACAACCTCGTGCACAGACAAGCTTTATCCTGATGGTGAGAAGGTCCATTGTGCCAGAGGAGTGGAACGGTCGACAGGAGCACTTATCCCTAGATAGGTTTCAGAGTAGCAGCCGTGTTAGTCTGTATCCGCAAAAATAACAGGAGTACTTGTGGCACCTTAGAGACTAACAAATTTATTAGAGCATAAGCTTTCGTGGGCTACAACCCACTTCTTCGGATGCATATAGAGTGAACCATATATTGAGGAGATATATATACACACATACAGAGAGCATGAACAGGTGGGAGTTGTCTTACCAACTCTGAGAGGCCAATTAAGTATTTTTTTTCTCTTACTTAATTGGCCTCTCAGAGTTGGTAAGACAACTCCCACCTGTTCATGCTCTCTGTATGTGTGTGTATATATATCTCCTCAATATATGGTTCACTCTATATGCATCCGAAGAAGTGGGTTGTAGCCCACGAAAGCTTATGCTCTAATAAATTTGTTAGTCTCTAAGGTGCCACAAGTACTCCTGTTATTTATCCCTAGATAGAAATCCAGAGTCACTCCAACGAGGATGCTCCAGATTCACTCCAGTGACCTTGTGCTAAGGTGGGCAAGTCAGCTCTCCATGTGTGACATGGGCTGATCACACTCCCACCTTTTTTCCCAGATGGTCTATGTAGGACCTGATCCGAAGCCCATTGAAGTCAATGGAAAGACTCGCATTAATTTCAGCAAAAAGAACAGGAGTACTTGTGGCACCTTATAGACTAACAAATTTATTTGAGCATAAGCTTTCATGGACTAACACGGCTACCACTCTGAAACCTGGCATTAATTTCAGTGAGGTCTGGATCAGAGCTTTAGATTGCAAGCTCTTTGGGGCAGGAATGGGCTTTCCCTGTGTGTTTGTACAGCACCCTGTATGCAGGCCCAAACTTGGCTGGCACCCCTGGGCACCCCCTGGAATTTGCACACCTGCAATCTGAATCCATCCTCTCTGATTGATGCTCCATTCAGACTGTTTTCACTGTCTGGCTGACAAGGCCGCTCAGCAGTGAGCGCATCTCCCAGAAAAACGCTCAGCCGCTTCACCCGAAGAGATGCTAAGTTTAAATACGTGCTGGGCATGGCCCGCAGAGATGGAAGGTTCTGCAGGGTGGTTTGGAAAGCTCTTTTTACACATGGTAGAACAGGGGCTGTTTCTTTCCCCAGCTCCCGAGTAGAATGCCAGATCCTCCGCTACTTTCAATCAGCGCAGCCTCATCAACTTCCACAGCGGGACGCCAGTTTTGCCCCCGCTGAAGATCTGGCCCCTAGCTTTCTTCTCTCTAGCAGCTCCCGACGATGCTCTGGCAGGTCGGATGATGGAGGTAATTTAGTTAAAAGAAAAATTACCAGCTGAACACTGGCCCTGGTCCCCTAGTGAAACCAATCCAACTGGGAAAACTCCTGCCTGCTGATATGCTAATATTTTAAGTCAGCTTTAATTGGCTTCCCGACGCTGGTGCGTAGCGCAGCTCCTCTGCGGGCTGCATGCCGACTTCCATTTCCCTGTCCCGGTCTGAAGCCCAGAACAGTGCAGCCAGTCTGGATTGGAAGGAAGGAAAGGCTGGTTTCCACCAGTCTCTGGTTTCCTCGCCCCCAGTGTCATTCCAACACATCTTTAGTCTGGTGTGAAATCGCAGCACCACCTGTTCGGAGCACTTCACAGTCTCAATTTGAGAGGAAACATGCTCACAAATAAAAAAAAACCCACCCAATCATCCCCATGCCGGCTGCTCTCAAAAACAGCGGGAGGCGCAGCATGTGCGTGCGTGAGTCACACCTCCTGAAGTTAGCTAACCCCAAAACGCCCACCACTTTCACACCATTCCTGTGAGGCCAGACCCCGAAGCCCGCTGACGTGTCCGCACTGCTCTTAGATAAGCTTTGGGTCTGGCCCTTTGTTCGCATACCAGAACAGGCCTGTGTCTAGTTGTGGCTGTTCAGAAGCAGAGACTTCGGATCTCAGTCAAACCCATTTAAATCCAAAGTAACTCCGGTGACACTATGCCGAGTTACCCCCGATTTACACAGGTGTGAATGAGAATCTAGTCTGGCCCCTAGCTGATTCCATGGGGAGGTTATCAGCTAAAACCCCACGCACACAAGAATTTAAAGTGATGCAAACCATGAAACCCATGTGGCTCAGGGACTAATCATGCCTCCCTGAATCCCCTCCCTCCTCTCCCCACAATGCAATATGGCTTCATGTTGGATTTAAAGTGTCTTAAATCCAGCATTAATCTAATCCTGCTCCCCCCTGAGGTCAGTAGCATAACCCCCATTCAGTGGCATAGGCGACTAAGCAAAGGCCATTCATTCCGCCAAGGGAGAGACCAGTTTAGAAGGCCGCTGGTGTCAGCTGTGGAAAGCTCTCTGCAGCAGGCTATTAGTTATACTAGCTTCTCTCGGAGACACGTTGCTGCGGGAGGAGAGACTGGAAAATTAATGGAGGAAGGAATGAGAGGAGGGAGGGGGTGGAGGCTCACATTGACCCAACCCCAGACACACAGAACTAAGGAGGCAGGGGAACCACGAGGCCCACTCGTAATGATGTCAGTGTTGGGCTCCTGTCTGTATCAAGGGGGAAAAAAGTCTCGGAGTCACAGCCCCTCCACACAGCCTTCCACCTCCCATGATCATACCATTGGCCTGTCAGCCGCTCCAGCCTGCCACAGGGAAGCTTGCCACTCCTCCAGCGGGCTGGTCCTATCTTGCCAGCTTCCCCGCTCCGACGGGGGGAGGCTGCATGGATTGTCGTGCCCTGCGGGTTCACAGCTCGCCAAGTTCAGAGTGACTGGGACGTCCCCTCTGACTGAGGGCCCAGTTATACCGCATGGAACCCACCCAGCTCTGGGGTGAGGTCAACAGGCCCGACTCTCCCCCGACTCCCAGTTCAGTGAAGGTCCTCCTGGTGCAAGTGAGAGGAGAGTCAGGCCCATTAGACTTACACCAGGAGTATATTTGGCTCTGTGCAGCTAGCTGAGAACTTTTCATGGGGAAACAATGGAAACTGCTAACAAGGCATCTCTCCTGCGTCTGCTCTGTTGCCTCTACCCCCTCTCTCCTCTTATTCCTTCCTCCCTTCATGTTCCAGTCTCTCCTCACCGCCACGCGTCTCGGAAAGAAGATAGCATAACTAATAGCCTGCTGCAGAGAGCTTTCCACGGCTGGCACCAGGGGTCTTCTAAAGTGGTCTCTCCGTTGGCGGAATGAATGGCCTTTGCTTAGTCTCCAGGACCAACTGGTGGTTTGATGTTTATTTTTCCGTGTGATCATTGAGAGGGAGAGAGAAAGAAGAGACTCATCACCATCCATCATGTGCTTCATTGTTTAGTAATAAGATGTATTACCCCCTCGCAGCAAAACAACATTGCAGCCCGCGATCCCATTTGTTATGATCGAGCTGACTGGGACAGCTGTTCGTGTCAGTTCTGTAAATATTCCATTCGGAGGCCAGACAGCCCCTTTTAAAGCTCTAATAAATAGGCTGGCGGACTCCTGCGCATGGTGGCGGTTAGCAACTTGTGTCATCACGGGGCAGGCTGGGTTCCTCAAGCAGTCCAAAGTGCTCGGCGGAAATCTTTGCATGGAGGAGGAGGAGGAGACGGGCACACAGACGGCTGACTGGGCCACTCACGGTTTTGGAGTCGCCTTTAATCTAGCCTGTGGCAGCCCTCAGCCGGGGGCGGGCTGTCACGAGATCAGAGCAGGGGGATGGCAACCAACACTTCTGGGTGCTGTTTCCAGCTCTGACCCCCTGATGAGAATTCACCTCCCGGTGCCTCTGTCTTCCCCATCTGTAGTCACAGGGGCGGAGCTTGCTGGGAGTTTGCAATTGTCAGTGCCCCCTGAAGTGCTTGGAGAGCCTAGGATTAAAACTGCGATTTACAAACAGAGGATTTGTCACCGCAATGTGTCATTTTGGCCAGTCAGCCCACAGGCTTGGTGTACTGAAGCACCGGGGGTTTGAACACCTCTTTAGCAACGTGCTCTCACTCCTCCCCTACCCACCAACCAGAGAGGGTCGCCTCATCTTTTTCAACCCTTTCAGGTCTCCTGAAGTCTCGGGTGCCCCTCGGGGGCAGACATAGTATGGTGGGACAGTTCTGCCCATTCCCAGGATTCATCGTTGTTTTCAGCAGCTTGTACCAACAGGGCAACTCTGATCCAAGACTGAAGCCTCCTCTCTCCTGCCCCCCCATGGTTGGAAGAGACTCCCCAGGCCAGATCCACAAGCCAACCATGACAGCTAGAGTGTATATTGCGGGGGAGGGGGGGGGAAATCAAGACTCCCATCCATTTGGGGGACTGGAGACAGGCTGGTCTCTCTTGGTTTCCATTCACAAAGCAGGAGGCGGGTATTTTGGTTCCACTAGCCCCGCCCTCCAGAGAAGTCTCTGATCAGCAGCTCTCTGAACGACACAGGTTGAACTAACAGGTGGTGGGGTCGGGCCGTGAAATGAGGCAGAAGCACGACTGAGAATTAACTCCTGTTTGGAGCGCGGGCAGGCTCCCGCTGGCTGGTTCTACGCCGTTCGCCCCTGGCACGTGTCCGGCGTGCTCTGCAGAAAATAGCCCCCCGCTCTTACAACAGGTCCATCGAGAGCACGCTCCAGCAGCCAGAGTGGAGTCCTGCCACCGAGCTAGGGACAAGCCCAATTTCCTTCGGTAGCTAGGTGTGAAATGAGTGGTTACAGACAGCAAAGCTGCTCCAGCCCTCAGAATTTGGCCACGTAGACTTGGCTTTTAAGGTCACTCTGTCCCCGATATGGCTCGACACACTGTAGGAAGCAAACGCGTTTCCTCAGCTCAGAGGGGGAGGGGCAAGCACGAATGCTAGGCTGTTAATATTAACCCCCTGTAACGGGGTTCACTCACCACAAGAGCACCTCCTCCCGGCCAGGTGTGGCGCAGCGGCTGTCTCCCCAGATGGCGCCCGCCCGCCCACGGTCTCTCCATTGCTGCAGTGGTCTCTCTTCCGGCCACTTGGCCCTCTGGCCAGGTCATACTTTGGTCCACCCCTTCTGGGGGTAACAGAGTCCAACCAATCTATAGCCCAATGGCCGTACAGCGGCCTTCCATGGTCCTTACACCCCTCACTTCAGGGGGTTTCACCCCACCTTCCTCAGTGGCTGGTAGAGGAACCCAGGCCCTCCCTCCGTTCTGGGTTCCAGCCCAGGGACCCTACAGCGGTCACCCCACGTCTACTCCCTCAGAGTCCTTGCTGCTTCCCGACCGCTTCCTACCTCTTCTACCCCCCAGAGAGTGACTTCAGCCTCTCTCTGGTCGACACTTCCCTGCCCAGCTCCCTCATCTTCAATCAAGCCTGGCTCTCGCAGGCCACGTGTTGCCACTTGCCAGCTCTAGTAATGGGCTTCTCAGGCCCACATTAACCCCTTCAGGGCCTGAGTGGGGCGCACACCCCATCACGGTCCCATTCTTGAAAAAGAGGAAGCCTCATCTCCCATTAAGCTAGACCCTGGGGACAAAGGATGGTCTTGTGGGGGCGGCCCTGGACAGTGACTTGGGAGATGTAGAATCTATCCTGGACTCTGCCACAGACTTCCTGTGTGACCGCGGGCAGGTCATGTCACCTCTCTGTGCCTCAATTCCTCATCTATAACACGGGGATATCGGTTCCTTTCTCCCACAGTCTTGTCTATTTAGACTGTTTCTTACTATGTGTAAGTATGTACCACTCCCAGCATAACGGGGCCCCTGACATCAGCAGGCCTCTAGGCACTATAACATAAGTAATAAAATAACTATATGCAACAGGGCAAATTTAGACCCAGTGTAAGAGGGTCTGACTCCACGCACCTTAATGCACTCAGTCAGACCAGGCCGGTATTTGGCACTTTCATCCCTTCTGTAACGGCGCGGATGTCCATGACATCACCCCAGGAACGCGGGAGATGCCCAGCTTACCCACGGAGGACACGGCGCCGTGGGTTAAAGGGAGTGGAGTTTGTTCTACAGAGGTTAGCGTCTTAGAAACACTCGGAGCAGATCAAATGGTGGAGAGCATAAGCTATTCAAAAGCCAGGGATACAATTCTCAGGGAGCAGAGGATACAGTCCGAGGGAGGAAAGGGTTACCTGCTTAGCGGGCTGGCGCTCATGAAGCGCCCTCTCCGGATCCAGGGGCTCACAGGGTGAAAGGAGGGCTCTGAGCTGCAGGTTTAGGACATGGAATTGCTGGTGACAATATACTGCATTGCTTGCTTGGGTTCTTTTTAATGTGCCCACCTAGCACTGGGGAAAGCCACATGGAACAAACTGCCCGGTGGTTGTATAAGCTTGCCTGCAGTTGGCAATACAAACAGGCCCCGCCCACTCCACCGGCCCCCAATCAGTGAGGCCAGAGGTCTGGGTGCAGGGATTGGACCATGGGGGCCAAAAGCTCAAGTCTCCACCCTTTGAACTGGGGTCCTGACCCGACTTCTACTGCAGGGAGGGGGATTTTTGCCATTGACTTCAATGAGAGTTGGCTCTAGCCCTGCACTGTCTGCCAGGGTCAGAGGCTCTGGGGTCAGCCACTACAAGACAGAGCTGCCTGCATGACGCTAGAACTACACTTGTACCCCACCCTGACGTTCAGCAAACTGCCTGCAGGGCGGAGTATCACAGCTGGGGACCCACCTCAGAAAACACCCGCCAGTCCCAGCAAGGGTCATCCAGAGAGAGGGCAGACCCAGTTCAGAAGACAGCACGCTGGGTCTCTCCCCACGCCCCTCAAAAGAGTCTCGCCGACATTCCCCAATAGACCAAACCCAAGGCTCTGAAATGCCTCGTTAACATCCTAGCCCATCTTATCAAGTATCAGAGGGGTAGCTCTGTTAGTCTGAATCTGTAAAAAGCAACAGAGGGTCCTGTGGCACCTTTAAGACTAACAGAAGTATTGGGAGCATAAGCTTTCGTGGGTAAGAACCTCACTTCAGATATCAGGAATGGCAATATACAAAAACCTGTAGGAGAACACTTCAACCTCCCTGGCCACACAATAGCAGATGTAAAGGTAGCCATCTTACAGCAAAAAAACTTCAGGACCAGACTCCAAAGAGAAACTGCTGAGCTCCAGTTCATTTGCAAATTTGACACCATCAGATCAGGATTAAACAAAGACTGTGAATGGCTATCCAACTACAGAAGCAGTTTCTCCTCCCTTGGTGTTCACACCTCAACTGCTAGCAGAGCACCTCACCCTCCCTGATTGAACTAACCTCGTTATCTCCACACTGATTTATACCTGCCTCTGGAAATTTCCATTACTTGCATCTGAAGAAGTGAGGTTCTTACCCACGAAAGCTTATGCTCCCAATACTTCTGTTAGTCTTAAAGGTGCCACAGGACCCTCTGTTGCTTTTTAGCCCATCTTAGCAGCTCTTCTGCTTTCAGCCCTGCACCAGAGTCCGTTTTCCTGGTGCTTCCAGCCAGGAGCAGAAGTGCAGGGATTCTTGCAAGGCAATCTGTGCTCATGCGACTCCCCAGCCCCATGCTGCAGAACGGATGGCCAGCTAGCCCAGAGAGCACAGGAAGCTCCAAGCATCTACAGGCCTGCCCTGTACTACTGCAGAGGAGATGTGCTGCAACGTAAGAAGGGTCCTCCAGTGGATTTCACGAAGATCCCTTCTCCTAGGAGCAAATACACAGCATCACCCCTGCAGCTTCAACACAGGTTTCCTTTGTTTCCCTGCCGGACAAAAGCCACACAAGCTGCACTAGCCGCAAAAAGTCCCGTCTTTGCACTTAAAGACGAACGAGCAGGATTTATTGTCGCTGCTGCTCTACCCTTTCGTCTCCTCGTGCTGCTAGCGGGTGCTCAGAGAGGGCTGGATCCTGCTCTCACGCCCATCTCCGGAGAAGAGATGGCACACAGGACCCTGCCAGTGACTGCCTCAGAGCTTATGGCCTCTTCTAGTGCCCCGGCCAAGCTCCAGCACCAGTGATGTGCTACCAGATGCCATCAAACACAGACTCCACTGGCAGCTGCTGACCATTACCAAGAGACAACTCTTGCCTTTGATCACCCCCCACTACAGGATCAAACTGGCCCTGCTCTGGCCGCTGTGCTGACCGCTTCAGAGACCAAGTGCGGTCAAGGTTCAGGTTGGGGTTTGCGATCCGTTCATTCAGACACCAATTGCTCCTTCTCAGCTCCCCGCCTGCTTTGCTATCGGGTGGTGGTGGTGGGTGTGGGGGGGGTGTTACTCGACTTTGATTTCAATAGCACCATTTGCAGAGCAAGTTACGGCTCCTTGGGAGAAAGGATGTCAGAGAATTCATGGAGGATAGGTCCATCCATGGCTATTAGCCCAGGATGGGCAGGGACGGTGTCCCTAGCCTCTGTTTGCCAGAAGCTGGGAATGGGCGACAGGGGATAGATCACTTGATGATTACCTGTTCATTCCCTCTGGGGCACCTGGCATTGGCCACTGTTGGAAGACAGGATACTGGGCTAGATGGACCCTTGGTCTGACCCAGTACGGCCGTTCTGATGTTCTTAGAGACATCGTGCCTGTGGAGATAGTGAGGGACTAGACACAGGAGAACTGGGTTTCCCCCCCCCCCCCCTAGACAAAGCTATAGACAACCTTCACTGCCACTGTTTTCCCTCATTTCCTTTTCCAGTCGCAGAACCTTCCTCGTACAGTTATGATTTGGGGTTTGTACCCAGACCAATGCTACCTCCTGCCTCAATTCCAGCCTCTATTTTCAACAGGAGTCAACATCCTCCATGTCCACCATTGTTTAGCGCTGCTGTCAAACAGCTGATGCATTTCAACCCAGCAACAACTGCATTTTACTGGTAGATTACGCACTGATCCCCTCCCATGTATCACTGTGGATCACTTTGGGATCCTTGGGAAGCGCGCTATGCAAGTCCTCTCCAAAACCAGCAGCAAAACTCACTCAGCTGTGAGCACTCCTCATCCTAACGCAAGGTTTGGAATTTGAACCCTCGGATGATCCCACAGCCCAAATCAGAGGCCCAGCAGATCCACCCCATCCAGACTTTACTGAGTCTACTTTTTATCCCCCACCTCTTTGATTGCTTTTCCCCTGACAAGATGACAGCTTAGCTGCTAGCATTTCAGCAGCTGGCCTCACTGGCCCTTTCCCATTGCCTGTTGTGTGCAGTGCTAGGCAATATACTTTTGTGCCTAGCTGGAAGAACAATAAGCTGTCTAACTCAAGACAAAAAGAAAGACCAGCATTCTGGACCAGCACTCAAATACTTGTTGCAAACCTTCCAAGTGTCCCTACATTGTCCTGCCAACTAAACACACCAGCCTCACAAATCCATGTCCTTCACCCTTTCCTATCCATGCATCATAGCTGGAAAACAAACCTGAACTCCTCCAGAGAGGGATGAAACAGAGAATTACAAGGCAAGCTGCCCCGAAAGCACTCCCGAGCCCTGTTGTTCTCCATTCAAAAGCTGTTTGGGCCACTGAGATGTGTCATCTAGGCGGTGACAAATTGCTAGGGAAAGAAAGAACGTGAATCATCCTCTTTGACTGACCTTCGTGTCAATCATCAAAGGGAGACGGCACTTCCTGACTTACTCAGAGGCGGATAATGAGCCACTCAGGACTGTCTGGGAAGCAATGATTGACTGAACTCAATAGCTACTTGATGCAATTGTCTGTCATCCTACCCACCAACTCCACCTACTCCCCACCACCACTACCCCCTTTCTGCCTGTGCACGGGGAGTGGCTGTATTTATGGCAGAGAAGAAGTGCATGCGTGTGCACATACACACACCACATATAAAGGTGGGTGCATATAGGTTTGTGTACAAGGGGGTGTTTATGAAAAAATGGGCAAGTGAAAAAGGGATAGTGCGTAGAAGGGAAAAAGAGTCATCGCGTGTGTTAGAGTTTGTGCAACAACGTGATGATCAGGAGGGCCCAGCGCTCATCGGTAGCATGCGAGGCGGAGACACCACGTTGCAGTGTCGGTGTAGGATTTCAGCGCGCTGTATTTCTCTGCGAGAGGGGCCGGATAGCCATTAATGGACTTAACCTCCATGAATTTATCCAGTTCTCTTTTAAACCCTGTTATAGTCCTAGCCTTCACAACCTCCTCAGGCAAGGAGTTCCACAAGTTGACTGCATGCTGTGTGAAGAAGAACTTCCTTTATTTGTTGTAAACCTGCTGCCCATTAATTTCATTTGGTGGCCCCTAGTTCTTATATTATGGGAACAAGTAAATAACTTTTCCTTATTCACTTTCTCCACATCACTCATGATTTTATATACCTGTATCATATCACCCCTTAGTCTCCTCTTTTCCAAGCTGAAAAGTCCTAGCCTCTTTAATCTCTCCTCATATGGGACCCGTTCCAAACCCCTAATCATTTTAGTTGCCCTTCTCTGAACCTTTTCTAATGCTAGTATATCTTTTTTGAGATGAGGAGACCACATCTGTATGCAGTATTCAAGATGTGGGCTTACCATGGATTTATATAAGGGCAATAAGATATTCTCCGTCTTATTCTCTATCCTCTTTTTAATGATTCCTAACATCCTGTTTGCTTTTTTGACTGCCGCAGCACACTGCGTGGACGTCTTCAGAGAACTATCCATGATGACTCCAAGATCTTTTTCCTGATTAGTTGTAGCTAATTAGCCCCCCATCATATTGTATGTATAGTTGGGGTTATTTTTCCCAATGTGCATTACTTTACATTTATCCACATTAAATTTCATTTGCCATTTTGTTGCCCAATCACTTAGTTTTGTGAGATCTTTTTGAAGTTCTCCACAGTCTGCTCTGGTCTTAACTATCTTGACCAGTTTAGTATCGTCTGCAAACTTTGCCACCTCACTGTTTACCCCTTCTCAAGATCATTTATGAATAAGTTGAATAAGATTGGTCCTAGGACTGACCCTTGGGGAACACCACTAGTTACCCCTCTCCATTCTGAAAATTTACCGTTTACTTCTATCCTTTGTTCCTGGTCTTTTAACCAGTTCTCATTCCATGAAAGGATCTTCCCTCTTATCCCATGACAACTTAATTTACTTAAGAGCCTTTGGTGAGGGACCTTGTCAAAGGCTTTCTGAAAATCTAAGTATACCATGTCCACTGGATCCTCCTTGTTCACATGTTTGTTGACCCCTTCAAAGAACTTTAATAGATTAGTAAGACACAATTTCCCTTTACAGAAACTATGTTGACTTTTGCCCAACAATTTATGTTCTTCTACGTGTCTGACAATTTTATTCTTTACTATTGTTTCAACTAATTTGCCCGGTACCGACGTTAGACTTACCGGTCTGTAACTGCCAGGATCACCTCTAGAGCCCTTTTTAAATATTGGCGTTACATTAGCTATCTTCCAGTCATTGGGTACAGAAGCCAATTTAAAGGACAGGTTACAAACCACAGTTAGTAGTTCCGCAATTTCACATTTGAGTTCTTTCAGAACTCTTGGGTGAATGCCATCTGGTCCCGGTGACTTGTTAATGTTAAGTTTATCAATTACTTCCAAAACCTCCTCTAGTGATACTTCAATCTGTGATAATTCCTCAGATTTGTCACCTACAAAAGCCGACTCAGGTTTGGGAATCTCCCCAACATCCTCAGCCATGAAGACTGAAGCAAAGAATTCATTTAGTTTCTCCGCAATGACTTTATCATCTTTAAGTGCTCCTTTTGTATCTCGATCATCCAGGGGCCCCACTGGTTGTTTAGCAGGCTTCCTGCTTCTGATATACTTTAAAAACATTTTGTTATTACCTTTTGAGTTTTTGGCTAGCTGTTCTTCAAACTCCTCTTTGGCTTTTCTTATTACATTTTTACACTTAATTTGGCAGTGTTTATGCTCCTTTCTATTTACCTCACTAGGATCTGACTTCCACTTTTTAAAAGATGCCTTTTTATCTCTCACTGCTTCTTTTACATGGTTGTTAAGCCACGGTGACTCTTTTTTAGTTCCTTTACTGTGTTTTTTTAATTGGGGGTATACATTTAAGTTGGGCCTCTATTATGGTGTCTTTGAAAAGTGTCCATGCAGCTTGCAGGGATTTCACTTTAGTCACTGTACCTTTTAATTTCTGTTTAACTAACCCCCTCATTTTTGCATAGTTCCCCTTTCTGAAGTTAAATGCCACAGTGTTGGGCTGTTGAGATGTTCTTCCTACCACAGGAATGTTAAAAGTTATTATATTATGGTCACTATTTCTAAGCCGTCCTGTTATAGTTATCTCTTGGACCAGATCCTGCGCTCCACTCACGACTAAATGGAGAATTGCCTCTCCCCTTGTGGGTTCCTGTACCAGCTGCTCCAAGAAGCAGTCATTTAAAGTATCGAGAAATTTTGTCTCTGCATTTCATCCTGAGGTGACATGTTCCCAGTCAATATGGGGATAATTGAAATCCCCCACTATTATTGAGTTCTTTATTTTGATAGCCTCTCTAATCTCCCTTAGCATTTCATCGTCACTATCACTGTCCTGGTCAGGTAGTCGATAATAGATCCCTAATGTTATATTCTTATTAGAGCATGAAATTACTATCCATAGAGATTCTATGGAACATGTGGATTCACTTACAATTTTTACTTCATTTGATTCTACATTTTCTTTCACATATAGTGCTACTCCCCCCCCCCCCCCCCGCACGACCTGTTCTGTCCTTCCGATATACACCTCTACCTCGATATAACGCGACCCGATATAACATGAATTCATATATAACGCAGTAAAGCAGCGCTCGGGGGGGGGGGGCTGCGCACTCTGGCGGATCAAAGCAAGTTCAATATAACGCAGTTTCACCTACAACGCAGTAAGATTTTTTGGCTCCTGAGGACAGCGTTATATCGGGGTAGAGGTATATTTTGTACCCCGGAATGATTGTGTCCCATTAATTGTCCTCACTCCACCATGTTTCTGTCATGCCTATTATATCAATAAAAAGCAACAGAGAGTCCTGTGGCACCTTTAAGACTAACAGATGTATTGGAGCATAAGCTTTCGTGGGCGCATGTTAGTCTTAAAGGTGCCACAGGACTCTGTTGCTTTTTACAGATCCAGACTAACACGGCTACCCCTCTGATATTATATCAATATCCTCCTTTATCACGAGGCACTCTAGTTCACCCATCTTATTATTTAGACTTCTAGCATTTGTGTACAAGCACTTTAAAAACTTGTCACTGTTTATTTGTCTGACCTTTTCTGATGTGTCGGATTCTTTTTTATGTGAATGTTTCTTGTGTGATCTGGCCCCTACTTTATCCTCTTCTATCCTCTCCTCCTGACTAGAACCTAGAGAATCTCTATCAATAGACTCTCCTCTAAGAGAAGTCTCTGTCCGATCCACGTGCTCCTCTGAAGCAGTCGGCTTTCCCCCATCTCTTAGTTTAAAAACTGCTCTGCCACCTTTTAAATGTTAAGTGCCAGCAGTCTGGTTCCACTTTGGTTTAGGTGGAGCTCATCCCTCCTGTATAGGCTCCCCCATCCCAAAAGTTCCACCAGTTCCTAATTAATCTAAACCCCTCCTCTCTACACCATCGTCTCATCCACGCATTGAGACTCTGAACCTCTGTCTGCCTACCTGGCCCTGCGCGTGGAACTGGGAGCATTTCTGAGAATGCCACCACAGATGTCCTGGATTTCAGTCTCTTCCCTAGCAGCTAAAATTTGGCCTCCAGGACGCCTCTCCTACCCTTCCCTATGTCATTGGTACCTACATGTACCACGACCACCGGCTCCTCCCCAGCACTACACATAAGTCTATCTAGATGCCTCGAGAGATCCACAACCTTCGCACCAGGCAGGCAAGTCACCATATGGTTCTCCCGGTCATCACAAACCCAGCTCTCTATGTCAGTAATGGGAGATTCGATCATTAGAAACACCTGCCTTTTCCTAGCGACTGGTGTTCCCTCCCCCAGAGAGGTAACCTCAGTGCGAGAGGATACCCCAACACTATCTAGAAGGAGGGTCCCAACTATGGGAAGGTTCCCTCTGCTCCCGCTGACTGCTCGCCTTCTCTGAGCCTTTCATCCTCCTTAACAGCGCAGGGGCTGTCTGACCAGAGGTGGGACAAATCTACAGTGTCCCGGAAAGCCTCATCAACATACCTCTCTGCCTCCCTTAGCTCCTCCAGTTCCACCACCCTGGCCTCTGAGGGCCAGGAGCTCCTTGCACCGAATGCACACATATGCCACCCGCCCACAGGGCAGGTAATCATACATGCTGCATTCAGCGCAATAAACTGGATAGCCTCCACTCTGCTGCTGGGCTTCTGCCTGCATTCTCTCCTACAGCTACCTAGGTTAATAAAAGGGTTTTGTTTAAATCAAAAAGTTTTGAATATAGTTTAGATTACAGGTTTAAAAGGACGGCAAGTGAACCTCACCCCCTTCCCACTCCCCTTCCAAACTCCCTTGCGAAACTCCCTGTTAGCAGCCCTGTTTGCAAAGCTCCCTGTAGCACCATCTCTCCACCCCAAGGCTACTTTAATCCCATCCACAGTGAGCATGGGGTCATGCACTGTCCAGCTGGAGGTTCCCAGAAACACTCCGCGTTGGCCAAGCTCTCTCCCACTGTATCAGTGGGGTTCTGACCATCGACTGCAGTGAGGGCAGCATAGGGCCACCATCGAGGGCTTTTGGAAATCCGCCCCAAGGCCTATCCAAAGCTGATCAGCAGGAACCGTCCCTTTCACACCCATTGGCTTCAGCTGGGGCCCTCTGCATGCAGCCCCATCTCACGCCTCCCTCCATAACAGCTTCTACAAACCAGGATCTGCTCTGATTTACACCAATGTAACGCACTCTCCCCAAGGGCACCACTCCAGATTTATACCCACATCAGCAAGATCAGAGGCAGGCCCTGTAAACAAGGGCTGTGCAGTGAGAGATCAGGAGCCACCAGGGACCCTTAAACATGTCACCGCCATCTTCCTAATAATCCATTCCCAATCTGCTCCAGCACACAGCACGCTGGGCTAAGCCCCTCCTGGGAGAGCAGAGCGGTTTCCTGCTAACAGCCCCGCTGCTGGTTACGAGGAGGCTCTGATCAAGGCTGGATGAAAACTAATTAAAGGGTTGATTCCTATCCAGCGTGCCGGGTCCTAGACAAAAATAAAAGCATTTCAAGTTGGTTCTGGGGAAGCAATTGAAAGAGGACAGACTCCTCCGCGCTCTCTCTCATCCCCTGTATGGTGGACACGTTGGGCTGGATCATGGTCTAACAGGTTATTCGAGGCCACGGGAGCAGCAGCCCTAGGCATTTGTTGGTTTTTAGCCCCTTGCTGGCGCTGGGGTCAGAATGTTTTAAAGCACACAGTAAATTTCTAGACAGAGGGCTGCCAGCGGGGGTCGTGTGTGCGGCGTATTTAAAGAGCCAGGCGTAAATCTCAAGGTGATACTGCTTAGGCTCATGTGACAGGAATCCTCTAGCCAGGACACAGGCAAGAGTCAGCTGGGAATGCTGCCGCCATCCACTCGTCACAGATTCTAACGAGCTGGCAGGCCCTGGCAAAGGACAAGCTCACCAGCTTCTCTGCAAGCCAGCGGGTTCAACCCCTGTTATCCAAGTGCTCCAGACTGGCCCTGCCCTACTCTCTGGCTCCCATTCAGTATGGGCCAGCGGGTAGAGCAGCAGTCTGGGACTTGGAGACCTGGATTCTACTTCTAGCTTGGAACTGGCCAGCTGGGTGACTTGGGCAAGTCACTTTCCTTCCTTGTGCCTCAGTTGGCTCCAGCTGTAAAATGGGGATAAAGATGCTTACCCTCCTTTGTGAAGCGCTTTGACAGCTGTGGCTGAAGAGTGCTATGAAGCGAGACAGGTGTTATTTGTATTTACTGTCTCTCTCAGAGGATGCCCAGTCTCCCAGGGTATGTCTACACTGCAATTAAAAACTTGTGGCTGGCCCATGCCAGCTGACTCGTGCTCAGGCTAAAGGGGCTGTTTAATTGCAGTGTAGATGTTCAGGTTCAGGCTCAGGCTCTATGACCTTGCAAAGTGGGAGGGTCTTGGAGCCAAGCTCCAGCTGGAGCCCAAACAGCTACACTGCAACTAAACAGCCCCTAAGCCAGGTGGGCAAACTATGGCCCGGAAGCCGCATCTGGCCCTTCAGATGTTTTAATCCGGCCCTTGAGCTCCTGCTGGGGAGCATGTGCCGTGGCTCTGTGCGGCTCCCAGAAGCTGCAGCATGTCCCCCCTCCGGCTCCTACACATAGGGCCAGCCGGGGGCTCCACACGCTGCTCCTGCCCCAAGCGCAGCCCCCGGAGCTCCCATTGGCCAGCAACCGCAGCCAATGGGAGCTGCAGGGGCAGCACCTGCGGACAGGGCAGCGTGCAGAGCCTCCTGGCCACGCCTCCGTGTAGGAGTCGGAGGGGGGACATGCTGCTGCTGCTTCCGGGAGCTGCTAGAGGTAAGCACCGCCCAGAGTCTGCACCCCTGAGCCCCTCCAGCGCCCCAACCCCAGCCTGCTCCCCCTCCTGCTCTCCGAACCCCTCAGTCCCACCCTCCTGCACCCCAGAGCCCGCACCCCCAGCCAGAGCCCTCACCTCCCCACCTGCACCCCAACTGCCTGCCCCAGCCCGGAGCCCCCTCCCGGACCCTGAACTCCTCATTTCTGGCCCCACCCTAGAGCCCACCCCCTTACCGCATCCTAACCCGCAATTTTGTGAGCATTCATGGCCCGCCATACAATTTCCATACCCAGATATGGCTCTCGGGCCAAAACGTTTGCCCACCCCTGTCCTTAGCCCAAGCCCCCTGTGACCTGGGCCAGCTGTGAGTTTGTAATTGCAGTGTAGACCTACGCCCAGAGGTCAGGGCCCTAGGACGACTTGCTCTTAACCCTTTGTCTCCTCTACAATCCAGCACTCCATGCCAGGCCCTCTCCCTTTTAGTTTAACGGCATCAGGAGCTTGATTAATGCAATAGCCACACCTGTGAGAGGCTTGGAGAGACTGCTCAGCCCAGCAGGCCCTGTGGGCTGAATTAATACAACTGCCTTTCAATAAGGGAACCACATTAAAGCTACAGAGAAGAACACCGTGCACCTGCCTCTGAGCCATTGTGAATTACACTTGAGGTCCCCATGCTGTGCAGCAAGTCTGCTCTAAATCAGTGGCTCTCAACTTTCCAGAGAACTGGACCCCTTTCAGGAGGCTGATTTATCTCGCATCCCCCCAGATTCCACCTCACTTAAACTACTCGCTTACACAATCAGACAGAACAATACAAGAGTGTCCCAGCACACTATTACTGAACAATTGCTGACTCTAATTTTTACCATATAATTAGAAAATAAATCCACTGGAATATAAATAATTGTACTTACATTTCAATGTATGGTATATAGAGCCGTATAAATGAGTCATTGTCTGTATGGAATTGTAGTTTGTACTGACTTTGCTAGCGCTTTTTATGTAGCCTGTTGTAAAACTAGGCAAACATCTAGAGGAGTTGATGTATCCCCTGGAAGACCTCTGTGTACCCTCAGGGGTACGCATACCCCTGGTTGAGAACTACTGCTCTAAATTCCGCAGCACTCCCCGTGCAGCAGGCTAGAGGGTCAGTGGCAGCATGAGACACATTTTAAGGAGACCGAGGTTTTTACTGAATTAAATATGAGAATAAGCAACTCAGTCAGCACCACCTGTGCCTGCTGGTATTTAACGTTCAGTTCTGTTTATCCTACGCTGCCCCCTACACTTTTAATTTTCCGCCTGCTGCAGAATTCACGGGTTTGTTTTAAGCAAGTTGTCAGGGAGGAAGCCGTAGGGTTTAAAGCTTGAGGAGGGGGCAGTTGGGGCTGAGGGCACCCAGAAAGGCGGGGAAGCCAGTTTGGGGTTGGGAGGACAATCATTGGATGCTAAAATAAATCAACAGTGAAATGGCTAACAATGCAGACAGTGAAATCTGCACCACTGGATTCCACTCCTCTTGGAGCCATTGTTTTCAAGCCCCCTGCAGACTCAGGCAGGCCTCAGTCACACTCAATTCATACGTGAAGCTTTTCTGAATGACCATTGGGGATAGGAAGCTTAGGCTGTGGAGTGCAATCCTTCAGCAAGAGGTAGATTTTGCACCTTTAGAATCATGAGTAAAAGGGGCCCGGATTATGTTTTCCTACACAGAAAGCAACCATGCTATTGGCATACTTTAAATTGAAGGAATACAGCAGAACCTCAGAGTTATGAACCCCGGAGTTACAAACTGACCACACCCCTCATTCGGAACTGAAAGTACACAAGCAGGCAGCAGCAGAGACCAAAAAAAAACAAAAAAAAAAACAAAGCAAATACAATACAGTGTTAAACATAAACTACTAAAAAAAACCAAAGGGGAAGCAGCATTTTTCTTCTGCACAGTAAAGTTTCAAAGCTGTAGTAGTCCATGTTCAGCTGTAAACTTTTGAAAGAACCATGACGTTTTGTTCAGCGTTACAAACATTTCAGAGTTACGAACAACCTCCATTCCCCAGGGCCTCGTTGCGCTGAGGTTCGGCTTTGTTCTTGGTACAGTAGAAGGTCCAGAAGAGAGAGAGGGCAGCACACATGTCGCTCTGCAACAGCTAGGAGAGTAAAATAGCTGCTGTCTGTTGACAGAGGCAAAGGCCTCAGAAACGTAAAGGTGCAGGAGAGAGCAGACAGAGGCAGCACAGTTTCATAGCTAGATAAGAAGGTCAAGACTGAGCCAGCACTCACTACCCTTGCCCTCAGGAGAAGGAAAGGATGGGGGTCAGACAGGCCAGGAGCTGCTGCCAAATCATGCTCAGCCGGTGCCAGTACTCGCTGATCTTCACTATTAACATGGGGGCAAAACCCTGAAGCCCCCTCTCAGCCCTTGCTGGGGCAGAGCACCCATTGACAGAAAAGCCACCCCGGCTACCACCCTTCTTCCTTCACTCAAATCTGAGTTCACCATCCAATAAGACACAGGCACCTCCATTCCCACCTGCCCCTCACCCCTCCATGCCACTCTGCAAAGGAGACTCAGCACCAGCTAACCCAAGTGCCTTTCTCCCACCACCTGCCCTGTGGTTAGACCCACGGCCAGGGAGTCACTGCACCTGAGCAGGTTCCACCACAGCAAGGGGCACTCCAGGAGCTACTCACAGCCTCATAGCAGCAGCGTGTGCTTCCCTCCTTGGGCCTCGCAGGCCCCATATCCCTGCAGCTTCTCCTCTGGCTCAGCATGTGGCCACCTGCTTCCTTTCCAAGGCTGGAGCTACAGTAGCAGGCCAGCCCTGGGTTTGGCTCCTCCCACCACCTGCAGCAAGGCAGGCCCACCTCGTTAAAGGCACCACGCCCTTATTCAGCAGGGCAGAGTCACCTTCTTTCCCCTCTTATCATAAATCTGCCTCCCATTCAGCTCACTGGGACTTTCCTCCATGGCCTCAGGGGGAGGAAGCAGGCAGGTAGGTTTCCCCTGCAGAAGCCAATGACTTTGGGGCACCATCCCGTGTACGGAATTGAGACACTTCTCCTGCGTTGGGCATTTGGCACCGTAGGCTCCTCATGACGACACAGCCGTGTCTGTGGACCTCTGGCTCTGTTACAAGCACTTTCCTGCTGCAGGAGAGCGTTGGAAGAGAAAGGCTATAGCGGAAGGGGGGCTGGGTTCACCCAGGTCTTTGGCACTGTGCATCATTAGAGCAAGTTAGTCGTCCTGGCCGGACAATGACTGACTCACACACACCAACGCTAAGGCTCATTCTCCCCGTGACACCCTCGTTGGCCCCACGGGACAGCTGGTCACTTGGTGAAGGAGTGACCTTCCCTCCAAGACTCCCACCCCAATCCAGTCCTCCTCCTGGTCAGAGCATGCCCATAGGAGCCGGCTGTCCTGGTCTGCTGGCATTTCCTGCCCTGAAGGGTTTGCTTCTCATCGTCAAGAAGGCAGCAGGGTCAGACAGCTGAGTGAACTCCCTGGCCCTCTTCTGTGCTACACTCCCCTGCCCAACAAATGCCCACCCCCAGAACTACGTCTATGCGGCAGGTGAACTCAGGTGACTGGCACCTGAGGCAGCCTAGCCCAGGTGTGTGAGCAGCCCCACTGCAAAGCTCTACCCCCTTCTCTGAGTCCTCTCCGGTTCTATGCTCCCCTGTGACTGGCTGGGGGCATTTCCCATAGTGCTTTGTGCTGAGACGCGCTAGGATTCTTTCTCTGTCGATTGTGAGAGCTGTTCTTTCACCACCGGGGGACTGTGGGGATGCACTGGAGGACTATTAGCAGTGAAGTGAGTTACCCTGCGTCCTCACTGCAAAATGGCGGGGGGGGGGGGGGAAGCATGGTCCAGACAGAGTTAAACAGAGCCTAGGCTCTAACCCCCTACCCCCAAAGCCGGGTAAAGTACCCTGGGCTTAAAGCACCTCCAAACCCAGGTATAAGGTTTTGTGTGTCAACAGAGCGGGGCATTCTCTCATATTCATAAACCCCAGTAAGAGCTCAGGGTAACTCTGCAATGCAGCCGTGCCCTAGTCTCATCCTGCCAGGGAAAGGGGCATTGCTGAGTTCACTGGATACAGAGCCTGGGGGTTTCAGTACCGCTCTGAAAGTCAGGAGATCTGGGCTGTGGGCCAAGCTTTGGCATGTCAGACAAGTCACTTGAGCTCTTTGTGTGCCTCAGTTTCCCCGTTTGAAAGGGGAGAACATCTACTTCCCAGAGGGGGCTGTGAAGCCGTACTGGGGTTCAGATGGTGCTTGGAGATTGTTGGATGAAACTAGTGGCTGCTGTTGTGCTCCGTGTTAGATTGTAATGAGCTGGGTGAAACCTTGTAATAGGCTGTTAAAACCTCATCCAAACCGATGTGGGAATGGGTCCTCCACTTAAGATAGTTGTAAGAGACAGTTAAGGGGCCACACCTAAAATGCAGCCTAGCGGGGTGTGTCTACACAGCAATTAGACATCCGCAGCTGGCCTGTGCCAGCCAACTCGGACTCGCAGGGCTCAGGCAACGGGGTTGCTTCATTGCTATGTAGAATTCCAAACTCTGGCTTGACCCCGGGGCTCTAGGACCCTGCGAGGTGGGAGGGTCCCAACGCTCAGGCTCCAGCCCGAGCCCACAAGTCCACACAGCAATGAAACAGCCCCGCAGGCCCAGCCCTGCAAGCCCAAGTCGGCTGGCAAGGGCCAGACGCGGGTTTTTCTTTGCTGTGCAGACATACCCACGGAGACTGCCTAGAAACTAGCACCATTGGGACCACATGTGGGTGGGTGACCGTGTCTGAGAGAACTCACAGAAACCGAGAAATGAGAAGAGGAGAGGCAGGAGCCTGGGAGCGCGCTGTGACCCTGGAGAAAACAAGGGCGAGCGCTTTGGAGTCTGGTGTTGGCTGGAGCGGCTTGGGGGCTGTAAGCGAAGACCCTGCTCCTTTTGATCTTGGTTTCTTCTCTATTCAGAGACACGGGACTTTTGCACATTCCTTGTAACTGAACAAGATCGCATTAAAGAAAATACCAGACGCCATCGATTTCTCCTTCCCACCGGAACGTCCCCAGGGCCCCGAACTTTGACTAGCTGCTCAGGTCAAAAAGGAGTGACAATATTTTACTGCCTTTTGAGGAGATGGACGATTTTGGGATGGACGTGAATGTTAATGAGAGAAGAGGCCAAGGCTGCACCATGTGCTCATGACCAGCATTTCTTCAGCAGGTAACGGGGTAATAAAACACTGTGGACAGCAGCAGACAAGCTCACCGCTATCCTCCTATGAGAGGACTCCCCTCACTATATAAGATGGTCATCAGCCACCCTTAAGGACCTAGGAGGCCTGTCTTTTCTTACCAAGATCCTCAACTGTGGTTAAATGCTCTCCACCCACCCACCCAGCACAATCCGTAGGGAATTATAGCCAGCTATGGAGCGTGGCAACCAATATCAGGCCCTGACTCATAGACTTTAAGGCCAGAAGGGACCATCGTGATCAGCTAATCTGACCTCCTGCACATCACAGGGTACAGAACCTCACCCTCCCACTCCTGTAATGGGCTCAGAACCTCTGGCTGAGATGCTGAAGGCCTCAGATCTAGATCTTGTGTTGACGCTCATGGAGCCACTCACCCCAGTGCAACGGGAGCACCGTGTGGGTGTGAAACACTAGTAAATCAGAGGGCACTCTGGCATGCACGTCGCACTGGTGTAAATGGTGACACAACAGGCAGGGCACTGGAGAATTTGGTCCAGAGTCTTTTAAAGTTTTCTGAGAGCTTTTAAAAGGTCCCAAGCTATCTCCAAACGGTGGTGCAAGCCCTGAGACAGACCAACGGAGGCACCCTGTGAATGTCAAAATCTTTTATTTACAACAGTCTCCAAAAGTCAAGGAACACCGAAAGTAGTGCGGGCAGGAGAGGACCTACAAAAGTAACGTGGGTACATGACATTGGGGATTGTGCTATGTCACTCGGAGAGCCAGCGCTCTCACGTCTGCACACGAGGGGAAAGGCGCTGCGGCCCAGCCCTCTGCCCTTGCTACCCTCCGCTCTCAGCCCACCCACTCCCACTAGCTCTCTCCCCACTCTTCCGTTTCCTAAAGCCATCCCTTCCTTCCAGTCTCTGCCCACCCACCTCCAAGTTGTGTGAACTCCCTGCCTGGCTCTCACCCTCCCACCTTCCTGCCCCATCACCGCTCCACCGGCCCAGCTCGCTCAGCCTCCCGCTCCCCTCTTTGCCCTCCCAGCAGCCTTCCTGCCAGGACGGAATCGCTACACTGCCCAGGTGCAGCGGAGGGGGAGAATGGGACCCTAGGCAGGACAGCTGCCTGCTCACAATGGAGAGAGACCAGATCTTGATGGACACTTGCCCCCAGGCAGCAGAGGCAGCGGTGAACCTAACCCGGGGCAGATGGGGAGTTAGCTGAGGTACCCCCACCCCACCCCACCCCACCCCAGCCTTACCAAGGGCCCTAGCTCCGTGGCATTCAGGCTCCATGCTCCGCGCTGATTGAAACGTGTGAGCGGAGGTGTAAACGCTACCCCCTGGGAGGAGGGATTTTAAAAGGACTAACCAGGAGGCATTGAGTTTGCCCTGCTTGGCTGTAAATCCATCGGCAAGGCTAAGCTGCAGGAGAGGGCGGGAGGAGTTAGGTCAGTTGTCGGGATAAATAACAGGCCTGGTATAGCCTTCCAGGAGAGCAGGGTTCTCCAGCAAGAAAATGAAGGGCCAGAAAAGTCTCTTTGGAAACCAACCAGGCCAATCTGGCTCCAATAGAGCTGAGGTTCGGGGCCCCCAAGAGTGACCGTCTCGTCCTCCCCCTCCCTTGGCTGTTGGCCTGTTTCCCTCTCCCCCTACCCAGCAAATGCTGCCGTTTTTTTCCATTCCTTTTTCCTACAGTTAATTTTCAAGCTGGCTTTACGGCATCTGCTGTGCCCTATGCCCCACAGGACAGGGCCAGCCCCCCGGGGCAGTGCTCACTGACCGGCCAGGGGAACCCTCTCGAAGAGACTTCGAGCTCCATGACCCCTTCATCTCTTACAGGCTGAACCTGCCACAAAAGGAGGCCAACTTTAATATGGGTACGTCTCACCTGGATCTGGGCTGAGACCATCAGCTCATTGCAGAGACCAGCATGTTACGCAAGGGAGGCAGTGCAGGCAATGCACCGGACGAGGAGTGAGCTCACGGTCCGATTCCCAGCTTTGCCACTAGTGTAGGACCTGGAGTAAGTCACTTGCCCTCAATTTCCCCTGTCCCCCTCCCCCATTCAACATAGACCGTAAGCTCTTTGAGGCAGGGACTGCCTCCTACTGTGTGTCCGTACAGCACCTAGCACGGTGGGGTCCTGACCTGCCTCGGGGACTCTGGGTAGCACAAACAACGGTCACATTCGTATTGTACACAGTACAGCCATGCCACTGTAATACAAACAACAACAAATAGCAACACCCTTCGATCCCCACCTACGGCCAAGTGGTAGGAGGCTCTTGCTTACAGCTGGGGAGGAACCGGGTTTTCCAGGAGATTCCATGCTTTTGGAAGGGTTTTCCAGGCCGAAACGTAATGAAAACACACAATTTTGAAATTTCCCCACAAAACAAAATTCTGAACAAAAATTCATTTTGGGTCGATGGACACGTTTCATTTCGGGAATATCTAAGCGTTTTGTTCCAATTCTGACTTTTTAAGTTTTTTTTGTATTCCATCATATAACATTTGTAAAAATTGCTTTGAAACAGAAAAATCAAAATGGTCCAGACTGCAATGGTTGAAACAGAACATGTGCGCCGTGGCAGAAGGCCCCCTTCTGATTTTTGTTTTAAACACAATTTTGTCAAAAACAAACCCCACAACCACATTTCTAGGAAACATTTCGCCTTGGACAATCCAGTGAAAATCATTCCACCAGCAAATTCCCAACCAGTTCTCTCACTGATCCCCTGAACCAGCTAATCCCCAGCTCCTTAGCAACTAGACCAGAACTCACAAGTCCATGCCACACAGGTAATGCTGCATGACAAATAGTTCAGTCTTAGGCTTAGTGTAGGAATCAAGTGGTTTAAAAGCCAGGACAGAGTTAATGAGCCTGCAGCATCAGCTTACTCCCAGAAAGCCAGGATTTGCCTGCGCACTGATGTTGTGTGTGTCCAGCACCAGTTTGCGTTTTTCTATGGGGTGCGGTTGTTCAGTAGTGGTTTGGGTTCAAACATTGTGTGTTGGTGTAGATGTTGTGTGTGGTCCCTTGCGTCGGACTAAGCTGTTGGAATCCTTCCAAGCAGGAATTTGGGTCTTTCTGTGTGTTGGTACAGTGCCTAGCACATGCGGCCCGGATCCTGACTAGGTCGGACAATATCAACAGGAACTACACTTGAGCCCCCCCCAGCCTTTTGCCACCACAGTGCTGTTAAATACAGGTCCCCTCCTTTGCCCTGCTATTCCATGGGCTCTCTCAGGGTTTGCCCCCACCACTCTTGCTTGCATTGTGCAGTGACCCACGCCAAGAGCTTGCCTATCGCTTTTAAAGCCGCGCAGGAATTTTTTGGACAAAACGGCTTTGCATCAGAAAATGCCCATTTGGCAAAACCTAAAGTTTTTGCAGGAACAGGCCAGTTTTACCAGGAAAGATTTCTCAGGTCCAGGGGGGAATTTCTGGTGAGAGATGGAGTGAGCGAGACCCTCCCCCCAGAATAGCCAATCAGCTGGTGGTCAGGGCATTCTCCTGCGAGACCCCGGTTCAAGTCCCCGAGCTTTCTCCTGTTGGCGCTGTTCCACTTTGTAAGTGATTCAGTCTTCCTGGGGCCCCAGAGAGAGACTGATCCTGTAGCCCACTGGCTTTGGCACTCACCTGGGATGTGGGAAATCTCAAAGTTTTGCAGGATGGGAAAACCATTTCCCGCCCAGCTCTAATCGATTTCAACGGAACGCCTCATTCGGGCGGCGGTCGATGACCAGTCGGGCCGTGTGAGAGAGATGAACCCGGACTAGGCTACACTTTCCCAGCCAGGAGATTACAGGGATAGGACCCCAACAGAGCCTCTTCTCAGATGCAGGCTACAGAGGCGCCGTTAGGGGAGACAGGTGAAGATTGGGAGGGGCTGATTTAGACACAGCATCTGCTGAAGGGCTGCTACCACCAGCCGGTTCTTGGTTCCCAGCGCTATGAGCAGCTGGTTCAGGGCTCCAAGTCCCACTGTGGCAGCATCAGACCCACCTTTGCATTTGCTCAAGCAAACGGGTCATTTTCTAATCTGGAGTCTGTGTTGTTGTTACAGGAAATAAGGCCAAAGCAAACCCTGGCTCCCTGGGGCCAAGCGTGCACGTTTGCCAGTGAGGGGCCCTCTCCCCAGACTCTTGGGGAGAGGTGGAGGGTCTGAAGCACCTTTAGGGTGGTTTGGTCCCGCTCCATTATACATTCAGGGTGGTATTTGCTAAAGGAGGCATCAGCCCAGTGATCTGTGCATCCTAGAGGCAGCCAGCAGGCAGGGTCATCAGCAAGTGAGAGCAGCCGACAGCTATTTACAGGCAGCCCTTGGGGGAGACCCGGCCGGGGCGCTGCTAGGAGACAGCAACCTTTGAAACTCACGTCCTCTCACCGGCTGAGCTGAACCCGCCATGTTCTCCTTTCAGGTACCTGATGGCCAGGGGGCTGCTGGATAAAAGTGAGAGGGGGCTGGGACGTTGCAGCTGGGCCCCTAAGGGAAGAGCTGCTAAAAGCAGGTTGAATTGTGAAGTTAAATGTTCATATCACCAAGTTTCGAGGGGTGGGAGGGATTAGAGGATAGGAGCTGTGTTCTCTAGTGGATAGAGCACTGGCCTGGGAGTCAGGAGACCTGCATTCTATTCCTGGCTCTGCCACTGGTCTGCTGGGTGACCTTGGGCAAGTCACTTTCACCTCTTTGTGCCTCAGTTTCCCCCCCCCCCCCCGCCCATGCTGGGTCTTGCCCCATAGATGGAGCTCTCTGTGGTAGGTTTTGCCTCTCACTGTGCATTTATACAGCACCTGGCACAATGGGGCCTCATTCTCCCCACTTTCTAACTTATTCTGCTCTTTGCTCTCACTTCCCCCTCCCTGTCTAACACCTTCCAAAACCACAAGCAGAACATCACGTCCTGCGCCTGACGCTAGCCAAACCCCATTCCCCTACTAGAGCTGGGATGGGGAGAGAGAAACAATGGGAACCTCTCTGCAGCCAGGCCCCAGCACTCAGGAGGAGAGCCCCAAGGGGTGTCCATAAATTAATTACATACATTTTTGGGTCATTTTCAAGACCTGCCCCCCCTTTGTGACACTGAAACAATCCCCCAAAGTTAAGCGCCTACCCACCCACCCACCCCTAATGCATTGCATAATTTATGGACAGCCCCTAATCCTGCTAGGTCCTGAGTGCCCTCCAACTCCTAAACCGCAGTGGGAGTTGAGGACACGTGGCAAACCCCCCAGGGGAACCCAGCACCTCATCAAATTGGACCCAAGAGATATAAAAGGTTTCCGGCTGCTTTGTTTCGCCACCCTGGCGTGGCTGAGCTGGTGATCCCAGCATGCAGTTCCCGGCCCCACCTGGAGGGGGCAGGACTTACACCAGAAGTCTTTGTATATGCAGCAAAAAAATAAAGAACCCCCTGGGCTCGCATTCGCTCTAATGCGCAGTTTGCAGGGCTAGACACAGATCTCTGTCCTAACCCAGACACTCCAATCCTTCCCTTCACACACAGCGGGAGTGACTTTCTCCAGGGGCTTTCTCTGTTTTTCTCTCTCTCTCTCTCACACACACAGGCCCCTTTTCCTCTTGTCCGTTTGTTGACCTGGAAACAAACAGCAGCTTTAATCAGCCTCAGGAGGCTGAAGCATTTGCTCAGTCCAAGACCCGCCATCGCTTTGGTGATGCTGTTCGGTTCCATCTACACTCACTCTCTGCCGGTGTCACAGCCACACACCCTGTACCCCAGCCACGCTGCCACCGGTGCTCAGTGCAACCAAGTGCCGCGCCGGATTCATCTCAACGTTGGGATGTCAGAGCAAGCTGGTGCTCAGAAATCAGGGGACATAGGGCTCTGCAGGCCCATGGAGAAGCGCGGGTCAGAGACACACACCTGCCCCTGCTGCAGTCTGAGCTAATGGGGAATGACTAATGGGCCCAGGATTCATCGAATGCCAAAGCAGCTGTGGCAGGAAGGGACAAAAGGAAAACCCTGGGCCTGATTCTGCTCTCACACCAGCGTGACTTCTCTGCCAGCAGCAGAGTTGCTCCTAATTTCCCCCGGCCTCAGGACCACTGACAGGTTGCGTTCAGAGCTGGGCTACCTCTGAGCATGCGGGTCCCTCCCAAGCCGCACAGGAGACAATCTGGTAGCTGAATTTACACGGGGTGGAAGGGATGAAGGAGAGGAGTGCTGAGCCCTCCCCCCGCTCCCGTTCAAGCCAACGGAAGCCGAACACCCTGGTAAGGTCTGGTCCTAAATCCGGTTTCCCAGGGAAAATCCTGCACCTCAAAAGGCGCCAATAAATGCACGACGTGAATTTATCATGGACTCTGCCAGGGACCTGAGCTGGGGACACTAACCTGAGCAAAAGGAGCTGCCGGCCCAGGCAGCGAATGGGGGATGGAGAGATCTAATCCCACTAGACGCTTACAGTTTAAAAAGGGGCCATTCAATCCAGATAGCAAACCCGCATCCACCGGGGATTCAGTATCCGCAAACAAATGATGAGCCCAGCCCCACTCCTGCTGCCGCGTCTCCTGGTAAATAATGTTTAATGCCGATCCCACTGCGCCTGACCCATGCCCCTTCTGCCGGGGAACAGATGTGCCGCATATCAATGCCCACACTTAGTTATTTCCATTTTAAGAATATGATGGAATCAGTGATGCCTAAAATGTACTCGTTAATGGCGCCACTTTGCAATTTCATTCTACTTTAATATAAACCATCTGCTCCAAGCCGGCAGCTGCACCAAAGCACATAGGATGAGCCCTCCCCCCCGCCCCCGTTTATCAATGGGCCGGGGGCTACCCGTGGCAGAGGCCTGTGCGGTGGGGTTGAAGGCCCAGGGTTCTCTCCCCAGTGGCGGCAGCAGGAGGAGGTGTTGCACACGCCGAGCGGCGCAGGGGATGAGTGGTAGGAATCGTGGGTGCTGGCTGTTGTTACTGCCTTAACCCGACTGCTGGGACTAGAGAGAGACAGAGCAGTAACTGCATTGCTGACTGTACATATGCTCACGCGCTAACTGCACCATGCTATGGAGGGAGACGGGAGCACCGGCCCATCCGTTAGAGCTGCGTTTAGGACAGTGGGGGTGAGCTCCGCAGTGCCCCCAGTGAAGAGGGGAAGATGCTACCTGCCGACAATCTACCTGCCGCCGACCCCATGCCAGTGCCCTGGAGCGGCTCACTTGACAAAATGAACCTGGGGCACAGAGGTGGGGATGGGTCAGAGTGGACATCGGGGGCTCAGTGGGGAGGCAAAGAGAGGGGGTGGGGGCAGGTACAAGCAGATGACCCTGTGGGCTTCACCTTAGCGCCAGGACAGGGGAACGTGCCCATAAAGTATCCGGCAAACTCAGCACACAACACGCTCAGGAAAAGGGACCCCTAAACCCTGCTGAGCTGCATCCAGCCAAACCAGACAGACAGATAACCCCAAAGCAACAAGCGAGTTCAGCCAAGAACTCCCACGACAGACAACCCGGCTGGTGCACACTCTAGATCCCCACAGGCTGGGGCGCGGACCAGTGGCAGCAGGAGCTTCCTTGGGAATCACTGACCCTTGGACAGCCTCAACGGACTTTCCCCAACGCCCCCAAAACCCCCTCGACCCTCCGCGGGCGTAAATCAGCAGACATAGATTACCCCAGCCAAGGATCGGGCCCAGGGGATGAAACTCACAAGGCCTGCCTCTCCCTTAAGTCCTATTTTGAAGGCCTAAGTGGAACGTCTGTGGTGGCGCGTACATCACGGGGGTGTCATACAGGGGGCGGGTGCCAGGATCTCCACTCATTAACGAACAAGGAGGAGGCGGCTGTGAGTCACTGAGGCCCTGGTGCACTGTCAGTCCGTCCATCCATCACTGCCAAAATAAATACGAGTTTAGAGCAAAACCCAGTAGAAAATAAAGTGCCTCTGGAGTTGAAAAAACGTCCGGAAAAAGGGATTTTTTTTTTCATTTTTACAAAAAATATCCTTTAAAAAAAATAGGGAGAAAGAGAGACGGAGGCAGCCCGGCGCGGGGACTACAGGGACGTCCCGTTGGGGAGGGGGATCTTCACGCCACTCTGCAGCAGGGCCAGGCAGATGCACAGTCCCAGGACGCCGGCCAGGAGAACGCCCACCAGAGCCTTGAGGAAGGAAGTCCTGCTGCGGGTGAAGGTGCTGGGCCCCAGGACGCCCAGCAGGGCAGTGCTCACAGTCAGGGTGTACAGGATGGAGACGCCCGTGTTGAGGGCCACGATCTTCCCGAATTTGGCAAAGGGGGCGATGATGCAGAAGAAGAGCGGGATGGTGGCGATCACCGTGGTGACAGCGCTGGAGACGATGGCCACGCCCACGTGCCGGACGGCTTCGATCGTCCTCCACTGGCGGCAGGAGGTGGGGTCCTGGCAGGGCAGATGGCGGCATTAATGGGCAGCGGGTGCTTGCACCCAGAAGGCACAGGAGGGCTGGGGCCTCGTCTGCATGGGGTTTTTAGCTAGGGAGACCAGATGTCCCGATTTCATAGGGACAGTCCCGATTTTTGGGTCTTTTTCTTATATAGGCTCCTATTCCCCCCCACCCCCATCCCGATTTTTCACATTTGCTGCCTGGTCACCCTATTTTTAGCCCCCGGCGCAGCTGCAGGCAGTGCAGTGCGAGCCCCTCGTGCAGAGGTGCTCTCCGAGTAAGTGGTACCAGTGCAGCCCCCGTACAGATCGCACGGGACTGGTGCGAGGCCGATGCTGACAGCCTGCACCCGGGGTTACAATCCCAGCAGAGCCAAGCCCTGTAAAGCAGCGTCTGGTCTCCGCTACCCCAGTGTCAATGTGGAGGGACTCCCCTGAAGCCAGCGGAGTTACTCCAGTTTGAGGGATGTCACTCCGACCCTTGCATTGTAGATTCCCCAATGTCTGGAATGGGGAAAGTGTGCACGGGGCCAAAGATGCAGTAGAGGCACCTCCTGGCCCTTCAGCTGTCCTGCCCCCAAGGAGCATGGCCAAGCGCAGCGAGGCACAGCATTCAGGGGGCGTCTACACTGCAATACAAGACCCACAGCAGCGAGCCTCAGAGCCCTGGCCAACTGCCTCGGGCTCACAGGGCTAAAACCAGCAGCGTAGAGACCCTCCCCCTTGCCTGGGCTCCAGCCCGAACCCGAACAGCTCGGCTGCTATTCTAGCCCCGCAGCCTGAGCCAGTCGTCCTGGCCTCGGAGCCTTGGTGCTGCAGTGTTTTGGTTGCATGATAGACGTACCCGTAGCAGGAGGGGAAGAGACGGGTGTCCCTGGACTCCAGTGACCACCCCAGCGCGGGGACTGTCTTCATAAGGGCAAAGTACTAGGGAGGGGCCAGTCACGGGGACACAGGCCCCGGCTCAGAACCATCACTCTGCCAACCGCAGCGCAGCGGAGTCCTGTGTCAAAGCCCGGGGGTGCAGCCTGGGCCCCAGGGAGCTCCTCTGGGGCTGATGGGGGAAAGGAATCCCCCCAAGGAGGATGTAGCCTTGTTGCTGCTTGCCCCCTGCCGTGGCCCGGCTCCACGTGCCCTCACATCAGCGTGAGGAAGAGGCCGGGGTGGAACTCACCTCTGCCTGGTGAAGGGGCAAGTTCTCCCCCGCCAGCAGGTAGCCCTCCACCAGGTGCACGCAGTAATCTACGGAGGAGCCGACAAGGATGGAGAGAGAAATCGCCTCCACGGCTCCCATTTCCCAGCCGGACCAGTACATGATGGTCACCACCAGGCAGACGACCCCTGCATAGAGAGAGGGGAACAGCAAGCGAAGTCGGGCTTCGGGCTAGATCAAGCCTGGGCTCTCTGGACAGGGAGCATCAATCCGAGCAGCTCCACTGAAGCCAATGAAGCAGCTACAGCCCTGTGCACCGCCGTCGACCGCAGGGCGTCCCAGCCAGCCGATCCCTTCCTCCCCGCATCAGATGGAGAGAGACCCCGAACCAGAACTGGGCACTCTGCCCTCCTCCCGTAGCAGACGTTTTCCGAGAGTCTGGACATTCTTACCATCGGGATGGAAAGTCAACATCTCGAAAACATTCATCAATCAAAAAGCCCCAGACCTGTCCCATTTCTGCCGATTGACAGATTTGATTTTGATTTTGACCTTTTTTCCCCCCAGTCTAATTAGCTTAAATTTCAAAACAAAAAGTCCTTTCAAACCAGAAAACTGGGAATGTCTCATTTTTGATGATTTTTTCAAGTGGGGAGAGCCTCCGACATGGACCTGGTTCCACAAACAGTTTCTGTTTCTAAGAATCTGTATTTGTTTGGTGAAAAACGATTTGCTGAAAAATTCCTGAGAAGCTCTGCTGAGAACCTGGGGTGGAGCTTCCAAATTACGCTCAGATTGGGAGTCGCTCAGATTTGTGAGTCGCTCAGATACTAGAGTGATTGGGGACTGTATGAGAGAGAGAGACCGACTGACTGTGTATGGGGATATACAGACTGACCGACCACTGTCGGTGGTTCTCAACCTTTCCAGAGAACTGTACCCCTAGCAGGAGTCTGATTTGTCTTGCGTACCCCTAAATTTCACCTCACTTAAAAACCACTTGCTTACAAAATCAGACATCAAAATTCAAAAGTGTCCCAGCACACAATTACTGAACAATTGCTCATGTTCTCATTGTTACCATATAATTATCAAATAAATCAATTGGAATATAAATATCGTACTTACCTTTCAGTGTATGGTATAAACAAGCCATTGTCTGTATGGAATTTTAGTTTGTACTGACTTCGCTAGCGCTTTTTCTGTAGCCTGTTGTAAAACTAGGCAAATCTCTAGATGAGTTGATGTACCCCCTAGAAGACCTCCGAGTGCCCCCGGGGGTACGTGTACCCCTGGTTGAGAACCACTGATCGAGAGTAACCTTTGGCGATGAAGCACAGCCCAAAAGGGAGGGGGGGAGCACCCATGTTACAAAATCCCCTTGATTTGCTTGTCTGAGTTCTGCATGTGTTTGGTTTCTAGAAGAAAGTGATGTTTATTTGTGAGTCATGAGTGGGAGACTAAATCATTTTCAAATGATAGATTTGCTTTTTAAAAAGGGAAGTTTAGCAACATGCTCAGTCCATAATATGGTCAAATCACCAGCCAGGCAGAGGCAGGCTATTTACAAATGTGTTTAAAACACTAACGAACTCACTAAAATATTCTGTGTTTATAATCCCCCACTGAGCAGCTTTGGAAAGGAGAGTGATTGTTATTCAGAGCACATGGGCCTTAATCACATTATTATACACCAGAGGCAGGGCTGGAGTTTGGGTAGCTAAACCCCTTATTTAAACCAATAGAGGAGATTGTGTAGAGAAAACGTTCCAGAAACTAGACAGGAAAAAAAATCTACTTTCAAGCTGGGGACCCTTTGCAAACGCGGCTCCGGAGTCCCTTCCCACCCACTCCCAGGGCAATCAGGAGTGAGGCCAGGGCGGTTACACTGGCGAAAGCGAGATCAGAATCAGGCCCATTAGAGTCACTCGGCTGTAAATCAGCAGTGACTCCAGTGCAGTCAAGAGGAGCACAGCAGTGGAAACGAGAGGAGAACCAAGCCCTGTACGATTCCTGCTGGCAATTGGAAGTTGAAGCCCTCTGGGGGTGTCTTACCTAAAATACTGAGCAGCACTGGCAGCAGGAGGAGAAGGTGGGTGGTGAACACGGCGACTGCAGCCACGCAGATAACCAGCGAGAGGAGGAGACCGTACAGGGCGCTCTGCACACCTGGAAGAGAGCAAGCGGCCTGGTTCCAGCCCCAGACTGCAGCAGCGGCTGCGCTCCCAGCTGAGCTGAGCAGGGCCTGGCTATGGGGCAAATCGCCCAGCTGGGAACTAACTCCAGCTGGGGCAAACGTGACGGGGAGGATGAAGGGGATGGGGCAATGGAGTGGAAGTCAGGGGAGCCAAGTTCTACCCCTGCTCTGCCACTGACTGGCTGGGTGAGCGTGAGCAAATCGCTTCTCCTCTCCAGGCCTCGGTTTCCCCTCCCAGCCTGGTTCTGTCTTGTCTCTTTAGCCTGTGGGCTCCTCGGGGCAGTGAGCATCTGGACAGGTGTTCGTACAGCCCCCAGCACGGTAGCTGCCTGATCTTGGCTGGGGCCTGGGGGTGCTCCCATAACACACGAGAATAAGAAGGAAGTTGGGGTGAAGATCCATGACCGAGCCAGGGTGACAGGAGGGCGGGGTGACGGGCGGGGGGGATAGGTGCTGAAGCCCCCTACCTATGATCTCCATGAAGATTTGCTTCCAGTGCTCGCAGGTCTGGAACCCGTGCCGGAGAGCGGAGCTGTCAGGGAAGAGCTGGAGCTGCTGCTGCAAGAAAGTTTCCCACTTCAGGTAGTCAGAGTAGGTCTGGAAGGAAGACTTGCCCTTGTAGGTCGTCTGCAAGGAAGCAAATGGGCCGGTCCTTAGAGTCGCTAACACAACCCCAACATCTCCCATTCACACCTACCCGTCCCAGCTCTCCCCACTCATCCGGGGACCCACTCAGCTGCCCTGCTCCGGAGCCCAGCAAGAGGAGCAGGTGTATTCGTCTGCAGGACGCCTGCTCCGTGCACGCCCAACAGCCAAACCAAGGGCGTGGTGCCCCGGCTGCCGCAAAGCCAGTGCCAGCCAGCCCATCTGATGGGCCAAAACCAGTGATCACAACCGCCAGGGCAGGCTCTTTAGGGCTGGGGAAGAGGCAGCTGGGTTTGCAGCTCCCAGGTGGAGTCCACAGCGCTGGCAGCTGAGAAAAACCTCGGGGATCTACGCGCCAGGCCTGCAGCCTGCTCTCAGCCTGGGCCCCCTTTGTCCAGGCCATTTTGTGGGCGCGAATGGTAGCAGTAAGATGCCTCCGTCATTTGCAGCCCCAAGCAGGTCGACGCCCACCTGCAGCGGGAGCCCAGCTCTTGGCAAGTGCAAAATGATGCCTGCAGATGAAGCAGGGCTGGTGCTGCAACGCCGAGCCTTGGAGAGAGCAGGGTTAATACACGGACATCTGGGAGAATCGGTGCGGAAGCCAGTGACGCCATCTGGACAGCCCCTGACACGCGGCTGCTTGCTTTCCTCCTGCACCCCCGTGTCGCGTGCTGGGGGAGCGGGTAGCAGGGGAAGGAACAGGGAACATGGAAGCGCCCTCACCGATTCAAAAGCCATGGAGATCCACTGCACCTTGCCATCCTTCACCCCCACCGCCCCGTGGGAGAGCTGCCCGGGGAGCAGGTTCGGCTCAGGGAGGTTCTTGCACTCGGGGTGCAGCATCTGCAGAAAGGAGGAGATGCTGTAGCCTGGAGAGAGAGAGAGGGGAAGAGGGGGGAGGGGCAGAGAAGACAGAGTTGCAGTTCTTGTTCATGAACAGCTGCTTCTCCTGTCACCTGCTCTGCCCTGGCTCCAGATTTGGATTCTTGGCACCACGGGGCCTGTCCCTACCAGGGGTCGAGAGCCCTCGGCTCCTGCTGGCTTCAAAGGGAGCAGAGGGCATTGGGTACCTCTCAGGAGACGCTAGTCTTCCAGCAGGATGGGGTGGTAGGCCAGTGACCCCCTGTTCTCTAGGCCAGGCCCTTAGCTGATGTGGGTCCACACAGCTCGCTTGGAGTCAATGCAGTGGCATTGCATTATGCCAGCTTTTCACCTCGCTTCCCCAGCTGTGAGAAGGTGGGGCTGGCCCTCAGGGATCCCTCCCGCCCCCAAAGGCAGCTCCTGAACTCTCGGTGGCATTTACGTTGGGGCAGAAAGACATCGCGTCGGGTTGCAAAGCTGCAAGATCAGGAGACAACGCCGACACCCCAAATCAACAGGAGAGTTTTGCTGGCAGGATGAGTGACAGATGTTTGAAGGCAGGGGTGGCCGGCTCCAAGAACACTGCCGGCCTTGCCCTGGGTTACTGGGGTGCCCTTCCTTACCCAGGTCTAAAACTGGCCCAGGGCTCCTCCCGATACGGGTTAACCTGCAGCTCCCTCCAAACCCAACACAGAAGTTTGCTGCATCATCTCCACCATGGGCTCCCTGCCGTCCTGGCCCAGGGGGACACCTCCTTGGGGTGCGACATGCCGGGTGAGTGACTACGAAGCCGTGCCACGTACCCAGGAGGGGTTACCGGTTCACTCTCTGGAGTCTGTGCTCTGTGGGGACTGTGGGCCAGATCCTGCTCTACCTTGCATGGGGGTAAAGTGGAGGAACTCCACGGACATCATGGAGCCACCGTGATGGGAATGGACTGGATGATCTGCTCCATCTCTCAGCTCCGTGATAGAGGAAGCTGAAAGATCCCTTCTGCAGCTTGTCTGGCTAGGGCACGTCTTGCTCAAACCCAGCTACGAGCACAGCAAAAGGTTAGCAGCACGGTTCGGGGAGCAGCTCCACTGGGCCCAGCGTCTATTATTTAACTACTCCCCAAAGCATGAGCCAGAGCGACGGAGCCAAGGGTCACAGCCCCTGGGAGCAGGTGGCAGGAGACTCGGGAAGTATGATTTCAGATAAGATTTGCAGCGAGATGAAGAATAGGACAGGATGGGGCAATTTCTACGGCTCTTACCAAGCCCACCCGCCGCACAGGCTTGGCCTCTACACGGGGACCTGTCAATGCCGGGCACCTGTCCCCGGACTTTCGTCCTACATACCTGAGGGCAGGCACTGGGCCCCTCCTGGCTTCACCAGTTCAGCATTGCCGGCAATGGCCTTGCAGATGAGGCACAGGTTGCCAATCTCTTTGAAGAGGTCAAAGCTGTCATCGTAGATAACGCTGCCCTTTCCCAAGGAGACACAACAGCGAGAGCCAAACACGTGAGGCACGCGCCCAGCGCCTGGCGGGGTGGGGCAGGACCCGGGCGTATGACTGAGCACACATTCTCCACCCCCCCAGCTGGGCACGCGGTCCAGAGAGAACAACTGGCATCCTAGTTCCGGGAGCCGGAGTCCTGCCTTGGACACCAGGAGTAGTGGCATGAAGAGGCAACGTGGGTTGCTCAGCAGGTTAGCCTGGGGTGCCCCTGTACCCAGAACCCTGCCCAGCTCCCAGCAGCATCCAGACAAGTCTGGCAAGCCAACCAGAGCTCTAGAGGTGTTACAGCTACGCCCCAAGGGCTTTTCGACATGCGAGATACAAGCCCCATCTACACCCCAAAAGAGCGCCCCTTTAACTAGCCCGGTGTAGTTAGAGTGGCACACCCCCTGCTGGTATAACGGTGCTTACAGCTGTATCATTTATTCCTGCAAGGAAGAGGCACCGTTATACTGATATAACTGCGTCCACACCAGGGTTTGGACTGATTTAACTCCCCAACATCATTAGCCCGGTACAAACCCGGGGCAGAGCAGGCCCTAGACAATCCAATGCCCAGGCTAGACGAGGGGAGTGTGGGCAAGTGACCACAAGGGCATTCACAGCATGGCTGGTCGGATGCTGAATAAGCACACGGACCCCCTACCCCTCCTGTAGGAGCAGCCCAGACAGCTTCTTGTGGGACCTGCAGCTCTATCCCCTGGCTGCATTCCAGAGGGGTACTGCACTATGGGAAGGATCTGCAGTTGCCTGGAAACGGAGGTAAGCGGGTGTTTATTGGGGAAGCAGCATCCATGTGTCCGGCTAGCAGATTTGGGAACTAGGCTGCACATGGACAATCAGACTTTCCCTAGAGTAACTGACTCGTATTTATTTAATCTAATACCTCACCGCAGGCCAGACAACAGTTATGCAGCAATGGCTCTTGCTCCATAGTCAAGCTTTCAGCCACGTTTCCACCCTAAGGCTGATCTGGGTCCCCCTCTAAAATCCACAACAAACCCCAGAGGGTCTCAAACGTACGTGGTTAGATCCTGGGCTCTGGGAAGCTGGAAATAATTTGCACCAGGGGACCCTGATTTACATCTGCAGTAAGCTCGCAAACAACGAACGTGCTTTAGTAAGTGCCTCATCACAGCACTGCTGCCTCTGCTATTTTAGCTGGTCGGGGTGGGATTGCTGGAGAGTCCGGGGTGCGCACAAGAATTCGGGGAGGCGGGCATTGGTGCAATCTAACTCGGGGAAGTCCTCCCGCATCAGCCCCCCCAGGGCTTGCCAGGCCCGCACGCAGGAAAGCACGTGTACCATGTCTCCGATGACGTGGTTATCCGGGCGTCGGGTGTGATTCACCCCGCGGATGCCAAACACCACAAACACCATGGCCCCTGTGTCCACCAGCGGTCGCACTGCCGGCTTCCCGCAGCCAGTGTTCCCACACGGGTTAAAGCCCGAGGTGGCCGAGAGCTTCGCCTTGGGGGACGCTGTCAAACAAAGAGGGGAGGGTTACAAGCCGAGAAAGCCAACTCTCCCCCTGGCCAGCCCTTCCAGTGCAGCCGTGGCCACGTGCCCCCTGCAGCTCTCCCCAGCTTACCCTTCTCGCTGGGCACATAGAGGAAACCTTTATTGGGTCCGTCCGGGCTAGAGCTGAGAAGACAGCCAGGGGGCGCTATGCACACTCGGCCGTGGTAAGGGGGCTTGTGCGACTGGGCGAAATACAGCTTCCTGCAGGGCAAACAGAGGGCATGACGGAGCGTCCAACGCAGCAAGGCGGGCGCGAGATGCCAGCACAAAGCAGCTCGGTGGGGCCGGGCCCTTAGGAAGCAGGTTTAGGGGCTTGGCAATGGAAACCGCACCGGGGGGAGGAGAGGGAAGGAGGGGGCAGGTGAGGGAAGGAAGCTCTGGAGAAGCAGTGAAAAGAATTAGGGGAGAAAGCAACTCAGAGGTGTCATGAGTTTGTGCCCACAGGAGCGGTGTATCTGCGCTGCCCACAGCCACACATAGCCAAGAGAGGGATTTCTCTCTATCACATAAGGAATCCACTAACAACCATCCATTCGTTACACTAACAGCATCGATGATCCCACGCTGCTGGACAGAACCTCCCACCCTGGGACCCCGGTGGCCTCTGCAAAGGTGGGAGAGTATTGCAACAAACTCATGACTTCACAGAGCTCCCTGGGCAGGGCGCCGCGGCCACACACCGAACGCAGAACCTCCTGTTCCAAACACACAGGCTAGACTCTCCATTAGCCAGAAGGGGCTATGGTGCATAGCTGAGTAATTCCAATTCTACCCAGAAGAGGGCAGCAGTGCACAATACGTAGCAGAATTAGACCCATTTTGCAGATGAGGAAACCAAGGCTCAGAGAAACGAAGCCTCTTGAGCAAGTCTGTGGCAGAGCTGAGGAGAGACCTGGACATCCTGACTTCCCCGCTCCTTGCACTGACCACGAGGCAGCGCCACTCCCTGGCTGCTGAGCATTTATGGCTCTGAACCCACTTGGGATGGTTACCGCGTTCGCTGCTGCTCCTTGGCCGCGACGTAGAAACTGAAGTCGAACTTCCAGCCTCTCTTGGCATCGCAGGATAAGGTGGTCATCATCCATTTCCGGGGGCTCGTCTGCTGAAGCAGCCCTACTGTGGACACACAAGCTGTCAGCTTCTTGGTGAAGTTACCGAAAGGAACTCTATACACCTAAGCAATGGATTAACGAAAACAGACACTTAACCGCACAGTGCCGCAGAGCAGGCAAAGGTCAAAGAGACGTTAGCATCAGACACTTCCCGCCCCCGCCTTACCCTGAGCCCTCACAGGGCCAGAGAGAAAAGATTCTGCAGGGAGGAGCTAATCCATTGCCACCCAGACCTGCCCCTCCCACGCCTCTGCCTCCTCCCCGAGCGTGGGGAGCTGGATCCAGCTAGAGCCTGGCTGCCAGACTGCAGCAGGAGCTGGGGTTGCTCAGCCCTGCTGTAAATCAAGTGCTAGGGGGATCTCCGCCAGACAGCCACCAGGCTCCTTGTGCAGGCCTGGCTCAGCCCCTTAGGCTGGGATCGAGCCGTTCGGCTGCCCTGCCTGCGCATGGACGGACGGACAAAGCGAGGACCCCAGAACGGCTCAGAAACCTCCCGTAGGTCAGTTCTTATCCCTCGCCGCCTCCCGCCTGCTCTCCCGCAGTGGCTCTGGGATGAACGGTGGCACAATGGCAGCCCAGGATCGACACCTGGCATCCCAGCAGCACTGGGTAGGACACAAGCAATGTTCCTGTCCGTGCCAGCTGGGAAGCCAGCAGTGTGAGCTTCCTCACAGCAGTGCCCTGTTGCTCTCATCTCTGAGCTCCTGCTGGCTGCTCTGCAATGCAAGCACCCCGTAAAAGAGTCTAATGCACACCCTGAACTCACCTGGAACGAGGGCACTTCCCCATCTCCCGGGGACACCGTCTGCCACGAGGCAGGAACGCTGGCGTTGAGGGAGAACCTGTAGACGGCTGGCCTGCCCTGGCCTTTGGACTTGGAGACATACACAGTCCCCTGGGGATCTAGAAAAACACACCCCAGTCAGCCGGGCGGAGGTGAAAGACATTGATCGGTCGGCTAACGCTACAAACCAGGGGAGCGAACGCAGAGGGCGTCCGGTCTATCCTCTCCCCAGCGCTAGCCGAACACAACTCTCTGCCTCTCCACTGGATGGCACCATTTCCAACATGCTCTATGAACACGGGGCAAGATCCTGAGCTGGCGCAAGCTATGGAGCCCTACTGACCCCGTTGGGGCTATGAAGCTCGGGGTCTGACCCATCCTCCAACCCCTTGGGGTGCAGGGTGAGGAAACTAGCAGGTTTAATGACTTCCCAAAGCCCGGCAGCAAGTCAGTGGCAGAGCAGGGACTAGGACTCAGCTGTTCCTGGCTCCCGGTCCCACACTCAGACCACTAGACCACACTGCCACTCTGTTAAGCTGCTCTTCCCAAGTGCCTGTCTGCTGTGCAGCTCAGAGGAGTTGAAGCACCGGCAGCAACGACTGTTTTGGGGCAGAGGGAAGGCGAATGTTCTCAGTGGCTCCTCACTCCCTGAACCATATGACGCCCAGCATCAAATCAGGGCTTGGTAGGGAGGCATCTGAAGCTACGTCCCTTTTCTCTGTCTGTTCAGAGCCCACCTTTGTTATGTCCCTTCCCAAACAGGATCTCGGGCCCGGCCGGAAGTCGGCGACAGGACAGAATGACCGACGGCCAGTCCCCTTGTGCACTCACCCTGCTTCACAGCATCAGCCGTGCCCCCTCTGCTCCCCCAAGGGGGCCCCGAGCCCCGTTTCTTCTTCTCCAAGGAGGTTCGGATGTTGCTCTGCAGATTGTGGGGCTTTTCCTGAAACAAACCTGTCCCACAAGGTTAGTCAGGGAGGAAAAGGAGAATGGCATTGTCGGAGCTCGGTGTGCCAGTAACACAGCGGGACCTCCGTCTGCTCGGCCCCACACCCAGCGCTCCCCCTCCTGGGCCGCTCGCACCCCGGGACCTCCGTCTGCTCGGCCCCACACCCAGCGCTCCCCCTCCTGGGCCGCTCGCACCCCGGGACCTCCGTCTGCTCGGCCCCACACCCAGCGCTCCCCCTCCTGGGCCGCTCGCACCCCGGGACCTCCGTCTGCTCGGCCCCACACCCAGCGCTCCCCCTCCTGGGCCGCTCGCACCCCGGGACCTCCGTCTGCTCGGCCCCACACCCAGCGCTCCCTCTCCTGGGCCGCTCGCACCCCGGGACCTCCGTCTGCTCGGCCCCACACCCAGCGCTCCCCCTCCTGGGCCGCTCGCACCCCGGGACCTCCGTCTGCTCGGCCCCACACCCAGCGCTCCCTCTCCTGGGCCGCTCGCACCCCGGGACCTCCGTCTGCTCGGCCCCACACCCAGCGCTCCCTCTCCTGGGCCGCTCGCACCCCGGGACCTCCGTCTGCTCGGCCCCACACCCAGCGCTCCCCCTCCTGGGCCGCTCGCACCCCGGGACCTCCGTCTGCTCGGCCCCACACCCAGCGCTCCCCCTCCTGGGCCGCTCGCACCCCGGGACCTCCGTCTGCTCGGCCCCACACCCAGCGCTCCCCCTCCTGGGCCGCTCGCACCCCGGGACCTCCGTCTGCTCGGCCCCACACCCAGCGCTCCCCCTCTTGGGCCGCTCGCACACCGGGACCTCCGTGTGCTCAGCCCCACGCCCAGTGCTCCTAGGCCGGGAACACACCAGGCCCTGTCAGCTCAGCCCCAGCCCAGCACAGGTAGAGCAGGGGCACTGCCCCTCTGCCGGCCGGGCAATGTTCCCTTAGAGGGATGCAGGAGGAGAAGGAGACCAGCTGTCACAGCAACATAGGTGGCAATAAAGAGAGGGTTTAGCTTAACCCCGGGGCTCTGCACAGGGCTAACGTCTCCGTCTCAGCTCCAGCTGCAGCAGGGCTGCCCTGGCATCAGTGGGAGGGGAGTTCCCCTGGAGTTGCCCCCAGCCAGATCCTGGCTGAAGTGGCCATTTCTCGCTGTGGAAGGGCAGGGCAGTGAGCTCCCAGAGACAGACTGTCCTGAGCGCCTGCATTTCTGCTTTTCCTCCTCCAGCCCGGCTGCCACCCCCGCCCTGCACGGCAGGCTTAGAGACAAAGGAGTTCAGAGCACCGGCCTTTGCCTGCTGCCAGCCAATAAACATGGACTTCACAGTGACAAAACCCACCTTCCTGGGCAACGGGCAAGTCCCTGGGCAGCCCCAGCTGTCCCGAAAGGGGCGGGTCTTTCTCACAAGTGTGGGACTAACACTGATCACCATGGCGAGAAGGGAACATTTGCTCCCTAATCCCTGGGTTTTTCCTTCCCCTGCCTCTGAGCTGAGAGCACCAGGGAGCGTGGGGAAAAGGGGCCCAACACGACAGGCATCTCTCTCCCTCCCGAATTCTCTGGGCATGTCTAGCGGGCCAGGGAGGCAAGCAGTGCAGAGGGGAAGGGGAGAGAGGGCAGCCGAGGAGGGCTCAGAAGAAGGCAAGAGACGCTGGCATTGACGGGAGGCAGGGTTTGCAAGGGGAGCGCCGATGCCCTGCGGCTATTCACCCCATCTCTGCCGTGCAGGAGCGGCGAAGGGCTGCCCCCATCCGACCCTTAGGAACTCTCACCTGAGCAGGTGACGCAGGAGATGCCCTCGGCGCTCAGGTTGTACTTGAGGTCCAGGAGCACCTGGATGTTGGTGTCGGGGCGGAACAGGAGAGGAGCGCGGCTAGCTGGGTGGAGGCGGCTAGCGAAGAATATGGACAGGATCAGGACCATGACAAAGAGCCCTGCAACGAGAGGCACAGCCAGCATGTGGGACTCTGCACACACAGAGCTCTCATCCGCACGGTGTCCCCAGGGGCTGGCCATAGAGCGGCACCCAGGGAGCCGGGTGCCGGGGGATTCCCCAGGCTAGCAGGGAAGCGACGGGGGCTGGATGCCCAGGTGCAGAGAGAAAGCCTAATGCCATCCAGAACACGGCAGCACCGTGTCTTCCCTAAATGTAAGGTGGCCGGCAAAGCCCAGGGGGAGCGCTGTGTCAGCGGGGAACGGGCAGAGTTATCTGCCAAAGACAGACCTATGCAGGTGGCAGAGACGAAGCAGGGTCTCAGGACACGGTCATTCCCCTGGGAGAGCAGGAGGAGGCGAGATCTATGTCCCATGTGCCTGTCACAGGGGCGGGGCCGCGACGCTATGTCCAACCTCGGCCTCCCCTCACCGTTAAGGCTGAGGAATTCTGGGAGCGCTGCCCAATTAGAGTCTGTGGGACGCACCCTAGGGGAGGGCGTCCCTCTGGCCATCCTTACCCACAATCACCCATCTGCTCTTCCCTGCAGACCACAGCGCCCAGTGCTGGAGGAGCTCCTGCAGATGGGCGATCAAGTGACCCTTCCTGACCTTCTCGGCCGGGAGCTGCAAGTTCTCCGGCAGCGCTGACGCCAAGGGCACATCCCCCATTTCCAGAGCCACTAGGGGAGAAAGAGACCAAAGGCAGGCTCAGAGCTTGGCTCGGCCCCCAAGCCCCTCGCAGGGGCACAGAGCAAAGAGCCGAGGAGAATGAGAAAGGCAAGTTCTCCTGGAGCCCAGAGTAGCCAGGGAGATGGACAGACTAGGGGACACTTAGAATTTCACCCAGCCCTGCACCCTTCAGTGCATCAAACCCACTGGTCAGACTGGAGCAGGAGCCAGAGCCGAGCAAGGCAGCGACTTAAAGCTCCTCTTACGAATAGACGTATGTGCCCAGCAAGCCGCTACCTGCTGCTCTCATCTATACTGTGGTCGCCGCTATAGGCGCCGGCGCGCCAGGTGCTGCACAAACTCTTACACGCGAAGCTGAGGGAGGGTGGGAGGGGCACAGAGGTGCAGGGAGGTGAAGTGGCTGCCCAAGGGCATGCGACGGGTCAATGGCAGGAAACGAAGCCCTTTTCCCAAGTCCTTGTCTAGTGCCCTATTCACTCGGGCACGTACCACACTGCTAAGGAGAGCAACCAGCAGCCCTCCGAGAGGCTTGGTTTGGAGAAAACCCCGACAAAGGCTGGGCTGCTGATCTGAAGTATCCAAACCTCTGGAGACTGCAGAGCAGGGCGGGAGGATTTCTGTTCTGGCTTGGGATGCCCTGATAACACCCTGTCTCTCTTGGGGTTTAGCATTTCCACGGTTACTACCAGTCGGAACCAAGAAAGAGGGGGAAAAAATGTTACATTCCATTTTCTTTCAAACCTCCTAATAGATTTGGCATCAGTGTAGCCCCTGGGTGAAGGTTTGGGCGAGTTCTTAAATGCGAATAAATCACTCAGCAGGTTTATAGGATCTCCAAGCCTTTTAACACCATTTCAATTGAGTCTCGCAGCCCCCTCGTGAGATAGGGAAGCACCATTATCCTCTTTTTCCAGATCGGGAAACTGAGGCACAAAGAGGGTCCGCAACTTACCCGAGATCACACATTTAAACCAGAGGCAAACTGGGAACAGACCCCAGCTGCCCTGAGTCCCAATACTATGCTTTCGGCTGGTTCTTTCCCCCACTTTGGTCTGAACTCTGCCATCAATACAGCACACGTGGATCCAGGCAGCATCTGACCCTTTGCCTGACCTGGTATGTCCTGTGTAGCAGGGAACTTACCAACCTATGTGTCTCCCTGTTATGGAATCACCCCCACTGAAACCCATGGTCATAAACAACCCAGGAGGAAATGAGTCCCCATCCTGCAAAAGTACCGACACCCTCTGTTCCCACTGCCTGTGCTGGGTGTGGGTCACTCAGCGCTTGGCAGCATCCAGCCCTATAGAAAGCAAAGCAATTTGTGATGCAGAATGTTGGGGTTTGGTAGGAACCCCACCTTTACAAGGAAACAATGATCCCTCCACCCCTCTTCCCCCAATACAACCTGGTCCCCCCTGTACCATCCCCCCCAGGCTACAACCCCCAGGGCTTTTCCGGGGCAGCAGGCACTCCAGTCTCTTTAACGTGGCAGGAGAATGACAGCATCCAATTTCCATCCGATGGCCACGTGCTGCCTCTGCGCCACGAAGAATCAGCCTCTCATTTGCAAGTGGCAAGATGGAGCTTTCTCCGGTGGGGTCGGAGAGGGCACCAGGTGCCTTCCGGCAGCCCCGGCACGCCACCCGGGGCCTCCACACAGAGCCACGTCCTTGCCACATTCACAAGTTGCCCAGGGCCCAAGGGGCCCTACAGGAAACTGTCCTTCTGTTTAGTACGGTCCAGAGACGTGGAGGACGAGCTATTTCCATAAATTACCATCCTGTGCGGCTCTGGCATATTGAGGAGGCTCGGCACTTGCAGCGGGAGCCCAGCAGCATGTTAAGAGCAGCCTGACCTCTGCTTGTTCTGGGACTGGTGAATTCACCAGCATAGGGCTGGGGCGGGGGGTGGTTTCTGCAGGCCAAGCCTGCTGCTATCCCCCAGGGTTTGTCCTGACGGGGACTCTCCAGAGCTCGGGGCTGCAGTTTCAACCAGGCAGCGCTAACAGCCAGCTTTAAAAATCTAAGGATGAGAGGCCCTTCCCAGCGAGATCCCCTTCGCTCCAGCCAGGGCTAATCGGATAGTCTGGTCATTAAGGCATAGCAATGCCACCAGGACTCGTGAGTTCTCTTCCCAGTTCTGAGCTCATGCAAGTCACTGCCCTGAACTGTGCCTCAGTTTCCCCACCTAGAAAGTAGGGATAATTGTAATGACCTGCCTCATGGGTGGCTGTGAGGCCCAACTCCCTATGCGTGTGAAGTGCTCCGAGGCCTCAGGCGCCGGGCACTGAAGAATGACAAAGTACCTTTGCTCACACGTGCTTACCCAATGTTACATTAAAGACTACAGAGGGGACTGAGATTTTAATTGAATATTGCCTTCCATGAGGGAGGACTGTACTGCCCAGGTGCTCTAGCCAGATGTTTCCTGGGTCCCTTCATAGGGTAGTTAGTTATTCTGGCCAAAACTGGATCCTAATTGGACTCCTGAGAAATAATAATGTCATGCCTCAAGTGACATCCAGCCAAGGACCCACAGTGAATTCAGATTCACAGCATCCTGGGCGGTAGCAAAGGATCATTAGCTCCAGTTCACACATGGGGAAACCGAGGCACAGAGCAGCCCAGTGATCACCCGGCAGGCCAGTGGCAGAGCCGGGAGGAGAACCCAGGACTGCCACTCCCTCAGGGGACGTTCCTTGTCCCTGGATTCTGAACACCTACCCGGCTCCTCCTCCACGCTGAGCAGTGGGATGTCATCATCGAGGTACGGGAGTGACCCCTGGCCTGCAGCGGCTGTGTCCTCCGAGGCGAGTAACAGGTCATCGGCAATGGGCAAGGTGCTCGTCTTCCCGCACTTCTGACTGCAGCTGGATGGGGAGGGAGACAGCCAAAGTCAGCAGCTCTGGGCTACGTACCCTGTGAACCGCTGCTGCCTGGTCTCCTCCTGAGAGGAGAGTGACTGTTCCAGTGACCTGCTACGCACTCCACTGCCAACACCACGCCAGCCATTTCCACTGCTAATGCGCCGGGGGGTATCAGGAGCTCGGCTGCTGCTAGCAAATCATCAGAGACTGGGCTAGATGTAAGGTAGGGGTGGGGGGCGTGTTCCCAAGTGCTTCTGCTCTTCATCACCCAGCTAAGGAATTAAACCCGGCCGGCTGCTGTGCCACACCCGAGAGGGGGGAAGGGGAAGGCGCACAGACTTACAGATACAAATCTGCATCCCCGTGCCCCCAGGGGCTGGGTTGTCCGTCTGCAGGGCCTGCGTGCCTCAGTTTGCAGATTAGATCCTGGGACAAGTTCTCTGCAGGTGTAAGTGGGGCAAACTCCATGGAAGTCAATGGGGCTGCACCCACTGACGCCAGCAGGGAACCTGGCTCCTCTGATTATAAATCTGGAGTCACTCTGCGGCAGCCACCCTCGGTCTATCTACACCAGCAGATACAAGATCCATATGCGGCCCTTGACTCCTGGCCTGATCCCGAAGGTAGAGAATAAACCTCCCCTCCAGTAAGGGCTGAATCTGGCTGGCAGCAGAGTTCTGAGGTCAGAGTGCGCCACCTCCACTGCCCGGGCGGCGGGAGGCGTGTGGGGCGAAGGGTGTTGCTAGAGGAGAGGCACACGACTGGCTGGGATGCATGACGCTCGCAGTGCTGGACAGGGCCTGGTGCAACAGCACTTTTGATGCATTGGTTGCAACACCTGTAGCTCAGGTCCTGAGAGGAAACCTGAAGAGGTTGCAGCTGCTTTGAGACAGCCAGTTCTGATCTCGGTCCCACAATGCACTGCCTCGCAACAGGGCTGAGCACTGCGGGATAGGGGTTTCCGAATTCCCTGAATACAGTGGTACAACCACAGCCGCAAGGTGCACTAGGTCTGGATGCACCATGTGGATGCACTAACCCATGGCTAGGACAACCCAGGTGACCAGCTGTTCCCTGGAATCAAGGCCCAGGCTATGGTTTCCTTGCCTGGCATAGGCAGGCTGCTGTGGGCGAGACAGGAGGAGTCCGCACCCTGCCGCTGATCGAATGGCCCCGCAAGGACTCTCACCTGGCCTGACAGGAGCTCTCCAGGGGGGACACATAGAGGGTCCATATTCCAAGGGCAGCCGGCATGGTGAACAGCACGGCCACCCAGCAGCAGGACACAATCAGCGACATGAAGAGACCAAAGTCGTGCACGGCCGGGATCTGCAGAGAGAACTCTCAGCTAGAACAGAGGAGGTGGAGCCCAGAGACCTTCCAGCAAGAGGCCCCACTGAGGCAACATAATGGAGGGAAGCAAACCCAAGAGGAGCCTGGGGGCGGGAACACTGGCCACTTCATGCGGCTCAAAGGCCATGGAGCCAGCTGCCCCTGGTGAACGCTGACAACTCAGCCAGCACCAGTCTGGGGCTCAGCCGGTGGGTGTCACTTGATCGTTTGGCATTGCAGACGCTGCCCAGGCAGTCGGGGTGTTCACAGGGCGGGTGCTTACTGCATTGCTAACAGGTCAGGGGAGCTCTCCCATGTATCGGCCCTGTGCACATGCAGGAGAGGGGGGCAGAGCTCTCCCCAGTGGCTCAGGGGCAGACCCGATCCGATTCCCTCCTTGTGCCTGGTGAGCACAGTGCTGGCAGGGACAGCAGCACCAGCGTGCCCACAGCGGAGGGAAACCCTGGGGTGGAATATGCTGGGATTCCTCCCTCTGCAGTTCAGGCTCCAGAGCTCCCCCGTTTGGCTGATGGGACTGGAGTGAGTCTGGAAGGGAAAAGTTCCCAATCTGTTTGTGGCGGGACCCTGTGATCCTTAGACATGCCAGCTCTGCTTCCCACCGAGCCTCCTTTCCCAGCTGGGGGAGCCAGACCGGGAGAGCCAGGCGTAGATGACAATGTTAGCAACGTGCCGCATTTGCCTCCCAGGTCCAGCACATTGCATGTGCCACAGGCCTTGGGAACAGGAGTCCCGAGCACATCAGCTGAGCTCCAGCTCCCTGCAAAGCTGTATGGCTCAAAGCACCAGGAGAGCTGGCTTTGCCACAGGCCCAGGGCAACAGAGCTGGCCTGGAGTGAGTCAGTCTCAAGCGGGGAGAGCACACAAGGAGCATCTACATGAGCCTGAGAGCTCAGGGAGTCTCCCTCCAGAGCAGGCCCATGGGGGTGGCAGGGGAGCTGCTGAAAGGCCGGGGATGATGCCTTCTAGCAGGCGGCTGTGACCTCCCGGGGGCCGCTGCAAAGCCCTGGCGCACCTGTGAGAAGATGTTGGCGGCGTAGGCCGCGGCCGTGGTCAAGGAGGTGAAGAAGGTGGCCTTCCCTGCCGTCTGGATGGTGTGGATCATGCGCAGCTGCAGGTCCTTCAGGTGGGTGGCTTGGCGGTAGGTGTTTATGAAGACAAAGACGTCATCGACACCTGGGGGGGGACAAGAGAGGGGGGCAGAAATGCCGCTCGCACTGCGGAGAGATGCCTGGGGCCAGATCCTCAGTGGGCGTAAGGCGTCACAGCTCCGTTGAAGTCAGTGCGGCTAGACAAACTCACACCGGCTGGGGACCTGGCCCACCAAAGTCTGAGCTCACTGTCGTGCCTGTGCCTCCTGCCACCCGTCGCCCAGCGAGGCAAGGGCAGCCCGTTCTGCAGGCTGGCGCAGGAGCGGCAGGGCCTTTGGGCAAGGAGCGGAGCAAAGGAAGGAGGCTAGGAAAGACTTACCGATCCCCACGATGACAAAGGCAGCCACGCCATTGAGGATGCCCAGGTACTGGACCCCGAACACCACATGGTACAGGAACAGTGCCACCAGGCAGCTCAGCCCGATGCTGGCCAGGCCAAAGAAAGACAGGAACACTGCGGGAGGAGAGCAACGCTAGGAATCTCGGTACAGGAACTGCCCGGGCTGCAATCCCCATCCTGCGCGTGGGGTGTGGGCACCTGGCCTGCTCCCGCCCCGAGCAGAGCTTTCACCTGGCACGGGGTATCTTGATCAGGAGGGAGGGATTCCAGCCTGTGCTGGCTAGAGCAAGGCCTGGTGATGTTTCCAAAGGTGGGTGGTGGTTCTGAGGCGTTGTGGGCCTGATATCCAGAGGTGCTGAGCACCCACCTCTCCTGCGGGTGTTAATGGGAGCTGCGGGCATTCAGCACCTCTGGAAATTAGATGCATGGAGTCTCAATTCGGGCACCCAAAGTCAGAGGCTGTTATTGACCGGGTCGGCCTAAGTGCCCCCTCAGCGGTGGGGAGGGTCCAGGACCACACTGTGGGACATGGAGTCTTCCACTTCCCACCAGTTCAACTCTCGTCCAGGTCAGTAGGGAAACAGGCCCGATCTGGATCTCCGTTACACTGGGGTAAATCTAGACGGGCTCAGTTGAAGTGAGTGGAGTTATTCCAGATTCACACCAGAGTTAGTGAGAGGAGAAGCTGCTTCTCAGTTGGCCACATCCCTTCAAGGGAGCCCTTCCACTGCCCGCCCCCCCCCCCGAAAATCTCTGCCTTGGACAATTCGGGTTGTGTCTGCGGCCATGGGAGGCCCTGCTACTCTGCCTAACAACAGGGGCAGCGCATTCCTGAGCAGACTGGAGAATGACCTGCCCAGGGACGTTCCTGGGAGCTGAGGAAGGGACTCCATCAGGCTGCTCACTGCAGACCTTGCTCTGCTTCAGGGAAGGGACGCAGGGTTTGAATGCAACCTACCCGAGCAAGAGGTGAGGATATAGACCAAGACCGCTATGCAGCTACTGCTGATGAAGGCCAGCAGCATGTCGTTACTGAAGGTCCTCCTCACTTCATAGTCAAACAAATCCGTCCCACCGTACAGCACCTGCACTTTGCTGGGGTGGGGAGAGAGGAGGGAGAAGGCACAGAGGAGAATATACAGTGAGCAGGGCCGGAGGATCGAGCCAAATGCATCTCCTCCAAAACCAGAGGGAGGTCACGCGTGCGAAGCACCCAGGAAGCCGCTGAGCGACCGGATCAAGTCAGATTGCAAGGAGGGGTCTGAGGTTTGCATCAGGAGAGCAGGTCGCATATTTTTAAAATTCCTCCGGTGCATTGCGGTCAGAGGTGTTAATAGAGTTCTCGCTGTCAGCAAACAGCTCCGGACGCTTCCAAAGCCAATCCCATCTGGAACCTTAAATCATTGCTTATTATATTAAGCGCAGATGTAATAACTAGAGGGGGCAGGCAGAGCCCGGGGCCTGTGAACCGCTGCATGATTTACCAGCCTCTGCCGCTGGCAGCTGGTTCTGAGCAGAGGTAATCCGAGATAATTAAAACCAGGAATACAATAGCCCTGCACCGCAGGAGCATGCCCTTAATCCAGCCTTTTTAAGGGTTTATATGCACCCGCGTCCCTATTCCCCTCCCTGCTCCCCATAATTGCAATCCTTCCCCAGCCCCATACTGAGAGGACTTTCCCACTGCTGCAATTTCAGAGCTGCCCCGCACTGGCTGTATTTCACTTGGCTGATGAAGATCAGGGTCCCCGCAGGTCAGGAGAACCGAGATCCAGAGCAGCAGATGGCCGGAGAACAAGAAGTTACACCTGACACAGGCAGGTGGCCCGCTGGAAAGCCCTCTTCCAAGCTGCTGCCTGGCCATCCGGTTCCCTGGGACCACTCCTCCGTACTGACCAGACGAGGTTCGCCCTCCAAGTGCTGGAGCAGGCACAGAACAAAGCCCAAATCCGACCAGCTGGCTCCCAGCAGCATAGAACCCCAGGGAGGCAAGCTCACGTTTACAGGGGGAAATCCTGCTCCAGGTAACACTCACTGGCTCTGCTAGGCTTAGTGATGTTCCTCCAGCCTGACACCAGGAGCAAGAGGAGAGTCAGGCCCTTAAATTGCTAGCTTTAATTAGACTCATCCACCCCTTTCAACAGGCCAGTAGGTCATCAAGGGCCAAATTCAGACCCGGTGTGAACAGAGGCAACTCTGCCAAAGCCAGTGGGATTAGACTGCTGCAGGACGGATGCAAGTGACACCAAGATTAGCCCAACGCATCTGTATACACCTCCATCTGACTGAACCAGGCCCTGCAAGGACAGCCTCACCTAGCGCCAGGTTCTGCTGTCAGCTGCATACCCCCAGGAACCCGCCAGACTCAGGCCTTGCCCCCCACACACACACATTGTCCCATGGTAACTGTACTGGTATAGTTAAAACCGTACAAGCACCCTAGTGTGGATGCAGTTATAGCTGTATAAAGATGCTTATCCTGTTAGAGCTACTCCCGTATGGGAAGGGGACTAAGGTGTCCTGATGTGAGGCACCTTTATACTGGTATACCAGGCCATCCTTTGCAGCTCCTCCTGATTGACACCCTGGCAGGTGAGAGCAGAATCTGGCCCTCTGGACTGGAACACCCTTTTTGTGGGGGAGTAATTCTGCACGGCTCTTCGCAGGAACGGCTGCCCTGGGCTCGCAAGCCGAACCCCACGCCAACTGGCACTGGCCTGAGGCATTAGGTCCTTGCATGGTCTCATACACGTTGCTGGGGCCGTGTGGTATTAAAGCACAGAGGAACTGTGTGACCCATTCACTGCCGCATGCTCCAGCACCAGTGGCAAGGGCGTTCTGCAGGCCTGCTTTCTTTCCTTCCTTGTGCTGGCCACTGCCCAAGGGAGGAGACCACCCAGGCTGGCCAATGGTCCGAGCCACTCTGCCAAATCCTGCACTCCTCATTCCAACGCTGAGGAGAGCCTCCTAATCGGACTTACCCCGGCACGGTTCATGGGAGCGTGGCTGCCTGGCACCTCCTGCATTAACCTCAGAGCCTCGCCCCTCCAGCATCAGTAACAGCTGAAGGAAGCTGGATTAACCCCTCGGGCACCTAACACGCCAGCTGCTCCTCTAATGTAAGTGACAGACAATCTCCTCCCCTCCTCTCCAGTCTCCTCCCTTCCCTGCAGGCTGGATACTAAGTCACCCAGTCCGTGCACGGTCCTCCCGCCTCACCTGGTGGACTGCTTGGCCAGCATGGCCACGTAGGTGACCACGAAGCTCTGGAACTTGCTGCGCTGCTCGTCCCACCTGTCCTCCACCGAGTAATAGTTAGGCAGGGGGGCCCCGAAAAGGATCTCGCTGCGGAGGAGGGAGCTCTTCATGTTCTCTGCTGACAGCCCCTCATCCACATACCAGTAGAACTCCGGGTGGGTCATGGCCAACTCCAGGGACCCTGCGGGAGAGACCAGCACAGAACCCTTTAGGTCAAGCTCTGCCGGCTGGGTGTGGCGTATGGGGCCAGCCCGACGCTGACAGAGCCCCACGCGCTCTCGCCCTCTCTCTCATCAGAGAGCAGCCGGCTCAGGGGAATCTCTCCCATCCCATCCATCTCCGGCCTCTGCTCTCCCGGCCGGAGAGCCACCCAGACAGCCCGGCCTGAAAAGGGGATAGGCCGACAAGAAGGCTCACGGCTGTGACGGCCATCCTGTCTCCACGCAGTTGCTTTGCTCCCCACGTCACCTGCGCTCGGAGCTAAAGGGCGGCCACACCGGTATCAACCACAGCTGCTCTGAACCGGTGGCCTGGAGCTCAGAAACCCCAGGCCCTGTTACCCAGAGAGATAATCTTAGGAGAGGGTCCTGAGTGCAGTGATCGGAGAAGCCCACAATGGGAAGATGGAGCCAAACATTCCACGTGGGAGATCAGGGGCGGGGTCATTAGGGAATCCTGCCTCTGCTGCAGCCCCACGGGATCAGGATCATCCTATAGGGTGGGATGCACTAGCAAGAGTGTGCCCCTACGCAGCATCGTATATCACGCAGGCCAAGGCCACCGTTGATCGTAGGGTTGCCGTGGCCAATAAAGCGTGAGGCTCCTGCTCCACCCAACTCCGGTGAGGAGCTGGGATTCCCACGCATGCTGGAAAACACAGTCCCACACAATGGAGAGCACATTTCTTCCAGGGCCCTGCAGCGAACCGAGCCGGGTGGCTCTGAGTCACAAATCTGTGAATTCTAGGTTGCAATGAGTCCACAAGGCGGGCTCCAGCAGCAAGGACCCAGGGCCTATTTTAACGGGTAGCAGAGCTGCTGCTTGCAATGGAGCAGATGGAGTCAATCACTTGCCTGCTCCCTGTACGCCGCTCTGGCTGGCTTTCAATCGGCAGCATATGCCTGGGAGACAGATGGAAGCTGCTTCCCACAACCACATCCCTCCCACGGACTAGCAATGATTCACTTCCAGCTACCCTGAAACCCTACCCTGCAGGAGGGGTGGCATTAGCATTGTAGATCTGCTGCGAGGAGTCAGTGCTCCTCCCCCTCGCCCCCAGCACCTACCTCCCGGTGGCAACTCACAGGCAGTCATTTCACCCCGCAGCAGCTAGCTGATCTATGTTGATCTACACTCGGAGCTAGGGGGGTGACCCAGCTGGGGTAAGCAGTGGGGCTGCAGTCACACAGGTAGCAGGCATGGGCCAGCCAGCCCGAGTACATACCTAGGGGGTCCAGGCGGGTTGGTACTCGGGGGCAGCTAGCCCCTGCTCCCCGGGCTCTTGCAGCTACACTAGTATTTGTAGCATGCTAGCTTGGTGAGAGCCAGTGTGAGCACGTCTACGTGAGCTGGGAATCACCCCCGCCCCCAACTCCAAGTACAGACATAGTCATGGACAGGAGGCTCTCCAAGGCAAAACGATTGTCTGTACAGGGCCTAGCACAGAGGGCCTCTGATCTCTGACTGGGATTCCTAGGCGCTATGATAATCACTAGCAGCGGGTCCAGGGCTCACTGTCTGACTTGGGGATCGGGCAGATGATGGAGGGGACAAAGGGCCTGATTCCCCATCGCTCTGCACCTCGCACTGCCATTGACACCGGGTGCAATTAAAGCAGAAGGGCACCCGCTTTGCACTGGCGTTCATGACAATACGAGGGGCAGGGCGGCAGAGGATCAGGCCGAAAGGACTCAGACCCAGGGCCCTTGACCAGCAGTGCAGGGCTTCTGCCAGGTCCCCATCTCAGTGGCATGAAGACTGGTACTAAGTCATGAAACAGGGACGAGAGGGCAAATTCAGAGTCGGTTTCGCTGATCCAGTGACAAACCCACAAGGCCAGGGTGGGAAAACTCCACGGACATAACCCCTGAGACTGTCTGGAAAGGCAAAGGGAGAGCCCCATGCCCTAAAATCCTGAGCTCTCCATTCTACAGTCAGGCCAAACCTCCCCAGGGCGGACGGATATCAGCACTACTGTAGCTAATCTAGCTGGGCCCACAACAGAGGCGCTGTCCAACGATACAAGGAGACCCAGGCCCGGGACACGCCTCAGTCCAAGTCCACCCAACTGCCCAGGCTTACCTCGGATGTCGGCCAGGTCTTGCCCCATGCCGTCGTAGTAGATCTTGCCGCCCCGTTCGGTGGGGAAGAAGTAGGTCATGAGGGAGCTGGGAGGGGAGCAGTACGAGTAGGAGCCCAGAGGAAGATCCTTCAGGACCTCGTGGGGCTTCCAGCAGAACTCCCGGAAGTGGGGGTGGTCCATGACCTTCCGCTCGATCTCGTGGATGGTGAGCAGGCGCTCGGAGGTGAAGATGTTGTTCTCGGCGTCCCCTCGGGCCAGGAAAATGAGTTCGATGCGCCAGTGGGCGTGCGTCTGGGTGTTGGCGCTGACGTAGGCGCTGGAGTAGTCCCAGTGTGGAGCGCCCCGGGCGAGACGGGAGGTTTGGTTCCCCGGGCTCCGCCGGGCCTCGGGCCCAGCAGGGCTGGTCCTCCCTCCACCCACGGGAAGCGCCGCGCTGCGCTTTGGCCTGGCCCTGCCGCCCAGCCCAGAGGCGTTGGGGTGGAGCTGCTGCAGCTGCTCGAAGATCAGCCGCTGCAGGGTCTCCGAGGTGAAATCGGCCAGGTCCCGGCGGTTCCGGCCCCATGAGCCGAACTGGGACTTGAGGGCCAGGGTGAGCGCATCGAAGCGCTGCGAGGACTCGTGGTTCCTGATCTCGAAGGCATTGTAGGAGATGTCGATATCCAGGGTAGGGTAGTGGAGGAACATGACGACGGCCAGGGCGGCGGGGATGGCACAGCCCAGGAAGAGGATAACACCAGCACAGCACGGGTTGGTGAAGACCCAGCCGAGCACGTTCCAAAAGCCGGATGCCGGCAGCATTGTTGGCAGCGGCCTGGGATTCCACTGGCATTTGCCGCACAGCTGGGGACCCTCGCTCCTCTTCCGGGGGCCGAAGGCAACCTCCTCCTCCTCCTCCTCCTCGAGCCAAGCGTCTTGCAACAAGGGGTCATCCTCAGCGTCCATGTCCAGCGCCTGTTGCGAAGGGGGAGAGAAACAGGAGTGAGCAGGGCACCCGCAGGATGGAGAGAGAGCAGGAGGGAGCTGCGGCTGGGCCCACAGCACCGCAAAGGGGCTGGGGTGGGGGGCAGAGGAATTGTCCCAGACAGCACAGACTTAGAGTCACAGCAATGACTAGGCATGCCGGGCTCGGGGGAGGGATGGAGTCCCAGGCTCCCAGCTCATTCAGGCCCCGGCCTAGACCTTGCTGCTCCGTGGCTACAGCCGTGCCAACCCTGCCTCCTTGCTAAGCTCCCATAGCAGCCAAACGCCGGGACCCTGCCCAGCTCCATCCGCACCAGGCGCTTCAGACACAGGGATCGAAAGCGGCCTGCGCCGCTGTCCCAACTTCTGGCGCTTTGTCAGAGGGGCCCTGCGTGCCTCCAACGGCCATCGGACGCAGCCCGGAGGGAATCCCTGGGCACGCAGCCCCCGCCTGCATTGCAGCAGCTGGGCCATTTCAGTTAGCCGGCCCCCCCTTCGTGCCCGGGAATAGTTTATGCCGTCAGATGAACACTGCCAAGGACTCCTCGCACTAAGGCTGGGAACCCAGATATTTATAGCCGTGTTATGTATCTTCCCTGACAACACACACAAGCACAATTCATCCTGGTCCTTGGTATCAGTCCCCAAACCTCGCCCGCGCGGGGAACGGGCAGCCAGGCGGGAATCTACTGGGCAACGCGTGAAAAATGCTTCTAACTTCCAGGAGACAATTGCAACACCATGGTCCCCGAGGGCAAAAGCGGCGGGCTGGTTTACCAGCAGTTACCCCAACACTTCGGCCTAGAACTGCCCAGCCTCGGGGCCCCCCCAGCCCCTTGCCATGGGAGTCCGTCGCCAGGGTTTACTTCATGAATTTGCATCCCTTGCTATGGAACAACTGGAAGCTACAAGCAATCCCCGTGGCTAGGGCTCTCTGGGGAGGGCAGGGCCTGCTCACGGTGGGGGCAGCGGGGAAGACAAGGACACACCCTGGAGATGGACGGACACCTCAGGACAAAGCGCGAGCAGGGGGGCTTCTTTCCATAAGGAAGCTATTAGCACAGTGGTTCTTGGCCTAGCCCATCCTGGGTTAAAGAGAGGTGTGTTGGGACCCCCTCCTCTCCAGCCAGCCAGGCAGCCAGGGAACCCGGGACACCTGGTGGAGAAGCCCAACTAGCAATTTCCTCGCCCCTCCTTTCGGCAGCAAAGGCTGGACTCCTCCCCCTCGCTGCAAAGACCCGGTCCAGAGCCACAAGCAATCTACCCCCAGGGGAGAAACAGCATCAGGCTTCTGCTTTAATGGGGCTCCAAACACCAGGGAGACTAAAGGAAGCCCCCCTCCCATGCCCTCGGACTGCTGGAGCCACGCCCAGAAATATGCAAGTGTTGCAGCTGGGAGGCCAGAGGAGAGCTAGTTGTGGTCAGCAGATAAGAGCGATGGGGGCGCAGCAGGGCTCACGGGCTGTTGGGGTGCAGTGGGGTTCATGGGCTGTGGGGGTGAAGTGGGGCTCCCAAGCTGGCCTCACCAGCTCCTACAGGATTTAAGCTCCCATTTTTTAAGTACAGATGAAGGCCCAAAACTTGCAAACTACTCAGCACCTGCGTCTCCAGCCGAAGCTGACGGCAGCGGCGGGTGCTTGGCCCCTCTGGAGCACGCACCAAACAGAGCACTCAATCAGCAGCCACTTTTGAGAACATCGGCCTGAGCGTCCAGTCCCGGGGCTGTGAAGATCTCGCTGTGCAGGGCTGAGCCTGCACCCAGGCCATGCGCGAGAGCCACTCTCCACGGGGCGATGCCAAGGGTCTCCCTGGTTCTGCTCACAGGGGCAGTCTGTGCAAAGGGGGCTCAGTGCAGTTTGGATAACAGGGCTAAGAGGGCTCCTAGCTGCTGCTACGGCCCCGTGCAAAGTGAGGAGAGGCACAAAGTCAAGAGGAGGAGAAAGGGATGTTAAGAGGAGAGGATGGCGCAGAGATTCGCTCTGAGTCCCACAGCTCCCGTCCCAGCAGCGGCTGCAATGGGGGCTCTGCACATCCGTTCAGTTCGGGCAGCAGGTACTGACAAGGCCCCGGGTGCATGGACAGGCCCCTCATCCCCTGTGCAGCCTGCATCCCGTTCCCTGGCACGGCTGGGTAGCTGCTGCATCCGCAAGCTGTGGGGCATGTCCTGGGGAAGGAGCCTTGGCCGCTGCAGAGCACGGGGATCAGCAGGGGGTCTTTGCTTCCAGGAGGAGAAAGCTCTGGAGCTGGGGCCATGCATCCCCTCCCCAATCCCACCCGGGATAAGTGCTGCTCTCAGCCACCACCAGCGTCCATCCAAAGAAGCCTCCTCAGAGGAGTTGCCCCAGATTTACGGCAGGAGAATTTGGCCCAGAGTCCAGTTTTACAGGGACCTTCCCATAATGCTCAGCACCTCCCCGTCACACTTTCCTGGACACACAGGTGGCGACGGCCTGGCCATTCCCTTGTGGCACACAATCCTACCCAATCGGCCAGTAGCCTTGTACACTAGCCCACGCTCACGTCGCTGTGGGAGAAGCTACCCTGAGTCACTGCCCCACCTCCACCCCGGGCTCGCTCGAGTCCTCCGTGAGGAGCTCCTGTCTCCCCCCACCTCCTTGCCCCTTCCAGCCCAGCCAAAGAAGCCCCCAGCAACACTGGGAATTGTCACAACACATTAAATCCCATCTCGTCAGCCACAGACGCCGGGATTGTTCCGCCCACCTGCCGCGTCTGCAGAGGGAACAGGCGGCTCGGCGGCAACGTGCACGAGTGTGTTCCCAGCCTGCCTGCCTCCGCCAGCCTGCAGGGAGCTGTGCCCAGCTCCCGCCCTCACCCCTCACTCTGCTCCGCTCCCCCAGGGCGCGGGAGCAGGGGACGTGGCTGAAGTCTCCCTTTCACCAGACTCTTAATGCAGATCTCAGGGTGCAGGGGGACGCGGGCCCAAAAGGGGGTCACTGGAGTCTGCCTCACAACACTCCGCTCCATTTCCCCACCCTAAAAAGCAGCAGCTCCAGCACTATCCCCGGGGGAAGGCAGCAAAGGGGTGTCGCATTCAGGCAGATCCTGGCCGTGCCAGAGGGAGTAGGGCTGGGTTCAGGATCAGCTAAGGGGTTATTTAATTTCCAGCACCAGGCAGGGCACCCTTTGGGTTTCACTGCACATCCGTGCGGTGCTGGATATGCAGGGGTTGAGGCCCTGAGGAAACGCCAAAAGCAGATTAACAATGGTAAGCAGAGAGGCTAGTGTTCCTCATATGATCAACTTCAAGCCAACCCCCACCCAGCCAGTATTTGTGTATGGGTGCTGGAGATCTTAGGTCCAAACCCTGCTGATGACCCATGTGGAAACGATGCTATAGACATGCAATTACATTCCTCTGGCCTCCCTTCCCACTGCCCAGACACCTCACCTGGGGGCCCCCATTTCCCTCCCAGGGGATGGGAGTACCACAGGACCCAGCCAAGGGCAGGTATATAATTTTTTTTAAATAATCTTAGTGTGAAAGCGAGGTGAAAAGCTATAATCATTCCGCATTTATGGAGTGTCTGAGGAGAGGCGGGAGAAGCCAGGAATCCTAAACAGGAGTGCCTGTGCGTGACAAGAAAGGGAAGAGGGGACACAGAGAGAGAGAGAAACTGACATGGTAACAGTGCAGGAGGAAGAATAATCACACCCTCTTCTTTTCTGACCAAAGCCCAGGAAGCTGCAATCTGAGGCCACGTCTACACTACAATGGTCGGTCGACTCACGTTGCATCAGTATGCAGCCACTGACTTGTCTATTGCTCGGGTGCATGCATGCTTGGCTGCTTGCGTCAGTGCTGGGTGTACTCACAAGTGGCCGTGTCGATGGAAAAAGCCGTGCACCATGGGTAGGTTTTCCAGCGTGCCCCATGCCGCTGGCTGGCACAAGCCTCGTGCGACATTTTCACAGGGCTTCTGTGAGACACCAGCAATTCACCCAGGGATTTGCTAGGAACCGGGGGTCACGTACGCACAATGCCACTTCTTCCATCCCATGATGCAGGGCATTGTGGGACAGCTGCTGGAGGACTGTTAGGGTGGACACAGGTAATGCAGCATCTACACTTGCACTGCGTCGACAGAAGTCATTCGGAGAGGTGGTGTTATTGCCTCACTGTAACGGGAGGCTTACGTCAGCAGGAAACCAATTTAGGTGGAAACACATGCACCATGAGCTGAGACAAGTCGATTTAGGTCGACCTAACTTTGTAGTGCAGATTGGGCCTGAGGCAGGATATCAGACGTCAAGATCCCCACCCTACCCGTTGCTTCTAGCCCAACTGGGGCTGGGAAGCTGCTTATGACTGGGGAGCTACGTTGTATCCCTGTCTAGGGACACCTCCTCTTACCAGAGGTTTGGGGCCTTTATTAGCGTAAATCTAGAGTCACTCCACTAATGCCAATGGAGTTCCTGCTCCAGGATGACACACCCCAGTGTAAATGAGATCGGAGTCTGGCCCCTGGGTGGGATCCGAAGGGAGTTGCCTCCAGGAGGTGGATTGGAAGGGAGGGGAAAGGGCAGGAGGAAATAGGAGGGGGGTGGGATCTTCAGGGCCTAGTGTCTGCTCCTAGGGAAAAGGAAGGACCCGGAGGAGGGCCTGGTTGACAACAGAACAATTCCTGCTCCTCTCTGCAGGTGGAGGGGCTGGCCATCGGGAGCATTTTCCCCGGCTCAGCTCTGCACCTCCTCCCCTGCTCTGAACTCCCTTCAAAGGAGACTTCACCACGGGTGCAGGTGCATGGCCAGACGCAGCCCAGCCTCACCCCGGGACTCGGCTCTCCCACAGCCATTCATTGGTTCACGCCTGGGTCGAGCTGAAAGCGGATCTAACCCCTGGCCCGGCACCGAAGGAGATGGGCAGCGGGGCTCCAAGAGCAGAGAGCTCTGAGAGAACTGCATTTCCTCTGCTCATTAACCACTCAGGAGCAAGCTCGCCTTCCCTCTGCTGGCTGCTGTGTTGTCTAGGGACTCCCAGGGCTCAGCTGAGGCCGCGTTACCTTTCCTTTAGCATCAGCGTCAAGCCAGCGGGCCCTGATCTCGCAGCCCTAGTCAAAGCTGGCTCCTGCGGGGACTTTGCCCACATCAGGATTGCGGGATCAGAGGACAAGGCCAGCTCTGGCTGCCGACGCCGTGCAGAGAAAGGGCTCGCTTGCCCGGCGCTCCCTCACCCGCCATGGATCACGCGCCATGCGAGCCGTCACACGCCATCCAAAGAGAGCTACTTGCTGGCTGCAGTTATGCTGCTGCCGAGGTGCACACGTGTCTCCTACAGAGCCGGACAGCACCCCGAGGCGGCACGTGTTGGACGGCAGCTCTGGGACCTAGGCGACACTGGGCAGCTCGCCACGTGTGGGGGGAAGGATGACGAGGCACCAGCCAAACATGCCCAGACTAGGCACTGACACAGCCCACCCCTCGCGGAACGAAAACGGCAGGGTTGGGAGTCCCTGGGGGATTCTCTCTGCCACGGCTGGCATCAGCAGGGATCTTCTTGGGAGGGCTGCACTAGAGATGGGACTAATGGGTGGCGTTGGGACCTTGATCAGATTTGGGATTGGGTTAGAGGCCAAACCAGGGCTAGGGTTAGGTTAGGCTTCAATGGCAGGGGGATCTCCTCGGCTGTCACTCCCCCTTCCAACTTTGGAACAATCCTGGACCCCAAAGGGTGGCTGAATCCCCTGAAATGAGGGGAGGCAGCTCTGATTTGAGGACCCCCCTGCAGGCTCAGCTCCAGCTTGTCCTGTAGGATGGGGGAGGGGAGGAGAACGAGGAGACACATGGAAAAACAAATCGAATCCAAAAGCACGAAAGAAAGGCACAGACGCCAAACATCTGTCATGCTCCCCGAGTTGCACGCTCCACTCTTGACAACGTAGCCACGGCTTCCCTACGCAGCTTGCTCGGCCTCGTTAGACTGCAAGCTTTTTCAGGCAGGGACCAGTCCCCTCTGCAGTGGCACAGCCCAGATCCTTGCTTCCAGGCTGCAGGTGGGAGTGGAGAGCTCTGGTGCCCTTCGCCAGGTCACACCATCCTGATTCTCCAGTGGGTTTTACACCAGGAATGTCCGAGTGCACAGAGAAGCTCGGGAAGAATCAGAGTCGGGGGCCTTGTAGCCACATACCCATCCCCTTTTCTGCGGGAATCCCTGAAAACTGAACAGTCCTGCCACTGCCGCTTGGCACCAGGACACGAGGGATCACAGCTGCTGCCTGTAAAAACAGGCACACCCCCTCGTAAAGCAAATGCTAGTTCAGTCTGCGGAGGAGGAAAATGCTTTTGTTCCCATGGCACAGCCACCCCATCTGCAGGCCTGGATCCGCCTGCGAGCGCGCCCTGTCCCACCCCAGATGACCCCTGGGTGAAAAATCTGGTTTTCAAGCAGCTGCTAATCTGCTCAGCTGTTCTGCCACAACTCGCTCTTCCATCCCTCCTTCCCACAGCCCACCCGGCGGCTGCCGCTCACTGCACTCCTACGCAAATGCACACTGCGTGGGCAATGCCCTGGCTTTCAGATCGCCTCTCCCACCACGGATGCCCATTCCGTGCAGCAATCGGGAACCAGAAAGGGCAGCGTGGAAAGGGACACGTCCGGCAAAGGGACACAGGCAGAGGGGCTGACACAGAGCCTAGCGTTAGATGCTGTTGCTGGGTCTCTTTGCACTTGTGATCTGAGCAACATGATGGCCATTGTAGTCAACCCCCGCCACGTGCACTGACTTTATCCAGACCCGCAGCTGGAGAGCACACACAGTGTCCATTTCTGCTAAGCCTCTGCTCACAGAGCCACCCTGCGGGACTGCACCATGGCAGACCCCCCCCCCACACACACACACACGTGCCAAGCCAGTGCAAGTCACTGGGAGAGGGGTCTAGCGCCCACTTTGACCCAGCCAAGCCACGCAGAGGAGAGCCGAGCCCTGTGCCTAACCCACAGGTTCCAGCAGTGGCAGCTTGCCCCACCAGCTCCCCGGGAAGTCACTGGGTGGAGATCTCGCTTTGCTTCTGCTGAGCAGGGACTGTGCATCGAACGTGCAGCCAACCGCACCCACCCCAATCTCGCCCAGACATGTGCTCCTCTGAGGTGCCTTCCTCCAGCTAAGTGCCACTTGAGGACGGCGAGAGAGGGAGAAAGACGCAGGTTCAGCAGCACAGCTGAGCTGGGAGCGACCGTGCAGAAAACTATCCGCCCCAGGGAGCGTGTGGGGCAGGGACGAGTCCCTAATCAAGCAAATAAAGAGCCTTTGTGGTTCCTCAGCATCCAGCCCTATGGACCAGAGCCAGCCACGATTCAGTTCCATTCATCCTCCTGGGATGCCTGCCAAGGCTGCCAACATCAGGGAGCTCAGCCTGCTGCCTAGGAGGGGCTGGGACAGACGCGTGGTCCTGAAAGGATCAAGAGCCTGAGCTGATGTAAAAGGGCCCAGCTCTCCTGAAGACGGTGGAGTCAATAATGCAAACGGGCACCAGCTGAGGATCTGGGTCTGCACCTCACCCGCCAGCACAAGCAGCTCAGGGGATGTGTGTGTTCTGGGTTTGTGCAATGCACTGCACGGGGGGTCCCGGTTCATGACGGGGGCTCCTAGGCACTGCGGTAATGCTAATGTCAATTTGCGGGGGGAAGGGGGAGAGAAGACATGGCTACTGCCTGGACTCGATCTCCAGTTTTGCAGACAAATGGGCACCACAACAGGAGAAGCCAAGACCCCACCCTCACGCTGGGCCCCATTCTCCCCTGCCTTGCCCCCGGGGCTCATCACCTGCACCTGAGCAGAGTGGGCCACATCAAATGCTACCCGCGGGGTCTCACGCCCCCGCAGCATGGGCGTACGTGACGGCACAAGAGGCAAGGCCAGGCAGAACCAGGCCCACCTTACCGTTCTACCTGGTAGCAAGTCAACCTGCCGTCTTGTTGCCATTTACCAGGCTGACTAATGGGTTAATTAGTCATTTAAGGGGCTGCAGACCAGGGAAGCGCCAAGCTCTGAGTCATTATCCCTATAGCTCTGTAAGCATACCCAACTCCCAGCATACAAGAGGAGGCTGGGCCAAATTGGAATCAGCAAGAGTTTTACCAGTCACTGGAGTGGGCAGAATCTGACCCTTCAGCTCGTGCCCCCAGAGATCTGCAAGCACTTTCATTCCTTCACACCCAGGCCCAGCAAAACCTCCATGACAAAGGATGATTTCGATTGAGTAAACTCTGGGATACAAAGCAAGTCATCACCCAGTCAGGGAGAGGCAGTGACAGACAAGGAAGCTAATTATACCTGACCTGACTAATTAATGCCGACTTTCTGATTAAAAAATCCTTGCTAGTGTTCCATTTCAATTACTCGGTTGCTCCTTTTACAGGAAAAAGGGAACTGTGCGCACCAGCGAGACCAAAAGAAAGGGAGACAGAGAAAAAGGCTAGAAGTGGGAGGGAAAGACAAGTTCTGTAATATGCGAGCTCCCGATCGACAAAATAATTAAACTTCACATTCCCAGCTCCCCCTGGGCAAAGCTTCCAGAGCCCAGCTAACCGTTCGGAGGCTGAATTTGTATTCCTGAAACTTCACAGAGTTGCTACAGGAGGCAGCTTTCAGCCTCTTCGTCATCTAAATAAAGTCTCTACGGGGGGGCTTTGTGCCTTCTCACACAGCTTGCAAAATCATTTGATCAGGTGCCAGCTCAGAGGAGCAGCCAAATCGCCGTGCGGAACAGCCAGCACAACCCTGCGTTGATGAGGTCCAGGGTCTTCCCTGGTCTCCACTTCCCCACGCCAACACGACCGTGGCTTGGTTAATTCATTAAGCCTCACAATGCCCTGTGAAGTAGGATGGTGTCACACCCATTTCACCCATGGGGAAAAGGAGACACACAGAGGGGATGGCCACATTTTGTGAGCGTCCCTAACAGGAGACACCAAGCATCGGATATTCAGAAATGCTGAGACCCCCCTGGCATTGTGGGGCTCGGCATGGGCGCCGGCTGGGACATGTCCTGTTGTCGTTAACGGGGATAAGCACATGCCTGACTTTAAGCATGTGAGTAAGTACCTTGCTGAATCAGGGCCCGGGCCTCCTGTCTTGAAGCCCTGTGCTGGTGCCACCCATCCATCCTTCCCCCGGATGTTGCAAGCCATGCAGATTCTCTCCTCGTACCGTACATAGGTGCTGACTTTTGGTTTTGCTGGTGGGTGCCCCACATCAGCTCTGCCCCCTTCCCCGAGTGCCTCCTGCCCACCACTCACTCCTGTCTGTCCCCTCCTGCCTTAAGGGCAGGGGGGGAGGGGCAGAGAGGAGCGAGTAGCGGGGCAGCCCCACTCAACAGCTGATGGGGGCGCAGGGCCAGCCGCTGACCAGCTGATTGACAGCCAGCCCCAGGCTGCCAGAGCAGCAGCCCCCCCTATTTTTTCTCCATGGGTGCTTGAGCCCCTGAGCACCCACGGAGTCAGCACCTTTGGTACTGAACTATGCAGATCAGCGACAAGGCGTTAATCAATTGTCTTTCTTGGCTCTTTGCATTTCCCTTTCCGTTCGCTCCAGATCCTTTGGAAAGATGCACACAGGCCCCCAGGCACTTTACAGATCAGAACGACATCAAGACGCCCCAGCAGCACGCTGGTGTCGGAACTGCCGGGCGATGATGCGGACATGGGTTTGCTGAGAGAGAAGTCAGAGGAAATGAATTCCACTGAATTTTTCTTTTTCTCTTAAAGGGGCCATCCTCTGCCATCTGAAGACCCCAGAGAGGGAGGGGGGGCAAGAATTCACAATGGGCCATATGCAAGAGGGAAAGCTGACTAAACTCCCAACCCTTCTGCAAAGAATCAAGCATACATACACGCCTAATTAAGGCCTTCTCTTTCAAACCAATGACCGTCTCTGTCTCACCTTTGCCCTCGCTTTCATTTCCAGCCTGCCTGGCGCCGCTGCATGGGAAGTTTTCATCCTGGTTAACATCAGCGCAGCTAGAGATGGAAGAGGACAGTTAGATCTAAGGTCTTGTCTCCACCGGGCAAAAAGGCTGGCTAGAGTATTTGTAGTTTGCGACACCTGTGATACCCTTGGTACCCACATGCAACTGCCATCCCAGGTGTCTTACAAGTGGTGACTGGACCAACTTGAAATTACACACAAAAATCCTACACTAAAAGAACAATATGGTTGCCAAGTCAAACCCTCAGAAGTTAGGAAATGCCAGAATTAAGGTTGCTTGTGTAACCTTAATTCAGCCCCCTTGTGTGTACGCTTCAATACAGCCTTTAATGCCATGTATCACATACTATTTTTTCTATGGGTTCTCTCCCTCAGTCAGTGTCCTGATGGACACGGTGTCCTGGTGCTCACCGAATGAGCAGCTATTCAATATTTTGTTTTTCCACTGTGCAGTCCCAAGCCTTATTTTACCGCACACTATTCAAACACTGCTCTGAAGACAGAATTGTTAGTGTCCTCCCAGACTTTCCTTTGGAGCTCAGAGCTGTAACATCTGAGTGCTTCGCAAACATGAATGGAGTTATTTTCATAGCGCCCCTCTGAGGTGAGGGGTGGTATTATCCTCATTTTACTGATGGGGAACTGAGACCCAGATTAAGGTCTAAAGTATCCACTAATTTTGGGGGGGCTTTAGCGTGACATTTTGGGGTATGTCTGTGCCAATGAACCTGAAGCAAGCATGGCCTGTGGCAGCCGAGAGCTGCCATTGCAGGGCAAGTCCTGCTCAGCCCCGGGCTGGAACAAGCCCAGCACAGATGGAATCTTCAGGGCAAGTCTAAGGAATCTGTACTAAGCATGTGAGAAGTGGGATTCCCCCCCCCCCCCACAGATTTTATAACAGCCAAATGTGGGTGGATTTTCACAGGGATAGCAAAAGACACACGCATGACACAAAGCACCCGCCTACCAAGTGTCGAGTCGCTGCTCCAAAGCGTGAAGGTGTGAGAGCTCTTCAAAGAAAGAGTCACCAGCATTTTTTTTAAACATGGGGAAAACGATGCATTTTTCCCCTCATTCTCAAGAACAGCTGAACCATTTGGGCAGAAATTAAAAACAAACCAAAAAAATAATGATCAGCCTGAGGCAGACACTTGGCATGGAAAATTTCAGCCCAAATGATTAAAATCTGGCAAAGTTATAAAAAACCAAAAACAGGGACTTATCATGGGAAGTGTCAGACAACCTTACCAGGCAGTGCTATCAGCCCCACCTAGAATATCCTACTCCAGCGGATCGTTCACTAGACTACGAGTCAGGAGATTTGGCTTCTGTTCCCAGCTCAGCCACTGATCTGCTGTGTGACCCTTGGACAAGTCATTTCACCTCTCCTTGCCGGTCTTGTCTATTTCTGCATCTGTACAGCACCTAGCACCAGGGGGTCCTGATCTCCATCGAAGCCTCTGGGCACTACCACAGCACAAAGAATAAAATAAAGGGCAGAGTATAATCCCACCCCCTAGAGAGCATTTTACATCTTAAATGACACTTGATCTTAGGAAAGCAGATGGAGGTTGGCTAAGAAAATTAATCTCTCTGGGTTCTTGCAACCAATTATTGGCGGTGCTGAAACATAGCCCCTTGGTTTTAATCATACAAAACCCCTTCTGCCGTGTTTGCTACTGGAGTTATTTATGTATTGTTTAATGCTAAAGCCCCACTGGGACTCAGGTTTGTGGCATATGGCGTAAGTCTACACTGCGAGCCTCCCAGCTTGGGTAGACAGACTTGTGTTAGTGGGGTTTGCGCTAGTGCGTGAAACACAGCTGCGTGGACCCTGCGACACTGGCGGAGGCGCTGGCTAGCCGCACAAGTTCTGATCTGGGGCTCCCAGCAATAGTGTCGACACCCTTCAGGCTTCCACCCGGCAGCACCGAGCAAACGGAGCCACCGAGCTGCTTCGGAAGTAACAAGCTTGGTTAAAAAGTTGCTGGGATTGTGCCTGAGCCAAGCAAAATGCTCAGCCATGTGCGTGGGGGCCCCACGAGAACAAGCTTGCTAAGGGGGGATGGATTTCAGTGCTCCGGCTGCCACCCCTCCCGTTCCTGCGTTTAGAGCCGCACCTCGGTACATCAGTGAAGAAACACATCTGCTACATGAAAGCCAGGCATGATTACAGCCAGGAAGGAATCTCACACACCAAGATCCCCATTTGAGTCCCAGGTCCCCACAGCTCCACCTCCACCTCACCCTTGACAAGGCGGTGGGCTGTTGTCAGCCCCTCTGGTCCATTTATTATTCCAACCCATGCTCGCCAGCTCCCCCGTTTACGTCACCGTGGGCAGCAATGCCGTTCTTTGCTCAGCTGCCTCCTCGGGCATGCTTCTAAGCTCTGACCTAGCTCCCTGGCACCGGCTTCGCACAGGGCTGGCCAGGGAGTACTGACAAGAGGGAGGGTGGCTGGGCATTGGCCTCTGTCTGCAGCTCCCCTGCAATAGCATGCTCTTTAGTGGATGGTGACGCTGACGAGCGTGTCCTGATTAACCCCCAAGTTCCCCTTTTGAGAGGCTCCCCATAACCTGACAGCCGGGAGAGCAGCCTCCCACCCCCCCACCCCCACCAATATGCCAACCACTTGCCTACCAACACGGAGGGTAAAGAGGAAAAATCTGTGGGCCTGATCCTTCGGCGTAGGCCATTGCTTTGCACGGTGTCATCAGAATAATCAGCCCCTACACCGGCCCCTGCAGAATCACCCCAGTGTCAGGGACTGAGACACAAACTAGGGGCCCTTTCACCACTTGACCACCCTACTGCAGGCATAGCAGGAGAACGTGGGTGTGCCTGGAGAAGAGGGGGCCTGGCCACAATACCCCTCCACCAAACCTGTGTTTTTATCCTGTTGTTTTCCTTTTCACGCTGTAACACAGAGCTGGAGTAACAGCTACAGTGTCGCCAACCCTCCTGGTTTTATGGTGAGGTTTGCCATATTCGGGGCTTTTCTTAAAGCCCCAGCTCCTGGAGTCATGTGAACATGTGAGACTGTCAGCTTTCTTTTACATTTCATGGATGCAGAGAAAAAGCTGGGAAAATGAGATTGCTAAAAAGCTCAGAAACCAAAGGGCAAGAAGAAAGTGACCCTAAAATTTGTCACTGGCTGAAAAAAAAATCATGATTTTTAAAAATCATGTGATTTGGGGGGGCCCCACTCCTGCTGTTCAGATGCAAAGGAGAGTGTTGAGCCCATTTTGTGCCCCACCTCCTGACCAGCTCTCTGTGCCATGGGGAGGAAGCTCACCAAAGTCTTCAGTGTTCTAGTGCCATTGGGGGCCCGTCTGCGCGGGGGTTATTTGTACCGGCATAGCACATCGCCGTGTAAATCCTGACCGTAGGCCTTGTCTACACTAGGGGCTGCAATGCAGCATGGGGCAGGCCCTTCCTACCTCGCTGTCAGGGGGTTTTCCGCTGCCGTAGGGTATCCACGTCCCCGAGCAGCAGCAGCTAGGTCAACAGAAGACTTCTTTTGTAAACATCGCCACATCTGCACCAAGGCTTAGTTCAGCTTAACTCCGGCGCACAGGGGTGTAGACTCACGGCACAGGCGTCATTCAAGGCTTGCAACGGAACCGCTTATCCTGGTGCGACACATTTACACACCCGTGTAGCTACGCTGGTACAACAACCCCCAGTACAGGCCTGCCCTTAGACTTCAGCCATTGCCTCAGCAGAGCAGCGACTCAGCCTCACACACATAAATCAATGGTTTCTTCTTTCCATTTGAGACAGCTCTACCAGTTCCACGCGCCCCCTTTGCTTCCCAGGCGTGGAAGGCATGAGAAGACAGTACCTTGTGGAGGGAGGGGCGTACGAGCCACACACATCAGCCATCCTTCATTCCAGACACAATTTAACCTCCATTCCACATGGACCAGAAGGTCTCACTTTTATTGCTATAATTTACTGACACCAGAAATGCCAGACTCCAGCCATCGAGGTTAGAGGGGACGTTATCTGGGCTAGAAAATTGATCCCAATGGCACTTTAACAGCGCTCAGCTCTTCTATGGCATTTTCCATCCCTAGAGCTCAAAGTGCTTTGCAAAAGGGTGTAAGTGTTGGCATAGCCATTTTACAGATGAGAAAATGGAGGCACAAAGAGGGGGCAGTGAGTTGTTCGAATCTCATAAGGCAAGTGTGTCTGTGGTATTTATCTGCCCCCCATAACCGTAGCATCTGAGCCCCCCCCAGTCTTCAACGTAGTTGTCCTCACTGTACTCCTGAGAAGTAGAGAAACGCTACTACCCTCTTCTTACAGAGGGGAAACTGAGGCACCAAGTGGTTGAGCTGCTTGCCCAAGGTCACACAGGAAGTCTGTGGCAGAACAGGAACTGAATTCAGTTCTCCCAAGTCTGAGGCTAGAGCCCTAATCCCTGGCCCATCCTGCCTCTCAACTGCCCCAATCATTCTCTTGTGTCCCTGTGTACCCCACTATTCAGTGCATATCTGTGGTATCACCTTCTCCTGGCTGGTCCACAGAGGATAAGAGTCTCCTACATCTACCAGGTGATGGAGTTATCCCTTGAACTCAAGTGAAAGAGACATGCTTTTAGTGCTGAATTCATTCCTGGGTTCATTCCCCAGTGACCCCTTTTCATGACAAATCCCTACAGCTGGTTTGGGGGTCACTGGGACAAAGCCTGCTCTCACTGAAATCAACGGGAACGCTCCCTTTGGACCCAGGAGGGTTCACCTCATCCTACATTGAGGTCCTGGCAGCCTGCAGGACAGGGTCTAAGTAGGCTCATGTATCCCCTGCTGGGCTGCCCTCCCCCTTAGAAATGTATTCAGCCAGCTGCTACCCTCACATGGAAACCTGACACTTACAGAATTAGATCAATTAGCACTAATTTCTCATCTTCCCGGGATCAGGGAGAAATCTGGAAGCAGAGGCGTAAAACCCAGAGACTGGAGTGCCTCCGCCACCGCAGCTCTGGCCAAGCGCGGGAGGGAAGCAGCATCGTGACTCACTGAAAACTTCCCCAGGGATGGGGCGGAGTGGGGGGGAAGAGGGTGCTTTGGTGCTTAAACAGCACATCTGCAGCTGCCCTGCCAGGACGAGGGCTTAGAGCTCCGGCCAACTGTGCCAGCCATGCAGAAACTCCCATCAAGGGTTCCCACGGCTCAATGGGCACAGCCCTAGACCGTTCGCCCGGGGTGCAGGAGGGGACAGACGGGGAGAATGAGCAAACATGCTTTAGGGGCACCTTAATCTCATTTAGAGCCCAAGATCCTTCCAATGCAAACAGGGGCTGCTGCAAAGAGATATTCCCCAGCGTTTGCTGGCTAGCACCTGAGAGAGAGGGGCATGCTGCCGGGTGGGGCAGGTCCTTGGCTGCAGAACTGTCCAGGGTGCTCCATAGGGTGTGGGAGCTGCTGGCAAGGAGGGCTGGGAAGGCAGATGAAGAAACAGGATTATGCTCCCCCTCCTATACCCCCCGCCCCCCATACACCCACTAACTGTTGCTGAGAAGTTTGTGCTGATTCCCATGAGCATTAAGTCACATGTTTTCCCCTCCATTCCGTTAGGGAGGGGAAATCATCCTGCAGGGAGCCCAGCTTCTGCAAGAACCATGGTGACCACAGGCCAGGCTGTGGTGGCAAAATGCCCCTACCCGGATGGGATGGGCCTTGGCCGATCTGAGTTCAGCCTGGATCTCCCTGCCAGGCCAGTTCTGCAGGGGACAAATAACCTCCCAGCCTCCCTTTCTCCCCTACTCCCCCCCCCCCCACACACACACACTTCCCAAGTCCAGCCTCATGGAGTTTTCCCAGCCCCTGTGCAATGCAATGACCCAGCCCAAGGGAAATAAACAGAATATATCACATGATACCCAAGGGGATCTGCCCATAGGATGCACCCCACACCCCCCCCTTCATAGGCTGAGATGCTGCTTCCCCTTCTTATTTGAGGCCAGAGGCAAATGCTGCAGTTCTCCAGGGGATGGCCTTGTAGCTAAGGCAGAGGAGTGAGAGTCAAGGCAGACCTGTGTTCTCTTCCTGACTCTGCCACAGGTTCTCTCGCAAGGCCTTGGACAAGTCATTTAAGTGAATGTGCTGCAACTTCCACCATCTGTCAAGTTTGATATACTTGTGGCTCTTTAAATTCTATCCGTTCAGGGCCAACTCCCAGCTGGTGTTGGCCCAAGGCAGCAAAGAGAACTGGCTGGCTGTGCACGGTGCAGACATGGACAACCTGAGCTCCCCCAATTCCTACTGGGGCCAATGGGTGCTGTGGGTGTCAGGCCCCTCGGGAAGTCAGGCCCTCCGCTTGCCTCAGCAGAATCACTAGAGCCAGCCCCCAGCTGGGACAGAGGAGTGGAATGGACAGAGGCAGCATTGGTGGGCAGGGGCCTGACCCAGAGCACACTGAAGTTGATGGGATATATGGGGCCAAACTCATCCTGCTGGAACTCTATTGACTTCACTGGAGTTGTGGCAGGGGTGGATTTGTGCCAAAGATTTTAGGTCACTAGGGATGTCTTAACCCAGCGAGTTCTGAATCACAGGAGACAAAACAGAGAGAGGCTTTTTCCAATGGAAAGGTCATCCCAGGCTTACTATCTGTGCTACTCCACGCCTAGTTCTCAGGTACTGGGATCTAAACAAGGTCCATCGCTTCACTGCGCCAGTTACATGGCAAACTGCTCTGCGAACTCCAGAGTAACGACACGGTGACTTTCACAGAGGAATTCGCTCGGTGTAGCAGCAGCAGATTTACAAGACGGTAGCTTCTTATCTACAGATTAAGCAGTTCCATCGGGAATAAAACATTTACCTGCTGATGTATCGTGCTCTTGAATGGTGCTTTATTGCTGCGTATGACGCTGCAGAATCTTTATCGCGCTCTGTGCCCGGGTGTATAGACACTAGTGACACCCAAGACCACAGCCTCTCTCCAAGCAACATGCAGGACCCACTAGAGCGGAGACGTGGGGGTTGGTAATTAGGGGTGGGGGTGGCTGATCTCAGAACTTTGAATTCATTTGACTGTGTAAAAATGATGGATGTCAACACTCATTGCAGACTCCAAAGGCACTTCAGTGGAGGGAGTAGAACTCCCAGAAATAGCTATTTAAACGCCTGCATGGATCCCCATACAAGTCTGAAACTAGCTAGAGTACAAGCCACTGCAAAAAAGCCCAGTGGGTTCGGAGACACAAGCATCTCTCTCCCCTACAGGCCCAGTACCAGGGTGTTCTGAGCCTGCTGCAGTTGGCAGCAAGCACCAGAGAGAGCAGCGTTCTACCTGCTTTAAGCAATGGCACACGCTCTACAGAAAAATGGATTTGGCTTTCGAAACAAGCGTCGGCCTGGGTTGTCCAGATTCTCAGACCCCAGTTGAAATGGAGTCCACTGTTTTAGCGTGTCCCTTTCATGCTCTTGTGAGCCTGTCTCCGCCTTTTCATTTCAACTCAGCCAGAAAAATTGGCTTGGAGATTAAACTCAGCGCATGAATCGTTAGTGGGAGAGCGAGTGCGGGGAGGGGAGGGGAGCGGGGGAAGGAGGAGGAGGAAGTTTCAAGAAAAACTGTTTGGGTTGGTTTTGATTTACAAGCAAGAGGGAGGCTTGCGCTTCACTTCTCTTTCACTTCACTTCACGCCTTTTAAACCTTCCCACAGGCATTCGATGGCAAGTCTGCAGCTCCCTCTTCCCAGGGAGGTTGTTTGGCTTGTTTACATAAAGAGAACAAAAAGCCCTTCCTTTGATTCGGGGAGGTGGGGGCTGCACATGTGGCTGTCCCCTGAGTAAGGGGGAGAATCAGGATTTGTCAAACACTCTCTAAACCAGCACGAAGAAGCAGGTCACTCACCACGCCAGGTTACGACAGACGACGACCAACCAGCCAGCACATAGCAGATCTCTCTCAGAGCAGCCAACACTTTGCATTTCTATATCACATCCTCTTTTACCATAGACCGTGCAAACCTTTCACTAACTAGGGTGACCAGATAGCAAGTGTAAAAAATCGGGACAAGGGGTGGGGGGTAATAGGTGCCTATACAAGAAAAAGCCCCCAAAATCGGGACTGTCCCTATAAAATCGGGACATCTGATCACCCTATCACTAACACCTATTACGTTTCGCAGCCCCCTTGGGAGGGTGTGGGGATTATACCCGACTTTACACACTAATAAACAAACACACGAGGGACTTGCTCCTGCTCTCCCTGAATTCAGCCAAAGCGTCCGTCGACTTTAGCGAGAGCAAGATGAGGCCCAGCAGACTATGGCTCAAATTATCAAGTAGCCCCAGATCCCACCTGCCTCAGTTTCAGGGTACCCAATTCAGAACCTCGGGCATGATTTTCAAAAGCAATGCACCCATCGCTTCAGTGAAGGGAGGCCCAAATTGGGTACTTCAAAAATCAGTAGCCATTTTTGATATATTGATCTACGTGATCTGCCCAAGGTCACACAAGCTGGTGGCAGACCCTAAACAGGAGCCAGGAATCCTGACACCCCTCCAAAGCCCAGGCACAACAGAGAGTAAAACAGCAATTAAGCAAAACCTTGTTATGCCTAGACCCAGATTTCCTTCTTTGCTGTCATTCTGCAAACCTAAGGCTCTTTTCGGTGCAGTTTGAGGGGAGCTGGCATGACTCCAGCTATGTATTTTTGTAGCTAGACTGGGAACGAAACAACATATGATCCTTGGATTGAAAGTGCCATGAAAAGGCAACGGAATATTATTTATTCAATTCACCGCTGGCTTAAGCAGGTGCAACTCCCTTAAAGTCAATGGAGCTGTGCCCACTTGTGCCAATATCCAAGCCGGTCCATAGCATCGACTGAGACGTCCATTGAGAGTATGGGAGAAAACAGAAGGGGAAGAGAAGAGCCCATGCAAAGGACACGACGCAGTCACGTGACAGTCAGCAGCTGATCAGATCATTCTACAGGTATCATTAGGACTGGGAATGCGGAGGAGCATCCCGGCGGGGGGAAGAGAGTCACTCAAAAGGAACACCCGGAACAATTAGCATCCCACCTCTCCGCAGCTCCACAGCACCTCCCTGGGCAGCCTGGGATAAGCCCAGCCAGAATTCCCTCGCCCACAGGTGGCAGGCTGGGAGAGACACAAGGGCCTGGTACCCGACGTTAATCCTTCAACACAGCAGCAGCATGGCCTGTCAGTTCTCTCCTGATCCCCAGATAGGTCTCCACTTCCTCCACTACACACACCCTGCTGATGCAGCAAAGGCAGAGGTTGGGCCTGATGACACCCCGGGTGCTGTCCCCTCACTCACATGCATGATCTGTGGTGTGATGTGGATCATGACCACCCTCTCCCTTTAACAGCACTGAGCACTTTACAAACCATTTCTCTGATTAACCCTGTCAGCAAAAAGGATCATTAGCTCCCTTTGCAGGCAGGGAAGGAGGCTCGGGCAAGGTTGGTAGGTGGCTTGCCCAAGGTCAGTCAGCAGAGCTGGGATTTGAATTCTAGACCCAGGGCTAATTAAGAGTACAGAGGGCTCTCGTACCAGCTACACAAGTGCCAGGCAAAGGCATGCTGGGAAGGAAGAGAGTGGGCAACTGCAAGCAGACGGCACTGACACCCACTACTCAGGACTCTGCTACACCATGATCCAAGGGCTGGATCCTGAGCTCACAGATCCCATGTAAATCCAAAGCGACTCCAGTGATGTCACCGGACTGACACTGGAGCGAGTGAGATCAGCATCTGGCCCCAGCCCTCGAGTCCAGAGTGTGCGAATAAACGATTCTCACCTCTGACTCCGCCGCATGAAGAAGCGGCTACTCGGAGCGATCAGCAGCTTGAAAAACAAACAAACCACCAGACGACTGTCAGAGCCTATCTTTTCGTCCCCTGCATGCACAGCCGCCTCCCCACCTCCACAGCGTCTATGGAACGTGAACTGCCCTCAGTTCAGCAGGAATGTTCTCTATTAACAAGGTTTGGCTGAGATCAGAAATTAATGGTGCCAGCTCACGAGTCTGATGCCTTAAGGCAGATGGCGGGGAAAGTATTCCAGCCCCGCTTCCCCCACCTCCTCTCCCAGCAAACAGAGAACTCTAGACAAGAATAAAGGGGGCAGGTGTCCAAGGTTACAGTCATCTGTGGAATCCTGATGTCAGTATCCAACATCGAACATACGTGAGGGCCCCTGAGCTGTGCCATGCACTCTGCTCTGAGCCCCGGGGCCTCTCTCAACTCCCGCCAGGCCTTTGGGCTGATTGCAAGGGCACGGGACTGCTTAGAGGTCTTTGCTGGGTGCCTTATTCACCCTCAGCTAAGGAGAGTGAGGCCCTGCTAATCTCAGGAAGGAAGACAAGGAGGCGATGCTGCTCCCATCAAAGGCAGTGGGGTGGTGCCAATGACCAGGAGGACCGGGTCCTACATTTGGGGGAAGGAAGCAAAATCAGGCAGCATCCAGATTCCTACACTCTTCTTTGTACAGCTCCCGACAATCCCAGCAGGACTAGGACACAAGCTAACCCCTCACGGGGGGGAAGGGGAGGGCACCCTCAGCTTCCGCTGAATAAAAAAGCTGCTAGGCAACAACAGCCAGGACTTGCGGGATCCGATGGGAGTGGACGGTGCTGTGCTTCCAGTACAAAATGGGTCTGATCCTGCTCCCATCCAGTCAGCTGGAGCTTGGCCACTGATGTCAGTGAAGGCAGGCAGGGGTCCCTAAACTACATCCTGCTCGGTCCTATGAGGTGCTGAGCACCCAGTGATGTCAAGAGGAGTTGGGAGCGCTCAGCACACCAGGGATCGAGGCGGTTGCTCTATTCACAGAACGTCAGGCTCTCTTGGGGGGTTGACTAAGGTATTTCTAAGGCACCAAGCACTATGGGATCCAAGCTCAGACCCCCTTCCCCACGTAAAGCGTTGTCAAGGGGAAGTGTTCGCTGCTGAAAGCCGAAGGTGGCTAGGGAGGAGTGGGTGAAGCTGCCTCCAAGATTCGAGATGCACAGAGCAGTGCCAGCTACTGTTACAGTTTAAGAACTCAGAGCTCCAAGATCAGGAAGGTATAAACTCCAATCAAAGGCTGTTAAATCCTAACTCTGCTGCTTGTCCCAGCTGCTGTCTGGGTAGAACCATTTACTCGAGAGACCTACGGAAAATAAAGCTAATCCACACGCCTTAATAGACAGAAGTGCAGGCTGGTGAATGCAATATAAATAGCTCATATTCAGTAATAACCGTAGCCTGCTGATTGTCATATTCCCGTCCCATGTAATTCTACTCAGCCGGCCACTCTCTTACTCACCCAAGGACCAAATTAATATCACAATGGAAAAGCTGGACGTTTCTACATAACCGGGCCAGAAATGAAGCGAGAATCGACTCTTTCATCTCTGATGAACAGTAAATCACTAAGCCACAGCTGTCTATGCTGCATGGAAGCCAGTGTCTCTTCCCAAATAGGGATGGGTAGGAGGAGATGTGGTACCTGTTTGTTCTGCCAGTTCCCAGAATAGCACCATCACACGCCAGCTGCAAAGCCATAAACCCAGAATCACACCTACGCACCATGCTCCTTTTCCCCAAACCCACTGACAGCCCCATCAAGCGATGAGCTTCTTGCATCTGATCTATGGGGCCATCATGAACCCGAAAGGCACAGCACCAGTGTTATCCAGCGCCACTTCTACACCCTACCATCCCTCCCAAAAAAATAAACCTGTAATGCTATCACTAGGTGCTTTTTCTCCCCACTCCTGAGCTAAAAAGCAACTACTTCCTCATTGCCTCCCCCTCCCCTCCCACCCCCCACCACCCACACACACACCAAGCTCTGGAATGCTGTTCTGACAAGTGAAATGGAAATGCTGGGTCTCTGTCACGAGCCTTGTAGGCAGACATCCAGGCAGTTTTGCAGCCCATTCGGGTTTCAGTCTCCAGTCCTTTCCATTCCACCCTTATCACCTTGAAACAGTGGGACAAACCCTGATCCCATCAAAGCCCGCAGGGGAAAAAACTCCCACAGTTCAGCCTGATAGTGAATCAAAATCATCATAGCTCCGCTATGGGGCCTGAAATGTGTGTGTCACCAATATTGCTGCCACGGAGACAATGAGCCATAGGGCAAAACGGGCCATTATTCACAGGAGAAGCAAGACCCTGGACCCTGGATGTACTCCGACGAGCAGGTATCCAGCTACCTTCATTAGCAGATCCCACTTCAGCCACAGCAGGTTTCCAATTAATGAAACTGTTGCATTGCTTTTGAACAAAGCCACCCCCTGCCACCACCATCTCAATTAGCTATCTGCAGAGAGCTGGCACCTGGCCAGAGACAGGGCCCAGGAAGGGACTGGACTATGGCCTCCAAGCCTGCTGGACAAGCCACAGAGCTCAAGGCCTGTGTCTCGTGCACCTCCAGGATGGAAGTCTGAATGGGTCAGAGCATAGCGTTCAAAGATGGAAGAGCCTATTGGACACCAGCCCCAGACCACCCAATCCCACTCCCGCTGAAATCAATGGCAAAAACAGTTTTAATGAGAGCCGGAAGAGGCCCACAGACTGGACGCACCAGGATTCTTGGCCAAAAGGAGCCAGCCTTGCATTGTGAATGGACTTCCACCACAGACAACCCCACCACCTTCCAGCTGGATGGAACATCTGTTCAAGGCAGTGCGACTACACAGTCAAACCACCTGAGAGTCACCGTTCTCACTAGCTAACGCCCCCACTCAGGGACCAGATCCTGCTGTCTTCACTCAGGCCTAACTATTGGAATCATTGGAAGTTTTGCCTGAGCAAGGATGGCAGACGCAGGCCCCGAATTGTTTGTTTTGATCCATGCACAGATGAATGGCTACATTGTTACCGTATTTTCTCTCTTTCTGAAGCAATTCCAAATGCAGGGGGATTAAGGACCCTGGAAGTCTCTATCCTGCTCATCTGAGAGCACATTTCCTCCACCAACCCCACAGGAGCTCCTGGAGCCTGCAAGCACAAAACAAGCCCAGGGACTGGACACAGCTTGGATTATACAATATACTGAGCGACAATCCAGTGGCGATTTGTTAAACAAGTAAAGGAATATTGGGAAGCAAACCAGGTCCACAGGTGAGCCCCTTTCTAAAGGGTTGGCTGTTCTATTCAAAATGGGACACAGAAAACGTATCCAGCCCAAACCAGATCTAGGTCTTCTCCCGGATCAAATAAGATTGTCAGGTAGGAACTACGAATTCTCGGTTTCTACATCCGGGGGCTCTGGTTTAATGAATGGAAAACAGTTGTTTAAAACTAGTCTGTTCTTTTGGATCCTTTTCCAAACCCCGTTGGGCTCCCTAAGAGTCATTCCACTGGCTTTGAGCATGATTGGTATTATTGCAGCGCTGACACACCCCAACCAAAATTAGGCTCCCAGTGTGCCAGGCCCTCACACACAGTCCACACAAACACTCACACACAGTAAGAGATGGTCCCTGGGCCAACAAGTTTACAATCCAATTGGCTTCAGAAGCATCCGTTACCTGGTATTACTTGAAAGGGGCGGAATGTACATATTTTAGGCCCCACTGCAACAAAGCATCTAAGCACACGCTTGAATCCATTCTTATTCATTAATGCACATGCTTAACTTCAAGCCCCGAGGATGTGCCTAAAGTTAAGCATGCACGTAAGTGCTTTGCTGAACTGGAATGGAGTGCAGAGAATCAGGGGCTTCACTTCCAGTGACAAAAACAGGCATAATCCAGCACTGAAAAATATGCAGCTAAAAAAAAAACAAAAACAAAAAAAACCAATCATGTTTTCTTGAGACAACCTAATATTTCAGCCACTCAGATGCATTCTTTTTTTAGCCTTTATCCAGTGGCTGGAGCAAGAATCTGATCTGCTTTTCCCCTCAATGCGAGTTTTTAGCTCCTCTAAAGGGATGCTTCGAAGGACTAGACTGCTTCTATTCTTGTCGCTGGTTTAGCATTTTTATTTATTTATTTCCCCCCGCCAAAGAAAAAGCCCCGCAGATCCTATGCAGCCAAAATTACATACCTGTGGCTTGTTTTGACAGATTTTTTTTTTTAAAGATCTGTATTCCCCCTCTCCCCCCCTCCATTTGTGTTACTAATCGGTCTTTATATATTATTCTGCATGACTCAGTGTGATGCAGAGATCTCACAAAAAACTTCCCTCATGGTGCTGCAGAGGTGTATTAATGACAGCACCATGTACCGTATCATCACCAGTGCTCTTACAGTAACCACCGGCTCCCGGGTCAGAAAGGTATTTAGCCACATCTAGATCTTGAATACATTGCCTTCAATAGGATGGCTCCATGCTCATAGTTAAGCACATGCTTATGTACATTCAGAATCAGCACCGCAGAACCCAGCCCAGCTCCCCCGGAAGTCAATGGGAGCCGGATTGGGCTTTTAGTGCCTACAGTCATCTTCATGTTCTTCGGTTATTAATTTAGGGCCAGATTCCACCACCCTGACTTGCACTGGGATTGAGTCACTGCCCTTTGAAAGCCATGGCACTTCAACGAGTGCTGAGTCACATCCACGGTGTAGTTCTTTACTCCTGGAGTAGCCCCCACCCTGAATTCAGGAATACGGTGCTGCCCAACGTGAGTAGGGGAGGCAGAATCCGGCCCTCAGAAAAGATGTTCATGAGAACTGTGACCAGACACACAATCCCCCTGCCCTCTGCCCACACATATAGACAGGCATACTCCTGGTGATGACTATGTGATCTCTCAGCATGGGGGGAAATGCGGGCACTTCCTGCTCCTCTTGATAGAAATAAAGGAGACAAGTAGTAAATGGGACTTCTCCCCACTGAGGGGCCCAATCCCAAGACCCACAACTCCCACTGTCTCCTTCGTCTGCCAAACCAGCAACAGATTCTCAACTGCTGGGGATGCCACACAGATCTCTCTCATTCGAACTTTCTTGGCCTTAGCTCTGAAAACAACTTACATGAATACTAGATAAGCCTATAGAAGAGGAGAGTTAATTACTGGGTACCTTTCACCACCAATCCTGTATCTATAGTTAGAGGCTTTTAAACAAACAATGGATAATAAAATAAGCCTATAAAGCAAATGAAAGGAGAAATCATACGCTCTACACAGACAAACATAACAGGGTTTGATTTTTTTTTAATGAATTAAACTGTTGAGTTCTAATTTTTGTCCCCGCTTGATAAGATTAGAGGATTAAACCAACTTTATGCTAAATGCTCCCTGTTAAGAGAGCCACACCAGAGCTTATTGTGCATTGGCACGCACAGAGATCACAGCAATATCACTCAGACTCACGGTATGACCAACTGTAACTTCAGAAATAAAAATCACGACTTATCCAGATATTCCATATGCAGCCAGGGCAAGAACTCCCTCCCCTGAAAGTGGAGCGGGATTGTTATTCATTAAGCACTCGTACACAACAGGCAAGTTTTTGTATAAGCAGTGGGCTTTTTATCTTGGATCATTGACATCATAAGAGGATTTTGGAGTGGGGGGCGGGAAGGAGGTGAACTGGCTGACACACACCCACACCCTCTGCCCCAATCCACACCAACAAATTAACAGCCCTACATAATCTCTCAATACCACACACACTCAGCCTACCCGTACACACTCATACCATACAAAGTATTAAACGAAATGCTCACCCTCCTGATCTGCAGCCGATGAATGATAAACACCCAACTGTTCAAAGTTCTCCCCTAACTGATCATCTCTTCTCATCCGCCTCACCGGGGAGTTTGTGGGGCTTAATGTTCATAAAGCCTGAGAACTTTGGATGGAATCAACCATGGACGGTAAAGGGCAAAGTATTATTTTTAAGAACAGGTAACAAAACCTGTGACCATCTCTAGACAAACCAAGTAGAGGCTTTGTCCACATTAAATCATTTAATTCTGCAATATTCCGAATACTAAATATAGATGGTCAGGTTCTCCTGCCCTTACTCACCGTGAAGTGCCTTAGCGCATTCAGATCAAAGGGACTATTCGCAGGGCAAGGTACCTCTCACTGTAGATAAGCATGGCAGAATCCAGCCCAGAGAGCTAAATCTAGCCATCGTGTAATGAGTGACTTCAGTTTTGTTACCCCAGGGATGAATTTGGCCCCATATACTGCAGAAACGGAATCATATTCTTCGTAGCAGTGGATGACTGGAACAATACGGATACTATTTTCCAGGCCCCAGCCAGGACCGCGCATATTGCGCCATTATACATTGTTTTGGGCCATTGGCTTATCCCACTGTGTATCTAGGGGAAACAGTCAAAAATAGTGATGGCTAGTTTCCCCTTGAATGATTTTTCTATTAGATATGAATTGCCCTCCCCAAGCAAGTGTTCCCCTCATAGGAACAGCAGTCTTTGCAGGGAGAGTGATGGGGGGGGGGGAAGCAGATCTTTCACCATATTGAAGAGACTTGTTCCATCTGTTGTCTCGCTCACCAACCCACGTCTGTATTATTCCAGGCTCTGAGCCTATCAACCTATAAGCCTCTGCAAGGTGCTAGAGAGACTGGCTTGATGTTTCTAACCTCTGAAGATGTTCCGAGTATGATAAAAGAAATCCAGCTATTGAAACGTTTTCCCACAATACAGTTACTGTGTTGCTAGGTTTCCATCCAGACACAGCCTAAAAGAGCAATCAGAGAGAGAGAGGCGCTGCTGCTGTGGATAGCTTTATCAGTGCTTGACAGGGGTGGTTGGGAGGAGGGATGGGTGGGATGGATGGGTCCTGAATAAAGTTTGGTCTCATACGAAAGAACAGAATCAAGTTCCAAAATCTAATCCCACTTTTGGCTAGCCTTTTTTTTTTTTCTTTAATTGAGTTTGGTAGGTTGGTAAATTACATGTGTGTGTGTTTATTCCATCATCTGCGGTGTATTCTGATTCAAGCACAACAGCAGCAAATTGATAGACTGATCCCCCTAACACACACCTACTCACCCTCTTTCACTGATCCTGCATCCTCCAGAGGCAAAACCGAGCATGCACCAGCCTGGTTTTAAAAGGCTCTGATTTGCCGGTATATTACATTAAACCCTAACAGACTTGGTTCAGCTGTCAAAATGCTATCCCAGTAATTGCATAAGCAGAAGCAACATAATTGGCATGCTACTGCCGGGAGAGTACAAGGGTCGCTTTGTGTGGGAAACACATGGACCAGGACAGAGCCAGGGCTCAATGCAGGACATGTGTAGCATCCTGCACCTGTCCTAACGGAGGGCTGATTTTCTCTCATCCCCATGTGCCCCCATTCACCCAAGGCCTCTTTCCTAGCCACCCTAGAGGCAGATTTTCAAAAGAGCCCAGCTCGGAGTAGCTCCCTTTGTTTTCGGTGGATGCCCAGCACTTTGGAAAGTCTGATCCCTACAGCCCAGCCCTTCACACGTTAATAATAAACCAGAATAAATAGTAAAACCCTTGGGGGCAGAGCTCTCTCTGTTCTGGGTTTGTGCAGCACCTAGCACATGGGGTTCTGGTCCACGACTGAGGCTCCCAGGAGCTACAGCAATACAAACAAACAACAAAACAATACACAATACTCCTCAGAAACGGGTCTAGTTTGGGGGGCACCCATTGCTATCCTGATGAAGTCACTGCAATGTAAGCCCAGGGTTAGTAGAACTCAAGGGAACAGACCCTGGGTTTGTTAACCTAAGGCTTGGGCATGTAACCTCAGGTTGGAACTATCGAACGCTGGGCCCCATCTGCACTGCATTATGCAGGCCGGAGTCCAGCCACCCACATCCCAGACTTCCCACAATGTGGCCGCTGTAGCCCTCTGTTCATGGTGCCGGGTGGGGAAACTTCACTGTCCACCAAACCAGACTGTCCAGAGGACAAAGGAAGCCAGCCCATGGCCGCTCTGGGAGTCTGCCCAAAATACAAGTCCACTGAGGTTGCCTCTACATTGCAAAGCAATAGGGCTTGAACCCTGGGTGCCAGCTTGCCTCAGGCTGGGACCCTCCACTCTCATGGGGTCTTGGGTCCAAGCCCAGGTTAGCAGGATGTGTGTGTTGAGGGAAGGTGATAGGAGGAGAGAAGGCTTTAGCCGGAGTTCAAACCCTGGCCCCAGACCTAATGAGGGGAGCAGATTGAGGACCCACAACTGCTGCTGCGGAGTTCTTACGCCGTCCTCTGACACATTGGTGCGGGCCATTGCCCAAGACAGGACCCTGTCCTAGCTGCACTTTAGGAACAGCCAATCTGGGTCAGATCTCCGTATTCACACACACTCTGTGCGCTCCCCGGACCCTCTCCCCCCGCACAGCCTGGGACACAACGCGGCTCCGTCCTGACACTCCGCTTGGAGCGAACAGAAGGATCCCGCCGCAGCCCCAGCGCAATCGGTGCATGACAGAGTCACCGCCCGGGGAAACGCTCCTTGGTGCCCGCTCGGGACCTCTCCAAAGCCCGCCCGGAGAGCGCGCCGCACGCACCCCGGCCCCAGGGACTGATCCGCGGTAGCCATCGCAAGCCCCTGCCACACTCAGACCCCGCAGCCCAGCCCCACGGGGCACACTCAGAGCCAGCTGCGGGGAGGCGAAGGGCTGGGAGGCAAGTGACCCAGAGGGGCCTAACGGGCCGGCTGGGGCTCGGAGCCGGGACAGGAGGGATCCTGTCCCCGATCGGAAGCAGCTGGGTCCAGAGCTCCTGGGTCGTCCCCCCAGCCGGGACACCCCCTGCTGCTACCGCTCGGCTCCCTCCCCACGGCCGCAGCCTTCTCCCCTGCACCGGCCTCCCTCCCCCTGCGCGGCGTGGGGCAGCGCTTACCTCGGCCCAGCCGGTGGGAGCAGCCGTGCGGGTGGCCGGTGGCCGGAACACAGCGGTGGGCAGGGGGGAGGCGCTCTTCTCAGCGGGCGCCCGGCCACCGGGCTGCTGGGTCCCCCCCGGAGCGCTACGGTGCCCAAGGACCGGGGCTCCCCTTCCTGCCGCAGCACCGGAGCGGGTTCGCTCCCCACCGCCTCGTGGGGCACCGCTCCCGCCTGGCACAGCCCGGCCCCCTTCGCCCCCGGTCCGGACCGCGGGCACCCGGAGCGCACCGGCTCCCTAGCCGCCCGGCGCACAGAGCCCGCGCCCCCGGAGCGCACCGGCCCGCCCGCTGCATACACCCCGGAGCGCCCCCCCCGCAGCCCGACCAACGAGGAGCGTCTCCCCCGCACCCAGCCCAGCGAGTCGCCGCCGCCTCCTTTTATTGCCGCCCAGCTTTGTTTTGGTCTCGGCTCCTACCATCGCTCGCCGGGCCGTCGGGGGGGGGGGGGGCGCTGCAATCAGGCCCCCGCGCGCCCCATCCGCTCGCAGCCCCCCTCCGCCCGCGGGGTGACAGCCGTGCCAGGGCTCAGCCGGCGCCGCGCCGCGCCCGAAGCGTCCTGTGCTGCGGCTTGGCTTCCCTCTCCCCCTGCAGGGACGGCAGCGTTGGTTCAGCCGAGCTATATATTCTGCCGGCAGAGGCTGGCGCTGGGGCAGTCGCGAGTTGAAGCTAGGAGGGGAGGGTGCTTTGCTGAACCTAGCCTGCGCGTCCCGGTTCTGCTCCTTACCCAGCCTCCCTGGCCCACCCTCCTGCGCAGGGCGGCTGGGCTACACTACTCGTGTTGTCACCAGCAAGCCGCTCCCCAGCTGAGATGGGGAAGCCTTCCCCTGCTCCAGCACTGGCAGTCACAGCATCGCACCGGTAGGTGCCCTGCAGAGGTGTTTCAGGCCTTCCTCATAAAGCAGCTGGCTGTGGCCACCTTAAGAGACGCTGTACATTACCAGGCCCTCAGTTCTGCTCCTTGCTCCCCCACTTGCACTTTGCACCCATCGCTTAGTGCTTAATTTGTGCCAAGACACATTTGTGCCCGGCACCTCTGGGCTCGGCCGTTCATAGCCCCGGCACCTCTGGGCTCGGCCGTTCATAGCCCCGGCACCTCTGGGCTCGGCCGTTCATAGCCCCGGCACCTCTGGGCTTGCGCCATCAGTTATGAATGCAAAAAAATTGCTTGAGCCCCAGCACCTCTTTCATTACAAAGTAAGCACTGCTTAGCCTCCAGCTCAGCTACCTCCCCTGTAAGGGCGGGGCGGGGCGGCGGGAGTTTTCCATTTCTGCCTTTCCTTTGAGACTCTCAAACCCACTTCCACACTGGTGAAGGAAGCTTCACAAACACCACACAAGATCCATCTAGGTCCATCTAGCCCAGTATCCTGTCTTCCGACAGTGGCCAATGCCAGGTGCCCCAGAGGGAATGAACAGAACAGGTAATCATCCAGTGATCCATTCCCTGTCGCCCATTCCCAGCCTCTGGCAGCTCAATAATATTCTAAATCTTTCCTGAGCCATCAGATGTTGCTTTGAGGCACAAAAACGGGCTGATGGCCAGCATGGTTTCCAGAACTTCACTTCACCCTGTTCAGCTTGAGAGGACCTATGAGGAGTTAAAACTCCTGACAGCGCTCATTGGAACACATGAGCCTCCACACCACATCCCCAGGGAAGGCAATAATATTACCCCTATTTTATAGATGAGGAGACTGAGGCACAGAGAGGCTATGTGACTGGCCCAAGCTCACACCAAAATTCCTAGCTCTGACACAGGCTGGAACCCAGATCTGCTGGGCTTTAGCCACAAGACTCTTCTGCTGAATATTGTGAGGATTCGTTAGTTAATGTTGCGCAGAAAGGGTTGAAAGTGTTTGTGTTTCTATTATTGGCCACTGGTGGCAGGCAGGCCACTGACAGAGTAGCGGGACCACCCACCTGATCCTATAGGGCAGTTCTTATTTACACCGCCTCTAATTCTGTTGTGACAGTCTCCTCTCCCAGAGGGTGTGGATGGCAGGAGAAGCAATTGGGAGCACCCTCTGTTGGAGTAGGAGTCCCAGTTGCACTCTGCAACTCTGGTATAATGAGTGCCCTTTCCCTGTACCTCACTGCTGCCAGTCAGACACCCTCTATCTCAGAGGATGGCAGAGAGGACAGAGTATCAGGTTTGGAAGGGACCTCAGGAGGTCATCTAGTTCAGCCCCCTGCCTTCACTAGCAGGACCAAGTACTGAGATTTTGCCCCAGATCCCTAAGTGGCCCCCTCAAGGATTGAACTCACAACCCCAGGTTTAGCAGGCCAATAGACGGTGGGCACGGAAATCTAGTTATTGTTGGTGCAAGTGAATCTCTCCGGCATCATGCTGACCTATCCTTATCTGACTTGGGATTTAATAAAACAACCTTAGAACAAACCTACGGCAGAATTCTGCAGTCACGCCCTAGCACTGCAGTATCACGGTAGCATTGGGAGCCGTTACTCTAGAATTTTTGGAATTGTTTTTTAAGCCACAACCCAAGTACCCCTGCCTCTAGAAAATGCTCCATATAGGAGTTATCTAGAACACTGTTTTCTATATGACTGTCGTGTCAGGATTACCCATTGACAAAGGCCGAACAAAACAGTGAGGAGAGGTGGGAGACCGTGGTTATTAGCTCACGTGATGGAGAGTCCTTTTTATGTTCTTGTCCCTCACTAGCGCAGCTAACCAGCCTGCATAGCTTCTCCTATAACTCGAGCAATGGTCATTCACCTTGAGTTTCTAGAACCTAACGAGTCATGCTTATCATACAGACATTTTTCAATGCTGGAGGGGAGGTAGTTGACGGGTGGTGCTGTTGGGAGAGCACCAGAAACTGGAGTCATGCATTTATCTACAGCACAGCCAGGAGCAATGGCATGTGCCAGTATCACTTAGGCCTGGTCTACACTAGGAAATTAGGTCAATATAACTATGTGACTCAAGGGTGTGAAAAATCCACTCCCCCGAGCAATACAGTTAAACTGACCTAACCCCCAGTGTAGACAGTGCTGGGGCAATAGGAGAATTCTCCCATCGACCTCGCTACCACTTGTTGGGGAGGTGGATTCTTACACCCATGGAAGAAGTCCTTCCATTGGTGTAGGCAGCGTCTTCACTGAAGCACTACAGTGGTGAAGCAGTGCCACTGTAGCATAAGTGTAGACAAGCCCTCAGCCCTGTACCTGCAGAGAAGCGAGATGGCCATTCAACCTTAACTCCCCATTCAGTTCCTGCCTGTCTGCTGGGACTGCCAATAATGGTGCCAGTTATAGTGGTGCGGACAGCTGCAGAGGGGAGACTGCTTCACACAGGCTACCACACGGCCATTGGATGGTAACAATGTTTAATCAGTTCTGGCCTATGCCAGATTGAACTAAAAGTGTAAAGCTCCATCTTACGTCCAGTCATCGATTCCCTGAGCCTACCAGGGCCTCTTACACTTTCCACACAAAGACACCCCACGCCTAACCGATCACACAGAGTTGTCAACCAGTAGCATCCAGAGAGCAGCAGAGAAAACGGGGAACAGACCTGAGTCACCATCTCCAAGCAGGTGGTCCATACGGGAGGTACTGACCTTTTTCCAGTGTGTTACCCGCAGGGATTAGGAAGCTGTGCAGGCAAAACCAGACCAACCCTTGGCTTGCGGAGGCTCCAGTGAATGGGGATTTAATGAGGCTCCTGAAATAAAGGGGAAAAAATTACACCCCACCAGCTTAGAGTCTGTCTGCCAGTGATGGAAGTTTCTGCAGAGAGGGCGGCACTCAGGGGGTAGCGCTTCTGTTGAAAGCGGAGAGTGTGCAGTAAATGAGAAGAAAAATCATTCTTTCTAACTTTCAGTAATGTGAGCTGAGCCCACGCTGATGCGAGGGACAGTATTCAGTCACACAGCAGAGCCCAAGAAACAGCCGTGAGCTATCGTTCAGTGCTGCACACAGGCGTTCAGCCAAACACAGTCTTCCTCAGCAGCACCTCGGCCAGCACGTACCTGCAAACCCAATCTCTCCCTGTAAACCCATCCTCACAGACATTCCTTGTGCCACCTGGCTGAGAACACACACACCAGCCAACAGATGTAAACCCATCGTCATAAGACAGCTCACACTCACATGCACAAGTTGTATCACAATCCTCCACATCACTTCAGGCACCTCACAACACACAAACTTTGTACACTCAGACATTAGACTTGTGTTCTAGTTTCCACAAGACAAACATGTACAATATACGCAAACGCCTCCCTCCCAGCACACAGGTATTAGAATTGATCAGCGATCACACACAAGATGTACGCACACCATACCCCCAGATAAGTACTGTACCACAGTTCCCAGTGACCTCAGCTATGCCTTAGTGCACACGTTAATACATACATGTTCAGACATTCAAACTCGAGCCATAAACTGCACGACAGATACACAAATGGTATCACATGTAACCTCCTCCATATTTAGCCACCCACTAGTATTAGAAATGCATTGTAAACCTGGTAATATTACAACTGCACACCCACACACCTAGGTAATAGAACTGTATTTTAAACACAGTGCCATTAAACATACCGTACCCACACATTAGAACCGTATCCCAACCAACATTCACACACACTATCCTAATCTACATTCACAATACATGGACACTCGGAGAGCTATTCGCGCTGTCGTGCAATCTTTATTGAGAACACACACAACGCACACAGAGAAACAAGAAAAGAGAATTGTCAATGGATTAAAAACCCATTGAAACTTTGCTAAAGAAAGTCTTTAGGGTTAGGGAGGAGGGAGCTTAAGGCTTCTAACTGGAAGCGTTTCTCAGCTGGAAACCTTTCCTTCCTCCCGGCTCTCTGATCCTCCCCACCCCCATCAGGGCCAGCTTCCACGCTGAAATGAACCACTGCCGGGTATTGGGCACGCTTATATTTATGACTTCTTTTTGAAATTCTGTCTGCTCATCTATGCAGAATAAAACTACCCAAGCAATCTGGCCTGCTCAGGTGCTCATTACCAAAGCGCTCGACACCACCAGGCAGGCTCACTCAGGCCTTGTAAATTTTATCTGGGGGACATTCTGCTTCCACTAGCTCTATTACTGCCTGATTGCCTGAAAGGCTTGTACCCAGCCAGCCAGCCAGAAAGCTGGGTAACATCCAAGAACCGAACATTATTAAACAGCCTCGGTGGCGTGGGAGCCAGACATTGATGGGTACGTGTACACGTGGAGCCTGCCTGCGTGCCCCTGGAGTGTACACGGGCCTACAAGGGTTTGCACGATGGCGTGTGCCATGCCTGCCGATTGCAAGGAGGCATACAGAGAGGAAGGTGATGGTCCGCATGAGCGAGTGCAAGACTGCGTGCGTGTGAGCATGAAAAGGAGCGGGCCCGGGTCTGCGGGCCAGATTCTGGGCTCAGCTAGGCTAGCATCAATCCGGAGTCGCTCCCGTGAAGTCAGTAGAGTCACTCTGGGTTTACACCACAGCAACTGAGGGCAGAGTCAGACCCTGGGAGTCTACCGTGCTGCTATTTGAATAGCTTTAGCCATCTGCCAATCAAATAGGTAGTGCTTGACGTTCCTTATAATTGCGGCTAGGGATCAAAGCAAGGGGAAGTGAGGGGGAATGAGGCTGTTTGTTTGAGTAAAGCAAGGAGCTTAAGCCAAGGATGAGGTCATGGAGAAAAACAAGGAACCCAGTCCACCATGCACAGGACAAGGAGAAAGGGCCCTGTCCACAAACAAGGGGAGGTTCTGCTTCACAAGCAGCTGGCAAAGGGTCCCTGGATCCTATGCAGGTGTCTCTAGCAGAGGTTGGCTGCTGCAAAAAGGCACACACAAAACAACCCCAAACCAAGCTGTAGCAGGGTGATCACCCACTCCTGCCCGGGAGGGGTTAAAAGTAGCCCTGGGGAGGGCTGTGGCTGGGAGAAAGCAGCTACGAGGCTGATTGGGGAAGCAGCCGCAGCTGGGCCACACCCCAATCAGGCCACAGCTGGCCCTATAAAAGGCCCATGAGCCAGGCACTCACAGAGTCTCTCCTCTAGCTGTGGAGGGAGACCGGCCTGGCTGCAGGGGAATAAGAGGGTACCTGGGAGTGAAGCAGGGCTGGAGAAGCACCAGAGGAGCAGGGGAGCTCCAGCCTGGCAACTCCCCAGGCTGCAGGGCCTGGTCCAAGGCCCACAGAGGTACTGGGTGGCAGAGGAAGGCAGCAGATCTGAACCCCCTTGCCTATGATGAGTGGCTTTTACAGTGCAGTCTGCCCCAGGGAGCGGGGGCTTGGTGATGACTGGCAGTAGCCCAGACTGAGGCAAGGTGGGGATTAGAGGGTTGGGGGTTTCCTGGAGAGGGGAGACCCATAGAGACTGGTGGGGTATTGCCAGGGGGCAGCCCCCGGGTAAAGGGCACTGGGGTCTGGGCGGAACACAGGGGCCAGCAACAAGCAGGACACTGGCCTGCAGAGGGCGCTCAGGCTGGAAAAGAGCTAATTCCCTGAGATGACCAGCAGGAGGTGCCGCAGGGGCAGGGCTGGCTCCAGGCACAAGCTTAGCAAGCAGGTGCTTGGGGGAGCCAAGGGGAAGGGGCGGCACGTCGGGCTCTTCGGCGGCGGGTCCCTCATTCCCCTCTCGGAGGGAAGGACCTGCCACCGAATTGCCGCCGAAGAAGAAAGCGGCGCGGCTGAGCTGCCGCCGATTGCGATCGCGACTTTTTGTTTGTTTGTTTTCCGCTGCTTGGGGCGGCAAAAACCCTGGAGCCGGCCCTGTGCAGGGGTGAGTCCTGCACCTTTACACAAGCACATGTTTAGCAGACAACAAAATCTGTTGAAGTTGGGACATCTTGAGAAGGGGCAGACTCCCGGGTCAGAAACCTGCTTCTGGTGCACATTTCAGTCCCCAGTGCAAACTCAGGTATGATGTGCTGGGGGTTTTCGTTGCCTCCTAGCATCTCCCCTGCCAGAGTATTTCTCCCCTGGCCACTCGTCTTTCTAAGAGTGAATTTCCACTTAGGTGGACCAATCTGGAGAGTGAAATTCTCTCTATGCCCAAAACACAGAGCTGCCGTGCAGGCTTCCCTGCATGCTGTCTGTGAGCCTCAGCCGGGACTGGCGGGACCCACGTCCAGCAGGACCAGGGGCACTCAGTCAGTCTCCATGGCTCACTCAGTCCGGGGACTCTGCTGAGAGTCTCAACGTGGCCACTGGTGCTGGTTGTGCTGTGGACATCATGCCCTGGGACCTGCACTCAGTCCAGGAACTGATTTCTCATCAAACAGCCATCAAATGGGAACCACTCCCACTACAGACTCAGAGCGGGATTCAAACTGCCAGCCTATTATTTAGAAACCAGGAGCACCCAGTGTGTGCTGGGGGCTTCCAAAACTCAGAGATGGTCCCTTCCCCAGAGAGCACAAAGGTGAAAGCCTTGAGCTGGCTAGTTCCCATCCTTAATAGATAATATGCTTCATCTATTTCATAAGAGCCAGATGGCACCACCTGAAGGGCAGCGAGCCTCTAGCCACATCAGTCTCCACAATGCCTGATCCAGACCGGCAGTGCACACAGCACCAGCTTTGGCTCACAGGTGGAATACAGACCTTAGCTTGCCCTCTAAAGCGGGGCAGTGACCATTGATCAGGTCTGAAAGGAGCCCCAGGCAACAGGGGTAGGGTTGCCCTTATTTGAGCAACATCTGCAGCTGGGGGTGGGGTGGGGTGGGACATGAGGTTTGCTACTCACCACTGTGGTGTCCCCTTGGGGCCACATCTAGGGATTAGCTCTCAACCAGTGTGACAATCCCACCTTCGGTTGCTCCCTCCATCTCTCTCTGAACTGTATTGCTGCCTCTTCATGGCTCCAGCTAGGACACTGTCGTTCTCTCCTTCTGGGGTATCAAAGTCCCACTGGATGATCTGTCTCAGGCAGTCTTCCCTTCCACCGTCCAGACTGTGCCACTTCTCCACTGGCTGGGGAGGGAACCTGGGTCCATCCACTACTCCGCGTTCTAGGGACCCTGTACCCAGCAATTACAGTCTACCCAGCCTCAGACCCTATCGCCGTTTCCCTGGACTCTCTCCTACCTTCCTTTCTCAGTCTTCTGGCCCACCCCGGAGCCTCCTCTGCTCCCTGTGGATACTCCACCCTCTCAGGTTCTTGCCAGAGTCTACATTCGCAGGCAGGATCCCAGGGCTTACCCCCCCCCCCCCAAGACTAGAGCAGACCCAACTCTCTCCTGGAAGTGACTAGAGAGCTCCTTCCTGCAGCCCTCTCTCTTACCATCAACGTCCTCTTTTTACGCCTGTCCCAGCTCCTCTGCCAGCTGGGCTTCATCAGCCCTTAGGCCAAGGGTGACCAGATGTCCTGATTTTATAGGGACAGTCCCACTATTCGGGGCTTTGTCTTATATAGGCGCCTATTACCCCCCACCCCATCCCAATTTTTCACACTTACTAGCTGGTCACCCTAATTAGGCCCAATCAGCCGTGACACTCCTCCAGGTGCAGCCTGTCACAGGGTAACTGCACAGGGCTTGTGAGGGGTAGCTGCCCCAGCACAGCGTCGCACTTGACAATCCAATAAAGCCTTCCCCGTGGGGACTAGTCTGACCCTATGAGTTTGGTCAATGGGAGAATCTCCTGTGGCCTGGGGCAGGGATACCCCCCAAGGAGAGCATCAGAGAAAGAAAGAAAACTAGACAGAGAGCGAGACAAAGTATGTTCAAAAGCCCAGCTGAGTGCAGGGTTTTTTCCTTGCAATTAAGTCAGTTTAATGGTTTTATGTGAGTTGTTTGTTTAAAAGGCCTTCACTGCGCTGTTTAATGGAGTTTCACCAGCGCTCCCCAAAGACTCCGAGATGCCATTAGTATCCCACAGCTCCCATCCTATCCAAACAAGTTCCCCCACCCCGATGTGTTTACCCTCCCCAAAGAGCAGAGCTCAGCAGCATGCAGGGCTGCCACGCCGCCTGCACTTGCTTTTCCACCGGAGTCTCGAGGCCCCGGGGACGCAATGAATATTCATGGCACAAACATTAGCAATAAGTATTGTGCAATTTGGCCCCAAATATATTTGAGACAGAAGAACCGAGAGCAAGAGAGGGAATTTTTATTCCTGAGCTCTGGGAACATCTGAATAGCATTTTCCTGCGCGGTAACTGGTGTTTTTTTAAATGCAAATCAGTCTCTGGTTTTTGAAAGACGCTGTAGAAAAAAAGGACAGACGCAGCAAAGCTTTATCGTCTCGTAACAAACTCAGGGTTTACTGAGCCCTGTGTGTTCCAGTCAATAGACTGCACGCTGGGGAGTGAGGAGATCCCAGTCCTGGGCTCAGCTCTTCCACTGTCTCCTTGGCAACCTTGGGCAAGTCACTGCCCTGCTCCAGTTGCCTCAGTTTCCCCATCTGTACAAAAAGGGTGTGGGGGGATAATGCTGCATGTTATTGAGGTTATCTGTTACAGGTTATGATGACACTGAAGCTGGTGGAGGAACTGCAGGAACAGCTTAATCAGGACTGACCGACAACGATAATATTTTCTACAGGTTTGACTGACTGGTCTTTCTCTGCCCTGTGATGATGGGTTGTTGGCTCCAACCCCCCTCTTGTCCACCCTCGCGTCTCTTCACCTCAGCCTCAACGTGCTTCTCCCCTTTATACTCCCCTGCCCTTCTTCTCCTCACCTGTTCTGTCCTCATTGCCCTTTTCCCTTCCTTTGTGTTTCCATTTAGCTGATCCCCTCCCCAAACCCCACTCCACAAACAAAATCTTGAAATTAAGTCACCATCACATTGATCCCTCTGTTTGCGTGTTGGACCCTTCCCCTCCCCTGGGCTGTCTTGTCTATTTAGATTGTAGGTCCATTGAGGTGGGGCCTGTCTGCTGTTCTGTAAAGCATCTCGCACAATGGGGCTCTGATCTTGGTTGCTTCCCAGTCACGACTGTAATTAACACGATTACTAATAATATACATTCGCCCACCAGGGAAAATTTTCACCGAGCAGTGAAACCTGCACTAAGGACCCTGTCCAACAGGCAAAGCCTTCTCCTACGCCCCCACTTGGAAGTACCAACCATCTTATTTGCCCTTTAGTTCAAAACCTACCTCTAACTATTGAGAGGCACCAGGGTCTGCTGGAAGGAGCATGAGAGTGTGGGCCTCCTCTACCACTGACTCGCTTATCCTCTTGGGCAAGTCACAGCCCCGCTCCCGGACTCAGTTTCCCCATCTGTTGGATGAGGATAATAATAAGAGCTCAGCACGTAATTCATAATGAATAATCTCTTCGATGCAGCTGCTGGGCTGGGCATGAGAAACTCCATTGTACTAATGGCAAAGGGAATTGGTCCCAGAAGGGGCACAAAGGTGGATGTCCCAAATACAGTTTTCAATTCAATTTTTTTTAATTATTCCTCTGCTTATAAAATAAAATCAGTAATAATCACAGGTTCTAGGCAGGCAGCATGGTCCAATGGGCAGGGCCTTGAACTGGAAGTCAGGAGACCTGGGATCTCCTCCCAGCTTATCCTCCCACCTGCTGTGAGACTTTGGGCTACTTCCCCACACGAGGTGCCTCTGCTCTGCCTCCCATCCTTTGCCTGTCTTGTCTGTTTAGACAGTGAGCTCTTTGGGGCAGGACTGTCTCGTACCATGTGTCTGTACAGCGCCCAGCACCACAGGAGCATGATCTCAGTTAGAGCCTCTGGATGCTGCTGCATTATTACAACAGCCACAAGACTAAACAACATCTGTCTCAAGGGCAGGCTCAGAGGCTAAATCAAAGAATTTCTAAAGTGCTTTGAGATCCTCAGATGGAAGGTAATAAGAACGGCCATACTGAGTCAGACCAAAGGTCCATCTAGCCCAGTCTCCTGTCTGGCGACAGTGGCCAATGCCAGGTGCCCCAGAGGGAATGAACAGAGCAGGTAATATTCAAGTGATCCATCCCCTGTCGCCCATTCCCAGCTTCTAGCAAACAGAATAGTAATAGTGAAGGGCAAAGAGCTACCAATGCAGCATGCTGCCCAAGTGTGGGGCAGATACTAAGCTGGTGAGAGAGGCCTGGGTGCTTTTTATGGTGGCAAAGTTGTCTTCTGTTCTCTCATCTGCGGCTCTCTCTGTAGGTGCTTGGAGGGGAGCACAGACTCAGCGGCCTCTCTGCCCACAAGAGCTCACTTGTGACACCACACGTGTGTGACATACCCAGGATCCAATCGAGACTAGTGAGTAGCTGTGTCATCCCGCCCTCTAACATGGGGTGCCCTTTACACTGCTTTGCTGTTGTAGCCTCCACTCCTGAACTGCTCACAAACAGTAAGTCGCTCCCAGCTACGGCTGTGGGCACTTGCAACCTGCCAGTCACCCCCAGGCTTTTACCAGCCTCAATGATACCAGCATACTCCCACTCCCAGCCTTTTGCCCAGAGACGTACGCCTTGTGCTATCCAGCCCTCTCCTGGACAATACAAGCTCATCTAAAGTCCGCCATTTTATTAATAGAAATGATATGTACAAATCCTGTTAACCCAAATGGCGTTTGAATGCGGTGTTTGGGAAATACGCTGGTGTGGATAAAACAAGACAACACATTTATTAGCTGCAAAGAGAGAGAGTGTAAGTGGATACAAGTAATGAGACATAAAAGTCGGAAATGATTACACAAGAAATGAAGATAAAACCGCAACTAATGCCTATGTTAAATTCAAAGCAAGTTTCTCTCACCAAGTGCTCTCAATAGTCTTACTGGCAAAATTTCTGGGTCAGGATCCCTACTTCCGTGTAACGACTGCTTCCTTCGTTCCTTCTGGAGCAGTCCATCGACAGATAGAGCGTGAGAGAGGAGGAGGAGCGGTGCTGTGGGGTGTTTGTCCCTCACTTTTATAGTGTCAGTCCCCCTCTTAGAAAACATTTCCAGCTGAGCCCTGGTCTACGCTACAGAATTACTTTGGTATAACGACATCACCGAAGCGTGTGAATAATCCACACCCCTGAGCAACACAGTTATGCCAACCTAAGCGACAGTGTAGTCATAGGCACCGACTCCGTGGGTGCTCTGGGGCTGGAGCACCCACGGGGAGAAAATGGTGGGTGCTGAGCACCCACCAGCAGCCCCCCATCAATAACTCCCCCTCCCCCCAGCACCTCCCGCGAACAGCTGTTTCACGGCGCAGAGGAGGCTCGGGGGGGGGGGGGGGAGGGAGGAGCGAGGAAGCAGTGTGCTCGGGGGAGGGGTGGAAGGGGATGGGAAGAGGCGGGGCAGGAAGAGCCGGGTGGGGGTGAGGCCTTGGGGGAAGGACTGGAGTGAGGGCGGGGCCTGGGGCAGAGCCAGGGGTCGAGCACCCCCCGCATTGTAAAGTTGCCGCCTGTGAATATAGTTGACAGCGCTGTGTCGGCGGGAGGGCTTCGCCTGCTGACAGCTACCACCTCTCGTGGAGGTGGATTAACTCAGCCAACGGGAGACGCTCCCTCCTGTCGGCTTAGAGCATCTTCATTAAAGCATTGGTGCAGCTGTGCCAATGTAGACCTGCCCTCGGGTTGAGGAGACAAAAAGGCTCCAGGGGAGGAGATCTGCTGGTTTCCCCACCTGCTGGAACTTCCTTTGTCCTTAATGACTCTGCTTACTGCTTAAAATACAAATGAAGCAGAGCACACTTTTGTCTGCCAACTTCTGTCTGGGGAGGGCTGTGGTTTGGAACAGGTGTTACTAGCACCATACAGTGGACTCTGATAACTTTCCATACAATGTTGCCATACATATTTGATCAGGACAATATTGACCAGCAAATTATGAGTTTTCAAACGAGGCACACTTTGCACAAAGGTTACTACAGTCGTGTGCAAGGGGTGAATACCAGGGTTCAGACCTTCACAGCTGTCACTTCAGGGCTGCATTCTGCCACCCTTCCTGGGCATGGTATTTCACTCCCACCGAGATCTGGCCCTTAAGAACTAGGCTGAAAGTCAGGAGCAGCGGAAGTTCCCTAAAAGTGGGGGGCGGAGCCACCGGCATCTGAACCGTGGCCCTGCCCCTGTGCTGCCCCTCCCTGCTTGCTCCTCTCCGCCCCCTCCCCCCATTATTTGCCCATAGCCTTCCTACTTTTAAAAGTGATGGAGCCAGGCCCCTCCTCCCCGTTCTGGCACCCCTGCTGAGAGTTCACCACCAAGTTCATTCCACAGAGGCCACTGAACAAGCTCTCCGCTGATAATGGTTTTCAGTCATTACCCACCAGAGATGGATGTGCGCTTGAGACCCAGAGGGGAAGGGCTCTTTATTCCATTACCAATCCCTCAAGCCACCCAGTCACCCCAGAGGGAAAGCTGTTAACTGAGCTACTCAACTGCATTTTCACTGACAGTAATGTCCGAGCAGCTGCCTGACCTAGATGCAGTAGGAATCTCGGATTGTCTCGCTGGGTGTGCACCACAGACTGACATTTCAAAACCCTCGGAAAAGTCCCTGATGAATGGTAGAAAATAGAAATATACATATATTAAAGGCAAAAATCCCATAAGAGTAATCCAAGGTTAGAGAGAGAAATCAAACCCTCAGAAGTCAGGACATTCTAGAATTTAAGGGACATTTTCAGACCAGGGTGTTCAAAGTTAGGTTCCCAAATCCAGTTTTAAACACGGAAATATAAGTGGCCTGCAGCTCCCATTGACTTCAATGTTATTTGTGGGGGTTCAGCCCTTCTGAAAATCAGGCCACTTATATGTAAGTGCCTAAATTCGAAAGTGGGAGCTTGAGCTGGCTGGAAAGTGTTTTATTTCCATTTGATTCCTCAAAAATTGTGGTTGAAAATCTAAATATGTCAGTTCTGGGCTGAAATATTTTGGGTGTTCACTTTTTTTTTTTTTTTTTTTTGACAAAAACTAATCAAAATTTTCCACAAAAAGAAGACACGCTTTTCGGGGGGGAGGGTGGGGAAGTGTTTAGTCAAAAATCCAATTTGCTGTCAAAAATAGTTTACATGAAAAATTTCCAAGCAACCCTGATAGGAGCCTACCTTTAGGCCCCTAGATTTGAAAATGCTGGCCTTGATTCCCAATACGTTCTGGCTCTGATTCAGCACAGCACTTAAAAGACTTGCTTGACTCCCATTGAAACCAATGTAACTTAAGCATGTGATTAAAGCTAAGCAGGAGTTTAAGTGCTTTGCAGAATTGGAGCCAAAGAGCCTGATCCAATGCTCACTGAGGTCAGTGGAAAGACTCCTCTTGACTTTAGTAGGCACCAAATCAGGCCCTAACTCAGCTACATGGCACAGCCCACGTGTTTCACAACACAATCAAATAAACTGTAATATCGTCTGGTTGACATTTGACAAAGGACGGTGTACGTATGTCTAACAAAGCCCAGCGGATAGCGCTAGAAACCTAACCTTTTGGAATGTTCTGACTTCTGTGTTTCTCAGCCTTAATGCTCCAGTAACAATAGGTTTTGTATTTCCTTAGGGGTTTTGTGAAAGAAAAGAAAAGAAAAGAAAAGAAAACTTTAATACAATCACACCTGATTTAGCATCTTTAAAGGAAACATCCTTAAATGAAGTTCCCTTAATCCAACCATCCTTAACTTGGATCTCCTTAACTGAAGCATCCTTAACTCCTCCTGCGAGGGTGTTGCTGGAGGGGGTGCATTGGAGGAGGAAGGTGTTCCTAAGGAGCAGGGAGGAAGGGAGTGCTGGGTGCGGGAGGCCCAAATGGCAGACTCAGAGAACAGGGGGAGGAGTAGTGGGCAGATGAAGTAGCAGGAGACAAGGTGCAGCGAGAGAGAAGTGGATGGGTAGAGGGAAGCAGGAGCAGATGGGGGAGAGACAGGCAGGCAATGGAAAGCAGAAGCCCGAGGTGCTAGGTGGCAATGCTGTGGAATGGAAGAGGCAGCATAAGGAGAACTGGGTGCAGGTTGATCAGATGAAACAAGTGGAAGCCGACGGGGGAGCCTATCAAGGGACTAAGAGGTGCACCAACCAGACACAAGAAGTTACAGCTTCCAGTCGGCCAGGATGGGTATGTTGGTTGGGAGCCATGCTCTGGGACAAGAGGAAGTGCATGCCAGCTAGTGGGAAAGGAGAAGAGGTTGTTGGGTAAGGGGCAGTCAGAGACGGGAGGAGCTGCAGATCTGGCAGTGGGGGAGCTGCTTCCCAGCCAGCTTTGTAAGATGGAGGATTTGGGGTGCCCAGAGTGCTGAAGCCTGAGGTTTGCACAGCCTCCCTGATGCATCGCGCTAGTGGAATGTCAGAACGAAAGGGCCACTGAGGCATCTTTAACTCAGCCATCTTTACGTGTCCTTGGCCTTGTCCACACACCAACAGACACCGCATTAACTAAGTCAGGCACAGAACTGCACTGGGTTAATTTAAGGTGTGATTTTTAACCAGGGCAGAAGGCTGTGTAGAGTAGACACTCAATTTGGTTTACACTAGGTTTATTTTGGTGTAGCTTAAGTCAGCAGAGAACAGGTGTACGCTAAAATGAAATAAGAGCCTCTCACACCTTCTAAGTATGTCTACATAAGGGTTTGCACCAGTTTAACTGAACCGGTTTGACTCAACTAAGGCAAGTTTGTGAGTAGACAAGGGCTTGAGCTGCCCATCAGCCTAAATGGCTCTAGTTGAAGGGCACCATGAACAGCTGCCCAGAAGATGGTCTAATGGGCATAGATGAACCTGGCACTGGAAACATTCATGGAGCTGGGGAACGGATTTCCCTGAAACTGGGACTGTATTTTCTCTCCCCACGAGGACTATAAAACAAATCCTGCTTGATGCTCCCAGCCTCCGCCCTCTTTGAGTGATGGCAGCACAAACTTTTCCATTAGAACATATGGAAAAAGGGTCTCTGGACCACGCCTCTTGCATGACTCAAAACCGGCAGAATCAGTTTGGCTCAGATTTTGCAATGCACGTTCACCTCTGAGCTGAGACAGAGAGGGGACAATTCCAGCCCCAATTTTATTTATTTTTGAGCAACTGGGTTGAGAAAAAACAGAGTGAGGAGAGCAAGGCCACGCACAGAGACGAGGGCCACGTGCAGCCCTTAGTTACATCTGTGCAACTCTGTTGGCTTTAATGTAAAAGGGTAGATTTAGCTCGTTAGGTGATGATACATCTACACCCTTCAGGGTAGGGACTCTACACCCAGGTCTCCATTGCTCTGCACCTTGCAGCCATGTAGTCATTATACCAGTGCAAAGTGAGTGAGCGGGTACAGAAAGCGACCAAATCACAATGGTTGCGTTTCACCCGCACTTTGCACTGGTATAAATGATGACGCACAATGCAGGGCAATGAAATATCAAGAGATCAGCGCTCGCAGTCTGGCCCAGGTTTGCAAGAGAGCTTGGCATACTGGGTGCACGTTGGGGGCTAAGCACTCGAAAACCTGGCCCTGAGCTCTTTGGAAAATCAGACCCCACATCTTCCTATCTGTCTTTACAGCACCTGTCACGTTCTGGGTGCTACTGCTCTATAACTCATACCTCATAAGAACAAGGAGCCTGATTATCAGAGCTGCTGAGTGCCACATCCCCAGTGGAAGTCAATGGGACCCGCGGGTGTGCAGAACATATGCAAATCAGGCTCACTAATCCAGCCATAAGTTAGTAGTGCCCTCAGTATCCCTGAATGGCCGTGTCCCCCCCAGCAAGGCTGTGCAAGCTCTGCCTTAATGCCCAAGGAGACGAGGGTTTTGCATTGTTCATCATCCCTCTTCAAACGCCACTCGTTTCTGTTGTGCGTCTATTTCATCCTTGTGGGCAAATGAAAAACACCATGGGCCAGGTTCACAGCTGGTGTAAAGCGACCTGGCTCCATTGACTTCAGCAAAGCTAGGCTAATTTACACCAGCTGAAGATGTGGCCCCCCTCCATATATGGGGGGGGCATTTTGCATGGTAACTGTGTGGCTAATAAACCTTTTGTCCCCATTCTGCGATAGCTGAGACAGAGTTATCTCAATACATTGGGACGCTAAGCAGCTACGTGCTCCTTTCATCTTGGTGTCCTTCCACGGAACCAAGCAAAGCAGCCTGCCTTAGAAGAGGAAATGGAATAAAAGCCCACGCTGTTTTCTTACCCGGCGCAAGCAGGAAATACTCCTGCTTATGCATAGCCAAAGCCTTGTTTCATTTAATGCAAACATTGCAGTTCACAGGGCGACTCAGCCCTTGCTGGAAGCACAGAGCTGGGAAAGGGACCACTCTGGGCGACAGGGGAGGAAACCAAGGAGCGCTCACTGGTTCCCTAGACACTATGGCCATTGGTAGTATATAAATACCACGGATGAGAGATGAACTAGATTGATAGAGAAGAGACAGATAAACAAGCTAGATCTAGGAAAGAGATGGTTTAGGCAAGAGATCAACTCAATGCAGCTAGCTAACTAGATAAATAGACAAGATATAGCTAGAGATCATGTGTAGATATATAGATAAGACAAGTCATCAAGTTAGATAGAGACGAGGGAGAGAATCTATAGATAAGAAGCAGATTAGATACACTGATCGATGAAACGTGGCAACATGGAGTTAGAACTAAATTTGACACTTGCGAGGTTCAAACTTCCGTTAGCTTCTCACAGCTCCGGGCTGCTGCCTGGCTTTGGATTTGTTGGTTACATTTATTCCCCTGGCCAGCCTGGAAGCAGGCACTAGAATGACTTGTTTCAGAGACAATTCAAGGGGGTGTTTCCTACATTCAGTGCCCCCTTTGGAAGAGTGATGGTTTAATTAAAGGGGAAACTGCTTCAGAAAACTCCAGAAAAGTTTGGCAAACCCCAAAACTTAAAAAAAAAAAAATTCTAGAAGGCCAGCAAATCTGCCCCTCCCATCCCCCCGTAAAGTAGCCGCAGATTCTGCCATCCCGCGGTGAAAGGTCAGTTTTGTAGCCAGAAGATCACAGAGACCAAATGCAGCCCCATGACTGCCTCTTGCTGCGAGGGAGGGGAAAGGGGCCTTTCCATTCAGTCACGTTTCCCATAGTGGAGCTTTGGGAGGCAGGTTAGGAGCGAGATATCATCTCCTGATTGAACGTCTGGGATCTAGATGCCAGCAGCTGGCTGACAGATCACTCACCCGCTTTCCAAACAGAGATGGGGTGGGGTGGGGTGGGGGGCAGGGAAAGGAGAGGGGACTGAAGAGGAGAGAATAGGGGAAACAGAGGGAAAGAAACAGTGTAGGAGAGAAAGAGGCGGGTCAGAGAGAGACAATAAAGGAAAGCCCAGTACGAATGCGGTACCTAGATACTATGCTGAAGGGTACACCAAAGACACACAGGAAGACATATAGACAGGGGTGCTTGGCTCATGTTCAGAATGAATACCTAGGGAAACTTTCCTTTGGGAGAAAAGAGAAAAGCAAATAAAGGGAAATAGAAGGTACAAAAACTAGCTGGGGCCATGCTGTTAAAAGCCCAGCAAGCTCAGGTTGCTGGACACTCAGGGTGCCATGAGAATCCCAGGCTGATGCAGCTGATGGGCTGAAAGAGGGGGGGGAACCGATGGCTGCTCGTTCAAATGCCATGAAAAATGGGTAGCTGCCAGGCCTCGTGCTTCGGCCGCCAAGCGCCATCCATGTCCCAGGCTCTTCAGGCCGGCTGAGCCATGCTCTCCCCGGTGCTGTTTGCGTTTGAGGAACCCTGCTGTGACACATAATTAAGCCCGGGGAAAGGGGACTTTATTAGAGCCTGCAAAGCAGGGGCTGTCGCTGTTCACACCACTTCACAGCCCAAACCTGGGGAAGCACCGCCAGCCCCGGCAGGAGTCCCCACCACCACCACGAGGCACACGCACCCACTCCTGGGCCTGCCAGGGGTTTGGGAGCTTCAGCTGGCTGTAGAGGGAGAGTTTGGAATATGCCTCACCCTTCTTCCTTCTGTCTGGTCTCTTCGCTCCGGGCCTACGATGGGGACTGGAGGGCAGGGTGTGGATACGGGAGGACAAAGGGTGCGGAGCATGAAGGGCTGAAATGTGGAGTCTCGAAACATCCAAATATACTTTTCCTCACCGGCCTCTTTGGAGGGAGGGCCCCAGCCATCGGGAAGTAAAGAACAGTACCAGGAAACAGCCAGAGCCCATCTGACCACGCAGGGCCCGGCCCAGCCTGGATGGAGCAAAACAGAATCGTAGCCTTTCTAGCATGAGGGAATCAAAGCATCAGAAGAGGGGCCACCTTGACAGCCTTGTGGTGGGAGGCTTCTGCCTTTCCTGGTCAGTCCCAAATGGACTTGGAACGTGCGGGTTAGCCTCAGTGCGGGTAAAATTGGATCCCTCTCTCCTCTTTGTGATTTCGGCGCATTCTACCGGCCTGCAAAGAGGATCAGAGCCCTGCTGCTACTGAGAGGTGATGGACTGTCTCCATACAGCCTTGCAATCAATCAATCAATCTCCTGTCAGGTAGGGAAATCCCATTATCCCCATTTCACAGGCAGGGAAACTGAGGCACACAGACATTCTGGGATAGTGAGCCAGTGGCAGAGGCAGGACTAAACCCAAGTCCTCTCCCTTAACCACTGGGCCGTGCTTCCTTCCTCTGCAGCTGGAGTGGGAGAGGAGCTGGGAGAGGAGCCGGCAGCCTGACCCCATCCATGCACCCTGTGCACATGCTCAGTTTGGCTGGAGGGGGCGGGTAGAGCTGGGTGAAATTCCAGAACTCTTTTTTCCATTGAAAAAAACCCCACAGATTCGGCAGCAATGAAACGTTCCGTGAATCTGCGTCGGCGCAAATTGCACCAAGAGCCCCCAGCCCCTCGAAAACATTCAGGAGAAAATCAAACCGTTTCATTTGGACATTTTTCAAAACAAAACGCTTGGTCCAACACTTCCTTTCATTTCACGTCAAAATTCCAAAAAAGCCGAGAAACGGTCAACGTTGCTGTTGCTGCTTCAGCAACCCGAAAAGTTCCAGATTTGTTGATTTCAGTCCGACCCGAAGTGATTTTTCGGTTTACTTTTCAAAATTGCCACCGCACCACAGAATCCGTTCCTTACCCAGCTTTGACGGTAACACCGCTCTGAGCCCATGGACCCATTCCCAGGCTCCTGCCTGCAGGGACCCAGGGGCCAGGGCGAGGTGCAGCCCCACAACCCAGACAGCGACTAAGACAGGTGCAGGGACGGTGAGTGAGAGGCAGGGGCTTCTGGAGTTATGGGCTGCATTAGCAATGACATGCTTCTACCCCTGCGTGCCCTGCAGTCTGGGAACGGGGCCTGCCTAGCTATGACCTGCCCTTCCACTGAGCCTGGAAACAAAACCTCCCCGACTCCAAGCGGCTCACAGAGGCTCCCGGTGCCTGCTCCTCAAATGAACTGCACAGCACGATATGGAATTAACAAAATCCAAGTTATTAATTGTCTACAACAATTAGCCAGGATGCCTGGGCCTTCAGGCACCTTGGTTACGTGTGGGAGCCAATTAGAGCCTCATACATATTCATGTTGTTTAATCCACACTCCAAGACCGCTGCTCCCCCAGTCCTCCCCCCGTCCCCCACCCCCAGCCGGGAAGGATGGGAAGTTTCCTTTCCTTTCACATTAGACTGAAATCAAATATTTGATGTGGCCATAATTAAAGGGCTGCGCACATCTGAGAGCGGGATTGGAGTGCTCTGTGGATCCCCGAAACTGGGTCACTGGGTGCCCGAGCGAGTTTTGCAAGGCCTTTTGCTGGACTCCTCTCTGCAGTCCCCAGGCTCTGCTGCCCAGCTCAGAGGAGCGGCAGGCAACCAAGTGATGGATTCTCAGGCAGTCTTGCCTCTCCGTACAGATTGCAAGGAGCAGGAGACCCTGCTGCTGCCTGCAGTATGCCATGGATTTAACCCCAATGGGACCAGGCCTTCCAGTCGCCTAACTATCAACACCAGGGTTTGATCCTCCGCGGGTGTAAGTCAGCACAGCTCCGATGAATCACATGGAGAGACGCCAGTTTCCACCAGCAGAGCCCCGGCCCTCCTTCCCACGAGGGAGTCATTAAGGATTGATCAGGCCCATCCAACCAACTCCAAATGGCCTTTAAACATGCGATCGAGTGTGCAGAAGAGCACCCTGTGGGGGATGAGGCTCGGGTGCTGGCAGGTATGTGCGGATAATGCTGTATCCCTAGGGCAGGTGGTTACAACGCTCAGTGGGGAACAGCGCAGCTGAGGGCAATCCCTGTGCTGTGTGTGGAACACACTGCTCCAGAGGCCATGGGAATGCTGCTCGGTCCAAGGCATGCACTCAGAGCTGCCTAGTGAAGAGGGCCCTCTAGGGAAGGAGGTTACGATGCCATCTATGAGCCCTACACTCCAGCAAGTAATTAACCGTCTCTGTTCTAGAGATGGATGGGAAGCTCCCCGAGCACAGGCCCACAGGGCTGGCTGCTATTAGTCAATGCTGACGCCAGCTTTATTAGTCCCTCACTTTAATGAACCCTAAAGACACTGATAAATTATTGAGGAAATCAAACGCGAGGCACTCCCGGGAGCCATGTGGCAGGAGGCCAGCAGCGGGACTGAGCACCCAGCCCCATAGCGTTCCACAGTCCTTGGAGCCCTCTCTGGGACAATGCTCTGTCCGAAACGTGGCTGCCAGGCACGGTTTGTTTGGGCTGTCTAGCTGACGTGCCCATGGACGCACCTGGAAGCCGTGCAAGGTGGAGGCAGTAGGCATGCAGAACTAGTCTTAGTGAGAAATCGGACCCCGGAGCCAGGCTAATCCCAGAGCTGGAGAATGCCCTGTACTTTGACTGCTGCCTTTGCAACACAAGCCTCCCACTGATCTCTGTCTCATCCTCCTGCTTGCTCTCTCCCTGTAACGAGCCTCACTCGGGACTTGGTTGGGAGGCAGAGCCTAGTGGTCAGAGCTATGACCCGTGACCGGCACAGGGGTTGTTGGTAGGGAACCCCGAGCCCTCCCAGCCCAGCCCTTTGGGGCTATCAGTGATCTGACTGCAACTGATGCTGCTCACTCTGTCCTCCCTGGGGTGCTCTGCCCTCCCCCGCTCAGTCCCAGGCTTCCCTCTGCTGGGGTAGTCCAAACCAAGAGAATTAAACAGGATTCCCAATGTCCAGGGTCCATATATGGGGGAGAGGGGAATACTTCCCTCTCTGACTGTTACTGGGGTGGGTCCTCCCTTCCCTCAGGGAGGGTCCTTTGGGGAAGTTTTCTTAACAATGTCAGCCTTCCCGCTGCAGGTCTGCCCACAAATGAGCTGTTTCCCTGTTTTTTAATTCCTCCACCAGATGGAGCATTTGCTGCAGGTGTAGCAGGGTGTGGCTGGCTGGGCCCAAAGTCATTCGTTAACCCCTGGCTGCCCAGTGTGGGGTTTGTACACCCCATCCCACCCCCCCATGGGGTTCAGATTCCTGGCTGAGTCATGTCTGATTCTACCCTAAAGGCTGCACACACAGTTGTATGGCAATGTGCTCGCCTTCTTCTTTCATTAGGGGGAGTCTCTTTGCATGTCTCCCTTTGCCACAATGACCCCCCATGCCAGCCTGCTCCCCAATATAGTCCTTTGCAGAGGCCTCATCCAGCCCTCTGCTCCCGAACGAGCTCCCGTCACAGCTCAGCCGTGCTGCTCCTAGTTCCAGAGGGTCAGGAAATGCTGAGCTACAATGCTTTGTGGCCCTTGTCAGAGAACGGGTCGCTAGACCCTGAGGGCTCTCTGACCTCTTACACAGGTAAAGCGAAGGGTTAGAAATCAAGACGTTCTGAACAGGCCGCCTGCCAAGTACAGGCTCGGCCAGGGTCCATGTGCTTTGGGGTGGTTTACTGTTGATTGAGTTGTAAGAGTTTCCCATTTAGAGCCATGATTCCAAAGCATGTTACACTTCAGGAAGTTTAAGCCCCGCCTTAAGCCTGCCAAGTGGCTACTTTGCAGCAACCTAGCTGGCATTAAGCAGAGAGAAGGTATCCAGGAATTGGGGCCTGTGGCATCATTACCACCCATGCACAGTGGCCATCAAATGCTCCCAAAGCAAAATGGTAGAGTTCCCCTCTCCCTTTGCACAGCTGTAAATGACATGAGGTGCAAGGCGACAGAGTCGATCAGGCCTGACAGCATTACGTCGTGCTTGGAACCCTTGTGTACCATCGCTGTATGCTGTTTCAAAGGTGCTACGTCCTACCCAGTAAGCGGCTGCATTCCAATGAGGGTGAAGTGTTTCCTGAACACATCTAGAGTTTGCGAAGCATTTTAGAATGAAAGGAACTATACAAAAGCAAGATATTGTTATGGGATTCTACTCCTAGACAAGCTAAATAACAGAGCCTTCTCGTTCTAAATCTACCGCATAATGAGAGGAAAAGGAAAAGTTCCCCTGTCACACTGAATTGTTTATATACAGGTTTATATATACACTTGTGAAACGTCTGAGAAGCCTGGTTTTCTTCACATTCTTGCCACGCCAAGATCTTGCAGTCCAAATTTAAAAAAAAACCAAACTTGATTTGAACTAAGTGGAGAGAGTTCCAAAATATAGTGCATGAATCATGTTTCATGATGAACAAAATATGACTCTCAGGATATTTTGATCTTTTTCAATGTATAATTGGGGCATTTTTACCATTAGGATCATTTTTAATGTTTTCTGACGTTTGCAGGAATGTGTGGTTTTCCTTTTCATTCTTAACTAGGAGCTGAGCTGGTATCTTTTGTTTCCCTCCTGAAAGGAAACGGAACCAATGAAGAATCCCGAGATGAGTTGAGACTGGCAGTTTGTTTCAATATGACAAGAATAAGGAAAGGCGGTTCCCCATTTTATACGTTTGTTAAAAATTGGAACAAAGATACACTCAGGAGATCAGCGCTCTATGCCATGATCACATCCTGCTTGGAACTGCTCTTGTTCCTTCCCTGTTTCTTTCCCTTTCTCGGGCCCAAATTCAGATACAATGATACAAATGATGGTACAAACTGGACATCAGTAAACAAGGGTGAGTGGACATAATTTACTTGCTAATGGGGCAGATAGGCAGGGCTGGCGCAGGAAAAGCAGCTAAGTGGATGGTAAGATAAGGCCCCCTGTAGCTGGGAGGGGTGACTCAGCAGACACACAGCATTAGTCAGGAGCTAATCTCTATCACTATGACACAAAGCCCTGCCCTGCTTCAGGATCAAGCCGGTCCTTAGAACCAGGGTGCCAACCCATTCCTCCCCAAAAGCCATCTCCTTTCCCAGGCTCCCTAAGTACCTGTGGGAGCAGAGGGAAGCCAGTTAACCCCTCGCTCATGGGGGAGCAAGGATTGCCCCCGTGTCATTACTTACGCTTTCATCTTGGATAGTTTCTTGCCACAGCCCCCACCTCCTGCCCGGCCCCCTCAGTGCGGGAGTGGTGCCAGTGTCCACACACTGCTCAATAACTTACCCGCTGCTCTCGTCCCCTCTGAACGCGGATCTCAGCCTCTCCTGTCTCAGGCTATGCTCATGCATGCCCAGGGACAGTTAGGAAGGTCTCACCGTTGTGTTCACCTTGTGTCACATTCCCTTCTCCCTGCTCTTTCCAATGAAGGGGGGAGGAGTCTCTCCAGAGCTCCAGCCATCCTGTTCCATCCGATCCCATCTTCCGTCCCACCAATCCACACCCTCCTCAGGACACCGCTCTCTCTCTTAGAAACGAAACGCAGATACTGAAACGAACCATGGCCCTACACACAAGGCACCAGCTCCTCCACTGGTGGAAATCAACGTAACTCCACTGACTTCTACAAAGCTACCCCAATTTCCACCAGTGGAGGAGCTGGCCCAAGAAATGCAGGCAGCCATGTGAGGCCCCCACTCCACCGGGAGAAGGGCAAGATCATCACTGCACCCCTTTGAAAAATCAGACTTACAGTGTAAATAGAATGCTTCCGCCAAGGTGCACAGGCAGAAATTGTGGAAAAACAACATCGCTTGCCTCATAACCTAAAGTCGTGCAGAACGCAATGCCATTCACAGCCTCAGAAACAATCCTGACATTATAATCAAAGAGGCTGATAAAGGAGGTGCTGTTGTCATCATGAACAGGTCTGACTACCAAAAGGAGGCTGCCAGACAACTCTCCAACACCAAATTCTACAGGCCACTTTCCTCAGATCCCAGTGAGGAACACACTAAGAAACTGCACCATCTACTCAGGACACTCCCTACACTAACACAGGAACAAATCAACATACCCTTAGAGCCCCGACCAGGGTTATTCTATCGAGTACCCAAGATCCACAAACCTGGAAATCCTGGACGCCCCATCATCTCTGGAATTGGGACTCTCACTGAAGGACTGTCCGGATATGTGGACTCTCTACTCAGACCCTACGCCACCAGCACTCCCAGCTATCTCTGTGACACCACTGATTTCCTGAGAAAACTACAATGCATTGATGATCTTCCAGAAAACACCATCCTAGCCACCATGGATGTGGAGGCTCTCTACACAAACTTCCCACACACAGATGGACTACAAGCTGTCAGGAACAGTATCCCTGATGATGCCACAGCACAACTGGTTGCTGAGCTCTGTGACTTTATCCTCATGCACAATTATTTCAAATTTGGTGACAATATATACCTCCAGACCAGTGGCACCACTATGGGCACCCGCATGGCCCCACAATATGCCAACATTTTTATGGCTGACCTGGAACAATGCTTCCTCAGCTCTCGTCCACTCACGCCTCTTCTCTACCTACGCTACATTGACGACATCTTCATCATCTGGACCCATGGGAAAGAGACTCTGGAAGAATTCCACCACGATTTCAACAGCTTCCACCCTACCATCAACCTCAGCCTGGACCAATCTACACGGGAGGTCCACTTCCACGGTACAAATAAGTGACGGTCATGTTAACACCACCCTATACCGAAAACCCACCGACCGCTATGCCTACCTTCATGCCTCCAGCTTCCATCCCGGACACACCACACGATCCATCGTCTACAGCCAAGCGCTGAGGTACAACCGCATTTGCTCCAACACCTCAGACAGAGACCAACACCTACAAGATCTTCACCAAGCATTCTCAAAACTACAATACCTGCACGAGGAAATAAGGAAACAAATCAACAGGGCCAGAAGTGTACCCAGAAGCCTCCTGCTGCAAGACAAGCCCAAGAAAGAAACCAACAGAACTCCACTGGCCATCACCTACAGTCCTCAGCTAAAACCTCTCCAACGCATCATCAGTGATCTACAACCCATCCTGGACAACGATCCCTCGCTTTCACAGGCCTTGGGAGGCAGGCCAGTCCTCGCCCATAGACAACCTGCCAACCTTAAGCATATTCTCACCAGCAACCACACACCGCGCCATAGTAACTCTAACTTAGGAACCAATCCATGCAACAAACCTCGATGCCAACTCTGCCCACATATCTACACCAGCGACACCATCACAGTACCTAACCAGATCAGCCACATCATCACCAGTTCATTCACCTGTACGTCCACCAATGTAATATATGCCATCATGTGCCAGCAATGCCCCCCTGCTATGTACATCGGCCAAACTGGACAGTCCCTACATAAAAGGATAAATGGACACAAGTCAGATATTAGGAATGGCAATATACAAAAACCTGTAGGAGAACACTTCACTCTCACTGGACACACAATAGCAGATTTAAAGGTAGCCATCCTGCAGCAAAAAAACGTCAGGACCAGACTTCAAAGAGAAACTGCCAACTACAAAAGCAGTTTCTCCTCCCTTGGTGTTCACACCTCAACAGCTAGAAGAGGGCCTCATCCTCCCTGATTGAACTAACCTCGTTACCTCTAGACTGATTCTTGCCTGCATATTTATACCTGCCTCTGGAAATCTCCACTACATGCATCTGACGAAGTGAGTATTCACCCACGAAAGCTTATGCTCCAAAATGTCTGTTAGTCTATAAGGTGCCACAGGACTCTTTGTCGCTTTTTACAGATCCAGACTAACACAGCTACCCCTCTGATAGTGTACACGTTGCTGAATATCAGAGGGGGAAAAGAATGGGTTGGCGGTTAAGGTGCTGGACAGGGACTCAGCCCTGGTCTACACCTCAAACTTAGATGTGAAAACCTTCACACCCTGAAGGCCATAGTTAAGTTGGCCTAACCCCTGGTGTAGACACGGCTAGGTTGACAGAAGGATTCTTCCATCCACATAGCTACCATCTCTCAGAGAGGTGGATCACCTACGCCGATGGGAAAACCCCTTCTGTCGAAATATGAAACATCTACAACTACAGTGCTGCAGCACCGGAGCGGCGCCACTGTAGTGTAGACGTACCCTCAGAAGACCTGGGTTCTTTTCCTGCCACAGACTCCCTGCGTTATTCTGGGCAAGTCACATCGGCCCAGATCCTCAAAGATATTTAGTCACCTTAATCTCTGGCTCCCCACCCATAATGTGGGGACAGTAATACTTCCCAGAGATGTTGTGGGGCTAAATCTAGAAATACCTGCGAGGTTCTTCGCTCCTAGGGAGCTGGTGACCATTTAAGTCCATTGATGTAGCTCCGTTGGAAAGCCTGGGTGCTTGTCCGCAATGGCAGCAAGAGCAGGCCCTTTGGACGTGCACATGGTTTCAAACGAGGTCAATGGGAGTTGGATCCGACCCTAACAGAGCAGAGAATGGTCCATCTTGATGCTCCATTGATTGCGGCGGAACGCTGGTTTAAAATCTCATCACAGAGCCAGCCAGCAGCTAAACAGTTAAATCCATAATCTGCTCCAGAGATGTATTCTCCCATCGACCATTATGATTTCTCTGGGCTGTGGTGTGCACAATGATGTTACAAACACTATTTATCTAGCACACCAGAGTGACTCCTGCTCAGTCAGCGCTGGCTGCTGGGTAAATAAATCCCTGGTCTGTGATTAGGAAACAAAGCTGTTTTGTCACACAAGGGTCCAGCCAAAGCTTTTGAAACCATCAATTTTTCACGTCGCTAATGTCTGCCTTTGTCTCCTGCACCCAACAGCTTCCAAAAGGGGCCCTGATTGATTTTGTCTTTCAAATTGTTTGAACTATTCCATCAGTTGGGTCAGGAACACGCTGGCCAAGAGGTTCAAGAGCAGCTAGTGATTTGGGGTGACTCAGGTTTGGCAGGGGATGCCAAGAAGGGGGGTTCTCAGGAAGGGCTGAGTACTTCCCTCTGGAAACCAGGCTCCGTTAAGGCGTCTCAAACCGGGCGCCCAAAATCACTTTTGGGAATCGTGGCCAAAGTGTTTGTCCTTCCAACTTTGTCCACCCTTGGCATGTTTCCCACTGTCCTTTTGCTCTGTGTTAGTACAGCGCCTGGCGCGACGGGGCCCTGATCCTTAACGGGTGCTTGTAGGTGCTACCTCAGTACAAATAAATAATCCAGTAATAATAAAATAATAACACAGCAACTGTTGGCTGGGAAAGGGAAAGTATTTAATGTTTTAAAAATAAACCAGCAATTAAAAGATGATAATTGAGCTGAGCACCCCAGTGCACTAACATACGGGTAGCTCTCCAGGCCCCGGCACCATAGGTAGCCTCTGCCCCGAGCTTTTCCTTAACCTTTCCCACGAGTGCAGCTCCACTGATGATGGTAGAAGTCTGGTGTCAACAGGGCACAGGCGTTTTACCGTCTTCAGCCTGCTGAGGCTTAGCCAGTAGGGTGGCGAAAATGCCAGCACCTTGGCTACACTGTTGTGGGAGCAAGGAACTATGAGGCACACAACCGGGGCCTAATTATTCACTGTTAATCCTGATTTACGCCATGTGACTCCGTGAACCTCAATGGGGTCAGTCCTGATTCACGCCAGGCTTCAGAATCAGGCTTCACGTTTCAAGAGTGAGAATAACTTTCCACCCAGAAGGTCCCACCCTTTACCCAGTCTCCTATACAAACACCTCCCGGCCTTCTCTAGGTCCTGGGGGAGCAGAAGCTTGATAATTCCACCGCTGCTGCTGTGGGGGAGCGGTGCTGGTGGCAGGGCAAAGGTCGGAAAGTGCAGACAAGCTCAGGCAATCTCCTGGCCAGTGCCTGTACAGTGCAGCTACTGCAGTCCAGCAAGGTAACGGGAGTGCACACCAGGATGGGGATGCCTGCACTGAAAGCTAGCTCCACAGGGTCCTACGTAGTTACACCATCATTTGCTATATTTGTTCCGGTGCGGATAGGCTCTGCAAAGGGGGTAGGGCCATGGCCTGGCCTTGCCCTACTCCCCATGTTCCCCTGGCTGGTACACAAGGCCTTTGGCGCATGCTGTATCCTGTAAGAGAGTGAAACAGGGGCTGCTCTGGGCTTCACTCCCATAGTGATTTGAGCCAAAGCCAGTGGAAAGATTCCCATTCACTCCACACACTGGATCAGGCTCCTCGTGCTCCTCAATGCCTGCCCTGGGTACCAGTGCCCTGACCTGCCACACGCTCCTGCTCAACACAGGCAGAGTGGTCAACCGCCCCGTCTCACCCATACAGGTTCAGAGGCTGCTGAGCTCAGGGATTAGCTTATAGGTTGGGGTTTTCCAGCAGTTCCAATTATGTTGCAATCCCCAGCCGGTAAACGGCCTCATTTGATCTCTCATCAATTTCGTTTAACTCCCCCAACTGTCGTCTCCTCTCCCTCCGCTTCCTGGTTTATATATAAATATATTTCCTTTTATCACTAGGTTTCTGCCTATTAGGAGGACTTTCCAGAAGGGAAAATAAACAGACCATTATTTGATGTTGTGTTTTCTGTTTAGAAGTTTGTTTCCCTTTCTTCTTCCGTTGCATCAATATTAACATGTTGATTCATAAGCAAAAAAACCCCCACTACAAATACATTCTTTTTTTTAATTTAAATCAGGAAATTCAAAGTTTTGGTTCCCACAGCAACTGAAACTTGGCCCCATTTATTACAGCCTGGGAATTTATCACCAAAGGCAGCAATCAACTGTGCACGAGGGGGCTGAGTTACCAGCCCTGGGAGGGCTACGGAACTTTGAAATTCCTGCGGGGCATGGGAACTCCCACGCCGAACTCTGCGTTAGCCTTTAATCCCCAGAGATCATGGGCTGTCAGCACGCAAATGGGTCCAGCTCTCACAGACACACACAACCACTTGGTTGGGGCCAGAGAGAGGTCACCCACAGTGCAGAACCACCAGAGAAGTGGAGTCGCAGACACTGAGCTATTCTACAACCAGAGGCGCGGTCACAGAACCTGGAAGCGTGAGCCCTGCACCTGTACACGCAGCCAGTGAGAGACTCCCACACCCAAGAGAGTCAAGCGTCGTACATAGATATAGTGAGCGGTCCCAAGACTCCATTATCCCTGCAGATCCCCAGCGTGACCCCTTCGCCTGAGCCAGCCAGGTGGGATCACAGACCCCAGCGTACCGGTGACGCGTGGCTGTCTGCAACGCCAGGGGAAGCATCACAGACTCTGTGGTGATCACACACCCTGGCCACACTCCATCCCCCCCAATCCCAAGCTGGCGTCCGTGTCATGTTAACTTTCAGGCCTGACTCAGCCATGGCTCCTTGGAAAAGACTGGAGCCCTCTGGGGCACAGAGAAGATGCAGGCAGCCCCTGAAAGCAGAAGCCCTCAAACCCTCCCCCCCAGTCAGCTCTTCTACAGTGGGGCTGCCAGCGTAGCCAGCCATTGAAGAGAATTGCTGCATCCCAAAGGGCCTGGGTTGAGTTATTCTAATTTATACAAGGAGATGAAAGAGCAACAGGCTCCTTTCTAATGTCAGTTTCAGCAAACAGAGGCGGCCAGGTGCTCAGGCTCTTTCCAAGAGCTGGGAACTAATCAGTCCTAAATTCTACCCCGGCAAACCCACGCCCAGTAAGCATGAAAGGCGAACACGCTGCGAACGGCTCCATACAGGGGCCCTTTCCAAGAGCAGATCTGACGGGTGCCACCACTGGAGCACCCCAGTCACATTTACACAGGGCAGCAAGGCAGAGGTGAGTTTGGAGGAGGAGGAGGAGGAAGGAACCCCACTCTACAGGTTCAGAGGAGGAGGGGAAGACAAATGCAATATGGATAGCTGGTGCTGCTCTGCCTGGGACGACGGCTCCCCTGCATGGGGGCCTTGGCAAGGCCAGGAATAACAGGGAACACCCAACAGAATGGGGGTCTGCACCATGGGCTTTGGGGATGTTTGCTGGCATTTACCAATGCGTAGGCTGACCAGGCTCTCTTCACGAAACGCTGCAGTCCTGGCCCGGAACTGAGCAGTTCGAACGGACAGCGCATGGTACCCGATCTATTGCATTACAGAGGAGACTGTGTGCGCTCACGGCTGAGTGACAGTGTGTACGCACAGTGGGGAAGAGTTAAAGCTCCTCAGACAACTTTCCCTTTCATGTTTCCTGACTGAACGGTGCTGCAGCAGCGGCTGTTCTCTTTGCGCCGCTGTCCCAAATTCCCAGACGCTGGCTGCGGAGTGGAGAACCCTCCTATAGCCTCTGGGGAGGCAGGAATTCACCCAGGAATCATTATGACACTTCTATCAACCACCCTCACGTGTCTCAGAACCAGTGCCAATGCAAGGAGCAGGGTCCAGGAGTTACACACATGGTTAATTAACCAGAGCAATTATACACTGACAGCCCAGTGCAAACGACCTCAGGCGGTTCATAAAGGAACTGACTTGACCTGTTGTTGTCAGTGCTTGAAGAACCTTCCCTGCTGGATGTTAGCCTCATGCAAGCCAGTGTCCCACAGGGCAGCCATCCCCACGCTGTTGCAGAGGACAGAGATGCTTGGGGACTTCCCCATGAACATAGACCACTCCCAGTCAGGTGCTAGGCCTCATTGTTTTCTGTTCAGAGCTCTATCCTACGCCCTGAGAATTCCACTCAGCAGAGCTGGCTTCCCCACACCACTTGCAAAGGGGTCCACCTGTCTGGCTGAATTTGTCCCAGACCTTCTCTTGGCTCCTTGTCTTCCATGCTTGGCCCCAGCTAGCATCTCCATTCTTCCACACCCCTCATCAATGAAGCAGTTGGACCATTCAGCCACCGACCCCAGGGCTGCAGAAGCAAAGACCTTTGGCCTTGGGACCTGGACCACTTGTTTCTACTGGTTCTGTATCAGCAAGGGTGATGTTGTGTGTTCTTCCACTGACTAGAGAGCTCCAGTCCATCCCCAGCCAAGCCCCAAATACTGAGTGGAAATAGTATGCCTCCAGCGCTGCTGGGAACAGCATGTGGGAGGTGGACCAGTTTTGATTTTCCTGTGCTCCACCAGGCATCTGTTGCCCAATCAGCCTGAAGTTCAGGTCCAGGTACTGGGTCTTGCTGTTTCACAACTGCTAAGTAACAAGGACATAGGCCCTTTCTGTCAATCGCCCTGCCAATTTGTCTGTCGAGGACATGTGCCAGTGTAGGATCCCTGCACTCAGCACACTGCAGGGCCAGCTGGAGACTGACAGCAAACTCCTAGCGTCTCAGTGGGTTTTTGACTCTTTTCACCTGTGTCCTTTTGCCTCATTACATCCCAGACAGCTCCTCCCCAGCAGCCATGCAGGACCCCAGCTCTGATGATCAGGTCGGTGATAGATCCTGGAGGCTGCATTCCAAATTTCTCAGGAAACCACCAAGCTTGTCTGGTCATTTCCCCATAAACCAGTCACCAGTGGGCCCGGGCCGCTATGTGGTATGTCATCATCTCTGGCGTGATGTCTGCTGCCAGTGGAGGATTATCCTCAGCTCTCGGCCTAGATAGTCCTTCCTGGATTCCTCAAATCCTGTTCGTGACTCTACGTATGGTGGGGATTCCCCTTTGTTAGGTTGCCCCCAATCCCCACCCACTTGCTGTGAGGGCAGACCTCTCATCCAGCTTTTGGGAGACAGGAATTTCCCCAGGAATAGTTACAAACACCTGGGTTGACCACTCAGTGGCACAGATGCTTCATTACATGGACCAGAAAAGAAGGAAAAACAGTTCAAGTGTTTGAAAGGGAACGTATTAAGTCAGGCTTTCATTTTAACAGCATTTCTTGCTCCCTTTCCCTTTAGCCAGAGAGGAACCCCCCTCTTGTTTGACAGTCTCTTCGATGGTATCAAAGATGGTAATCACTGTGCTTTGGGAGAAAAGAGACCAAGTTAGTGGAGCTGCCTTTGTTAAAGTCTGATCCCGTTCTCTCTCAGGTGATGGTTGGGATTCAACTGGAGCTAGCTTGGGTGGTGATGCCGCCTGGATCCCTCTCTCTGGTCAGGGCATCAGGCTGACAAAGGCCCCGGGTTCCAGGAAACAGTGGGGGCAGTGGCCATGACGGAGCAGCTCTCCCCAGTAGCCTCCATCTCTTCTTGCCCCCGCAAAGTCTTTCTTCAAGGACCACAAAGGGGCGGATGGGTGGAGTAGCCCATCCCCTTATTATTTCGTCCACCAATTAGGCTTAACATCTGACACGCCAGTTTTGGTTCACTAACCTCTGGTTCCATGTCTTCGGTTTACCCCAGGCGTGATTTTGGCATAGTCCTTGAACCATAACAATAGACCATTTTGTTTAGACTAGTTCAGTCAGCCTGTCTCCCTTTTGTACCTTTTCCCATCACCGTTTGTTATTACAGGTTATTGTGACACCTTCTGAACTGTCACATACTTTTACAGTCGAGCTCACAATTAGATCAACTTTGTCGGCCCGATTATCCAAACCGGTATCCTCGACAGAGAGGGGTGGGAATGAGCAGCTGTAGGACAAGGTGCCCCCCGCTCCCCGCAGAGGAGAAGGGCCTGGCCTAACAACCCTCAGTCCCCAACATCCTGTCTAATGGCAGCCCAGCTCTTCCCCTGTGTCTGCAAAACACCCCAGTTCCCAGCCCCCTTTCTGACTCTGATCCTACCCCCCTACCTCACCCTGTGTCCTGCCACACTTCCCATCTCCTGGCCTTCCTGCTACTTCCTGCCTGCCTTTACCCCACTACCTGACTAGAATCATTACTGTAGCAATTCTTATTGGAGAATGCATTTATACGATGAATACCGTGCAGTGTGTTTTATGCTGCCCTCTGAAGCACCGAGAATTGGCCACTGCCAGAGCTAGAATAGTGGACTAGACAGACCGTTGGGAATTCCTTGGGGCCAAAGCCTGATCTCAGTTACACTCGTGTAAATTCAGAGTCACTCCATCGACGTCAGTTGAGTTACTCCCAATTTACAGTGGTGCAAATGAGAGCTGGACATGGCCGCCCGCTCCTAAGATTCCCACTTGGAGAACTTCCCCCACAACACCCGGGAATGATCAAAGCAGGTCTCCCTGCGGGGTCAGCCTGCAACACGATGGAGTTCTGACCCTGGGTCCATCAACTCCAACCTGCAACAAGACATTTCTTTAGCCAATTGCAGAGGCTGAGTCACACCTGGGTCTAATTCTGGCCTGAAGGTCACTGCTGTCACTGGGAGCTGCACTCAGGGGCAGTGAGGGCAGCGCTGGGTCAAGGGCTGTGCTGGCAGTGCTTTACTCAGTAGGTGGGAGTCTCTCCTTCTTCCTCCCCACACCCGGGCTTCATTCATCACTGTGTCATCTGCTCCTCTCAGCCGGACAATTCTCCGCTAAAAGGCACGTCTCAGGCGCACTGGGCTAGCATGTTAATAGCCTCCACGTCTTTCTGCTGCCCTTTCAGAGCTGTCTGAGGCACTGTGGGTTAGGGGATGGCACTATATCGAGTAGATTCCAGCTCAGGGCCTCAGACGCAGCCACAGGAGCGGAAGGTGCTTAGCGAAGCCACGGATGCTGTTCAGATGAGTCCCACCAGCCTCGTGTATTATTTATTCATTGTATTATCATAGCACCTAAGAGTCCCCCTCATGGACCAGGGCCTAGAACAAAAGGCCACATTGTCAGAGGGATGTAAGCACCAGGAGATGCAGATAGGCACCCAGGGGAGTTAGCCACCTCACCTGGTGTATGCTTAAAATTTAGATCAACCTATATCATTCAAGGGCTGTGAAAAATTTCTCACCGAGTGCCTTATTTAGGCCAGCCTCACCTCCGCTGTAGACACTGTTAGGTCAACAGAAGACTTCTTCCATCAACCTAGCTCCCGTCTCTCGACGTGGATTAACTACACCGACAGAAGCTCCTCTGCCATTGATGTAGGAAGCATCTGCACTCCGGTGCTACAGGACCACAGCAGCGCGGCCGGAGGCGTGCTGCTGTAGCGAATGCAGTGTAGACACAGCCTTTGTAGCTCCCGATCTGCACCTGTAGGCACCTAGATACCTTTGAAAATCTGGCCCCAACTGTCCATCCAGGAAGACTGTCCTTCCAGGTCCAACTGTCCATCCAGGTAGATTCCCTATTTGCTATTGCACAGTATGTTATTTCACAGCATTTTCAAAATAGATGGGACAATACATATTTGAAAGCACCCAGCTCCCCTTCTGCCAGCCACTCCAGCCAGGAACTGTCTGCCTCTCCCTACAGCACAGCTCCTCCATTCTCCCCTTCCCTTGGAAAAGCCTTAGTTACATTCTCTTCGCTAATATCCCCTGACTGTCCTGTCTTGTCCAAGCCCTTTCCTTGATGTAAAGCAAAGCTCCCAGGGCTAAATGCCACTGTGGCATGAATCATGTTTATCACAAACAAGAAACAAAGGAAGGAAGAGAACAAAGGAAGGAGGAAGGAGGGGAGGAAACAAGAAAGGGAAAGACAAACAGAAGAGCGAAAAGGAGGGGTATAGATAGACCCATTAATTTCCCTCTGTTTGCTCTGGGATTTTAACAACAAGCTGCTATGTCTAGGGTTTATCTTGGTTCCTCAGCTGTGAAACGTGCTGTGCTCCAGCATCTTCTGAGCTTTAGAGATTTGCCAAGGAGCCGAGAATGAAGCAGGAAGCTCGGCAAACAGAGATAGCAGCAGCGGCTTCATACATCACACGCCGAGGAAATTCATTCCTTTCAGTGCTGCCCATGGGTGAAATTACATTATATCCTATTCGGATAATTGGATGTCATATACCACCCGACTTGTTATAGGATGGCATTGCCTTCCCCCTCCAGGCTGTTCGCAATGTCCCAGGGTGCAAGGTTTCATACAGTGTGGGGGAAAGAAGGAAGGGGAAAAGGAGGTGTGGATAGACAGGCCCTGATCACTCACAACTCCCACTGACTTTCAAAGGAGATGGGAGTGCAAAGGATCAAGCCAACATGAGGAGGGAAGGAAATACCAGACAGAGGCAAAAAAAGGCAAAGAGAGAATGAAAAGGGAAGAGAGACAAACACAAAAGAGATCAGAGAAGGGGCAAGAGAAAGAAAGGGAGCTGGAGAAAGTGGGTAAAGATAGACAGCGAGGGACTCATTTTCAAAGCACAGCTTCTGTTTTGTGCACATACCGTTTTGTGCACGTAGCCACATGCAATTTTTGCACATTTATCATTTGCGAGCCACAAAATGGACCCGCCAATCTTCTCTGTGCATGCAACCCCCCGGCGCATGTACAGTCTGACAAGTGAGTGTGCGCGCGGACAGCAGTCTGAGATCTTTTGGAAAATGTGGTCGATGGTGAGCAGTGGAATGAAAAGCAAGAGGAAGTAAATGAAAAGACAAACGCAGATAGAAGGGAGCCGTTCACACATCTTCTCTCCTAAGAGACGGCATCAAAGCAGGGCCAGGGAGTCCAAACGCACGCAAGGCCAAGACTTTCAATAATATCTGGTGGTTTGGTTGGCTCAACGTTTGGGTGCCCAGATTCAAACACCTCAGAGCAGCCTGATTTTGCGCAGCACGTTCTGAGGATCAGACCCTTTCAAGGTGTCTCAAGTTGACCACCCAAATCACCAGCCATTTTTGAAAGGCTTGGCCCGAGAGTCTATGCTGTCTAATAGCGGCCCTGAGAGATGACCCCTGCCTGGGGATGGATGAAGAGTAATGTCTGATATTTTTAGCACTGTCACGTTGAGCAGGAGGCATTGCTGACTCACCTGTGAGCCACACCAGGGTGGATGGGGTAGCTGCAGTCTTTTCTTGCTGAGCAGCCTTCCAGGGGGAGATCTCAGAACTGCTTTTCAGCACTGGGGCAGGGATTGGAGCAAACCGGCTGAGACTTGCTCCACAGGTGGAGGAAATGATGCTGGCTGGCTGGGGGAAGAAACCAGAAGATACAGAGAGGTTTGCATCTGCCCCTTGGAGTCAGGGGGTTTCTCTGCCATTTGTTACTCTAGTTCTCAATCTAGGAATCGAATCTTAAATTGTCTCAAATCTGGCACTGGAAAAATACGGTACCTCAGACCAGGCCCCTTTTGGAAATATTGGCCAAGGTGACTTGCCCAAGATCACGCACTGAGTCAGTGGAAGAGCTGGAACTGACCCTAACTCTAAGTCGCAGCCCAGTGCCTTCACCGCAAGGCCATCCTTCTTCCCCAGCACGCCTGCAGAGTAGCAGATGAGACAAAACAGGGACACTGGAAGCCGGTGACAGCTGAAAGGTGGGGTTCTGTCTTAGGTCTCTAGGCACTAAGCTAATACAGGTAATAATGAGGGGCAAAAAAGTGGAAAGGTGCCCTCAGAGCCAAGCGACAGCAGCGGTGTAACAACCCTGTCATCTAGGACTCAGAACAGGGCAGCCCAAGCCGACCTGACACCCACAGGTAGGTATCTCGTACTGCAAGGCCAAGGGCTGTGTTGGCACCTTCCCAGGACCCAGGGGTTGCCTGTTATTTGCATTTATGTTTCCATACATTTTAAAATGAAATAAATGTGCCCAGCCAGACGATGAGTTTGTTCTTGCGTCTCGGCTGCCGGATGAAGCGGAATGTGCTTTCTTCGCTGGAGCTGATCAACATTATCCTCACGGGGCAGTTACAGGGTGATGGGAGCTCGGGGTTCAGATAAAGCTCCTCCTCCTTGGGATGCCCCGGTGGGTCCCCCAGGACGCGAGCCATGGTCCCTAGGAGAAGGCTGTTGTCACTTAGACGGGCTAGGCTAGGCAGCCGTGCCTGTGAAAATGCTCATAGCAGTGTCCAAAGTGTGACTGTCTCTGAACAATGGCTACGGAAGAATTAGTAAGTATTTGCCAGTAGCAAAATGTACTTTGTGCTGGTGGAGCTGTCTCAGCACCTGCCAGGCCATGGGAAGGCGACAGTTCTCAGGCAGAGCATCTCCTCTCTACTCCACTTCCCAAATCTGACTGCAGTTGGAAGAGCCGGGGTGCCGGGGGGGCTGGAGCAGAACAGAAGAATCTGGGGTGGTGCGGGAATGCTGCGTAACCAGTTCCGTTCAGACCCCCGGTGTTAGCCACAGAACAGAGACGTTCCTGGGCTTCAGTGGGAAAACCAGCTCCCGGGTGCTGTGCTGAACGCCGAGCTTGTTTGAGTGTGGGCCTACTCTCCCCCCATCGAGTGCGGCTGTTCCATGAACATCTGTGTAAAAGGCTGTTTCCCACCCGGGCTGAGTGTAGAAGGGAGCTGGGAGGGCTGCAAGGCTCAGCCATTCTCCGCACAGCAGCAATGATGTGCACCTTCCTTCCGAGGAGCTCCAAGTGCTTTACGCCGAGTGAAGCCCTGTAACTAGAGTCGAGGGTGAAATCCCGCCCCGCAGCAGGAGGGCTGTACACCCGCCCACTAACCCATTAGTAGTGCATAGGCCTCACTGACTGTCCCCAGCCTCCCCGGTCACCTCCCAGCACCCTCACTATCAACCCCAGGCACTTCTCAACCTAACAGCCACCCCCGTTCCACAGACACCACCTCGGCTGCCATCCAACCATCTCATAATTCCCACCCAGCACCTCCTCAGCCACTCCCAGCCAGCACAGCGTACAGCCACCAAAGCACCCAACTACCCCAGCAGCGCCATGCTGCTCACACATCCCACCCCTCCTGTTGCCTCGGGCGCCCGCTAGCCTCACCATGCATGCATCTGGTCTTAGGACAAACACCCCGGTGTCCTCGAGCGCCTTCCTCCAATGCCTCCTTCACCCTCCCTAGTAAGGTTCTCCTGATCTATGCAACCATGCACTCTGCTGGCAGGCAGTGCTGACTGCTCGGTGTCTGCTGTGCGAGGGTCTGCAAGGCATGTGTCTGCTGGCCAGGAGAGAGGGCTCCATAGCTACCCCCTACACTCCTGCGAGCTCTGTAGTTCCTCCGGACTAGAGGAGGCAAGCTCCAGGTATGCACGGAATGCTTTGCAAGACTCTAATCTTGAAGAGACCAAGGCAGGGATGGGGACAGCAAAGTCTACATCTAAAACAGTTACAACCTTCTGGCTAGAGGTCGCCAGTGAGAAGATGTCCTGGTCATTGCTACTGTCCTCTTGTCTAAGAGCAGTTTAAGATGTCTCAACTCAGGATCCCAAAAAGCAGACCCAGCCAGGATAGGAGGCCACATTTGAAATGTTAACCCAGCACCTATCTGCGTAACAATAGAGGGCAGAGTGAAGAGCAATCCCTTTATTTCCTGAAGTGCTCAGATACTATTGCTCCAGGACTGGGGCTGCGCAAGTCTCAGATACCTGCCTGGTTTTCCCACCAGAGGTGTGGAGGACCCCTTAAGGAAGCTATCGTGTAATCTCTGCCTCTGCACCTCTGTGGAAGTCCATAAGTAAACCCGCCCTGTGAATACTGATCTCTCTCGTTTATGGTCACATGGACGTTTACAGGCTCCCAACCACATCTGGCTACTTTTCCACCCTCCCCTCCTCGACCCTGTGTTTTGTCTGAAATCCCCTGAATTTCCCCCTCATTCTCATCGTCTCCCTTCTTACAACCCCTAACGCTGGTTTCTTTGATGGCTTTTTAATAGCGCCGTTAGAGTCGCCAACGCAAGCCAGAGGACAATCTCATGTATCATTCTCCCAGCGCACCCCCGGAACTCCATTTGGCTTGGGAGGACTTATTTTATTAAAATGATCTCTGCTCGGTTCCACTAGTTATTGAATCGTCTTGGCTCAATGGCCTCGCTCAATATCAGCTTTTCATGCTTAATAATTAGTTCTGGGGAAGAGAGTTTCATTGAATAAGCGTTTGATGTCACACACGATTAGGAGACCCGGAGATGACCTAACCAGGCAATTCAATCTGGGGCTGGAACTGTTCTGATGAGGGACAATTAGGGACACAGTGAGTCTGCCCTCTGGATATAAACCAGTCATTAACTGTGAAATAACTCCTCTCCCCCATTCCCACCCCACCCCCCAATCTCAGTCTTGTTTAAAGCATTCTGACCAGCCACACATACTGCTCTCCCTTGGGAAGTGCCCCATCACTCCCATCCAGTCAGGCTGCTTAGAAATCAAGAGTGGTAGAGGCACATCCCGCTGGTCTTTATGCCACTTAAGGTATTAGCCAATGGCTGCAGTGATTTCCAATTTACTCCCTATGGGTTAAATCCTGGTTCTCATTGAACCCCCCAGAAACTCAGGCCCAATGAAACCCGTAAGGCACAAGGAGTGGCAGAACCATCGCATACGTCTGTCTCCGGCCCCCATCACCGGGGCATCATAACGGTGGCTGTACTGATCCTTACAATGCCCCTGTGAGGTAGGGCAGGGCTATTCTCCTCATCGTACAGATGGGAAACTGAGGCACAGAGAGGCTAAGGGCTAGCTTCACAAAGGTACCTAGGCGCCCAGAAAATCCCGGTGATTCACAAAGCCTGAGCTGGGCACCTAAGTTCCCTCTACACTGAATGAGGGGGCTGAGATGGCGACTCATGAAAGCCAGCACACTAGGCGGGGCGCCACCTAAGCCAGCCAATAGGGGATGCCAACGTCAGGGACGTGTGCTAAGCCCTGCCCATCTCACAGACATCGGTGCCTAAGTCCAGGCTGCAGGGAGGCGCCTAACTCTGCTGGCAATCCACGAATAGGAACCCTCTTGGAGTTAGGCACGTAAGGTGTTTTATTGCAACAAGCTGCAGGGGAATAAAGGGGGAACCCTCCCTTGACTTTTAGCCCACTGGTTAGGGTACTCACCTAGCATGCAGGAGACCCCAAGTTCAATGGCCCACTAGGAGGAGCTGCGACCTCTCCGGCGAGTCCCTTAGTCCTAGGGCTATGGACTATTCTGTTGGGGGCGTGTGACGGTGTGGCTCACCGCTGTGGCACTTCCTGCTGGCTGTCCAGGGAATTAGCTTAGTTCACCAGTGCGCCTTCATCTGGGGACGTCTTGCCACCGTCACTTCTGTTCCAGGGCCCATGTCGCTCCCAGGACCGCAGTGTCCTATTCCAGACACAGCCCTCCGGCTGTGCCCTACTTGGTTCTCCCTGCTTCTGGGGGGACCGGCAATCCACTGTCCAGCCACTTCCTCCTCAGTGGCGAGTGGCGGCAAAAGGTGGGGGGGACCCGATAGCTGGCAGTCACGTGCTGTGTCCCCTCCAGCCCCGCAGTCCACTTCCCTGGGCCACTTCCCCACAGCCCTAGCACCTTCTCCGCCCTTGTCTCAGGGCCTCCGTCTGTCAGCAGGCAGCCGGGAGCTCGCTCCCCGATCCTGCCCAGCACTGCTCTGTCCCAGGTGCTATCTTCCTTCCTTCTGCGAGGCAGCCAGTCCTCCCTCCTTGAGCTCCAGGGAGTGACTCCAGCTGCTCTGCCCAGCAGCCCTTCTTATATGGCACAGCCCGGTCCTGATTGGCTGCCATCTGCGCTCCTATAATCTCTCTCCTGATTGGCTGTCTCTTGTGCAGCCTCCAAAGGGTTGCTCTAACCCCTTATGGGCCAGTGTGGGGCAGACACCCTATCACAGGGCTCCTTCAGTCTCTTCTGTTGATGCTGTTCCACTATCATCAAAGAGTCATTGGAGCAGTGGGACTGGATGGTGGGTCTTCCGCAGCCTGAGGGAGCGCTCTAACCACCAGGGCACAGAGTCATTCCCTTCTGGTGCTCTGCGTCTCTCTGGCCCAGATGACTAAGTATTTAAGCAGAGTGAAACAGCTTCAACAGGAGAGATTGAGGGAGCTCCACATCAGCATCCCCAATGACCCGATGGCTAGAGTACTCCCCTGAGAGGTGGTAGATCCCTGTTTAATCCCTTCTCCTCATCAGATGGAGGGGGGACTTGAACTGGGGATCTCCTGCAGGCCAGGTGAGTACCCCAACCCACTGGGCTAAAAGTCACAAGAGAGGTCCAGCCCAACTGTTTTGCATGAAATCACCCGAGGGTTCCGATCCGGTGGGCGGCCTCTGAGCACGCCTACCAGATTGGGCCCCACACCCCACTTAGGTGGCTGGATGCCTGTCTTCCCCTGGTTTGTGAATCGCTCTGTGGCTCAGGCGGGAGCCAGGCATACAGTGCGCTGGCTCAGAGACAGACATAGATACTTAGGAAACTTTCATTGCAAAGCCTTAGGCAACGAGTGAATTTAGGTGCCTACAGGGTTCAGCGGTGAATCACAATGAAGCCTAAAACTAGGACTTAGGTGCCTAAGTGACTTGGCTGAGGTCACACACAGAGCAGGGACTTGAAGTCAGGTCTCCTAGCTGCTGTCCCTTCCTTCCTCTCTGTAAGTAAATGAGCATGTAATTAGCCAGTGATAAGAACATTGCAAAATACATTTTACTGCCCATACTTATCGCTCTTGTACAAGGCTGCCATATATGAACTGCAAGTCACACATCATTTATTGCTAGTGACAGGAAAACAACCTCCTAAGAGAAACCTAAATCCATTCCTTTCTCTAACTCCCTGATCTCTCATCATACAAACTCCCACCCCTCGCTTTCCAAACTGTGTTAGAAAATGGTGCACCATTTGGTAGCAGCTATCTCCCCCTTTAATCTTGAATACAGCTCTCCACTACCCTTTCCCCCCACAAGCGAGAACATTGAGCCATCCTGCACGCGGTGTATTTCATTTCTCTGAGACTTCAGGGCCGCCTCTTGGTCCCAGAAGTGAAAAAGTGGTTAGATGAGAAACCTGCTCCTCATTTATGGCAATGTTTTATGTGTGAGAAACTGATTTGCTGGGAGAGCCACCAACTAACTTCCTGCCCCACCAACCCTGTGGTGCCACTCTCCTGCCCCCAACGCTGTGGGGCCGGGGGAGCACTCTACAGAGCAGCGTTCTACCCCATGGGACAGTCAGACTCCAGGCAACTCTCTGCCTGCTCGTCGGCTGCGCAAGAGAACGGTCTCCATCCCCTGGGCAGAGGAGGGGGAGCCCAATAGCAGCCTTTGCACTCCGGATGCACACAGACTGCATGAAGGCAGCGCTGCAAGCCTCTCCGAGGAGGCAGAGTGGAGCCAACGGAATTGCAGCCTCCCTGTCCTACTGCCGCCGACATTGCTGCCTTTTCGAGGGCAGTGCAGCAGGCGAGCTCCCTAGAGCTCCAAGAACTGCTGACACAATCCCTCCCACGGGGGCACACAAGGCTGTGTCCTAGGGGCCGGAGCCAAAGCCCACTGCAGCGAGTGGAAGCTTCCATTGACTTCCGTGGGCTTTGGCTCGGGCCCTACAGGCACAAGATTGCCCTATATGCTGTACATAGGAATCACTGCCCTCGCCCCTGAAAGGCAGCGGCATCTGGGATGGACACAACAGCCATTTAAACCACGCATGGGAATGCTACACACAATGGGGTAGGGAAGGGAGGGTCTGATCCTGTTCCACTGACACCTGTGGGAGTTTTGCCATTGACTTTAGGGAAGAGGAGTCAAGCCGTAGCCAGTTGAAAGGGCAGGGGGCAGGCGGGCAGGCAGGAGGCACTGACTCCCAGCAGGATCGGGCCAGTACACCGTGTTTAATAACCGACTCCCGCAAGAGCAATGCCAGGAGCGCTTCGGGGTGTGCTAGTGGGCAGGGCCCTTGGTGTTCTCACTCCTGTGTAGAATTGCTCCAGCAGAGCCCCACGCTCACTTTGGGGGAAAAGTCCATCCTGTCGAACCACCAGGGCCTTTTCCTAGCAGGCCAGGAGCTGCAGATCAATGTGTGATCTTTTGAAATACATCAGTGATTTCCCTACAGCACCCTGGAGGGCTCCCATCCAAGGCCTGGCCCTGCTTAGCTTATAGGAGCCCACATGATCACAGCCCAAGGTGGCCTGTCTGCAAACAAGAGTGCTCGTATTTAACCTCAGGAACCTCGTCTAAAAGCAGCTGTGACCAGCCTGCCCAGAGAGCAGTCTCCACACTAACAGAGCCTGATCCGAAGCTCATTAAAGTCAATGGTGAAACTGCCATTGATTGCAGCGGGCTTGGATCAGGCCCCGAGCAGCAACAGTGCTCACCACCAATGAGAAACCCATTTACACCCCTGGAGCCCTCACAACAAGCCCAGTAATTGGGAGCAAGTGTTTGCAAGGCAGCCAGCTCATCTCCTGGGATCGGTGCCTTGCCAGTCCCCCAGAGCACTGCGCTCGCACCCACAACGTCGGACCCAGAGCGGGGAAGGGGAAACGGGCCCCTCACCGAGCCAGACTCCTCAATTGCCAATTACAGAATAATGAGTCTCAAAACGAGTGGAAGTTTTCCTCCCGAAAGCTGGAGTCGGAGATTGTTTCCCTCAGGGCCAATGTCAGCCAATTTAGCCTGCACCAGCTGGCCCTCAGCCTAATTGGCTACTCCGGTATTGTTCAGGCAGCCCATTCTCCCGCTGCACGAGGACTGCAATGGGTGCCCCCTTCAGTAAGACGGGGGGATTTGGGCAGCCAGCACCATCCTCCATTACCGTTCATATTTAATTTTTAATTAAACAAAGGAGGAAGTCTTCTAGTTTGTTAATTTCCTCCTAGTCCCAAAGCTGCAGCAGAGGAAGGGGGGGAGGGGGAAGCACATCAGGGCTGTCTATCAAATGCCACCGGAGGGAGATCCGCCTTCCCGAGAAGCCCAGCAGCACTCATGAGTTATCCTAGAAACAAATCCTCCCTCTGTCCCGCCTGCTAAAAGCCCATGGCCAGAACCTGAGCTGGGGAGAATCATTGGCTCCAATGGGATTAGGCCAAAATTTACACCAGTGAAGAATCCAGCCCCACGCAGAAAACACATTCTCCCAGGATTTGCATGATAATGCATCTTGGCTTTTCATGCCTCCCCCGTCATACCGTGATCTTTGGAGACGAGCAGTCAGTAATTATGCCCACAGGCACGCGCACACACACACACACACACACACACACACACACACACACACACACACGAAGAACAAAAGAAACCCGCTTTCAGATCAATGGAGGCATTTATTTCATTATTTATTCGCAGGGCTGGGAACCTGTCACCACATCAGGCTGCATCATGCATGGAGATGAAACACAATTACCTATAGCCCTCAACCTTAAACAGGGGAAAATCTTGAAAGACTTTGGGTGGGGGAGAAGAAAAAGAAAAACTGTGTTTTAGGACCAAGACGGGAAATGCCCTTTGAAAGCAGCATAAGCACTTCATTTTTTTAAAAATCTGAGATTTTTATAAACATAAATTGAGCATTAGCTCAGAGATTGGTCCCAGGCTGAGCAGGGAATTCAGCCTATGTATTAAAAACGGAACTGCTTACAATACACCTAGTGAGGTGAGAAAAACTGCTTGATTCAAAACCTGCTTAGTCTGATAAAGTTTAGGATTTAGACCACTATTTTACCTTTTATTTCTTATGCAACGAACTCTGACCTCTTTGCATAACACTTGTAATCATTTAAAATCTCTTTCTGTAGTTAATAAACTTATTTTCATGTTTTATCTTTACCAGTGAGTTTGTCTAAAGTGTTTGAGGAATCTGCTCAGATCAAAGGCCAGTGCACATCCACTATCCTTTGATGAAATGGCGAACTAATTAATAAGCTTGCATTGTTCAAGAGAAGGTCTTGAGCAGTACAAGATGGTACATTTCTGGGGTGCCAGGCTGGGGGGTGGGGTGGATTTGCTGGTGTCTCCCTGTGTATAGTTCATGAGAGGCTGAGAGATCCTGCGTGTAACTTTGGGTGTGCCTTCACATACTAATTGCAGTGTGAGAGCAAACCTTGAAGGGGCTGCTTGTCACTAGCAGAGTGGTGTGCAGGATACCCTGATCCAGAGTTAAAGGGGACGCAGCAGTCCCACAGTCCAGGTTGTACCCTGGGGTGGGGAGTGTCACAAACAGAGTTTCCAAAGTATAGGACTCAAAGGATTTCTCTGCTAGTCTCCAAGTCCTTAAGTATTAACCCCCCGGGTCATCTATGCAGCATTAGCAGGTTCTACCTGCAGTCTTCACCACCCTGGAGTCAGAGGGCTTTTCTTGCCTCGTGTTTTGGCCATTTCCTGATTCCACAACCTGCAGCACAAAGGCCGAGGGTTTCAAAAGTCACGGGTGTGTCTAGATGCTTTCGTTTTTGGGGTGCTCCACTTGACAAACCTTAAAGGGGCCTTTCTCAGAAAATGCTGGGGGTAAAGATTGTCACCCTCTGAAAAAACAAACACACTCTTTCGAAGTGTCTTCAACCCTGATCCTGCAAACATTCTTGCACCTATCTGGGGCATGGTGGGTTCTCCATCCCTTGCAGTCTTTAAGTCTAGACTGGATGTCTCCCTAAAAGACAGGTCCTAGCCCAGATCGGAGTCATGGGCTGGATTCAGGGTTTACAGGGTGAGGTGATCTGGCCTATGTTATGCAGGAGGTAAGATTAGATGATCACAGTGGTCTCTTCTGGATTTAAAAACGTGTGACTCTAGGACTCCGTGCTGAGCTAGGCCCTCGTGAGTAGCACTCATGGTAGTAAAGTTGAGCTCATGCGGAGGTGTTTGCAGGATTGGGACTTTAACTGGCATCCATAAACATGACTAGTCAATTCGGAATCTTTTAGCCAACCGGTGTTTCCAAACAGTCTGCGCTGGGTCGACTTAATTAGCCAAATAAGCCATTTAAGAACCATAAGAACGTCCATGCTGGGTCAGACCAATGGTCCATCTCGCCCAGTATCCTGTCTTCCAACAATGGCCAAACTGATCTGAATTTAAGCCAATCAAGTTACACCAGGGATTAATTTGGCCCATTAGCTCTTCTTACCTATCTCTGACTTCTCTAATACTGTAAGTGAAGGGACTTTTCGGGAGTTGGTCAGGCCAGCTATAGGGGCTCTGGTGGTTTAGTCTAACTGGAAAATGTCTGCCTTTCAGCTCTGAGTCATTTGCATAGCAAGCAACTATTAAACCTTTTGCTGCCCTAGGCGACCCTTTGCATGGCAGAGCCAGCCCCAGGGCCCAACCCTTTCATAGGCTGCAAATGCCAGCCTTCGTATGGGAATAAGAATAGCATGTGCAATTAAACTGGAGAAGCTGCACTCAGATTACAAGGGCTATCAGTTCCCATGCTTCAGAGCATAATCTGCTCACCAGCTGAGGTCAGGAAGAAATGTCTCCCCTTGGGATAATACTGCACAATAGGGTGCATTACATCTTCTTCTGCTGCACCTATCACTGGTCACTATCCACAAATAGAGGACAAGATGGACCACAGGTTTGTTCTTTTGTGACAATCTCTGGGTCGCTGGGGCTGCGCAGTCAACACTTCAGCAGCAGGGCACTCCGCTCTGTGCCAACTGTGCAAAGGGGTGGCAGTAACAGGGAATCGAGTGGCTTTTCAAGCCACCGCAAGTGGCTGCAGGTTAGAGTCTGATAGACTGAGAGGCCACACTGAGGAGACAGTTAATAAAGGCAGGACTAGAAGAATCAATGTGTTCTGACACAGCAGTGACAGATTGGTGAGAGGGACAGATTTAATATCCCAGCATTATCCTCTCCCAGCCTAGGGGCTCTGAAATTGATTGAATAAATTAAAGCATTGCTGTGCATGACGCTACAGTTAAGGTCGTCTCAACACTTCCATCTTAACACCCTTTTCTCCCCCAGCTTCTCTTTTTCTGGCACAGAAATTTTAACTCCGTGCCATAACTTGGCCCAGAATCTCTCAGCTCACATGCAATTTTACCAGTTTTCAGAAAGAAAGAATGAACAAACACACACCTTGGGATACAAGATAAGTGGCTCTCCCTTGTATTCCATTTAAATCACTGGATATACAGGCCACGCTGCATCACTCAAACTGCCGAGTGATTGCACCACAGCATGGAATAATCTCCGTTTGGAAATACTGAACAAAAAAATAAATGTAAAGAGATCAATATATTTAAATGTAAAGAGACAGTGGAAAGATTAAAACCACGGGCCAAATTCATCTGTGTAACTCTACTCACGTGCAAAATTATTCTTTCCTGTGTTACTAAACACAGCTCAGATTGTTGGAAATGAAGACATTTTTTAATCCAAATTTATTTTTCACCATTTTTACTTTCTTAATTCTTTGCAGTTCACTTAAGGCCAGATTCAATCCCCTTTACTCATAGCGAGCAGCGTTTTACTCCACAAGACATCCAGTTCATTTCAGCGGGACTTCTCACAAAGTAAGGTACTCCTGTGAGTGAGTCAGTGCATCAGAATCTGGCCCTCAATTGAGATAATCTAATCTGCTGTAGGTATTTGTAAAACACCCATCACCATGGCATCGAATGCCCAGCGCCTCCTGTGAATCACCAAGCACCCTCAGCTGAGAGGTAAGGCCGTCCCAGCATCTCGGGGAAGGTGGGGAGCCCCTCTCAGGAGCGGGCCCTAACCCGTTCAGCAATGCTTTCCGTTTTATAGCCCGGATCCCTTCCCAGTCCTCCTGCACTAGCCTGATGCCCTTGATTGGAATCTCAGGTGTTACAAGAGTGCTCGAGGAGAGAGATACCTATGTATGTGCAGAGATTTCATTAATAGATAAGGTGCCAGTAGAACAAGCTCCAGACGATACCATATCGTTCACAATAGACCTTGCTGTGCACTGCAAATGGCTTCCTTTGCACAGCCTTACAGGGGAATGTTTATAACTAAACAACCACCACCACCGTTTCCTCTGATTTTTTTTAATTTCATGAAACTGTCTGCACAGAACCCCAGTCCCGAGAGACCCAGCACTCAGCACCTCTCTGGATTTGCCTCTACTCTGCAGACAACCCACTTACCCGCACCTCCCCCCATCCGCTCAACCACGCCGACAGTGGCAGCAGCTTTCCCATCTCCCTTTGCAAAGAAGCTGGCACCCAGCAGCTTTCTACCGCATCGTATTTCATCAGGAAACACAGCCTGGAAATTTACCGCGCTCACAAGCTTGGCGAATGCAGAATGGCTCCCGCTAGTCACATCCCACAATGCTCTGACATACATTTACGAGCGAGCTTAGCCATGTGACGGCCATTGTTTTAATGGGAGTCACATGACTAAGCCCCATATGAGCTACTTGGAAAATTTAGAGGGTTGCTGCTCAAATTCCAGAGAAACACACATCCGCCACCTCTGCTCAGCTCAGCGCCGATCCAATGCAATGAAGCTAGGGCACGTGCATTCAACATACTACCATGCTCCCCATCTCTTCCCCAGCAAACCAGCATGGGTTACAGTCACAGAGCCTGATTCACTTCTGTGTCACTCCAGTTTTATGCCCGTGTAATTCCACTGATTTACTGGAGTAAACATGTAGGTGAATCAAGCCGACGGCATCAACCTCACTGGGAACCTCACCAATTTTGTGTCTCTCCCCACACGCTGTTTGCCCATAAATTTAAATACAGATCAAGCCTCAATGCCTCTATCCACAAATCAAGCTCTCTCGTTTATAACAGAGCACAAGAGCATGTTAAATAGAGACTAATTAGACACTCAAAGGGAGGACAAATCTATTTTGAATAGTGGGATATGGAGAAAATGCATGCAGTGCTAGGGCATAATAAAAGGAAGCATTGTACAGTGATTGGGGGGGGGGGGGAAAGGACAGGACTCCTGGGTTCTATTCCTGGCTCTGTCACTGACTCCCTTGGTTGAGTCACTTAAACTCTTTGGGCCTCATTATTCGTTGCTCTGCACAATCATTTACACCAGCACATGGGGAACGTAAACCACTCACCATTCTGAGGTGGTCATGTTTTACACCCATTTGTCACTGGTATGAGTGGCCATACAATGTGAAGGATAACAGAACCAAGCCCCTCAGTGCTTTGTTGTTGTTTTTTTAAAGCCCTCTGCCAGGTGGGTGAGCGTGCTTCTACCACACTCAGACAAGGCTTCAGAAATGCCAGCTAATCGCTTTGAGCTCCTCGCCTGGAAGGTGCTCTCCATGGAAACGATTTGCTTAATCTGCCTTCACACACCTCTCACCCCCAAGGAAGACCATGTGCTCTTTTGTGAGTCATGGAGCCTTCCGATGGGTGTCTCTAAATATAATAGCGCGCAGCTGGCCAAAGTCATCTTTGCAGGCTACTCTTTGAACATCCCCAGTTCAGAATCCTCAGGTAACGGAAGCTAATGAATCTCTCTTTGGAAGTTAATGTGCTCATTAGTTCTAGGCTGATGGAGCAGATGGGATCAGCCTTGCCTTCCCTTGGATGCAGGTGGTAGAGTTGGTGCTGCCCTCCATTAAGGGCATTGTGACTATTCAAGAAGCCCGTAGTTGATCTGAACAGTCATGTCTGAGGATTTCTCACCTACGATGGGGCTTAGATTTCACACCACACACGATACCATTTCCTGCTAATGGGCAAATACAGCTCCAAAGGGAAAAAAGAGAGAACTCAGCCTCCCGCATTCATTTTAATTAGAGCCATGCAAAGCAGAGATGATGAAATCGCAAACCAGGCAAAGCTCACCTGTTAATTTGGCCACAAGACTGAAGCTCTGCCCAGACTCAGATAGAGGTTTGCTAAAGCCTGTAAACCTTTCAAGCAAGCCTGAGCCCAATGTCAAGACCTGAGACCCAGTTCTATGCAAACCTCTGTCCAGCTTCACGCTGAGTCCAGTTTTAATCAAACCTCATAGAATTCAGGGTTTCCCCTCCAAACTACAGGCAACAGGCAGTTTCTCTGCACAAAACAAGGTGGAATTGGCCTTTTCCGCTGGGTTTCATTGGGAATATTTCCACGCAGAACACAAAGCAAAACTCAGGAGGCGCTAACCTAACTGCACCTGAATCAGAAGCACAGAAGAGGTCTCTGAATAGAAACTAACAGGCTCTGCAGAGCTTTGGCTTTAACCCATCCATATTCACTTGGACAACATACAATTTAACCAGACTCTCCTCTCATTCCAGTCTTACCCTGGTGTGATTTCACTGAATCCTGATTTATACCAGCATAATTGAGAACAGACTCTGACCCCAATCTATCTGTAAAATTATAAAGTGGACCCAATTCTGCTCTGATTTGAGGTCTGAACCAAAGCCCATTGAAGACCAGAAGAATTAACCCCAGTGGGCATTGGATCAGGCACTTCCATCCCATGAAACTTTTTTGACACCAGTAGGGCTGTCAAGACAGATTTTGATGCAGGAGGGTTAAAGACCCAAAACAGTGAGCACTCTGAATCCAATCAGCAGCACCCTGTGTAATTACATTAGGCCTTCTAATCTCCCATCACCATATTATCTGCATGCTGGTGCCGGCACAGAAAGGAGCATGCTAGGACGCCTTCCTCCCTGCTCTGGAAGACTGCAATGCCGCCGTCCAGCATGCAGCCACTAGCTCAGGGGCATGAAACATTCAGAAAAGTAACCGAGCAGGTTTTTTTCCACTGAGGATCAACACAAAAATACTGGGCCAAATTCTCTACCCACATAAATCCATTGGTGCCACCAGAGAATCTGGCTTTATTTACTTCAGGTGTTTCTGTAACAGATCAGCTGGGAAAATTCACTCGCCTGTATTTCCCCTAAGCAGAGTGGCCACAAAGGATGCTGGCTTTTACAGCAATTTTTGCATTGCAGGCTATTGATGACTAAATGCATCGTCACTTCAAACTTAAAGGGACCCCGCCCCCCCCAGCACCGCTTGGCTTCCTTCACCTCAGACCTGCTCATGGGGGACCCTGATCTGCATTCAGGAATCACCTTCAGGTCAATGGGAAATTTTCACACAAGGAACTGGAAGGTAGGACCAGGTAAATGCCTTGGGTAAATAGGCATTGGGGCAGATTCTACACTGCCAGAGCCCCCATCAATTGGATCAAGTTCATCTGTGATGTGAACCTCACTGAAGACAATGGAGTGACACCTGGGCTGAAACTGGCTCATATTCTTTACCTGGTGAAGTTGGAGAGGACTCATTCTGGGAGAAATCCACTTCTGAGAGGCCAAAGCAAGATATAGGCACCACTTCAGTCCCACTTAAAACTGATCATTAGGGTTGCCAATTTTGGTTGGACGTATTCATGGAGGTTTCATCACATGACAATCTTTAATTCCTGGAGACTTCAGGACAATCCTGGAGGGCTGGCAGAGCTACTTATCTTGAGGACTTAGATGGTATAAACTCCTTATATTGGTTCCTCTGCATGGAGGTAAATATCAGCTATCCTGTAAACTGGACCCTCTGTAGGAAGCTGTCCATTCAGATTCAAAAGGATTCAAGTTCCACCCACAAAAGACTATCCGTAAAACTCTTCCAGTCAAAGTGTGATTTAAATTCACATTGACTTTTGCAGTGGATGTGGCAAGTTCAGCGGGATTTTGGCCAGGAGGTTATTAATGAAGTTGCAGCACTTTAAATGGGACAGGATAGAATTCTGTCTTTATTTTTGGCATTAATTCTCAGTACAATTGATGGTGTTTGCAGATTTGGTCAAACTGCAGGGTAACACGAGTTTTGCAGGATTCCCAGGGCTTTCCGCTGAGGCTCTGGGTTGGCTAGTGGAGGGAAGAGAGGCTGCATGGGAAGAAGGAAATGGAGATCTGTCTTAGTGGCAGTTGAATTTCTCAGTAGGATATATTTCACTTTTGCAGTCCAGGTACAGAGGTTAAGAGTCACCAATCCAGAACCCACCCCACAAGTGAGAATAAGGAGGGTTGGGCTGTCAATTCCTTTGGCCCTGCAGGAATGCCCTCAGCATGTCTATCTGGAGAAGGACAAGGAGTCAACACAATCCCCATCAGCAAGCACTATGGGCCAGAGCCTTAACCGTGATCTGTGCAAAGCAGTCCTAAAGCCAGCTTAACCAGCCCTTTGAGGGTTCCCCCATGTGCCAGTCTCAGGGGTCTACCCCACCCCCTCGCAGCTACAAAGCAATCTTACCCCACACTTCCTCCCATCTTGTGCTGATCAAACTTTGGCCAGGCCAAAGGATCTGACCCTGGGATTTTCACCTGGTGGTGAAGTGAAACCCCAGTGGGCATGGACTGGTGGCTCTAAACCCCAGAAAATGATCAGAAGATTCGGTCCTCTGTTAATTACTGCAGCATCCAACAGTAGCAGCACCAGAGGCTACGGTATCACCGGAGTAAGTTGCCATGTTTGGCACTTTTGGGATGCAATGTTGTCCAGTAGATCCAGCACTAGTCTGGGACTCTGGAGACCTGAGTTTTGCTCCTGTCTCTGCCGCTGGTCTGCGGAGTGACCTTGGGCAAGTCACTTCCCCAGCCCACAAACTGTGTCCCAGTTTCCCTATCAGTAAAGTGACCTTCTTTGTAGACTGCCTGGAGATCTAAGGATGCACGTGCTACATAAGAACCAGGTATTATTGTAGAACACAATGGTACTTCTTTAAAAAGAAAGAAAAGAAAAAAAGGAGGTAAATCATCCAGAGTGGCTGAGATGCACCAATTCATATTTTTTCTATCGATCAGTCATTGGGACTATGATGTCATTAATAGAGATGTGTGGAGCAAAAATAGATCAGAAGTAAATTTATATGGCATTTGCAGAAGCCAATTTTTAAACAATAAAGCAATAATTCAGCTAATTTATATTTTATATATACACACACACACCCACACACACACCCCATTGAATTGCAAATAAAATACTGTTGTTCAGAATGCCAAAGAGCATGTAAAATGACATGCTGGTTCTGTGATGTCCCTGTAATTTAACTGTGGTTGTACAGATTGATAAAATGTGTGATCTTGGGCTGAATCCTTATATACAGCCTGCCAGGAGGCTGTACCGGAGGGATGGGTTAAGGGATAGGTAGGAGGGAGGTCCAGGAGACCGGGAGTCTATTCCCAGCTCTCCTACTGATTTACTGGGTAAGCTTGGGCAAGACACTTAAATTCCTTCTGCCTCTGTTTTCCCATCTGTAAAATGGGAGCAATGCCATTTTGGTTTTTCCCCGGGCTCTTGTGAGGCTATATTAATTGATGTCTGTAAAGAGCATTGAGACCCCTGTATGGAGGGTGCTAAGCAAAGTATTCTAAATACGCCCTAAAAATGGGGCTTCATACACGCATCAGTGATAGCATGAATGGTACCACCCACCCAGGCGCTCTTCATATGTTCTGCCCTTACCCCACGGCTCCAATGATCAAGGGAAGGTTCCGTCTTCCATTCTTAATCTTTCTTGCCTTTTAGGAGTCATCGCTGACAATAATTAAGTCTCATAAGAATAAAACTTAAATGAGTGATAGCCTTCAGGGATGATATTAGAGTGTTAACTCTGTTTGTGGTTTAAATATTAATGACAAAGCATAATTACCATCCGCTAAGTTTCAGGCTGGTGGTTGAAAACTCATTTAGCGAAGCAGGAGGAACAAAGCCACACCCTTGGAGGCATCTGTATAGAACAGGGGACAGGAGGAATGTCTGAACCAGAATAGAGCTCCGGGGGAAATAGGGTGGGTGTTCTTGGTGCAAACTTGGCTGTTGCTCAGAAAACTCAGGGGCCCTCCAGCTGCAGTTTGACTCAAGGCGGAAGGCTCAACCCCTAGGATAGGGTCATATCGATCAATGTCCCTTTGAGCGTGCATTGTCATATTAGGTGCTGCTTATCTACTTTGCCATCGTCACATTATTTGTGCCTACTTCCAAAAGAAAACGCTTAAGATCGAGTCTAAGCTAATTCCTATACCCACAGCCTGTTGGCTCTTCTGTGTGAATTGGCAGGGGGGCGAGGGGGCAGATTATCTTGTGCCCTGGGTCACTCCTGTTCGCTCCTTGGACTCAATGGAGGGGCATAACTACCAGCTCTACTGATCATGTCCATACTGCCTGGGCATCCACACAGCAGGCATGGCCTAACCCCCCACCACCACCCTCCATATCCTCTCCCAGGCTCACTGTAAAACCTGGGAAGGATTCTTGGGAATTACCTTTCCTTTGGTTGTTCCAAAGTTGTGATCAGAGACATGGAGGGGACCTTGCCAGAAGCCAGGGCTCAGGATGGATTAGCCCTTCCATTGAATTGGGCTTAAAACGGAGGCATCGCTCCACAGCCCACTCCATCTAAGGGCAGGAAGTAAGAACCTGCTGTGACTGCTCAGGGTACTAGTGCCACATCCAGCAAGCCAAACGCTAAGGGTGTATGAGCATGTGCCAGACATGGGGACTAAGAGCAAATACTCACATCCATCAGAGGTCTGATGACTCAATCATACAGTCCTAGGGCTCCCCCATGCAAGGTGCTCAGCACCCTCAGGGCCTGCTCCAAAGTCCAGTGATGTCAATGGGCCTCTTTCCCTTGACTTCAATGAGCTCTGGATCAGGCCCTCAATGGGAACTCCTGGAACCTGTTCAGCACCTGGCAGGATCAAGTCCTGTGCGACGTTAAACACCATCCTTAGGAGGGGAGAAGGGACTTGGCGGGGAGAGAAGAGAAGGGACTGCGGGGGAGAGGGGAAGCAGGGACAGGAAGGGGAGAAGGAGGGGAGTGGGTGCAGACGAGAGGAGGAGATACTTCTTAGGAAGCGGCTACCTGGCAGCGAAGGAGTCACAGGCTGTGAGCCAGCTGCACTGGCACTTAGCTTCCCCACTGCTCTAGGTCCTGAGAGAGACGATAATTCATTTCACTTCATCTCTGTTCATTTCAGACAAATAGAGCAGAAGAGTCAAGCCAGGGGAAGTGGAAACAGGGCATGAAATGGAGCTTTGGCTTTGCTCTGGCTTGGTTAGCCTGGGCACTAGTTACCGTTATGAATAACATACGCTCTTCCCAGTGTCCCAGACACATAGGGGTGATGGAAGGGGTGTGTGATGAGTTAAAGTGACAGATCTGCAATGCCGGGACTAATAAAGATCACACAATGCTGCCTTAGCCTCAGCTGCCCTCCCTTCCCTGCGTTCCACCACCCTTCGTGACTGCCGCACCCAACGGCTCCTGGGGTTCATTTGACACATGCACAGAGAGCCCCCCCTCTGAGAGGGCCTGGGGCAACCCTGGTTTGTCATCCAGGCCCCCTTCTATTCCATGTCTCTGGGGTGGGATCAGACAGCCCCTGCAGCATCTCATCCCTTTGAACAATAGCCGAGTGATTAAGGATGATTTCTCCAGTGTTGCCCCACAGCCTTGGGGACAGAGGGCTCTGGGTAAAGGTCTGGCTGGCCCGGCGGGGGCCATGGAGTGATCTCTCATTCGACATCAGCTGTAAATCCCAGGGTGTTTAAAGGGATTTGGTGAATTAATCCAGCCAGGATTTAGATGATCAAAAGAATTTCTTCGAGTCAGCAGCACTTACAATGAAATCCAGCCAAACCCCTAAAATACAGACCCTCAGGAGGGCAAAGCCTTTCTTTCTTTCTTTCTTTCTTTCTTTCTTTCTTTCTTTCTTTCTTTCTTTCTTTCTTTCTGGGTTTATGTATTTTTATTTTATCATCTCTTTAGGAAGGAAAAATAAAAGGGAGAAGTGTAAGCATGCAGATAAATTCTGCCTTGCTCAGGATCTGCCCTGAGACATTGCTGGCTCCGGTGACACATTAGCCTTCACAAGACTTGATCAATAGCTGGAGAGCTGGAAATGAGTCAAAGCCAGTTCCCTAACTACCAAAACAAAGAGAAAATCTGCCAGTGGAACTGTAAAATTAACTCGGGCTCTAAATAATTAAGAGTAAATGAATATTCCCCCCGGTTACTATCCACTGGCTGCACAATCGCAGAGTCCTCCCTCACGTGGCTGGAGGAATCTTCCTTTTGACTGTTTCTTGGATCTTTGTATCATGCTCCTGGAGGAAATGGTCCGAGCAAGGGACTGGCAGCCTGGACTCCTGGGTTCCATCCCTGACTCTGCTGCTAACAAAATCTGCAACCTTGGTCAAACCAGCTAGGTGGCTACAGTTGAAATGAAGACTCCCAAAATGAGAGGTCATTTCTGGAAATTGGAGCCTTCCTCTCTCCGAGCCTCCGTTTCCTCTGCTGTAAAATGGGGTTAATGCTACTTGCGTGCCCAAGAAGGTGCTGTAGGACTTCCGTTGTGTTTGGAATGAGCTCAGAGACCTTGGGAGGACAGGTGCTAGGTCACGTTCACAGCACAAGGAAGTTTGATAAAAACCATAAAATACTCTTGTTGGAAGGTTGCAACGTAACACGCACACCTCTCTATATATAGGTTTTAGACTCCAAAACTCTCATATACAAGGACCCAAAACCAGAGGGACACAAAGCAGGCTGCTCGCTGAAGCTGAGTGGCACAATTCACCCCACTGTGCACTAGGCTGGCTCTCTGGACAGACTGCTGTGAGGCCCAGATCACAGGCTTCCCTACAGAGCCCCGTAGCCTGGGAGCAGGCCCAGGAAATCCCTTACCAACTTAAAGAGATAGTTTTCACTACTCCACACGCTAGAATAACTCCCTTTCCTGTTCCCTGAGCCGACTTTTGCTTTTCTCTGTCATTTTGGGTCTGATCCTGCCAGGCCCTGAGCATGCTCAGCTCCCATCCCATTTGTAACTATGGCAAAGGGCTACGATACATACATACATACAAGACACCTCCCACTGAGATCACCTAGCCCTTCCCAGGAGGGGCCCAGCACCAGGCAGGATCAGGTCCTCATTTGCCTTTCGGTCTCTCTCCTCTTCTCGCTCTCATGCCAGCTCTTTCTTGCTTTCTCCTCTGCCTGTTCCTCTCTGCCTTTGCATGGCTCCCCCTACAGTTCCCTTTCCCCTCTCGCCACCCTTCCCTGTCTCTGAAGTTTCCAACTCTCCCAGCTGACATGAAAACTCTCCTGATTGACGGGTCTTGTTGCCAGACAGCTTCTCATCACCGTGCTCCTGCATCTCTCCCCCGCCCCAGTCTGGCTGCACAATGGGACACACTGTCCAGGCACAATAAATGGCCTCTTTCCCCCCAGACTAAAACACGACAACATCCTTCCTCAATGTCACTGCTCCAAGAGGGGGCAATGGGACAGGGACAAATAAAGCAGCAGCAAAATCCTGATGCCCCAGTGACCTGCTCCAGATGCAGCAGGGTACATCTACACTGCAGTAAAACATCTGCAGCTGGCCTGGGTCAGCTGGCTAGGGCTTGCAGGGCTATACAGATGTTTGGAGCCCAGGTTCTGGGTCCCTGTGAGGTGGGAGGATCCCAGAATCCAGACCAAGCCCAAATATCTACACCACAATTAAACAACCCCACAGGCCAGCCATGTGTGTTTTATTGCAGTGTAAACATGCTCTCACTCCCCAAGCTAGCTGCTAGAGACCTATACATTGGCAGAGCCACCCACTCCCAAAGACTCCCTGCCGGCCGAACACCAAGTGGAACCAACGTGCGCTGGGAAGGAAGTGGCTAGGCAGCTGAACACATGAAATGAAGACTCTGCAGTTGGCATGGAGAGAGAAGGGACTCTCATTCCAGAGGGTTGCAGGGATGTTTTTTAATAGTTGCACAGAATAGGATTGGTTGATGCAGTGGAGACACAGGAATGCTTTATGAATCTGATTAGAATTGGAAATCAACCCTTGATCAGGCCCAAGGCAGGAGAAGGAGGAGAGATACACAGACTCCGAAAAATCCCAGGGCAATTCTGACACTGTGTAATTCTGCCCTCAGTTATACTATCAAGCTAAGCTATCCCCGCCCCCCAATCACCATAGAATTGCAGCGCCTCGCAGTCTGTAGTGTAGTTCTCCTCACAACACCACGGCGAGGCAGGGCCATGCTGCTATTTCTGTTTCACAGATGGGGAATGGAGGCACAGAGAAGCTAAGTGAGGTGCCTATGGTCACCCAGGGAGTTTATGACAGAGCAAAGACTCAAACCCAGCTCTGGCAAGTCCTAGGCATGTTCCCTAAGCACACAAGCCCACTGAAGTCAGAGGTTACATGGATATCTTCAAGAGGATAGTGTGTCAGGAGGAGGGATAGCTCAGTGGTTTGAGCATTGACGTGCTTAAACCCAGGGTTGTGAGCTCAATCCTTGAGGGGGCCACTTAGGGATCTGGGGCAAAAATCTGTCTGGGGATTGGTCCTGCTTTGAGCAGCGGGTTGGACTAGATGACCTCCTGAGGTCCCTTCCAACCCGGATAGTCTATGACAGGTTTCAGAGTAGCAGCCGTGTTAGTCTGTATCCGCAAAAAGAACAGGAGTACTTGTGGCACCTTAGAGACTAACAAATTTATTAGAGCATAAGCTTTCGTGGGCTACAGCCCACTTCTTCGGATGCATATAGAGTGAAACATATATTGAGGAGATATATATACACACATACAGAGAGCATGAACAGGTGGGAGTTGTCTTACCAACTCTGAGAGGCCAATTAAGTAAGAGATCTAAATTGGTAGATGTGCAGGTGAACTCTGTCCACATATCTATTCAAGTGACATCATCATAGGGCCTAATCACATCAGCCATACCATCAGGGGCTCGTTCACCTGCACATCTACCAATGTGATATATGCCATCATGTGCCAGCAATGCCCCTCTGCCATGTACATTGGCCAAACCGGACAGTCTCTACGCAAAAGAATTAATGGACACAAATCTGACATCAGGAATCATAATACTCAAAAACCAGTGGGAGAACACTTTAACCTGTCTGGCCATTCAATGACAGACCTGCGGGTGGCTATCTTACAACAGAAAAACTTCAAAAACAGACTCCAACGAGAGACTGCTGAGCTGGAATTGATATGCAAACTAGACACAATCAACTCAGGATTGAATAAGGACTGGGAATGGCTGAGCCATTACAAACATTGAATCTATCTCCCCTTGTAAGTATTCTCACACTTCTTATCAAACTGTCTGTACTGAGCTATCTTGATTATCACTTCAAACGTTTTTTTTCTCTTACTTAATTGGCCTCTCAGAGTTGGTAAGACAACTCCCACCTGTTCATGCTCTCTGTATGTGTGTATATATATCTCCTCAATATATGTTTCACTCTATATGCATCCGAAGAAGTGGGCTGTAGCCCACGAAAGCTTATGCTCTAATAAATTTGTTAGTCTCTAAGGTGCCACAAGTACTCCTGTTCTTTTTGCTGATATTCTATGTTTCTCTTTTACTGTCGCAAACCCAGAGCAACTTCACTGACATCATTGGAGTTAGGGCCAAATCAGGGTCCTACTGATGTGAAAGGCAAAACACTTCCATGACACCATGACTTAACCTTATCCTGGATTTAACAGCATGCAACTGAGATCAGAATCTGGCCCAACATCTGGCTGATTCAGGAGAGCAGAAAAAAGTAACGCGTCATTAAAAAAAAATCCCCACTCCATAGTAAACGCAATTCATCTCTGTCAGAGCAGTGCCAATCCATCATCCAATCATCTGCATTGACAGCTGCCGCCTCTCCAGCAGACAGAACACTGGAAGAGCTCAGTGTTTCCTGGGACGCTCTCTCCATGTCCCTTCTCGTGCTCATGTCCCAGCCGCCACATCTAAAGTCTCTCGCCAGCTGTGATCTGCATTTGATATTCAAGTCTCTCCTTCGTCTAGGCCTTTCCACTTCACCTCTGACAACGCCTGGTGCTGCCAGCATTCACCGGTGACTGCTGTGCTAGGCTGACAGATTTTTAATGTAAGAGTAAAGTGGGGAGGGGGAGGTAACAATAAGCCACATCCTCATTTGACGATAAATCGGCCTAGCGCCATTGAAATCAATGCCAATTTACATCAGCTGATGACCTGGTCCTGTCTCTTCAATTCTCCCCTCCCCTTCTGCTCACCACCCACCTTGCCACCCCCTCACCATCCCAGCGTGGCTCTACCATTCTCTGCCCCTTCCAAGTTCTCCTTACGTAAAGCAATTGCGTCACTCCCAGCAGTAGATGGGGATTCTGGGCAAGAGACAAAAGCCTTTAGGTTAGAAACAATTGTGGACCAACAGAGCCAATGGAGTTGCACCCCATAGACCAGGCCTGAACATAACCCCAAGAAGCAAGGCAGCTTCCTTCTCTGGGGGAAGAGGAGCGCATTCGCCATCGGGCCGTAACGCAGCCTGACGGAGAACACGGGCCAGGTTGTGCTCTGTGACACCAGTGTAAATCTGGAATCATTCAACTGACTCCACGCCAGAGTGAGGTCAGAATCTGGCCCCAACCACTCCGCCATGAGACCCATCCTGTCTCCTTAGCTCCTAATGGGAAAAGATTTATTGATCAAAGAGTGCTGACAGGCTGTGGGCTGTTCTTTTACCTCGCTGTCTGTCTCCCTCCCTCCCAGGCCTCATTTACCGCCAACGGAAGAAGAAAACCGGCATCAGCAATTTCGACCCACAATGAAATACAAACTCGCTCTCCAGCTCCCATTTGTGAAACAAGCCCTGGCCAGCTCAGAGCTCGCGCCCTTCTCCTTTGTGACACAGGAGAGGAACGACTCCCTGGCCAGTGCATTAGAAAGAGATATAAACCCTTCAGAGACTAGCGGTGCGGTACATTATCCCAGGCACTCTCAAAACACAGCGGCTCATGACAGAAATTCAGCCCCTTTGTGAGTCCTGAACTCTCTTTGCACAGAAGCTCTTTCCAATGTCCTGTTGAAACAGACACAATTACTACATAATTGTGGGAGTAGAGACTGGAACACTGGTTGTGTAGCTCCAATAGCATGGCCCTCTGCCACTTAAGCAGAACTGCCCTAGGTAGTCCTGGCCCAAGGCCCTTTATCCTGCCTGTAAACTAGACACTGGAGGGTCACACACACACACACACACACACACACACACACACACACACACACACACACCTTGCCGAAAAATAGATCTTTTGACTTGGGTTCTCCTGAATAGGAGGCCTGCATCTTCCTATTGCCTGGTGGACCAGATGGAAAAAAAACAGCGCCCCCCTTGGCTGTAAATCTGATATTATGACACTTTGCATTTGTGGGCCAGATCTGTCAATGGACCTAGCCCGCTTCACACCAGCCAAGGATCTGTCCTGGGAACCCAAAGCACTTTGCAAACATTAAATCATTCTCACGGCATTAGGTAAGAAACGTTTCATATGCGTTGCCTTCGTCGAATCTTTGGAATCTCCTGGAGGGACAGAGTCACCAACACTGAGGTGCTCAAACGGGCCAACATACCCAGCATGTAAACACTCTTCAAACAGAGACGCCTCCGCTGGCTTGGGCATGTGTGCCGAATGAATGATGGGTGCATCCCAAAGGACATCCTCTACACAGCAAATTGGCATCTGGAAAAAGACCCAAAATTGTGTTTCAAGGATGTGTGCAAGCAAGACCTCAAAGAACTGGACGCGGATGTAGACAAATGGGAAGATCACACTCAAGACACAGCCTTTGGAAACAAGAGCTTAACAAAGGTCTCCGGAGTTCTGAGAGGAAGCCATCCAGCTTAGCAGAGGAGAAAAGAGCTCACGGAAAGCAGAGCCCCAAAGGGCCAAAGCATCTCCTTTAAATGTGACAGGTGCGGCAGAGATTGTCTCTCTCAAGTGGGTCTCTTCAACCACGTTCGTGGCTGCCATAAAACCAGTGGAGTCAATTCGCTCTCTCAGGGGCGCATACCCATGGTCTCTTGAGACTGAAGGATGCCTACATTCAGGTAAGAAATGCATCACACTGGTTGGCGGAGGCTAAACATGCCCAATATCATAGGGCAAGTTAGTGGCAGATCTGGGAAGAGACCCCAGAAGTGCCGATTCTCGGTTCACACTTTATTCTGACTACTTTTTCCCCCACACTCCTTCACATAGCGTGGGGCTCAGAGATACCCAATATAATCTACTGAGCACAGATAGCTACAACATTAATTGGTATTTATGCTACTAATGCCATGTAACTACAGTCATTCACAAGTTCCCTTAGATCACTCTAATGAGGATATTTGATGTTGTGTAGCAATTATGGTTGTAATATCTTGACAATTCACAGTGTACAGCTCTCATGATGACCAAGCTACCCAGAAGACATGAATAGCCCTGCATTCCCCTTGTCACTAATCAGCTGTTCCAATGCACTTCCCCAGTTGGTCATGCTTCCTATGGAATTCTGCAGTCACTCGCACTACAAAAATGGCAACTAATTTTACCTTATCTTTGTCTTGCACAGGGCCATCAGTTTAACAGCTCCTCAGTGCAAGCATCCCCCTCTAGGTTTAGCTCTTGCTAAGCATTTGTGGGGCAGGAGACTGGATTCAGAAGACAGTTACAATGGTGCAATTGGGCTGATGAGAAGAGGCAATTAATTCCCTCACACCCACCCACCCCTTGAAGCAAGTATGCTACTCCTTCAACTCTGTGCTTACAATAAATTGGCCACCAGGCTGTTCCTCGTAGGATTCTTTCATTACCACCCTCTCTCTGCCTTGGTGACATCTAAGGATATGCCTTAAACCCTCAGCAGTCAAGTACAAGGATATTGCATCCTCTCTGCTAACTGCCCCCTGCCAGCTCTCCCCATATTTGTCTCATCTGCAAGATGAGACGAGTGGCTGCCTATGCATTAAATCGCTTCATGTCTGTGACTGCTGCCATCACTTTAGTGATAATGAGAATACCGGGTCCCTGGGGAAACAGGGAAGGGAAACTTTGTTAGAACAAGGCAGCATCTGTTTTGTTTTGTTGCTCCCTACTCTCCTTCGTTCCGGGATTGAGAAGATGTCTTTGGGGAGTTGTTTCACCATTTTTCGGGCCTGCAGTGAATTTATACAGTGACACTGGGGACTTGAATGCCATTATCAACATCCAATGGACATGACTTAATGCCTTAGAGAGCTCAGTGCAACGCTCAGAACCAGTCTGGCTGCTGGCCATGGTGCTGAAAGGATAAAAAAATAGGCAATGTGCTAACTACAGGACTGCAGATCTAGAAAATCAAAATGCTATTGATCATAGGCCCATCCTGGTCTTATTACAATCTGCCCTGCTAGTAGCATCAGCGGCTTTGATGAAATCCATCATCACTAGCAGTGTAAAAATGCACCAGCTGAGCTATGCTGATCTACACCAGTTGAGAATCTGGCCCACTTTGTCTGTCATTAATCATGTGCAGGAAAGTAGCATGCGGGGTCAACCCAGCGAGCAACACAGCACAGGAATGCAGAGCATTTGTATACATAATCTGTTTTATTGTGCAATCAATGTCTATTTTTCCTCCTCTAAACAGCCACAGACAAAAAAAATTGTTAAATGCTCATGCAGCGGATTTTGGCAAATCACTGACTTTAAAAGAAAACCTGCTATGAACAAACCTCACCTGCTGCTTATGGATTTTTTTGGGTACCATTTGAACAAATCACCTTTAGCTAATTGGGTAAATATAAAACTCTTTAGAGCCGCAACACAATAAAGCAGCCAACAAAACCCAGCACTTCCAGAAAGAGGAATTCCCCAAGAAACAGCTCAGAGACAAAAGAAGGACAGGGGTTGAGAGAAAACAATGAATTAAACATTTCTCTCAATTCCTCCGGATGTTAGAGGCAGCTACAGATTTTTTTTTAAAGAAATCTTTAATTAATAAAACAGAAGGAAGGAGACAAGGGTATAAGGCAGGGAGTTGTTTGAAGACATTTCACCCTGGGGTCCTCAGGAAAAGGTAAAAAAACTGGCAGACCATTTCCCAATCATTTCTACAATGCACCAGTGGTTTGAGTTTAAAGACAAATCTGAGTGCTGCTAGCATTTTAAAGCAGACTCAAAGCAGTAGCCCTCTCCTGGAGAGGCTAATGCTGAAACAGGCGAGGAGGATGAACAAGATGTGACCTGACTGGTCCTTTCTGCGCCGTGCCCATTTTACAGACAGGGAAATGGACTCACACAACAGCATCACAACCCACTATGGGTCGCGCAGCGGAGTCCACGGCAGAGCTGGCCATAGAAACCAGGTCTTCTGCCTGTCAGGCTGGTGCTTAGCTGCCTCCTATTTCCACCTCTGAGTCCTGTACGTCCTACGAACAGTGGACTGAACAACCCTAGTCAGACTGAGTGGAGCGAGTGAAGCTGAGAAAGGGGCAAAGGTCTCTTCCCCACCCAACCCCCCCCCTCTTTATGGAATAGTTTCTGTTGGTTTAACATCCCTCCATGGTCTTTATTAGCAAGCAAAACGTGAAGCACTTCACATGCTCTGTTTGAATGCTTATGAAGGAGGAGAGCAGCCGCGCAAGATGGATGTGTCAGCTGGGAGGCCGGGGAGCTCGGCTGTAAGAATTTTAAGGAGCTAATTTCAAGAAAACCGTAATCAAGGGATGCTGAAAGGTTGGGGGGAGGCTCATAAAAGCAAGCAAGCTGTCTCTCTCAGCTAGAGGCGCTGGGCTGGCACGAGCCTCTGTGGCTCCAGGATTGACCACTCCAGTCCTATAAATGTCAGTAGCCAAGCAGGCAGGCTATGGGAGGGGGGTGTTGGGGATTATGAGGCACTCCAGATTAAGTACCCATGTAAATCCTGTCAGCAGGAAAACTGTTTGTTTTTTAAAGCCAATGATGGAAACCAAGAACATCCAATTTTTCTCCTCCCTCCGCCCTGGCTTTTTACTGATGAATCGCAGCCACATTTTGGGGCGAGTGAAATGGAGAGGCCACAATGCTGAAGTGCTGGTAACACTAAAAGCTACGGAGGGGGCAATTGACCCAGAGCTCAGCTTCTCTATGGCCAAGCCCGCGAGCGCTCCCTCGCTGCTTCATTTGGGGCAGGCGGGGTCATCCCTGTGTAAAGCAGCAGAGACTCTCAAACTGCTCGTCTTCACTGCAGAGTGAACGCCTTTTTCAATGTGAACCAGTGTGGGGGAGGTGCTCAGCATGGGGACACTGCAGCCGGGACTGGGCAGGGGAGGGCAAGGTGCCAGGGCCACTGGGAGTGCAGGGCAGAGCTGGAGTCGGGTCCTCAAAAGAGCCTCCAGTGGGGAGCAGGATGGAGCAGCTGACACCCAGTGGGCCAAATGGAAGGAGCTCACGGGCCGGATCGGGCTTTCAGGGGGTCCCCTGCTGCCTATCACTGCCACTGGTGAAAGTGTTCCTGTTAACTCAACCCCCATCCGCACACAAACCGCCAGTAGTCATGTTGTGTGGCACGAATGACTCAAGCTGCCTGGCACGACTAGGGCACTGGCCGGAATGTCACCTTTCAGCCAGAAACAACGATCCTCTCCAGAACTTCTTGGCGGTCAGAGGGAGGGTGGGGTTGGGGATCAAAAACCCAAATTCAAACAAAAAGATACAGTCAGAGAGATCAAGCTCCATCTATTTCTTCCCCTCTGTGTAAAGAGCAATAGAGGGCAGGCCGGATTCTGCTTTCACTTATACTGCTGCAAACACCGTGAAACGAATGGGGCTGTTCTGACGTAAATGGAGGAACTTGAGGTCTTTGGTGTTAGGGTCAGAGGTCATAGATTTTTAAAGGGGAACATTGTGATCCTCTAGTCTAACTTCCCGCATAGCATAAGCCACGGCATTTGGCCATAGCTGCATTCAGCCCAACTGCTTGTGCTTGTCAAGAAAGACATCCAGGGTGAAATCCCATGGAGTCGATGGCAAAACTCCCTTTAACTTCAGTGGAGCCAGGATTTCCCCTCTGGTCTTGACTTAAATAGATTCTCTCCCTTTGAACCTTTGATTTTGTAAACGTAACTAAGGCTGCAGCTCAGGCCTGCAGCCCTTACTCTGGCAGCAGCCAATGGACCTACTCCGGTGCCTGAGGATCGCTCACCTGGGTAAGGGCTTGCAAGACCCGCTGCGTTTGGCTCCAGGATGGAAGCAGCTGCCTCTTTGAAGGAGCTCGGAGGCAGATGCAGTTCTGGGCATGGCCCATCCCATTCATTTTTCTTCCTGCATGCAAAAAAGGGGTAGCTCTCCCTTGGCATGTGAGCCATTCGTCTGAGCATGTTGTCAAACAAGTCTCATCTGTTCCCCTCGGCTGCCAGAGAGGAGTCCAAGCACCATACTGCTCTAATCCAGGCTGCTCTGTGATTGTGAAGGTGCCCTTAGACGCAGGAACATAATGCCAGTGAATGGGGAAATGAAAGCGTAGGAAATTGTTCCTTTTGCTGCTTTATTTTCTCCGCTTCCTCCCTGATCCCTCCTTGTTCATCCATCAGTCTGTATCTCTCCCTGCCTTGCTATCCCTGTCTGCGCATACAGGTTTTCGCTCAGATGACAAAAACCCATGTTCCTCCTCCAATCTCTGGAATGAAAGTCAATAAAAAACAGCTTCTTATCTCCAGCTTCGCCTTTTTATACCTTCAAGGGTCTTTATTTCAATCCACCAGCAAATTTTAAACGGACAATTACAGCCATTGACTTGCATGCAAGGTCCTTAAAACCCATCCTATCTCTGCACTAATACAGGCAGAGATGTGAAGCCGCGAAGCTAGACAGAAGCTTCCAAAGGAGACACCTGTCAATGTATTCAAAGGAGAGGAGGGGACCCAGACACAAAACATTGGCCCTTTTCTGCAAAAACCCATAACCCTTTTCACTTCCTTCATCCCTTTCCAGAGCGCCGGAATTTCACCGCCGTGGGATAGGCGAACCAAATACAGGATTTAGAGCAAGAAGGAGCCAGGGCAGAGGCTAAGCCTATCAGGATTGTGACCTGCAACAGCATTAGAGAACAGGATTAGCAGCTGAGAAGCAAATCTTGGTTGTTAAAGTAGGAAAAAACAGCCTCATTTCCTGATGGGCTGCGTGAAAACAAATGGAGCAGGGGGAAAGAGAGTTCCGCTAGCAGGTTTGCCAAGCTACGCAGTTTGGAAACACAGACCATCATGGCTTTGTTTCACTTTGTTGTGAGACGTGGATGTTAATGAGGGGAAATGAGGCACTGAGCATTCTCCCTGCCCCCTCCTCAAGGGGAAAACATTCACTGATGATCTCCAAGAATATTCTCCACACACTCAGCATCCTCAAGCAGTGAAGATCTCTGGTGGCTCTGATCTCTGGAGGCTCACTGGATGGAGCAGGGGAATAGCAATGAAGGGGGAAGCCTCTCTCTTCTAGTCAACACTTACACCAGAGCAGTAGTGACCACCGGCCAGAAATTATTCCCAGCTGACTGATCTCACGAGCCATGAGTTTGCAGACTCAGTCTAGTTCCTCTACTCCCAAGCTCCACTGACATGGGGTAGGCCACCTCCCACATCCCCTCCTGGCCTCAGGACAGCCCTGCAAGAGACCCTGCCTCAGTTTCCTCCTTCACAGGTTCTGGTTTATTAAATTAAGAAACATTCAAAATAACATTCTCAGGTCACTCCTCAAGTCCATCCATTTAGCACTTATCAGGTGACTCCCAGGCCTTCCCTGCCTGTAGTCTCACTCCCCACATCCCAGGTTTCTCTGCTGAAACCTACTCGATCCTAGCAGCCTCTATGTTCTCTCCATCCCCACTTAAATCTCTCTGGGGATCCTTCCTCTGCAGCTTCCCGCTGCTTTTTCTACTGAAATGAGCTGATTCCTGCTCAGCTGTGCCTCCTTAACAACTCAGGTTGGCTGGCTGCAGGCCTCTAGCCCTTAAAGCCACCCTGTTACAGACCCCATCCCCGCTGGCAGTGTCGGCAGAGAAACCGAAGGCTCGGTGGGCTCTGGAGGCTGGCCCGCCTTCAGGGACTAGGAGTTCCTTTAGAAGGCACTTGCTGCAGGCTGGGTAGGAGGCCGTGTGCAGGGCAAGCTGGCACCTCCCCTGCCCATGCTGTGCCTGGTCTATGGCCACACGGGGCCAAACGGAACAGCTGTCTGAAATGGGCCACCTGGTTGCAAGCACAGAGCCCGGTTCTCCTCCCATAACAGCTTTGCACAGAACAAACTCCACTGGCTTCAGTGGAGATACGCCTGGATTTACACCCCTCTGAGAGCATGAATCCAGCCCCTGGCTTGCAGAGAATGCCACCCACACTGCATATCCCTTCCTGCTGGCCCCAGGGTATTTATAGTAAACCGATTCAGATCGGAACGTACATCCATTATGTGTGTGTCTCTCTCTGACAGCTTTGGGGTGCAGTGACACCTGTCCTAAGTTTCTTCACACACACACACACACACACACACACACACACACACACACACACACCAATCCGACTAAGTCCTCGCCTCCTGGATTCGCTGTATCAGCACCGCCAGGCTGAATTAGCCACATGCTGGCACCATCATTCTAATTGTTTTCAAATACGCATTGTAATAAAAGTCTATTAATTAGCGCAGGCCTCTAAATGGGAGCAGATAGCACGGAGGAAGGGTTTGTGTCTGTGACACAAGTAATGAAGGATTACACACGTCCGCCAGCTACCTCTGGGACCCCTTTTCTCACCAAGTGTTTTGTCTGACATTGTAGAGGTTTTAAACAAATGCACAAAAACAAGGAGCGAAAGAGCAGGCTGACAAACTGCATGCGAGATGATATGTAGATCGGACCCTCGGGACTGCAATCCAGCAGAGAGCATTTAAATAAAGCACAGTGGCAAGGTAGCAAAGTGAACCTGATCCCCACGTGCTAACAAACAGCATGCAGTCACTCGCACACCGACCAGCGTGGCTGCATACACACAGCTATGCACACACACAGCGGTGACACAGTCATGCCTACATATGCACACACGCCCACGTAAATATACCAGCAGTAACACAGCAATACGCAGACACACCCCATATACACACTCATACGCATGCTGTAACAGACATGCACTCATCCACAAACCACAATACTCAGCCACATACATGGACCTCTACACATAAAAATAAACAGCCGCTTCCAGATGTGCGCTCACACACAAAAACAATCACACATATGAACCACAAAACCACACACCCTAACACCTGCTGCTCATCAAGATGCAACGGAAGTTTAGTGCTCATGCTACAGCTGCAAACACAGAGGTAGCTACAACATCTAAGATTCCCAGACTAACAAGGACAACTCCTGGAAAGTACGAAGCAAGGAGCCCATTCCCCAAGGCCCTCGTCTCGTGTTAGTGTCTCAGTAGTCTGGGATGGCCCTGGGGTGAATAGAACAAAGGCTTCCATCATCCCTCCTTCTATCTGTGCCCCTGGATCTTTGAAAAAGTTATTTTTGATCTCAGGAAAGGATTTAAAAAAAAAAAAACTACTCAGGCTGCAAGAACTCCTTGCAGCTTCTGCCAGAGCTCCACCTGGCTCGCTAACCCTGTTCCTGGGCTCCATTAACTCCTCTGTCCTGATGGATCAGCCAGCCCCGGTCTCCCGAGCAGGGAGAGGGTAAACACACACGAGGGACAGGCCAGCCTTGCCCGGCCCTGCAGGAAGAGGGGGATCAGCCAGGCACATGACACAGAGATGATGGTTAGAACCATTCCAGACCCAGACAGAGGCTGGCTAGTAGATCTCCCTCACCACACAGGAGCACTCAGCAGTTGGATTGTTCTTCTCCTTGTGCCCACTATCCAGCTTGGAGATCTGAGGACCATTGCCCACCCCCACCCCACCAATCTCCTCCCAGGATGAGACACTCTGCCCCCAGTGACAGAGAGAGGATCTGTCCAGAGCAGGTCCAGGCGGGACTCCATGTTGCTGAGGGGCAGCAAGAGGTCAGGCCCTGTGCTGCTTCTCCTTCCAGCCTTGCTAGCCCAGTGGGAGACCACGCCAGGCTGTGAACCCCTGAACTCTCAGATGCCATAGCACCTGCTTTCGCTGCATATGCCAAGAGCTGGTCCTGCTCCAGGCCAGAGTCAGCATGAGAGCCCAGAGCTGAGCGAACGCAGCTACTGAATAATTTGCCCTTGGGCCAGCAACCTGACGCCCCGAAGACTAAATAACTTGCGTGCGTATCCACCTCAGCGTGCGCAGCCCATGGATAAGTGGTGCAGTGCCCACCAGGGCATCTGTCTCCACCTCGCCCGGGGATCTGCTGCAGTACCACACAAGCAAACACAGCAGAGGCGCTTGTGTGCGCTCTCCCCTCCCCGAACCCGTCACCATGTTTGTCTGAGCCAGCCAGATCTATGTAAACAGAAGGGAGCCAATTAGTGGCTGATGTGAACGGTTCAGCGGAAAGTTATTATTTAAAAGCTAGTTAAGATAATTGGGGGCCAGTTTAATTAAAACATCAATTTAAATACAAAATTAATGCCAGAGATTTCTAGCCCAGCGATACACGCAGCCGGTGCCTTCCCTGGGGAGGGTGTTAATTGCGCACCGGCAGTGACTGCAAAGCGCTGAGAAGGAGCCGTCAGCTTTGGAACAGGGACCTGGAGCCTGCCCCCAAGGACACACCTCCCGTCCGTGCATTCTAGCAGGGCCCCCACGTCAGAGTGTTGGAGAAGGACAGGAACCCAGAGCGATTCAGGCAGAGATTTTCAAAAGCCATCAAAGGGTTTGGAGACCCCATTCCCCATCCACTTTAATGGGAACTGGGCGTCTAAATCCCCTGGGAGGCTTTGAACAACCTTCGCCTTGACATCAAACTCCAATTCCAATAAACGCCTTGGGAGTGTATTGGGAGATGCAAAGAGCATCCCAGCCCTGGGAGAGATCCGCTAGGGGCATCTGCCAGGAACACACCCCAGGGGCCACATGCAGCCTAGCAGAAGCAGGGGTGCCTCTGGGCCCTCTTCACTGCTGCCAGCAGCCCATGGTGTATGTGGGTCTGGTCTGGGGTGACTGGTGAAGTTGAATGGAGCCTGCCCCGATCTGGCATCCGGTGGATGGCAGAAGGGTGAGTTCAAGCAGGATGAGCAGCTAAGAGGGCCTGAGGTACCACAAGCAGGTGGCCAGCTTGATCTTACACCTTTCCACAAACCGTGTTGCCTGCTGTGCCTGCAGCTGAGCGTGACACCGGCTTCACATCCACCCAATGCCAGATCAGTACTGGTTCCCAGTGAGTTGCCATTTACACCTGCTCTCTGACCAGTTCGCACCCTAGCCTTAAGGCAGCTCCCATCCCCTTTGACATCCCTTGCACTCATCCTGGACAGCTGCTGCAGCACCTCTGAGTAGCGAGCAGGGCCTGGGATGGCAGGTGGGGGGAGACAACTGGAGCTCACCGTGGGCCAATGGTCAGTCACCAGCTCCAGTTCTCTCCTCGGCACGGAGTCCTGGGGTTTCCTCTCGAGCACAGCAAGCTTCCCCTGGATTTGCATGGAACTGGGGCGTTTAACTGGCCCGTGCTGTGTTTCTGCTCCTTTTCCACCCGCTCACTGAGCATCACCAAGAGCCCACCACTGAGAAGTGATTGTTTTTGAGGAAGAGTCCAGCAAAAACTTCAATTCCTCTCTGCTCTGAAGTGAGGGACAGACGTACAGAGCCTGGCTGGGGGCATGAGGAAGAGAGGCAGGTTTCGTGGTTCACGGTGCTTTACAGAGAGACAGCATCACCTAGTAGTTATAGCAGGGGACTGAGCATCTGCAGACCTGGCTCCAGCTCCTGACCCAGGGTAAATTTAGGACCAGATCAGCTATGCTGATTTACACCAACGGAGGACTTGGCCCAGCCTATCTGCACCTCCGATTCCCCTTCTGTAAAATGGGAACGACAGAACTTATCCCCCTTTGTCAAAGCGGGGCCCTTGGGTGAGAGGTGCCGTATCACTGCTAAGGGCCCAATTCAGATCTCAGTTACACTGGTGTGAATCAGGAGCAACTCCGGTCATTTCGCGCTGCTCATTGGAGTGGGGTGGCCTGGCCTGTGGGGCTGAACAGGACAAACACACAATGCCTAGGGCACTGAGGGCAAGGTCCATTAAACAAAGCATCCAATTAGATAGGGGCTGAGCAATCACACTCCCTGCTGGAGACAGGACCTACGGCCCATGGCATGGGAGGGGAAGATCTCTCCAGCAAAAAGAGGTAACAGAAAAGAGTAACCCCCAGCAATGCAGGCACCCAACCCTCCTCCAGCCCCTCGGGAAGTCCCCCCTTGTTGTAGAGAGGAGCCGTTTTATCTCCTTCCTGAGCTATAGATCCCAAGCTGCCCTGGGGAAGGGGAATGCTTTAATTACTTATGAATCGATTGATCTGCTGCTGTTTCAGGGACATCTATCTAATGGCTCTGTACCAGACGATTCCCAGCCAGCGGCTCCACCGTTTAACACATTCACCTCGCTGCAGAAGGGCGGGGGATGAGGGGGGACCACAAGCAAAGGAGGCTTTAAGGTCATAGGGATAAAACTTTCCCCAGCAGATGCTGGGGGCCTGATTCTTGGTTGCCCTGCAGCTTGTGTTGTCATTTATACCAGTGCAGAGTGGAATTAAAGCCAGGCTCGCTGGCCCTGGGAGGCTCACCTAGTGCAAGGGGACAGAGCCTGCATAGAGACCTCAGTGCCAGCCTTGTCCCTGCTGCTGGCAGAGCCCGAGGAAAGGGGTCTGGGCAGGGCACCTCCTCACTGCAGACAGCACAAGTCAGAGAAGCCTCCAAGGTTTTTCCTCACTTACCCTAACAGCCCAGCACAGACCAGCCCCCTCACCAGGGGAGTGCAAAGAGCATCCACAATGCCCGCCCTTGTGGCCCTGCTCGCAAGCTTAACCACACCCCAGGATCTGGCCCCTTAATTTTAAAATGTGCATGTTTGTGTTTCAAAATGAATAAACCAGCTGTTTTCCCGCCCACTTACCCTGCAGCTTTCCCCCAGTCTCATCTGCCATGTCAGCCTTACGTGTATTAAGGTGTCGGGATTAAAAAGTATACAAGCTGTAGATACATGAAATGCTTAGTGAACATGACCTTTGATTTTGCTTAGTAATGTGGCCAGGTCACAGACCTGGGGGGGGCTGAGTACGGAATTGCTCCCTCGTTTTTTCCATACGTATTCTCAGCTGTAAGTGATGCCACGGCTGAGATTTGGCTGGCGCCGGCCTTTCCACAACGACAGAGTAGCTTATAAAAATAAAAGCAGGGTATCTATCTGCCCTACGTTTTTTATAGTGCTTGTCAGCACGGGGCCAGTTCTCAGCTGTTATACACAGCACAGCTTCATCAAGAGCAACGGGGCGATGCCAGCTTACAGCAGCTGAGGAGGATCTAGCCCATAGCAGAGAAGTGCTGAGAGCAGTAACAGCCCCAGACATTGCGAGGTGCAGTGGTTGGGTCTATGACTGTAGAAATTGTTTATTTCAGGGTATTCACTGCCTTCAACCAGGCCAGCACTAAACCTTTGTACCACTAAACCTCAGTGTAGATTGCACAAGTTAGACTGTAAACCTTGGAGAAGGGGCTGTCTTTTCACGGTGCAGCACCCAGCACCCTGGGGCACATCCCTGACTGGGGGCTCCAGGAACTACCACAATGCCAATATTAGATCAGAAGCCTTAGCACCATCCCCTCTAATAGCGTTGTTATTCCAAACAGATGCTCTTTGACTGAACCTTACCCCAGTCTCTGCTACTCTGTGCAGTTCTATCCCTCCTCCTCCTCCCTGATGTCTGCTCAGTAACTAGATTCTTCCTCTTCAAAGAGTTTGATCCTGCTCCCATTGAAGTAAATAGCAGCGCTCCCATTAAACGCCTCTAGGTGGAGGATCAGTGCAAACTTCTAAGGTGTGCTCCTGGACGGGAGCTTTGGCCCAGATCTGCAAAAGGAGTTAGGTGCCTAAATACCTTGGACAATCTGGGCCCTTCTGCCTCTTCCCCCATGGCATTCAGTTTGCACCTGGGACCCATCAGGAATTTAATCAGCAATGAATTAAAAGCTATTTGAATGTTCCTTGAGATCCAAAAGTTGTACAACCCATCACCCATTCCTAACACTAATTTTGTGGTTAAGGCTTTGAGCTTTCCCTTGGGTCCCTCCCAAAGGGAAACATTGCTTTTCCCCTTATATTACTAATCTAGTTCCAAGGGGAAAACAGAGAGTCAAATTCCCTACATAAGATACAGGGAATTACACCTGTCAAAGTCTTCTTGCTTATTCTCTATAATTGGAGCTCAGTTATCAATCCCAGTCTCACAGCCCCATCTTCAGCTAAACTCCTCAATAAATTAAGTTCTTCATTAGCCATCTGAACGCCCACAATGTAAATGTGGCCAAAATACAGAGGCTTGCTAAGGGGCAGATGTAAGGCTTGACAGAAGATTTAAGGCTTGCAGACAGAAATTTGTCCATGATGTTTAAAATCTGCAGGGACTGTTTTCCTGGGTCACTTACTTGTAACAGGCTGTGTCCTTTGTGCCTATTGGACTTGCATCTAATCATCATCTTTTTAGATAGCACCTTTTATCTTGAAGGACTTGTAATGTGCTATACAAGCTAGAGAGTGTGTTATACGTGAGGATTGGCTCACTCGTCACTGAAACACAGCCCCCTCTGGGGTGGAACAGAGTAAGTAGCTAACAGCACACAGCAACACTACATCACAATTTAGGACAGGAAGTAAGTTCCCTGTCTGAGACACCTTCTCCAATTCACACTGCACGGGAATTTAAGTCAGTAGAATGTCTGCTAAGCACCTGAATTTGTGTTTGGCCAGGACAATGGGATTAACACCTCTGCAATACAGCAGCTCCAGCCAGGGCTGTATGAACCAAGCCCCACACTTCGGTTATAGCAGTTGGGGAAAGTCCAGCTTGGAGAGGCTGGCAGGACAGCACAGGCCAGCTAGCACACATTTAACAGCTGTGGCTTCCAGCCTAGGGGAGGAACTGCAGCTGCATGCTGGCTGTGCACAGAGACAACCAAGTGCTGGCTAGCAAGACACAGGGGAGCAAAGAGGCAGGTGCAGGAAGGAGCATTGGGGATGGGGGATGGAGGGAGGAGGAGCAGAACGAGCTGCAAGGGGCCAGCTCAGAAAAGAAAAGGCTGCAAGCCACTGCCCTCTGGGCTGTGACACGCACCCCAAAGGGCCAAAGGGTTTTAAAAAAAGCAAGGCTCACACAAAGCTGCATGGCCTATGGATGCTCACTGGCTTTACCCAGCTCTCTCTGTAGCCCCTTGCTGGCCGCCAGTCTGCCTCAGCCCATCGCATAGCTGGGACACTAGTTCAACAGCGACCCGGAGGGCAGGGTGCCAGCTACTGCTTAGCGCACTGCTTGGAGGGGAGGGGAAGGAGCTCCTGACAGGGGAGCTAAATGAATCCGGATTGTATTTGCATTTCATTTAGATTTAATAAGATAGTTATTGTGTGCTAATTACATGGCAATTGATTATTGCAGCAACATATTTACTGAAGAGGAATAATTCAGCTGGAGATGCATATCCTACTCATCTACATTGAATTAAGCAGACTCAAAGCGACACTCTGTCACGCGTTGGGAGCCTCCAGTTTGACACACATCCTTGGAAATTGCTACAGTCTGGGAGCAAACCCTGCTCCCCATGGGAACCTGCTGCCCAGTAGGAAGGGAGCCAGTGCAGGGCTGACGTGCAGGATGCTGGAAGCCCTGCATGGGTCTGCAGCTCCAGAAAGCCATGGAGCTGTGCACTTCAAAGGGCTCCCTGCCATCGCTTTACTTCACCGTCTCGTCTCCCTGTCTGGTGGCACGAGACCGAAGGCACATTCAATGAACTTAAAAGGGGCAGATTCAAACTAGCTCGAAGGAAATGTCTTTTGACACCCTACAGAATAAGACTGGGAACTTTTTGCCACGGGATGTTATTAAGGCCAAAAATTCACGAGATTCAAAACCAGATTGGACACTTATAGGGCCCACAAGAACAGCCAGCATTGTCCTACTTATTAACATCAATTCCAGAAGGGATAATGAACCTCCTGCCACTGTGTTTAACACAATCTCTATTCGAGATCAGGATCAGACCGTGGAGAGCAGACTAGTCCGCAGTGGGGCTCCCACACCTTCTTCTGAAGCATCTGGTGCAGGCTGCTGTTGGGGACAAGGTCCTGCACTAGCTGGACCTAGGGTCTGATCCAGTCAGGGCCAGCTCTGGGTGCAAGCGAGCAGGGCAGTCACCATCATCCCGGGGCACCAGACTGCTCAGCTCCCCTCCTTTGTGCTTGCTGATTGGCCGGCCAGTTTTGCTCTGCTGATTCCCCTCCTTTCCCATCCAACCACCCACACACCATTCTGGTAGAGGGGCACCAAAAACATGTTCTGCTCTCACGAGCAAGAAAGCCGAGGGCCACTTCTGGATCTCCAGTGTGGCAATTCCTATGCAAGATTAACTCAAACCAGAATTTGGCCCCTGCTGAGATATTTTCCAGTTTCTATTTTTATTTCTTTAATTCCATCCTTTCTAAGGAATAAATAAAGGCCACCATTTTTCACTGACCCACAGAAACCAATGTGCGAGCTCCCTCTGCTGGCTGCTTGGCAGCACCGAGCTCACCACAAATCTATGCATTCATGCCAACATCAGCAGCGATGCTGGCACCTGCACAAGTGAAGAAAAAGGAGCCCTGTTTATTTCCTCTTCACAGGAAACATGGGGTGGGAGGGATAATATGGGGCAAAAAGACGGCAGGGCACCATTGGAGAAGAGTAGTTTTTCAGCTTCAAAGAGGAGAAGAACTAATGGGAATTAAGAATAAAAAAGTTAAAAGCTATACAAAGTCGCTGTCAGTGAGCATTTAACAAGCAAGTTAGTGTTACCAATTGCAGACACTAACCTGTATATGTGGGAGCATTCCTGTATTCATTTAAACAACCATGCACACATACCCATGCCTTCGCACACACACAAACACACGTGCACACTCACACAGTTTCACAGAACTGTAGGCACACACCGATTCACAAGGCACATATACATTTCCACATACCAGGCACGCACACATTTGGGCGCACAAGAGAAGAGTCTGAAGGTTCTATCAGGAGCACTAGACATGGGATTCTCCAAAACCTGACTCAGGCAAGCAGTCTTTACTCGCACAGACAGTCCCATTGCAGTCAATGGAGCAACTCACCAGGACACGGGTTCCACGATAGAGCCCTACCTCATGCCCTGGCAGGCAGATGGGCTTGATAACCTAAAAAGGCCTTTACCATCTACGCTTATGATGATCCTCAGGGCCCTTTTCTGTTTGAACTGAATTCCCTGAGGGATGCAGTGCAATGGACAGGCCTCTTTTGTAGTAACTCCTACTCTATTTGCAAAGATTGCCTGACCTGTCTCTACAATGCAGTAGAGGCCCGCAGTCAGCCTTAACCCAAACCAGCCATGAGACTGTTGGGTCTATGTCGTAAGGAACTCTACAAGGGCTCAGAAATGCACAATACAGCTCTCCCAGCCCTATCCCAACCACTTTGTACTGGGACGGAAACAGAAAGCAAAGAGGGCCCAGTTTCTCCCTCAGCAGCAGGACTGGAGGGGAAGCCAACTCCTCCCCATCCCTGATAGTGGGACCAAAGGATCAAGCCAGCAGAACCTCACAGAAAAATCCTATGAATTTCATAGAAAATGGTCATCTGGGTGCTTCTGAATCACCTGTAGAGCACACCTCACAATTCTCTCCCCGCTAAAGGATTCTATAAGGTAGTTCCAAAACTCGCTGGAAAGCAGGTCATTCTCTGTTCAGTGCTGTGGGGTTTCATAGTCATTGCTCTCAAACCCTGGCACCTTGCCTCGAGAACGCCTTCGGTTTCAGCCCTACTGAATCCTGCGGGACTTTTCTCTAAATCCCCACCCCGGGCCCTTAGGTAGTTTGGGGGCTGTAGGCCAGTTTCTCCAAGCGCAGGATGGACTAACACACCACACCAAAGTCTGTTTCAGGCCCTTCCCTCAAGGCACTATTTGTTAATTCTCACAAAGAATCTCACTGAGTAACACAAAACAAATCTATTCCCCTACCCAACACCAGCAGCCGGCACCTACCAGCCTTGTACTCTGCTCCAGGGTCAGTCACAGGAACCAACCTCCTTCCAGCTCAGTGCTCGCAGCCCATTGTGGCATAGCCCCTTCCCAGCTGGATCTGATAAGCCCTTAAGGAGCAAACTACCCTGCATCTCTTGCTTGGCTTATCGGCCAGGTCCTCAGCTAGTATCGGGTGACATAGCTCCACTGATATCAATGATGCTATGGTGATTTGCACCAGCTGAGGATCTGGGCCTTTATGACCAGGCCTAGCTATAACAGCTAAGAGGGAGCCTTGTGGGAAGGAGAGCCAAGGGAATCCCAAAAAAGCACCAGCGTGGGACTTGGCCCTGGGTATGATTCCTAGCTCGACAGCCTTGATATAAGGAGGACACACTTCTAATATGCTAGGGGGGAGGGGAACAGTGGTATATGTGGCAGGTATCATCAAAGCAAGATGAAAGTGTCTGTCCAGGATACAGCAAGGCATTGGGGAGAAGAGGGTGGGGATCTTAGAACAACTGTCTAATACACACACACACACACACACACACGCTCTCTCTCTTGCTCTCTCACTCCTGTTTTTTATTATTCACCTCCTAAAACTGAACTTCAAAACCTTCCAGTCCTAAGGCAATTTGATTTTATTAAGAACTGGAGATGTCAGCATGAAACAGAGAGAGACCCAAAGACGATGCTTCTCCCACATCCTTGCTGAGAGCACATGGCCTACAGAGCACGGCGGATGAGAAGGTGCAGCTCACCCCTGTGAGGGCAAGGAGATGACAGAGCCCTACAGCTACATCTCTCATCTCACTTTAGTTTTCTATTTGTACCTGTCATGTGCCCTCTTTCTTCTTCCTCCTCCCTCCCAAAGGCTGCAGCAGTAACAGTCTCCCCCCGCATCCAATCTCACTGAAATCAGAGCACTGTAGCCCAGGTTTCACTAACAAAGTACAGGCGGAGATGCTCTGCACAAAGTTTACACACCTTGGTGTGTAGATGAGATTAACAATGGACAGCACCGGATCAGCAGAGATTGGACACTCCTTTTCTCATGTAGATGAAGTGTCAATCTGGGGCCTGCCTGGCCTTGGTACAGACCAACTGAAATTCACGCCTTGTCTACCTGGTTTGATTTAAAATATATCGTCTAGTTTAACCAGTGCAAGCCCCCTACTATAGACACACTTAACCCGGTTTAACCCTGCCTTGAATCAGTTGTGTTGGTAAATCACCAAATTAAGCTTCACTGATTTAAGCAAGGGTTAAACCAGTTTAAGTGTGTCTACATTAGGGGTTTGCACCAGTTTAACTAGATTGATTTAAGGTGGGTTTAGTTAAACCAGTCTCATAGAGGGTATGTCTACACTGCAAGTGAAGGTGTGAATGTACCATGTGGGCATACCCAGGCTAGTTTTATGTAGCTAGCACAGATAACAACACTACTACAGATGTCGTGGCACGGGCTAGTAACCAGAGTACACACCCAGGCTCCCTGTAAGGTTTGTACTCAGGTTGCTAGATTGTGTTGAAGCCTATGCCACCGTGTCCCTAGTACTATATTTACCTATGCTGCTAGCTAGATTGAAGCTATGTAGCACTGTGGTTATGCCTACCCAGGCTACCACCACACCTTCACTGGCAGTGTAGACATGCCCATAGAGAAAGCCTTCAACTTGGGCCTCGTGGAGGGCAGGAAGAAAGGGGGCTGCCCATCCCTTGCTGAGAGCAGGAGGAGGTGCCAATTAGACACTACCTCCTCCCAAGGCCCTCGGGCCCTGCTTTTAAGGGAACCATATCCCAGCCTTGCAATGAAGGAGGTTTCCGAAGGCAGCATTTACTCCGGCTCTCACCCCCACGCTGTAGCACTGTGTGTTTTACAGCCTTGTCAAACATAATGATTCTTACCCTGGAGAGAAATTGGGTCCCATTTTATATTTTATTGCTTTGAAAGGGACATTTTTTACCTTCCACGGTCCAGGAAGAGCCCTGTAAATCTTGGCAAATGCTTTGTGTTGATATAGTGTCCAGCAAGGAGTCTATGTTGCTCGTACCAGCATGGAGTGAACAAGTTAATGGCCCCGATCCACGTCCAAAGAGGGTTGAAATAGCCTGTGGGGGCGGGGGGGGGGAGACAGAGACGCATCTGCAGCCAGAGACCAGCAGCTGGAGAGTGAGTGATGCAGTTAGGGCTGTTTGATCCCAGAGCTTCACTTAACCCAGCGTGCAAGTGCCAGAGCTGCTTCTTGGCATCCAGGCTATGCATCAAAGGTGGGCTTTGTGCCACTGGGGACAGCTGACTCTGCCACTGGCGGCGTTTGCCTCAGGAGTCACAGCTGGTGCTGACGCGGCACTGCTGAGCGGAAGATCACAGCACTGGAGTCACGGCTGGGCAATGACAGGGCACTGCCAAAAGGAAGCTCACAGCACTAGAGTCCCAGCTGACACCAACAGGACACTGCTGTGAGGAAGCCCCGCCAGAGCCCTGACACATTAAGAGAGGATTAGTGGAATGTGCTGCCTAGGACACACACACACACACACACACCAGCAGTGGCATCACCTTCCCACCCCCACCCCAACATGATATTGATGCTTCAGGGAGTTGCATCTGCCTCAGATGCCGGGGTAGGAGGAGACCCTTTGTGTTAAATGTGTTTTATTCCAATCACCAGAGGGAGAAATGTCAAAGTGGGAGGCTGGCCAGGGAAATGGACTCAGAGCCCTCGAATCTCCTTCCCCTTGCCATCTCTCAGGGGGTGGCAGTGGGTGTGCAGAGACTCTCTAACGCCATGCCAGGAATTTTAGTCCTCCTGCCATGCTCCCCTCACTTCTGGGCCCTTCTGTGGCCCAGCGCAGGTACTGAGAGGCGAGTGCTCACTGCTGTGCAGACCCAGAAGACAGCCTGATCCCCGTGCTCTTGATTTATCCTGGCCGGTGCTGGAGGCCATTTTATGGTCGTGACTGGAGAAAGCACGTGACGCAGTGAGGCATGTGCTTTCCACATACCATTATTCCGTGGGCGTTTCTCTCTGTGCCAGTCACCGCAAGGCCCCTGTGCCCAGAACAGCCCCCCAGGAGGCCTGAACTGCTCCCACAGGCAGCATGACAGGTGTGCTGAACACCCCACTCAGCAATCCCCTGGCAGCAGAGGCAGGGAGAGGCCTGCTGGAAGCATCAGTACTTTGCTCCCTGCAGGGACCTCTCCAGCGCTCTGCCTGCTATAGCAGGGGAAGAGGTGGGGAGTCTCCTGCCTTTTTGAGATGCCTGGGCCTTCTGGGAGGAACAGCCTCATCAGTTTGGTGCTAGATTGGCAGCCCCAGAGATCGAAGGCCTCTCTGCTCATCTGCAAGTCAGGCAGCCCCATGCAAGCTCCCCCCGCCCAGTCCTCAGGCCACCAGAGGTGCCTGCGTCTGGAGCGGGAGAACTCATCCCCAGGAGTGAGTGGGGAGGGCGGGCAGTCTTGGGGAGGCCGGCCGGTGCCACTCGTGTGTGTGTGTGTGTGGTTGTGATGTGGTCACCTGCCCATGAGGCGCTAGACTGAGATCTACAGGCCACCGAACAGCCATGGCCGGTAAGTCACCACCAACCTCGGCCGGACTCAGACCTACATGCTAGAAAGGAATTGTTCCTATCCCTTTATCAATCCCCTCGGGTACCGAGCTCCCACCAAGGGCCAATCTCATGTGACCGAGTGTGGGCAGGGGGCTCCACACCTACCTGCCCCCTTGCTCCAGATGTATGGGCCAGCTGGGGGCGCCGTCTCTCACAGAGCACGCGGCATGTCCTGAGACCTGGCGCAGCCCAGCCAGTCTCAACTGGGGAACCCTGGCAGTCTGTTCTCAGCAGCAAGGGGGACCTGTCAGGGTGGGGTGTGCAAGAAGGTGTGAGTTGGTGTGGGTTGTGTGTGCAGGTTAAAGGGATACACTTTAGGATACACTTGAGGCACTGTAGGTGCCAGGGTAGGAGTTTGTTGATGCTGGGAGTGTGTGGACGTGTGCAGGTGTGTGTGTCCAGGGGTAGGTTCATGAGTGGAGGGAGGGGTGTATGTCTGTGTGGGGTAGAGTGTGCATAGGGGGTGTATACAGCTGGGGTGTATCGTGAGACTAATTGCACATAGATGTCCTTGTGTGTGTGTGTGTTATTGGGAGTAAGCGCAGAGGTGTAGTGAGCTTGTGTAGACGTAACTGTGTGTTGTACATTGTTGTCAGCAGATTGAATGGCAGATCTGTATGTGTCTCTTGGTATGAGAGTAGGTTGGGAGGGGATTGTAGGGTTAGGGTAGGAGTGTGTGAAGGGGAGGCTTGGGGACGTGTGTTTGTTCTTGCAGGGCATGAGTGGGGAGGGGGTCGGTGTGTGTGCAGCTGATATCCTGTGCATGTGCTCTCACGGGCACACCCCGACACACATGTGCACTCCTGAGCCCACCTCTACTTTCTAACAAACACTGCCCTTTGCAGCAGCATCTCACCCCCCATGCAGCGACAGCACCATTCCCTGACAGCAGGGATGCTGAGCCCAATTTCTGCAAGCAGCTAATGAGTCAATTCCCCTCCTCGCCGGCTCTGGCCCCCGGCTTTCCTCCCTGTGCTCCAGCAGCAGCTCTCAGCGTAATGAAGAGATAATGCCGAATGACTCGATACATTACACTTGGCCCCAGCATAATGCATTAGAACAACCAATTGCCACCTCTCAAGGGCCCTGTCCGTGCACCAGCGGCGCCCTGCTGGAGGACTGCCCTGCATCTATCTGGCTGCCACGGCAACCGGGGAGAGATGCTGCAAGAACCAGCCCTACTCAAGGTGCCTTCTCTGCATCTCTCCATCCAGGGAGGTGAGGGCCTGAGCTTTACCGTCTCTCCTCCCACAGCTGGGGGGATGGGATGAATGAAGGAGGCTGGGATGGGATTGCATAGCCCTGTCCCATCCCAGCCTCCTTTGCCAGCTCCAGTTCCGTGTGAGCCGGAACCTCCCCCAGTGCCTCGGGAATGAAAATGTCACCAACCCTGGCTGGAGGGCTAATGAAGAGGGCGAGAGACTGACTGTGACGGCTGTAATTAACTGAGAGGCCTCCATGGCCTCGTAAACCTCAAGAGCCAAACCAGAGCCCAAGACGGAATCACAGAGGCGTAGCCTCCCCGTCCATCCCCGGCCCCCTGGGGCCATCCGGATTGTGAGCACGGAGCAGACCTACTCCTGCCCTCGCAGGGGACTTTAGAGGGGGTGGGCAATGAGCATCCCGCAGACTGGTGTGACAGGAGGCTGCAGGACCCGAGGTGGGGAGGGAGCCAGAGCCAACACACTGATTGCCAGAGAGGTCACGTCTCAGCCCCTGCTTCGCCTCAAAGTGTCTCTATGCATTCAGCACCCTGGGTTGTACCCATCTGTAGGCTTTAAACAGCACCTTAGTGACAGGCGGGGGAGGAGGAGGGAAGAATTATCTGCCAAGGACTCAGAGCCAATAAGATTTACGCTCCTGCTCAGCCATAAACATTGCGGAGATCTCTGGAGAAAACTAGACACGCTCGCTCTATGCTGAGTCAAATGCTGCCCGCCAGTGGACAGCGGCCCGGCCCCAGGCATCCCCAGCACCAGTCCATCCCCCCAGGGCACAAAGCTCTTTCACTCCCCCTCTCCTCATACATGGAGGGGGTTCTACATTGCAAAAACTAGGGCTGATTTTACAACTCCCTGTAAAACCCTGTTGGAGAGGAGGCCTGGGTAGTTATTACCTTGCGGCTGTACCTAGTCGAGGTCAATCCCATACCTTATGCAGTGTGGACATAGCCACAGGCTCCTTTAGTCAGACCCTGGCACAATACACACCCACCCCCCCTCATCCCCTTCTCCTGCCAGAACTACTGCCTCAGTGCTACTGCAGCCGCGCGCTGGATGAGAAAGCCGGGATTCCCTCCCTCCAATCACACGAATAACAATCCCCATGACCCTTTGCAAAACTCCCTCCGTCACAACATCCTCCCTTTTGTGAGGGTCTCTGTCATAACACCCCCACTTCTGATCCCAACCCTCACTCCCCGCTATAACAGGAGGATGGACTCAGGTGGCCTACCAAGTCTCAAGCACAGCCACCGTAGCTGCATGGGGCCACCAGCAACTTCATGTGAGGCCACCATGACTTTTGGTGGGACCTGCCTGAGCATTCAGTTCACTACAAAGAACATGCGCGTGTGGCTACAGTGACTCGCGGTGTTTCCAACTACAGCTAGATGTGAACGTGCATTCAGCGGGCTTCACTTTCTGACAAGCCAGTTCAGAAACAAGCTTACTGACCAAAACCTGGAGGCTGCCTTCCACCGTGCTCTGGAAGAGAGAAGCGTTGAACTATTTACCTTTTCAAGAATCTTTTGAAATAATAATAATTAAAAAAAAAAGCTAACTGATATTTACATCATAGTTTGCTACAAAAAATATATGAGAAATTTAGGTTTCAGAGTAGCAGCCGTGTTAGTCTGTATCCGCAAAAAGAACAGGAGTACTTGTGGCACCTTAGAGACTAACAAATTTATTAGAGCATAAGCTTTCGTGGGCTACAGCCCACTTCTTCGGATGCATAGAATGGAACATATATTGAGGAGATATATATACACATACAGAGATTATCACTTCAAAAGTTTTTTTTCCTCTTACTTAATTGGCCTCTCAGAGTTGGTAAGACAACTCCCACCTTTTCATGCTCTCTGTATGTGTATATATATCTCCTCACTATATGTTCCATTCTATGCATCCAAAGAAGTGGGCTGTAGCCCACAAAAGCTTATGCTCAAATAAATTTGTTAGTCTCTAAGGTGCCACAAGTACTCCTGTTCTTTTTATGAGAAATTTAGTTACCAACTTTAAAAATGATATAGTCAGTAATAACTGTGTAAGTGTGTGGTGGTATTAATAGTACATGTTATTCTGGCATTTAAGAGGCACATGTGATATTGTCTTTGCAATTGGGCTAGTAGCTGCTATGTCTTTACTCCTAACTAACTCCTTGCTAACTTAGAAGTACACCAGGCCTGTAAGACCTTGCTCACCTAGCCTTTTAGCTCAACTCCAGCTATGTCATATTCCTCCCAGGCCTGGTAGCAAGACCCTACAGAGTCCAGTCCTTCTCTAGCTCATGGAATACAGGGGAAGGGGTACCTGCTTAGGGCATCCACTTCCTCACCCCAGCCCTCAGGGGTTTCTGGTTCTGCTCCTTGGCAACTATCATTCTGCTGCTGATTCTGAGCTCTCGGCCTCTCTGGCAGCCAGCCCCATCTGTCTGGGCAGCAGCCTCTTGACCCAGCTGTTGCTGGTCAACCAATTAGTCCCAGCTGGAGAGGGAGGAAGCTATTCTGTGCCTTTACCCCTTAGCAGCTGTGGGACAGTGAGGTGTATATAGCCCATCACAGAACTCCTGGGCTCTATTCTGAGCTCTGCCACTAACACCCTGTGGGACTTTGGCTAAGTTGCTTCATCGCCCTGTGCCTCAGTTTCCCCCATCTGGACCTGCCTCACAGAGGATGTTGTGAGGCTGAATGAGCTGATGTGAGAGCGTCGGATGAAAGGGACTAGTGAAGAGCACAGTCACATTATTCTACCATCCCTTCGAGCCTCTTGGTAACCAGGGTGATGGCTTAACTAGCAGGCTGCTGTTCTAACCTATGTTTGAGCCAATGTCTGAGTTGGGAGCATTCTGCTGTATCATCTCAACCTGAACCTTCTCTTCACTGTGCCTTGTGTCCTCCAGCCTTGACCTCTGGGTGTCCGGCTCACACACACACGCCCATGCCATCTTTGTCCCTCACGCATTGTTGGCCCTGAAACTCTGAGCGCCATGGGCAACAGACGCATCTGGAGAATGACAAGCTATGAGAGTCCGCAGAATGCAGCCTGTTGCCATGGAAATCCAAGCCCCCTTTTTGAGCATCTTTGCAGCTCAAGGGAACATGGCCAGCTCTGACTGTGAAAAATCTTTGCAAACAGTTCCATTGAGAGTCGGTTTTGTGTCCCACAATGGCTCCCCAGGCCAATTATGAGTTCTACCGGGAGATGATGGACCTCAGCTTGGCTCAGGATGTGTGACGTCAAGGTGCATTGTCTAACAGAAGAGTCTGCAACCAAGGAGATGATTTTCTATCACAAAATCTCTGTGTGAAAAAGTTCAGCTGGTGTTTAATATTTGAAATGATCCATTTTCACTGCAACATTACCGAGAGTCACCAGATGGCACCCCAGAAAATAGCCGTGCAAGGTCCATTTATCTGAATTCATAGGAGTTAGCGTATGTCTACACTACTGCAGCTACAGCTGCAGCTGGGCCACTTTAGCACTGTAGTGTAGCTGCTTCCTACACTGATGGAAGGAGTTTTTCCATTGCTGTAGTTAATCTACCTCTCCAAGAGGCAGTAACTGGGTCAATGGAAGAATTCTGTGTCTACAGTGGGGTTAGGAGGTTGACCTAACTATGTCACACCGGGCACAAATTTTTCCATAGGCCTGAGCGATGTAGCTAGGTTGATCTAATATTTAGGCGCAATCCAGGCCTTAGATCTTGGAGAAATGCTTATTTGTCCACTGTGGTACAGTTTGTTTTGGATGCTGAGAAAATCACTAAGAAAGATCTGCATAAATCTTTTGCTGACTACATCATTTTATTAGGTATAACCACTGTCTCAAGGTTATGCCCAGGCAAGGAAACAAAACATGCTGTCAAAACATCATATTCACTAGTGTGCCCTTCTACGAAGGATCAAGGAGACCAAGCGGTACAGCTGGAAAATGCACTCTTAGCAACCTGAACTCTTCATCATTTTTGTGTGCAGCTTGATTTGCAGCTGCAGAAAATGCGAACAGAGCATGCCAGTTGTCAACCGATATTTATCATTTTGCCATTCTTGAGCTTCTGCAGTGTGTGCATATCCATGCAGGTGTACATGCATATCTGCATGTGTTCACGTCTGTGATCATGTATCTTCGGGCATGTATATATCCATATGTGCGTGCAAGCTAATGAAGGAAAATGGGCATGTGTTCAAGACTTCATGAGTTGAGTGTGTGCTGCACACGTTTGCGTGTGCTCCTAAGCATACGCAGATGTATGCAAGTGTGTGCATGTACACAGATGTATTCACATGAAGGTGGACGTGTGCATGTACATAGTGGATGTGGAGGGTGCACAAAGCTGCATTTTGCTACTTTAGGCCACTCCCATGGTGCAATTGGTTATCACCAAGAAGCTAAGCCATGTCTAACTGCCCTGGAGTATTCCCCATTGAGCTGTTCCCTTTGCTTCTCACAGAATCACAGGTGCTTAAATGGCTCTTTGGTGCTGGCAGAGGCACCACCTACAGGAACCACTTAATGAGTGCCAGCAGCATACTAGTGCTTTCAAAACCACAGACAGCTTCATTAGCCAAGCAAAGGCCACTTGCCCACAGCTGTAAGAAAAGACAGTGGATGGGAGGCAGGAGGGTTTTAATCTGAGATTGAAAACAACAGCTCCTCAGCTTACACGGAGCCTGTCGGGAGATGCCAGTTGTGGAAGGAGATGTGATAATAAGCTCTCCAAGGAGTCTGGCTTGTGATTTGCAAAGCTCAGACTTCAGAGGTAATCCCGCAGAAATAAAACCCCTTTTGCTTTCAGGCATCACTACAGAAGCCTTTGTTTCATGGGAGGCATTTAGGCCCAATTCACCACCAACCTGCCCCTCCTGCAGTCAGGCCAGTGCCAAATGGGCATCAAATGCTATTGCTCCAGGCTGGCAGCATTTTCGCCCACATGGCATTAGAGTCAGTGATGACACAAGGTGCAGGAGAGCAACCATCAGGCCCTCAGAGCCTCTGTCCGTGCAAAGATGGGGCTCAGACCTCCATACAGCATGGCCCCATCCACAGACATGCCAACCCATCTATTTATCAAGGGTAGGCTCTCCCCCCCCCCAACAAATGCCCCCTCCCCCTCTTGCTCCCAGTGTAACTGTCAACACAAGTCCTGGGAAACAAGAGCTCTCATTTTCCGCTGGTAAATCCATTCCAGGTGTAAGTGCTCACTAATGATCTGGAGAAAGAAAGAAAGAAAGAAAGAAAGAAAGAAAGAAAGAAAGAAAGAAAGAAAACACTGTCATATTAATCTTTGCCCCTGCGTGGAATCCAGCGCGCAATTATCAGTGATGAGCCCGAGGGTCACCCCAAGGCGATTTTCTTCTCTCTCCCACGCTTGATCATCTCTTCAGATGTGGAGGGCTGCAGCTCCAGGGAGAACACTTCCTTCAATCTCCTCCCCCCCCCTTTCCCACCGCAGAGCTTCTCTGGGCAAACTCAGGGAAAATAGATCTGGAAAGGAGGCTAGAAATGTAATCAAAGCAGCAGCGATGAGCAATCTGCCTTGCTGGGAGCTGGGATAAGACTCAGGTGGATGAGAATGAAAAACAGGGATGGGGAGCCAAGGGAGAACCAGTGTCCAGGGGAGCACTCGGGACTCAGAGGGAAGCGGTCCTGGATGCACACAGCTCCTTAGTAAGTGTATGGGGCTCACTGCTTGCTGTCTGACCGGGGGGCCCAACCCTCCACCCAAATAAATAACTGCTGAGCTGAAGCACAGGGTGGCATCACTGCTCTGGCTGGCAGCTGTTCTGAGGACAAAGATGGCAACAGCACCCCATGCAGGTTGGTAATGGTGGCTCCCATGGCACCGTGGCCCGAGATTGCTCAGGAGAATATGGGCAGTGGGCCCACAAAGCAACAGGGTCAAACATGGAGGCGACGTCCAGTGAGAGACGGAGCCCTGCTGCTCAGTGTCTAATGCCAGCCACAGCAAAACGGGCAGCCCTGCTCCACACAGAGCCCTCACTCGGGCAGGTTACCAACGGGCAGACAGACTCTTGCCAAATAGAAGATCAGCTAGAGTCAGCCCCTGGGCAACACAGCTCTGCGTGGAAACCTACAGAGCTCAGGGCCAGCCTTTCAAGCGCTCAGGACTCACTGAGCTGCTTGGAAAATGTGGGCCACCCAGTGAAGCGACAGTGCAGCCTATGTGACAGAGAAGAGATCAAAGCCAAGAGAGGTTTTTGCTCCCACACTCCAAAGTACCAAGGGGTCTGAGAGGAGAGAGAGAAGCCTCTACTGAGACCTCCTGTTAGAGACCATGGCAGGAAAGCAATGCAGAGAGAGGGCATGGCTAGCTCCAGATGTGACAGCCTGCTCTCACATCACAAACGGATGCGGGGCTCAAGCCCCAACGACTCCTGTGAAGCCCCGTCTAGGGCAGACACTTGACTCGTTGTCTCGGTCCCTGACAGCTCCTCGGTGTTTTCTCTTGGAAGCGCTGGTAATGCCCGTGCAGCTCGTCGTGCCAATAAAGATTTTTTTGGCCTGAGCTGAATTGCAGCGGTGGGAGTGGATTTGCACTGAGACAAAACCCGAGGTGCCCATCTGGGACATGGCGCCAGTGTGATGGGGGTGCGGGGGGGTGGGACGGGGAGGGATGCAGTGAGGGGGAATTAGGACCACACATTATCACAGCTGCAATGGGTCCATTAAGGGCCCACTCCTGAAGCCCAAATACAAATCCAGAGAGCACAACCACAGAAATTCACCTGTCCAGATACCTATATAAATAAATCTGTAGAAACTGACTCCCACACATACATGCAGATACACGTGTATTCATGTGTATCTGCATGTCTACCAATGTGATATATGCCATCATGTGCCAGCAATGCCCCTCTGCCATGTACATTGGCCAAACCGGACAGTCTCTACGCAAAAGAATTAATGGACACAAATCTGACATCAGGAATCATAATACTCAAAAACCAGTGGGAGAACACTTTAACCTGTCTGGCCATTCTATGACAGACCTGCGGGTGGCTATCTTAAAACAGAAAAACTTCAAAAACAGACTCCAACGAGAGACTGCTGAGCTGGAATTGATATGCAAACTAGACACAATCAACTCAGGATTAAATAAAGACTGGGAATGGCTGAGCCATTACAAACATTGAATCTATCTCCCCTTGTAAGTATTTTCACACTTGCTTCTTATCAAACTGTCTGTACCGAGCTATCTTGATTATCACTTCAAAAGTTTTTTTTCTCTTACTTAATTGGCCTCTCAGAGTTGGTAAGACAACTCCCACCTGTTCATGCTCTCTGTATGTGTGTATATATATCTCCTCAATATATGTTTCACTCTATATGCATCCGAAGAAGTGGGTTGTAGCCCACGAAAGCTTATGCTCTAATAAATTTGTTAGTCTCTAAGGTGCCACAAGTACTCCTGTTCTTTTTGCTGATACAGACTAACACGGCTGCTACTCTGGAACCGTGTATTCATGTGTACACATCTAGCATGCACTAACACATGTACTTCCACATTCTTTATTATTACAATTGTTGTTTGGTGCCGAGAGACCCCAACTAATATCAGGGCTCCAGGGTGGTAGGTGCTGGACATACACATAAAAAGAGAGAGTCTGCAACAAAGGGTTTATAATGTAACTAGACAAAGGTGGGGAGAAATGTATGATCCATCGGCTCTTCTGCAATTACTAGTCAACAACATTCACTTCTTAAGAAATAATCCTTTTCTTTTAGAGTTCCCGTCTCTTTTAATAACTTGTTATGAAATGAATACACACATTTTATGTCATCAATTTTTTTGTGCGCAAGCTAGCAAAAGGAATAAAAGTCAAAGAGTTAGGGTGCAAATTTTATTCACACAGGTATACACACAGGCGGCAATACACGCACCTCCCTACACAAAGACACACAGCCTCTTACACACATACAATACATGCATGCACACACTTGCCTGCACAGAGACACCCAGCCGGGAAGGGAGGAGAGTAGGCTGGAGGGGAAAAGATGGGGTGGGGTTGGAGGAGAGAGGATGGCGAGGAAAAGAGGCCAAGGATGAGAGCAGGGTGGGGTGAGAGGGGGCAGTGAAGGAGAGAGGAGGGGATATGGGGGTTATGTGGGGTGGATGGGGATGCAGGGTGAGGCAGAAGGCTACAGGTGCATGAGGATGTGGGGGACACGGGGTGTATAAGGACATAATGGGAATGCAGCAGTGTATGGAGGTGAATGGGGTGCAGGGCTGTGGGGGGTGAGGGACAGGGGGTGGAGGCTCTGGGAGGTGGAGAGGATGGGTGGGAGAGCGCTGTAAGGGGTACAGGGCTGGGGTGAGTAGGTGCGGGGGACAGGATGGGATGGGTTGGGATGGGGAGGGATGCAGTGAGGAGGTTGGCTGTGCAGGGGGGTTGGGATGGGGAGGGATGCAGTGAGGGTGGATGGGGTGCGGGGGGGTTGGGACGGGGAGGGATGCAGTGAGGGGGATGGGAGTGCAGGGGGGTTGGGATGGGGAGGGATGCAGTGAGGGTGGATGGGGTGCGGGGGGGTTGGGACGGGGAGGGATGCAGTGAGGGGGGGTGGGAGTGCGGGGGGGTGGGATGGGGAGGGATGCAGTGAGGGGGTGGAGGTGCGGGGGGTGGGACGGGGAGGGATGCAGTGAGGGGGATGGGGGTGCAGGAGGGTTGGGATGGGAAGGGATGCAGTGAGGGTGGATGGGGTACGGGGGGGTTGAGACGGGGAGGGATGCAGTGAGGGGGATGGGGGTGCGGGGGGTTGGGATGGGGAGGGATGCAGCGAGGGGGATGGGGGGTTGGGACGGGGAGAGATGCAGTGAGGGGGATGGGAGTGCAGGGGGGTTGGGATGGGGAGGGATGCAGTGAGGGGGATGGGGTGCAGGGGGGTTGGGACGGGGAGGGATGCAGTGAGGGGGATGGGGGTGTTGGGATGGGGAGGGATGCAGTAAGGGGGATGGGGGGTTGGGACGGGGAGGGATGCAGTGAGGGGGATGCGGTGCAGGGGGGTTGGGATGGGGAGGGATGCAGTGAGGGGGATGGGGGTGTTGGGACAGGGAGGGATGCAGTGAGGGGGATGGAGGTGTGGGGGGGGTGGGACAGGGAGGGATGCAGTGAGGGGGATGGGGGTGTTGGGATGGGGAGGGATGCAGTGAGGGGGATGGGGGGTTGGGACGGGGAGGGATGCAGTGAGGGGGATGGGGGTGTTGGGACGGGGAGGGATGCAGTGAGGGGGATGGGGTGCAGGGGGGTTGGGACGGGGAGGGTTGCAGTGAGGGGGATGGGGGTGTTGGGATGGGGAGGGATGCAGTAAGGGGGATGGGGGGTTGGGACGGGGAGGGATGCAGTGAGGGGGATGGAGGTGTGGGGGGGGTGGGACAGGGAGGGATGCAGTGAGGGGGATGGGGGTGTTGGGATGGGGAGGGATGCAGTGAGGGGGATGGGGGTGTTGGGATGGGGAGGGATGCAGTAAGGGGGATGGGGGGTTGGGACGGGGAGGGATGCAGTGAGGGGGATGGAGGTGTGGGGGGGGTGGGACAGGGAGGGATGCAGTGAGGGGGATGGGGGTGTTGGGATGGGGAGGGATGCAGTGAGGGGGATGGGGGTGTTGGGATGGGGAGGGATGCAGTAAGGGGGATGGGGGGTTGGGACAGGGAGGGATGCAGTGAGGGGGATGGGAGTGCAGGAGGGTTGGGATGGGGAGGAATGCAGTGAGGGGGATGGGGGTGCAGGGGGGTGGGACGGGGAGGGATGCAGTGAGGGGGATGGAGGTGCAGCCCCATTCCCAGCACTGGGAGATGGGGATACATACTCCAACTCCTGGGTGCCGGCGATGGGGCGACAGACCGCGGGGTCGCCGCGGGGCATGTGCCACAGCTGGAGCCCAGCCACAGGAGGAGCACGAGGAGGAGAAGAGGGCCGGCAGCAGCGGGAGAGCTGTGTGCCACGACACCTCAACAGCCGCCTGCTGGGCGCGCTAGTTTGTCCCCCGCCCCACCCCGGCCAATGGGAGCTGCGCCTGTGGGCAGAGGGTGGGGGCAGCATGCGGACCCCCCTGGCTGCCCCTAAGCCTAGGAGCCGGACATGCCGGCTGCTTCCCGGGAGCTGCGTGGCGCAGTGGCTAGCAGGTAGCCTGGCAGCCCCGCTGCGCAGCACCGCCAACCGGACAGTCAACGGTCCGGTCATTGGTGCTGACTGGAGCCACCAGGATCCCTTTTCGACCGGGTGTTCTGGACACCTGGTCACCCTACCTGCTGCCCCGCAATGCGCTGCTGGGCACAGGGCCCTGGGGGACACAGCTCGGGCCATGCTCCTAGCCAGCATTTCAGTGCCACCAGTGCAGCCGTAACCCCCACACAGGGCCCAGTCCCACCTTGTTGGCAGAGGTGTCCATGAGAGCACAGCAGGTTAGGCCCATGGTGCTTGCCCAGCCACACATGGCTTCATTCCCTTTAAGAACCCTGGATCTGGACTCTGGGGAAATGCAGACCCGGATCTTCACAGCTGGCCCATTTCCCCGGTGGGGTGAAGCAGAACCCCAGGCTGGAGCCCTCCTAAACTCTGGGGAAGTTTGGGTGTGGTGACGGTTCCCCTTCCTAGTAGTGGCTGGGTTACAGACTCCTACTGCTTGCCTTAGGGTGGAGACCCCCCTACTGCCTTCGGGGAGGCAGGAATTCACCCAGGAATCACTCTAGCACCGTTATCAGTGCAAACACTCAGCTTTATCAGCAGCGCTCACCTAGAGTGGGGACAAACCCATTCAGAGTCCAAACCGCCCCGGCCCCAGTCCCAGCCCACAGTGCCAGTCCGGCTCTCTGCAGCGTTTGGAGTCTGCCGCCATAGGCCCAGTGCTGGCCTAAATCCTGGGTGCTCCCTGAATCTGATCCCCAGGTCAACTGTTCAGCCGCAGGTTCCAGCAGTTCTGCTCCTTGCTCGCCTTCCCGCAGCCACCACAACGTACAGTCACATGCCACCCAAGCACGCAACGCAGGACCCAATGGGCACCCAATGGGCACCGTGCGTCCATCCCATGCTGCCCCTCTTCATCCTTCAGTCATCGATCAGGGGCCGCCTTCCCTTTGGGCTCAGGCTGATTCTCATGAGCAGACTCACCAGGGTCACACACCCCAGGCTGTTCTCTGGACCGGTTCCCCAGCCCAGAGCTGGCTCTCCACTACAGATAGGTGGGAGAGGGTTTTCCCCGCCCACAAACATTTCTAAGATTTCAAAAAATGTTGGTGTCCCAAATCAGGTCAAAAAGTCACAATCTCAAAAATTTTCACAATCAAAAAATAAAAATAAAAAGTTTAGATCGGGTCAGTGAGTACGTTTTATTTTGATTTCATCATTTCTGATTTTTTAAAAACATTTTCCTTACAAATTATCTGAAATTTCTAAATGAAAAGTCATTTTGAACCAAAAAATGGATCTTTTAGTTTTGAAAATATCAAAATAAGACGTTTCAATTATTTCAAAACTTTTTTCCCCCCAGAAACGGTTTGAAACGGGAAGTGCATCGACCCCATCTCTTTCCTGTGAAACGTTTTGGCTTCGACACATCAGCGTTATCTGACACAAGAACATTTCACCGAAGAATTCCCAACCAGCTCTAGCCTGCTCTGCATCTGCCATGGCTCTCTCCACCCCACTGCTGCCCCAGAGACCCTCTTGCTCCCCACAGAGCCTGCCCCAGGGAACCAGGGCGGGATTTCATACCATCGCTCTACCTAATCAGAACTCTGGCGCGGGGACAGCGAGGGAGGCCAGTTTCTCCAGTCCAAGCCGAAAGGGCAGAGCTAGTGTTCACAGCGCTATGGCTGTTCTGTGAAGTGGGATTTCACACCTCTGTAGTACCACTTCACACCTCCACTGGGCTCCAGCTTCAAACCTCCTGGGGCTTGGGCCCATCCACACTGCCTTGGCAAAGACCCAGCTCACGGAGAGTCCAGAGTTGTTCTGAACTGACAATGGCAGAGAGGGCTCTTGAGTGAATCCCATCGCTCCCTTTCCCCAAGCAGCGTGGAGCAAATACAGGGCTTTGCCTGGTGGTTTTCACATTGCCTGGGCATAGGTACCTTCCCCTTTCTCTCTAAAACACTGCACTGTGCTATCCAGGGCCGCTCTCCTACTGCACGGAGACTCCAAACAGTGATCCCGACCCCCTGCCTCTTCCCGCTGGTGTCACTGCCTTCCACCCCAACACAGGCGGCTGGATGAGACTGCCTCCAAATGACCAGCCCTCGCCTCCAGCCTGCCTTTCCATGGGGTTTTCTGATTGCAGGACCTTGCCAGCCTGACAGCTTCATTACAGGGGACCTTCAGCGCCGGCTTAGTCGAGGAAGTGATTTAGAACCAAATTACGTCTAGATTTCCCCCTGGGCCCCGCCTCGCTGCGTGCTGCAATAATAGCACCAAGGAGGCCCTCCGAGCAATGCGTGTCCTGGACACAGCAGAGAAGCAGGAACAAAGCAGCGCACAGTTCTCAGCCAGAGTCAGACACAGCGAGTATCCCTGTAGTAAGGCCAACAGAGCCACCAGCCCCCCAGGGATTAATCAGTCCTTGGGTGTAGCTGGGTCTGAGCTGAAGAACTGGGAAATGGTTAGTGCTTGAAGTAGCTGGGACTCTTCCGCGAGCAGATGGAGGCTGCTTGGAGGATAGGGGAGGGCAGGTGGCAATTGGGAAGTTGAGGTGGCTGCAACACAGAGGCAGAGCAGAAGGGAGGCAGTGATATGGATGTTTATATTACTCACTCGGGGCCAGACCCTCAGCTGGAGTAGGTCAACCCAGACTGTGCTGGTGCTGCCTTGAGGAGCTGGGCATTAGTCTCTCAAGAAATCGTTCTAGATGCATATAAGAGCCAGGCGTGTGGGAATGAGATCCTGTTAACAGCCATTAGTGCCTGTGACTGTGTCTCCTGGCTAGAGGGAACTAGCAAACGTCCCCTTCCTATCCATAGGGGGGTTGCGCACACACCTCCCCTCCCCACTCAGCTGCTGGGTGTTTCTCCATTGGATGGACCCCCCACGTCTGCCTCCCCAGAAGCTGCAGAGGGAAAGGGTGGTTATCTACCCCTCCCCACTGAGAGGGCACCAAGAGCAGGGTAGAAAGGGGAACTGAGTGATCCACCAGCATCTTCACTCCGCTACTATGGGCTGAAAGAATGAAGGAATCATCCACACACACACCCCATGGGGACAACAGGAAGTGGCAACTAGGAAGGGGAGCCTAAAAATCAAATCCCGAATGTTTGGAAAACCAGGCCCAGTCCTGAAGCTCTGACTCAGTTTCTCCTCAGGCCCTGCTTAGGCCAACCTGCCCCGGCATCAGTGAGAGCTGGCAGTCTCCTGAGCGAGAAACGAGTACCGATTGGGCAGCCACCGTGCGATTGGAGCTCACTGCCTGGGCAAGAGCCAAGCCCAATCTAAGGTGCTGAGCTCCATAACCCTCATCAGAGGTAGAGAGCACTCAGCACTTCCAGGAGTGGCTCAGCACTTTGCAGGATTGAGACCTCAGCCTAGAGGGTCACACATGGTTCCCAGGGCCTCAGACGGGTCTCTCTCAGAGAATCCACATGGTTCTCAACCCGCCAAGGCCCAGAGGATATGCAGACACACTGAGCCACGCAGGGAACGAAGCTGTTACCAAGCGGGTTTGCCCAGTCAGTTCAGCACTGTGACTCAGCGGTCGGGAGTGCACAGAAAGGATTTCATTTACAGTCAGAAAACATGGGAGGACAGCCGGGGCCATAGGTAGAACGATGGTGGACAGGCCGGGAGTGCGTGCAGAAAGCCCCTGAGCAGCCTGCATGCCAAGGAGCAGTGAGAAGCTGCCACAGGGAAACCACAGAAAGAGAGAAACTGCCTGTTTCCATTTGACATTTCTCTCCGCCTTGGAATCCCCATCTGGAGAACAGGCAACAACAAACAGGGGAATTGACACGGGCCACTGTATGCAAATCTAACCTTTCTGTACCTGCCAGCTACAGCCTTTATTTACTACCCAACCACCTGGCTAAATTGGAAGAGGCAGCCAATCAAAACAGAGTGCTGAGCAGGGCAAAGGGCCCCAGCTCACGACTGTAATTTCAGAGAGCGTGACAGCTTTAACCTGGCCGGGGAGATGTACTGACTATAGTCAAATGAATTGACAAGTAAGTATGTGGAGGGCCACCGCTCTCTAATAGATAGACTCAGAACAGCTCAGCTATGTGTCATAGCCCTATTATGGTTCACAGGGAAGGGGGATGCTCCATTAGCTCAAGTACTAGGAGGGATTCCTTTCAGGGCAGGTGGTTCTGCGTCCAGTCTCCTTTATCAGCAACTGTGAAGTCCCAGTTGGGAATGGGTTTATCACTATGGATAGAACAATAGTGCACCTGCACACACACACCACTGAATGTTATCAAATCAATCTCCTCGTGCACCAAGCTACTGAGTGACCCCAGGAGACGCGTGTAGCATGGTGGGCTCCTACCATCCTAGAATGAGCATGCCAATTTTTCTGCATCCTCAATAATATCTTGTGCATTTCTATGGTGTTATTCAGCAATTTACATACAAAGTGCTCCCTTCACCCATGTCAATGAAATGCAGGCACCACTGGTGCGGGACACAACCACTGTTTCTTGGCCCACAGCACAAGAGTTTAGGAAAGGAAAGGAATTAAAATAACATATCCAACCAAAACCCCTGGGGACGGGGGGGGGGGGGGGGTCGGTAGTCAGAATGCAATTTCCCCCATGTTGAAATGTGGCCAGGATACAGGAGTTAAAAGTGTCTCAGATCTTTAATGACCCCAAGGCCAGGAATTCAGCTTTACGTCCCTTCCAACACAGAGTGCGCCTGCACTAGCAGCTCTCTCGGAGAGCTTGCTGGAGCAGTGGTTTTCAACCTGTGGTCCGCAGACCCCTGGGGCCCGCAGACTATGTCTAAGATTTTCAAAGGGGTCCGCACCTCCATGCGAACCTTTTACGGTCCGCAAATGAAAAAAGGTTGAAAACCACTGTGCTAGATGCCAGGGTGTTCAAAGTGGGGGTTGTGTCCCCTTAGGACAGGGCCGGCTCCAGGCACCAGCGAACGAAGTAGGTGCTTGGGGCGGCCAATGGAAAAGGGCGGCACATCCAGGTCTTTGGCGGCAATTCGGCTGCGGGTCCCTCAGTCCCTGTCGGAGCGAAGGACCCGCCGCCAAATTGCTGCTGAAGAATTAAGCAGGGAGCCTGCCAGCCCTGCTGAGCAACACTGCAAACTGGACTTTCAACTGCCCAGTCAGCGGTGCTGACCGGAGCCACCAGGATCCCCTTTCGACCGGGTGTTCCGGCTTTCGGACATCTGACAACCCTAATCAGGGCAGCGCCACCACTACGCGCAAAAGCGGTAGCACTAGGCCTGAATTTTCAAGCATGACTAGTGATTTGCAGGGGCTGGCTTGTCCCCAGCCCACCAAGGACCCACTGCTACTCCCATCGCCCAGCGTCTCTTTGCCAGGCAGTTTTATTTCTCAAACCTAGGCAACCCCCACACACAAATAGTTCCCCAGCCCACCCTGGGGTATAGCTCCCAGGGGATCTTCCCCTTCACCTCTCTCAATTCCAGCTGCTTTGAGCCTATGGCAGGATTCCCTTCCTATAGACTCTTCTCCCCTAGCAGGTTCCCAGTGCCTCCTCTCACAGGGGACTTCCTGCTGCTCATGCTCCCCAGGCCTCCTGGCTTGTGGCCTGTCTCCCTATTCCCAGGGAGCAGGAACAAGAGCCCCATGTCTGCTTTCTCTTCCCCTTTCCTGACTGACCCTCAAGCCAGACTCAGCCAGGCTCCTCTCTAGGGCCAAGGTGCTTTTTCTTACAGCCCAACTGGGACCAGTGCCACCCACTCACAGGGGCCCCGCTGAAGGCACAATAAAGAGGCCTGGTTTCCAGAGGGCAGGTGCTCAGCACTTCCTGGAAATCAGGCCCTTTTAAGGTTTCTCTGTCTGAGCCCCCAAAATCACTGGTTATATTTGAAAGTCTTGGCCTTAGTGTAGCCCAGGCCCCAGCAGCCTTTGGTGTTTTTTACCACTGTGGTTTTCGGCCCTGCTCTGGGCAAGGCTAAGCATCACCAGTATTGCCAGCCCCACAGCATTCCAAAATCTTTGATTCTGGCCTGAAACATCATACGATTGGCTTAAAAATCTTGAGATTTTTTTAAAAATAATACATGTTGGTCTCTTTTTCTTTATTCTCTGGTTTCTCAGCCTTTAGGCTGCACTTGGGTCACATTTCCAAGCTTGTGGGCTGGACATTTATTTTTTCTTTTAAATAAAAGCAGAGATTCTCACTTAATCACAGGACTCCAAGCCCTGGGGATTTAAGAATAACATCAAATATTGCAAAACTTGTGAAAAAATCATGACAGCTGGCCATGCTTCAACTTGGTGGTAAGAACACAGGTTTCTCTGGAAGCCCTTTCCACTCTTCCCCTCCCATAGTTGGAACTGGGTAGCAACAGATGTGAAAATGAAGAGGAGAAAAGACCCAGTGCAGACATAGCTAACTAGTTCCCAACGCTGCTTCCCACAACACACCGGTTTCCTTTGGAGCCTTTCACCCTGTCCTAGCCTTGCTTAGCTTGCAAGATCTGACAAGATCACAGCCTGAGGGGATCTGGCTGCAGGGGATGCTGGAGGCCTCTCTTCTGAACCCAGCATGCCCTCACTGCTCCTGCCCTAAGTAGCCAGCTGGCTGCTGTTATGCAGGAAGAGAAAAGAAAAAGAAAGGCTCCCCATTGAATAAAGAGATGAGAAACTTAGAGTAGTTTTAAAGCAGTTAGGAAAGTTAAGAGCTGAAACTGACCAGAAGTCATGGAGGGGAAAGTACATGAACTTTTAAAGACTTAGGCTGAGATTATCAAAGCTGCTGGGGCAACCTGGATTCTCATTTTCCATTCACTTTAATGGGAATTTGGCATCAAAGCAGTTCTGAAACCCCTGGCCTTGAGGCCTTGATTCTCCTCTTACTGACTCCAGGTATACTCCAGCGTAACTCCACTGCCTTTCCCTGGTGCTGGCAAGAGGAGAATCCAGCCCTTGATTCTTTTTGATCAGACTTTAAAAAAAAAAAGGTCTCCGCTAAAACAATAATTATTCCCTTTATAAAGGTGAGCCTGGCAAGCAATGAGTTTTCAGCTTTTAACACCCAGGGACAGGGCCGGCTCCAGGCACCAGCTTAACAAGCAGGTGCTTGGGGCGGCCAAGGGAGAGGGGCGGCACCTGCGGCAATTCGGGGCGGCAGGTCCCTCACTCCCTCTAGGAGCGAAGGACCTGCCACTGAACTGCCGCCGCCAATCACGGCTTTTTTTTTTTTCCCAATTGCCGCCGCAGATCGCGATCGCGGTTTTTTGTTTTGTTTTTTTTTTGCTTGGGGCGGCAGAAATGCTGGAGCCGGCCCTGCCCAGGGACCAAGGGAAGGAACAGAAGCAAGTTACAGACAGACTCCAGCCCTGGAGGGGCAGACATTCTTTTCCCCAACCAGGCAGTTTACCAAGGTCTTGTCTAAACACAAACATTGAACTGCTTTAATCACACTGGCTTAGTTCTGTCAGGCCAACCCCTAGAACGGACACAGTCATACCAGGATAACAGTGCTTATAGCAGTATTGCTAGTCCAGTAAGGAAAGGGGAATACGCTGTACTGGTATAAAGGCACAGTTACACCAGTACAACTATGTCCACACAAGGGATTGAACTTATTTAACTACTTCAATAGGAAATCACACCCTACCTGACATTAAATCCGGGCAAAATCTGAGTGTAGACCTGGCCTAACTTCTCCCCAGCCATCTAAAGGCAGCCGGTCAGCTCTCTGCAGATGCATTGGGAGGCCAGGAAAGGGAGATAGAAGTGTCGGAGTGATGCTGCCTGCCCCACAGGTCTCAGCACATCCTCCTCCCAACCTTGACTTTCCTCAATCCTGCTGAGCTCGCAATGTAGCACTCATGCATTTTCACTCCCCCCTGCTAAGATTTTGCTCTGAGGTTGCCCCTTTGCCTGCAGGCTGCCATCAGCTGATATGGCTGGGATCTCAGTCTGAAACACTAAACCCGGTTGTGTGGCAGGGCAGTGCTATTATCCCTGTTTTACAGATGGGGAACTGAGGCACCAAGAGGCTAAGTGATTTGCCCAAGGAGTCTGTGGCAGAACAGGGAATTGAACCCACATCTCTGGCTAGCGCCCCGACCACTGGATCAGCTGTCCTATTATAGGGGCTTTTGGTGCAGCTGCAACACTTGTGGCTTTCCAACCAGACTGGTGAGACACCATTGCTGACAGCAGTTCGACACTGCCCAAGCTAAGGACCAGGTTGCAAACAACACTGGAAAAACACCTGGGATGGCTGTTGCAGGGTGTCATAAGCTCAAGGTGCTCCAAACAGCAGTCGTTGGCAGTGCTTTTTTGTTTAGTATAGACAGGGCCTAGAGGGCCCTGCATAGTCACTGTAAAGTCAGCTGTATCGGCGCCTTTCCCGTAGGTTACCTGGGTCTCTGCAGGATCAGTTAGGAGCTCAAGAGGGCCATGCCTACCTCAGAGGATTTGACATCGTGTCTGCCTCCTATGTGGCTGTACCATCACCAGACAATGACTCACAATACAGGGCGCCAAAGGACGGGTGTCACAGTCCACTGCCAGTACCCAGGATGGGACCAGCAGGCCCACAATGCTGATTGCAGGAGCTGATTGCATTCTGGGAAGCTCTTGGCCTAACCTTTTTTTGTGAGACTACCCATCTGGCACAGTTCCCTGGGCTAGCCCTGGTGCCCAACTCCAGGAGCCCTCTCTCTGCTTGCAGCTAGTCACGGAGCAGTGTGGCGGGGAGATTTCCCTTTCCAGCAGACAGGGGCCCACACTAGACAACAGTTTCCGTCGCTTCCAACGCCCACAAGCTGCTCGCGATGAGACGGCTCAGAGCCTCCGCACTGCAAATCTGCAAATCAAGAGGCAAAGAAAGAAATAAGTGGAAGGTAATCAATGGCAGTAGTTAGTTTCAATAGGTTCCTTAATCAATACAATTTATAGCAGAGACAGCTCCAAGCACTAAGGCAGGGAAGCCCAGCGTCAAGTGTTTATAATGTTTCTTTTTGTTTATTTCTCCTCCTTTTCTTCCTTTAGCAGCATCCCATGGAGAACTAATTTGTCCAGGGACATAACAAGCTCATGCTTCATTCACCGACATCTTACAAATGTCCTGTACATTGAATTTACCTGTTTGGGCCATTCTCTGGGATAGACACATGGCCAGGTCCCAGTGGAATGGATCAGAGATTTACAAAGTAATTTAATTTCGCTGTGTTATTGGATTTAAACTGATGATAAACAACTGGAAAGCAAACCAAAAAAAAAAAAAAAAAGAAAGAAAGAGAGAGAGAGAGAGAGAGAGAGAGAGAATGGAAGTGGCTGTTGTAACAAAGACCTTTCATCATTAACTGGTCCCCTAACATGCTGCTTCTGGAGTGGGGAGAACTGGCTTGTGTTTAAAGCACAGATCTAAGAGCCTGGAGATCAGGGTTTTATTCCTGGCTTTGTTACAAACTTCCTGTGTGATCTTTTGTGCCTCAGTTTATCCATTGGTAAAATAGGGATAAAATAATAATCCTCCCTATCTCCCTGGGAGATTAATTTGCACACAGCACTGAGATCCTCAGGTAGGAGGCACTATGGAAGACAAAGTGTTCATTAGAAATGTTCCCGATGGTGGCGTGAAGTAGACCCATGGTAACCCATGCAGCTATGGGTGGCAAGTCATGACTGGATACAGTGTAGAGGAAGACTTGTGGGCTCTCTGATGAATCCAAACATAGGCAATTTACTATTCAGGCCTAATAACTTCCCAGAAAGCCATCCCAAAGTCCCACCAGCCAGCCTGCCCCTCCTCTTGTTGCATGGACACAGACTCAGTGTATCTCTAGCCACTGACTTTTCAACTAGCATGATAAACAGAGCCCCGAGACAGTGGATTTGAAGGCCAGATTGACTAGGACAGCTCCAGGAGCAATAGTAAGGGCTTTCCAATGCATCTGCTCAGACAGATCAGGAGCCAGGAATCCAATGAACAGATGGCTGATGTCTTCTTGAGGCCCTGCCACACATTGCAAAACAAAGAGCTGTGCAATCCCAGAGCTGGGAAAAGAGCAGGTGTACACCTTGAATCCCCTATCTGCAGCCTGTTAAATTGTCAAGGGCTCCTTCAGCATGCCTTTTCCATCCTTGCTTGCTGATCATCTGGAAACAGAAACCTTCTTCCTTCTCAGCGTCATCTCTTTCCTAACGTGATCCATCTGAAAAAGCACCAGCATCCATTTAGTGATGGGGGGCGGGAGCCTGCTTGGATCGAGCAGCCCCCTCCACCCCAAACCATCCTCCCAAATTCAAAGCCAAACCAGACTTCTTTCTTTGAGGTGAAAAAAATAACTAGAAAGGGTGAGAGGTTTTGTTTTAAGTGACATGTCGTTATTAGGGCATTTTTGCTCTTTGTTGCATCTGGAATGGGAAGTGCCCAGATACCAGAGTCAATCAGAAAATTAAAAGAAAAAGAAAACCTACATGAAACATTTCTACGTTGTTTCTGTTTTGCAGGATTCAAGGCAAAACTATTTTTAATTTTTTCCAAAACGTTTTGCAAAACCCTTATCGACATTTTTCATTTACCAAACACCAGGTTTTGCAGGAAACAAGCAACCAAAAACTTGCTTTAACCTGAAAAGTCCAGGTTTTGGTAAAAGAAAATGTCAATCAGCATTCCAAATGTCAATGCAGGGAACGGTGTTGATAAAAAGTCACGAAGAAAGAAACGTTTTTAAAAAGAGTCAACAATTTTCAGGAACATTTTGTTTTATGTTTTTTAAAATGGCCTTTGTTCAGTGGGGGGAAAAAGCTTTTCAACCAGATTTATGGAAAACCATGAGAAAAGGGGCTTGGGGGAAAGGCAAACTTCAAGAGAAAGCCTGTTCTGTGAGCCATCTCCAGGCCCATTCTGCTGACCCAAGAGGTTCAGACAAGCATCTAACCTTCTAGATGCTCATCCAGGCTCAACGTCAAGCCTATTGCTCTTCACTCATCATTTACCGTATAATAAATGAGAAAAAATATCCTGGGATTCAGGCAGATTTTACTGGGGAATCCAAAACAGGGATGTGAGATTCCAGGATTTCCTGAGACGATTATCATCTGCATAGATCTCCTTGGCTGATTAACAAACAGGATGGAGACAACCTCAAGACAGCTGCATTCCCCATTCTTCCAGCAAAGAGGTATTGTGGTGGCCAGGGAAGACAGGGCAGCTGCCCCATCATCCTCTGGTGGAGGAGAAGCAACCTCAACTTCTGCCCCATGAAAATCACGGTTGCAACAGCTTCCTCTTGCTTGTCAGTAAGAGAGTTGCTTGGGGGATTATTTCCTTTGGGGAGGAGGACAGGTTCTGCCGGAGTGACCTCTCCCAGGGAAGAGAAACTTCAAGAGTAGCATTGGGAGGATGGGAAGAATAGTCCCAGAAGGAAAACTGGCTCTCAGACCCCCAACCTTGAAAGCGTCCCTCGCTTCAGTGCTGGGGGTGTTCTTTACCCAAGGAGTGGCTGCAGGGTGGGTATCTCAGCAAAGAGAACACGCCAGAGGAATGCTGGGTCCCATTCTGAATTTGTCTGTGTTGTAACACCGGAGCGGTGCTGCCAGCAGAAACCCCTACCCCAGGCATTGCGCCGAGAAGACAAGCTCCTTCTTTTCAGACATTTTAACCCAATGAATTATTCATCATAAATGACTTTGAGACGAGGCGACTCTCTATGTCATCACCTGATTATACGTTCCATAAAAAGAAATGGCAGCAATTTATCTCTTTTCTCTTCCAGGGCGGGCTGGGGGCAGGGGGGATAAATACACCACCACCAAGCTGGAGTTATGAATCATCCCTCTTAGCTGTCAGACCGCAGCCAGTGACACTTTTACTGATTTGCCATTTAGTGCTTCCCACCGGGAGCTGCAAGGAGAGGGCCTCAGGTTACTCTTTTGGGGAAAGAGGGGAGCGTGTGGATGGTGGAGGTCTCTGGTTTCTCTTTGCTCATTTCCATGTGTTTCCTTGTTGCTGAGTTCTGGATCGTAACCAGCAATGGCACCTGGACAGGTGACCCCTGGAGCTGTGCGGGGTGGAGCCTGCAACAAGGCCTGCAACAAGGTCTAGAGTGTAGGGAGGTGGCTGTGACGTCTCTCCCCCATTCTATTATTCATTAAGCAGAGGGGCCGGGCTGGAGGAGGGGAACTCAGTAACTTGTTTCTCAGAGCCATGTTTCCTTGCTACCAGATTGCATCAGTCCCGGGGCACCAAGTGTAACAAGCAATGCGATGCAGGCAAGCCAGGAGCGTCGTGGCTGGGAAACGGGAGCTGGATGGGTTTGCACTGAGAAATCAGCAAAGGGCTTCAGCAAGGGAAATGCAAGAGCTGGTAGCTCTAGGCAAGGTGCACCCTGCTGCACGTCACCTTTGCCCAGGCCCACTCAGGTCATCCTGGGACTCTCCTGAGGGGGTGCAGTTAGCTGTGCTTCCTGGGGCTCTTGTGATAGGGATGTACTGAAACCACCACGCTTGGTTCATTTAGTGTCCTGCCCTGAGAGAGGAAAGGTGAAGACTTGATTTCCTGACCCCCAAACCTCTGCTACTACTGGGGTTTGGGTGGGATTCTGCATGGGACATTACCCAGGCCATGGACACATAGGCACTGGCATGGCCACGCCCAGACACACTTTCACACACAGGTAGTCCTGCCCACAGAAGAAGGGTCACGCTCACAGGAATCCCCCCTCCCTTCACGTGCACACTTCTACACACTGGTACGGCCACACGTAGTCACACAGGCAAACTCTTTGCACAAGTGCACCCCTGTAGGCACGCCTTCAGATGTACACTCGAAGGACACAGGTGCACCTTAATGCACGCGTACACACACACACACACACACGCATATACCACATTTCCTAAGCACATATTGTGCTAGGCACTCCCACTCCCCCATTGCCCCTCAGACTGTCACCCACCACTTTGCATTATCACCTCCCTCCTTCCAACCTCTTGGCTGCTGGCATGTGATGGGCAGATACAGCATGGAAAAGTGCTAGGGAGGCACATCTTCCCCACCCTCGCGCAGGCTAAGAGGAACATAAAACAGCGGCGATTGCAGCTGTTTTATTATTTATGAAGCTTTGGTGATGTTGCGTATAAATAATCCATGACTGTAAAGCGTTGCTGGCACTTTCGTTGAATATTCATGAGATATTTTTGTTGGGAACTTTCACCACCAATTCAAATCCAGACACAAAAATAAAAATCATCATCATAAAGATTTCATCTGTCACTTTGCAGCTTCAACCTCTCTCTCTCTCTCTCTCGCTCGCTCACAATTGAGGTTGGATTTTACAAAAAAGTCTCGCGCCCAACGTGCATCCAACGTGCTGAGCTAGTTGGAAAACCTGGTCCTAAATGGTTCAAAGGCCTGGTGAGCTGCATCTCACCCAGAATGTCTTATTTTTGTCCATCTCCCCTTGAACCTCCTTCTGCCCCCCCCCCCACTGTCTTATTGCACATCACAGCCACTTTGGCAAGGACCTGCAACATAGTCTGTCCCCAACCAGCACTAAAGCCCTGGCTGTTTTCACACTGTCACTGATGCGAAATGTGTAATTGGATTATAGAAGGTGCTTTTAGTGCCAGGCAAAGGAGGAGGTGTGAGCAGGGAGTGTAAAGAGAATGAAAAAAAAAAAGGAGGGAAAAACACTTAGGGCAGCAGTTTCCTATTTAAGCAAAAAAATGATTTTATAGAAAATTTCTCTCCCCTGCCCCCCTTTTTATCAGCTCCCGGTGTTCTATCTCCCTCTCCTATCTGGATCCTGCACCAGCATTTGTTCTTACTATGAAAGCTTGTCATGACTGGGGTTTAATGAAGTTTAATTATCTTCTGAGATTCAATGAATAATTATAAATCTTTTCAAGATGCAATCACAAGCACTTCATGGTTCATTAATGGTGGAAAATCAATTGTAATTTGTGTAATTCCCCTCTCCTGGCTATCCCTACGCTCGTCTCCCCACACCCTTGCCTTGCATCCCCTTGTCTCAACAACGGGGAACAGTCCCTGTTTTCTTTTTGGAATTAATGAGGGTTTAGCGGAGTGCCATGCGAGGGCAGAGGAATATGGAGAACACCATTAGGAAATGTTAGCAAGAGAGGGATGAAAGAGACGAGGTAGAAAAGATGGTTAAGGTTTTGATGTGGCTTTCATACACTGGCTGCAACTATCTCATTCCATCAGCCTTGGAGACACCATGAGTTCCGGATCATAAATCTCCTTAGCCTGGAGGTGCTTATTTCTCCCTCTTGCTGTTGTATTAAAAAATCCAGTTGGTTCCACTTCAGGGAATTATTTTTAAACACGCTGGCTCTTTTTCTTCTGTTTATCTGGACCTTCACTTCTCCCTCCTTTGGACACGCGTTGCAAATTTCTATGCTGTGAAGCTTCCAAGGGCTCGGAGCCCATGGGCAGTTTGAAAAATAATGCCCACCAGTTTATTTTTGGAACGTTTGGAAGGACTGGAAGCCATCAGCCCTGGCGCAGGAGGCTAGTTAGCGCCATCTTCTCTCTTTAAACTGCAGGTAGCATGCGAAACTGTCTGCCAAACGATTTCCAGAGTGACCTTTCTAATTGAAGCTCTTTAACCTTTTCGCACAATTACGGCTACAAATTTTTACTGAATGCAAAAAAGGTGGTTGGTTTCGCGTTGATTTTTTTTTTAAGGTTAAAAGATTAAAAAACATAATAGAGAGAGAAAGAGAGATGAAAATTAATGTAGTCAAGTTTGCAGTTTCCAGCAGCCCCAGGAGAGCTCTGCGACAAAGATGACATTTCCATGCAATTGACATTTCCCCAGTTGGAGCAATCCCTCCGATCTGTGGTTGCTTGTGTGTGGATCATTTAGTTTCTCATTTCCATCGAACGGGATTTAATTTCTCTCCCTCCCTGCTTATTCCCCCTTTTCAAATCTGACACACAAGTTTCAAGCTCTCTAACTCAGCTCCACTCTTTGCATGGGGTGGCCTTCGCTGGAGTTCCGGCTTTTTCAGCGCAGTGTGGATTCACAGAGGAAATGAATACTTCTGTTTTATTAAGAGAGGGATGAGGCTATTGGGAGCGATGATCCTCAGGATCTGAGCCTCCAGTTGGCCCCAGGGAGCATGTGTCTATGTGCATGCCTGCATATGTGTTGGGGCATGTGTCCGTGTGCATGTGTGTTGGATCTGTTCTTGCTCCTGTTTAAGTCAATGCCTTCAGTAGGAGCCAGGCTCTTTCTTTGTCATGTCGATATGCATCCATGTTTTTATGTGTGCACACACGTTTCTATATATGTATATGGGCACACATCTTTGCATGTGTATATGTATGTGCCTTCATGGGAGTGTATGTACATTCATGTTTGTATGAGCATTCAGACATTCCTACCATGTGCATGAATGCATGTGTGGAAAATCACGTGTATCTTGTGATTCTGAGAGTACATACAGTTACATGAATTGGTGTGCGTACATGTGTGCCTGTGCAAAGGTGTTTGTGTGAATGTGTCCGTATGCACGTGTGCTTATACATGTATATTCAGACATGTATGTGTGAGGATCCTTGTGTCTAGACACGTGTTAGTGTGTGGAATTGAGAACACTAAACAGCTCGTTAAACGGTCACTGACAGCTACTTTGTATAGTTTTAACCTTTATTTTTAATTCTCATTATTTCTCTTCTTCTTTGAAGCTGAAAAAACTATTTGATTTTCCCAGTGTTGACCTTTCTCTTTTTTTGCCCTATATTATACAACATGCAGCATACAAAAGCCTGCTGTTATCCATGTGTAGTGAGGCTAGCCGGGCTCGTCTCTCTCCGGGGCGGCAGGGAACCACATCGTCTCACTACCTTTCGGAATAGCTCTTGCGGGGAATTAGTCCGGCCGCGGGAGCCTTCCTCCACGGCCTTCGTGAAGGTACAAATAAACCCAGTGAGCCCAGGCAGGGCAATGGGGAGTCAGGTGCTCAGGCCCTCAGGCAGGGGCTGAGCAATAACAGTATATAATGGTAAGCCCGGGCCCTAGGGCAGGGCAGGGCAATGGTGAGTCAGGCATTCAGGCAGGGGCTGAGCAGTAACAGTATATAAACAGTAGGCCCAGGCCCTAGGCGAGGGGGAGACGGCCACCGGCGAGTTGGGTGGCGGGGGGGGGAGGGTGGAACGCAGGCCCTCCCACTCCACGGCGTCCCAGCCTGGGGCCCTAGCAATGGCAGAAGACCTGCTGCTGCGTCAGTGGGGATCCTGACCGCAACACACTGACATGGGGTCTGGCAGTGCTGCAGCCAGACTAGGGTCGGCTGCCCCTGGGCTACTTCCAGACTCCCCCTCTTGAGGTGCCTGGGTCAGGGTGGTGTCCTCAGGGGGGTCCAGCACCATGGGTTCCTCAGGATAGCTGGCCAGGGGTAGACTCGGCAACTCCTCCAGGTAGCTGGTGCAGGGCAGGGCAGGCCAGTTCTCGGGTTTTCCGCAGGCCGCTGGGCTTTCCCAATCGCGAGCTAGGCCGGATGCGTCTGGCCTCCCCGGCGGCTGCTTCCCCAGTGAGCCCTGAGGTCGGGCCTTTATACTTCTGGGGCAACACCTGACCCTCTGGGGGGCGGGCTCAGAGCTCCCTGGGTCCGCCCACTCTGGTGTCCGGAGGGGCTCGTCTCTCTCCGGGGCAGCAGGGAACCACACCGCCTCACTACACCATGACCAATGAGCGTACGAGTCACAGGGCCCCATAGAGCACTATAATTAAATCCTCCTTTATGGCATAGATAGGATGGATGGTCAGGAGGACCGCTGATAACCACAGTGTCTCCTAGCACCATACTGGGATATTGGCTCAGTATTGGTCAGGGTGCTACTGACTATTCCTATGTATCCAATTAACCACTGGAACATCTTACCAAGGGCCATGCTGGATTCTCCATCCCTGGCAATTTTTACATCAAGATGGGATGTTATCCTAAAAGAACTGCTCTAGTACAAGCACAGCCATTGGACTCAAAGTAGGAATTAGTACCGGCAAGTCCTATGGCCTGTGTTCTGCAGGACAGTCTGCACAATCACAGCGCAGAGAAGGGAAGCTGAAGGTCCTGCCAGTAGGGTGGGAGCAAGGAGGCTGAGCAGAGGCATATGAAGGTGGGTGACTTCCAGACAGAAGACAGAGCACAGGTAGTTGGTGAGCTAGGTGCCCAGGGGGCTGGTGGAAAGGAATTGACAGGCCGTGATCTACTGATTGTTGTGACTGGCTGTGGCTGCGCATTTTCATTGCAAAAAGTAAGACAAGCTAACTCGTGCTCTGCCGGACGCCCAGAGCGTGGCAGCTGCCTCCTGGTGGGGCCCAACGATGGCCCCACTGAGGGGTGTTGGAGTCTGGACAGGGAGCGTGTTATGAAGAAAACTCATGATCCACAATTAGTTAAACCTCTAGCGAAGACAAAACCTGAATCAACCATCCTCCTGCAGCACCCAGCCAGTCCTCTCATCCAGGGCCTGAGCTGACCCAACATTGCTCCACACGTGTGATCTAACAAGATCTCAGCTCAGGCTGACCCAGGCAGGAGCCCCTGAAATGAAGGGGTGGAAAGTCCAAGTCTCCTGCTGTCCTGGTGTCTGGAAGGTGTACGCGACCTCACTCAGCTCACTCAGAGATTGCCCACTCCAGCCCTGCTGCCACTCACAGACCTCTCTCCTCTCCCTCCATCTCTCCTTGGTGCACTCAGGGTACGTCTGCACTTGGAGCTGGGGAGCGGATTCCCAGCTTGAGGAGGCATACCCAATCTTGCTCTGATCCAGCTGGCATGCTAAAAGAGAGTGCAGCTCCGGCGGCACGGGGAGCAGGAGGGGCTAGCTGCCTTGAGTACGCGCCCAGCCTCTTGGACAGGATCATACTCAGGGCAGCTAGCCCCTCCCACCACCACGGCTAGCCCCCAGTTTTAGTGCACTAGCTCAATCAGAGCAGGTATCTCACCTCAAGGTGGGAATCACCCCTCCAAGTGCAGATGTACCCACTGACTCTTCGCTGCTGAGGCCCAGGTCCTGAAGGGTCTGGGCAGCAGATGGGCTGTGGATGCACCCCTGAAAGTAAGATGCAGCTGGGCTTACACCAGAAAGGCTCCTATCACGAGGCAGATTTCAGAGACGGGCCCTGCTGGGGACATGATATAAGCAGAACCTCCCTAACTGGCAGTACTGGCTGAGCGAGACAGGGCATAGCACTAATCTGGGTGAACTAGTGACCATACCAGCCAAGAGCCCGCAGCACACTCATAGACTCATAGACTTTAAGGTCAGAAGGGACCATTATGATAATCTAGTCTGACCTCCTGCACAACGCAGGCCACGGAATCTCACCCACCCACTCCTGTAACAAACCCCCAACCTATGTCTAAGTTATTGAAGTCCTCAAATCGTGGTTTAAAGACCTCAAGGTGCAGAGAATCCTCCAGCAAGTGACCCGTGCCCTACGCCCCACGCTGCAGAGGAAGGCGAAAAACCTCCAGGGCCTCTGCCAATCTGCCCTGGAGGAAAATTCCTTCCCGACCCCAAATATGGCGATCAGTTAAACCCTGAGCATGTGGGCAAGACCCACCAGCCAGCACCCAGGAAAGAATTCTCTGTAGTAACTCAGATCCCACCCCATCTAACATCCCATCACAGACCATTGGGCATATTTACCTGCTAAAAAGCAAAGATCAATTAACTGCCAAAATTAGGCTATCCCATCATACCATCCCCTCCATAAACTCATCAAGCTTAGTCTTGAAGCCAGATATGTCTTTTGTCCCCACTCCTCCCCTTGGATGTCTGTTCCAGAACTTCACTCCTCTAATGGTTAGAAACCTTCGTCTAATTTCAAGTCTAAACTTCCACACCTCCCTCTCCTCTGCCACACCAAGCTCAGTCTCCTCTGTCCAGCAAGATCCACCCCGGCAGTCTCACTCCCTTCTACTCCCCGCTCCCGCCCTTTGCTTCTCCCAGTAAGCCTCCTTCCTCGCTGAATCCTTTGTCTCCTTCTCTGCCGGAGGTAGGGCCCTGAAATCTGCTGCTGGCGTGGAGCCCTGTGGCCCAAGCCCGTTGCTAATGGAGATCAGGACAGAGTCAGCGAAGCCTCATTTCCCTTTCTGTCCCCATTGGGCTTACATTCCTCAGCCTCCTTCCAGGCTCTGCAGAACGCTGGCCCCGCTTACCAATCCAACCCCTCTGGCTGCTCTATTGCTCTCTCCATCTCCTTCTACCACTCTCCTGCCCACTTCCCAGTTTCTTCCCCCCACCTCCCACCCCGGGTTTGGGACAGCCTCTCCCATTGCACACACTCTCTCCCTCCTCCTCAGGACCCCCACATAGGAGCAGCCATCCCGTCTCTGCCATGAGTCAGGCTGTGAGCTCTTTGAGACAGGGCCCTGCTCTGTAAGGCTTCCTGGGCTAGATAAATAATAAAAGAGACCTTGAACTCCCCATCCCCGTACCCCAGCCTCCTCTAATTAGTGAGGTGATAAGAGACCAGCAGCTGGATTCAGTATCCCTGCCTCCTCCCAAACCCGCCACAGTCCACCCTGCTGCCAGCGAGGCTTGTGGTGCGTCAGCACCGTGCAGACAGGGCTGGCACGCTCCGAGTGCTTTGCCTTCCAGGGTGATTTATGGGCCCTGTCAATCCAGCAGACTGAACGGCAGAGACAGCTGGAGCACACTGCAAGCGGGAGTAGCAATCCATCAGCACCGGGTGGGAGTCACCCAGGAATCCATCAAGAGCTCCATCATGCAAAGGCAGAAGAGAAACAGAGGAGAGAGCTGGAGAGAGAGAGCTGAGATTTCTCAGTGCCTGGGTGCTTCTGAGATACAAAAATAAAACAAGATGACAGACACTGAAAACCATTTCCGGTGTTTGTAGTGACTCTGGTGGACCTGCTTTAAGTCACAAATTACAGTGTCTCACACAGCCGGGCACAGCTCTCTGGTGTCTGAGGAACCAGCAGCAATCACAAAGCTTTCTCCCTCTGCTAGCCACAGAGCCTTGTGGCGGGTATTAATTGCCTCTGGGTACAACAACTGGACAGTTTTGATTGTTAGGCCATTTTAATTGCTAGGAAGCCAGCCCCAGCTGCCTTTGTTCCAGGCTGTCCACTGCAAAGGAGAAAGATGATGCCCTGCACGTCAAAGAAACAATGCAGAGCAACCCGCAGCTTCCTTTAATGTGCAATGAATTTTGTATTCCAACCCAGTGCGGACTCCTCAACAGGCCCTCACAGCCCAGCCCACCCCACACACGTGTGTGCAAGCACGTAGACACGCTTAGACGCACAGCCCCAACCACAAGCAAGCACACAGAGAGGTACACACAAAGACACAAAGAAACATTTAAACACACAGGAACACACATACCAGTGCAGGCACGCACACAGGCCCAGAGACACACAAGCTCACCTCAACAGGCTCTCACACATAAATCTGCGCACTATCTACAAGCACGGGAAGGTACACACAAAAGGAACACAATGATCCAACCCTCCCCCACACAAACACACACACATATCCACACTCACTGCATGCCCCATTCTACAATTCCATAGAGAGAGGTGGAATGTTCCCCAGCAACAAAAGCTCCTTTCACCCCAGACTCCATCAGCAAACAAGAGACTGTGATTCTTTCCGAACCTGCTCTGGACACGCGGAGAGAGATGGGGAAAAGAAAGGAGCATCTGATGTGGAGGGAAGAAAAGCAATTTAACTTGCAATAGCAAACAGCAGAACAAAGCACATTATGTCTTTTTGCTCCAAAGGCAGATACGGACGTTGCTGTGAGTCACAGGTTAAGTGTGTGTTCCCACAGCTGGGGAAAGATGGAGGATAAATCAGCTGCAAAGTTGGTAAAGAAAAATAATCCAGCAAGCAAAAGGATTCAAGATACAGGGGGGTGCAGGACGTGATAGGGGTGAGTAGGAGACAGAGGATGGGCACGAGGGGGCAAGGGTTAGGAACATGTGGACGTCAGGTGTTGGGGTGGACATGAGGGGCTAGAGCAGGTGGAAGGAGTGGGTGTTAAGGGCTGAGGGTAGGAGCATGCAGAAGAACAGCAGGCGTGGTGGGTCAGTGCGGCTGAGAAAAGGAGGTTCAAACGGGTTCTGATTCAGGCTTATCTCAAGTGTGCATTGCCTTTCCCCCAGTGCTCAGCCATTCCCAGTCAGCTTAGCAACCTTCGTGCTGACCTCGTTTATTCCCCCACCCCCACCAGATGCAAAAACATCAGGATGACTTTCAGGAGCTGCTTTCACAGCCTGAAGCAGGGCTGGGCTGCGTCTGTCTCACCTTGAGCAGAGCCCCTGGTGCCGGCTGCATCACAGGCAAGACGTGGTGCCATTCTGGTTTATGATCCTTTTATCTCCCTGGCCAGGGGATCATATCCAGCTTCCCCCACCAAGGGCAATGAAGCCTCAGACATTACACATCGCCCAAAGGACTGCATGCCCCTTAATCTCAGGGGAGGCTTCTCCTCCAGGCGCCAGCCTTTTATTAGCCATTTGTTGCTCCAGCTGCAGCCTGGAGCATAAAGGAATCTTTTATTTTTTAAGTCAGCCTTTAAGTTGGGCCTCATTAAGGCCTCAGACGGTGCCTCAGGCCGCACATGGCACTGACAGAGGGCAAGAGAGAATGGCTTTCAAGCCTGGATGGCTTTGTCTGCGCTGCTAAATGCACACAGCAAGGGCAGAGAGCATCCGGCTGCTTCGGGAAAAAATGAGCCAAAACCTCCAGGCCTTCCTCCTCCCACCCAGACATTGGATGACTCTGATAAACAGGAATGTCGATCTGACCCAGACCCGCTTTGGGTTTTGCAAGTTATTTACTTGGACTGCAGTAGCATCTCAGAGCCCCAGGCATGGGCCGGGACCCCATTGTGCTAGGCGCTGTACAGACACACAGCAAGGACAGGCCCCGCACCAAAGGGCAAATCCAGCTTCTTCAGACCCAGCCCAACTGATACCAAGAATTGCTATTCAATGCAGGGTATGTGTAGCCTAGTGATTTACAGCAGGAAACTGGGAGTTGGCTCGGATACTGTGACCTTGGAGCGTTCCTAACACGTTAGGCACCAAATGCCACTACATAAATCCATGGGACGCTCCATCTCAAAAAAGATATATTGGAATTGGAAAAGGTCCAGAGAAGGGCAACAAAAATGATGAGGGGTATGGAACAGCTTCCATATGAGGAGAGATTAAAAAGACTGGGACTGTTCATTTTAGAAAAGAGATGACTGGGGGGGGGAGGGGAATCTAACAGAGGTCTATAAAATCATGAATTGTGTGGAGAAAATAAATAGGAAGGTGTTATTTACCCCTTCACATAACACAAGAACTAGGGGTCACCCAATGAAATTAATAGGCAGCATGTTTAAAACAAACAAAAGGAAGTATTTCTTCACACAACACACACTCATCCTGTGGAGCTCATTGCCAGGGGATGTTTTGAAGGCCAAAAGTATAACTGGGTTCAAAAAAGAATTAGGTAAATCCATGGAGGACAGGTCCATCAATGGCTGTTAGCCAAGATGGTCAGGGTTGCAATCCCTTGCTCTGGATGTCCCTAAGCTTCTGACTGCCAGAGGCTGGGACTAGAGAATGGGATGGATCACTTGATAATTGCCATGTTCTATTCATCCCCTCTGAAGCATCTGGCACTGGCCACTGTCAGAAGACAGGATAATGGGCTATGGACCATTGGTCTGACTCAGTATGGCCAGTCTTATGTTCTTAAGAAACTTCACCCCTCTGTGCCACAGTTTCCCCTTCTGTAAATGGGCACAGTAATATACCTCCATCACTGCAGTGTTGTGAAGCTTAACTAATTCTTTGTAAAGGGCTTGGAGCTCCTCCAGTGAAAGGTGGGAGGAGTGTTAATTTACTACGTAGGCAGGCAATGGGGCACAGGCTGCTTAGAGGGCTGCACAAGACATTCTCCCTCCATACCCGCTGTGCGGCTGCTAGTGGCAATGCGTCCTGGGTTTCAGTGGATCCTTCTCATCCCCAGGATGCAGGTGCCCCCGGACTCCTTTGTTCATTGTGCATGCGAAGCTGCCCAATAAAACGCTGCTGCCGCTGCTTTCTCTACCCCCCTGCTGCTCTCCTCACTGGCCTGGCAACTGACACGGTGCTGAAGGTAATTTCCTTTCATTTTAAATAAATAATCATTCAACAACTCAGGCAGCTGAATTCGTTCTTGATCTTGCATCAAAGGGGAGAGGACTGCTCTTCCCGGGCCGGAAAGAAGAGGGGGACTCGGGTTTGTAATTACATTTGCTGTCCCTGCTTTCCCTGTGTTTTGAAAATAAGATGCACAAAGAGAGCCTCGTGTCATGGGCGCAAAGTAACAAAGGAAGCTGCCTCTTGTTTGTCTCCTAGATCTGCTTCCACAGAACAACATGATCTCGACCACGTGGATAACGCAGGTGCGGGGGCCTGGTTAGTTTTCCCTGGATGCCCTGACTCTAGCAGCATGGAGGGAAAGAGCAAAACCACCTCACTGGCTGCCGGGGATAAGAGCAGAATGAGCCCCAGGAGGTGCTAGGGACATTCTCTGACATTTTACACATGAATTATGCTACTGGGGCATTGCTCACCCACGGCAGGGTCAGGCCATCACTGGGAAGGATGCTGGAGAGAGGAGGATCACTGTCTCTAGAATTTCTTGGCTAAGTCTCCCGCTAGTTGTGCTAAAAGTGCAGGTGGCACTGGTCCCTTTGCTTCCTCCCCATTTTGTGGGCTCAAGTTTTTCCATCAGGGTTGACAGAAAGCTCCATATACCCGGAGTGAAACCTGCTTGTAAGTGACCTCAGCGTTACATCTCAGCTCACCAGGAGTTCCTTAAACCAAGGCACTGAGAGAGCTTCAGTGCTAGCAACTGGATGGGTCATAGCTGCCCTGCATGGGCAGCCTGGCAGCATTTCCCCAACTCCTGAAGTCCTGTCCCAGCATGCACTGGGTTCCGTGTAAAACCTGGGATGAATTCTAGGGAGGCCAGTGTGCCTTTTGCTGATTGCCAAGTCCCTGTCTGGAGGGGATGTCCTGGGGGCTGGGGATTACACTCAGAGAAGCTCCTCCCCTAGGGGGATAGAAGGAAAGGCTCTCATTATCTCAATGCACAAGGAGCACACTGCAGTTCCCTTCCCAATGCACCTCTGCTCAGAGCCTCCCTTTTCAATGGAAAAATAAAGGACTTCAATAGCTGAGGGCTTTGCCGAAGGAGCTTACGAGGGCTGTGTAAATGCTGTCTGAGGAAAGGAGTTTAATGGAGGACGAGCCACTGGCCTTTGCTGTTGCCCAGGTTAACCCCTTCAGACCCATTCTAGATCCTTGGCCAGTGGGTTATCTTTTCCATTATTAGCTCTGTCCAACAAAGACTTACATACTTGGGGCCAAATCCAACTGTGGGGGTCACTCTAATTAATTAAGGATTGACTCAGGTAAAGCCCTATTGATATCAATGGGAGCTCAGTAAGACCTTGGCCTTTGGCCCAGGCATTGTGTGAACTAAAAGAACCTCTCCCACCCTCTTTCTCCCTTTCCACAGGGCACAATTCCTCCTTCTGCCTTTCCCAGCCAGTCTGACTTGGGAGGGTGACAGAAAATCAGCCTTCCTTGCCATCTGCTTCCCAATTGCTCTGCAGAGATCTGGGCTGCATCCCAGCTGTTCCACTGCAGTGGCTGTGGGGTTGGGGGAGGACAGGGCAAGTGTGGCATGTCTGGACAGACCAGGCTCCAGCTCAGCTTTTGTCTGGACCTGCCTTCTCCAGCCATCTGGGGCCACTGTGCATTTTCCTCCATGCAGCCCGATGCACCTGGCCCATTAAAAACTAGTGAATGGTAATAAAAGAAAATGACATTGTGGGGCATTATAAAAGAATGAAATTGTCTGTGCGATTTGTTTCTGCCCCAGATAGTGCAGATAATCAACATTTTACAAAAAATGCTCCCTCTACTTCCTGGCATATGTTATTACTGTTATTAATAGCGAGCCCATTCCTGGGGGCAGCTCTTGGCACAGGTATATTTATTTCCTCCATGGCGCTGTCACCCCCTTGCTGGCGTCCCACACCCCTGCAATGTGCCCTGCCACATGGCGCAGGAGGCAGACTGGAAGGCAGGGACCATAGGTCGCTCTGCAGCTTCCCAGACAAAAAACCTCCTCATTCCGTCGCCTAGGAGGGGCTGAAAGGTTAGATTCTATCACTGGAATTGCATTACCTGAGTCTCATTGCTCTATTAGTTCCTGTTCCTACCCAATGAATTGAGGTTGCCCTTTAGGAGACATAAACACACTGGCATTTACCTCCTCCCCCATGAGCCAATGGGAACGTGGGCTGCCACATAGCTGCTCCTCAATAATGAGGGAGACTTTCTCCCAAGCTTCTTTTATTAATGCCAGCCATGCCCTGGGCATCGCCCTGGATACCCTCAGCCTTGAAACTGCACAAGCCCCTGCTGTTCCCACCATGGGACTAGGAGAGGCACTAGGGGTTTCGTCACATGTCCCTGTCATGGGATCATAATAAGCCCCCTATGATTTTCCAGGTGCGCTAATCACAGAGCTGTGAGAGGCCTCAGGTGTGTCCCAAGTGTCCCTATCCCTGCACCATGGTAAGCCCCAGGTGGTCCCATCACTAATCCACCACAAGCCTTAGGGACCCCCATTCTTGAACCAGAACATGTCCTGGGCATTCCCCCAAGTGTTTCCCCTCACTAGACACAGCTGTTTCTCCAGTTTCCTTATCACTGAACCATGATGGACCTTGGGTGTTTGCCCAGGTGTCCCATATCATGGCACCAAGACAAAGAATTTGTCGAGCCATCATGTCAACTCAACTCTCCTTTAAAAACACAAACACATCCCAGCCGAGTACTGGCTGGCTAATGGTCAAGGCGCTAGTCTTAGCTCTGCCACTGAGCTGCTGGATGCCTTCGAATAAGTCACTTTGTGACTCTGTTTCCCTTCCCACCCTTTATCCATCTTGTCTATCCACACCGTAAACTGAGTGGGAGAAGTGACTGGGTCTGTACAGTGCCTACCACAGTGGGGCACAGGTCTTGATTGAGGCCTCTGTGTGCTACTGTAATAGATGCTAATGATATTCCAGCACTGGTGCAGGCAGGAGAAGAGCCAGGAGTGTCTGGAGAGCTACTTAACCCTAAGATCCTCCCACCTACAGCACGGCCTGGAATCCCATCCACAATGTGGACTGTTGATGTTTTTCCTGGGACAGACCCAGTGCTGAACTCCCTTCTTCCATGCAGCTCATAGGACTCGGCTGCTCCTCTGTTTCCCATTGCTCTTTTGCACTGGGAACATACCCCAGGCTGTCACTCAGGCACCCATCCATCCATCGCCCACGGAATCCAGGCAATCATGAATGTTAGGGACTTGGATACGCTGGTGGAGTGCACCTCCTCCCTCCCCGCCTCGTATGCTTGTCACTGGCACAAGGTAACATTGTACAGCCATTTAATAACACAGCTCCTTAAGCTGCTGACAACAGGAGATGGTGGAACTAAAGCCCCTCAGAATGTGGAGCCTCATGAGTCTATTTACTTCTGCAGGTTTCGGGTGGGATCTGTAGAAACTTCCCAGCACATCAAGGATGCCCGTCCGGGGAGAGAAAGGCCTAGAGGCAAGCCGCCCGCCTGAGGAAATCTCCTAGTAATTCTCAGGTGGGAAACGCCTGGCACAACGATTTTGTTCATTGCTCAGACTGAAGAGCCGTTTCCTTTTTTCATTCTTGGCTTCAGTTCTGCTGTGCTGCAGGAATGAAGACGCATTAGAGACCGGTCTTTGGGCTTGGGGGAGTCTGTGAAAATTCAGGCCCCTGGCGCAGTTGTACGCAAAGCCCTGCCATCTCTCTCAGCACCACAGAAATGCAGCCAAACTCCCCACAACTTGAGGGTTCTGGAAAGCTGGATCCAGCCATTCTGACCTGAGCCCATGTCTAGTCAGGGGCAGGGTTTGAGTACAATGGACAATCATTCCTGTTCTCTAGCATAGCTCAAGTTTCTACTGCCCCGTGCTCTCCAAGGAAGACCTGCTCTCTCTGCCCTTCACTGTTCAAAAGACACCTTCTTGAGCCTACCTACCTACAATCCTAACCCCAGCATCTCTTCGGGACCCTGGACTCTGGATGTCCTCATTGTCCATTCATTCCTCCCTCCCTGACCGAACCCATCAATGCCCCCAGCCCCTCACTACGAAGGCTGCTTCCTGCCCTGGGTATCTGTTGTGCTGTTTGGGGGGAAAAGCAGCAGCAGCAGCCAAGGAAACTCCCAGGATTTGCAGACCAGTGAACTTCATCTTGGTTCCAAGGAAATCAGCTGAGAGGAATTGAGGCTAGAATTGTACAATACTTGGGGCAAGGAGACAGTGATCAGGTCAGCCCAACATTGCTGTTGTAAGGGAAACGAATCCCTCCCTGGCTTGGCAGACATAATACGATAGTAAATAGAGGTGACCTGGTGGAGATAATTTACTTGGCCTCTCAAGGGCAAGGGGCCAGACTGGGGTAAATCCAAAGTGATGCCATAGGCTTCAGTGGAGTTACTCCAGATTTGCACTTGTCTGAGATCAGGTTCAGGCCCTAGGCTTCATTGTTGTCTCAGACGTTGGTATGCAATGGGAAACAGAGGCATGGCGAGCAGCCGCTCCGCTGGGTGGAGAGAGGTTAATAGTGAATAGGGTGACCAGATGTCCTGATTTTATAGGAACAGTCCTGATATTTGGGGCTTTTTCTTATATAGGCTCCTATTACCCCCCACCCTCTGTCCCAATTTTTCACACTGGCTGTCTGGTCACCCTAATCTAGAAGCTTGGCATCTATGAAGTATAATTGCTTCCTACTGCACATTTAAATGGAAAGTATCTACAGGGATCAGAGTTACTGGAACCAGAGTTATTTCATATAAAAGGCCCAATGTAGTAAGCAGAATTTCGCTGGATTCAGCCTCAGCAATGGACTCTTCGCTGGCGAAGGAACGTCTGGGTCTGTCAGCAGTGCAGGCGTGGAGTGGAATAGACAGCACAGCCATTCAGGTGAAACTGCACCCACCATGAACTGAGGGTAGAGACATGGACGAACCAAGCCCAACAGTGCCCCTCCCCAGCATGAATACTCACATGTGCAAATGTAAACGTTGATTTCCATGAGTTCTTGTGCACATGACTTTGGACCCTGATTTCCAGGAGGTCTGTGCTGGTAAAATGCAATCGCTCGAATGTCTGTGGAAAGCAAACACAAAAGGAGAATGAACCTGGTGGCAGTGAATTGTTACAAATTCAGAAGTCCGTAGACTTTGATTTTTGCAGTATTCGTCCAGTTCCAGCAGAGGGGGCTGATACATTTTGGCCAGAATTTTCAGGTAGGCTCAGCACTCACTACTGGGGGTCAAATTTTCCAAGGAGCTCAGTAGTACCTTGGGTGAATTAGAAAATCTGAACATTAGCAAGTTAGCTGAAGTCAAGCACCTGATTTAATCAGATTGTCCAACATACTGGAGACAGCCTCCTTCTACCATCCCAGTGTGCACTACATATCGGGTTTTATTATTTACATGTTTCACACTCACCTTTCTTTAGGAATTGTAGCTATCCATTTCGCTTCTTCCTCTACCCCATAAGAGCTCCTTAAGCAGCATCATGGGCAACATTTCTGCAGTGCTTCAACAAGGATCACAGTGCAACTGACACACTTTGGGGGCTTAACCCAGGTGTCTAGGGTGAATCGCTACCACCTGCTTTCAGCAGGAGGGACCCTCATCTGTGCTGCTGGCAACACAAAACTATCGGGCAACACAAGCGCTCCGCTCCAGGCTCCACAAGCCCTGTTCTTTCCCAATGCAGGCTAGCGCTTTACACACCCCACTTTGTTATACTCGAGTGTCTAGTCCCTTGTCTTCTGGACATCCACAATGCACACTGATCTGCTGCCTCTGCTGGAAGCAGTGCACGCATTTACAGCTTTCACCTTAGTTCAGTACTCTCCTTAGCACAAGGCACTTAGCCATCTCTATAGTAAACCCAAACTGGAGTTTATTTAACAAAGCTTGAGGTAAAGGTTCAAATAAAAGCAAAGCAAGAGAATTTGGAAACGTGAGGTTACAGGTCTAAGAAAAACGTAATAAGTATAGGCTATTGCTTGTGTTTTAACAAGTTACTTTCCTATCTAATAATGACTCATTTCACTTCTGCCTGTCCGATGCTCAGCCCTTGCTTTTCCATTCTCTGCGCACACGTTTTTCTCTCCAGCTTGCGATTAGCATTCCTTTTAAATGTTTTCACACTCTTATTTCTCACCCAACGGTCAGCCCTTACAGTGCTTGTCCAATCCAGTGGGAGGGACCCACTTGTCATGAGACACTCCTGCTGACAGAATGTCACCTCCATTTGTGCCCTCTTTCCTTCTCTTATATAGTCCCAGACCTTTGTCTTTATCAAATCAAGTCTGCATCTACTCCAGACTGTAGACTCTGGGCTGGGCTGACAGATGTCAGTTGTTCTCAATTTTGATTGAGTCAGCTCTGAGACCTACCCTGCCTCACAGGACAAGTTTCAACTCCACCAGTTTTGGAAACCAATATTTTACATATTACATAACTCTGGAAATGTTTCCTGTACAAACATCCCACAATGTCCTTTGGTGAAATATCAGGAAGACAGTCAGACACAGATGTAATATATTTGCCAGGGCATGCCTGGGCATGTCGGTGTCACAGCATCCTAAACAGAAGAAATGACTCGTTTGAGTTCCTGCCTGCCCGATTCTCAGCCCTTGCTTTTCGATTCTCCGGGTGCACATTTTTCTCTCCAGCTTGAAATTAGCATGCCTTTAAAATGTTTTCACACTCTCAAATTGTTTCCTAAATGTGCATATTAGCCAGCGAAACAGCTTGGCTTAGTTACTCCACATGCACTAACATCCATCTCAGCAAAAGTCTATTACCCTTAATATGCCTTCCCCTCACTTCTCAGGCTCATAAAATCCAGGGGCACTAATGAAACCAGCTCTGTGGCTCTTTACACTGGTGCTAGAGAGTTCAGAGTGTCAAGCGCTGGGAGAAGTGACACTGTTTTGCTTTGGGAGCAGATGTATGCAAAAGACCGAGAGAGTGGGATGTTGGCGTGAGGGTTTAACAAGCATTTGTGAATGCTACCAGGGCAACATTCAGTCACGTCCATAAGCAAGCACACACTTCACTGGCACCAATGGCAAAACAGCACCGCTCTGGCAAAGGCATGCATTTTGGTGACTTTAGCCCCGATGCCATTTCTGTATGGCAATTTTTGGTCCAATAACTCTTGGAGGGAATGCTGTGACAACAGCCTTTTATCTGCATGGGAAATTGGAACTGAAGACAAAAAATGGTCATTTGGGGAGAGATGAAACCACAAAAAAAAGTGATTCTATTGATTTTGGTTGCCTGCGGTGGTGAGGACGTTTGTTTTTCAGTCAGCTTCAGTGGAGTCAAGGCTCCAGCCTGCTTTCCCAAAGTAACCCTGGATCTATGCAGAAGGACATGTGAGACAACCAGCTTTCCCCAAGTCATATCAGTGAATTCGGCACAGGGGCTCTGATTGTGATGGGTGAGACAGTACCCAACTGGAGCAGCCCTGCTCCCCTCCCTGCTCAGCTGCCAGAAAGAAAATATGCACAGATATGCATTTGTGCAGAGAGGTTCTCTTTTTAATTGTGCAGGTCACAGACAAGCTTGCACTGACCTCTTAGGAACATGCACGCTAAATATCAAGCTCGGGAGTTCCCCATGTCATTGCACTGCATCCTCTATCACCACAAGGTTCCCATTTTCCCTGCCAGGCAGCAGGGCTGCATTCTCTTATTACCCTGTAGGTATAGGTGCCGTTGTCTAGGATGGGCACTGCATTCTTTGCTGGTCTGAAACTGTCTCAGAGCCTGATTCTGATCTCTCACACACCAGGATAAATGAGGTGGACTCCAGTGGCGCTACATGGAATTATCTCCAGTGTAACACCAAGGAGGTCAGAAAAGAGTCTAGAAACAGGAAATCGGGAGCTGGCAGAGAGCAGAGTTTGACAGCCTTCTCGATTTTGTACATTTCAAAAAGGACCTAGAGCCAATAGAGAAATCCCCCTAGACTGACCTGAGCTTTATGGCCAGCCCACTCTGAGGGCCACCACGCACAGGGCAAGAGGCCTCCTGCAGGGGTCATGATTCCAAACGAGACTTGGACAGATGGGGACTGATCCTCCCTCTCACGCTGCTTTTACACCAATATGGCCCCAACTTCACCAGTTCCTGCTCATGTACAGTAGAGTTACACACAAGGTCAGATTCAGGCCCGTGGGCAGCTCTTACATAGGACTCTCCGAACAGGGACTAACCTAACTTCACAAACTCACCTCCCCCCGAGAGGGTCAGTCAGACAGCCTCAGTTTCGCCATTCAACAGAGGCACCGAGGCTCGTGGTGGGTCTATGTCAGAACTGGGAGTGGAACGCAGGACGGCCTCTCTCCTAACTCTTTGCTCAGCCCACTAGACCATGCTGCTGTCAGTCAGGGTGCTGCCATCAAGCAGGAAAACAAGAAGCGAGGCTGTGCTGTGCGATGCTGAGTGTTGAAGAGGTGTTGGCATAGGGGGAGGTTTGATTGGGGGGGCTTTTCAACGGGGGGATAGAGGTGGGACCTGCCCGTGTCCTTCCTCTCACAAAACACTAGCCTTCCAGGTTTCCATTGTGAGTCCCTTCCCCTTCATTGCCTCTATTTTAAAGACAAGCTCCGGGCCCCTTGTGCTGAGCCTGGGTAACCCATCCCCAGTGAACTGTCACAACCTGGTCTTAGGGAGCTCTCAGACTTCATACATGCCTCTCAGCTCACCTGCAGATTGTAGGTGATCCCCAGCAGATTCAGATGCTAACTCACCACAATGGCTAACCACCCCCAGCTGCAGCTGGCCATCCCCCGGGCTCCCAAACAAAGGTAGCAAGAGCTCATCATAGCTGCAGGAGGTGCTGCAGGCATGCAACCCGCCAGCCAGCACCAAAACCTGGTTCCTGTAAAAGGTGAGGCTGAGAAGCTGAGAACCAGGCCAGGGTTAAGAGTTCAGGTTCAAGGCTGCATAGAATTCCGCTTTGAATTTAACTGCACCAAAATTGCGCAGTCTCTGCCATCTTGGGCCTCATCTACATTGGGCCCAGGACACAGGACTCCTTCCAGCTGTGGATCTGTCATGGAAGCAGAGCTGGGAGGGGGGAAGGGGGCTCAGGGGCATCGGGAGATCCAGATCTGAAACCAGCCAACTATGAAATGTCCGGATGGAAGGCCCATCTGGTCGCATTTCTAGCTGTAATAGAATCAGGGCAGAATCCTGGAATGATGGTAGGAGACGGAGTGGATGGCTGCTCTGCATTGTGCCTGGGGAGTCGTAACCCCTGCCCTTCCACCCTACATGTGCTCGTTGCTATGGGAGCTTCTCCTGGAAGGGGATGTTGCGGAGGGGAGGTGTTGGGTGCTACTGGGGTCTGTTTGGGGGTGGCAGGGTACCCATGCTGTAGGGGAAGGGGCAGAGAGATGGCTTTGGTGGCTGGGCGGGGGGGAAGAGTACAGGATGGCTGGGAGGGTGGAAGGCATTCAGACTGTGTGTATCCTGATCGGATCACTGCTATACTGTGTCTAGGAGAGCGGGGTTGTGGGGAGGCTTCTAGCCATGCATCTGCAATGCAGTAAATGTGCAGATAGCCCCAGCACCCTGAAGAAGTGGAATGAGCCAGTGCTGCCCTCCCTGCTCTCAGGCCCCTACCCCTTTAAACCACAGCTCGGAAACTCAGCCTGCCTATCAAGTCTCCTTCTTCCCCCTCCCCACATCTACCTGTCTTCTGGGGGGGTGCGCAGAGGAGGTGCCTGGGAGCAGAGTATAAATCAGGGGCTATATCAGAGCATTTCATCCCTGACTGTGTAAAGAGCAGCTTTTGTGACTTCCTGATGTGATTTACCATACAATGACAACCTTTAATGTCCGCTGGTGTTATAATCTACTTTATCTTAATACAATCTTTCCCTGCTGAACCCTCCGGAGTCTTAACAGCTATTTTCAATGGAGTTTTTTTTATTATTATGACTTGATACTGTGATTACTGTCGCACTCCTGCTCTTTGTAGAAGGGGAAATTAATAAGTTTTTTCTTAAGCACTTTGCACCAGAACGGAATACCAATCAGCCCCCAAGGCAGGCTCCCGCGCCTGCTGGATTCAATTACCAACCTTTGCTCTGACTTTCCAAGACACAGCAGTTTTCAGATCAACAGCATGTCAGCACAAACAGGCCACGCTCCGCTCGAGGCATCCAGCGTCCACGGGCCGTGGGTTGGGTAATGGAGGGAGGGGATCAGGGTGGGTGGCTTTATTCTCCACCCCACACTGCACTACTCCTGTTGATTCCCACATAAATATCCACCTAACTAACCCTCAAGGAGTCACCTCCCCAGCCTCTACCGCACCTTGATACCAGGGGGTCACAACACTGCCCTCCCCCCCTTTTCACAGAGCCACTGCACCAGCCTCCCTCCGCCTCAGAGAGCCCACTGCATCAGCCGCCCCAGCCTCCCTCCCCTTCAGGGAGCCACTGCGCCGGCCTCCCCAGCCTCCCTCCCCCTCAGGGAGCCACTGCGCCGGCCTCCCCAGCCTCCCTCCCCCTCAGGGAGCCACTGCGCCGGCCTCCCCAGCCTCCCTCCCCTTCAGGGAGCCACTGCATCAGCCGCCCCAGCCTCCCTCCCCTTCAGGGAGCCACTGCGCCGGCCTCCCCAGCCTCCCTCCCCCTCAGGGAGCCACTGCGCCGGCCTCCCCAGCCTCCCTCCCCCTCAGGGAGCCACTGCGCCGGCCTCCCCAGCCTCCCTCCCCCTCAGGGAGCCACTGCGCCGGCCTCCCCAGCCTCCCTCCCCCTCAGGGAGCCACTGCGCCGGCCTCCCCAGCCTCCCTCCCCCTCAGGGAGCCACTGCGCCGGCCTCCCCAGCCTCCCTCCCCCTCAGGGAGCCACTGCGCCGGCCTCCCCAGCCTCCCTCCCCCTCAGGGAGCCACTGCGCCGGCCTCCCCAGCCTCCCTCCCCTTCAGGGAGCCACTGCGCCGGCCTCCCCAGCCTCCCTCCCCCTCAGGGAGCCACTGCGCCGGCCTCCCCAGCCTCCCTCCCCCTCAGGGAGCCACTGCGCCGGCCTCCCCAGCCTCCCTCCCCCTCAGGGAGCCACTGCGCTGGCCTCCCTAGCCTCCCTCTCCCTCAGGGAGCCACTGCGCCGGCCTCCCTAGCCTCCCTCCCCTTCAGGGAGCCACTGCGCCGGCCTCCCTAGCCTCCCTCTCCCTCAGGGAGCCACTGCGCCGGCCTCCCTCCCCTTCAGGGAGCCACTGCGCCAGCCTCCCTCCCCCTCAGGGAGCCACTGCGCCGGCCTCCCCAGCCTCCCTCCCCCTTGGGGAGCCACTGCGCTGGCCTCAGGCTCACAGGGCTATACAATTGCAGTGTAGACATTGAGGCTCGGGTTGGAGCCCACATTCCGAGACTGCCCCCCACTCACAGGGTCTCAGAGCCTGGGCTCCAGCCTGAGCCCAAACATCAACACTGCAATTTTAGCGTCCCATCACCTGAGCGCCACAAGCCCAAGTCAGCTGACCTGGGCCAGCTGTGGCTATGCCCCGGGTCTTTTATTGCAGTGCAGACGTGCCCCAAGATTTCATCTCTGCCAGACATGGGGATGGTGTCTCATTGCTTCTGCTGCCCAGGCTGCACCTGCCACTGGGGAAAATAGAGGACTTTATTCTCTCGAGGCGGCTCTCTGACACCTTTCCCCAGCGGCGAGGCGACTTGGTGACTGTGAATAGAAAAGATAGCTGAGAGCAGGGTGCTCGTCAACCTTGCTGACAAAGGCCCAGCAAGAGCCAAAGGCTGGAAGCTGAAGTTAGATAAATTCAGCCTTGAAATAAGATGCAAATTCCTAGTTGCCAGGGTAATTAAACATTGGCACAGCTCACCAGGGGAGGTGGTGGACTCACCACCCCCCGGAGTCTTTACAATGAGATTAGATTTCTTTCTAAAAGACATGCTGCAATCCATCTTGTGGGAGACGTTCTATGACCTGTGTGTGCAGAGGGCCAGGCTGCCTTGTCGTGGATGTCCCTTCTGGCCTTAGATTCACAGACTCCATGAGTCCCCCAGTTCATTCCCTTCCTTCATCAGCCATGGGCAGAACAGAATTGCCTGCATTGCCCTCAACATGCTCAGAACGCTTGCAGCTCTGCATTAAGACCATGACTATACTAAAATCGCAGGGCTTCAGCTGGTTGCCTGCAGGGGTTGGAAACGATCTGTTGCCTCCAAAGTACAGCTGGTCAGATGTATTCAGGCTTTTTTCCACCTTCCTCTAAAGTGTCAGAGATAGACCACAGCTGGAGACAGGACAAGGACAGCGTGGACCAGGGCCCTGAAGGGGTATAGAGAATCCGCTTTCTAGATGCCCGGCTGGTAGGTCTTGCCCACATGCTCAGGGTCATGCTGATCACCAGATTTGGAGTCAGGAAAGAATTTTCCCACAGGGCAGACTGGCCGGAGCCTTGGGGTTTTTCACCTTCCTCTGCAGCCTGGGGTGGATTCACCTGCTGATATCATCTGGGCATAGCTCACAAAATCAATTCCCTGCCATTGCAAGGGCCTTGGTACTGATGGCATCTTGGTCTTTCCTGTTCTCTCACTGTGGCACACAGCTTCACCTCCCAAGCACTGAAATGCTTTAGTCTGACTAAAACCTTTGGGCTTAATAGAGGGGTATCTGGGTGGAATGTGATGGGCTGTGAGACACAGGAGGTCAGACTAGATGATCCGATACGCCCTCCTGGCATTAAAATCTATGAAAATATAATTACTCTGCATTCTCTAAATCAAGTATTTGAGAGGCAGGGGCATTGCTCCTGCACTTTGTCAGGCCTGATTCTCCCCTGCTTTGCACCTTGTCTCATCACGTCCACCAGTGCCAAGTGGATGTCAAATGCTTCCATTCTGATTGGTAGCATCCCTCACCCAATCTGCACTGGCATAAGTGACAACATGAGGGGCAAGGGAGCAGAGAATGTCACTGGGATAAATCTGGCCTTTGGTTTTCAAGACTCTCTCTAAGATGCTGCCAGCAGCACTCATCTGCCCCCATTGCAAATTCTTTCCGCCGTGCCCTCCATCCAGACACAAGCCAACATGGCAGAGGGATACGCACTGCCTGGGTCAGGCAGCCAGGCACAGAGCCCAAGCTGCAGAGCCAATGCCACTATCGATCAGGTAAACTGCAAAAAGTAAACAAAGTCGCTGTGATTAGTCAAGTGGATGGAGGCCAGTTAGTTTGTCTGTTCCCTGCCAAGAGGCCAAGAGCCTGATGGCGCAAACATTGAGCCATTATATAATAAAAGTACACAGGTCATTAAAAATCTTCCGGCAAGCCTGCAAAAAGAGCATCCTCTATTACCTGTTTCAATGAAGCAAGAGGATGTGGATGCCAGGGATTTAGTTGCACCCACGGGGTGGGGGTCGGGAGGGAGTCAGGGATCCTCAGCATTAGCGCTGAGTCACTGATTCCTGCTAAATCACGTATGCTTCGAATGCAGCCTCTTTTTCTGCCCAGGAAATATTCACCATCAGGTTGCAATTTCAACACATGTATTCAAACAGGGGTTTTTTAATATAACAGTAGTGCCTAGAGACCTCAACGGAGATCAGGACCCTATCGTGCCTGGCACTGTTCAAACCCATAATAAGAGACAATCCCTGCCTTAAAGAGCTGACAGTCTAAAACAGACCAGATAGATAAAGAGTGGGAGAAAGGAAGGATTATTATCCCTGTTTTACAAATGGAAAACAGAGGTTAAATGACTTACCCAAGGTCACAGACTGACCTGAGACCAGAACCCAGGTCTCCTAATTTCCACGGATGTGCTCTTGCCACTAGCTCAGCCTGCCTCACATGAGCGCTTTGTTCACTAGCTGCCCACTCATGATACATCTTTCATTGACGTCAGTGAGACCCTTTCGGCTGACTTCAAAGGGAGCGGGATCCGGGGGGTGGTGAGTCCACCTTTAAACGAATTCCTGTGGACTGCATCCATGCTAAGTTTCAAACTTTGGTTGCTTTTGCAGTGGCTCTGTTCAAAGACAGAGTAGTTAAAATCTCTCTATAGTTTACAACAGGAAAGTGTATTTTGTTCGTGCTCCCATAGCTCAAACACAGCTGCAGGCATTTTACTCAAACTGTCCACAGCAATTCATCTTCATTCAGAGACCAAGCCTGGAATATTTCCACCCCAAAGGTGACATTTTCAGGACGTTATAGGGGTGTGAAAGCAGGGAAGCGGTAATAGAAAACATTGTGCGGAGTTATAGAAAAGCATCACAGGTATGCATAGAACACTGTGCAATGGGTAACATTGGCTGAACAAACGCCAGGGTCCCTTCCCAAAAGAACTTGTTGTCTAAGGGTGCACATCCCACCGGGTGCTGACTACCTGCATCTCCCTGAGGAGTCAATGGGAGTGGAGGATGTTCTTGCACAAGCAGGGGGTCAACTTTTAGAGCTGGAAAGCTTCCCAAAACAGCTGCATCTCCAGATGTGTGTTGCGGAAGGAAGCGCAGGAAGGGGCTTGGCTAGCATTAGCTAGGAGGCTGTGCAGATGAAACTTTATCCTGAGGCCATTAACTTCAGACGGACCTGCGCCTGCTTACACCAGCCATCCCTAGTGTTAAAGGACCCAGGGCCAGTGCAGCCACAGCTACCAAACCTGCAGACAGCAGGGCCCCACCCCACCAGGGAAAGGCTGCTTGCCACTCATGTCCTAGTGCCACCTGCTGCTTGTGCTGGTTGGGCTTGGCACAGGTAACTTTAGTCCCCTGGGGAAAAATCCATGCATGTTAGTTCTGGGCACATTGCCTATCTGCCTGTTCCTCCCCCATCAGAGCTGTTGGAAGGAGGGGAAGGAAACAATTCACTGAATCTTGGGCCTTGAAGATGGGGTCCCAATTGAATGGCCTTGCCACGGGCCCCAGAATGGTTAGAATTGGACTGGGGCGGGGGAGAGGAGCTGTGATGGGTTAAACTGTCCAATAAAACAATGGGGTGAGAGGCTTAAACCCTGTCTCTCTTGCTGTGTGGGTAAGAATCATAAGGTCTTTCAAAAGCAGGGAGAGAAGCTAGAGAGGAGGGTGAAGGCGTGCACATGCTCCTAGAAGACAGTGCTCTGTCTGGATGGACTGCTGCAAACAGACAGTTCCTTGGAGCAAGGGGCTGAAGGGGCTGTGGGTTTTAGCGTCCTGTTTCCTGGCCAGAGCAAGCCGCTTCAGAGCCAGCTGAAGATTTAAACAAGCTCTGAGCCGGATCTGCATCTCATTTGGTACATGAAGCAGGTTGGTGCAGGGCAGCGGCATAGCCTGGCACAGCCAGACTCCCACGCTCCTGCCTCTCTGGGGCGCAGGGTACAAAGGCTGCTCTACAGAGGCCAAGAGCGCTTTTTAGAGCACTGCAGCAGCGCAGTAGAGACAGGCGGTGAACAACTTGGTTAGAGCAATGTCAGGACTGCCTGGAGTACAGTTATTAATCAGTCATAGCAGGAGCAATAGCCTTCATTTCTAGAAGGCCCAGACCCCCCAGGTGCATTGCAGATTAGATTAGATCCCACTTGCCCCTCTGCAGACCTGCAGCCACTTTGTAGCTGCTGCCTCTGTAGAGCCTGCAAGGCTTCTAAGTCTGTTAAGACAGGCAGGGAAGAGTAACATACCCAATTTAAATGCATTTAGCACCTCACCCAACCAGGGTCTGGCAGCATAGTAGCGGCCTAATACAACTTTCCATTGGCTTCAATGGGAGTTGGATCTGGCCCTAAAATCATAATCTTCCTCACAGTTCCTGCCTAAATATTCTAAAACTCTCAGATTCCGTGTGTCTAGAGTAGCTGAGGAGTGGTTCTTTCCATAAGAAGCAGCAACCCAGCAATGTCTAGGGATTACTACTCTGGTGAGTGACTTAACTGGTGAAAGAGGACAGCACAACTGTGCTGTCTGGCACCGCGGGCTTAGATTAAGGAGGCAGTGTCGTTCAGCGATTAAGATGGAGACCTAAATTCTATTTCTGGCTCTGCTGGTGACCTTATGCAAGTTTCCCTGTGCCTCAGTTTCCCCTTCTGTAAATGAGGGGTGATATTCACTGACCCACAGACTAATTAAATCATTAATATTTCTGCAGCATTACAGATGCCAAAGGGGTCCGTGCTGTTTTATTTAGCAAGCACAGACCCAGTCCCTTCCCCTCAAAGAGTAATTCATTCACAAGACAGGATGCTGGAGAGAGAACAACAGGAAAAGGAGCTAGAGGAAGGAATACACAGAATAAGATTGTGTAGATTGGGTGACACCGTTGGATCATGCTAGCTGCTTGGGTTTTGATTACCTTGTATTATACTTATGGTAAGCCCAGAGTGGCTAGACCTCAGAACATCAGCTGGGAAGATCTGTGGAGTATTTCACATCTAGGGGAAAGGCACCCAAGGCCATGTCTACACTAAAGGCACTACATAGTACTGCACCTATGCCATTGTAGCACCGTAGTGTAGATGCTTCCTACGGCAACAGCAGGCTTTCTCCTGTCGCTGCAATTAATCCTCCTCCTCGACAGGTAGTAGAGCTAGGAAGAATTCTTCCATCGACCTAACCACATCTACAACTGGGGCTAGGGTGGCATAGCTAAAACTCTCACGGGTGTGAATTCACACCCTTAAGCACCATAGCCGTATCAACCTAACTGATGCATAGACCAGGCCTGTGACATGGAGATGTAACGTAAGTCACTGGCTGGGCAGCTTTTCTTATTCCCTGGAAAAATATCATTAAATCAAGGACTAAAGTTACAAAGGACCCTGAACCACAATCAAGAGTGTGTCACATCTGACCTTTTCTACTATGCCTTACAAAACACATCTCAGAGGTGATCAATCTGAGCCGGGACGCATAAGTGTCTGACGCAGAAAAGGTACAGCCGACGAGAGAGAGGCAAGTGGGGAGTCTCTGGGAAAGCCAGGCTGGCCTGAGGGGATGGAGCACAAGCAGATCAGCACAGGGATTGTGTCTCACCAGCGCGTAGCACAACGGGGGTGCCAATCTGATTACAAACAAGAGTAATAAATTCTCATGCAACATGCTGACAGGCGTAGCTGTGAACTACTGTGCAGTGAGTCAGCAGGCCCTCCCATGACTGCTTATGCCAGGCCAAGTCACAGCGAGGCCCTGGGTGATGAAACTGTGCAGCAGTAGCTGTGTTAAGAACTCTGGGAACCAGGGAACCACAGGGCCCATCTGTGCACGCAGTCTCAGTCAAGAATCCCCTTTATAGTCATGATAACTGAGTGCTTCCTCTTCTCTGGAAAGAGAACAAGAGCAGATCTCACAGTGTCTCTCATCTGCAAAAGGACATATAGTTCGTATTGTTTTAAAATGACACCTTTATGAAAATACCATTAAAGAAAATGTTATTAAGAGGAAAAAAATCCAACAGTTTCAATGGAGGAAGCGAAGCCCAATTGCTCCCAGGAGATGTAGCTGCCCCTCCAGCAGTGAAGCAGCTTTGCTAATGGATGGAAAAATTCCTACGGCTGCCCGTATTCTAACTCGTTTAGGAAATAATGTCTGAGCGACTTTTCTTCAACACAAAAGGGCTGGTAACAACAGCGCTGACAGGATACCAACTGGAACTCCAGATTTTCAGCTTTGACAACAGAATTATTGCACATTATTCTTTCTAAGTAAATTAAACCCATTAATCATCATAATCAGTAATGCTCCGTGTCAGTGATATGGGAACGCAACTAGTCATTATATTGTGCTATCAAGAAATTAACAAATGATACTGCAGCCACTACATGCCGCTGCTGTCGCTGGCTGACAGTGGAGGAGTACGTTAATACCCAAGGCTTAGGAGAGACCCCGCTTCCGAGAGAAGTGAGGGCGTTTAGAGATGACAACCCTTCCTCATGAGGAGTTATAGCACCTGGGACTCAGATTGATCAGAGGAGGACAAATTCATCCCTAGTGTAACTCCATGTGTGGCCATGAATCTGGCCCATAAAGTTCATTCCTTTACTTATAGCTGGTGGGGTCAATGTCATTTAACTGGCTTGGAACATTCCATCCTTATGTCAGGCAGCTGAGACTGGCCGAATGCAGAATCCATCAGTACTTTGCGTTTTGGTTCAATGCTGTAACACTGAGCTCATCAAAAGCCTGGTGTGCATTGCCCTCCATGCGCCCCTATCACTTGCAGCTCTGCATTCAGATAATAACTATAATCAAATCTCATGCTTCAGGCAGTCAACTGCAGGGGACAGGAAGGAATTTTTTTCCCTGGTGCACAATTGGCTAGATGTATTCTGGGGCTTTTTTTCCACCTCCGTCTGAAGCATCAGAGACTGGCCACAGCTGGGATATGGGACAGCAGATGGGACGGACCAGTGACTTGTGCCTGAATCCTCTTTCTCATTGCCTGGCTGGTGGTGTGTCTTGCTCACATGCTCAGGGTCATAGCGATCATCCCATTTGTGGTCAGGAAGGAATTTCCCCCCAGGGCAGATTGGTGAGGACCTTAGAGGTTTTCGCCTTCTTCTGGAGCACGGGGCATGATTTGCCTGCTGAGATCATGTGGGCATGTCTTACCTAATCAATTCCCTGCCTTTGCAGGGGCCTCAGGCTTTGGCGGCACCTTGGTCTCTCCTGTCCCTGGCCTGTGGCTCACAGTTTAGTCCTGAGATCTGAAATGCTTTAGTCTAAGGGCATGTCTACACATACAGTGCTGCAGCTGCACCGCTGCAGCCCGTCTGGTGAAGACGCTCTATGCTGATGGGAGTGAGCCCTTATGTCGGTATAACTTAACGGTATCACACCTCTGAGTGACGTAAGCTCTGCCGACATAAGCTGTAGTGTAGACATAGCCTTACTAAAGTCTCTGGGTTTAATAGAGGGGTTTAATGGACTAGCTGATCTAATGGTCCCTTCCAGCCTTTCTCGCCACAAAAAAAAGGCGCCACCATTTTAAAGTGTGCATTTGTATTAGAACTGAGTTAAGAGTTCTCACTATTATAGACATGTTTTATACTAAGAAACATTGATCAATAGTTCATAAAATGGCTAATAAATGACTAATAGAAGCTTTAATAAACTGTTAATAATCAGGTCAACAGCTGGCTTGTAACTATCTTAATACCTTCTACTGTGGTGTATAATCATCCATGACACGTACTGTTCTGGTCTGTAACTCATTGTTAGCATAGCTCATGTTCAGTTGTTAGCCTTCCCTGAGCTTTTTATAAGTGCACCCTTACTATTAAGTGCGACTCGTTATTTATTTGCGTTGTGGTAGCCACTAGAGGCTTCAAATGAGGTTGGGGTCCCACTGTGCTAGGTGCTGCACAAACACAAGGAAAAGGAGGTCCCTGGCCCCAACGAGGTTATAATCCATGTCGTTCACAACAAATAAATTTACTCAACAAGTTTTGCCTCCTTCTCTTTGCAAAATATCTGCGTGCAGAGTGAGATTTTTTCTAACCAATGCATGATCTGAAATTACTCAGCAAAATTTTTCTTCATTAATTTCATTCTCTGTACTGCTTGCTAGTTGAGCTGGGTTGCTTAGTTACAACTGTTGTATGCTATTGTTTTGGTTCCCTGATTGATTCTGATGGAAATGCTCACAGAAAGTGAAATGAAAACGTCTCTCTCTCTCCGGTAAGATTTGATTGTGTGAACGTTCATAGAAAGTGAACACGCAGAGACAGCTCGCACGAGCTTGCTCACGTGGCGTAGTACCTTCCTCCCATTGACTTCAAGGGGACGACTCACCAGGGCTGTGAGAGTGGCTGAAACAAATTCATGCCAATGGGTGAATACTCACTGTCTTATTTTGTGTGTGGGTGTGTGCACACACCATGTAGCTTTGTTTAAAAGCTAACCTGAGTAGTATAGTAACTATCCTTACTAGCCACTTCTTTACCACATGCTTTTTGAACAGTAGCTATTTCATTTTGTAGCTGCAGCTTCAGCAAGCAAGTCTCCAGGGATGATCAATACGTCTCGTAGATACCTTCCATTTAAATGTGCAGTAGGAAGCAATTATACTTCATAGATGCCAAAGCTTCAAGATTAGGGTGACCAGACAGCAAATGTGAAAAATCGGGGGGGGGGGGGGGTGTTAATAGGAGCCTATATAAGAAAAAGAGCCCAAAATCAGGACTGTCCCTATAAAATCAGGACATCTGATCACTCTATTCTAGATAGGCAGCAAAATATCTTATTGACCAGGAGTCTGAGCTGTGGTTCCACACCCCTGCCTGCACCCATAACAACAAACACCCCATGCCCAGTGCTTAATGTGGGGAGGTTACAGGGGGTCACATCAAGCTAGGTCATTGAGGGGCCCACTTTAAGCACTGTCCTACCAAAGCTGCTTCTCCCAAATTATACCCCTCCACACACACACTTTTTTTCAGACCATTTTAAGCACTGCTCATACCTCCCGTAGTCCCTGTTACATCTCCTGCATCCCTCATTTCACCCCGTCTTTAACACCTGCCCCCATGGGTATACTTTATCCCATTCTCCCTGAATTAAATTCCTGCCCTTGCATGTTACCAGCCACCCCGTCCCCACACCCACCCTCTGAGGCGAACAGCTAGGTCCAGACAACACAACAGTCATGTCTGCCCAGAGAAATATATCCCAATGTTGTGAGCTCGGTTCCCCCTAGTGGTATAACTGACCTCTCTCGTTACTGGGCATGCTCAGAGCTACTTTGCAAGATACTGAGATGGACACAGAGGGCCTGGGGGTTGGTAATGGGACAAAGAGCCAGTCTGCAGGAGGTCACTGGCTGCAATTACTCTCAGGTCATTAGTAACTAACATGTGTTAGCATTTGATAGCTGTTCAGTGGCCTATGTTAAAAGATCTGAGGGTTGTCGTGCTGTCAGCAGTCTGTGCCATGGCTGCTCAGGTCCACCTCAGGAAGGCAGCATAGGCTGAAAGTCAGTCAAGGGGCTAGAAAGCCAGAGAAAAACCACAGGGTCAGTCTGTGTCCAGCCGCAAAATAAAGAAACCCCCTTATACTGATCACAGACAGGTCCTGGCTCTTCTCTGCCATGAGAGACATTACACGGCTCTCAGACCTGTTCCTAGTATATTTGGCACCTGCTAACCTTTTGTTGGCAGTGTCTGTACAAGGGCTGCTGGGGAGTGAGCTCCTGGCTCTAGAGAAAAGTCCTTCCATGTTAGGATGGAACACAGTGGCAGGCAAGTTTTCATTGCTACTGCCCTTGTTCTGTAGGCACACCAAGCGATTTGGTTTCCCATGCTGTCAGCACACCTTCCATCTGCCAGGAGAAAGATGCCCAATAAGAATAAAGCAGCTTTTTATCTCCAGTCTCTGACTGCTTCCGTAGCTTCATATCACACTGAGGTTTGAAGCAGAGCATCTTGGATCAAAAGGTAAATTCTAGGGAGACCAGGAAGCTTTCCCATACTGCTCCGGGTACCTTTCCATTCTCCTCCAGGGTCAGTGCAGTGTCTACTCTACATCTGAACGGAGACAGACCGTTTATTTGTTTAAAGGCACAGGCACCCTCAGCTGGAAGCTGTCTACTCCATGATGGTCTATACCAGTGTTTCTCTCCCCAACTCCAGCCCAAGTCAATGAGAATGCAGGTGCTCCGCACCTCTGGAAATGAGGCCCGTGAAGCGCCCGGCACATTTCTCTCCTGCTGCCTTTGCGGGAAGCATTCATTGCCTCGCCGGACTGCGCTCTGATTGGTTACCTTTTGCCCCTGCACGCTGCTAATAAGCTGGCACTGAGGCCGATGCACTCTTGGAATCACGGACAAAGCTCGGAGAGATCAAGGAGGATGAGAGTCCTGGTAGGGGAAGAAATGCAGCTACTTGGGGGGGAAAAAGAAAAAACCCTACTCCTAAGCCTGGAAATCCACAAACTCCCTCCTTTCCCCAATGGCCTTGCTCATCTAAACCCTCAGCATGATGCTCCCCTTTCCTCTCAGCTGATCCGCAACCTGGTCTATATCGTCTCCTCTCACTTTGAGCCCGATCCAAAGGCAGTTGTAATCCGTGGGAGCCTTTCCGCTCATTTCAGTGGAATTTGGATCAGGTCCTTTACCATCAGAAAGACCGGAGGAAGGAAATGCAGCTATAAGAAGAGAAATGTGCTGCTGCTTTTCCCATGAGCCCCATTCCTCCCCCTAGCCCACCCTCCACAAGTAGACTGGCATATTTAGTTTCCCTATGGCATTTTATTGGGCCATCTGCAGGAAGTGAGGGGTGCAAATAAGGATATTTATTGTAAGCTAAAATTACACAGGTTCCATATAAACTAGAGTGGAATTTTGTTTACCTTCTTTATCCCACTCCTGCGCTCGGGTAATGATTTTACAGTAAATTCTTCCATTTAATATGTTCTGCCTTCCCAACTCTTCTGTTGAAGGAGATCTGGACACTCCAAGACAAAATGTTCAACAGTTTCTCATGCTGCAGAGAGAGAACCTACACTATATTTCCCCAATTTTGAGAGGAAATGATTTATAGGGACATTCCCAGGACCAAAAAAAAAAAAAACCTCTCTTAGGATTTCATCCCTCATGTTTGTAAAGTTAGTAAAAGGTTTATGAGTTACTGAGCTACTCCGAGTATTATTGATAAACCCTTCTCTTCTTCCCATTGTTACATCTCATCAGCCCCTCAGCCATTATGGACTTCTGAAGCATAAAGAGATTCTCTTTGCGGCTCATTTTAGTAACAGCCTCCCTAAGATTAACGCCGAGTTTTGCTACCCCATGAAATACATCATTTTCCACTCTCCCATTATGACTTGGAAACCAGGCAGACAACGCATTAATCCCTCATTAAGATAGGAACAGAGTAAGATGGAGGGAATCTAATGGATGGAACCAGATAATACGTCTCCAGAAATGCACAACCCTTAGAACTGAGCAAAGGCAGATTTCACTGAACGCAAATTTAAGGCTAACATTATCACCACAAGGGAGAGGGTGAAATATTGCCAGTGTCCGTCTCTGAAATTTCTAATGGTGTCAAACTCTGACGAAGGAAAGTCTCCAAGACTTTTGGGGCCCCATCCAAATCTGACTCTCTGCCAGCAGAAATCATCCCAACATTCCAGCTCTGTGGACCACTCCATAAGAGAAGGCTTTTCCACGGACAGTGCATGATTCCCTACATGCCACCAAGAAAGTCTGTGCAGATGGCCAGTGCTGACCCTCACATGGAGGCAAAAGGCTGAGCTTAATACAAATGCTACTCATTATGCAGAGTAACACAACAAAAAGGCTGCCATGTATAATCAGTAACCAGAACCACTCGTGATCAATCCACAGAGTTTAAAACATCTGCAAAAGAGTTCGTCAAATGACAAATTGGAGGAAATCAAGATCTGCTCATAGATATTCTGCAAGAGAAAAAAAGAAGAAGCTATCTATGTAAGGTACACCTCACAATCTTAAATGTATTTGTCCTCACAACACCCCAGTGAGACAGGGCAGTTCTTTTAATCCCATTTTGCAGATGGGGAAATGAGGCCCAGAGAGGCTAAGGCCATGCCTACATTAGACTTCAGCCAGCATCGCTATGTCCGTGAGGGGCATGAAGAAGTGTGATCTCTGACCAACACAGCCAAGTCGGCAGAAGCCCCTAGTATAGACACAGCTAAACCAGTCAAGCTGCGCATTTGCCAGCTGCAATAAGCTATACGGCCAAAAGTTTTGTCAGCATAAGCTGCATCCACACTAGGAGCACTTTGCCAGTAGGGGATACTGGTCTAGCTCCACCGCCAAAGCGCTCCTAGTGTAGACATGGCCTTTATGATTGCCCAAGGTCACACAGGAAGCTTGTGGTACAAGTGAGACTTGAACCCAGGTATCCTAAATCCGAGGCTAATACACTGACCATCCTTCCTCTCTACTAATTATGAAATACTCCACTCTAATTATCATTCTTCGTGTTTCACAGCTAGAGAAACTTAAGCACCGAGAAACTAAGCAACTTGTCTAAGGTCACCAAGAAAGTTAGTGGCAGAACCATGAATATAACCCACATTCTTAACCTGGGTCCTCTGATCTCTAGGAGGTGGTTCCCAGTCCTACTCACTCATTCTTGTATTTTGAATGTAGTTATCTATTGTCAGCTCTTGAGGACGGGGACTGTCTTTCTGTCCTGTGTTCATCCAGCACCTGGCACCCAGGGCCTTGGACTCCTGGCCCTACTGTAGTTCATCAGATACCCATTCCCATGGCCTCTGAGAGAATGTTACATAATATCCCACAAGATGGGAATATCCTCCAGACCCTCAGCCCACAGTCAACCAAATACCAGGCTGAAGAGCTATGCTTTGCACCACGGGCTGAAGGCCAAGAAGCTGGGGGAACTGACAGGGAAAGTTGGTCCCACTCTAGAGGAAATCTCCATCACAAACAACATTTAGTTCTCAGGAGTGTCAAAAGGAGCTGATTTCAGCCAACACAAAGGTGCACAGAGTTAGAGGCAAGCATTCAGGGCTGAATCCGATACCCACTAAGGCAATGGGAGTGCAACCATTAACTTCAGCGGGACCAAGATCAAACCCTTAGGGGAAAGCTCCCAAATCACATAGGGCTTTAGAGATTAAAGCCACACACCTGGTTGCACCTAGAAGCAACTGGGAAGCTTACTAAGGGTATGTCTACACTGCAATTAAAAACCCATGGATGGCCCAGGCCAGCTGCCTCAGGCTTGTGGGACTTGGGCTAAGGGGCTGTTTAATTGCAGTGTAGACATTTGGGCTTGGGCTGCAGACCGAGGTCTGGGACCCTCCCACCTTGCAGGGTCCTAGAACCCGGGGTCCATCCTGAGCCTGTTGAGCTCAGCTCCATGCTGCCCGAGCTGATGCGGCCAGGAGTCCTTGAAAGGTATTATTATTGTACTTGTTTTATTTGTGTTACAATAGCACTGAGGTCCCATTGTGCTAGGCGCTGTACAGACACATCGAGACAGACCATGCCCCAAAGGGCTTACAATCTGACCAGAGCAGACAGACAAAGGGAGCATTATGATCCCTGTTTGATGGATGGGGAACTGAGGCACACAGAGATGAAGTCACTTGCCCAAGGTCACACACAGTGTCTGCAGCAGAGTCAGAAACTGAAGCCCCAAGTCCCAGCCTAGTACCTTATCCATGCGGCCATCCCACGCAAAACACACTGCTGTGCTTAGCCCTGCATCAAGAGCCCCATTTTTATGAGGTTCCAAAGGACTCACCTGCTTGCATGGGCTCCTCTCATGTGAAATGGCCCCTTCACTGCACCCCAGACACATCCTGACACCTTGCCCCGCTGGCCTGATGTTTTGCTCTGGCTTTCCTGGGACAAGGAATTGCATGAGATGGGGGATTCAGGCAGGTGCCCCTCCCATCCAGGAATACAACTGCTCAGCCTGAGTAATAGAGACACTCTCCTTGTCAGTTCTAATATAGAGATACACAGGCAGCCTCTCTGAGGCTAGGTCTACACTACCCGCCTGAATCGGCGGGTAGAAATCAACCTCTGGGGGATCGATTTATCGCGTCTCATCGGGACGCGACAATCGATCCCCGAATCGACGCTCTTACTCCACCAGCGGAGGTGGGAGTAAGCGCCGTCGACAGGAAGCCGCAGAGGTCGATTTTGCCGCCGTCCCTACAGCGGGGTAAGTCGGTTGCGATACGTCGAATTCAGCTACGCTATTCGCGTAGCTGAATTTGCGTATCTTAAATCGACCCCCCCCCTGTAGTGAAGACCTGCCCTGAGAGGCTTCAGTCTGAACAGACTCTCCAGAGCACAGGGCGCATGAGCCCTTTAGATTTTTATCCTTTCATTCTTTAATCTGTTTTGCTCATAGTTTTATCATGCACTGCCGAGTTTCGGGCGATAAGCCCACAACAGAAGGAGGTAAATCTCGCCTGTAGACAAGTGCGGATTCGGAATCTTACCAAGCAAGGGAGAGAAATTCTTGGCTCTTCTTCATGGGAACTGACAGAACCAGCAACTGACAGCAATCATTTCCTGAGAGACAGGCTCCTCGCAGGGGAATCACTCAGGGAGGCAAAGAAATATGGACAGGCAGTTCTATGGCGCCCATCCCTGCAGTATCTGAGCACCTCACAACCTTGAGTGTATTTAATCTTCCAGCACCCCTGCGAGGCAGGACAGTGCTATTATCCCCATTGTACAGATGGAGAACTGAGGCACAGAGAGGCTAAGGCCCAGAGCCACAAAGGTATTTGGATTCAAGCTGCCAGCCTAGAGGTAAACGGCTCTGCAGCAATCCCATGAGTTCTTCCACCGTGCAACCTCGTCATGTTGCAACAGTGCAGACCACCGAGCCTTGCATGTGTATGTGAAAACTCTCGCTGTCACATTACAGGAACTTTCCCTGTCTCTGCATATCCACAGCCTCGGAGTCACCTTGGAAAAAGATTCCATTGCCTGTCTAAGAGAGGGGGTTGGTTTCAGGGACCCAATGGCACCCAGGACTGAGAATGAGCTGGAGAATTGCAGGTCACTGGTTCAGATCTGGGCTGGTGTGTGACCATCAGTCATTCCCACCTGGATGAGTTTGGGCTCTAATCCCACTGCCCAGTGCACTATGCCAACCTTCCCTGGAAATCTCAGCAAGCAGGTCAACGAGTGAACAGACCCAGGAAACTGAGCTCTCTGTCCCTTCAGGGCAAACTTGAGGGTCCTTGGCAGGGCATGGCAGGGACAGCTGCCTGTCCCAGGGATCACTGGAAAAGTCTCTGATGCCCACAAGGCCATAACCTTTTGTAGCACTAACTGTCCTTTAAACAAAAGAGGACAGTTCCTCTGTGGTTAGGGAGGCTCCAGCATCACATCGCCTTCCCTATAGCAGGGAGCTGCTCCTCTGGCCCCCAACAGACATTTTTTCCCCTTTAATCTAAATCCATCACATCTCTCCAGCTCTGCTTCCTGACATCTCAGAAAAGAGAGAGACAGACCGGGGGCAACACCCAGGTACACAGGTCCCTCTTGCTCAGCCACAATAGTTTTGCACTGGAGCTGCCTCTGGCCAGACAGGGTCTCCCTTTCATTCACAAATCACAGCGGGTGGGAATCACTTTGATGGCTTCACTGGCCACGTGAGGAAGGCTCAAAAGAGCACAGGCATTTGCACTAGTGTGGCACCTGCTTAGAGTGACGGAATCTGGGGAGAAAGAAGCTGCCTCTACTGGAATGCAAGGGAGTTCTGGATAGCTTCCATGCATTTTCAGCTCACTAGCAGGGTCACATCCCAGCCAGAGCAGACATGCTTTGCACAATGATTTTTATGGGGTTTGGGGCGGGCTTTGTCTGCCCTGTCCTGAGGAGAGCTGAGCAACATTTTTCAGCCAAAAAATTTTTCAGCAAAATATGCAGAGTTGGGTCAACTGAAACATTTCAGAAATTCATGTCCATTTTGCCAAATTGTTTTGGTCAGAAAAAAAACTAAAAATAAATTCCAGAGAAATCAAAATGTTTCATTTCAACATTTTCTAAATAAAATAAATATATATTTTTTTACTGGAAACAACTTTTCATTTTGAAATTTCCTTCAATCTTATTTTTAAAAAATTTAGAATGTTTTTAAAAAGCTGGAAACCAAACCAAACCATTTCGATTCGGGTCAAATGATGGGGTTCGTTCAGCCCCAAATGATTAAAACAAACAAAAAAACAACACTGGAACTGAAACAAACCGAAAAATCAGTAATACACACAGCTCTAAACATGGGTACGGCCCAATGCTGGGTCTCAGCACACCCTTTTGTGTGTCAGTTACACCTGCCTGTTTTCAGGCAATGGCACCAATTGTGTGTTTGTGTGTGCGTGCATATACAAACGTATGTTTGTGTGCACATGTATTACAGATGGGCCCAAAACACCACATCCTTCAAACTATGGGGAAGTTTTGATCCAGATCTGAGCTCTGCATCTTGAGACCCTTCCACTCTCTCTCCCTCTCTCTGGGTGGGGTGGGGAGGTGTGCCTGCACGTCAGGATGTGTGAGCAGAGCACTGTCTGCTCATCGATCTTCCCTTTCAATGGCTGTGTGAGAGTGAGCGGAGCAGTAGGAGTCCATGAAACAGAGGGGATTCCAGTTGTACCACTGCCTGGAAATTAAGGAGCCAACTTTATACATACCTATCAGAAATCCAGAGAATTAGGGACACCTGAGATTTCTCTCTCTTTTTACTCGGGGAGCATTTTGTTCTTAATTACAACTGGCAATAGCAGCAACCGCTTTGTCAGGGGTGAACTTGATTATATTCAAGGGGGGGGGGCGGGATGCTCTTTTCTTATGAAAATCCAATCAATCCAGCTGTACAGAACAGAGCCCCTGCAGCTGTGGGCAGTCACTTCTCCTGTGGGGGGATCCTAAGGGAAAGGGAGTAAGGTCATGGCAAATTTCTCCCTCTCTCCCAACTCAGAGGCTTCTTGGGAAATCTGAGTGAAAGAGGAATCCCTTACACATTCTCCTGCCTCTTTCCCGCTGGTAAACCCCGCCCCCAAGAATAAAACTATCAGGAGAGAGTCTCACCTCCTGGGTTCTACATCTGCTCTGCCACTGACTCACTGGGCAACCACCACCCCGTGCCTCAATTTCCCCATCTTTAAAATGGAAATAATATTATAATGAGTTGAGTGTTTATGCAAACCACTGCCCTCTGCTGGAGAGAATCATAACTGAACAACAGCATCTCATAGGCCCCATTCCAGTGAAAGCAAACAGAGATTCTTTGGTAGCCCAAGTAGTAGGGGGGCTAGCCTTGGCTTATGGAGCAGGAAAAACCGAGTTCCATCCCTACAGTCAGAGGAATTCTGAATGTCCTTTGTGTGTGACACAGCAGCAGCCTTAAAATCCTCAGTAACCACCAATTGTTTTCAGAGCATTCTCTCCGTTTCACAGCTGGGGCACTAGACCCAGAAGGAGACGTACCCACAAAAGGAAGCACCAGCAGAATCCTCAGGAGTTCTCAGCTCCTGTTCCTACTCAGACCACAGAGCTCCCTCTCCTGTACACAAGCCAGTGGCGTTCTGGCCAGGGCCCCGACTCCAGGATGCCACTAGTGGGCAGGGGTGAAATGGACGGAATAAAATAATGAAAAACTTGAATCTTGGCAAAGCCCAAACCTTTTCTGTGCTTCGGAAAAATTCATCTCACTCTGTTTTATCTTGCTGATTATTCTCCCTTTCCATGGCAGCCTCTGCATTTTAAGGCTCTGGAAAGTCTATTCCCTAGCACAACCCAGTCTCTCAGACCCCTGGTGTACGACTACGCGTCAGGATGATCAGGTTCTTCTCAGAACAGAGCCACCCTCCTACCACTGGGTTTTTAGTTCCCATCAGCCATTCCTCTGCCTGCACATCTCAATATGCATCTCCCTTGCCTTGCTAAACCCTGTGCTGCCAGAGCAGCCATGAGACTCGTGGCTTTGCCCCATATTTTGTTCCCGAGTTAATCGTCTTTTCCCTAGGGCGCTTTATTTCCACTTCCCACTCAGTCCTCCATGCTGCGTCTCTGAAGCAACCAACATCTGATGTGACGCATTGAAAAGCACAGCTGGGCTGGATGCAGCAGGGAACTCAAGCGCTGGCAAAGCCTGGAAGAACAGAGGCGCCTTATGTCACTCACTAGCGACATCCTCAGGCTGATTGAAGGAATGGCACCGGAGGGAGGTGTCTGCAGGCCTCTGCTCCCGGAGGGCTGCCACAATGGGTTTGTGGGGAAGAAGAGGGGTATCATCCTCAGGAGAAGATCTCCTGAGAGAGTTCAGAAGACCCCACCATCACCACCACCCCTCGCACCGTGACAGATTGATGATGCTCCTAACTGTTCATTTCCTTTCAAACACTTGGGTTATTTGTATTCCAGTAGTATCTAGAGGGCCCAATCAATGCTAGGGTCTCATTGTGTTAGGTGCTGTACAAACACCTAGTGAAAGGCAGACCCTGCCCCCAAAGAGTTTACCATCGAAACGGACCCAACAGAGAAAGGCCAGGAGGGGAAATGGAGGCACAGGGCAGGGAAGTTACTTGCCCAAGATCACACAGGACAGTGGCAGAGTCAGGAATAGACCCCAGGTCTCCTGTGTACCAGTGCAGTGCTGTAGCATGCATCACGCTGCCCCTCTGGTGAATGATATGATAGGTGATATTGTTACTTAGCAACCTTGATTAGTCTCAAAGTTTGGGAATTTCCCAGGAGTTGGTAGGGCTGGGGTGGGGGGAGGGAAAGAGGTAGGCCATGGGGAAGGAGGTAGTGTTCATTTTTTCTAGTGTAGGTAAAGGACGACATGGGATTGTTTGTTAATTTTAAATAAGCCAAGCGACAGACAATTTCAAATTAAATAAATGAGCATCGCTGGCCAGGCTCCTGTAGAGCCCTGCCTCATTCACTGCGCAGCTGGCCAGAGGTGTGTGGTTACTAGGAGCTAGCTGTTCCGTGCACAGCCCGGCGTGCTGCATTCTGCACGTTGACAGGAAACACTAAAAACTCAGACCTGAGAGTAGAAGTCTGGCAGGGTGGATAAAAATCAATGATTTCTCAGATTTTTTTAATTTAAGTTGGATTTTTTGGATAAAATGCTTTTTGAGGGAAAAACCTATCTAAAGATAGTTTTAATTAAGATACATTATAGCTCAAAGATATCTCATCATGGAATAGGGATTATAAATTCTAATTCTATAGTATGAGACAATATATTCATGTAATGTTTAAGAAAAGTTTTGTAAATGAGTTCCAATAGTTCATGGATTAGGGACCCGATCTTATGGGGTTCCAGGGGCTTCTGTATAGATTATTTAGGTTAATCTTTCTATCTACCCAATGGGACTCAGTGCTCAGTCTAGAAGATACCATCAAAGAGGCTTAGTTTTGCAGTTCTCAAACTGTGGATTTGTGTATCCAGAGATAACATGCTTGTTAACACCAAAAATGTTTTTAAATAAATAAATAATATATAGAGGTGAGAAATAACAGACCTCAACCCTATTGTCCCTCTGCAAATTTGAGTACACAGAGTCAATCCCTTACCTCTCTCTAAAAGTGCAAAGTTTCAAAAAGTTCAATGAATAGAAGCTTGTTGAGGGCGGAATAGATCTGGACAAGGAGAAGAAGTCTGGAGATAAATGTGAGAAGGGAGGGACCGTCAGTAGAAACAAAAGTGAAACTCTTTGAGCAGCATATTCCAAAAGTCTTGAGGTCTTTCTGAGTGCAGCCTTCATTGATTTGAGATCTACCATACCATTCTCTCACTAGAAGGGAAAACCTATAATGGCAGCAGGCTGTAAAAGAGACCCAGTTTGGGAATAAGAACCATTCAAGAAATATGTTTGCTGATGAGGTTTTAAAGAAAGTCACACAAGTAAACTGGTGGAAATCACTTAAGCACTTGGATTCAGAGACTGTTGAAGTGATAATCTCACTTTTAACAGCAGTAGCTTCTTCTGCCGGTGTAGAAAGAATATTTTCTTCCTTTGGACTAATTCATTCCAAATTGAGAAATCGTTTGGGACCTGAAAAAGCAGGAAAACTTGTTTTTCTTGTCCAGATTATGAACAAACAGGAAAATGAAGGTGAAGACGACTAAGTTACCTGCAGAAGCCAATATTTTAAGTTTCTCATGTTGACCTGGCTGACAGTCAATTTAATTTTTGTTTTGTTTTTTAACTAAACAAACCTGATTTAAAAAAACTTGAATGTTTAACTAAATTCAAATGCTTGTTTTATTAAAATATTATGTTTGCTGTTGAAGAAAAAAAATCCAGAGTACATAATGTTGTTGTTTTAGTTAAATAAAACAATTTAAATGTCTGTCTGGTGATGTTCCCCTCCTAATACAGTATGGCAAGAAAATCCTCCAAATATTAATAATGAACCTGTTGAATTGGAGATAGCTCACCTCCCAATGACTTCATAAATATCTGCTTCAATTACCTTTGGTAAATGAAATAACCAAACCACCATTCATTTTCTGATATAGCTGTAAAACTAATATGAAAAGTTTTCAGAATAAATCACTTTAAAAATGTATAGCGTGTACCTTCTAAAAATGAAAGCTACATCTATCTCTGAATTGTGAAGAATATGTATTAAGGTTAGAACAACCAACAAGAATGCACTTTTATGTAGAAATCCATGACTAAATCGAGTCTTCCTGATTAGTGATTTAAATCAAATCCACCCTGAAGTCAGGCCTCTTGATTTCACAGCTAGCCCGTGCCTGCCAAGTCACTGAACCTCTGTGAACCTCAACTCCCACTCAGCAAAAAGCAGCTAAGATTAATGCTTCACACTTCTGTGCTGCTTAGGCTGTTACACTGCACCTGTCCTGAGTGCCATCTAGAAGCGCTGGAAGCGCCTGATCTCACACCCTGGAAGTCAATGGGAGTGTGGCCATTGATTTAAATGGATGCAGGATTGAACTCGGATATGATAAGCACATGATGTGTGGTCCTTCCTTCCTTCCTCTCTCCAGGGCAAAACTGCATGTGGCTTTTTGGAAAAATGCTTTTTCCATCAACAGATCTCAAAGCACTTTACATCCCATATAAAGGTTCTCCTGAGCTGCAAAACCCAGATCCAAATTGAGATTAATGGATTTGGCCCATTCAGCTGTAAAATCCAGATAAATCCAGATTTTCCCCAGAATACAGCAGTGCTCAGTTTGGGGTGGGAGGAAAGTGGGGGCAGTTGCGTTCTGGCCCATCTCTCTAATTACATCCTGTCACTCTAAACCCTATCACTGGCCTGAACAACTCCCATCCAGCACCTTTAAATCATTCCCTCCCACAATTTTCCAGCCAAGCTCTGCCCTTGGGCAAAAGCTCTTTAAAAAACCAAGGCAGAGAGAGGAATATTTGCACCAAATCTTTGGGGAGAAAACCTACCAAATGGAATTTTCTGCAATATCCCTCACCCCTCCTCTCCCCTCCCTGCACCTGCTGGGCCTTTAACTGCTCAGCCCATTAAACCACAGACTGAAAGGTGGGGGTGGAGGGAATGATAGAGGGACATGATGCACAACAGCAAGGAGAATGGGACATGGCCATAAGCACACCAGAGATGCAGGTGTTCTGAGCACAGAGGGTTTATAAATGACTTGAACTGTAACACTTCATCAATTATCCTGACGCTGCCTCAGCTGTACCAACTCCTCATGGACGGGAGAAGGTTTGAGCGTTGGAATCTGTCTCCCATCAATCATGATCAGCAGTAGCCTTTCAGCCAAGGCAGGCTGTAGCTTCGATCCTGCTACGGAGGGGTTAAGAGACTCACAGAATTCTACAGGAGGTGGTCAAGCAGCACAGGGCTGGCTTCTTTATTTCTCTTGGCAAGCCAGGGTAAGGAAGCCAACTTCACCACAGCCCACTAGTGGCATGGCTTTAATACTGTTGATGATCTGGCCCAAATTAAGGCCACAACCCATTGGGCCTAGGCAGGGGAGGAAGGATAGTCTTGTGGGTAGCTCCACGGAGACAAGGAACCAGGAGCTGTGAAGCCTGTTCACATTGATGTAAATCAGGAACAACTCCAGGGAAGGCAATGGAGTTACACCGATGAAAAGTCAGTGGGAGAACAAATCCAGGATCATGCAATCAATGCCTGGCTCAGCCAAAGGCAGACCTTGGACAAGTCACTAACAGTCTGACCTGTCAGAGTTGCTAAGCACCCATGACTTCAGTGGGAGCAGTGGGTAGCTCATCACCCCTGAAAAATCAGGCTTTTGATCTCTGTGTGCTTCTGTTTTCTCATCTAATTCTTCACATCATCAACAATAATCATTACTAACAACTCCCTACCTCACCGGGGAGTTCTGCGGCTTGAGTCTCTCAGATCCATTAAGCAGGCAGCCAGTCTCCACTGTGCTGAGAGACAGAACTCACCGCTGTCTGTGAAATGCTTGGAGATGGGCAGAGGGAAGGTAGCACAGGAAGGCGTAGCGTTGGTGACAGGTACTGCAGCACACATGGTATGAAATGTCGGGCACCAGTTCCCAGCCCTGCGATCAATAGCAGATCATGCCGTGTGGCAAGTGGAGGATGGTGCCTGTCTGTTTTTTCTCCAACCCTTGTGGCTTGTTGTTGGTCAGTGTCATTGCTTGCTTGCTGCTTGTGAAGGGAGTTTTTGTGCCTCTAGATCTGCATCTTTGCCTACGGATCTGCAATAATCCTGTGATTGTGATGCCAAGCGGCACCCCAAGACAAATTTTATCACACTCCGTATAATGTGTAAATACCATTAAGTTAGACAGATTTTCTCATTAATTCTCCGTCCCGGTGACAGGCCAGGAATTAACACAATTGATTTTCCAGTCCCTGCTCATTATCAATCATCCAAGAACTTAGTCACATTTCATCTGTTCCACCTGATCCCCAGCATTTATTTGGAGGCTTCAACGTATATTAAACTAATCAAGAACAATGGGTGTAGCAACCTTGGTGTTCAAAACGCAGGCAGGAGCACAGGGAGTACATACCTAATTCCCTCAGTGCGAAATGCTCTCCCAGGTGCCAGCGCAGCAACGCAGGACAAATGAGGTGGAGACTAAAAGCAGCCACGCTAAATCACATCCAGGGCTCTGGCATTTTCCAGACTGCCCAGCCAAATGGGCACCCAGGCGCATATGTCTGCATTCCTCTCCAAAGGGTTAATGACTCTGCAGCACTCACAAAGGGCTATACCAGAGTAGTGGAGGGTGCTGAGCACCATGCATGGGGCAGCCAGCAGGATCAGGCCCGGATTCTGATTCCCTTACTCTCATTGACTAGGCCATACTCCGTCAAGAGTCCCATTGTCGGAAAGGAAGGATGGCCCAGGGGTCCGGGCACTAGCTTAAGGCTTGAGAGACCCAGGTTCAATGCCCGACTCTGTCACTGACTTTGTATGTGACCTTGGGCAAGTCACTTAGCCTCTCTGTGCCTTAGTTCCCCCTCTGTGCAATGGGGATGATAGCGCTGCCCTACCGCATGGGGATGTGTAGATAAATACATTGAAGATTGTGAAGTACTAAGGTGATGGGGGGGCATGTAAGATGAAATTCAATAAAGTGCAAAGTACACCTCTACCCCGATAGAACACTGTCCTCGGGAGCCAAAAAAAAATCTTACCGCGTTATAGGTGAAACCACGTTGTATCAAACTTGCTTTGATCCACCGGAGTGCGCAGCCCCTCCCCCCCGGAGCGCTGCTTTACTGCATTATATCCGAATTTGTGTTATATCAGGTCACGTTATATCGGGGTAGAGGTGTACTTCACTTAGGAAGGTAAATCAAATGCATAGCTACAAAATGGGGAATAACGAGCTAGGTGGTAGTACTGCTGAAAAGGATCTGGGGGTTATAGTGGATTACAAATTGAATACGAGTCAACAGTGTGATGCAACTGCAAAAAAGGCAAATATTCTGGGGTGTCGTATCTAACACAATGGAGATAATTGTCTCACTCTAGTTGGCACTGGTGAGGCCTCAACTGGAGTACTGTGTCCAATTCTTCACACCACCCTTCGGGAAAGAGGTAGATAAATTGCAGAGTCCAGAGGAGAGCAACAAAAATGATAAATGGTTTAGAAAACTTGACCTATGCGGAAAGGTTAAAAAAAACGAGTATGTTTAGTTTTGAGACCCGGGAGATGCGGGGGGTGGGGAGAGACACCTGATAATCTCCACATATGTTAAGGGCTGTTATAAAGAGGACAGTGATCAGTTGTTCTCCATGCCTGCTGAAGGTAGGACAAGAAGTAATGGGCTTAATCAGCAGCAAGGGATATTTAGGTTAGATATTAGGGAAACTCTCTAACTCTAAGGGTAGGTAAGCTCTGGAACAGGCTTCCCAGGGAGTTTGTGGAATCCCCATCATTGGAGGTTTTTAAGAACAGGTTGGACAAACACCTCTCAGGGATGGTCTAGATTTACTTGGTCTTGCCTCAGCGCAGGGGGCTGGACTTGATCTCTGGAGGTCCCTTCCAACCCTATTTTTCTATGATTCTATAAGCACCTAAGATAGATAAATGGGTCTCCTCCCCGAATAACTGCTCACCGGTGGGATGTTGGAGCTCATGATCTGTTCCAATGGTGTGGGGAGGCTGCGGAGAGAATGAGAATCTGGGAGAAGTGTCCCAGGCCAAAGTGCAGTAGGAGGAAATATAATGCAAGGTGCTGGTTAACTCTTTGGAGTGGATTCCTGGTGCAAGGTTTGGAAGCAGCCAGTGAGGGGCAATGATGCTCACAGCAAGGGAAAGAGCTTGCTTAGGGGGTAGACAATTTCTGTGTTTTACCCTCACGGTGGGAATCACGGGTACAGGAGAGGCAGCGCTGCCCATCTGTCCTATTGCTTTCTGAGCTGGAGGAACCAGCCGCTCCTAGGAATTGTGTGTCTAGGTTCATGGATCTTTGAGCTTTCCTGTCCTGGGGAGACCATCCTGTACTGCGGCAAGAAAAGAGGTCTGGCTCACACGCAGCTCTTTCCACGAGTCTAGAGGGTGAGGGGGCTCCACAAATATTGATACAGATGACATGTCATCTGTCCCGATGTCCATCCCTAGTAAGTATGGCTGATATCCTTTCCTGATCGCCCTCTAACCCTCACCCTTCACATCACCTGCATTCTCCTACTGCCAGCAGCTCTGCTAATTGTCTCATACCCTGTATTGTATTTTCTGCAAATCCAGTTATTTATGTGCAGCGGTCTCTGAAATCTAGGGAGCCACGTTCTTTCTGGGAATGGAGACAAGCAGGTTATTTCAGACAACACATTCATCTGCGGCTATCTTGTTGAGGACATCTGTTCTTTTGGCCCATGTAGTAAAAGAGGACTTATGGCCAAAACCATTTCTCACACTCACACATTTAACCATGCTGTAATAGACTAATGGTCTCTTTTCTAACAGCAGCCAATGCTGAATGCTTCACAAAATCATAGAGGGAAATTTCTTCCTGACTTGGTGATCATTTTAAACCTTGAAATTTTGAGCCCTTATTTTGATCTTCACTAATGGCACTGCACTGAGGATGATTACTCCTATCCTTTATCTGAATCTTGCTGAGTTATCTCCTATAGTATCCTGCAGATGTGAGTTCCACAGGTCAACCATACATAGCATGTTAAAAAAAAGTTTCCACCTAGGCCTTTGAAATGCACTGATTTCTCATCTGAATGTCCCCCTTTTGCTCCTGTCCAAAAGGACAGGACAAATTTTCCTCGTGGTGCTGTCAGCTCTCTTCTATTCATCGGGATACAGGCATTATTCAAGGCAGGTTTGCAGTTGGAATGATCACTAGATAATACTAATCTTTATGGAAGCTATTTAAGAGGAATTCTAATCTGCTTTTATTAGGTGACTTTTGGCAGTTCCAGTGCAGGGAGACAGTGTGGGTGTGGAATACTAAGCAATGAGAGGTTAGAAGGGACACTTCAATCTGGTGGCTGTTTCTCCAGCTAATTGGATTTATAATCCCCTTAAGGTTATGATCCGAGTTTAGTCAGCTGGGACATTAGGAAGGTGCCCAATTAGTTTGAGATCACACAATTCAACCACAGCCTGCAAGAGACAAACAACAATTCCATCTGAAAATCATCACAGGACGGGAGACTAAGGCTTGGTCTACACTTACCCCCCAATTCGAACTAAGGTACGCAACTTCAGCTACGTGAATAACGTAGCTGAAGTTCGAAGTACCTTAGTTCGAACTTACCTCGGTCCACACGCGGCAGGCAGGCTCCCCCGTCGACGCCGCGGTTCCCCCGTCGACGCCGCGGTACTCCTCTCGTCTAGCTGGAGTACCGCAGTCGACGGCGATCACTTCCTGGTTCGACTTATCGCGTCCAGACAAGACGCGATAAGTCGAACCCAGAACTTCGATTCCCAGCCGCCGAACTAGCGGCTGGGTGTAGACATACCCTAAAGTTGTCACAGATATGGCTGTGGGGGGATCAGCTCTCAGCATTTCACTTGCATCCTTGGAAGGGGCACTGGAATATGTGCCTTTCTCCTAACAGTTTCAGAACTGCAGCTCATGCCATCTCCAAACCCAAAGGATGAGAGGTGCCAGCCTCTGGAGGGAGCCTGATAGCCAGCCCCTTCTCACAGCCCCCTGCTCCTATCTAAGTGGAGAGGAATGAGCCTTGGAGATTCCAGGGCTCAGAAGGCAGGTCCTCTTGGTTACATTCATGCTGTGCTTGCCTTTTCTCCAGGTTACTGCACTGAAAGGCTGCAGCATTAGCAAAAAGCATGGTGGCTTAAACATTTTACACAAAATCCATATTAAATAACAAAAGTCTCTCTCAAGGAGTGTGAAAGTGTCTGACGGCAGCACAAAGGAGCTGGTAAATACAGCGGAACCCAAGCTGCTCTTGTACAACATCTTTCATGCCTTGCGGGAACAAAGCACAGGAAACAAGCCTAACCCAACATCCCTGTCCAGGTGCAGAAAACACAGAGAGCTTAAACCCACTTTTAGACAGCAAAGATTTGGGCCCAAATTCAGCATTGCTGTAAGAGGGTGTAACTTTTCAGTGCAGTCATGAGATAAATATTGATCAGTGAAATATTTTTAGGTCCAATGCTGCCCTCTCTCTAGTTACCTGGATCTCACTGACACCAGTGAACTTTCCATGCACAGAGCACAGACTGTGGCTCTATCAATGAGTATGAAAAGACGACACAGCTCTGAAAAAGGTGCCTTCAAGGTACTGCCCGTTTCAGCGGGACTCTGCACACACTGCTGATGGAGGACACTGATGCGGGTGGAATGAACCAGCATGTCAGCTGGGGAGGGAGTAAAGAATATCAATCATCACCAGCCAAAGTTAAAAGGCAAACTCTTGACCTGTTACTTTTCAGATATCTGAGGACGATGAGGTTGTGCAAAGAGCGGGGGGGGGGGGGGGGGGGACCCAACCCCTACACAGCCTGTTAGCATAGACAGAGGGATGAATCAGCCAGACCTACTGGGCTTGTTAAAATGGGGAAGATTTACTACACAAAGCAGACAATTTTGCAGCCTCTTGTAACTTCCTTGACAGCATGTTAACCGCACTCTTGGAGTGGCCTGCGATCTGCAACGTGGAGACTTCACCACGAGACCAAGTACATAGGAAACACAAAGCACAAGAGTCCTCACACATGCTTAGCTGCGAGTTCTCAACCAGGAAGGGTCCAGGATTCAGACTTGGGGCTGGTCTACATTTAAAACACTACAGCAGCACAGCTGCACCACTGTAGCACTTCAGTGTAGACACTACCTACACCAACAGAAGGGGTTCCCCTGTCAGTGTAGGCAATCCAGCCTCCCCGAGAGGTGGTAGCTAGGTCAGCATTCTTCCATTGACCTATCGCTGTCTGCACAGGGACTTGGGTCACCTTAACCATGCAATTCAGCAGTGAGGATTTTTCACGCCCCTCACCAATGTAGTTAAACAGACCTAATTTTCTAGTGTAGACCAGGCCTCAGACTGGAGACTCCAGGACAGGTGGTCATAACACTTGGCCTCAATGGTCACCCTGTTCTTTCTTTCTTTCTTTTTTTAAACCAGGAAGACAATGGAAAGAATGAGAGCCTGGGGGAATCATAGAATCATAGAATATCAGGGTTGGAAGGGACCTCAGGAGGTCCTCTAGTCCAACCCCCAACTAAATCAGGGAGGATGAGGTAAGTGGCATCACCAGTAGATTATTATAATACAAATTGATATCACCCAGCAGCCCCGATTTCTTGTTGTTTTCTCCCAAGCCTAAGTCACTGCAGACCAGACAGGCATGCCTTGCTGACGGTACAGGAAAACAAACAGATTAACGGCCTGCAAGGGGAAAAGGTATTTTAAGGTTATGAGCATAACAAAAAAATCTGTCAGAAACCAACACTCTCTCCCCCTTCTCAACGGCTGAGCTCTTTCTCCTCTTGCAGTCTGGTAAATACATTCACCCAGGTGTGACTAAGCTTTATGGCAGGATTCGGGCTGGAGGGGATTTTTACAGCCCAGTCTGGAACTCAGGATCACCATTTACATTTGCCTATCAATGAACCTGCACCTCCAGCCATGCAGCCCCCACTGGGCAGAGAGAGCTGGGCCCTAGCCTCAGGCAATGCAGGGATGAGGTCAGACAGCAGGCACTGGTGGAGTACAACTGATTGCTGCCGTGAAACTCCTCTTGCACCTCCAGCCCTGCAAAACCTCCTGCTGCTCTAGTCCTGGATGCCCCATGTGTCTCCATCTTAAACCTGACCTGTAGCAATTCCAGGTCTGGGCCTATATGCCAATTCACCTCATTCCCATCCAGCAGGCCCACCCGCTATGCCCATCCTGGGCTCCCCACACCCAGCAGCCACACACACGCACGCTGCTCCCCTCCTGGGTATCTTGAGAGCGCTGAGTGAAATTATATTCATGAGCTAGGCACGGAGCCAGGGGACTCTCGTTATTGTCATTCACTTGGCAGTGATTGGTACAGTTTATAGCAGATTGAAGTGTAAGGACCTGATAATGAAACAGTTTCATTTCCATCCCTGATTCAGCTGCCACCTGTAATGCTACAGCCAGGAAAGGGCTCTGGAAAGGCATTACAACCTTCTTGCAGTCCCGCTAGGCACTGCCTTCTCCTCTACATATCACCATTCATCTTGCTATATGACTCCCCTTCCAACTGGGCCCTGAAGTGATGCAGGCCCCAGGACAGATCTGTTACTTGCAGGGACACAAACAGTGCAGCTGCCTGAATGTTTAATACCCAGGTACAGCTTGTAGAGGCTACAGGTCCCAGCACTCAAATGCTATTTCTTGACCCGAGTGAGCCTCCACTCCACTCGAGGTGGAGCATTGCGTGCTGGGATTTGTAGTCTCCACAGGCTGCTCTTCCACATTAAGGATGAAGAGGACCCTAAACTGCTTTTGGCCAGTGCCCTTTTGGGAATCCTTACCATAGTGAACTGAACTGATGCCCTGCCGCAGGGGGTTGTCCTGGGGGTAAGTCTTCATTTGCGATGTGCCCATTTTGTGGACCCTTGGGAAAACTCAATGACCCCTTCCAAGCAACTCCAGTCCCATTCCCTACATGATTCCCCATATTAATGCTCGAGCCAAACTATTCAGACGAACACCATCAAGTAGCCCAGGCTCAAAATGTGGCCTTGCTTAAAAATCATCAAAATCTGGCCTGCAGATTCCACTTTTACCTTGAAATCCACTGTTCTGGAGATGCAAACTGGAACTAAAGGCCACCACGCCGTTGTGGTGGGACACACCAAAAATGAGTGAGCTCCCCCTGCTGGCTCTTTGTGCTGCCCAGCCATGCACATTCCTGCTGACATCACCCCTGTTGCTAGCACATAAACAAACAGTAGCTTTCGCGCTCCTTTAGAAAAACAGGAAGGAGGGACATATTCAATTGAAAGGGAGCAAATTGGGGGGGAAAAACACGTTATTTTCCAGCTTCTATGAGTATATTTGGTCTATTTCCAAATGTGCTCATCACCAGGTAGTCAAACCCCTCTATGGAACTGGCCCTGCCTCCCTGAGACAGCATCTCTCCCCTCTGCAACCATGGCCTCTTATAACAGCTGCCTTCCACCAAAACAAACTGCTGACCAGTAGGGGAGAAGGTTCAGGCATACTGGAGACAGAACTTTCATAGAGGCTATACTGAGGGCATGGCTACACTTGCAGGTGTAGAGCGCTTTGAGTTAAACCCGCCTTCGGAGAGCAAGCGCTGCAGTCTGTCCACACTGACAGCGCACTGGCATGGCCACATTTGCAGCACTTGCAGCGGCCACAGAAAGCAGTGCATTGTGGTAGCTATCCCAGCATGCAAGTGGCTGCAACGTGCTTTCAAATGGGGGTGGGGGTGGAGTGTGGTGTGTGTATGTGGGGGGAGAGAGAGTGGGTTTTGGGGGGGCTGAGAGCATGTCAGCATGCTGTCTTGTAAGTTCAGACAGCAGCAGATCCATCCCCCCCCCCCCCCCCGCCTCTCTCTCTCTCTCTCACACACAGCATTCCACAGTAATGGTTTGCTTTGATATCCGCATTCCTGCAGCGATTCCAAAACAATGACAAGAGTGGCCACTTGACTTAAGGGGATTATGGGACCTTTCTGGAGGCCAATCAGAGCACAGTAATGCAACACCTCATTCACACTGACGCCCTGGCGTTTCACCCGAGGCGCACCAAGCGTTATGCTTCTCGCCGAGGTGGAGTACCAGGAGCGCTCTAGCCACGGACTCAGAGAGCTCTAAGTGCCTTGCCAGTGTGGACGGGTCGTGAGTTAGGGTGCCCGGGGCTGCTTTAATGTGCTCTAACTCGCAAGTGTAGCCAAACCCTTAGACTATGGAACCTACTGCCACAAGAGATCAGAATGACCACGGATCCCCTAGGCTGAGAACTAAATGTTTCCCCTTGATAAGCTCTTCACACTCAGCGATACGCACAACACACACACACACACACACACACACAAACAAACAAAGACCCTATAATCAGCTGCTTTTCTTACAGGTAGGCATGGGAGAAAGATTGTCATTGTCTTTCTGTTTTTTAATTGTTGGGAAGCACTCAGATACACAGGGAATGGGGCCCCAAAATTACCTCGATTCTTTAATCAGCAACAAGGGGATGGGGATAATTCCAGATGTGAAAATTGTACCATTTGCCATTTGTATTCATATTCATGCACCCCACTCCCCACCCCAAAGCTCAGAGAGGAGAATGGCCACTGCCGCATGATTGCAGCCATTTTGGGCATACTATGGTCCCATCCACAGATCCCTGCCGCCCTCTCCCCTGCCCAGCTGACAGCAGAAAGGGAGACAGCAGTTTAAGGCTTGGTTGTGCCCAGCCCTGTGTGGTGTGTAAGGCTGGGGAAGGGAGGCATACAGCTTTCCCTCTACCCCTTCCATGCCAGCACATGATGAGCCAGGTACCATGGGAAGGCAAAGGAGGCCATACTTCCCCCACTGTACCAGTCAACAGATATGGGGGGTGGGGCGGGTTGAGCTCCTGGTTGGCAGGTCCAGTGGTGACCACTGTGGCCTAGCTGGCCATTACTGACACACAGTGCTCCCAGCCTGAGTTTCTGGGTTTCATATTGTATTATCACGGTCTAGAGTTATTGAAGCTCTAAATTGTAATGTCTGTAGCTCTGTGATACTTTAGGATGAATGCAAATGGAGCAGCTGATTGTTACCCAGGCATACAGCCCTGCTGGCTCCACATAAGCCATTCTGCAACACTGCTCCAGCCACGTTGCTGCTGAAGTCATGATCAGAAATAGCCCCAGCTCTCCTGCAAAGTTCTTCGGCTCTCATATTTACTGCAGGCTCCTTCGCTCCTGGCAAAGAGGAGGATGGCAGTTTCCCCTCTTAGCAATTTGCCAGTGGACAGCTTGGAAGTAGAGACCAGGTAGCCCCGTGGACAAGTGCACAGAGCAGGTTAAGAGGGGAGTTCGATTCCATTTGCTGGTGCACATCAGTTCCCATCTCTGAGCCACAGATTTTTCACCTCTAAAACAGAGATAACATTGAGCCTCCTTTGTAGAGTACGCGGATATCTCTGGATGAGGCAGCTCTGTGTGAAATGCTGGCTGTTCCCCCATGCACATGGGAGTGGAGATGTTCCTTGCAGAGGGGAAAGCGCTCTTCTCTAAAACAGCAGGACTCACCCGCAGCCACCGCTTCTGGAGGGTTTTTGGCGATATAGAGCCGGACCAACAGAGAAAGGCTGAGCTGGAACCTCCACGAAATTTAGGGCAGTTTAGCCTTGGATCCAAGCTTCCCAAGTGCTCCCCTCTCTCTGCAGTGGAATGAGCCAAACCCTAGGGCCCAATGACCCCTTAAATGGGGGGAAATGTGGATATAGATGGATCCCAACTTTCCAATTCAGGTCTATTGCTGCTGAAGAGAGAACTGAGCCATGGAGGTGCAGCACTGACCCCTTTGTTGCTGATGGAGCAACCGGAGATTCCTGCCTTGTCGCTGCATGAAAAGAAACATTAGAACACATCTTCAGACAGGATTCCAGCCTCTGAAGTTCAGTGGCACAGACCTCTCCTCCTCCCCTCCTCTTCTTCATCATCATGCTCTTTCCTCTTAATCCTCCTGATCTCCTCCCAGGCACCCACTTCTGGCCTCAGGGCAGCCCTGGACATGGCACGTCACTTCAGTTTCCCTCTTGGGTTTCCAGTAAGTCCATGAGAGCTTATTCTCCATTCCATCAACAGTTGATTAACCAAAGCACAGTGCAAATGACCCAGTGCAAAAATCCCCACAACATAGTCCACATCAACCCCATGCAAGGAATCTTTAAAAACCCAGCTCCATGCTCACCATCCTGGACTTCCACCACACGTGGACTCTTTCAGTCCTCCTCTGTGCTTTTGCCAGGACAGCCATTCCAGACCTTCCTTTTGGGGTGCAACCTTGCTTTTCCCCATGGGAGCTTCCAAAGACTCTCTGCTGGTTCCTCTGGGAACCAGTTAGACACGAGTGGGCAAGCCCCTCCGCTGCTCTCCTTCCTTCTGCCCTCTCTGGCCCTTGGCTCCGGCTCAGAACCAGCAGGCATCAGCTTCAGCAAACTCTGCCGCTACCTTCAGCCCTCCCCCAGGAACCATCTTTCCTGTGCGGCAGCTCTCACCTCCCAGTCTTCCTGATTAAACCAGTCTGCTTTGACTCCCCGGCAGCCTCTTCTCACCAGGCCTGTGATAGCCCCCAGGTCCGGCCACACCCTCTTAATTAGCCCAACTGGCCACCCCTAGACTGGAACAAGAGAGCTGAGCCCTGGTTCATGAAATGGGCCAGCTGCCCTGTTACATCTCCCCCCACTGCTCCTGCCAGAATAGCTCCCTCTCTTCCTGTAACCCTGACCTGCAAAGTTCCAAAGGACCACGGCAAAGAAAACAGTCTGGGTAGGAGATTCTAGCACCGTGGGGTGATTAATCCTTTGGAGAGCCGAGGGCAGATCACATGGGGAAGAAATCAACTCAGCCTTGCCTTAGTTTTCATTGTGGGTAATTAACTGCTTAGTTAAAAACTAATTTAAGGGAGGAGAAAGGTCAGCTGGAGAAAAGTATGACTTTTTTAGGGCTTTATTGAGCTCCATAACATAAAACAGCCAGTGAATCTATAGTCGGGTCACTCCCAGCCTTATTTATCCTGAATAGAGCTGAGGTTTATACAGTATTAGAAATCTCCTGCCCATGGGTTGAAATATGACTTCACTGTGGCATATAATGGCCAAAGTGCCATAGTGAGGGTAATTTATTATCCACTGGAAGTCACTACATCAGCCACAGGGACAATAGCTAACTGTGCTCAGGGACATGGTTTATTAGACCCTCTTCCTGATCAGCCTGAACTTGAAAAACCGCCTATTAGCGTAGAGCGCGACGGTGCCTCGTGGCCTTATTGGCAAACAGAGACCACCCAGCATGCAGTTAATTGGCTGTTTGCCTGTTCGACAAAATAGGCAGCAAGTTTGTCTGTTTTACAAATATGTTAAGTTTGGGGACACACGTAGCTTGTACAAATCTAAATAAACACATACGGTTTATTTCAGAAACAGGCCATTACCCATGGCACAAATCAAGTTGCTGGCAGGAAGATTTCTCCCTCTTTCTTGGGAGATGCCTTTGCAGATCTACCAGCAGCAGGACTGCAAAACTGGCTGGGTTATTTGGCTTTTCCTGGCAAATGCACAAAGGGCCAGGTTTCCCAGTGCTTCACAACAAGAGGTTTCCCCAAGAGCTCTGGATCCAACATGATGAGTGCTTTTGCACAGCTAGCCTCCTTTGGTGCCTAAAGAAGAACTGAGCTCTTCTGTCCAAAGCAAGTAGCATTAGCAGATCTTATGAGAGAGGCAAAAAGATTGAAATAGGGTGAAATTCCGCCTTCCCGCAAAAGCCTGAGCAAATGGGCTTTGTGCAGGATCAATCATTTGGGGTGACAGAGGAGAAAGACAATTCATCCCACTCCCCAAGTCCAGCCAAGAAGCAGGTCCCAGTCCTGAGCTGCCACTGCTGCCTATAATATCAGCTATGGTCCACTACAAACTTCCCCATCTCTACTACATAGGGTTGTGGCCACTGGATTTTCACTTGCACACTAACTAACCCTCTCACTCCCCTCGTGCAGTTCACTTTGAACTGTAACTGTTTACGCCTCTGTACCTAGAGGATTTGCAACGGCAACCTTCCCCCTTTTGCCAGCCCTGCCAAAAACATTTTCCTTAGTCATGCGCCCTGGTTAATTCACATGCTGGGTGATAGCTTCTTTGCTATTTAAGCGCTGAATCACCATTTTGCTGTACAAAGCAGGCAATTGGTGCTGTTAACTCTAACCTATATGAAGCATTATTTCTCTTCTCCATTTTCTGCCACCAAAACAAAGGCACTGCTTGTTCATTTGCTTTCAGCCAGGGCCTGTGTTAGGAGAAATGTGGATTCCTGTGTCAAGACTGAATAACTGATTTGTAAGTTCACATGAAAGGGACTAGTCACTTTCCTTCCCTTGTGTTCTCAGGCACCAGCACAATGGTGCAATATCAGGCTGCAAACACCGCAGGGAAAGATTTAAGTCAAACAAACTGTTTTCATTGATTTTTTTTTTTCAGTCTCATGACAACATTCCCTCCATACTATCTGATTTTAGACCCTTTTTGTGATAAAAAGAACCAAACCCATCGCTTCTTAGCCTAAACTACCTGCCAAAGTCAGTTCCATTAAGCGTGTAAGGAAGCGAGGCTGGGAAAGCGTTTCAAGGGACGATGGAGAGAAGGACTAGAAACACATTGACACGGGGAGGGAGAAAGAGCGGCGCAGTATATCCAGCTGCGTTTGGGAGAGTTGTCTTACAGACTCAGGTAGGAGTTCTGCCTTGTTGGGAAACTAGCATGTAGCAGGACCCTCAGTGAGAGTGCTTTATCCTCACACACATCAACTTCACTGCAAGCCAAGTTCCACTTTAATAGAAGAGAGGCCTCGTCTACATTGGCGCCTCTCAGCATTGCTGTGCCGGCAGACTGCACCAGCACTACCCTGGCGATGGAAGAGTCCTCCGTGGAAATGCAGACTTCATGACACTGATCCTCCTCGTCACTTCAAACCTGGCGCTGCTCTTGTCACTTTCAAACCCATGCAGGATACCTGGCTCTTTTTCAGTTCCCAGGTTAAGAAAAGCCTCTGCATTTTGTGAGGGCTTCAGCATTCACTTTCCTACTTGACAAACTGTCTGCGTGATGTGTTGCTCCACCAGGGCATTCATCTTTATTCGTTATCGGCAGGTCCATCTGATTAACGAGCAACACGGGGGAAGCAACACAATGGTGTCATGGATTTTTTATTTTTCAAACCACTTTGGCCTCAGCAGGGATGACAGCAAATCTGGACAGAGCAGACGGGTGTCAGGATGGGTTTGGGGTTTTTTTAAGTGAAAACGTTTGGGTCTGAGCAAAGGCTGCAAACTTCCTTTTGGAAAGCTCTGCTGATCTTTTGCCCCAGGGGCTAACGACAGCCTGGAATCCGGGACAGATTTCCACACGCAGGGCTGTTTCCAAGGGAACAGATGAACTTGGTTTGTAACTGGCTTTGTGTCTGCTATTTAACAATCCTTCAGTGCTGGAGGCCAGCCATGCTTCCTCAGAGGATTCCAGGTTCAGAGATTCAGAAGCTCTCTGCATCCAAAGGCTCAGAAGCCCTCTCTAGCCTCCTCTCAAGACCTGATCCAATGCCTTGTGAAGACAATGGGACCTTTTCAACTGACTTCAGTGGGGTGTTGGATCACACCCCAGACACTTCTCCATCAGGGAGCACCCAGTTGGTTGCTGAAATGTCAAAATTAGGACATGGACAGTCATATGATTTAGAAGGCAGGAGAGGCAAGTATAGACAAAGGAGGAGCAGCGCCAGTTTTTAGAGATTGCACTGGAAGATTATTTGAAAGAAAATCCAATAAACAGGTTCACTTTGGATCTTACTCAGTTACACACAGGAGCAAAAGGCTTATTTCAGGCAGTAAAGCACGGCTGTTACTCTAGGCAGAGCTGATCTCTATGTTTCCTTCAGACATACAGCCGCAATAAGCCAGCTGTACCAGAGTTTTATTAAGCCTTATGAATTTTTTAGCAGTTCTGGGAGCTATAGATTTTAACCTGGGTAGATATTTAGCTCCACCTTAAAATGAAAAATCTCAAAAAGTCAGAGCAGCATTTCATCCCTTAAATATGTAATTCCAGCTGGAGCAAAACTCCAAGAACAAAGCAGCCAAAGGTGAGTGAATTAAAAGTGATCTGAAGGCAAACTACCAGGAAAGGGGGTAGGCTAGTGATTAAAACAACAGACTGGCGAGCAGGATTCTTGTGTTTTGATCCCCTATTGCACACATGCTCCCGTGTGACTGTGATGAAGGGACAGAGGCTCAGTTTACCCAACCACGAAATGGGGACAACACAGACTAAGCTCAGAGGAGCACTGTCAGAGTTAACTGATATTTGGAAGGGTGCTTTGAGATCTGAGGGGTAAGGCAGCTGTATAAACACAAACATTTTACGGCATCTACACAAAACCTGTGCAGACACTGCACATTTTTTTCGCACAGGCAGATATTTGTGCATCACCCATGATGCACCACTTGCTCACATGCCTTTGTAAGCTTATTCCTCCGAGTCTGACCAGAATAAGCTTATTAAGCCATCAGTGGTGAAAGCTTTAAGAATGCAGGGTAGGGCTGGATGGCTCTCTTCAAAGGTACATTTCCACCATCGCCTGCCAGGGCAAGAAAAGTCTGTCAATACTTAATCCTTACATTAGAAATTAATCTGCAGCCATTTAGCTGCGTCACTTGTTTACCCCAGAGGAGACTCATGGCTTCCTCCATTGAGACAAGGCTCAAATCAGCAGCTGTTTTCTGACCTCTCACTCTTAGAGCCTGAATTTCTTTGAAGACAAAAAGACAGCACAGCCATGCTAAAGCGTGTGCATATGTCTCCATCCACCAGGGCCCTGCATCCTCTGCAATCATCAGCTGCAGAACTGTGCTCCAGAATTCAAGCTTTTATTTTCTAGCTGCAAAGAGAACCTTCCCAATTTGAAGGGAGAGCAAACGGAGGCCCTGAGCTGAGTCTGCAGAGAGCCTGAAGCAATGGCTCTGAGAGGGGTGAACCGCCTCATTCATCTGACAATGATGCAGACAGACCAGCTTTGCAAAGCACTTTGAGTTCTATCGATGAAAAGTGCTGTATAAGACCTAGGTATTATTATTAAAATATTATCTCAGCAGCAAGTTAAGTCTGAAGACTGATGTGTCAGAACTGGTAACTATGACATTGTTGGTCACTGAACACGCAACTAATATCCCTGTCCCACAAGCCCAAACTTCCTTCCACTCCTTCCCAGGTGCCCACAACCCTAGCTCTCAAAGGTCAAAATCTCCAGCTCCCTCCTGGACAACCTCTGCGATACAGCCCTGCATTTCCAACACCAAGGTCTGCAGCACACTGAAAATTAAATGCTATGGGGCCATTTAAGATAAACTGAACAGAATATCATGTTAAACAATGGGGGGATACACAGTGCTGCTGTATTATTCATGCTCATATTTAATTTCATTAAAAATCAGTTAATTCAGCCAACGCTGCAACAGGATAACCAGCGCTGCTGTGCTGGGGTTGCCGCCGGATGCAGGAGTCTTGTTGTAGAATTGGTCCTGCATTTGCGGTGGAGTACGTAAGGCCTTGCCTTTCATGAATCCTCCCAACGGCACAGTCCTTGGAATTACATCCACCACAAGGTACAGTCCATGCGTGCGTCCTCACCTGAGGCCCCAATCCTGATCCATACCCAAGGACCCCAGTGGGGCTCTCCACAAGGTCCTTCCCACATGGATCAGGGTACACTGTAGTAAACATCATGAGGTCTTGGCCCTAACTTGTAGGGGTTTGCAAAGCGCTGTAAATAAGGTGACAACACTGTGTGAATGATGCATTGGAGGATTCCACAAAGAGACCTGCTGCCGTCCAGGAGCACCTACCCCTTCAAGCTGCATGACCGAGGGAGTCCCTTTGCACCTGCAGATCCACATTGCCAATTTGAAAATGATCCTCCTGCCACGCCCCAGGCCAGCTTGGGAGCATTAGTTGTGGATTAGCTGCTCTGTCATGTTCTCTCCCCCTCCGGACGAAAGCAACGAGGCCCAGCACGCCTTACAAACAGTTGCTGGCTTCTACATGAGCAGCTTCCCTTCATCCAGAGTTTGTTTCCCAAGCCTCATCTGGATCCAGATCTCACATACAGCAAAACTGTGCAGGGTGTTTGGAGCTGGGATTCTGGGTCAGCCTGGGAGAAAGATATAGGAGGATTCTGAACCTTCCCAGTCTTCCTATATGTAACACCAGGCTACACTCCACCCCAGTTCCCCTGATTGTACCGGTACAGGAGCAGCTCAGCCTGGTCTTCCAGCTTTTAGACTAGGAGGCCTATGTTCTGGTTAACTGGGGATGCCCCACTAGTCTGTATCCGCTTCCTTTCCCCAAAGGGAGCTTGAGCAGATGGAGGAGGGGGTGGGTTCTGCTCTTGGCACTCCTGAGCCAGCGGTTTCCCCTCAATACACTAATGTCATTAAGGCTTTTCAGTTACAGGCAACTTTACCACCATTATCCAAGAAAGAAGTTTCCAAAGTGCAATGTACGTCCGATCCGCTGAGCATTCTCACCTCCCTCCAACCTACAGAGAAATTCTCACAACGAAGGAGACAAAAGCAGGTTCAGTTGGGCTAGGAGTCCAGGATCCCTTCTCAAGGGACCCACTCTAGGCAGCGGTGAACTGGCATGGTCAATCCCAATCGGAAATTGCAGCCATTCTGGTGCTGAACGGAACCAGTTCACTGGGGAGAAGAGCAGCTTCTCCAGACATCCCCATCTCTGCCCTCTGTGGAATGAACTGTGAAGGATAATTCGGAGGGAACTCTGTCCAGTTCCTTTTGTGCATGGAGATCGCAGCTGGCAGGATAATACTATATCATTTAGATGTCTTAGGTACTTATATGGCCCCTGTTACCATACAACAGTGATACTCAGACTGAGGCTCACAAGCGGCAAGTGGCTCTTTGCAGCACATGATATTAAAACACTGGGTGATTTAATTATTAACCAGTCTAAGTTATTAGCCAATCAGGATGCTTTTACTTTGTTATTATTCAATTGTAGTTGATAAAATAATACTTGGTCAGTCATTTTGCTGTGAGAATTTTTATATTATCTACATACATACACACACTAAATATTTCCCCTGCCTTGCTGCTTAAATATGACTATATAGTACTATAGTACGTGAAACAATGGATTCACACTACTGAGACTCTTTTAGGTAATGCGGATAGCTAATTTGGCTCCTGAACCATTGAGGTCTGAGTATCACTGCCATAAAATATAGTTATTCCCCCCTACTCCAATGATTACAGTACAGCACTGCCATCTTCAGGCAACTTGCAGAAATGCAGCCCCTATCCAGGCTGAAAACCTGAACACAAATGGCACAATCTAGAAAAAAGAACGAGAAAACGAGAAGTACTTGTGGCACCTTGGGCCTGGTCTACACTGCGGGGGGGTGGGGGGGGAAGGGAGATTGATCTACAAGAATAGCGTAGCTTAAGTCGACATATCTTAGATCGACTTAGAATTACTTACTTCGCGTCCTCACGGCGCGGGATCAACGGCCACGGCTCCCCCATCGACTTTGCTTCCACCTCTCGCGGAGCTGGAGTTCAGCAGTTGACGGGAGAGCGATCGGGGATCGATTTATTGTGTCTACACTACACTACACACGATAAATCGATCCCCGATTGATCGATCGCTACCCGCCGATCCGGCGGGTAGTGTAGACGTACCCTTAGAGACTAACACATTTATTTGAGCATAAGCTTTTGTGGGCTAAAGCCCACTTCACCAGATGCATGCAGTGGAAAATACAGTAGGAAGATATATAGATATATATACACACACACACACACACACACACACACACACACAGAGAACATGAAAAAATGGGTGTTGCCATGCCAACTCTAATGAGACTAATTGATTAAGGTGGGCTACTATCAGCAGGAGAAAAAAACGTTTGTAGTGATAATCAGGATGGCCCATTTCAAACAGATGACAAGAAGGTGCAAGTAACAGTAGGGGGGAAATTAACAGTTTTTCGTTTGTGTAATGACTCCTCCACTCCCAGTCTTTATTCAAGCCTAATTTAAGGGTGTCCAGTTTGCAAATTAAATCTAGTTTCTCGCTGGAGTCTGTTTTTGAAGTTTTTTTGTTGGATAATTGCGACTTGTAGGTCTGTAATTTACAATCTAGGAAGAGGCTGCAGGGTCCCAAGATACTGGAGAGGAGAGGAAAAAGCTGGACCATGTGTCTCACCCTCTGCTCCAGCGGGCAGAAGCTGGAGTGGACCAGGAGTTGCTGAGTCAGCACAGGACAATTCCAGGCACATAAGCAAAAGGCCCAAGCTGTTGCCTGGGCTGGGAGAGTCTGCCGAGTTCTCCTTCACCTGTTAGGATGCTCAGCAAACCAGGCTCTGCACTCTCATGAGAGACTTTTGCTCAGGTTTCCTCGTCACTGGGACAGTACTGAGTTCAGCTCGGCCACACCTGGCTGTTACATTTTGGAGGAGAACACAAACTAATCTCAAATGTCTAAGATGGGGGGCTTGACTTAAGATACGCCTTACAGAAAGGGTGGCAGGCATTTACCATGCTTCACTAGCTCAGTACTCTCCTGTCCTGGGGACACATTAACCGAAACACTGCTGCAAGGACACGAAGCATCAGCTTCAGATGCAAGAGTCTTGGAGTTAAGGCTTAAATTCCTCCCTAAACTCACTTGAATAAGCCTAGCTCTTGTAGCTCATACAATGTGCAAAAGCATCCCCCACATCTCAGTGCAGAGGTGCTAACAGGAGGTCAGCCCTGGTAGAACTGGCAGCTCGGGCAGTTAGCACAGAGTTTGGGTGCAGGCATCAGACCCTTCAAGTTAATTGAGATTTCTGTGATCTGTTCAAAATAAAGGGGAAAACATCTGACACCTGTTCAAACACACTGAGCTGCATCTCTTCAAACCACCAGTAACTAACAGCTCCCAAAGATTTATTTCATTTCAAGGCCATTAGAGGATTAAATAAACTTGCAGGGAGGCGGGGGGAGGCACTCAGTCAGCACTCCAGCTATTAAAAACAAAAGAATTGAGGAAGAAGAGCCTTCCTCTACCTGCTTAATGACTCCATAGGTCAGGCCTACACTACAGACCTATACAGGCGAGTCTCATCTTACGCGCATTTAACATGCGTGAATTCAGCTTTGCGCGGTCGGAAAAAAAAAAGAAAAAGAAAAAAGAAAAAGAACAATTTAAATACTGTACCTGTAGTATGGGCGATTCCGCCCGCCATTACACTCAATGGAATTTTGACAATACGCAATTTTCGCTTTACGCGCTGACAGTGGAATGTAACCCCAGCGTAAGAGGAGACTCGCCTGTATCAGTTAACTACGTTGCTTAGAGGTGTGAAAATCCACACCCCTGAGCGACAGTTATACCAACCTAACCCCCGCATATAGACAGTGCTCTGTTGACGGGAGAGCTTCTCCTGTCGACATAATCTACCTCCCCAAAAGGCAGTAGCTAACTCCACCAACAGAAGATCTCCCATCAGCGTAGGAGCATCTTCACTTCCGCGTTACTGTGGCACAGCTGTACGGATGCAGTGTTTTAAGCGTAGACCTGCCCACAGGGAGTACTATTTCCACCAAGACAGCTGAGCTGCAGGCCCCAGCATGGGCTGAGAAGGGTACGATGCCGCAACCTTCTTGTAAAAATTAGGCTTGCCCACACATGATCATTAAAGACCCAGAAAGGGGTGAATTCTGAGGCAGATTACATGGTGTCAGAGAAGTCAGTGTACGTGGGTGGAACTTTAACTGAGCTAGTGAAAGTGAGTGTGATACCATGGGGCTGTCACCAGGCTAAGAGGGCTCGAGATCAGGGGTGAAGTAGAAACAGTAGCCAACAGGAGAAAAAGCAGTCTCCACCCCAGCTACAAATCTGCCTTCTGCCCCAGGCAGGTAAGTTACACCCCGATCCCAACTGTTTACATCACCTTTTCATTTGGCCCAGCATCCACAAAGCACTTCATGATCCCTCCCAATGACAGAGGCGACAGTAAAGCTTAGCACTAATAGTGCTTTGCATAGAGCTGTACACAGAGCAAGCCTCCAAACAGCCCTGAAAGGACATCAGGCAGATTAGCCCCTTTTCATATCTAAAATGAAGGGGAGCAATGGCAAAGAGTTATGCCTAGAATTACACAGCAAATCAGCACTAGAGTTCTTACTCTGAGTCCCAAACTCCTTCTTCTACACCACGCTGCCTCTGGAGACATAAAGAAGGGATTAGCCCCACACCTTTTATAATCTGCTAAAACAGTTATTTATGGGCTGCAAAGTCAGACTGTGATAACGACAGCAGCATTATGCTGCACATAAAAACGTTAGTCCTTCGGGGCAGTTTTCCCTGCCACAAGGGTTTATAGCTCCTGGGCTCTGCTGCAGATACATGTAACGAAGGATGGAACTCGCGGGCACTTTAAACCAGAATCAAAAAAAGGAAAAATATAAATGAACAAATTCCCCTAACCCACAGACCTCCCGTTCTGACCATAGCCCTGCATTCAGACACGCAAACCTTACACCCCAGCCATTAACACAGCTTAAAGGTCTCTGCCCCAAAGCATCCCAATAGCTTGTATGAAAGAGAGAGCAAGGAAACCAGGCAGGAGAAACATGATTTGAGTGGCAGAATGAGACTGAAGAGGCTCAAGCGTTCCTGTGTACTGGGCAGGCATTAGTGACCACAGCTACTCCAGAAAGCTTCCCAATAATCCTTTACCCTGGTTTATGGCCCAGATGAGAGACTGGTGGGGGCAGCATGCTGCCAAGGACCTGCGGTGCAAATCCGACCACCTAAAAGTTGCAAGGAAGTCAGGAGTGGGGACTTTGACACAGGAAGAGCAAGAGAACACGCAGGTGTTGATAAGCAAGTTTATCTTTATTAAAAAGACAAAGTTCAATTGAAGTCTGTCTCAGTATTACAAATGCTCAGGCTCAACAGTGCCCTGCATAGAAAGGTGTGTTCCAAAGTGGACTGGGTTGATAGATTAGATCACCAAAACCTATTAACATCTGCCCTAAAAGATATATGTTTGTCCTTTCAATTGAACTGATTATCCCTCGACATACAAGGACAGGGCTGCCTGGTTCACAAGGGGGCTCTTATGGTCAAAGGAGCCTACCTCATGCGTACCTAGGGTGTGTGCTTTCCAGTGCTTCCACGCCAAAGCTGTACAAAGGAGTGTCCATAGGAAACATGTTCTCCCAGAAGACCACTCTGATCCAAGCCCAGAACACAACACGGAGCCGTTTAAAATTATTAACCATGGCTTGTTAAAAATGGAACGTTTAGATACTTCACTGAACCTCTGCCTGGGCGAGAAGAGAGGTCAGGAGGCCATTTAATACATACGATGGACAGATGTGCTACAGATCTGCTCCGCTACCAGCAGAGACTCAGCATGGAGCAATACAGCTTATTGCAAGAGGCTGAAAAGGCCTATGATCAGAAGAGGTGCTGGACACCCAATATCCTCAGCTCAGATGCTGTAACACAAGACAGGTTGCCTTAGGGTTTGTCTATATGGAAAGTTTTACCAATGATGCTAATATAAATCCCCATGTGGACACACAAGCCTGGCTTTTGTTTAGCTTAAATCCTGTCCCAAGCAACATAAATTAAACCAAAAAGGGGCTTCTCATACCAGAATAAGAGCATACACATGGTGTAATACTGGTATAACTTTACTGGTTTAAATTCACACCTTATGTTATACCAAAAAGATATTCCCATATAAGTAAGGCTTGAGAAGCAGAATGCCTGAGAAAATACCCAGCATAGATATAGCACTTCTTACTTTCAAAGCTCTTTATTAAAAAACATTAACCCCACAACTCCCAGTGAGGTAGGCAACGGCAAGCTCCATTTTACAGATGAAAAAACGAAGGCATGGAGAAATTAAGTGGCTTGCCCAAGGCCACTGGGGGAAAACAAATGAGATGGTTAGGATTAGAATCCAGGCGTTTCCAGCTCCCTTACCATACGCAGTTCTCCCCTAAGACTTCCAAAGTCTGCTATGTGTGCTGCTGCTTACGAATGGAAGCAGTCTGCACACGTTTCCTTCTAATCCCTGCATCTGTAAATCACTTTGAGTGCCCAAGAAAATGGTGCTACAAACGCATGAAACGGGTCACCTCTCACTCCAGCTCTGAGGCAATAGCACTGGTTTTTCCCACTAGCAGACAGACTTTCTAACCAGGAGTCTTTCCCCTTTTTGTAAGGAAGAGATCAACCATAGTGTAACGTGTTGCTGTTCCACTGAGGGCCATTTCCGAGACCAGTGGACCCCAACCTTTTCCGTGGGGCGGGCGCCGGACGACTACCTGCCGAGGACCGTGGCTGCCGGACAAGCAGCCGCTGAACTGCCGCCGTGAAGCGGCAACGTCAAGAGGCACCGCGTTGGGGACCCCTGTCCTAGACTGTTCACCATAAGAGCTACAGCTCTCAAATTTCTTATTCACATTCTGCCTGTCAGAAGCAACATGGCTTAGGGAAAATGCATAAAAAATTGCCACATCAATCCTCATTAAACTACAGCTATGCAAGAACTAGACATATCCTCATATAACAAACAAGAACAGGGCACAGGATGTATCTGCTGAGAGACCTACAAACAATACAACCCTGGGATTAACCAGATCAACCCATTCCATCTTGCAGAATGGGCTCTACTGGGAAATAGCTCTCTCCACCACCGGGGTTGATTTCACCATCACTTCCACTCCGCAGTCTCTGAGACAGCACGTGCTTGGCAGAAGGCAGAGTTGGTTCTTTGACAAATGCTCATCACCAATCCACTGGAGCTCTAAGCCAGCACCGAAAATAGGAAGTGCACATTTTCCCAGAAAATCACTGCCAAGTATTGCTAGATGCCTCTCTCCCTCCAGCTGAGATCAACTCCTTCTGACTGGGTTTCTAACCAAAGCCAAGTTCTCTACTGTACAAAGCAGCAGACTGGCTGCTTAAACCAGGCTTGCCTTGTTGTTTTCCCTGGGCAGCCTGGAGAGAAAGTCTGATCCATGCATCGCCCTATTTTAATAACTGAATCTGAGGCTGGTGAAAGCTGCCACCTGCCTGTTGAGATTGCTTCTGAGTAACGGTGTCCAGCTGCGAAGCAATCACAACTGGCAGCTAAGTCACCAGAAACCATCTGAACACTTTGATGCCACCTATAACACATCTCGGTGCCAGTTCCATTTTATAGTTGTCATAACTCCTCCATTACATGCAGCCCTGAACAGCAGTCACCCCTCTGAGGTGAATAACCTCTCTTTGCCATAACACGCCCAAGGTGGATATGCAACACTGCACACCATTCTGGACTTAACTGATCGCAACTAAAAGGCTCCTTGTGCCCTGGTTAATACCCTCCCCTCAGGCTCAGGAACACCGTGCTCCTGGCACCGTGCTCCTAGAACAAGGTCCAGATCAATTCAATCTGGACATTTCAAGGGAGTCCTGCAAAAAGCCCTTACATCAACACTCGCCGTTTCACGCAGGGAACCAAAATATTTCCCAATGAAGAACAGGGTTCAGTGACCATAGGAAAATATGAGTGAGAGCCAAATTCACCCTGTTGTGCCCTAGTGGAGTATCCCCATAGCTGTATTTGGCTCTGCGTGTTTCACACCATCTGTTGTGAGGAATAGCATTCATCCAGAGGGGTATATTAGTATCCTTACAGGAGAGCAGGGATTGGAGTGGAAGGATATGCAGGAAGAATATTCAGTACCATTGAGCACATCATCCTGCGGAGTGATCTAGAACTTCAAAACTGACCAATGCATCACAGGAGTGTCATCAAAACCTTGGTCCCCACTGGAAATGGGAAGAGGAACCTATCAGCAAGAAGAATAATTCACTATCCTGATGTCTGTGCACAGTCATGGCAGAAATTTAGACTCCCTCCTGCAATGCCCCCATCTTTCTCCCTTGCTGCCACCAGCTTTCCTTACAATAGGGTGACAAGTGACTGTAAGTAGATAACAGATATGGAGGATGACAATTAGAAAATGCTTCGCTATTTGAGACTTGGGTACCACAGCGTGTCTGTTAGTCAATATCCAGTTGCCTACAGAGCTTTGTCACCCTGCCTGACAGCTTCTTTTAACACCAAGGCCCTTTCATCTCAGGCAGAAGGGTCTGAGAATGAGAAAATTTTAACAACAAGAACAGAACTTTTCATCCTACCAAGTCTTGTGAGCTTCTTAGCTGTACAACTTGCAGTTCTGGCCCCCAGCTACTTAAAGAGGGAGTGGAAGTTCACTGCTTTTGGCTTAAAGCTCAGTGCAATGGACCAGCTGTGTTCCATTTCAGCACCTATATACCACAGCAATGGGAGCTTTAGAAATGCCTAGGTAGAAAGGAACTAGCAGTGGTAGCACCAGAATCTGCTGTCTTCCATAAGTCAGCAGTTCTTGATGGACACCCCATGCCCCATTTCATATAGCCATGATGTTTGGAAGCGTAAGCTCAAGATTTGGCAAAAGGGGGGGTGGGAGGGAACAGATCAGGTGGTGAGGATGAAGTTTATCAAGAGGAGTGAAGTAGCACCATCTGCTTTACCGTGATGCTGACAAAAATAAAACATTCAGTGGCGACTTTCATGTGCTACAGCATAGGAGTGGAGCTGCTGAATCCCCTTCATGTTGTATGGGGATGATTCACAGATTGGGGAAGGGACAGTTCACATTTAAGGCTCAACCCTGCTCCTATTAAAGTTAATAGCGAAAGTTCCTTTGAATTCAATGGCAGTAGCATCAAGTCCTTGAAATGTCTGTCTGCTCACATGGTGAATTGCAATAAGCACCGAGAGAAAGCCAGAGACAGTTAATTCAATCCTCTTCCCAGAGAAGAAGTTCCTAAGACACCACTGGAAGTCTCTAGTACAAGAGAAACTGCTTATCTCAACAAGACCAAAGCCCATAAAATTCACATGGAGTCACTGGCTCGAGCCAGCCTTCTTGCCCCATCCATAACAAACCTCCCACTTGCACCCCGAGCTCTGGCATGAACACTCAAGTCATGGGGCTACAGCAGCTCTCGCCATTACAGTTTGGGCAGCGTGCCTGCTGGTGCCAGTATAATACCAAAAACGTAGAAGAGCCCCAGCAGGAGGTTGAGCTTGGCTGTCCGCTGGGGAATTTTGCTGAAGCTCTGGCTCCGGAACTGCCTCTCCAGCGAAAAGGCCATAGGCATGGTGAGTAGTGGCAGCGCCATGCTGATGGTGTAACGCGTGGCCAAGATGCAGAAAATCAGGTAGGGCAGGAAGAGCAGTGTGTTGTAGAGCATGTAGGAAAACGTGGGGCCGATGAGGATAGCCAGGGTGACAATGCCTGCCTGCCGGTCAGACTCCATGTCCCGTGTGTTGTTGCTGTGCAGGATGGCCTCAGTACTGAGGGCTAGTGGGACAGCATAGAGCAGTGGTGAGACAGACAGATAGCCAACCTGCACTGCATGGGCAAACATGACAGCCAGGGGCCCAAATGTAATGAGGATCACCAAGTCGCCAAGTGCAACATATTTAAATCCAATTCCTGTGGCAAGAAACAAGAGGAAAACAAGTGTTACCAAGTGAAATTCACTTTATGGAGGATAATAGATGTTACTCAAACAGATCAGCAGTTCCTAAAAAATGCGGTAAAACAGCCAATACAAACACAGCTAGGGCAGGGCTACACATGCTCTTTTATTGCCCCAGAACTGATTATTATTCTCCCTTTCCAAAGATAATAAAGCAAATACAACGTCTGCACTTCTCCAGTCTCACCCAGTGAGCAAAGATTATGGGGCAGATTCCAGTTACCATATGGAATACGTTGTTCCACAAGCAGTCACACTGAAGTCAACGGGATTACACATGCAGTAAGGTGCTACACAACGTGAGTACAGATATTCGAATCTGGTCCTGAACAGACGCAACCATCAGGTTAGACTAACAGCTGCTACATCTTTCAAATGATATCCTCCAAATCCTAGAAATTGCTTAATCTTATCTATAGCAAAACACTGGGTGTCTCTTCAACCACCCAGCTGCAGAACTGAAGAGGCAAAAGACATTTTTATCTTGATAAGCCCCACAAAAAAATTTGTGTTCCTACTCTACATCAGTGTTACTCATTAATCTTGGGTGCATTTCTTAAAGCATGTCTTAAGTTTACTTTTCATTTGAAACTAGATCTGGCTAATAAGAAATGAGGAACCGTTCAGATAATACAAACTGAGCTCCATCCCTGGAGAAGAGAACACAGATAATGAACCAAACCAGCTGACATACATTTCACACACAATTCCTGCCACAGACTCAGAGTATGGAGTGCAGTCCTTACCTCCAGTATAAAGGAAGGAGCTGGAAAGTCCCCCAAAGTAGATCAGGGCCAGGTGCTCCAACTTGAGAGTGGAGAGACAGTAGAGGCAGGCAGCACAGATACAGCCCAGGGTATAGAGGAAGACCCCAAACCGGACCACATCCTGAGGCTCCAAGATCTGGTCCACCAATGTCCGGTCATCACTCTTCTTGTGGTCAATGCCCTTGGAGAAGTCATAGTAGGTATTAACCAAGTTACCTGCTCCATGCACAGCCAGGACAGCCACTGCACTGCCCACTAGCAGCCCTGGGTCTAGGGATCCGTGGGATCGATAGGCTAGGGCACTGCCCAGGGCTACTGGGGTCAGAGAGGCGCTGAAGCTCCAGGGCCGCAGGGCCAGAACGTAGGCTGCACATTTCTGCCTCCAGGTGACTGGGCGGCTCTTCGCAGAGCTGAGCAGCCCGATGCCCAGCTCCCCCACATCACCTCCTCTGGGGCTCTCAGCGCTGATGCTAATCTTCTCGGTCTGATCCTCAGCCTCCATGCTCTTCATGCAGCTGCTTCAGGAGAAGGTGCTGGAGAGAGACCTGGGAAAGGAGGAGGAGTTTGCATCAGGAAAGGGAAACCCCGGGCCTTGCCAGTGACTCACTGATGACATACCCAGCCCAGGGGAGAGGTGCCAGCCTGTGGCGACACCTGCCCCACAACCTGAACCTCTGCAGCTGCGACCACCGAGCAAAGGACCCCATAGCACGGAGAGCGAGGGGCAGGCCCCTTCCCAGGCGGGGCACCACAGCGGAGAAGCGGGGTCCTTCCCCGGCTTCCTCCTCCCCATGGGGCACCTCAGCTAGGGTGACCAGATGTCCCAATTTTATAAGGACAGTCCCGATTTGGGGGTCTTTTTCTTGTATAGGCTCCTATTACCCCCCACCCACCCACCCATACCCCGATTTTTCACACCTGCTAGCTGGTCACCCTGGTCAGCTCACCCGACCTCCGCATCCCCTGGGCAGGGGAGCACCCCGGGTGGGGGGCGGCTCCCAGCCCCGGGCGGGGCTGACGCTGCTCTCCCGTCTCCTGGGGCGGCTCCGGGGCCCCCTCACCTGTTTCGGAGCCGGGTCCCGGGGAGGCCTCTCCAGCTCCGTTCACGCGCGAGCCAGGCACTCAGGACCATGGCAACCAGCCCGCGGGACCGCCATCTTCCCCCGCGTGGGTACCAGCCAGGGCCGGCCCCTCCGGAAACAAGGGCTCCGATCGCCGAGGTTCCGCTTGCTCTGCGGGGAGCCCTGGGCCAGGGCGGATGGGGAAGAGCCCCAGAATACTAGTAATACGGGAGGAGGAAGGGGGGGCTGGGATCTTCCCGCAGCGGGAAGGCGGCACTGGGATGGGAGGTTAAACCTCTTACTCAGGGTCACTCAGCCAGTCCGTGGCAGAGCTGTGGATTGAACCCGGGAGTCCTGAGCCCCACCCCCCCTTCTTTAACCACCGAGAATAGACTCCCCTACCCCCAGCCCTGCACACTGGTGCTCGGGAGGCTGCAGGCACTCACAGCCCCATAGACTCCTGCTTGCAAGATCAGAGCCTTACCCTCTCCGAGCCTCCGTTTCCCCAGTCTGCAAAATGGGGATAACAACCCACAGGGATTAATATGTGGGAGCGACTCGAATAATCTGGTAATAAGTGACACGGGGAAAGCCTAGAAAGTTACTCTGAGTCACTGTTATTCAATTATCACTTAATATTTACCTATTACTGAACATTAACATCGAATCATTAGTATCAATAACAAGTCTGTTTATATGAACGCTTAACCATTAAGATTAGCGGTAAATCATGGATGTTAAACACTTTGTATTGGTTATTGTAGCTATTAGCTATTTTCCACTGTTAGGCAAACTAGGTACCACAGAAGCAACTAGCTTCTATACGTACCATTACGGTAACAGAGCCTTTCTCCTGCCCTTGGTGCTCTTCAGGACGGGCTGCACCCAGGGCAGTAGAGAAGCTGGAGGAAATAGAAGGAGCAAGTGTTCACGCGGCGGAAAAGTCCTACCGTCTCAATGGTTTAAAAAAAAAATCGACTCTTCCTTATTTCCGCATGCGCACAATGCCCTGTGGCTTCAGAGAGGGCGGAAGCAATGCGGCTTTCCAAAGGCGGGGCAAGCTCTGAATTCTAACCAATCCGGCGGCACCCAACTTCTCATTGGTGCAGCTAAGTGTCAGTAATCACCATCTGTCCTTTGATTGGCCATGAGCGACTGCACCCGCCTCCGGCAGTTATTTGGGGGTGGAAACACCATGCCCTAGTAATCCCTCCTCACCCGTAAAACTGTTGGCTGCTCCACCTGCTGGTCACATTCCCCTCAGTGCTGATTGGTTGGTGGTTCTTCGCCGGCCCGGCGGCAACAGTGGGGGAGGGGAAACCCGGGGCCCAAGCTGGGGAACCGGTCGCAAGGGGGCCGGCGTGGCTGGGCCGGCCGGAGGCGGTGAGTGCGGGGCCCCGATTCGGGGCTGGGAAGTGATCCCCCTCCCCCTCAGTAGGGACACCCCGGCCTGGCTCCCCTGTACGGGGCCTATGGGGGCTGCCTCCCCTTCCCCACCCCTTCGCCGGCCGGGCTGGCCCAGGCCCTCCGGCAGCCGCAGCCCCGGCAACGGGGATGGGGCGCTGCCCTGGGGGCTTGCCGGGTGAGCCGAGCCGCGCTGGCAGGGGGCCTCCCGCGGGTCCCTCCCTCCCCGGCCGGCCGCCCCCGCAGCACGGAAGGTGCCCGACTCCCCTCGGGCTAGCGCCCGTCGCTGCCCTCGCCCCTCCCGTGCCCCAGGCGGAGCAGTGTCCGGAGCTGTCAGCCAGGCCGGCGGCCGCCGCTCTACCCCCGGGGCCTCCCGGCCCTGCGCCGGTCTGGGCCGGGCAATGGATGGCTCGGACCGTGGCCTGGGGTCTGCGCCGGCTTTCCCAATGCGGGGGATCTGTGCCCCCCACTAATGCAAGTGAGGCCTCTGCCCTTGGCTGTGTGCGCAGGCTCGTAGGCCTTGCTTGCCCGAGGTAGACAAACTGCATTCACCCCTTTGCACCGGAAAACACCGCTCGTTGGAGAGCTGCTAAGGCATTTCCCTCACCAGGGAAGAGGAGGCCTATTTAGGCGACTCTTCCAGTGTGGGTACCAGCATGGGGAGCGGATCATGGCTTCTAGGGAGATGCTGATAGCAGGAAGCAACAGAGGGCCTTGTGGCACCTTTAAGACTAACAGATAGTCTTGCTGATAGCAGGAAAGATCCCACACTACCTCCTGATTCCTCAGGGGCATCTGCTGTACCCAGGGATTTTAATGAGGCAGAGTTGTCCCGTGGCTAGTGGGGAATAGGAACCCAGGACTCTTAGGGTTCTGGTCCTAGTTCCCCTACTCACCTGCTGTTTGCTTGCAGCAAAGTACTAGAAGACCTGTGTGTCAGTTTCCTCCTTTCTAAAAGGTTTATTTTTCAACTTTAAAAAAAAAAGCACCCATCAAGATGGTCTCTACACATGCACAACGTTAAACATCCCATTACAATGACTGTTGCTGGCATGAATAGACTCTCAGCCCATAAATATACATTGGAGGTTATAACGCTTACCCTAGAAGTGTTGAGGCTTGTAAAGAACTTTGAGGTTCTTGGATGAAAGGGGTTGTAGGGGAGCAAACTAAAGTAATGATATCAACATGCGCACCAAGCAGTCCTTATCCTCCTTGTAACTTTGCTTGTCTGGGAACGCCTCTGAAACACAACCCTGTCTTGGTATTTGGGCATGTATTTGATATGGGCATGTCACATGTACCTCAGCTTTGTGCTGAGACTGCAGGAATCAGGGAGGCTGAGCTGAGTCTGGTTTGTTTAGGGTGCGCTGAAGGACCTAGCGTGGAATCCAAGGAGCCTGTACCCCTGTCATATATCTGTCGGGGCTCTGTAGCTACAATGCCATCTGAAAGCCCTCTGTTCTTTGGGAGCAGTAAATAGGAGCAGTGTGATGGAGGGAGCTGTGATTGGTTTCTGTACTAGCCAAAAGCAATAAACAGGTTTTCTGTCTAAAGGATCCACTGGACTTGATACCCCAAGTCCCAACTTGCCGCCATCATGTCGAGCACCGTGTCCATCCTTCAGCAATTTGCCAGCGGCCTGAAGAGCCGCAATGAAGAAATCAGGGCAAAAGCGGCCAAGGACTTGCAGCATTATGTCACCATGGAGCTCCGTGAGGTGAGTGCTGCAGATGTGGAAGTAGCAGCATTTAGCTGGGGAGACATGTTTGTACTATTTGGCTAGGGAGTGAGGTGTGTCGCTAGGATGCTTGGGGTGGTAGAGATTTGGGATGCTGAGGTAGGTACTAGAGTGGGGTGGCCACAAGCAGGCTCCAGAACAGGGGCTGGGTTAACAGGGCAGGGGCACAGGCAGGAGATGTAATTGCTTCTTCTGGGTTTGGATCCCACAGTTAATTTACTGCTTTTGAGTTTGGGAGCCCTGAAAAGTGGTGTTGCCCTTCTTTATGTGGGGCATGTGTAATGGAGGAGAGGTTGTAAATTGGTCTGAATTCCTTTCCTGTGCAGATGAGCCAGGAGGAATCTACCCGCTTCTACGATCAGCTGAATCACCACATATTTGAACTGGTCTCTAGCTCTGATGCGAACGAGAGGAAAGGAGGCATTCTGGCTATAGGTGAGTGAAGGACTTCAGAGCCTCTGGTGAACTTCCCCTTCAAATTGCTATTCTATCAGGACGGATTGTCAAGAGAACTTCACGCCCACAAGAGATGCCCAGTATATTTAAGAGAGTTCAGTGCACTGGGTGCGTATGGAATGTAGAGCTCTTTTGAAAATCTGACCATAAGTGTCACAATGGGAGCTGCTGGATGCTGAGCACTTCTGAAAATCTGGCCCTTTTGGTGCCTCCTTGGAAATTGAGCACTTGAAAACCTGACCCCAATGTGGGTGCTGAGCACTTGAAAATCTGGCCCTGAGCTCTTCTGAAAATACTTCTCGTAGTGTCCAGTTTTATTGGTGGTCACAAGAGGCGAAGACTCTGGACTCCCTGTTGCCTGAGAACATTAATTCTTTTTTGTTTAAAGTCACCTGCTCAGGGGCAGCAGCCCCCATCCCTGTGGAGGGATCTAAATGGCTTTTGCCTTCATTTTGTGTAGCGTCTCCCTCAATAGCCCTGTTGTGCTTTAATTCTTACATGGCAAAGCTGCCCAAATGCTGTGACACACAAGGATGCAGGTAACTTGTATAAAAACACACCCTTCCAACCAAATACTCCGTATCCTTAGCATTTGCCTTTTGTTAACTACATAGAAACTGCTTGTGGGTTGATTTCATGAACCATAACCAACCCAACCCCAAGGTATCTGGAGGTGGTGGAAGTAACTTAGGAAAAGAAATCTTTGTTGACCGCATCTGATTTCAAAGCTGACAGTATCACTTTAAAATTGTTTCTGTGAATTTAGTGCTGTTGAAAGGTGCCGGATTGACAACCCTGGACACTGATGGCCTCTTTATCTACAGAGCAGGTACAACCCAGGCACCGGCAGTGCAAACTTCAGCCACACTGCCCCCTGTCAGTGTGCCTCAACTTTGAGCTGGAGGGACCATCTCTAGGGGTGAGGGAGCGTTCAGTCTCCTTAGTCCATTCAGTCCTTGGCACCTCTACTGAGACTGTCAAGAAGGGGGCCAGTTGTAGTGGTTGCATGTGGATGCCTGTCAATTGGGAATGGGCCCACAATCCCAGGGTGGAAAATCTGTGACCTGTGGAAAGGACTTGATAAACTTCCCTGTTTACTAAACAAATTCTGACTTTAAAAGGCTGGTGATCCTTTCCTATTGCTTGATTTCTCTGGTGGATTTCTGGCTTAGGAAGAGATAATGGGAGTCTCTAAAGAATGGATAGGGAATACTAACTCTTCTCCAGGGACTACCTTACTGTCTGGCAAGCTGACTCAGTGGCAGAGCTTTCACTCCTGTTCTCCCTCTCCCCAGCAAGCCTTATCGGCGTTGAGGGAGGCAATGCCACCCGCATCGGCAGGTTTGCCAATTACCTTCGGAACCTCCTCCCCTCCAACGACCCCGTCGTCATGGAGATGGCGTCCAAGGCCATCGGGCGCCTTGCTCTGGCAGGTGATACCTTCACGGCGGAATATGTGGAGTTCGAGGTGAAACGGGCTCTGGAGTGGCTGGGAGCTGATAGGAATGAAGGTCGAAGACACGCAGCTGTACGTACTCCTCTTCAGCCTTTCTGGGAAAGGGCTGGCTGCTCATGAGTAGTGGTGATGGGAGCTATGTATATGGATGGGTGGATGCAGCAAATGAGAGCTGTCAGGGACTGGAATGGCTACCATTGTATATCTGAGAAGTTGTGATGCTGGTTAGCTGGTCTGCCATTAATCATGTTCATTATCATAGTCTCTTGGGACCAGCCAAGAATGAGGTCCTGTTATGCTAGGCATTGTACAAATGCAGAGCAGATAGAAGGTCCTTGCCCCCAAAAAGCTTACAGTCTGGACAGACACAGGGAAGGGGTCAGTCTCTGAATTCCAATCTGTGCCTAACGCCACCATCTCTCTTCCTCTCTCCAGGTTCTGGTCCTGCGTGAGCTGGCGATCAGCGTGCCCACGTTCTTCTTCCAGCAGGTGCAGCCGTTCTTCGATAACATCTTTGTTGCTGTGTGGGATCCCAAGCAGGCCATCCGAGAAGGAGCCGTGTCTGCCTTACGAGCCTGCCTTATCCTCACCACCCAGCGGGAGCCAAAGGAGATGCAGAAGCCACAGTGGTACAGAGTAAGGAAATAATCCCTTAATCTTGGAACAGCTTTCCTCCAGAGTTCAGAAAAGCCTCAGTGTCAGCACCAAAAGCCAAGAGACTGATCCTCATATGTCAATAGGTGTTGTCCGCTCGCAATCAGGATTGAAAATGGTTTGGCCTCTAGAATAGGCTGAACCAAACTGTTTACACTACCCTCTACAAAAGCATGTGAGACACTCCATTCCACCAGGGCTCTACTGTACTTTCTGTAACTTGTTGCCAACAGTAGAACAGAATGCTCAGTAGTTAGGACACGTGCAGATTTTGTGGGTTCTGCTACCTCAAGGTCTCGTCAGCATCAGTGATCAAAGAGCCAATCAGCAATGGCAAGGTTACAACGCTGCAGCCAAGGGTTGTACTTATTTGGCAATGAGTTCTAAATCCACATGTGAGGCTTGAACAATGCAATCAAACTAATTTGACACAGTGAGACCTGAGCACATGTCACACTGGCAACATGACCAGGGTGCCAAGAAACGAAAGGCCTCAACACACATTTCACATAATCCCCATGTATGCTATGATAATGGTGTGCTCTTGAGAGAAGATGGAAGACGCAGATCTCCTTGTCCACTCTTTCTGTTGAAAACAGTTTGGCTGCCAGAGTAGACTGGGTCAGAACTATTCAGTGCTCTGTTCTAGTGTTGATCAGCTGAGGTTTGTAGCTGTTCCTGGAACTTATGGGCTCCCAGTAACTACTGACTTGCTGTATTCCCTTGTTCTACATTGGGGGGACTTGGTCTCTGTTAAGGTTGCTATTATCTTTGTTCAGCACACATACGAAGAGGCAGAGAAAGGTTTCGATGAGACTTTGGCTAAGGAAAAGGGTATGAATCGTGACGACCGAATCCACGGTGCCTTACTGATCCTCAACGAATTAGTGAGAATCAGCAGCATGGAGGGAGAGGTGAGTGACTTATCAAGATGGCGACCAGCGTTTGGTGCTATGGTTGGCCGAACGGAGGTGTCTCCGCGTTCAGTTTAATAAAATGGGGCACATGCGATTAATCCATTTGGGTTGGAAATGGGTTGATTGAGCTGGAGAAGTTCATGAGCAACTGGGGTCTAGGGCATTTCATTGTTGCAAACAGTGGCAAAGTGAAGGGAATTAATAGAACAGTAACAAATGTTTAGGGACAGAAGGGTTCATTCATGATGGAAAGTGACATTAAATAGCTTTAAGTGACAACTGGATGTGTGGGGCAACAAGTACAGATATCTGTGGGATATAAACACAAAGGAAGGAGAGGAATTGTGCAGGGTGTTATAGGAGGGTATAGCCAGAGGAGGTGAAAACACTTCCTGGCAGTGAATTAAATGAGATGTTGGGCAGCCTCCCAAGGGAAGGAAAAAGGTGAAAACCCAATTGCTTGGGACTTTTAAAATTAGATTAGAAAAAGCACTAGAGAATGTCCTTCAGGGAACAATTCTGCCTCCGTCCCTTGGGATGGACAAGGTGATTGAATAGGTCTCTCTCCCTCTTTAGTTTCAATTACTCCTCCACAATCTTTTCCCAGTTGTAGCTTCAAACCTTTCTTGCATTATGCTGTCCCCTGTGACCGTATGTGGTAGGACAGATACATCACTGTCTGTTCAATGTGTGTGCTATAGGATGGTCGCCTGATAGGTTCTAACCTTTTATGGATATGTGTTTAATTTAAGCAGCAACTTGGCACCAATTAAATTTGAAATGATAGGGGCTGGTGGGTTCATAGGAAGTGGTTGAATGTGTTGGAAGCGAGGGTCAGGTTAGTGCCCAGAACTGTTTAATCATGTGAAAATCCGCACATTCTGAGAGTCCTGCTAGACCAGTGGTTCCCAAACTAGGGGCGCCGCTTGTTCAGGAAAGCCCCTGGCGGGCCGGGCCGGTTTGTTTACCTGCCGCGTCCGCAGGTTCGGCCGATCGCGGCTCCCACTGGCCGCGGTTCGCCGTTCTCGGCCAATGGGGGCTGTGAGAAGCGGTGGCTAGCACAGCACGTCCCTCGGCCCGCGCCGCTTCCTGCAGCTCCCATTGGCCAAGAACGGCGAACCACGGCCGGTGGGAGCCGCGATCGGCCGAACCTGCGAACGCGGCAGGTAAACAAACCGGCCCGGCCCGCCAGGGGCTTTCCCTGAACAAGCGGCGCCCCTAGTTTGGGAACCACTGTGCTAGACTATGAATTCACAGAATTATAGAAATGTAGGGCTGGAAGGGACCTTGAGACATCATCTAGGCCATCCCCCTCCCACTTCTCTTTGGTTGAGGGGGCAGTGGGTGCAGGGTTGGAACAGCATTTCCCGCAAGAGTTAGGGCCACTACCATACCTAGTCTGCCTTGTTCAGTGAATTTCACTGGTTGACCCTGATTCTTTCCCACTCTGAGCCGAAAAGGGAGAATTCTTTGCCTGTGCTCTCTCACTGCTGGCCACTTGGCAGGAAAATCTATTGCATGTAAGGCACCTGGATGTCACGTCTGGTTTGCAGTTCAGTCCGTGCCATACAGCCCCCTTGGTGTGGGTGCCTGTGGTCCATGAGTTTGTTAGTTGTGTGTGTCCTCTTCTGTTTAACTGCCTTTGAAAGTGTTTTTTCCTGTGCCCAGCGCCTTAGAGAGGAGATGGAGGAGATCACGCAGCAGCAGATGGTGCACGACAAATACTGCAAAGACCTGCTGGGCTTTGGTACAAAACCTCGCCACATCACCCCTTTCACCAGCTTCCAGTCTGTACAGCCCCCGCAGTCGAGCGCCTTGGTGGGGCTCCTGGGGTTCAGCCCCCATCAAGGAATCATGGGGTTTGGAGCCTCGCCTGTCCCAGCAAAGTCAACGTTGGTCGAGAGTCGATGTTGTCGGGATCTGATGGAGGAGAAGTTTGATCAGGTGAGCTGTGGGCTTTTCTCTAGCGGCCTCCCAAAATCCCCTACGCAGAAACCAGACTCTTAGTGTGACTTCCTTCCATTCCCTTTGCTGGGAGGCAATAATGCCCAATAGTTGGATCACGGTCACAACCCATTAACTGTGTTCCTGGCTCTGATGCTGGTTTCCTGTGTGTCCTGGAGTGAGCTACTTAGCTTCTCTGTGCCTCAGTTTAGCCCTGTGTGGCACAGGTATAATTATAACCCTTCCTGAGGGGCGATGCAGCAGAATAACAGTGGAAAACCTTGCGATCCCCACATGGCAAGGATGACAGAGCACCCTTTAAAGCCCAACCCCTCTGGTTTCAGGTGTGCCTCTGGGTTTTGAAGTGCAGAACCAGCAAGAACTCTCTGATCCAGATGACAATCCTCAATTTACTCCCACGGCTGGCTGCTTTCCGGCCTTCTGCGTTCACAGGTGAGGGGTCTTGCAGCTGGGCTTTGGCATCTGAAGGTGAGTTGGGGAGGTTCTAGCTCACGTGGTCCCATTGACCTATGTACAGGTAATGCGGCAGCAGAAATCCTAGTGCTTGGCATTGTACAGACTGGCACTTTGATTCCTGTTTTAAGTAGTGGGAATTACTGTCCTCTGGATAGTCTCCTTGACATCTGATGGGAGCTCGCTGCTTTGTAAAGCTGGCAGAGTGAAAGCCCTTGCCTGGACTCCATGTTCAGTGCCTTAATAAAAACAGGACCTCATTTTCATGCTCCCTGAGCGTGCCATGTTCAGTGCTGAGCTGTACCCTCTTACTCCCTTCACTTATATCCCAGTTATCAGCAATGTCCGATCCGGATTTCCCTTCTGTGGATGAAAGAAAATCCCAGCTGGCCTTTCAAAAGTTGAATCACTCAAAGCGCTGAGAACAACCAAGGTAGTTGGAGTTAGAGGAGCACTGTCAATATGGCTCTAACTGGATTTACCTTAAAGCTTTATTATTGTCTCTCCTCACCTCCAAATCCCAGTCGGTCACTGCAGTAACAAGTAATAAACTGCCTGGCATCTTGCTTACAGGAAGCGTCTTTTAACTACTATTGCCAGGTTCTCTCTTACACTGTTTCTGTAGTGGGGACCGTATGAAAGGGACCACTGGGCTTTTAGCCACACAGGCCAATAGGAAGATGACAGGAGTACTTGTGGCACCTTAGAGACTAACAAATTTATAGGAAGATGGTTTCTCATAATCTCATAAAAAGTTTGTGTCCGCTCTATCAGGCCAAATGAACTCATCGATTGTCTTGTTCTGCTCTTGTGATCAGCTGATCAGTACCTTCCAGACACAATGAACCACATCCTGAGCTGTGTGAAGAAGGAGAAGGAGCGAACAGCAGCCTTCCAAGCCTTGGGATTGCTTTCTGTGGCCGTGAGGTCTGAGTTCCAGGCCTACTTGCCCAAGGTCCTTGAAATCATCAAAGCAGCACTCCCACCAAAAGATTTCGCCCACAAGTGAGTGTGTGAAGGTTAGAGAGGATCTTGGATAGACACCTGCTGATCATGCTATTTTCGGTGTGACAGTGGGGTATGACAGCTTATTAAACTGATAGGTGTTCCCATGAGACGTTGATAAGTGAGAGGGGTGAAGAGATATGCAGGATTGCACTCTGAGATAAATAGCTCTTACGGTGTCTATTTTCAGGAGGCAGAAGTCCATGCAGGTGGATGCCACAGTCTTCACCTGCATCAGCATGCTGGCACGAGCTATGGGACCCTGCATCCAGCAGGACATCAAAGAGCTTCTGGAACCCATGTTGGCTGTGGGACTGAGGTAGGTATAAGATATGTTAGCAAGTTCTCCCATTAGCCACTGGGTGGCATTGTTGGCCATGAGCAACAGTGATCATTGTATGTATAAAAATGAGTTATGAAACTCCAGCAAGCAGACTTCTTAATCAGCCTTAAAGAAAAGCCTGTCAAATGCTTTCCCTTCGCAAACACTCGGAGATGATATGGTTGTCTGCCTTCCTGAGTTGGAGGAAATAGTGCACTGAGTGTCCTGCTTTAGGGAAATTCCTAAGACATTCCACCCATGCCATTGAGAAGCCAAAGACCAGGATGAAAATAACAGTATGGTGTTACTAAGCTAATTCTTTTTGAGATAAGGGGTGAGAACTAAACTTTAGATCCAAAAACCAAATTCCTTTCAAATAGAAATACTCCAGAAGCGATTCCCTTTTCCTGAGAAGGAATCCTTCAGCTCTTGGGATGGCAGCCAGGGTGAGGGGGTGCATTCGAGTCAGCCAGTTCGCACGCTCCTCTCAAAAGTGAAACATACCAGAAAAGACACGATTTTCAAACACCGGCAATTTTATCCCGTGATCAAATCCAACCCTGGTTACACTCAGGTGTGTAAAAAGGACATTCGTGCCTTTCTGCTGCTCTGGTTATTCAAGTTCAGCACTTAGGTGAGTTATCATGCCTCCCATGTCTGGAAGTCAGGGCCAGTATTTGAAATTCAGCATGTGGGTGCATTGCTGTGCTGAGCTTCCCGTTCCACGCCTGGTGCTGCCAGCTAGCCTCCTCCAGCACTGTCAGTGTGTATACATCCTGCTGGGGGGAGGTTACTCCTCTGAGAAGGCAACAAGCAGCAATTTGTCTTTAGTGTGAGATATCTCTTGGGTTCTGAGAACGTGCCATCGTGGAAAGAATTGCTCTATAAAATAACTAGTCCAAGCGAAGTCAAGAGCAGATTCCCCTGCTTCCCAGCACTCAGACACTCCTTTTAGGCAAAAACTTGGGAAAACAGGAAAACCTTAAAAGTCAATGCACTCCAGCTGTGTCAGACCAACAGGGGAAGTGAATTCGAGGTCGGACTGTCCTACCTCTAGCCTTCCCCCACCTTCAGAGTTCATATCTGGGGACTCCTAACACAAGTGTCCCAGCTTATCTCCTCTGCCAGGATGGCAGATACGGATAAAGGCAGACTTTCAAACAGCTAGCTCCCAGGATGCACAGGGCTTCATAGACTAAAGTGAACTCCTGGACGTGGATTGGTAGCCTTTGCCTACGGAGTATAGGAATGAGGCACACAACACAGCAGGTGCCACTAAAATAAACCTGCAGCTGCGTTCTGCTCTCTCTGATACATCAGAGCAGTGTTCAAAGGTAGCCCGATGCAAAGTGCCTTGCACCACTCTCCTCTAGAGTTCCACCATGCAGATAATTCCTGGTAGTGCCTAACACAGCAGTGTGGGCTAGAATCCAAGCAGTTTGTTTGTTAGCTCTGGAGTTTGCACGAAGGCAGCTGTGCTGTGATAGCAGGTGTTGCTGTGACATTATAAACACCCCAGGTAATGTTTTCATGGGCAAAGTTACAGTCATGAATGAGAAGCCAAAACATGTAACTATTCTTGTTCCTGTCCTAATGAGTGTCTGCCTGCTTGTCACCCTCAGCCCAGCTCTGACTGCTGTGCTCTATGACTTGAGTCGTCAGATCCCCCAGCTGAAGAAGGACATCCAGGACGGGCTGCTGAAAATGCTCTCTCTCGTTCTAATGCACAAACCTCTCCGGCACCCAGGCATGCCCAAGGGCCTTGCCCATCAGCTGGCCTCTCCCAGCCTCACCAACATCCCCGAGGCCAGCGATGTGGGCAGCATCACCCTTGCCCTGCGCACACTTGGCAGCTTCGAGTTCGAAGGTAAGGTGTGAAGCCAGCAGCAGGGCGGATGCGAGAGGCGTTGGGGCACTCACAGAAAGCGTGCATGTCAGTATTGTCGGTGCAGGCTGCGTACGCTGTCATTAAGGTTGCACAACACTATCCATGGCCCGTGTGTGTTCCCACGGCTGAATTCACTGCAGCGTTTTGGGAGCCTTCTGGAAAGCATCACCAGTTGTGGGTGCACAGTAACACAAATATTTATATACTGTAATTAGAATTACAATCCAGAAATGGGTTTAAAAGCATCTAAGGAAGGGCTTGCCTTTTCCCTGGCTGACATAGCTCATGCTCAGGCTGACCCCATCTACACAGTTGCTTCTGTTACAGGAGGAGAAACTTGAAACCAAACAGTAACGGTGTCGCTCACATTCAGTCTGCAGCTCTGTGTTTGTCTCCCTGGAAAGTCCTGTCGCTGAGGTGTAAACCTGTGTGAGAACCAGTCTCTCTTTTCCCCACTCCCATCCAGGCCATTCTCTGACCCAGTTTGTCCGGCACTGTGCGGATCACTTCCTGAACAGTGAGCACAAGGAGATCCGGATGGAGGCGGCCCGCACCTGCTCTCGCCTTCTCACGCCCTCCATCCACTTGATTAGTGGTCATGCCCATGTGGTCAGCCAGACCGCAGTGCAGGTGGTGGCAGATGTTCTCAGCAAACTGCTCGTGGTTGGGATAACAGACCCAGGTAATGTGTTGGGTTTGCCACCATACAGCTGTCTGTGCCTGGACAGAGGGTTGTGGTAGTGTTCAGGCTTGTTTTCTGATAACCCAGGCAATCGCTTTTTCTAAATAAAATGGATTCCAGACCTCTGAATCCATCCCCAGATTTGGGAGTATTAGCAGAGAGCACAGGCAGAGTGGTGTAACCCCAGGGATTCTCTGTTCTAGGTGGAGGCCTCAGAATTTCACTCCCTGCCTCTTGCCTTGTTGTATGAGCCTGTCCCATATCACAGTCTCAATTGTTACGACTCAGGAGGGACCGGCTCCTTTTGTTGAACCTCGCTCTCTTTTCCCCCTTTTGCTGGGTGGATTCTGTTAATGGCTGAGCGGTCACCTGGGGCTGAGCGGTCACCTGGGGCTGGTTTGCCCTTTCTCTGTGGTGCTTCCAGTCACACTAGCTTTAGGAGCAACAGACTGTCCTGGACGTGAAACCCGGGTGTCTTGTTTGGCAGCACAGAGCAATAGTGAGACACCATTGAGTAGATTCTTCAGGTCTCTCTCACTCACTGGCGTCCTCGTCCACTTGCTCCAAGGTTTTGGCAGGATTGTTCATTGACAGTAGCTCTCTGGTGAAAGAAGGTGGTATGTAATTTAGTGTGTCTGTCAAGATTGTGTAAGAACAGCAGTTGAACATGAGCGAAGACAAGTGACCATGCTCTTGCAGACCCCGATATCCGTTACTGTGTGTTGGCCTCCTTGGACGAGAGGTTTGATGCCCATCTTGCCCAGGCAGAAAATCTGCAGGCTCTCTTTGTGGCCCTGAACGATCAGGTGTTTGAAATCCGAGAGCTGGCTATCTGCACCGTGGGCCGCCTGAGCAGCATGAACCCTGCCTTTGTCATGCCTTTCCTGCGCAAGATGTTAATACAGGTAACGGAGACAGGGTGCTAAGGATGGGGATGGAGTCCTTATTAACTAAGGTGGGGATGGTGGCATTAAGGAAGTCAGACTGTCCAGCTCTAGAATAGCTGCAGTGCAGTGTAGGTCTCCCTTTCTGGAAGGCTGTTTATAACCCAGCTTGATACTACTTAGACAATGCTTTCCTGGTGAGTGTTGATGTCTTCATTTTATTTATTTGCACCAGCGGCCCTCAGAATTCTATGAGGTTTGCAGTCACCAACTTCCATGTTAGAGTGGAGAGGACAGTAGTAACTTCAGGTCCCAACATGTGCAACGTTTTTTGCCTTGAGTGGAGGGGCCTTCTGTTCGGACTGAGGTGGAGTATCACATGCCCGAGAGTATAATCCCATAGGCTTTCCCTCCCCATTAGGGATGGATCTGGTTGCGCTCCATTCCATTTTATAGAAATTAGCCATGGCCTCATTTGGGCACCCTTGGCTGATACCATTTATACAGCTTCTGAGATTGCTTTCTCATTTGACACTCGAGTTGTGAGTTGCGGAGGAGGATGGGATCAGTCTCATTATTTTGCTCTCTTCTATTGTTTGCTGCCTTAGGTGGAGAACGCTGGCTCTCCAGCTTTCGCTCTGCTTTAATGCATCTGGTTTGCCCTTTGTGCAGATCCTGACGGAGCTGGAACACAGTGGTGTTGGCAGAATAAAGGAGCAGAGCGCCAGGATGTTGGGTCACTTGGTTTCCAATGCCCCACGACTCATTCGTCCATATATGGAGCCCATCCTTAAGGTAGGGCCTTCTTAGAATGCCTGCTGACTTTAGGTGGGGGAGATCTTCTGGCACATAGGTGTATCACACAATAACTGTGACCATGAGCTGCACCATTTTCATTGCTCTGTAATGGCATAAAAAACAGACTGGAGTGTGGTCCCTACTACAACCCTGAGTGTGTGCAACTGCTTGACCTGGATAGACGTTGGATGTGCAAAAACCCTAAAGATGTAATAGAAATATGTTGTAAATCTTTGAAACACGTTGGCACCCATGAGCATCTGTTAGGGGCTCTGTCTTACTGGCATTTCCAGTGCAGGAGTCGGGGAAGAGATTGCTCAGTGCAGGGCAGGGGGGAGAAGTTTCTCAGAGGATTCTAACTTTTTCCTATGTCATCAAACAGGCATTGATTGTGAAACTGAAAGATCCTGACCCAGATCCAAATCCAGGGGTGATTAATAATGTCTTGGCTACCATAGGGGAACTGGCACAGGTAAGGGTATTGCAGCTTTATGTGGCGGCATTATCATTGCTGCCTAAGCCTGCACAGTTCTAGATGAGAGCCCTTCCTTCCTCTGTCTACAGGTCAGTGGGCTGGAGATGAGGAAGTGGGTGGATGAGCTCTTCATCATAATCATGGACATGCTCCAGGACTCCTCCTTGCTGGCGAAAAGACAAGTGCGTATATGACAAGGGGGGAGGGATAGCTCAGTGGTTTGAGCATTGGCCTGCTAAACCCAGGGTTGTGAGTTCAATCCTTGAGGGGGCCATTTAGGGAACTGGGGTCAAAATCTGTCTGGGGATTGGTCCTGCTTTGAGCAGGGGGTTGGACTAGATGACCTCCTGAGGTCCCTTCCAACCCTATGATTCTATGACATCTGCCCTAAACCATGCTGTCCTCTGTGACCAGAAGCATACAGTAAAATGTCACTGTATGCTATGAAAGCTACTAAGAAACATTAGCTCAGAATGTCAGTCTCTCATGGAACGCAGAGTCCATTCTTGTCTGCCAAGATGGAAATTGTAGCGCCACTCTGTCTTGTGATCAGGATGCTCTGCCAGGTGTCTAGAGAACCCAGCGTAGGTCAGTGGTTTTTGTGGAAGACACTGGGATCAGGCTCAGTGCTGCAGAGACGTTTCCAACACCAACTGAAGGAGATGGAGAAAAACGTCATATCTCAGAGTGGTGTGGTGTGTGTGTTGTATAAGCCTGCGGTTTGTAGGTTGCCATGTGTTAATTGACTTTTCACCTTCCCTTAATGAAGAGACCCTGTTTGTGGAGACTTCCAGTGTCATGGAAGGAAATCAGACATTGAGATGTTTTAAAAGAAGAAAAATGGCTCTGGTAGGACAGGACAAATAGTAACTTGCTGCTTGGCCTGATCATAACTAACCATTCGGGGCTATATTCATTCCAGGTGGCTCTGTGGACACTGGGACAACTGGTGGCCAGCACAGGTTATGTGGTGGAGCCGTACAGGAAATACCCAACCTTGCTGGATGTGCTGCTGAACTTCTTGAAAACCGAGCAGAACCAGGGCACTCGGAGAGAGGTAGGAACTCAAAGCTCACTTCCCAGCAGCAACTTCTTCTGCGTACTTGCATGAGAGGGCAAGGTCAGTCATGCTAACCTTCTGAACGAACGACTGATCTATTGTTGGGGTTGATTGAGGGTTAGTTTGGCATAATGGGCAGGACTCTAAAGGGGCTGTGAATGGAAGCTAGTTAAGTTGCTCACTTCAGTGGATGGGAAGAGTCAGTACACTCTATTTGGAATACGATGGGACTGTCTCCCCCACCACCCGATCTTCCCCTTCCCTCCACCAGCCACCCAGAGCCCTGAGTTCAGGCTTCGTTTAATGTGTTGGCCTTAGCCTGAGTGATACGCCTTGACATGCCTTCTCTTTTTTGACTTTTCCCCCCATGCTAGGCTATCCGTGTGCTGGGACTGTTGGGGGCTTTGGACCCTTACAAGCACAAAGTGAATATTGGCATGATTGACCAGTCGCGAGATGCTTCGGCTGTCAGCCTGTCGGAGTCTAAATCCAGCCAGGATTCTTGTAAGCAGAGGGAGACTGGGGAAAGAGTGTGCACCCTGCACTGTTTAGTTTTAAAAGGGCCTTGGTCTTTACATTCCAGCACAGGAACTAAAGATGAAAATGACATAATGCAGCATCTGGGTTGTTTCCTCAGTCAGTACTGAGAGGTGGGCTAGATGGATCCTAACCAAGAGTGTTTCCCAAAAACTCCATGGGCTTTACACACAACCAAGATTTTCACTCAAAAGTGAAATGACTTAAGCTACGGAAAGGCAGCATTATCTGTAGCTAGGGCATAGGACAGGGTGTCAAGAGACCTGAGTTTTTTCCCCAGCTCTGCCTCTGAGACTTCAGGTGAGTCACGTCTCAATACCTGCTCCATCATTTGTTAAAAAAGAGCTAATGCTACTGACCTGCGTTTGTGACATGCGTAGAGATCTATGGATGGAAAGCACACAGTATTAGCACTAGAATGCACAAAACAGAAAATACTTTGAGGGTTCCATGCCAAGTTCCCTTTTGTAACTGTTGTTGATATTAGAGGGTTCCTGTTAACTAAAACTAGAGGTGAAAGTCATTTCATGTTCTCCACCTCTCACAGATCTCCCTGCCAAATTTTGAGGTTTTACAATTGCACCTTCCTGTTTTATAAAATGTCTTTCTCTTCCCTGTTGCTGTGTGAAAGGCTAATGGAAATGGGAGATTGCCTATATAGGGGAAATCTGAATACACATGATGTGGTCAAATGTACAATAAAATGACCAGTAGAGAAATATCTCCTCTAATTTTTTATCTGTAATGATCTTGGGTGCTACTTGCAGCAATAGTCCATACATTTCAGGCAAATGTGCAGGGAATTGTTTAAGCTGATGGTGTCCCCTTAAAACTGTTACACTTAGTTGACGGGGTTTACTTAGGACTGCTTGTCTACAAGGTCACAGCACCACTCCCTGAGAACTGTTGGACTCCTTTGAAAGTTTTCCCTGCCCTAGCCCCTTCTCCCTCTTTCATGGGAATGCAGAATACAGTGGTTTTATTCTGAGAATGAAGATGAACCAGAAAGACTTTTTAAACAATTACCAACTTAAACCCAGTTTTTCTCTCTCAAAGTGCCTTGTAACCTGTTCCATTCCATGTTCTTGCACTAGAATGAGCTTTGTTTCAGGACATAGGCTTTACTGTCCATTGCACAGTTCTGTGCTTTAGGCCTTTATTTCTGTAGCGTCCTAAGGGTGCATGGTGTCTGACAGACAAATTACACAGGCCTCTGCCCTGCAGAGCTTGCAATCAAAGTAAAATGCCGAAACCATCTAACAGACATTTCCCAAGTAGGTGTCCATGGAGTATGTCAAACTCATACAACTGAGGCCAGGTCTACACTACCGCGGTAGTTCGACGGCTGGCAATCTAACTTCCGGGTTCGATTTATCGCGTCTGGTCTGGACGCGATAAATCGATCCCGGAAGTGCTCGCCGTCGACTGCGGTACTCCAGCTCGGCGAGAGGAGTACCGCGGAGTCGACGGGGAGCCTGCCTGCCGCGTGTGGACCGCGTCTGAACCGCGGTAAGTTCGAACTAAGGTATGTCGACTTCAGCTACGTTATTCACATAGCTGAAGTTGCGTACCTTAGTTCGAATTTGGGGGTTAGTGTAGACCAGGCCTGAGAGTATCAGTAGTTTTGCCCCCTTACTTTTATCATTGAATTTTGGTGCTAATGTAAGTAGAAGTTCATGTGGTTGCTTCAGAACAAAGTTCTGCCCACATCCCTCACTCCCTGTCTGCAGTTACCCATGTTGTATACCCATTTCCTGAACAGAGAGCAATAATGCTGAATTGCTTGGCGATGGTGTCAGGACGCAGACAGGCAGCTGTTTGCCAGGTGTTTGCTTAAATGAAACCATCAAACTGGCGTCACAGGACTTTGGTTTTGGCAGGAATTTTTATTAGCACTTTCAACTGTTACAATAAAAAAATATAATACCAGATGGAGCGTGATAAACTGTCCCTAAATTCAAATAGATTTCTAAGCACTTTCAATATAGCATCCTGTAAGGCAGTAAAAAGCCCCCTGGGTTCAGCTGTGAAACTGATTGTGTATGTGTGCATGAATTTCACTCTGTACAAAATAAGAGAACTGAACAAAAATAAGTAGCCAGATTATGGGCATCTCCAGATGTGAAATTCACTATAACTGACTTTATTGTTTAATTGTAACTTACTGTAAACATGTATGATGGAAATAGTTATACTGATGTGTCCACTCAGCCATTGGCAAGGTTTTCTTTTGTGAAATCCAAAGAATTCAGTGGAGCTGTGCTGGATTTCCACCAGTGTAAATGAAGTCTAGATATGGAATTAAAAAAAGCTATTTAAATTAGTTTCCAAACACTAATACAAACAGACAGGGATGAGAGTGCAAAAGGAATGTGGTTTCTTCATAGTAGAGCAATATATGGTGATACAGAAGTTTAAGTAAATTTGCAAAAGGCCCTTAGGGTTTGTCTACACTTGGAAATTTACCAGAGTACTTATTCCAAAGTAACTCTTTGTGGATACACTCATATTCTGGAATAGTTATCTTAGTAAATTTCCAAGTGTAGACAAGTACCAAATGACTTAGGAGCCTAAATACCTCTGAATGTCAATGCCACACTTGAAAATGGGACTGAGGCACTTGAGAAAATGTTACCTGATAGCTACAAATTAGCATACTGGTTACCACATTTAAAATACCTGATTAGATGGGAAAAGAAGGAAGGGGATATTTCATCTTTAAAAAGAGAGAGGAAGAAGGCAATCAATCAAATGTAGCTTATTCCCAGGAGAGGTTTGTATTGCAGAATATTCTATAAATGGGATGTGAGAGACCGTATCTGTCATGCTCCAGCTATCTAAAAGTGCTTTACAAAGTCAGTCGGTCACTGCAGTGCATCCAGCCATGGAGGCAAACGTCTCAGGCGACATGTGCTAGGCTCTGGCACTCTCACACCTTTGGACATGAGTAAGTGTGTCCATAGGAGAGGAACGTTGGCCAGAATGGCAGGGTTATCCCCTCATTTCTTTTACAAAAGCAGAGTGGGATCATGAATTTTCCTCCCAGATGGCCACCAGGGATGAGCAGCAGGTGTAACATGCAATCAAAGGGCAGATCGTGTTATTGTTGAGACGCTCTTGTCTTAGCTCTTGCCGTTGTGTTGAAGAACTGCAGCTGAGAAAGGTGACCAGTAGCTAGAGTTAAAGCTGTACTGTTAGTGATCGCTTTTACTCCCCTCTCCTGCACAAAGAACATGGGAGGGGAGCAAGAAAACCCTGCACATTTCACCTGTTTCCCCCAACCTCTTGTGACAGAAGACATTTTGCAGAGAGGGGACTGTTAATCTTGGAGCTGTGCCTCTACCCAACCCCATAAATCCTAGCGACATGGGAGAATCCTGGGGATCTCTTCTGCAGTGAGCCAAGACAGTGCTGCTATACCGTTCTGTCTTCCTCAGTAGCACTGCTGCAGTACCATTGCCTGGGTCCCCCTATGACTGTTTAGCAACATTACCCTGTGCATAGATTTTCTTATAGAAGTGTCCAGGCTCTGTAGGGGCCAATGCTCTGGCGATCATACCTCCCCTCTTCCACCAATTCCTACCCTGAAAGCTTCTGAGCTCCTTCTATAAACGGATTCTCAGCAAAGAGGCACGTGCAGTGGGCAGGTTGGGGCACAATGCCTTATAGATGCCACTCCCCTACCCTTGTTTTTTTTGTTGTTGTTTTTTTGTGTGCAAAAATTGAGATATCCGTGCAGACAAGTTTTTTTCTGTCCTCTAAATTTAGGAATACAACTTTCAGGGTCTCGGGGCTTGGATTTAAGTTCTCATGGACTGGTCATCTCCTCTGAGCATGTTGTTAATGTAAATTCCTCTTCTCTCCCCCCCATTAGCCAGCTGTATCTGAAGTGCAGTGTTGGTGTGTATTGTGTGTACACATGTAAGTGACACTTCCTTACCTTTTCCCAGCTGATTACAGTACCAGTGAGATGTTAGTGAACATGGGAAACCTCCCTCTGGATGAGTTCTACCCTGCTGTCTCCATGGTAGCGCTGATGAGAATCTTCCGAGACCAATCCTTGTCCCACCATCACACTATGGTAGTCCAAGCCATCACCTTTATTTTCAAATCCCTCGGGCTGAAGTGTGTGCAGTTCCTGCCCCAGGTCATGCCAACGTTTCTCAATGTAATTCGGGTTTGCGATGGTGCCATCCGAGAGGTGAGTGTGCTAGGAATTTGCTCCCCTTCCACCCCTCCCCAAAACAAGAATCCATTGTAAAGTGAATGCGACTGGCTTTGGATGCTCCTGCACTGAGAGCTGCTGCCAAGCATGCTGCGAAAGTGAGGTACCAGCTTTGCTTTCTCTCTCCTCTGGGCATTGATCAGAACATCAAGGAGTGCCAATTTTTCTGCTTCTCCATTGAAACAGCTGCTGCCAAGCATCCCCCCTAAATGGCCAGTTCTCAGTTCTGCTTCCTTCTTAAGCCATCCTGTGCAGGTCCCACAGCTTTCAGTGGCCTTTGCAGTGTCTTTACATGTAGAGTCTTAAACCTCTAGCAAAGCGGTGTGCTTTCCTCCTGTGCAGGGAATTTGACTTGCTGCAGTCAGCTGGCATTCACAGCTGAGTGAACAATGATTCCACAGCACCTCACTTCTTTCTCATTTAACTAGCAATTTTCACTTCAATGTAAAATTGCATCAGAAGAATGGGCCTCAGCTGCATCTGGCCTAAGATGGCTGGTTCTAGCAGAACCTCTTCCTCAAGAGTGTATGTAATGGGGAACTCGCATGAGTTACTGGAATTGGGTTTTACATGTGGGATGGGAGCAACAGAATTGCCCCCATTCCTGCTATAGAACCACAGTCACCACTGGCAATCTTCTAGCAGACTGAATTACTGCTCAGATTGGAATGAAAAACCCTGGCGCTCTGGGTTTGCTGGGCGCCTAGACATGACTGACCTAACTTGCTTGAAAGCTCTGCAGTTTTGCACACTCTCTTTAAAAATTTTCAGGTAAAAGAAGATGGTGAAAGTGTACTGGGGAGAAGAGCTGAGGTGGGTACAAAGCACAAACCAGGCAGTTCCCTGCACTGTATGTAAACATCCTCTTGCAACTCCACAAGAACTCTGGGTTATTTTTCAGTAAACATGTATATGTTGCCCTCGCCAAAAGAGGCTACTTTTTATCCCTGGTCCACTTACCTGATTTTCATTAAACCCCATAATCTATTCTTCTGAGCTCCACTTGCAATTTGGAACACGTTGGCCTGTATTTGCTATGAACACCAATTACAATCTACACCACAAGTTTTGCATGAAAACTGTGAAATTTAATAGAAAATGATACAAATGTTGGTTGGGGTTTTTTTTTGGTTGGTTGGTTTAGTTTTAAATAAGCATTTGTGGACCAGGGGTGCTCAGCCAAATTGTTATATTATTTCACACCAAACTCAAAAGTAAAATCACTACAGTGGATAGTTGCACATGATTTTATTTTGCTTGATCAAAGTGAATCATGAACCAGACACAGCAAATGTACAGTAGAATGGTCTAGGTCACAATACTCCCAGGGTACAATTAGCCATCTTTCTAATGAACTCTTAACCTGGCAAGTACTGCAATCTGTCCCTGTAATATTCCACCAATATGCCTTGGTGGGGAGAGGGAGAGAATATAGAACAAAGTATCTTAAAATCTGGGTGAGTTTGGCCAGCAGTCAGGGGCAAGAGATCAGGGCTACATTTTCAGAAGCAGCCTCCAGGTCTGAATTTATAAAGCGATGTGGTATTTCAGACTCTGGGTTCAGATTTGCAAGTCTGTTGTTTAAACACCTAATCAATTTGCATGCGTAGAATCTGTTTGGTGCATGCATATCCAAAGCTTTAAATACTCACAGCAGTGGATAAAAATACCAACTCTGGGTTGAGGCTGAGAGAGAGAATTTGGCCCTAGACTTCCAGCATTTATAGCTGTGCATGTTGTTTAGTTTTTAAAGGCGCTTGCGATTAGCCTTTGAAATCAGATTTGCCCTGAGTTGCACGGGCATTTGGATAGCAGCATTGAGCACTTACCTGTTTCTTCCTTTCAGTTCCTGTTCCAGCAGCTAGGAATGTTGGTGTCTTTTGTGAGGAGCCATATTCGACCCTATATGGATGAAATTGTCACCCTTATGAGAGTGAGTACAACCCTTAGCCTGAACCCCAGGATCCTGGAAGGTGGTTAATTATGCCTTCCTTTATTGAGCAGGTGGGGTCATTCTTGAGGGAATATCACAGTCACAATGTACCTGTCCATCCAGAAAGAGAGATCGGGGGAGATTAACGAACCTCTGCAGCTGCGGAAGGCAGGGAAATTATTAATGATGGGAGAAAAATATTTATTAATAAAATATCACTTAATAATAGTTTCTTCTTCTAATCCAGTCTCAGAGCTGTTACTCCAGCTGAGGGTACGTGCCATCCTCTCTTTGTTAGGATTGAACCTGGGCTTTTCTAACTACTGCTGAACAGCATGGGATGGAAGCTGGAGCATTGTGATTGTAACCAATGATTCGTCTGTTGCCCTAAAGCTGGTGTAATAAGCAGTGTTAAATAGGTGGCTTGGGTGTTTTGTTTTTTTTCTTAAATTGTTTAAATCGGGATTGCCTAATGGAGGAGAAGGTTCTCCCTAGAGTTAGCCTTATGCTGTCTCCTGGTCCCGCACTGCATGCAGCTCAGCTATAAAGAACCTTTTTTGTCTTTCTCCTCCAGGACTTCTGGGTCATGAACAATTCTATACAGAGCACAATTATCCTACTTATTGAGCAAATTGTGGTGGCTCTTGGGGGCGAGTTCAAGCTCTATCTGCCTCAGCTCATTCCTCACATGTTACGGGTCTTCATGCACGACAGTAGCCCAGGACGCAACGTCTCTGTCAAGGTGAGCGATTCAGCCTGTGAGGTGACATGTTGGGTACTGCCTGTCCAGGAGCATAGTCCCATGGGCCCACATCTGGCTACACTGAAGCAAGAGGGGTGGAATAGCCCCACTGCCGTAAAAGCATGGGATAAAGTGGTTCAGTCAGTGCTCAGGTGAATGCACTGTGCCAGAGCAGCTTCCAAATGGAGATAGGGTTACTTTAAAACATTGCTGTTTCATGACTTTATTAAGCTGGGTGGCATTGGATCATCTTTCCCTCCAGCTGTTGAATGCGATCCAGCTGTTTGGAGCTAACTTGGATGACTACCTGCATTTGTTACTACCTCCCATTGTAAAGCTGTTTGATGCCCCAGACGTCCCCCTGGTGGCTCGCAAGTAAGTATCTGCCAACTCTATACTCTCTTCTCCACTCTGCCTCCATTCATCTGTGTTCCTCAGTGGCTGCTGTGGTCCTACGTGGCATAGATTGCTGATTAGTCCCTCTAGGTTTTTGATAATCAGATGCACGTTTTACTTGAATGCCTCAGCCCTAGTGCTCTGTGTTTCTCAGATGCACTAATAAATCCTAGCTTTCCCCTGCCATTGGCTTAGTCATTGCCATATTCAAGCAGTCTTGCAAGTGTTGTCACCAAAAGCCCACTAAACTGCCATGTCTATTTCTGTTATTGCTAATGGCTGAGACATATGTGAATAAATCGCTTGTATCTTTATAATCGGCCTTCTCCTCCTATCCTGTCCCATCAATGAACGAGTCCTTTCTGCTCTGGTTTCAGAGCTGCTCTGGAGACTGTGGACCGCCTGACAGAATCCCTGGATTTCACTGATTATGCTTCACGGATTATTCACCCCATCGTGCGGACACTAGATCTAAGCCCTGAGCTGCGGCCAACTGCCATGGATACATTGTCCTCTCTGGTCTTCCAGCTAGGGAAGAAGGTAATTTCCTCCTTAAGTGTGACAGAGGGGAGGGAATTTCCTTCATGGCTTTAAAATGGGAGGATTTAACATGTAGTCAGCCTGGGTTTTAGAGAGACAATACCCAGTTTTGCAGTCTTTCCAGTCTACAATTGTGTATTGCAGTGGGTTTGCCCTTACAGTGTCTCCCCTGCCCTCCTCCCCCGCCAATGGTTTTTGGTAGCATGTGTTTTTCAAATCAAGCTCTTTCAGATTCTGCTTCTAGCTGGTCAATGAATTGAAGATGGAATCAGTGGGTATATTGCAGTCTTGGTGAGACTGACTAACTGGCTTTTGACTCCTTCTCCCATACAGTATCAGATTTTTATCCCGATGGTGAACAAGGTCCTGGTGCGTCATCGAATAAACCACCAGCGGTATGATGTTCTCATCTGCAGGATTGTGAAGGTGAGTTGGCTTGTATGAATTCAGCCATGTGTGTAGAGTCGGATGCAGGTAGGTTCTGTACTGAAGCTACCGCAGCAGAAGACTCATGTAGGCTTTTTGCTGTTGCATGCAGAGTAACTGTTTCCATGTTCTGAGTAGTAGAAATAATATAGTTGGGTATTTTGAGACTGAAACTGGAAAACTTACCTGCCTTGTAAAACTTGGGCTCCCCATAGAAAAGTCTCAGAAATGTCTAGGAGGGATCTACAATAGTAGTTTGTGTTTTTCCTTCTCTCTCATGTATCTTCACCATTTCCACCCTAGGACCAAGGAAGGATTCTCCTGCTCAAGCCCAGTTTACTACAGTAGGTCCCATAGTTCATAAGTCAGGAACTGCTCCATATTTCCCAACATAATTCCATTGTTATGTCCTCTCCTGGTCACTAGCACAATGTCTTTCTGCAGCTCTCACTGAGACAACTGGACACTGATTTGTGGCGTATTATTCCACAGTGGTATGACTGAGTTTAGCTTCTCCATCTTCCAGTGTTGGGAGCCAAGATTTCTTGGCAGCTAGTGCTGATGGGAATGGGATGACCTGAGCTCACAGATGCCAAAGATGTAATATGTTATTCTGAAAGATCATCCCCCTATCCCAAATTGAGCTTAACAGTTGGGAACTTCTTGAGTTTCCTTTCACCCAGACAGGTAGCCTTTAGCAGAAAGTGGGAGGGGAGAGGTGGGGAGGGAAGGGCTGTGCACATTTAAAGCAAGTCTTAATAGTGGCACACCTTGCCTTCACTCTGAGCCATTGATTGCAGGGCTACACCCTTGCTGACGAAGAGGAGGATCCCCTGATTTATCAGCACCGAATGCTGAGAAGCAACCAGGGAGAGACGCTGACCAGTGGCCCTGTGGAAACAGGACCTATGAAGAAATTACACGTCAGCACCATCAACCTGCAGAAGGTGAGTTATGGATTTCCCGCAGTAGCTTGCTGCAGAAGGTGGGGGGCTATTGGTGCCTTGATCAGAGTTATGTCTGGAGCATCTGAACATTTTTCAGGGCTCTCTTCCATTGCCAGCTGTCAGCCCCAAGAGTAGACTTGTCTGGTGTCAGGGGGCTTCCTTTAGAATTCTAAGCAACTTTGAAGTTCTCTCTTGGTTTTAGAGGATGTCTTGCGAGCAGTTCAGATGCTGGATTGAAAGGGGCCTTGTAGTAACACTGAAGGGCTCTTTCCCCATGTCTGACGTGTTCGCAAGACTCCTTGATTCTGAGGAGTGAGCCTTGGAATGGTCTATCACTTACTTCTGGATTTAACTGCTTCAGCTCCATTGTAATGTTTTTTTCTACCCTCACTGTCCCCCAGAATAGCCCATTGTTAAAGGCAGCTGTGTAAAGTGCCCTCTGTTCCATGTTAGAGAAATGTTCAAATGAACTCTCTGTGGTGCTTTACAGTTCTGTGCGTGGATGCATCTCTAGGTATTGGTACGTGTGAGACTATTTAGACCACAGACAAATAGTGACTGGCTCAGAGGGAAATAGCAGGAAAGTATTGACCCAGAATGACAATAATGACTTTGATATGTAGCCCTTTGCTTTAAGTGGTAAGTGCAATGAAGGAACTGGGTTCTACTTAGGACAGGTTCATGGCTACCGTTCCACTAATTGCAGTGCTTATCCTCGGCACCTCTTCCCAACAGAAGGCATTGGAGCACTTTGGCTGGCCTCTGGATGCTCTCCATCTGCTCTTAGGAGGGCAATAGCACAGTTATGATTGGTCACGTGAGCACTGTTTGACCATAGGCTAGATTCAAAGGGGTGTATGTGTGGCACTCCCTCTCCTCAGCAGGATGAGGGGCTGATGTGATCCTGCAGTTCTAATTCTAGACGCACGCTATTAGGTATTTCAAAGCTGATGCTTAACATTGACATATGTGACATTGGGTGTGTTTTGCAAAGGAGAGAGAAGGGCTGCAGGTCTTGCTTGTTAAACGTTTATCGTGCGTGATGGGAACATGCTTTGGGTGGGTTGCTTGGAAATGAGGCTGGATTGTTGCAAATGGCCCTGTGGAAGGAGAACCCCACCAGGGAATGGAAGAACAGATGGTACCAGATGAGATGTAGAGCTATGAAAGAGAAACCTCTCTTGCGTGAAGCCTCTTATCCTCTACTTTGGGCTCACATACTGGCACTGCACTCAGCAGCTGAGCTGTCTTGCTTTCTGTTTCAGGCCTGGGGAGCAGCAAGAAGAGTCTCCAAAGATGACTGGTTGGAATGGCTGCGGCGATTGAGCTTGGAGTTACTGAAAGATTCCTCGTCGCCATCCCTGCGCTCTTGCTGGGCCTTGGCTCAGGCCTATAACCCTATGGCCAGGTACAGTCATTCTGTATTTCCTGCCTCTCCTTAATGTGCTTGCAGCAGCAGGCACACGCCAAAAAAAATGGTAAGGAAATGGAAACTCACATAAAAGCTGCTGAATTTTACATAGAGTTGCCTATTGCTTGGGCAGGGAATAAAATGGTTGGCATTCCTGATTGGCAGCTCCTCGAGGTGCGATGTTGAGTGGGAGGAGAATTTTCAATATAATTCTGTCTACTGTTCTTTCCAGAATAATAGAAGGCAAATAAAAGTGAAGCTGAAAAAACAGGAAAGTAAAAAATAGTTTGTAGAGCCCTGCATCTCAGATAAGATTCCTCTGGGTGGAATAAATTACTCTGATTTAATATCATTGTAACCAGTAGGTCTAGGACGACTTGGTTTTCGTGAGCAGCCGCCTGTTCATCTCTTCCCTGTGGCTCATAATTGTCACTTCAGTGGGCGGGAACTTGACTTTACTGTTGTCTCAAGAGAGCCTTTCGCTTTTTTGATAGAAGTGAATTGTAGCACGCATACAATGGAAAGGCTGATAGATTGGCAAAAGTTTGGGGCTTGCTGTGTGGGCAGATATTGTGCAAGTGTCCTTTACAGCTCTGCAAATGCATCTCAGTTCTGTCCTTTAGTATTTCCCTGCTATTCTAGCCCCACTCCCAGAGTGCCCCCATCTTCCCCTCTGCCGCATGTGCACACCCCCGTGCACTTAATCCTCCCTGCAGCAAGCCCTGCTATACCCCGGTTCTGTTCTGTAGTGAGCACAGACTATGTAATAACTTTGTGATGTCAACACATGTCCAGTAAAAATACTAAGGGACATTCTCCCTGCCCCACTAGTTCAGGCTGGATCCCAGATACAGTATTCAGAGCAGAAAGGATAGACACGCTCCCTGCTGTTCCAGTCCACCATAATCATATTGCTTTAAAAGATTTTATTTTTTAAATTTAATCTTGTTGGGCATTTTGTGCTGAAGAAATAAACACAGGAATTTCTCATTCCTGTGCATACCAGAATGAATTGCAGGGCTCTGCACAGAAGGAACATAAAGTGTTTCAAAACCAGTGCTTAAGCCACTAAGATCTCTTGTGGTTCTGTGGTCTAAGCATAGTGTTTGGAATAACAAGACTCCTTGCAACCACATGTTTTAATCCTGGCTGCATTCATTCAGCCCTTAGTTTACCTACCTGAGTAGGACAAAGTTCTCTGCAACTTGTGTGTGAGCCTCTTGAGTTAGATCTTCAAAGCAGAGATTCTGTGTATCAAACATCCTGTCATGCTTTTTCAAAGATCAGGAATCCATCCCCTTGGCCAAAAAACTCCCTCCCCCGCACTGTTGTGCAGTAGGCTGCGTAGAGCTGGCTGCCCGGCTACTGTCCTCCACCCCCAGTGATGACTGCAATGACTTTTCTACATGTGGTTTGTAAAGCAGGTCGGAAACTCCTTTGTGCTGAAAGGCACTGTGTAAATGTTAGGTAATATTTAATAGAGACAATACCAGGAATTTCAAGAGAACCTTATTTATATTCATTTTATATCCTATTTTCTCTGCATTAAAAATGAATAAAGCAGCTAATTGAGAGAAGGGTACTAAGACAGCAAAAGCAAGAACCTCCCCAGTGATGCATTTTAGTCTTTTTGTTGAGGTTTAATATGTTCTTGTATCAGAGGGGTAGCCGTGTTAGTCTGAATCTGTAAAAAGCAACAGAGGGTCCTGTGGCACCTTTAAGACTAACAGAAGTATTGGGAGCATAAGCTTTCGTGGGTAAGAACCTCACTTCTTCAGATGCAAGTAATGGAAATCTCCAGAGGCAGGTATAAATCAGTGTGGAGATAACGAGGTTAGTTCAATCAGGGAGGGTGAGGTGCTCTGCTAGCAGTAGAGGTGTGAACACCAAGGGAGGAGAAACTGCTTCTGTAGTTGGATAGCCATTCACAGTCTTTGTTTAATCCTGATCTGATGGTGTCAAATTTGCAAATGAACTGGAGCTCAGCAGTTTCTCTTTGGAGTCTGGTCCTGAAGTTTTTTTGCTGTAAGATGGCTACCTTAACATCTGCTATTGTGTGGCCAGGGAGGTTAAAGTGTTCTCCTACAGGTTTTTGTATATTGCCATTCCTGATATCTGACTTGTGTCCATTTATCCTCTTGCGTAGTGACTGTCCAGTTTGGCCAATGTACATAGCAGAGGGGCATTGCTGGCACATGATGGCATATATAACATTGGTGGACGTGCAGGTGAATGAGCCGGTGATGTTGTAGCTGATCTGGTTAGGTCCTGTGATAGTGCTGCTGGTGTAGATATGTGGGCAGAGTTGGCATCGAGGTTTGTTGCATGGGTTGGTTCCTGAGTTAGAGTTGTTATGGTGCGGTGCGTGGTTGCTGGTGAGAATATGCTTAAGGTTGGCAGGTTGTCTGTGGGCGAGGACAGGCCTGCCTCCCAAGGTCTGTGAAAGTGAGGGGTCATTGTCCAGGATGGGTTGTAGATCACTGATGATGCGTTGGAGAGGTTTAAGCTGAGGGCTGTAGGTGATGGCCAGTGGAGTTCTGTTGGTTTCTTTTTTGGGCCTGTCTTGTAGCAGGAGGCTTCTGGGTACACGTCTGGCTCTGTTGATTTGTTCCTTTATTTCATTGTGTGGGTATCGTAGTTTTGAGAATGCTTGGTGAAGATCTTGTAGGTGTTGGTCTCTGTCTGAGGGGTTGGAGCAGATGCGGTTGTACCTCAGTGCTTGGCTGTAAACGATGGATCGTGTGGTGTGTCCGGGGTGGAAGCTGGAGGCATGAAGGTAGGCATAGCGGTCGGTGGGTTTTCGGTATAGGGTGGTGTTAACGTGGCCATTGCTTATTTGTACTGTGGTGTCCAGGAAGTGGACCTCCCGTGTAGATTGGTCCAGGCTGAGGTTGATGGTGGGGTGGAAGCTGTTGAAATCATGGTGGAATTCTTCCAGGGTCTCCTTCCCATGGGTCCAGATGATGAAGATGTCATCAATGTAGCGTAGGTAGAGAAGGGGCGTGAGTGGACGAGAGCTGAGGAAGCGTTGTTCCAGGTCAGCCATAAAGATGTTGGCATATTGTGGGGCCATGCGGGTGCCCATAGCGGTGCCACTGGTCTGGAGGTATATATTGTCACCAAATTTGAAATAATTGTGCGTGAGGATAAAGTCGCAGAGCTCGGCAATAAGTTGTGCTGTGTCATCATCAGGGATACTGTTCCTGACAGCTTGTATTCCATCTGTGTGTGGGATGTTTGTGTAGAGAGCCTCTACATCCATGGTGGCTAGGATGGTGTTTTCTGGGAGGTCACCAATGCATTGTAGTTTTCTCAGGAAATCTGTGGTGTCACGGAGATAGCTGGGAGTGCTGGTGGCGTAGGGTCTGAGTAGGGAGTCCACATATCCAGACAGTCCTTCAGTGAGAGTGCCAAGGCCCGAGATGATGGGGCGTCCAGGATTTCCAGGTTTGTGGATCTTGGGTAGTAGATAGAATAACCCCGGTCGGGGCTCTAAGGGTATGTTGATTTGTTCCTGTGTTAGTGTAGGGAGTGTCCTGAGTAGATGGTGCAGTTTCTTAGTGTATTCCTCAGTGGGATCTGAGGAAAGTGGCCTGTAGAATTTGGTATTGGAGAGTTGTCTGGCGGCCTCCTTCTGGTAGTCAGACCTGTTCATGATGACAACAGCACCTCCTTTATCAGCCTCTTTGATGATAATGTCAGGGTGGTTTCTGAGGCTGTGGATGGCATTGCGTTCTGCACGACTTAGGTTATGAGGCAAGCGATGTTGTTTTTCCACAATTTCTGCCTGTGCACGTCGGCGGAAGCATTCTATGTATAGGTCCAGACTGTCATTTCGACCCTCAGGAGGAGTCCATGTGGAGTTCTTCTTCCTGTGTTGTTGGTGGGAGGGTATCTGTGTATCAGTGCGCTGTTCAGCGATCCATCGTTTACAGCCAAGCACTGAGGTACAACCGCATCTGCTCCAACCCCTCAGACAGAGACCAACACCTACAAGATCTTCACCAAGCATTCTCAAAACTACGATACCCACACAATGAAATAAAGGAACAAATCAACAGAGCCAGACGTGTACCCAGAAGCCTCCTGCTACAAGACAGGCCCAAAAAAGAAACCAACAGAACTCCACTGGCCATCACCTACAGCCCTCAGCTTAAACCTCTCCAACGCATCATCAGTGATCTACAACCCATCCTGGACAATGACCCCTCACTTTCACAGACCTTGGGAGGCAGGCCTGTCCTCGCCCACAGACAACCTGCCAACCTTAAGCATATTCTCACCAGCAACCACGCACCGCACCATAACAACTCTAACTCAGGAACCAACCCATGCAACAAACCTCGATGCCAACTCTGCCCACATATCTACACCAGCAGCACTATCACAGGACCTAACCAGATCAGCTACAACATCACCGGCTCATTCACCTGCACGTCCACCAATGTTATATATGCCATCATGTGCCAGCAATGCCCCTCTGCTATGTACATTGGCCAAACTGGACAGTCACTACGCAAGAGGATAAATGGACACAAGTCAGATATCAGGAATGGCAATATACAAAAACCTGTAGGAGAACACTTTAACCTCCCTGGCCACACAATAGCAGATGTTAAGGTAGCCATCTTACAGCAAAAAAACTTCAGGACCAGACTCCAAAGAGAAACTGCTGAGCTCCAGTTCATTTGCAAATTTGACACCATCAGATCAGGATTAAACAAAGACTGTGAATGGCTATCCAACTACAGAAGCAGTTTCTCCTCCCTTGGTGTTCACACCTCTACTGCTAGCAGAGCACCTCACCCTCCCTGATTGAACTAACCTCGTTATCTCCACACTGATTTATACCTGCCTCTGGAGATTTCCATTACTTGCATCTGAAGAAGTGAGGTTCTTACCCACGAAAGCTTATGCTCCCAATACTTCTGTTAGTCTTAAAGGTGCCACAGGACCCTCTGTTGCTTTTTACAGATTCAGACTAACACGGCTACCCCTCTGATACTTGACACCATGCAAGGCACTGCATTTAGCCGTATGGAATGGAAATCTATCAACCTCATGAAGAAACTTGCACAAATACAGACAGATATCATCTTCCTTTCCAAATGCAAACGGATGGACATCATACCAAATGGACTGAAGGTGAAAAATCCATTGCTATCTACATACTGCACAGACCACAGTGAGAGATTATGCCATACACTATCAAAGAAACTGAGGAACCACCTGATCAGCATCCTATACAGCAAACAGATAAACATCAAGAAAGAGCTCTCCAACCTGGAGACTTTCATAAATAACCAACCCTCCACACAAATGGACTTTACTAAAATAAGACAGGAGATCTACATTACACACTTCACCTCTCTACAAAGGAAAAAGGACCGTAAGCTGTCTAAAATCCTACCTGGCACATGGGGCCACAACAGGGGTACCCCTAACTCACCCAGCAATATCGTCAATTTATCCAGCTACACACTCAACCCAGCAGAGGAGTCTGTCCTATCTCGGGGACTCTCTTTCTGCCCCAGCACCCCCACGAACATGATACAGTTCTGCGGTGATCTGGAAGCCTACTTTCGCCGCCTCCGACTCAGAGAATACTTTCAAGATAACACTGAACAGCGCACTGATACACAGATACCCTCCCACCAACAACACAGGAAGAAGAACTCCACATGGACTCCTCCTGAGGGTCGAAATGACAGTCTGGACCTATACATAGAATGCTTCCGCCGACGTGCACAGGCAGAAATTGTGGAAAAACAACATCGCTTGCCTCATAACCTAAGTCGTGCAGAACGCAATGCCATCCACAGCCTCAGAAACCACCCTGACATTATCATCAAAGAGGCTGATAAAGGAGGTGCTGTTGTCATCATGAACAGGTCTGACTACCAGAAGGAGGCCGCCAGACAACTCTCCAATACCAAATTCTACAGGCCACTTTCCTCAGATCCCACTGAGGAATACACTAAGAAACTGCACCATCTACTCAGGACACTCCCTACACTAACACAGGAACAAATCAACATACCCTTAGAGCCCCGACCGGGGTTATTCTATCTACTACCCAAGATCCACAAACCTGGAAATCCTGGACGCCCCATCATCTCGGGCCTTGGCACTCTCACTGAAGGACTGTCTGGATATGTGGACTCCCTACTCAGACCCTACGCCACCAGCACTCCCAGCTATCTCCGTGACACCACAGATTTCCTGAGAAAACTACAATGCATTGGTGACCTCCCAGAAAACACCATCCTAGCCACCATGGATGTAGAGGCTCTCTACACAAACATCCCACACACAGATGGAATACAAGCTGTCAGGAACAGTATCCCTGATGATGACACAGCACAACTTATTGCCGAGCTCTGCGACTTTATCCTCACGCACAATTATTTCAAATTTGGTGACAATATATACCTCCAGACCAGTGGCACCGCTATGGGCACCCGCATGGCCCCACAATATGCCAACATCTTTATGGCTGACCTGGAACAACGCTTCCTCAGCTCTCGTCCACTCACGCCCCTTCTCTACCTACGCTACATTGATGACATCTTCATCATCTGGACCCATGGGAAGGAGACCCTGGAAGAATTCCACCATGATTTCAACAGCTTCCACCCCACCATCAACCTCAGCCTGGACCAATCTACACGGGAGGTCCACTTCCTGGACACCACAGTACAAATAAGCAATGGCCACGTTAACACCACCCTATACCGAAAACCCACCGACCGCTATGCCTACCTTCATGCCTCCAGCTTCCACCCCGGACACACCACACGATCCATCGTTTACAGCCAAGCACTGAGGTACAACCGCATCTGCTCCAACCCCTCAGACAGAGACCAACACCTACAAGATCTTCACCAAGCATTCTCAAAACTACGATACCCACACAATGAAATAAAGGAACAAATCAACAGAGCCAGACGTGTACCCAGAAGCCTCCTGCTACAAGACAGGCCCAAAAAAGAAACCAACAGAACTCCACTGGCCATCACCTACAGCCCTCAGCTTAAACCTCTCCAACGCATCATCAGTGATCTACAACCCATCCTGGACAATGACCCCTCACTTTCACAGACCTTGGGAGGCAGGCCTGTCCTCGCCCACAGACAACCTGCCAACCTTAAGCATATTCTCACCAGCAACCACGCACCGCACCATAACAACTCTAACTCAGGAACCAACCCATGCAACAAACCTCGATGCCAACTCTGCCCACATATCTACACCAGCAGCACTATCACAGGACCTAACCAGATCAGCTACAACATCACCGGCTCATTCACCTGCACGTCCACCAATGTTATATATGCCATCATGTGCCAGCAATGCCCCTCTGCTATGTACATTGGCCAAACTGGACAGTCACTACGCAAGAGGATAAATGGACACAAGTCAGATATCAGGAATGGCAATATACAAAAACCTGTAGGAGAACACTTTAACCTCCCTGGCCACACAATAGCAGATGTTAAGGTAGCCATCTTACAGCAAAAAAACTTCAGGACCAGACTCCAAAGAGAAACTGCTGAGCTCCAGTTCATTTGCAAATTTGACACCATCAGATCAGGATTAAACAAAGACTGTGAATGGCTATCCAACTACAGAAGCAGTTTCTCCTCCCTTGGTGTTCACACCTCTACTGCTAGCAGAGCACCTCACCCTCCCTGATTGAACTAACCTCGTTATCTCCACACTGATTTATACCTGCCTCTGGAGATTTCCATTACTTGCATCTGAAGAAGTGAGGTTCTTACCCACGAAAGCTTATGCTCCCAATACTTCTGTTAGTCTTAAAGGTGCCACAGGACCCTCTGTTGCTTTTTATGTTCTTGTAGTGTGTCCCCACATAACCTCGCACTTAGAATCAACTACAGAAGAGAAGGCTGAGGTTGCATTTGTCAGGGCTTTAATCATCTGCTCTCTTGTGAGTCTGGATTCTGATTTCTAGTACCTCAGCAAGATTCGTCTAGCTGTTAAGCTTCATAATGATCCAAGAAATACTTTGATTCTCTACAGAATCCCTGAAATAGTTTCAGCAGCAGGCAGAATGCTGAGGCAGCAAGTGATAAAATTGGCGCTCCAATATGAGGCTTATGTAGAACTCTATCCGAGGATGGTGGAAAGGGTTTGTAAAACCTCTTGTTGGGCCACGGCCCGAGGGTCAATCCACAAAGGACTCCACCCTCATTTTCACTCCCCATCTAAAGACAAAAGTAAAATTACTTAAAATATTCTGGTCCACTAATAATAGTCTCCAAATATATCCCCAGAGCACATATGAGCATCCTACCTCCCTCTTGTGAAGGGAGACTGAGGCAGAGGTGACTTGTCCAAGGCCATGGAGAGAAACTGTCAGAGCTGGGATTAGAACTCAGGAACTCCTGGCTCCCAGTCCTGTGTTCTAAGTGCTAGTCAGACTGAAATCCTGTCGCCAAGTGACCTTCTGTTTGTACAGTATCTCTCACCCAGATGGTTCTTAAAGTGCATTACAGAAAGATCACTCAACCTATATGCAGTACGGAAATCACTGAGGGTACTACTGAAATGTCATTACATCTGGGGTGGAACAGAGTAGATGTTTAGGGCATGGCAATACTACACAACGGCTTAGGAACGGCAGTGAAGAATTCCATATCTGTCAAACTTCAAAGGGAATCGAAAGAGGCATAGTGCAGTTATCTGTGTTTAGAATTTGGGAGGGTTAAAATCTCTTATTTAAAAAAAGCCAGGACATCTTCAGTGACCACAACCTCAGTTTTGTCGTCATGCTGGCTTCCGCATAACTCAGCAGTGGCCCTGAGCTGAACACAGGAGCTCAGCCCACAGCAGGAGAACAGAAGTTGGTTTTACAGTGAATGGTTAATCCCTTCCTCTAATCCTGTTTTGCCGCCATCCTCAGAGATCTCTTCAATGCTGCCTTCGTTTCCTGCTGGTCCGAGCTGAATGAAGACCAACAGGATGAGCTGATCCGAAGCATTGAGTTGGCCCTCACTTCTCAGGATATTGCTGAGGTGACTCAGACCCTGCTGAACTTGGCAGAATTCATGGAGCACAGTGACAAGGTAAAAGAGAGCCCCTCGTTGCGGGACGGGGGTGATTATCCTTACACGCTGTCCTCCCTTCCTGCACCCCCACTCGATTTCTGATTCTGACCTGTTCCTCTCCAGGGTCCGTTGCCATTAAGAGATGATAATGGCATTGTCCTGTTGGGGGAAAGAGCTGCCAAATGCCGTGCCTATGCTAAGGCCCTGCACTACAAAGAGCTGGAGTTTCAGAAGGGCCCCACCCCAGCTATTCTGGAGTCTCTCATCAGGTAGCGTGACTCTCATCAGTTCTGGTTGTGCCTGACTTCCACCAAACTTCCCCTGCCCGCTGTTGTCGTTTACAGTAGACCCACTCCACTCTCAGGCAGCAAAAAGAGATGTAGAGTCTCGGCCATGGGGTCCAATGTGTAGATTAGCAGATTGTTTGCTTTCAAGGGGGCATCTGTAGCTTGCAGACTGTGCACACTCACACCTGTCGAGTTCGTTTCTCTTTCTGTGCTGTAAAAATTCTGGTGTGAGCCAGCGTCTGGGAGTTGGTTATTTCCCTCTCTCAATGAGGTGGAACCTGCTGAAGTTTTGCAGGACACAGTTACAGAAGCAGATCAGAGGACTCTGTCTGATGTTCCCTGGTTAGGTGCGAGTCCCCAGGGAGTGGCTGAAACGTAGATGAAAGGTGTTTCTGCACCTTAAAGGAAACACAGTCCGTGAACCTGAAGCTCAGCAGCTGAGCAGAAAGCTTTTGGGAAATGAACTTGGCCTTTTTTTGTATCTATTGTTGCAGCTGAGTATTTCGAATTGGGCTAAACTGGTGTTTATCAGTGAGATGGCAGGAATGACTGGGTTTAAGGAAAAGCCAGGAATTACGGTGTGTGTGTCCCACTCCACCTCCCCCACAACCAGGGATTTTCAATCTGTCTGATTCTGAAGAGTTTTGATCATGAAATCAAGCACTGTTGGGCGAGTCTGCAGCCAGTCAAAGTGAAATACGCCACAGAAAAGTCTGAATTCCCACCAGTTTGTCCAGCCATCACAATGGATGGTACCTTTTGTGCTCTTAATATTGTTACTTAAGTGCCAACATTAACCATTTCTTTTGTGATTGTCCTACTGGAATAACCAACCACTGCATTTTGCAGTGTGGCAGGAGTAGTGTTGGTGCACCTTCTGTTTTCCAGGATCATGCCCTGCAAGCCTAGCTTGTGGAGTCCATGTGTGACATCCTGTTGTTTTGTGATGATGTAATGGCCACGCTGAGGGAACATGCCATGGCAGCAGCATCACGGTGGAAGCATCAAAATGCCATGATGCAAAAGTTTCTCTCTAGACTAGATGTACCTGCTTCACCCAAACCTCCCATTCACTTGAAAGAAAGGCTCCGCCTAAGTAATGTAGCTATATTTGCAAACAGTTAATAGAATATTCTTTATATTGGGACATGATACCTTTGCTCGTGTTTTTGAAAAGACTGATTAGGAGGAAAGTAAATGGCCATTTATGAACTGCATGGACTCCAGTAGTGTGTTTGGGATTAGCAAATTTTCTGTATAACTTGGCCTGGTTGTAGCAGCAAAAGACATTTCAGTATAACAAGCTAATAAATATCTTTGTAATTGACCCTCCTTGCATCTTAAAATATCATCTGGTGTTGAAATGCCTGAGGTCAAGTACAATATAAATTCCACAGATTTTGCCAAAGCTCTCTACAGACTTGCTGTTTTTGCTCATATCTCATCCAAAGCTGCTGCTGTAACAGAACATACCCTGGTGAATTTTTCTTCTGCACTCCTAAGCTTGAATAATTAGAGGTACTGTTTAAACTGTTGGTTGGTGAGGAATTTTCCAGAGCACGTGTTCGTTAGTGGGGGGAAAAAATCTGCCGCTGCTGCATTACTTTAAAAAGCCATTGTTTATGAAATTTGTTCTGCTGTTCTAGAGGCAGCCAATGAAAAGGGCATTTAGCAGTCACCTTTACTTTGCTGTATTACTTGACCTTCCTGTGGTGTTTTGTATCCTACATTTAGGCAATGCTGCGGTAAAGCTAACTGAATGCTAGGCCAACACAGATGGCCTATTAAAGAGATGCATACTCTCCTGGTGAGCAGAGGACTGGGAATCAGGAGCTTTTGTTTATAGCTGACTTGGGCTGGATTTGAACTGGTGAATTAGATTATATTTATATTTGAGCAAAAATATTACAGAGGCTTTTGACTCTTTGGCTGCAAAGGGCAGTTTCAGGCTGTAGCCCCAGGGTGTGTTCAGCTGTGCAGGGCTGCATTTCTATTCACTGCCTGGACTTGGCTCAGCTTTTCAAAATTCTGCTTGTCCAGCACAAATAACTTCTGTTTTTTGGATGGGCAAATAAAATATCACATCACAAGGGTGGCAGAAAAGATTTTGTGTCTAGGCTAGTAAAATTTCATGAGAGCTCTGGCTAAACTATGTTAGCTTGGCAGGGCCAGGCTACCTTTGAAGTGTTGTCTTGAGAATGCACAACTCTAGAAAGCACCTCCCTGATTTTTCTCATTTCATATCAGCCCAGACAGCAATAACTTCTAGGTAATATTGTCAAATGCTTTTGTTCCCCAAGGTCCTATTAGTATCTCACGATTGACGTATTTTTCAGTAGATTTTAGCCATTATGCCTAGGATCAGTTGTCTACTTTATAACTCCCTGGCTTGCTTTATGTGCTGGAATTGGGGTGGGGCGCAGCCTTTTGGCCCTCTCCGTTCTGGTTCCAGCTTTGTACTGGCGGCAGTTCAGTCATTGCCAGCTGGCGACAAATTATCAGGTTGAAAACGGTCAGAAACGAAACGTCTAAAATGCTAGTGACAACCCCAGAGAGGCTGCAGCTTTTATTGCTGTAGCAGGAAGGCCCTGCAATGGGCAATGTGCAGCCCGGACTGTCTGTGGTTTCCATTCTCATAGCACGGACACGTCTCTCTCCATTAGGACTCTAAAGGCTGACTCCGGAGGATTGGGTACAGAGAGGCCAGATGAAGGGTTGTTCACTCTCAGGTCACACCCTCCAGAGCTGTCTGAAATTCCTGACATGGTTAAACGTGGCTTTTTTTTTTTTTTTTTAAAGATTGAAACTGAAGTTGCAGGGCCCTAGATAAATACAGAGGGGAGATGTGTGGAATTCCCCAAATAAGCACCACTTCTCCCCCCTGTGTACCACCAAGCATGTGTCCTGGCTCTGTAACCAAAGATTGACATATCTTGCTTGAAACAGAAACTCCCTGAAATCACAGCTTCAGATCTTAGATGGGTTAACTTGGTCCATCTACCTTGTGAGAGGGATAAGTTAATGTGGGTAGGGCAGATGGAGAGTCTCTTCGACAAGATCTTGCAAACAGACCTCTTGTCTGCACTGCAGGAATATGAAAAGTCCCATGGCACTATTTGCAAGAGGTATAATTTGGAGGCCAAAATCTGTCTGTTCTCACCTCCCAGAAAATTGCTGTGCCGTGTGCTGTCCGCTGGTTGGTGCCACCTTCCACTGATGGCTGTGTTTCTGCAGTGCTGTTTGAATATAGCTAGTGAAGTACTTCGGGAGCATTCAGGCTCAAAGGCACTGTAACTGTAGGTGGTTATAAAACACCTCGGGATCTATGGCTCTTGAGCAGGATTTAGTGAGGTGCCAATGGCAGGCCCTTTGTAATGAGGACGGAAGAAATAGCTGTACTGTAGTGGTGAATACGATGGAGTTGTCTCTATCAGGCTCTGATAGAGCTGTAAGGGAAAAGAGGGACAGGTGGAAAGCTGGTGCAAGTTCTTTCAAATGCGAATTAGTCGATGCCATTGGAGCACCGGGTTTGCAGGTGTTGTGGCCATCTTGCTCTGCAGTGGTGGTCATGGCACATCCAAGAGGAGGTCACATAAAAACCCCAGCTTCTTTTTGCCTTTCAAACCCATTCCTGAAGCAGCAAAGACTTCCCCTTGCATGTCCACTCAGTTTATCCCTTTCCACTCTTAGAGATGTTAGCGTGATCGGTGTCTGCTCCTGCATTCCGCCCCCCTCCTTGTTTGTTGTTAATGTGACTTTGCTTGGCCTTCTAATATGTCTCTTCTGGGTGTTCATTGTGTTTGAACTGTCTGTCCAGTGCCTTGAGTGCTGCTTTGGGAGTGGGAGGGTGAAGACTTCCTGAACATTTCAGGAGTCAAGGCTCTTTCGGTGAAGAAATAACCAGAGTTGGAGCAGGCTTGGAGGTGCAGCTTTGGGGTGAACATCATGGCTCTTGCCCTCTAGGTGGAAAATGCTGTTGTGGCAGATTGGGGTGGGCAGAGCGATTCAGCAACTCTCAGAGGGGTAGCCGTGTTAGTCTGGATCTGTAAAAAGCAACAGAGTCCTGTGGCACCTTTAAGACTAACAGATGTATTGGAGCATAAGCTTTCGTGGGTGAATACCCACTTCGTCAGACGCATGTAATGGAAATTTCCAGAGGCAGGTATAACAACTCAGCAACTCTCGGGGCTCTGGCTGCAAACTGAAGGTTTTGTGCCTTGCCTCAAAATGGAAGGCAAAGTAGAATAAGAGCATAATGCAAAACCATTTTTACCAGCCTTCTGTTCCCAATTGTGAAGTAGTGGGACAATGAGCCTTCCAGCCTCTCTACCTGCTGTGTACACCTGGCCGTGTGTGCTGCTATAAGTTACTTCCCAGAGAATGGCCAGGATTTGAGTCACAACTTAGCAGCACGTCCTGCTCTCTATTAGCTTCCTTATTTTTCCTTCCTAGCTTGTGTATGAGCTTGATTCAGCTGTTGAGAGATTCAAATTACTAAACTTGTCAAGTGTACTGCTCCCAGCCAGCCAAACCATCATTTCAGTTTGAGAGGTGGACGTTCCTGTGAAAGGATCTTTCCCTGGGGATACGTAACTCTTTGTTAATCAGTGAATGCTAGCTCCCTCCCTGCCTGGCTCTCTGAAATCCATAGCTAATTTATTCACTTGCTTCCTATTTGTGCTGAGGCTGAGTCCTAACAACTGGAGTCTTGGTTTTAAAGACTCCGGCACTCGTGCAGAGCAGCATCTGCCTTTGCAACCGTGTTCAGGTCATTGTCTGAAACAAGGAGCCGAGCTCTTTGATTCCCTGGGGAGAATCAGAGACAAGGACACAAGCATGAGCAAGTTTCTTACTGAACTCTGTTAAATCTGCCTTCAAGAGATCACTCGGGGTGGGGAGATGAGGGAAATAGATTGTTGTAGGGCTTTAGGTGGGACAGAAGGGTACAAGTCTGCAATATGCTGTTAAACAATTATTCATTTAAACGAACTTACTGTTTTCCTATATGGGTGAGCAATATATAGCACATTGTGAATGCTATTGTAATCAGAATGATAAAGGATAGCAAGGAATCTGTAGCTTTGAGTCCTGTATGTTAGAATTCCACATTGACTTGCACTAGGAGGAAATGTTTCCCTTTGAATTGGTCTATGCCCCTCTCTCCCTCTTCAATCAATGCACGAAGTTCTCTGAGGCGTGAGGAAGGGCACAGCCTCTCGAACAAGTTGCTTTGGTCTTTATACGGTGGATTTTTAAGCTCTCTGAAGATGCTTGCTTTTAGATTTATGCTTTCACCTTTGTTTACTTTACAGATATTTGCTTCTGTGCCGCATGCTGTGCTGTTTTTCCCTTCTCTGCAATATGCTTTCATCCCTTTGTCTCTCTTGCATCCGCTAGGATGCTTCAGAACTTGCTGTATTCTCTTTTCCTGACCTTAATCCCTCCATGTGTGTGTGAGTGTTTGTATCAAACAGCAAGTTAAGGAACAAGACTTGAAGAAAACAGGCTTAAAAACGAGAGAGAGTTTATTACAGAAATGGAAAAGTTTGGTATAAAAAAAAATCCATTGCACAGACTGCACATTTGTATACAAAGCTGTTCCAATGTACAGTCTGAATAGTCAATATATATAAGACATTTCCCAGGAAACCTTTATCTCCCGTTCCACAGCAGACAGAACATTTTAAATTAGGCTCAAGCTCAGTTTTTGAAAAGTGAATAAAAATAGATATATTAACTATAACCGTCTTTTTCTACATATTCAAGCAACGGTATGGCTGCCCTTTTTAACCATCATTTTCAAGACACTCTTGGGTAAGGAAATGGAATGTGCTGGTTTTCAAGGTGGAACCTTTAGGCAGTGCTTACAAAAAATAACCCTCCAAAACAACCCTGGAAATTCCCGGGTATGGCATCCCACCAGCAAGTGAGGATTTTTGTACGTTTCTAATTTCCCTTGGCACTTGAGGATTCTCTGGCTTCCGTTAAAGCTCTGCTCCCAGATGCATTGCTTTGAACTTTCAATACCGTAATGAAAGGAATAACATGCTCCTTTTCTCCCACCCCACCCCTGACGTGTGGGCAGCACTGCGAAATTTACTAGGTGCCTTTTCTGGTGTATTTTGCCTTTTCTCTAAAGCATCGAATACTGGTCACAGCTGGTGGCAATAGAGCTTTCTTCATGGACCAGAGGTCTGATCCAAGATGAATAATCCTATGCTTGTAAACCATAAAGCAGAGTGTTAAATATTCCCACATCTGGATTCTCTTTTAAGTAAAAACAGAAAGTTAAAAGCAGGTGGAACTTCAGGATCAAGCATCATAAAACAGAGATTCGATGGAGTAAAGCTTTAAATACAACTTGGGTTCCAGTGACAACACAAACCACTCGAGATTGCTTCTCTTAGTGCGTAATATTATCCAGGATCCTTTGCTGTATTAGAGCCACACATAATCTCTATATTATTTGATCCCTTGTTTACTAGCACTTCCATTAACCTGCCTTTTTCCAATTAAATATTAAAAGACCCTTCCTTTCCCCCCCCCCCCCCCCCCCCCCGCGCTTGTGGTTTGGAATACAGTGTCAATGTTAAAAGGCTTTTGGCTATGTTTGCTCCCTGTTCGCTCCTGGTCTTGCTGATTGTGTGATGAGGTGGCACAAAATGGCCCTTCTGTGTTCCAAGAGGAACACTAGTAACGTTGAAAATCAGTTCATTGCAGCTCAGAGAGTTGCATCCCAGTCCCTCATGTGCTTTCTAGTATAGATCTCCCACCTCCACATAGCCTAGAGCAGATGGGACTTGAGGTCTCTCCCAGAAAGCACTCTCCCTGGGAGTATAGTCTTGCATGGGTGACTAGTGGCCGGAAGGTGGTGATGAGACTTCAGGAAAGAGCAGGTGCCACATGCAATTGCCTAAAGTTTCAACCTAGCTTTTCCTGCATGGGGAGAATGGGCCAATTAACATGCACTGGAGGAACATCTCATTGTGGATATTTCTAAGATGTTTGAAGGGTTTGAAATAAAAGCCCCATTCCTCTGTTTCTTGGGTCTTGGTAGAAACTGCCTTCCTTGGCAAGATTTGTATTCACCCTCAATGAATCTAAACACTACAGAGATGGCAAAAAGGAGGGTAAAAGCTCCATTTTTCCTAAACTCTTAACTGGTAAAATAATAAGGCAACCATGTAAATCCCAGTGCTAGTGTAACCCCAACATATCCTTCCTGAAGATGCTGCTACTGCAGGATGTGCCTACTCTAACATAGTGTGTATCTTGTTGGGGGGAGAATGCCTTAAGAGGAGAGAACTGAGCTGAGCCATAGTAATGTTGGTACCTTTCCTCTCTCCCGTGTCTGCCTCAGAACTAATGTGTGATGCATAGTCAGTGTATGTAGCCCTTGTGGTCGCACACTTTCTAGATGAAGTAAACCATTTCAATGGCTGGTTTTGAGATTCCAGGCTGTTTCCCCTCAGTGCAGCAGTGTCACCGTAGCTTTACAATTGAGTGTTGCTTCTCCCTAGGGTTTGAAATCCTCTGGGCGGATCTTCATCTCGACTCTTTTCAGAGAGTAGGTTGAGCCGTGCCAGCCATACCAGGTGATTCCATCCATGTTTTTGGTGTGTTCCCCTTTGCGGTAGTAAACCCCATTCAGGTTGGAATCTGTGCAGCAGTTGTACCAGTATCCACCTTGCAGGAAACAAACAGAGAAAGCCTTTGTCTACCATTTAGTTAACACTGATGTTCTGTGTTCATGATGTGAACAATTTTCCTTCTGCAGGGAAGAAGTGGGAGAGGGGCCAGGGTGCAGAATTCATTCTGGGAGCCTGTGCCCTTGGCAGCTGACATTACATTGGGACAGGAGCTAAATTCAAGACACACTGTCTGGTGAGCCCTTCTTTGAAGAGTTCAGAAATGCAATGAACAGGGCAAATCACCAAGATGATGTAGCCAAATAAGCCCAGTGTCTTTGTTAAAGTTCTTGTCTGAGGCACTTGATGCACCTTTGAAAGTTTCATCTCCATTTCTTCCCTCTCTCCCTCTTTGAAAAACAAAAGGTCAGCAGAGGACACTGTTTAGTGTTCTTAGCTGGTTGGCTCTAGTATGCATCTGAATGCAATTGTCTGAGGGTTTACTTCGCAACTAAGGCAACAGTAAAGTAGAACAGCTGAATTCAGAAACTTTTCCCTGGGGGCTATAATTGCTTCACCATAAAGCCTACAGAGGTGAAGCTTATCCCTCTACATATTGGGGCTGTATTAAGAAATTTAAAATAAAACAGCAAGTTCAAAAGCACTCAGTTACCTTGGTGATGAGCACAGTATAAAAAGCTGAATAGAATATTCCATCCAGAGGCTCTCATTACAACATGAATAGAGCAGAGCTCAAGGTGCCTGAACCCCCAGATGAAAATAATTCTACACGTCACTGCAGCCCATATTTTATATATAATCTTACATTTATTTAGTACCTTCCATCTATAACTGAATATAAAAAAATATACAGGGATAATCTCACCCACCTCTGGGATAGCCAAGCAGATAATTGATGCACAGTACACTTAACAACTGTGTAGGTGGGTCAAGTATTGGCCAGAGACACCAGGGCAAACCCTGACTCCTGTGGAAAGTGCATAGCGTGGTTCATTCAAACACTTGCAGAGGAGGAATCTGTGTGCCTTACCTTTACGGAACTCGACACAGTCATCCACGCACTTGTCGTTGTCCTTGTCCTTGGTGCTGAAGGCTGTGTTGTTGTGGTACCTTAGGGAGTCACGCCCTGTGTTGCCGGTGTAGTTCCCCAGGAAAAGGCGGTAGCTATTCAACTCGTTGCTCAGGGTGAACTGGTTATATTGTGCGTAGCGGATGTTGCCTTCCCAGTCCTGCCACGGGATTAGAGGGGTGAAGAGGAAACAGATTCTGTTTTTAAATAAAATAAAAGTACTAGGCAGACTTTAGCAGCTGTGTTTACCTGGGATGCACGTTAGCTGAGTTTTCAATAGTAATTTCTCTTTTAAAATAGAGACTACAGACTAGACTGCAGGTACTCCACTATGACAAACTAGAATGAACAAATTTTCACTTAGCATAGCAGGCTGGTGTTAGCAGAATTACCAAGGCATCCTGTTTGCTAGGTGGTCTACATTGACATTAAGTTCTGTACGCAGAAATCTGGTACACTTCTTATCTTAAATGTGGGCTCACTCAGGTTGGTTTTTCCTCCCTCAGGGAGTGGCGTTTAGATTCTCTGGAAGCCTCACAAACCACCATTTTGTCCATTACCCCATGCTCATCTCTCAAGGCCCTACACTTACAACTGCCATTCTTCCAGTCATGACCTGGACTGATTAATAACTCGCCAGCCATTAATAGACTGGAGAAGTTGCTGCTGGGCAATGCAAAGCACTTCTTCCTCCTCCCCGTGTGCTGTCTCTGCAGCACTCCTGCCCAAAGGAGTGACCTTGAGTCCCTCCAATCTGTAGTTGGGCATCCCTGTGGATCTTTAAATCCCTAAAAGCTGGTCAGCAGCATAATCCCTCTGCCCTGGGCTATGACCTTGTTCACCTCAGTGATGGGCAAAATTCACCTGAGAATCCTTTAGAGTCTGTGGCTCACCCAAGATCCAATCTGTAGCCCCGTGAAGGTTCTGTTACACCGATAGTAAACCCTGGGGAATGTGCTTCTGTCATGCCCCTAATGTTGTTGCCAGGTCTCTCTCGCATTAGTCTCTCTAATCTAAATATGCAACTCCTTTAGCCCTCCATCGCTGTTAGGAGATTGCACTTTCTACCAAAGAACCACTGTGCACTAGAAGCTTTTGCTGCTGGAAGTGAGAACCTGTGAATTACCTCCAGCTCTACTCGCAGCAGGGTCGGGCGTCTGGAGAGCCGATAGATATTTTCATTCCCTAGCCAGAAATCTCCCCGGATATTGCCAAATCCTTCCTTGTATTGTTTCCAGTCTCTGTTGAAAGAGATCAGGCCAACTTTGCGCCTCTGGATGATGGTCCAGCCACCACCGTCTGTCTCCATGTCACAATACACCTGTAGCAAGAGAGGATGCAGTGCTAACCAGTCAGCAGGGTGACAGGGTCCCACTTCCGATTTCATTGTATACAAGATCAGGAAGCGGGGCAAGACACTGTGCACCAAACCTCATCTGTCAAGGGAGTTTGTTGGTTTGTGCAAAGAGGCATGAAAACCTGATTTGCTCTGAGCCTTTCTCTCTCCAGTATATCCTCTCCATCCCTACTATATAAGATCCTGTAGGGATTTTAAATGTAATATGCCCTCTCCCTCCCTCCGACACTGTAAAAACTGGACTTCAGTCTAAGTGTTTTGCGCATGTACAGTATTGAAGAAGCTCTGCTAGAACCAAAGGCATGCACGGTGTATGCATGGCATCCTCACCTCTAGGTCAGGGCTCCCCAAGAATTCATCTGGAGGCAGCTTGTAAACACCGGAGATTCTGTAATTCTTCTGGTAAAGGGATGAGCAGTCATAGACAGCATCTACTTGAATCAAACACAGGAAGTAAGATGCTGAGCAGGAAAAGGGCCACCTACTGCGGATGTGCGTCCTCGAAGGCTTTAACGCAGTTCTTGAGATAAACATTCAAAGGGGCCATTTTGTTGCATCTCCAGTGAAGTGCAAAAGGGTGGAGAAAAATCTGCCTGGGGTGTGATGTGTGCATGGAACAGCGTAGCTTTGATCAGTGCCTGGGGCTGCTCACCTCTAGATGAGCTGTATGGCAGCAGTATTGGTGCTGGTCGGGTTTGCATGTGAGAGAGAGGGAGGTGGCAGCATTGGAACATGAGGTGCTTTCTGTGGGAGGTGGGATTTCTAAGCCTTTTGTCTTCAGCCCCCAAACAGAAAATACTCCTCATAGGAACTCGAAAGCCCATGAAATGAGACAACACTTGTTAAAAATGAGAGAGATGATCAGGCTGGTGCTGGATGGGTGGTTATGAGGCCTTGAAGCAAATTGCAAAGCCCCATTGCATGTATAGGGCTAGGTACAGTATTTGCAGATGCTGAAATAATCCATTACTACAACTGTAGGAAATATTTTTGTTTGCTTTAAAATATCTATCTTTCCACTACGCAAATGAAGATTTAACCCTTTCTGTGGCTGCTTAGCACAATACGATGGCATTAAAATTCTAGCACACAGGAAAGAATGCTGAATGTAATTTAGTCATCTCTGGCTTGGTTATAAAATATACAAGGAAGTGGCTTTGTGCTTGGCTCTGGGGGGCTGCGTTAGCACTTTACAGCATGCAGTCTTGTCTCTCTCTTCTCCCACCCATCAGGAGGTGGGGGTATTTTGAAAGCAGCACGTTTGAGAGGGAGGAAGTGCCAGGTGCTCAATAGCGACCCCTCTGGCCTGCTCTGAAGTGAATCTGTGGGGGGCTCCTTGTGCTTGAACCCTTGTGTGGTGGCCACAGTCTCGGGGCGCAGATGATGGTAGGGTGAGGGAGACTAAAAATGGGGAGCTCTAATTAGCTCTATTCTAGATCCAGGGAGGAAAGGGCTAAGCGTAAAGGACAGAGATGCTGTGCTATACAAGGAAACGAATGGCTTGTATGTGTAACTAGCAGAATCAAAACAGCATCCATTACCTGTTACCTTTATAGTCTCCTAACCTCTTACTGTAGTGCACAAAGCTCCAGCCTTCACAGCCATTTCTGTTTTGTATTAAAATTACCATCGTGTGAATAAAATGTCCATGCTGGGGAATGAGAGTGTACATTCGTTGCCCCTCTATACACAGGTCCCTGTCTGACAGAAAGGCCAGACCGTCTGCCTATGCTGATCATGTGGTTGGGCAGATTAGCTGAGTTTGTGAATAAAACACATTGCGCAATAGTTTCTGTATCACAGTTTGCGATGGGGGAGATGGCATTTAGCTCATCTGAATCTCAGTCTTGGCAGCCCCCCTTCTCTCTGGATAGGAGCTGATTGAGGGTAGGTGGTGCACACAGCTGCTTTTACGGGAGGGGAGAGAAGCTAGCTGTGGTGAGGATTTATCCCTCCTGACAGTTTTTTCAGCATATTGCAGGGTGAATGACTTTCACCTGGTGGCATGAATTCCCTGCATCTGGCTGCTCAAGTCCCTACTTGGCTGGCTTTCTCTGTGTGCTGCTTTATTTTACAAAACCACATTGCGGCGTTACTATACCCCGATGAGACTCATTACGGTAAAACCTTTCTGTTTATTTAAGACGATATAAATAGTGAGCAGTGTTTCCAAACTAACGACGTTAAACCTTTTCCTTAAGCAGACCTTAGTAAATACTGGTGGTTTAAGATTTTTTTTTTCCCTGTTGTAAAACAGACCCAGAATTACGGTGTTCAGCACATACAACCACCCCAGGCAATAGTAGTCTTTAGAAGGAAGTTTAACCTTGTTGGAATGGTCTCCCTTTGGAGTAGACTTTCCTCAGCATATCCAAAGCAAATGTGCTGTGAAACTTTCCTGCAACACTATACCAGGGAAGGAGGGAGAATTTTAAGCTATTGAAATGTGTTTGTGTTATATCAGGGATTTTGCATAATCTACAACCTTGGATTTCTGAGAATTATTATTCAAAAGATGTCTTTTTTTTATTTTATTCTGGATCAGACAGGCATAAAGATGGTGTTGCATCTGCAATGGTGGTTAGAAGTGTCTCCAATTGTTTAACTAACCCCTGATCCCCTACCAGCGTTCTGGATGATATGGGCATATTATTGCCAGAAGTTTTCCCACACAAACTGACTGCCTCTCTGTTCAGATTGGGATCATAGTACTTTGGGGGGCGAGGGGAGGGGAGATGTATTAAATGAGTCCATCCCGCTGCAATTGCAGGATCTGTTCTGCTCCCCCAACCCTTAACAGAGCATATCTGATATTAAACTGATAACTGGATCTATGGATTTCTGGCCAAATAAACCTGGCAGCTTTTTGCGCTGTTGTGTCTGCAGAAGTGCACTGGGTAGACTGGCATTCAGTGGGCACAGTCACCAGCTGTGTTAATGGGACATGCTAGCATAGGTTAAAAGTTGGTGGTTAGTTGGGGTTCTGCATTAAGAGGCGCATCTGGGAGCTTAGAGGCTCCATCCTTACCAGCTGAGGTTTGTGTGACCGTCTGGGCTGCCTGCAGCTGCATGATGTCTATCTGGCTGTTAATTTCGGAGTACTTGCTCTCGGCATCGATGAGCCGGGACTCCATCTGCTTGGTGCTCCCTTCCAGCTCCATCACCTGCATAACCACATTCACCCAGTCGTCTTCCTGCTTCTTGCTCAGTGACCCCAGCATGGTGCTCAGGTTGGCTATCTGCAACTTGAGCTCTTTCATCTCATCGCAGCAGCCCATCAGTTTGAGCTGGGTGTTCCCGTTGGTCGTTCTCCTCTTGGGAGGCTTCTGCAGCCACGCTGGGTAGATGGCCAAGGACAAGGTGATAACACAGAGCCATGCCAGTTGCATAGTGACTTTCACTGGCATTTTCACTCTCAGCAGTGAGAACTCCTGAGTTCTCTGACTGAGTCCACTGCAGATGCTGTGCGCGCAGCAAGGGCACGTATGAAACTCTTCTGAAAGTGCTACAGCACGCTGGTGCCCTAACTCTGTTTCTCTCCCCCTCTCTCTCAGTGAAGGTGGAGTCTAAAGGGGACTTCTGCAGCCCTTTCCTGTAAGAGTCTGTGCATTCTGGAAGTCTCTATCTCTCAGCATCTTAAATATCTTTTCTCCTGTGTACCTCCACCCCCCTGCAGCCGTACACAGCATTCTAGCCCCTCCCAGCTAATCTGTTCATATCAAGTGCCTACGGGCTGAAATCAACACAGACTTAGGCCAAAAAAGGGGTGGAGGGGGAGACTTCCCTCCACTCACCTCTGCCCTGTGGGGTGGGAGAGAGGGCTAGGAATTCATGGGAGTTTCCATTTGGGTTTTAGCCCTTTCGGTGACTAAGTCTGGCACGTCAGAGAACATAACAGCATTGGAGGTCCAGGACATGAGAGGGCTCTCTAACAGGGATGATTTTGTAGCAATTTGAACAAGGTGACTCCTGTGGGGAATGCTCCTAGCTTTGACAGTCCTATTTAAAGTATTCCACATGAGCTGTATCTCTTGGGTGCTTTTCCGTTTTGATTTGGTGCAGAGACCATTTTAGCCATTTCATCCCATAAACAGCTAATCCTCCTCTCTCCAGAGGATCAGTCGTTCTTGGAGTATGTGTCTTGTAGGATTTGGAACTGTTCACTTTAGAGAGGAGATGACTAAGAGGCAGTATAGAATGGTGACTGTATAGAGCAGGTAAATCATGTGCCTCTTTGTACCCTTTCTCATAATACAAGAACATGGGACATTCTGTAACATTGAAAAGCAGCAAATTTAACACTGACAAAAGGAAATGCATTTTTTTACCCAACATATAATTAACCCGGTGAGTTGATATTGAGGCCAGAATTCTAACAGGTTTTTGAAAAAGAATTAGACATTAGAATTAGAGCATCCACAGTTTTTATATAAAATATAGGATTAAAAATAATCCTATTAAACCCTCATAATTCAGGACATAAGCCATGCATTAGATGTTGGGGTTAGGGAGAAACTTTCCCTACGGCAGATTATTCTATAACTGTCATCCACAAGGATTGTTACATCTTCCTCTGAAGCATCTGTCCTGGCTGCTGTTGGAGGCAGGAGATGGGACTAGATAGAGCACGGGCTTGATTCAGTCTGGCTGCTCCGATGGTAAATGTCATGGATGCCTGTTTTTAAAAAAATCAATTAATCTCGCTTGTGCCTGGTAGGAAGAAAGTGCGAAAGACACAACTGAGCCATCTTGTTCTACATGGAAGTCACTCACTGGTCTAAAAAGGAACTAGGATACATGGTGATAAATCAATTAACCTAATTAAAACCTTACTAGTCCCTGATGCATCTTGGACCTATGGAAACATAACTTGCTCCAGCACTCAGCTTTTACTCCTCAGCCGTGTTAAACTTACTGCTAGATGTTTTGTTTGTAGCGACGGATGAACGTGCCAGCCATCTAGTAACTTTTCAGCAAAGCAGCAGTGGTGTCCTGGCAGGGTTCAGAAAAGTGGGAAGATGAAAGCATCAGAGCGTTTGCAAAGATGAAGCATGGTGACACATTGCTGCAGACGCCATATTTCCCAGGGGAGAGACGAGAGCAGGGGTAGAGATCTCTGAGCACATAGCATGGGTGTCTTGGTGGCTGACCCCTCCTGTGTGCTGTGCTCAGGGCACACTCCTGCCATCTGAGGCATCAGCAGGCAAGGCTCCCACATGTTTCCAGTGACCTGAGATGCCACTAGACTCCGTCAGTCAGGAGTGACAGGTATTTTTCTTTGAAAGTACAGCGGCTCCCTCTCCTCACGAGAGCGTTGGCTGTTGCTTGTTTTCTGTTGCTGGCATTTCAAGAACCTTCCATAGCAAAATTGTGTTTTATACCACAAACCAGCATGTGCCCCACACGCAGACCAAAAGCCTGACCTTTTTGTTCTGCATGTAATCCTGTCTGAGCCCTCTTCTAGCCAGAGCTTCTGTCTTTCCCTGGGGGCACATTTTTGTCAGGCTGCATGTGACGAGAAACCTGTTTTTGACAAAAACAGAGACCAATAGTGGAGTAAGCTGGGTTCTTGTTTCTCTCCCCCCACACACAAAAAAAAAAAGCACACTCCCACTTGTGTCCCTGCTGTGGTCAAACCCTTGGCGTTCTTTTGAAATTCCAACAGCCTCTTTTATTTTTTCTAAGCAGTTCTGAAAGCTGATCAGTGGTGCTCGGTCCTAAAATAGAAGTGAAGCCTGTCCGTGATGTGCTACCCTCTGACAAAGGGACATGGCCCACCTTTGCTGCTGTTCTACCTCCCTGAAACTCGTTTTCATTTTCAAATGCTCTTAGCTCCTGACTACATCTTTATGGCCACTATAGTATATGAATCTCAAAAATTGGGGACAGGGTATAGGCAGTGGAGGGGCACTTGCAGTCCCCAAGGGACACTGAAATATATCCTCCTGCTTTCAGTCTGGAAGTAATGAAAGGACCCAATGTTCAGACAAATTCTTGCCTTCAGTCAGGGATTCTAATACAGAGGAGAAACTGGTCCAGTGGTGAAGGCATTAGACTGGAAGACAGCAGACTTAGGTTTTATTTCTGGTCCTGCCCCAGGGCTGTTTCCTCTGAGGCAAGTTATTTCACCTCTCTTTGACTCAGTTTCCCTGTCTTTAAAATGGGGATGATACTCCGTTTGCTAAAGCACTTTGGTGTCTATGCTGTACAACAGCTAACAAGGAACAAGTCTTGGTAGACAAGAACAGAGAAGAGGGCAAACCTAGGAAAATTCCCTTCATTACATCTGAGGAAGCTTTAGAGAGATTTAGACAGGAGTTGTGAGCTTTTAGGGGAGAAACTCAGTTCTTAACTTTAATTGGGCTTGCTTTCTTAGTAAGTATTTGAAAGATGAAGCCTTTGTTTGAAAAACCGAATAGCAATCTCTAAAGCAGCGACAGCTGCTGCAGCTCAGTGCCAAACAGTATCATATATATTAGAGGCTGGTACCACTATCACTTATTGGGGGTCCTTAGAGCTTTGGGATTCAAAGAATCCCATAAAGAGGAGACTGTCTGTATATTGGAAGTGTGGACTGTACTGGATACAACTCATGAGTGAGGGGGGCTCTCCTCCAAACTCCTGGGCAGCTTCCAGGTTTATTTTCCTTGTTCTGTTGCATTCTTTTCTCCTTTCCAAAATGAAAAGATTTCACACTGGAATTGAGAATGTTTGTCTAAAACTGGGTTTTTTTCCTTTTTTCCTCCTCTTACCAGAAGGGGTCATAAAAGAACATTCCTAGCAGGATTCCTTTTCATTGCAAATGCTGGTTTGTAGAGAAGCCTTAGTGTCTGGCCCTTTAATTGGTTAGAGTCAAGCATGTAGATCTGTGTGCTTGAGAGGTGGGGGCTTTTGGCAAATGTCTGGAGATGCAGCAAGCCTCCAATGAGCATGGCCAGGATCTTGAGAACTAAACTCCCAGCTGATGGCCCTATCTCAGGACAGGAGCGTTCTACCTGGCAGTGCTTTGTGGTTAGGAATAACAGGATCACTGTGTATTTTTTCTCCTAAGAACTTTTAGCTTCCACTATAGGAAAGTGAAGCCTTGGGCATGTTTCACTGGTGCTGCAGTGTATGTGACATAGGCTCAGAGCTGAGAGAGGGATATATGGGTTCTTCTCAGACATACAACTTTTCTGAGGATGGTCTTGATACAAATTGTGTGTATCATCCCCTTCTTGTGCAGAAATGTTAATTTTCCCATCACTGGCTTTTTCTGCTTTCTTGACTTTTTGTGTTCTTAGTGCCTTATCACCTGGAGATTAAAGAGTCGAGAAAGGAAGAAAATTACTTCAGAATTTCTGCAGAGATCTGAACAGATGGGCAAAAAGCATTTGGCTTTTAGCACGTCTCAGGCTTTGACCTTGCTTTCCCTGAATTCTTACTTGGGACCAGAACAACTAATGTCCTATTGACACTGGGATCAGAAATGTGCTAGCTACCACTGTGCTTAAACGTAGCTGTTGCTTGCATGGTTCTGGCATGATTTCCTTGACATGTGTAGACCCTGCATTGCTTGCTTGCTTGTTTTAGGGATCTTTCCTAGCCCAACCATGTTGTAAATTAACCCATCCAGTCCCCTTTCCCTGGTATTCAATAGCATGATGCTGTAACGTGCCCAGCAGATGACCAATCCCTTTTCACCCCAGATAGGGAAATAACACTGGAATCCTGCTACCCACAACTGATTCTGAATATGGTTATATCTGGCCTGGTGCCATTCCCTAGGCAAACAGGGCTTATATCACTAGCTGGTGTTACATAATTAGGAGTATATTAGTGTTTTCTAATTAGAGGTAGCTATCTCCTATACCTGGCGGGATAGATTAAATCAGTGTTGGGCTTAAGTTACTCCTTCCTCTGGGGAGCTGTTCCAGCAGGTGGACGAGTTCAACGTGGGTGAAGCTAAGATTAGAAGGCAAACTCAGCGCCCCGTGGCTATTTGGTAGTCAGTCATTGTAGAGCACATAACATGCAGCTGGTAAATGCTTTTAGGGACCTAACCCACTGTTGTTGCCTACTGTGATTGACAAGGTGCTTATTAGATTCTTCACTGCTGGCAAATTCCAGGAAATCTACCCCTAGCAAAGGATCCTTAGGGATGTGTGTATTTCCTCCAGATGTGTAATAAGTGTGTGTGTGTAGTTTAAGCTTTGGATATTTTAATAATGCTCATGTTCATTGTTTTTAACTCAGCAGCTCACAATTAGTAACTGATTTCTTATTAAAGTCAAATAGAATTATTGACTGTCCGAGTGATTTGGTTACGTAACCAATAATAGAGAATGTATCCAATATACGAGAGAATAGAATACTGCAGACTTCCAGGCTGGAGTCACAAATCTGATGGAAGAATTATTTCAGGGAGATACAAATCTATTCCCATTACCGCGTCCTGATTTTACTGAGGATGAGTAAGGACAGATACCTCTATAGTCTTCGTTGCTGCAGCCAGTAAATATATTCCATTATTATGGTTGCAAAAACAAAGAAGCACAATAGAAATGCATTTCCTAAGAATAAAAACTAAGACGTGGAAAGACTTATTGGTTTTATTAGCTTTAATTACTAAAGTATCTGAGGGAAGATAGAGGAAGTGAGGTGACCTGATTTTTAAAAAATCATTGGTATAACTCCTGGAATGGCATGTGATATTTATACTACCTTGGCAGTGTTCTTACCTTGCATATCTGATGCCTAAAGACTCTGTCTCTGATCTTGCCTTTTTCCCCTAAATGTTTTCCCTTGCTATTTTCCTTCACTACCTTCATTAAATCTCACTTATTAAAGGGCAGGAGATAGCGAGAGGGAGACTTTCTGCAGCATGTCCAACAGGGTTGGCTGAGAATTCTGTTATGGTTTTCACTGCCTCTCCCCACATCAGCAGGAAGCTGTGTGCAGGCTTTTATATCAACACTGGGAATCCAGCCAACTTCAGGGCCTGTAAGTGATGTGATGAGACTTCACTGGAAAGATGAAGGGGGATTGGCGTGGCCTCTGAACAGTCAATCACTGCAATGGTTATTGAAAACAACTCTTTGCTGACATTGGTTTCCCAAAACATTTGTTCCCAAGCATGGGAATAATTTTTAGTAGCTTGATGGAGAGGTTTTGTGGTGAGGTTTTTTTCAAAAGTGTGTTGAATCAAGGATTCAGGGATGCCTGAACACAAATAAACCATAGAATTGGAGAAACTGGCCAGCAAAGGCAACTCCCTGTGCCAGAAGATTATGTGTTCCCCAAAGCTTCCACAAAGCCTCAGCTTCTAATCCCAGAGGAGAGCTCCCCACACTTCTGCACAGGGGAAAATAAACTTGATTTAGATGGGTGACACTTTCAGAACAATGGGAAAGGGAGCCTTTCAATGGGTGGGGAGAGGAGAAGAGGGGTCTCACCTCAGTTTGACTCCCTAATCTTGCATAGCCTCTGAGCATCTGCATTAATGCAGAAATGTGCCTTTCCTACCAAGCTTTTGAAACCTTTTCTGGCTGATGCAAGATGGCAAGTGTGTGTTCTCCACTCACTGGGGGAAGATTAATTTTGGGGCCTCCTGAAAGATTTCTGTTAAAGCAAAGCTTATCTTTTTATTGTGAGAAGGTAAGGGAGGGATCCAGTCTGCTTTCACTTACCTTCTGCGTTCTCAAACATCTTACAAATTTTGAATGACAGACAATATTGTTGGTGACCTTCAGAGAGCAGGGAGCACTGGAAAGCTACCAGGGGCATCTGAGAGAGAATCTTTCCATTGAGTATTATATGATATGCAGGAGAACCTAAGGGGAGAAGAAAGCCCAGCATATGAGTGCTTTTCCTTCTGGTGGTAGCAACTTTGTTGATAGGTTTGTTTTTTTTCCACTCCCAATCCTTATCTGATTTCTTTTTGAAAAGCCTTTACAATATAGAATTTTTATTTCTTATTCAGTGCCTGTTCGATGCATTCATAACTTAACATTAGTTGCATTATCTTTTAAGCAACACTAAAACAATTTGCTGAAGACTTGAGTATTTAGTCCTTGCTCATTAGGACGGTGAGTTTGTCATGGGCATCAGTTTTTGAGACTACTGTTTCACCCCTCCCCCCCGCCCCAATAACCTTTGTCTTCTTACATTAGCTGGTCACCTCTTGTAATAACCATCCTTGCTACCATACATGTGTGAAGAAAGGGAATTGCTTTCCAGGATGCCTGGCCAAACAGGACTGGAGTGGAGGGAAGGAGTTTGCACAATCAAAGCAAAATCAGAAACATGGATTAAAACTTAGATTTTATCAAAATGTGCCGTGACTCATCCATGATTTTCTTTGCCAAACTATCTTTACCAAACTCGTTGCCCTTACCTGGCTGCAAAGGATTATGTATGCAGACCACATAGGGTGAAATCACCTTTTGATGACTCTTATTAGCCTCAGTTTTCATTCTTTTCTGTGATTATAGCCTGTGCCACAAATGTATCTAAATCGTTCTGAACCGCAATGACCGAAACACTCTTCCAGTGTTGCATTTTAAAAAGCCAAGGTTTTTACTGCTGCTTTAGATTTCCACATAAAATATGAAATCAGACTGTGGAAATTAGAGAAATCAGAGCATTATTTTAAAATAACATACACCTCTACCCCGATATAACACGAATTCGGATATAACACGGTAAAGCAGCGCTCCGGGTGGGCGGGGCTGCGCACTCCGGTGGATCAAAGCAAGTTCGATATAACGTGGTTTCACCTATAACACGGTAAGATTTTTTGGCTCCCGAGGACAGCGTTATATCGAGGTAGAGGTGTATGTCAAATCCCTTCCATTGCTATGAAATCACGGTTGGAAGGGACCTCAGGAGGTCATCTAGTCCAACCCCCCGCTCAAAGCAGGACCAATCCCCAACTAAATCATCCCAGCCGGGGCTTTGTCAAGCCTGACCTTAAAAACCTCTAAGGAAGGAGATTCCACCACCTCCCTAGGTAACCCATTCCAGTGTTTCACCACCCTCCTAGTGAAAAAGTTTTTCCTAATATCCAACCTAAACCTCCCCCACTGCAACTTGAGACCATTACTCCTTGTTCTGTCATCTGCTACCACTGAGAACAGTCTAGATCCATCCTCTTTGGAACCCCCTTTCAGGTAGTTGAAAGTAGCTATCAAATCTCCCCCCTCATTCTTCTCTTCTGCAGGCTAAATAATCCTAGTTCTCTCAGCCTCTCCTCACAAGTCATGTGCTCCAGCCCCCTAATCATTTTTGTTGCCCTCTGCTGGATTCTTTCCAATTTTTCCACATCCTTCTTGTAGTGTGGGGCCCAAAACTGGACACAGTTGCCAAGTTGTGTTCCTGCTGGGGGCTGCCATTTTAATGATATGTATCCAGACAGGAAGACAGCAAGACAGAGAGAGAGAGAGAGAGAGAACAGTGGGCGATTTCCAGAGCTCTTTTAAGGTAAGAAATAGAAGAATTCCATAGATGTTCACACTAAAACAAAATACAGAACTTACCTTAAAAGAGCTGTAGAAATTTCCTGCTGCTCCCCATGTCTGACTGCAGCTTTGATCTCCCCCCATGATGCTTGTAATCAGCTGACAATGGAGCTAGCTCCTTAGTTTAAAAAAAAAAATGAATAGGATTAAAAATATAATTAGGAATTATTTTGTCTTGCTTTTCACTTTGGATCAAGCAATTGAAACCCTCACATAAAAAAGGTAATTTGAACCTTGACAGCATCCTTTTTCAAAGAAAACCTCAAGAAGATATAAAATGGTAGCCAAACTCTTTTGAAAATAAAAATAATTTAAATTTGGTAACTGGAAGTTGGTAAAATGCATTGCAGATGTTCTTTATTAACTTAACTGATTAATCGGCACTTTGAAAACAAAACAACTCCTGCAATACAGAGGAAGTTAGGGAGGAAGGAAAAGTAGGTTTCACTTGAGTTCAGCGGGCTGATGGAGTTTTCTCTGTAATTTGAGTGAACCAGCACCAGACTCTGGTGGAGTCTCTTTATTTCAGAGGTCTATTTGCAAAGTGTTTTACCTTGACAAGCAGTGAGTATAAGGCACTAATCTTTTGCCCATATTGAATGCACCACTCAGTGCAAACAGGCAAAGTTAACATGGACTTCTTCTATGAAAAAAGGTCTTCACTATGAAAAAAGGTGTGTCTGCCTGCTCACTTATGGGGGGGAAAAGACAGACGGTCTTATCTACCTCAAGCTGAAATCTTACTGAAGACATCTTGCATTAAAAACATACCTTTTTTCCCCAGAGTGAAGACATAAGAATGGCCATACTGGGCCAGACCATGGTCCATCTAGCCCATTATCCTGTCTTCTGACACTGGCCAGCGCCAGATGCTTCAGAGGGAATGAACAGAACAGGGCAATTGAGTGATCCATCTGCTGTCGTCCAGTCACAGCTTTGGGCAGTCAGAGGTTTAGGGATACCCAGAGCATAGGGTCGCATCCCCGGGCTTCTAGGCTAATAGCTATCCTCCATGAAGTTATCTAATTCTTTTTTTGAACCTAGTTCTACTTTTGGCCTTCCCGGTATCCCATGGCAACAAGTTCCACAGGTTGACTGCATTGTGTGAAGAAATATTTCCTTATGTTGGTTTTAAACCTGCTGCCTGTTAATTTATCTGGGTGACCTAGTTCTTGTGTTATGTAGAGGGGTTAAACTACACTTTTTCTCCACACCATTCATGATTTTATAGACTTCTGTCATAACCTCCCTCCCCCAATCATCTCTTCTGTAAACGACATAGTCCCATACTTTTTAATCTGTCCGGTGGAAGTTATTCCATACCCCTAATCATTTATTTATTTTTGAGATGGGGCAATCAGAACTGCACGCAGTATTCAAGGTGTGGGCGTGCCATGGATTTCTATAGTGGTATTCTGTTTTTGTTTGACAATGCCACCTGTTGAGGGGAGGGCTATATGGGGGACTCGCTTTGTGCTGAGGTTGGCCAGCAAAGCCAATTCTGCCTTGGGGATGTTTCCCCACCTTTTTATCCTGGAAGATTTTGCAGATCATCTTTCTCTGGAAACTAAGAGGAAAATATCCACCTGATTCTAGTCCAGTAAATTGCTATGAATCCCAGTCACAACACTGACTAAAAGCTACTGATGGCTCTGCCTGACTGGAACATTAGTCCCTCGGGATTCTGTGTGTGCCTGAATGCTTTAGCGCTGTTCGTTCTCTGTCCAGTCCCAGGCAGCGATAACTGGAAAACAGTCTTGTAATTCCTTAAGAATGTCATAGAATTTTAGAAGATTGTGTCTGAACAATGAATTAATGGCAAGTGCCTCAGGCCCTCTGAACCTGCCTGAAGAGGGGTAAGAGCAGTAAGTCTTTGAAATCTGGGGGGGGGAGAAAATACTCCATTGGTATTAATTTTAAGCATACATTTTGAAGGTGTTGACACTGCTGCTTTTAATGTTACTGTGTGGCTTCCAGGAAAAGCACAGTCTGTCCCCCCAGCCTCAAAAGAGCTGGTCTCCAAAGAGGTGTGAGTCAGTTTTTAAATGACTCGTTTCCCTTTCAAAACACATTCCAGTCAGCTATGGTAATAGTGATTTAATGAGCTGTCAATATGCCTTCAATAATCAGTGAGTGAAAAGCTGAATCCAACGGAGGAGAGAAGGCAGAAATCCAGCTAATAAACAAGAAACTCAGACTCAAACAGGATAGGGCCAAACTCTCCCCCCACCCCCACCAGCATTTTCCACTCACCTATGTAAGAATTAATAACAGAGTGCTTAGAGTTCATTACTGTTAAGAATCAGCATATTGAATGCTCTGCAGTATAATATGAACTATAACATGTATCAGTCAAACAACACCTGTCAGATTAACAAAGGTCACATGGTGATTCATGAACGGGGCTTTATGGGGATTTGTTTTACTCTTTATCATACATGGTAGGGATGAAAAAGACCAATGGGAATCATCAACTCCATTTCTCTGCCAGTGCATATAATCCCTATTGCATGCAAACATGAGAACAGTATGCAAACTTGCAATGCTCAGAAACTCCCCCGTGGAGCCCCCTACCCTCCCTCCCTCAGTCATTAATGTTAGTTTTTCCTGCCTTGCTGGAGGCTTTTGTGGCTAAAAAAACCTCTATTTATACTTGGGTAACGTTTAACAGAAAGTCAGTAACACATTAAGTATGTGGCAGTTTCGGGAGCTGTCCTCTGAAGAGAAATGGTGGAAGCTTCTCACAGAAATGCCTTTGCGCCTTCTTCCATGCTGCCCGTTAACTTGGTTCATCCTTCCTGCATTTATCCATAAGCAGCTAGTCCTTCAGCTCTCTCCTCGAGACCCACCTTGGCCATATTATCTGCAAGAAATTGATGATGATGGGTTGGGAGGCGGACGAGGCCAGGCTGCACTCTTATTTATCTAACAATTAAAATTTTGCATCTCTGTTTCTATAAAAATTGTATCCCTCTATCCTACCCTTCACGAGTCACTTGTCATCTTAAATTGTAGTCTCTTTGGGACAGTGGCCATTGTGTTCATATGTCTATATGGCATCTACCACAATGGGATCCTGATCCTGACTGGACCTCCTGACACTATTGTGATAAAATAATCAGCACATTTATATAGCTAGCGTATTTCTCCAACCCCTCTGGATGCCTCTTTTGTCCCTCACTTCTACTGCAAACCTGCCCCCATCAACCCTGGCACAGCTGTTCCCCTCAAAATACAAAGATATTCTGCTCTCCCCAGTCCTCAGCAAACCTGCACTTGGGTTTAAGTCAACCAGCCACCCATCCCTTTTCCTTCGTGCCTTCACCTCTGAATCCATCAGACATACCATTTTCAACTGTTCTTCAGGTTCCTATCCACCAACTTCACCTTGGAACCCCTCCAGCCTGGCTTCTGCCCCCTTTGCTCCACCGAAGCTGCTATCTCACTGAGCTTTACCAGTTACCTTTTCCTGGGTAAGTCTCAGGACCTTTACTACATGCTCAACTTTCTTGAACCCTCTGCTGCTTTTGATGCTCAGTGACACCTGCTTTAAGATTCTGTCCTCCCTTGGCTTTTGTGACTCTGTCCTCTCCTGGTTCTATTCCTGTTTTTCCTTGGTCATTCCTTCAGTGCAGCATTGTCCTCCCTTTGTGATACTGCCAGACAGCAGTGCAGAGACCATTTTATTCCCAAGAGACGCTGTATCCAAAGAGCCAGACAGCAGCTCTGGGTGAAGCCCGCATCACCAGCAATACAACCCAGCCTCCCCACTAAGCTATGGACATTTGTTCTGTCCAGTGCCCTACCAATTTAACGGCTGTGAAAAACACATCACGGACCATGAAATAAGCCCTTCCCCATGAAATCCAATGTCCCCTTGTCCCTAGGAGCGCCTCAGCAAAGCTCCTAGCTCCAGCTGGGCTGGGGAAGTACAGGACTTGTCCATCCCCTGCACAGCCATTGGGGGCGGGGGGACCAGATCCATCTCCGAGTGCCTCCCCTGCTGCAAGACGCTGTGGGACTGGGCAGCAGCCCCAGAAGTTCCTGCAGATGGGGGAGGCTTATGGAGTTGAATCTGATCTTCCCTGTGCAGCTGGAAGCGCCCCAGCAAGCTGCTAGTCTAGGCAGGGCTGGGGCAGGACAAGACTTGCTCTTTCCCTGCAGGGCTGCTCTTGGGTATCTCTCCTGGCTGCAGATCGATCCGCACCCCCTCTTCCCCACTCTGTCTAGCTCTGAAGGCAGCACAGAAGTGAGGGTGGCAATCCCATTACCTCACTACAACAGGTTTGCGACACCCCTCCCCCCATTTCCTTTTGGGTCGGGACCCTCACGGTTACAACACTGTGAAATTTCAGATGTAAACATCTGAAAATGTGAAATTTACCAGTTTTCAAATCCTATGGCTGTGAAATTGACCATAATGGACCATGAATTTGGTAAGGCCCTACCAATGCATGCTTGGCAGGTCGGTCCCTGCCAAAGACCCACTTCTGTTGTAATTCCTACAAGATCTGAGCAAACTTATGCTGGCTAGGCTGAGAGTCAGATGGGTAAATTGATATTTTGGGAAAGGATGTAATTTCATAACTATCATATTTATTTGTATATAAAAATTGTATCTCTATTTGACTGCCTCCCTTTCCCCTGCTTTTTGGTTGCTTGTCAGTATCTCTCTGGGGTAGGGACTGTATCTGTATGTCACCTAGCACTACAGAACCTTAATCCTGATTGGGTCTTCTGGGCACTAAAGTCATATAAATAAACAGCTGAGCAAGGCTCCTCTTTTGGGATTATTTCAAGGACATTTTACAAAGTAATATTTGACTCTTTTTAATTTAATTCCCAGAATTGATTTGTACTTAATACACTCTGAGTTCCTGTTTTGTTCTCCTGTGAATCATTCAAATAAAAATAAAATTAAAAAATTATTTTTGACTTTTTTTCCTTCCCAAATGGCTAATAGTTGAAGGTATTTTTGGAAACTGAACCATTCATTCCTCTGTCTTATTTTCCTGCTTGTTCATCCAAAATAATCAGAATTGTGTCTGTCTTTGTTTTTGAACAAATGTAAGATGGCCAGATCCTGTGACAACAGGTGTCATTACAAATAACGAGAATATTGTCTGCTGCTCTAGTAAAGAAAACATTTTGGTTAGTAGCTTTTGCCAACTGAGAGCACAGGCTGGATTTAGGAAATTCTCATCACACTAATTCTTATAGGAAAAAATGCTTGATTAAAAACAAACAAACAAATAATGAATTATTTCCTTTTTTGGAGGCTGAGGAGGAGAAAGCCCTCTCTTCTGCATTGGATAACAAAAAGAGAGAGCACAAAGAAACTCTCCACATATGAACCTCTAGTTTTAGTAATAGGCTTTATGTTTTTACTTCACTGCTCATGCCCCTGGGCTGCCCATGCCAGTAATCTGGATTCTGCACTGAGAGTGTTCACTTTTAGAGCCCTTTCAGGTAGAACTTCATCCTGTATCAGTGTCCATAGGAAGGTCTCACCTGGTGGATGGGGGAGAGGGGGATGGTCTACATCTGGGCAGTTGTGGGAGAAGGACCCACGGGGTTGCCTCTCTATTTCTTCTTGCCAAATGAACCTCCAATATAGACTCACAGGCCTGAGCAGCTTCCACAGTGCGTTCCAGAACCTCCCTGGAGGATGAATAGAAAGGAGTAATCTGGGTTGACTGACAGATTCACTTTTAAAGACCACCCATTTTAGCCCTTGTTTAGTACCTGGGCCAGAATTTTTATCATGAGAGAGAGAAATATTCCTGACTGACAGCTGCTAAGCTATAGACACAGCAGCTTCCCTTCTAAATCAAAATCTTTCCTCTCTCCCTCCCCCACCTCTCAGGCTAACAGCAAATTGTGCCTTTTTAAGGCTTGTCCGGAATGCAGAACATTTCATTCTACTCTGGACAGCAAAGGGGAAGCATGCACATAAAAAAAAAAAGTACCAGGTGCTGTCAACGAAGGAGCTATGCTAATTGCTAAGGAATAAAAGATAATGGCCAATTTGTCAGCAAGCGTTGACAAGAAAGATAAAGCTGGAAGTAATTAACTGTCTTACGTGTTGGGAGTGATGCGTCTGCCAATGGCTCTCTAAATCATCAGGCTATGAAATGTGACAGACATTTATCACTTTTATGATGCAGCACTGACTAGCTCCTGCTTGGGAACTGTGGAGGCGGTATGTTCTATGATTGTCACCACTGAGACGCAGGTGTATTCCTGACCTGACCTGCCTTGGTGACTAACTCTGGGAAATGTGGTTGGCTGTGCATACGGAGCCCAATAGTGTCTGATTCAGCTTAGTGCATTTTGAGCTCATCTTCACTAGGCCGGCATGCATTTTACTCCATCTGGTGTGCTCCTTAGATATCTGACATGTATTGAGGAAGCTTGGTCTAACTTAACCAGGCTGGGAAGAGTTCAGGGTGAGAGAACTAAATCAGGAGCCCATGACAACGTTACACTAATATTTCACACTTCTGTTGGTGTCTTTTTGCAAAGCACCCGGAGCATTTCACAGCCATTAATTCCGTAAGCCTCATGACACACCTGTGAGGCAGGTTAAGTCTCATGATCTCAATTTTTACAGATAGCTTAACTGACACATTCTGACTTGCCCTAGGCCATAGTGGAAGTCAATGACTGTCAAGAAAAGAACCCAGGAGTCCTTTCCCAGATATTTGTGCCTCTCTGATTTCTTTAAAGTATAGAATTGTCTCCCATCCCTTGCCTTGCACTGATTTAAATTGGTAAGGGACAAGTTGTGGGTGACAATTTCATTCATGGTACCAAAATGTCTGTCTCAAGTGCTTTATGTTGCAATGTTTCCCTTTCAAATCACTCTAGCAGGAAGGGAGGGTCTGGGACCATTTGGGCATCCAGAAGCCCCACAGGAGACGGCTTTGTAGTGGATTTAAAAAAAAAAAACAGGAGCCAGCCTGCTGGTTTTCTGGTTTCCTCCTGTGCTAGGGCAGGGGATAAAGCACCACTATTTGTTACCTCTCAGACACAGAGCTGGGTCTCTGTAGAGCAGCATGAATTAAGTTGGCACCTATTTCTCTCTGGTGCCCATTAATGGCGTTTTGGAAATGTGGGAGTTAGGAAAGCGGCTCTTCCTATCTCAAGTATGCAATGGCACAAAGCATTCCAGGCCCTGTCTTTTTCATGGCTCTTGCAGTGTTCCTGAGTCAGCATGACAAGGCTAGACTGTGGCTTGAACAGTCTGACCTGGCTGTAGAGAATCCCATGTATCCTTATAGATGGGTTCTGTGTGCTCCATAGGGTGCACAGAGTTCTCGTGTAGGAAACAAGATGATATACATGATGCAGCCAGATTAAGGGTTGTGATGTAAGTAGGCTATATGCATGGACAATGAAACTCTAAATTGTACATAGACCTGGGAAGACATGTGGATATTAACTACTAAAGAGCCATTGGGAACACCTGGACTTCAATAATAATAAAGGAGCTCATCCGATCTGACTGCAAGGGACCTGGGTTTTGATCGTGGACTTCTCTGGCAGCATTTATGTACAAAATAGATGCACTGGTTTGATTTCAGTGGCAAAAAGACTGAGGCTAGATTATGTAGGATCCAGGGTTATAGATGAAGCCAGGAAAAGCAGAGCTGGAACCCAGACCTCCAGACTCTGAGCCCGATGGTTTAGCCACAAGCCCATCATTCCCCACAAAAGAAATTTCGAGAATAAAATTATTATACCACTAAGAAGGCTACTGAAACATTTCTTTGTCACCCCATGCCTCCTTAGCTGCCTTCTTAGCTCAGCTAGTGTGAACAATGCCACTTCAGCTGAAGGCTCTCTCGGTATTCTCATACATCTGTATTCCCAGGGGTGTTGTAATTGAAGGGAAAAAAACAATCATTAGTGGGAGAGGCATGGAGCACTGAGAGAGGCTAGTGATGGCTTTGGTCTTTGAAATTAGTTCTGTTGGTAAAAGAGACAAAAGAGACACTTTCATTATGGTCTGGTAATTGTACAACTCGTCTTCTAAAATGCATATTGATGGGAACTTTATTCAGAAAGATGCATTTAAAAATATGCTGTGTCTGTGCCTCTATTTCCTGATCTGTAAAATGGATATGCCACCTCGGTACCTGATGGCACGTGGTGAGAATTAATGCTTCTAACAGGCTTGGACACTGACTTTAAAAGCACTGCATAAATGTGTATGACATTGTACTACTTGGAGCCATCTTTACTCTGAATTGGCAATTTTAGTCATTTCCAATCGCCTCCGTTATGGAAGTTCAGTGACCATGTTGGTGAGATGAGTGTTTGCTGGTAAAGGTTTAAGCATGAAGAATTCTAGCTGCCAGGATTAGCTTTCAGTTGAATGACCAGAATCTGACTCGGGTTGTTTCCTTTCTTCCCCTTTAGTTAGTTCGATGTCATGATGTGCCATCGGTACGATTTATGATTTGTAGAGTTCCTAGCAAGCCTGGGGCCCCAGTCCATCCACAAGACAGATGTCAGTGGAGTTGCTTTTCCTTCCAATCCCACAGCCAGAGAAGGAAGGACAGCCCCTGAATTGCAGACTGTGGATAATAGGGCTCCAAAAGAGAAGAGACTCCAAGTGGTCACTGGCTTGGCTTATTTAGGGCCAGTGTTGTTCTTGCCACACACAAGGACAGTCTAAGGCAGTTTTGCATTAACTAGCTTGTTTACTGTAATGTTTAAGTGAGAGGGCTGGAGGAAGCTTGAATGTAAATTATGCTCAAAGTAGGTATTATGTTCTTCTCCCCAAGCCTGATCTCGCTGAATGTTGAGACTTTGCAGCTTCCATGGCTTGCAAGAGAACCACTCCTATGGGAACTAGTGTCTAGAGACAGATTACGGCATTTCCACTTCTCTGTATGTAACACTCACCCATTGAAAAATGGTTGTCCCTTTCCATTTCTTCTTGCCCTCTTCCCCCTGCATGGGATTATTTTTCTTTATCTTCCACAGACAGCGAAATTTTTTGTCTTGTACTAGGCAGTCCTATAAATGCCTGTTCTGCCCTGCAGTGCTGTTCCCAATCACATCCATTTGGGGAATTTACTATTTCATGAAGGACAGAAATAGACATTTTCGTGGAAGAAAAATCCATTTAGTTGGAAACATGTCTCCTTTCTTCTGCAGGTGTCTTTGCTCAAGCACTGCTGGGCCTATTACCTCTCTCTTAGTTTCTCTGTCCCCCTCGCTGATTCAGAAGGCCTTTTAAGTGGGAAGAGGTGCTTGGCTCTGTTTTGTGGGTAATGAGTGGTGGGCGCATTTCTGAATGCTGCCTGCTGCCCATGTGTCTAAACAGAGAAAAACGCGTAGAACCTTTTAGTAGGTCTTTCTTTCTTTTGCTCTTGCCTCTATGGTTTTCTTACATTATGCTTCTTCCATTCCAACCATGGGCTGGAATTAATGTTGGTCTGGGTTGTGTTCTGTAAAACTCGCCGCAGTTGGGCCTTTGCTTTGAACAATTTGCACTTTATAAGATCTCCCGCATTAATAAGAAAAGAGTAGTGATCGAGAGACCGTTCATAAAATGGGTTTCATAAAATCTCAGGAGTCCCATAAAACATGAATTCCTCCTGACGGGAGTTTGAGCAAAGGCACACTCAGTGTGAGCACCAAAAGCCCATGTGCCGACGGAGCCCTCTCTGTCTTCAAGCTTATAAAATCAACATCATAGAAACATTTCAAAGGGCACCCTGCTAGCTGGAGAGCCAGGCTCATGAGCAGCTTGGCTGCCCTATGCTTCACCAGGCCCAGTGGCCATCGGAATATAGACACGATGCTGCTCTGTTATATGGTGTGATCATGCTGCTCCTACAGTATTGTTGCGCTCTGTAGTGGCAGCCTCATTAGTGAGGGCTGGTTGGGGGAGTAGGGGGTGGATTCTATCATACTCTTGAAAGTCTGTGAATGAAAAGAAGACAGACCAGGGCTTACCAAAGCCATGGAGTTGAAAATAGGGTGGGCATATTTACAATGGCAAGAGCCTATTTGACAGGCTAGCACCAAACCCGTAAGTTAGGGTGCATACATGATGAAATTATTTCTTCTCTGTTCCCATGGAGCAAATTATTATTTGGTACATATCTCTAATCCAGTTCTTCAAAGAGGTGGTGGTCCTGGTTTCTTTTGTTTGTTTGTTTAAGTCAGCAATCACTCGGGAGCTCTGAATGTCTGCAGCTGGTGCTTGATGGCACAAGGCATATGTGAAGGAAGATCAGAGGAAAAGAGCCAGAGAGGAAGTCCTAGCTTAAGACAGAGTAAATCAGAGGAAATTAAAATGAAGAAATGGAATATGCAAGCAGAAACATGAGTTGTGCTTAAGTCTCTTGCTGATCACTACACTAAATCTCATTTGAATCCCTAAATCTAGTGGCAACGGAGGGAAAAACTGGTGGCCTGGGAATTAAATGAAGCAAAAAACCAGAAGTCCTTTCCAGCATTCATAGCAGTGATTCTTTACAGATGGAGCAGGCTTTCCTCCACAGATGCATTTGTAATCGCATGCACTCAGCGATATCCTAGCCTTGCAACACCAAGCCAAGGCCACATTGATTTTCAAATTTATTTTTTATATAAAAAATGCACATAACTATATTCCTTGTGCTTCTGTCTCCCCTTGTTCATTGAATAGGGGTTTGGTTGAGTTTCGCCATTAGTGAGAACACTGCAGTTGAGCAGCTGTGTCTTCATCCAGCGTCCCACATGGAGGTGGCAGCTGTGAGCACTTGCACTGGCGTTAGGTCTCTGCAGGCTTTCCTTTGTTTCTGGCTTCAGTCAACTTCCTCTACCATGGAAAACTGGGCAATCGGGAGCTAAAAAGACAGCACCAGAATTTAAAATGTGGGAAGTTACCTTGGACAATGGGGGAGGACAAGTCATTTTAAATAGACTTCCCGGTTATGAATATAGGCAGCAACAGATACTGGAAAATCTGTTCTCCTCCCCTCCCTCCCTCCCTCCCGTGGTTGCTATACTCTGCTAACTCCAATTTTATTGCAATACATTTTATGGCACAATCGCCGTGTGGTTATAGTCAGTTACACTCTGGTATTACCAACATTGCTGGGGGACGCGTATGCTTCTGGGATTCTCTAACTGTAATTTGAAAATGCAAGAAGGTATGCAACAATGTGGGATTCCTGTGATCTGGTTCTTTTCCTACACTGAATCCAGAAGGTTAGTTACAACCACAAACGCATAGTTACAGCTAAAAGAGCCTTCACTGAGATGTCCTCTGATAAACCCCCTACAGTAAGCTCTTGTGCACACCAGCCATCCCAGAGGTCACCAGCATGTTTTCAGGTTGTGCAATATGAATCTTTAGGTATTTCCTGTCCATTTGTTTTTAGCTGATTTTACCTATTTTAGTCAGGCCTCATATCCATTACAGAGAAATTCATTAAAAATGTCAAGAGATTGTAGTGAGCAATATTTAAAAAAATTATTTTGACCTTTAAAAGCCAAAACGGTGGCTCATCGTTAGTTGTGTGACAGTTCCACAAATGGTTCTAGTGAAGGCAGCCATGAAGACTTAAACCTGCAAGTCACAGTCTTATTCATTGGGGTTCATAGATGCCATCTGGCCTGCTGAGAACTGCCAATACCTTGCATGTAATCAATGCAATTCAGAGCTCTGCAATCCAGGACCAGTCTTCAGCTCCTAGGTGATGCGGAAGCACTGGGGTCATGAGTTGATTCAGCTTCCATTCTCACTTGAGGAAGGGGAGCAGTTAGTCTCCTCTCCTCCAGGCCTGCTGCTGGAGTGGGAGATAGGGTCTCAGCCTACGAGTTGCATGGAGAAGCGAGAGAATGGAACTTTTGCAGAGAATGAGGGAGTGATGGAACTATTGCAGCCATTCTCAATCAGTGCAGCCCCATTGTGTGGTTTAGGCGCTGAGCAGAGAGTCTGAATTCTATGAGCTATATGCATTTCTGAGTATTGAGAGGATGTACTTCAAGAGGACAGGAGAAGATGTTAGCTCATCAACAGTTGCCAACTGTCGTCCTCCCCTCTATGTAGGCTGCTTTTTAGAATCAGCAGTGTTATGCAATCGCCACTTGTGTAAGGGACCTTGAGACTGTGTATATTGTTTGTGCTATTGTCTGGCTTGTGTATGTGGTGTTAATGTGTCTCTTGCACAGTCCAATACCTGTTATTTTCAGCAACTCAAGAAGCTTTTGAATAAAAAAAAAAAGCAGGGGTGGTGTTTCATCAATAGTTGTAACTGACACAATTTGTTCTCAAAGTTGGGGAAAATTTTATGCTGGTCCCCAAACATCAGTGACTATGCTAAATGTTCTTTTTCTCTCCTTTTCCTTTCTAGCATTAACAATAAGCTGCAGCAGCCCGAGGCAGCGGCTGGGGTGCTTGAGTATGCCATGAAGCACTTTGGGGAGCTGGTGAGTCTCTGTCTAGATGCTTGGATCGTCCTGTTCCAAAGTGTCTCGATGTTTTCAGTGTTTCCGCTGTGGGCATACGCCCGTTCTGTCATATTTCTGCTCTTCACTGTAAAATACCTTTAGCTCATGTCCCTGTAAATGTGACTCCTTCAATGTGCAATTTCAATTCCCTCCCTGTCCTAAATACTCATTTAGTGTTGCCACACCTTGTTAATCAGCTGCTGTGTTCCACTCCAAAGGCGGCTATATTTCAGCGGCAGGTGAAGTGATACCGTTTTGTTAAAACCTGCTTATAACGTGCCAAGCACTTTGGAACTGTTAGGATGCAGCAGTATGTTTGTGAAAATGATTGGGCTCAATACAAGGGTAACTGGGTGAAGTTGAATGGCCTGTATTATACAGGAAGTCAGACTAGATGATCTAATGGGCCCTCTGACCTTAAACGTTATGAATCTGTGAAATTCCTAGAGCAAGGGAAGCCATGTGTAAGTCTCAAAGCTCCAGACCAAGGTAAATAACGTGATTGTAATATATTTATCAAAGGATAAGGCAAGTTCCAGAAAATTATAACACAGAAGGTTAGGCAGGAAACCTACTTGTATCTGGGAACTATGGAATGTTTACAGGGAGAATTTCCTTGGCTGCTTCCCTATAAGTAAATCACTGTTTGAATGAAGGGTGCTATTATAAAAGCATCACATTCACTTTTCCATATGTTTTATAACCAGCATAGAGTCTCGCCTGTCGTGACTACTCTGAACAGTGCCGCTCACTCTTTCGTTGCTGAGGAGGGTGTGTGGGCAGGAGAACAGTCCTTCAACTCTCATGGGTTGTGCTTTAAAGCATAATAAACCTCTGAAGAGCAGCCTGAGGGTCTCTCTCTCTCTGCTTGTCCTGACACGTTTTAATGAAATGCCAGAAGTGATGGAGTAGAAAACAGAGGCTATCTGCCAGGTCTGTGGTTGACTGCAGACATGATTGTCCAGCACAGAGGGAGAGGAAAGGAGAGTCAACTGCTGTCTAGTGTACTGAATTAGTGCAGTACAATCTCACTGTGAAGCTCTTGGACAGAAATACTGGCCTATTCTGGCTCACGTGTCTTTTTTTTAAAACGCTCCTCATAAAAAGGAGAACGGTGGGAGTATGCACATCCCACAGAGAAGGGATTCACTCTCCTAGCTGCATTTACAGCGATCCAAGTTTTTTCACGGCTGTGGAAGTATAGGTGATTCAGGTGATGCTTGTGGGTGCGGGTGCTGTGGACTCAGCTGCCTGGCCAGGTACCAATGAAAGTACTTACCCAGGCAAAGGCAGCAGGGGAAGCCCCCTTCTGAACTAATTCCCCAAGTCTCTGTAGGTGGGCTTGATCTAACGGCTAAATTGAAGACTGCTAACCTACAGGGTGGGGGCTAAAGCCAAAGTGGTCAAGCTTGTGTGCCTAAAATTAGGCACTTAAATCCACACTTAGGCACCTACATAAGTGACCTGATTTGTAGAAGAACCCACCTCCTGTAACTGCCATTGACATCTGTGGGAATTGTGGGTGCTCGGGAACGCTGAGTAACAAGCCATTTTGTTTGGATGTCTGTTCCTTTGACGGAATGGAGATAGGTATATCTCCATAAATCTATCTCCTAGAGCTGGAAGGGACCTTGAAAGGTCATCAAGTCCAGCCCCCTGCCTTCACTAGCAGGACCAAGTACTGATTTTGCCCCCGATTCTTAAGTGGCCCCCTCAAGGATTGAACTCACAACCCTGGGTTTAGCAGGCCAATGCTCAAACCACTGAGCTATCCCTCCCCTTCCTAGTGTTACATTTTTGGTAGGCACTCAGCTACTGCAGTGACAGGGCCCCATACGTACCTAGATAGATTTTAATAAGGGTTGTATCTCTAACCCTTCCTTCACCCAAGTGAGCACAAGAGCTTACCCAATAGCTGGTACATCTTGGTAATGGCCCTTCAAAATGGCAGCTCAATCAGTCAGTCAGTTTGACACACACACACACGCACTCGCACTCGCACTCTCTCTCTCTCTCTCTCCTCTTCACTTGCATTCAGGAATCTCCCCTCCACCCATTCTGATCTAGTACAGAGGAAGGAGTCTGAAAGGCAACTTCCTTGACAAAAGGGGAGGCGGCAGCAGAAATGCAATGGACAGTGTTCCCCTTTTAAATAGGCCCCTCTAGTGGGGACCACTGGGAATGTGGATACTGATCAGGTGTAAGCACAGCAGTGATGGGATTGATTCAGGTTGAACTCTTTTAGAGGCGCTATGTAAAGTTTGGCCCGAGATTGGAAAAGGGGCCCTGTGTAGGAAGAGAACTGATTTTAGAATGTCCCGACAGCTGTTGTTGCTTCCTGAAGTATCTGCTTTGTGGAGGAAGCAGAGTCCCAGGGTGCCTCATTCTATTACGTCATTGTAATCGAACTCTCTAGAAAGAATTGGGTGGGCCTGAGTGCTCAAGATGGGGGAGTGAAGAGGACATTTCAGATGAGCTCTCTTTAAACATATAAATCTAGAGAAAAGGTTCCCTTTTGCTCTTTAATGGGTTTTGAAGCAGTCGGTTGCGAGCTGGAGACCCACAGCGAACTAGGGCAAGGCGCAGGCATTAGTGTCTCACGTGGAGGACACTGAAGTGCAGTGTCTAGTTTATCCTACCAACAGCCCACATGGATGTAAACAAAAAAAAATAAATAAAATCCTATTTTGGCGTATGCCAGAACAAGAGCTGCCAAGGGCTGAGCAGAAAAGAACATTGGCAGGGAATCCGGTGTGGAAAAAATCTCAAGGAATTCAAAGCAGACTTTTATTTCCTGAAAATTAAAATCCATAAAGAAACAAGAGGTTGAAGAAAGGTTTGTGCAGTAGATAATGATCACCAGTTGGTTTATTTCTACAGCCTGTGTTGCATACCACAATCTTTCCCCTTAAGGTAGGGGTTAGGACCAGACCATCACTCAAGAATCTTCCCCTGCTGCGAAATGGTCCAGCACCAACCCAACTGCATTCTGCACAGTTGTCGATTTTGTGGTTAGCTGCTTCATTCTTGTGTACAGTGCTGCTCGTCTGGCTTAAATTCATCCATGTGGAATAATGACAGATGGGTATCTTTGCGGTATAGTTCCCCTCTGCCCACTCCCCAAACTATTCATATTAGTATTTCAGTAGATCAGTGGGAAGAAAATCTGGTATTCATCCCTGTAACGTACCTAATGCATTTAGCTCCTGTCTTGCAGGTTTGTCAGGTATACAGGATTACAGCTTTCTCACTAGCACAAAGTGAGCTTCCATCTGTCATAGCAGAGTTTGTGCTGATATTCAACATGGACAAAAGGCTGGGTGTAACGAGCAGAGCTGGACAAACAACTAATTCAACTTCCATGAGAATTAGCAAGCTTGAATCTTTAAGGGCAGAGGACACATTTTAAGTTGGAACCTGCAAACCAGAGATTGAATGTCTTTGGTGGTCTTGTTAGGAATTCTCTGTAAGCACTTTAACCACCCATAGACATGCCTATTTAGAGCCCCGCGGCTAGGTTTGCTGATAAATATCCTGTATCCAGTTCCTCCTGGTACTGTTAGCAAATCTGGACTAGCCACGGTGAGATGGTGGATGTGCAGACATCATAGTGGGCTCCTGTGTATGCAAAATTCTCAGTTATCTGGCACTGCTGCTGCTGAGTATATATTCAGTACCTGCACTTCTTGGCTTTCCCTAGCAAGTAAGAAATTGGATCTCAATTTACCAACCACAATAAACATAATGGCATGTAATTTCAATAATTTATGTATGCAAAATAGGTTCAGTCCAACTGCCTGGGACATGGAAACTCTCCTGTATAACCATGCATCTAAGTCAGTGATACTCAGACCTCAGTGGTTCAGGAGCCAAATTAGCGATCAACATTACCCAAAAGAGCCACAGTTGTATGAATTCATTGTTTCATTTACTATAGTACTATTTATATTTAAACAATATGACAGGGAAATATTTAGTTTTTATATATATATACATATATAATTCTCACAGTAAATAAGTTAATAACTTAATGCAAGTTGATAACTTAGTTGATTAATAACATAGTAAAAGCATCCTGGAGACAAATTAAAGACCCACTTGCGGCTCACAAGCCGCAGAATGAGTATCACTGATCTAAGTCCTTGAATACTATTAAACTAACAGCACAGGTAAAGGGAGTAAAAATAAACATATATCTAGGGTCCCATTAGTTGACCTAAAAACTGAAGACTGGTTAATATCTAACCTTCTGAACAGCCTCTGTGTTACTATCAACAAGAGCTAGTACTCTTTGGGAGACAGTGTGTAGATTCCTTCAATTTCAAGTGGCTAGCATGTTCCAGGAAAAGCTACAGTAGCTGTCATGGGAGGGGGGCGGGTGAGAGAGCAAGCACTGATGCTGCTTCTGATCTTTCGCCGCCCTGCAGGAAATCCAAGCTACCTGGTATGAGAAGCTCCATGAGTGGGAGGATGCCCTTGTGGCCTATGACAAGAAGATGGACACAAACAAGGATGATCCTGAGCTGATGCTGGGACGTATGCGTTGCCTGGAAGCACTTGGAGAATGGTAAGAGGAGAATTCAGAATTGAGAATCCAGAAAAGTTTGAGCTCAAACAGCTTTTCCTGTTTCAGTTGATTTCAGACCCAGCCTCCTCCTGTTTTGCTATTTCTCTGTTTCATTTTGCTCCAGAAATATGGCGAGTTATTTCTGAAATCTGCTTACTATTTGCCTGGTGAATTATGCCATGCGTGCTACCCGTCAGGTGAATTCCTTGAATTACCATTTATTTGTACTTTCCTAACCTTTAGAAGATATCAAGTTGCTGCTCACCCGACACATCAAGGCAGCACCTTGTTGCAGGTGTTGGACATCCCTGTCTGAGCCTTTTAGGGTGGAGCCATCTGATTAGCTGAGTTCATGCAGTTGGGGACTCGCAGCTGATCAGTTCTGTTCCGCCTTTAGTAGCGAGAGATAATATTAATAGAGAGGAGTTCTGGGAACAGATAACTAGGCAGTATGGTTCAAAACTACCACCAAAAAGTGAGAGCCTTCCATGATGACTCATTTAGCTTTACTTGGCCTATTCAGCATTATTCACATGCCTGTCTGGAATGCGTGGACTTTTTTGTGCAAGTGTCAACAATGTTGCCTACTTCCCGGTAGCAATCTGAATGAGATTATGCCAGATAAATCATTCATTTTAAACCCCTTTCACCAAGTCTGCTGCAGATGTCTGAGTTTCTTATCTTGACTGTTTTTAACATTTTATTAGTTTTTGTCTTTTTTGGCATTCACTGATGGAAACCACGTTACGTCCATGTCTTTGGCACATAGATCACGACATCGGAGTTTGCTTCCACCAGAGAGAGACCCATTAATGATTTAGAACTTGCAGATTATGGTGTTCCCCATGCTCACCTTGAATCAAGAGGCTAATCAGAGAAGACAGGTCCTGTGCACTGTAGTGTGCAGTTCTGCCTCCAGGCACAGCAAATCTGTGCATGTCCTGCCTCTCTACTGAGCTTCTCATGTCACTAGGCCTGTGTGCTGATGGGTCCTGACAGGAACCCATGTGACGGCACACAGGAAGAAGATGCCTCTCCATTGAGGTCATTGTACTGCTGCATAAACTGAGCTGCCTGGAAACTGCTGGGCTGCCCGAGAAGTCCAAAATCCAAATAGCATTTGTCTACCTCCTCCTGCTTCCTGAGTTTTTGCAGCAGGAAGAATGGAGCCTCCTGGTGGACAGTCTCTTATTTGTCCTTGCAAGGAATAGGCAGTTCCCACCAGGGGTTGATGGGATTTCTCCCTCCTGTAGAAATCATCCTTTCTGATCAATCGTCTGCTTCCCTACACTTGGGAGAGATTTATTCTGAAAGATTTTGTTTTTCTATAGGAGCTATAAACCCCTGTATCTGTTGGCATATTCTGCAGGAAGGGAGGTAATCCCAGTGTTCTGACTTGCATTCAACCTTTCCTGATGTACAAGAGACCAACCCTCTGTCCAGATAATGTTCGATATGTGTACTGGGTGTCCTGACAGCACAGGAAATGCCCTGCGGCCCATTTGATATGCAGGCAGTGTTACTGGAATCCCAGCCATTCTGTCCTATGGTTACATTTCACATGGCTGCTTAAGTAATGCTCCCCTTACTGTTGCTGTTTTGGCAAGGGGGTGCGGGAAGGAAGTCAGACCCAATATTTGAAGACTTTAGTGCTGGAGAGATATGGGAGGAAACTGTGTTCCTGGAGAGGATGTAATAGCAAGAGCCTGGTCATTCCATGATCTAGTTCTCCAGAATCAAAAATGATTCTCTTCTGTGTAATTGGCTACACTGAAGCAAGATGCAGAGAGAGATTGCAACACCTCCACAGGTGGTAGTTTTTTAGTATCAGATAAAAGTCTAGAGAAGTTTGAGACTCGTCATGTAATTGCATTTGGCGTGTGAGTTTAACAGCTCACTGCTTTGTTTTATTTCCTTACTAAAGAACTGTATATAAAATCATAGTGTATTCCTGTTCACAATTTAGAACAGCTCCTATTGCCCATCTTCTTCTTTCCTGGCTGTACACTTCTAGTTCTGTTTAGTAAGATTTTTCCTAAACAGTGCAGCTTGCAGCTAAGTTTCTTTTAACTTCACAAGGTCTGCTGGGAAGGAAGCAACAGGGCCTATTTCTGCATCAAAGAGGTCACTTATGTCACTATCAAACAAAGTAAATATTTCATATAACCCAACAGTGCCACTGTCGTGCGGCCACCTCCTTCCCACTGACCATAATGTCACAATCCCAAGGTGGAGGATTTAGTGCCGTATTCAACTTGGGCTGCTGTCTGTCTTCTGGTGTAGTGCTGAACTATTTGTGCTGCTTGTTTCTGCTTGACAGTTCCTCTGGAATTGATGCTGCACCATGCTGTCGTTCTCAGCATGCTGTGCAGTGAACATTTGAAAGTGCAGCCAAGGCAGGCCTAGCCACTTATCTCCTGGTATAATTATGTCTGCAAGAGCCATGCTTCTGTATTAGCTCAGATTGGATACTGATTCACTGCTGCTGCTGTTTTTTCCTGGACCATTAAGCTGTCAGTATGACTCTCTTGCCTGTGGCAACTCATCCATTCTCGTGTTGACTAATTCATCTTCCTCACTGGGACTAGAGACTAGCAATGAGAAGGCAAGTTGGTCTCCCTCATAGTTAACAGCTGCTTTGTTGCTACAGACTTTCCAGGCTGAGAAATACTGAACTTGCAACACCCAGAATAATTGGTGTGATCAACAACACATTCCAGGTTGATGAAAGCATCTTGGAGGTTCCCCTCTACTAGAGGTGAAGATTGGAGAGTCCCCTTTAAGAACCCATTGAGACAAGTCCTCATCCTTATTGACTGTAACTGTGATTGTGTAGCTGCACTTTTTGAAGCATGCAGACCGCATAGTGTGTTTATCCAAAGTGTGTTTAACAAAGCCGGGAGCCAGGAACTGTGCAGAACCCATTCATCACAGGTGTCCTTTTTACTGAAGTTTCCAAAGAAGTACTAAATGTTCCTTGCTTTAAGCATGTGGGTTATGAATTCTGGATTTAATGTAATACCCTGTTCTAGGCTGAAACTGACAGCTCCGTTTTTTAAATAATTTTTGACTGGTTTAGATTAGATGTTCTTGAGCTGTTTTGAGGTTAAATTAACTCCTCATTGACCAAACCACATTATGTCTGTGGACTTGCCAAAAGGGAAGCGGTAAACCCCCTTCTTCTCCTCTATGTAAAAAAGGATTGATGGGGGTAGGCCAGTAAAAACTCTAGGTGTAAGATTGTTCTTATTCCCTAGAAGCTATTAAAACATTTTAAAAACTGAGTTGTCAGCGCCATCCTAGAACAGGGTGTTACATTAAATCCAGAAAACACGACCCGCCTGCTTAAAACAAGGGGCATTTAGAACTTCTTTGAAACCTCAGTACAAGGGACACCTTGGAAGGTGGCTGTCACACAAAGCAAAACCCATTGAGGAGGTTTTCACTAACCTGAAACTGAATTATTCCTCCCAGGGGGCAGCTTCATCAGCAGTGCTGTGAAAAGTGGACGCTGGTAAATGATGAAACTCAAGCCAAGATGGCTAGGATGGCTGCTGCTGCTGCTTGGGGCTTAGGTAAGGTATGCCTTCCAGCTGTGCTTGAGGGATGGTGTAAGTTAGCAATTCAGGAATGAGTTCAGGGGTGTAATTTACATCTTTTAAGAAGTCTGAATCACAAGATAAGAGAGAACCTATAGAGCGGGGGCAAGCTTATTAATAGGGTTACATGAAATAATAAAATCAACGAGGAGTCCTTGTGGCACCTTAGAGACTAACCCATTTATTTGGGCATAAGCTTTTGTGGTCTAGAACCCACTTCATCAGATGCATATAAATAATGAAGGTCATTTAATGTTCAAGCCCACAATGAAACCTGCTATGCAAAAGCTGCCAATGCACTCTTAGGTAATTAAGAGGTACCTTTTGAGGGTGTAATAATAATAAACAGATGGATTAATATAGTACCCTTTGACCTCTGCTGACTATAACAGGGTTCAAAAAAGAACTAGATAAATTCACGGAGGATAGGTCCATCAATGGCGCTTAGCCAGGATGGGCAGGGATCGTGTCCCTAGCCTCTGTTTGCCAGAAACTGGGAATGAGCAACAGGGGATGAATCACTTGATCATTACCTGTTCTGTTCATTCCCTCTGGGGCACCTGTCGGAAGACAGGATACTGGGTCTGACCCAGTATGGCCATTCTTATGTTCTTAGGTTCATAAGTTTCAAATCTAATGTAGTTTGTACATGAAATGAGCATGATGTGATTTCACTAGTTTGTGAACAACAGAAAAACTGCAAAGCCATCCATTCCGTAACTATTTTGACAGGATGTTATCACACGAGAAGCCCCTGAGTGGAACAGTTCTGTAAACAGGTCTTGTTTGAGATGCATCAGTGGAAAGAGGTGGGGATAGCTTGCATAGCACATGCCTGCTGTCTGCCTAGCTCCATCCAATGAGAGTAAACTTCCTCTTTTGTGAAACCCCAAAATGCAGCCAAACATTCCCGAAAGTTTCCTCCGCAAGAGCCCAATGTTAATGTTGCAGCTGTTTTATCACAAAGAATACAAGAACTTTGCCTACCAAAATTAAACCCTGCCTTGTAAAACCACCCACGTTACAGTTTGCTGAACCTGTTAATGAAGTCACTTGTCCCTTCTGAAGACAGATTACTGTAGTGCTTGCCTTGATGTCTGTGTTTTCACTGGGAGAGAAGTGAAAATTTATCCATTTGAAGCAACTGCACTACTTGATGCCTGTATAGAAAAACACATGGAGCATTGTGCCACAAGTGGGTCCTCTATTTCATTAATGCAGAGCCCCTAAAGCCGTCACCTCTAGCTCTCAACATAAATACTGCCTTCCTGGAAGAGCCTGGTGGCCCATCTAATCCAGTGTCCTGTCTCCAGTTGTAACCAGTGCCAGATGCTTCAGAGGAAGTCTTAGAACCCCTGTGATATCTCTATGTGTGTAATGCTACACAGTGGGAGAAATAGCTTCCGATCCGTTCGTTCCTTGAAGCAGAGCTGATAGCTCTTGTAATTTTTCCTTGTTAGTGTAATGTAGATAGTACTCTTCTTCATATACATTACAAAATTTGCTAGGCTGATCAACAGTATCCTGGAGTAGCAGGTTCCTCAGGGTAACTGCACGGTGCAATAAAAAAATCCTTTTCATCTTTTAGATTTGTTGCCTTTTTAATTTCCTGAACTATTTTTTTTCTGGTGTTATGGGCTAGGGTAAATAAGAGTGCCCACCTGGCCTGCTCTGTGCCACTCGTTGGAGTAGAATCCTCTCTATCTATATAAAAGGGGAACATCAAGTTGGTTCAAGCTTTTCAATGCAAATGCTACATGGGGGCAGGGGGAATATAAGTGAGTTTTGGATAATGCGGGATTTCAGATAAGTGAGGTCTTTCTGTAGTTCCCTCAGCCATCCCAAGGCAGCTACTTTAAAGAACAGTATGTAAAACCTCACATGGTGCCTTTGGACTCCAAATTAGTCACTTGGCCGGGATCCAATAGCACTGTGATTCTAACCACTGTAGTCTGTGCTTAACACTGGAGTCTAGTTCTAGCACGGTGTCAGAGAGGGCTATGGCATCAGCCAGCGTGTCCGTGTCTCTGCAGGTCAGTGGGATAGCATGGAGGAATATACTTGCATGATCCCAAGGGACACCCATGATGGTGCCTTCTACAGGGCCGTGCTGGCACTGCATCAAGACCTCTTCTCATTGGCTCAACAAGTAAGTATCTTCCTTCATGACTTTGCTTCTGTAAATAAAGGATTGTGTCTCCTTCCATGCAGCAATGGAGCCGGTTTGAAAGCGGTTAGCCATAACTCATTAAACTGCGAATAACGTCTTTCAAGTTGAAACTCTGATCCCTGACGGCTCAGTTTGTTGTGTGTTTCCATGAATACTGCACTCGCTGTGTAGAGACACGTTAGCCCAAGAGTTGTCTTCGTCGTACTCCGGTTTCTGTTCTATTGTGTCCTCTTGGCGGGTGGAGGGAAGTCATGGGACACATCCTGTCTGGGAAATTATTCTGCAAAAGACAGCATTCAGTGAAGGGCACTGATGGCTAGAGACGTGAACAACAGTATCTCCTTGTCAGTCTGTGCATTCTTGGGTTTGCCGAGCCTTTTCAGAGTAATGTTAACGAATGCCAGATGCTGCAACTGATGCATACTTTCTGGTTTAGGTGCATGGCCCATCTTTACCTTCTTGTGCATCTCCTGTACCCGATCTTCCTTGCAGCTGTGAGGAGTCTTTGTAATCCTGAGGGTACGTCTACACTGCAATTAGAGGTGTGACTGCAGCAAGTGGAGACGTACATAACCTAGTTTTGACCTAGCTAGCTCCAATAACAATAGCAGTGAAACTGGCAGCACGAGCTGGGTGGGGTTACACAACCCATTCTGCCACCGGGCTGCTGTGACTTCCCTGCTATTGTTGTTTGAGCCAGCTAGGTCAAAGCTAGCTTGGGTATGTCTGCACATCCTGCAGCCGCAACTCTGATTGTAGTGTAGCTGTACCCTTAGATTGAGACGAGGCATAAGGGGAAGGAAAGATTCTGCTGAACAGAGCCCTGTTGGTCTGAGTGCATCTTTGTCAGACATAATTCACGGGGAACGTCATCCCTTTGCAGGTGTGAAACATGTAGATTACTTTCCAAGGAAACTTGTGTAGGATTTCTCAGAATTCTGGGCTGACTTGCAGAATTCGATAAAGGAGCGATCCAATCTGCCCTGGCAGAACACGTGCATATCTCGAGTGATATGCACAAGAAAATGAGCCGAGTGTTTAATGGACTAGGGTTTGTAATTAACCTTTAACATTTTGAAAGGGAAAAGTTACAGATGAGAGATTATATAATGAATGGCACCAGAGCAGGACCTTGTTTCATGCACTCAGAGTGTCTTATTTGTACTGAGATGTGTGGGGTTTGCAGGGTCTATAACATTCGTAAGAAGTTACTGGGGCACGTAGAACTGTGAAGTCCATCTAAGGCCATGTCTACACTAGCACTTATGTCAACAAAACTTTTGTTGCTCAGGAGTGTGAAAAAAACCACCTCCCTGAGTGAGACAAGTTTTGCTGCCATAAACACTTGTGTGCACAGTGCTGTCGGTGGGAGACATTCTCCCAACATAGCTACCGCCACTTGTTGAGCTGGTTTTATGATGTCGATGGGAGCACTCTCTCCCGTCAGCAGAATGCGGCTACACAAGTGGTGTTACAGTGGTACAGCTGTGCCACTGTAAGCTTGTAAATGTAGACATGGCCTTAGTAACTGCACGTTATCAAAGAACCAAAGCTCCTGAGGCTTTTCTGTAACTGGTTGTTTCACACTTATTACCAAAATCCCAACTCCTCCGTCCCTTACTCAGTGTTACAGTTGGACTTTGCAAGGACACTGGGGTCAAAAGCACGGCAAACACTGGTGACGCAGTCTATGTATGAGGGACTTTAGCAAATCCAAACTTCCATGGACAGGACCCACGTTTAGATTATAAATGCAAGTCCCAATTTTTTCCCCATACTCGCCATTGGATTCTCCAGTTTTCTGTTAGTTTCCATTTCAGAGCTAATCCTCCCTATAGGTGACTCTCCTTTTCTGGTGCCTGGCAGAGTTTGGGGTGGCTCCAACCTTCCTTGTGGGAGAATTGAGAGTGGACAGTTGAGTGTTGGTGTGAACTGTCACTGTCTTTGGACAAGGCACAACACTGAAGTCTCAACTTCCGTTTCAGTGCATTGACAAGGCCAGAGACCTGCTAGATGCTGAGCTGACCGCCATGGCAGGAGAGAGTTACAGTCGGGCCTATGGGGTGAGTATCTGACCTGCAGCCTTCGTGTTAGTTTAGGTTATTTATGTAAGCTCAGGGCTTCCTGACTACATTTGTATATCAAATATAAAGGCCTGTGGAGGCCACACGGACCCACAAACTAAATGGCTCTTGTATGTGGGGATTGTGGCTTTTTAGAAAAGGGTCTGAATCCACTGAGAAGCAGAGTGGGCAAAATGTGTCTGACTAAACACCGGGACTCAGCACCCCACTACCAACCCTTACCTCTGCCCCGGTCAAGTTTTGTGGTTAGTTCTGTCTCCGTGTGGAAAAGCTCATCTTTCACTTCTTCACACCCCAGTGGAAAGTCCTCCTTAAGGTCAAAGTTTAGAAGCATTGTGTGGGAGGCTCAGGCTCAAGTGAAGATGGAGATGAAATTCCCTGCAGTTCCCTCCACAAATCAGAATTGGGGGTTTTGTTGCAGCAGTTTGAGGAAACCTAGAAGACAGTGGATTATCAAGATACCTGAAAGGCAACTGCCTGTTCTTTCCCCCTTGGTCAGTAGATAAACCCAAGTGCTGATCTTTAGTCATGGACTCACTGTGCATTGATTGGGATGGAATGTGATTGTTTCATTCAGGCTATGGTATCCTGCCAGATGCTATCAGAGCTGGAAGAGGTGATCCAGTATAAACTTGTACCAGAACGACGCGAGATCATCCGCCAGATATGGTGGGAGCGACTGCAGGTAAATCTGCTATAAACCTCTGTATACCTTCTGCCGGTGGCATGGACGCTCACGCAGTGCGCACCCAAAGCTCCCATTGATGTCTGTTAGAATTGTGAGTGCTCAGCACTTCTGACAATCAGACCCTGTCTCCCTCCCTCCTCCCCCATTGGAGCATGCACAACAACCTGCTTTCTCTCTTCTTTACAGACATGTCCTAAGCAAGTTCTCAACATGTATTTAATGCCTCTGGCCACTGCAATGGTGTACATGCTCATTTTAAAGCCTGACACAGGAACTTTCAAATGTGCCTGCTCCAAAGCAGGTTCTAAAGAGATCTGAGTGGAGTAGAGGTTTTAGTGAAACCTGCAGGGCCACTTGTCCAAATGTTCTGTCTAGCTTGCGGGTGCTAGCGTAGTACACTTCTCGGCTCCTCTTCTTTCATTTGCATGTCTGCATGTTAAATATAAATGAATATTCATGATGGAATGATTGGGATGAGTAATACTGAGAAACAGGACGCTGCATCAGTGTGCAAAGAGGCATAGAAATGTCCTGTATGCAGTGGTGTTGCAGCCATGTTGGTCCCAGTATGTTAGATAGACAAGATGAATGAGGTAATATCCGTTGCTGGGATATTACCTCACTCACCTTGTCTCTCTAATAGAAATTTCCTGGCATTTTAGGTCACCTTATCCACCACACCTGGGCAGTGCACGATTGTTCCCCTACTATTCTCCATTGATTTGTCCTGTCCACTTTTTTAAGTGCCCCAAGCAATGGAGCTTTCCCCAATTCCACTGGAAAGCTAATGCATCTTTTGCCTAGAGAGCATAACCCCAAGACACGTCTCAGGACTTAAGACCACCTAAATATTTTGAGTGGGTATCCTTTCTGGAGGGAGCTTTTCTGTGAGAGGGAGGGCCTGTACGTGAAGTAACACATGCAGTACCTTCTAGCACTGTCCAGAGAGTTGTTCCTCGCAGGGGAACAAATTATAGTTAGAATGAAGTGTATAAACTGCATTGGACTTCAGTGTTCCATCTGGAGAGAGAATTCTCTCACTGCTATACAGGCCCCCACACTGAAGGGTGTTTACCTGTTGCTACTGTGAACATTTCAGCTATTTAGGGAGCTGTGACAATGCTTTTTGCTTCCAAACTGCATTCTTGTCTGGAAAAGCTGAGAACATTCCTCTGGAGAGGAGAGGCTGAGTGTGATGGGGAGAGTAATGCCTATGAGTACAGCTGTTTATGGTCCTGAAAACAGTACATACAGTTCTTGTACATTTTATAGTGTCTTAATAATAATTATAAAATGCCTGTTTAGATGATTTGGTGGAAGATTGATTTGGGCATTAGGGAGGGCTGCATGGAACAGACTTTTCTGTCTAATTTGCGTGCACCCAGTTTTGAAAAGTCAGTGGGGTACTTAGCTATTTAATCAGAGATGAGAAGACCTTCTTTTTTCCCTTGGTATGAGATTTTCCCTTCAAGATCGCGTGCTAATTGAGCATTTGACTTGCCTGCAAAGAAGCAGATTTGTGTTGCTGCTTCCAGATAGAATCCCTTGCTGTCACAAAGTTGTGCTTGTCTCCAGTGGGCACGGTCTACCATAGATCTCTGGGATGGATTTAAGTCTAAGTCAGTCCTGCATCCCCCTAAACTTCAGAGGCCTCTTAAAGACTTATTTATCCCACCCTTGAAGAACTTGATCAACCCAGTCAGCCCAAGCCCCAGTGGGTGGCCAGTAGCAATCAGATATGTGCACCATGACCCGCAATTTTGCATCTGAGGCTTGGTCTACACTACAGAGTTAGGTCGGTGTAAGGCAGCTTACGACTACTGAACTCTGTAAGTGTCTACACTGCAACGTTGCTCCCACCAATGTAAGTCGCCCACTATGCCGACGTAATAACTCCACCGCCGAAGAGGCGTAGTGCGTAGGTCGATGTCGTTAGTGCGACACACTGCGTTACTTACATCACCTGGTGGCTGTCAGCCTCGTGCAGGGCTCACAGCTGGAGGTCCCCTTCTCGCTACCCTGGGGCTCACAGTTGGAGCCTGGCAGCCCCAGGGCAAGAGGGCTCCAACTGTGAGCTGACAGAGGGGGCATACTGTGGACATGAACCACTGCAGTAATTACCACGGTGGCTGTACTACGACCTAATTTTGTAGTGTAGACAAGACCCAACTCTCTGGACGCACCCTCCAGCTTCAGGGCCAGATCCTGTCTCATCTGCTCTGTTGGACTTGAAGCTATTGTGGCACTCAGCACAGGTAGACAGTAACCAGACAACGCCTGCTCTAGCAGCTTAGCAGCTGGCAATTCAATTTCTGGCAGAGTGTCAACTAAATCACTTCAGCGTCTGTAAAAACCAGCAACAAGGAGGGGAAGGAAAAGGGCAATAACAAAAATATCTCTTGGCCGCTTTCAGAACTTTTTTGTTTTTGTATCTTCTGATATTGGAACTAGTCACTGTTGAAACCAAAAATAAAGTTCGAAGCTGGGTTCGGAAACGTTGTGAAACCCTTGCCTTGTTGTTTTGACAGGGCAGAAGTAACTGCTCTGCTTTTGGATCTGTGTCTGCTGTAAAAGGTCGCTCTCCTGTTTTCCATTAGAGAATGTCATTAGACTTGGAGCAACCAGCTGGCATCTAATGAGGTTCTGACTATTGAGTATGAGGCTCAGGGACTTACCCTCATTCACACATAGCAATGTTAAGAATGCAGCCAGTTAGTGCCATGTCTCTGTCTGCTGTGAAGTATGGGGACAGCAGTCACTTTAATCTTGGGGAGAGGCTCTTTGGTTATGGAGGGAATGGAGGAATGGTCCCAGTGGAAAAGAAACATTAATAGGTTCTGTCTGCACTTCTTTTCCCAGGGCTGCCAGCGCATTGTAGAGGACTGGCAGAGAATACTTATGGTCCGGTCTCTCGTTGTCAACCCCCACGAGGACATGAGAACTTGGCTCAAGTATGCCAGCCTATGTGGCAAGAGTGGGAGACTGGTGAGTCAGAGGATTGTGGGAAACCACTGTCATCAGGGGGCAAATAGTCATCCTAAGAGAGACTTACAGACGAGTTCTGTTCCCATGCTGGGTCTGAAAACTTTAATGTAATAGTGTTAGTATTATTAATGCTTGGCTCTTACTTTGCACTTTCCATCATATCTAGATAGTTATGTTAGTATCATTGTTACGCTCCTAGTTTGGGCAGTAACCTCAATAATATTTATTACCAAAAAGATACCTAGACCACAAAGAATTCCCACTCTTTATTGGCTACTGATGTGAAAACATAACATGTAGGGCCAGGAGAAAACATATGGTCTGTTGTGGGGAGGGGGTGGTTGTCCTTGTAAATACAGGAAATAGTAATCAGGCTGCTGGAGTATGTATCTCTCCATAACCCTCAGTACAGATAACAGCGGTAGCAGTTCACTCTTACGTTTTACCAAACCGCATCCCTCTCCCCTGTGTATCGATACAGTTGCTTACTACTTTCTGACAACTTGTTCCATGTCCCAGGTGGCCTTTGAGCACAGAAGCTTATTCTAAATTGCTTCAAAGCCAGTGTTCTCTGCCTCAATCCATAACCTCTAGTTTGACAGTTATTGTGAACTGGGTTCTATGCTGAGAATACTGGTGTAACTGATGAAATACTAACACTAGGTACGCGGCGAGACTGTGTGACCTGGGGCTACTTCTCCACAGTGACCATGCAGAATTGTGAAATCAGACGTTATGTATGAAACTCACATGGGCATACAGTGGAAGTGTAGCCGTGCACAGCTGCACTTTCTGCATGACGTGACCTGCCTATGTCCCCCTGAGTATGGAGAAGCAATGTCACTTTACGCGGTTGTCATTAGAGACTGTTATGAACAAGGGACTGTAGAGGTGAGAGTAAGCATGTTATAACCTGTTTTTTTTTTTCTTTGCCATTCTTTCAAGGCTTTGGCCCACAAGACACTTGTACTACTCCTGGGAGTAGACCCATCTCGACAGCTGGATCACCCATTGCCAACTGTTCATCCCCAAGTGACTTATGCCTACATGAAACACATGTGGAAGAGTGCCCGCAAGGTACATGTTATTTAGAACCTCGGAATCCTTTCCACTCTCAGTTGCTCTGTTTTCAGTTTCTTGCGGTGTCATAGCCACTAGCTCTCAAGTCCCCAAGGAACAAAACCAGGCTTCAGCTGATGATGTTAATGATTTTACCCAAAAAAAGGCAAATAAATCATTTTATTTTTTTTAATTTGGTAAAATCTTTTTCAAGACTTATTAAAAATCCTAAAGGAGCACAGAGGATCTAAACCCAATTTGCTCTCTTTTGATTTCAAGTCCCCAAAATAAATCAGCAGCAGTTTCCTGAGAGGCGTAAAGAAGCATCAGCGGTAGATAGGATGCCCTTGCCAGGGTTTTTACCTACTTGCTGATGTATGGTGTGCTCCCAGCCACCCCATCACAAGGATACTGAAATTGCCATCTCCCAAATCATGCCCATTTGTGCCCACCTGGCTATCCCCTGGTCAGGGCTATAGGCTGACAGAGCGAAGGAGCTTGTCATCACCACAAGCTGCCCCAGAATCATGGTCTCAGTCACACGTGTACCCCACGGTGATGGCCAGTAAAAAAAGCAAGAAAACTAGTTGCAACCTCAATAAAGAAAAGGCAAAATAGATTTTTGTGATGGGTATGGCTGAAAACATTCAACAGATGAAAACATCCAACCGAGAGGCAGCTGGAAAGTACCCAGGGCTTTGTCAGGAGAACAACTTGGTTGTGAGGAGCCTGGGATGAATGTTCTAACATTGCAACACAGAAAGAGTTTACATACTCAAATCCAGTAAACTCTAGATGGGATGACTTCTCTTTTTTTAATATACATTAAAGCCTCTGTTTATTCTCAAATGTTCTACCACATCTTTTTCAGTTTTTCTGTCGTTGGGCTTGCCAGCTCTGGGACCGTGCCATTTGCAAGCACTTAGCCTAACCCTCTTCCGTTAAATGTAAAAAGCATAAGGAGCTGCCTGTGTGTAGAACAGTGTGCACCAGAGCGGTCTCCTACTCTATTCAATAAATGCCATGAGGTATCTCCATGGTATCATTCTCTGTCATACCTCCAGGTATATCTCCTCTCCACTGACTGCCTATATAAGGGAAGGGGGACCTCGGATTAATGCTTTTAAGTCTTCTACTTGATCTGTGATGGAGAAAGAGGGTGCTTGGTAGGCAAGATGTGAGGGACAGTTGTAGTGAGCAGCATGAAAGAAGGTGTGCACCGAGTAAGAGAAGCAGCTGGAGAAAGGATTGTGTGGCGTATGAAAGAGGAAAAAGAGGGCATGAGAGCACAGGAAGAAGCTGAGACAAGATTATGCAGGGTCATGAGAGCAAGGCTCTTCGGTATGACACAATAGAAGAAGACAGTGAAGATTGAAGGAGAGGGAGGACAGGGGTCAGACACACACCCTCCAATATCTGAGCTGCTCTCTTTCTTTATTGCATTATATAGCCTCTTTGGTGCAGGGGCTATGCCTCTCTGTTTCTAGTTTGTAAAGCTCTGTGTGTATTTATAGTGCTGGTTAAGCAATACCTCATCCCCAGGACAGTATTCGAACTGCATGTAAGGTTCAGCATTGGTTGTGAGCTCTGTTCTGCTTGGAGACAGGGACCCATGACTATTAAATAGGCTCTTTGCACACCTTTTAAATGTAAGTGCTTGATTTTTGAAATGCAGGCTAGAGCTGCAGCACTGTCATAGCAGAAGCCAGGTTACAATGTGACAGGGACTGCAATCTAGAAAATGTGGATGCCTGTGTTTCATCTGGACAAAACACTGAAAATGTGGGAACATTTTTGTATTGCTGGGGGATGGACTACGTGATCGAATGGTGGTTGTTTTTTTATTATATATCTGTGAAATAGAATGCATGCAGACATATGGCTGTTTTTAGAACATTATGTGGCCAGGCATGTAACCTTGATGTGGGACCCTGTATGACTTTTAGTGCGGATCTGTAGTTGTAGAAGGCTGAGTTTTCTCCTGCCACGCTCAGGTTTGGAATAAGTCATAACTTGCCTGAAACTTGCTCTGTTGTTAGCTATCTACTTCTAACTTGACACCTCCCAAATCCACTGAAAGACAAAATGAGGTCTAGATGGTGAGCTTCCACTCTGCACCTTTAGACTAATATTAGCCTTTCTCAGAGATGTGGTGTAGTGAGAGAATAAACCCCACAGAGCCTCTCCAAACAAAGACTTTTGCCAACCACTGCAGGCCAAAGAGATTCCTCCCACTACAAAACTGCACATTGATTTATAAATCCACTTGTTTAAATAAACTGCCCACTTTGATACTCGGGAGTACATTGCCTTAGAATTCATGTCAATTGAAACAGAAGAGTTTTATTCTGTATAGTGACATGAGGAAGCAGATTGCCAGGCATGGGTAGGAATGGGAGGTTGGGAGCATCAGGTTTTTAAAAGTATGTCTTCACCCATTTTAGATAAACCTTAGTTACATTCAGCAGAAGAGTACTACCAGTTTACTGGCAGATATTTAATGGGGATGGGTATCTTATTAACCACATAAAGATCCCTCTGCTATCCCTGTGTTCGGATTAGCAGCATGACAATTTTCCATGTTCTGCCTCTCGGTTAAAACTCTTTTTTTCCTGCTTAGTGATTGAATTCAGCATGCTGAAAAATAAGGTTGACATTTGCACTGAGCTGATGAGTCATTCCAATTCAGGTGTCTCCTGTCTCACCCTCTTAAATAGCTCCGTTAATGAGAAAAATGCTCATTCCCATAGACAGAAGAGAAACAAATTGGCCTCTTAATAGCACATTGTGCAGTTCCTGACCTGAAGTGACCTTTTAGATTTCAAGGGCTTTAGCTTTAATCGCTTCCAGTGGAGCGCAGACACCTCTTTTGACATTTAACTTCAATTTTTCTTGCTTTTAATTTTTTTCATTGAGTTGAAAGTATTTTTTCCCAAATCTTGCTATCAGGAGCTGCTTCCACACTAAACTCTCTCTAACCCATCCGAAAAAGAGCCATGTGCTGTTCCATGAGGCTTCCAAAACAACCTGCAGACAAGTCTGGACCTTTCAACTAGTTAAAGATCTAAAATACTTCAGGACTGGCACTATGAGCCAGGCCTGGAGTCTGAGGGGAGAAGAGGGAAGCCCAAGAAGCTGCAAGTTTCCTGAGGCAGTTTTTCCTCAAACCAGTTTTCTCATGCAAAGTGTGTTATAGATGGGCTTCCCGTAATCTCTGCTACCATCAATCTGCTTGCCACTGTGACATATTTACAGATGACAAAATCCCTCCTAAATTTGGTGGGCCACCAGATTATGTAAGAATGTCTGCTCTACATTAGCCATCTCTTTGCTTCCAAGTGAATTTCAGGGTGCTGGTTACATTCATCGAAGTCCTGGATAATCTGGGACCTGCCCCAATGTCCTATGGCAAATCAGCTGAGAGGTTTTTGTTGGATTCCTGGGATCACATTTTCCAGGCCCAGCAGTAGACCCTTCTCCGTTGAAGGTTCTCATTTGTAGAGTTGACTTTGTCAAGTTGCCAGAGCCAGATTTTGTTGGCCTGAAGAGCATAGTACTAGGGCACGTCTCTACAGCCAGGCTTTTGGCTGAATGTATGAGATGAAGGTGAGTCCACTGAAGTTAAGTCCCGAGTAGCAGTTCAGTTGCCAGATTTGTGAGGTGGTGATTCAAGATTCATGGCACCTAACAGTCTTTACCATGCATGAAAGAACATAGAATAAATCCATTTATACATCCATCATATAAAGCAAAGTTACTCCATATGGCTGTAAATGGTTAGAGGGCATTGAGGGGAAAATTAAGATCTGCTTTGGCTCCCAGGAATACCTGTATTTCCAATAGATCGCCTTCTCCCTTGTGAAGCTGTATTTAGCCTGTACGTTCATACTCTCGCCATCCGATTGCAGATCGATGCCTTCCAGCATATGCAGCACTTTGTGCAGACAATGCAGCAACAAGCACAGCATGCCATCGCAACCGAAGACCAGCAGCACAAGCAGGAACTCCACAAACTCATGGCACGGTTAGTACGGTGTCCTTTGAGGTCCAGTGCCTGGTTATTGCCACCAGCACAGATTCTGAGGTTGCAGAATCCTTGCAGAAAATACATGAACAGTAATTCCACTTAGAATGGCAGGGCCAGCTCCAGCTTTTTTGCCGCCCCAAGCGGCGACGAAGGGGAAAAAAAAAAAGATAAAGCCGCAATCGGCGGCGCTTCGGCGGCTGCTCTACCGTGCCGCTTCATTCTTCGGCGGCAATTTGGCGGCCGGTCCTTCCCTCCAAGAGGGAATGAGGGACCTGCCACCGAAGATCCGGACGTGCCGCCCCTTTCCATTGGCTGCCCCAAGCACCTGCTTCCTGTGCTGGTGCCTGGAACCGGCCCTGTAGAATGGGGAGGACCAGAGTTGTCTTCATTTTGCCGATAGAGGCCGGTTGTGTTATGTCACATGCCTGTCCAGTGTGTAATTCCAGCAGCTAAGCCTTCTGCAAATTCAGAGGCTCTGCTGAATGACATTGGTTAATGACACTGAGATATCATTTAAGCAAGCTTGTGTTTGTCTCAGGCAGCTGGTTGTATTTTTCCTGCTGTGTGGCTGATTGATTGAAGAAGCCAGAGGTCCCAGCATGATTAATTCTTTGTTTTTGGGGGGTTCCAGTCAGCAGTAAAGAAACACTTCCACGTGGCTGGCTCAGCCTGGCACATCCAGGCTTCTGGCAGCTCAGGCACTTGATGCAGCTGTGCTTCTGGCAACCGGGTGCCCAGCTTGAGGTAGCCTCTTAAAAAATAGTGTTACGTTAAAAATACATCTAGTAAAAATGTCAGTTTCCCTTCTGAGTTCTTGGGGCCTGGAGATTCTATCATTTCCTGTTCGAGTAAGAAACTGAATGATCAAAAGATGATGAGGTTTTACTGCTGAACGGAACTTTAAAAAGGACCTTTATTTTTTCTTAACTGTATATTCTTTCCAGAATGAGAGTTTTATAACAGCCATTCTCTTCCTACGCCACCTGTAATGATCTAGCTTGAAAGGCAAGTGCTGATGAGTTCAGCACTGAATTTTTCCTGTGTAACACTCATTGAAAATTGAAACAGATAGAAAGGACTGGGCTGCATTATTGCACTTAAAGCTTCCCGAGGGAACTAAGCATTAAACCTTTCAGAGCATCCCTCCTGTTGCAATGAACATATTTTATTTCCTGTCTTCGGGGCAGGAATGAACAATGATTCTTGACTGTGGCCAAGACTAGTCTCCATGCACCCTAGCGACTGGTTTTTATAGCGCATTCCCTCAGGGCCTGCTGGCGGTGGGTGGGTTATGTGATGCTTTTATCTGTGGCCACTCAGTACGTTATGTCCGGCACCTCATATTGTGACAGCGTCCCCTGTATTGTGATTTTCATATGAGGATTTCAGAACATTTTATGAACATTAATTAAGCCTCCCGATGCCCAGTGGGACACTTATTATCCTCATCTTATAACTGGGTATACTGAGGCGCAGAGAGTTTGTGACTTGCCCAGAATCAAAGCAAGTTAGCAGCCGAGTTTAGAAACAGAACCTTTGGAGTCTTGACTCTCGTGAGCTACTTTAACTACAGAGTAGCTCTTCCCCATCTGTGTTTAAAGGTGGTTTATTGAATGGGTTTCCAGATCATTCTTTTCAGAGCTTGGACAAGAATTCTGCATTTTAAACCGACAGTCTGATTTCGTAATGCTTGTTCTGTTTTCGGGTGGTTAATTTTCCTGGCTTTTTCAGGTGTTTCCTGAAACTGGGCGAGTGGCAGCTTAATCTGCAAGGCATCAATGAGAGCACTATCCCCAAAGTCCTGCAGTACTACAGTGCCTCAACCGAGCACGACGGCAACTGGTACAAGGTAGCCGAGGAGAGAACTCAGTACTAAACCGTGGAGGCAATACAAGGAGTCCTGTATCCCAAAATACAACACAGCCTTGTGCGGCCCATATAACCTTCTGCCCTCTTAAACTAGGTTAGACACTGGTATATCACTGACCCCAGTGGAAGTGACCCTGCAGCTCAGGTCAACATGCAACCGCTGATGTTTGCTGACCAGTGGAACGGGACTGCAGTTCAACCCATGCTGTCACATTTGAGATCTTCTCCCTTGTGGGTTAATTATGGCTGCTTAGATGAACGGGGGAAATTAATCTATGGGGAAGTGTTAAAACTTGCTCCACGACGTGTTGTAATTCTATAGGATTTCCACGGTGAAGCCAGAAGCTCCTTTGAGAACTAAAAGTGTTCCTACACATTTGAGACCAGATATCCCCTTGGGCAGCCTGCTCCTCACCATGTACCCTTCTGTCTCTCCCCCATTGTCCTCTCCTTATATTTCATTTCCTCTTGTCCTTCGACGATCTAGATGGGAGGAGGGGGGGGCCTAATTTTATTTTGCTGCAGCAGGGATCCTTTAATCACTAGAAAGTGGGGGCTGTGTAGAGGCTTCATCATTCTTGGGATTCCTGTTGATATTCTGCTCCTTCATCGGCAGGCCTGGCACGCCTGGGCAGTGATGAACTTTGAGGCTGTGCTTCACTACAAACATCAAAACCAGGCCAGAGATGAGAAGAAGAAACTGCGTCATGCCAGTGGAGCCAGCATCACCAGTGCCAACACGGAGGGCAGCGGCAGCGACAGCGAGGCAGAGAGCACAGAGAACAGTCCCATTCCATCTCCTGTGCAAAAGAAAGTCACTGAGGTACGGCCCTCCCTGCCTGCTGGGGATGAGTGGCGCCGCTTGGTGGGTGAATTGATTCAAAGGCATATCATGCGACTTTCCTTTCTGAGAAGTCTCTAATGACACACATTATAGGAGGTATAATTTGAAGCAGAAAGTTTTAGTAGTTCTTAGTGTTTTATAATTTTTACCCATAAATTCAAGTATAATAAGAACCCTTGCTGCTGTTGCACTGCAGGGGAGGTGGTGAGGAAAGAACAGGGGGTATCTACGTATTCTCTGCAAGGGTGGGAGGTAGGTGTGGACTTAAGTATAGAGTACTGGGTGCTGGAGTATATGAATATGTCCTGTGGGAGTGAGGGCTAGAGACAGGGTTGGTGTGAATCATATGCATGCCATTATATATTTTTCCCTCCCCTCTGCTCAGAATTCATGGGGGCAGCCTGCAGGCTGAGAGAGACGTGTTCACCTTGCACTCCATTGCCTACCGCCTTCCCGCTGATACTACATCCTTCACCTCAGATGCTTTTGTAGAACTAAGGCAGCTATTTTCATTCCCACAGGATTTGTCCAAGACCCTCTTGCTGTATACAGTCCCTGCTGTCCAGGGTTTCTTCCGCTCTATCTCTCTGTCTCGAGGCAACAATCTCCAGGACACTCTCAGGTACCTAGTAAAGCACACACCAAACAACATCAAGCTGCTAGTGATGTACAGAACTCACTCACTTTAGGACTCCCTGTAACATGTTCCTGCTCTCTTCACGTACAGCTAAACAAATCGAAGACTGAACAGTCAGTCCAAGCTTGTTTATAACCACATGTTCTTGGTTGTGGGGAAGAAGAGACTGCTGTAGGTTCTGAAAACAAGACACTGGAATGTCCTGTTTTTCTTTCTTCAGGGTCCTTACTCTATGGTTTGACTATGGTCACTGGCCTGATGTCAATGAAGCTCTGGTTGAAGGGGTCAAGGCAATCCAAATAGACACCTGGCTGCAGGTAAGGAGTAGGAGGGGCTGGGGTAGATTCCACTTCTTACCTAGCCCTTTGGAATCTCAATGACTGTAATATGCCAAATGGCACCCTGCCAATGGAACCTCTGTACGTGACCTGATGAGAGCAGGGTGCCCACAGTAGGAATTGTAAATCTTTTAATAAGCTCCTTGGACAGACACTGGAGCAGCATGCCTGGATGCCTGTCTGATCTGATTAGTGCCAGAGAAGGAGAAAGGATGAGGGATTTTAAAGTTAGACATAACATGCAGTAATGGCAATGGGGTGTGAAACCCTGCTGTGCTACTCTTCTGTAATCCAGACCCTCAGTCCGTTTCAGGATGACTGTGTAGACTGCATTTCATACAAGAGGCTCCACTTTTTATTTGCTTGTTCAAGATGTGGGAGAAGCCTGCAACAGTTTGCATGGGGAATATCATCCACCACTGTGTGCAGGAATTAACATCTACCACAAGGGACTGGTTGCACATGATAGTCACATAGCTGTTCTGTACCTCTGACATCACCATTTGGATCTCTGTATTCTCTGTCTAGTTTGTAGAATGCATGCTGGGATCTCTGGCTACTTTGCGGTGGACGAACAGAGCCTTTGAGGTCTCTGATGAGAGTGGTTGGACTGAGCAGCTTGTGAACTATACATGCGAGTGTGACTGGGATCTTTATTTTCTCGCCTTTGCTATCAGGTGATCCCTCAGCTCATTGCAAGAATCGATACCCCTCGGCCTTTAGTGGGGCGCCTCATTCACCAGCTCCTCACAGATATTGGAAGATATCACCCGCAGGTAAGCTGTGGCCCTGAGGAAGATTCTCAATAGATTCTTGGTCAAGTAAAGCTTCCTTATTCTATTAGATGTCTATAATGAGAGTGACTAGGGAGTGAAGGAGTGAGGGTCAGATGCTGGCACAGGAGTGGTTATAGTTTATCTCATACAAGCTTTATTACTGCTATCTCGCCTGAATAGCTTACTCATTCCCCTGAAAGATTTTTCCCCTCAGCCGCCTCACAGGAAAGATAGAAACGAGGGGCAGATGAGACATGCAGCATTGAGACCAGACAGAATTTAAAGTCCTCTCTGTCTGTTGGGACACCTGATGGTGAAAATTGATTCCTTAAATTTAACTCCATTAAGTAATTGTTATGGGACAGTAGCTGTTGCTAACACACTAGCTGCATTTCCTACCTTGGTGTAGAGAATCTGTCCTAGCATGCTGGGGAGAAGAATTTTCTTTCCTCTATCAGTTTGGCACCAGTTCATCACCACTGGAATTATCCTGCTATCTGATCAGTGAAAATCCAAGCATTTCAGATAGTGGGACTTTCTGATGGAAAAACAAATGTGTTTAATCCTTCAGTTATCCATTTCAATAAGTGAGTTACTTTTTCTGCTGCAAAATTGTCATTTCTTAGTAGAATAGTATTGAAGCAGGTTTGTCACCTGGTTTCTATGTGCTTGGGACTTTTATTTTATTTTGTTTTAGTCTTGTTAGTCTCTTGATCTATGCAGCCGCTGTTATGTGTGTGCAGTTATAAATTATTACTGTGTGATGTCTGTCATAGGCTTTGATCTACCCCTTGACTGTGGCCTCTAAGTCCACCACAACTGCACGCCACAATGCTGCCAATAAGATCCTGAAAAACATGTGTGAGCACAGTAACACTCTGGTACAGCAGGCGATGATGGTGAGTGCTGTGTGTATGGTCAATAAAGAATCATTCCAGGGACTGATGCACCAGCCATATTACGGTTTTTTAGTCTGTTCTTGTAGCAATATTCTCTCCCATGAAACCAAAGAAAAATGTTGATTTGTTGATTCTGAGTATGATTAATTCGTTGGGAAGGAATGATAGTGTTAGAGTACACAGTCTCCAGGAGACTTTCTAGTGTGATGGGACCATAAACTTTAAATATTGGGATTGTGATGTTTGTCACAGATGAACCTGGGGAGGTGAGGAGAATGGGGAAAGGGAATCATTAGCTCCATAAAGAGAAACATTAATTTAATGAGAAAGGGAAACAGAACATCCCAAGTCTGACTTGTTTCTGGGGAAGGGGCCAGTTTATCTTAATTCTAAATTCTTAATGAATAACTGAAAGACAGGAATATATTACCAGGCAAACTTCATGTGATTGCAAACATATTGGCAGGGGAGCAAATAAGTTTATAGTAGTCCAGTAGGGTACTCACAGGAGAAAGTTTATCAAGTAGAGGTTTGTGTGGCATCCTCTAGCCACCAGCAGGGAGTAGGTGAAACCATTCTCAAGGTGAAAGTAGACTAGTACTTTTAAGCCTCTCTGCGTCCATGCGATTTTTTTTCCCCCATAGGAATTTATTATCTTCCCTATCCTAATCCAGGTGAGCGAAGAGCTGATCCGTGTAGCCATCCTCTGGCATGAGATGTGGCATGAAGGGCTGGAAGAGGCATCCCGTCTGTACTTTGGAGAGAGGAATGTGAAGGGAATGTTTGAGGTGCTGGAGCCACTCCACGCTATGATGGAGCGTGGGCCCCAGACTCTCAAGGAAACGTCTTTCAATCAGGTATCTGCTAGTGGAGTACAGTCTGAGCTTCCTGTAGCCCCAAAAAACGAACACCCTGCCTCAAAAACATTCCCAGTACCTTTTATCAAGATAGTAAAAAAGGCAATGGATTTTTTATTATTGAATGGAGGGCTGCTGTGTGTGGCGTGTGTCTCTCTCTCCCTCCCTCCCTGTAACGCTGGTTTTTCATTGTGGAAGCTTGACAGAGTGACTGCTCTCCTGTACAATAAAGCCTACCTCCAAAGGGTCCCAATTTGAGGCCCCTGAGGGGAGTTTTGACAGTCTCACTGTTTGTTTGCATCCTTTCAGTCAGATTGAGGAGCATGTTGAGAATGAAGAGTGCTTCAGGGAGTGAACATGCTTCAAACCCAGTTCTAGAGTCTGAAACAGAGGTTGGGGGTTATCCCACCAATTGAGCTAAGGGTGAGGCTCTTGAGATAGTTTATACTAGCTTCAAGCATCACTTATCCATGACACTTATTTCCGGGTTCTTGATCTTTGGGGAATCTAATTCTACCTGGGCATAATCTGATCAAACAAATGGCACTTGGAGTCTAGTGTATAACAGACATTATGTGGGCTTTGTAAAATATACCCACCAAAGCAGTCCATCAGAGTACGTGCTTCCTCCTTTGAAGTAATTTCCTCTACCTCATGGTCACATTGCTTCATGGTCAGCATCAATGCTGTCACCAGTGCAGGTGATGGAGATGACTCCTCCCTAGTCAGCATAGCAGCTTATTTGACCTTGTGACTGTTGCTTTAGCCCCACAGCTACACCATTAAAGGGTATTTCTGCCTTTTCTGGTTTCTTTTGGGGGTGAAATCTGTGTGGGGCAGCATTGTCTAATAGAGTCAACACAGCCAGAAATACCTGCGTTCTAATCTTGGTCCTGCCACTGATTTGCCTTGTAACCTTGGGAACAGTTAGTGATTGTACAGGATTTTGAAATTACATAAATGAAGCTCTTTGTAAGTGATGAGTATTTACTCCTCATTTGTTCCACTGTAGTAAGGGTTAATTTTTCTTCTTCCTCCCCAGGCATATGGCAGAGACTTAATGGAGGCTCAGGAATGGTGCCGGAAGTACATGAAATCAGGAAATGTCAAGGACCTCACCCAGGCCTGGGATCTCTATTACCATGTGTTCAGGCGGATCTCTAAGCAGCTGCCTCAGGTGGGGGGAGAGGTACAGTTCTGGGTCTTACAGTGTAAGCTGTCAAAACCCATATGTGTTTATCCAAAATACTCAGCAAGGGAATTCCAGAAATACCTGCTGCTGGCTTGCACCTTATGCGGTGCTTTTTGCAAGTAACTGAAGTACTGATGGTTGACTGTGAACTGTTCTATGCCCTCCATAAAATCAACTCTTTTAATATTTCAGTGGTATTAAATAGACACATAGAAGTATATAAAACTCTGGTTCTGTTTGTTTGTTTCTTGCTGGCAGCTCACTTCCTTAGAACTACAGTATGTGTCACCCAAACTCCTCATGTGCCGGGATTTGGAATTAGCGGTGCCAGGAACATATGATCCCAACCAGCCAATCATCCGCATTCAATCCATTGCACCATCACTGCAGGTCATCACGTCCAAGCAGAGGCCCAGGAAATTGACATTAATGGGTGAGAAATGCAAGTTGAGTTTAGCTCAGACTGTATACGTTTTCAGGAAAGTCTTCCTTCCACTATAGTCCCTTTAGAAAGCTGATTTTTCATTTTCTGTAAATGATTTTCTGGACAGGCCAGCTGCTCAGATTGCCCTACTTTCCTATTCCTGGAAATATCAACATGTACTCTCTCCCTAGCGCCTCATCAAGAAGCAAGCATGGAACTGGAGGATAAGGGAAATACTTGTATAGAGTGTCTTGCATCGCAGCGTGCTTCAGCTACATAGCTAAAGTAACACTGACCCGTAGCCATCTTTGGGATGGAGGCTGTCAGCCAACTGGCCCATGGCATGCTACGCAATAGTGGAAAGGAAGGGAAATTATATAATCAGCATAATATCTTTGATTTTGTGTTCAGAACAAACAGGCCGTTGGATTTTTATGTTCTGTCTGAAAAAAACATTTAGTAAAATGCATTGTATTCAACTCCTTTAACCCAGCAGAGTGAAAGGCTATATCGACTTTGACAGGAGTCAAACCCATGGCTGCAGGGAGTAATGTTATAAGGCTGATGTTTAGTCCACCAGTTTGTTTCTTTGGCTACACACAGTTTGGAAGAGCAAAAGGAACTAAAGGAAGAGGGGTATGCAGACCAAGAAAGCGGGTGGAGGACTGGAGTAGGATTAGATTTACAGTGTATATGAAGGCCTGAATACAGTGACAGGGAGCTTGAGAGTGAGTGAGTGTGGAGAGAGATGCCAAAGGTGACAACATAATTCACAACTGCAAGAAAGCAGTAGAGCTTTTGTGCATTTTGTCATGTCAGTGTCCTATTGTCTTATTTATCTTAGTATTGCATCTCCTTCTGAAGGGTGGAGTCTTGGTGACCTTTTTTTAATGAATACCAACCATTTATTCAAGAAACCAGGACTTGTTTTGTTGCATTATTCCTTAACAAGTGAATTTCCACCCTCAGAAAGAAGTTTATAAAATATATCTATCCAACATTCTGAATCTTGCTGTCATTCTGTCCGTTTAAATGTGATTCAGACTTCATCTGATTGTTCCAATAAGATATTGCACTCCACCTCACCACGCCCCGTATCTTCTCTTACAGGAAGCAACGGGCATGAGTTTGTATTCCTTCTGAAGGGCCATGAGGACCTTCGCCAGGATGAAAGAGTGATGCAGCTCTTTGGACTAGTCAACACTCTGCTGGCCAATGACCCGACATCTCTGCGTAAAAACCTCAGGTATTTGGAGCAAATATAGGATCTTCTAATGCATTAATGCCGATGCACCTAACGCCACTACACTTTCTGCTAGCTGATGAAGAAATGGAAAATCCAGTAACACAGAACGCAAAATGCAACATTTATGTAACTCCTAGCTGGCGATAATGTACGTCGAAAGGAGGAGGGGCTTTTTTATGTTTGTTTTTGTTTTAAATAAAACCCTGTCGTTGGAGTTTCTTCATCTTCAAGATGATGGCAATTCAAGGCATTTCTGTGATTGGCTCCGGAGCCTTAGAGCATTAATAATCTTGCAGGCTTACTAGAGCCCAGGGACTGTTTTGTTGATATTGTAATGTAGTTTATAATCCTACTTTGGGAGGTACATGTCAGCTTGTGAAATGGTGGATTCTTGACCAGAAGATTTTAAAATAGCCACTGCATACTCACACTGGTGCTCAATTTAAGTAGCCCCTGACTGTAGTTCTGCACCCTTGTGTTTCACATGTGAGCACATATCAAGCAGAATGCCATCTGCAATTAATTGAATGTTGTGGGTCACTTACCCCAAAGCTTCAGAAAGCGAGCTCTCAATGAGCTTAACATAAACTGCTTAAAATAATTCTTAAGAGTAAACAGTAGTACTCTTATCAAGAAGTGTTCTCCAGTTAATTTGAAAAAAGACTGGGTGATAAAGTAATGAATTGGATACATCACATTCCCCAGATTTAGGTGGTGGGTTGCTCTAGACCGGTAGATTTTGAACATCATGAAAATACACCAATTCCTAATGTCCAGCAATTTGAGCTGTCATTTTTTTTTTTTCCCCTCTCTCTCTCCCTAGCATCCAGAGATACGCGGTTATTCCACTGTCTACAAACTCTGGCCTGATTGGCTGGGTTCCCCACTGTGACACTCTGCACGCGCTCATCCGAGACTACAGGGAAAAGAAAAAGATCCTTCTCAATATTGAACATCGCATCATGCTGCGGGTAAAGGGCGAGACTGGCACACAATTCGCTGTTCTGTTCGATCTCCAATAGCCCTCTGAGTAGTGAGAGCAATGGGACAGGCTCTTGTTCCCATTTATTTACCTGTCTTTTGATCCCTTTTCGTATTAAAATTACTTTAATAACTGTGCACGAATATAAAATAAAAATGCTAGACTATTCCAAAGCACTCCTAAATTAGTGATAGGCTGTGGAGTTATTCACCTCTCACTTGCCATGTTGATAGTGACCACAAGTTCTTACCATCTTACAGCTAAAATGAGGTTGGTAGAGATCAGTCTGGTTCCTAGCAGATTTGTCCATATCACAAAGAGTGCCACTGCAGCTGATATTTACTAGCATAAGCAGAGCCCCAAAATTTAATGAGATATGAAAATTGCACATTGGTGGGGGAAGTAGAGGGAAGCTTGTACTACTGGTTCTGTCAGTAAACAGAGTGGGTATCATAACCCAGAAGACTTAATCTTTCTCCAGAACTAAAATTCTCTCTCAGCTCTTTTTTAACAATAAAAGTAGCTGTTGGAATGTTTGTGGCCACACCGTGGGGCATTGCATTTCAAATGAGTTCTTTTGGCTGAGTTTGCTGAAAATGAATTGGTTTGTGCTGCAGAGCAATTAATGGTAATTTAATCATTTTCTCATTGTTTTACTCTGTAAACTAGTAGAGATTGACACATTCCTCATATTGCAGCTGTTTCAGAATTGTTATGAAAAACTTGGTGACTGCTGAACAACATTTCTCTATTTTAGATGGCTCCAGACTACGACCACCTGACTTTGATGCAGAAGGTGGAGGTGTTTGAACACGCTGTCAATAATACTGCTGGTGATGATCTTGCCAAACTGCTGTGGCTAAAAAGTCCCAGCTCTGAGGTACATTCACCTTCAGTCACTACTAATGACTCTTGCAGACAGCTAAATATGTTGCCCTCTCTGTGAACGGAGTGTTCGCAGCATGTAAATGTATGTCTTTGTTTATAGGTACACAACTGAATGAAGATTATTCCCTTGATCCCCAAGAGCTGCATATGATATATTTTGTATATGATGATAAAGAATTCATGGATGAAAGACTAAGATTTAATTTACTGTTAGAGAGATTAAAATGGTGAAATGTAAATTGAATTAGCATAATTAACCAGCTTCAGTGCCTGTGCCTTGTATGCATTTTCTGAATTTGTTTGAGGCACACCCAGTTTAATCAGAACTGTTTCATTTCATCTCTTATTTTTCAGGTGTGGTTTGACAGAAGAACTAATTACACCCGCTCACTAGCTGTGATGTCAATGGTTGGGTACATTTTGGGCCTTGGGGACAGGTAAGTGAAATTGGAATAGTTTCTTTGAAATAAGTGCCGCTAACGAGGATTTATAGATTCCATTCTGAAATAGTTGTCATGCTCCCATCAGCTCATTCCCTGGCTATTCTCTTGTGATAACTACTTTCATCTTGGCTATTCCAAACTCCAAATGATCTCATCTTTCAGGGCCTGCCATTACTCCCATTAATGTCAGTGCTCCAGGATCAGGCCCTAGGGTTTGTATGTCTCTTGAGTGCATGACATGAGTGTCTTCTCTTTCGAGAGGCAGTGTGGTTGAGAGGAATAAACACAAAACTAAGGAGCTGAGAGTTCTAATTCCAGACCTACCACTCGCTCACTGAGTGGCCTTGAATAAATCACTTAACCTGGTACCCCATCTGTCAAAAAGAGGTAACCTCCCAGTGTTGTTACTCTGGGAGGATAAATGACTGTTTGTGCAGTGCTTGGTAGATAGCGAGCATTCATACTGACAGCACTCAATATTTCCTTTTTAAAGAGGTAACCTAAGTGTATCTTGTATCACAACTGCTACAGGAAGTGTAGCTCACTGCTGCCATCACAACTTTCACACAGCATCAATCTAGTGTGCCTCTTTCCCTTGGGGCATCTTATCTGGGTAAAAAACAGGTGCTTGATATTAATGGGTTTTTAGTGAGGTCTTTAATAGTTTCCTTTGTGTCACTTAATTCTGATTTTCTTGTCCATAAATATTACCTAGGAAGTATATGATTAAATATGTATGTAGATAATATTTAAAACGTACATTATTTTCCTCATACTAGTCTGCTGTTCAAATGCATATTGGTGTGTCACTTAAATATGTACGTCAATGGACCAGTCAAAGATGGTCTAAACTTTTGATTTAGTATGTGGATTACTGTCCCAGTAGGCCCTAATAACTCCTTTGAAAATCCATCTGAAACCGGTATTTTTATACTAGAGGACTGTAACATAACAACTAAACCTTTCTGCAACATTTTTGCAATCATTTGCTCTTGAGCTTAGAACTTTTGATAATTAAGTTATAAGCCTATGAAACTTGGGAGTTAAAATAAAAACTGTAATACAACAGCATGAAAGACAGTACTGTAATACCCAGCATCTTCCTAGTCTAAGATTGCCTCTGATAACAGCCTGATTTCCTCTCTTTACTTGCAATATGCTCGTTAAATTTCTCTAAGCTGTAAAAATGTAAAGTCATTATAAAATTAGTGGAATATCAACCCTAAATATAAAAGAAATATAACCAAAATGTGCATATCCAAAAATATAGTGATGCGTCTGATCTAATAGGACATTTATCTTCAAAAACAAGAGGATTTCTGATAACTCCTGAGTTGTAATTACAGAATCTAATCACACCAGGATGGAAGTGCTTCAGGAAAGCTATTTATCATGAGATAACTTCCCGATCAGAGGTCTCCAATCATTGGCTGTCTTCTGACTTGCAAAGATAAATGTCCTCCTAGACAAAAGCCATGACTTACTTTTGATACATTTTTCTATAACTCTCTAATCATCTGTCACTCTGGCTTCTCTCCTGTTCCTTCCACAAAGACACCCTTCCAACCTGATGCTAGACAGGCTGAGTGGAAAGATCCTGCATATTGACTTTGGGGACTGTTTTGAGGTGAGCTTTTGTACTAAAAATGTGTTGTTTTTAAAAAAAAGTGTTTATTTTTATATTTCAGAAATATCCTGTTATCTAGTACAGCAAAGGCAGAACTAGGATCCAGGAACTCCTGAGTTCTTATTTTAGCTCTGACACTGATGTGCAGTGTGGGCTTGTGGCATGTCACTTAACTACTTTGTGCCTCACTTTACCTGTCAGTAAAATGGAGAGAATGCACACCTACCTCACCAGAATGTTGAGATTAGTTATACAATTGTTTTACAAACATTGAGTGCTAAATATCAGTAGTGGTTTTCACATAAATCCTTACACCAATTTGTGATTGAAATATGGAGTACATTACTCTATACCAACAGCACGGGCACAGACTCTTAGTTTGATTCTTACATTCCTTATCTAGTCATGTTTACAGCTTCCCTCAAAAAAATTTCCAATAACTAGAGAATCATAGAAAAGTAGAGCTGGAAGAGACCTTGAGAAGTCATCAAGTCCAGCCCCCTGCACAGAGACCGGACCAAATAAACCTAGACCATACCTGACAGGTATTTGTCCAACCAGTTCTTAGAAACCTCCAAAGATTGGGATTCCACAACCTCCCTTGGAAGCCTATTCTAGCACTAACTTCCCTTATGGCTAGAAAATTTTTCCTAATAGCTAACCTAAATCTCCCTGGTGGCAGATTAAGCCCATTAACTTCTTGTCCTACCTTCAGATGATATGGAGAACAATTGATCACAGTCCTCCTTTATAACCCTTAACATATTTGAAGACTATCAGGTCCCCCTCAGTTGTCTTTTCTCTAGACTAAACATAGCCAGTTTTTTTAATCTTTCCTCATAGGTCAGGCTTTCTAAACCTTTTATCATTTTGGTTCCTCTCCACACATTTCTTTCCTTTTTTATAACCACAACATTCAGAGTTATATCAGGCAAGCCAGTCCCTTACTTATTAACAAACTGCTTTTTCAAGGAAGAGGGGAAGGAAATATCTGCAAAGTTAGTGTATTAGTTAACTGATTCTCTTCTATTGTGTATTCAGGTTGCAATGACAAGAGAGAAGTTCCCTGAGAAGATTCCATTTAGACTTACAAGGATGTTGACAAATGCTATGGAGGTAGGTGGGAGTTAGCAGCCACCTTTCTAATAGGACAGAAAGGGGACTGTTACTAAGAAGATGTCAGCGGTTCCCCAGCTATCTCTGTGTGTTCTACTGTAGTGGAATCTCCCCAATTCCATAAGGAGCCGAGGTGCTAATATTTCAGCTGCATTTTCCTTTAAATAAATTTCCCATGTGACCTTTACAATATGAAAACAACTCTTCATTGATTAAAAGGAAACACGGTCCTGTAATTTCCCAGGCCTCTCCATATTTCCTCAGCCCAAATATGAACCAAACACAGTCCAGTAGCACAGGGCTTCAAGATGAGTGTCACCTGGACCTCATTTCCATGTCACCAGCGGGCAGTAAATCAGAATATTGGGGCCTCTTAAACTTGTAATGAACCTGTATCTTCTGTTAATAAATGGAACATGGTGTAAGGGGATTCTGGTCAAGATACAGGCATATCCTGCCATGGGAATGATGAGGGCTGGAGTCAGAAGGTAAAAGGAGCACCACCGTTGATTCAGTTCTTTCTGTTCTGAAGGTGACTGGCCTAGATGGTAACTACAGAATCACCTGTCACACTGTGATGGAAGTCCTGCGAGAACATAAAGACAGTGTCATGGCTGTGCTAGAGGCCTTTGTCTATGACCCCTTACTGAACTGGAGGCTGATGGACAGTAAGTTATTTGGGGAAACAGTGAGAGCAGGGGAGAGAAGTAAATCAGAGTAAACTGTATAAATGTAAGACATTCAGGAGCACAAAATCAAATGTCTTCAAACTCAGGCCTTGATGGTTTACATCTGCAGTCTATGCACACACAGAAATGTTAACAGGACTGTGTTCAAGAGTCCTAAAATAAAGAAACACAGAGATGAAACCCCATTTGCCCTTAAAGGGAGAGGTGAAACTAAATTAAAAACAAAATTACTGGAGTGCTTTTGAATTATTTGTCATCTTTATTTTGAAAAGCCCCACACACATTATCTGCAGTTGTTAGTTTGCCTGAAGCAACAGGACACTTAACCCTTTGTCATTCAGAGGAAGTCTGATTCAGTTTGAGAAGCTGATATTTCCAAAGTCTATAGTTCAAAGATAAAAACACTTAAGCATTTTATTTTCTTTACAGCAAATACAAAAGGCAATAAACGATCACGAACAAGGACAGACTCCTATTCAGCTAGTCAGTCAGTAGGTGTGTATAACGTTTTATTGTATTTAATTCATTTGGGTCATTTTTAATTGGAGCGTAATTCTGAAAAATATTTTTCTAGTCTTTTTCTTTTTCAAAAGCACAATGGAAAAAGCGCGTATTGAAACTAGGTTTCAAGGCACTAAGTATCTAGTTTTGGTGCCTGTTAATCTCATAATTATATATATAATCTACTGCTGAGCTACCTCAGCTTGAATAGCAGCCACTGCTTTGTAGTCATATTCACATTGTAATGTGGCATCAAGATTTTTGTGGAGTACCTAAAAGTTGGTGCAACCCACAGAGTAATTATGACCTGTGATATGTACTGTACTTGCTCGGTTTTGCATAGTAATGCTGCAGTAAGCTCAGTAAAGTTTCACATAGCAACATAGTGGTAAATATGTTACACAAAATCCTAGCAGCTGGTTGCTAATGGACTTATAGGAGAAATGTCAAAGGAAAGCATTTACTATAATGTTTAATACTAGGGTTTCAATAACTTCAGTTACTTGGCTACTATTTTAAGTTAATTGTGCGTCTTTTTAAAATATCTTTCAACTAGCAAAATGTACTGAAGGGTCCTTTAAGGTTAACTGCGGCTTTCAGCACATAAACATACAAAGTATGTTTCAATTTTGAGTTATAATCCCTTTAATCAGAGCAATGGGGGCATTCAGCACACTTAGCCACAATTTAGTAAGCTTCTCAAAAACAAGTCAGTCAATCCAATTCACCAGTAAGACTGCGGGGGAGGGAGGGTTATTGGTAAATGCTATATAGAATATGATATTCAAAGCTTCATGCAATACTGAAGTACATTGGCCAATTTAATGCTCCATTTCCTTGTATCAGTTTTAATGACAACGTAAACATTTTAGCATAGTCCTAAAAAGGCATTTTGCTCAACATGTTATATTTAATCTCATGATGCTCCTAGCTCTCATTCAAACACACATACACCAACAAGTGCTTTAAATAAATTCACTTGCATGTTGGGAAATGAAGAATTTATTTTCTGTAATCTTAGATGCTGTTGGAGAACTTCTTTCTTTTGTATAGACTAGATCAGTTGAAGTGCTGTTTTCTGCAAATGTTGTAGCAGTGACCAGGCATAAAAAAAAAAAAAAGTTTAAAAGTGCAGTTGCCCATCACATAACTTCATGGTGGTAAGAACTGCATGTAAACCAGAAGATTTACACAACATACTTGAGCTTGTGTAAGGTTTTTTTGAGCTACAAACTGAACCTTAAAAAATGTTACTTTATCTGCCTTTGGGCTTCATATTTATACTGCCATAATTTCCTTTAAAATCAAAGTTTTTACACTGTTGAAAGTGCTGTGCAGGAGAATCTCCTGAAAAGCAAACAAATGCCAATCTTCTTTGTATTTGATGACTGTATTGATATTCTCCCCTCTCTCATTAGAAATGTTGGATAATGTGGAGCTGGGTGAGACAGCCCATAAGAAAACTGGGACCACAGTGCCTGAATCCATCCATTCCTTCAGTAAGTTCCTGTGCAAACCTCATACATTTTACATTATGGGCAACTAGTTCATAAATCAGCACCTTCAGCGCTCTACAGATGACAGCTATCCAAGGTGGGGCAAAAAGGGGTTCTCTGTCAGCATAGATAAGAACTTGTAACTGTCTGCTCTCTTCTCTAATTAAACCCAGTAGCTTACAGCGGTTTGTGTGTCAACTGTTCATGGCAAAAAAGTAACTGCATCACAAATTGTTTTGATCATTGTTATCCAAATAAAATCTAAACGTTGTTTTCACTTCTGTCTTCTAGTAGGGGATGGGTTAGTGAAGCCAGAGGCGCTCAATAAGAAGGCTATTCAAATTATTAACAGGGTTCGAGATAAACTCACTGGTAAGTGTATACGTTCTAAAATAAAACATCATAAAAGTAATACAGACATTAGAATTATGTTCAGGTTTAAGAACTTGCCTGGCACTATCATATTTCAGTTTTGTGCTAGTTCTTCATCAATTTTATTTCAGATTATCCTGTTTCTTAATTGGGCAGAGCCATGTAATATATTTGGGCTTTGTAATTTGTATTCTGGAAGGCAATTTTACTTGGAAAATGTAGAGTTAATTTTAATTAATGTGTATCAGATCTGACCAGTTCATCTTTTAGGTGATGATTCTAAATCAAATCTCCAGCAACCGGCTTTCCTTTTACTGGCTTTGCAACTGGAAAAATTTAGATGTGACATTTTAGACTCTTAATGATGTATATAAGAACCACTAGAATTAGGTACTTAATGAAGCTAGGCAGTGGATTCCTTCTACTAGGAATTTTTAATAAGTACATTACTTTTGTCTGTTTGAAGGAGAGGGTGGGGATAGAGAAGATGCTGATGGGTCATCGAAAACACTTGTGTTCTAAAGATTCAAAATAGACACAATGTGGCTTTTGAGGTTTTGTCTTTGAACAGTTCTGTGCCAAATACATATTACAAGAGGACAGAAAGTCATCTTCACATTGCTCCACAACTTGCCAACCAAACCAAGCTATGTAATTTGGCTTACGGCCTTCCTTAATGTTTCTTTCACTTTAATTGTAAAGGTCGAGACTTCTCTCATGATGAAACTCTGGATGTACCCACACAAGTAGAATTGCTTATTAAGCAAGCTACTTCCCATGAGAATCTCTGCCAGTGCTACATTGGATGGTGAGTTTGTCTTTAAACTAGCCTTCCAAATGGAGAACAGTCAAGTAAAATATCATTACTCTTATCTCAGTAATCATGCTGAGGATGGCTGAGTAGACATTGTGTCTAAGCTTGTAAACTTTTGTGACCATTTTGTTAGGTTACCTTAGGCACTGCCCTGTAAGCAAGCAATCTGTTATAAATAGAAATGGGGATTATTTAAATCAACTCAGAGGTTTTACGCATTTGAAATAAGATGTTCCAATTGTATGTATATCACCAATTGCTAGTTATGGTAGGGAAACTCCATACTCTAATGTCAACAAGTACACTTTTATAATGCCTTCATCTTTCTTAGATTTCTTAACTGTAGGTTGTATTCGAGGAACCAGAGGATTTGGGGGGTTTCAGACATTAGGAGTGTTGATCAGGGATCAAGAAGTAGGCTCAGGCATGGGTCTTTCCCATCCTCAGTGTCCTTGTGATTATAGAAAGGCTTCTGCACATTAGGAGACCTCAGTCCTTCTTAACATAGTCTGTTTTTATGAAGCAATGGGTAAGATTGCACTATTAAAGTATGCTTTTGCCATCTTTAGGTGTCCTTTTTGGTAACAGAAGATTCCAGAGTATCCACAGCTTTTATTGGAGGCTTTTGCGCTCCAGATATATTCTTCTACAAACTGAAATCTTGGACTGAAATACAGCCTGTCAAATATTTTGAAATGTAAATTAAGAGTTATTGTATATTAAAAGTTGGTTTAAGCCAATTCATAGCTGCTGTTGAAAAACACAAGTTGTCTGAAACGTAAGACTTGATTTGGGTTTCCAGAACAATGAAGACTGACTAGACCACAAATATATGGTTCACTTGGTCTTTGGGGAACTGGTGACCCATTACAAATAACAAAATACGGGTTTTGACTTAACTTACAATGTAACTATACTAAAATATTTGCAGATGAATCATTGCCCTGGTCAGTCCTGTTCGTGTGGCTGCAGTGAACTCAGTGCACTCATGCAAGAATCCTCATTTAAGTGTGGGGACAGAGTTGGAGGGTAGAGAGCAAGAGGAAAGAAGCAGAGTTTTTCTGTCTGTATTACCCCATTATCTCTCCTATCCCAAAACTCTGTACACTCACCCAAAATCAGAGGGAGGGGATTGTAGTTGAAAGGTTTGTGTCTGACCCCAGTGGTGATGTAACCAGCACATTTCAGACTAGATCTGGATATAGGGGTAGATCCAGGATCGAAGACTCTGAGCCAGTCGAAGCAGGGTGGCTCAAAGAGAGTTGATCTATGGCGAGGATGCAAGGTAAACTCAGAATACCACTTGGGAGCTTCCCACACTGGCGGACTAAAGAGCAGTATTGGGAAATAATTAGGGAAAACTGAATACTCAGCACAAAAAGCAGAAGGGAGGAGAACTGATCATACCTGGAAATGGAGAATAATGGATATTAAACATGAGTGAAGGTAAATAAAGTTACGATTTATTAATAAAACAAAATGCACAAAATACAAAGTGTAGCCATGTTTAGATGCCATGTTGTATTTGAATATTTTTGTGCCAATAAATTACACCAAAATGTGTAAAAAGATTTTGACCGGATTCATATTTATTCCAAAGCACTCCTTATGGAGAGCAGAATTGAGGCACAGCAGCATTACTCTAGCACAGCGGAACTATGGGTTGGGACCCCAAAGTGGGTCACGAACCCTTTTTAATGGACTTGCTGGGGCCAAACCCCGAGACCCACTGCCTGGGGCCAAAGGCTAAGGACTTCACCCCTGGGTGGCAGGGCTCAGGTTATAGGCGTCCTGTCTGGGGCTGAAGCCCTTGGGCTTCGTCTTTGGCCTACCCACCCGGGCAGCGGGGCTCAGGCTTTGGGGTTGTGTAGTAACTTTCATTGTCCAAAGGGGGTCACAGTGCAATTAAGTTTAAGAACCCCTGGCAGAAACCCACAGAAGGCACAAACACCGTTGGTAGTAGATTGGATCTCTCTAAGAAACTTGTTTTTTTGTTATGGGTTTGACTGTCTTCTCCTATACCAGTCCAGATGGCTGGCTATAGCTCCTTCATGACAGCAGGTGGAGAAAAACAGTCAAGATTGACTACCTGTATCAAAGGAGTTGGCCTGTTCATAAATCTTTTTGTTTTAGTTTCCAGCAATTGCAACTATATCCTTAAGTGGGCTGCAATTTGGTAAGAACATGAACTTTCTTTATTCCAGATTTTTGGGCATTTTTCTTCTCTTAGCACAAGAAACTGATTCTGTGAGACCGAAGAAATAGAATTTTAATCTGATCACTGTGGTGTGTATTTGGAGGGATGATGGTTTAGATGACGTCTCTTCCTATCAAATGTTTTGTATTGATATAGATTCAAAGATGTTAAGGTTAGAAGGGCCCATTATAATTTTGCCTCCTGTATAATACAGGCCACGGAAACATATAGGAAATCCAAAGTGTCTGGACAGGGATAGGGAAAAAAAGGTTTTACCTGTTTTGATTTTGATTATTCCTGCTTCTAAATAATCAACTCCCCCAGACTGTATACTGGTGGAGGAATGTCAGGGGTAAAAACTTGAGCTGTAGTCTCCATCTGCTGGCAGATTGACATTTATGCCACAAATCTCTGAACCGGTGTAGAACAAACTCCAAAAATCAAAGCCAGTTAACAAATGTGACTGGTTATCTCAGGCTGTAGTCTAGTCAAGATTAGACGAGGCTTTCCTAGGAAATGTCCATTTACTCCAGGAGTCACGCTGGATAGCAGAGTGAATAACCTCTCCTCAACTGAAGTCAAGCCCCTGACTAGAGTGCTGAGTTGTAGGGGGTGGGTTCAGGCTCATGGCCCGACTACAGCAAGGGCAGCATCCAGGACCCTACAGCGTGGGGGGCAGTCGGCTGCACTGGGGCCCTGGACCTTGGCAGGAAGATTGCCCCACTCCCGGGGACAGCAGCAGGCTTTGGCCCAGGGCGGGGTGGGGGGGAGGTGAGTTTGAAAGGTAGTTTTGGGATGGGGAGGGGGGCGGCCAGTGCTGGGATGAGCGCCCCCAGAGCACGCTGCTGGCAACTGTGGGGGAGGCTCCGGGCCCATAAGACGGACAAGTAGGTCGCGTCGCGTCGACTCGCCCACTCGCCCGGCCTCTCTGAAGTAAAAAGAGGGAAAGACCCAGAAAGTTATAGGGCAGCCCCTGCTCTCCCCGTCGTCGCTCAGTGCGTGCGCATGCGTCTTGCAGCACTTCCGCCTTCCCTGCAACCCCCCTCACCCCCCCGGTTCTGTTATCGCGCGAGACTAAGCTATTGTCGCGTCACGTGGGTCCGTGACGAAGATGGCGGCTGCCGGCGGACTGGGGAGTCGTAGCGCAGCACTTAAGACAAGCCAGATAATGGACACGGGGAGTGGCGGCGCCACCGAGGAGCCGCCGGGAGGCTGCTCAGACACCGTGCTACCGGGGTTCAGGGATGCCGACTCCTTCGTCAAGGTACGTGAGGGAGCCGCCGCAGACTACTACTCCCGGCGTGCTTTGCGACACACACGCCGCAGCGGGGCATGCTGGGGACTGTAGTTCCTGCTCGCGGTCCTAGCTGATGCTGAGGCCTGAGGGGACGCTCTCTACACTGCATTTCCCAGCATTCTCCGTGCCCGCTGTAGCGGGGTTTGGGCGGCCGAGATCGAGGCGGAGTGTTGCATGCCGGGCGTTGTAGTATGGGCCTTGCCCCCGTTTGCCCAGGGCCTTCGCTCTAAGGGGCAAGGCGGTGGGGAAGCGGGGCCTTGGAGCAGTGACCCTGCGCCCATCTCGTGCTGCTGCAGCCGGGGCCTGCACCACCCACCCAGTCAGCACAGGACTGGTCGCCATGGGCTGGGTAGAGCTTGAGTGAGCCGGGCAGCCCGGGAGGGGGGGAACCCGGGCGCCAGCGTGGGCACGGGGGGGGATGCTGCCCCCACATACAACCTACATTCTCTCTGCCCCCCCTCCCCGCACAGCACGCGTAGCCAGAGCTCTCCAGTGCAGCCTCCCAGCGCCGCCCACCTTAACCCATCTTGCCCCGGGAGAGGGGGGGGACAAGCTGCATCTCACTGCCGTGAAGTGAGTCCGTGTTTGCAGTTCTGTTACGTGGAGAGGTGTAGGCCACGGGACTCAGAACTAGAATTGTAAGCTGGCGCTGTTGTCTCCATGGGCACTGGAGGCAGTCTCCCTTTTTCCTAATTTCATGCAGTCTTCCTATTCCTGGCAAATTGTCAGCATAACCTCTCCAGTTAGTTAGGGCATTCCCTGCAGTGGAGGCTGGAGAACTAGAATCATGGGGGTGAGATAAATGGAACCTAAACAGCCGGTACTAGCTCATGCATGGGCCCTGGTGCCAAAAGCAGCCCTAAATTTAGTTATCTGTGTCTTAACAGGAAAAAAAATCAAAGGAAACCCTCAGATTTGGCAACACTGGAGTGGTGGGATTCTCTCTATTCTTCATTTTTTTGTAATGCTCTCCCTACAGCAAGAAGGGTTTTCAATATGCATTTAGCAGCTAGGTCTTGATTTTTGGGATATAGGTGGACATTTATATGGGACTGTTAATCCAAGCACGACAAAGCATTCTACAAACCGATTTAAAAACCACAGTATTGCATCTCCATCATTACAAACTTAATTCCTAAACATTCCCTCACCCAGGGACCTTTTGTTGGCCTGGTCTACACTACAGAGTTAGGTTGATGTAAGCTGCCTTGCATCGACCTAACAATGGAAGTGACTACGCTTAAAATTTCGCTCCTGCCAACTTAATAACTCCACCTCCATGAGTGGCATAGAATCAAAATCAATGTAGTTAGGTCGACGCAGTGGCAGTGTAGACATGATGTTGCTTGCATAGATGGTTACTGGCTTTCAGGAAGCTTCCCCCAATGCCCTACGATAAAATCGATACAAGCGGTGCTGGTAAGGACACACATCGGTGATGCAAGGAGCGAAGTGTAGACACGCACAAGCGATGCAATTACTGCAGTGGCTGTATGCCGATGTAAATTAGGTTGACTTAATTTTATAGTGTAGACATGGCCCTAGAGAGACAGCATTTCCTGGTTCTGAAGTTGGAGCTAGTATACCCATAATATTTCCATTAAACCAAAACATCTTCAGTTTAAGGTTTTTCTTTTCTTTTTAGTATTAGTTTCATTAACTCAGAAAGAAATGGTTGTAAACTCTCTTGTTTAAAAAGGCCTAGTTGTGTCTTGGTTTAGGAATAGTAATATAATGCGAGGAATGGGGTTACTGTGTGTTCATCTGGCAGGGTCATAGAAAAATGAAGATACGTTGTGGAATTATATTTTAATGATGTGATGCTTTTTAACAGCATGCACTGGGCACTGTGGTGGCTGCTACTAAGGCATCTAATGGGCTCCCTCAGCCTGGAGATGAATATGACTTCTATCGCAGTTTTCCTGGATTCCGGGCATACTGTGAAACGCAAGGTGACAGGCTGCTTCACTGGTAAGGACATTTTGGCTTTCTTGTGTCAGTGGTGAAAACCTAGCGATAGGGAACAGAGTGAGGGGCAGAGAATTCTCTTCTTTGCAAATTTCAAAATAAAACAATATATGAGCATTTTTTATTACGTATATTTCAGCTGTATTTAAAAATGTGTCAGCTGCTTTTCTGATACATGAAATTTAAATGGTAATGATAAAAATTGAGTCATTCAATTTACCACTGTAAAGTAGCTGTAACAATTTAGGTGAAGAACTGAGCAGGTGAGGGCTGATGGAAAAGTGACTTCCTAACCAGACGGCCCAATCTAAGTTCCATAGACCCAGTGGAAATGAATAGCAATACTTAGCACTTTCTCAGAGCTTCTCATGTTCAAAGCTCTTACAACAGTATCTAAAGGATCTGTATTTGATTTTGCAAACCTCAGAGTAGCCAGAGCTCAGGAAGGATCTTAATTGGTCCAGTCTTTAGTATACCTGCTTTTAATGTCATTTAAAGAGTAACTGAACTATTCTCTTGTTAGTATGAGCAAGGTGATGCAGTATCATGGCTGTCGCAGTCACATCAAGGATCGCAGCAAAGCAACAGAGCTGGAAGATAAATTTGATTTGCTGGTTGACTCCAATGATGTCATTCTTGAAAGAGTGGTGAGTAAACTTTCCCTGAGTTTTTTGTCTTGTAACCATTCAGCGGATCACTTTTTCTACAGAAATTGAAATGGCAATATTTAGCAATTACACATTGTTCCTCACTTTTAGGTCCCTTTCATTTTAAACATTTATTCTCTTATAGTCACTATTTCTTAGGTATCTCTTGTTTTAAAAAAAAAATTAAAAAAAAATTACAGCCTCTATTTTTTACAGGCTATTTTTCTGAGCTGTCTGTCACTTTTCTGTATTTCAAATCACAGCAGTAGGTTGGAACTGAGCCTGTAAGGACGAAAATGATTACTTGTATGACAGCAGCACCTAAGGGCTCCAACTGAGATTGGGACCCATTGTATTAGGTGCTGTACATACACACAAGCTGTCCCTTGGCTGAAGAGCTTGCAATCTAAATAGAATGGACAAAGGGCTTAAGGGAAAGCAGAGACACAGAAAAGTGACATGATTTGCCCTAAGTCACACAGCAGAAGGAATAGAAACCAGGGCTCCAACTGTTCCTGAAAAACAGAGACAGTCAATCAAACCTTTCCATTGCAAATGAGGAAGAGAAGGCTGCCTGTGTGGGTGCCAGAGCGGATGTATCATATACTACCCCAGGAGAGCAAGGGAGCTGGAATAATTACCCCAGCCATAAAAAAGGAAACAGGCTGGCAGCTGATTAAACTGACATGCGGCTGAGAGCAGAGACCTCAGTACCAGTCGCATTCAAAAGTAAAGTCTCTTAAACCAGTCATTTAAATCAGTGCTTCCCAGACCCCAATAATGTCACCTTGGGCTTTGGTGCTGTAGCCTCCCACAGCTTTATTCTCTGCTGCCTGGAACCTCATGCAGTCATTTACACTTGTGCAAAGTGAGTGTGAAAGACGCCTAAGAAAGACCATTGCATCTGGGGCTGAGAATCTGGAGATCCATGTTCTATTGCTGGCTCTGCCATTGACCTGTGGTGTGACCTTGAGCAAATCACATCACCTCTCTGGGCCTCAGTTTTCCTTCCAAACTTTTGTCTATTTAGACTGTCATCTCTTTGGGTCAGGGACTGTCTCTTACTATTTGCCTGTACTGTGCCGAGCATGATATGTCCCTGATCTCAGTTGGGGTCTCTAGATGGTGTCATAATGCAAAAAAAAACAAAACAAAAAACCACCTGATTCCCAGGCCAGTGCCTCAGCCACTAGAAGACAATGCCACTTCTATAACAATGGTTCATTTCTCAGCATGGCTGAGAGTTGTTTACTTATCATGCTCTGCCAAGCAAATTAGATGCAAGACTAACTCTGTGTTGGCCCAATCTAAAAACTGGGCAGAGTGGAGGATAAGTTATGAGAGGAGAGTGTGGGACTAGGATGATCAGCACATGAATACCTCTGAAGAAACTCTCCTTTGATTCCTTGGCAATTGCTTCTCCTAATCCCTAACATTAGAATTCCATACCTAGCCTTTGGCCACTCTTGCCCTTTACAAAATTCAGAGTTGATGAGCTTGGAAGCAGCTGCACATTTCTCTCCTTTCAGTCAGGCTAGACTGCCAAGTACAGGATGTTTCATACAGTTTTGCTTAAGCTTCTTTTCCCGAATTTCAGGGTATTTTACTGGATGAAGCAGCAGGAGTGAACAAGAACCAGCAGCCTATCCTCCCTGCAGGGATGCAGCTCCCAAAGACAATTGTTTCCAGCTGGAACCGTAAGGTGAGACTTCGACAGTCAGCTGATTTTAATTAACTTGAGCTATTTGTTTAGGCTTGAGTTGTAGTGATGGTGGTTGGGAGTTCAGTAACCCAACGTCCCTTTAGATTTCTGGTTGTGCTTCCCCTTCACTCCAGATTCAAGATCTCTGGGTTTCTGATCTAGATTTCATGCACACAGATCTCTCTCTAACCTGAATTCAGGGCCCCAGGGCACCTAATTTAGATGCTATTGTATGGACCTTAGATACTGTGCTCTAATTTCAGGGGAGTTTTTCATTATTGTGTCTGGAGTTTAATATTCAAATGCATATAGGGTGAGTCTTAATAGACTATCTCAAAATCCATTCAAATGTGTTTTTAAACAGAGTGGAGAATCCCACAGAACAAAGTCTGAAACCTTCCGATTGCTACATGCCAAGAATATCACTCGACCACAGCTCAAATTTCGAGAGAAGATTGACAATTCCAACACTCCCTTTGTACCTAAGCTTTTTGTCAAACCCAACGCTCTGAAACCGCTGCCTGAAGGTAAGAAGGCCAGAATAAGAGGGCTTCATTTGCCTTGGGTAGCATATAATAATACCACCTAGCTCGTATTATTATTAGGGCTGTCAAGTGATTAAAAAAATCACGATTAATCGTGCTACTAAACAATAATAGAATACCATGTATTTAAATTTTTTTGGATGTTTTCTACATTTTCAAATATATTGAGTTCAATTACAACACAGAATACAAAGTGTACAGTGCTCACTTTACATTTATTTTTGATTACAAGTATTTGCACTGTAAAAAAACAAGAGAAATAGTATTTTTCAATTCACCTAATACAAGTACTATAGTGCAATCTCTTTATCATGAAAGTTGAATTTACAAATGTAGAATTATGTACAAGAAAACTGCATTCAAAAATAAAACAATGTAAAATTTTAGAACCTGCAAGTCCATTCAGTCCTACTTCTTCAGCCAATCGCTCAGACACAGAAGTTTGTTTACATTTGCAGGAGATAATGCTGCCCGCTTCTTCTTTACAATGTCACCTGAAAGTGAGAACAGGTGTTCTCGTGGCACTGTTGTCGCCAGTGTCGCAAGATATTTATGTGCCAGATGCGCTAAAGATTCATATGTACCTTCATGCTTCAAACACCATTCCAGGGGACAGGTTCTGCTCAATAAGGCCTGGTCTACACTGGGGGGGGGGGGGTCAATGTAAGATACGCAACTTCAGCTACGGGAATAGCGTAGCTGAAGTCGACGTATCTTATTTCGACTTACCTCCCATCCTCACGGCGCGGGATCGACGGCTGCGGCTCCCCCATCGACTCTGCTACTGCCGCTCGCCCTGGTGGAGTTCCGGAGTCGACGGGAGTGCGTTCGGGGATCGATATATCACGTCTAGACGAGACACAATATATCGATCCCCGATAGATCGATCGCTACCCACCGATCCGACAGGTAGTCTGGACGTACCCTAACAATCCAAAGCAGTGTGGACCGACGCTTTTTCATTTTCATCCTCTGAGTCAGATGTCACTATCAGAAGGTTGCTTTTCTTTTTTGGTGGTTTGGGTTCTGTAGTTTCCACATCGGAGTGTTGCTCTTTTAAGATTTCTGAAAGCATGCTCCACACCTCATCCCTCTCGGATTTTGGAAGGCACTTCAGATTCTTAAACCTTGGGTTGAGTGCTGTAGCTATCTTTAGAAATCTCACATTGGTACTTTCTTTGCGTTTTGTCAAATCTGCAGTGAAAGTGTTCTTAAAATGAACAACATGTGCTGGGTCATCATCCAAGACTGCTATAACATGAAATATATGGCAGAATGCGGGTAAAACAGAGCAGGGGACATACAATTCTCCCCTGTCACAAATTGAATTAACGCATTATTTTTTTTAACGAGTATCATTAGCATGGAAGCATGTCCTCTGGAATGGTGGCCGAAGCATGAAGGGGCATACGAATGTTTAGCATATCTGTCATGTAAATACCTTGCAATGCCGGCTACAAAAGTGCCATGCAAATGCCTGTTCTCACTTTCTGGTGACATTGTAAATAAGAAGAGGGCAGCATTATCTCCTGTAAATGTAAACAAACTTGTTTGTCTTAGCAATTGGCTGAACAAGAAGTAGGACTGAGTGGACTTGTAGGCTCTGAAGTGTTACATTGTTTGTTTTGTTTGAGTGCAGTTGTGTACCAAAAAATCTACATTTGTAAATTGCACTTTCACAACGAAGAGATTGCACTATGGTATTTGTATGAGGTGAATTGAAAAATGCTATTTCTTTATCATTTTTAAAGTGAAAATATTTGTAATCAATAATAATATACATTTTAAATTACAACACAGAATACAATATGTATGAAAATGTAGAAAAACATCGAAAATATTTAGTAAATTTCAATTGGTATTCTGTTGCTTAACAGTGAGATTAAAACTGCGATTAATCGTGATTAATTTTTTTAGTCGCAATTATTTTTTTAAGTTAATCGCATGAGTTAATTGCAATTACTCAACAGCCCTAATTATTATTTTTATAATGAACATCAGACAGAAACCAAACCTCACAAGCCAAAAGAAATCATTGAATCTAAAGAACGTGTACCTCAGAAGGAGACTAAAACCCTTTGGAAGTAGTAAGCGTGCCATTATGTTGTTGTTAATCTTATTAGAGGCAAGTCTGTATAAAATGTCTTGCTGCGGATGCACATGTAACAATCTGTAACACAGAATGTATTTTGGAGCTAATCCTGCTCCCGCTAAAGTCAGGGATCAGGCTCTTATTGATGTCAAGAAGTACCAGGTCCTGCGTAAATGCAGTTGCGCTTAGAAGAAATAATGGGTTATTTTACTGGTATAGTGAAAAAAAGATTAGATGTGAGCTTCTTTGCTTTGGCTTCCTTAGCCAAATAGTTGGCACAAGGCAACCAAAAGCTTCAGTAGTTCTTCTCTTCCTCTCCTCCCCCTCCCCCCCCCCGCCACACGCGCACACAATAACATCCCAAGTCTTTGGGATCTGTCTTCTGTTGTTTAATCAGCATTTCTCCATTAAAATGCAATTGCAGTTCTAGCTGCTAACAGTTGATTTGACTTTGGTTTATTATTTTTCATCACTTTCTAATAGCAAATATAATGGAGGTAGAGCTGCTAGTTGCCTTTCCATTGCAGAGCAGTGTTTGGCAGCCAGAATTATTCATCTTTGGGATGCTCGCACCACGTGATTAAATTTAAAAAATTTCTTGTTATATTAGCATTGCGCATCTTACTTAATCTTTGCAGGGTGACATATGTTCTTGTCATACCTACTCCTGAGTTATAAAATGAGGCACAGATAGAAATCTTGTATTTAAAAGCAGTAGGCCAGGAGTGTTTAGGGTTTTATAGTACTTAATGATTTTAATGGGTTTTAGGTTAGGCATTGAGGAGAGACACTTGAGTTAGGAATACACATTATTTGTACAGCGTTGTCTAATTTTTTCATCTTGGTCATTCAGCACTCGCAAAAAGCAGGCGGGAGCGAAAGGAGCGTCCTGAGGACTTGGATGTACCGGCTGCTCTAGCCGATTTCCTCCATCAACAGAGAACTCAGCAGACTGAACAAGACATGTAAGAAATTAAATAGGCAACAGGATGCTGGAAATACACTAGATTTATATGCATTTTGTATGCAATCCTTTTATGCGTGTACCTGTCACATGCAGCACCTTATGTGGCTCTTCTCTGTGTCTGTGCACATGCATGCTTCTTCACTTATAGCTGCCTCCATATATGTTCATAATTTTTTTTATACCTATGCATAACAAATCCTGCCCTGTGCTAGGATTTCTGGTCAATACTAGGCAAACTGGTGGCTCACAAAGAGTATCTCTTGGTAACTACTTCCTGTGGCTCGGTGAAGTTGATTGGAATGATGCAGATTCCTTTTTTGTTATTTGTGCAGGTTTGCTCATCCTTACCAGTATGAACTGGAGCACTTTGTTCCACCAGATGAAGCTCTCGAGAAACCACAACTCCAGGTTAGTGCCCAGGTTAAATTAGCATTCGAATCTAGAAAAAATGTTGGAAGAAGTAGATAATCAGTTTGCAGTAGACCCTGCTTGTAGCCTAGTTATGATTGAAGGGAGCAGTTACAGCCTGTGATAGCAGTCTTTAATTCAGAAACTTTTGGGTATTATGGGAGGAGAGCACTATGTCCCCACAAGTGGGTATCTAATAACTTGCTTTGTCAGATGTACAGGCCTGTTGAGGACACACCCTGCCATTTTATCTCCACCCTGGATGAGTTGGTAGAACTGAACGAAAAGCTTGTAAGCTGCAAAGAATTTGCTGTGGATTTGGAGGTAAGTGTGTTGCTCTTTCTTTTAAATTACATATGTTGAGTTAGCACTTAGCAGGTCACATTATACTATTATCCACCATCTTTTGCTTTGTGTTCTATATCCTTTTTATGTTGAGTTAGGTGATATGTCCCAGGTCTGATGTGGGAAGCCTGCTACATTTTATTATTCAGAAGGCTGCATGGGATTTTGGCTGCCATTTTAACTTCTCAAACTTTATTCTATTGTAATAAGCTTTATATTGAATTTAGTCTGTTTTGAATTTTTCCTATGATCCTCTGGGTTATGTTGAGATCCATGGAAAGGACCAACTTCAAAATTAATTCAGATGATGTATTATTAAAACAGTAGCAATGATTGCAAAGACCTGAAATCTGTTCATGTCATTAACTTTTGTCTAGAGGAATTCTTCATTCATTTATTGTCATCTTTTCCTCTGCTTTTGGTCATTCTGTGTTTCATAGTACCACTCCTGCAGGGGCTCTGAGTTAACTTCTGTCCTTTGTCTGGTAGCACCATTCCTATAGGAGTTTCCTGGGCTTGACATGTCTGATGCAGATTTCCACCCGGATGGAAGATTTCATTATTGACACCCTGGAGCTACGTAGTGACATGTATATTTTGAATGAGGCCTTCACAGACCCTGCTATTGTGAAGGTCAGTAGACTCTTCCAACCTCTTCAGAATTATGCCTGGATAACTTATTTTTGGCTTAACTCTGTCCGAAAACATGCTTTATCCTCCTGCCCTGGCCACTCCCTCCTTCCGGGGAAAGGTTGGCACAAGTGGGAGAGCCATGGTATGGGCCTGATCCAATACCCATTGAAATCATTGGAAAGATTCCCCTCGACTTCAGTGAGCACTGAATCAGCCTGTATGACCTCAGGCCATAAGATGCTAGTAACATCTAAGTCACTGTTGTGAGAATGAGCACTGCTTAGTTGGTAATGGCCCAAAAATGGATATGACCACCCATCAGGAGGTCTTAGGCAGGTCTGTATCCATCAGACTGTGCTGGACACAAACCAGGTACCATTTCTGTTGTTCTTGATTGTAGGTGCTTTACTGACAAGTATGAAGACAAGGTCCCTGCCCCAAAGAGCTTGCCCACTAGATAAAAATGTGTAAACACAGGAGGGAATGGATGGGGAGCGTCATAAGCAATGTCACTGAACAGTTAGCAGGCATCTTCTCAGCTCCAAAGCTCTTGGGTTTTACTATCTATTTTGGGAAGGGGGGGCAGGGGAGAAATACATTTTCAGTAGTTTACCTGTTGTCTGTTGAGAGGGCTGAGTGTGGAAACATGGTCTGGGTGAAACCAAGTACTTGCTGTTATGCCACTAACAGTGGAAGGAGAAATGCCAGCAAAGAGGTCTTCGTTTAGAAACGTAACTTTCTAACTCTTGTGCTTCAGTGCTTCAGGGCCCCTAAGTGGAATTGGTTATCCTCTCATCCCAAGTGCTATTCCACCATCTCACATTCTTGTTTCTGATGCATTTGATTGTGTTGCCTTACAGGTCCTTCATGGTGCCGACTCAGATGTGGAGTGGCTACAGAAAGATTTTGGTCTGTACTTAGTGAACATGTTTGATACTCACCAGGCTGCCCGTCTCCTCAATCTTGGCAGGCACTCCCTGGACCACCTGCTAAAACTCTATTGCCATGTGGAAACTGACAAGCGGTATCAGCTGGCTGACTGGAGGATTCGGTAAAAGTTTTATCCTGACGTGTTGGCATTAGAGTTAAGAGTCAAATTCAGGACTTGTTTGCATGTTAATGGGTGACTGTTTCACTTCTCAACCGACCCCCAAACCACATAGCTCACTGGGATTTTTGGTTAGTACTGTGGTGGTGGTGAACTGGAATAAAAGGGACAGGCTTCAAAACAGAGCTGAAATGTATTAGCAGATTTGTTGAATGGGGTTGAGATTAGTATGTACAGCACCTGCCTATGGTACGCTGTGCTTGGCTGTCTATTTCAGCCCCTTACTTAGTGCTCATCAAAGTTCTCTCCAAATGCTGTAATATGTGTTTTTTAAAATCAGCGAAACAAAAGACTTTTGGAAGCTGACTTAATGCAATAGGAACAGTGCATAACTACAATGTAATGTTATGACAAAAGCTGCCACCTCCTTGAAGAAGTAATTGCTGCCACCTTCCCTGCATTGCTCAGCCTAGCATTCTAAAATTGCAATTCTGTTGTAACAGATGCACCACTAAAAAAAATTCTAACTTCCAGACAAAACTGCTATGTAAACCAGTACAGGGACTGAATGATGGGTTCTAGCTTGAGAATGATCTCTGCAGTGCAATCTCCCCTGGCCTACGAAGAACACAGGTGCAGGCGCACAGTGGTGCCACATTACTATACAAGGTACCCCCTGCCATCTGATTGAATGGGCTCCCCTGGGGATCCTGGTCTCCCAGATATAGGCAAGAGGTCAGATGGAGAAAATCCTTGTAATGTGCCCACAAATGAGATTCTGGTGAGAGGACTCCATAGAATTCCTGGATTCGTTCTTGGGGGTAGACCCAGATGTAGCTTGTCTTTACGTGCTGTGGCAGAGGGCACTGCAAGGATGATGGATGGGCTACTATAAAACATTTGTGCAACACTGATAGTTCTCTGCTTCCAGCCCTTTGCCAGAGGAAATGATCCAGTACGCCCGAGACGACACTCACTACCTGCTCTACATTTATGATAAAGTGAGAGAGGCACTATGGGAGAGAGGAAATGGACAGCCCACTCAGCTGCAGGTGGTGTGGCAGCGCAGCAAGGACATCTGCCTGAAGGTAAATCTTCATCTGGGGACCAATTATCTGGGTCAGAATACAGACTGTCTAGGATGGGAAGCACCCCAGGTTGGGCCTGGCCCATTCCCTACCTTCTGGCAGCATCCCTAATTTTCAGTATGTATATCAGGAAATAGTCTTACAGCCTTACTCTCTCTCCATTCCCACCTAGTGTGGGCTCAGCTGTTCCACTAGCTAAGGGACCTCTAGATCAGTGGTTCTCAACCAGTGGTCTGGGGGGCCACGAGCAGGTTTCAGGGGGTCCGCCAAGCAGGGCCAGTGTTAGACTCGCTAGGGTCCAGGGCAGAAAGCCGAAGCATGGGGCTGAAGCCCGGGGCCCTGAGCCCCAACGCCCGGGGCTGAAGCCAAAGCCTGAGCAAAGTAGCTTCGCGAGGGCTCTTGTGGCATGGGGCTCCAGGCAATTGCCCTGATTGCTACCCCGTAATGCCGGCCCCGACTTTTATATGCAGAAAACCAGTTATTGTGGCACAAGTGGGCCGTGGAGTTTTTATAGCGGGGGGGGAGAGGGGTTCAGAAAGAAAAAGATTGAGAACCCCTGCTCTAGGTGTCCTAGACCTTTTGTTATCTTCAAAACCGCTGCTGCTGATCCACATCAGCCTGCAGGTGTCAAGAGACTGAAACTTTTCAAGTGAGTCAATATTTACTCACATTTCTCTGGATAGCCCTAATGAAAGCCCCAGATATTGGAGCACACTGTAACTTTATGACAAATATACACTGCCAAGTGAAAACTAGTGAGAACATGAGTTGGGTAGTTTTCTAATCGACCAAGACTTAAAGATCTGGTATGTCTGTGGATGCTCTTGGACTTGAAAACTTTCTTGCCTCATGTATCCAAATTAAAATGAAAAAATGAGCGTGGCTGGAACTAAAACATAAACAGTTGTCAGCCCCAAATGCTTAAGGTAAAAACCTCAAGTGGCTCCTCAGTCCTGACTTCCCGAGCCACTGTTGCAAACCATCCAGTCCTCTCTTGTGTGCTTGATTCTCTGTGCTAGAGAGAACACAGCCTGGGAAGTGCCAAAGGGAGTTGGTACATGACTCTGTTTGATATTGATCACCAATCTCTCTAATTCTTCCTGTTCAGAAATACATCAAACCCATCTTCTCAGAGGACACCTATCTTGAGCTCTACAGGAGGCAGAAAAAGCATCTCAACACGCAGCAGCTAACGGCTTTTAAATTGCTATTTGCCTGGAGGGACAAGATGGCACGCCAAGAGGATGAGAGTACAGGGTAGGAAGTCGTTCATTAGACACAGTTTTAAATGGATCTCTGCAGAGTGGTGCAGCTCGTCGAAAGAAACACTGGATCTGCTAAGAATGGTTGATTTGGGTGCTTCCTGTGTATCTAAGACACTATCCAGTGAAAGGCGCCGTACTTTAGTTGCACCACTTCTTCCTCTGACCCCCTAAACCCCAGATCAGAAATCACATTGTGGGAGGGAGGAGTTGCCTCTATGGTTTCCTAGATCAATCCTGATTTATTTCTCCTTAACTGACCCTAACTCTTAAGAACTTGGATCCAGTGCAAAATGATACATAAGGTGTTTGTTTGTTTTTTCCCCCTCCCCATTAAATTTCTCTGTAAACAAGTCTAACATTAACACAATTACCATGATATCAGTGCTACTGCTCTTTATGTTGCAGGTATGTGCTACCAAACCATATGCTACTGAAGATAGCAGAGGAGCTGCCCAAGTACGTATTGGTGCCTTTTTGTTTTTTTTCTGTTTTTGTACAACTCTGAATGTAATTTGCTTGTCCCAGGTCCATCAGTCAGCTGGGTTTTCCTCTTACCTTGTTTTATTTTATTTATTTTTTTACTTCTGTGGTTAGCTTGTTGCTCCCAGTAATTAGCACTGCTTTTGTCTTTAGTTCTTCAAAGCAGAGAAATTCCGTGCACAAAAGAATTAAGATGCTAAGCTCTTCTAGCATAAGCCAGATGGCTATGAAATACATGTGTCTTTGTGTCAGGAATACACAGCCTACTATGCAAAACATGGTCACACTGCTGCCAGTCATTGCATCTCCCTTCTTTTTTGAGCTCTCCATCAGTACTCTATAGGAGTATACACCTAGGTGTTGGTTCAGTTTGTAAAGGAAAATGTGTAGGTGCCACACCCCTCTCATGTCCGCCACAACATTCTCCCGTAAACAAGATTTTTTTCGGAGGGCTTGGTATTCACAATTTACCATCCACACTTGAAAGGAGATAAAACTGCATCTGTGATTTCAAATCCCTCCACACTCCCTCTGTAAGAAAAATAGATATTGGACAAGGAGAGAAATTAAATCTGGATGCAGAAAGAACATGTGGGGGGCTGAGCTAACGGGCTTTCCTTATGTGCTCAGACGTGATATTGACACATTTGTAAGTGTACTGGATAAACAGTGATGACTAATCTGATTTGCCTTACTCAGTGAAGCGAGGCCTCTGATTACATCTGGTTGACTCTCCTTTGCATGTGGAGGTTTGATTTATCAGCTGAGTATATAGCAAACTCGGTTTCATTCATTATGTCTTTAGAGAACCCCAGGGCATCATTGCTTGCTGCAACCCGATCCCACCACTAGTCCGTCAACAGATCAACGAAATGCATCTCCTCATCCAACAGGCCCGAGAGATGCCTCTGCTCAAGGTACAAAGATCTTCTACCAACACGTAACAAAACTCAAAAGACGTGGACTTTACTGTGGAATATCTCTTGCACCTTGTCTTCCAGAGGTTCCTATTGATCTCATAGGTATTGAAATCTAGAAATAGTCTACATGCAAGGCTATAGTGCAAGGCTGCTGCTGGGGATTGCCATTTGTGTGTGAGACAGTAACCTCACTTTGAAGCCTGAGTACTGTACAGTATGCTAGAGTGCGTGCACACAGAAGCACTTCCTGTAGGCATTTCTTCCTACCCCTGCAATGAAATCTCACTGCAGATTTCAATGCAGTTCAGGCCCTTAAGGGAACTAAGGGAGTAACAGGGTAGAAATATTCACTCTTGAGCAAAGCAATCAACTGTGAGGTTTCTGGGGCATAACCCCTATTCTGCCTTTATGCACACATCACATTTACCTACAAAGGGAATAAGAGCTTGTTGGATGCACATAAGAAATCACCAATGACAAAGCCCACACAACTGGCAAAGCAGAAACCTACACGCAACCTAGAGGCTTGGAATGAGGTTTAATAAAGGTCAGCACATATCTGCTGTTACTACAGTGGAGTGCATCCTCCTACAGGGAAATTAAGCCATTCCTGAGCACAAACACAGCCTTGCTATGTGAACAGCTTCGTAATTTTACCTATCCTCACACAGACACACACCCCCGGGAGGGAAATGTAGAACTGTTCTTTTGCTAGCTGTGTTGAAAATATTGGTAGGGGGAAGCTTGTGCCTGCTGGGCTAGATGCTTCAAAGTTAACCATTAGTAATTTTCTTATTTTTTCTCTCCCCTTAGTCTGAAACTGCAACGGCGGTGAAGAAGAAAGGGTCTCTGCCCAACCCAGAGGTACTATCTCTGTCATGCTAAGCATGCTAATGTGTTAAACCATAAACTCATAGAAACTGCTATAGCAGAGGTCCATATCGTGAAGCATGAAGATTGTAATTTTATTCTAGCTAGTTATAGTAAATCCACTGACTAGTTTTTTCCATTTGACAAACACGTCCCTCTGTTAACCCAGTTTTATTCTTGTGTGCTATAATGCTTGTAAAACTACCAGTCATGAGTCAATATTTTAAAAGCTCCAAACAAGACTATAGTAAATAAGTCTTCCATCAGTAAACACTACAGTTGCTGGACAAAGTTTTGTGTACGTTTGTTATAATCTCTATTGACTGATTTTTAAGAAGGAAAATTTCAGGTGAGTTACTACAGCTGTCCCAGTCATCTACCTTGTGTCTATGAAGCAAAGCATTCTTGCTAGCCAATAGCCATTTGCACAGCCATCCGTTTGGTGTCAGATTCACTGTGCAATTGAAGATGAGCTATATTAGAAATACTTAGCCTCAGAACATCACCCATACATTTAAACTGTGATTAGCCTGTCATTTTCCACTCTGTTTATTCCCCTAAAGCATCTCGGAGCAAGGTTCTGTATTGATCACATATGTAATTTGAATTTGTTTGCAGAGGCTGGAGAATCATTTGTTTGGACCTCATGACAATTCACGTGTTCCTCTGGATGATATTCAGAATCTCTCAGCCTTAGGTAATTTGGGAAGGATGGGAGACAGCCTCTGACTTCTGCTAATATGGAAAAAAATCAAGTCGTTTTTTCTTTGACACCTTAAAATAAGCATTTCACCTTCAGTGGAAGCTCATTTGCAGAGCCAGGGAGGTCATAGCAGAACACAAATCCAATAGGAATGGAGTATTCAAAACCAGAAACTTTGTTTTCCTTTCTCTGCAGAGCCTGCACCAGTTCTGGAATGTGGGAGCCTCTTTTCGGACAGCGAGGGGGAGATGGACGGCACAAGGATATTACCCAATTCCACGTGTCTTGTTGCTACAGCCACCATCAGTATATTCAGTGTAAGCTCCAGTAATATGAAGGGGTCTGCAACTGGTGAAGCGTTCTAGTAATGCTGCACAAAAGGTAGCTGCAGAGGAATAGGGTATTCATGGAGATACTGCTGTGCTCCCTGTCAGGTGTACAGCATAACCAAGTTCAGCAAGTAGGAAGCTGGGCAAGTGAATTAGCTCTTCTTACAGTCCCAGGGTCACTGCCCACACTGGGCCTTGAGGTGGATTAGGAAATGATACTGCGATAACCTGAGGAGCTCAAAAATACAACTGAAAATTCACCTACTACTAAAACAAGCAGCAGGTGTGAAATGGATACTGTTACAGAACAGAACTTTCTAGGCTTGTCAAGTATAGAAGTAAAATTCAGTACTGTCTCAGTTCCCCATCTCGCTTCCCTCCATTCCCCCTTTTCTCTCTCTCCCCCTCCCCCCGCCCGCCGCCGCCGCAAGTAAGCGAAACCTAGTTGATGATGTATCCGTTTTTGGCACTAGGGGATATCCTAAATGTCTTTGGCTTTTACTAACTCTACTAGCCCTTAAAAGCCTCAGGTCACACATGTGTTTCAAACAATGCTGGACTCATTGTCTATATACAATCTGTAAGTAACTTTTTATGTATTTTATATGCTAATGGTTTTTCTGCATTCCTTAAGGAGCCTGATGTGGATGAAGGGAATGAGAAGAACTTAACAGTCGCACAGCAGAAGGCTCAGCGCATAATGGAGTCCTTTGAAAATCCGTTTAGAATGGTAAAGGGCACTGTATATACTTTGTAGTGACAGCTGGTAAATTGAGCAATATCGTGGGTCCCATAAGAGAAGGAATTTTCACAAGGCAGGGTTAGTAGAGCCTAGCATGAAATCAGCTACTGCTCATTTACTGGAATCACAAGGTTATATGCTTAGATGTATTTTGCAAGGAAAACAATGGGATTTGGTTTTGAAACTTGTAGCGTGGATGTTAAGGAGGCACTTCAACAGGTTAAAAAAATCATATGTTTTTAAAAACTTAAGCTTTTGTTAGATACCTTTAAAACCATTTTTTTAATCTAGTTTTTCATCTTTGACTGTATTTTACATCTCTCCGCTTGATGGTGAAAATAAACTAGTCAGTTCTCTCTTGATTTGAATCTATTTCATTTCTGGTTTGCCATGTTCTAAAATGTATTTTGCCAGTGTGTTTGGACTTGCAAACTGGAGGATAATGTAATCAAAAGTGTTTCCATTGGATTTACTTTTAATAGAAATATTTCTATTGGCCTCAAGCTTTGTAATTTTGGACAGGGGTGAACTGACATTCTTTTGAACCCTTAGCTTTCTGTAGAATTGATGTTAAATGTGACCTTTTTTTCCAGTTAGCACCTACTAAGTGTGCATCTCAGCCGTCAGTGACTTCCCCTGACATGTATGCTGCCTGCACCCTGTAGCCTGCTGTGTTAAAAGAAATTTTCCTTTTCCTTTTCCTAGTACCTGCCTTCAGAACAGAATCCTGCCCACATCTCACAATCAGCAAAGTTTGACCCATCATCAAAAATTTATGAAGTGAGTGTCTACTTGCCAAATTTCCTGAAAACTGCTCAGCTCCTTGTGAAAGAACCAGGTGACAACAAATGAATTCCGAGTCCCCTTTGGAAGTTTCTGAGGGGCGTGAGATTACTTGGATTTACTTTTTTCCTTTTTGCTTCCCTTTCACCTCAGAAAAGGGGAGACGTTTTTCAGACTTCTACAGCATTCCTCTCCTCCAAAGAACAAGGGAAACGCCAGCTCATATCTCCCACATTGCAAAACATTGAATTACAACTAGACACCATACCTGCCCTGGATCCTTTGGTGCTAATTCATGTGGCTCAGGACTCTTTACAGAATAAAAAAAGTCATATTTTAACCATGGTTCATGCAACAAATTTTAATCTCCAGCGTAGTCAAATTTGGTGTTCTGTACTCCAAAATGAATGCCGGTGCAGGTCTGTAAACTCCTCCCCCATTCTGTCTGACTTCAGAGTGAGTGATCCTGGTTGATTTTCTTTTGATGTAGATCAGCAATCGGTGGAAGTTGATGAGTCAGGCACAACTGCAGAAAGAGGCAAAGGAAGAAGCCAAAAAGAAAGCAGTACAGCAGAGAGGTAACACCCACTTTTTTGGACTGAGATTGAGGAGGGCTGGGGGAGGGAAGGTGGATTTTCCAAACCCCTGAATGTCCCTTTCCCTGTAACACCACTATTCAGGCCCTGCATCTTAACTACAGCCTTTTCAACCAAGACACTCTGAGCAAGAGTCCTTTCAGAGCCAGTCAAAACCAATTTTAGCTGATTTGGGTGGTTAGCAGTGAATGACCTAAGGTCCTCCTCTCCTTCTTGCCTTACCAGCAATACATCCGTAGTACTCCTTACCTTTACAGAGCGTAAAAGGTCAGGACTGGAAATCAAATGCAGATCTGATTGTTTGGTAGTTCAGAGTGCTTGCATTAAAACTACCATCATCATAACCCATAGTTTTTAACTAGAAAGTCTCCTTTCAGCATGGCAGGCCACCTCTTTCCTCTGTCTAATCCTTGTATATTTGTAACGGGCTAAAACATACTGCTGTTTGAAACGGAGAGATTGATACAGTCACTGGAACAAGGCCCAGTGTAAACTAGTGCTTTGCAAACTTCCATACACACAGCTCTTCCAGTGTGTTTCTATACTAACATGCAATATCCCTTTTGTTTGCGTATTAGCCATTCACTGACAAGAGACTGCAAATAGTGCTTAATTATATGTATTCCAGGCTGACTCCTCTAAATTCACTTCCTCTGTAACCAGTTCCACATAGAATGCAGGTATCCAGTGTTTGAAGGCTGGCACGTTAATCTGCACAGTTATTACCAAAAAACCCTTAACACTTTCCATTTTTGTTATTCCTCGGGTAGAGAAGATGCTTAAGACTTCGGCAGAACAGTGATTAGTCAAGTATCAGAGGGGTAGCCGTGTTAGTCTGGATCTGTAAAAAGCAACAAAGAGTCCTGTGGCACCTTGTAGACTAACAGACGTATTGGAGCATAAGCTTTCGTGGGTGAATACCCACTTCGTCAGACGCATGACATGGGTATTCACCCACGAAAGCTTATGCTCCAATACGTCTGTTAGTCTATAAGGTGCCACAGGACTCTTCGTTGCTTTTTAGTAATTAGTCAGTCGTCTTGGGGACACCCAAAATCTTTTCTAGGGAGCCAGCCCAGCGGGGTGCCTTAGTTTGCTGATCGATTGCCCTCAATTATTCAGCAGGTGGGAGTGTTTCAGAGAGAGCTAGGGGAGCTGAGAGCTAAGGTGGAGTGAAATTTGAGATAAGCCATTCCCCACCGCCCAACAGACTGTTGAGGAATCGGCCAGCTGGCTTCCCCATAATCTATATATGGTATGCTCCTGTCCTGCCATAGTCTGGGGGATATAACCCCTTTTAGATCACGAGTTTTCTGATGAATGAGGTTCACATCATGAAGATTGTCTCTATGTGGTATCTGGGGTAAGAGGATTGCCCTTGCAAAACAAGCTCCTCATTCTTTCTTGAGAGCGATCTTTGCTAATGCAGTCCTGCTTTCCTGCATGTCTCTTGGCTGAATCTCTGTTTTGTTCTTTTCACAGCCGCTCGTGAACAGGTGCAGAAGGAGTGCAAAGCAACAGCAGAGAATATTGTCTCAGTCCGTCAGCAAGCTGTGGTACGTACAAATGTTTGAGTGTGAAGGACAAAACAAGTATCTCTAAAGCTACCCCTTTAGCCTTCGCAAATATAAGCTCTCTGCCCTCGATCCAGGGCACTTAACATCTCTCTGGCCCTCTGAATCTATGGATTGAACCTTTCCTGGGCTTCTGACCCTGTACACAGCCACAGGCCTCGTTTCAGATCTCAGTGAATCTGTGCTGGGCCTCAACTCTCCTCTATCCTAGAGAATACTTGCCATGGCCTTATCTCTGTCTTCCTCTCTCGGTTTCCCCCAAAATGTGTACATAGACCAACAACAGATTCAGGCCTCTAGTGTTCTGATTGTCAGCAGTATTTCTAATCTGAGAAGCCTCTGCTATGGGAGCAAGGCATCTTTAACCTTGGATCTCAGTACAGAAATGATGTTTCCCCCACCCCCCATTATGGTATCCATGACAACTGCCATCTGAGCCCAGTGTGACCGGGCAGAGAGGTTATCGCATTTCCTTCCTTGGGTGTGTTGCTTTTACAGCAGGAACAGGCCAGCAAGAAGAGGGAGAGAATCACCAGTGAACCAGGAACAGAGACACCAAAACAAGAGAAGAAACGGCCAAAAGCCTCCCAGCAGCCAGAGGAGCAGGAAATGCCCAAGCAGTTCACCCCCTTTGATTACAGCAAGTCTAACTTCAAGGTGTTCGCTGGTAAGAGCTGGACTCCCCCCTACGAGGCTGCAGGCTCAGGAGACAATTGCCTGGCTGAGCCCGGGGGCTGTGTGGGTGTGTAGAGCTCTGTGACATCCAAACAGTAATGTCTTTGCCCTGTACGAATGGAAGAATTGGGAATGATTTTAAGAAATCAGCCTGGTGAAGTGGATTGCTCACCATCCGTCCATGTAATTACAAAACCAGTTGAAATGTTCTTGGAATTACCAAAGGCAGTGGCTCCTTTTTCTGCACAATAGAGTAATGTATTTCATTAAACCCTGCAGAGTAGAAAATAGGAGAGACTTGAATCAGGTGTAATGAGGATCCATTTAAAAGCTTATTCTCTCCTTAGCAGTATACTCTGTTTCATAGTGAGGGAAAGACAGCCCTGTATATTTCATTACAGCCAAAGAGCACTTGCTATTGGTGTGAATTTACTGTTCATTTAAAAGAACTTTTCTAATAGCAATTATTCTCCACTCTGTGTCTGTCTCAGGAAACAGCAAATCCAAGCAGTCATCCCAGTTTGATCCAGCCAAGCAGGCCCACACAGGCAAGGTAAGGGAACACTCTGAAATGAGGAACAGAAATAAAGGTGATACAGTGTGTCTGTAGACATGTCAAACCTCCCCTAATAGCCACTTGATGCTGAGATGCCGGCTTTCAATCACTAATCCATAAGGCTTGTTACTAGCCCTCTTCCCATGTGCACCCTCCTCCTGCCACTCCGACTGATGTGCAGATGGTACCCACAAGCTTCTCTTTCAGATCATTACAGCTATGTGTAGAGTTTAACAAGTGATCAGTTTACATGTGATACTGTGGGAAATGCAGTTTCCTGTGCAGTCACTTCAATGTCAGTCCAAACTCATTCCACAGAGAGAGAGGAGATGTAGAATAAAATGAAGCATGGTGGTGGGGATGAGTTGGGGAGAAGAAAAGGGGATAGGTCCTCTTCAGGATCCCTCTCTAATTGTAGAAATTTCATCTCCATGGAATCTGTAGACAGAAATGTCAAGCAGAAGCTCCTAGTCAGGAATGCTCATTTCAGGTGAATGAGAGAATATGTTGTATTCCAAAACTCACAACTTAAATGAGCAGAAAGTGTTCCTTGAAGGTATGATGGACAAGACAGGGTTGGATGCGAGTAGAAGTATCATGTGAAATATATTTTGTTAGTTAATGCACTGGTGGGTCATTTTTCCTTTTCATATAGAAATTCTCTGGAGCCAACAAACTTCAGCACCCAGCTGGAAATAAAAGCATGTCCTACCTGGCTGGGAAAAGTGATCGGTATGTTGTTGAACGGTTCTCTGCAAAGTGATGGAGTGTTCCCCACTCAAGTGCCCTGGAGTCATAGGCAAAGCCACTGTTATACTAGTTCACACAGCAGTATCTGGACATGCTTAGCATGAGAGCTGCACAACACCTACTGGTGTTCATTGACATCAGCCTCAGAAATCTAGTCCAAGATTAATGTGAATAAAGACAACGCTGGCAGAAGATCTGAAATCCTGAGGTCACAATGGTGCTAGTCTTATGGGAGATGCAGCCCTGGACCAAAGATCAGGCTGTACGGAGAGAGCACATGTCTAACCAGGGAGTTAGAAAGGAAAGCGATGGTGTTGGCTCATATGAAAATTCCGCGGAGACTAATTCCCAAGATATTTAGTTTGCACTTCCCAGGCATAACTCTTATGGGGAGGTAGCCAGAGGGGCAGCATTGTGGCCCATAAATCCCCTGCAGCTGCAGAAGAGCAGCATTACTTTGACTCTCATTGAGGTGGGGATAGCAAGAGAGCTTGTTTCACCACTGTCTCATTACAGCCTTGCTAGCATTTCATAGGCTTTAAAGCTCAAGTGAACATCGAACCAAAGCTATTTTAAATTCTTTCTCTAACTGTTTTTGCAGGGGCTCCAGGCACAGCTGGCCAAAAAGATAGTGTTTTGTAAGAGATCCTGTGGGAACTGCCAATGAAGAAAAGTCTCTGTTGTCAAGCTGTGGAGAGGCAAATATCAATCACTGCTGCAGTTTTTGTACAGAAATCTTTTAAAAATAATTAAAACGCTTTTTCCAAAGGGGAAAACCAATTTTAATTGTTTTGTCTTTGGCCTTTATTATATTTACATTTTCAAAAGTGGTTGGAAAATGTATTTGGTGTCAGGCTGAACCTGTTGCCACCTTCCGCTGTCTGGAAGAGCAGAATTCGACATGTCAGTTGGATGTGGGATTAACCTGGTTCGTATTGCCAAAGCCAGCACAGAAATAATCAAGAGATTCAACAAATGTGCAAATATTTGTGACTTGAACTAGATATAGGGGAACAAATCCTATACAAATATAACAGCAAAGGAACTAGAGCCAGACTGTCCCTATGACGCCAAACTGCCTGTTTATTCTGCAAGCCACAGTAATGTAGAAAATGCATTTGCTTCCCAAGCAGTAATAATTTCAGTGCTTAGAAGAGAAGAGCGCAGGTACTTCTGAATTGAATGAAAACCAACAGTTACTGCTTTGCTTGACTGTTACAGAAATGAACACAGGGACTGAAAGCCATGTAAAAAGGTTGAAGGTTAAAACACAACTGGAGAAGACTGAAGGGATCTATTTGACATTGCTCACTCCTGTGCTACTCTGTATTTTAATGTCTAAGAATCTCAAAGCTTGTTCCACGTGTTGAAAAATGAAGGCTTATTAATGCCCCTGTGAGGCAGGTAAGTAGTATCCCCATTTTACAGCTGAAGAAGCACCAAATTGAAGTGACTTGGCAAAGTCATACACTGAGTTAGTGGCAGAGCAGATACTAGAACTCTGGACTCCTGGTTGTCTGCTCTGACCCCTGGGTGCTGCTCCCTTTCCTATTGTCCTTGTCCTTTTTTTTTTTCAGACCTGCATCACTGCATAATGCTGCTCTGTTTTTTAATCTTCCTGTTTGAGCCTAATCTCTAAGTGTTAATCTAGGCCTGGTGACAAGCAGCAGGTGAGCGAATGCAAAAAGGTCCTTTCTGTTTTCAGAGGCTTCCAATCTGAGAACTTTATTTCACAAAAAAATTAGTGACGTGCATGGTGGGTTTTGTTCATTTAGGAGTTTTGCCATGAATAGTGTCAGGCAAATTACATTTTAAGAGTGGCAGAGCTGGGTCCGTTCCTGCTCATGAAAGCCATTTGCACAGCTGAATATTACACCTGCAGAATGTCTTTGAAGGGGTGCAATTGAACAGCAGTTTTCTTTGTGAACATGTGCCATTCCACAGCCCACTCCACATTTGTTGCCAATTGCAATTCCCTTTCAGCTTTGCCACCTCTGCTACTTTTTTAATGGATGTATCAGTGAATCTATTGAAAGACCTATTGACTGTGGGGATTAAAATAATCTTCTGGTTTCTATAGGCTCCTTTTCCTCATTTTAGACGTATGTGCAATGTAACATTTTCAAAGGTTGGGCTTAAATTTCATCTTGATTTTTTTTTTTCCCCATTTTGAATTGAGGTTTGTCATAGGTTTTAAAAATGCCCTTAATGAATATGACTGGCAAATGTATGCATGCTTTATCCACGTAAGTGAGATTATAGCTATAATTCAGATGCAGTCCTCATGCTACACTTTTATGTTGCAGGGATATTTTTTTTCTACCAACAGCCAAGGAACTCTTTTTTTTGCTTAAAAATAATTTTTGATAACTTCTTAGGAAAAATCCCCCCAAGAATTATACCAAGGTCTGCTGTTGAAAATATGTGCCATGTGTCTTGTACTATTTCTGGATGTATCCCCAGGCATGATAATATACTCCCATAGCATCTAATCATTTTTTAAAAATCCAGCTAAGATTTTTCAAAAGTGACCAGTGATTTTGGGTTGCCTCCGTTCTTGGGGGCACACCTCCACGGACCCAATTTTCAGAGGGTAGGTGCTGAGCGCTTCCTGAAACTCAGCCCCCTTTCAGATGTCTGTAGATGGACACCCAAAATCACTTGTCATTTATTAGTATCTTAATCCATATGTTAATTACTGTACAGTAATGGACTAATATAAAAGTGTAATGCTTGGCTGCTTAGAAGTTACTTGGTACTTTTGTAAAGAGAACAGACATCCTTTAATGTACATGTGGTTGGCCCCTTGTATAAATCTGCACCTCAGATCTGTAATATGCCCATCATTTTTCATATTGAATTATTTTAGTAAAGCAACTTACAATCATATCTAATTGCTTTACAGAAAGCACTAGAAAATAAACATACACCAGTAACTTTAAATATTATTGTATGGAAGTGGTGTTTGCATTGTCCCTTAGTGGTTTTGCCCTCAGGTACAGTATTCTTGATAAAGAATCTGATTCTGCAATCCTTCTCATTTTGAATAGCACTTACATGAGGAGACTTTTATTTTTTTATAGGACTGCTCACAGGAATAAGTACTACTCAGTGCAAGTAACAATTGCAGAACTGAGTCCTCTATTTTAAAGTATTTGTAGGGGAGACATTCTGGATATCATGTATACATCAAAAGTTCTTTCAACATCAGTTCTAATCCTAGAGTGTGGATTGTACAGTTGAACGTAACAGTACCCTGAGATCTCAAACTAACCACATAGCAGGATGTTAAACACCTTGGAGTTATTCTTGCCTTGCAGTTAGTTAAATATTTTAATCAGCAATATTGTAGTCCCCGTCCTATTTTCACACATGCCTCAGAGAAGGTAGAGAGATCAGTGATGTGTTAGTGGATATGAACAGAACACCTACAGACTACTGAGAGCCTATTTAAGTAGCCAGATTGGATTGTGGAGCTTTCATGTTCATCGCATGGCTCTAATCAGTGGGGAATATAGAGTGGGTTATGCTCACTTTTGCAATTGATGGTATTTATCCATTCTTCTAAAGATGTAATATACCTCATTTCATCTTGACTCTTAAGTAATACATCCCTATGCCTCTGAAAGGCCAGTGGCCAAAGATGAGCAATAGTCAGGCCTGAGCAAGTAGTAACTCCTCCAGATCTAAAACTGTCTTAGGTTTAAGTTCCACTCTATTCCAGTGTCCTGCAGGGCTACAACAGGAACTCTACACCATTAGGAAAGGGAGAATGCTTATTCCCAGTGGAATCTAGTAAAAGCTTCTATTCTTGCCAAGAGATACTGGCTTTTAAAATCATCACATTTTAGGTCTAGAAAAGTTTATTGGAAAGGGAGTTTTATTTTTTCCTCCTGCCTGCTACATAGATGCACTCCTGTGGAACCAAGTGCCTTCTTTCACAGATGCTAGGAGAAAGAAAATGTCCCACTAATCTTTTTAAAACTACAACAACATTCCTAAAATAGTGTATCTGTGCCACATGGGCCATGTACAGACTATGCAAAGTTGTGCAGGGATAGGATTTTATCAGCTCTTACTTTGGGTTACTTTGTATAAATCTCTTGTCTTCACCAATGCAATCACCCCAGACTCACTGATATTTCTGTTGTACACCTAAATATGTTAATATCTCTGTATACAATAGTGTAAGGCAGTATTTGTGAATATTTCACACGTTTGGTATACAGTGCTAAAAATCAATAAAAATGAAAGACAAATGACTTGCAATTTCTCTCATTCAAGAGTGGCATCATACAGGGAGCTACTATCTATATGTCCTTTCCCTGGCCTCATGTCTTTTTCCCTCCTCACTTATTACTATTTTGTTTGAATTAGAAAATAGAAAGGGGATATGCACTCTGCTCCAAGGAGCTCCCCTGAGGTGCGGGGGAAAAGGATGGAATCAACCCTGGATTTCTACCTTTACCTCACTAGCTGGGGGGAGAGAAGGTCATACGTTCAGAACTTCAGTTTCCTCTTCAGCAGGGAGCGGTCATGCACCCCCATCCCCAGAGGCGCATACACCGCATTGGCCCATCTGTCACAAGCCCAACTGCCCCTTAGTCGCACATAGAGCAGACTAGGTCACATCCCCATCTACCCCACCCTCTAGCCACAGCCCTAGAGTGAGATGGGAGGATCACACATCTGTCCACCCATGCCCGGTCAAGCCCCTTCCCCCCCCCCCCCACACACACACATAGCGGGGGGCAATTCCACATCCACCGCCCCCCACACACACCCAGCGGGGGGGGGGGATCACTTTCACACACACACACCCTGAGGGGGGATCGCTTACCCACACACCCAGCGGGGGGGGGTTACTTTCACACACACACACACACACACCCTGAGGGGGGGGTCGCTTCCCCACACACCCAGCGGAGGGGGGATCACTTTCACACACACACCCTGAGGGGGGGGTCGCTTCCCCACACACCCAGCGGGGTGGGGATCACTTTCACACACACACTGAGGAGGGGTCGCTTCCCCCCAGATACACACACGACGGGGGGGGCAATCCCACACCCTCTCCCCCATTTCCTGCAGTGCAGGTTCAGGGTCTCTTTCCCATCCATAACCCCCACGTGGCCCCCATGGAGCCGGCCACACTAACCTGCTAGCTGTATTCGCCATACCGCAAGACACAGTCGCTAGAGCCGCCAATAGAGGCTGCGCGCTGAGACAGCGAACCAATAGCAACCTTCAAAGTCACGAAAGGGGCGGGGCTTGGTTCCGATTGGCTGCTGGCGGCCGGGGCCCGCCCCCTGGGCGCTATCAGGTTAGGGTGAGGAGGCGGCGTGCTGGCGGCAGGTGCCCGCGCTGCTGTGGCTGGCGCGGCCTGTGGGGGCCCGGGCGGGATGGAGCCCGGGGCGGCGGCCGGGGCCATCCGCGAGGGCTGGTTCCGGGAGACCTGCAGCCTGTGGCCCGGCCAGGCGCTGTCCCTGCAGGTGGAGGAGCTGCTGCATCAGCAGCGCTCCCGCTACCAGGAGATCCTGGTCTTCCGGAGGTGCCGGGCGGGGATGAGCCGGGGCCGGGGCCGGGCGGGAATGAGCCGGGCCGGGGCCGGGCGGGGATGAGCCGGGGAGCGGGCCGGGCGGGGATGAGCCGGGGAGCGGGCCGGGGCCGGGCGGGGATGAGCCGGGCCGGGACGAGGCATGGGCTGAGCGGGGCTCGGAGCGGGCTGAGCGGGGTGACTCGCCTCCCCATCAACTCTCCCGCCCCTGGGCAGCGGGGCCGGGCTGCCGCCCCACGGGCGCTCCCGGGACGGGATCCGGATCCGGGGGCGGGGCGGTGAGGTGGCGGGGCAGGGCCCTACCGGCTGTCACTGCAGGGCAACAGCCGTTGCCCCACGGGGACCCGGCTCCCCTTCCTCTTCGCCGGGGGGATCGGCGATCCCGGCCCAGCGGGCAGCCTGGCCACCCTTCGGTGCCTGAGCAGGGTGGAGCGTGGCCCCTTCCCCACGATGCTCCCGGGATGCCTGCCCGAGGTCCAGTCCTGGGGGGGTGCTGGCAGGTGGCTCCCAGCCCCGGGGGGGGCATGGAGTTGGGGCGGGGGTGATTCCTGACACCACTCCCAGGTGCCAGAGTGGGGCCTGCCCAACACTTAGTGGGGAACGGAGGCAGCGCCACTCCGGAGCGAGACCTGGTGCCACGAGCCTCTTCTGCGCTGGCGCTGCCCTGAGGACCCTTCGTTTCTCTTGCTTTCGCAGTAAGACCTACGGCAACGTGCTGGTGCTGGACGGGGTGATCCAGTGCACGGAGAGAGATGAGTTCTCCTACCAGGAGACGATTGCCAACCTACCTCTCTGCAGCCACCCAAAGCCCCGCAAGGTACGGGGCTTCTTGGCTGATGGCCGGGTTGCTTGTGCCAACAATTTTAGGAGTCGTGCTTAAATGACAATTGTCCTAATTTGCATTTTGACATATAGACTCATAGACTTTAAGGTCAGAAGGGACCATTATGGTCATCTAGTCTGACCTCCTGCATGATGCAGGCCACAAAAGCTGACCCACCCACTTTCCCTTAACTCAGCTGTTAAGGGAAGTCTCCAGATCGTGATTTAAAGACTTCAAGTCGCAGAGAATCCTCCAGCTTGCGACCCCTGCCCCATGCTGCGGAGGAAGGCGAAAAACCTCCAGGGCCTCTGCCAATCTACCCTGGAGGAAAATTCCTTCCTGACCCCAAATATGGCGATCAGTAGAACCCCGAGCATACAGGCAAGATTCTCCAGCCGGACCCTCATTTTACCAGCGATGGCACGTTATTGCCTAATTGACTAAAATCACGTTATCCCATCAAACCATTCCCTCCATAAACTTATCTAGCCTAATCTTGAAGCCAGAGAGGTCCTTTGCCCCCACTGTTTCCCTCGGAAGGCTGTTCCAAAATTTCACCCCTCTGATGGTTAGAAACCTTCGTCTAATTTTGAACCCAAGCGCCAAGTATGTGGCCTATCAATGCAAATACAGCGCTCTACACTTCGGTAGCGCTTTCACCTGGGGCTTGCAAAGCATCTCGCAAGCAGCCCTTATAGCTTCGGAGATACTAATATCCCTGCCTTACGGGAGGGGACTGTGTCCGTGGCAAAGCTGTGGAAGTCTCCTGATTGGATTTTCAGGGCTAACTTTCTTGATCCAGACTTTGCTATGACCCTTCCAGCCTGGCTGGACCAAGCTGATTCTCTTCTGTTTTTGGCCTCTCTCCTGTCTCAGGTGCTAATTATTGGTGGTGGCGATGGGGGAGTGTTACGAGAAGTGGTCAAGCACCCATCCGTGGATTCTGTGGTGCAGTGTGAAATTGATGAGGTACGTAATGCAGGAGGTGAGGCTGGCGTGTCCTTGATTTCAATGGGCTGTGAGGCTGCAGAGTGGCTCAGGGTAAATGGGAGAGCTGCTTCAAAATATCAGCTTAGTGCTGCTACTTCATCCGCTGCAACTGACCCTAAAGACAGCGCTTTCATTCCTTGCCATGTTGGCATGGCAGTGACTGCGCTACCTCCACAGCCCTCCATAGTAGCAGCCTGATTCTTTCCTGCGGACTTTTCTGCATGCACAGCTGGGGCTAAGCCAGTCTGGATTGCAGGATCTGAAGGCCGAGCTCCAGAGAAGAGACGTTCTGGCTTTGGGAAGTGCCCTTTTTCTTCCCCTGACGGGGACAGCACGCGTGCTCCAACGACGGGACCTTGTCCCTCTGTTAGGTCACTGCTGAGTTGGTGTTCTACTGCTTCCTACGGGGCCTTCTGCTGGTTGGTGGGTCTGTCCTTCCTCCACTTGTCAGTTCATATTGGCGTTAGTTTCAGAAACTGTCGCCATTGTGCTGGGAAATAGCTGTGTGAGAAATGAGAACTAAGCCCAGAGTCCATTCCTAACCTCTCTACTAAATCAAATGATGCTGCTGGCTGAGTGTGCCTTGACATGAATAGGGACTGTGACGGCCATTGAGCACAAGGAGTGGCTGACACGGGTGTCTTCTCACATCTCTGCAAGCCGTAAAGATTCTAGTGTTTAGGGGATACACAGTGATTTTTCACCTGGAAGAAAGTGCTCCTCTACTAGGGACGAGGTGTTCTCCTCACCCAGAGGCGGAGAGGCCTAGACGAGGAAGTTTGCAGAGGGAAAGGAGGGCTCAGGGCAGGGATGGGAATATCATTCATTGAAAACCATATTGGCAATTTTCAGGGTTTAAAAGAAAATCGCCGTGTTGGTTGGGATCTGCCTCTGCAGGTGGTGATCTCCCCAGGGGAGAGGGGAGCAGGCAGGTCTGTGTAATCGGATCCTTTCAGTTCTTCAGGGCACCTTTGGAAATTGCGGGCTCTTTGGGTTTGGCACTTATTGTACAAGAATGTTGCTGAACTCGGGGGCCATAGGAAAGGGCTGAGCCTTGTGCGTTAGCTTAAGATGCTGGAAACAGACTGCTCTCGAACGGCTGGTGAGGTGGGTCTTAGCTGAGGGTGTGGAAGGAAATGACTCAGCCATTGATCAGCTTGGCTGCATGGCGCTGTATGTACTGACCTGCTTGTGCTGTCTATTACAGGATGTGATTCAGGTATCGAAGAAATACCTCCCAGGGATGGCGGTGGGCTATTCCAGCCCCAAGCTCACCCTGCACGTTGGGGACGGCTTTGAGTTCATGAAACAGAACCAAGAAGCCTTTGATGTGATTATCACAGACTCCTCCGACCCCATGGGTGAGAACCCAAAGGAAAGGGGAGAGTGGGGTGGGTCCCATCCACGCTCTCCTTCCCATCCTCTCCATTCTAAACACCTCACTGAGGCAGTGCAGAACTGGCCAGGGCTCTTTTGAAGAATAAAGAGAGAATCTTCTCTCCCAGCCCAGAGAAATCCCTCCCTCCCTTTCACTTCAGTTCCTTTGATGGGAAGTGATCTGGTTGGGGCTCCAGATGCAAATCATGGAGCTGCTGGAACTACTCCTTCCTTGTCTCTTTGGCCCCGAGCGGGTGGGGGGTGAAACGGCATCTGAAAATTGTTTCTTTGCCAGCACAGGAGCAAGGCCGCCAGCCAGCCCTCTTGCTTCCCTTTTCGCGGCTCTGTGCCCCAGTCCTGGGAGGTGATCTAATTACCGCTTCTAGGAACTAGTTGATCCTGGAGTCTGAAAAGAACTCCCTAATTGCCAACCCTCCCTGCCTACTCAGCCTGTGTCTACACGTAAACCACGACAGATGCAGCTGCACAGCTGTAGCCATTTAAGGACTTGTCTACACTACAAAATTGTGTTGACCTAAGTTACGTCAGCCTCCAGCCGCTGCAGTCATTCAGTCGCCTTTGCGTGTCCACCTTCGCTCCTTGTGTCGACCTAACTCCATTGACGTTGACTCTTGTGGAGGTGGGTTAAGTCGGCAGAGCGGGGATGTTGCGTCGGAGGGAGCAAAATTTTAGTGTAGACGCTTCCCTAGTGAGGGCGACGTAAGCTGCCTCGCATCGACATCGCTCTGTTGTGTAGACACTACCTACGCCACCAGGAGGGGTTCTCCTGTCATAGGTAATCCACCTCCCCAAGAGGTGGTAGCCAACTCGATGAAAGAGTTCTTCCATCAGAAAGAACCCGAAAGAGAGTGCACTGGGGTTGGGTTGGAATAGCCACATCTCTCAGGAGTGTGGATTTGTCATGCTCCTCGGAGACAGCTATAGTGATGTAAGATTCCTCAGTCTTCCTACCTGTAGTGAGCTGCTGTCCACGCCTCGCCACCCCCTCGAGAAGCTAAGGGAGCTAGCTACCTTCCTTACGTACTCACTGGTCCCATTACCATAGTAGCTAAGAGCCGCAGGGTCTTTAATGTATTAGCTGCCCAACAACCGTGGGAGGCAGGGAAGTGCTGCTATCCCTGTTTTACAGATGGGTAACCAAGACACAGCCATGAAGGGCCAGATTTTTAAAGGTATTTGGGCATCTAGCTGCCATGGAAATCAATGGGAATTAGGCACCTAAATCATTCTAAAATCTGGCCCCAGAGTGACTTGCTGAAGGCACACGGGGAATTCATGGCAGAATTGAACCTGGGTCCCAAGCTAGCACCCTAGGTCCTCGACCACCTTTCCTCTCTTCGACAGAGTACACAATGCTGCCTCGGGTTTGACCGTGTAATTGTTTTCTGCTCCCGTTTGCAACAAAGCCACGCTTTTGGGAGGGGGTGGAGAGGTGGAGGACACATGCCTCGGGGGATGTTCTGCTCTCCTGATTCCCTTAGCAGGAGGTTCCTTCAGCTACTACTGTCTGATCTTGATAGACAACGTAGCCTAACCCCAGTGCCCTTTGCTGATGTTATCTTCTTCCCTTTAATCTGCCAAGCAGTGGGGTGAGATCATGAGATTTTTATTTTTGTGAGGAGTATTATGTTTGCTGATTAGCAAAAAGAAAATTGGGGTGGTTCTGCTGTGCTAGAGGTGGGCCAAACCAGAACCCCAGATCCAAACACCCCAGACTGCACAGCCCCAGCTCACCTCTAGTTATTTGCAATACATTAAAAAGCGATTCAGAACCTTCTTTTCTAAAACAATTGAGTTTTGCCTGGTATCAAACCTGAGTATCTAGACCCCCAGGTGGAGCAAAGCTCTAGTCTCTTCCGGAGCCTGGCGAAGCCATGCCCAAGATGCACAAAGGGATTTTCATTGACCCTGAGCCATCTCTGTGACATCCTACCCCCAGGTCCCGCGGAGAGCTTGTTCAAAGAATCCTACTACCAGCTGATGAAGACGGCTCTGCGGGAGGATGGGATTCTCTGCTGCCAAGGTGAGACCAGACAGGGTACAGTTGGGTAACTGAGGCACAGAGAGGCGAAGTGACTTGCCCAAGGTCACAGGAAGTCTGATGAAGCTGGGAATTGAGCCCAGGTGTCCCAAGTCCCAGATTAGAATTGAAGGTAACTATGTAAATAGGGAAGTTCAGGTAGGTGAGGCTGGGTGTACCAGGATCCTATTGTAACAGGGTTATAACAAACAGGTAATGTGGGTCTGAGGATCTTGTCCCCTTGTGCCTGCTGTTCTGGATCTCATGTAAATGTTGTAATCCCCAGGCACAGATATCAGAGGCAGCAAAAAGCCAAACTTGGGATCCGTGGTATAATATCTCCTGTTTAAAAATCTCACTTCCCAGAGCTGTCGGAGTCTGGCCTTAGTCTTCCTATGCATTTCCAGTAATCTTCGCAGTGCGTCTACACTAGGGCTTTTACCAGCAAAGCTATCCCAGTGTTAAAAAATCACAGCCCATCCCGATGTAGCTATGCCGGTAAGACTGAGGTGTAGACCAGGCCTTAGTCTTCAGATTTAAAACCAGCCTTAACCTGAAACCCTCTGCTCAGAGTGCTAAAGGTGGCCATTGTCTATTCTAACCTCCTTTCTGTCCCTGTTACCTGCACAGGTGAATGCCAGTGGCTACACCTGGATCTCATTAAGGAGATGCGTCAGTTTTGCAAGTCTCTGTTCCCTGTGGTGGAATACGCTTACTGCACCATCCCTACGTATCCCAGCGGGCAGATCGGCTTCATGCTGTGCAGTAAGAACCCAGTGAGTGTTGGGTGTCCAGCAGCTGCCGTCTCCCTGCAGCCCGTGGGGTCGCTGGAGGGGGAGGGAGACAGGGAACAGGCTTGGCTCAAATCGCGGCATCAGCCACTTCTTAGTTTCTGAAAGACCAGGAAGCCCGCTTATGTGCAATCTGCCTCTGTGCTGTGCCCCTGGCTAACTCAGAACGATCTACATGTGGACCCATCTTCTTAGGAACCAGGGCCCCCCCTGGGTCTATGCTGTGCTTGGCCATTGCTAGTCGGGGTCTAGAAGCCACGGTCCTGCTTGCCCATCCCGTGTGTCATTGGGACAGAACTGACTGGCTACTGTAACCAAATGTCCTGGTGCCTGCTGTGCACATGTGTGAGAGGCAGGGTGTGGCTCCCACTGAGCAGGTGCAGCAGCAGTGCAGGCTCCCCGTCAAAGGGCCCCAGGCCTGACCTGGGGGGGCCACGCCAAGGAATGAGGGAGACGGTCAGTTTTGACAGCCTCTGGCGGTTCTGTTTTTGAGATGAGGGCAGCTATCCACTGGGAACCGGATTGAGACCCACCAAACTCATTGCATGCAGGGCCCCAAACAGTCATTGGCTGTTAATAACTGGACTGGCTTTGGAGCAGTGCTCTGAAGTGAAAGGCTCTGCATACAGCCTCCAGTCCCCCGACTTCTCCCCTTCAGGCCTGTTGCAGTGCTGGGCTCTCGCACTGGGTCAGAATGCCAGCAGCAGTGTAGTCAGTGCCGCATTGAATACAGATGGAGTGAGGGGTTTGATCTTCAGGCACTCAGTCACGGCATGAAAGCTTTGGTTGGCACAGGGCTCACGCAGACGGTCCGTGGTCGTGCAAGTTAATCTCACTGACTTCAGCCTGGGAATAAGGGCTAGTCGTGTGATCTGGGGTTTGCAGACTCCAGACCCTAAGAGGCTGTTGTCGTGCAGGGCTTGTGATCCCAGGGTGGCAAAATACCATACAAAATGCCCGTTTGTGTGTGTTCTCACTGCCTGCTCCCAGCAGCCAGGACACAGAGCCCCTCTAGACGATTACACAAACACCGAGTGCGTGTATTTTTCCTCTTCGCAGAGCACAAATTTCCGGGAGCCCGTGCAGCAGCTGTCGCAGCAACAAGTGGAAAAGATGAACCTGAAATACTACAACTCTGACATCCATCAGGCAGCTTTCATCCTGCCTGAGTTTGCACGGAAGGTAAGTGAGGCTGCAGCCCCTCTCTCCCCCCAAAGGCTGGTGAGAACCCACAGTTCTGTGGAGTGGAACCACTGATCTGGGACCGAGGGTTCCCACTCGGGGGGAGCCCCGCTGCTCTGTAACTCTGCTGTTGGTGCCATGCCTTCATTAGAAGTACAAGGCTCCTTCTTGGGCAGGGAATACTCAGATCCAGCTTATGGGACCCTTGACCTCGAGCGAAGGACTGTCCCTGATTAATTCCAGGGAGCGTGGGCGTTGGTGTGGGACTGTACGGTCTGCAGAGCTACCAGCATGGAGATCTGGGTGCTGGCTGCTCTGGGTGAGGTGTGGTGAAGCCAGTGCCGGCCAATAGCTCTGGCGGGGCAGGAGCTTATTGAACCCCCAGCTTGTCAGTACACACGTGTATAGGAGGAGACTACTACAGAGAACTAACCTGAATCAAACCCTGGACAGGCTTTAGATCCACCAGTGGGCCCTGAGAGTCACCAGTCCTCCTTAGAGAAGCCCCACAAAGAGCCTGGGTAATGCAGGCGTGGGCTGTGGATCCTGCTGCAAACCAGAGGACTAGAGAACGGCAGTGGTGATGGTCTACGGTGGGCGTGGAGTTCATTGTGCATTGCTGAAGGATTTGTCCATGTTTTACATCACCCCCTTCAAACCATCCCTGTTGCAGTCAGGCCTAAGCCCCGGCTGTGAAAGGTGCAGCTGCAGAAAGGAGACCTGCTCGGCATGCTAGAGGAGTTGCCCGAGCTAGTGGCATTGTAATGTGAAATGAGCATGCCCAGAAATACACTTCCCAGCCCCTGTCTAAGCAGGTTTGTCATTTCTCTAGACGATTAACTGACTTCCTCTCTCTTGGGTGTCTCCAGGCCTTGAGTGATGTGTGAGAGCCTGAGAAGCTGCTTTTCCCCCCGTGAGTTGGACCCTGAGATCTTCAGCGCTGCAGCATGGGGACTCTCTCAGCAGGCTGCCAACTCTTCCTCCTGGCTGGGGGTTTGACCCTTTGCCAGCCAACATTCCGTCTGATAACGCTTAAAGATGGCAGGGCATAAGCCAGATGAGACTCTGCGAGCTCCTCATTGCTTGGGGTCAAAACTGTTCTTTCCAGTATTGGGAATGTAAGATATCTTTCTCCTTTCTTCCTTTTCTCCCCCCTCCTCCTGGCCCCAGCTCACTTGGTGTATTTATAACGCGTGTGTCTGCGTAGCAATCTTCTGGAACTTGGGAAGAGTCCAGAAGGTTCATTAACTCAGTCTTAAACACAGGGAAGGGAATAGTGTGCAGGGAGGTAGCCTGCTCTCCTCCACAGAGAGCTCCATCTGCTGAGCTATTGTAACTGGTAACAGGCCTGAACTCCAGCTCCACTGTTTCCTTGGAGAGGTCACAATTCATATCCTCTGTTGCCATTCACAATAGGTCTCTAGTCCCGCTGGAGCAGCAGTGTTACAGGGCCAGCTCATCGGCTGGCAGCAAAGTCTAGTAGTTTGTTGTTTTTTAAATTGGTTGGAAACGAAGTGCTGAGGCACTAACAGGGCGACTCCTGTTTTTTTAATCCTTGCTTTCGGATCGGTTCCAAGGCATGTTCCCCAATACAGAGGTCGGTGCTTTATATCCATCCGTTGCCTGGTGGATGGCAGCGAGGATAGATGTCAGGGGAGCTAGTCTCTCCTGAAGGCCTCCGCCTTTTAGCCGTAAGTAGAAGACTCAGGCCGGGTATTGGCTGGCCCGTGGGAGGCATATCATGATTTGTATTCTTGCTCCCAAGATCAATGGATGTGTAATTTGTTCTCGACGTGTACTGGGTCCTGAGGCTCAGACTCCACCTCTCCATTACTCATTAAAAGAACTCCATGCTGCCTCTGGGCTGTTGGTGTCCTCTCTCAGTGCAGCCCCCTGCAGCTGTCACTCCCAAGCAAACAATCTGTTCTGGTGGTTAAGGTGACATTGGAGTCGGTGCATTTCCTTGATAGGGAGGGATGCTCTAAAACTCCTGTGCTCGTCCTACTGCCTCTTACTGGAGGATCTCGGGGTACCATCCAGTCAGCCTGGCTTCTCCTCCCCCTGCCCTGCAGGACATATAAAAGGCATATGTTGTAAACTGTGACCTGGTGCATGCTCTGCATTGCAGACCCCACCCACTAAGAGCTCTAGCCCCTCTGCTGTCCCATGTGCACTGCACAAGTCAGCACCCCTTGGCCTCAGCTACTCTCTAGTCCAAACAAGAGGCTCCTGTCTGCTCCCCCCCCTTCTTACTTGTCAAACTAAGGAAGCTGCCCATCTCCCTGCAAGCATAGCTCAATCGCTGACTCCTCCCGGCTAGTCGTTGTTTCTTCTTATTGTCCTCTGCAAAACCGCTGCTGGTCCCTAAGGCTGACTGCTCTTCAATCCTGCAGTGGGCTCTAGCTGTACAAACCTTGAATGTCCACTAGGGGACATCTCGAGAACCCAAATCAAAGGGCTTGTGCTGCCAAGGAAGAGCGTTCCCCGGCAGGCTCTGTCACTGTAACAGTAGAGGTGCAATGTTTTGCTCATGTTGGGACTAGGTTGTGTCACAGCCGCTGTCCAACAGTGCCTGCAGCTCATGTAGCCAGCGACTGTCTGTCACGTCTGCCTCCTCTGTTGGAGTCTCCCCTTCTGCTTTATCTCTAGTTATTGCCTCAGCGTGCAGCCCCACTCCTCAGATTCCCATCAGCACAGCTCCATCGCTGGCCTGAGGCATTGCAAAGCAATGCTCCAGTGCAGGAGTGGAGCCTGGCTCCCCTTCAGTCTGTCAGGGGCAGGCTGGCCAGATTTCACCCTGGTGTCTGGGCTTGAACTAGCTTGTTTAAGTGGGTGTGACAACTTTGTGTCCTGAGCCTTGTTCGATCTACCCCTCCAAGGAGTTTGTCCTATTGCCCTATAGACACGTTCTTCCCACCCCAGCTGTTGTGTCTTAGTGTGGTCCCCAGAACAGAGCCTTTTCTTATCCCCTAGGGGTCGCCCTAGTGCCCTACACTCTGGTTTGACCCCCTTCCCTCCCCCGCGCTGACTCCCTCCCCCCGCCCCAGATACCTGCACATGATCTGATCCCAACTCTTCCCTTCCTTCTCTGGGGCAACTGACCAGAGTTCTATGCAGTTTGCTGCCTGTAGTTCTCTTGGTGGAAATGGAGTTGCTAGTGGGAGATCAGGCCCCTGGCATTCTGGATTGATTTTGGCCAAAAGCCGTCTTTCCATCCCTTGCACGGGTGGGTCGTTCTCTTCCCTCGTGGTGTCTCAGTAAGGCTACCAAAGCACTTTGGGCCCAGTCTCTCTAGGAGGGTCAGCTGTCGTCGTCTTATGAGTTACAAGTATGAAAGCAGCGTGATGGGTGAGTGAGGGAAGAAGTAATCCTGTGTCAAAGCCTCCAGGGGGAGGCTAGGGAGATGATCACTAAAAGGGAATGGATAAGGTTTGGGGGAAGGGAGAGCTATAAAGATGTTTTGTACCTGCCAAGCCTGGGGCTATGGGGTCTGTTCCTCCTGCCTCTGTTGATAACATCCTCCTGAAGCCCAGCAGGGAGCTGCATTCCATCCCGGGCAGGAGATGTCCCTGGTGTCAGCAGAATCCCAGGCCCTTGCACGCAGGTGATGTGCTAAGTACAGGGGGAGGTGATTTCCAGTGCTGCGATTTCGCCTCCTGCTTGCTCTTGTGGTTCTTTCGAATTTTCTCTTATTTTAAAAGCTTTTCGGTTCACTTTTGAAGCTTTGCCCCTCCGCCCTGTTTAAAGGGTTCCAGGGCACAGCCCTTCATGCTGACCCACCTTTAGAAAGCTCTTCCCACCTGTTGATTATTTGTATTGCTGTAGGATCCAGGAGCCCTACTCAGGGACCCTGGGTGCTGTACAAACAAAACACAAAGCCAGGCCCTGCCCCCAGGAGCTTACAGTCTAAGTTGGTGCTGGGGAAAGGTGCTGGATTGACACCTCTGCAAATCCCTTTATCCACAGATCAGGTACAGACTGGGCAGGGGCCAATGCAAGCTTCCCCGTTAACATGCCTCACCCCCCCTCCCCCTTGGAGTTACCCCATACCCCCCATGGCAGAGGATGGTTCAATCCCTATAACCTATTCAATCCTTCACATCTCTGCTGAGAATGCCAATGAGGCTTTTCCTATATATGGGGAAGGGGACTTAGTCTGCCAGCAAAGTCAAGCAAGGCCCTCGAGCAGCCACCGTTTGGTGATGTGTAAGATTACTGCCCCTTATGCATCCTGCCCTAGAGGTGAAAGGCTCCAGGCACCTCCATACAGCTGGCCCTGATTGCCTTTTTCCTTAGCTCTTTGCAAAGATTTAATCTCACTAGCATGGCCTAATTTACAAGTCAGTTACTACCCTGGCAGGATAGGGCCATCTGCGATCCAAGCGGCCCGTGATCTACCAATAGAGCCCTACACATAACTCCACAGTAATGACCAGACCGTTGTTCTTTATAGGCAGTTTCAAATGCTTCAGTGCTCTACACTGAGAGAGACAGCTCCCTGCCTGAATCGGGCATTCATGAACAATGCAGCCAGGGAATGGAAGGATAGTTTGCACAACCATACCTAGTGCCATCTAAGCAGCTCCAAGCACTTTGACTGTTAGGGTGAAAGTCACCCCTGCGTAGAGGGCTGACACAGGTTCTGTGCACTAGTCAAGCCCTTACAATGGGACTTACGTGGTGTATAGAGTTTCAGCTAGGCTGCTGCACATGAATTTCATCTATGATTATCCCTTCCACACCTGGGGCTGCAGCTGTTAACCCTGATCTACAGCTTGGGAAACACAGGTACAAGAGATCAAGGTTTTCAAAAGTGACAAGTGATCTCGGGTGCTAAACTTAAGAAGCTTTAATGTGCTGAGCATCTGCTGTCATCTGAAAACTGGGCCAGTTTAAGGTGTCTCCAGCGGAGCCCTGAAAATCAATAGTCACTTGGGATAAGCTTGGCCAGCCAAACTCAGTGATTTGCGCAAGGCTAGGGAAGTTGGCAGAGTTAAGAACGAAGTCTATTGGTGTTCTCCATTTGTACTGCGGTACCACCCGGGCCCGTCACAGTCTTAGAACTGGAACCCCATTGTGCTAGGCGCTGTACGAACACAACAAAAATCCAGGCCCTGCCCCAAACAGCTCACAGTGTAAGAATATGACAGGAAACAACAGGTGCAGATGGACAGAGGAACACAATGAGAGGGTATTGGTAGGCAGCACCCTCAGTGCCCCAGAGGCCTGTTGTCAAGTCTGCTTGCCTGGGGCTGACTCCTAGCCCTGTACTTTGCCAATGAAACTTCTTCAGTTCCCAAAAAGTTTCATAAATTTTTCTGGGGGGAAAAAAACAACCTCATTATGAAAAATATCTTGCCCATGTCCTTTCAGCCACTTAATTGGCAGGAGTACCTCATTCAGCCCGTGCTAATGTTCTCAGGGCCTGGCTGGATTATTGATGGAGCCCAGCCAGAGCGCGAGACTGCCAAGCTGAGGACAATTTTGTCAGAGAACAGGAGCCTCCACAGGCAAACAATCGACAAGTGATAACAACTGCCCCCAAGCTGCTGGGGGAAGCAGTTTCCTTTGCAGGGATGAGGGAGACGAGGGGAAAGTCTGAGGAACCAGCCAGGGCCCAGACAAAGAGAGAGAGGCAAAATGTCATTAAAAAGTACAATGAGAAATTTCCCAGAGTTAAAGGCCGGGCACTTGGGGTGAAGCACTTTTCTGACTGTCTGCATAGGAGGGAGTTAAATGCTTTTAAAATATGCAAAAGGTGGGGAATTAGAAACCGGGATCTCAATTATAGGACAGTGATGTGTGAAGCAGATAAAGTGGGGCGGGGGAGGAATGATCACAAATGCTATGGAAGTAGGTGGCCCATCTTTCAGGGCTGCCAGCTGCACGGCTAATAGAATTTTAATAGCCTCTTGCTATTGCAAATGATAAGCACTCGCTTCCCTCCAGCAGGAGACTTCCTTGACAAGAGCGAGGCTGCCCTCTCCATGGTACTGAAAGGCTCTGTGTGATTTGTACACAGCAGCCGAAGACTCAGCTTCTCGGGGACTCCTTTATGTGGGATTGCTGAACAAGGCTATAGCTCTATCTGTAGACACCGGGGTACAGCACCACCGCACGTGTCCCTGTTCTTAACTCACTTCAACTCCAAGAGAGCAGCCAGAGGCGTGAGCCGGACTCTCCCTGGGAGCAGACTGTGTGAACTCATTAGGGAAGGGTCCTTGGTCTTGTGCTGATACAACTAGTCTGATCTCTGGGATTAAACTTAACTAAGGGGTTGTGGGGACCATGATCTGCTGTATGAAAGAGCCGCTCACAAATCTCATGGCACAAGAGGTCATTCCCCAGCGTCTCTGGCCATTTCTGAGATGAGTCTGGCAGTCTCAGCCGCCGTGAGAGTCAGTTCAGATTGCCAAGCCCCCACCCCAGGCCTCTTCACACTGTTTCCCAATACTAGAACTGCCTCCTAATTAGAATCCATCAATGAGTTTCCACAGGCAGATGCTGTGTAGTTGAAATCGAAATTGTTTCCTGGGAACGTGTTGATTTTGGTGACATTTTCTATGGAAAAGTTTTTGAAATGTTTTGTTTTCACTTGGACTTTTACCTCGTATCATTGAACAAAAGACTTAGAACTGAACACATCATTACTCTGAAATGGCAAACTCTGATGCAGCCGCAACGGTGGGCGGGCGCCCACTCCCCCACAACGCACTGTATGGATATCGCTGAAGTTATGACATCATTGAAATTAAACATTGTGATGTTTTAGAACGTTCCTCTGCAAGCGGCCACCACCACCCTGTATCCCCCATTCAGCCTCTCTCAATCCCAGCTGGGTTTATGGAGCAGTGGCCAGAGAAGGTAGGACCTGTCTCCCAGCTCAGCCTCCCTGGAGAACTACACAAGACTCAGTAATTCATGGCATCCATGTTCTGGTGATATTCCTTCCTCTGTGCACCTGCTTTAAGACTTGGCTCAGAGATGAGCAGGGACTTCAGGCTCCAACCCACACTCAGATACTCTCTCTTCCTTGGCTTGTTATATTAGTGCTAATGAAAGCTGTGACTGAACCATCCATCTGGTGTGTAGCCATGCTGCACCGAGGTGCCTCAGGGATGGGGCTGCTGGTGTTAGGGGACCGTTCTGAGACTGCCTTGATAAATGAGTTACAATTTCAGGCCTGTGAGCAAATTGCCAGTTGGTTTCCCCTCTCGAGGAGGATTGCTGCCATCAGCTGACTGTTGCTTTGTTTATTGTGTTGCTCTTTGGCACTCAGATCCCCGTGGAGATGTTGGGGAAGTGTCTGGCTACCAAGGAAAGCTAAGGCCTTTGAACCCTTTCCTTCAGATGCAACTGAGCTTCTGGCCTCTGGGAGCCAGATCCAATTCCATTTTGTGCAGCAAGAAAATACTGTGATCTGGTCTAAGGCCAGGCAAGAAATAGGCCGGAGACCAGGCACATCCAACCAACAGAGTAAAGCAGCTGGGAGGGACATCCCCACCCCTCAACGTGACAATCTGCCTCCACAGTGCTCTATTATTGTTCTTATAGCAGCACTTAGGGGGGTCTGCTGTGCAAGGTGCTGCACTTACCCATAGGAAGAGAGTCCCTGCCTCAAAGAGCTTACAGGCTAAATAGACAAAGGAAGGCTCATTATCCCCCTTTTACAGAATGGGAAACTGAGGTACAGCACCATGAAGTGACTTGTCCAAGGTCACACAGAGAGCCTCTGGCACAGGCAGGAACCCAAAGCCAATCTCCTGTGTCTCAGTCCAGAGCGGGTCCATCCGTACTAGTCCCACATCCAACAGCAGTCACAGTCCTAATTGATTATGTACTTTTAACCCCAAGTGAGAAGTGGAGGGTGAACACCAGGGGCTGCGAGCTACATGCCAGCCAAGGAACAGCCCCTGCCTTGAGGCGGTCAGTCGGGAGGCACCAGCAAGGCAGATCGCAGTGTTATGGAGGTGCTACCACCGACAGGCTTCCAAGAGGAGTTGCGTCCTGAGGAGACAGCGAGAGGAGCACAAGGAGATGTAGCCTCACTGGGAGGCTAAGCAGTAGCACCAGCTAGGGAATAGGAGGAGGAGATGGTGGAAGCAGAAAGGATAAGACCCTAATGTGGGGGGGGGGGGGGTGCCAGGGACTGGAGCCATGCAGGACTCAGAAGCTGGGGAGAAGCTTTACCTTGATGTGACCCCAGTGGGGAAGCCAAGGCAGGGATTTGAGAAGCCAATGGGTGTGGTCAGGGCTGTGGGAAATGAAGTGACGGGGCAAAATGGAGGGGCCATGTTAATCCCTCACAGTCAGAAAAGTTCTTGACTTTCCCTGTACAGGTGCTTAGGGGGCTAGGAGGAGGGAGTGCCTCAGAGGTCAGCTGGTCTTTATGAAGGGGGCAGGGATCAGCAAGATCACAGAGCAAAGGTCTGAGCTGGCACCCGGCCTGGCTCATGGGCAAATCCCCACCTCAGAGTTAGTGAGACTGAAGCCCCACAGGGTTATTTCTTGGGGAGGGCAGAGGAGGAGTTGGCTGGAGAGTCTGTGGTGGAGAAGGGAAGGAAGCTGCTGGGTAATGTGGGAGACGGGCATTGCTGCAGGCAAAGGAAGCTGTAGTGTGGCCCATCACCACCTCTGAGGCAGCCAGCTTGGATCCCGCTGCCCAGCCAGGCTCACTGCCTCTCATGCACAGGGAGCCCGAGAGAAAAGCCAGCAGCTTTTGTACCAGCAGCTAATTCCGTCACTTCCTGCGGGGCCCACAGCAGCTGCCTGTATGAACCATTCAGAGCCAGGGCCGAGTGGTTTTGAACCCATCCCACCTGTGAGTGTCCGTCGGCCACGTCCCCTCAGTTCACGCAGCAGCAGGGACACCAAGCTCAGCTCTTGGGAGAAGCATCGTAGAATGTTCCGGCTGGAGCCTGCCTGGCAGCTGGGAGTGGGGACAGGGACTCTGCTGTCACGTCTGGGCAGACGCTGTCTCCCGGGCCTGTTCCCTGAGGACGGTGCTCTTCCTTCCTGGCGTTCCTGCCCTTTAAGCCTCTCTTGCTGGTCTTGCTGCAGCCTGAGCCAACCCTACAGACCTGCTCAACATCTGCACCTTTCAGGCTGCCCTCCATGCTGGTCACTGTCTGGCCCTTGGTGGTGGAAAAGCCATCTCCACAGCTCCTGCCTCCCTGAGCATCTCCCTGCCTCTCCAACTCTTTTCTGACATCACCGCTTATCCCCTTCACCTGTCCCTTTGCTGCCGGATTGTCACTCCATTCACTCTGTTGTGGTGTCTCAGGGAACAGCCCATATGTAAGACACAGCAGCACACAGAGCTGTATCCATGCAAACAAACAGTCTGGTTCACCTAGACAGCCCCCAGAGTGGAGACCCAGCTGTACTGGCTGTCCGCCTCCACTGCTGTCTGCCTAGCATTTGGGCTAATGTGCCCTTTGGGTTAGTCCTGTCTCGTAAGTGACTGTCTTGGATTCACCTCCTGCCTGTCTGTTATCGCAGCCCCATCTCAGACTGGAATGGGATGAGGCCCCAGTTCCTCTTGAGGCCCCATTTGCAATCCCCTGGTTTTGCTCCCACCGCCAAGCAGTTCAGTCCTGGGTCAGCTGGCAGGTCCCCATGCCATGCTCAGTAACTGGGGCTCAGTAGGTGAGTGCACTCTGCATCCTGCGCCCCAGCAGCTCTCACTGGGCTGGAGGAGTTTGATGGACTGCGTTAGGGAGGGCAGCAGGGTGGGTTCGGATAAACCGGCCCGATCGTTCCTGAAGGGAGCAGGTGACGTTTCATCCTGGATCAGGGTGCACAAGCTGGCAATGACCTTAACTCCCCAGCTATCCCAGGGCATGGTGGGAAAGACAGTCAGGGCACATAGGTGCTGGAACTAGGGGTGTTGCAGCACCCCCCTGGCTTGAAGTGGTTTCCATTAGATACAGGGTTTACAGTTTGGTTTAATGGCTCTCAGCAGCACCCCCACTATACAAATTGCTCCAGCACCCCTGTTAGGGTGCTGTATTTCCTGATTAGAATTTAGGCCTAGGAATCTCCCAGGGAGAATCTGTTTCACACAGAATAGTTCCTTTCCTTTGTGTCTTTCAGCGAGGTTATCAAAGGTTTCTTCTAGCACTCGTGTGTTGATATTTGGGCATCAGGTGCTAGGGGAAGGCTCCACTGCCCTGTGGTCTGGGTCTCTGTTTGTTCGAACAGGAGTGGAGGTGCTTGGGCTGTTAGCGGATGGAGAGGGTGGGGTGGGGACAGACTTCTGGGTTCTATCCTCAGCTCTGCCATTCAGTCACTGTGTCCCCTTGGCCACATCACTTCTCTGTGCCTCCACATCTGGAAAGTGAGAACTTACCTGCTCTACACGGGGTGCTGGAAGGAGGAAGAGACCTGAGCTGCAATGCTGGGCCTCCCCTTAAGAGTGTTCCCAGGGGAGAGGGCAGTGGGTTCAAGGGTGAGAAGAGATGTGAACTTTGAGTCATCGGATCCCAGGAGGCAGGGGCCAGATGACACCATAGTGACAGGGGAATGGGGGGTAGGCTGCAGTGTCCTTACAGAACCTTCTCCTGGGCCACAGCTTGTTACTACAGGGACATCAGTCTGGGCAGGAGGAACCTTCTGAACGGCTGCTTGAAAAGGGGCTGTGCAGGGCAGAGCTGGGGAGAAAGGGGGGCCCAGAAGGAACCTAAAGCAGGGGTCATCATGCCATGAGCAAGCCCTGCTAGGCACAGCTGCTCCAAGTCGGCCCAACCCAGCTAAGCCTCTGCTTTTCTCTTTAGCACCATGAAACCCAAGCACCCTGGGGCTGGGATCCATTCTGCCAAGCTACAGTCTGGAACTGGGGGACGTCTCCAGACACCTGGAACCCAGAGGTGCTAGAATGGGAGCGGGGAGCAGCTCAGCATAACCCAGTGAGCATCACTGTGGGGAGACACAGGGGTGAGCTGCAGAGATCCGGACCCCAACATCTCAAGAACTCGGGGTTGTTTGGATTCGGGTCCAGGCCCATCTGTAACTATGGGGGAGGGAGCTTTGACACCTTCCTCTGCAGCATCCCACATTGGCCACAGGTTACAGGCCTGGAGGGGCCATTGGCCTGCTCTGGCAGGCAGTGTCTAGGACCCCAGGAGCAGCCCATCTAGACGTGGCAGCTGCAGACAGTGCCTAGCACCCGCGGGTGTGGGAGGGTGGGTTACTTTGGTCCCAGCCCCCTGCTCCCCTCTCCCCCCGCAGAGGTCTTTGCAGCAGGGGCACCTGGAAAGCCCCGGAGCGCTGAAGGGCCCCGCTCCAGCAGCCAAGTGTTGACACCCCTCCAGAGTCTAATTTGCCTTTGATAGGGACTGGATTGTTTGCGTCACCTGCAGGGCTCGGGAGCGGGCTATAAAAGGGGCTGCAGCCATTGTCGGTGGCAGAACAGAGCCCAGAGGCAGCTCCCCCCCGCCCAGCCGTGCCCGATCCATCATGCAGCTGGTGGCCAGCCTGGTGTCCGTGCTGCTGCTGGCGTGGAGCGTGAGAGCCAGCGCCTTGCCCGGCGAGGAGAGAGCCGCCGTGGCGAACAGCAAGGTGAGGATCGCGCACCCCGGGTCGGGAGGCAGGGCAGAGGGGACTGCCGGGGCCACCCGGGTGGGCGCTCTGTGCTCCGGGATCCCCGGAGCTGCGGCGCTGGGGGCTGGAGACGGCTGGGCCCCTGATTGGGGGGAGGGGGTCAAGGCAGACCGCAGAGGGGGCCGCGAAAGCAGAGTCCGTGCTAGGCGCAAACTGGCACGGTGAAGAAGGGGAGAGAGGGGAAGGAGGGGAGGAGAAAGGCAGATGGCTGGGGGAGTCCGGCGAGAGGGAGCCGGGCAGGAAAAGAAGGGGCGTGTAGGAGAACAGAAGGCTAGAGGGGGTTCTTGTCCCTGCTCCAGAAAGGACCCCGGGGGCGGAAGAATGCTGGAAGGACCCGGTGCAATAGGAAAGAAGGAATAAGAAGCGGAGTAATCACACCAGAATAAAGCCACTTTGGTCCGGAATAGAGTGTCCACATGGGAGATACGCCAGCATAGCTGGAGCAGTGTAATGGTACCGCTAGTCCTCTGCCGGTCAGTTCCCCCCATAGATAAACCCCAGTAGGTACAGTCAACGGGAGGGGGCACTTCACCACGACACAGCCTCTGCCCTGTGCTCCCAGACTGTGTCCAGAGCTCTGCCCCGCGCCCTGCGCTCCGCCAGCCAGCACCCGTGCGTCTCCAGAGCTGCTCTGCGCCTTTAGCTGCGCATCTCTCACTCCGGTGCGCGTCCATCCCCGCAGCGCGGCTCGCAGACTCGCCTCCCAGCCTGGGAACCGGGGGCGGCACAAAAGGGGAAGGAAGGGGGCCGGAGTACCCCGTAAAGGCACCTGTGTCTAGTTCCCGGTGTCGCTTTTTCAGCCTCAGAGGTGGTTCTCCATCAGTGTCCGAGGTTAATGCTTTGGAGAGGGGCTCTGGGGCGCTTTGGAGAGGGGCGCGCGTCCCATGAGTAGCGAACGAGGAGACTGAACAAGAGACAAACACACACAGTGAGATGCTGGGGGGACAGTCAGCATCCCATTAGCAAGCAGCCCTTAGATCGGCCTTAACCCTTTTGGGGGTGGGGGAGCACAGTCGCTTTCCTCTGCAGATTCTCGCCACGACAACAGGTTAACCCTTTGTGTGACCGACAGGTTTTTATCCCAAGTCTAAACCGCAGGGAGAAGGGAAGAGCGCGGGGTCAGGCGGCTAAGCCCAGTCACGAACGGCTCAGTGGAAGTGAGTGCAAGGAACGATTCTCAGTGGCCGGTCCCATGCCGCTGCTGGAAGGGAGATCCAGAGTGAATAACTTTCCAAAGTCCCATCGAGAGCAGATAGCGGTAGGAGGGTGGGTTGGTGGCTGGAGGAGAAAGACGCGGATCCCTTTCTCAGGCTCAGCACCCCCGGGTTTGAGACATAAGCTGTTATGAAATACACCCCCAAATGCACAGGAAAGCACCGGCCGGGGTATCCCCAGGTCCCGGTGGAAGCGGCGCAGAGAAGCCAGCAGCCGTAAGACGCGGGGGAGCGAACAATAACCAGCGCTAGCGGCTCGGAGCTCTCCAGCGGGACATCCCTGAGGGCGGCCGCGACACCGCGGTGGGAGCAAGGGGCGAGCGCACGGGGCTGGAGCAAGGCGGCTCTGTGGCCCCTTACCCCGGCACCTGTGCCTCGCTGGGGCCAGTGGCCGCCGGCTTCCAGCGCTGTCTGGTTCCGCTGGTTCCCAGGGAGCCAGGGCTTTGTTCCGCCCGGCTCATGGGTAGGCGAATGGGGCAGGTAGCCCGTGCCCAGGGAGCAGGGACACCCAGTAGGCGGCTGGAGCGCTGCTTCCCAGCTCAGGACTCGAAGGAACGGCGACCCAGGTGTTGCCAGACGGGCAGGATTTGGGAAATCAGCCTCCCCCCGCCCTGTGGGGCTTCTGCCCTTGCCACGGTCGCAGGCAGCGATGTGCCTCAGTTTCCCCGTCTGTCTAAAGGGCAAATCATTAGCGCCCGGCCAATACCCACAAAGGTTTCCTTCAAGAATCAGGAGGATTAATGTGGCAGCTCCCCGGGAAGAGCCTAGGCCAGCGGTTCGTAGCCGCTGGGCTCCCGGGGACAGCCTAGCCCAGGGGTTCGTGGTCGCTGGGCTCCCGGGGACAGCCTAGCCCAGCGGTTCGTGGCTAGGGACTGCCGGAGCATCGGCGGGGAGCAAACGCTGAATTCGTAGGGGCGAGATTCTTCTGGGGGTAACGAAGAAACCGAGCTGAGTTACTCCGGATCAAGGCTGGTGTAACTGAGATCAGAATCTGGCCCTAGGCTATTTGAAAGCAGGCAATGTGGGTTGTTTCATATCTCCTTGGTACAAGTAGCGTTTCCAGCCATTTGGGACTACAGCTTCCCCCCACCCCCATCGCCCCCATGGCTGCCTCCTTCCTTCACCCGTAACTCTGTCCTCCTGGCAATGATTGGCCAGAGGAGTCGCAGCATGAAGTTTCCCCATGTTAATAACGTTTCTCAGCACATTGCCCCTCCATAGCCCTTCCCAAGTGGGTGCTGAGACTGCCAGGCAATGGAGACAGTAGGGGGGGGGGCGGGATTTATAGCTATCTGGGTTTGGGGAGGGTGGGAGGAGCAGGGGATATTGTAACGGAGCGAACCAGTTTGTTCACTGGTATAATGACACACAGGTGCTGCTGTCTCAGCCCAGCTGGCCAGGTAAGTATGGCATCATCTAGTATGGGTCTGGGAGCCAGACATTCCGGAGCTCTAATCTCAGCTCTGTCATTGGTTTGCTGTGTGAGCTTGAGCAAGTCATGCCCCCTTGTGCCTCGGTTTCCCCTCTTGTATGGTGGTGGTAATAACTGTTTCCTGTTACCCTGGGAGACGGGGTGAGGATTAACTCACTCCTGTCTGCAGAGCAAGTGCTGTACAGGTGCTGAGAGCCCTCAGGCCAGGAGCCTGTGGTGAGGGTGAGGGAGAGGGAACCAAGGGAACTGGGATCCTGGCTTTGTCCCCCTCTTCCGCCTCCCCAGTCTTTCTGATGAGACCCAGGCTTTCTGACCACTGAGCAGAGAACCAGAGACAGATTAGGGATTTGTGGGTCCCTGGGCCAGAGCAAGTGGGGAGTCCCTCCCCACCCCTTTCACCTGCAGTCCCCCCCCCCCACCTCCGGCACTCCTGCTGGGGAAATGGGGTCAGGGCATGGGGACAGAAGTGCTGGGTGGGTGGAGCAGGTCAGGGCCTGGGGGTGCCCATTTTTCTAGGGCCCCTCAGTTGGCTGGGGCCCCTGGGCTCAGGCCTCATTGGCCCAATGTCTAATCTGCCACTGCAGAGAACCATCCAGGTCTCTATGCCAGAGCCTCTGTGCTAGCCCTCCCTCCTGTGTATGCTGTCCCCCTCCCCTCTGGCTCATGGGCCAAGAGATGTGAACCAGGAAAGAGGAGGAGGCCAACTGGGACTGGCAAATGTCCCCACCTTTCTGCCTCAACTCCCCCCCCCCCACCATCATGAAGACCCCAATGACTCCCATCCAGCACTATGAAACTGGCCATTCTGAGGGGATTAGCACCGCAGAGGATTGCCCAGTGTCCTAAGGGTTAGAGCTGGGGTCTGTGATGAGGAATGGAGAGCATTAGGCCAGTACCTGCAGAGTGACCTATGGAGATGGCATCACCTCTCTTGTGCTTTCCACTTGCAGGAGCAGACCAAGGCCCGGAAGGACATGATCCTGAAGATGCTGGTGGGTCTCCTGGATGGGATGGACACGGGGCGCGAGGCAGCTTCCACTGACTTTGAAGAGCCCCCGGAGAGCAAACTGGAAGAGGAGCGGCTGGCTTTGGGGCGGTTAGCCCAGCTATCACAGCGAGACCGCAAAGCCCCCTGTAAAAACTTCTTCTGGAAAACCTTCACTTCCTGTTAACCCCCAAGCCCCACTACCAGCCCTGGATCCAGGCCCCCTCAGATTTTCCCTGTCCCCTTTAGAACACAAGAACTGTACCGGCATTGTAAATAGCATCCACATGTCAATGGTTTCTGTTTTCCTCAAATGATTTGAGCTCTGTTTGTTTATTACTCCATTCACAAATAAAGCATGGCTGAGAGGCGCCTTGGGAACATGTGTCTGCTTGTTTGTGCCTGCTGCAGCTAAATGCACACACACACATCTGGGCCTTCTGACACACTTGGTGGGTGGTGGGCAAAGGTCAAGGTCTGGCCTGGAAGGTGTTGGGGGGGAAAGGACATGCTGACTAATATATGCAGACTAACATACACATATATTATGCTGATAATATACCCACAATACATATTCCAAACATTTAAGTATACATATTATTAAGCATTAATATAGCAATTATATATCCCATATTGGCCTATATTTTTTTTATAATCCTGTTGAGTTGTGCTAAGTATCCCATAACACTTTGCATTAGCAGAAGTAAACTTTGGCTTAAGTAGATAGGAAGACTGTCAGTGTCAGGAGATATAAATGTTTTCTAACAGCAACAGAAAGGGATTTACCCTCCTCACAAACCTATTTACCCTGGTACAAGCCCAGGAGATGGCTCCAGGCCCTTTAGTACCTGGAGTGCTCAGAACAAAGATAAGGTTGCATCATGACCTGGGTTCATCACAGAAGATAAAGGGGTGCATCAGGATACCAGTAACTAACAAGGTGAAAACCTGATTCCTTAAATCCAGTTTCAGATGCCATATATAGTACCTTTTACTGATATGAAAAGGGATATAACTTAAGGGAGCATGCCTTCTGTGTAAGGTGAATGTCACATGACTGAACAGGACTGCTCTTCAGAGACTAGGATCATATAAAACCTTTTTCCTGCATCATAGTAATAAACTGGACTGACGCTGGTGAGTTGATCTCTTGAGTATATTTCATAACAAACCGAAGTGTGCTCAAGCAACTGACTATACAATTTATCAACAGGCATAAAAGATAACAGGTGTTTCACACATCAGGAAGCCCAGAGCTCAGCCTGCCGGAGCCCTGGCTGGGCACTGCTGGGAGGAAGTTCAGACCACTGACGGCCAGTTCAGGCAAGACAGTGTGCTGAGGGGTAATGGTCTAGGGAAATCCCCTCCATGCTCCTAACCAGGATTTTGGAGCAACCAGAGACAGGCTTCTCCTGAGAGGCTCCATGCCAAGTTTTACATTGAGCCCAGTGGACGCTGGGGCAGGGTTACTGTGCTCAGTGCTGGCCATGGGCAGTGCAGAGGCACAAGTGGTCTGGGCAGCTGCTGGTGGTTTGCTGCTTGTGGGAGCGTGAGGAAGCACATGGTGCTTCTGCCCCAAGGAGGCACTAATGGGACACAGCTGTGACCAGACTCATCCAGGCTCTGCCCAGATGGGCATTTACCCTGCTAGTCCCAGAGCTGGCACTGCCCCCAGCCTGGCTGCCTTGGAGCATCTGGAGCAAGAGCAAGGAGAGTGGAAATACCACGGTAGGAGGCTAATCACGTTATAATGGGGACGCCAGAAGGGCATGACTCTAATTGCCCCATTAGTGAGACTCAGTAGATCTGGCTTTGCTGGAGAAGGGAAGCTGGGGGTGGGAGGGAGAGCCCAGCCCAGCCCAGCTCGCTCCCTGACCCCTGTGGGACCAGACCTTGAGGGTTGGCCCAGAAAAGAGAAAATTTCCCTCTGCAACCCAGGTGGCTGCAAGAAACTCAAGTACAGCAGTCTCTCCCGAGGGCATCACAATAGCCCCACTACAGCATCAGGTGGGGTTGCTGAGGCTTTGTCCTGGAGGAGGCCAGAGAGTTGAGCCATTCCTCCCCCAGCCAGGACTGGTGGAGTGGGGGGAGCAGCTGGGGTTAGGCCTAGGCTCCATGATTCTTTCCCCCGCCTTTTGCCATGCCCTTGGGGCATGACGGGTGTTATGCCACAGTGTCGAGAGCGCCCCATTATCATCGGGAACTGGGGGAAGGGTCTGGTGATGTTAGAGATTCACGCACCCCAATCGTGAGCTAGGGGGTAGCAGCCAGTGTATCGGTTCAGAAGGGTATCGTGCCCCTCCGTGCCTTGTGTGCTTGGTGAAGATGATGCCTCCAGGGGTCAGGGCAGGACCTGCAGGTAGCCCTGCCGTCTCCAGTCGCCTTGATCCAGGAGCAAAGCGACTAGCTTAGCAGAGTGATTTGTTTCCCTATCTTTCTCCCCACTCTGTGCTCCAACACCTGGGCAGAATTGCCTACCCCTCATACTCTCCTCATGAGCCCAGAGTGCATTTGGGAGGTGTGGGGAGAAATGGCTGTAACCTCGCAGGAGGAATATCCGAGGAGGGAGCTATGTGCAGTGTGGTTGTAGCGGTGTGGGTCCCAGGATATTGGGTGAGGTAAGACCTTTACTGGACCAACTTCTGTTGGTAAGAGACCAGCCACTCAGAGCTCTTCTTCAGGTCTGGGAAAGGTACTCCCATCATTGCAGCAAAATGCAAAGTGGAACTAATTGTTTAGCATATGTAGTTAGTGCATATTGTAAGGCGGGGTAATCAATTATTTTTGTCAAGGTCCAAATTTCTTGGTCAAGGTACAGTCCAGGTCCAGACTCCAGAGAAAATAATTAAAGAAAAAATGATGATGATGATAAATAAAAAGATTTTGGGGTCTGTTCAAAAGCATATGGCGGTCTGGATTTGGTCCATGGGCTGCCTATTGACTACCCCTATTGTAAGGGACCATTCAAGGTAGAGTGACCCATTAACACCTCTGCAGCCATAGGGGGAAAAAGTGGGTTACAGATTGTTGTAATAGGCCATAAAGCGAGCTCTCTACTCCTGTACAGAGAGCCAGCCCCATGCTACAATGGGAGCTGCATTCAGTTTGACCCCCTAGCCCTCAAATCCAGACACTCACAGGTCAGAAGCCAAATATCACAATTGGCTCCATCTCTGTAACAAGCTGAAACAAAACTCAGGGAAGTTTGGGTCAGGATCCTACACCTCTGGCCCTGCTCTAGTTCTCACCAGAGCCTCTTTGCGCTCTGTGAGAGGCCCATGTGCTGGCTAACCAGACCTGCTCCTGCTCCTGTTCTGGGCCACTGTGCTAGTTCGCCAGGCTGAGACCAGTGAGGCCTGCTGCCTGGGCTCATGCTCGCCTGCCGAGGAGCTGGTTTAGCTTTGACCCTCCCCCTTGCGATTGGAAGGTGGGTTAGACAATGTATTCAACTGAATGGCGGGTAGGCCCTAGTGGCGGAGGTAAGTCCAGCATGGATGCTACTCTCTAAAGCAGACAGTGGGGACCTGATTCTCTCCTGCCTTCTACCTGGGCAGTAACTGACACAGGGGCAGAATGGCTATAAAATGCTGTTGTTCAATTTGCCGTTATTGTCAGTAGTAGCATTAAGGGAAAGCTTAGCGACCCCAACTGAGAGCAGGGCTGCCCTGTGCTAGATGCTGCGTGAATGCCCAGTGACAGTCCCAGCTGCAAAGAACTAACAGGCTAAATATATGAGACGCACAACGTGTGGGAAAGGGAATAGAGACCGAAAGAGGGGAAGTGACTTGCCCAAGGTCCCACAGTAAGTCAGTGGCAGAGACAGAAATAGTGCCCAGGTCTCCTGACTGCCAGTTCACTAGGCCACACTGCCTGTCTGGTGGTAGAACTTCACACCCTCTTTGCACAGGTCTGAATGATGGGACCAAGAGAACCAAGCGCTGGGGGGCGATCGCACCCAAGTCAGAGGGGCCGTCATTGGAAGCCGGGAAGCACTGAATTAGAGGGTTTGTTTCAATAAGAATCTTTGCTTTGGTTTTTGAACGTGAGTGGCACTGAGGTTTCTGCTCTCAGCAGCGTTTCAGTCAAATCAGCCCCCGGCCTGTTTTCTTCTTCCAGCCGAGGTAACGCTTCCAACTCCCCCGCTTTCCCGGCGTAATGAGTGATACAGCCACTCTGGCACCCAGATGGGTAGGCTCATCTCTGCCATTTCGCTCTCTGTCAGGCTGCATTTTCCACCTCGTTTGCCATGGAAGTTTCTGGCTGTGTTTGTCTGGCTTTTGGGAGCGGTTGGAGTCTTGGAGCTTGTTTTATTCCTCACTCCCTAAAGAAAAAATCAGATCCGTGCTAAGGAACTCAGCAACGGGATCTGGAGCCTTCCTACCCTTGCTTACCAGTATAAATCCAGCCCAACTTAGTAGGGGCCAAAAGGTGTAATCATAGAATCTTCTTTCTGTCAGTGGTCAGCACTAGGTGCTTTAAAGGATAGAGCAAGAAGCCGGCCGGCAGATGGGGGAGAATCTGTCTCATTCTAACCCCTAATAGCGATTGTCTCAAGCCCTGCAACATATGACTGTTCAGTGGCCTGTAGGTTAATATGTTTATGGGTCACAGCCTAATCCTGTAGTGGAGCCGAGGACAGGAGGCTGAGCTCCCTCTCTCACTCCTGCTGATGGGCCTTTCTGGGCTGGGTTGAGGCACGCTGGCTGAGCGCTGAGGAGGAAGCTTGCACCGCCTCTGCTAGAAAAGAGGCGAACTAGGCAGCTGTATACCCCTGCCTGGGGTTGACCTTGCCTAGTTTACTGTGAGGTAAAACAAGAGAGCCTTGTCTTCACTGTGGTTTTTTAACTCGGGCTAGCTCATGCACATTAGTTTCCCTGAGGTAAAAAATATACCATTGTTTAGCAGTGAAGATAAGGCCCTAGTATCGGAAGGATAAGTCATTGTTTTTACACGTTCGCTGGCTTCGGTGGATGCTAGCAGGGAGTCTATGCTAAACTACACACAATCCGTACCTGGGCACCAAGGTTTGAGGGACGTCCAGACTAACCTTTGCCAATTAACTAAAGATAGTTAACACCTTGTAATCAACTAATTCCAGGGGGAAAAAAGTCTAGTGGAGCCAAGCGAGTGCCTTCTAGTCCAATGCCTCAACTACAGGTCAGAGTTCTGGTGTTTGCTCCCGAATCTGCCACAGATGTGCGCATTTGACCTTGGGCAAGTCACTTAGGCACAGCTTTTCAGAAGTGGCCACTGTGTATTTTTCCCTATCCCCTACCCCCATCACCAAAGGTGCTGGGCACCTGCAGCTCCCAGTGATTCCAATGGGAGCTGTGGGTGCTCATTCCCTCTGAAAAGCAATCCCAAAAGTTTCTCGAGCTGCTCAACAAAATCAATGGCCACTCTTGAAAATTGATGCTTTTACAGGGGGCTGCAGATCTCAATTCATCAGTGGTGACAAAGCTCCTTGAGAATCGTGAATGGGAAGTGCCAAGTATATTAATGAGTCCATCTCCCCTGGGCAATGCAGAACTGATACTCACACTGTTCTCTAGTCATAGATGGCTCAGGTGACAGGGCTTCTAGCACTTCCTTTGCTACATCTGCAGGTGAGCTTTGGTATTGTGTGGAGCGACTCACCTGCATACTAGGGACATGGCTTTCAGAACTGCCATACCATGAATAAATAACCTCCCACTCCCCTTGGATATTGGAGTGACCATGTGGTAGAAGAGCCCTGGCTGGCTGGTAGTGAGTAGGAACAAGAGTGAGGGGATATGTTCAGCCAGAGAGAAGTGGGCGAGGACCTGGAGTGAACAAGGGCAACCAGCTGTACAGCAGCTCTGGATTCCATTTTTGAACTCAGTGAGCGGCGTCACTTCCCAGGGGTACCCAGGGCTTTGAGGCACCTCACCACTTCCTGCTCTCAGTGTGAGGAAGTCATGTCTGTGTCTGCCATTGGTCAGTTCCCTGACTGCACCAACTTCTGGCCAGACAATCCCTGCATTCCAGGCCGCCTCAGGCCTCACTCTCTCTGCACAGGTTGGTGATAGCCAACCCCCTGACACTCGAGTCCTTGGAGCATTCCCTGTCGTGTCCAACCCTTTATCCACTGAGCGCTCACAGAATTACTGGGCCTGCTGTTCCCAAAGGCACAGTACGCTGCAGCTACTAGTAATACTGTAGAACGCAGCTTCAGTGAACGCACGGCACTTAGGTATATGTACAGCGAAAACATGAATACATTTATTATCAAAGAACAGGGAGTCAAGTGATAGTGAGTGAGAATATTGGAGACAAATGGTTACATATAAAACAAAATTAGAACATGCTTTTTAGACTTTAAATTTACTGTAACTAACCAAATATTCCCCTGTCTCTGACAGGATGCTTCCCCCCAGGGCTTTCCTCAGTCTTTTCAGCCAGTTTGGTTGCGACCCTTCTCACAAGAGCAAGCCTGCTGACAGCTTATCTTCACAGATCATACCTACGGCTTCATCTTTACCCCAAATGTTTCAAAAGTTCATTGTCTTACCCCTACCCAGGATAACTCCTGCTATTTACTTCTTCCTGTTAATTTCCTCTCTCTGAAGATTTCACAATCCTTCATTAGCATTTGGCTCAGACTTGTGAGTGGATGCCCATTGTGAACCATACAATACTTCATTTACATGTAAACAGATAGTTAAACATTTCTTCCTTGCAGCTTTTCACCTTTGCTGCCGACCAGTCCCTAGACACACACCTTAAGAAGATATTTTTTGTACAGATACATAACTCCTTAAATATCATCTGTACGTACATCTCACAATGGTCAAGAGGATCAGTATGACACAGTCTTTTATTAGAGACTTCGCAATGACCCCTGGGATACCTGTGTCCTCTGCCAGTTGGCATCAAGAGGTCTTTGGGTCGCACTCACCGACTGGATTTATTAATGAGACACCTGCATCTGACACCCTTCATCTGAGGATTTCAGGGCACTTTACAGGCACTAATGAATTTAGCTTCACAACATCCTGTGGTACGTTCGTACCATTGTCCCTATTTCATTGATCTTAGAGATGGAGTTGAAGTGACTTGCCTAAAGTCACAAGGCTCGTTATTGGCGGAGCTGGGAATAGATCCCACAAGTCCTCCCGCCCAGTCTCCTGCTCTAACCACGAGGCCGTGTTTGCTTCTGCACATGACCTTAGTGAATTTTCTGCCTCACTCAGTCTCATTTAAGTGGAAATGTAACACGGTCAAATAACCCATTTGTTCACTCACTTTATTACTCACTCTAGCTAGATGGATAGTGTTGAGTTTCTCAGTTCCCTGACCTCATATCTGAGCTGCGAAGGCTTTCATTTGTGAAGTGGGCTCCTAAGCTGTGTCTTCACTTACTCCTCTGAACTACTTTATTCACCAGACCCCCAGCCACAGCAGGCTGTGAATACATCCTTATACCCGACAGAGGGCTTTCAATGAAAGATATTGTCTTGACTATAAAGGTGGTGCAGCAGCTTCAGGTAAGAAGCGTACAGCATAGGAGACTCCTGAATGCAAAGGACCCTTTGGCAACTTCAAATAAGATCGGAAACAATAGCTTCTCCACAGCCTCGCCTAGCCCTGATAAAACTCTCAGGGATGTAAGTGGGCCGGGGTGGAGGGAGAATTGATGAGGCATTGTAGCACAGGTGGGTTTGCTTTTGTAGCACGGGCAGAAAGGGCAGACTGTGCCTTGTACTGTGCTTTCAGTTAAACCGCAGTGCGAAATACTATACGCTGCAAGCACTTGAGAGAGGAGGAACGATAACAGAGCTCTGCATGGCTCTAGCATCTCAAAGAACTTTACAGAGATGGATATGGCTTATTATTCTCCATTCCATGCATGGGGAAGCTAGAGCGCATGAGAACGTCCATACTGGGTCAGACCAAAGGTCCATTTAGCCCAGTGTCCTGTCTTCCAACAGTGGCCAATGCCAGGTGCCCCAGAGGGAATGAACAGAACAGGTAATCATCAAGTGATCCATTCCTTGTCACCCATTCCCAGCTTCTGGCAAACAGAGACTAGGGACACCATCCCTGCCCATCCTGGCTAATAGCCATTGACGGACCTATCCTCCATGAATTTATCTAGTTCTTTTTTGAACCCTGCTATAGTCTTGGCCTTCACAACATCCTCTGGCAAGGAGTTCCACAGGTTGACTGTGCGTTGTGTGCAAAAAATACTTCCTTTTGTTTGTTTTAAACCTGCTGCCTATTAATTTCATTGGGTGACCCCTAGTTCTTGTGTTATGAGAAGGAGTAAATAACACTTCCTTATTTACTTTCTCCACACCAGTCATGATTTTATGGACCTCAATCATATCCCCCCTTAATCGTTTCTTTTCCAAGCTGAAAAGTCCCAGTCTTATTAATCTCTCCTCATATGGCAGCTGTTCCATACCCCTAATAAATTTTGTTGCCCTTTTCTGAACCTTTTCCAATTCCAATATATCTTTTTTAAGATGGGGCAACCACATCTGCATGCAGTATTCAAGATGTGGGTGTACCATGGATTTATATAGAGGCAATATAATATTTTCTGTCTTATTATCTATCCCTTTCTTAATGATGCCCAACATTCTGTTTGCTTTTTTGACACAATGTTGGGAATCATTAAGAAAGGGATAGATAATAAGAGCACAGAGAGGTGAAATGACTCGCACAGGTTCACACACCACGTTAGGGTTTGTCTACATGGGGAAATTGACTGGAATAGCTCCCCATGTGGATACGCTATTCCAGAAAAAGTCACTTGTATTCTAGAATGGCATGCTTCCAAAGTGGAGTAATTATTCCAGAATAAAGTGTCCACTTGGGGAGCTTTCCTGCACTAGCTGTTCCAGTCAGTTTCCCTAGGTAGACACACCCTTAGTAGCAGAGATGGGAATAGAACCCAGGTCTCTGGGGACTCAGCCCACTAAATCATGCATCTCTTTAGAGGGCAGACCTGTGCATTCCTAAAGGGTTGCTTGTGTCACCTGAAGCTTAGCTAGAGGCAAGTCCTGTTTGCCAGCTGCATATTATTTCTGCTTTCCTCTCTACAGGCTCCCACAGCACTGGAGCTGCTTGGGTCTTGTTTCCCTATTCATATCTCCTTTCACAGCCTTGAAAGGGTGCTGGCTTGTCCAAGGATGGGAGCTCTACAGACACCTATGCGGACCAGATGAATATCTTCAAACGTGTCCTCCTCCTGCCTCTTAAAACTGTGTTTGAGGCCGACAGAACATTTCAGACTCGCGTGACCTGACCCGGGGAGACGAAGCCACTTAGGAACTGACAGAAATAGAGACCATTCTCACTGTATTTATTTACTTAAATAATCCCCCAACCTTGCACACAAACACATGAAATATTTGATTGCAAACTTCCCCCTTTGCTCCGCAGTGTGGGGTGGCTGAGGTCTTGCACCCAAACTTGGGATGAATCATTCTTCGTTCCTCTTGTGATAAGGGATTTTTGGCTCTGAAAGTGGCAAGCTCAGGAAAGAGAATCTAAGGGGTCAATGCCTTCTTGCTTCTAGTCCCGGTACAGTGGCTGATTACAAACATGATGATGGTGTGGAGAGGCCAGATGGACTGGCTGGCTCAGGGGCTTGGTATTGAAACAGGATGCACTTCACTTGGAGATGACTAGTTCCAACCCTGCTCAGGGTGGTCGTGGCATAAAAGTTGGCCATTGTATGGAATAAATTTGTTGGTCTCAATCCTGCTCAGTAAATGGACGCCTGAATCACAAAGGTCCTCTCAACTGGTACTAATAGGCAGGCCTGACCAAGAAAGAGGCCAAGGATGAGTGGCCATGAAAGCTGACTGCTCCTGGCACGTAATATCTAGATATGGTCAGGGAGCTTCTTGGTGCCTGGAGGAGAGGTTTAGAACTTGTTTTTCTGGACGCTGGTCTCCATTGTTTTGGCAGGCTGGGGCCCATAGGTTACATGAGGATAGCAGGGGTGGTAGGTTTAGCTGTGGCTGAGATTTTAAATTCTAATGGGAGCTGAAGGTCCAAATTCCCTAGGTGGCTTTGAACACCTCAGTCTGCACTTGCCGGTGGATCTGGCAGAAGTTAAGGGCAGCCGTTGGGGTGATGGAATGGAAAGGGGAGGAAGAGGGGATAGCATGTTGTTTCCTTTGTACTGTAGGTTGCACACACACCCCACCCCCCCTTTAGGACAAGTTTCTGCACAGGGAGTCCCTGCAGAAACCACCAGGGCAAAGAAACGCCCACGAGCGAGCCTGTTGTGCTAAGAAAACTTTCCCTCTTCCCTGTTCTGCTGCTGCTAATCTCTTCACGGAGGTAAATCCGCTCCGGGGTGAAAGCTAGCCAGCCAGAAGGTTCAATGCAGGTGTGCGTGCGGGAAGCTGCAGCTGCTTAAAGGGCATGGGCACACACATTAGTGGCCCAACACTGCAGGGAGTGAGTGTCTATCTCTTGGTTTGAAATCGCTGCTTCCAGGTGGTATTTGGCTCGGTCTGTGAAATGAAGAATTCGCCCACTGCTGGGAGCCAGCAGGCTGGAAAGTGCCTCCTGATTGCTCTTCCGGAAAGGATAACACAAATCTGTTCAGTGCCGGTGAGCGGCGTAGCATGCTGCAGGGTGAGGGTGTGCGGGGCGGTAGGAGAAAAACAAGTGAGCAGAAAGGCCAGCAGTGGCATCTCCCTTCTGGAGAGGAGAGGGGAGTGTCACTTTATTGCCAAGGAATCTGAATGGGGCGTGACCTATAGATGTGCGCTGCAATATGTGGGTACAGCAGGGGAAGGTGAGAGTGGAGCAGCATCCCAGAGCTCTTCATTCCCAGGCATACACACACACATCCCCTTACACAGGTCATTTATCACTCTCACTGGGGATATGTCCACACTGCAATCGAGAGGTGTGATTGCAGCACCTGTAGGCATACACAAGCTAGTTTTGCTGTAGATCAAGCCAGCTCTGTCTGCTCGGGACCCTGGGTACATTCTCAAGCAGCCCACTGCCCATGCCATCGCGACTTCATTGCAATTGTTACTTGAGCTAGATTTGATCTTTGATTGTTATGCTGCCGGCTAGGGCATGTCTACATGGGCTGCAATCACATCTCCGATTGCACAGGGTGTGGTACACTGTGAGATAACTCTGTGTGTGTGTGTTGTGGCGTGTGACTGCTTGGGGAGGGCCTGGGGATTATCAGATGTGTGTCTGTCTTGTTTTATAGGATAGGAATTATAACTGTGTTTTCACTTCTGCAACATGAATAGCAGCTTTCATGCAGTGATCTTGGGGGAGTGCTATAGACTTTGATTAATTCAGACTTGTGGTGCCCCTGGGTGGCAGGCAAGTTTGATTATCCCCATTTTACAGCTGGCCAAACCGCATGAGAGAGGTGAAGTGACTTATCCAAGTTCACGCAGCCATGGAGTGGGTATGTTCAAGAATAGGCCCTGAGAAGTCTTGGTGCCTAGTCCCCTGCTCTGAGCACAAGGCAAGACTGCCTGCAAGTTACTGCCCCTTTGCAGTCTTCAGACAGAGACAGGGCAGCTCAGATTTAAACAGCCGCACCACCCGCAAGTGGCTACATCACAATTGTCTGCTCATGTATGGAGCAGCCCAGCCCTGGGATCTCTTTCAACGCCCAGGATCTGGAAAGATTGAAGGGTGGGTTAATAAGTTTCGTGCTTCTGTCAGTCCTGCTTTGGCAGCTGGTGAGATCTGACTGCAGGCCCTCGCGGGCTGTAAATCAGAGCTGGCGTTTTTAAGGAGAACTGTAATGAAAGCTGAAGGATTCAAGAGGAATTGTTTTCCTGAGTCCCTTGCCTCCATCGTTCAGAGGCATATAATTACCACTGCGCACCTTCAGGAAGGGAGACTTCCTAGTAAATGAGATGTCACAGACAGAAACAAGGCAACCCTTATTCTGGCTCCTAATGAGACCCTTAACTCCATACCCTTTATGAGGCCTCCGGTGGGCCCCATTGGTGAACAGCGAAATGATGGTTTCCATATTTTAAGGTTTAATGCAAAGCTGGATTCCATAAATACAAAGGAGCCACCAGCACTTTGAAGAGATGGGTGCATCTCTGGTACATCCTTCTTTCAAATGTAGCAGTAAGATTGTGGTAACACCCAAGAGCTGCAGGCATGGACCAGAACCCTATTTTGCCAGGCACTGAACAAACTCAGAACAGAAAGTCCCTTCCCCGAAGAGTTTACACCAGGGTTGGGCAAACGTTTTGGCCTGAGGGCCACATCTGGGTATAGAAATTGTATGGCGGGCCATGAATGCTCACAAAATTGGGGGTTGGGGTGTGTGGGAGGGTGAGGGCTACGGCTAGGGGAGCGGGCTCTGGGGTGGGGGTGGGGCTGGGGATGAGGGATTTGGGGTGCAGGAGGGTGCTCCAGGCTGAGACTGTGGGGTTTGGAGGGTGGGAGGGGGATCAGGGCTGGGGCAGGGGGCTAGGGCACGGGGGGGGGGGATTGAGGGCTCCGGCTGGGGGTGCTGGCTCTGGGGTGGGGCTGGGGATGAGGAGTTTGGGGTGTAGGAGGGTGCTCTGGGCTGGGACCGAGGGGGTTGGGGCAGGGGGTTGGGGTGCAGGGGCGTGGGTGGGCTCAGGGGTGCAGGCTCTGGGCAGTGTTACCTCAAGCAGCTCCCAGAAGCAGCAGCATGTCCCCACTCCAGCTCCTGCACAGCCAGGCAGCTCCGCACGCTGCCCCATCTGCAGGCGCCGCCCCTGCAGCTCCCATTGGCCAATGGGTGCTGCGGGGGCGGTGCTTGGGTCAGGGGCAGTGTGTGGAGCCCCCTGGCATAGGAGCCGGAGGTGGGACATGCTGCTGCTTCCAGGAGCTGCGCGGAAAGCCCCTGACCCCGCTCCCCAGCTGGAGCGCCGGAGCAGGGCAAGCCCCCGACCCCGCTCCCCGGCGGGAGCTCAAGGCCCGGATTAAAAGTTCTGACGGGCCGGACACGGCCTGTGGGCTGTAATTTGCCCACCCCTGGCTTACACTCTAATGATAAGACACGTGGATACAGACAGACGGACAAGGGGAGCACAAGGAAGCCAGGAGAAAAACCCCATGCCCTTAGGTTTCTCTGGCAGAGGATGGTTAGATCCATCTCCCTTTTAAGCCTAACTCCCTCCTGTGCTGCTGTCAGTTCTGGGGTTGCTCAGGAAGTATGCCAGGAGCTCTCTTCTACCCAAAGATGCTGTATGCATTTGGGTGATGCTGGATGTGTATGAGGCTCCGATCTACCTGGGCCGCATGGTAAGCATATGAGATGCCTCTTCCCCTCCCATTTGAACTTGCCCGCTTGCGCAGAAACCGGCTGCCTATGCATCCTAGTTTTTAATAAGGGAGAGGAGAGGATGAGCCGCGATACAAGTGCACTGCTAAAGCAGCCTGGACAAGCTTAGGACTGAAGGCACGTGGAAAACGCAATGAGAAGACCAGGAAGGGAGTTCCTGGCTTTTGGCAGGGTTGAGCGCTAAGGTTTAAAAAGAGAGAAAACAGTCAAACTTTGAATCATGCCCTGGTTTAAATGAAAATGCTGGACTCCTACCAGAGTGCCAGGCAAGGGCTTGCTCTCCCTCCATTGGCGTCAATGGAGGCTGGGTCCAAATGCGCACTTGAGATGAGACCATTATAAAAGACATCCCCACCCCTCCCTGAAAAATGACAGGGAAGCAGATGCATCTCCCTCTTCCTGCGTGTTTGGACAGCGCCTAGTGCAGTTATGGCTCCTCTTGGAATACAAATAATTCATAGGATAAAGAGCCTGTGTGAACCCTGCTGGGGTTTGAACCTGTAATGCCACAGAGCCTCGCTATGCCAAACCTGCTGCTTAGACCCCTCAGTCACTCGCTTCTGCATGCAGCTGTGAGGTTGTCTTCTTCTTTCAGGGCTCCCCTTTTGTCCTACCCGCACCAGACTTTAATTCCAGTGATCCCTTTGTTTCATTCATTATTATTTGTATTATGGTAGTGTCTAGAGGCCACAGTGGAGATTGGGGGGGTCATTGTGTTTGTACAGTACCTAGCACAATGGGGTTCTGGGCTATGACGAGGGCTCCTAGGTGCTACGGAGCTATAAATAACACTAGTAATTGGACTAGAGGCTGTACAAACCCCTAGTACATGACAGCCCCTGCCCTGAAGAGTTTACAGTAGGCAAGACTGACGAAGAGTGGGAAAGAAAACGGAAGCACAGAGAAGGGAAACCTGTCATAGGCAGCCGGTTTCTGCGCAAGCGGGCAAGTTCAAATGGGAGGGGAAGAGGCATCTCATATGCTTACCATGCGGCCCAGGTAGATCGGAGCCTCATACACATCCAGCATCACCCAAATGCACAAAGCCACCCAGCAGCAGAGCTGGGACTAGACCCTCAGGTCTCCTGACTCTTAGTTCAGTGCCCGATCCGTTCTACTCAAAAGTCTGCAGCCCTCTCAAAGATGTTGCCCTATCCGACGAGTCCCTTGCCAATTTAGAAAACACAAAATTACAGCGCCAAAGATTAGGAGGGTTTATTTTTGTATGAGAATTTCTAAGATGGAAAATATGTTTCAAAGTAGAAAAGTGAAAAGCCATTTGGACCATCTGTGTCCCATTACTGAGCTGGGGCTGTCATCCATTCTCATTAGGCAGGGCCTGAGAGCGTGGGTGGGGGAAGAGACCTGGGCAGCTGCCCTGGGCACCAGGCTAAAAAGCACCATATGGAAAAGCCTAATATATGTTAACAGGCATCAGAGACCTAAATTGAAAGAATAATGGCCCATCCTCGTGTGGCAGCCGCGATGAGACAAACCCTCAGCACCGATTTATCAGTTGCAATTTCAGGTCATTACAATGCTGCTAAGCAGAGGCTAACAGACAAGTGAGAAAGATTAATCTGACTTCAGCAAGAGTGATTTTTCCAGCCCCTCTATCACTCTGGCTCCCTCTCATCCTCGCTAATGTAGAGCCAATGAAATAGCCTCCTCCCTTCCCCTCCTCTTCCCTTTCTCCCCGTCCCGCCCCCGCAAAAAAGATTCTTCCTGCTGGCCTTTGCATTGGAGATCCCATTGAAACATTTAAACGACACAGTAAGATCTTGTCATTTACTAGCTTCTGGGGGTCTGTCTCGTCCGTGCTACTCCAAATGAACTTGTGCAGTATAAGGACCTGAATAGTGTAAGTATTCCCCTTCCTTCCAATCCCATGGTGATGCACCTACACCATGAGCTAAGAAGCACACAACCTGGAGCTAGAACCAGCTCTTCGGGGGAGGTTTGAATTGTTTCCTCTCCATAGCCTTCCTCAAGGAAGGGAAGAAGCGGAATTCTGATGCCCTCTGTTTTGCTTTTTGCATAGCCAGTGGATTTTGACTCCATTTGCAGTTCTGTGTTAAAAATGTTTGAGAGCAAATAACGAAGCTCAGCCAATGTATTGTTTATAGACAAAACAGTATGGTACAGGGGAGAGAGAGAGAGAGTTAATACAGCACCAATCCCTCTGGGAGGCGGGTTCTCGCAGTGTGTTCAGGTCGCCTTACGCAGAAGGCGCACTCCCCAAAACTACCTCTATTTATGATGACGTTGTGCACAAGCTAAGACCCTCTGTACGTCATCTAAGATTCCACCCACCAATTTCAACTTGTTTTTCTGGTACCACGGTGTACCCCCTCTTACCTTTTGTTTTGAACACAGCATTCCAAGTACTAACAGGCATGAAGGCACCTCCTAAGCTTGTACCCAGGGCACAATATTAACATAACTTGTCTTTGACAGGTTTCCTATTTTCTAATGCCAAAGCTAAATTCAGCTTTGCAGAGTGTTGTGGAATACTTGATGCGGGTGAACTGAATTGGGGGAAGATCATAATACATTCAGTTAACATAACTCCCCAAAACATATACATATATACTGTGTGCATAATACCTATTATGTTAGGTATAGTATACACTATGTGTATTGGCTAACATGGTATTGGTACCACGCTTTACATTTTGACCTACCAGATGTTCCAATGTCCTGCCTGTAGCCAGCAGTCCCCCAAGACTTGGATGAGTCAGTTTGGCAAGAAGCCCTTCCAGTGCCCTGGCATTCAGGACCAGCGCTTGGGAGCAGTTTGGTACTATGCATTCTGTTTTGCATTGCTGGAGACAGAGCCCCTATCCAAAGCCTAGATCTGAACTCTGGGTCGGGAGCCAAGTTCGCTTCTCCAATCTCTCTCTCGAATAGGCCAAATTGTTCTCTCTTCCAGAAAGGTTTGGCTTTACTGTAGCAAACTAGGCTGGCATGACTGTCTGACACTGCCAGCACCTGTCCTTGAAAGATAGTTTCACCAGGAGCACTTTGGGATAGATTCTAACAGACTCCACGCCTAATTCACAATTAAATGGCTTGAGTGCCTGTATTACATCCACCAGACTCTCTGCCTGTGCTGAGGGACATAAAAACTCCAGGATAAGTCAACAATCTGTAGTAGCAGCAAAGAGTCCTGTGGCACCTTATAGACTAACAGACGTATAGGAGCATGAGCTTTCGTGGGTGAATACCCACTTCTTCGGATGCATGTGCATGTGCATGCATCCGAAGAAGTGGGTATTCACCCACGAAAGCTCATGCTCCTATACGTCTGTTAGTCTATAAGGTGCCACAGGACTCTTTGCTGCTTTTACAGATCCAGACTAACACGGCCACCCCTTTGATACAATCTGTAGTACGTTTTGTCAATAAGGATCCTAGCACTTCTGGATGTAGCCTCAACAAATTGTCAGCCAGATTTCAAATGAGGCCACGACAACTGCACTAGCAAAATGTGTGTGTGTGTGGATGCACCAACTGCATGTGCCAATCCCACATGCAGATCTGCTTTTGTACATGTAAATCTAGTGAGCCCATAAGCAAAAGGGTACCCACATCTGAAAATGTGGCCCTATTTGGCAGGATTACTTCTCCCATCCCTGAAATGCAGCCATCTCTCAGAAGGAACGCAGCAGCTATGTAACGTTACTGTGTGCGGTTAAACGGTTTAGGGCAAGTAGCGAAGAATACCTGAATACAGAAGTCCACTCCTCATTCAAGATGCTTCTGATTTAAGTCCCATTCTACTGAGCCCCATTATGGGGCTGTTGTTTTTTATTTGCTTAATCTCTCTACTGCTAAGACTGTATGTTTGGATTTGCCAAGAAGTATAATATATCGCACATTGGGTATGGGTTGGAGATGCATTTTCTCTCCATTATTCTTTCCATGGCTGGCTGGCTGCCTGGTAGATAAATTCTTTCTGGAATGCTGCAGATTTTGGTTCATGCTGCCGGTGGTTATGGTACCATCTTCAATCCACTTTGTCTGCAGCAGGAACTGAACTACAGATATTCAGTAAGGGTATTCAGCCATAGGGAGGTCTGTCCATTCCAGTGTCTCTGTCGCCACCCTTTGGACTTTTCTGTAGCTCCCATTATTACAGTATCTGAGTAATAGTTTTGGAAGCACTTTAGGCTGGATTTGCTGGTTAGTCTGGATCAATGGGCTAACAACTCCTCTTTTGCACAACACAGAGACGATCATGGCCAGTTCTGGAGGAAGAGGAGTGGTGAGGAAGGCCTTTTGGTGTTGGGCCAAGGTGTGGGAGCAATGCATTTGGCTACACAAGGTTATAAGGAAGTCCGGTGCAGGCTGGAGGTCAGTAGGTTATTGGGACATGGTAGCTTTTCAGCAAGAGTTGCTACTCGCTGAATAGGGGAGAGGATCCAGTTAATTCTGCGTTTCCTCTGATCTGTAGCTAGCCAGCAATTCATTTGGAAGGGGAAGAAGGTACTTTGCAGAGTGTTAACTTTTCTGTGGAGGGAGAGAAGTGATGAAGTTTAAAAGATCAGGAAGAAAGGATGGAAGTGGAAGGAGCTGGAGATCTGCAGCCATATTCCTAGATTGACCCACAATCTCAGCAGGTTTTAGGTCCCTTTGCTATGCTTTCAACGGACAAGATGCGACAGAGATCAGTAATTCAGATGTTTCCACCCAAGGGCAACTCGAACCTGTAAGCTAGAAGGTGCTGTAGCTGCACTCTGCAGAGTTTTGGATGGGAAGGGGAACTATGGCTCATATGGACAGGAATAGAGCCTTATCTAAGGAGGACTGGAGCAGGGGCAGAGAAATGAAACCTTGGATGGGGGAGGGATTTGAGCCCTGTTCAAAGCTGTTCATCTGTTATCCCCCAGACACCAGCCTCCATGGGGAGAGATGCTGCTGCACAGGAGACGGGGGTCTTTCACTGGAGGCTTAACCATGCTGCAGGGGGCCATCTAGCAGGGAGGCCATCTTCCAGCCCACCCGGTCACCATGGGAAGTGTACAAACCCGAACCACTATTGCAGAGGAAGATGCTACCGGTTCCTGGGGGCCGTTCCAGGAGCAGAATGACTTGGCTTGTTCAGGTTGCTTGTTAAACAAGACTGCAGTGACCTTGTAACAGCACCAGCGTGCTGATCCAAATGAGGCTGGCGTGGTGAGGAATCACTGTTGCACCCCTTTTTCTGTTAGCAGAAGAATTGGAGACTAGCAATGGAGCTGTGTCCTGCCCTGGTCACTCCCCCGTATCATTAACCACGTGTTCCCTTCACTGTTCTAGGATTTTGTCCTGGGAGTATGAGTAACATGAACTTTTCCTTAGTTCCTATCCATTGCTTTGAGCCATAATTATCTAGGAAGCAGGCTGTTTGTGCCTGTAACGTGCATATCTCCTCTGATCTGAGAGAGGAAGGCAGAGGACAGTGTTACAACAGAGGCCTGGCTCCTACTTTATCTGAACTCGAACCAAACTCTCTCTGCAGAGAGAAACAGCTGTTCAACTGCAGTGGCAGACACAGTGTAGCTACCCAGGGCGTGGGGCCATGTGAGTGATTTCCTTCTTTGAGAGACAGGTGAACGGAAACAGGAGAGGGGAAGACAGACAGGCAAGAGAAAAGAGATTCTATTCTATATGGGTTCTTACAGCGATGCAAGCAGTCCATCTGAGTGCTTTCAGCAACATGACTGCCATCTGTCATGTTTGTTCTCTCCTCTGCAGGAGAAGTGTGAGCAGTGGAGTGTTCTGTTTTAGAGTGTGCGCGTGTGTGTGTCTGTGTAGGTTTATGTTAGAGAAGGCAGGTCAAAGAAATGTGCCTGGCACTTGGAGTGAAAGTGATGGTCCTTGGTTCTTGGGGGTAGTTCATTCCATGGTCTCGGACCAGCCCCCAAGGAAAGTTCTGTCTCCTCCACAGAAGAGCTTTACACTTATTACAGAGAGCTCCACTGGGGCGGAGTGGTTGACCACGGTCTTCATCCCTGGGCCCAGGCCACAGAGTGCCTTGAAGATCAAGCTGAGACCTTGAACTTGGCTTACTTTTCTATCTATGGAAGCCAGTGCAGGGAGCAGACAACCGGTGTGACATGCTCTTGTGGTAGGAAGTGTTGCTGTGGAGACATGCTGTAGCATCCTGCATTAGCTGGAAGGTGGGACCATTGCCACGGAAGATCGTGACCTGGAGGGAGAGGGCGAAGGGGAGGGCAAATACTAATTGAAGAGAGAAACCGTCTTGAAGCATGACATCAATTTACCCTGTTTGCTCACCTCACCTTGGTGCAAGGAGAGGCTTGGGGCCTGTGGAAATGGGAGAAGAGGTTTATATTTGGGGAAAGTGGGTGCCCCCCAAATCAGCAGGGGGCAGAGCTTAGGGAACATGCAGACCTCAGCAAGTCAAACCTACAGCCCTCTGGGTGTGTCTTCCATGCATCCCCCACTCACTTCCCTCCAGCACAGCCTTGTCTCTGCTCTCCAGCACCACCTTCCTCCCACGCCCTGCTTCCTGGCCTTCCCGGGATACTCCAGATGGGGCCTTTGGCTGGTAGACGTCATAGCTGGCAAGCCACATTAGCTGGGCCCCGCCTGAACCGCTCTGCTCGCACTGACTTACTGATGGGCACGGCTCAGCTGCCTGCATCCGAGCTGCTGCCCCAGAGGGGATCTGAGACCTTTCCTTGACAGGCCATGCTGTGGTGAGAGGTAGGGGGAGCAGGAAAGCAAACACAGGGGGGATCTGGGGAAGATGTTTGACTGCTGCAGTCCCACATGGGGTCTCCCAGGCATTCTCACGTCACACCACGTCTGCTGCTGTGGAGACATGGATTCGAAGGCAGAGCCCCTTCCCTGGACCTTGGCTTTCACACACACTTGCCTCTTGAAAGCGACTTCTTCCCTCTGGGCTACCTCGGTCCCTCAAGCGTGGAAGGGGCTGGGAGTGGGGAGACAGCTGGGCAGAATTCACAATGGGCTCCTGTCACATAGAATAACCCAAACCTTCCTTAACTGGGTCAGTAATTAGGCAACTGGCGAATAGCTGCATCTTACAGGGACGGGGGGTGGGTGCGCCCAGCCTTCAGGCTTGCTTGGGGCTGGGTGGAGAAGGAGGATGGGTGTTAGGAGTCATTTTGTAGGGCCTGCGGTTACTCAGCATGATGCTGTTAAGCTAGAGCTGCAAATGGCTGGCTGATGCCGCAAGATGTGCTGAAATGAGAAGGGCTCTTCGCAAGGAAACAGGCAAAACAGTGGGTGAGGCTTTCGTCCCAGGCACTTCATTCTAAAAGGTTTTCCCCAGCTCCGGCTAGCAGCCTGGCTTCTCCAAAGGCCACGGAGGTGGGAGCCTTGTATTTGCACCAAGAATTCAACACCTTCCCTGGTCTCTTGCCAGGTCAGCTTCCATGTTCTGATGCACAGCCATTCTGAGGGCCAGCTGCGGCCCCTGTGACAGGTTAGAATCCAAGCATCAGACAGGAGGACCTGGGGCTGACGGGGATGGAAGGGCTTGGTCAAACTCTCAATACGCTGGAGACATTTCACAACAATCTTAGCGCTGATACTTTCATTCTGGGACTGACCCCTGCAGCTTGGGACCCAACGCCGCTAAAACATGCAAGAGCAGGGGCTGTTGTTGTGTTCTGTGTTTGTGCAGTGCCTCGCACAATGGGGTCTCGGTCCTGGGGCTCTGAGGCGCTCTGGTAATGCAAAGGAAAAGAGCAGCCTGCAGTTGCAGGGAGACGAGTTGAATGACGATAGAATAATTCATGTCCAATCACAGAGAGGGCGCATTACAGGGCAGGAGAAATACTGGCAGTGGGACATGGAAGTTAACCAAAACAGATTTGCACTCTGGGATCTGATTGCTTAATCCAGATATGTACAAACAATTGCCTGATCACTGTACGTACATGTACACACTCACTCTCACCACATGAACAGTCGCCTGACGACTGTATATACACGCGCACACTCAACAGCCTAGTGTGTGTACCTAGACACAAACATCGCTGAAATCACAAGCGGTGACATTGCCGAGCAAACAGCCAGCATTCAGCTTGGCGCTTATTGATTTCCCAAAGTTTTCTGCCTGTGGCCTGTGTAAAGTCCATGAGCTGTGAGGGCTCAGTGGGGGCTGTTTAGCAATCAGTGGGCCCTGAAAGCATCTAGTCCTCTCTAGCTCCTGTGTGGTCTAGCCCATTAATCTCATTTACTGCTGTGGTTGCGTGGACTGGTGTTGACTGCCCCTTCCCCTCTGTGAAATGGCGTTTTCTGGTTGCAGTTTGGTAGGGGTCACTCCCTGGCTTTGGTTTTATTTGGTGGAAAATGCCCAGGTAGACTGCAGGTGATTGGCAGCTTTGCTGGCTGGAGGAGCAGACCCCTAGGAGAAGGAGCACTGGCTGTGGTAAGAGGATAATCCTGGCACAACTCCTCTTCACAGACCACAGAGGAACCCGTGCTTCTCATTGCAAGTCAGCTTCCCTCATCTCCTTCCCTTCTGGGTGATGGGTGTGGGAGAGAGACAGCACCTATGCAATCTATATGGAGCTTGCTCACTCCTCTTCGATGCTTGTCTGCTGTGGCCTGTACTCAGGGGAGCTGGGGTAGGGGTGTTTCTAGAAAATCTTTAACTTAAACAAAACAAAAAAAATCTAAGGAGGGCCCCACTTCTGATCTCCAGTACAGCCCGAATAGCTCCGGAATCTGGCCCTGTGTTGGGAGGAAATGGCCCAAATCCTCGTCCCGGGGACTTCGGTATGAGTCTTGCCATTGACTTCAAGGGGAACCAGGATCTGACCTATGAGCCAGCTCCTCAGCTGGCGAGACATCGACAGAGCCACGCTGACCTGCACCATAGCAGACATCACCCGTTCGGTTCAGTGGAGACCGTGTTATACATGGACTGGGATTTCCCCCCAGCACCACCAGGCTGTTGTGCAGCTGAATGCATCGTGCTTGTAAAGTGTGTGGGAATCTGTGCCTTGGCTGGTGCTACGGGTGAGCAGGGATTGGCCCTGCCTGCATCATCTGTGGACTGAAAAGAGAGGACCCTAAGCTGCTGGTCACTGCAGGGTCCCATTTGGACAAGGAGAAACTCCCTTTATTCTCCTGCTATGCCCCTTCCCCACCACACCACTTCCCTCGGCCTGGCTTCCTGCATCTGTGTGCTGGTGGGGGGAGAGCTTCTCCCGTGCAGCTCCTGCCTCCCTGCATCTCTCTTCATGGCCAACTCTCCATCTTTCCTCTGACTCCCACTCTCCCTTTGCCGCTTGGCATAGCACCCTGCATGGGACCGCTGGGTGTAATTCCACAGCTGGATTTTTAACCCTATCAGCCCAGCGCTGCAGCATGGAGGCGAAATGGCAAAGGCTGGATGTGCACATAAAGCACAGAACAACAGATTTGGGCTGGATTAGAGCCAGCAGCTGGGAGCTTAAAGGCTCTGTGCCCCATTAACAAATCCCCAGCCCTAGGTCTGTGTACCCCAGTCCTCGGAGAGCCCTCATCACCGTAGTACCTGAGCGCCTCCTGTCTGGTTACAGCGTTCTTTAGGGCACTAGCCCTACAGTGTTCTGTGATCGTCCTCCGTCAAAGCTGCTGGTAAAATGGATCAGCAAAGGGACCCGGGTTCCCATCCGGTTCCTTCTTGGCTCCGTGGGCTCAGGCTGTGAAAGAGACCAGGGTTCTAGTAATGTACTCCTTGGGTAATAGCAACCGAACAGCTGGCAACAGGGGGAATGATGTTCCCAAACACCCTGACCATGCCCTAGCGCACACAGTCTTGAACCACCTTGTACCTGTCCCTACCCATCCTCTCCCCTTCCCCGGCCTCTCTGCACAAATACCAGGCCCATTGCTCATCCCTCCAGAGAGGTGGGGGCTGAAAAGTTTGGAATCCAGCTACGCTTTCAGCTCTGCTTTGCACTTTGAGCCGGGGTTGACTCGGGTCCTGTGCATTGAGCTCAGGCCCGCTCTGTTGTAACTGCTGTTCCCAGAACTCAGCCGGTTGAGGGTGGAAAGGGAGATAAACATCAGAGTTCAAGAGCCAGACAAACACAGCAAAGCAAACTCCCCCTCAGAGGCAAGCACACCAGGAGAAGCTGCTGCAGGCTCCGGCAGGACAGTGGAAGGATGAGGTGAGTGAAGTCAAGGAGGCTCTTCTCAGGCAGCCTGGGTTCTCTAGCTCTTTGTCCTGTTTTTATGGAAGGAGATGCAGCCCAGTTCTCCTCTCCTGGGTCTTATGTCAGCAGCACTCCTTTGACACCCAGAGCATTTACACAGGAGAGGAGCATCAGGTGCAGAGATGTTGACTAATGTCCTAGTGCCCACGGTATGTAGCGAGCGTGATCTCTGAGCTAACGTTCTCCCCCCTCAGGCTGTACCTCCTCGTGGCGGCCCTTTGCCATGGAGTGGGTAGCAACATCCAGCTGCAGAAAATGTATGGGAGGATCACATCCCCAGACTTCCCAAACGTGTACCCCAACAGCAAGGAGAGAACCTGGAATATCAGCGTCCCCAAGGGATACACCATCCGGATCTACTTCACTCACTTTAACATGGAGCTGTCCTACCTGTGTGAATATGATTACGTGAAGGTACGTGGAGCCACGGGGCAAAGAGGGTGTCCGTGGTCATGTATGAGGCGTATGTATTAATATAGAACTTTGTGTCTGTGCACGTTGATGGCTGGATGTATATGATACGTGTATGTTTGTACTTACAATATGGGATTGCATGTGCACTTCTGTAGAGACGCATGCATTTCTCTAGGTAGTTTGCTTTATACTGTCTGTGTCTACTGGAGGTGCATATCCCCTTCCACACTCAGATTGAAATGTGGATACTGATATATATGGCACAACCAGCTCCGTCTGAGGTCGCAGGTTTCAAGGAATCAGTTTTTCTTATGATCAGATCTCCTTGTAATGTTTGGGCTCAGCTGATTTGCAAGTGATGCATTCACATAGGCCCACAGGATCAGGAAGCATCGCTGGAAGAAAACTAGAGCTGGTGGAAATGCTGAATTTCTGTGCCCTGGGCAGATCGGACATGTTGAAATTTTCTTTCAGCCCACATGGAAACAAGAAGTCAGAATTTCTCACAAAATAATATTGCTGCAATTCCATTTTGGAAATACAGAAACAAGCTTACGGAAGTGCATCACTTCTCGTATTATATTATAATTTATAATATAAGACTTATCTATTATCTATTATAATGCAATATAATAGAAGCAAAACACTTCATTCTTATTTAAATGAAACCCTTCAGTAATTTTTCATCAAAAATTGTGACAAAGTGATACATTCCGAGGAAACGTTTCAATTTGCTTGAATCAGCATTTTCTGTCCTGTCTGAAATTTTTTGACTGGCTCTACAAAATACTTGTGTCTCATGAGAGCTGTGCTGATGGGACATGGCCCAAGCAGTAGCATCAGGATGTCCATATATAATGGGGAAGAGCTTGCAAAAAGAAAGTGGCCAATGGACTATTTGGGGGAAGTGTGAAAAAGCCTGAAAGGAGACGCTGCTGGATCAAACTCAAAGCCAGGCTGATTGGGAGGATTTTGGAGGTTTGACCACAACCTTTTGTGCCTACATGATGATGTTGTTGTTGTTGTTGTTTTGTTGTTTTATTACAATAACACCTAGAGGCCCTGATATCCGGTTCAGGGCCCGTTGTGCTAGGCGCACAAATTTTCAGAATGGAGAGGGGAAACTAGTGGTGTTCCCCAAGTGTCAGTCCTAGGACCAATCCTATTCAACTTATTCATAAATGATCTGGAGAAAGGGGTAAACAGTGAGGTGGCAAAGTTTGCAGACGATACTAAACTGCTCAAGATAGTTAAGAACAAAGCAAACTGTGGAGAACTTCAAAAAGATCTCACAAAACTAAGTGATTGGGCAACAAAATGGCAAATGAAATTTAATGTGGATAAATGTAAAGTAATGCACATTGGAAAAAATAACCCCAACTATACATACAATATGATGGGGGGCTAATTTAGCTACAACTAATCAGGAAAGAGATCTTGGAGTCATCGTGGATAGTTCTCTGAAGACGTCCACGCAGTGTGCAGCGGCAGTCAAAAAAGCAAACAGGATGTTAGGAATCTATTTAAAAAGGGATAGAGAATAAGATGAAGAATATTTTATTGCCCTTATATAAATCCATGGTACACCCACATCTTGAATACTGCGTAAAGATGTGGTCTCCTCATCTCAAAAAAGATATACTGGCATTAGAAAAGGTTCAGAGAAGGGCAACTAAAATGATTAGGGGTTTGGAACGGGTCCCATATGAGGAGAGATTAAAGAGGCTAGGACTTTTCAGCTTAGAAAAGAGGAGACTAAGGGGGGCTATGATAGAGGTATATAAAATCATGAGTGGTGTGGAGAAAGTGAATAAGGAAAAGTTATTTACCTGTTCCCATAATATAAGAACTAGGGGCCACCAAATGAAATTAATGGGCAGCAGGTTTAAAACAAATAAAAGGAAGTTCTTCTTCACACAGCGCACAGTCAACCTGTGGAACTCCTTGCCTGAGGAGGTTGTGAAGGCAAGAACTATAACAGGGTTTAAAAGAGAACTAGATAAATTCATGGAGGTTAAGTCCATTAATGGCTATTAGCCAGGATGGGTAAGGAATGGTGTTCCTAGCTTCTGTTGGTCAGAGGGTGGAGATGGATGGCAGGAGTGAGATCACTTGATCATTACCTATTAGGTTCACTCCCTCTGGGGCACCTGGCATTGGTCACTGTCGGTAGACAGGATACTGGGCTGGATGGACCTTTGGTCTGACCCAGTATGGCCATTCTTATGTTCTTTTACATCTAATAAAAAGATAGGCCCTGCCCCAGAGAATTAACGAGTTTAGCGTATGATGAGTGGCCAAAGGAATGGGGGAAGATGGGAGCACAAGGCAGCAATCTCAGCACACCAGCTGTCCAGCCACGTGTTCATACTGATATCGGTGGGGGCATACTTGAAGGTCAGTGTGTGGTTGGGGGAGCCATATCTACAGGAGACATGCAGGAAGCAGGTGGTGTGCCCACATTGGCAATGGTTGTTTTAAGCTCAGTAGAACCAGATCAGGCATTTTAAGTAAAATCTTAATCCCTGAGTTACTCAGGTGAGAGGTTCATGTTCCTCTAAGGCAGTGGTTCCGAAACTGGGGTTCGTGAACCCCTGAGGTTTCCCAAAATGTTACAAGGGGTTCTTGGGGGGAAAAATTCCCTAATGGCGAACAGAGCTGTCCCTAGGGACCCTGGGCAGCATGGGGCCAGCAGCCCGGAGCCTTGGGGACTTCCAAGAGCTAAGCAGATCAAAGCAAGCCTATTTATCACACTGAGATGGATATTTTCTGCTGTTTTTAAAATGTAATAGGCTGCTAGTGTTATTTTTAATTGATTATGAAGAACAAGTTTAAGCTTGGTTGTAACGTTCATTGTTTGCCTGGACTGCTCAAGACCTGAATGCTTGTGTAGGAGGAACTCTTTGAGTTGGCTTCCTAAATAGCTTCCTGCTGTTTCACATCTGATACTCCTTGATGAAACATAGGACCCAGAGGCACCAGTATGGGGGGTGATAAGGGTCACATGCCGCCCCCATGTCTGTACCACCACCCCAGCGGGTCCCTCCCCTTTTTTTCCAGCGGCCCCCGTGGCCCCCCCCCCACTTTTCTGGCAGGTCCCCCCCCCCAGAACCCGGGGTGCGCAGGGGCTTTGCCCCCGCAACCTTTTTTTCTACTGGCGCCTCTGATAGGAGCCTTGTCTTATAACAGGCTGCATCAAAAGTGATACAAGCTACAAAAGTGAGATCTTGGAAGAGTGTTGCCATTTTCCTAATGTAATAAAAATACTGTGATGATAAATCATAGTTAATAAATCGTGTGTAATAAGCATGTCATAAAAACAAATTTTATATTTCCAAGATCACTGCTTTTATAATTGATGCTGAGGTAAGGGAGAAAATCCCTGGAAATATTCATTTTTAGGAGGGGGTTCACCAGACTTGACATTTTAGTGAAAGGGGTTCGCGGCTTGTTAACGTTGGGGAACCATTGCTCTAAGGCCATAGTGCTTTTCACCGTCTTCCTCTGAGGCTGCACCCTGTTGGTCAGACTGCTCAGCCTCTTACCCGCTGCAGGAACTTGTGTGCATGAGCTCTCATCCCCCCCCCCGCCCCCAGGGGCAGCACAAATCCTAAAATTGGCCTAGTAGCAGCGTCCAAAACGTTCAGGGACATGGGGCCAGGGGAGCGGGACACTCGGGGAATCCAGTGGGTGTTTCCCACCAAGAAACATTGCATCAGAGAGAATGTGGGAATGGAGAGACCCAGCTCAGCAGGGCTTTACCGTAAATTCAAAGCTGTGTGTGTTTAACCTGCGTTTAACCCTAATCCCTACTTTCGCCTGTGACTGGCCATAGCCCCGCGGATTGCTCCCACATCGGATCAAAGGGGAAAGCAAACAGGAACAAAACCCACAGCAAACAGAACCCTGGGCTGGTGGCCCAAGCTGGCCTTGTGCCTTTGTGTGTGTGTTTGGGGGGGAAGGGAGGGTTCAGGCAATGAGCTTTACAGCCAAGGATTTAGGGGAGGGGAGGAGAATGGGGGGCAAGTCAGGGTGTGGGGAAATCGCTGCCCACCATGTAATGTGATATCCGCGATTGTATAACCAAATCCAGATGGATGGTCTTCATCACAAATGTACTTCTGAGAATGCTGTAATCTCTAAACCCCCTGATTGTCCCACTGGGGGACAAAGTTCCTGGTGGTGGAAAGTCCGCCAGGAGCAGGGGACCTTCAGCCTCAGCTCTGCCAGCAGAGTGGAGAGCACGTGGCCAGGGCACATGGTGGATGCACTGATTCATTCAGGGTCCTGTGGAGCCCTGGCTACAAGTTAAAGCTGCTCTTGCTAGTGTCTGTCATGGTTCTTCCTTCCTTTTCTTGCCTCTCCAGCAATCTCCAGTCCCTCTCTCCCTGCTTGGTCATGCTTCTGAGGCTGCAGAGGGGGAGATGCCACAGCTGAAAGGTGGGGGTGGGAATCGAGGCAAGCTGGAAGCAGGCAGGGGTGGAGATAATTATATGGAGCTGGCAATGGAGCATACCATGGTTAGGGAGGGAGCTGGGTGTGGCCCTGCACAAGGACCTGCTCCTGGTCCCCGATTGGGCTCCATGCACTGGGTGGGGGGCGGGCGTGGAAATAGAGGCTGTAGCTGAGCGTAGACGTGACTGCATCCCCTGCGCAGATCAGCTCCGGCGGGAAGCTGGTGGCCACGCTGTGTGGACATGAGAGCACAGACACCGAGGAGGCTCCGGGCAACAGGACGTACCACTCCATTGACAACACCCTCACTGTGACATTCCGATCTGACTACTCCAACGAGAACCCGTTCACTGGCTTCGAGGCCTTCTACGCAGCTGAAGGTGAGAGATGGGCCCCGCAGTGAGGAGGAAGGGGTAGAGAAACCAACCCAGCTACGCTAGGGTCAGCACCCCTCAAGTAGGTGACTACAACTCAGGACATCTGGGTTCTATCCCCAACTCTGCCACTGTCTCATTGTGTGACCTTGGGCAAGTCCCTTCCTATCTCTGAACCTGCTCTTCCCCCACCGACAAAATGGGGAGACTCCCATTTACCACCCAGGGCTGCTGTGTTGGTTAATTAACGTCTGTAAAGGATTTGAGAGCGCTGGAGGAGAGCAAAATGTTAGGAGGTAGATTCTTCCTAGGACAATGGAGTACGGCAGGAATCCGTGTGAGATCAGAATACAAAGCCGGCATCAGTAATCACTGTGCCAGATGGCACTGTCACAGCGCGCCAGGCGGAGCTGGTGTCTGGGGAAGGGGGAATCCCCTGTATGCTCCTTCACAAGCTGTCAGATTGTGGTGGGTGTTTGGCTTTGAATTGCATATGGTGCCTAGAGCAGGGGATCTTCCAACTGTACAAGCTAAGGGGAGGGAGTGGGAGGAGAAGTGTGTTTGAAAAGGCCCAGAGTGATTCAGAAACACCAGGCTCATTCGCTTCCTGGGGGAACTGGGCCCCTGCCTGGCTTAGGCTCCTCTGAAAGCCCCACCTTTATGTTTTACAAAGAATACCAAGAAACACCAGCCTGGCCCAGACAGACACACACACATGTTTAAAGGGTATCGAGTCAGTTTCCAAAAACATGTCCCTGCTCTGTTCCCACCTCCCCCCAGTTCCCATTTCAGTCCTGCTCAGAGCTCCCCCCACCCAGTGAAGTCAAGTTAATGATGCTGTGTTTCCACCCGCTAGATGTTGACGAGTGTGAGCTGCTGATTGACGACGAACCGCTTTGTGACCATCACTGTCATAATTACTTGGGCGGCTTCTACTGCAGCTGCAGGGTTGGCTACGTCCTCCATGAAAACAAGAGGACCTGCGCAGGTGAGTCTGCCCATGCGCAGGGTGGGCTGCCCCCTCCCCGTCAGAACAGGAGTGCCTCTCCCCCTCTAGACGACAGGTCAGTGAGCAACCCACACGCCGCGGCCAAGTTCAGAGCTGGCTTACGGCCCCTGCAGGCCAGCTGACATCACCCTGATGGTGCAGGGTGTGAGTCAGTGCACACACTCCTCAGCTGATGGCAGAGTACAGGGGAGCCTCAGTCTAGCTCCTGCAGATCAGGCATCCCATCCCGCCCCTGGCATTCACCAGCCCTGGTGTCAGCAGTCTCAGAGGAGAGGCCAGTGCTTGGCTAGGCATGGAGGGTAGAACGGTTCCGGTCGCTGCCAGAAATCATCCCTCCAGGGCAGGTTTTCGGCATGTTGGCTGGAGGAAGGAAGCCTGCCCCGTGGCTGCTCCTATCGGAGACCTTCAGTCTGCAGGGCTGCCAGCCCAGACCCTCCAGCCAGCACTCCTGCCTTCCGAGTGCTGCGATGGATAATACTTTTGAGTCTTCTGGCGCTTCGGGACCTGAGCTCGGGGCTGCTTCGAGGAGGAACAATCTGCTGACGAGTGACAGCGGATTCACAGTTCAAAAGGAGAATAGCGGCTGGCTGTCTCTGTTGCTCTGCACGTGCTGCTGAAGGAAGGTTTATGATCTGACAATAAGGAGTGAATGTCTGTCTGAATCAGTGCAATGATCACCACCTCGGGCTTGGTTCTGCCTGCAGCAAAACGTGCAGATTCCTGGCGCCAGCCTCCTCCCTGCTGCGTGCAGCTTCGCTCTCCTGAGCCTGGGGAGAACCGGGGCCACTTTGTACTTGGTCGAGGCTGGTGTGGAACGACACAGCGGGCCCAGCTTTTCCACCACTTCGCTGTGGATTTATATCTAAACTCTGAAGCTCGAGCCTGTCTCTGGATCTAGCGTTTCAGTCCAGCCCATTGCAAACACGCACAAATTGGTGGGATGTTTGGGTCCGATGTGGGAGCCAGACTCTGCGACTCGGGCATATCTCTAGTGCATTGGTAACTTCTGCCTGCTGCCCCAGTCCCTTTTCCTCTTCCCATCACTGGGGCTTGTAACAGCAGGGGGGCTGGGTTTGTTGTTGTTGTTTTAAAGCAAATCTCCCATCTTGATTTAAAACGGCAAGCGCTGAGCTCATTCCATCCTTCAGACTCCAAAGGTCTGTTTGGAAACATGCTGACTACTGAAGCTGCCCCTTTGAGTTTTTGGGCCCACTCTGGAAAGGCTGAGTTTTGGCTGCCCTCTTATTCATTTACTCTTTTTCTCCTTTATTTTCCAGTGTTGAGATAATTAAGCTTCTCCTCGCATAGGCAGAGATCAAGACAGATGTGCTGGGAAGAGCTGGCTCGTCCTTCTTCCTGACCTGCCCATAGCTGCATGTCACAGGGCCACCAGCTCCGCTTGCTTGTTTGATTAGTGACTTGCGCATATCTCGGTTTCCTTCCTTCCAGACCTGCCTCCTGTAGACAATAAAATGGCCTTTCCTGTTCCTAAAGTCAACTGCAGCCTCCCCATCATTTCTTTGCATTGCCATGTGCTCCTGAGGAAGGGAGAAGGCAGATAAGGCAGAGGCTGATAAGAGAGAGCCGTCCTATTGGCAGTAAAGCTACCTAGAGATGGGACTGCCTCTGGTCTTAAGCCCATGGCTTTTCTTGCTTGACTGATCAAAGTGCTTAAACTAGAACAGGGCCTGAACTCCTCCCCCGGTTTGAACACTCGGTAAGTTCGATCTGTTCAGACTCCAAGAGAGAACCTCGTGTCTGTGTTCAGACAAGCCCAAAGCCCCAGTTTTGAGCATGCTGACACTGTGGAAAAATCTGGACCTGGACCCAAACTTTATGACTTTAGCCACATCTCCCACTGGAAACCCAACCCTGTTCTTATGGTGCGATCTGGTGAGCCCTCTGCAAAGGGCTCCTGGTGCTTTGCTAAAGAAAATAATGAAGCGGTTAGTGTAAGCAAAGCAGCCAGCTTTGGGGGAGCGGTGTTTTTCCGCTGGGTGTGGAAAGGAAGCCCCATCTCTTGTCTGACAGATCCAGAGCTCCAAATGTAGTCACAAGGCAGCTCAGCTGAGGTCTCATATGCTGCCATGTGTCCTCTGTCTGCCATTGACAAAGATAGTATCCTGGATACAGCAGAGTGAAGAGGTGGTTTTAAATAAGTGGCTCCATTCAGTGCCTGGTTCCTTCTTTATAAGTGGCACAGTAGCGGCCAGGTGAACTCCTGGGGTGCAAAAAGAACAGGAGTACTTGTGGCACCTTAGAGACTAACAAATTTATTAGAGCATAAGCTTTCGTGGGCTACAAGCGGGTTGTAGCCCACGAAAGCTTATGCTCTAATAAATTTGTTAGTCTCTAAGGTGCCACAAGTACTCCTGTTCTTTTTGCGGATACAGACTAACACGGCTGCTACTCTGAATCCTGGGGTGCAGTCTCCACTAATGTCCCCATAGCATCGATCCATGCCTTCCTTTCCTGTTTCAAGGTAACACAGGAGCTGGCTAGGTAACCTCAATGGGGTGTTCACTGGCCAGGTTCCAGGCCCTGTTTTCTGGCTGCAAGTGGGACATTCACTAGTGGAACTGAGAGGCTCCAGGAAAATCCCCCTGAAGATAAATTTAAAAAGATCAGTAAGTTCATGAGCCCAAAGATAGTTTAATGGGCGGGGAGACACTTAAAACAAGCCTCAGAGGCTCAGTCTCTACTCCAATCTCTACTTTTCTATGCTCCGTTCGTGCATACCCCAAATCCCTGTTCCAAGGGAAGACTGGGAGGAAGAATGGTCTAATAGGTAGGGTATCAGACACAGGCTTGGAAGACCTGGGCTCAGTCCCGGCTCAGGGACAGACTTCTTGTGTGACATTGGGCAAGTCATTTAATCTACCCTGTGCCTCAGTCCCCCATCTGTAAAATGGGAACACCACCACTTCCCTACCTCACAAGGATGTTGTGAGGGTAACCCCCCCCCCCCACGCACCATGAGTGTGAAGCGCTTAGATACTCTGGTGATGAAGGCTATATTCAAACCTAGACAGAGATCACAGTGCCAATCTCAGACTGACTAGCTCTTTCATGGGTAGGAAGGCTCTGTCCTGATGTACTTGATCTTGTCTTGAAGGCTGCTTCATGCTCACAGTAGTTCTGTTGGCTTCCATGCTTATAGCAGCTTGAGAGTTTTCTGGTGGCTCAATGGCACGATTTATGACCCACTTTTTGTTAGAAACCTGAGCCAGTGGCTCTGAGCTCACAAGTTTAGAGGGGCTCATTTTTCAGAGTTCAAGTCTCTGGCAAACAGCTCACTGTGATTCAAATAAAAATATGGGCTAAGTATAATTGCGCGCTCTCTGGGCAGCTCTAAAGGTTGGTCTGAGAAACCCAGGCTCTGCATTCCTGCTGAGAGCTGTTTGAACATTATTTGATTCTTTTTGTGCTGGCTAGTTTATGAGTTTCTCACTTGCAGATCTGTGAAGTAAAAATACAGCCCTTTCAAAGGCAGCTCCCCATGGCCACATCCAGGAGATATTGAATAGAAAAGTAGAACAGGTCCTAAAGTGTTTCATCTTCAAGCTGCAAATCTCTTGGTCTGGCATGAGGCGTCTGTTCCTGTCTGGTCAGCTGGTTTTAGCCGCTGCTTGTGGCTACACATCAAGAGGGTTTATTGGTGTCTGCTCACATGTCCCCAAATGGTCTTGTTGCAAAACCACCAACCACAATGAGTCTCAATGGACACTCTTGACTCAAAGGAGCCAGGTTTAAGTGAGCATGAAGAATGAATTAGCCTCCATCTTTGCCCTTCCTCAGTCCTTCAGAACAAGGTTAAGATTGAGGACCCATTTTCTGAATTAGTGAGTTGTCTGCACTTTCCTCTTCTTATTAGTATTGTGCCAGCACTGAGGGATTCCAGTCACAAACCAGGATCCCATTGTGCGAGGCGCTGTATGAACAGTACAAATAGACTGTTCCTGCCCCAAAGAGCTTCTCCACAAACCTCTTGTTTGTGCTATGTTAGGAGATTAACACTTTTTGGGCAATTCTGGAACATAGGAATTTCCTTACTGGGTCAGACCCATGGTTCATCTAGTTCAGTGCCTGGTCTCTGACAATGGTCAGTTCCAAATGCTTCAGAGAATGGTATAAATCCCTCATAATCAACGGTTCTGAAATACACCTCTGTGAGCTGTTCCTTCCTAACCCTAAATGGTGGCTGCCTTATGTCCTGTGTTGATCCCCCTTAGACACTTTGATCCTAGTTAGTGTAACTGTAATTGTCTAGTCTGCTTTTATCCCACTAAACTCTTAGTTTTGTTAACATCATGCGTCAGCAAGTTCCACAGGGAACATAAGAACGGTCATACTAGCCCAGGATCCTGTCTTCCGACAGTGGCCAATGCCAGGTGCCCCAGAGGGAATGAACAGAACAGGAAATCATCAAGTGATCCACCCCATTACCCATTCCCTAATTATATGCAACATTTAAAAAAAAGTATTTCCTTGTATCCGATTTTAAATTTCTTGGCCCTTAATTTCATGTAGATGTGCCTTTGTTCTTGTATTATCAGAGAAAGTAAGTAGTCTTTGGATACCATGGTGATAGGTAATATATGCACAAAATATGGGAGCCCAACTGACCACTTCTGTAACATTCATTATCTTGGATTTCTCTATCATGTTGCCCTTTAATCTCTTCTCTAACTAATCCCAGTATTTTAAATATAAATATATATGATGATTACAATAACTATAGTATATAATTTCCCATGTATAATAAATGGAAGCCAAGATCAAGTAACCTAGCACAGAGGTCATTGTAACAGAGATGGCCCTGTCCCACACTCTCGCCTCCACGGGTATTCCTAATTTATGCAGTAGATGCAAGGCATGGGTGAAGGCTTGTGTAGGTAAAATATTGGCTCTTTGGTACTAGAACAGGCACGGTCTCATTCTCCAGGCTAGAAGGGTACTGCCCCTTGGCTCCCACCTGTTTTATGACCACTCATAAGGGTGATAGGATTAGCCCAGCCTCTTGTGATACAAGGAAAATGTAGTTTTTGGAGAGCAAGCAATTTTCCACTACTTTGTTTGTGACCAGGAAGGAGTTAGATGTTTTGTATTGAATAGGACTTCCTTCTTGTTCTGGCCCTGCAATGGATGAGAGTGAGGATGTGGTCATGCTACTTTCCACCAAGCTCTTAAGGGCAAAGCAAGGAACCCAAAGTCTCCCAATCAATACTGTAAGCAACACCATCAATGGCTCAGGAAGGCATATCACAGAAGATTAATAGCATCATGGGGCCCTAGTTTTCTCTCTAATACTCACCAAAGGCTTCAGTACATTGAGAGACAGACCATAGAATTACAGGGCCATCCATTTAATGGGAAAAAATGTGGCAGTGACTTAAAGAAAAAAGCAATTGCCAATTATTCTCCTGGCGTGTGAAGTGGGAGGAAGAGATGGGTGGCGACATCTAACATAGCTCAACTGATTCCTTTATACCAGCTACAGGAAATGAAGTGAGCAGCGGACTGCAAGAGCAGAGTCAGACTCCGCTGTCAAACTCCTGGCACTCTAGTGCACCAAAGAACTTTCTCACTCCTTCAGGGCAAAGGCAAATGCACTCTGCAGGCGGGACGGGCACTTCGGCCAGGACTTTAAAATTGAGAGTGTGTTCAGATTCCATGACAGGGGAGCCTGGTATTAAAGCAAAAAGCCTAACAATCTGTATGTTTGTTTGGGTGACAAGGTTGAAATACAATGCACTCTGATGCTCAGGTACCATGGCGATAAATAGGTTCATGTAGTTGCTCAGAGCTGCTCCAGAAAAGCTGCTCAGAGTTATGGTTCTGAAACTTCAGCTTGCTCTGGAAGGATACTACCTCTCTAAAAGAAATGTAAGCAGAGCCCAAAGCACGTTACTGTTTGTATTGTGGTAGTGCAGGTATGCTAGGCACTGTTCAAACACATAACAAACATATGATCTCTGCCTCAAAGAGCTTACAATATAAATTTGAGCATCAGCAGACAGGATTGTTGTATAATTGAGGGTCAGGTGAGAACAGGTTTCATTCTCCAAAATAAGAGAAGCCCACAACTTTACCATAGGAAATGAGAATTTTTTAAGTGGCACGAACATGCTCTGCACCATACAATAGACAGTCCCTACCCTGAGAAGCTTGCCCTCTAACTAGGCAACCCATAGGCAAGTTCTGTTTTAGAGCTTTGAATGTGTTTAGTAATGGGGCAGGGGGCTGTGATGGCATTTTTGTTGACAGGGATTAGCATTGTGGGCCTAAGGATATGTTTAAAAAGCTAAATAGTTTTCCCTTTTATAATTAATTTAGCTTTACCAGTGCTGCTATAGACTGAACAATATGCCAAATTTAGCAACTGGTCCATCATTTCCTATTAATTAAAGGAAGCTGCTCATCTGACTCTTGGCAGCACATCATAAACCCTTGGTGCCCAGCTGATCAAAGCACCACTTCACAGCAATCAACAAGCAGAGAGCCTTGTGGTTGTTCCTCCCTGTCTCTCTTTAGCCGGAAGCATTGTGGCTCCAAGGGGCACAGCTGGTTTTGCCCAGAGAATAAAATATCTTAAATCTCTGGCAAAGGAAGAAGGATGAGATGTATTGTGAGGCTTCTGGAAGTGAGGGACTGATAGCTTTGACTAGAACCATGCACAGTCTGGCTACAGTAGGAAAGCCAGGCGTTTAGCAGCTTACAGTGTTGCTGGGGCATAGCAGACCTGACATACAGATTCTCTATTTCACTCCTGCCTGCATCCCAGCTCTGTCACATTCTAATATTTCCCAGCCAGCCACTGCTGGACTGACACAGCCCTACTATTGCCTCTTAATTCTGACCTGCAACACCCTGGCTATTAAGTTTCTGGCTCCTGCTATTCTTCCCACTCAATCCCTGCCCGTGTCAAGGTACCGTTCCTGAGACAGAACTGCTGTATGGTGCTGGGCCTCTAACTATGTCCCAAAGTCACTGATAGATCTAGTGACTTTTGCAACAGGGACAAATCCAGACTAGGGACATCTGTAAGCACCCCCCCACACACAATTTGTTTCCCTTGCGTCCTAAGCAATGATTTGAAAATTATTCTCCAGAAGAGAGTCTAGTGTAGAAGAGGCCTTGCAATTCCTACTATGTGAGGAGATGCAGCTCTAGGGGAAATTATCACTGTTACCATTTTTGTTTTTCTTCTTCTAGCTCAGTGTCAAAACAATGCTTTTACTAAGAGATCTGGAGTGATCACCAGCCCCAATTATCCCAAGCCTTATCCCAAACTCTCCACCTGCAGCTACACTATCCGGGTGGAAGATGGCTTCATGATCATCCTGGAATTTGTGGAAACCTTTAACGTGGAAAGTCACGTGGAAACAGTGTGTCCCTATGATGCCCTTAAGGTCTGTTGAGTCTCATTGTTTTTTCTTCACAGCCTTCGTGGCTTGCTGCACCTTCCTCAAATCGTGCCCTTTATCCCTTGCCCTTTAAGGTTTTCTTGTTTGGGAACGTCACCAAGAACAATACACTTTCATAAGATGATTGGGAAGCAAGATTCCCAGCTTCTATCCTAAGCTCTTCCCTAAACTCACTGTGTGATTTCAGGCAAGTGACTTAACCTCTTGTAGTGCCAGCTTGCCTCCCTGTGAAATGGACATAATATCTACCTCATGAGGATGTTGTGAGGCTTAATAATATTTCTAAAGCACTTTGAGATGCTTTGAGGAAAGATGCTTGATATGCAATTATTGATGACTTGTCATCAATCAAAATAACAATAGCTTTGTTTCTATTGAACATTTAACAAAATTTATCATCCCCTAAGAGAGCCACAGCTAGAGGTCTGCACAGTTCCTACCTGGGTGTCATATTGAAGTCAAGTTGTATGCTCCTTAGATGATCTGAGTACTCTGGAATGGGCGAAGCACGGTTGTCTGACTCTTCTCACTGTTTCAGATTAAAACACCCAAAAAGGAATATGGCCCATTCTGTGGGCAGAATGTACCTCCAAAAATTGAGACAGGCAGCAATGTTGTGGATATTACTTTCACCACCGATATCTCCGGAGACCACTCTGGTTGGAAGATCTCATACACTACAACAGGTGGGTAGCTCAGTTCTTGCCATTTGTAAATCTAGCTCTTCTGTAGGAGGCAGGGCTGCTGATGCTGCTTCCAGGGCCGAATTTCTTTATGCTCATATTAATTCTGGCTACATTCTCAGTCTATCACCTTTTTGGCTAGGATCAGTAGTAAGGGTATTTCTGTGAGATCCATTTCACTGACAATATTGCCACGCTACTCATTTCAAACTAACCTCCACTTCCTGCTGCATCAGAAGCTTGATCATGTAATGAACTGGTTATTGTGTAAGTGTGCCACTTCTCTATACTGGATAGAATCAACTGCATCTCATAGGCTCAATGCTGCTCAACAGTGATTCTCCTTTAGCTCAAGTAGTAAGGGCTTGCACTTTTGGAGCAGGAGAATTTCTATCAGTGTGAAGTCCCAAAAGGCCAAGGTGAACAGCACAGTAGTGACTGATGCAGTGCTGTTTGCTACTGCTCCATTACACTACCACATAGTGCATCTCTGACACTTCCCCCTACTTAATTTTCAGCTGCAGAGCACTCCCAGGACTTCATTCCAGTGAGGCATGCACAGCAAGCAAACCGTTCTAAACTGCTTTCATACTTAGTTTTTACTTGCTTCATTAACCAATGTAAAACCCCTCGAGGAGAGCCAGAACAACGGCACATGGTGAGATTCTCCTAGGGTCTAGCGTTAGAATTGTCTGGCCTGGCTCTGGCTTTAAGAAACAAGCACCCCGCTTGGTAGAACTATGAATTGATGTCTAGGCTATAGAGATGCCCTTCACTCCACAGCTTCAGGAAGACTAGTCAGTCCTGTGTGACCCAGCCATTGGTCATGAGTACAACACAGCAAGTTTACACATTTCTCTATTAAATGTTTCCTTTTGGTCTTAGTTATGCTGTGAGGAGAAAAGGTGGTATTTGGTTTCCTAACAGCAGATTTAGAAACAAAGATTAGAATCTGCTTTAGGAGGAAGGATAATGTTTTGTTTTCCATCCCTCTACAGCTTTGCCATGCCCCAGTCCTAAAGCACCACCCCATGGTCACATCAATCCAGTGCAAGCAAAATACATCCTGAAAGACTACTATACTCTATCCTGTGATACTGGATATGTGCTGTTGGAAGTAAGTAAACTACAGCTCCTCCTTCTCTGGTTTCCCTAGGGAGGTTAATTTGTGGAATTAAATGTGTTTCTCTCCAGTTAGCCACTGTACAAAGTCATTTAACTTCTGTGCTGCTCCTAGTGTAATTGTGGGTGCATCAACTATACACACACACACACACACACACTTTGCATTAGTTATTGTGCAGTTGTGGTCCTTCCGAAATTGTCCTTTCCCAAACAAGTTTTAGTGTCCAGATTTAGAAGCTCTCCGGACATCACTTATAGATTTGTCTGTAATTGAGTTGGGAGCTAGAGAATAACTTTAAAAACATTTGCCATATTGTCTTAATAGAACAGAATGATTTTTTTTTTAAGTTCTTTAAATTGTTACTACATCTCTGCAGAGAGAGTTTTTAAAACTAGATGTTTGCTCTCTATTGCTGCACTGGAAGACATTTTATATTCATTCCTATAGCATTTCAACTTCAGTGTTTATTAGGTAATTTCTGAAGATATTCCAAATACAGCACCCACTCAGAGCAAGCTTCTGAGATCACAATTTGGCCTTTATTATTTCGTTTCACACAGGCTTATCTTCATGATCAATATAAAAAGTGTACTAGCCCCACATTAATAGTTTTCTCTCCATTTTCTATACATTCACTAAGATTCTAGAATCTGTCTTGCTTTTGACAGTTTGAGGACATTGTTGTTCATGTACAGACCCAGGATAACTAAATGCATCTGAGTTCTGTTAGTTTAAATGAATAATCAAAATGAGATGCAATAAAGGGCGTGTTCATGTACTGAAATAGATAAAATCCAGAAGATACAGCATGCTCTTACTTGAAATATTTTTATATTACTTTAGCTATCTCCATTGTTAACCATTAGGAGCACATAGCAGGCATAAGTGGGTAGAACTGCCACTCCAAAACAAATATCCAGAAGTGTTAAGTTACCCTCACTTATTCCATCAAATTGTGGTAAGAAAGGTTATGTTTGTATCCAAGATGAGTGCAGTATAGGAAATACCTTTTCCCCTCACTAAAATGATAAATCTACTGTTTAAGAACAAAGTAGGACATCTGAGAATAGCATCACAAACCTATCTAAATCTGTTTTATGCATATTTTTCATTCCATATCAGTGAGCTAAAACTCTATATTTAACTGACACATTCTCCCAATAAGCAACATCATGATTATTAATAAAGCCAAATTAGTCATTTTAGAGAAATAAATACATTTCCTATTTTCCTCTTGCAGAATGAACTGGTTTTAAAGTCTTTTAAAGCAGAATGTCAAAAAAGTGGTTCCTGGAACAAACCGATGGCAAAGTGCATCAGTAAGTCAACACTAATTGTCTTCAACTTTGCAGTATACCAATGTCTTAATTCTCCTGTCAAACCCAGAATATAAAATTACCTTCATAAGTGCCAAGATGTAGGAGGCAATATAGGCTTGATTTTTTTTTTTTAGTTGCGTAAAAGTCACCCCTTTTATTATTACAATTGTATTTCATATTTAAAAATTGGAAGCTGTCTTGATTTTTTCCACCATTCCTTAAAAGCATGTTTTAAAAAGCAATGATGGTAGCAACACCAAGTTAGTTTACTTGGAAACTACACTACAGGTATCCAGAAATTTATGAGGGCTATTGGCATAGAGGGAAAACTATTCCAATTGTTCAATACCTCCCCCCACAAATTACAACTACTTTGTATTAAGTTCAAATCCTCACAACACCTAGGTGGTACTGTAGGTAGTGACATGCCCATTTTGTAGGTGGGTAAATGGGGACACAGTGAAGTAAAAGGGACTTGGTATAGCTCACAAAGCAAGTCACTAGCACGTGGGAACAGAACCCTGAAATCCTACCTCCCAGTCTCTTGCTCTAATAACTATTAGGCATAGTCTCTTCCCCTATAAGAAACATAGAAGTCTCTGGTAGTATAACTTCTAGATTTATCCATACTTCCTTCTGGGCTGTGGGTCATAACAATTACCTATATGAACAACATGCAGTACGACATACTTTAGATAGTAGATCTGGTCTAGAATAGAATGCACGTCTGTTTCCTTGGGCGTAACTGCTTCCAGCACCCAAAAGTGCTACCTTTAACTTTAATTTTATAAAAATGTGTGTGTCTGGTTGCGTTATAGTCCAATAATTCCACTTGACCCAGACTTTCCCTCGTATTCACCACCCAACCTCCTCCCCCACCCCCAGGAAAAATCTTGGGTAAAACAAGTCTTGCACCGTTCCCTCTCTGCAGATCAGCACTCAAGAGTCGATGCACAAACACTGAAAAGGGCCACTCTCTTTATTTTTTGTAATTGTCTTTAGTTTTAAAAGGTTCCCTTTTAAGCAGTTTTCAAAGTGCATCCTAAGGAGTTACAGAGATTATCTCCTGTCTCAGATGGCCACCATATAATAGGACATGAAGACAGCAAACTTCCTCCCATGCCACACTCTTAACAGGGGTAGGAGCCAATCAGCTCCTACCCTCCTGGGTTGACTGTTGCAGTCCATTTTTACATTGGTAATTAGAAGAACCTTTCACAATTCTGTCTTTTGGAACTGTTTTCAGTTGTCAACTGTGGTCAACCTGAAGACATAGACAACGGCACGGTTACTTACATCACAGGACCAAAGGTGACCACCTACAAAGCTGAGATTCAGTACGAATGCGAGAGCACCTTCTACACTATGAAAGCAAGTAATAATGGTAAGGGGAGACATTATTCCTTACAGCCTGATCCTCAGATGCTGAGAACAAGCAACTTCTGACATCAGTGCACAGCACCTCCCAGGTCCAGGCCCTGCATTAGGCAATAACATTTAGAAATCAGTCATGGGGCACAAAAAATTCAGCCAGTCACTTTGACTAAGAGGTTCAAGACAGTATTTTTCTTCTGCAGCTGGTGAATGTGGGATGGTGCAGTAGCATGTACAGGCAATACATTCAGCTCAGTAGAACGTGGCCTTAAAATATTATATTCAAGATCAGTTTAATGTTGATCTCAAAAACATTGTGTATCTTTAAGAAACGATCCTTATGTAAGGAGTGTGACAAAAGATCTGTTTCAGAGGATTTAATTAATGTACCTAACACTTCATACATTCCCTTACCCTTCAGGGTGTGGAATTTACATTCAAGTCACATCTGAGGGTGCCACTTTACAAGTGGGTAGGATACTTATGCTGCATAATGCCCTGACCTCCCACATCTCACAGCCCAGTTAGTGAGAGGGATGATGCACAGAGTCACCTTCACATAGGAATTCACAAAACCTAAGAGGGTATTAGGACCTGACTCTGAGAATTGAAAAACTCTGTACTATGGTCAGATACAGCCATGTTCCGTAGATGCAGAGCTTTAAAAACATGATGGCCACTTAACATGTGCATTCTTGTATTTTTTGCTTTTTCTATGACATTCAGGTAGATACCAGTGTGGTGCTGATGGATACTGGAAGAACTCCAAGGGAGAAAAAGTACTGCCAGTGTGTGAGCCAGGTAATGTATGAATTTATACAAGAAGTTTATAATTGATGTAGATTAGCATGAACTTAGTATCAGGATAATAAGTGCAGCTTTGTTTAGTATAATTTGTCTTATGACTGGTCTTTAAATATTGCTATTGCCAAAAATTACACTAGTACATGGTCATTATTCATTACGTTATATAAAAGGATCTGGCAGCATGTAGGGTACCTTTCAGGCATGCCTGTACTCTATCACCTAAACCATGCTTCATCATCTATATTGCTATTTATAATTGTGCTGGTGGAGCTACCCATGTAGGTACTCTACATGCTGCCGAAAAAAGCATCCAGCGTAGACATACCTTTAGAAGTGGTGTAATCTGAGACTCAACAGGATGGGGAACGTGATATAATTACAGTAAAAGAAAAGGAAAAAGACATTATGGGTCTAAGTTTTCACAATAGCCAGAGTTCAACTAGGGTTCCTTTAGGCACTAATTCTTTTACACTGGTCCCCATTTTTAAGAATGCCTCTTTTGGCCTTCTCCTGAGTTTTCCACCATTGTTAACGTGGAGGCTTGAAGCTGAGCACTTATCACGTCCCATCAAGGCCCATGGGTGCCAGCTTTATATAATTTTTGGGGGTGCCCAGAGCGGGTCCAAGCAGAACCAGCCTGGGCCCTGTGCTTTGGGGGGCCCAGCGCTTCAGGAGCACGTGGGGTCCAGGGCAGCCTGGGGGATTAGCGGGGGGCCTGGCGCTGGCAGCAGCGAGCAACCCAGCCCGCCCTGCTCAGCTCCGCCCCACTGGCTCCCAGCGTCACTCGGGGGAGGGGGTGGAAGCTGGGATGATGGAATGGGGGCGGAGCAGGGGTGGGCTGAGCCAGGTCTCTCACTGCTGCCAGCGCCAGGTCCCCCGCTAACCTCCCAGGCCACCCTGGACCCCATGTCCCCCTGAAAGCACGGTAAGCCCAAACATTGGTGGAGCTAGACCCACTTTCTTAAATATTGGTGGAGCATGGGCCCATATAACTCACCGCCTATGTCAAGGACAGTGGAAGCTGTGGATTCTCAGGACCTCTTAAGCTCATACCTGATTCTATCTGACCCAACTTGCAGTAGAGCAGATGACTCTTTGAGCCAGGTACCAGAGGCAGGCAAAAGTTTCACAATAAAATTAGAATTTATTAGTTTGTATATTCAACATTGGTCCAGTTTGCATGAGTTTCAGGCTAAAACAGAAAGACTTGAGTGAAAATGAGCCCATCAGGTAGTTTTACTGCAGAATGTCATGATTTTGAATGTTTAGGCAATTAAATTACTGACTTTGCAACATTTCCTAATTAGCTGGTATTTAGAGAGCATGAAAACCCATGAAGTTGAGTTTTGTGCTATTCTGTAATTTCACATGGTATTAAGCGTCCTTTACAGTGAAATTGATTTTCATTCACCTCTATAGTTTTACACTGTTTTTGTTCCCTTCTGTTCTTCGAGTGATGGTCCCTATTGTATTCTAGTGTGTATTACACGTGTACCATGCACCCGCAGTTGGAGAATTTGAAAGTAGCGTCCACTGCTCTGTGCACTGACCCTGGCTCACCTCCCACTTCCAACCAAGGCGATAGAGGGTGGGGCGGACCTATTGCCTCTTCAGTTCCTTCTCATTGGTGCATGCTCTAAGTTGAAACCTTTAGTGAGCTCCTAGCTATCTGTAAAGCAGCCACGTGGAGCTCCATCCACATTTGCAAGGCATTACACCCTGCTACAGGACTCGGCTGCTGATGCATCCTTTGGGATGGAGGTTTTCCATTCAACCCTACTGCCCTCATCCTCACACCCTCCTCCTACTTAGGTACTGCTTGTCAATCACCCACAGTGGAATACAATAGGGACCATCACTTGAAGAGGAGGAAATTACTTACCTAGAACTGGAGTTCTTAGAGATGTGTGGTCCCCCTATCCACTACCTGCACTCCTTCCCCTTTGCTTCCTCCACTCTGTCCTTGTTTGCCTCGGTCAGAGGCACAAGATGAGCCAGAGCGCATGCACAGACCAGACACTACTTTCAAATTCTCTGACTCCGGGCACATGCATAACCCACAGTGGAATACAGATAGGGACCACACATCGCGAAGAACCTCCTCATCTTCTCCTTATGCCCAAACTTCATATGTAGCCTCTTTCTTGATTCTTAAGAAATTAAAAGTAGGATTCAAGTGATGGTCCCTACGTGTATTCTGCTCACAGTGCAAGAAATTAAAAGTGGGAGTTTCAGAAGTGCATAAGTGTGCTAGGACCACAAGTCCCATTGAAAATCACCTCCTAAATCAATTGACAGCATCAACCCATTTGCAAACTTAAGTTTACAACTGTGCTCTTGTCTAGGTTTTCAGGCTGGTCACAGATGACAACTGATTTCACTGTTCCAAAATTGATTAGCTAGTTAGATGCAATGTCTACACTTGGTGACTTCAGCTGAGCCAGACTTAGTAACCACTTGCCATACTCCAAATCTTTACTATATGTTTATCACTTCATGTGCTTCTCTCCTATCAGTTTGTGGAATACAAACCAGGACAACTCTGGAACGTATAATTGGAGGGAAAAGGGCAAAGCCTGGACAGTTCCCCTGGCAAGTTATGCTAATTGCTGAAGATGGAGGAGCAGGCGGTGGCGCCCTCTTGTATGACAATTGGGTTTTAACTGCTGCTCATGTCGTAACCCGTCAAATAGACCCATCAACATTGACAATCAAAATGGGATTTCTGAACAAAAGTTCAGTTCACTACCAACAAGCCTGGGCAGAAGAAATTTTTGTACATGAAGGTTACATCGATGGCACCAGTTATAACAATGACATTGCACTGATTAAACTGAAACATAAAGTCCCAATTAATGCAAATATTACCCCCATTTGCTTGCCAAGAAAAGAAGAAAGATTCCATGTGAAAACAGATGATATGGGAACTGTAGCTGGCTGGGGAAGAACTGAGAAAAGGAGGCTTTCCCATCATCTAATGTATGTTGAATTAGTAGTTATTGACAACAGAAAGTGTAAAGATGCATTTGCAAAGCTGCCACAGGGAAAATATCTGATACTATCAGAAAACATGTTGTGTGCTGGGGAGGAAGAAGGGGGAAAAGATTCTTGTCAGGGTGACAGTGGGGGACCATTAACTTTCTTAGATAATCTGACTAAGAAATGGTTTGTCGGTGGTATTGTGTCCTGGGGCGTAGACTGTGGGGTTGCTGGCCAATATGGGGTATATACAAAAGTGATTAACTACATTTCATGGATTGAAAACACCATTTTGAAAAATTCTTAAATAGTCTACTTTCTTATGTGCAGTAACTAACAATAACATTCTCCCTTTTGTTACATTAAGGCATTTAACAGATCAGATTCCAGTTTTGTAATATTTTTAAAGTTGATTTAATAGACTTCATTTTGTCAATTAGTACTTTCAGGTGTTATATCTGCCCAACTAACCTAATCAGTTTTACACTCAAATCTTATTTTAAAGTTGCTTTCCATACCTGTTGCTAGGTGGAAGGCTCAAATGATCAAGGGAAACTTTGCATTTAGCAGCACCTGGTTTAGTTTATTTACATTAACTAAAAAAGCAAATATTACAGAAAACTCAATCTTAGGTGTTAAATACTTTCCATCTGAAAGTTGTGTTAAATTGATTGTGTCCACTTAATATTGTGGATCACAATCCTTTTAAAAAATACACGTAATAAAACTATAGTATTACCAATCTAGTTAACAGAAGAACATACTTGTTGAGACAGTGGGAAAGACAGTTTAGCACTTGTTATATTAGCACAGCCATAAATAATTCCCCTCAAGTTAGAATACAAATGTCAAAATCAAAAATTTTACTAGTTCTTTGAGTTTGCTGCCTCTGATGAAATCCCAACAGCTTCAGCTGGACAGCTCTGCAAGACTATGGCAAAGTATGGACAGAATGTTTCTGCTCTATTCTTAAGAGCCAGTTTAGACATTACTAAGAACAGAGTAAACACCCTTAATCACAATTGCAAGGATATTATAATAACCTGCCTCTACAAAAACAGACAGCAGAGAGATAGTATAACCAAGATTCTGAAGGTGTTTTCACATTTACAGTCATTACTAAAATGTAATTAAGTCATGTAGTGGTCCAGTCTCCATATTCACTCATATTTAAAGCAGTACTGCCCAGGAAACTGTCAACATCCCATCAGTTTTAGCAGTACAATCCCACTAGTCAGATTAAGAAAGATTTAGCAGGTTACCCTAAAAAGTTTGCTCAGCTGTTATACTAAAATGCAATTTTATTTTATTGGCTAAATGAGCCTGAAGAATATAGCCTAATTGTATTAAAAACTGGTTGTTTCTACAAACATCCTTTGTCTATTTAATCATGATATTGTAATACATACTTGAAATGAAAATTGTTAAAGAACAAGACAACTCTCGCAGGTGGTGACAAAAATACCTTTTATTAACTCACTTAAAACACTAGAATATAAAAAGCATATAGAGAAAATGACCAATAAAGTCTGAAAACTGCTATAAAACTTTCAGGAATTTCTTTGAGGGTCAGGGGAGACTAAAATTCATAGTAAAGATTACCCAATGCTGCCAACCTCCTAATACCTGATCCTCAACTTAAACAAGTTTAAACAAATTAAAGCCATGCTAATGACAAACTTACCATCAGGTTCCTTGCAGGGATGCCACCGTTTAAGTCTTTGGAAGTTCCAGAATACCATTTTTAAGTGTTACTCAGCAGCAGTAGCTGGTAATAGTGCAAGTGCTAAAATGCAAAATTCACAGATGGTACAGAGTTTGGAAATCTTATCGGATTTAGGTGCAGAAAAATTAAGCAACTTTTTGCAAAGGGATCTGAATAGTGAAAAGATTTGGAATTACAATTGATCTCTGGAGAGATCACAACCCCCTTTGGTTTTTTTTTTTTTTTTTTTAAAGTATGTAGATTGAGACTTAGTTGCCAGTTATCCCCTTGGACTGGAGTTAAAGTAATACCAGTGCAAATATCTAACAAAAATTAGATAGTCTCCCCTTCATGATAAACCATATTGAGATACAAATAAATAGGATACATCCTAATTAAGATCCACTTTAAGAACTTAATATCCAAGTCAAAGCAGAAACTAAAGTAAATTGCCCTAAATCTCCATATTCAGAAGCTGCAGAATATGAAATACAGTAATAAAAGGATCAGTGTGGTGCTGGATTTCAAGCACACACTATATCAATGTCTGAAGATCTAATATTTATGGACGTAACCTTGCTGGATGTGTTACTACTGGATACATTTCTCTTTTGGAGATAAGAAGCCTCTTATAAATTCATCAATACTTTCTTCAGGTGGATATTCTTCATCATGAGCTAATATTTTATTTTAGCCACAAGTTTAGTTTCTTCTGTGCTCAAATTAGAGTGGGAATATTTCCCCTTTTGTTCCCAATCAGCAGGCTGATTTAAAGAAGCCTACAATATTTATTTTGCTTTACATTCTCATCCTCAAAGGAGCTGCTTTGGAAAATATATTTAAGAGCAGCAAATCTACTGACAGGTATATGTGTTAGCTACTTCCCCCATTGCCCCTTCTCCCCAACTCCAAAAAAAAAAAAAAAAATCCACCCTCATTCCGAAAAACAAGTAGGAGCTTCCTTGGTGAGGATGCAAGCTGGAGGGAATGGCTTACCATTTTAGGTGAGAGCACTCAACCTTGTGAGAACTGGATTTTAGATATGTATCTCAGAACAATTCAAAAATAGACAGTGGATTACAAGTTGGGTGTCAGGTATCAATGCATGAAGAGTGATGGATCCATTTGACTTGTCAACTTTTAAAGCATGCTTATCTGAAACAAACTGAATTACTGCAAAAACAACTTTACGGAAGTTCATCTCAAAGGATAAAATAAATTAACTTATGAATTCTTTGCATTCAGGGCTGCAAAACAAAGACACATATTACTTAAATCAGTTTTATTTAAGAATTTCCTACATTGACAAATCTTATAAAAAGCATCCAAACACAGAACTGCAGCAAACAGCATTCTTATGGATATCTTACAGACAGTGGAACTTCCACCCTTAAGAGGCACACTGAGCTCGCTAGTGAACTCTGCTACAACTACCGCAAAGCACACCACAAACTCAATGTTCTCGTCACAAACCCCATCATCTTCGATTCACATTACCACACTTACATATCATTAACAGAAAAGAACACACACCATACAACATTCACAGCAGTTGACATAAGGGAAAAAAAATACAGATATTCATTTCACTTAACACATTCAACTAATTGGTTAACTAGGTATAAAACCCATTTAGGCTTCCAGATATGGATGTCCTTTGAATGCAAAAAACACTCGTACTTTATTTGCTATCATTGCTCTCTGCACACTCTCTCACCAAAGCCACAGGATTGAGAGACATCTCGCCAAGTAAAATAAAATCCCATAATGCACCACCAGGTCTCTGCATGCGCTCTCTCCTTTTTCTCGCACATACCAGCCCTCTCATGCCTCGGCACCACCATCAATCCCACACAAGGTTTCAAAAGTTCAAACAGCCTTCTGGTTCCATCTCACAGCCTTGCGTTCATAGCGTTGATACGATTCCACGAAATAAAGAGTAGCGGATAAAAATGGAACACCCACCGTCTAAGACGTAGCATGTGCAGTGTGATGAAGTATTCTTGGATGAGAAAGCATGTAGACAGAAGTATTCCTAAAGCAGAATATTTACAGCACTGCTTTCAATTAAGTGCTTCTTCCATACACATTTGAAATGAGATGAACTGCAGAGATTAAATGAAGCCTTCATATTGTACTTAGTATATGAGGGGAGACAGTGTTAAAAGGAAAAAAACAAACAAACAAACAAAACACAACAACACCGACACTGTTCTCCAACTGGGGCATTTGGAGAGATTCTTATGGTGGGGATCAAATTAAAACAAACAAGAGGAAAAGAAAGAATGTAGTTTCTGACCAATGGTTTCCTTTTTGACCATGCAAAGAATTCAGCTGACAAGGAATAAAATATTACAGGAGAAACCCTTCCTCTCAATTGTAGTGTGTTAGTTTACCCATCAGGCAAACAGCAGTTCACTTTCAATCATTCAATATTCCAACAAATTATGTAACAAAACTTATAAAATTCCTTTAACCTTTCTTTTTACAAAAGAAAAATGTCAAAAATACTGTTGAATATACTGCACATTGAACAAATTGATCAGGAAAATTTTAGTATATATGCAATTTACAATATACTTACCATGAGTTTAGAAAAATTTGATTTCCCACCATAGAGTCAGTATCAGAGCCCACTGTCTACATTCCCCAGCCTGATGATTTGGAATCCATACTTGAACCAAAGCCTCCATTAAACCCACTGCTTGATCCTGCATTTGATGCTGACCCCCAACCTATTGCTGCTCCAGAGTTAGATCCTCCGTAAGAATTACTCCCTGAACTAAAACCCTGGTTCTGCTCCCTTTGCATGTTGCCTTGAGGTTGGTTGTTTCCCGATGGCCCAGACTGGTTCTGTTGACTAGCTAACATGCCCATCATTCCCCAGCTGCTCTGCAATGCTGCCTGGGCTGCCGCCATCATAGCAGGGTTGATACTAAATGCTCCAAAATTCATCCCTCCACCCATATTACTGCCCTGGTTGTTCCCCAAACCACCTCCTCCCCCCCTGCTATTACCAAATCCACCCTGATTCCCAAAGCCTCCTGGATTACCACCAAATCTTCCACCTCTTTCTAACTGTCTATTGCTATTGTGCTTAGGTTCAGCATTGGATATATGTACGCTGATTCCTTTAATGATCAAGTCCTCTCCACAAAGAGACTGGGCAACCTATAAGAAATAAGGGATGTAAATAAATATAGAATTAGACCATTTTTGAAGTACTTGTTACAACATAACAAGACAAACCACATGATTCTGAATACAAGTGTAAACTGTAAAGGAAGGGTGTGTGAAGATTTGACACAAACTAAAAACAAGATCCTTTAACTTTACTGAATAAACTTAAGTTACTTAGTCTAGTGTGAAGATCCATATACACAATACCAGCTGAAAAGTGTGAATCTGTAGACATGAACTATAAGCATATTGATGTAATTCAATAGAAATTCAAAGTACAACTGAAATTCTCAAATTGCAATGACAAAAACAAGCGCTGTACATTCAATTCCAATAATTACATGCTAAGTGACAGTGTTTGTCAACATTTATAGTCAGAATGGTAAAGAGAGATATTGAAAAGACTTAGGAAACCGTTTCCTAAATGTCAGGGGCTAAAATATTTTAAATAAATACCTGATCATCTGCAAATGTAACAAAAGCAAAAGCTCTGAAGGGTTTGGGGATGAAGACATCTACCACTTCTCCATACTGAGAAAAGAACTGCCGGAGCTCATCTGCAGTCATATCCTCAGTGCAGCGCCCAACGAACACCTTTCTGCTACGCAAAGGTTCATCAGGACTTTGCTGGGTAGAATTGCAGAAAAAGAAATATTGACCAAAACACTGCAATCATCCTTTTGAATACCAAATACAACGTAGTTTCTTTTGTGATAGAGAACTTCATAAACTATTAACCAGGTTATGGGGGTGTATCACAGCTACAGGAAGATCTAAAGAAAAGCAACCCTCCAACTGCTCTCCACTCTACCCAAGATAATATAATTAAAAACTGTACCACCTGAGAGGAAGACTGCAAGGATGAACTTGGAATTCCTGAGTAGATGGAAGCAATCTTACCCCCTAGGACCTTTGCACTAGAAGTTGTAGGGAAATCTCCTATCTTTGCTCTTGTAGTGGTGCAGTTCCAGTAGTGCTGACAATGGTGGACACACCAGTATATACTGACCACAGCCATATCTACCACCCATAATCTAAAGCTCTTCTGATGATTGGAGATTTGTTTAGAACGTCTTGCTCAAGGGGCATCTCCTAGGCGTGGTGCCAGGGGGATATATGTGAAAAATGGAGAGTGGGAAGGAGATGAGAATTGAAAAGTGATGGCAAATGAGGACTGGTTAGGTAGGCAGCAGAGCATTCCTTGTGCTTTAAATCCTTCAGTTGAATACATATATAGTGAGGAAATATGCATAGTCAAAAGTGTTGGATTCTGATCCCAGCTCTGCCACTGACCCAGTCTGGCCTTGGGCAAGTTACCTACCTATCCTCTGTGCCTCACTTTCCTCCCTTCTGCAAAATGTGGACAGTATCTGACGTAGGGGCTGCTAGACATTTAAGATGTCAGCATGCTGGTTTCTGTAGTTTTCAGACTGGACATCTTCTTCCCTGTGCTTAATAGTTTTCTCAAACCCCCATCCCACTGTTCCTTCACCTAACCTCCAGGCTCCACTCCTTCTTTTTGTCTTCTCACCTGCCTCAAGGATCCTGTTAAAGTCCCCCTCTCCCTTTGTTTGCCCATATATCTAATCCCCTTTTCACTCAACAGAGTGCCTGTTTTGGTTCTACAAACACTAAAATAATTTAAGGAACAATACCTTAGAATTAGGAAGTTTACAGTCACACCATCTTCCATCTATCATGTGTCGTTGGGACATCACTTTCACCTGGGTTTCATACTCCGTAAATCGAACAAAACCAAAACCCTTTGAGTGACCAGTCTTAATGTCTTTCTTAACCTAAAGCGAGATGGGGAAAGGAGAGAAAAAGATGATCTAGATAGCTGAAATACTGAAGCAGTAATATGCACTGATATTCTTAGACTAGCTGCAACTAGCTGCTAATTAGTAGTCTTTTCCTAGATCAAAAGGAATGCTAGGATTATCAAAGCATGATTAAAAGAGTGCAATGTGAAAAGTTTTGATCCTAATTTAATGAGGCTTCTATATCCCTCATGAAATGGCCACTGGTACTATCAACGACAGTACACAAAAGCATTTGACAGTTTCATACTTACAAAATCAGGCTGTGAATTACCATTATAGCAAACAATGTTCAAAAGAGCATGGGTTTCATGCATCGTGGCAAAGTGCTAATCTAATATCAATATAAAACATCCTTAAACCTAAACTCAAACTTATTGTTAAAGTTAAGTTTCAAATTCAAACAAGAACTGTAAAAAGTAAGTCTTCACAAATGCTACAACTACCCCCATACCAATAAACTAATATGCAAGCACAAAAACCAAACACCACACAATGGGCCACATAATGCCTTGTTTACACTAGTGTAACATCAGAATCATCCCCTTTTGAGAAATCAGTCTTGACATGGGTCAAAGACCTGAACACATACCAAGATATCTCCAAGAAAAAATAGCATACTGCAAAGCAAATAGTATAAAGCAAATTTTAATGTTACGACAGTTAAAAGTGTGCTCTTAAATTTATACTGCCCTTTTTGCCTTGTACTGGCTCATGCAGAAAAACTTCCATCTGAATTCATAGCTTTTGACTCAAGTAGAGTCAAGTAACAACAGAAATTTACCTGCACCATGAGAACTTCTCCAAATGTACTGAAATATTCCTTTAGATCTTGTTCAGTGGTTTTCCAGGGAAGACCCAGAACTATTAAATCAGATGTCTTTTGTACTGCTCGTTTTACTTTCACAGCTGATGAGGCATCTGTTTCATCCATTTTCCTCTTGTTATCTGAATGTAAAGATGTACATCAGAAACTGTCATCTCCACATTACATCAAAGGAAAGGAAAGCTACTTCCATTGGTCAGAAGCAGCATAGCACAAGGATTAGATTCTTTTTTGCAGGATGTATTGTGGAAGCTAAGAACTGGGACTCTTCCAGATACATACTATTTGGTGCATGTATGTTATAATCCGCATACAACTGCCCTACAATATCAGGGAGAGGAGTGCAGAAAACAGGCAGATTCAAACTCATCTAAAAACACACTTTCAGCTTGTTTTCCACTGAAGTACTGCCAAATAACATTCATGTGCCTGACCAGAGTTTGAGACAATGGCTACTCAATGAAAAAGGAAAAGTGCTCTCCTTATTTTTCCCTTTCCTTTTCATCCTTCACCTTTCCCACACCCTCCCCTACAAAACTGATGTCTTTGGCACAGATCATGCAAGAAGTGTCACATGGGCAAACCTCAGCCCTACATGGCGCTCACTGTAGGATTGGACCTTTGGAAGGTATCTGTATAAGATTGTTAAATGCCTTACAAACTGTAAGACAAAGTCTTATTTGTAAAGTATCTTGTACAATTATGGTGCTAAATAACAGGGAACGCTCTGAAATTCCCTTTGTGGGCCAGGCACACACTTTAAGTGAAAAAGACTTATTTGCAGTTGCTGCTATGGTTTGATAGTAAGTTAAGAGGAAAACATAAAAACTAAGGAATCTATAGATCTTGATGTAAAATTCCTTGTAACTAAGAAAGTATGGTTGTACCAAAAATTCATGGAACAAAGACAGACCTTTGGGATAATTAACAACATAGACCAGATTTCCCCAACCAGCATCTGGAGCATGGAGAATTCCTTCCACTAGCCGGACTCCTCTCATACACTGAGACACTGGGTTCCTGTAACGCAGGCCACATGCTCCGGGGAACTGGGCAGTAACTGTGGATAGCAGCACAGTGCCATCATCCTCTGAAGGGATCTCAATGGGCTCATCGTTCTCATCCTCAGTAACGCGGATGTATTCAGACATCTTTGCTGGATTTTACTAATGGATTAAAAAAAAGGGGGGGCATCAGCAATTTTTTACTCTCTCATTTTATTCATTTTTAATCTCACAATAAATCAGTTTGTTTCTCTGTAATACACCGACAATGCTTTTCTTCCTAGGCACTAATAACCTACCAAGAGATGTTGCATTTTATCTTCTCTAAGCTTTAAGTGTTGTGTTATGTTCTAACAACAGACATATAAAGTGACATTTATGGGTAGTGCCTGGACAGGAGGGATTATGAACAAAGTTATTTAAAACTAGGAAAGAAAGAGGATTTGTTTACAATCTGCAATGATCTCACCAATCACCCCAACTGAGGCGATGGGGCAAGGGCCAAGCCTGTGTAGGACGGGGCGCAGGGAAAGAACCCAACCAACTGGTATTGCTGGGAGGAGAAAAAAGGGGGGGGAAGCCAAGGACCAGACCATACTGGAGTGGGGGAGCAGAGATCAGACCATGCGAGGGCCAGGACCAAACCATTTCCAAAGAAGGAGGTGAATGTCCAGATCATCCCGGGGAGAGGGAGTCTGGGAACGGGGGAGCAGAGATCAGACCATAGGGAAAGGGAAGAAGGGAGTCAGGACCAAACCATTTCCGGGAGACGGGCGTGAGGACCAGACCACATGCCTAACCGATAGGCTGCGCCTAAATGAGGCCTAGCTTATAAACCCCCCCGCGCGCTAGGCCTCACCACCGAGCCCCCCCGCGCGCGCCCGCCTCTCTCGAGCTCCAAGCTGAGCCTAGCTCCCCCGGCCCGCTCAGGCAGGACCCAGCCGCGGTTGGGACCCGAGACGCCTGAGCCTCTAGCTCTCCGCCGCGCTCTGCTCACCAGGCCAGGGGGGCCTTACACGGGGCGAGGAGGCTCCGGGCGCCTCCACCTTCCTTTCCTGCAGCCGCTGCTGACAAAATGGCGGCCCCCGGTCCTCAGAGGCAGAGCCCGGCCTCTGGGCGAACCATTCCTCCCTCGGGGGGGGGGCGAGCTGGAAATAGACTGGAAAGAGCCAACGCCGGGAACTTGGCCTGTTTGGAACCGCGTGGAGCAGAGATCACACAGGCCTCCGTGTCCCTCGCTCGGGATGTGCGGAGCGGTGCCTCCGGGCGAGGACGGTAACAAATCTGGGATTTCCTCCCCTGCCCCAACACCCACACGCACCGCAGAGGAATGGTATGATCCGTCCCGCCGGCAACGCGCATGCGTAAGGCTGGGCCGGCGGAGAGATGGGAAATTGGCGGGAGGACGTGTGAGGAAGGGCCTAGCCCTGGCCTCGGCGTTACTCCCCTTGAAGGCAGGCGAAGCTTATGGTAGTCTCAGCACTGACCCCACCAGCAGTAGGTCTGGAGCCTTCCTCTGTAACGTTAACGCAGCGTTATTGCATTTAATGCCCTTGTTTTTTTTGCCCTTAAAGACAAAAGGACGTTTAAGGCTAAGGGAGCTGGGCAGCAGCTGGTGTTTTGCATTGCCTGCCTGCTGCTCAATTCAATGCCTCCTGCATGCACCGAAAAGACCACTGAGCTCTGGCTGGCACCGTGTGTGGTTTGTGCAACCTCTCTCGCGCCATGGACAACACTGACACTGAAAATGTAAGGGGGGTTTGGCTGTACATGTGTGAAACTTGGTTCAAGTACTGATCAAAAGCTCAAACTCTCATATTCTTTTATGTTGCAGTGGAGTGAAGTGTGAAGGCCAGCTGTTTTTTGTTCCTTGTGCACATAAAAAAGTTTAATTTTTTAAAAATGGGGTAAGTATTTGTGTACATATGTGCGCACACATTCTCAGACCAACCCCCTCCCCCCCCAGCAAACCCTCTTAAAATGAAGTTAAGATTGAGAATTCAGATAAATGTAAGGGTAAAAACATTAGAGATGGTGTAACAAAACAAGCATTACAAGACATGAAATTCAGAGTTGATATGGAAAAGCACATTTAAGGCACCCAAGCCACTTTAACTCTTCCCTATAGTTAAGCCCCTTTGTTTTCAGTTTAAACCAATTTTTACCAACAAATTCCCAGGTTTTACAAAAAATATTATTCAGTTTTTTTCTGATTTTCACCCTACTTTTTTTATCATTCAAACATAAAAATAACTTGTTTTATTGGGAAAATACAATACATTGCATGAGATATATGTATTATGATAATACATTAGTCTGTGTGTGTATATGCAAAGCTGCCTGTTGAAGTAAGGCTATGTATGAGTCTAGAAGATACACACAGGCACACACGCAAGCTCTGAAGTGTGCGCATCTGAACATACTGATGAATCTCATGTACACATTCAAGCTGTTAGCAGATAACAGGTTTAAAGATTTGACACACTAAAATGGGAAGAAAACGAAAATCTGTATCAATATATTTCAGAACACTAGGAAGTATTCAAAACTTTAAAGAAAAAACAAACAGGAGAAAAGGATGAAGTTGAGCGTGTGTGCTACAAATGGTGTGGCCCAATTATTAAATGTAAATATGTATAGGCTAATAGTTCTAAGTCTACAACAGTAAACTGTTTATTCAAATAAAAAGTTTTATTTGACTCACTGACTTCAATAGGATTTAGGTACCTAAATACTGTTGAGGATGTGGGCCACAAACTCTGGAATACATCAGTCGTAACTCTATGGTTATTTCATGGGGATGTGATGACTGAATTAAGGATGCCTTAACTGTGGATTTCCATGCCTTAACATGTTTTTGCTGTATTTGCCCAGTTCTGTTACAAATTTCTGAAGGTATAAGGGGATAATCTGAAGTCCAGCTAATTGGGATCTTCAGTCATTCAGGTCTTACCCACTCTCTCACCACTTCAAAAGTTATTTTTCCTCTCTTGGTATCCTGCTATTAATTGATTTATCTCGTTAGACTGACCCAACACTTGGTAAAGCACGCCCATCCTTTCATGTACTTATACCTGCTCCTGTATTTTTTACTTCATACATCTGATGAAGTGGGTTCTAGCCCACAAAAGCTTATGCCCAAATAAATTTGTTAGTCTCTTAGGTGCCACAAGGACTCCTCGTGGTTTTTTTTTTTTTTTTTTTTTGACTAAACCCCTGTGATGCTCCTAAGGGGACAACTTATAGCCTGGAGTTTGTTAATCAGTGTGGGAAATCAATATTGTCCCTTTAGCCCTTGTGGGATGTTGGCTAGTGGCTAGAGCAGGGGACTTGTAGCTGGGACTCCTGAGGTCTATTCCTATCTCTGCTACAGACTTGCTTTATGACCGTAGTCAAATTCTTTAACTTCCCAATGCTGTACCTGCCTGTAAAATGGGGATAATAATACATAACACTGAGAAGGTTTTTTTTATCCTTAATTCATTAATATCTGTAAAGTTCTTTGACCAAGAAAGGTGGTAGAGATCTGCAAGGTTTTATTCTTATTACCACCAAAAGATGGTCTTCCCCAGCCCATTCATTTGGTTGCAATATGGCTCTCTAAATCATTGCTCTTCTGCTTAGGCTGTTACCACCACACCCCCAACCTACCCTTGTGCTTAGACAGCCTTGCTGCATTCACCCTGCTCATGCAAGCTACTCCTTCATTTTGTAATTTAATTGAATGCATGTTTTTTCCCTGCGCATTGTCTCTGACAAAGTTGGCAGGACCTCAAAGCATGTGAGGGGGAGGGAAAGGCGAGTTAAATGCATCAAAGGAGACAAGGCTAATGAGGCCTTTTGCTGGGAATGCAACGAAGAACAAAGTGAACAAGTTATGCAGCTTTCAGAACATAACAGGCTCCTTTGCTGAGTGCTCAAAAAGTTTGTGGAGATTGGTTTTTTGGATGAATGAAATGTGAGAACTGTGCAAAACTATTAGACAAAGCGTCAGTGTATGTGACAAGTGTTATGTCAGTTTCCTGCTTAATGACAGGTTGTACTTTATGCAATGAGACAGGAGCTCAGAGTTTGGTCTGAGTCTTTCTAGAGAGCCAAAGCTACTCACATGGACCCTGTCTAAATGCATGTTTCCATATGTCATCTCATTGAAGCCCAAAGAAAGAAAGATCCCACATGTTAGATTGACAATCTGCTTAAACCATCATAATTCTTACACAATGATTGACAGATTTGAGTCTGGGGTTGATAAATGCGCACAAAGCTGCATTCATAGAATAAAAATTGGTTTCCTTATAGCACCTTTCATTCTCAAGGTGAATGCAGTAGTTACTGGTATTGTGGTGACTGTATAGGCAAACCGAGCAACCACTGTTTTCTCAGCGATGACTCGCAGACAGGTATACACATTAGATACAGTTTTATGAGAGAGGAAATGTAGGTAGGGCATGTGTCCCCTTTCTTTAGATAAAATGCTGTGGGATCTTCAGTATCACCTTAGATTAATATCTTATCCAAAGCCTACTGCCTCTAATAGCCTTGTCATGCTGTCAGATCCCAAGCAAGAACTCCCATTGTTTTACCCTGAGCAAGATCTACGTCTCTTAGGCTTTGAGATTCACCTAGTACTGCTGTATGTAGGCATTTAACTGGGCAGCGCCTTCTGTATGGTTGTGCTGTAATGTTAGCAGCACTGGTTTTGAACCTCAAGCACTTTGTCACTCATGTGGCTTCCTTCTGTATCTTGTGAGGAGGGTTCCTCTAGTCTGTTCTCTATCTGTATTTTTACTGTGGCCTTCCCTCTTAATTTTAAAAAGAATTGGCTAAACCAAATTGATTGAAATCTGGACAGGTTAATATGCAAGTGAGTTCTTCATGGAACCAGCAGCATGTGGAGGTTGGGAGGTAAACTATTCTATTACTGAGTAAGAAGGAATCTCATTTGAGCATTGAATCCCCATTCACCTGTCTTCCTCATTCCCTTTTTTCGTTACTGCTATGTTGTGGGCAAAGTGGTAGGGAGAGGCTAGAACTGTAGCTGCTGGTGGTGTACAACCCCTTCAGATGTTGTGGTCTTTTCTACAAAGGGTTGTTTGTGAGGTTCTGCTTCATGAATTTCTCTTTGTGGCAAAGGGTGTTTGTAGTGACCCTTGTAGAGAAGAGACAGGACTCACTAGGAGTGAACATAGAAGGGATTTGATATGTAGGCTACTGGATGCGTATGGTCAGATTACAGGACAGGCTGCACATCTGTCCCTCCTCTGGTCTCTCTCAAGTGGACTCCCTCACATGTCAGGCCTTTATCCATGCTGGGGTGGACTTTTGCAATTCACCCACTCTTAGACTGGACCCTGGGCTAGAGTATCCTGTGTGTACCCACTGTGCTTACCCTACAGGTCCGACTGAGTTGGGGCACCTGTGATTCTTCCCTTATGGAGTTTGTGACTGGTGGTATCCAGCAACCAGGCAGCCTTCCTAAACCAATGTAATGCATTTTAGCAAGAGGAAAAAAGCTTCCAGGGGCGGGGCGGGGGGAAAGGATTTTAAAAGAACAAACAGTCTACACAGTTTTACGACTTCCTGCTGGAAATCTAGACAGGCCTATCTTCCTCAGACCTGCGTGGTCCTGGGCCTCAATCTGGTTCTTCTTGAACAACTACACCCTCTCTTTTTAGAGAGGGTCCCTTTTAATTCTGATAGAGTTCTTTTATTCTCCTGTGTTCGTGGGTCCTATCCTGTCCTGGTCAGAACCATTTGGGTAGGTAGGCTGGAGAGGAGGCAAAATCATCAAAGCTAATAGTTCTGGCGTTGTCCCGTAACAGGTCTTCATTGTTTGCCGAGAGGTGGCTACCTTGAGCCATTCTTTTCCTTCTGGCATGTTTTTCCAGACCGCCTCCTGTTGAGTTAAACCAATAGAATCCTACAGAAAATACCCCACTACCCAGACCAATGTAGAGTATTCATAAATTATGACTAAGGCTATGTTTTAGTCACGGGTATTTTTAGTAAAAGTCACAGGCAGTAAACAAAAAGTCGCAGCCCATGACCTGTCCATGATTTTTACTAAAAATACCCGTGACTAAAACTGGGGGAGGGGGGCTGCCTGGGGCCCCCGCAGGTGCTGGGGCAGGGTGGCCCAAGTGCTAGGGGGGGCGCACGGCCTGGGACCCCCGCTGGTGCTGGGGAGGGGGGCGGGTAGGCTCCCTACCTGGCTCCGTGCCTCCCCCCCAGCAGCAGCAGAGTTTGGGTGTGGAAGGGGGCAGGGGGTTGAGGGCACAGGACAGGGTGAGGCTGGCTCTGGGCGACACTTACCTGAGGGGGCTCCCCGGAAGTGGCGCCATCCCCCTTGCTCAGCTGCTAGGCGGAGGCGTGACCAGGCAGCTCTGTGCGCTGCCTCTGCCTGCAGGCACCGCCCCCATGGTTCCTGGCCAATGGGAGCCTTGAAGCAAGTGCTCTGGATGGAGGCAGTGCACAGAGTTGCCTGGCCATGCCTCCGCCTAGGAGCTGAGCAAAGGGGATGTCGCTGCTTCCACGGAGCCCCCCAGGTAAGCATCGCCCAGAGCCTGCCTCACCCTGTCCCGTGCCCTCAACCCCGTGCCCTCTCCCACACCCAAACTCTGCTGCGGGGGCCCCAGATTGCCCCAGCAGCGGCCGGTGCGACTGGGGCTGCCTGCTGCAGAAGTCACGGAGGTCATGGAAAGTCATGGAATCCGTGACCTCCGTGACAGACACACAGCCTTAATTATGACAGAGTAGCTCCAAATCCATCACACACGGAGCCTGTAGTTTTCCCTCACTAGCACAGCCTGTGCTGCCTACCCTAATCATTCAGGATCATCCTAATTCCTGCAGTCATGGAAAGGACTGCTGACTGCATGACAGTGTTGAGTGGTGTGTTGTCCTCCCCCTCCCCGATTATACAACTTTGGGTCTCCAAGAACCACATAGAGAGGGAGAAGCAATGGCTGTTAAGAATGCAGCTATTCCCACCTGGTATGGCTGCATTAATGACCGCAATCTTCTGTTTTCCATGGGGTAGCCCTCTAGATACATAAAACTGTCTCATTTCATACTTTGCAATGATACTATAAAACAATAAATTAATAGCTTTTCCACATTTTTAAGCAATCACTTTTTATGTGCCTGGATAATTGCCCTTCAACATTTCTGTAAATTATTATTAAAAATATCAGAATAAAATGATAAACTCAATAATTGGTGCATCAGTCATATAAAAGTTATATTAGTTGAAAGTCATGTATGACAGACATCTGTAACTCAATCGATTTTTCATTTCAAATGTATATGAAGAAGAAACCATATAATGGAAGCATTGGGAGGGGTGTAAGGACTCCAAATAGTTCTGGCTGTTGTCTTCTTTACAAGACAAGTGGAGAGAAAACTCTCAGTGCATCTTCCCCATGCAATTCCCTCAGTGTAACTTAAAACAGATGGCTGTACCACCCTATTCTGGGGAGAAAGGGCAGTTCCATTTTGATAGTCAGTTGTACTTATTGTGGCAATGTAGGGCTGGAAGGTACCTTGAGAAGTCATCTTGTGCAGCCCCCTGTGTTCTGGTAGGAGCAAGTAAACCTAGACCATCCCTGACAGGGGCTTGTTCAACCTGTTCTTAAAAACCTCCAATGATGAGGATTCCACAACCTCCCTTGGAAACCTATTCCAGAGCTTAACTACCCTTAGAGTTAGAAAGTTTTTCCAAATATCTAACTTAAGTCTTCCTTGCTGCAGATTAAGCCAATTACTTTTTGTCTTACCTTCCATGGACACAGAGAACAATTGATCACTGTCCTCTTTATAACAACCCTTAACATATTGAAGACTATTATTAGGTCCCCCTTCAGTCTACTTTTCTCAAGACTGAACATGCCCAGTTTTGTTTAACTATTCCTCATAGGTCAGGTTTTCTAAACCTTTTATCATTTTTGTTGCTCTCCTTTGGACTCTCTCCAGTTTTTCCACATCTTCCCTGAAGCATGGCAGCCAGAATTGGACATAGTACTCCAGCTGAGGCCTCACCAGGGCTGAGTAAAGGGGGACAATTACTTCCCATGATTTCCCTACAACACTCCTGTTAATATACCCCAGAATGATATTAGCCTTTTCGCAGCTGCATCACATTGTTGACTCATATTCAGTTTGTGATCCCAGACCCTTTTCAGCAGTACTACCACCTAGCCAGTTATTCCCCATTTTGTAGTTGTGTATTTTCCTTCCTAAGTGAAGTGCTTTGCACTTGTCTTTATTGAATTTCATCTTGTTAAATTCAGACCAGTTCTCCAATTTATCAAGGTCATTTTGAATTCTAAACCTGGCCTCCAAAGTGCTTGCAACCCCTCCCAGGTTGATGTCATCTGCAAAGTTGATAAGCATACTCTCCACTCCATTATCCAAGTCATTAGTGAAAATACTGAATAGTACCTGACCCAGGACTGACATCTGCAGGACCCCACTAGATATACCTTCCTAGTTTGACAGTGAACAATTTATAACTGCTCTTTCAACCAGTTGTGCACCTGCCTTATAATAATCTAGACCATATATTTCCCTAGTTTGCTTATGAGAATGTCATGTTGGACTGTGTCAAAAGCCTTGCTAAAATCAAGGGTTCCCTACGCTATTCCACCCAAGCCAGCCTCACTTGAGGGGAAAGGGTGATTCAGTTTCTAATGCCAGTCAGACTGGGGCTAAACCAACACTAGATCTCCGTTCTAGAGGGATCACTTCCTTGGAATAGTGGATTCAGTCTCTTGGCCTGATTTTTCAGAGGTTCTGAGCACTCATGGCTCCCATTGAAATCAGTAGGAGCAATAGGTGCTCAGCACCTCTGAAAACCAAGCCATCTATGTTGATTTAACATTAGGCTTGGCCATATCAGTTAATAGGCATATCCTAACACTGATGTGAAAGGGCCATGTTTTGTATAGTTAGGTTAAAGAACTGAATTCGCTTTCCAGGTTGCCATTATCCTGAGATTCCCACATTTTCTATCCATGCTCAATGTGCATCCTAAATCCTATTTTGACGGCGCCAAGCTGGCATTGAGTCAAACAGTGTTGTTTGTACATGCTGTAAGTACTGAGCTGTGATTGCAGGCTGTCAGCATTACCAGACTGCACCATGTCAAGTGAAATGTATAGGTTAGCAGTCAGACTATTTCAAGAGGTTTCTGTGGCATTTGGCCAAAGTGACCTCTTGCTAACAAAGCATCTGGTGGTAACTTCACTAATGAGCAGAGTAAGCATCAACCGTGGACTAGATTTCACACAGGTAAGCAGCTTGGAGAGAGTGGTGAGTGAACTGTCTGATTCAGAGGCTTGCAGCTGTAAAATAGTCAGAAAAAGGGCAATTATTTGCAAGAAAGACTTTTTCCCAAAGCTGGTTCCTCAGTTCTGGCAACATACAGGCTCAGAATTAAGCAATTTCAAATCCAGCTGTTAATTCTCAAAAATTTGTGATTTTTGCAGCACTTTCCTTGCTGTATTTTGAACTTATATTAAGTTTCAAGTAAGACAATTAGCAGTAGCATTTGCTAACTGCACACCGGTGGGCATGCAGATATTTAATTCACTGACTCCTCCACACCAGCAGTTCAGCATGCCCATGGGTGTAGACAAAGGCAATGCAGTGATAGTAGCCATCATGTGTGTTCAGTTAAGTGTACCCACAGGCACAGAACATAATCCAATATAATAACTATTTGTTGCCCTGGGCTAAGTGTGCCCAGGGGTACAAGCAAACTCAGTATAATGATTAGCCACTGACCCTCATAAAGAGTGCCCACAGGTGCAAAGGAACATCTATGGGCATCTAAATATAACCTTGTGCTAAAGAATTTAGCTATGGGTACTTCAAAAACACGGAGCATTTCAACCTGTTTCTGATCTCAATTACACCAGTATAAAGCAGGAGGATTCAATGGAATGATACTGTTGTAATTGGGATCAGAAGCAGGCCTGTTGTCTGTAAATATTTCATAAACTTCGCTCCTTGACGCACATCCCCACTTACCTTCTTTTAATCCTGCATTAGTCATCCTCTCACACTAAATAGCCACTGAGTCAATCTGCCACCTCATTTTAGCTCGATGGAGGGTAGCCATATTTTGGACTCTGCAAAGCAGCCTGTAGGGGGCACTCTAGAAGCATCAGGGTCACTATGCTGCTGCCCATTAGAAATAATTGTAAGAGTAATAATAAGGAATTCATTGCCGCAGGGCCATTGGGACTGCATCCGGAAGCAGCCTGCGTCGCAAGTGAAATTGCCGAGCCCATGCCTGCTCTTGTATATGTCAGCATAACCTTCCTTTGCCCCATGCCTTGAGTACAGCACATGCTGAGTGTCCCTAGTTAAGGGGACAAACAGCTGCCTGGAGGCAGTTCAGTTATTCATTTCTGTTTATAGATTAAAGCTGTTACATGCAGAGATTAGAGCTCCAGGAGCCATGTCTTTGAGAGGGAGGTGCTATTCCTTGGGGAGATGAGATCATCAGAGCTTCTTGGCTGTTGGCTGAAGTTGAAAAATACATGTTCCAAAAATTAAGGTCAATGTTTTTTTGTTACCCATTTTCTTACCTTCCCCTTAGCAGAGCTTCCCATATCCAGAGAAAGGAGAAGAGCTCAAGGTTCTGTGAAGCCTACTAGGGACTCACCATGGGCTCACTGCTGAGCTCCCCTGCTGCACAGATCACTCACATGGCCAAACTCTGCTGCTACTCCCCTTCCCAGGCTGGTGGCCAAGGAACTGGCAAGCAGGAAGGGGGCAGAGCTTTGGCTCACAGTCACAATCCAGCACAAGCAGTTCTGCTCTGTGATGCCCCTTCTTTAGCCTGGATAGCAAGGTGCTAATCCAGCCCATGGCTAATATAATTAACCAGGGAGGCCCTCAGATACCACCAGGATGGGGACTAATATGAAACTCTACAATAGATACAACTAAGGGTGTTCTATTGCCTGAACTTTTATTTTAAATTCTGGGGAGCCCAATTTCTCATCAGCACTGGGGTAATACCACTGAAGTAAGTAGTATAACCTGGGTCATTCAGCGCAGTTTGGCTCTGGGTACATATTCTGTAGAGAAGTCATAGAATATCAGCGTTGGAAGGGACCTCAGGAGGTCATCTAGTCCAACCCCCTGCTCAAAGCAGGACCAATCCCCAACTAAATCCCCAAATGGCCCCCTCAAGGATTGAACTCACAACCCTGGGTTTAGCAGGCCAACGCTCAAACCACTAAGCTATCCCTCCCCCCCCCCATCTGTAAATTAAGGATAGAGCAGTGAAGCAACACTCCTTCCTGGGAATAAATGGTACAGGACATTTCCCTAACTGAAATATAGTTGGTCAAACGCTACACGTGCCAAGTACCTGACAGTAAAATTTGTCTCATTGCCCCTATATTTACACCCCTCTCAATACCCTCATTTGGGATAGCTTCCAGTATTTTGTTAGGGACAAAATTTCAGTGGCCACTGAGGGCTTGTCTACACTTAAAGCTGTGCCACTGTAGCGCTTCAATGAAGACACTACCTTCTGATGGGAGGGATTCACCTCCCCGAGAGGCAGTAGCTTGGTTGATGGGAGAATTCTAGCGCTGTCTACCCGGGGGTTAAATCAGTTTAACTGTGTCGCTCATGAGTGTTGTTTTCCTGGTATAGACCAGGCCTGATTTTTAGGTATCTCAGGGCTGGTCTATACTGGAAACTTATATAGGCATAGCTACATCTCTCAGGGAAAAATCCATACCCCTGAACAACATAGTTATACTGACTGTAACCCCCTGTGTAGACAGCGTTATGTCGGTGGGAGAGCTTCTCCCGGTGACATAGCTATTGCCTCTCACGAAGGTGGAGTAACTAAGCCAGCAGGAGAGCTTTCTCCCATCGGCTTAGAGCATCTTCATCAAAATGCTAGAGTGGCGCAGCTGCATCAGTGCAACTGCACCAATGCAGCATTTGTAGTGTAGACCAGCCCCTAACCCCCGATGTAGACTGCGCTAGATTGATGAAGAAATTCTTCCATCGACCTAGCTGCCTCCTGTTGGGGAGGTGGATTAGCTCTTGGGAAGAGGATTAACTGGCCACTTCACCTTGAATATTCCCTTGATATTTTGTTAACTACTTATGCTAAACAATCTGTTCCATCTTGTATTTAGCTGTGATACCCTGAGTACCTTTCCCAGACCTTAAGAAAAGCTCTGTGTAAGCTTGAAAACGTGTCTCTCTCACCAACAGAAGTTGTTCCGATAAAAGATATTACCTCACCCGCTTTGTCTGTCTAGTGTCACAGAGAAACAAACAAGGGAGCCAGTGGAATTATTTGAGGGCAGGGCTGATGTGGCTGCATTTCTTTGTATGAGTGGGTTCAACCATCCATAGATCTGATGTGCTTCCAACAGCCATCCATCTGTCCAGAACCCTGCCACAATCCGCAGGGCTATTGGGCAATTGGAAAATCAACACAAAATGCAGGGTCCCTTCTGATCCAGAGGAGACGTCCTGAGCCCCAGGAACTCCTGACCTCCACAGCTGCTGCCTGCAGTTGGACCTCACAACCTCCATCTTTGTTTATGTGCTGTGCATAAGCCTTGGAGAACAGGAGAGATCCATGAAAGCAGAGTGAGAGACATTTCCTGGTGTGTCTGTTGACACTGCAAATCCCCAAGTGCAAGTGTCTTTCTTGTTTTAATGAGCAGAGAGCCGCACTGAAACAATGCTGTTATAGTCTCCTGCTGGAGTAACTGCCAGCTCTGGAACATTTGGGCAGAAATGTTTATCTGCTCTCCTTTGTGCAGTGGGCTAGGGAAATGTTTTCCCCCCAGCTAGTGGCCCATGCGCTGGGAAAATGCCAGCAAACGGGTGGGTGTGGCATTAATATTTAGCAGGGCTGGACATTATGTAATATGTCCCATTCCCTGTGGCCTATAGTCCTAGCAGCCTGCGGGTTGCACATTTGGAGGATTTAAACTGGTAAGTTTGTCTCTCTGTGTCTTTCTTCATACATTAGCCTTGCTCATAGGAGCTGGCAATCAGGAGGCAAAGCATAACGGGATGTAGGCTCTGAGATCTTCACCCACTTGTTTGAGAGAGAGACAAGCGACTGTCAAATGCTGGCGTCTTATGCAAGGAGAGCGCACGGATCACGTTCATCCCATTTTGTTTTGCAGGGTCAGCTGGAATTGCTCACAAGCCACCTCCCCAGAACTGCAGGGCCATCCACAGCAGGGTGTGGGAAGAACCATCACCGTGGTTGTGTTCATCAGGGACTCATCCTGTCCATTACCAGAGTTGAATTCTTGGTTGGAGGGTGACATGGAGTTCCCATTGGAACTTGCTGCCTTTCACAGTCCATTGGAGCTGGGAGTCAAAGACCTTCTTGTGTACCACAACCCCCACCACGGACTGATAACAGGGTGTGAACCTTCACCAGAGACCTCTGTGACTAAAGGACTAAATCCATGAACTGGGATGAGTAGCAGGAAGTTATCCTCAGACCTCTCAATCTGCCAAGGCCCAAATATGGGACACAATATGTGACAAAGATCCCAGATGAGGAGCACACACACAAATTATTAGTGCTGGAGACTTTAAATGCTATTCTTCTAGTGTGAATAACCCCTTCTGTACCCTCTGTTTCATAAGTCTTAATTTCTCATGTGAATAATGTTCTACAATGAAAACGAGGTGCCACCATTTGGTATGGAATATAGGTCACTTTAGAACTAGAAGCAGTCATGGAAAAGTGAGTCAGTGGATCAGCTCCAGAGAGAGGACACATAATACACACTGCACAGTGGGGTCCAGCTGTAAGACACCGATGAGTATTTAGATTGAGGTGAGCAAGCAGCCAGCAGCATAGAACCCGATGGACTCCTTATTCAGGCAAACTCACGAAAAGAGTAAGAGCTCCACCTGTCTCCTCCTGACTCTTCTCAGCACTATAAACACCCTTGTGTTTATATTGCATTTACTCACTCCGGCGCTATTCAGTTAGCATTAAAGCCAACTAATGGGGAAACTGAGGCACAGAGCAGCAAAGTGATTTGCCCAGTGTCACACTGTAAGTCTCTAGCGGAGACCCATGCCTCCTGACACCCAGTCCTTAGCCTGAATTATTATTATTTATTTGTATTACCATAGTGCTTGGGAACCCCAGTCACAGACCAGGGCCCCATTGGGTTAGGTGTTGTATAAGCTTCCTCCCAACAGCTATCAAAATCTTGGCCTGTGAGTGATCTCATGGGAAACAGGTTAAGCCCTCATCACAGTGATGAAGTTTACACTGTATCAAGGCAGAAGACAGGAGGAATGGATGACTCAGGGTATTGCTAACGGGCAATTGCCTCCTCATCCTCAACATCTTGACCTGCACTCTAACACATGCCAATCCAGCTCTGGCAAAGTCCTCGATCCTGACCTCAGAGCAGGTGATACATGTGACCTCAATGCAGTGATAAAAACGCCTGAGCCTGCACGTGCCTCATCTCCATTCCAGCTTCCAATGAAGCTGCACTGGTTGAGAAATCCAGCTGAGAAGACTACTAATGCAGTCCAGAGTTATGTACGGAAGTGCAGAGGAAGAGAGTGGATGCTTTTAGCAGTTGGGAAATAAGGCCAAAGAAAGAAGGACAGGCACATCAATTACATCCTAAATAAAGAAAACTTAAGTGAAAGTCCTGGCTTCTAAATTGTTTCTGGCCTGGCAGCTCTGTCTGTAGTTCTCTTGGCAGATGTAGCCTGAAGAAGGCTAATGGGCCCATTTAGGTTTTCCCTTTACACAATGGCATTGAGACATTTCTGCCATGGCAAAGGGTGTGTGTGTTATTTCAGTTTCTTTCTTGAAATCAGATTACAGAATCCATGTAATATTTTAAGGGCTCTGATGATCTCTCATTGAGGAGGATCCACACTGTTCTGAGCATTGAGCCAGGCGCCTCCCTCCAATGTTGGCTGAGGGAAGGAAATTGCATGTGAAGTGCAAGGCTGACACCTGGAGGGGAACTGCTGAGGTGTAGCTACTAGGTCTTAATGAGAAAGCCAGAAACTCCATGCAAGATGCAAACTCAGCTTTGGGAATGTTGCAAGGGGAAGGAAAAGACCAGCTTCTTGGATCCTCCCTCCTTTTCTAATAAAGGTTTCAGTAGCACTAATTATTTCCCCTCTTTTCCATCATTAAGGAAACAAAGCTTTTCACTCCAGATTTCCCACCTCTGTTTCTCAGGAGTGGAGATGAGTCTGAGATGAGGCAAACTCTTCATCCAATCTGGATCTGCGCTCCCTCACAGTTCAGGTGTGTTTGGATCCAGGACCCATCCCTACCTACCAGTTGTTTCACACCATCTAAGGTTAGTTTCTCTTTTTTTGTTTTTGTCTGATGCTTTTGAATAGCTGGATCTCAGATTTCTCCCTATGTGCCAGCTTCTTATAGCTGCTGCTTTATTACGTGGGTAATCTTGGCCTGTGACTTTCTGGCATAATGGCTTGCTGGGGGTTGCCTTTTGGAGAACCAGCACCCAGCAGGGGCAGCATCAGGTAGAACTTGTCCTTCTCGTCCCTGTCTCTCCCAGGAGCCACAGAGAGGCTGCTCCTGAAGTCGTTCATGATTGGGGGCACAGGGCAGGTTCAGGGACATGATCTGCATAATTTTGCATGTTCAACCCCTAACCTGGCAATCACCCCAGGCATCCTTCCCACCAATCACTCAAGCTTTTGGGATCATTTTTACTCCAAGCCAGGAATTGTCCCTATGATTATGAATGTTATTTTTGTTGGGAGTGTGTTAATAACTGAGTTATTTACTGTGCTGGTGTTACAGTATACGCAGTGTCTCAGGAACCCAAAGATTATATTGATATTATATGCCCTTTAATTCCATGCATTACGTGCAACCTGATACTGCTACTGTGATTCATGTCTCTATAAACTCTGCTTAGCTGTAAATTGTCATTTTTACGACACAGAGAAAATCTTAGAATTGGCTGAAGCAGGGTTCTCATACACAGTTCTACCAATGCACCTATGGTACCCCTTGCTATTCCTGTCCTAGGCCTCCATACTGCTCTTCTGACATACCTCAAGCTTGACCCAAAGCACCCCCGGGTTTTCCAGCCCTCCCAAAGCTCTGCCAATACTCCTCAGTCCTCCTCAACAGCACCCCCGCTATTCCACCCCTACTCTACCCTTCCCCTACCCCACCCTACAGTTCTGCCAATGCCCCATTACCTTGACTTGCTGCAGACCCCTGCTGGTGATAACCTTGTGTCTTTATTATGGATTATCGATTGTATTGAATTATGCCGGATCACGTGGTCATTTAGTGTCGTGGACAAATATCCACCAAGGACTAAGGTGAGCCCCTGGCCACTAAACTCTTCACTTGTGACTCACTCCAGATTTCAAATCTGGATTTGTGGTGGTGCTTTGCTAACACAATTTGTCAGCCTCCTAACCCCCTTATTCCAGCCCCGGAAGATTATTTTCCTTGAAAATGGTGCCATAGATTGTTTCCATGTGAATCCTAAATAGATTCCATGTGCCTTAGATTCCAGAGGGAGCTGTACGTATCGGATGCCTGCACTACCCCAGTAACTTCTGTCCTGGGTTTCTGTCCTGTCATTGACGTTATCCCTGAGTAGATATTTTCTAAGGGCCCAATCCTACAAGGTACTGAGCAATCTGGCCCTGATTTAGCAAAGCACTGAAGCTCATACATAACTTTAAGCATGTGAGTGGTCCCCTGGAGGTCCATGAGACTATTCACATGCTTTAAGTTAAGCATGAGTTTGCGTGCTTTGCTGGTTGGGATCAGAGTACTGAGCACCTTGGAAGACTGAGCCCATAGAACTATATTCTTGCCCCCAAATCTTTGCATTTGTCCCCCAAAACAAAGCTCCCAAGCCGAGACCCAGCCTACTACTTTCTGGAGCGTTCGTCATTTCCAGCTGCAGACTCAAGGAGAGAAATCCAGGAAGCATCAATAAATCCACTTTGACAGTGGATAAAGAGCTGTGAAAGAAGTAACATGTCAGGCTGATGATGTGGCTTTATTTCTCAGAGAAAGATCCATTTTATGGGGTGGAATAAAAATGCCAGCCAAGTCAAATGCCAGGAAGTATCATACTCAATTGACTGCCAGTAGAAATTAAAAAAAAAAAAAAAAAAAAAAAGAGAGAGAAGGGGGAGACACGTGACATATAGGAAAAGCAAATACTAATATACACTGAAGCTCTGCACACCTGCTACCTGAATGTGACAAAGGTATGTGTTCTTACGTTAGCGTTAATTTGCTTTGCACGTCCCTGTTTGCTCAGACAAAGCCAGGGGCTTTGTGAGGGGCTTTAAAGACCTGGTGGGATTCACACTTTGGACATGAGGGGGCAGTGTTATCTGCTGTTTGTTGGCAGCGAAACTCATTTTGCTGTGTAATATAGAGGATGGTTCATTACAGTCAGTTCACTTCTACCTCCCAAGTTGCAGTGGCAAAATGTGGAGCGCTGCCCCTTTCCAACCAGGGGATGCAGGCTTTTTAAACCACCTTGTTCAAAGTGGAGACACTGGCCCTTTAAAAGATCACAGCCCTCTCAGCCCAAATGGGGAACAAAGCCCAGCCTAACAATTACAAAACCCTCTTTTTTTTTGAGCATGCAGGTTTTAGGGGCCCCTGCCGCACTCTGAGGTTAATAATCAGTTTTAATATTCACTTAGGGGGCTGTAAAAAAAGAATGAAAATTTCCTAATTTGAAAATGGACTTGATTGGCAGCTTTATTATCTCTGTAAGGTGCATGGCATTCCACACAATCAAGTCGTTTTTAAAAATAATCTTGCTGCTTAAGTCGTACGCGCCGCTAATTGCATTTTAATAAGTCTCTTTAAAATCTTTCCATATTTTTTAATATCCTAATATTAGATAAGTGATTGCTGGGGACACTGGAGGGCACTGAAGTTTATAGAAAGAGGAACACCATAATGAAGCTTTATTGGGATGGCATCACCAAACAATTGCTGTGATAGCAACACTCCCAAGCTTGGAGAAGTGCCAAATATCCCCCCTGGAACTGACTCAGACACTAGCCTTTGTGGCTCAGGAGTGACTTGGAAAATGGATGCTTTTGGCTCATAAATGGCCTCTTTCTGGGGTGGAAATGATTCAGAAACTGGCCTCTTTTGGCTTTGGACACTGGCTTCTATGGGTATGTCTACAAGATTTTGAGCCTTTGTGGGTCATTTTTTCCAAATGTTCTCAGCAACCATGAAACTGAGAAAGAGCCCTGCAGTAGCAGATGTGGGATGATCTGCCACCCACATAGGTCTCATCCTGCTCTTTAGTATTGATTGGCTTACACGATGGCTTGTAAGGTGCTAGACAATGGGCTTCTTTTTGGCTAAGAAATTGACCTGTTTCTGGCACAGAAACTGGCTCTTCTCTCCTTCTCAGTGTGTATGTTCGAAGTTGTAGCAAATCAAAAACCATCTCATTCATGAAAGAGCTTTTTTATTTCCCTGTGACCTGCCTGGTCTAGATCTTGACAGATGTAATGAAAAGTTTGCCAGAGTGGCGCTCGCAGACGCCAGGGGTTATGAAGTGCTTCAGTGAGAATGATAACTTCTGAATGAAGATGGACAAATAAGGTAGATGTGCTTTTACTCCTCAAAATCAGGCCATACGTAGGATGCAAGGGTCTCTGGGAACATGTATCAAAGTTTGTGTGGGGGGAAATGTATGAGTGTGCACAACCCAGCATTATTTCTAACCTCCCCAAATGGAGAGGGGTGCATAGAGATGGCAACATATTGGAAATGAATCATAATGAAAAAGAGCAAATATATTTGAACTGGTGACAGAGCTGAACCAAAACCACGGATCCAAATCGAAACCGTGAGCTGGATCCTGCACCTGGATCCACATGGGTGAACCCCTGCACTGGTGCAAAGTCCATGGGGATCTGCATATAGACATGAGGATGGGGGTGGGGCAGCCCACACTGTTCCAATTGTAGGATTTGGTGCTTTGCATCTGAAGCCTATCTGCAGCTGAAACAGAGTGTTCCCGTAGTGTGTGGTCTCCAAGTAGACCCCAGGGCAGTCATGTAATTTTCAGTGCCATGCGGTGGCATTATTATCTAAGTGAAAATCAATGAAAAAAAGGTCTTTCAAATCCCCCCCTCCCCTTAAAAGCAAGTTACAGTAGAATTGGCTCATAGAGAACCTGGCCATGATTAAGCAACACTTGTGTCACAGAAGAATGAACTCTGCAATTCCAGTTATATTGCAGACCAGTTATATTGGACCCTCAGCACAGAATAACATTGTTCTGTGGGGAAAAAATGACTCCATAGTGTTGCCAAATCTTTCAATAATTGTTGTTTTTCTTAAAGCCCCAGCTCCTGGAGTCATGGTATAGTATGGTAGACTCTCAGCTTTCATTACCCGCCCCCCCCATGTTTCTAGCAGTTTCATGGTTGCTGAGAACATTTGGAAAAAATGACCCACAAAAGGGTCAAAATCTTGAAGGCAAGTAAAAAGAATCCATAATTATTATTATCTTTTTAAAATGTCATTATTTTTAAGCCAATTTCATTATTTTTGGGGGGGCTTGACTAATGATTTAACATTTTTATAAATGACTTGGAAGAAAGCATAAAATCATCACTGATAAAGTTTGCAGATGACACAAAAATTGTTAGAGTGATAAATAGTGAAGAGGACAGGTCATTGATTCAGAGTGATCTGAATCTCTTGATAAACTGGGTTCAAGCAAACAATATGTGTTTTAATACATCTAGGAACAAAGAATGTAGGCCAGACTTACATCAATAAAGATGTTGATAAATTGGAGAGGGTTCAGAGAAGAGCAACAAGAATGATTAAAAGATTAGAAAACATGCCCTATACTAATAGACTCAAAGAGCTCAATCTATTTAGCTTAACAGAGAGAAGTCTAAGGGGTTATTTGATTATAGTCTATTAAGTATCTACAGATCCCTGACAATTTTTTAATCAAGATGGGATGTTTTTCTAAATGATCTACTCTAGGAATTATTTTGGGGAAGTTGCATGGCCTGTGTTATACAGGGGGTCAGACTAGAAGATCACAACATTCCCTTCTGGCCTTAGAAGCTATGAATCTATGAACTTTTGAATGTGTGGAGTTGATGACATTACTATTAAAAAGATCCTTTGGACTGGTGTGTTGAAAAAGAGCTGCTTTCTGACTGCCTGAAGAAAAAGATTATCTATCTATCTATCTATCTATCTATCTATCTATCTATCTATCTATCTATCTATCTATCTATCTATCTATCTATCTATCTATCTATCCTCATGTGCATCATCATAGAATCTTTCGACTTGCTCCTGCCCCTCCATAACATCTCTGGTCCTAATCCTGTTCCTACTGAAATCAATGGGAGTTTTGCCACTGCCTCTAACAAAAGCATAATCAGGCCTTTTGTTTGGTACTGTGCGCATAGGGACAATTTATCCGTTAGTAGCCAAATGGTTATTCCTAGCGGTGCAACTTCATTGGGCCTCCAATAAGTGTGAGATGCTACTGAACAGAAAGCAAAACCCTTAAAATTAGCCAAGAGTTAAAAAAGAGTTAGCAGCTTCCAAACTTCCTTCCTTCCTTCCTTCCTTTCTTTCTTTCTTTCTTTCTTTTTCTTTCTTTCTTTCTTTCTTGAAACAAAAGAGAAGTTGTTCCTGAAGGTCTCATTTCTTACTGAAAGGCTGGGAGGCATATGTTCAGCGAACTTTTGAACAGGAAGTAAATATCCAGGTCATATTTAGCCCTTTTCATGTGGTTCTTTTAATCCCCCAGATTGGGTTTCAGAGAAGTTTTACAGTTTCAGTTTTACAAAGCAAACCTTCCTTTAATGTTGGTGTTTTAAAGAAAAAGCTTCAGTCAAAACATGTGTGTTTTACATCAGCCAGATGTGACGTGCAGGGGAATGGGCCACAATGTGGCAGCCAGCTCTGCCGCGGGAGTTGGATGTGTTGGTGCAGTTGGAATAACTGGACCGAGGGTGGGGGCTAAAGGTCCCAGTGGAGGGATCAGTATATGGACTCTCTCCTCGTGTGGTTTTCTCTCCCATCTCCTTGAACTTATACTTGCAGTCCCAAGCCAGGGCTATTATTATTTGTGTTACAGTAGCAGCTAGAGGCCTCAATTGAGATCATAGCCCCATTGTGCGAGGTGCTGTACATATGGACAGCAAGAGACAGTTCCTCCCCTGAAGAGCTTTAAGTCTATCTAGACAAGAGACACAAAGGATGTGATGGGAAACAGTGGGGAAGTGAGTTGCCCAGGGCCACCCAGCCAGCCAGTGGCAGAATCAGGAATAGAAGTGAGGTCTCTTGATTCCCAGGCCAGTGCTCTATCCACTAGACTATACTGCCTCTCATATGCTGCTTTTCTATTTGATTAACCTTGTCCCTTTAAAAATATCTTCTATATTAATAATAATACTTTGCCCTTCTGCACCACTTTTTCTTGAGGCCTTTTGCAAATCTAAATGAATTCAGCTTCAGAGCACCCCCCAGAGGTAGGCGAGATTTGATTTTTAACTTTCATCTCTCTCCAGCAATTGGGATAGGTGACACCTACTTCATCAAAGATCTTTGCTGTGCATGCCAAGAGCAATGAGGAAAGGGCTGAGGGGGGTTTATAACTTTAGTAAATATCCCAAGCTATTGTTTTTAAAGTTCACCTCATCGGTGTGAATTGGTCATGGAAACCTGTGTAAAAATAACAGCCCTTGAATTAACACCATTAGTTTTTCCTTTAATAACTTTATATTTTTATTGTGTTTTATTTTTGCCAGTACTGTATAAGGTTTTTGGCATTTGGGTCTGGGCTCTCTGGTGATCTCCTAGAAGTGACATGAATAAGACTGCACTGGATTGCCCCTCTTCCCTGACTGACATTGGGTGTAGGTTTCCTCTTTGCTCTGGCTGGACATATTGATCAGATGGGGTATAGTGGGTTTGTGGTGTTTTTATTGGGGGTTGGGTGGAAGTGGGTTGTTTTTCTGCATTGAACTGCATGGGATGGAATGTAGTAGGGTGGAATGTCTCTATGTATTACACTGGAGAGGATCTGGTGGCTTATCTTTTTAGAGAGGGCTGGTTTGGATGGGATGTTGGTAGTAGGCCAGAAATGACTTTGGATTGTTTGGGATGGATGGTTAGTGGGGCTGGTTCAGCTGATTGTCTCTTTGCACTGGAGCTAATGAGGGGATATAAGAGTGAGAGGTTGTGGAATGGGCTGCATGAGATAGAGAAAGACTGGGAAAGTTGTCTCTTTGGGTTGTCTGAGATAAGGCTGGATTTAGATCAAATTGGGCTGGGGTTGCCCTTTTGGTGGGAATTTTAGCTGGTGGAATTAGATCTTCTTCTCAGGATGGAGTGGATTTGAAATTTCATGGTGTGATTATACCCTCTTCCCCAGACCTTTCTCTTTGACTGGTGAATGTCTTGGCAAATTGTTCATAAGACAGGAGTACCAGGAAAGTGGTATTTATTTTAATAGATGAGCACTGTGATCCAGAGCATGACTTGTCCGTATAGAGCTTTCCTCTCATCCTTTCTCTGTGGTGCCACAACTCATCAACTGCCACCCTCAGCAAAGGGTCCTTGTCCTGGTTGTCTTTTAATGTGCAGTGGTAGAAGTTGGGTTTGCGCTGAGATGGGAGTGGGGGCTTCTCAAAAGATTATGGGACTCTCTCAAAGATGCTGAGCACCGGAAGCATCCATTGACATCAGCTGGACTCACAGCTGGTCATCACATCTGAAAATCAGTCCCAATATAGGGAGCAGGTGGCTAAGTTAATTCCTGGTGTCACACCACTGAAGTCAGTGGAGTCATATCAAGGATAATTTTGGCCTATCATCTGATCAGACTCCTGGCTGAAAATTACTCTGTCAGGTCCTCAGAAGAGAAAACAGAGACTTTGGCCCATGGTATAACCAGTTTTTGGATTCTAGTGGACACCAAAAAGCAGTTCCCTTTTTCAGACCTGCTCAGTCAGTGCTCTTCCCTCTGTAGCAGGAGGAGTGGCACAACCTGAGTGTTTGCGTTAAACTAACTGACTGACACATGGAAAAGGCAGGACAGCTCCCTGGGGCATCTCTTGTCTGCAAGCCCAACAGTGGGGAAGGAGGGATGGTCCAGTGCATAGGGTACCAGACTGGAACTGAAGAGATACGGGAGCAGTAACTGTCTCTGCCATTGACTCCCCATGTGACCTTGACCAAATCACTTAATTTACCCTGTGCCTTAGTTTCCTGAGAATCTCCCTGTGAGATAGGGAAGTAGTAAGAATAAAATCCATTTGTAGCTGTGAGACCCTCAGTTGCTGCAGTGATGAAGGCCATATAAGTACCTAGATAGCACATAGTCTGCTGAATATCTATTGATGACAATAGTTTATAAGGCTACTGCACCATTTGTCAAAGCTCATGAAGCACTTCACCGATGCTGCTTACGCTTTCCCTTGCCTCCAGGAGGCAGCACTTTACAATCCCCGTTTACAGATGGGCAAACTGACTTTTCCCCAAGTACCAGGATGGCAGATCTGGGGATAAAACTCTGGATTCCCAGACCCCTGCTCTAACCATTAGACATTTGCCTCTCCATGACAGCTCTGTGCAATCCCAGGACTCATTTATTTTCCCTATTAAAACAGAAGTAAACAAATATTTTCTTTCCAAGGCCCATTGGGGCTGGGGAAAAAATGGAAGTAAAATTAAAAATAAAATGACATAAGTCCCTCTTGGCTCAGAGTTGTCCAGTCTCCTTTATATTCACACTTCTCTTTGTTATGTTTCCTTGAAGTCGAACCTCCCCGGAGAAGGGAACCTCAGAGTTTCTGGTGCTGTAGAAGAAATGCTTCAAGAAAAAGAAAAATAATCGCAGCTGCAATGTTAAAAATAAGAAGCTAATCAAAGGCAGCCCATGTGGGCGCCACTTTCATCTCTCATCTTCAAAGAGGTGCAAACAAACATTGTCGGCTTGCCAAACAGCAGCCTCAGCGGCTGACAATCCCATTACTCCTCCAGCGTCCACCCTCCCCTTCCACGCTGCCGAGCCCATAGGCATGGGAGCCCAGGGTTGGTGCCAAAGTGAGAACCTCTAGCCAGTGGGGGGAAGCCACATATGGAATTCCTCTGTGGATCCAAATAGTTTCATAACAAACATACTTGTGCCCCGTAGGGGAAGGTCCACTTCTTGTTCTGTTGCCTTTAGATCCTGTCTAATAATAATACCACCACTCATTCCCCGCACTACTAAAAAGCCTCTGGATCAGAGGGTTTTTCTCCCCCAAAGGGTTAGTTCTTTTTTAAATAGTATTCAGATCATGATGAAATCCAGATGTAGCTAGTACAGTTTGAGAGTGTGGACTAGCAGTCAGAGCAGGGGACTTGGGAATTTGGACTCTCGGGTTCTACTCCCAGTTCTGCTATGGACTAACTGTGGGCAAATCAATGCAACCGCCTTCTCTTGTGCCTCTGTTTACTCACTGAGGTGTTGCTGATTGTTGCAAAAGTGTTTTGAATGCCTCAAAGATACAGTTTAAGAGCAAAGTGTTAATAGCGGGACTGAATCCGGACTTTTTTCTCTAGCTATGAAATAGCCAAAAGTGTCTCTCAGGGGAAATCCATAGGGACTAGTGTTGGAAATGCCAAAGAATAATGTAACTAGCCACGGTCTTACATTTATAGGAAGCAGAACTTGGGATGGTTTTCCTTTATATGGAATGCAAACTGGGGAACGACCTAAGCAACTGCTGTGTGACACCACTTCTCCCTGCAGACCTGATGAGAAAGGAGATTTATCTGGAACTGAAAAGACCTATTTCTAGGAAGGGGCGGAGCTGAGTTTAGTCATTGCATAGTGCTGTGTGAAGTCTGGATACTAGCACCTGGCTGTAAAGCACCGAGCTGTATGAAATGAAGTAGCCTCTCCCATGGGTGGGGTCTGGGTATGACCTCCAAGACAAGTTGCTCTATATTTCTTCCACTAGAGACTCTCCTGGCAGCACAGTTCTAGGTCTTTGGGATTTGGGGGAGGGGTGTTATGCTTGGGTGGATATTTCCTACCTTGCCTTTTGCTGGATATATTGATGGTTAACATTTCCACAGCAGTTTGTAAAGAAATCCCCACCCAAGAGTCCTGGCAGAAAGAGCCCGTGCATGAGACCTGGTGCTGAATCTGCCCAGAATTCTCAACATTGGCGGCTGCAAATATTCATCAATATTAATATCCAAATATCCATGGTCTTTTGGAACTCTCCAGTGGAGCTGAGGTGAGATGTCTGTGAGTGGACTGCAGCTCTGATTAACCGCTGTCAGCTTTGCCTCAAGCCTGACCCAGCTTCTCCCCTGGAGCTCTGTCTTTAATTCCAAAGACATTCACAAGGAATCTCTCCCTATAAAGAAGGGGAAAGACAACATGGCAACAATACCCCTACCAGAATGATCTATTGCAAATGGTGGCTGCTGAGTGGCCAGTGTGAGGTTGCTGGGTCTCAGGCTTGCCCCAAGTGTGGCGCTATTGAGAGACCAAGGGTGGAATGGACTCCTTTTGGGTCTAGAGGGGGTCAGAGTGTGAGGCTGGGCTGGAGTGAAGGAGCTTGCACTGCTCATGCTATCCCATACAGAATGGAAGCTGGATTTTAGGACTATCAGTGCAGGGACTCACTGGACTGGGTTCTATTCCTGGCTATGCCACTGGTCTGCTGGGTGACCTTGGGCAAGTCACTTCACCACTCTGTGCCTCAGTTTCCCCACCTGTAAAATGGGGATAGCGGTACTGACCTCCTTTCTGAAGTGCAGTAAGGTCTGTAGAGTAAAGGTGTTGGGTATTGTAATTCAGCATTGAATTGCATCTTGGTGCTTGCCAGAATTTTGACTGAGAACTCCTGGTGCCCTGTACCTGTCTGGGGCCTAACTGCTGCTTGACCTCATTAGCAGCATTACAGTAGCTGTGGGAGCAGTTCACTGGTGAGGTCACCCACCCGCAGGAGCCTCCTGGGGCCTGCACTGGGTTCATAAGGGGAGGGGAAGGGGGAAGCAAGATTGGATCCATGTGCCGACTCCTCAGTAATGAGGAAAACCTGTCCCAGCCAGGGAAGGATTCAATTAAGAGGCCAGAGGAACTCCGGTGAAGGGGGGTAGGCCACTGGGATGCTTTATTCCTGCCAGGCTGCTGCTCCTGGCAGGAATAAAGGTGCATGGCATAAGCACAGGCTGCTGCCATAAAGGAAGAGAAATTGACTCCCAAGTAGCCCTGATATCCCCCTCCCCCATACAGCATGCAACAAGGTAGAGATTAGATCATTACACCCAGGGGAAGCCACAGAGCTGTGCTCTCTTTTTATGGACAGTAGCAGGAAATCAACAGATTGGAACCAAATGGGAGGCTCAACTTGAACCAGATGTGACCCCAGGGCAAGGAGAAACTCAGGGATGCTTTCACTCTGACATATCCACTGGTGCTGGGAGGAAGGTGGCCGCAGCAGCCTGTCAGACACTGCTGGATTGTGTCATCCCAGTGGTAACAGAGTGGCTGGATGTCATAGCTGGGCTGTAGTGAGGCAACAGTAGAGTTTCCCATTGGAAATAACAGGTTGTCTCCCAAGGTTTTGGGTTGCGTCTTGGGTCATCATAATGAGGCCTACACCCACCCCAGCACATACCTCTCTTTTTTGAGCTAAAAGAGTGGCTCCACCAGCTAGTTGCAGTAGTAGGCTGTTATCCCTTGAGTGGACTTGCCTCTGTAGTCACTGCTGACCCACAGTGCCCTCTACTTCCACCCAGCCTGCCCCACAGAATATCTTCCAACTCAATTTCTTTCCCACCTTCCCTCAGGGTTAACACAAAATCTAAAAATATAATAAAATGGCTCCTATTGTGGACCAAATCCCCATGCCCAAACCTTGGGTTCTTTGGATCTCGGGTTTTGGTTTGACCTACCCACCTTTATCTAGTAGTAATTCAGTTTCAGACTCTGGGGAAAGGGTGAGGACTAGTGCAATTAAAATGTGGTATTGACAACTCATGCAATATTTAGTATTTTTCTTAAAGCCTCAACTCCTGGAGTCAAGTGATTAGATGACAATCTTGGCTTTCATTTAAAACAAGTCAGTTTCTAGACCTGCTGGTTGCAGAGAAAAACTTAAAAATGTGACCGCTAAAGGGCTAAGAATCAGAAGGTCAGTATAAGAACTCAGCATTTATTCATGTTTAAATGTCATGATTTTTAAGCCAATCTCATGATTATTTGGGGCCTGATTCATGAATTTTGCCTGCTTAGGGTTGACCATGCTGAAATTAAGTGGCCAGCGGCCAATCCATCCTCTCTTTCTCCACCCCTTTGCCCCCTTTCTAATCTAACCAACAATTTCAGAACCAGAACCAGTTAAACTCTTTCAGAGCCCATTTAAGCATTCAACACACTCTGCCCTGTCTGTGCCCTTGGACCTGAGCCAGGCCCAGGGTGATGCTGTAATGCATGATGGAGAGGCACAGATCCACCCAACTCTTGATATCCTTGGTGCTGTCTCAGGTAGGACAGTTTGCTAATTAATTATTCCAAATGAGGAGCAGCTTGTGGGATCCCTCTGCCCACTAGAAGAGAATCTCATCAGCTAATGACTATGAGGACTTTCATGGCTGGAGCTGGTGCTTTTTCGTTATTCTCACAGGGCCTGATCCTTAAGCCCACTGATGCTGATTGTCTTTCCATTGAGTTAGATAGGCTTTGGATCAGACCAGTAACTCAGATGGTGGCAGGCTAGCAATAAACCAGTCAGCAGAGTATTGTCTAGCCTGGGAAAACATTCCCATCCTCCTGTACCTGCACAATCAGCTAAGCAGGCTGATAGTTCAGGAACAGCCCAAGGGAAGCGGCAGGAAGGAGATCTGATTCTTCCCTGCCTTGTGCCATTTACAATCTATGCACCGGCAAGCGGAACCATTCTGATCAAGTAGCATTTTCTGCTTTCCTAGGATGGGTGTAAATGACACTCGAGGTGCAAAGCAGGGCAGAATCGGGCCCCGTGGTTAATAGTGGTAACGCACGGATGGGGAAGAAGGCTGAGTCTGGATTTTGAGAATAAAGTAAGATGCCATAAGGGACAAGAATGGAATGTGATGAAGATGGGCCTAATGATACAACTGGAGCCCATTGCCTGAGACCCTGTCAGCACGCTAACATTTTACAACCCGTATCCGAACCCTCCCGGGGGAGGCGAGGAGCGGTTAGTCTCCAACATGTTTTTGATTAACCCAGTTGAAATGTGGTGTTGACAGGGCTCTCCAAGGTTTGCTGAACAACTCTGTTAGCTGGCCCTCCCAGGCGGTCCCACAACAATGCATGGGAGGTGATTGCCAAATGGCTACCTTGCAAGGCAGGTCAGGGTTTGGACTGGACCAGCCGATGCTGCCAAAACTGCAGCCTGAGGGGGCTTCTGGGTTCTTTATTGACATTGCCTGCAGAGCCGATACTGGCGTAGACGGATGAGCTGGATTCTATTCTGCCCCGTGCATCATCGTTCGGTGCTGTGAGTGCAGAATCATTATTTCCTGGTGGTGATGAAAGAGGCAGAAAGAACCAAGCGATGTGTTCAGATCCCAGGTGGGGTTTGTGGTGGCGACAGTCAGAGGAAACATCCTCATGGATTTGCAACTGGAATGACTGTCCTGCTGAGTGAGTGAGAGAATAAACAGGGAATCCCACCATGTCTCTTATGCAGAGTCAACCAGACCACAACCCCGCTGAGAGACGGGTTGGGAAGGGAAAGCAGCTCTCTGAAAACACATGAAAGCCTGTACATTGGTGCTGCGTTCTGGCCTCGCACCAGCAGATTTCCAGATAAGTTCCCTGAAGTCAGCAGAGCTTCTCAGGATTGTCAATGAAACCAGAATCTGGCTCTAGGCTGACATTAATGGAGTGACAGGTGGGAGTAGTCTGACTTCTGAGACCACCCCGGCCCTTATTGCCCCTGTTACCCTGGCAGAGTTTAAGCTTCACGGGCAGCCTGCAAGTTGCTAAAGGGAGCTGGGGCTGCACAGGCAGTGATGGACCTGGGAACAGCCTCTCAGCGCGAGGCAGAGCAAGGTGCAAGGCTAAAAGGACGTTGGGTTGGAGCTTCTGGCTATTCTCCTGCAAAGCCCGCATCAGAGAGCCCATTAAATGGAGTGAAACCGCACTCCTTTCCTGGAGAAAATGCAAGTGGGCTTGTCAACAAGGCACTTTCCGACCACCGTACCAAACTCCTTCATGGAAACTTAACATAATTGACCAAGTAGTGATTTATGGCCATTTCCCTCTGAGTTTGCTTCAATCTGTTTGCACCATTGCCATGGCAGCAAAGGAACTATTTACTCATCCCATTACCTTGCCACATCCTGGTCTTCTGTCTGAGACAAAGCCTGGCTTGATATGAAATGGCAAGCGGAGCCACTTAGCGCTGGCAGGCTTTGTCTCTGGGTCTTCTCCCTTCCAGAGATTATCTAGTCAGACTGAGGGGGAAAAGCCTCACCAAATACCCTTCGCGCTTATACAGCTGCTTTATCCAAGGGCCTTGGAGCGCTTTATAACCATCAGCCTCTACCTGAGATAGAAAGGAGCTACACCAGCACTAGATTTGGTCATGTATCCCCAGGAAATAAGCATTGTCACTTCCATTTTACAGTTGGGGAAACTGAGGTACGGAGCGGTGTAAGTGATTTGCTCAGAAATCAATGGCAAAACTGGGAACAGAACCCAGCTATCCTGATGCCCAGACCCCTGCTCTAATCTCTATTACCAGGTATAGCGCTTTGTGGGCCAGATTCACCATTGTCCTGCTACTCATGCAAATATTGACACCAGTGCAGTGGTAATGTTTCACACTCACTTTGCACCTTTTGCACAAGGTGCATGGCAATAGTGAATTGGACCCTCAATATTCAAACTCCATTGCAAAATTAACTAATTAATCCTAACAGCACGCCTGAGAGTTTAATAACTTCATAGAGTTTAAGACCAGATGGGACCATTGGATCATCTAATCTGACATCATGTATCACAGGCCATTAATTTTCTCCCGAATATCCCTATATTAAGGCCAGACAGACTAAAGCATTTCATTCCCTAGGAAACAAAAGTGTATGCCATAGGGAGAGACTGAGGTGCACCAATGCTCGAGGCCCTTGCAATGGCAGGGAATTGATTAGATGAGAGATGTCCAAATGATCTCAGTGGGCAAATCATGGCCTACGCTGCAGAGGAAGGTGAAAAACCCAAGGTCCCTGACAATCTGCCTGTTCCTTCCTGACTGCCAATCTGGTGACCAATATATGACCCTGAGCATGTGGGCAATACACCAGCAAGGCATTGAAGAAGAGGATTCTAGTCTATACCACCTCAGAGTTCTGGTCCACCCCATCTGGTGTCCCTTCTCCAGCTGTGGCCAATCTCTGATGCTTCAGAGGAAGGCAAAAAAACTACCTCAGAATACACCTAACCAGTTGTGCATCAGAGGAAAAAAATCCTTTCTGAACCCTGCAGATAACTAGATAGGTGGGCAGTACTATTGCCTGTTTACAGATTGGACAAGGGAGCTAAATGGTTAAAAGTCGCATAGCAAAGCAGTGACAGCCTTGACTAGAATCCAGGTCTCCTGGCTGCGAACGCTCTGTGCTGGTCAGTTGGCCACACTGGTGGCATTTTAATGCAAGGTGGACAAGCAGTGGCGTGAGACAAACCTTTTCCCTCTGTGTGCCATTGATGTAGGTAAAATGGATCCTTAGCCCCAGCCACCAGATCTTCAGAAGAGTTCAGTATACTGAGTGCTGGGCACTGGTGAAAATCTGGTCCCATATCATTGCATAAAAGCCCTCCCAACGACCCCCATATACGAGAGAGTATTTTTCTGATTAGTTGGTTGGTTTCCCCAGATGAGATTTGGAAAGGAGGTAGCAAAAGTGTTTGGGATCTGAAGCCTGTGGAATAAATTTACAGGGCGAGAGCAGTAGGTCATCCAGCATGTGCTTATTTAGATAATGTCTTTAATGTGCTTTGAAATCCTGACCTGAAAATATCCAGTGTAAATTGCCACATGTGAGCTTGTGAGATTTGTGTCACATGGGGCTCCCCTGCCTGGTTATGTGTACTGAATGAAGCAATGACTGTACCCACAAGTCCTTTTTTTAAAACTGTGGGTGCAAGAGAACTGTCGTGGGTCAAATTTTCAAATGCAGGCAACAACATTTTACCTGTGAAATGAATGAAACCTGCATTTGTGCCTGCAAATAGGCTTTTGCTTGCACACCTGAGTAACTGTGCATATGTGCCCGTTTGCTTGCACAATTACCTGTTTAGTGTGTGGGCAAATGCAGGTTCTAAGGTATGCTTAGGACAGTAGAAGTTGGTTTGGATGTGCTTTGCACAGTGTTATATTGCAGTACAGCCACTGAAAGGTACATTGTTGCAACTAATGTTACAGTCTGAACCTGTGTCTAATTAAGTCAGGGCACAGATTTGTGCTAAGTGCAAAGGCTTCTCTGCTGTGAGGCTTTGGAATCTCTTCTCTGTTTAATGCAAGCTAAGCATCTTGGTAAAGGGCTCCATGTGGGTGCTTTGCAGTGCTTTAGTACACAATAAAAACAGGCTCCTGGAAGTCAGCAGAGATGTGAGTGGATCTAAAAGAGCCCACGATGACACTTGTAGGGTAAGTCAGTTTGTCAGTGAGCCCAGCGGGAGTGGCAGAAAAATCTTTCTCAGTACTTCCCTCTAGTTCTGCTGCTACGCCTACACTTATAGGTGGGTTACTGCAAGTTCCAGTAGTGGATGATATTGTTATGTTCTCCGTTGTGTACTGGTTGGGAGAGCAAAAAGCAATAGCTAGATCTTCTGTATTCCCCTTTGCCCTGATTGAAGCCCAGACTGCTGTTTAGCAGGATTGTGGACTTGCCTTTCGGAGCCAGAGATTGTTCAGCTCTGAATGAGACGGGTGAAAAGAGTCCCTTATTTTTCATCTCTTGCCACAAAGCTGTGGTGAAAGTTCTTAGGGTTTCTTTGGCCTGTGTGGTCGCAGTGTGATGGATTTTCTGTTTATGCACAGCCAGTCACTGTTAAATGAGCAGCACAAACCAAAGAGAGTGTAAGGGCTTGAGAAGGGTGAGCTAGTTTTGAGGGGATGGAAGGGAGGATCTGTGTGAGGTTGGAGAAGGATCACTCTCTGAAGAGCTTGCTTTCTCTTTCTTCTGAGCTGGGCTCTGGGGAAGACACTGGAGGGCAGGATATGCTAAAGCAGAGTAGGCCTGATATACCTAGGTGATCTGCTTTGCACAGGCAAAATGTGAGGTAAACGAGGCATTTACATATGCCATGAAGGGTGCAGGCATATTTTGGGGATGCACCTATCTTTGAAAACTTATCCCTCTAAAATGTGAACTCTCTTAATGGGTGGGTCTTGCTCCCTAATCGTTTGGGGTCAGATTCTTACCTCGATGCGGTAGATTTACACATGTGGCAGGTGGCAAGTTAAGGCCAGTGACGCTCCTGGTTATGATCGTCAAAGTCCTGTGATCAGATTACAGCGGGCCTCACTGGCAGTGAACTCGGAGATAGTGAAGTTAGAGGGCAGATCCTGATTTGCTCTGGTGCATTGCTTTTGGGGTTCTAGTAAATCTCCATTCAGAGTGGTGGTGATCCGTGAAAACAATCACTTTGCTATAAGTGGATTCTGCTGGCTGTGACATGCATGTTCCCTGTGGTGCTGATAGTCTTAGGCACAGCTGTGGGTCACGTCTCATAGCTGACTAGGTGCACTGTTTATTTAAGAAGTAGCAATAGGACTGGGACCAGTCATACAAGTGGTGGGACCGCTCTGCATTTCAATAACACCTTTCGTCCAAAGTGCCGTTCTAACAGTCATTGAATCCTCTGAGTAAATTTCATTATTCCAATTTTCCAGATAAAGAATCTCCGGCACAGAGAGGTTAAGGAATGGGTCCAGGGTCACATAGTGTCAGTGGCTGAACCCTGAATCGAACCCAGGCGTTCCCACCCCCAGTCCTGCACTTTAACTGCAAGGCTGCTCTAATGGTTGTGCGATAGTTTGCAAGTTTTGGTTCTGCTGTTGGCTGGTGCTGGAAGCACTACAGAGGTCTCAGTGCCTGGGTGAAGAAGGCCCTTGTGTTGCTCATGAGCAGCACCTTCTGGCTGACCCATGGGCTGCTAAGGAGGTGGTGGCCAGGAGAATGAGGTGACAATACCATGGCTGACCACACCCCTCTCCCCATATGCTGGAGGAACTTTACAAAGCCTGGTCTGAGTTCTCACTCGTGTGAGGCAAAAGGCAGAAACGTCTCGATGTGCCCGAGTTCTGCTTGTCTCCTCCAAAATCCCCGAGGCAGTGGTTTCCAGGGGCTTAACCCTTCAGTCCTTAACAGTCTAAGCAATGGGCACCCATTTCAGAATGGTCCGGGTTAACTCCGAGGGTTCTACACCATCCCAGACAGGTCGCTTTGGGGGACAGCGATGTCAGAAAGCAAGGAAGGCTGGAATATTATGTGAAACAGGCAGGCCAGCATCCTTGGGGAAGAGCTGCTGGTGGGGGAGGGGGTGTCGGATAATTCACTCTCCATGTTAATTCATCTCTTTGGGCCAAGTACCAAGTCCGTTAAAATGTTTGTTCAATACGTTTGGGCCGGAGGTAAAACTCCATTTATTCTAATACATAATTTTACTGCATGACTCATTGATGCAAATCCGTTTGGCTCTCTCCAAAGGGGCTGTACAGGGAAGGGAAGTGTGTGTGGGGTCTAGACTCCAGGTTAGCATCCAAGAATGAGATTCTACTCTTGGTTACACTCTCGTGATTCTGATGGACTTCAGACGGGGACCCGGATGTTGTCTCTGGTGCAGCCACGGCTCTTTGGCAGACCTGACCTGTGTTCTCACCAAGACAACGTAATTGGGACATAAGTGAATTCTAGTCAGTTCGGGAAACACATCCTTTCAGTTCCTGAAAACATGCTATTATTAATTAAAGAGCGCAAATACTAAGGGGGCCGCACGCCTTTCGTTGGCTGGTCTCAGACTTGTGCCTCTCCATTCGTCTCTTCTTGCTAAATTTTTCAGTGTTTTTAACATCAGACTGATGTTACGTATAATTACCAACTTTGCACCAAAATTATATTTGACATGGCTTGTGTGGGAAATTAGAGCATTTCAGAGACTACAAATTCACCTGGGAAGATGAGCCAGGCAAGACAAGGCAGCGTGGAGTGGAAGTAATTTGAATATTACATGTGCCCTCCTGAAAATGCCAAAATCATTTAAATTGCTAGAAAGGATATTTTCCCTAATTAACTGTGTGTGCTGGAGGGTTCATAACTGCGCTTTGGAGATGGAGGCCAGGCCAGGAGAGCAGAGGCTGCTTTTGCACCACAGGGGGCAGTAAAGAACGGGCAGTGGGAGGGAAAAGCCCCCCCCCTCCCCCCGCGAAATCCTAGCATGTTAATTACTATCCCTGCAGCTGTTTGCTCTTAAAAAGAGATGCTTGGTTCTGTCCAGAACATGCCACATCTCTCCCCCGTCTCTTCAGTGATACCCATAGCGGGGGGTGGAACAGCAATAAATAGCCTTGCTCCCAATCCACACCCTGCACTAACTCCTTGTTCAGGAGGCTGGAACTGCATCAATTTGGAACTTCTTCAAGGCCATCTCTCCTTCAGCTGCTGGCCTCGCCACGCTGCCCTCGGACGCTTCTCAGGGTCCCATAAACACTCCTTCCAGGCCCCGCTCTAGCCCTCTTCTAGATATCCCTGGGCCCAGCTGACGCGCGCTTGTACTTCCCTTCACATGTACAACTAGCAGCCAAGCCAAGTCTGGCTTTTTTCTCTAAATTACCCTGATTGCTGTTGACATTTGCTCTTCGTTGTATATGAGGAGACAGAGAGAGATGGACACGGGGACACACATGCATGCACACAGACAGATGTACACACAGACAGACGTGCACACACACAGATCCTCTCTCTTCCTGCGCATCGATTGTTTAAGCACTAAGCCATCCGCTGACTCTTGTGACTCTAAACGACATAGTGGTTTTTCGAGGTTTTCCTCCCCACGGCTGTGGAAACCGCACTGGCTCCCTAGTCCCTCTGATGTGAGGGCTTCCCCCTGCGACTGGGGAGTGAGGACTGGCACACACTCCATCTCCCTCTCTACCAGCACCGCGCCTGTGGTTTCTGCTTCGTTACATATTCATTTTTATAATGCAATTATTATCTTGTGGGGAGAAAAGAAAAAAAATGATGCCCTAATTAGCTGCTTAAAGCTCTTGAAAGGCTGTTGGTAACTAGGTTCACCAAGACTGTTTTGGACAAGTAAGATTGAGGAGAGCTGTGTGCACTCATGTCTTCATAGGAAAGATATAGGACCAGGATAAGAGCCTGATCCTGTGGGGCTGAGCACTGCCTGCACCAAGCACTCTGCTTTCTCAACACTGTCAAGGTCACACCCTTATAGATGATTCCCTGTCAGTGACAGCCATGAGCAGTCCCAGTCCCTGGTTCCCCACTGCCACCTTGCACCATGCAAAGGGTGTATCAAACACTCTCTCCACTGTAAGTGAGTGGAGAGTTCAGACTCCCCCCCCCTGTTTTGCACAGGTGTAAACGAAGGTGCAGGTTGCGAGGCAGGGGAGAACCAGGCCCCCAATCCTTTCTATAGCAACCCTGGCCCTGGAAAATGGCACCCCACTGGCTCACAGCACACTTCGCATCAGCAGTAATCATCATCTTCATGGCACATCCCAAAGGGACGTAGCCTCCTTGCAGATCGAGCACCAGCCAGATGATCTATAGCTAGGTCCTCACCACAGCAAGGAGAGTAAATGCTGGCTAAGGACACTGAGGCACATGCCTGCTCTTCGGAGAATTGCCATGGTGTCTTCAATGTCCACAGCATGGCCAGCGCCTGTTGTGGTCTCCTACACAAGCCCCTCTGCTCCCCACAGCAAACAGATCCTTGGCTTACTTACCTGGCAAAGGTGAAGGACTTGGCTGATTTTGAATGTTACTCTCCAAAGGGCTAAATTGATCCCTTATGGGTTCTCCATTGATTTCAATAGAGTCCAGCCGGGGATGCCTTTGGCTCAGAAGGTCGACGTGTTCCAAACCTCCAGTCAGAGACTGAAGGACAAGAGCCTGTCCCAGGTGATGAATGCCTGGGAGCTGTTTATATCAGGGTTCGGCAATGTCATGATTCTGTGTAACTTGTTGCAATTGTCCATCCCACATCCTGGCCTGAGGGAAGGATATTGCACCTGAGCAGGAAGAGGAGGAGCTCAAGGTAAATCTGAAAATCCAGAAGTGTTATTTACACGCTGTTTGCATCAGCTGCTCACTAATCCATGCTGTACAGGAGAGGAAGGGAGTGGATGAATAATGCGCCCTGCTGTATGACTTTTCCCTTGCTCTTGAGGTGATAATTACCCCCTCTGGCATGCCTGTGTCCACCCACCTGCATAATACACATCCTTGCTATTCCCTCCGTTATTCCCTGTCCCCTTAGTGCAGCACCTGTGCTGGGGATGCACGTGCAGATTGCTGGACAGACTCAATTTACCCTACTCCTTGTCCAATCAACCATTTTATTTCCATGCCACTTGCATGGACAGCCTGTGTCACTTTCTCGGACTGTAGTCCGTGACCGCAGGTAGGATCTGAACTCCATGGTGATAAGCACACTGAAGATGAGATCTGGATGGTGAATGGATAGATGGGCAAATGGTGGATAAGGCAGTCGATTGGTCTTTGATAGTGCCTGTTGCCAAAAATGTGGGACAGCATGCCATACTCCAATCTTCCTAATATCGCAGTGTGATACTACCCTGTTCCCATTCCCTACTGTCACCTCCATCAGCCTCCCTGTCACCTAGCATCCCAATCATGGAGTCCTCTTCAATCCCTCTCAGTCCTTTGTTCTCTGAGGCTCTGGTCAAATCCTGCCTCTTCCTCCTTTAGTGTCCCGAATGCCCATCCTTCCTCTCTTTCCCCCTGCTGGTTCCTGCTTTGGTTCTCTTGCCCTGCAATGACTGTCCATACCCTCACTCCCTATTGGCCTTCCCAAAACAATATGGCTAAAGTATTCTTCCTCTCCTGCTGTTCTTACCATGTCACCCTACTTTACCAGTTCACTGTCTTTCTGTCACTGCTTAGCTTCCGCGTATGTCTCTACACTCATTTCATCCCACTCCCCCAACCCAGCTGCCTTGGTCTCCCTCTCCCACCGGTGATGTTACCTTCTTTGTTTTTCCTTCATGCTGCCATTATGCCTGCAAGAACCTTCCTTCTCCTATGGGCCAGGCGGCTTCTCTTGCAGCCGAGGAGCATGACAGTCTTGCAGGCTGCTGGTATAAGCCATGGAAGCCATCAGCGGAGACCTCTCCTTGCACTGGATGGAACTGAGAATTGTGGGAGGACTCTGCAGCAAAGGAAGTAGCATGCACAGTCCTCCAGGAGCTGACAGCACGAGTGAGAGCATGGCAGGAGCCAGTACCCTCTGCTCAGGTGCCATTTTCCTTCCCCAGTGGGATGCCCCCCACCAGTGAGACTGTTACAGGGGAGTATCCATCCTGTGAGTGCAATGGGAAAAGCCACCCACCTACTGCAGGGCCTCTCTGCTGTTCTAGAGGAGCTGCCGGTTCCACCTGAGCAGAGGATTTGTCTAATTTCTCTCACAGCTCTCTCCATGCTGACAGGATGCCGCAGTCTCCTTTCTTGGCACTAGATGGTGCCAAGAACCCTCGTGCAGTTGCAGTGAGCATTAGGCCCCTGCTTGCTTTGTACCATGATGAGAAGATGCCTCTTGCTTCACATGGAGGCTTTTCAGGAACTGTTCTTCGCCGGGTCCCCAAGGGGCCGTTTCCCAGATCTGCCTCTCAGTGACTGGGCTCGCAGGCCCCTGTGTATCCAGCAATCAAGGCGGAGATTTATGGAGTGGAAAGATGTCACAGATACTAGTTGGTGTATGGGGAGGGGAGGTTTATCTTTTGGGCCATGGCTTGAGGACAGGATTTTCACAGGGTATTTGGTTCATCTCTCTCTTTCTGTTTTTTTTTGTTCTTTAAATCTGGGCTGAATGTGGTACAAATGAAAGCGAGGGGCTGTGAGGGCTAACCAGAGCCAGGTACACCATGGGCAGGGGCCAGTGCCCCTCACTCTGGGTCTGCAATAGATCTTGCTGTTCCATTTCTGCCCCCAATACTGCCACTTATCCAGCTCTAGCAGTGCATCTCAGCCCTGACTTGCTGTCCACGATCCTCTCCTGAACAGAGGCTTCTAACATGTAGTTGTTTCATGGCACGGACAAAGCACATCCAAAAGCAAGGTTGAGACCATCAAACTCGTTCCACTTATGTCACCACTTGGATTTGAACAGACTCCTGCAGAGCCCCCAGTAACTGTACCTCCTAACAATGAGCACCTGTAGAGCTTATCTCCTTCAGAGCTCCCAGCACCTACCATCTGCAGAGCCCTGAAGGTTGACACTGGTGACACCCTCCCCCCCAATATCTAAAACCACTGTAATAACACCAGTGCTTTGCATTTATATAGGGCCTCTGATCCTAGGATCTTGACGCTCTTTCCGAGCATTAGAGGTAGGATGATGTTTACCCATAACACTTAGCTACATCATAGGTAAGCTCAGGCCCCGAGAAGTGAAGTGACTTGCCTGAGGTCGCACGGCCAATCAGTGGCGAAGCTGGGGATGGAACCCTGTTTCCCTGGCACTAGCTCCCAGTCGACAGTCCTTCTCCATCTCCCAGCAGCAAATGCCCCCTGAATTGCAGAGCATCACACATCACTGCAGGAAGTGGCAATGTGACACCCCAGCTACAGAGGGGAACAAATCCAACCTTCAGGGCCCAACCTTTCAGTTTCCTAAATTGGTCCAGGTCAAGGAACTCAGCGAGCCTAATTCACCCCCTACTCTGTGCCCTGTTACCCAAGATGCAGGGCAGCTGAGAATCGGCCCATTGTGTTCCCATCTCAGGGTTCTTGGCCCCTTATATCATGTCTTGTTCCATTCCAAAAGCTGCGTAATCCTTGTTTTTATTTTTTTCCCTACACCATTTCTGTGATTACCCCCCACCCCCACCCCAGGTGAGTGCCTGTTCAGGGCACCAGCTGTCACATCCTCTTGACAGCCCTCCCATCAGGTTGCTATGGCCATGCCACATCACTGTGCATGATATAATGTGACAAAGCTGGTGCGACCATAGAGGGAACTGGGGGTGGGGGAAGAACCCCTGAGGCCTGCTGAGAGTCTGCAGGGAATGAAAAGGAAAAGCTGCTTTTTCCAGGGCAGGATGCCTGGATGTAGGTGGTCTGAGGGGTGCTGGATCCAGCTATCAGCTGGAATATGTAAAGTCTATGTTCTCTGTATGCAAAAAGGAAATGTACTCAAGGGGTCAGGCTGCTTTGTGGTGTCTCTTCTCCCCACCACCCTACATAAAACTGCGTTACTGATTTTTTCACTTGCTAAGTCCCCAATTTCTTGGCTCTGGGATGTGGCTCTAGACCCAGCTGGCAACTCCGTCTCAGCAGGGCCAAAACTAAGCTTCTTCTTGTCCCTCTTAACCATGTTCTTCCTCCTCTTTCCTCCACCACTGCCATCTTCTCTACCCCCCTCAGGACCAAAACGTGAGTGTCCCCTGTGACTCCTGGCTCTCTTCCTCCCTATAAAGCCAGCCTGTTGCCACATCTTGCCGCTCCCTCCTGCAAAGCATTTCAAAAATTTGACCCTTCCTTTCCATCCCTGGGACTAAAACTGGTCCAAGTACTGGTCTTCTGCCTTGAGGACTGGAATCTCCTCCTCTCTGGGACTGCCTGATATGCTATGCATTACTCCTCTTCACTCCAGCGACAATGCTGCTGTGAACGTTGGCTCCCTCCCCTGTTGCTATGAGCTCACCACTCCCAACCTGAGGCTACCTTTGGCTGCCATATCCATTTCAGACTTCTCCAAGACCGCGGATGCTGCTGCCCTGGCCTAACTTCAGATCCTGTCTCTTATGTTCTCCACTTACTTCACCCCAGTCACACTCATTGCATTCTCCCCACACTCCCATCTTTGTGCCTTCTTCTATGCACCTGTCCCCTTCCCTTCAGGATTCACTTCTGCCCCAGTTCACACATGGTAACCCATGTCGGTTAGGGGGCCTTCTCTGTCCCCAATGTGAAACAAAAGGGGAAGCTGTGAGGAAAGGGGGCAGTTTGAAGGGAAACTGCGGCACCCTCGAGACATGCACATAAACCTAATTAACCCTGTGTCCTCATTGGGGGCAATGGGTGTGTCTGTCTGTCTCCAAAGCTGAGGTAACGTGGTGGGAGAGCGGGGTGGAAACTAAAGTGGGTTAACAGAGGTCTCTACAGAAAACTGCTGAGGTGATCAAATCTATGAGAGATGTTGGTGTGGGATAGCAGGGCTGTGATGGATTTGACTGGTGGGGATAGGTTCTGTGAGAATACAAAGGAGGAGGTGAGGTCTGCGATGAGATGTCGAGGCAGGATGGTGGAACTGGCAGCAGGCTATAAAAGTGCAGGGACATCCTAAGTGTGATGGAGGATGATATGGATGGGAAGGGGGGGGTCAATGGTGGAATGGAGGGAGATGGCTCTATATGTTGTGATGGGATTTAAGGGGGAGTAGGATAGAAACTGGGGTGGGTTTTTGAAGGGACTGACAGTGTCTGCATTAGAACTTAGAAGCTAAATGGGAGTGGTGGGCGTGCTCTGCAGCGTAGGGTGGTGGCAAAAGCTGCGTGCTGACAGGGCTGAGCGAAGAAGTTGAGGATGGAGAAAAGCTGATGCAATGGTTTATGGAAATAGATGGTAGAATTTGGCTGATGTGCGGCAGGGAGGCTGGGGTCAGGTGTGGAGGGAGAGTCCCTGATGGATGCTGAAGCTGCAAGGGAGGCTCTGGGAGTCGAGTAAGGCCTGTGAAGGAAATACTGGAATTGAGTTGCCAGTTGGAAGAGAGAGGTCTTGGCAGGTGAGTTGAGGGGAGGGTCAGCTTCCCCCCCACCCCTGCTCACTTTTAGATTTTTATAGCTCTACCTCAAAAAAAAGGCTGACTGTGCATGCAGCACTTCCACTTCCCTGACTCTTCAGCTCCAAATGGTTCTTATAATTTATTTGTATTATGGTAGAGCTTAGAGAGCCCCATTCAAGCAGTGGGCCCCATGGTGCTAGGACCTGTACCGACAGGGTAAAAGCCAGCCTCAAAAAATTGATAGTCCTAAATAGGCAGAACTAGACAAAAAACAATAACTAGAGCTGGTGGAAAAACTTAATGACCTTTTTTCCCATTGAAATTTCAGATTTTTGACACCACCTCGCCCCCAAAATGGGCCAAAATTTTCACCAAAACACAGACCTGTTTCCGTTCTCACTGACTCATGTCGATGTCGCATCTCCAAAGTACAAAGCTCATTAATTACGCTTTCCCCGCAGAGCCCCTTTCTCCAGAGCTCAGGGCTCCCCTTTTCCCTATCAGAAAATTCCCCCAACAGCCCCTTTAAACCACCTCTCACCTCCCCATCTCTCTGATGCCGAGCAAAGAGAAGAGCAGCACTAAACTGCTGAGGAGTCCTTTGCAGTCCCCCCTTCCATCATTTGCTCTAATACCTTTTTGATTATCTTGGTGGACACAGATATAAATGGTGCGCCTCCGATCCCTCACTCATGAGCCATCTCCATATTATTATTATTTTTTTTGCATTTTCTTTTTAAAATAAAAATGACTGCTGATGTTTATGCCCCTGTAATACATTATGTATTATTTTGTTTTAAGCGCTGCCTTTTGCATCCTGACAGTAACAATAAAATGTGAGTATGGGATTCCTAATACAGACAGACTAATGTTTCCACTGCTAGCCTTCCCTATCTCTTCTTTTTTTTTTTTTCTTTCTTTCTGCTCTCTAAGCACTTTTGAAAAGGCTCCTTTTATATTCCTAATAAAATTAGAGCAAAATACATCGATTTACTGGAAAAGAGGTTTTTTGTGTTTTTTTTTTTTTGGTTTTGGTTTTTTCCCCCTTGATAATAGCACTTTTCCCCCCTCTGCCTCCACCTTTAAAACACTGGTGAATATTCCAGTTCAAAGTTCTCTAAATTCATCTTGACCTTTGACTGATTCTCCCCTGTTGTAGAGCATTGATTAGTGCCCCCAGTCCAGGCTCATTCTTCTATGGGTGTCTGATGATATAATTCTCTCTCCTCCCACCATGTGTTTTATTTGCACCAAGCACGTATTTGCAGAGCCCTGGTAAATGGCGAGTCCTCCTGCTATAGCTGGGAGCTGAACTGGGGGGGACCTCATCAGTCCTTTTCTATCTCTAGATTCTCCGATCCAGATTCTGATCTCACTTACACTGATTTTTTGCCTTGCTGTTCCTTGTGTTGTTCCTTACCCAGGGCCAGGGGGCTGTAAAATGCTACCAAGTCACAACGGCTGGGGTTTGGCACTTGCTTTATGCTGCTGTCGATGCCCATACAAAGTGCAAGGCCATGGGGACTCAGGCCCATTGACTTCAGTGGCGTTACTCTTGATTTGTACCACAGAGAGGTCAGAATCAGGCTCTCTGCCTCTGGTTGGATTCCTTTCGTGTGGAGCACTCTTGCAGGCAGCCTGGTTGGAGCTGCTGGAAGAGGAGGGGAGGATTGGAACCTCTCGATTGGAAAGCTTTTGGAATCTGTCATTGTGCTTTGGAGATTTTAAATTTCCAGGATATTCACTTAGTTAAGGAACAGCCTGCCACACTGATTTAATGAGAGTGGGGAGGAGACAGCCTCCCCCAATTTTCCTTGTAACAGTTGTGTTAAAATATTGATACAGACACTTAAGTTTTTCCATTAACTAGTTGTTAGTTTTTAAAGAGTGCCCATGCTAGAGATCTCCTTGCGAGCAGAATCTTCAAGACAGGGCACCTCTTACTGAGCACCAATTCATCCATTCAGGAGAACCAGGCTGTAGATAAGGTGGGCTAGATTTTGGAGGGGCTGAGCACCCACAGCTTCCACTGAAGCCAGCAGAAACTGCTGGTGCTCAGCTCGTCTGAAAACAAGACCTCACTGCAACTCTGGAACTGCTGCATCCAGTCAAATCTCCAGCCTGTCCACTCCAGCATCCTGTCTCCGAGACTACATCTAACACTGGCAAATATAGGTCCTGTGGTTTGCCACGGGTAGTAGTGGAGGTGGAAGCCATAGCATAGTTGGGGATCAGAACAGGGTTCGACAGCCTGATGGTGAAAACTCCTGAGCCCTGTCTGTGCTCCAGTTTCCACTATTACTACCACCAGTGGTGAACTATGGGTCCCAGTCTGAGGATGGTCTTGTGGTTAAGGTATTGGAAGTCGATTCTGAGCTCTGCTGCAGTCTTGTTGTGTAGCCTTGGGCAAGTCACTTACCCTCTCTGTGCCTGAGTTCTGCATCTATAAAATGGGGCAGTAATCTTTCCTTTCTCCTGCCTTGTCTCTGTAGATTGTAAGCTCTCTGGAGCAGGAACTGTCTCTTACCATGTTTGTACTGTGCCTGGTACAATGGGGGCCCATTCTCAGCTCCAAAGTTTTGACATCCAATGACAAGAGTTGCTTGGGCTCTTTCTTGGACTGACGGTGTTCAGGCCTCAAAGGCACTGGCAGGATCCCACAGTTCTTCTCTCTGGGATTAGAGGGGGTCTGGGTTCCTCCATCTCCATGCAGTCTTGAGCTTCATCAGTGGCTCCTGACCCTTGGACTGGAGAGTGTGCTACCTCTCTTGCTGCATGTCCATTCTCCATGTGCAGACCACGAATTGAGCCAAACTGGGTATGCTGGTGGCTGTTAATGCAGATCTCTGTTCGCGGGGACTCAGCCCAAGCTGAATCCAAGCATTCTTTTTAAGATGAAAATGAGAAAAGAATTAATTTTAATGAGTGATGTTTTTGCTGCCGCTTGCCCTGCCATGTGCCCCCCTCCCCGCTGTGCTGCACGATCTGCCATCATGTCAGCATTCTGTGATCAAACTCCTTCCATGAGGGGATACCTTACAAGGGTTTCTGTGTCAGTTCCAGTCCCCAAAGAACTTTGCCAGTCCATTAAGAGCCCGGCAGGCAGTACAGGGAAATGCTAGAACAAGAGGGGAGGAGAGATGCAGGCTAGAGAATAAGGAGGCAGGAAAGAGGAAGAAAAGATTAGTTTGAGCAGAAATTCAGCATCTGAAAATGGCTTTCGGGGCCTTCAGCAGCCTCTTTGCTGCGGAGGGTGAGGGGAGCTGCAGAGAATTGCTCACCTTGGAGGGCACAGGCAAAGAGCCTTCTGAGCTCAGGAGTTCTACCCTGGGCTCTTGACAACATTCCCATGGTGCCCGGTTTGCTCTGCATCCCTGACTCGTGGCTCCTAGGGCAAGATTCTCAAGGAAACTCAGCACACTGAGGGTAGATTGGGTGCTGGGCTGCTCTGCAAATCTGGCACAATTCAGATGACTAAGTGGGAGCTGAGCCCTCTTGAGCATCTGGCCCTGACTGCAGGTACTGAGCACCTGAAAATATGGCCCTTACAGCACGATCCAGTGCCTACCGAAGTCAATGGAAGCCTTTCTGCTGGCTTCAGTGAGCATTGGATCATGCCCCAATGAGGAAGTAAGAAAAAATTGAGAGAGAGTCAGTGTCTCTCTCTCTCTCTCTCTCTCTCTCTCTCTCTCTCATGCATGCCAGACTTGTTTTGCTGCTGCATTAGCCTCTCCAGAAGGCCAGGGGCAGAGAAGGGTGGTTAAGCCATAGTGCCCATCATTGCCCTTTATGGTGGTTACTCTTGTGATGCAGGCACTTGTGAACTGTGATCTGGACTGAGGTCAACCCAACTGGTTTCACCTTACTTTGACACAGTCTGCAACCTGGCTCCGATCTGGATGCAGTTTGCATACAGCAGTGATAGCATGTCCCATTGAGAATGATGCCAGGATGGGTGCGGTTCCTACACTGGAGAATGAGAGCAGGGTGAGTGATTGGCTGCCTCGGCCCACGGGCTATAGGACAGAGTCTAGATGGTTGCGTGGTGGTCCCTGTAGCAGACTCAGTCTGGTTCCTTGCAGGGCACTAACCCTTCCCCCAACCGTGTCTACACATGGCACAAATCTCACCCCTTGTTGGCAGCCTCAGCACAGAGGCCAAGGTGTGGATGGGCACCAGAGGCTCAGTTAATCCCTCACATCTAAGAGCGGTCCCCGCGAGTCAATGGGGATGGAGTTCGGGGAGTCTGTGCCATAACTGAGAACTCCAGGGTGCAGGAGGCCACAGCAGCTCTCACTCCAGGCTGTCCAGGTGCATAAGCAGGTACATATCCTCACCACAGTCTGTTGGGTCCAGTCTGAGCAGGGCTTCAGTCTAGACCTTCCCCCTGCATCCAAACTGAAAAATTCAACCTCCCACTAATGAAAGCCCTGATCACATTTAATCACAGGGTGGTACAAACCCTTGCAAGGATCCACACAGAACTCACCAGCAGGAACTTTAGCAGAATGGCGTTGTCTAGTGATCAGAGTGCGGTGGCTAGGAGTCCAGGAAGCTGAGTTCTAATCCTAACTCTTCTACTGGAGAATCTTGGGCAAGTCACCAAGGCCCCAGCTTTCAAAAGCAGCCTCTAATTTTGGGGTCCTCCATTGCTGGGTGCCCAACATGAGACGCTTATGCCTGAAAATGAAGACACCCAAAATCAGTGGAGACCTTTGGAAAAAAATGAGATTTCACCACTTGCTGCCTCAGTTTCCCCACCTATAAAATGGGGATGTTCCCCCGTTTTTGCTCAGCACTTTGAGAGCCTTGGGGGAAGGCTTCAAGCTATTATCTTCACCTGCTCCGCTGTCCATTCCAGAGCCTGTTATGAACCCAATCCTGTTCCCATGCCCCTTCCCGATATTACATGTGATGCATGAGCTGAGGGTGTCCTGCTCACTCTACCCCCACTATCCAGCACACAATTCCCAATCTAACCCTCTTTATCTGTGAGATTCCCAACTGGGGCAATTTCCTCCCTGAGGTGCCAACACAGCTGAACCCAGCAGGAACAGATGGAGAGGGAGGAGATGGTGGATTCTTGGCATGGATTTATATATATTTGGTTCCCTTCTGATAGGGATCTTGGGTACACTCCATGCCAGGCCATGCTGCTGGCTGTGCTCCTTTTACCAGCACACCGAGGTGCCCCCAAAAACCACATGCCCAAACAATTCCATTCAGATTCGGGTGTCTCCAAATCCTAGCTCACTTGGTCCTTGAAGCAGGTTCTGAGAGCAATCAAAGCTGCTGCAGTGCAATTTCCGACCTGAGAATTTCCTTCCTATTTGTGTGTGTGTGTGTGTGTGTGTGTATTTACGTGTTTAAAAAACAAAACAAAAAACCATTTTGGTTTTGTGCACTAAGCACTTTTGAGGGCGATATGGGGCCCCGTAATATGGAGGTTTATAACCTCCTCGGCTAATGCTCTCTGACACTCTGTTTTGATATCATTACTACATTATACTCACAATTTTTGAGTGAAAAAATACAGTACTTAGAAAGTCGAAATTCATAAATAAATTCATGTCAAACCGCACTTAATATTGATTTTGTTAGTGTTCAGATTCAATAATAAGGTACTGCGTGCATGAATATTTAAATATAATCATCATTTCTGCATCTCCTAATGGCCTCTGCTCTTCTACACTCAATTTAAACACAATTTAAAAACTATAATGTATTGAAAAATACTAGGATTTAGCAATAAATCACCATTGGGATACTCCAAGCCTTTTATAGGATGGCTCAATATCTGCTTCTCAGGGGACAGCACAATTAGATTCATGTTTTTAAACTTCTCAATTATCCATATACCATAATTTTATGTGAAAGTTTGTTTCCCTTCCTCCCCCCAACCTTGGTTCCCCCCTCACCCCTCCCAGCTCCTCTCCCAGTAGGAAGCGGAGAAATCGCTAAGTGTTCTCTTAGCTGGGTTAGTATAGTAAAAAGGAGTCAAAGGTTGCAGTCCTCAAACTGAATTAAATCCAGAGACTGCCAGGGAAAGCAGAACGCTGACTCACTTAATCACATTATTTGGGGAAAAAATCTGGGAGGGGGGGATGAAAGAGATAAAATGACTCAAAATGAACTCGCCAAGGAGGAAGCAGAGTTTTTATATTTATTTAAAAAGCAATATTCATCTTTATCAAATAGAGGCAGGGTGGTTCGATGAGGATGGAACTGGCTGGACTTCTGCGCAGTTGCAGGCAGGAGAAGGATAGCTCCGGCAGTTGTTCTCCCTGGCAAGATTGGCGATGGGATGGGAGAAGGGAAGTTCACTGGGACCTCTGGTCCCCTGGTGCCATCTCTGTTTGTTTATTGATAGGCAGTTTCTGTGGTGCTTGTTGCTGTTGGAGCTGAATGCCCCAGGCTCTGAGGTCAAAATTCTTATCCTCATTCTGTGGATGGGGAAACTGAGGCACAGGTGGGCAAAGCGACTTGCCTGAGAGCACACAGTGAGTTGGTGGTAGAGCTGGGGGCAGAACCTGTGCCCTATACCACCAGGCCCCCCTTTTTTCTTGGCATCCTGGCAACAAGAGGTTGGAAAGAGGCTCAAATGTGTCTAATGCAAAAAAAAATAAAAAAAAAATGGTGCCAGCCCCTATGGAAGGTAACAGCTGCTGATGGCACACTGGTATTGCTGGCTACACAGATGCAGATGGCATGTGTTACAAAATGCAGGTAGGCCACCAGTATGATTGGATAGGGATGGCACTCTCGTGTCTGATGCACATGGTACGTGAGTATTGCTAGGTGATGCACAGGAAGCAATAAATGCAGAGGGTGCACTGGCAGTGCTATATGCAGAGGGCACAGTGATAGCAACCCATCACATGGGTAGCATCAAAGGCTACCAATGGATCACTGGCATGAACAGGTTGTGCAGGGATGTGAGTAAATTGTGTACACTGCACTGGTAGAGAACACCTGATGATGTGGGATGGCATGGCACAAACATTGCATTGACGTGAACATGGGCTGGCTGCCTTTGCCACGAGTCAGCTATCGCAAATGAGTGGCGGTGAACCCATTAGACCACGTCACATCCACCTAAGTTATGTTTATGCCACATAATTTGCTGAAAAACACCATTGTTGCATCCGACGAAGTGGACATTCACCCACGAAAGCTTATGCTCCAATACGTCTGTTAGTCTATAAGGTGCCACAGGACTCTCTGTTGCTCTTTACAGATCCAGACTAACACGGCTACCCCTCTGATACTGAACATTAGGAATGTGTTTTAATGTTGCATCTGCACAATTTTTTCCCTCCTGCAAAGCCAGGCTGCCTTAGGGCCATGCATCCAACTGCACAGACCTCTGAGGGGGGAGGAAATGATGATTAGTGCGGGGCAGGCAGACTAACCATGATCTCAGGGAGCTGTTCTGTGTACAGAACCCTATTGGTTTGAAGGCCTCCTAGCTCACCTGTCTGGGAGGTCAAGAACCAGATTCCTTGTACCCTTGGGAAGAGGAGATTCTCAGCAATTCTCATGAGGATGAGGCTCCCACTTTGAGCCCTAATGATTTGCAGGAAAACCTGCTTGAAATCCGGTCACCGGTCCAGGATTTGGGTATTGCCCGTCTCTGCCCTATGCCAATTGGCTGTTTGCACCAACCCTCTGGGGCCCCCTTCCCCTCCTCCACACTTTTCCATCTTACCCTCTTCTCCCATGCTCTATCCTCCTAACCCACTCCCTTCCCTTTTATTTTCATTTAGCTGATTCTCTCCCAACTAATCCTCCCCCTCCCCGGCCACCAAAACACAGTGGCACTAACATGACGTTTGCTGAAATCCTCTGCTGCTTTCCCCACCCTGTGTCTGTTTTATGTATTGGGATTGGAAGCTCTTTGGGACAGGGACTGGCTACTCTTCTATATTTGTGCAGCGCCTGGCACAACGGGGCCCCATTAGTGATTTGGTAGCGGAATGGGATTTTTTTTTTTTTTAAAAAATGCAGCTGTTTGCAAGGTATGGGAAGGTAGAAGCAATCCGATCTGAGAGGGATGAATGGGGAGCATGCAGGTGAGGCAATCAAAGTGCGTAGCAAATTCCATTTCCCGGCAATTTATCACATGGGCCCCACCCTCCGCTGTGTGGAATCACTATGGAAAGTGCTTGGACGTTGATAGATGCTAGCGGATTACTGGCATTAATAGGTGCAGATGGCACACTAGCAATGACAGAAGCAGGGGTTACCGTGGCGCTGATAGATGCAGGTGGCAGATACCAAGATCAATAGGCTGATATTCAGCGATGGAGATGGCAGGTCGATAAATAGTTCCCTGGAATTGACTCTTTTGTATCCCAATTCACCTGAATCTATCGTCGCACTTTCCTGTGTCCTGGCCTCAAACCCAGCTTCACCCATGCAAGACACCGCAATGAGATGACACTCACCATAGACTGTGCAGCTCCTCATAATAGGATTGTCTCCCTCCTTTTTTGTGTGCTTTGGTCAGCAGTGAAATGGTTAATACTGCTGACATGTAAATGGACTTCATTAGGTTTCAGAGTTAACCTTTTGTTGAGCTGAAGAGGGGGACAGTTCACACCTCTACCAGTTAGAGCAGTTGTTCCAGGCAGTCTGCAGAGTTAGCCACACATCAGTTACACTCAGTTCAAATTCTGAAGATTATTATCACAACCAGGAGGGATAGAAGCTTTTTTTTTTTTTTTTTTTTTTTAAATGAAGGTGTAGAATCAGTAGCTCAAAAAGGGAAGACTTTAAAAAAGATAGACTGACTGGCAGAGCCAATGCAAAGTGACCCAACTTAAGCCCTGCAGATGGCACTGTTGGGTTGTGTAGACAGACCCTATCCAGAGGTTGAAAGGGCAGGGCTTAAGTCTCTTCCTCTGACCAGAAGAAGTACCCCAACTTGCCTCTCCTAAGCACAGGCATTTGCATTACATTAAGACTGCACCAGAGAATTAACTAGTTCTTCCATCCAGGACATTCTAATGGGTGAGGTGTTTTCTGGGGAGGTGCAGGTGGCATCCTGGCAGACAAGGTGCTCATCAGACATTGTTTATAATAGGTGAACCACCTCTGACAGCTGTGGGTTGCAATGATAAATGTGAATCGCAAATGGGTATTGATAGATGCTGTCGGTGCTTTGGCGCTGGTGGATGATGCAGATGACATATTGCTATTAGTAAATAAATGCAGATGGCACCTTGGTACTGAGAGACATGTGTGACGCAGTTGGATAAAGTGGCATTGATGGCTGAAGGCGTGCACTGTTGATAGACTTGTTTTGCTGCCCCCTTCCCCAGCTTTTTGAACCCCTCCATTGGCTCCCTGTCTCTTATGCATCACACTGAAGCACCTTATCCTCATTTGCGAGCCTCTACATAATCTTCCCCCCTCTCTGCTTCCCATTCCCTGGGTTGGTCCCAATCCTTTGGTCCTGCTTCTCTCTACTGCTCCACTCCCGCTTTCACCTTTGGGCCTTGTCTCATACTGCCTCCTCGGCTTGGAGTACTCCCTGTCACCCATCAGGGACCCTCTTCATCTGTCTCAGCACCTGACTGTATTAAGGGGATGTCTGTCACAGTAGGGGGTTCTCTCAAGATCAGGGAAGTTTTTTTGCTGGCTGTTGAGGGAAGGAGGTAGGGGTTGTGTCGGGACTGAGGACAGAAATATGGGTCCCTTTGGAGAAGCATGTTTGGCTGCTTATCTGACCTGAGCCTTCGTTCCAAACTCTGATGTTCACTCATCACTACCTGGAAGACTGGATTTTCTAACCTTATCAGATTGTTGCTTTAGCCTTTGGAAATGGGAGACCTGGACTTGAGACCTAATTTTCCAAGGTGATGATTTCCTGCAGCTCTGCTTGAGGTCAGTGGGCACCTCTGAAGATTAGACATCTCAGGTTGAGCATGTAAACAGTGAGGTGTCTACAATTGCTGGCCACATCTGAAGATGTCTGTCTGTACGTACATACTCAGGTGATAAATGGGGGACCATGTGCTAATGTGCATCTATCACGTTGAGAGCATTCTGATCCCTAGAGCCCTGTGCGGATACAAAATTTGTATCTGCATCTGATCCACTATCTGCAAACATGGTCCAGAGATATCAAGCTGCAGATTTGCCTGGCTCTACCGATCCCTCTATCTAAAATATCTTCAGAAACGGTTCCCCTTCAAATGCGGATTTGATTTTTGTTCTTTTTCTTTCTTTATCGAATGCTGAACTAATATTGGTTAGACTCCTGATTGGCTGACCAAAATCCCCAGTCACTGACTCCAAGATGCCAAATGACATTGGAAAAACCCATAGGAATTTTTAACGCAGAGAAACAGATCGAGGAACATCCTGGCTTCCTTTGCTCCCAGCCAGACAAACAAGTAACTCTGTTGGCCATTTATCTCTCTGAGAGATCTTTGTATGTGGCCTTGTACACCTTCCTGGTGGTGCTGCGAGGTCTGAGCTGAGTGAGACAAGCTGGCTGTGACATGCCCTTGCCCCTTTCTTCTGATGACCTGTGGTGAAATGTACCCTCAGTGTGAACTCTTCCTCGAAGGTGGAGGCAACAGCCCAGGAATGAGAATTAAGAGACATGGATTCTATTCCTCGCTCTGCCACTAATTCGGGGTCATCTGTAAAACAGGACTAATAATACCTTTTGTGAAGTGTTTTGAGATCGCTGGATATGCCGAAAATGATGAGAATAGATAACACTTGTCATCTTTATGGGTCATTGCAACACTTGCTAATTAAATCTGGAGTTGGATCTGGATGTGAACTTTGTTGCTCAGATCTGAATTCCCCTGAAGTTCAGATAGTTTGGATCTGGGGCTTTGGTTCAGATCCATGACAGCAATTAGGCCCATAGAGTCAGGATCTGGTTCTTCTTTCTCCCACAACTTGTCTAGACCAGACCCGTTCTGTAACTAACTCAAATAGCATATAACTCATTGGGTACCATGGCTCCAAGTGGGCTCAGAAGGGGCCAGCTGCTTTCAATGACATGACAGTGGAGAGCTTGGTGGTCTGTAGGGGACGTTCCTGGCACGATGGACTTGCTGCTGTATGTGCTAATGTATTAGAACAGCTGCATTTCTGACCCCTGACTTGCTGGGCCTAGATTGTGTTCTAGCTCTGGCATTGGCAAACACTGTATGCTGGGGTGGGATGGCTCATAATTAGGGACCCGCTGGCAAGGAGAATCAGTGGATCTTGGTCACTAGTGGTTGGTAGTTGGTACAACAGTTGTAGCATCTGGCAGATGAAGTTATGGCAGGTCACTTCAGAGTCTGAGACTCGCTTGCTGGGAGAAAAGCACAGCTAGTGCCCAGCCCTTCTAGTGGGAGTTGTCTCCTGTTATCCCCAGCCCTGGCAGCTTCACCTCCTCATGGCAATCTGCTTTGCATTACTCACAGTTCCCTGGCCTTGTGCTGTGGAAGTTACAGCTCATTACCCAGCTTGCCCAGCATGTGAATCTGCCTTCTGTTGCCCACAATGGCCAGCATGGAGCTCTTGTCACAGTAGCTTCAGTACCACCTCAGGGCCTCCAGCCTTGACCTGTGACCCCACATCTCACTTGTCACTGTCCACTTGTCCACCAGCACATAACATCTTGTCACAATGACTTGCAGTCTCTTACCCCTAATGTCCAGCAGCTGAATCTCAATGTGGTGACCTATAATGTCACACACTGACATTTTTCCCCATTAAATCAGAGTGCATTGGGAGGTCAGGGGAAGCATGGCCAAGGGAGTAACCTAGAGCGGGGATGCTAAGACCCTCAATCTCTCAGATATCCCCCCACTTTTCTCCCCATATAGGTTTTGGGTTGAAATGGTCCGTGTCACCAATAACCCCTTGCAAAGTCCAAGGCGTAGCCAGGTCTTAAGAGGTCCTTTCCCTATAGTGACGTGGGCAGATTGTGCCTGGCCTAAGTGGCCTTGCTTGGGGACTGCCCCCCAACTTCTTGCAGCCGGACTGAATGGAGTTCAGTAGCACAAGGGCTGCGCCAGGCTGCTACCACCAGCAGCATTAGTCCCTTCAAAGAGAGCAGGGATGGGCTGTGGCCTCACCTCAGTTCCTGGAAAAATTATGGAGCAGGTCCTCAAGGAATCCATTTTGAAGCACTTGGAGGAGAGGAAGGTGATCAGGAACAGTCAACATGGATTCACCAAGGGCAAATCATGCCTGACCAACCTCATTGCCTTCTGTGATGATAACTGGCTCTGTGGATATGGGTAAAGTGGTGGACATGATATACCTTGACTTTAGCAAAGCTTTTGATATGGTCTCCCACAGTATTCTTGCCAACAAGCTAAAGAAGTATGGATTGGATGAATGGACTATAAGGTGGATAGAAAGCTGGCTAGATCGTCAGGCTCAACGGGTACTGATCAATGGATCGATGTCTAGGTGGCAGCCAGTATCAAGTGGAGTACCCCATGGGTCAGTCCTAGGGCCGGTTTTGTTCAACCTCTTCATTAATGATCTGGATGGATTGCACCCTCGGCAAGTTTGTGGATGACCCTAAGCTGCGGGGAGAAGTAGATATGCTGGAGGGTAGGGATATGGTCCAGAGTGACCTAGACAAATTAGAGGATTGGGCCAAAAGAAATCCTGATGAGGTTTGACAAGTGCAGAGTTCTGCACTTAAGCCGGAAGAATCCCATGCACAGCTACAGGCTGGGGACCGACTAGCTAAGCAGCAGTTCTGCAGAAAAGGACCTGGGGATTACGGTGGATGAGAAGCTGGATATGAGTCTACAGTGTGCCCTTGTTGCCAAGAAGGCTAACAGCATATTGGGCTGCATTAGTAGGAGCAGTGCCAGCAGATTGAGGGAAAAGATTTGTTCCCCTCTATTCGGCACTGGTGAGGCCACCTCTGGAGTACTGCGTCCAGTTTTGGACCCCCCACTACAGAAAGGATGTGGACAAATTGGTAGGAGTCCAGTGGAGGGTGACGGAAATGATTAGGGGGCTGGGGCACATGACTTCTGAGCAGAGGCTGAGGAAACTGGGCTTATTTAGTCTGCAGAAAAGAAGAGTGAGGGGGGATTCGATAGCAGCCTTCAACTACCTGAAGGCAGGGTTTCAAAGAGGATGGAGTTAGGCTGTTCTCAGTGGCAGCAGATATCAGAACAAGGAGAAATGGTCTCAAGTTGCAGTGGGGGAGGTCTAGGTTGGATATTAGGGAAAAACTATTTCACTAGGAGGGTGGTGAAGCACTGGAATGAGTTACCTAGGGAAGTGATGGAATCTCCATCCTTGGAGGCTTTTAAGGCCCAGCTTTACAAAGCTCTGGCTGGGATGATTTAGTTGGGGTTGGTCCTGCTTCGAGCAGGGGTTGGACTAGATGACCTCCTGAGGTCTCTTCCAACCCTAATCTTCTATGAGTTGTGATTGAAGTTCCTCCTCTGCCTTGGTGGGTTCTGCGCTTTCTAGAAGATTTGCTCGCCTCACAGGTTCACGGCAGTCCTCAGTTTGGCTCCTTTTGTTAGTGGCACAAACCTGCCGTTCACTTGGCTAACCATCACTGGCCAGCATTGGGAAAACGAGAACAATCCCTGCAGGCTCTGCTGGCCCACATAATGGGTCGGGGGACAGGCCAGAGACCTTCCCCTCTGGTGGGACCCACAGTCCAGATCAACTCCTCTTATATCAAATAGGGAGTTGAGGGGATGAGGGGGGGAAACCCGGGCCCACCCTCTACTCCGGGTTCCAGTCCTCTTCCCAACACCTTCTTTATCCTCACCACAGCACCTTCCTCCTGATATCTGGTAATGCTTGTACTTTGCAGTCCTCCAGCAGTACGCCTACTCACTCTCAGCTTCTTGTGCCTCTTACTCCTCACACATGCCCCTCACTGACTGAAGTGAGGTCCTTTTTAAACCAGGTGCCCTGATTAGCCTGCCTGTCTTAATTGATTCTAGCAGCTTCTTAATTGGTTCCAGGTGTCCTAATTAGCCTATCTGCCTTAATTTGTTCCAGCAAGTTCTTGATTGTTCTGGAACTGCCCCTGTTCCTTACCTAGGGAAAAGGGACCTGCTTAACCTGGGGCTAATATATCTGCCTTCTGTCACTCTCCTGTAGCCATCTGGCCCGACCCTGTCACAGATTCTATGACCCCTCCTTACCGGCCATTGGTACTGGTCCAGCGCAGTGAAGAGCATGTGCTACAGCCTGTAGAAGACGTCTCACGTGCTGCTCTGGCCTGTGCTCTCCCCAGAGCTTGGATCCTCCACCTGAACTGAGCTCTGCTGGAGAAATAAATTAAGGAGTGAAGGGAATGGGAGCAGAGTAGAGAGGGGCTGGATAGCGTATTTTAATCCCTGTTCTCTGAATTTCCCTTTCGTCTGGTGCAAAAGCAATTACCTTTGATTTCTGCCCTGGCTGCAAATCTCCTTGTCATCACAGTTCCCAGATTGCAGGAAATAACCTGATTCTGTGTCTGAGCCGAGATGACAGCAGGTGAAACTCCTGGCCATGGCGTGGCTGGAGCAAGCCTGTTTGCAGGGGAGAAAAATCCAGGCTTCTGTAGAAGCTGCAGCTGAATTTGGCCCGAAAGCTTCTGTTTTTTAAAAACACACACTCTCCCCAAACCCCCCTCAAACCAACCCCGAGGACACTGATTCTTTGAAAGCTGCAGAACTTTGAACAGGTGCAAGCGGAGACAGCTGCCTGGACCCTTTGTGCAGATATTCCTGCTAATGCTTTCTTAGAACTTAATCTCCGAAACCATCTGCTTATGGCAAGCACATTTCCCTGAGGGTGAAGCAAACCCCTGCCTTACTCTGCTGCAGCCAGAGCAAGGATTTTTAACAGCAAAAAAAAAAAAAAGGGTTCAAGGGATATGACAAGGGGCCTGATTCTCCTCTCTCCTACACCAAGTTGACTCTGGTGTCACTCCACTGACTTTAGGCTGGTTTCTCTAGCTTCACCTGTGCTCAAGATCTGTCCCGAGGTCATAGGGACAGGGGTCACACCGGGATTTGGAACTGCTGTGGGTCAAGAGGAAGATCATGAACGCTGGAAACACACGGGGCCAAATCTTCTTATTCAAGCTTTTAATTAGGTCCTTACTCAGGCAGAACTTCCATGGGGCCAAACCCTGAAGATCTAGCCCTGACCTGCATATTCTCCACCCTCCCCATTGAGGGATTGACCGACCAAGGCATTCAGCCTATGATGCTAAGGAACCATTCTGGTGAGCTAGACAGAGCGTGCTGCATGTTTATCCAGGAACTAAATAAAGTGGAGAAGAAATTGGAAAGACTGTCTGGTCTCATGGCTGGAGCCCTACGCTGGGACAGGGGAGACCTGGGTTCTATACCCGGCTCTGCTGTTGGCCTTGTGCAAGTTTTGTAGCGTCTAGTAGACAGGGAGGGTGAGGAAACAGAGCAATTTGAGATGGGAATACTCTCTCACAAGGGGGCCCCTTATCTTGGTTGGGGCTCATAGGCACTGCCTTGCTAATAGTTCAGAACAAGCCAAAGAAGCTCCAAATTAGTTCAAACCTACCCATTGCCATCAGCCATTCTCCTCACTCATGACCTGTGGAAATTCAGGAGCAGAGGCCAAATCACTATCACCCAATCAGCTCCTGCTGCCGCCTGAACCATTGAGCTGCTAATGAAAAGCCAGTCTGTCAATTTCAGTCAAAAAAAAAAAAAAAAAAAAAAAGAAAGAGGAGCTATTAGCCATTGCTGCCCTGTGACTGCCAGAGGCACTGTGGTGACAGGAATGGGTCACACTTCAGCGTGTGACTGAAGGGTCCCTAGCTACAGAGAGACACTTAGGGACTTCCCCCTGCATTTGGTGCTGGCCATAAAAAATTGATCATCCTTTGTTATAGCTTCACTTCTGTCACTTTCCATCCTGGAGTCTGTTTTTTACGGAAAACAAGCTACATTCATCAAAAATGACAGAACACAGACTTAATGTAATCATGTATGAGAACATGAATTGCAAATGCAGAACACAAGCACTAAAATGTATTTTCCATTACTGCCACAAAATGAAATAATCATGAACGTTTTCCCCAAGAATGAGAACACATGTAGAGTACACCGACACCTCGAGAAACGGCACCAGGCCCTGGCTTTAGGTGCAGGTGGGCATGGGACCTGCTTATGGCACAGGGCAGCATTCTGTGCTCTGCCATCACTGGCAGAAATGGCTGCACTTGTGGGTCCCAACAAAGATGCTTGTGCTGGTTATCAGCCACTGCTGCTTCATTGCTGTCTTTTTGGATGACACTTAAAGTCCTGGCCATTTGTGCTTGCTAAAGATCCCACGGAACTTTTTACAAGAGTAGAGGTGCTAGATTGAGATGCTTTATTGTCTAGCACTTAAAGCAGAAACTGGGGAGTCCAGGAGACCTGTCTTCTATCCCCAGCTCTCCCATTCACTTGCATGTGACCTGGGGCAAGTCACTTTAACCTTTCTGTACCTCAGTTTACCGAGCTATGGTAATAAAAATTAATAATGCAAGTTTGACAAATATGGGTATTTTTGTCTCTGCAATTTGTAACTTGGTTAATTGCATTCTGTCTTCCCCTTCCAGATTCATTGGGGTGCAGCATTCCTGTGCTCTGTTAAACAGCTGCTGTCTCACAGGTAGGTGAAATTATATGTATCAGTTTGAGAAGTACTTTGGTGCAAGGTTCTATATAAATGTGAGTGACTGGATTGTCTCTGCTGTTCAGGATCTCAAGAGAGAAGGAAGGCTGGTAATATTGGGAATTATTTAACAGATTTGTAGATGGAAGAGGATTTAGTTCATGTTAGTTATTTAGATTATACGTCCATTTCCCCCCTCCCCCCCAAAAAAAATTCTTATCCAGCCTGTAGGCTCATTTGCCATATATTGAAAATACAAAGCAGCTAATGGAGGAATTGGAGTTTGCCTTGCAGGAGAACAGTCAGGCGTCCAACATGATGGTGTCCAGAAGCAAAGCTACTGACTTTATCAAAGCATTGCATTTAGGCAGCACTAAGTGCTTCATGGAATGATATAGAGCAGGGGTTCTCAAACTTCATTGCAGCGTGACCCCCTTCTGACAACAAAAATTATTACAGGACCCTAGGAGGGTGGACCGAACCCTGAGCCTGCCCAAGCCCCACCACCCTGGGTGCGGGGGAGGGCAAAGCCATTGCCCCAGGCCAGGGGGCCAAAGCCTAAGCCCGAGGGGTTCAGCCCCAGGGAGGGGGCCTGTAACTTTAGCCCTGCCGCCCAGGGCTGAAGTCCTCGGGCTTGGGCTTTGGCTTTCCAGAAAGTCTAAGCCATCCCTGGTGACTCCATTAAAATGGGGTCGTGACCCACTTTGGGGTCCCACCTCACAGTTTGAGAACCGTTGACATAGGGGGAATAAGGCAGGGAGAGAGAGGCTGGTCTCAACCAGAAGAAGGCGCTGTTGGGAATGGGTTAGATGCAGAGCAACATGATGTTCTTGATCTCCATTTTGGCTGCAGGCCCTGGGTTAAATGAAGGGATACACGTGGGATAGACCAGGTTCTGCTTCAGCCGACGGGGTGCTGAAGAGAACGGGGAGTAGCGAGATGTGTAGTGGTTAGAGCAGTATATGCCTCAGGCAGTGTGGGGCACTGCAGAAAATGGAACAGTGTGAGATTTTATTCTCTGATTTAAAATTGTGTCTCTGCATGAGAGCAGTTCAAAGTATAAAAAATACATAAAACAAATAGGCCCCGCAGCTGTAAAATCAGAGAGAAAATCTGTGGATCTGGAAAAGATTTTAAACTTTTTTTTGTACCGTATCAGTAAGGAAGAAATGTGCTGACACACTTCCTCCCAGTTGCTTATGTATCTCATGCTGTCAGGCATGTTTGCTCATCCATCTTCGTGTACATATCCATATGGACATTCACACTCCTACAGCCATGTATATGTGTTGCATACTTCATGTCTGATGTACGTGGGCTTACACAAATCTTATATACAGCCACCCAGCTTCCTATGAGTTAACATGGACTCACATGCATGTATGCCAGTGCACTTCCATGTACATGTATGTACCTGTGTTCACACATCTGAATATGCAAGGACTGATGTACAAGAGGTGAACAAAATATTCACAATGAAGCACAAAGCTGCTCCAACTTTGTCAGGGCCGCCCAGAAGGGGGGGAAGTGGGGCAATTTGCCCCAGGCCCCGCTGGGGCCCCGCGAGCCCTGGCCCGGCGGCATGGGTCTTCGGCGGCGGGAGTCCTTCAGTGCTGCCGAAGACGCGGAGTGACTGAAGGGCCCCCCGCCACCGAAATGCCCCGTGAGCCCTGGCCCGGCGGTGGTCTGGGTCTTTGGCGGCATTGCGGCGGCGGGGGGCCCTTCAGTGCTGCCAAGGACGTGGAGCGACTGAAAGGCCCCCCCCGCCGCCTAAGACCCAGACCGCCGTCGGGTGAGTACAAACGCCGCAGCTCCCCCCGCTTTGCCCCAGACCCCCTGAATCCCCTGGGCGGCCCTGAACTTTGTACCGTTTTCTATTTCATGCCCAGTGGGGGTGTTGGGCCTATTTTAAGTGAAAGGTGACAGTCCTGGGAGTCTGAAGTTCAGCATTTTAATATTTGGCATGGTTTTAACTAGCCATGCCTTAGCTCAGAAGCTCTTCGGATCAGGCAGTCTGTCTACCTGTTTGTCTGTACAGCATCTAGCACACAGGGCCTGATTGGGACCCCAGGTGCTGCTGCAAAGCAAGTATGCTAATTAGGAACAATAGCAATTGTCCGATTTTGATGGAAATTTGAGGGGCATGAAATTGCCTTAAAGGCAACATCAAAAATGTTCACATGAAATTCTGCAGAAAGTTGGTCATCTGATTTACTCAGCTCTGTTTCACGCACTCTGATAAGCTTTGCATGTGTCCATCTATTGAAACTTGCACTTCACGCATGAATATGTACACTCAGAAAGCCATGTGCACTGTCGCATGAATGTAGATGTCTACTCACACCGCTTGCATAGATGTGCACACCTACAGATTTCCATGTAGCCACATGTTTGTAAGTCATATCTATGTGCCCATATAGTCTCCCAGGCATTCATGTACAGGATGTGTACATCATTATAAGTGTGCATGTAGAATATGTACATACAAATGTGTGTGTATATAATATATATAAAATATGCTTTATACATGCATTTGTTTTTATATATATATAGTGAGAGATATGTACATGTATTTGTGTACACACAGAATCAGTACATTTGTTTATCCTCCCGCTATAAATACCTTCCAGAAGAGGGCACCTATCTCCCAGCCCAGACAGCCTTCTGTTAGCCCACAGCTTCTTACACCTGGGCACTTAAATCTTTCTTGCCAACTAGAGGTTAATAATGCCAGCACAGAGTGAAATATTAAGGCAGGCACTTGAAATTCAAAGTGTTTCTTTTAATTAATGGGTGGATGCCACAGGATGATCCAATCCAGCTCTTAAATTAATCTTAATTACATGGATTTTGTAACTTTGGCATTAGCCAGCCTAACAAAATATGTATTTCATAATCCTAGAAACGACTGAAAAAGGCTGTAGCTGAGTAGTCAGCCGATGATGTTATCAGCCTCTGTGGCTGTGGGTGTAAGTGTCATCAGGGAGTGTCTGAGATCTTATCTGAAAGCCCAAATTAATTCACTTCTGCAAATATCAAAACAAGCTTTTTTGGCTGGCATGTGGGGAATATGCAAGACTAATTTCTGAGCTGTTACATCTTGGAGGTTCTGTGCTGTCTAATGCTAATGGAATAGGGAGTCAGGATGGGTAGGAGGCAAGGGAAGGAAACCCGTCATACATCCTGCAAGACAATGAGTACCGGCTACAAAATAATACAAAAAGCCCTCTGTTGCTCATGTTCTATTTTACTTATTGTTCTAATGGTTTGGGTACAGGACAGGGAGTCAGGAGACCTGTGTTCTACTTCTGGCTCTGCCACTGACCTGCTGTGTGTCCTTGAGCAAATCACTTTTTCTCTCCCATCCTTGGTCTGCCTTGTCTGTTTTTTAAATTGCAAGATTTTCTGGGTAGGGACTGTCTGTCTGTACAGTGCGTAGGACAGTGGGGCCTTGAACTCGGTGGGCTTCTCTAGGTACTACTATAGCACTAATAATAATGGGTGGACGGTATGGTCCTAGGAGACTTGATACTGGGACTCTCCATAAGGGATGCACCTATGGGGTCTCTCTAAGTGGTCGCTGTGCCAACCTTAAATATACAACAGAGCCTGGGCTAGATCATCTGGGTTGTTCATCAGAAATATACGCCCACCTAACCAGCCACCAGACATCCTTTGAACAGGAAGCATGGCCTTTGGTATTCACCAGGGAATAACATAGCTGCTTCTCACAAATGAAATGGAAAGATGATCGAGCTGCCTGGAAGTGAACGCCATTGGGAACTGCCGTTTGGCCTCCTTTTTCCAAATTCAAACCAGAGGGACGATGCAAGGGTGGGGAGTTTGTTTGTGGCCAAGAGTGACCAAATGTGGGTCAGTGGGATGTCACCACTCCCCCATTGTCATTACAAGGCTGCATGGGGCCAGGATTCAGCAGTGTGCCCCCAGCTCTGAGAGGGAGCCGCCTGCATGAGCGTATCCCAGAGCACACGCTTTCTAATATGCACGGGCACAGCTGGCCATTCACACCTGCACATTTGATTCCCATGGCATCACTCCCCAAATCTCCCCAAACATCCTCCTCTCATTAATCTACAACATAATAGAAGCCTCACAAATGGCTGTAGCAGTTTTCCCTCCACCATGGGCAGGTGGAGGCTACCTGCGAGTCTCTACATCTGGCCAGGTTTGCCCTCAATGTGTGGTTGTTTGGGTGACAGAGCAGATTGTCCAAAGATGAATTCTCCAGCATGCCTGTATTCTGGTCCCTATGATCAGAACCTCTTTGCGGTTGGCTGATCTTCTGTTACAGAAGTTTTCTCTTGTCCTCATTAACCATGTTTACCTGTTTGAAGCTTTTTCCTGAGAGTATTTTATCAGGGCATTTTGTTTGTATCAATTTGGGTGTTTGCTTTAACAGCATTTTCGCAGGCATAATTGGAAACAATGTTAAATCTGATGTCAATTTGCCTAATTGATGTGAAAACTTGATTTAGGCCAGGGAGGGGTGGATTTCCTCACCTTGGTCTTATGAATAAACTGCTCATCCGGAAAGAGAGGTAAAATCCAGCGCATACTAGCAGCCAGTAGGGTTCTCTCTACAGGGCAGGATTTTCAAAGGAGTCAGGTGCTCATCTCTCATTGAAAGTCGATGGGATTTGGTGCTTAACTCCCTTAGGCTACTTGAAAAGCCGAGCCCCTGCATGTATGTTTGTATTGACTGGAGTTGAGGGCTGTAGTAGGACACTGTTGTTCCATGTGTTGGGGAAGGGGGGGAAATGTCCAAAAGTGGGATCTAATGGAATGAGATGATCTTGGAGGCAGAGTGAAGAAGATAAGAGCAGACACACAAGGAGCCATTCAGTCAAGACAAGGCAAGTTGCAGGATGATAAGGCAACTGGAGGCTGAGGACCAACAGCAGCCCAACCAGTAACCAAACCAGTGCAAGGGAAGTGCCAAGGAAGCGGAGGCAAGGGAGCCAAAGGAAAAGGCGTCTTAGGCGGCTTTTTTTTTTACCAACAGGGAGCAACTGATCTGGGAACATGGGAGTACCAGGGAATCTGGTGTGTGTGACCCTGAGTTCCTTCAATTCAGCACACAAAGAAATTGGTTTGTATAGGAATATAGTAGCACTAGGGGTTAGATCTGAAGGAAGCGTATTATCGCTCTGTCGTTAGCCAGTCTCTAGCTATTGGGAGGAAACTTTCCTTTGTGGGCAGGTTATCTCATAACTGCATTCCCTGTGGTCTCTTGCACCTTCCTCCAAAGCAGCTGTTCCTGGGCCAACATTAACTCTGTTTACCTGCCCTGTAAGCTGTAACTGATTTCTCTGTTTGCTAGTTGGCTTCCCTTTCCTTTCTCCATTTGCAGTATGGCTTCCGGTGTTCAAAGCAGCCTCAGATCTTTGAGACGGTCCCGCATGAAGCTAAGGTAGCTGCTTCTTCAGAAGGACTGTCATTTGCCCAGCCTTAACTATGGAGTCTTCTAGGATGCCACAGCCTCCTTCCTTGCTCTAATCAGCAGGCCCAGTTGATAAGCATCCTGAGATGCTGAACTCACTGAACTGTTGGTGGATATTTTTGAAAAGTTGTAGCTTAAACAAGCAGGTCCTTGATGTTGGTTCTATCCCTGCGGCCTGGAACCAAGATTGCTTGGTACTGATCTTCCAAAAAGGCCGAGAAGAGTAGTGCAGGGCAATGACTGGCTTGTCAATCAAACTTTGATTCAGAGTAAAACAATTTGAACAAATGCAAAAGGGGGAAGATCATGTAAGCGCCATTGTGATAGCAGCAGCACAGGCATCACAGAGCATAGAACATAAGAACGGCCATACTGGTCAGACCAAAGGTCCATCTAGCCCAGTATCCTGTCTACTGACAGTGGCCAATGCCTGGTGCCCCAGAGGGAGCGAACCTAACAGGTAATGATCAAGTGATCTCTCTCCTGCCATCCATCTCCACCCTCTGACAAACAGAGGCTAGGGACACCATTCCTTACCCATCCTAGCTAATAGCCATTAATGGACTTAACCTCCATGAATTTATCCAGTTCTCTTTTAAACGCTGTTATAGTCCTAGCCTTCACAACCTCCTCAGGCAAGGAGTTCCACAAGTTGACTGTGCGCTGTGTGAAGAAGAACTTCCTTTTATTTGTTTTAAACCTGCTGCCCATTAATTTCATTTGGTGGTCCCTAGTTCTTGTATTATGGGAATAAGGAAAAGTTATTTACTTAATCTACTTTCTCCACATCACTCATGATTTTATATACTTCTATCATATCCCCCCTTAGTCTCCTCTTTTCCAAGATGAAAAGTCCTAGCCTCTTTAATCTCTCCTCATATGGGACCCGTTCCAAACCCCTAATCATTTTAGTTGCCCTTCTCTGAACCTTTTCTAGTGCCAGTATATCTTTTTTGAGATAAGGAGACCACATCTGTACACAGTATTCAAGATGTGGGTGTACCATCGATTTTATATAAGGGCAATAATATATTCTCTGTCCCCTTTTTAATGATTCCTAACATCCTGTTTGCTTTTTTGACTGCCTCTGCACACTGCATGAACGTCTTCAGAGAACTATCCACGATGACTCCAAGATCTTTTTCCTGATTAGCTGTAGCTAAATTAGCCCCCATCATATTGTATGTATAGTTGGGGTTATTTTTTCCAATGTGCATTATTTTACATTTATCCACCTTAAATTTCATTTGCCATTTTGTTACCCAATCACTTAGTTTTGTGAGATCTTTTTGAAGTTCTTCACAGTCTGCTTTGTTCTTAACTATCTTGAGCAGTTTAGTATCATCTGCAAACTTTGCCACCTCACTTTTTACCCCTTTCTCCAGATCATTTATGAATAAGTTGAATAGGATTGGTCCTAGGACTGACCCTTGGGGAACACTACTAGTTACCCCTCTCCATTCTGAGAATTTACCATTTATTCCTACCCTTTGTTCCCTGTCTTTTAACCAGTTCTCAGTCCATGAAAGGACCTTCCCTTTTATCCCATGACAACTTAATTTACATACGAGCCTTTGGTGAGGGACCTTGTCAAAGGCTTTCTGGAAATCTAAGTATACTATGTCCACTGGATCCCCCTTGTCCACATGTTTGTTGACCCCTTCAAAGAACTTTAATAGATTAGTAAGACACGATTTCCCTTTACAGAAACCATGTTGACTTTTGCCCAACAATTTATGTTCTTCTATGTGTCTGACAATTTTATTCTTTACTATTGTTTCAACTAATTTGCCCGGTACTGACATTAGACTTACCGGTCTGTAATTGCTGGGATCACCTTTAGAGCCCTTTTAAAATATTGACGTTACACTAGCTAGCTTCCAGTCATTGGGTACAGAAGCCGATTTAAAGGACAGGTTACAAACCATAGTTAATAGTTCCGCAACTTCACATTTGAGTTCTTTCAGAACTCTTGGGTGAATGCCATCTGGTCCTGGTGACTTGTTAATGTTAAGTTTATCAATTAATTCCAAAACCTCCTCTAGTGACACTTCAGTCTGTGACAGTTCCTCAGATTTGTCACCTACAAAAGGCGGCTCAGGTTTGGGAATCTCCCTAACATCCTCAGCCGTGAAGACTGAAGCAAAGAATCCATTTAGTTTCTCCGCAATGACTTTATCGTCTTTCAGCGCTCCTTTTGTATCTCAATCATCCAGGGGCCCCACTGGTTGGTTAGCAGGCTTCCTGCTTCTGATGTACTTAAAAAACATTTTATTACCTTTTGAGTTTTTGGCTAGCTGTTCTTCAAACTCCTCTTTGGCTTTTCTTATTACATATTTACACTTAATTTGGCAGTGTTTATGCTCCTTTCTATTTAACTCACTAGGATTTGACTTCCACTTTTTAAAAGATGCCTTTTAAGCTCTCACTGCTTCTTTTACATGGTTGTTAAGCCACAGTGGCTCTTTTTTAGTTTTTTCTGTGTTTCTTAATTTGGGGTATACATTTAAGTTGGGCCTCTATTATGGAGACTTTTAAAAAGCGTCCATGCAGCTTGCAGGGATTTCACTTTAGTCACTGTACCTTTTAATTTCTGTTTAACTAACCCCCTCATTTTTGCATAGTTCCCCTTTTGAAATTAAATGCCACAGTGTTGGGCTGTTGAGATGTTCTTCCCACCACAGGGATGTTAAATGTTATTATATTATGGTCACTATTTCCAAGCGGTCCTGTTATAGTTATCTCTTGGACCAGCTCCTGCGCTTCACTCAGGACTAAATCGAGAGTTGCCTCTCCCCTTGTGGGTTCCCGTACCAGCTGCTCCAAGAAGCAGTCATTTAAAGTATTTAAAAGTTTATAAAGGACAACCCAGACCAACTTTAGTGCTCTTCTGATTCAAATGACTAACATCACTTGTCTGAGTCCTTGTCTGTGATGGAGAACTTTCCCTGGTATGATTGAGGCTGGTCCAGTTGTGCCATGCATCCCCTACTATAGATGCACTTAACCTTAAACCGGTGTATCTTAAACTGGGTTAGCGTTGTAGGGTCAACTACTGCATTCAGCTCAATCTGTTTAGAAGAGTCTGTTTTGCACCAGTGGAACTGGATGGGTTTTGGTGTAAGCTTTTGATTATTGGCAAAGCCTCAGATTCTCTTCCTCTGAATTAACTGGATTTCCCACTAACTCACAGGGTGGTGTCAAATTAGGGGCTGATTGGTACCCGTTGTGCCCATTTCTAAGGCCCCCTTTTGAGCTGAAGTGCCGTGGCAGCTGGCAGGCAGAGTTCCAGGGCACAGCCAAGATCAGAAAGACAACTGCCGCTCCTGGCTGGTCAGGAAGGGACAAAGTCATTCTCTAGGAATGACGACAGCCAGCAGAAGGAAAGCTGATGGCAGACACCCCCCTATGACTTCAATATTCTTCCAGATCCTGCCTGCAAGCTACAGTGGCATCTCTCCTTCAGAAGTCCATGGAAGTCAGCAAGCAGAAACCGGGGTGTATCTGAGCCTTGAAATGAAGGCTGAGTAGGATAAAAAGGAACCTGCAGAGATAAAGAAACAGGGGAACAAACTAACAGGACCTACAGGGAAACAAAGTGTGTCAGGCTGAGGTGCAAGGTCTCATCTCTTGGGTTACTAAACAAAATCGAGCTGGCTGAGTAAGCTCATTGGACAGGGTTCTCATTACAAGTCTATGAAACCGCAACAGCTGCCAGAGTATGGACATCTGCTAGGTGGAGAGAGCCGGGGGAAGCAATGCACAAAGCCCTTTCCCCGATGGAAGCTGCTTGCAGATACAGTAGGACATGGAAGGAGAGTCCTCATGTAAGATGCTGTTACTTGCAGCAGGCAGGTTCTCCTAGCTGACCGTGGCTACCAGGAGACAGTTTTACTCAGAGAAGCGATATCTAGTAGAAGAGCAAGACCGTTTAATGCATAGACAAGTTCGTCAGGGTCTTTACTGGTACCCTTAATGCCCTTCTTTCTCTAAAGGCTGCTGAATAAACCCTGCAGCTCTGCAGCGCTTCCCCAGGTGACATATTGTTCCCAGTGATGAGCAAATTCTCTGCCAGCTTTTCCAAGTTGCCTCCAAAACACAGGTTTCTCCCGGGACGTTGGCATGACATTGAAGGCTGCTGCCTGCAGTTGTCTTCATGGTCTGTATTAACTTCTGGGCTGAGGGTGAATCTTCTCCTTTTACCAAAGCACTGTTCCCTTTCTGAAAGTCCACACTTAGGGCAAACCCATCTAATTGTCAGAGAGATGCTCCAGCGCTCCTTAGGCTTCCTACTTATGGGTATGCCCTCTTTGACCTCCTAGATTAATAAGTGTTCAGCCAAGTTTGTGTATTTCAAGACAGCTTGCTAAATACGCCCACCGTTACCCTCTGTGGACTTCTTTGACATTCATATTGAGGGAGGCTCTGTGGTGGTTGATGTCTTCAGGAGTATTTTGTGGAGAGAGGCAGAGGAGAATAACCCTCCCCAGGTATTTGGTACCCCGATTGTTTAGAGTCTCCTGTTTGCAACGAATATGTGGAACACGTTAGCAGGGAGACTAAGATCCTCCAGCCACTCTGTTTCAGATTCTGTCCCTTTATCTATGCCTGTACACACCCCTCTATCTGTCTCTGCCCACAGTGATGCAGGAAGCCCAAGCTCACAATTATTCAATTGCAAAAATTATTTAATGCAAAAATTATTTTCATTCATTGGTCTGTTCTTTGCACAGGGTCCAGAGGGGCTCCATGTCCATTATCTGTGACACTGATGCCTAGCTTCAGGCTTCTTTTCTCTGGCCAAGCATGTATGATCCTATAGACTTATGGGGTGAGAGCCTATCCTCCACCGTCTCCATGTCTTATGGGGAGGTCTATTGATTGAGGCCTCAGATGGAACATGGCATCTGAACTCCCCGCTCTCACACAAGGAAAGAGATCCCAGGCATGTGGACCATTGGAGAAGCCTGGGATTACATTAAATTTCACCACGGAGTCTGCATCTCAGGCTGATTGCAGGGGGAGATGGCATCCTTGCTTGTGTCCATTGATGAAGCAGTGGTAGGATATTATTATTTATTAACACTAGTACCTAAGGACAAGCCAGGTCAGGGTCCCATTGTACTAGGCTCTCTACTAGGGCTGAACAGGGCCACTAAGATTTCTCTCTTGCTTCTTCAACAGCAGAGTTCTGGTCCAGGGCTAGGGCTTCCAGGTGCTATGGTAATACAAATAGCTAGAAATAAGAGTAGGCGAGCCAATACCTGCAAGTTAGGACGGGGTTTGGTGGAGGAAGAGTTTGTAGAATTAAGCTCAATTCCCTGGGCCTGATTCTCGTTTACACCAGGGCTCTGGCTTTGCAAAGAGGCCTTAAAGCAGGGGTCAATTGCCCCCTGTTGAGTTCTGTCTCCTCCAGTTTCTTGAGAGGCCTGGGATGTTGTGGTAGCAGTAGAAGGTCAGTGTCTAGTTCTCTAGCGTGGCGTCTGTCTCCCTGCTCCTGCTACAGAGCTTGAGGGTACCAAGGGCTGAATAATCACACAGGGCCAGTACCCCAGGGGTACCGCAGGGGTCTGTTTTGGGACCGGCTCTGTTCAATATCTTCATCAACGACTTAGATATTGGCATAGAAAGTACGCTTATTAAGTTTGCGGATGATACCAAACTGGGAGGGATTGCAACTGCTTTGGAGGACAGGGTCATAATTCAAAATGATCTGGACAAATTGGAGAAACGGGCTGAGTTAAACAGGATGAAATTTAACAAAGACAAATGCAAAGTGCTCCACTTAGGAAGAAAAAATCAGTTTCACACATACAGAATGGGAAGAGACTGTCTAGGAAGGAGTACGGCAGAAAGGGATCTAGGGGTTATAGTGGACCACAAGCTAAATATGAGTCAACAGTGTGATGCTGTTGCAAAAAAAGCAAACATGATTCTGGGATGTATTAACAGGTGTGTTGTGAGCAAGACACGAGAAGTCATTCTTCCGCTCTACTCTGCTCTGGTTAGGCCTCAGCTGGAGTACTATGTCCAGTTCTGGGCACCGCATTTCAAAAAAGATGTGGAGAAATTGGAAAGGGTCCAGAGAAGAGCAACAAGAATGATTAAAGGTCTTGAGAACATGACCTATGAAGGAAGGCTGAAAGAATTGGGTTTGTTTAGTTTGGAAAAGAGAAGACTGAGAGGGGACATGATAGCAGTTATCAGGTATTTAAAAGGGTGTCATAAGGAGGAGGGAGAAAACTTGTTCACCTCAGCCTCTAAGGATAGAACAAGAAGTAATGGGTTTAAACTGCAGCAAGGGAGGTCTAGGTTGGACATTAGGAAAAAGTTCCTGTCAGGGTGGTTAAACACTGGAATAAATTGCCTAGGGAGGTTGTGGAATCTCCATCTCTGGAGATATTTAAGAGTAGGTTAGATAAATGTCTATCAGGGATGGTCTAGACAGTATTTGGTCCTGCCATGCGGGCAGGGGACTGGACTCGATGACCTCTCGAGGTCCCTTCCAGTCCTAGAATCTATGAATCTATGAATCAGCATAACTCCCTAGCTGTGAGCAGATCAGTACCAACTGACGGAAGCAGAGGACCTGGCCCCGAGAATGTATTACTCTCTCACTACCCCCTTTGTAAGTCAGACAAGTCCTTTGAGTGTCCTGTCCCATTGCAATGTTAGAGAAGGTCACCTCCTCCCCCCCCCCCACTGTCCCTTCTCCTCTGGATAAGCAGCATTTCCTCCCCCCCCCTTTGCATTCCCACTCCCTCACGCTTCACCAGAATTAAATTCATCATTCATTTTTTATGGTTTATACATAGCAGTAATTTATGTTTTCAAATATATTGAGGTCACACTTTAGCAGAAAAAGAGTGTTTCACATTTAAATTGAAGGCATGTTCGTTCCATTAAAGGGAGATGTTTTGGACAATTTTAAAAGGCTAAAAGTAGTAGAAAGTAACATTAAAATAAAATTTGAGAGATGTAATTACACCTAATTGTACCATAAAATAATCAATACTGCATTACATTATTTCTGACTTCCCCGGTTATAGCCTTTTTTTGTTAAGCTTTTGAATATTGATGAGGTGAAAGGGGTCGCAGTCTACTCTCGGAGGTCTAATGGAGGTGGAATTAAGGTGATGTCCTCTCCTATTATATTTGCACGGAGGGGCGAGCGCTCGCCTTGCTCGAGCCAGGGAGATAACATGGCATCAGAAGCCAATACCTCGGCAACATTTCTTGAGCCAAGATTAGGCTGTCAGTAACTGCTGACTGGGAAGCTGGGAGCAGCCGCATACTCTCCCCTTCGCAGACCCACTCAATTAGACACGGCAGAACGCAGAGGAAATGATGTTCACGTCAACCGAGATCATTAACAGCTGGAGACCAGGGGGGAACCAGTTCCTTCCAGTTCAACCAACACTTTTTGCTTTGTCTCCTCGTTCCGGGAGTTTGAGGAGGCTTTTTGTGGTGTGTTTATATTTGTGTAAGTTCCTTCTCTCTCCCCCTCCGCCCCCCAACAGACCCTTTCTCTGTTAAAATGAAAACCCCACCTGGTCTAGGGGCATTCACCCTCCACCCCCTTACATACGCACATAACCACACCAAGGAGGGTTGCTGCAGCTGTAGTGATTCGCTGCAGGTGCTCAGGTTGGAAGCTCACCTCCCTCTGCATTTTGTCCCAGCGAGTACAGATCTGGATACATGTTCCTCCATCACCCCAGAGTTCTCACACTGGAAGAGGACTGTTTATGGGCCTGAAAAGTGATGTTCTTCATTTGGTGCAGCATCCCTGTTCCTGTTTAAACTCCAGAGTTCCTCCTGGCCTGTGATAGGAAGGGGTCACGTGCCAGGAGGGGACTGGCTAGACCCTTCTCCTAGGGGACTGGCTAGACCCTGTGCAGTTTTCTCCTGAGCTGGGGATGAGGCTGTCTGTCTTTTTCCTACCCTGGGTTGGAGTCATCTCTGCATTTTTCGAGCAGTTTTGTCTTAATAAAAATCGAATAAGGACCCCAGGATTGGGTCCTTAACTTCTGTGCCTCTCAGTGGCTCCAGCTGTAGAATGAGGATAATAGCCATTTGAGTAAAGGCCTGAGATCTCCAAGTCCTAGGTGCTATCAGGGTAAACTCTGCACCCATTGAATCAATGTCAAAACTCCCACTGACTCAGTAGTGACAAATCAAACCATTTATAAGAGCAAGAAAGTATTATTACTGTTGTTTGATTTTCCTGAGATCTCTCTTTCTGTCCCCACATCTATCTATCTATCCCTCTTTATATTGGTTCTGTTTTAATAAATAAACAAAATCCAGCGGTACTGCTGCATTATCCATTTCACATTGCATGGCATCATCAGATTACAGCGTTCCTTACAAAAGAAAAGATAATGAGCAGGCTCAGATCATTACCATTAATAATAAAAAACGATATAATGTATTTTTAAAACTTTTCTTAATGCAATACCAGCCCATCTGCCCCAGCTGATCCTGTCTTCCAAAATTAAACAAATGAATGAAAGTGGTGGGAGGGTGGTATCCAAAGTACAGCTCCAATCCTGTGATCTCACTGTTCTCTGGCTGTGGTATCTTTGCAGAGGGCCTGTTCTCCTCCCCACGCCTCAAACATCACTGCATCCTGGGAAAGTACCTTCCTATGGTACCCTGCAAATTACTCCTTCTCTTACACCTGCCTCTGTGCACCACAGTTTATTGCCCTTGAGCTGCTGGTTGTACACCTCTAAGCACTCCACCTGTACCACTCACTCTGCACTCCAAGTTATTCCTCACTGTGACCCCCAATGTGTAACCCCCCAATTATTCTTTCCCTTATATTGCCCCCAGGGGTATCCAAAAATTATTCCCTTGTGTCTCTCCCTGGGCACCCCAAACCTTATCTCCATGTGGCACCTAGTGTATTCTCCCTGTACCTATCAGAGTGCACCCCATTGTGTTCCCCTCTGCAGGTCAAATGTTACCCCTTTTGTTAGAACAACTGGGCAGTTTATTTGCACAAAAGCAGACTCCCGGCAGTCCCCCGCTGAATTCCGAACTCTGCACCTATGAGCAGATTGAATTTGTTTCAATTGACTAACAGAACAAGCAGCAGCAGCTTTTTTTTTTCTAATTTGGAAATGGAAGGGACAGTATTAGGAAATTTACATTTGCGAATATGATATTTAATTAGCAATATTAATAAATTAATAGAAGTAAAGAGCCTTGGTGAGACTCCAGATTAATAAAACATGCTCTAGCTGAGTAAATGAGGTGAGCTGGAGATGTGATGCCCATAGAGAATTGAGGGTGAAACTCATTCCCCAAATACCCCTTTAACCAATGAATGAGGGGCAGTGCTGGTCGTGGTCAGGGATGGCAGGGCAGTTATGCAGTCGGTCACTTCCAGAGCAGAAGTGCAGAGGGCTGGATTCTGCCACATTTACTCATGCAAGTAAAGTTATCCCAGAATCGATGAGGCCTCTTGCATGGGGAGTCCGCACTCCCCTGCATGAGGAAGGGGTGCGCAGTCTGTCCCAGGGCGTGTAGACGTTCATTTTCAAATGAAGGCCCTGATCCTGCAGTCTCCGCTATGACAGCAGATCCTCAGGCAGGTGTGTTTCTGGTGCTCCGCACAGGTGGAGGGAGCTTCTCTCACAGATCAGCTTGCAGGACTGGAGCCCTGACTGCATGTTTATAGACCATCCCCTGGGTATTCTGGCAGCACTAGAGTTAGGGGTGGGGAGGGAACCAAATCACGACCCCCAGTCTGAATCCCTTTGGAGAAGCTTGGCTCCAGATTGATCTACCTCATTTCTATAGGGTCCATCAGAAGAGGAGCAAACTCCTAAAGTCCATGGGGGACCTCCCCAGGCAAATCTGAGTCAGTTGGGAAGCACGCAGCTGTTAAACAAACAGCGAGGTAGATGACTGAACCTCATGGCTCGGGCTCTTTTCTCTGAGATGGGGCCAAACTCTCACTCTCCATTCCAGTTCTGAACCTGGTGGCCCACCCCATCTCAAGTTATGAATGAAGAGGCTTTTTCAGCCCTCAGCCCTTGTTCTCAGTCAGTGGCAGACACTCAGTGATGGCTTCATTCACCCTCACTTCTTATAGTGTTAGTTTCAAGATGGTCAGTTACCTTGGGCTGCCAGCTGGCTCAGAGGCAGCTCTGGGTTTGTCTTGCCCTGCTGTTGTCATCATCCTCGGCTGGTTTCAACTGCTTTATATGTTTTGGTGGTGGAGGAGGGTTAGAGAATATCTTTTGGGATGAAAATCCTCTTGCTCCTTTCTATCTGTTAGTGTTTGGTTTATACCACGCACATTTACATACTTAAAAAACCTCCATCCCTACTACACCACACAATATTTATACATCTCTACCCCGATATAATGCGACCCGATATAACACGAATTCGGATATAACGCAGTAAAACAGTGTTCCGTGGTGGCGGGGCTGCACACTCCGGCGGATCAAAGCAAGTTCGATATAACGCGGTTTCACCTATAACGCGGTAAGATTTTTTGGCTCCCGAGGACAGCGTTATATCGGGGTAGAGGTGTACGTCGTTTGTGGGCTTATTGTATTAGTTTTATTATAGCCATGATAGAGGAAGTTGAGTGACTTGGCTATAATGAGGCAGTGGCAGAGATGTAAATAGAACCTGGTGTCCTGGGGCCTAGAAGAGCAGGAGACCAAGGGAGAAAATTCTTTGACAGAGCCATAGATTTTTTTTTTTTAAAGCCAGAAGGGACCATTATAGTCATTAGTTCTGATCTTCTGTGCATACCAGGGGTAGAATCGCACCCAGAGGTGGCTGTATCCAGCTTGGTAGCTTGTGTGGACTAGAGTTTGTCTTTTAGAAAGACATCAGCTCTGGATTTAAAAACTCCAAGTGGCAGAGAATTCACCATGTCCCTTCATAATCTGTTCCCCTGGCTTACTGTGCTCCCTGTGAAAAGTTTGCTAGTTATATTGTAATTGGCTGCTTTTGCACTGTTCATGCGCGGGTGGGAGTGGGGGGTGGGGATGGGAAAGGGGTGCAGCGGAGCAGTGGGATGTGAACTAAATACTTAAAATCTTTTAAGACACTTCTTGTGAATGCTGTGGTGTAGTGGAGCGGGTCAAGGGTCAGGAGACCTGGGTTCTAAATTCAACTCTGCCACTCGCTGCAGTATGGCCTTGCATGAGTCATTTGGGGCTTGTCTACACAGCAAGCCAGCATGTGGCAAGCCAGGGTGTGAATCTATAGCAGGGGTTCTCAAACTGGGGGTCAGGACCCCTCAGGGGGTCGCGAGGTTATTACATGGGGGGTCGCGAGCTGTCAGCCTCTATCCCAAACCCCGCTTTGCCTCCAGCATTTATAATAGTAAATATATTTAAAAGTGTTTTTAAGATATAAGGGGCGGGGAGGGGGTCACACTGAGAGGCTTGCTATGTGAAAGGGATCACCAGTACAAAAGTTTGAGAACCACTGATATAGCCTCCTGCACGCTAACTCACTGTGTGCACCCTGCTGCTGTGCAGTAAAAGTTCTTTGGCAAACTCCTGTGTAAAGCATTAGTGCTCAGTAGCTGGGCCCACATGGTCATTTAGCATGCTATAGATTTAGACCCTGTCTGGCCACGCTTTAACACGCCATGTAGACAAGCTCTAAGCCCCTTTTTTGTGCCTCAGTTTCCCCATCTATATAAAGGGGATAATAACATTTACCCTTTGTCAAGCACTCTACCTTGTTTGCATGAGGCGTTCTGCTCTCCCTTCCTTTGCGGGGTCCTCGTCATTTCAAGCCCAGTCTGTGCTACAAGGAATCACAGTTGCCGCTGGGCGCAGGCTCTTAGCGCTGAGCGCAGTTTGACCTTCTCTGCACTTGTAGCTAACCCTTGTTCTGCACCAGTTCTGCTGCCACCACCTGCTGTCAGCCAAGGGGGATTCCTGTAGGGCAGACAAGACCCTGGAGCAGTGACTTTCTCTTATGAGGGGTCTGATTCTGCCTGCCTCATTCCTGCCAACCAGCACTCCATAGGCTGTCCCATTGAAATCCGGGGAGAGGACTAAGATTCAGTTTAGCTTGAAGCAGGGCATTGGAGTCACCCAGCTGGGGTGCTGGGGCCACGGTGGGAGTAGGGCTTGCAGGTGCTATGGCAACAACGGAACGTGCTGTACATGTGCTCTGTGTCGTTTAAAAAGGTTTACCCTTTGAAATGCCCGCCTGATGTATCGCCACAGGCAGAGGCCTCCAGCAAGCTGAGTGGCTCTGCCGTCCTAGGGAAGGTTTGCCCCAGGGAGAAGAAGGGTCTGAGTGCATCATCGGACGGCTCCAGCCAAAAAGGCAGCTCTTCTCAAGGCAGACCCAGCAGGGGCGACGGCAAAGCGATGTCAGCGCGGGCTGAGCGGAGAAGAATGGACGCATTAAGCAAAGGTCTGACACAGCAGGAGATAAACTACTGTGAGGTTCCCAGAGGCCAAGCGCAGCTAGGTGTCCCAGTTTAAATACAGATCTGTCTTGCAGCTTGGAGCAAGGGTGCCAATCCAACCTGAAGGCTGCCGTGAGAGGAACATACGGCTGCTTTTCACAGAGGCCCCCCAGTCAGCAAAGCACTTGAGCAGCTGCTTAAAGGTAAGCACGTGCTTGAATGCTTTGCTGAATCGGGGCCAGGGCATCTGGGTTCATCTGCACTGAACAATGTTAGATCTCTTCATGGCAAAGGGAGAGTGAGATCCGCTCTTGCCCTGGCCTCCCCCGCCCTGCTCCATCACAGCAGGCAGTGTCCTTTGCGGAATTGGGGCATCAGGCGGCCTGACTTCCATTCTGAGGCAGGCTGCTGAGTTGCTGATGTGGTGAACTGGGATTTTTTGGGGGTAATATTTGTATGATTCCTGTGTGTGTCTTGGTTTCCTCCTACACCTTGCATGGCTACCTGGGGTGGGGTGGGGATGGTTAAGTCTGCTCTGAGGGCAGAACAAGAGACATAGATATGTGTCATCGAGCTGTCTGGCCCATTAAAGAACAGGCTGAAATGGACCCAAATCAACAGAGGATCTGGCAAGACAAAGAGACGCACCGACAACTGAACAATCCACACCCAACAACAGGAAACCCAGCGGGCAAGACGTGAACTGAGCTGGAGAGCAAAGGGGAAAAGGTGGCAGGTGACGGAGAGAAGGGCTGACCCTGGGAAGGAGTCTAGTAGTAGCCTTGACCTGGGTGATCAAAGGGACAAGAGACGGAGACAGAGACGGAGTCCATCACAGCTTGGCTGGCTCGTAACGTTGCTGGTTTGACGAGGATAGACTATGATTTAACTTCCTGCAGGAGTCTGGCTGGGCTAGATTCGCTGAAGGGAACCACGAAGAGAGACGGAACGCTGGTGCCAAAGGCCCAGTCTCGAAGTTTTAGAGGCCACAGAAACTGTGCGGGTCCTTGGGGCCAGGCACAACTCACTGCCTGGAGACTGGTGATGAGCTGGGGCATAGACCAGTGCCTGTGACTCTGTACAGCTGGGAAACCTTGATCATTTCACCCCTCTGTGCCTCAGCCTCTCCATCTGTAAAACTGGGATGCGAAGGGCAGAATGAAGCTGGCTCTTGAGTCTGCCCTTGCAGAGCCCGTGCAGCGAATTGCTGTCAGAGGAACACAAGCTGAATGGAGCCTTGCTGGCCCGTTCAGCACCCCCAAGCCTGTAAGCAGTAATGTGGTGGAGGCTCTCACCTGGACACCTGGCTCAGGAGGGGATGAGAGGGAAGAGTAAAGGGCCCCTCAGGAACTGAGCTTCTGGTAAAGGCAGCGGCTCTCCCAGGGCCTGTGTGACATCCACGCGCATCGCTGTGGCTCCTCTGCAGAGCATGGGCGAGGTGATTTTTTGTTAGTGGACAGAGCTCTGGCCCCATGCGGCTGCGCAGGGCGAGATCCAAGGCCACGGAACACTCAAATGCTACAAACTCATGGCACCCAGCACCTGAAGGGAAGAGGCATCTGTGGCATGGATTGGACATGGCAAGTGAACATTCAGTGGAGGGGCAACTCTCCTCCAGAGAAGGCAGGAGGTTATCGATAAGAGGAGGAGATCTCTCGGCCGTTCTCCACATCCTCAGCACTCGCGGGAGCTCTTGTGCTTGAGTTGTGGACTAGGCACAAGGGGCCGTGTTTCCCCACTCGTTACACAAGGCCCTAGGACTCCTGGGTTCTAATTTCAGCACTGCCACTACCTGTCTCTGGGCAAAGCTCCTTGCCTCAGTTTCACCATTGGCAAATGGGAACAGTAGTAGATGATGGGGCTGTTTGTGAGGCTTGATTCACCCCCTGCTCCTGTGTGGGAAATGCGACCAACTCAGAACCTTCCACTCATTCCAGGTAGCACTTTGCACTACTGGAAAGGATGACATCAGGGGCCAGGCAGAAGGGGGAAAACCAGTGCATGTGATTACCCCTCTCCCCTTGTTCCTGTGCTGGCCCAGCTGCTCAGCCCCCTGAGCAGTGTTTGAGCCCAGCATGTGGCTCCCTGCACTGAGTCATGTTGGCCTTGCCCAAACCCTTTGTTAGCTTTGGAACGTTTGCTGACAACCCCACAGCAACACCAAGCCCAGTTCTGAGGCAGGATGTGGCCAAAGTGAGCCCTGTGCCCACAGGCAATGCTTTGCACATTCTCCAATGGGATGGGACATATGCCAGAGAGCCAGGGAGCATGTCCGCACAAGGCTCTTCCTCATTGGTGAGCTGTGCAGTACTGGCTGAGTACATAGCTCAGCCCAGCCTCCTGGACGGCTCCATCTCTCTGACCCTCTCACTCCCCGCACTCTGACTGCTCCTCTCCTTGGCTCTGCTCCCACCTGTGCCTTTCTTCATGCCACCCTGAATCCTGGAACAGCCTCCGTCTTGCTGTGCACCAAGCGAGCAACACTTCTTCTCCTTCGGGGCCATATCAAAACTCATTTTTTTCAGCATCTGCTCCCGTAGTGCTCAGCACTGCATCATGGCTCCCCCCTCCCCTACTGCTGTGCACTGCTTCATTGCTTCTTGCTCCTTATCACTTTTCCCTGCGCTGCATCACTGCTCCCCACTCCTCTACTGCTCTGCACTGCATTACTGCTCCCATCATTGCTCCCTGCTCCTCTACTATTCTGCACTGCATCTCTGCTCCCTGCTCCACTACTACTCTGGCCTGCATCACTGCTCCTCTGCTGGCCTATGCTGGATTATTGATCTCCACCAATCCGCTCTTCTTTTCTACTCCTCTGCACTGCTGCTTTCTGCTGCAACACTGATCTCTCGTGCATCACTCTGGATTGCTCTACAGTGCATCACCCATCTGCACGGAGCCATTTGTCTCTGCTGTGCACTGCACCCCTGCCTCCCTGTTCCACCTCTGTCTGCTCTCACACTAGGTTTTTTTTTTTAAATATCAAACAAGTAATGTATGAAGCCAAGTCACATAGACAACACATGTCTCCTGAGATTCCCCGTGCTCTCTCGTGCTGTCATCTCTCTCCCTTTCCTACCCCCTACATGCTGCTGCGTTTGTCTTGTGTTATCTCTGTGAGCTCCTTGGGACAGAGACCCTCTCTGTTTATTCAGCCATGCGGCCTCTGCACACCCATGCTGCCAGCTAGATGATTAACAATCGGGGCTACAGAGCATGCTGCTGTTGTGAAAATACACATCAAATGGTGTGTCTGATGCAAAGAGCTGAGAATCCAAGGGTCTGGCCATGCGTTCCTTGTGTGCCCCAAAGTCCCATTGGCTTCAGGAGGAGCCTGAAGATAGTAGAGCCCTAGAGAAGCTCACAATGAAGTGCTAGTAGTACAGGTAGCAGTTGGTGCAATGGCATGCACGCAGGTCTCCCGGGACAGGTGGGGTTTCCAGAGGAGATCTGAAGGAGGACAGAAGGGTACTAGGAGAATATAGATAATGATCCCGTTCGTGGCGTAAGGGCCCACCTGGAAACAGGAGTGGGGGAAGGAGACAAAGGAGAGGAGTGAGCTTGGGCGGGTGCAGGGTGTAGGAAGTGATGAGCTCATCGAGGTAGGTAGGAATGGAGCTCTGCAGCATCAGGACGTGGAATATGCATGGGGATCATCCAGGGGTAAATAAAAAGCCGTGGTGTAATCTCCAAGGTGTGGGCCAGGATGGTACATTCTGGGATTTGGCTGCCTTTGATGACAGCAGCACGTGCACAGGCTCTGGGACTGATGCACCCATACAGGGAGGGCAGCTGTGTTGGAATCTTTTGGTGACACTGCTGCTGGGATCATGCTAGGCAGTGAACACCTATTGGGCCTTAGCGGGACTGGGCCTTTAAGCAGTCAGGCCGCCTTGCTTAAGGTCTGAAAGGTGAGCTGCCCAGTGTGCAACAAATGAGCCCCATCTAGGTGGCAAAGCGCCAAAGACAGCATTGTCAAATAATGCAGGTCCTTCCAAGGAGGAGGCTGCAGGTGCCTGGCCCTGGGGCTGTATATGCCGCTGACTCATGGCCCTTGGATACTGTGCTGTGCCCACTGGGCCTTTGCTTCAGCTAAGAGGTGTGAGCAGTGCTCTTGGCCAATTACGCTCACACACCGTTCCCTTACCCCCTTTGATGTGAATGCCAGAGCGTTGCACGTGCAGATGCTGCAGAAAACCGAATCCCGCTGTATTTGTCCTTCCACTTCTCATGGGCTCCCTTGGCCTCCAGGAGCCAGCTATGGTGTCCAGATTGCACCAGAGCCGGGCTCCTTGTGGAATTCCACTGTCCAGGTGCTGAAATGTCTTGCCAAGACAATAGCTTGTTCTCTCAGCCTCACCAGCAGCTCCCAAAGGCCCTGAGAAAAGCCTCTGGCAAATATAGTATAGCAAAAGGGGGGAGGGATAGCTCAGTGGTTTGAGCATTGGCCTGCTAAACCCAGGGTTGTGAGTTCAATCCTTGAGGGGGCCATTTAGGGATTTGGGGCAAAAATCTGTCTGGGGATTGGTCCTGCTTTGAGCAGGGGTTGGACTAGATGACCTCCTGAGGTCCCTTCCAACCCTGATATTCTATGATTCTATGAAAAGGAACATAAAGTGATCTCTAAGTGAAATGCCCTGGGCCTGGGAGGAGTCAGGATCCTGGTCTTTGCATTTAAGGCCCATCCCTGGGGCATGCACAATCCCAAGAGAGAAATATAGCAGTCCCCCGCACAGGGCCCTGGTTGTTGGTGTGTATCACATGGAGCGTGGGCCTGACACACGCCAGAGGCTGGCAAGCGTCATACAAATTCCTGGAGACACCCTGCTGCACCACGCCACCTCCTTCCTGCCCTGCCCTCCCAGTCCTGGCTCCCTAAGCTGAGGCTGCCAGTCGGATCAGACTTGGGCGCTGGTGTCGTGAAGAGGAGAGACCAAGTGGCACACGTTCCTTGGAAGCCTGATGGGGGGTTGTTGGCTGAAGTCAGTAGCCAGGAATTGGCTCTGCCCCCACTACTTGAAACGGAGCTCCATGTAAATGACTAGAGTGGATGTTGCAGGAGCCAGATGAAAGAGGGTCAGGGGCACTTCAGTGGGCAATATGATATGGACCAGAACGGGGGTGGAGCCTGACTCCTGAAGGCACAGCCCAAGAACGTGGTTTCAGGCCTGTTCTCGCCTCTGACTCAGAAGAGCGCAGCTGGGCTCTGGGAGCTCCACTCTGCCCTTGCAGCCACGTCGATGATGACACAAGTGTAACCCCAGGCAGAAGGGACCAGGGCCAGCTTTGTGCTCTGCAAGTCCTCAAGCAAGGGGAGATCCCAACCTGCCAAAAGCTGGGGCCAGAACTGGCTTGCGAGTTTTACACACTGGCCCCAACAGGAAGCATCATGCTTGGCTGCATCTGGAAGACCAGGGGAAGGCTGAATGCCTGGGGAAGGGAGACTTGTTCTTCATCCTTCTGGTAACACAGCCAGAGGAGTGAGAGTCTGGCAGTGGCTGAGTTTCCTTCCCCTTGTGTCCAGCTGAAGGACACAAGGAGTATCATGCTGGCCCAGTGTGAAACCAGAATGGAGAATAAAGGCTGCAGCCTCCCAGGGCACAAGGCATCCCCTTGCTTTGTCTGGGCTGCAGCCCAGCTCTGCAAAGGGTTCAAAGCCCCAGATGACACCGGCATTGCTTGGAGTCAGGGAATTTCTGCTTCCCCCTTCTTTGCTCTGGCCCTGAAATGTGGCATCCTCAGCTGAGCAGCTCATTACTTTGTGAAATGTGGCAGGGATCCAGCATCTGTGCCAGGGAGGGCAGCAGGAATCTGATGCTAGTGCACAGCTCTCCCAGCAGTGTGATCCACCTGCCCGCATGCTAATGCCACGATTCACACTGCCAGCCCCAGGTAGGGATAGGAGCTTCTCACTAATACACTAGTACCTGGATTCACACTCCCAACTATTGAGTATGGCATGAATCCGACACACCATGCACTGGTTCCAGGAGTCACTCTCCCAGCTACTGAGCACGGGATGGAGCAATCTGCTGGCTTTATTTTCATCCGCTAGAGCACCAACACACTAGCTTCCTGTAAAGATCCAAGGCGTCTTCTGTACTAGGTCATGTTCTCCGAATGCCAGAAAATCGACTTCCGAAGCAGGTCATGTTCTCACTACTGAGCCATGGCTCACGGATAAGGGGTGGGCAAAAAAAGCGCTTCAAAAACACCCTCGAAGCCAACACAAAGAAGTGCAATATTGACATAAACTCACAGGAAACCCAAGCTCTCGACGGACCAAAATGGAAAAGCACCTTGTGTCAAGGATCCCAGTATTTCGAGATCCAATGGAGACAACAGGAATCAGAGAAATGGCAAAGGAGGAAAGAACGTGCAGCCTGACTCAACAATCCAGATCTGCCCCTTCCCTTGGGAAATGTCTGCCCCAATTGTGATAAGATCTGTGGATCCCGAATCAGTCTCATTACCCACCTGCGGATCCACCAGCGATAACTGACTATCATTTTATGGAAGACAATCATCCTCAAACTCCAAGGGCTTGTCGACGAGGATAGTTAGGCAGAACTATAACTAGAGCTACCACTAGAGGGCACTCAGAACTCTGCATGCATCTCACTACCATTACACAGCCAGGGTGGATTCAGACAATCCTGGCTGGAATCCTCCATTGCTTCCTGGGGCATTACCCTAAAATAAATTTTCCAGAAGCACTTGGGTTTTGTGATGGGGTGTTTAGAGCCCAGAGGTTGGCTGGGAAGGGGTTAATCTCTCTCTCTCTCAGCCCTACCCCTCCAGAGGCAGCAACACAGTTCACTTCCCTGAGAACATAGTTTGATGGGTAGCAGGCTTAGGCTGGCTGTGGGGTCTCCCACTCAGGGTGCTCCCTGGGGGCTGAGTCTGGCAGTGAGACTCCTGTGGGGATGGAGGCATCTTCAGAGAAAGGGCTGGGGCTGAAGTGAACCACTCTCTAGACCTGTGAGTTTTGTCTGGGGGAAACCTGGTTGTGTGTTTTTGGCCCTTCAAGGGGCGGGACATTCTTTACATATGCTCTTCTGCCATACAGCACAAGCCAGAACAAAGGTATTAACACCTCCCCAAGGCTTGGGACCCTCTTGGCTTTGCCCAGCCTGCTACGCTCCCCAGTGAAGTGTTCCAGCATCCCCTCCCCGAAGGGAACTCAAGCATCTAACGGGCCTACTCCATTTCTAAATAATCTGATCTCCTAAGTGCCCTTGAACACAGCCATGAAACCCCCTGGGTGTGCCGTAGGGATGGACCTGAGCCAGCACTCCAGCTCTGAGCACCCCAAGCTTTGAGGGGGCACCCCAAATTCACATTGGGATCCAGAGTTGGCACATAGGATCCTACCTTTCTAATGTGCTGGACCAGAACCCTGGTGTTGCCTGCCCCATCCCCCTGCTGGGTTGACTTTGGTGATCTGAACTAAGCCCGTCCCAGATCCTATTTCAGTTTCAACCAAAAGGACATTTCCTGAAGCTTTCAACTTGGAATCAAATCTCCAAGGAACTTAGGGCTTCAGAAGTCCTGGACTATATTCAGACCTGCTCTGAACCCATAGGTATCCCCTGGTCCTTGGCTTTTAACAAATGTGACCATTTCTCAACAAACGGCTCATACCGTAATGCCCCAATTGGATCCTTTCAGCTGCCACCAGGGATGTACAACTGGCAAGTGCAGTTTGTCCAAAGTCCTTTAACTAGGCTTGGCAAAATTCAATTTTTTAAAAATCGAATTTATCAATTGTTATTTTAAATATTTGTTTCTGATATTTATCAATTTAAGTTTTCCCAGTTGCAGGAAATTATAGGGTGCTCAAACAATGGGGTGGGGGTTCAGAAGATAATTATTTAATGACAGTACACGCTGAGATTTGAAAAGTTAAAGCTTTATAACCATTAAAACTTAAATTGTCAACATCACATGTCAAAATATACAAAGTCAGTATCCTTAAATCAAACTCTAATAAGTTCTCAAGTAGCATTTTCTTTCTTTGCCTCTCTGTACATTGTGATTGCTATGAATGGAAATATCTTTTCTTAGTTTGAGGGTGTATGGTGAAATCGATGTTTACCAACATTTACCGATAAAAATCTACCTTTAACTGTGACTGACTCTCTGTCACCTAGGCAGATCTGCCGTCAGGTGGGGGAGATCTATCCCCAGTTCCATCTGGAATAGAGGCAGTAGGATATGGATATATAGGGAGCAACGTCCTTTGGGGACTCTCGTTCAGCAGTAGCTAAAGTGTTTTCTATTTGCAACTTTGCGGAGGTTTGTAACTCGTCTAAGGACCCCGGTGGCCAGTAGGGGGCGCCTTGGTTATGCATTATTCATTGCTCGGCAGTCCAAAGTCTCTCATTCATCTGAAAGAACAGTCTGCCAAGGAGATCTGGTACAAGCCATCAAAATATTTTGGCAGCTCTGCAAAGTGACAGTTTAAGTGAACACAGAGGGTGTTTAACCATTTAAGGGCTGAATAATGAGACAAGCACAAAGGAAGGATTTGTCGTTCCCCCGACTCAGCCAGCTCAGCGCAGTTATTAGACCAAATTGTCATCTTGCCACATCTGAGCTATATCCTTCTCCCCCGGCCCCACCAGCACCCCTGTGCTTTGTAGAGCACCAGAATCCAGCAGCAGCCACACTACATCACGCTGCAAGTACAGGAGCCACTGCTGCCTACACACCCTGCTTCTGCAGAGCCTGGTTATATAAGGTTTAATTACAATACATGGCTCTTGTGTAGTGCTTTCTAGCTGAAGATCTCAAAGTGCTTTCTAAGCACTAAGCAAGCCACAAACGCCCTCTCCCCTCCTTGTGTGGGAGGGTTTGTTACACTTTTGTTTTTTACAGTTGCAGGAAACTTAGGTACGGGGAGAAAGGATTTGTCCAAGGTCACACAGCGAGTCAGTGGCAGAGCCAGGAATATAATCCAGGGAGCTTCTTGATTTATTCTTTGCTTTTACTGCTAGGCCACACTACCCTTCCAGAGAAACCGCTGTGCATGGAATCTGTTGGGATATGGTGATCAAACTGGCCATTGTGTTGATCCAAAGTAAGATCCCCCAGTGATCTGCAGGTTCATGGCAGAGCAGGCTCCTTTTGGGAGCTGCTTGCCAGTCCCTGTACAGGCAGTGCTGGGGCAAGCCTGCCCATTGCCGGAGGTGGTTTCTCTTTATTTATTTGTATGAACTGCAGGTGCGGAGGGAGCAGGTCCTCAGCTCAAGGTCTCGGCATCCAAGGCTGGGGGAGCCAGTTTGGCTGCAGCGTGTTCATGTCTTGGAAAGTGCCATGCTCCAGCACCTCCTTCTCTTCCCCTGCCCCCTGCAAAAGGTCAAGGAAATGAATGGGACAGCGAGATGTGCGATCTTGGAAATTTTTAGCAAGCCGTTGGTTTTTACATTGCAGATTTCACTCCGTGTGCACGGCTGTTAATATCAGCAAGACATTAGCTCTGAAAAGCACCCGTCACACTAAAAGGGCTCCGTCAAACTGGCTTGCCGTGAATTACTGGGCTCAAGCTTCCTTTATTAGCCTGGTATTTGTACAGCAGGAAAATCAACCTCAGGCCCCCACCAAAGACAAAACCTCGTAGCAAAAAGAACTTTACCTCCAGAAGAGCTGATGGCTACTCCAGAATCTGGGATAGAGGGGAAATGAGAGATCACTCTTAGTAGGGAAGCTTCTATCTCTAGAGACCACCCCAAAGTCACCCTATTCTGCTCTATCTGTATTAAAATTCCCATCTCTATGGAGCACAATTTTTTGTGTCATTCCTCGAACTGTCACTTAGGACCAGTTACTTTATTTAGGTAGATTTTTGTCTCAGGAAAGGGATGGGCTCTCTGTGTGCTGGGGGGAGACCGAATCCCCAGATCCCAGCAGGTCTGCGGTTACGTGTTGGACTCAGGGTCACAATTTGACTCAGATTTCGTTTCATTTGCACAAAGACTCGTTGACGCCCGGGCCTAATGAACATCAATATTCTTAATGACAAGGAAAAGATCTGTTTTATGGGACTCCAGACAGGCAGCGAGTCTCTGTGCTCCTATGTTCCTGCAGAATCGCAGGAAAGTAGCCCCTGTCTCTCACATGTCCGGGCTTCCGTTCTTGCAAAGTTTGGACCCTGAGTCTTAGAGAAGGCTCTCCAAAAGAGAGCCCCTTCTATGGAAACCTCTGTCAAAGTTTTGCAGACTATCTGCTTTGCTGTCCTCCCAGTCTTGCTTTTGTGTTTCCAATAAGCAAATCCAATCACACATTCTTCCTTTATAGTGTTGATGAGACTGCTGTTTTTCCTACTATAAGATTAATAAAATCATGGTTAAATTTTGAGGGGGGGGTTAGTTGTTTTTTCTTGTTTACCAAAACTAAAAATGCAAAGAGAAGTGAGATTAAAAAAAAAAATTGTAGCAACCCAAGTTTAAGATTCAAAGGGCTGCATTTGTCAATTTCACTTGGACTTTTTGGTTTGTTTTGGGTTTAGGGGTTTTATTTATTTATTTATTAAAAAAAATTTTCCATATAATTTTGCATTTCTCCCCTCCGCCTTTTGCATCTTTGGCTACCAGATGTGTCCCACACTGAAGAATTATTTCTCCTCCCTAGAGTGAAATAAATGCAATCAATATGAGTATTGCTCTCAGGGCCTTGAAATATTACATTAATGTTCCATGTGGTGACATTTTAGCTGGAATTTTCAAATACATTATGATGGTTCAAATTAATATTTATCAGATCAGCTTTTATATTTTGCAAAAGAGAGAGAGGGAGAGAGAGAGAGAGTAAGCATTATTAAAATACAAAATGCAGATGAATTCCAAAATCGATGGTCCATTTTACCAGCACTTTCAAGGAGCTGTGTTTTGCTTTCTGGTTTTGTTTTTAAATTTATTAGTTTTACAGGCAAATCTATTTATCTTCTTTCATTTTTGTTCACCCTTTCAGTATTTTCCAGTTGTTTCTTTATTCCACCCCTCTTTATTATCCCAAAATGTAAATTATGACGTTAGCTGGAGTTTTTAAATATTTTTTCTTTTCAATGATTAAATCTGCTACATGACATCTTTGTCCTTTCTATAAATTAAATCATCTTTGCTTTCCACCTTTAGCCACTGCCAGCAGCAATACTCTGATTGCCAGCAATAAAAGTCCTCACTTTACGGTCTTTATTTCCTACACAAAGCAACCCCCGCCCCTTCCCCCCCCCCCGTGCTTATGGTGCCTTTTTTTACTAAGGGGGTGGTGGGACTTACTCCTGTTTTCAGTGTTTCTCCATAAACAAGGAATTTGCGGAAAGAGATTTTTTTTGGGGGGGGCCCGAAATCACATTCCACTTTATTTGAGTCATTCCTAACAGATTGTTCTATGAGGTGGAAAATCCAGGCAGATTAATGGTTTCATTTGTTTTGCCTTTTAAATTTTTTTTTTCTGATTCGGTGAAAATGCTTGAAAATACCTTTTCTAGACTAAACGCAGCTTTAAAGATTTGCAGATTACCAGCAGACCAGCTGAATTTTTTTGTGAAACAATACTACTTGCAAAATAACCCTTCCCTCCCCCACACATGAAAAAATTTAGGAACTGTCTAAGATCTTACAGCATCGTCTTGAAAGCCTGTGCAGTTCTTAGAGGAGAAATTTTGGAAGGGTTAATATTCCAGTTTAGAACCAAACAGCACTTCCAAACTTTTCCAGCTTTTTTCTCTCTTTAAGATAGTTTTGCTGTAAAAAATATTTCATTGTTTGGTACACATTCACGTGGATATATATATATACACACATACACACACACACACACACACACACACACACACACACACACACACACAGAGACACATACACATTCTCTGAGTATATAGCTATACATACACAACACTGCCCTTCCTATTTTCCTTCAATGCTGATCTGGGCAAAAGAACGACAGGAAACTTAAAAAAGAAAAGGAGGAGGAATCGATTGTTCGACCCGCACTTGAACTCTCCTGAAAGAGATAAAGCAGAATTTTCAATAGGTCCCCTGCCCTTTTCACCAGGAGGGAAAGAGGAGAAGAAAAACAAGAGATATTTATATGACAGCAGCTGCTGAAAATAGCATTTCAGAGCAATAAAAAAAAAAGGCAAAAGAGAGTCAGTGGTAAAAAAGAAAAAGCTGAGAAACTCTTCTTTTTGTGCTCCCCAACTAGTGCACAAGTGGCTCATCCTGGAAATGCATGCATGCTTCCTATAGATCTGTTTGAAATTATAGTTGTCATTGAGAGTGAATTTATGCTTCTATTGATCTGCAAAAGGAAAATATTAAATGGTTTGGTTTTGATCTTTAGCTGACCTTAGGGTCAAGGGTAGCCTAAGATTAGTATTCATAGAATTCATCACCAAATTGTAGTCTGCATCCAGTTTATGCAAACATAGGGAAAACATCCAAAGATAAATACAAAGCAAAATGGCAAACAGTTCCTTCCCCACCTCCTCCCCCAAAAACCCAGACAATCAAAACAGGGAAATATATACACATACACAAAACCAGAGAATCATTCACAACGTACAAAGGGGAAAGAGAAACAAAATAGCTAGAGAAAAACACACACCCAATGAAACACACAGGAAAAAGACACAGGACCCAGAACAAATATAAATACTTACAGTAAAACATGCTCACACAACCACTGCAACACAAGTACAAAGAAACACACAGAGAAAAATACAAATATAAAGAGACATATGCACAAGTATCCTATATAGTGAAACACACAAAGAAATAATGTACCCACCAAATCTTACACAAAGAAAAACAGCAAGCCCAAACAAGGTGAACACATGCACAAAGTGAAGCGTACTCACAAACATAGTGAAACATGCTTATAACAAATGTACATGGCCCATACACAAACATTGTGAAACCCACTAATAGTGTAAAACTTGCTTGTTCTTAAACATAGTGGTACCCAAAGTTAGTGGAACATATAGGCTTAGTGAAACACACTCATGTACTAGTGAAATACATGTGTATAGTTGTGAAACTCCTTCATAAAGTGAAACCCACTCATTTCCAGATACAGGGAGGCATGCTCCTAAGCATAGCAGAATGCATTAAAAAAAACCTCTGACATAGTGAAACTGATTTACTCACAAAGATAGTGAAGTCCACCTACAAACACTGAGGTTCATGGCCACAGTGAAAACATTTCTGCCTCTTCACAGGCAAACCCACGGCCATATACAAACCAACATTTGCACCAAAGGATATATGCACAAGAGGGATGCACTCAGGACTCACCATTCAAACCCATCTCTGTCCCCAATGGCAGAAGTGTTTGACTGGTAATGTTCACTTGCTAAAAATAAACACCAATTGCCTCATTGCAATGGGAAGGCACCTGTGACCTGCAGAGCCCTAGACGGAATTTGGACTGTGTTAAATACTTGGGTTCAAATCTGTGAGGGTGATCAAGACGTTTCCCAGACACACATCCCCTGTGTCATCAAACTCATGCACAGGGCCCTTATAAATGAGCAACAACAACAAAAAGAGTGCAAACCAAAAAGTAGGTAGATTTTATATGGGGGGGGGGGGGAAAGGGGTAGAAACATTTCTTCATAGAAAACCTTTTTTTATTCAACCTGTTTTCATGGAACATTTTCATGTTGGCTGAAATTCTCTTGTTTTGTTCTGGTTGCTTAAAAAACTGAAAAAAATTCATAGGAAAAGTATTTTTTAATTTCTCTTTAAAAATCATTGGCGTTTTTGACCAGCTCTAAGCTTTACACATGCTTCATTTCTATTGGATAGTCTCTGCTATACACCTCTACCTCGATATAACGCTGTCCTCGGGAGCCAAAAAATCTTACTGCGTTATAGGTGAAACCGCGTTATATCGAAGTTGCTTTGATCCGCCCCCCCGGAGCACTGCTTTACTGCGTTATATCAGAATTCATGTTATATCGGGTCGCGTTATACCCGGGTAGAGGTGTAATTGTTGTTTATATCACAATATACAGGCCCCAACAAGATCAGGGACCCATTGTGCCATGCCCAATATGAACACATTGTAAGAGGCAGTCCTTGCCCTGGGGAGCTTACAATTGAGCTAGACCAGACAGAGAAAGGGAGCATTATTATCCCCATTTTACAGAGGGGAAACTGAGGCACGGAAAGATGAAATGACTTGCCCAAGATCACCCAGGGCGTCTGTGGCAAATTGAACCCACATCTCCTGAGTCCCACTCCAGTGCTTTAATCACCAGATCATCCTTCCTTTCAAGTTAAATACTCTCTGGCATGGATTTATATTGCTGATCATTTGTATCTGTAAGGTCCCAACAAAGAACATAGCACTGGTTCTGAGCAGTTTACAATCTAAGCCAATGGACCTAATAAACCACACCCCATATGCCCTCTCTGCTGAAGATTCTGTCTTAGGTCTTGTCTACACTAGAAGGAGTTTGCCTGTATCCTAGTGGAGATGCAGCATATACCAGCAAACCGTGCTTTTGCCAGTGTAGTTTATACCAGTTCCCTGAATTAAATAAGCTATACCGGGAAAAGCTAAGTTTTGCTTATATAACTGTGTCTACCCTAGGGCTTTTGTTGGCATAGCTATGTCGGTTAAGGTGTGTAGACTAAGCATTAAAGCATCTTTGTATGGGCAGTGACCGCATTATGGACCTGCACCGGCACTCCGGGTTGTAAGAGAGGAAGGCGTGGCGTAGGTTGGTGAATAAACAGCAAGGGAGAGAATGCCAGAGCTGGAAGGAGTTGTGAAGATGGGAGCGTGAGATGGAGATGGAGGGAGAGGTGCAGTGATATTTACTGATGCAATGGAGAGGGGAAGGAATGACTGCAGAGATGTAAATACAGTTTGTTTGAAATGGGGCCGATTCTGTGTAGGTCATACAAAGGGCATCCCCTGAACCACCTGGAGTCACTGGGGCAGTGGGTGTTGAAGGCATGCAGGACAGGTCTGTACACAAGGAGCGATCTGTTGTGTCTCCCTGATGGTAAGGAGGAACCAGGCCGTAGTTATTATGGGGATGCTTTATTGAGGCTGCAGGATACAGAGCCTGTGGTTCTCTCTGGCTCTGCAAGGTCTTTGGAGAGGAGCACTATGTTTTTCCTACCTCCAGAGTGCTGGGGAGATTATATATTCTATTGCAGCATTCCCAGTATCTCCTCTCCATAGTGAAAAAGGGCCGCTTTGTGGATCAGGTGTCCCCAAGCTGCTCCTGGATGCTGGCTCCTTCCTTGGCACAACCTCATCAGCGTTGGTTTTAGAGATGCTGCTTCTGTTCAGTCAGACACCGCGGGGGCTGGAAGGTTGACGGGGAGAACGAGAGAGGCCTGGACTTGGCATTTTTAACCCACCTTGTGCTGGCAGGAGCCTGGACCTCAGTGAGCAGTCTCATTTTCTCTCCTCAGGCTTCTGCCAGGCCTGCAGGACAGGGAGATCCCGTAGGACCTGATCCACGCCCCTTGAAGCAAGGAGGAAGATTCCCACTGACTTCAGTGGGCTTTGGATCAGCCTCCTAGTAAGCAGAGTTAAGTGCAGATGTGCAAAAACAGAAAGCCTTTAATTCACAAAACACAGGGATCCGAAACAGGCCAATGAGCCATGCCAGGGATTCAGTCCGGCTGCAGCCTGGCACTTTCAGACTAAGCTGGAGCCTGCATTCACGGTGAGCACGGTGGGCTCTTGTTCCAGGAGAGCTCTCTTGCTGTGTATATCTCACTAGTCTGGTGTCCTCTGGCACCGCTTTATTTCAGCTCTTAACAGGTCTCACCTAGGGAGATTTTCAGGTCCGTGCGGGATGGGGTTAGGGAGGATTTCCCTGTCCCGTGCAAACCAACCACAGCAGTTGACTTCTTGCTATGGTTGAAGCCTGCACAGATCCCCTGCCCACAGCCCAAGGACTTGGCTGTGGTGGTGAAGTACAAATAACACTCGCGTGCGCTCAGCCCACTACAGCCCAAAGGGAGAGGGGAAGGGCAGGGAAGGGCAGCATTCAGAATTCCAAGAGACTGGTATGTGGTCATGGCACACTGGCACCAGTGACAGCACTGGCAGTTCAGTGTGTCTCTGGAGGGTGGGGATGGTGAGGGGGCAGGGGACGGTTGAGAGAAGAAGACAGGGTCCGTCTGTTATTATGGAGAATGGTGTACCACCCGGCTGCCTATCAGTTTGCTCAAAACCAGGGACGATTGCAGTGCTGAGTGGCCTGGTTAGAGATGGGAAAGACCCACTGAGTCATTGAGTCTTGTCTCCTGCAAGGGTGGGACACAAGCCTCCTGACACGGGACAGACTGCATATTTAATGGATGTTTGCAACAGGCCAAGAAGCAGTAACACAAGGCCCTGGTTTTGCTGCTGTCTGGGCTGCTGACTCACTGTGTAGGGTTCGGTCAAGACCCTTGGCCTTTTTGTGCCTGTTGGAGAAACCGGGGAACAGGCAGGAGTCTCAGTGGGTGAATCAAACGGCTCTCTGGGAGCTGAGTTTTGCTGGGGATTAGCCCTTGTGTTGCTGGGAGTGGCTGTAGCATGTTTAAAAGCGTGGGTTTCCGCGATAGCCTGGAACAGCTCTGGGGGAGGAGGGGACTGCTCGGTTTGTAAAGCGCCCAGCACTGAGGAGGGGGGGTGAGGTTTGGCGATACTTGGATGCTAATAGGAGTAGTCTGGATTGAGTCTTTCACTACAGTATTGAAAGAAGTCTCTCGCCTACTGTGTTGAAAGAAGGAGGACATGCCCCGCCACTGATCCTCCACTGGCTGTGTCAGACCTAGGGATTCAGTCATGTTTCCACCCCTCTGGAGGAGAGGGTACGGGGGAGTGTGAAAAAGGCACAGGGGTGGAGGAGGTGGGAGAGGCCTGCTGCTGTCGTTCCTGGTGCCCTGTTTACTCTCTATGACTCTTCGTAGACCTTTTAACTCTGCATTTTGGAGAACAGCTGGCACTGCATGCACCCTGTGGATGTCCATGGGCTATGGGGAGTTTGGCAGCACAGGTTAGCTAATCTGGGGAGGGGCTGGATCTCCTCCTAACTCCCCCTTTCCACGGGGTTTGAAGCTTCAGACATTCAGTGGAAACAACCTCCAGGGTCTGAAATACATCTGTGTGTGGGTCTTTTCTCCATTCACCAACCCACCCATCATGTTCATCCGGCTCTTCATCACTGACCCGTCCATCTACCAATCCACCCCCCAACCAGTCCCTGAATTACTGCCCATTCATCCACCTATTCATCTCCCCACCAGTCCACCATGCACACATTCATCCCTGTCAACACTGGAAGAGGTGTAGGTGCTTCGCTTTCCCCACGGAGTCAGTGCTGAACCTCTGCCTCCAGCAAGCTGGGAAGGGGCACTGTTCTATGGAGCACCTGTCTTTGGAACGGCATATAAAACTGTGGTCTTGTCAATTTGTTATCATTAAGATCCATGGCTCTCTGCCTCAAGAGTAACAGCCCTAATGTGTGTGTCTGGACCAACTTCCAAATGAGTGACGTTCTGCTGACCAAAAAGTCCCCTGCAGTTTCAGCTGGGTATGGAGTTCTCCTTCACTTCCTGTCCTAAACGGCTGTGTAGTGCCGCTGTGCACTTTTAAATAGCTGCTGTGGCTGGTTGAAGTGATTTTTGTATTTATAATGGTTTGTAAAGCACTTAAGGCTATCTCGGGATGGAAAGCACTATATAAATGTTCAGTAAGATGATGTTATTTATCCATGTAATCACCCATCACTTCCACCCAACCCTTGTCCCTCCCCATCCCATCCAATCTGCCATATTATGTACTCACGCATCCAGCCGTGCACTCATCAATCCACCTTTACCCATACACACAAGCACTCAGGTACTAGGAGTGTGAGGACTAGACAGATAGATTAGATTAGATTAGATTAGATAAATGCTTCCAATCCACCCACCGGCTCTATTCATCTAACCCCATCCAGTCCCTATAGACATGTGGCAAGGTTTTCAAAATACCTGCATGACTTAGGATCCTGAGCCCCATTTTTAAAAGTGACTCAGGTACTTTGGAGCCCAAATCTCATTGAAAGTCAGCAGGGCTCAGACTGTCAAAGGTAACATTTTCAAAAGTGCCTATGGAGCAGATTTTCAAAGGTATGCAGGTACATATGGGTGCAGATAGGCACCTCTTGGTATTTTCAGAAGTCCCTAAGTGAGGTAGGTACCTAAGTCCCATTGATTTCAGTGGGACTATGAACTTTTGAAAATCTTATCTGCATCTTTAAGCACTTATTTTGAAAATCTGGCTCCAAGTGCCTAAATTCCTTTTGAAAATGGGACTTAGGCTTGTGAGGTGGTTTTGAAAATTTTACCCCTGGCCAACATCAGAAGAATGAGATCTCCTATTTTCTTAAAACTAAGTGGAGAAATAGCAACAAGCTGGAAGTACAATCTCCACCTGAAATGGGTGGAGGCAGCGCTGGCACGCTGAAGCATGAGTCCTGCTGACATGAACCCCATTGACAGGTCACTTAGGCTATTTTGAAAACCCCACCTGTAGGGCACAGACCTCAGATAACCTCAGTCTGCCGTGTAAAGGCTCTTCTCTCCTCAGTGAGCAGTTTCATGATGGAAGCGAGCGACAGAGCCACATCCCACAAATTGTACCTGGACCATGTGATAACTCGTCAGATCATCCAGGCCCAGCCTTGTGCAGGGCAGTGTCACACTCAGACGACCCTCCACTTGATAAATGTGTCTCTGTTTGATTGGCCTCTCAGCCTTTGTCAGTACGGGACCTGTTCCTTGGATGAGACTGGGTCCCAGATGGGCAGCTGGGAAAGGGCTAGGAAAACGGGGTGCAGAAAGAAGGGGAAAATTTATGAAAGGCAGCTGAGAGTGACTGCAGCATCTTCAACTACTGTATAAGACCATGTACTCTATTTAACAGAGTAGGGCACTAGGAGTCAGGACTACTTAGACAAATCCAGACCTTAGTAACCCAATGTGCAAAATCTCTCTCTCTCTCTCTCTCTCTCTCTCTCTCTCTCTCTCTCTCTCTCTCTCATAACCCTGATATCTGAGCACTGAACTCCCTTTACAAGCAGAATATTGATGCTTCATTAGTGTGGTAAAGCATTTGGAGATCCCTAGATGATGTAAGTGCATGGCATTATTATTAGAACCTCTTATTGACTGGGGCAGGAAAGCAGCCGGGGTGGGTTTCTGTAGTTCCTGAGCTCCGCATGTCTCTCTTGAGGTCTTTGAGCATCACTGACATACCCTCTTCCTTGGCAGTAAACCAGTGCCCTGCCTTAGCATGCCTTTGGGGGAGCCAATTCAGTGTCAGGCACCATTGACTGGAGCAACCCTTCTTGCCAACATCTGAGCACCCTGGATTCCTGCTTGACTGGACGGAGAGTGGCAGCGATGGGGTTGGGGAGTCCCTGTGTTTTTTACTGGCCTAAAAAAATACAGTCCCATCTGCTTCAATCATCAAGGGACATTACTGCCAAGGATGGTTTTGGACTGAGCAGCAGCAGTCCCTGGCTGGGAATGTTCCTAAGAAGGATCCCGGACAGCGCTGGCCAAACAAAAATAAAGGAATTTGGGGGCTTTGGTGGACCTGATCTTTGAACAAGCCCAACACGTTCAGTGAAATGAACGTCCTGCTTCTGGGACAGCCACTGACGCCAGCCGTGGTATAGCATCACTCCGCACTGTGAACCCATCTAAATCCCATGAAAAAAAACAAACTCCCCACGAAAGATTAAGGAGAGATCCTGCCCCTGTTATAAATTATACTCACCAAGGCTGAGCGAGCAAACAAGCCTTAAATGGTGACGTTCGTTCCATTTCATGACTAGCAGCTCCCAAGAGATGGGTTCTGTTCTTTTTTTTTCTTCCTAAAGGTGTTTTTTTGGCTGGGGGCAGCACAAGTGGGGTGGGCAGATGCTCCATGAATTTATTTGGCTGGAAGAGGCAAGAATCTGTCAGCAGAAAAAGGGGCTGTCAGCAGGAGAAAGTGAGCTGCAAATTGTCCATTTCTAAATGGCTTGTTCATATGACACTTGTAAATTCAGAAGCCACCTGTTCGGCCATCAGTCACCAAGTGAAAATGAAGCTTTCCTGAAATCAAGATTCTGACAGATACAGAAAACTAAAAAAAACAAAACAAAACCCCAACCCTTAAAAAGAAGAAGAAAAGTCCTTGCGTTTGCTCTAGTGTGAAATGAGAATTGGGACTGGTTGGATCTTTCCTGAAGCCCCAGGAAAAGGGCTTTATTTCCCCGCTCCCTCCAAAAAAAATGATATGTACTCCTTTCACACAAAAACAAACAAAAAACAACCCCCCCAAAAACATCATCAACAAACACCCCCTCATACACTTTTGCAAAACTCCTGGAGCGTTTCTGGGGAAACAGGTTGCTAAAGCAAAAAAAAATGACGGTAGATTTGGGGAATGGATTTATTCCTGCTAAAAGATCATTCTGGATGGGAACAAGTGGCATGTCCCTTTGAAGTTGCGAAACTAAAGAGCGGATTAGCTGTGATACCAAGCGCCGTATTGGCTTTCCCCTTTCCATGCAAGGTCAAATTAAGATTGGACAAGCCAGGGACCCAAAAGTAGACTATATAAAGCAGATGATTATTTTTCGCCTCTTAGGGTGTAATGTGCTTGTTTCTCCTAGGGAGAATTGCAGGGCAGCAGCCAGCAGGGTAGGTATTACGTGCTAGGTTTTTCTGGCTGGCCACAGAGCACATAGCCCGATGCGCCTGATCAAATAGCTTGTTAATTTCATCATTTCAGACTTTTATGGTTTTTCCAGTTGCTGCTGCTTTTATAAACAAGCATTTCGGTGACCTTCCCCTCCGGACATCAGCGCATTCAGCTCTGCAAGAATCCCAAGCTCTGAAAGTTTATAAATAAGCCTTCTATCAAGTTCCACAACAGGTGTGACCTCCCCCCCTGTCCTAAAACTGAACAGTTTCAACAAGCAAATAAAGACTGCACAGTCCTGTCTTAAAGGGGAAGCACTCCAGAAAGAAAAACACATAGGCCCTGATACGGCCAACACCACGCCCGACCCATCCACAGGGAGGGCTTGTGCGGTCATGGTTTTGGGAATCCCAACCCGATTGGGTGGATAGTGTAAGTGAGAATGAGAAAGAGCAGACAATGTAGACAATAGAATATGCTGTGCCACCCCATATTCTATATCAGCACCAGAGTCAAAGGGCACCGTGCTAGTGATACTGTGAACTGGCCTCAGCCAGTGACAAGGGGTTCGATCCTGAGAGGTGCTGAGCATCGTACCTGCTGATTTTCAGGGTTTTGACCTAAGGCACAGGCTTTTATGGGACTTCCCTGACTCTCAAGATATCTCCCAAAATCTCAGGACTTTTGATAGGACCGGTGCCAGTGGCATGGGTGGTACAACAATGATGCTGGATGGAGGAGAAGAAGGATAGAAGGAAGGGTCCTGCTGCAGGTTGCAAAGCGTTAAATCTCAAGGTTCTCTGGATTCTCTAAAACGCTGCAGGTGATGGATTGTTTTCCTGATTTCCAATAATTACATTTATTTCACGTCAGGTGTTTTTCCAAAGAGAGAGAAACACTGGGGCATTGGGCATGGACTGGGGACATCCATCTCAGCGGGAAACCCCAGCCTATGCAGTTCCTCATTGAAGGGTAAGTACTTTTGATTCCAGACTGAAATCAGTGGGAGCTGAGAATGCTCAGGCACCAGCACCTGCCTGATCCTCAGGACGGAGGATGGAGATAGGATGGCTTTGCTGCTTTTGATTTCTGGAAATGTTCCTGACATGCTGATGGGCCGAATGGTCACTACAAAGAGGGGACTGTCTATCTCTTAGGTACTTCTGTGTACCCACCACTGTGGTATTTGTGTACCTCTCAATCTGTGAGTCAGGGCAGGGCTATTTATCCCCATGTTACAGATGGGGGAACAAGGCTCAGAGAGGCTAAGTGACTCATTTAAAGTCACACAGGAAATCTGTGGCAGAGCAGTGGCAAGTCTTAGACCCTAACCACTGGACCATCCTTCCTCTATTGAGATTGCCTAGTAATCCCATGCCAACTGTGAAGCAGACTGTATCGTGCATGCCACAGCCAAGCAGGTACTGTGCAGGAGATGTCTCCAAGGCACTCTGACAGAACTAAGAGCCTCCTATCATGGGTGTGTATAAGTTAGGACATCTCAAAGGTGGGCAGCATGTTTGTAAGCAGGGGCATGCCATATACCCTATATTGAAACTTTTCATCCAGCTGGACACACTCAAGGATGTACTAGTGGATCACACATGGATCACAGATTTGGAATTGACAGGTGGGTTTCATCCTCTGACTTCCATGGAGTTTATCAGGGACGACTGGTCACAACCTTCTTTAGGTCTTTATGGATACAGATCGCTGATGATATCAACCCAAGCACAGGCCAATCTGAAATCATCCATCACAACTATGGCCACTGAGACAAATTCTGCTCTGAATTACACCAGTTAAATCTGGAGTAACTCAATTGCATTCACTGGTGTAGATGAGAGCAGAATTTGTCCTACTGATTCTAGTTCAAAAAACAAACCAAAAATTCAGACAGCTTCTCTCTAAAGATGGGGAAATCAGGTGGATTAAAATTCAAATCAACTCAATCCTTCACCCAAAACTCAACTGAACCTCTGGTGTTTTGCGGGGAATAAATAGTGGTTAACTTTTTCCATTTTTCTTCATCTTCATGACGGCTGCTGTATTTCCAGTTTCTGGCTAGGATTGTGAAGCACTAAAATACTGCAAAAGAGGTGATCAGAATCAGGCAGTGTCAGAGAAGGAACCCTTTTCCCATGAGATTTCTGACCTAGATCTGCAGACCAGTAGCTCAGCAAAACATCCAAACTTTTGGGTGCTTATCTGAGCCCAATCCAACCTCTACCACCACTATGTATCCATCAGCCTCATCGATTGCTGTCTGACTTGCTCAGATTAATCCAACACTGCTGCTCTCACTTGACAAATCAGATGTCACCAACTTTACTGCAAGTATCAGAGGGGTAGCCGTGTTAGTCTGAATCTGTAAAAAGCAACAGAGGGTCCTGTGGCACCTTTAAGACTAACAGAAGTATTGGGAGCATAAGCTTTCGTGGGTAAGAACCTCACTTCTTCAGATGCAAGTAATGGAAATCTCCAGAGGCAGGTATAAATCAGTGTGGAGATAACGAGGTTAGTTCAATCAGGGAGGGTGAGGTGCTCTGCTAGCAGTTGAGGTGTGAACACCAAGGGAGGAGAAACTGCTTCTGTAGTTGGATAGCCATTCACAGTCTTTGTTTAATCCTGATCTGATGGTGTCAAATTTGCAAATGAACTGGAGCTCAGCAGTTTCTCTTTGGAGTCTGGTCCTGAAGTTTTTTTGCTGTAAGATGGCTACCTTAACATCTGCTATTGTGTGGCCAGGGAGGTTAAAGTGTTCTCCTACAGGTTTTTGTATATTGCCATTCCTGATATCTGACTTGTGTCCATTTATCCTCTTGCGTAGTGACTGTCCAGTTTGGCCAATGTACATAGCAGAGGGGCATTGCTGGCACATGATGGCATATATAACATTGGTGGACGTGCAGGTGAATGAGCCGGTGATGTTGTAGCTGATCTGGTTAGATCCTGTGATAGTGCTGCTGGTGTAGATATGTGGGCAGAGTTGGCATCGAGGTTTGTTGCATGGGTTGGTTCCTGAGTTAGAGTTGTTATGGTGCGGTGCGTGGTTGCTGGTGAGAATATGCTTAAGGTTGGCAGGTTGTCTGTGGGCGAGGACTGGCCTGCCTCCCAAGGTCTGTGAAAGTGAGGGGTCATTGTCCAGGATGGGTTGTAGATCACTGATGATGCGTTGGAGAGGTTTAAGCTGAGGGCTGTAGGTGATGGCCAGTGGAGTTCTGTTGGTTTCTTTTTTGGGCCTGTCTTGTAGCAGGAGGCTTCTGGGTACACGTCTGGCTCGGTTGATTTGTTCCTTTATTTCCTTGTGTGGGTATCGTAGTTTTGAGAATGCTTGGTGAAGATCTTGCAGGTGTTGGTCTCTGTCTGAGGGGTTGGAGCAGATGCGGTTGTACCTCAGTGCTTGGCTGTAGACGATGGATCGTGTGGTGTGTCCGGGGTGGAAGCTGGAGGCATGAAGGTAGGCATAGCGGTCGGTGGGTTTTCGGTATAGGGTGGTGTTAACGTGGCCATTGCTTATTTGTACTGTGGTGTCCAGGAAGTGGACCTCCCGTGTAGATTGGTCCAGGCTGAGGTTGATGGTGGGGTGGAAGCTGTTGAAATCATGGTGGAATTCTTCCAGGGTCTCCTTCCCATGGGTCCAGTTTATGAAGATGTCATCAATGTAGCCTAGGTAGAGAAGGGGCGTGAGTGGACTGTGAATGGCTATCCAACAAAGACTGTGAATGGCTATCCAACTACAGAAGCAGTTTCTCCTCCCTTGGTGTTCACACCTCTACTGCTAGCAGAGCACCTCACCCTCCCTGATTGAACTAACCTCGTTATCTCCACACTGATTTATACCTGCCTCTGGAGATTTCCATTACTTGCATCTGAAGAAGTGAGGTTCTTACCCACGAAAGCTTATGCTCCCAATACTTCTGTTAGTCTTAAAGGTGCCACAGGACCCTCTGAACTTTACTGCAGAAGTTCTCACTACAAAAGAGGACATGGCATATGCTTCTGTAGCCTACTGGTGAGTGTGTGTTACAGGTCCCGCTCTGTGCATGGTTCACAGGGGATAGGAGTCTGTGACAGCCCCACCTAAAAGGTGTTGGCTCTTTAGTTTAGGTTCAGGCTGTAGCAGCTCTGGAGGTCCATGGTTCAATATCCAGTGAACTGGCCAAGCACTTATGTGACACGTCCTATGGAATCACTCTAATTGGCAACTGTTTGCATTTTTGCTGGGAGGGGCATGGGACAAGGTAGGTGCAGCCTCATGTATTGGAGTCAAGAAACCAGATCCACATGAAATAACTTCCATCTCTCTCTGGTGTTGAAAACTCTACATTTTTGTCTGTCACATGTGTTGCACTGGTAAGAAATTGAGTAACTGCAGAGGGGTCCGTGGGATTTTTTATATAGATTATTGAGAGGGACATCCTATAAAATAACAGTATCATGCACAGAGGAAAAGATTCTGAGATGTCGATGGGGCACAGACCCCAATATAATCCACGACAAACGGGCCTCAAAAAGAGATCACAGAAGAAATTGGCTATACCCAGTTGGAGAGGAGGTTATGATCTAATCAGTACAAGCGAGGGAACCAATATAACAAATGAGACAGGAGGGCCCAATGTAAATCAATACAACAGAAGGATCAGTATGATCAGGCAGGCAGGAAAGCCTGATATAATCACGAACGCTACAGTGCTGAGATACTGTGGTGATGGGCACTATGGAAAAACCTAATTCAATACGATAAAAAAACTCAATGTAGTCAATGAAAGTTGGAGAGAGGGATTGGATATTATCGTTGGGACTGGAGTCGTTGATAATGATACAATCAACGGGACATCAGGACATCTAGCTTGCAAGCCTCATGCTGTCCATCCCAGCGCTGTCTGCTGTTATAAAGGAACTCTGTTGTTCCTTATGGAATGTGCAGGACATATCCATGTGGGTGCATATTGCTGTGATGTAGAGACAGCACGGATGTCACCTGGAACAAACAGCTCTTGTCCATGTGGTCAGGCAGAGGCTTGTGTGGAGGACGTATAAGTGCTGGGGTGGGTGAATGTTCCATCGAAGGAAGGGAGTCGGCCGCTGCTGCAGTCCCATGCTGCAGTCTCATTTCTGCTGCATTATGGAAGGATTTGGGTCTAAGAACATTCTAAGTACCCTGCTGAAAACAATAAGAGCAGCCATTTGGCTCATGGTGAGCCCGTCCCTTCTAATGCACTTACTGTCCCTCAGGGCTATGTCTAATTACTGCTCGAACACAACGGTTGCAGCGATCCTTCACACAATGGGATTTATTGTCAGTCTTTTCTTCTCTTTTCTTTTGTGCTGTGCTAGTAAGGAGACTTTAACTCACCACCCCAAGCACAGAACGAATGTCTGCAGAATCCACATCATGCCACCAGCCCACGGATGTCCCAGGAGACCCCAGCACGTGTGGGTGTAGTGGGGACCGATTACTTCTGGGCCCCATGTGAGAATAGGGGATAGTCTCTCTTGGAGGTGAAGGGGCAAGTTCCCTCCTGAGGCCTGAGTCCAACAGATTGTGTGTGTGTGGTGCACATGCATGTGTGTGTGCATTATTCTCCAGTGTCACAAGATATCAAGCTCTGATCTCCACCTTCCCCAATGTAAGACTTCAAGGTTGGACTTTTGATTCTAGCACTAATGCCAGTGAATAACCTCATGTCTGCTTAGCAAAAAAGAAGAGAGTCCTCTCCAGCCACAATCTCTATTGGAAGGCAGCTTTCTAACCAGTTGTTCAGTCACATGTCATAAGGACTCGTTGCTCTTCTCACTTAGCAACAACTTAATATTATTGTTGGATGGTTCCTTATTTTTGCTGTGTCGGCATGATCCATCCCAGATTGATGGGCCTTGGTCACACAGCGGAGTTGTATTTTTCCCTTCAAAAGTTACTGTAACTTCTCCAGGTTTTTTGGTGTGTCCATTGGCAATAGATAGACACAAACACAGGCCCTTGTGCACCTGTGCAGATCCATGCACACACAACGTGTAGATGTCTGCATGTTTGCAAACACACCTGCATGGACACGCATTGTCGGTGCACATACATATGAAGGTGGGTGGTTCCATACGCCAGCGGAGCCTTGTCTAGGTTCAGATTCTGCTTTCAGATATATGCCTACCTCACCGGGAGAAATCTCACTGGTCAAACCCTGTTTGCACTACCACCACAGAAGCATGGTGGAGACCTGTCCACACAGAGATGAAGGTGAAGAGCCCAGTGATGCTCACACCCTGCTGCTTGTTCCCTCCTGTTAATCTGTGAAAGTGCAGCGTGCTTTACTGTCTGAGCTGAGAGCGCAGTTAGCCCCTTATGGCTTTGGTGTCCCAAATTAAAAATGTAACCACTAGGGGGGAAATAATCTATCAGCAAATCACCCACCCAGCCCAGGAGAACTTTCAAAGCACAGTGAAGTTCAGCATGAGCCAGAATTTAACCCATGAGCTTAAATCAAGAGGGTTTCCCAATAATGATCCCACATGCCTGGCTCCAGAACAATCTCAGATGATACATGAGGCTTATCTTCAATCTCCAATGCAGGAGCAGGGCCAGAACCAAAACTCCAGCTCCAGGAACTCCCAAACTTTAGAGGGCTCAAAATCTGGATCCAAGTCTTGTGGCTTGTGCTTCTCTATGGCGTGACGCTTGGGACCAAAATCAGTCCTAAGTAACTGAACCAGGTCCACTTATTGTCCAGAGTGCAGTCAAGTATGGCCTAGGGCCCTGTATTAGCCTAAAGATAGAGCTCGTAAAGTGTGTTTGTGCACGTGTGCGAGAACTCGAGGGGCCTGATCCTGAAGTCAGTGGGTGTTGAAGGCTCTCACCACCTCTCAGGATCAGGCCCTTAATCTAGAGCTCTGCACGGGGCCCTGTGCGGCGTTAGAGACAGAGATCTCTGTGTGTGTCTGCGTGTACGCGTGAAATCTAAGGACTCTGTTCTCTGCTCAATGCACTTGCCTTGTCCCCGCTAATATTAATAGGACTTAGGTGAGCACACCCACGAAGAAAATAGACCCCTAAAATAGCTCCCCTAATAGGAGCTCTGGGACAGTGCTGCACTCAAACTAGAAAGCAAGGAGAGCGTCAGCGTGATAAATCTAAACCCAGAGCCTCGTGCTCCTAAATCTCCGGTTAGTGGCTAAAGCATTTGAAAGCAAATATAGACACAAATTAAAATGATACCATTTTTGACAAAGTAGACAGTAGTTGAAATATAATGAGGCACTGTAGAAAAATGCCCGAGCACTTGCTGGGCGGATTAGCCAGCATTCCTTCTCCTCCATTGAGTGGTGTCACAAGCTAATAAATATTTCAGAATTGGCTGTATTCAATCCAGCCCTTGTCCCGGTTGACGTCTGTTCTCTCAGTTTTCAGAAGGAGACAGGTGCAGAAGGATGAAAAGGGATTTAATTACTAAACATCCCCAGCTCCCACTATCCAAACACATGCTGTACTGTACACACGCACCTACTGTACATGCACGGCCCACGGTGTACACACACACACACAGCCACACCTACTGCACCCACGTACTTTGCAGCACACACACACTGACTGCACGCACACATGCACTGGAAATGCATGCCTGCCTTTTGTACATGCATACTGGGCATTGAGAACACTCGTGCAGTCGCAGTGAACGTGCGTTCATTTGCACTCGCATTGTACACTAACAACCCAACTACACACATATGACATAAGCAAGCGTGGTTCTTTTGTCCACTCCTGGTGGACAGTCCACATAAAATAATAAAATTCGATTACAGCTGCTAGATAGTAGAATTCCTCCTTCAGCTCAAGTGATAAAAGCTTATGGTTATAGCAGTGAAGGTCCTGGGTGCAATCCCTGCTAATGACCCAAATAGAGGATAGTTATACAAAAAGTTGTGCACATGCTGTTCACTGACACTCATGGCTATTGCAGATACACACACACACAGGCTGTGTACATACACTGTGTGCACACACATACATGTGCTCATCTTCTTTACTGCAAACATTCATACATATTCAGTGTATACACACCTACTGCACATGCTGTACACGTACATCACACCTGTAGCACATACATACACTTACAGTGACTGTATACACACAGTGTGCACTGACAAAGACGCTCACCCTACTGTAAAAGCATTCATTCATGTAGGGGTAGATTTTCAAGTGCTGGGCACCAACAATTGGGGCCAGGATTTTAAAAGAGCTCAGCTCCCATTTAGGCTTCTAAATAGGGGCCACATTTTCAAATGAGCTACAGGAAGGGGTGCTGCTGGTTCAGTGGGAGGGGAGCATCTCCCATCTGGGTCATTGCCAACCCAGTGCCCCAGAATGGTGCTGGTGGGGAGCGAATGCTGGAGGTGCCATTTTTTTCTTTCAAAGCCTTGACCACTTATTGGGACTAAAGATCCTATTGCATTTTTCACCACAGTGATTGTGTTAGCCCTGGAGTCCTGGGCAAATTTCAATATGAGCAGTTGCATTCCACCTCCCTAAATGCCCTATGTAGTTTCATCTGTACACAGAATCCTCCTTCATTTCCTGCTTAAAGTGTTGTGTAATGTTCCTATCTGCTGTTAAACAGCCGCTGTTTTCCACCATAGAGGTAGCTGCACTTCAGGGGTAGCAGTATGGCCTAGTGGCCTCAGGAAATCTGGGTTCTATTCCTAGCTCTGCCACTGGGGGACCTTGGGCAAGTCACCGCACCACTCTGTGCCTCAGTTTCCCCAACTGTAAAGTGGGGATATTGAAACTGACCTTCTTTGTAAAGTACTTAGAGATCTACTGATGAAAAGTTTATGAGAGCTAGGTATTATGGTATAGAGATTATTAGTGTGCTGTGGGGTGGAAGGTCCTAGCAGATATAACAATATTGTTGTTATCAGGTGCTTCAGGCAGGGAAGAAACAAAGAGACTGTGTTCTCTAGCCTAATGGAGAGAAGAGAAGGGAAGGTTAGGGGCCTAATCCTTCTCCCACTGGAAATTTACATTGACTCCAGCATGAGTGGGGTCAGTCCAGAGAGTTCAAAGTACACGTGATGATACTGCCTAGAAAAGCACGAGTGACAGATGAAGAAACCAGACGGTTGTGTGTCTGGGCTAGAAAGGGTTTCAGGATAATGTATTGCTTAGGTCCAGTAGAGAATACCACTGGTAATTAGTGCATCAGAAAATTGGGGGGAATTGTGTATCTTTGTAAGCTGCGCTATTAAAGTAAGCCATGCATGCTTAAAGAGGGAAGTTGGTTTTGTTGTTTTGTTTGTTAACCTTAGAGAGTGGGAAGTAGCACTAGTGGTCTTTGGGACATGTGCTCTGTGTAATAGCACATATAGTCACAGTGATACCAGGTCCCTATTGCACTCATATACACTGCAAATACAGGCTCATGTACTGTACATCCACCACTCCCTTTCACAGATGCGCACACTGTCTCTGTGGTCATTCCTACTACATATTCACTCACAGCATGTAAGCAGGTATCTCCTCACACTCATACCTTGTATTTGGAAGCTGCATGGACACTCAATAAAAGCACTCACACCTGATACGCTCACACTCAGATTGTATACATAGGCATGCATAGCGTACACACAAATACTTTACACAGACTCAGATACATGGTAAACACACTTGTAGCTTGCACAGTTGCACAGAGTTTGCACTAGCCCAAATCCTCTTGCACACACACAAACTTTGCACAAAATCTTAGGTGTACTGTGTGTGCGCACACAAAACTTAAGCATCAAGTCTTATTGTTTATACATAAATACTTTATGTACACTCACACATGCTGAACAAAATGCTGTACATGCTCTTATGCTATCCACACACTCACGTGCAATACAGAGTACACACAGATATACTGTATAGAACTGCACTTGTCAAAACTCTAGACACACACTAGTATTGTACACCTCAGGCACATTTGCCTGTTCTCTACACAACATACCAAACTCACAAACACTCTGTTCAGTACAGTATTCTATCCCTCCTGTAGAAATCTGTAGGATGGTCCAAAAGTCCATAGAATTAATCTCATCTCTGTTCAGTCCTGTAGGGTTTTAGGATAATTTCCATAGAACCTTATCTCTGTTAAAATCTATAGAACTTTTCCATAAGGGCAAGATGAGAGGGACTGAATACTTTTAAACAAAAAAGCTTAACAGAGTTGATTTCACTGTAGCCATCCTGATTACCTGGCTTGGGAATCTACCAGGCCGTGGGAGTGTTGGTTGGATTTCATATACAAAATGGAGTGCATTTTGTTTGTTTTCATAAACTGCTTTTTTAGGTCCTGATCCTTCAGACACATGTACACAGACTTAACTTTTAGCACATGAATAATCCCTCTGAGCTCAGTGGGACTAGTCATGTGCTTAAAGTTAAGTGCATGGCGTTTGCAGGATGGGGGCCTTAAACTGTCCTTTTCCCTGCCCGGTGCTGAGCAACCTCAGCTCTTAATGACTCCATTGGAAGTAGCGGGGACCCACAAGTGGCGCTCGGCACTTTGCAGGATTGGGTCTCCCTAGTGCTTTTGTTTGCATCGTGTCTCTCTGAGAAGCTGGCATGAAACTGGGCACCTTCCTTGGCCTGTCTGGCCCCTTTGGCTCTTCTTCTTTGAAGAAACAAATGTGTTTGGCTTTGCAAGGAATTTATTGTCCACATGCAGTGAATGGTCAGTAACTGCAAAGCCAATCTCCTGCAATTCACAAGCCAGGTGAATGTATTGTACAGGTGGGTTTGTGCCAGAGGGGTCGCTCACCTGCATTCAATGCACCTGGCTGTGGTGACGGGAGGGGAATTCATTCTCTCTGTTCGGTCAGTCCCCAGCTTCCACCACACAGTGGCTGGGAGGTACCACTACCCTCCTTTGGGGTGGATTCAAGGTTTGAGGGTTTCTTTAATATTTATACCCCTTTTCCTAAAATGGTCTTTATAATGAGTCAAGGCCTTGCCATTCACTGTATTTCCTAGACTTGCCCTATGGGATAGAACTTGCAAGCACACGAAATTACACTCCTCCTGTTGGGGTTTCCAGCATTCTTCTCTCATGTTGTCCTCAGTCGGGGTCCTGGTAACTAGCAAACATCCCTCTTCAGGACAGCACTTAAATACAGGGCTGCCCGGGGGGTGGGGGGGCAAGTGGGGCAATTTGCCTCAGGCCCTGGGCCCCGCAGGGGCCCCCACGAGAATATAGTATTCTATAGTATTGCAACTTTCTTTTATGGAAGGGGCCCCTGAAATTGCTCTGCCCCAGGCCCCCTGAATCCTCTGGGCGGCCCTGCTTAAATATGTGCTTAAGTCTCATTGCAGTTGATGGGACTTCAGCATGTGCTTAAAGTTAAGCATGAGCTGAAGTGATATCCTGGATGGGGATGGACTTAAGCACACGCATAACTGCTTTCCTGAGTCACAGGCTAGGAGTGGGTTTGAATGAAATCCAGTGATGCAATAAACTCAGGTGTGTAACTAGGACTAGGATTAGTGTGAAAAGAGCACATCTCTTCCATTCCATTTAGGTTTTTTAAAAAAAAACTTCATTAAAAGAATTGCAGGTTTGTTCTTAGTTGGGTTTGTTTTTGTTTGTATGGTTTGTTGGTTGGTTTGTGGTGTTGTGGGTTTTTTTGTTTTTTGTTTTTTTTTGGTGGCCCCAAAATTGATCTTTCTGTGAAATGTTCACACAGTGGTGGTGGTATTTGTTTTTTTTTTTTGCCACAGAACAGGTGGAATTTAGAAATGTCTCCTGTTCTGATGTGAAAATGGGTCAGTGTTTATTGGGATGAAATTCTGAAATTCCAAATGGTGAACACTTTGAAGATTTTGCAGAAATACTAATTTTTTAAAAGGAAAACACCCTGAGGTTTGGCTCTCCATGGGCAGTTAAGTACTACAGCAGTGAACACAATAGGGATGGATGGCTGGGAGGACAGATAGATTCCCCCCTTAACTCCAATGAGAGTCATGGCGCATTTAAATTCCAACACATTGCTTAGAAAAATGTGTCCTTTCATATTCTAATAAAACAGCTGGGTAAATTCCCTTACTTGCAGCTAAAAAAAAACAACTTGAAATGAATTTTTAATACAGATTTGAGTGGGATTGCAGTAGGCGCCTCTGATCTCATAATTGTGCTGGATCGTCCACAGTCGTCGCTTTTCCTGTTTGAAATGTTGTGTGTGAGTTTAGTGCTGGTGAGAGGTGCCAGATCGACAGCCCTGGAGGCCTTCTTGTAGCCAAAGAACGAAGTGGCAGGCATAGTGAGCTTCCCCTGCACTGCTCTGCTCATCCCTTCATTCCTAATCTGTGCCTGTTGTATGGGAACTGGACCAAGGCCATCCCGGCTTATTTCAGACAGGCCGCCACACCGCCGCCGAGATGGGCTGGATTCAAAGTGACTGCAAAGGGGGAGCTGTGATGTATCGAGCAATGTAGCATAGGAATAGGTTTTCTCTCCATTTCACCGTTGCATTTCTGAGGCATCTCCCTGTCTGCGGGGGCAGCTGCTGTTTTTCACGTCAGAGCTTCCAGTGTGAGTGAGTCACCAGGCCCTCTTCTCCCTTTTATAGAGACTTTATATTTGTTCTTTCTTTCACTCTCGCTTTCTTGAAAGGTCACCACACTGATAAGTACATCTTTGGCTTTAAGGCCTAGTCTATACTAGAAAAGGTTTGCTGGTCTAGCTATGCAGGTAAAGATTATTATTAACTTTTACATTAATTAGTTGAGCACCTAGGAACCCCAGTCATGGACCAGGACCCCTCTGTGCTAGGCGCTGTGTAAATATAGAACAAAAAGAGAGTCCCTGCCCCAAGGACCTGGCAAACCCTTGTGGTTGTAGGTATAGCTTATACCAGCAAAAGAATGCTTTTCCCAGCATACCTGATATCGGTTCCCCAAGTGAAACAAGCTATACCATCAAAAGTGATTTGTGTTGGTATAATTGGGTCTATACTGGGGGTTTTGCTGGTATAGAAATGTTCAAAACTCACCCCTCTAACCAGCATTACAATACAGGCAGAAGTTTCTAGTTTAGACCTGGCCTAAGTGCACCAGAAAAAGGCTCCGTGTCCTATTACCAAGCCCCCTGAGCCAGTCTGCCTTGGGAGCCCTCTCAGCTTTGCTCCTATGGCTCCACAAGATGGAGCCAACAGGAACGGTGCAAACGCCAGGGGTTGGGAACGTGGCAGTAAAGGCAGAAGGCAAATCTGAGCAGGAAATGCTGGTAAAGCCACGTTGTCTTCCCTGTGATTTTCCGAGCACTTGGTTTTCTTCTCATTCTGCCAAAGCTTTCAACAAGACAGTTGTGCTAAGAGATGAAAGGGCAAAGATTCTTTGCCTCTCTCCCTTTTTTTTTTTTTTTTTTTTTGGCATTCTGGAGAGCCATTGGCTGCTGCCTGAGATATCCTGAGAGATGCGGCAATTAATTTTCTTTTAATCAAGGTCGGATGAAGTAAATTGGTGCGGCTCTGCAGCCCCTCATTTTCTGTTTTTGCAGTGATGCAAAACAAATATGATCAAATTATGCTCCTTCTCACCTTATTGAATTAGGAAGCGTGACTGATCCGGGAGAGCTGAGATGTTATATACTGTACCAATCCTCACCATCCCCCTCTTCCCCGACAAAGCCACCAGGAATCTTTTTTGCAGGTTTTTATTTCAATCTGGGAGGAAAGTGTGTATGTGGGAGAAGAGACAGATCCCTATGTATTTTTCTTATGCAAAGAGGTTAAGAAATATACTTCCCACTACAGTGATGTGGGAGTGACTCCAGTAACTGGCTGCATTCTGTGCTCAGAGTTAAAACTAAACATCAGGTGAGAATCTGACAGTAGGTCCAGGATAAAGAAGTTACAGGGCAGCTTTGCAAAACAAAACAAAACAAAAAAAATTAGAAGGCTTCATGGTCTGAGCCTACAGCAGGATCGATCTATTGATCTATCTACCTGTCTGTCTGTCATGTATTTAGATATGTAACTTATGTCTTTGAGAAATGGGACGGGGAGTCAGAATTCCTGGGTTCTAGTCCCAACTCTGCCACCGACTCCCTGTGAAGTCTGGGGCACATTGCTTCGCTGCTCTGTTCCTCAGTTCCCCCTCCCGTACAATCTGGATGATGATGATGCTTTCCTTGAGATCTGCAAATGAAAAGCATCGCATACAAGCAAAACATTATTTGCACTTTGTTAGTGCTGAAAGACTATTTTGTGTTAATTTCAGTGCAGTGTGACAGAGCTCACGTGCACGCACTCGTGCTCTGTGCTGTCGTGTGGAGACTTTGCTTATTGTGAGCTTGTTCTCTTAATCTAAAATTAATGTTATTCTGACTGACAGTGTCTGTTTGCTCTTTGTATGTGGAAGAACATTGCAGATGATAATCTTAATAATATTACCTCTTATATGCCACTTTTCATCAATAGATCTCAAAGCGCTTGACAAAGAAAGTGTCATGCTGTGATCGATACCGCAGTGGCCATATTGCTGTGCAGCATATAGGGATTTGTAACACACACTTGAGGGCACACAGGCCCTTGCAGGGTCAGGCTGTTAGGACACCCATTGATTTTAGTGGGCCTGCTCACCTCAGTCAAGGCTGCAAGATTGAGCCCTTAGGGTTAAAACACCAGCTGTTGCTCCCCTCCAGGGTGCAAAGCTGGGAGATGCTGCAGGGGAACTGAAAGCTGAGTGGGCTGGTCTGAACATCATCTCCCTCCCTAGGAGAAGCTGCAGTGAGTGTACCTTGAGAGACTGATTTGGAGCTGTTTGTCCTGGGAGAAAAATGCTAGGGGGCCTGGGCTAAGCATGTTGCTGATTGCAGAAGGGACAATCCCAGGCACCGCTGCCATTCTGCATGAATCCACTATGCATTGGCTGGAGGGTGATGACCAGGAATGGGGAGCAAGCCTGAAGCAGTGTTAAATAACAGATAGCTGTGGACCAGTGCCCAGGGCACAGCGTGGGGCTCTGAGCCCTGAGGAGTTCTGACCCTGGCTCTGCTGATGCTTTTCACACTGAGTACTCCGTAGCACACACAGCAGCTTTACACAGGAGCTTAGGGTCTGTAGTGAAGAAGTTCAAACAGAATTGATTCAGGGAAGTCCTATGGCCAGTGTTATGTAGGAGGCCAGACTAGATGATCATAGTGGTCCCTTTTGGCCTTAGAATATGATGAATCTATGAAGACTACAATACCCAATGAAAACGCAGCAGGAGTCTGGGGAAAGATGGTGCAGTAAGTAGGACACTAGCCTGGTACTTAGGAGACCTTGGTTTAATTCCATGCTCTGCCACAAATTTTCTATGACAAGTCACTTAGCCTCTCTGTGCCTCAGTTTCCCCTCCGTCCAATACAGATAGTAGCCCTGCCCTACTGGACAGGGAGTGTTGTGAGGCTAAATACCTTACAGATTGTGGAATACTTTGGGTGTGTCTACACTGCACTGAATATACAGGTCTGTGCCCTGGCTTGTGGACTCTGTGTTTCCGGGCCCACTCTTGAGTGTCCACACTGCACTGTAAACCTGGGCTTATAATTGCTGGACTCGGGTCTCACAGCTGTACTATCGTGTTCACATTACACTATGCAGACCTTCTGACTTGGGTCCTCAGCTTGAGCTGCATCCACACTGTAAAACAACAGGGTTTGGACCCAAGTCACAGTAGGACAGTCGGGCTCTCACCCACCCCACCCCCTTAGCAGGGTCCTAGAGCCTAGGTCCAGGGTGCTTCCTGAGCCTGAGTCAGACTGATTTGTGTGTGGATAGAAAAGGAGCTTGGGCTCAAACCTGAGTGAGAGCCTGGGCTTAGTGTGCAGGTTAGACATCCCCTTTGAGGCCTGCTGATGAAAAATGCTATCTAAGAAATAGGTATTATTATTATTTAGAGAAGCAGGATGGCATGACCAGTTAATCCTGGAATCTGGACAGGATGCTACCAGGAACATCCAACTGTAGCAAGAACACAAGGACTTTAAGGACCACAAGTGGTCAGGGCCTGGGTTTTACAGCTCATCCAACAGACAACACCTCCCAGTGCCCCAAGCAGCGGGAAAAGACATTGGTTCAAATGTGACTCAGAGGGAAGAGCGCCACTTGCTGAATTGCCAGGTCTCCTTCCTGCAGCATCTCAACCAGAGAGTCACACATTGACCAATCCCACCCCTACGTAGCACAGGAGAGGTGATCGCTGCACAGCCTAGTAAGGCTGCGGACATCTATAGAGAAACTTGGGCTTCTTGACACCTCATTTCACAGACTGAAGCAAATAGCTAATATAGTTTCTCAGCCTCTCTGTGTAATATCGACAAATAAGGAGGCTCTTCAGCTTTTTTTAAAAATTACACTGGGGGGGAATGTATTTAGCCCTTAGATCTTAAATTATAGACTTAATGTGATCCATTGCCCTGACTCTTTGCCCTATTAGGTAAATCTTATTTGGATTGTACAGCTCGTTTTATTTAATTAGAGTGTGTAACTAGCCCTTGCCCGGGAGGTGGGCATAAAAGGAAGGGAAGATTCCAGCACTTTTGTCTCATTTATTGTGTTTTTCACTTAAGCATGAATCTAATCTATCTATCTATCTATCTATCTATCTATCTATCTATCTATCTATCTATCTATCTATCTCTGTACTGTCACACATCACCAGAGTCTGAGTACCTTCCACATAAAATAGATTGGCAATAGCAAGATTATAATGGACATTGTAGAGTCTCTGACTTGTCTCTCAATTTTGGGTTATAGAAAGCTTGGCTTGGGGCAGGGATTTGTTTGTCTAGCTGTTGTGAATGTCTTTCTGATTATGGTGGAAGAGCTTTATCTCTACCTCCACAAAGAAAAACATGTTAAGAGAATGGGGCGAAGGAAGGAAAGCAAAGCTTTGAAAGCACTGATCATCCTAGAAAACTTAAAGAGAGGCAGAAGACCCAGAGAAGGTCAGAGGAAAAGAGACACCAAGAGAGACATTAAGAACACGCTTTTATTGTCCCATTCTTTCTTTTTCTGTCCCTTTTCCTCTTTGCCCCCCCCCCGCCTTTCTTTCCAACATTTTCTTTTGAGATCATGTCGCTCTATGCATCAGCCAGTCCTAATCAAACCCTCCCCAGCAAGAGCATGCAAATGTTTGAGGGTTACTCTGTCTCTCCATCAATCTCATTCCCTCGCAGGGAGTGGGTGTAAAAGTGTCTTTAAAGCAAACAGTATAGATAAGTTTCAGAGTAGCAGCGGGTTGTAGCCCACGAAAGCTTATGCTCTAATAAATTTGTTAGTCTCTAAGGTGCCACAAGTACTCCTGTTTTTTTTTAGTATAGATAAGGTTACAGACTAGGCTAGTGTCCTGAGAGTAATTAGTGACTGTGGCTGAGGGGGGAGGGGAGACACTGGCCATTTCATGGTCTGAGTCAGTATCCTCCTGGAAATGAGTAAACAGAAGCAGTAAATACCCACCTCTCCTCTACAGGAGTATCCTGTGCTAATAGAGATTGGGGAGATCCATGAAGAGAAGCCCAGGGCTGACTGAATGTAGAGGATGAATTATCCTTTTGGCCTCCATTCCTCCTGACCTCCCACATCCTTCAGGCCCCATAACATTCCGCATCCCTTATGCCTTCTCTCTCTCATCCACATCTCATAAGGTATCACGCAGTAGCCCATGTTCATCAGTGACCCAGATTCTTAATGATCTTTATCATCCAATATCCCTCCTGCTCTACGGTGTCAGTGCCCGATACCTCTCTGCTCCTGGTAACCCTCAATGCCCTCTATCTTTAATTGTCCTGTATCTCTCTCCTCTTCCCTCCATTCTCTCATTCTCTCAGCTCCTCGCCGTACTAGACACATCCAGCTCCTGCAAGAGGGGAAAGAAAAACAACAACCCACAAACCCACCAGCTCAGCAGATTTTACTTGGTGGGCTTTTGGCATTGGATCCTGCCCATATTTCTGTGAGTCATTGTGCCATTCGTGATCGGAGCTCCAAATGAAACTTACCAGGAATTTTTATTACTCCAGGAACAGTAGAGTAATAGTCTAACCTACCAATCATGCAGGCTGGCAGGACGGCTCCCATGGGAGTGCAGGGCAGAGCAGTTTTAATTGTCCTTTTTTTTTCTTTCCCTGGCAATAAGACAGGACTCCTACTCCCTCCCTGCCCCCCCATCCAGCCTCTTCCTTCCAAAAGCTCATCACCCTTAATTTGTCTGATCCGTGTGAAGTGCAGCGACTTAGGTTTGGAGGGAAACATATTTGGAATAATTCTTCCCCTGAGGCTAAGGAGACATTCTCTGCCCTTGGGTGTCTGGATGCTACAAATCATGAATGACATCCTCTCTGTTGGTTGGAGGATGATAATACCCAGCTCTTTTCATCCGTAGATCTCAAGGCACCGTACAAAGGAGGCATGATTATCCCCATTTTACGGAGAGGTCATTGAAGCTCAGGGAGGTGAAGTGATTTGCCCAAGGTCACCCAGCAGGCCAGTGGCAGAGCTGGGAATAGAAGCCAGGTCACCTCAGTCCTGGTTCTCTGCGCTGCACGGCTCATCTTGCAAGATGTGAGAGGGTCTTCCCAGCCTTCCCCAGTGGGAATCACCTCAACTCCTCTAGGCTAGAGGCCACACTTTTCCAGCAGGGGTCGCTGTAGCAAATGGTCTCAAGGAGATGTCCAGTGTTGGGAACGATGGAGGTGCATTGACTTAGGGAGAGCTCACACCCATATCCATCATAAGAACGGCCATACTCGGTCAGACCAAAGGTCCATCTAGCCCAGTATCCTGTCTTCCGACAGTGGCCAATGCCAGGTGCCCCAGAGGGAATGAACAGAACAGGTAATCATCAGATGATCCATCCCCTGTCGCCCATTCTCAGCTTCTGGCAAACAGAGGCTAGGGACAGCATCCCTGCCCATCCTGGCTACTAGCCATTGATGGACCTGTCCTCCATGAACTTATCTAGTTCTTTTTTGAACCCTGCTATAGTCTTGGCCTTCACAACATCCTCTGGCAAGGAGTTCCACAGGTTGACTGTGCGTTGTGTGAAAAAAATACTTCTGTTTGTTTGTTTTAAACCTGCTGCCTATTAATTTCATTTGGTGACCCCTAGTTCTTGTGTTATGAGGAGTAAATAACCCTTCCTTATTTACTTTCTCTACACCAGTCATGATTTTATAGACCTCTATCATATCCCCCCATAGTCATTTCTTTTCCAAGCTGAAAGGTCCCAATCTTATTAATCTCTCCTCATATGGAAGCTATTCCATACCCCTAATAATTTTTGTTGCTCTTTTCTGAACCTTTTCCATTTTTAATTTAACTTTTTTGAGATGGGTTGACCACAACTGTACGCAGAAGATGTGGGTGTACCATGAATTTATATAGAGGAAAATGATATTTTCTGTCTTATTATGTATCCCTTTCTTAATGATTCCCAACATTTTTTTAGCATTTTTGACTGCCGCTGCACATTGTTTTTAGAGAATTATCCATAGTGATTCCAAGATGTCTCTCTTAAGTGGTAGCAGCTAATTTAGACCCCATCATTTTATATGTATAGTTGGGATTATGTTTTCCAATGTGCATTACTTTGCATCCCTGCTGGAATCATCTTAGCAGCAGTGGCTGTGGGGAAGTTTGCATCTTTTCCAGTCTCAGCCTCGCCCAGACATGGGATTGCAGTAAAGAAGGGTGGAGGAATGCTGGCTAGGGGAGCTGAGAGCTACCCTGCTTCTGCCATGAAGGCCACCCCATATGGCTCCTGCATGGAACGATGCTGGAGTGCTGCCTGCGGGTGGGAGTAATGTCTGTACAGATGAGAGGAGGAGCTGTCCACTACTCCAGGTCCAGTCCAGAGTCATAGTGGGAAGGCATGAGGCATTCTGGCTGTGAGAGGGCTCACCAAATAGAAGATGAAAGAGGTAATGAAATATCACCCTCATCGGGGCACAGTTTTCCTGGGTGTAACTCTGCTGAAGTCAGTGCCCTTATGCCAGGCCTGAAACTGGCCCGGTCTTATTTTGTTCCCATCTCTCTGTGGGTCTGGGTTGTGGTGCTTGCAGTAGCTGGGGCCTGTTAGGAAGGCCCCAGGACCTTGACCCAGGTGGTGGCAGCCCCTTCCTCTCTCTGAGAGGCATGTCCAAAGGCACTTCCAGTGAGAAGAGGCTGGTGGGGGGCGATGGGTGTGTGTGTGTGATGTGAATTGAGACATAGGTGCCAGAGGCACGTGCCCAGCCCAACAGCACCAGGTGCAGAAGAACTTCACTGCAATGGGGAGGCTGCCAGGCTTCCGGAGACTCGCCTGGGATGGTGATTTCCACAGACAGGATCTCTGGCTTGTGGGGGGTGGCTGCTCTCCTGTGGGGCTCCTCTCCCTTCCTGGGAGGAATGCCCTTCACTCTGCACACAGGATTTTCTCTCGTCCCATTGAGAGTGGGCTCGGTGCCACTTTATACTTTGGAGGATCATTAGCAGAAATCATTAGCTATAATACAACCTCGCCCATAAATCTCCCCTGTACCTGGATCATTTGTCCATGCCTAATTTCCATCTCCCTAATTTTATGATTTGTCCCTCATTTGATGAGAGTCTCTTCCATTAATTGTGTAGTAAGTGCTTCCAGATAAAGGGCTGCAGGGCTGACCCCATCTTGGAAAGACACGGTTTGGGCTTTTTTCCTGAAGGATGGAGTCCCTCTGAAATATTCTCCCTTCCCTTCAAAGGGCAGCGCTCCAAATCTTAAAGGCACCACAGCAGTTTCAAGTAGGGGAAAGGACTCTCCCTGAGGAATTCTCATCACTAGAGGCGCTGCAGGGCAGACGAAAGCAGCTGAATCAAGCCCAAGGTGTCCCCTGCATAGATGTGGGAAATGACTTACTGGACATCAATGATGTCACAATTAAGTGCAAGCCATAGGGCAAAGCCATGCCCTGGTTATCCCCCAACCCCTTTGAACTCCAGATTATCACCCTCTGCTGCCCAGAAGAGATTCCACACCCACCTGCTAAATCCTTCTCTGCCAAACTAGGCCATGTTACTGTGGGACCCAGCAGAAATCCCCATCCTTGCATGATAAGGGGAGGGAGGGAATGGGGTGTGATGGTTAGAGCAGGGGACTGGGAGTCAGGTTTCCTGGGCTCTGTCTCCAGCTCTGGGTCCATTGGTGGCCTGGGAGAAGGCAGTTACCTCTCCATGCCTCTGTTGCCTTGTGTAAGATGGTGATAGTAGCAATGGGATGCGGCGAGGGTCTAATTAATTAATTAGCATAGCACCATAAGATCCTCTGATGAAAGTCACTGCATCAGCACAAAGTGGTGTTAATCTGTATTGCACATATGATGACCCCAAAGCTGGGATGATCCCAACCATAGAGGAAGATGAACCCAAAGAGATGGGCATTCCTGCTCCCCTGCCCGTCAGCAAGAGGCATCTGCATGTTCCTCACTGAGGAAGACATTTTTATGTGGCTGTCAGAGAAAATGGCCAAGTTAGGGTCTGAGCCAAAGCCCACTGTGGTCAGGGGAAAGACTCCCATGGTGTCAGTGGGCTTTGGATCAGATCCTTACAGTGCAGTATGTAGAGCTGGTGGATTTTCAGCACTTCTCATGCTGCAAAGCTCTGACTTTGTAGCAAACTGTCAATTTGGTCCGAGGGTCAGTCCCAGAGATTCCTCCCCCTTTGCCCAGTTCTCCCTGGCATGTTGTCCACTGCAGGGGCAGCAGGAGTCCCAGAGGGAGTGCTGGGGAGGGGAGGGGGGAGCAGTGCTAGAAGCAGCTTGCACATTTTACAGGTAACATTATCTTTTATTGGCATCCTAAAAAGAATGTCAGGCACTAGAGTGGTTTTTTTTTTTTAATTTCTGCTTCACTGCCATTCCGCTGCAGGATTTTTATCACCTCCAGGACACTGACGGAAGTGCAGGCAGTGCTCTGTGACACAGCTGGCCAGTCACAAGGTTTCTGGAGCTGTCAGTGCATGCCTGAACACCGTTTTTCTATTCTGAAGCAGGAAAAATTCTGGACATGAGCAAGGCACAGACCTTTCTCACCAACCATCCGAGTGAATGGGGGCCTTTCCCATCAATCATCTGGATGAACGGGGGGCTTTCCCACCAACCATCCAGTCCAATGATGGCCCTTCCTACCAACTGGCCAGGCCAATGGGAGCCTTTCCCATTGACCATTCAGGCCAATGGGAGCCCTTCCTATTGATTGTCTGGGCCAACTGGGGCTTTCCCACTGACAATTTGGACCAGTGGGATCCTTTCCATTGGCTGACTGGGTCAACAAGGCCCTTCCTGCTCACTATCCAGGCCAATGAGGGACCTTCCCACCACAATCTAGGCCAACGGGGGCTCTTTTCACCAACCATTGAAGCCAATGGGGGATCTTCCAACTGACAGCCTAGGTTAACAAAGCCCTTCCTACTGACCATCCAGGCCAACAAGGGATCTTTTTCACCAACATCTGTTCAAAAGATTCTTCCTGACCCAAGGAGTGCCTCCTACTAGTCAAGGGGGCCATCCTCACTGTGTTAGTTCATGTTGCTGCCCGCTCTTCCGCACAACGTGGCTCTCTCTGGTGACCCGCTTTGCAAAGGGGAAGTCCAACCTGCCCACAGCAGAGGTTCAGGTTGGTTCTAGTGTCAATGGGTTGCCCCCCCATTCTGTGTTTTTCTTCCCCCTTGGTGCTTTTCCTAATTGCTGCTCTTACCAGGGGAATGTGGTGTTTTCCCTGCAATGGGGAGAGCAAAGTGCAAAGGACATCGGCCATAGGGCTATACCCGAACCCACTGCTGGTGGGTAAAGCAATCTGCTCCAAGGATTGCTCTCCTGTGGCTGTGAGATGGATGAGCCAATGAGGCCTGCACCAGCGTCAGGCAGCTGGGAAGAGCTGGCTGGCTTTGTTCATTGACCATGAATCAGAGCAGACCCTGCACTGTGCCGGCTGGGGAAAGGACCTTAGCTGGATCACTGTGCTTCCACGGGCAGGTCTCCAGGGCACTCAGCACGGCTCTAAGGGCCAGTCCTTACAGCCCCTCCAGAATTTTAGTGCCCTACCCACGGCAGAGTAGTGGAGCTTTGCAGCATCTGCCAGTCCAGCCCTAAGCCAGTTTGTGTGGAGAGCACTGTCAGACGGAGAATGCTTTGTGAGGTCATCTCTTTGGTGGATTTTTACTCAGTGACTAGCACTCCTCATCAGAGCCTCCTCGGCAGCTGCAGGGAGCCAGCAGCTGAGGCTTCTGGGTGCGGGGGTTGGGTTCGGGGTTTTCATTTTGAGTTTCACAGTTGCTGTCTGACCCTGTGAAGGCCACTCCTCGCTTCTCAGGAGGCACCAGCAACCGCCAGCGAAGCACCGGCTCCAGCCCTGTTTTCTCCAGCCCCCATCACTCTCTTCTTTCCGGGCCTAGAGCCGGGTGCTACCCCCCATCCTGTGCAATAGCGATAGGCCTGGAGGATTCTCCTCTGCCCCCTGCACCAGCAGAATCCTGGCTGCTTAGCCCTGTGCAGCTCAAAGAACCACCCAGCACAGCGCTCGCATTGTCTCAGGCTAGGGACAGTGCAGGCAGCGTGGCATGTGGGACTGCCTGAACAGGAAACTTTGCCTCAGCCAGCCGAGTGGCTCTCACAGCCTGTGCTCTTCAAATGCCAGGACATGTCTTCTCTGGAGATTGATAGATTAGAGCTGCAGCTGGCTATCTCACAGCCTCACGCTTGCCCTAGGTGTCTGTCATCCACCTGCATCGCTGAGTGTGATCCTGCCAGTCTGCATTTGACCCTTCCATATTGCATGTGGAGGAGGGCAGATCCTGGTCTGGCTCCATGGAGCAGACTGATTCACACCCAGCTGAGGATCTGCTCAGAAATCAGACCCCAGGAGGGTTTCCGCCTGCTGCGGTTCTGGGAGTTCCTGCAATAAGTGGAACTGCTTTACTGGGTCGTTTTTGTAAAAATGAGGTTATTTTTACTAACAGCCATGAAAACGATGCTGAAATTCACACAGGGCCAGATGCTGGTACCTGGGGCAAATATGGAGTTACTCCACTGACTTCACTGCAGTTATCCAGTGTAGCTGAGATCAGAATCAAGCCCAGAATGACAGGGCAGTTCACCATGAGGGCAAGTCAAAGCCCATTGAAATAAGTAGAAAGACGCCCACTGACTTTCATGAGCTTCGGAACAGGCCCCATATCCAGAAGCACAAGACTCATGCTTTTGCACTAAAAACATCTTTGCAAAATTCAGTGAAGTTCCCCCATTTGCCTCCCTCCTTATATTTTTAGCTGTGAAAATCTGGAAAGGCAAAAATGATGGTTTTCCCTAGCAGGGAGGGAATCTGTATATTAGCCAATGACAATAGCAGGGGCCTGGGGAGCAGGACACCTGGGTTTTTTATCTGGCTTTGCCACTGCCTCACTGCATGGCTTTGGGCAAGTCACTGCCTCTCTCTGCTTCTCGGCTAACACAGCTGTGAAATAACACTGTCTTTTTGGTCAGAATAATTTTGTTTTCAAAGCTCACATGCCACGCCCCTGCCATGGCTTTCAGGGCACCGTGCAGTGGTGCAGTGACAATGTTTTAGAAGATGACCAGTGGGGGGTAACAAATGCACCAATCTCTTCTGGGTGCCATTTGGGTAGTTAGTGAGGGTCTGATTTTCAGCAGTGCTGAGAATCTGCATCTCCAATTGGAGGTACTTGGCACTCCTGAACGGCAAGCCACGTAGTGTTTGCAAAGCGCTGTGAAATGCGTGGATGGAAGGGGCTAGAGGAACACAAAGCATTGTTATTAGCATTGCCAAGGATCTGCATAGAATATTCAGAAGATGCTGAAAACGGAGCCCTCTTGGTGTAAGAGCAGGATATTTATCCCTAGCTGGTTTGGCAGGGGAAGTCCAATTCGGTCTCACCTGGCATAGTGCATGGTCAGATGTTGGCTCTTTGGAAGGGAGCTGTGACCTTTGAAGGAAAAGCCAGGAGATCCTCTTTGTCTTCTGGTTAATGTGCACTATGGGCCACTAGGCTCAGTCCTCCCTTCCTCATCTCTCAAGCAACCACACATTTTAAACCTGGAGAAGGCACACAGTGCCGTGCAGCATATACCAGTGAGCCAAGTCAATGGCCAGCAGCAAAACCCTGGGACCACGAGAGACTGAGCTATACAAACCTTTCCCAGAGTTCTTCCAAGGGGTCAGATCAGCGGGTTTGGTTCCACCCATTGTAGAGACAGGAACTGGCTGCAAAGTTCTGATCCAGATTTGAAATTCCCCACACTTAGAGGGATCCCTGTGATATGACACTGACCCAGCATGGCTAGCGAGCTGAGGCTGGCTTTGTAGCCCAGAAAACTAGGAGCTTTGTTTGAAGGTGCCCTGGCTTTGTTCTTTTAATGATCCAGACACTCTTAGTATGGACCAATCATCTCACTCCCTTTTCCAAACCAATTCTAATCCCTGCAGCACTGAGTGAGGGGGTGATTTTTCTTTTGTTTGTATTATATCAATGGATATGTGTGTGGTGGGGTGAGCCTGTGTGCATGCATGGGAGCCTGCATGCATGTGAGAGCATGTGCATGTTTGTGTGACAGCTCGTGTGTGTGTGTGTGTGTGTGTGTGTGAGAGAGAGAGAGCGAGAGCATGGTAAAGTTATTTGAACCTGTTTGAAGGTCGGGTCTCCCCAAGGTTATCTGCTTTTTTTCCCTCGAATCTGTAAAGTAATGGTATTCACACTCACTACTTGAGAAGTGTTTCTTTTTATAGCCCTTCCCGATGACAAATAATGCCTGTTTTTGAAGTCCTTTTTAAGTCATTGGTCCCTGGATGCAGATACCATGTTTGGGTGCAGGACAGAAGCAGAGCACAGAGCTATTTCCCCTTTCTGTCTGCAGGGAGCTTTACTGGGACTAGTGAAATTCCAGCAAGGATCATCCAAAGAGGCTGCTGCCCTTGCAGCATTTGAGCCAGTAGGACGCCCTTCCTGAGATACAGGGAGAGAGAAGTGAAGCCACCAGGGACTCGCCCACCACTTTCTGCCCACAGCAATTCGGGGCCAAACCTGGAAGTCCTCAACCTCCCATTGAAATCAGTGGGAGATTTACTGGAGTCAGCAATTCAAGATTTGGCCCACTGTGAATGAGCCAAACTCAAATTTAGGGGGCAGGCAGGTACTGGCATCCAAGCCAAGTCTAACCTCATTTGGGGGGTTGGGTTTAGCAAGTGTTGCCCATGTTTAAATAGTTTGGGTGCTGTTGTCCACCTATGGGCAGGAGGAACAGGTGGGGGGCACATCAGGAGTTCTCTCTTGGCACAGATGCATGCTGGGAGAATCCCCAAAATGTTTACTTGCCATTACCCATAATGCCCTTACTCCAGCCAGCCTCTGGCTGCTTTGGCTAGTGCCTTTCTTGGCCTCTGTGTTACGCTGCACGGTTAGTCTTGCTGCTCAGATTCTTGTTAGCTAAACCCCCTTGCACTTCTGTTCCTGAGAGCCGCATTGCCCCTTCTGTGCACACTAGCCGTACAGGCCTGCCTGAGCGCACACAGAGCATAGGAGCTGCCAGTATTCTGTGCTGCTGGAGGTCAGTGGCAGTTTTGTGTGCTTGATCCTCAGAGGGTTGAGTCCCTTATCCCCAGATCTGAAGCCTGGCACCTGGTTTAACATCTTCCCTCTGTGCTGCACACCAGGCTAAAAGCGCCAGGCCCTTGCTGGGGGCCAGATCCTGAGAGGTGCCAGGCACTCCCTGTTCCAATGGGAGTTAGCTTGAGTAAGGCCAGAATGTGGCGTTCAGGATTGGCCCAATGGGAGTTGCTGATGTTCAGTACCTCCTAGGATTTACCTTGGTTTGGGGCGCTCAGCATGGGCCTGATCCAATTTCCATTGAAGTCAGTGGAAAGACTCCTATTGGGTTCAGTAGGAGCGGAATCAGGGCCCCATCAGCTCAGACAAAATAGGGGAAATCAAGAGGGAGAGAAAAGGGGCAGAGGTTTGATCTCGTGAGTTGCTTTGAAAGTCGTGGGTGTTGCCCAGCCCTCTTGCCTCCCCCTGAGTCCACTGGCGCTCAGTCTTTCCCAAGAGGAGCTCAGCACCCTGCTGGATTGGACCCAGAGGGAGGTGGATTGGGGGATAAAACTAATAACAGGAGGACAGTGGAGGAAATGGGAAGAGAAGGGTCAGAAAGGCGTGTGGCGGGGGGAGGATTTGAAAGAAGAGGAGGAGGAGGAGAAGGAGTGTGGTTGAACAGAGAAATAGCCTCTGAGCAGGAAACGATATCTGACTTAATGTATTAGTCAGAAAGAAAAATTAGATGGTGTAAACTGATCCTTCCTGCATGGGGTGCTGAACTTTTTTGGTGACTTTAGAAGGCCGTGTTTACAGTAACTTCAGCTCATGACCAGGGGCTAAAGGCGAGCTCTTTGGGACAGGGAAGGAATGAGTTTCTCGCTGCCAGGTGCCTGCTCCCATGGGCAGCCTGGGTTTGAAATTGTTGGTGTTTTTTTATTATAAAGTTGCACTTTGCTTTTTTACAAAGAAATGTCTAAATGTGTGTGCGTATCACTTATCAAAGGTGATAACATTCACTGGGAATGAAACGCAGGTCCACTTTATAGCAGTAAATTGCCTTCCCCACCCTGTTGGGCTGATTAGCTGCTGAGCTTCACCCTAGCTTTCTGAAGTTTTCCTTTGCATTTTCCACCTGCTTTCTTTTCTCCATTTTAGCTAACTAAACAGGAGAGAGGTTTTCAAAAGCACCAACGGGGATTTGAGAGCAGTGGCACCCTGAGGCTCCTGAATCCCACAGGCACTTCTGAAAATCGCCCCGGACATGTTTGTGTAAAATTATTGCAGTGTTTAATTGAATAATTGGAGGCAGGGGCTACTTTATTGTGCACTGACTTTTGGCTCATCAACATGGAAATTACATGAATTTGCACTGCCTTACACATCTGTTGAGTGGGTGTGAGTGGTGAGTAGGTTTAAGGGAATCCAAGGCTTGGTCTAAACACAAAGTTACGTCACTTTAACTAAAGATGTGATTTTAAACCACTTTAGTAACACTGGTGCAGCTTTGCATGTGGACACTCTCACATTGGTCTAAACATGCCATACCTCAGTTTCACTTGACCCTGTAAGCCCACCAATATAAACTATTTAAAATCAATATAAATGTGTCTGCATAGGGGTGTGCACTGGTTTAACTAAATCAGTTTAATTAACCAAGTGAAAGTTTGTGTGTGCCAGAGCCTTCCCTACAAACAAAATGTGCACCGGTTTAACTAAAATTGGTTTTCAGTTAATTTAATTAAAACCAGTGTGGACATCCTCAAATTAACACCTGTCGCATATGAAGTTAGCTTAATTTGGTCATTTAAGTGAGTTTAATGGAGACTAATGGCTTGGTTCTAAATCCATTGAAGTTAATGAAGAGACCCTCATTGACTCCGTGGGTATGTCTAACAGCAAAGAAAAACCCGCGGCTGGCCTGTGCCGGCCGCCTCGGGCTGCGGGGCTGTGTCACTGCTGTGTAGACTTCTGGGCTCAGGCTGGAGCCTGAGATCTGGGACCCTCCCACCCTACAGGGTCCTAGAGCCCAGGCTGCAGCCCAAGCCTGGAAGTGAAACGGCCCCGCAGCCCGAGGCGGCTGGCATGGGCCAGCTGTGGGTTTTTCTTTGCTGTGTAGATGTACCCCCAGGGGCTTTGGATAACTCTGTAATCCCCTGACCCAGCGAAGTACTTCAGCAGGTGAGTCACTCCATTGAAGTCAATGGGCTCAACAGTTAATCAAAACCAATTGGAGTCATAGGTGCTTGCAGTTAAATGTGCACTGAAGTGCTTGGCTGGGCTGAGGCTGTAGCCAGTGTAGGGGAGTGGAACGGAGTATAAGGAGGTCCAACTTACCCTACCTTACACATCCCTTCTGAATCTGGCCCCATCTCTCCAGGCCATGTAAATCTGAGGCTATGTTGACACTACAAGCTAAGGTGGGATTCCCCTGCTCTGCACACACACTCCCGCTAGCTCTCATCGTCCTAACATGAGTATAAGTAGTAGTGTCGCCACAGTAGCACGGGTAGCGGCAGTGGAGACACAGCTGAGCCCTGGGTACATTCCCATCGGTTTCAGGCGGGTTTGTACTCAGCACGGCTTAGCCAGGCCTCTGCTGCCACGGGCCAGTGCTACCATGGCTATGCTGTTGTTCCTACTTGTGCTAGTTCTCACAGACTTAGCATGTGTATGTGTACACAAGCGTGGGATCCCACCCCTAACCCGTAATGTAAGTGTAGCCTGAGAGGCGAGTCCTGAATCCTTTATTCAGATGGAGTCTGTGAGAGCTTAATGCAAACAAGGACTCTGGGATTGAGCCTGAAACTGTTCCAAAAGAATGTGCAATGGCCTCTCATTGGAGTGGAAAGAGCCTTCTTGCTCTGGGCTTCCATGGGACTCCGCTTGAAGCTTCTACCTGAGTTACCAGTGGCTTCTCCCGACTGATGGCATCATGGTGGAAAATGTCCTGGTCCTACTGCAGCTGGCCCTTGTATGGGCGGAGCGCTCTGCCTTCCCTCTGGGAACCAGCCCTTGCAAACACTCCCACACGCAGTGCAGTGACCTTTGTATTTCCATAGGTGTTTCGGGTACTGTGTGTTTGTACTGCTGGAGCAGGAAGGAGAGCTATCTGGAACCTACCCAAAAGGCAGAGATGGGGAAAGCCCGGAGACGCAGATTGGAGTGTATTGCGTTGCTGAGAGCACACTGAGCTCTACCCACCAGGCCTCAGTGTAGCACTGATTCCTCTTTAAGGCATCCCCAGCTGAAGCCAGGACTGGTTACTGGGAACCAAATGGGTTTTTTGTCAGTGCCCATGAAAGGAATGGGATCCCAAATGTAGAATAGATCATGGGCTCCAAATACCTTCCCCTCATTCCCTGCTTGGTGCAGGGCTATTTCTCACATGGGAGTTGTCCATCCACCTACTGGTTTTGCAGACAGCCCTGTGCCCTGATCAATAGCGTCAATGGACTCAGATTCCACTGGCCAGACTGAGAGTGTGTGTTGAGGTCAGAATACTGTATGGGGCGGGGGGAGGGCAGGACATGGGAAGTGAGAGAGGATAAGGATAGTCTGCAGTGTCAGTATCATTCTGGAGGATGAATACTCATTCTCCTTGGGTTACAGCCCACGGGGTTTTACACTGTTTTCATGCTTTGTGCTGGAGAATTTATGGGCCTGCATGTTTGTTAAGTTGAAGCCAAGAGCGGGGAAAAAGTCCCTTCAGTCTTTGCTGGTGCAAATTGTTCTGTGTGGAAACCCAGCGCACGGAGTGGTGATAAGAAAATAAATAATCCTGGTGGGAAAAGTCGAATCAGAGAGAAATAAGACAATGACGAATTGCCCTTCTGCGAGCTCTCAAAGCTCTTTATGAACAGTGAGTTCGGGCTCACAGCTCCCCTGTGAACATGGTAGCTAGCCCTGTCCCCATTTTACAGAGGGGTAAACTGAGGCATGGAATGGTGAAGTGATTTCACCAGGGTCTGACAGGATCTGCTTTAACCACTAGACAATACTCCCTAGACCAGACTAGGAGAAGCCACAGGTGGAAAAGACCTAATAAATTGTGGAGTCCATCCTGCTATGAGGGTGGGATATAGACAGTCCTCTGATAAAGGGCAGATCAGTTATTAAACTGACACTGCCCATACTCTGCGCCAGCCTCTGTGACATTTTTTCCTCTACTGAACTGACCCACACCTTCAAACTAAATGAGTTCTTTGAGGTTCGAAATAGATCTGTTTATTCCCCCCCGCCCCAATAGCTTCTCCCTGACCCAGCATTTTCCATTTCCATCGATTTCTGCACTCCTGGGTTTCATCCAGGGGAGGAAGCGCTAAAATACCAGCAGAAAGACTGGGAGCAGGGAACCTGTCCTGCAGAGAATCCCAATCTAATTGTTCTGACCCAAGAAACTCAGGGGACGTGGATAAACTTTGGACAAGCACAAGCCAAATGATGATGTTCATCCTACGATGCTTCTACAAACTTAGACTCCATCTTGAGAAGGACTGTAGGTTTACAACATATCCACACATCAGTCTTCCTTTCCTTGTGTCTACTCACAAATCCAAGGGACTGATTCCCTCAAAGCTCATACATGGATTCTTTGCTTTCCGGTATCCCGGCGCGATTATTAAATGAGTTACAAACGTGGAGCTTGGCTAAGCAGTGGGTAACGGGGCAAAGGATCTGATAGTAACAGCCTATGGACACATCAAGGGTGTTAATACTTAGGAAAGAGAGGAATCCCTTAGCATACCTAAGAGAAATGGGGCGAAATGAAGGAAGAGATCATTTAGGCTGAGTATCAGGAAAAACTCCCTGGCAGTGAGATCTGTGAGGCTGTGGAGCAGTCACCCAGGGAAGCTGGCGGAGGCCTCATTGATTGTGACATTTAAATCTAATTGATATCTTCATAGAGTTTAAGGCCAGAGGGGACCAATAGGATCATCTAGTCTGACCTGCTGCATGGTGCAGACCAGAGAATTGTATCCAGCAATTGTGGCATCCTCCATAGTCCTGTGCACTAGTAAATGTCCTGTAGAGAACTGTCCTGCATAGGCCAGTGGGAGAAGGACCAGAGGGGATCTATAGATTTTTATCATTCTCTATGCATTTAATCCAAGTATCCCATTCTGGGCTCATTCTTTAGTCTGGACTCTGACAGGTGATTTCTTTTTTCCCCTGCTAGGTAAAAATCAGCCCAGTCTGTTTCCCGTATGTGGTAGTAGTGCAGGGAAAAGTCATTTAAGAAGCACCTTTAAAATAAAGAAAACAGTGAGTGGCTCTTTCCTCCAGGGACCCTCTTAAGCAATGCACTAACCAGCTTCTGAGGAGCACTGTTGCTGCATAGAAACAAAACTGCCAGTGCATTTATCAGGCTACAAGGAAAGTGATGCTTAAAGGTAGCAGTTCCAAAAGGGCCATTCAGATGCTGGACTCATTGAGAGCCATCCAAATTATTCCTGAATAAGTTCACTGTCATCAATGAGGCTAGCACTTGGGTCCTACTGAACCAAAAGTACAGGCCTCTACCACGTGAGCTAAAAGAGAATTTATCTTAGCTACAGAAATATCTAGGCTTTGATCCCCTTTATCAGCCAGCCATTTGTAGGCAAAATATCCACACTTGAGCCGTCCAGTGTAAGGCAATGGAATATAAACTCACGCACACATTCCTTCCTTTGATAGTCATTGTGCTAAAAAAATAAACAGAAGCGTTAGGACATTTGGGGTGAAAGTACACATAAAAGGTGAAAATGTAATCAAAGGAAACACTTCCTTTGTAACCAGTTACTATATGCTGATATATCAGCATTAAAGGGGATATCCGTAGATTGATCAAAACCAATCTGTGTTTAACGATACATTTTCCGATGCTGCGAAAGGGCAAAACGTGGTCCAGAATTTTGGGCCAATCTCGTGCGAAACGGCATCACAGGAGAAGGTTATTTTGCAGACTCAAGGCCAAGCGTCAGGAATTTGAGAGATAATGTTAATAACCTTACCCTCTGCAAAGCACTTTGCAATGTGTCTTGGCCTTGCAGCACCCCAGTGAGATGGATACATAGTGAGACACAGCAAGGAGGAGTGACTTGACTGAGTCCACAAAGGGGAACCACTGTGTTAGGGTGCAATTACTTGGAAGTTTCTTCCACACAAACTGCCAGGTGATGCCGCTCTTCTGGACTCTCACACAGGAGTAAGGAGGTTATATTACCTCTATGTTTGGCACAGGTGTGACTGCTGCTGGAATACTGTGTCCAGTTCTGGTGCCCACAATTCAGGAAAGGTGTTGATCAATTGGAGTGAGCTCAGAGAAGAGTCACAAGAATGATTAAAGGATTGGAAATCATGCCTTATAGTGATAGGCTTTAGGAGCTCAGCCTGTTTAGCTTAACAAAGAGAAGATTAAGGGGTGCCTTGATCACAATCTATAAGAATCTACACAAGGAGCAAATATTTAATAATGGTCTGTTCAGTCTAGCAGACAAGTGTATAACAGGATCCAGTGGCTGGCAGTAAAAGCTAGACAAATTCAGACTGGAAGTAAGGCATACATTTTTAACAGAGAGGGTAATTAGCTATTGGAACAATGTACCAAGAGCCGTGGTGGATTCTCCATCCCTGGCAATTTTAAAATCAATACTGGGTGTTCTTCTAAAAAGATCTGCTCTAATTCAAACAGGATCTATTTTGGGGGAGTTCTCTGGTTTGTGCTACCCAGGAGGTCAGACTGGATGATCACAGTGAACCTGTCTGTTCTTGGGTTCGATGAATCTGTGGAAAAGCTTCCTGGATTTCAAAGGGAGAGGAAGATTCCATGCATGCCCAGGAGAAGTGAGATACAAAGATCAATGTAGAGATACAATATTTAATGAAAGAAATGACCAACCAAGGGCTTGATCCAAAAGCCCGTCAAAGGCAATGGGAGTCTTTCCAGTGGGCTTTGGATCGGGCTCTCGCTGTTTGATAAGACAGATGTATTTAAAGTTGTTAAGAAAGCTGAGATGATGGTGAGATTGTAAACTTTTGGCATTGGTGGCTAAATAGTGTAACACCATCCTCCGAAGGGATAGATGTGGCATTAAGATGATCAGGGAATTATGTGCGTAAAATACATCCTCGGGCTCTAAGATAAGAAGATACTGCGGTTCCTTGAAGTGTGGTTCAGACTAAAATTTCTTGCTAGCCCGGCTCAGATTTTCTTGCTTTTCCTTCCTGATATGTTCCAGCTGAACACAGCTGTTCCTCTGCCGATTCCAATCACAATAAAAACAGGATACAGCGGTGCCCACTAAGGTCCCAATCCTGCAATCTGACCCATGCCGGCAGCCATGCAGAGCCCCAGCAGCTTCACTGGGACTCAGTGAGTGACCTGGGGTCTGTCTGAGTGTAGCAGGTAGCAGGATAGGGACCCGACTCTGCTTTTAGGGTGGGACTTCGGCAAGTGCTCAGCGTTAGCCAAGTTCTGCTTCCACTGAGATCCACAGGAGCTTTGCCATATGGGAGTTTTACTCAATGGAGGACAGAGCTAGGCCCAACTCTGAGCGCTTTTGGAAGTTCCGCAGGAAAGGGATGATCAGAGAAGGGTGTTACTGTAGGCCCTGGAGAGGGGGAATCTCCTAGTTGGAGCTGGTGATTTTGATCAAACTTGTCTGAAGTGCCCAGTCCAAGGCGATTGGATTTGACATGGGAGCAAGCAAGAGTGAGCTGTTAATGTGCCTGAATAAATATAAAAGAATGCAGGTGCTGCTGGGTTTGCTGTTGATCTGGACATTGTGTAATGCTGCGGAATCGGACTTGGCCCTTCGGCTTTGCACAGAGACACCCAGGGAGAAGCACAAATGTAGAGCTAAAAACCAGTAAGAGGATCCCACAGCAAATCCGTTGGGGTGTGTGGGGTGGGGTGGGAGGAGCATTGGCTGGAAGGAACATGGAGACTAAATCTCCCTTCAGTCCCAGAGGAGGCAGCCAGAGTAGCGCCCATGGATTGTGATGGAAGCCCAATATTTAATGAGCCAAATGGCCCCTTCTCCTTCTGCAAGTGGAGAGAGCAATAAGCAGAAGCCCAAGGATGGAGGGGCTCCCTGATTCCTCATGACCCTGCAGCAACCCCACATCCCTGGATACCCTAGAGGGACTGGGCTGTGGTGATGGGGAGTATTCATTTACCCTAGTTCTCTCCCCACCCAGGGTGGGGCTGAGGAGTCAGGTGAAGCCAGGGCCACCAGGGTTGTGCTACCATGCAGGCCGGGCTGGGCAAGGTGCAGTGTGGTGGCCTTTCTATTAGATCCGGCCAAGTTTCCCTTCTGATCCCTACCTCCTCAAGCCAGCAATCAGCTGTGAGTGCAAACTCATGGGGCTTCCCGCCCCCTGCATGGGAAGCATCTCCATAAGAGGTTGTCCAGCTTGGGGAGTAAATTTCTGTTTCCCCTGCAAGACAGGGCAGATAATACTGGGGAGGGGGGGGTCCCGGGTTGCAGGAAGACAGAGAGTAAGCCATGGCTCAGCCTCTTACCCAGGGCAGGGTAGGGCCAGACAGGAGTGGGGGTGGTCCAGGGCGTGTGAATTCACCCCAGGATGGGATAATCCTACATGGTTGAGATGCAGGCTCCGCTAGTTGTTTAATTTAGAAACAAAGCAAGGAAGGGAGAACTGCAGAGGTTGCAAAGAAGAGCAAAGCCCTTGGCTTGCAGAAGGTCTGCGAGGTCCCGCCAGGTCTGGATTGATTAGTATTCAGTATTTATAATATCTCCATAATGGTAAAACAAAAGAAAACAAGCCCAGAGAATGCATTTTTAATCATCAATCATTGCTCTTTGTTTGTTGTGAATGAGCAGCAAGGGGAAATAGTCTCCCATAATCACCTCCCTTCACATCTCCTGCCATGCAGGCCTTGCCGGGTGCGCTAAAAGGGAAATAAACAAACAAGCAGCAGATCTCAAAATAAATCCAAGAGCCTGGGGTGCTACGTGGGTTATTGCGCCCACACTCTGGGGGCTTTTTGAAGACACAAGGTGGGGGAGGGAGATGGAAAACGGGAGAACAAAGGGAAGGGGGGAGCGTGAAGAGAATACGCAGCAGAGAGCGGAGGGATATGTATTAAAGGGGGAATCTCACCGGAGAATGAAGCATTTCTGAGCTGGACATCTCTAGCGCTCTCCATCCAAAGACCTCACTGCCCTTTGCGGAGATCCATTCTTGAAGCCCCACAAGCCTCTGGAAGGCAGAGGAGCATCATAGTCCTCCCTTTACAGACCAGGTAACTGACGGTATGTCTACACTGCCATTAAAAACCTGCAGCTGGCCCGTGCCAGCTGACTCCGGCTAAGGGGCTGTTAATTGCAGTGTAGATGTTCAGACTCAGGCTGGAGCCTGGGCTCTAGGACCTTGCGAGGTGGGAGTGGCAGCCTGAGCCCAAACATCTACACTGCAGTTAAGCAGCCCCGGAGCCTAAGCCCCGCAAGCCCAAGCCAGCTGGCATGGGCCAGCCGCGGGCGTCTAATTGCAGTGTAGATGTACAAGTTCAGAATCAGCCTTTGATGACTGCTGCGGGTGCCCAGAATCGAGGCTGATGAGCAGTTCCCATTGACTTTGCTGAGAGTCATGGGTGCTCAGTAGTGATGCTAATCAGGCCCTGAGTGTGCCAGGTTGGGCACCCAAAATCAGAGGCTAATTTGGAAAAATTGAGGCTTAAGCAACTGGGCTGAGGCCACACAGGGAGAACCAGAAGCAGAACCCAGCTCTGCTGGTGCCCAGCCCCCATGGCTTTAGCTCAAGATGACAATGAAAATGGCACAGGGATGCCAGTCTTGATGCCCAAGTTGTCTCCTTCCCCTATGTCCACCTTGGTGCTTTTTTCCATACCACTGAAAGCCCCCCCCCCCCCCAATGCACATGCTAGACCCTCCTGCCGAACCACATTTTCCATGATTGCCACAAGAAGTGAAACATTAGCAAGAAATCTCTGAGCTAGTGTCTCCTCAGCACTTCCCCTTGTTTCCTGTCTTCGCTTTCTGTTCTATTCAGGCTCTTATGGCGCACCCATCACCGTGGTATTGGAGCACCTACTTTGTGTCTGTCTAATAGGCCCCCACTTGCAAATGCATAGACATGTACTTAGCTTGACTCCTGTGAGTAATTCCTTTACAGCCAGGTCTACTGGCCTGCAGCAGTTAGGTGGGTGCATAAGTGTTTGCAGGATGGTATCCTTGGACTGTGAGCACCGTGGGGACTGGGTTCGTTGTGTATCTCCTAGAGAGCTAAGAACACTGGCTACACTTACCAGGTAACAGGCAAGTGGATGAATTAATTAATAATGTAAGAAAAACAAGAAAAAATGAAACCTCCTTCCCCTCCTTGATAATTGACACCCTTAAGCAGGGACTGACTGGACAAGCTGATCTCGTCAGATCTGACTCATCCAACGAAGGATCTCAAAGCACTTTACAAACATTGCTTACGCCCCTTGCTCACGTGGGTTGAAATTAACCCCTGTGTGGAGCATGGGGCCCAGGCACCACTTAAGTGCTAGAGCCCCTGAGCACCTTCCATCTCTCCATTGAAGCTAATGAGAGCTGAGGCTATTCAGCCCCTGCAATTGCCCATATCTTTGGCAAAATTGGGCCCATTATGGTGTCATAGGGGTGCTGGAGCAAGGGTCTGCCTGACTAAGGGTCTGATCCCGGTTTCACAGGAAGCAATGTCTTTCCATTGTTTTCACTGAGCTTTGGAGCAGGTTCTCAGGTCCCAATCCTGTTCCTGTCAAAGACAATAATAAACCCCGGACTATCGGAGAGGGCCTGGCCTTCCCTGAGTCGGCTCACCTGCATAGAATTTAGCCCAGGCCTGTTCCGAGGTGGCAACAGCTGCATCTATCTCAGCTTGCAGGGCTGACGATCCCACACCCTCTCGGAGCGTTTAGCATCAAGCCAGCGTGTCAGTGAGATGAAAGCTTTGAGCCATCAGAACTGCCAGGCCCATGAGGAACAGACACGCTAGATCTGAATCCTATTGAAAAATAATAAAAAGGTAATTACTTTGTCATTACTGGACACTGCTTTGTCTGGAGGGGGGGAGGGTTCTTTCTGCACTCGAGCTATAAATAACGCTTTCCATTACCCTGCTAAGTGGACATGCGCTCCCTGCTAACTCCAGCTTAACCTCAGCTTTACACATGCCAGCTTGGTGCTGCCCACTTGTTAAACGCACCGCTGGCATCCTGGCAGGCTGGCACAGACCTCTTGGAGTCAGTCAAAAAGTGGGCAGGGTGAGCCAGCTTGTTTGTGAGTCCCCAGTGAGCAAGGAGGGCACAGGCTAAAGCCGGCCCCACAGATGGGAAAAAGGAACCCACTTCAGAACGACTCGTGTAGAAAAGCGTCCGAGTCTAGATGCTGCTGTTTTCATATGTTGCCAGATAGAAATATCGCTGGTCCTCCACAGCGTGGGAAGGTGCTCGCTTTCTGCGCACTTATCTACATGAGAAAATTGCACCTATTCCACCTAAATTGGATTAGTTAAACTGGTGCTAGCCCCTGTGTGGACACCTTTAGATTATTTTAATGTAAACTGATTCATAACCAATTTAAGTGACACTGAAATGAGTCTGATTTAAACCCAAATCAGAGCGTCCCCTGTAGTTTGCAGTGGTTTCAAATCACCCCTTTGGTTCAATAGATGCGGCTTGCCCATGTGGATAAGGCCTGTTTGGGAGCGGCATTGTGATCCAGTGACTCAGTACCTGTCCACATGAGAAAATGGGAGTGGTTTAAATGAGGTACAATTTTAAACCGATTTATTGAAAAATAAGCAGTCCCCCTGTGGACACTCTTATTTTGATTTAAACCAGGCCTACTGCACATCAGCTTAATTTGGTTAAGAATTGGTCTAAGCCATGACCAACTAAGCCCCTCTTAATAAGGACTTGAATAAACTTGAACTCTTAAACAGAGAAAAGCGACCACACAGGACCACCAGTTTAACTAAATCACTTTGAAAACTGATGTAAGTTAAACCCGGGCAACTTTCTGGGGTAAACAAGTCTTTAGAGCTAAGGGCTGACAGTCAGGACAGGCCAGTTCTGTGCCTGGCTCTGCTACTGACTCACTCTGTGACTTTAAGCAAGACTGTGAGTCAGTTTTCCCATCTATAAAGTGGGGACAATAAAACCTACCTGCCTTGGAAGGCTGGCGTGGGATTGATTAATTAGTGATTGTAAAGAACATTGAGTCATGAAGGTGGTTCTGTATCAGTACAAATTAATTATTATTTTATTTTATTATTTAGTGTGGTTCTGTTGTATTTTCTTTGTATTAATTTTATTCTCACAGACAGGATACTACAAGCACAACTTCACAGTCAGAGGAGCAAAACAACCTATATTTATTTAATGCTTTGTTTACTGGTTTTATTGTTGCTGATTTATTTTATGTATGGCATCTAGAGGACTCAATGAAACCAGAGGCTCACAGTACTAGACAGTCTTTGCCCTGAACAGCTTACAATCTAGAGAGACAAGATAGATAAACGGTAATAGGGGAACATATAAGCAGAATGTCAAAGGAAAGCACTTCATGATCATGGATTAATTAAACCCCATGCCCCCCTCTGGAGCAAGTAAATAAATAGTCATGGTCTCATTTTATAGACAGGGAAACAGGGACAGAAAAGTGAAGTAATGTGTCTGAGGTCATACAGTGAGTCAGTGGCGGAGCTGGAGTTAAATCCCAGGAAATCCCATTCCTGTCATCAGGCCTTTAGGCTTCACATGCTATCTGTAAATAAAAGCAATAGGGCCAGATCCTCAGCTGGTGCAAATCAGCAAATCTGATTTACTTGATTTACACCTGCCGAGAATCTGACTTGCTGTTCTGTGAGCCTGGAACTTGACCTATGTCAAGCCTGGTTACCTAGTTTTGTTTTGTTAATTTCCAAACAAATAGTTTCTGATGTTTGAAAGTGACATAAAGTGTCAAAACAAAGAGCAATATCCTCAGCTGGTGTAAACAGCCCTAGCCCCACTGCAGTCAATGGAGTGAAGCCAATGTACACCAGCTGAAGATCCGGCCCATCACATAGATGCTGATTGGTTTAAGATTGGGGTGATTTTTTTTGTTTGGAGTTTTGTTAAACTCACAAGAAAAAGTTGCATGTAAGAAAATGGCACTTTGCAAACTGTGGCTCTATGATACGCTCTAATTGCTTTTGATATGAGGACAGTAAAAACCAAAAACGAAACCAGATAGGATGATGTTATTTACCGTTAAAAAGTGGCTGCTACTTCTGCAGAATCATTTGTTTATTTTCCGACACACCCCCTCCCCCAAATCCCTATCGCTTTTCTTCTGCATGTCTCTGTGGCATCCACATTCTTGCGGCTGGGGTTGGGGAATGGCTGGCATGTTGGCATGGCCATAAGATATAGCCATTGTCAGTGGTGACAAGCCCATGGCTATTTGGTGGCCTGTGTGAAAAGGATCCTGGGGCTGAATCCATTTTGGTTGAGTGGTCAGAGGTCTAGAGTCCCAATGTCAAAGTCCCCTTCATTCATCACATATGCCACTAATTGGCCATACGAGAAATTCAACTCTGCTATGAGGGACTTAAAGTGATATAGGCATCATGTGGGCCTCTTCACAGGGAGGAATGCTGTCCAGGAGAGCCAGTGTGGTGTAGTGTAGTGGATAGAGCACTAGAGTAGGACTTAGGAGACTTGGGTTCTATTCCCTGCTCTGCCGTTGGCCTGGTAGGTGACCTGGGGCAAGTCATGTCCCCTCTCCATGCATTAGTTTCCCTGTCTGGAAGATGGGAGTAATGATATTGATCCTTCGTAAAGCGTTTTGAGATCTGCTGATGAGAAGAGCTAGTATTATTATTAATTATTGTCCAATCTGAGCAGGTCAGGAATGAGGCTTCTTGGGCCTGATTCTCTGCTTCCTTATACCTCCTAATAAAGGGCACCCCTTATATGGGACCCCTCTTGCTCTGTTTAACTACAGCAGTAGCCAGGTCACAGCAGGGTGAGCTGAGGACAGAGAGCCTTCCGCCTGACTTTTTATGCCTTTGTCATTTTAATCCAAGCCCGTCTCTTGTTGTTTTTAACCTCACTTCCCTTGTGTGAATAATTTCTTAGGGGTAAGGCTGGTCACAGCTCAGCCAGATGAGACAATGTTCTGGGAAGGTTGGTATTGATGATGGATGGGCAAGATTGGCATAGAAGGTGTGGCATCTACCAAGTGGGAATAACAGAATCAGAGCAGGAAACACTAAGGCCTTGTCTACCCTAGAAAGTTTCACTGGCAGAAGTTCTGCTAGCATAGGGCTACCGGCAACACTGTCATGCTGCAGAGTGAATTCATGCTTGAGTGCTTGTGCCAGCGCATTGTGTGCTCACAGCATGGGGATGTATTGGCAAAATGTGTGTTGCATGGAGGCAACATCCCGGTGTAGTGCTATACGAATAACTGATTTGTTGGTTCGGTGACTAACCCCAACACATTTTCCCCAAATTAATTTTTTTCAAATAGTGCTGCAAAACAAAAAAGTCAAAAAATGCTGTTTGGGGTCAAACAAAATGTTTACCTTTGAGGTTTTTTTCTTTTTCTTTTTTTTAAATGAAATGGAAGTAAAATTCTTAATGAAAAGTTGTTTTGACTTGGAAAATTAAAATGTTTGGACTTTTGGGGATTTTTTGTTTTCAGCCAAAACAACAGCAAATTCAACACAGATTTTCAAAACATTTCAGTTGACCTGAATAAGCATCGTTTGAAGAAAAATTTTGTCCAGCTCTAACCTGGTGTTCTCTGTGCTGCCTTCTGGCACACTGCGTTGTGGGAAATTGTCTCTGTGTATTGTGGGGCAGCTCATTGCTGTGATATCAAAGCACTTTCCAATAGTGCATTATTCTTTGGGCTTGCCAGACGTAAACTACACACATGACGAATGCCAGTCTTGCAAGCACAAGAATTTGGTAGGGCCAGAAGGGTGTACATGGGGAAGAGCTTGGGCTCTAAATAAAGGACTAGACATAAACTTTTGGCCAATGAGTTGCTGAAGAAGCCTTCTGCAAACTTCAGAATTATAACTAGCAAGGTCCTCATTTTATTTTATAATCAGTGTGTTGCCAACTCTCACGATTTTATCCTGAGTGTCATGAAATTTTATGCTTTTTTTTAAAGCCCCAGCTCCTGGAATCCTGTGATTGTATGAGAATCTCAGCTTTCATTAAAAATAAAAGTAACTCTACAGCCTTCAGGACTGCAGACAAAAGCTTGAAAATGTGAACCCTGAAGGCTCAAAAACCAAGAGGCAAATAACCTCTCCAAGAACGTATTGTTATTTTAAAAAATCTCTTGAGTTTTAAATCTCTTACAATTTGGGGGAGGGTCTGACTCATGATTTTTGAAGACTAGTGGTTGGCAATACGATACAGATGATTTATTGAGGGCAGGAGGAGTGGGGTTGGCATTATTGTTTTTAATTTTCAAGAAGAAAAGAAATGAAAACAAAAATCTATTCATGCAAACCAATAGTAAACATGACTTAGCCATGCTAGGAGCTCATGTATTGTAATTCTGTGTGGCAAATCCCAGTCAGCCCCTTCCTTCCTTGTATTTCCTCAACTGAGCACTGTGGCCCTGACCTTCCAAACTGCTCAGTGAGGCAGGGGGTCCACAACTGCAAGGAATCCTACTGAAGTCTGCATAGGACCGGGTCCACCAGCATGGCCTTTGTCTGGCCGCTTACTTCTATGTGATTAGGTTCCGGTCCTGTTGATGGCCTGCACGCAACACTCTCAATGACTTCAAAGAAAGTGCCATGCGCAGGCCTGATTCTGCTAAGTCTTGTACACCTGCTTCACTTGACATCCTGTGACTCTGTACTTGCAGTGTGTAAAGCTAAGTGCATGCGTAAGACTCTGCAGGAGCAGGCCCATTAAAGGGACATTGTCAGGCCAAATTCATTCCCAAACTTAGATCCTGATTCTACAGTAGGATCCATGTGGGTAGAACTTTCCACCTCCACGGAGCCCTGTTGACTTCAGTGGGGCTTCATGAGGGTTTTAGGGGCTGTCTCTGCAGATCCAATTGCGACCTAAGTCTTGCTAAAAGCAAGCTCTTCCAAACCATAATGCCAGTAGAAATGTTTTCCATGGTTAAATATGTTGATGGCAACAGTTTTAAAACAAAGTCCCAATGCCATCAGCAGGACTTAAGCAGGTACTTCACATTAAGCCTTAAGATAGATAGATAGATGTTCCACAGCTGGGCCCCTACTGTTTTATTTCAGTTATAGCTAAAGACATGCACTTTAGAAATATGTGATCGCTAACCTGACAGCATCTCTCTAGCATATGAATTTAAGGTTTGTTTTTTTAAAGCAACTTATAAACATTTCCCACTCAGTCCCTCCAACAATCTCTCTCAGTACTTGTGTTATTTCAATTGAGTTTAAAAGCATATCCCTATTTCTATCTCTATTTATTGCTTTCCCAGTGTTGGCAGGTAAAAATTGATAGCTAAACCATAATTAATAATAAACAATAGCTAAATAAACAAAGGCCCCGATCCTGTAAATACATATGCAAATACTTTTCTTTACATACTGAGACCCTGCGGAAGTGGATCTGATCTACACACTGTGCGTAGTGTTCACCATGTGTATAAGTCTTTGCAAGATCAAGGCCTAAATATTTAACTAAACATACCAGTATTGCTGACCTCAACTGTTCAATATTCATGAGTCAGGCCCCCCAGAATCATGAGATTGTCTCAAAATTCATAAGATTTTAAAAATAATTGGGGGTTTTGTCATTTGCCCTCTGGCTTTGCATCTTTAGGGTGCACTTGACCCATGTTTATGAGCTTTTCTGGGCAACCACGAGAGCTAGAAACTTACTTTTTTTTTAAGAGAAAAGCTGATATTCTCATGGAATCACATGGCTCCAGGAGCTGGGGGTCAAAGGAAAATGTAAAATATTTCAAGAATCACAATAAAATCACAAGAGTTGGCAACCCTTCTACAAACGCGTATACACATAAGTAACTTTTACTTGCATGAGTCATCTCACTGAAATCAGAGGGATGATTGAATTATTATTTATTTATACTATGATAGTACCTTGAAGCCCCAGTCATGGACCAGGACCCCATTGTGCTAGGTGCTGTACAGACACAACAAAAAGACAGTCCCTGCCCCAAAGAGCTTATAGTGTAAGACCAGAGACAACAGGTCAGTACAGACAGGCGCACAAGGAATCAATGAGACAGTCCTGCAAGGAGCTCTGTATGGATGTGCTGACCTAGAACTCATTGCGTGGAATGGCCGGAATGAGTAAAGTTACCCAATGTTTATAGGGATGGGCCCCCACATGCAAACCCATTGACTTCAGTGGGTCTGTAGGCAGGGGTCCCCCTCCACAGAACAACATGCAGGATTAGGGCCTAAGTCTATAGTTACACACACACACACGGCTCATTCCTGCAAACACTTAAGACACGGGTGTAATTTTACTATCCCACATAGTCCCAGTGAGTGCATGAGAGCAGTTATTTGTGTTGGTAAATATCTGCAGGATTGGGCCCTTAAATACAGAGCTAACAATGAAGGCCCCAATCCCTGTAGAGTGATCCACGTGGATAGAGGGGCTCTGTCTGTGTGGTTTGCTTTGCAGGATTTGGCCCATGAAATATATATATATATATATATATATATATATATAACTGGTTTAATAAAATATAAGCTAACTCTAGAACTAAAAATCAAAGGAGTTTATTAGAGTGTAAACTACGGACCTGCTCCTGCATGCATATATACATATAAATAGGAGTAATTTTAGGCATGTGAGTACTCCCCTGGTGGCAGGGCCGGCTCTGGCTTTTTGGCCGCCCCAAGCAAAAAAAAAAAAACGGGGCGGCCAGAATGGCAAAGCAAAAAAAAAACCAAAAAACCTGCGGCGCGGCCGGAGCGTGGGTGCAGGGGGACCGGCTGGGGGGGGGAGGGGAAGCGGGCGGGAGAGAGAGAGAAGGGGGCTGCCAGGGCTACAGCAGGGGCGCTGCCACGTGGCCCCTCCTGCTGCGCTGCCGCCTGCCGCGAGGGCTCCGCTCCGGTCGGCGGGGAGGGAAGGAAGAGGACTGCCCTGCAGGGCGCTCTGGTTCTCTGCGCCGGCCGCCCCCTACAGGGCGGCTGGAGCAGAACAAACAAACAAACAAAAAAAAGCATCCATGCCGCCCTAGGATTGGGCAGAATGCCGCCTCGAACAATCTGCCGCCCCAAGCACCAGCTTGCTCAGCTGCTGCCTGGAGCCGGCCCTGCCTAGTGGGATAATTTATCATGCTGATCCTGCAAAGCAGAGCAGACCTGTGTACCTGGGCAGAGCCCGCTAAAGGCTGTTCCCAAGTGCAGGGGCCTGCTGGCATGGTGTGTATTACAGGATTGGGGTCCATGGGTGCAGAGTTACTCATCTGCATACATACTTGCAGGATTGGGGCCATAAACTATAATAAACTCAGAGTGGTTTGCTAATGAAATCCAAGTTAAGGATATAAGCAGCCCCCCTCCTTTGTCACTTAAAAGGAATAGACCATCCCATAGAGAAAGGAAGGATCTCAGCTAAATGTAGCCCAAGGAAACTAGGGTGGCAAAGTTCACCAGGCTGCAAAAACTAGGCTCTTTCATACAACTTTCAGCAAGTTGCCTAAAGTTGGGGAGTTTAGAGATTTCCAGGAGAAAGCACTCCGTGGGCTGAGGGATCCGCTTGTGACAGGGGCAGGGCAAGGAAGTGCCCCGGTGATTGGAGAAGGCGGAGTTGCCCTTGTTGACTGGGAAGTGGGGACAACCCCTCCCTTTTTCTTGCCAGGGCAGCGGGATCCAGTCCGGGTTTTACTGGTGCCCCTCCCTTGTCTGGGTGCCCTGCCTGCTTGGAGCCGAGTCCATTCCATGCTCGGCTCCCTCTGCCGCTCTTCCACCCCCCTTCCCTCCCTCCCCGTCCCTCCCCTCACCAGCCCGGGGCAGAGGGTGGCCGGGATCCAGTCCGGGTTTTGCGCGCCGCCCGCCCCCCTGTTAGAAATAGGAAAATTCAATAATCAAAGCGAAGGGGAGAGAGAGGAGGGAAAAAAATCCGGGATCAGGGCAAGTTTGATGGCGCATGCGCGCTGCAGACTCCATCCCAAACACACACACATTTCCCTTGACTTGGAAAGTCACCCAAAGCCGCCCCAAGTGCAGGTAAGCCTGTCTGCTCTGCCCTGCCCCAGCCCCTGCCCCCCGGGACCCCCACCCCGCCCTCCAGCCCCTGCCTCGGCCGCCACCCAACTCTGCGGGGCAGGGGGTCGGGGCGCAGTCAGGGGCATGTCCCTGGCAGGGAAGGGAGGCGGGGGGGGGGGGCACATGGCAGCGGCAGGTGGGCATTGCTCTGGGCGGGGGGGTTATTGCACGCGGGGGGGGGGGGCAGCGCTCTGAAAGCGGGGGTGAAGGGCACTGCAGGCTGCTTGGGGCTCCGGTGCGCTCCCGGGTGCGCTCCCTCTGCGGAGGGGTTGCCCTCGCTGCTCCGGCCCGGGCACTTTGGGCGGCTGTTTGCGGAGTGAGGGGGTGCAGCGCGCTGCCTCCCCGGGGAGTGAACCAGGGAAGGGGGCTGCGGGGTCCAGGACTCTCACGCTAGGCTGGCGGAGGGGGGGAGGCAGAGCGGTGCCGGCTCCGGAGCTGAGTTGTTGTTGTTGTTGGGGGAGGCCGGTTGTGCCGGACAATTTCCAGGACTTTTAAAAATCGCTGTGGAAATGGGGGAGGGGAAGGGGCTGGGAGAGGCGTGGGACCCCCTCCGCCGCCCTGCCCCGCTCCCTGCCTGGGGCGCAGGTACCCCGGGTCCCCAGTGACTGAGCGAGGGGGTCCCATGGGGCGCAGCTGCTGGGGGAAAGGGAAGCGCAGCGGCGATGCTCCCCCCCCCCCGGCTTTTTGCGAACAGAAACTTGGGCGAGAAGCGAAGGGAAAGCGCCGAGGGGTGGCGTGAGGCTGGGGACCCCGGCGGGCCGCGGAGACAGGCTGGGGGTCCCCGGGCGGAGGCGGCAGGCGATCGGTGCCAGGGAAGTTTCTCCAAAGTGCTCCGGCCGGGTTGGAGGCTGGCGAGCGGCGCTTCCCCCCGCTGGCTCCGGGACACTCGGGTCCCGGAGCGGAGATGGAGCAGGGCTGGGAGCCGTGCGCTCGGGGACGGGGAGGTGCCCGGGCCCCCTCCGTGCGCTCCCTGGAGAGCTGCGCTGCGTTCCCGACTCGGCGCGCGAGTGTGGGGGGCCGGGCTCGGTGCGCGTTTGGGGGAGTCGGTGCCCGGCCCCCGGGCGAAGCCGCAGGTTATTTTTACCCGGTGGCATTTGCAGAATGCGCAGCTGATTTGCCATCCTGAGCCAGGAAGTTTTTTTCCCCCCGTTTTCTTTTCATTTTCTTTCCTCTCTTCGAATCCGCTGCCGCGGCCGGGCGAGGCTCAGGCAGCGCCGGGCATGGGGCGCTGTAGGGGTAAGGGGGCTGTACTGCTGGACTGGGGGGGGGGGGTTGCTTGGATTGTGCGGGGTGGGGGTAGATATCAGCATAGGGGTGGAGTGAGGAGAACAGGGTTGAGGGCGCTGGGGGGAGGGAGGCGGGCTCTGGGATCAGTAGGGTTTTGGTGAATGCTACTCTCCATGTTTGGAGACTCCCAGGACAAGGGAACAGGTGTCCGACCCGTCAATCAAACTGGGGCCTGCCAGGAAAAGACACTTTGGGGCATTGACAAAAAAGGAGAAATAAAAAGCCTTGGAAACCCAGCGGGGCAGGGGTGTGCCTGTCCCCTGGGTAGGGAAGGGTTAATATCCCAGGGCTTTGCCTGCTTCTGATCTGCCTCCCCAAATCTTTAATGACTCTCCAGCCAGTGATGAGCCCATAAGGGTTGTCTCTGGCACAGGGGTCATGCTTTCTCAGACTCCCCAGGAAATTGGAAAGTGAGAATTAGGTGCACTTGTTCTTGGGGTCTATAAATCCAGAAAGTCCTTTAGATTTGTACCTCCCTAGCTGGGGTGGGAAGAAGTGAACCAGCATAGTCTGGGAGTGGGGACATTGACCAGTAACTTGTTGGTATTGATTTCATGGGAGATAAGTGTGTATGTACCATGACAACCTTCCTGGAGTAGTGGAGAGAGAGTCGTTCCTTCTTTTTGTTTTCCGGTTGGGGTGGCAGGAGACAGAGAGGAAGAGCCATTGGGAAAGTTGGCACATTTGGTAAAGGGTGATGAAATTTGGGATAAGGATGAGATTGGAAGGGGCTTTCTGATCCCAGCCTGGAGGCTGTCTCACTGCACCTTCTGAGCAATTTGTTTGGAAAACTTTCTGGATGGGTTATGTCTGAGGATTGCTCTGAATCACTCTGAGTTAGATCCATCTGCCTAGATTTTTTTTTTTTTTTGGGTGGGAGAAAGGTGAAACTTTTGATGTACTTCACGCATAAATTTCATGTGCCCTCTTCATCCACGCTTAACTGCATATGCAGCCACTACAACCTTTTCCCCTTGAAAATGGTTTTCTCTCCCCTCCTCCCCCAAATTACCTAGACATATTTATTTCTGTTGTTGCTGTAATAACTTTTAAGGTGAAATAATCTCTTCCCAGGGCTTTGGACTTCTGTTTCCCAGTGGTTTCCCTGCCTCTCTTCCTACACCCACTTTTTTATTTATACTTTGTTGCTACCTTGTTAGCTACCTTAGAAGCAGTTAGAAAGAGTTTATGGGGGAATATTGTTGAACTTCAGTAATCAAGTTTCCAGATCTTATGCCTCCTGTTTAATTTATTAGACTAGTTATTTATTCTGTTGATGATAATCTGTTGCTGGTTTCTATGGAGATGTTAAACTGATCTCTTTCAGAAATCAAACTCCATATGCACTAAAACGTTTAAAGGGGCAGTGTCCCCTTCTGTTTGCAGACTTTACCTTTTCAGTGGCTCTTTTGGCCTCCTTTATATTTTATATATTAAAAAGTCTGAAGTTGAAGCTTTGTGCAAGACAGAGCTTATTATGACAAGCAGAAAGTCAGGGCTTTGATCCTTTAGTTGCATCATCATTTAAAACAGATCATTTCCCCCCCTCATCAGACCAGATAGAAGAACCCTTTCAAGATCAAAGAGTCCAGCTAAAAACTATTGTTTAAAAAATATAAAAAGGGGGGAAAAGTGTTATCAGGGTGATGTTTCCTTAATCTGCTCATTTTATTCTAAGAGATTTATTTTAGCAATAAAAACAAAAAACTTGTAGCAACTATATTGTTGTTCTTATATTTCCCAAGCCTTTTAAATGTTAAAATAAGTTCAAAGTCAAATATCTCTCCAGATAAAGTGCATGTTAGGGTATATTTATTACTTGTTTTCTAAATGTAGAAGGTCAGACTCCAGAAGGCTATCGCATTAGAGAAGGTTTTAATAGTCTTTGTTTCAGCTTAATGAGAGCGAAATATAAAAAGCATTTTCACTGTAACATTTATCCAGTTTTTAAAGGAGAATCTCTGCAGTTTATTCAGTTTTTATTCTTTTAATTAAGAAAAGATCCCCTCTTTTCATTATCCGTGGAGGAAAGGGAGAGTGTCTTACATTTCTGACATACTTAAAAATTGTGAACTCACCATGAGCTCGTGTATTTATCAAGCTGACAAACATGGTACAAAGCTATTGTGTTTCCTGCTCATCTTCTTGGGGGTAAAGTTGTAGGTTTAAAAAGAAAATAATGACCCATATGATGCATTTTTAATATCCAAGTGAACTCCCCAATTTTTTCCTACCTGTGTCCTCAAAACACTTCATGTCTCCTAAAATACTTTCCTTTTTTCTTTCAATACACTTCTGCATTTTTCTTTTTTTTAAAATGCAAATAATAACTGGAACCAAAACAACCCTAAATATATGTTTAATTTCATCATATAAGATTATTTTCTCTGCAGTTGTTTGGTTTGTAATTGCTTCTCATTATTATTTTTCTTTTGGCTCATCAGTGCAGTCGATCAGTTTTTCTTTTTAAAAAAATATATTTTTGTAAACCTTTTGTTTATTTGTTTGATTTGAATTGCAAACAGAATTGACTCTGACAAGTAAAAGGGGGTGGGGGGAGGAAACACTATGGCTTTAAACTCAGGAGTTTGCATATTCTCCTTGTATCTTTCCCCTTTGCTAATTATTGTGTTGTTTTCAGAGCAAATATGTCATATCCATGGCGACCAGGCAGGTTTATTGTCTTTCAGAAGCAATAGCTCACATAAGTAATTAATGACTTCTTTTTTTTTCCTCTGGCTTAGGTTAAACAGATCATTCAAGGAAAGTCATATCTCTCTCTCCCTCTTTTTTCTTTTTTTTTAGCCCAGTGACATAAGAACATGAGTTAGAACAAGAGAATACTTTAACCAAGAAGTCAACAGCTTATTTTTTCCCGTTTCTTTTTAAAAGCTGTAAGTGTCAGCTTTCCCCACACATGACGTTGTCATTCTTGCAGTTTCAGAGCAAAGCCCTGGTGCAGGGAAAACCCATTGAAAGCTTGAGTTCAGTTGGTAGTTGTACAACAGAAGAAGGTGGTTTGGGGAGGGAAGGGGGTTATTTCTCCATGAAGAAATCCGTGTGTGTGAGTGTGTAGGAGGGAGTCAATGACCAAAAAAGCCAACTCATCTGGATCTGACAGATTGTAATTCAGACAATTTCCAGGAAAGAATTAATGACTTGATTTTATAGATGTATAGATATATATTTATTTACTCCATCCAAAACAGTGAAGCTATTTGGAAAAACAAACTTTTTGGGAAAAATGTAAGTCCACATAAACTTGAGACTTATCTTACAAGAACCTATTGCAAATAGTTTATTTCAGGTGCAAGGGTGATCCTTACCTTTTCCAATTCTCGTTCTTCCTATTAAACCAGAATCTGCTATCTATCCAACTCAGGGATTGTGATTTACCGAAATGGTGATTTCCTGCGCACCTCCCTTCACCCTTGTTTTGTTTTTGTTAATTTCATTTTTGGAAGGATACTGTCCATCTATATAAATTCCTGAGGAGATGAAAGCACTGCTCAAGTCCATAAACCAAAGCTTTTGTGTGCATCATATATTTAAAAAATAAAAACAAATCCCGTTTGATCAAATCAAGTACACTACTTTGCTAGTAATGATTCCATATTCCACAACACTGCTACTTTAACTTTTAAAATCTGTTTCCATTCTGGTTTGTAACACTAATCAAAGAGTCACTTCCTCCCAATTTTTTTTTACTGACTTGTGTTAATGAGAACCACTAGGATCATATTTTGTGTGGATGCTATTTTGGGGTTCAGAGACATGGTCTCCTCAGGTTCACTTGAAGTAGGCACCTTTAGAATTCTATATTATTCTTTCTTTCCAAATCCATATCTCCCTCATCCCTACCCTCCAGAGAGGTTTCTGAGTTCAGCTATCGGAACCTACAGGCAGTAGACAATAATAACAATAAAAAACATGAAGAAGAAGAGATTTTGCTATTTAGTTTCTAAAGAGCAGAAGAGAAGCCCCTAAGTATTGTAAGGCTGAGGTTTCAGCAGAGTTGATAATTGAGCCCTTAACCTTCTGATGTCTATATCAGAAAAACAGACTCTAGCAGAGGGAGACAAAGAATAAAAGCAAATACCGGGCAGGAGGGAGCTTGGGAGATTTCTGAAATATTAAAGTATAGATCAGGGCACACTTAAAAATGTATATATTAAATTTCATTAGGTTCCGTTCTTTCCCCTTGGTGAAGTGCAGCTGGCTTAAAGGTGGCTTTGGAAGAACTCTGAGGTTTCGAATGCAGCTGTGCATCGGGGGCTTCTGTGAAGTGAACAGATCGAACTTGGGAAGACTTGTCTCTTAAAATAATAAAATGTCTACATTATTTTTTTAAATTGACCAATTTGTAGTGGATTTTTTTTAAATGAAAAGTTAAATAGCTGGAAGTTGGGAGTTTTGCAGGCTGTGATTTCTTGGCTGTGCTAAAGGGAATTGAATTGAACCATTTTAGCCACCCGTCAGAGCAGTTGTTTCCCTGTTCTGTCACTGTATTTATGTTTCATCTGTATGTTTGCATCTACAAATAGGGTGCCAGGGAAGAAGGGGCAAGCGGGCACACGAGGGGGCCTTTAAAGTTAACTTGCTTTGGGTGTAGAAGACTGGAGCTTAAAAGAGAAGCAAGAGCGCATCGTAAATTTTTCTAAAATTAATCAACCGTTTAAGAGCTCCACATTAACGAGGTTTTCAGGCAAGCAGCTTTCTTCTTCTTCTTCTTGTTCTTTTCTTGTTACAAAGTCCAAGAGGGTTGGGGGGGAAGGGGGCAAAGGGGAAGGAAGGGGGTGGAATTTGAACAGAAATAATAAAAACAATAAAGGCTGGATTTGTGGAATATAAATCCCCCGGTGTCCTTGATCCATATTGTCAGCTTTTTTTTGGTCGGATTTGTCCTGTGTGTCTTTGACGGAAAAGGCACGTAGAGAGAGAGAGAGAGCGAAGGGTGGGGGGGGGTAGGAGAGAGAGAGGGACGTGTGGCTGCTTTGGAGCTCATTATCATTCTTAATAAGTCTTAAGGAATAAAGAGGAGCATTGAGTGTAAATGCTGGGTAATCCTAACACTCCTCAAGGTGAGAGGAGTCTCGAGGACACAGAGAGAGAACGAGGAGGAGGGGACTGGCGGGGGGCAGGAGAGAAGCTGCCAATGAAAGTGGTCTCTAAGAAACCAGGCGTGGGCTAACGCGGGGGGTGCCCGTTGGCTGCTTCAATTTTGTTTCACCGGCCCGTACTGGGGAAAGTTCTCTCCAAGTTTCTCTCAGAGACGGAAAGAGCAGAGCTGGCCATCATGGTCAAAGCGTCGGCCTCTGAAAACAGCACTCGGTGACAAACTTCAGAACTGGGGCAAGACTGCCTGTCCCCCTTCCCAATCCCCCATTCTGTGTGTCCGCTCTACCTGAAATCATGCCGCACTGGGTTTAAACTCGCTCCCGCTACCCCTGTGCGCATCATGCTTTGCTTTTCAACCAGACACTTTGTAGTGCCTAAAATATTGTTCTCATCTCCCCAGCCTATGACAGTCTCTGGCTTGTGCTTCATCACAGGCTCCCCCACCCCAGCCCCTTTTTGTTTCCATCTCGTAGGAACTCTCTTCTTCTCTGTATTTCCTAAGCAATCTGCCTTCAGTTGCCTTTGATTGTAAGGGGAGGACACATCCTGAACGCATAGCTTCGGACACTAGGTGGCTTAAAGTATAGGAATGGTTTGGTAAGCCAGCTGGGGGAGAGAGAGGCATGTATTCGCTCCGTCTGGTGGGCTCCTTTATTCAAACTTTAGGCTGACAGAAAAAGGCAAAGACCCCTTTGGATGGATCATGGGCTCCGGCATCCTATCGCCCCACAGCTGGGGGCTAGGTCCGCGATCGTGTCGGAGCATCCAAGCCTTCATGCAAGTGAGAGAGAAATGAGTAAAGTGTGTTAAAGGCCTCGGCTGTCTGCACCCCCTCTAAAAGGAATCGGGAGGCCATTTGCTTCGTTAGGGCCTCCACTGTAATTGCACGTTTACCACGCTGATCACAAAGGGCACGCTTGTTTCTTTCGGAAGAAGGTCTCACGTTCACCTGTTTGCAGGACCCTTCTCGCCATGCTATATGTATGCTGCGGAGCTGGGCGCTTCAGAAATGCTCATAGCTCCCTGCCCCTTTGCCAGACCATTTTCTGCCCTGAGCCCAGTTGTAGGTGGATGGGTAGGGTAGGTACTGGCAATTGCTGATGGTATCCTAGGCCTTGAGGGCTGGATAGAAGAGGCAGACGCAACCCTGCATCTTTCGGTCCTTCTGTAGATCATGTGGTCCTGCCAGCTGAGGGCATAGCACCTGAGAGCGTCCCCTCTCTTGAGACAGCTGTGCAAGCTGACCTACCTCTGAGTGACAGTATGTACCCATAGCTAGCATGGGAGGGTCCTCCTGATGATGTGACTTTGATCAGTCTGTGTGAGAGGCCTGAAGTAATAAGGCCATACCCCGACTAAGCCCTGAGTGCCTATGTTCATGTGCTTTGTTGCAGTGCTGTTGGAATAAGTGAGTCCCAGGGCTAGCCTGCACTTGGCAAAGAATAGCTCTAAACAGGGGCCAGGCTGGCAATGCTAGGGACCGAAGGTCTCCTTCCGCGGAGCAGCTCTATCCTGGGTAGTAGCAGCAGCAGCTTCCCCAATGCCACCGTCCCCAGGGGATCCCACCCTGAGCTGGAGGCAGCACCTAGAGGTGAGATGGGGGTTTAGTCTCCATGGCTCATCCAGTCCTTGACCTGTCCGCTGAGATTGCTAACTAGTGCCAATTGCGACAAGGAGGTGGAGCCTTGTGCCCTGGGAACTGCACAGGGGCCCGTCAAACTCCTGTTTAGGCCACTGAAGAGTTGTTGGATAGTAAATTTCACTTGCTACCAACCAGGGCTGGAATCGAACTGGTGACCTGGAGGTGGTAAAAGCTTTGTATGCCAATGCCAATAACCTGAGCCATCCAGCCCCGAACTTCGCATGTTAGAAGACACGGGCTGATGTTCGATTGCAGAGCAGCGCATTGGTTTGTGCCTTTGGCCCTTTCCCTGTGCCTGACGTTTTGCTCGACGGAGCCATATTTTCTTTCCAGAAAGTGCCTTATTTTCATTCTCCCATCGGTAATGCTGAAATGAAATGAAACAGCCACCTGGAAGCCCTAAGGCCAGAGGGCACTTTGTCCTACCTTATCTGGAGACAGTCCGCAAGCCGGGCCCAAGCCTGGGCACATACAGAGGGTGGCCCAGCCTAGCATTTGCTAGGAGGAAGGGATGTAGACTGCATGGGTTCTCCTGGAGCTCTTAGTTCTGGAGCAGCTCCTTTGGAAGGACCGTACGGACAGGGAAGGCTTAGCAGTAGAACCCTTGGACCCTCTTGGGATGGAGAAGATGTGGGTTGTGACCGAAGCACTTTGGATTTTGTAGGGAGTCCTGGTGCAGTTATGCGCTGTTAGCTAACTGGTGAGACAGAGGGTACGGTGCAGTGTCAGCCCTTGAGACCTATGTGTGAATCCCTACTGAGCTTGGGCTGGGAGCGTAACTCCTGCCACTAGTTAGTTCAAGAGGCTGGGAGGACAGTCTAAAATCTTCTGGGAGACTAAAGAGCAGGGTTCTTTTCCTGACTCTGCCACTGACTCGCTGTGTGACCTTGGGCAAGTCACTTCTCGGCTCTGACCCTCCAGTTCCCCCGCTGTACAACAGAGTTGGAGACTCCATTCATTCACCTTTTCAAAGTGCTTGGGGCTCCTCTTGAAGAAGCTGCTGTCAAAGGGCCGAGTGTCTGTAATGATGTGTGTGCTGGGGTGCTTGGCGGGGGCAGGGAACGTGGGACCCTGGGAAGCTGGTATAGATTTAAATCTCTGGTTTTGCTCCTAGTGCTGATGGCCGGGGGAGCAGGGCTTCCACCTCCAACCCCTGCCACACTCTGTGCCTCTTTTGCTCCTTATGGAGTCACTGGGCAAAGCCTTCTGTGTCCCGGCTGCAGGCAGGCTGAGCCCAGTGGGTGGGGGACCATCCCTGGCAGCTGTTTCCTTCCACCCGGCTCAGCCTGTCCCCAAGCCCAGGGGAGGGAGGGCTGCGCAGGTTCATGCTTGTCTGGTTGTTGGACAGTGAGGCTGGCAAAGCAGCTTCCAGCTTGGCTGCCATGGTCACTGTGTCTGCAGCATGTCCTCTCGGTCAGACTGTTAGTCAGTGACAGGGATCAAGGAACCGGCCCCTCACACCAGTGCCTCAGGTCGGGCCAGTTTTCTACTGAGGTTGCCTCATGCTCTCCTGCCGGCAACCCAGTGAGACTCCCATGGGTTATCATAGCCTCTCAGCAGTGATTTGCAAACAGGCATTTGGAGATAAAGTCCTGGTGCCGTGCTAGGGGCTGGCGGGACAGATATGAAACGCGGCAGGTTTATGAAAGAGAAGGTGTATGAAATGCAGCCTGCAGCTCCCATTTCACTGCGCTATGCCAAAACACACAGTTTCTTATTTCAGTAACTGTGATCTTTCGAGGAGGTTAATTTCCATGACGAACTCCAGGCCACGTGCTCAGAGGATTTATCTAATTAGACTGACACTTTTCTTTTAAAAAAGAAAATTAAGCTGCCCCTTGGAGGACTTAAGTATTTTAAACTGTGGGAGCAGCAGCAGGCAGCGTGATCTCTGCCCACTGAGCAAGGAGAGAGGAAATTTCCCCCCACCCCAGGCCAGACTTCACCAAAGCCCCCAACTGCTTTATTTTCTTAGATGGTGGCTGGATGCTAACAGAGCATTTGATCCTGCCTGAGCGACTCCTTAAAGCCTCATCTGGCTCCTTAACTCATGTATACTCTTGACGTTCTGGACGTTCACGTGTGCAGGACAGAGTGGAAGAGAGGGGAGATGGAGTCCTGTTGATATATCTCAGCTGTGTCCAGGAGGAACTGCTTTCTCCCAGGATGGGGGATTCAGTCTCCATGACTGTCTGTGTCTGTGGCCCCCATCATCATAGCCCTTAAAGTACTTCGCTATACAGCACCCATGTGAGGTAGTGGAGTGATGTAAACCCCATGGCGAGCTGAAGCCCAAAGAAACTAACTAGCCCAAAGTGACACAGGAAGTCTGATGGGGAGCGGGGAATTGAACCTGTGACTCTGGAGTCCCAGGTAGTGCCCTAACCACTGGACCAGCCTTCTTCCAAGTCTGTTCAGCCCTGGGCTTCTTCATTAATAACAGCTTTCGGAGTAGAGCTGAGACTTTGATTGTAATGAGTATCAAGGGGATTCTTGACTGAAGCTGCTGGGTGCAGCCAGACCCTGTGGTTCTCTAGTCCCAGACTGAGGAGCCATGCGTCACCATCCAGGGTCTCTGGAAGTCCCGTCCTGTACTCGGTAGCCTGGGAGTATGCTGCTGACTGCACTGCGCTACCCAACCCTGCTTCTTGGGGGAAGAGGGAGTTCAGGCTTCACGTACAGTTATGTGTGAGCCTGACCTGGTAGGGAAGCCTGGTGCCCAGTGTGCCCCTGAGAAGCTGATTGCAGGAAGGGCTCTGTTAGGTGCTGTTTTCCTGCACTGAGCCAACTCACAGCAGAGCTGGTTGCGCTGCAGGCAGGAGTAGCTGAGCACTCGCCGGGCGTGGGAGCTGGTGCCTGTGATGCTTGCTGGAGTCTGCCAACCACAGGGGCTGGATTGTGAGGCCCTCGCTCTCAATGAGTAATACCTCTCTCCGCAGGTAGTCTCGCTGGTTTCCATGGGGCTACTTCACGTAAAGTGCTGGTGGTGTGAGTGAGGGTCTCCCAATCCCGCCCAGTGTGGTTTTTATGATGTATGCTACAATCCCAGGCGACTGACGTTCTCAAGAAGCCACAGTGGATCCAGGCTGAGTGTTTGTTTCAATGCGGCTTTGGGGAAAGATGCACAAAAACAGATGCACCCTTCTAACCCCCCACCCGGCTCCTCTCCTTTATGCAAAGTTAAAGAAATAATAATATGTAATGTATGTTCAAAGATCTAACTGCTACAAGCCCTGTTGACTGGGGAGCAAGCGAGCTGGCTTGATCAGCCATCCCTAACAAGTTAGGAGTTGTATAAACTCCCAGCTTACAGCTATAAATTTACTCAGTTTTGAATCCAGCCACAAGCTGGCTCAGCAGGATCTGAAACAGTCTGCTTCAGTAGTCGTGGTATGCTTGACATTCACAACTTCTGGGGCCCCCAGCTTTGCTGAACACACATGCTCCCGCCCCATTCAAAGGGCCCAATCCTGGACACACACACCCAGCGCGTGTGGCTGTGATCTAGGCAGGAAGAGGATCTCCCCAGCACAGGCTGTTCTGACTGTTACTGCATCCTTGCCTAGCCCCTGCAACCTGTGCCCTCCCCCACATGGGGGAGTGGCTGGCTGAGCCGCACAGGCTCAGATCCACTGGCCATGCCTCCATTCCTCCCACCCCAGCCTACTCTCCACTAATGCACTCCAGTGTTGACAGGGAGCCTGCCTGGGAGCAGAGCTGTGTATGGACTACCTTGTGCAAGGCCCCAAAATAGTGCCCTCTGCCTTTGCACAGCAGAATTGCATTCACTGCATCGTGGCTGTGGGCAAGCTTTGGTCAATACGCAGTCTAAGGCCCGCTCCTGTGGTCTTTATTCAGGCCTGTTCCCACTTGAAGTCTCTGGGCGTCTGCTTGAGCACAGGCAGAGTGAAAGCTGAGCCCTGATTTCGGCGTTTGTTGTTACAAAAGGTACCGAGCCCCGTTTAACTGACAGCTCCATCACCACGGGTAATTTCAAGGCAGGCTTGGCACTCCTGGGAAGCTGAGATAATGGCTGTTTTGCCGCCAACCCCGATACAGACAGGCTTGGAGGTTATTTGCCCTGAAACAGAACTTGGCAAAAATATACAATAAAATTTTGGTGAAAGCAGATCCCCAAATAAGCAGTAATCGGCCAACTAGTGATGGCTGGGCTGAGCAGCATGGGGGGAAGCTCGTGTTAGTGCCTGACCCTACAGCGCCCCCTCACCCCACATCCTGGCTTCCCTCTTGTTGTTTGCCTTGTATATCTTGTTTTAAATCTGAGTGCAAACTCTCTAGGGCAGGGGCCGTGTCTAGGTGTGTGCATGTGGGCTCCGGTCCCAATAAGGGTCATTGGGCAGAACCGCAATGCAAATAAAAATACTAATCATGAGCAGTAATGAGGTTGTGCTTTCCAGCTGCTTGGTCGGAGTTAGCTTCAGTAGGAGATGGTCCCAGGCCTTCCAGCTCTGATTGCCAGGGTGAGGCAGTGTAAGGGGATGCTAGCCCTGGTTGGTTTGTTTTGTCCTGTCAGCTGGCGCTGGGGTGGTGCTGAGAAGTGATCCCAGGCGGCATTAGGGTGACCAGATAGCAAGTGTGAAAAATCGGGACGGGGGTGGGGGGTAATAGGAGCCCCTATAAAAAAGAAGCCCCAAATATCAGGACTGTCCCTATAAAATCGGGATATCTGGTCACCCTAGGCGGCATGGGTCTTTAGCTGACCCACTGTGCCTGCCTTTCTCCAGTCTCTCAGTGGCGCTGACTGCCAGGACCCCTCTGCCATGGGAAGCCAGTGAGAAGTTGGAGGAATACCGCAAACAGCTGGGGGGTACAGCCCCACCCCCCAAGAATTTGAAGGATTTTGCAAAGACAGAATGAGGCTGACCGTGGGCACATCCTCAGTGCAGCCATTAGGGGAGCCGGATGGGCTGGTCTGGCCGCCTTGGCTTCACCAAACCCTGGCAGAACTTCCCAAGAGGCTGGGCAGAGGGCGGCATGAGTGGAGGTTACGTGGATGCAAGGCTGGCCCTAGAGAGACACCAAGCCTGATGCCCGTTAGGCCCCACATGTTTGAACAGGTCTCCCTTGTTGTTGCTCCTTCCCAACCTGTGTACACCCTTCCCCACCCTCTGGCCCATGGGGACCTCTCCTGCTGTGCATCTTGAATGTTAAGCTAGGGTCCAGCTCTTTCACAGTTGCTGATACCTCTTTTAAGTTGATGAACAAATCTGCCCAGCCTTGACCCCAGTAAAAAGTGCCCTGACCCTCCTCGTTTGGGCCCTGATTCGACAAAGCACCTAAGCACGTGTCAGTGAGGTCCGTGGACATGCTTAAAGTTGAGCACATGCTTAAAAGCTTTGCTGAACTGAGGCCTGAGTTGCTCAAACCTTCCTGTGTCCCACTAACATCTCCGCCATGCACCTGCCATGCTGTGCCGCTCTTGGATGTACTGTGCAAGTTACAGACGTCCTGGGGCCGGGCAGTCTCATTTGGCACAGGGCCCTTCAGAAGCTAGGTCTGTCCCTGGCTGCATGCAGGGGCTCCTGGGAAGAATGCGTCCCCCAGCACGGTTCGCTCTGGGGTTGGAGGCGCCTGCGGAGTTACTTTCCCAAGAGCAGATGGAGGTGGATGAATGTGAACAGAGGGATTTGAGAGAGCCTCACGCCTCCTCCCCTGTCACCTCCTGTGTTGTTACTGTTGCCTCGGCCCCCGAAGGGTTAAGGTGACTCTTCTTGCTGGATCTGCTGGCAGGAACGTTTTATCCCTAGCCTTAAATTGGTGGTGTTTGCGCTGCACTATCTTGCTCTGGTTTTGATGAAAGCATGCAACCAGGAGCTCAGCGCACAGAGGCTCCCCTCTGACAGCCACCGTGCTGCCTCTTCGGACTCACCCTCGCTGTGTAAACTCAGCAGCCAGGCTTGGCGTTGGCGGCAGAGGAAAACCACAGGCTGATTCAATCCTTCAGCCCAGCACGCAGCCTCTGGCGCCTTAGCTCCTCGGCCATTGACACCCGCAGTCCCCTTGCAGGACCATGGCTTTACTTTTCCCACCCTCAGGTGATGCTGCCCCCTACGTCGCATGCGCACAAACCACAAGGCAACCCGAAGCATTGGGAGAGGGATAGCTCAGTGGTTTGATCATTGGCCTACTAAATCCAGGGTTGTGAGTTCAATCCTTGAGGGGGCCATTTAGGGATCTGGGGCAAAAATCTGTCTGGGGATTGGCCCTGCTTTGAGCAGGGGGTTGGACTAGATGATCTCCTGAGGTCCCTTCCAACCCTGAGATTCTATGATCTATGATTGGAACCCACTGGGTGCTTTGGATGGAACTGGATGGAATACCTGAAGAGAGAGGGCTCCAGCTGGGCATAGGGGCCCTGCTCCTGCACTGAAGTCTGTGGGGCTGCTTGTGTGAGCAAGGAGTGGCAGGATCCAGTCCTGGGACCCCAAATTGTACACAGCATACTGGGCTCCCACCTGGTCAGAGGACTCTCTGAAGGTCTAGTATGGAGGGAGAGAGGCTAAGCTACTGGCCTTGTAGAGTCTTATGGGGAAGATCTACTTGTTGCCTTCCCTCACCCACCTGGCGCTCTTACACTGCAGGGAAAACTCCCACATCTTCCATTTGAAGTGATCCCAGCAGTTCCTTGAGAGGTGGCTCCCCTGCTTAATGGGCCTCACCATCAGGAAGTCTCTCCCGATGTTAAATCCTATCGTGCCAGTGACTGAGAAGTCACTGTATCCTCACCAAGAATGTCTCCAGAGTGGGCATGTCCAAGCTTCCCTGTTACTACGTTACCAGAACCCCTAGGCAGCTGCAGAGCTGAAATCGCCTCCTGGGGGAGATGGATGCAGGTTTGTCTGTGTAGCTGCAGGAAAACAAATTTGAATTTCTGCCCAAAGAGGAGATTCTGGCATGTGAGAAATTCAGCCAAGTTGATCAGGGTTGCTGTTCTGATATTTTCCCCTTTCCATCAAAATCTATGGGAATCGGTCCCAGGACCAGCAAAGAAAATCCAGATGAGAAAACATATAAACCGGAAAATCTGGATTGTCTGTTCCTGGAAAAGCTGGATTCCTTTTTTTCAGCCGCCTCCGTGCATCATGGGCTCTGTCATGAAATGATGCTGATGTTGCGTAAAGTCAGAGGCTTTGTCTACATGAATGAAATTAGCACCAATGTAACGATGCCCATGTGCAAATCCTTAATAGAGACCTGCTGCACCAGGCAGAGCAGGGTTTGCACAGGGGCACCTTGATCCAGTAATGTAGCAAAGCAAGCTGCCCCTCTGCATGCACGTCGGCGCTAAGAGTTTGCCCCCATGCATCTGTGTCGCTATAGTTACAATGGCCTGAATTTCCTAATGGTACCGGGCCTGCGTTTCAGTGAGCCGAACTGATCGCAAACGTCTCATTAAAAGGAAAGTAAAGAGCCAATCCAAACTCCTCCTCCCTCCACATGGCCTGCTCTCTATTATCAGCCTGAGGAAGGAGAGTGAACAGGTGGAGGATAACAGGGCAATTAAGAGAGGCCAAAGTGCCTCATAAAATAAACAGAGAGATGACCCAGGCTCCAGTTGCCCAAAATGCACCGTTGCATTGTGGGGCCTTTTCATGTGCCGTCAAATGCGCACTGCGCACCCACCCTTGTGGGGCATTGCCTAGGGTTTCGTTTGCAGCCACGCACTTGATTACATAGTGGTAGTGCCTAGAGGCACCAACCCATTGTGCTCGGCACTCTGTAACAGTAGATAGTTCCCTTCCCCAAAGAGCTTACGATCTAATCTGGTTACCCTTCTCCTGCATAGCTAACTGTGGTTGCATGCCTAACTTGTGTGCACTTCAAACAAAAAAATCTGCCTCATTGTCCATTGTTCCAAGTTCCAGAACTTCCCCAGTCTCCAGGGAAGAGAGACTCTAGTTTTTCCTCTCTGGATTTTCACAAGAGGAAAAGTCATGATTACACACGGCCCCGTTGCAAAGTAGAGTAGCCTTGTGTCACCGGAGGTTTTTTTTTTTGCCCCTTCTGCATGGGGGGAGTCTGCAGCTGTGGTGGGCTAGCATTTGCGTGCCATTAACTAAGCAGAGTCTCGGCTCCCCTGGCTATGCCAGCAGCCTGCGTGGATCAAGCTGTAGCGTCTCAGTGTGACTCAGTTACTGGAATTGTGCTCAGCCAGCAATGCCTTTTGTCCTTTGCCCAAAACTTCAGGCCAGTAAAAAAAAAAAAAAAAAGATAAAATTCTGCTCTTAGTTGTCCTTTCATCACAGGTGGTGCCAGTTGGTTTTTGCTTTATTTATACAGGGCGGGGAGACAAGAAAACAAGGTGGAACTCGGACAAGGCCCAAGAAATGTTCGAGTCTGACAACAAACTTTCTTTTGTTTGGTGCTTGGCGGGGGGTGGAGAAAAAGAGAAAAGAGGGGGAAAAAGGTGCAAAGAACCAGCTCAAACCAAGCCCAAACCCTCCCACTTTTATTTGAATATTTACTTATTTTGTTAATAGGTCCTGAGGTGATTTGATACAGACTGGAGCCCAGGTATGGGGGGGTTTCTTGAGACTGTGTGGTAGAGCCTCGCTGGGAGCAGGTTTACCATTGTGTAGGTCAACTGGGGGGTGGGAATCTCTAGGTTTGTTTTTCTGCCATGTTGTTTGCTTGAGTGCTGGTGCCAGCCTATTGGATAATTGGGATTGATGGGCAGAGCCCACTAAAGCAGCGAAAGGCAGGAGAGGGGGCCCACAGGGCCCAGAAATTAATATGATGGGGCACAAAAATGGCAAAATCAGGGATGGGAGTGCAGATCACAGGGTCAAAATGAGGCCTAGAGTCCTGGACACCACACACTGCTTTGAGCAGGAGTCAGTGGACACCGCCCAAAGGAACTCAGCGTGGATACGTGGTTGAAGCAGTGCTAGGAAATGGGCCCCATGCTCAGAGAGAACCCCACCTGCAGCTTTCTCCTCCTGGCCAACCAGCCCTGGGGACCGAAGGCTTCTATTTCGCCAGGCCAGGCTCTCCCCCACCAGCTTACCTCAACCCTGACCTGAAGGGCCACTTGTAGAGCAGAGCAGGAATTTCAGTCTCTTAGCCCTTGGTCTGTCTGACTGAGATTGCCAGCAAGCCTTCCAGCTGTGACCCACCTGCTGCACTGAGACACGCCCACCCCCCAACATAGACTGCCAAATCGTCATCGGATGGTGGTGACTTTCTGCAGCATTGTCATCTCTCTCGTGACAGCTGGCTTTTCTCCCTAAAGCCCCAGCTTCTGGAGTTGCGAATACAGGGGAATCTCTGTCTTTGTTTAAAGAAAAAAAATAGAAAAGTAAGTATCTAGCCCTCTTGGTTGCAGAGAAACGCTTGCAAACATGACCCCTAGGGGCTCAAAGCCCAGAAGGCAAATAACCCACCCCCTATTTTTTTTTAAAAAGTATAGTTTTTAAGCCAATCTCATGATCCTTGAATGCTTGCGGATGGCAGTGTTATTTATTTATTATTTGTATTGTGGTAGTGCTTAGGAGCCCTAGTCATGGACTGGGACCCTATTGTGTCAGGCGCTGTACAAACACAGACCAAAGAGATGGTCCCTGCTCCAGAGAGCTTACTATCTTACCAGAGATGACAGGTGGATACAGTCAGGGGAAGCACAAGGAAGCAATGAGATAATATTGGTGGGCCATGGTCTCAGCACCTCAGCTACTTCATTGTAATTTCACTTGTGACTGTCTTGAGCCAGATTTGAAACAGCAGCTTAGACGGGCTTCTCTTATCTCATATGCCTGCTCTATGCTAGATGAATTAAACTGGCTGAAGCCCCTAGAATGTTTGTAGAACAGAAAAATGCACTGAATGGTCTAATAGCTGGTTAGAACAGAGGAGCATGTGATAGGTTTAATAACTGTAGATCCATCCTGTTTGGTGCCAGTGTGGACCCGACAAACCGAAACAGTTCAACTAGTCCTCCTGCTACTGTTCTGCAATGCACCGGTGACCTAGCAAAATCTCCCAGAATGCACTGCTTCTGAAAGTAGAGCTGGGAATTGTGGGATAGATACCCAGAGGTCATTTGCAACTGAAAAGGTGCCGAGATGGGACAAAACTTAAACTGATTTTAGCATGGAGAGTGCGGTTGCACTGACTGGTTGGGGTTTACACAGGTTCCTTAACCCATCGTGTAGACGAGGCCTTGGCCACGCAGTGCCCCTTGCTCGCCTCAGTATAGCTTACTTTGGCTATAACCCTTCCCTTAATGGTAATAGGACTCTGTTTCCTATCCACACAAGCAATAAAAACCTCCCTGACAGATAGCTGAGCTCGTGCATGGTTCTCTGTACAGCATGGAGGGGCCCTAAATGCCCACACGCATGTACCTGGAAACAAACCAAGCCCTCTGTATTCAGCTGAGAATGCTCTTCTCCATGGTGCTGGCTGGTGTCTGCCAGCCATTCTCTCTTCTGTGTGCGTCTGGGGTACGCGTTCGGTGTTGTAATGACTTCGCTCTGCACCATCATGGCCTGGTAGCTGGGCTGTGAGTGGGGTGTTGTGGGCTGCAATGTCGTTTCCTGTCCAGGCTGGAAGGAGAGGAGATACAATGTTCTCCACTTCTCTGGCATCTCCCATCCAAAGATCTCAGAGTGCTTTGCAAACGTTAGTCACTGAAGCCATGCAATTCACTCTTGGGGCAGGTCTTAGCCCTGTCTTACAGAGGCAGCCCAAGGGGTTCAGTGACTTGTCCAACCCCACACAGTGATGGGTAATAGGATCCAAATCTTCTGATGCCCAGCCTGTGCTTTCACCACTAGACAGTGCTCCCACTTGTAATGGCCTGTGAGATGCAAGAGGTCTGTCGGCTCAGATAAGTACAGGAAAAACAGGAGGAAGGGCAGGGGACTCTGTTTAGATGGGCTGGTGTTATGGTGTGGATCCAGGATGGTGCTGAGCTTCTGTGTGGGGTCCCATCCAAAACCTCCCGTGTTTCAGGTGATGGCAAAGAATCATGGACACTTCCAGAGCATTAAAAAAATAAATCCTCAGGAAATTAACTTTTTCAAAGCTCTCCCCTACTGCTGGAGAAGCCGATTTCCTGGGGTGCACCCACGTGGCCTTGCTGCCTAGCATGTCCCTGGGTGCACTCTTCTCCAGTGTGGGCAAATCAGGAATGCCACAGCCCAGGAAATGCACTCAGTGTTGTCAGACAGAGAGCGTCAGGTCCATCCTGTGAGGCCGTTCCTATGTCAGCCAGAGAGTCGCTGTATGATCCTGAGCCAGTCACTCAGGGGCAGATTCTGAATTCAGTGAGTCCCAGTGTAAATCTGGAGTCACTCCACTCCAGTACATGGTGTTACTCCAGATTTACACCGGGGTAAGTGAGCTCAGAATCTGGTCTTCAGTCTCTCTGCACCTTAGTTTCCCCCTCTCTATATGGGGGATAATTACCCACTGTTAATTAACGGTTTGAGTGTCTTGGATGAAAGGCCCTGACCACAGGGAACCTCTAGGGAACAGGCTGGCTGCAAGGAGGCCGGCAGCAGGGACCGTGGTAGGGAGCAAGTGTCTTTCCTACAGTCCGTTCCGAGCGCGGGAATGACTGTGGGGAATGATTTCAAAGCCACTACTATGGAGATTAAGGGGATGAGAATGTAAATCTCAAGTAAAAAGGTAATTGAATGTAATAGCAAACACTGCGCGGGCTATGTTAATTTTAGCTCTTCCCCTGGATACAAGGCGCTGTATTAGTGTTTTATTACCATTTTGTTTGCACTAATAAAATAGTAAAATTTATTTCGAGGAAGTTGAAGGATGGTTTTACAATGCAAATTTGAAGAAATTGGACTTTTCATTTACGCCACTGCTATTTTAAACCCTAAAGGGTGTAAATTAGCCTCCCAAGCCTGGGTGAAATCCACTGCTGTGGCAGGCAGGGGGAGGATTTGATGCGGGGTGTGTGGGGAGAGACGCAACCCCAACTCCAATTCTGGGAATATTTCAGGGAGGCATCAGATGGGAGGGGAGGAAGGGCAGCCTGCCTGGGCCCCCCTGCGGGAGAGGAGGATTGGAGCAGGGTTGGGAAGGGCTGTTTGAAATGTGGTTGGTTGCTTGCTTGCTAGCTGGTTTCACCAGTTGTGATTGTCCAGAGTGGGTAGGGCAGGGTAGGTATGTGTAGTGTCCCCTGTAGGCCATGCACAGGCTGCAGGTCAAAGGAACGTAAGAAGCAGGGATGGGTTAATTAGAGCTGTATCAATGCAAAGTATTTATCAGCTGTGCCAAAGTTTTGGATGATCTCTGCTTCCCAGCCCAAACAACCCTTCCTCCCAGCTCACCTGGTCTTCCTCATGCTTCTGAATCCTTGATCTTCCTTCCCAACCCAGCCCATCCGGTGGCTGTGCACTGCCCTGCTTCTGATTCACTGCTGAGTCATGGCGCCTCCAGTGGTCAGGCGCATGTCCCAAGGATCCTGACTTAATCATTCCCTTCTGCAGTGAGGAGGTCTCCACATTATTAAACTGGAAAGGAAGGATGGAGGGTCTGATTCTCCATGGCTCTACATGTTGTGCCATCATCTGCCCCAGGTGGTGCAAATGTCTGCCATTCTGATCTGTGTTGAGCTGCCACTTGGCGACCATGTAGATGACGGGACAAGGCAGCACTGAATCAGGCCAAGAGAGTGGTGTTGGGATCCAAAGAGTGGAATTGTCTGAACGGGCTGTGGAGGTGGTTAATTCAATTTGGAGGAGCCCCCGAAGCTCACCAGCTTCTCCAAACCTCTCTGGGGTTTACACCATGAGGCTGGGACTCTCACAAGGATGTGTTTTCTCGCAAGACTTCAGGGGCTTCCTGCCTCTTGTTTGGACCAGAAAGTACAGATGAGAGCAGGAATGGAGCGTTGGTGCTGGATCTACATGCAAGGTTCTTCGAGCTTCGAAGGTTCAGTTCTGGTTCTCGGTGAAGGTTCTGAATTTTTTTTTTAAACCCTCACCAACTCATGCATCCCCAGATCTTTAAGCAGCAGTAGCATGGAAGGATCATGCTGAGGTTCTAGGGAATTGGTAACTGAACCTGTTTCTCTGAATACCAAGCTAGGTTCTACCTTTGTTCGATGGTCCAAGATCCTCTGGCTCCTTGCCTGGTGGGGTAAACAGCTCTGCTGGAATAGATCTATGTATCTTCTCTTGCATGTCAGTTGCTGGATTTCTCGAAAGGGACTAAGATGTTAGTTTTTGATGCCAAGTCAGGAACCTGATGTGAAAAACTTCCCAGATCCCCCAAATGAACTGGAATGAGCCAGTGAGGGCTGGAGGCATCACTGGAATGGGAAATTGGTGTGAGAGGCCAAGAGCTGCCTGTGGAGTGGCCAAAGTCCCTCTGAACCTGTTTCCTCTGGGACTGATGTATCCAAAAAGTGTCCCTTGTTCCCAAGTGTTTCCTGCCCACAAGTGTTAACAGTTCTGCCACCAGCCTGGCCTTGCTGCTGTGGGCTGCTTCTGCTATGTTGTTTAGTGCGTTTTGTTTGGTGTCCTGCCATCTGATCTGTCTCAGAGCATGCTGCCACCGTTGGTCAAGTGGCACAGTATGGGCTTGGGAGGAAAAATGTACAGCCAGACAAATCTCCTAGCATCCCTTTGGGGCTTGAAGTATTGAGTATTGTCAGCTCAACTGCAGGCTCTTTGGGACAGAGACCATCCTTTATTCTGTTGGTCAGCAGGATGGGTCTCTGGATCCTGATTATTACTGTTATTAATCATTTGTATTCCATTAGCGTCATTCCCACCTGGGGAGACTGTGTGGCACAGAAAGTTTCCATGACTTTCCCAAAGGAGAATGAGTGGCAAAGCTGTGGGTACAGGAGTCCAGACTCCCAACCCTGTTTTCTGACAACATTCCCTGCTGTGTGAGTACCAGAGAGGGCAACAGAAGTTACATCTCTTTGCAGACCCAGATTGTGGCAGAGAGAAAGTTGGCAGAGCAGGGCCGGTAGTTACAAAGGGCAGTGCGGCGTGAGAGGTGGGCTGCTATAGTGGATGTGGCAGAGGGGGAGCCAGTTTTGACAGTATTGCCAAAGAAAGCAAAGTCTCTTCTTTTGGCCTTGAACTGGTTTCCTATTCCGAGTGAGTCTGGGGAGCAGTGCGGCTGTGTACCCAAGGATTTACGGAGAGCATTAAGCAGAGGGGTTACACTCTGGGTGGATTTCAATCAGAAACTATAATTACATTAAATAGCAAACGGAAATGGAAAAAGAGGATTACAAAGTCTACCCTGAACACTGCTGGCTGCTGAACCTGCTCCATTATGCGCACCCGCACAGGGGTGGCGTGTGCGCACAATAATCCCTCCTTTCCCATTTCCTTCGGCTCTTTGATGCAGCCAGGGTCTTTTGTGTTGATATCGCCACTTGGGGGAAGGATGGAATTCACGTTGTCTGGATTCAGTCCTCCTCCACAACGCCTCCTGGCACTAGGCAGCGAGATGGGGGCAGCCACCGTGCTGGGCCAGCCAGTCACACTCCCTATCCCCTCTCACTAGCCTTCTCCTGTCCCACATCATTCATGGCCTAGGATGTTGGATTCATCACTACTCAAGCCCAACGGATGAAATCCAAATCCATGGGGGTCTGGAAGGCTCAGGTGTGGAAGGGCCTTCTCAGGTCTAGGTTGTGAGCTAAAATCCATCCCAGGTGGATCGGGCCCATCTGATAGCTGTTCTGTGGCCTATATTTAATGAGATGGGAGCATGGAAAAGGGGCTCTCGGTCTAGCTCTTAGTGGAGAGATGCTGTGGCACTGAGACCATGGCCATGCTCAGCACTGTTTGACCTCACTGGCAGCTCAGCAGAGAGGCCAAAGACTGAATGGGGCAGGGAGACTGAGCTCCCCTTTCACTCCCTGAGGCCAGGGTTGAGACGCAGTGTTGGGACAGTGTGGGGGAAACATATGCCAAGGAGAGAGGCCTGCAGTCCCCGGGGCTGCCAGACTGGCACCTTTCATCAGCATTAAATTTGCAGAAATTATAGCTTGTTTAAGATCAGAATTTATTCCCATTTCACTGGGCCTCGGTCACCACGGAAGATGGCACAGCGCCCTCTCCGCTGGATAGCCGCCATGTGCCATACACTGTTCCTCTCCAGGGTTAGGACCTGATCTCGTATTTCACAGTCCCAGAGCTGCTGCTTTCTCTTGACTCTAAGTCGAGGCGGGTCTCCTGGACCTGTTGAAATACGCTGTGAATTCTAACTTGCTGCTCCTGCCTCCTGGCATCGCTACACCTGTCAGCTGCCCCCTGGTCTTTGTCTGTCTCCGGTTCCATTTGACTCGCTCTCCCAGGCCCTCCCTGGCTCTCTCTCCCTTCCTGTCTCAGGCCCTGTGTGTCTCTACTTGCCTGTCTGCACACCTGAGGTTGGGAGGATGCTTACTGAGCGTGCTGGGATGGCTGAATATGTTAAATCCCCTCGCTGCCTTCCCAGGCCTGCTTCCTCAGATGGCTTTCCAGACACCTAATCCCAGAATCCACAGCCCAGCTCAGTCCCTGTTTGATGGGATCTTTTCTTTTCCATTGATGCTAAATTGGCGAGGCTCTGCCGTGCAGCTGGATCTGGCTTTCAGCGGCTGCAGAGCACTGCGCTCTGCTTTGCTGGTAGGGGGCTCGGCTCCCATCTCACCCCAGTGGCTCACACTGAGCATTGTTGGCAAGGATTTGTGGCCCATGGAGGAGATGCTTTGATGCAAACAGTTGCAGCGGGCAGGAGTTTCGTGCAGACCCCAGCAAGAGGCCGGCCACCAGATAGATCCGAGGTCCAGGATTGATGGCAGAACTGTGCAGGATGTGACTTTACCAGATTCCATTCACTGAATCAGAAGCATTTTAAGAACCAGCTCCTGTAAGGCTGTAAACATTTAATCTTGTCTGAATCACATACCTGATAGCATCTGGTGCTGCTGAAGCGGGTGGCTTAATGGTCTGAGCAACAGGTTGGAAACGCTCATCCTCCCAGCAAACACTGCTTTGAATCTGGGTGGGGCTAGTTTTGATCTTCGTTCTCCTGGGAGTTACCATGCTGTTTCTCCTGTGAAAGACCCACAGAATACTTTTAAACTCTAGGGGCTTGATTTCGCTTCCTCACATACATTTATGTAGCTTTCTTCACTTAATGGAGTTACTCCTGGTTTGCACCGGTGTGATGTCCTGCGATCCTGCCCTGTTCATCAAGGAAATTCCATGGAATTGTTCATGACGTATGCAGAGAGCCAGCACGAGACCTAGGTACTACTTACGTCCTATTTAAATCCTATTGATGCACTTGAAATGAAGCATACACCTTGTGCTGGCTTTCTGCACGGGGTGAATTTCACCCAACAATGAGAGTTTGTCCTTTTGACCTTGACCAAAACTTTCCTCCCCAGTCCATACTGCAGAGGTGACTGCATTTCGGTGGTGCTGTGTACATCTAATCATGAAGCAGTTAGGGATGAGAGTATCTTTATAATTGTAAGATGATATTCTTTTCTTTATAGACACTTCCTTCATTTCTCCGCATGAGAATAATACAAAACAGTGAATCATAAAATACTATCCAAACCCACCTTTAAAAATATCTGTTCATTTTATACATTAAAGGGACATGGCCAAAAGAGTTTAAGACCAAAGTGAGTGTGTGTGTGTGGGGGGGTTATATATAAGGGACACACACACACACACACACACACACACACACACACACACACACTTACCAAACATACCGGATCAAATTTTGCTCTGTTCTTCTGCTCTAAATCTGGAGTAGCTTTTGTTTTCTTAAGAAAAGAATTTCATCCACTACGAAAAATGTTGTCTTGGTTTTTTTTTTCTTGTAATCTCAATGAATTTTTAAAGTGTAGGTGAAGACTTGCCCTGAAACTCAAAATGGCATCGGCGCTAATGCAGGAAAACCAGAAAGTGAAACTGACAGGTTTAGTTTCTTTGTCCAAACTGGGTAGGATGGGGAAAATAAATGGCAAGAAGTAAATTAGATTAAAACATATCAAACTTTGTCTTAATCTCAGCTGCTGATGGTAATAAAGGCTGGGAAATGAAAGGGCCCAAGTTCACTGCTGATATAAGCAGCTATGGAGCTGCCCCAGTTTATGCCAGCAGTGAATTTAACCCATGATTTCTGTGACACTATAAAGTCTGATTCTGCGAGCATTTATGCGGTGAAATCAGTGGAACTCCCCTGCTCTTGGCGTTGTCTAAACTCCAATTACCTTTCAGTGGGAGATACAGCCTACACATATAACAAATAAAAGGTTCCGGTTTTAAAGGGGTGTTTTGCAGGTGAGGAAAAATAGACCAGGGGGGAGGCGGGGAGAACAGAATGTAGAGTAGTTCAGGCACTTAGACCTTGATTTTCAGAAGTGCTGAGCATCCAGAACTCCAGCTGAAGTCTATGGAAGTGCTTAGAACCTTTGGAAATACGTCCTTATTGTTTTTTAGGGTCAGGGTGTGGTTTATGGATCTATCCTGTTTCCACGGACCATGTTCTGCTAGCCTTGCTCACACCAATTAGTACCTCGATTTCAATGGGACCACTTGAGGAGTGAGATGCTACAGCTCAAGGAGAGTAAGGGTGTTGGAATCTAGCCCCCTGAGAGCTACTGTGGTAATAGGAGGGATCTCCCTTGGGGGAAATGATCTTCATGGATTACCAGTTTTATCAGCAGCATAGCCTTTTTATACAGGGAGGAGACATTCCAGCCAGTCCTGCCGGCTGAGCGGCGTAAAGAGGTGGAATTCACAAGGAAAATCTTGTTGACAGCACAGCCTTACTCACAGAGGTGCTCCCATTTTTGTACTCTGCTTTGTACAGCAGGCTGTTCATTAAAATATAAAATTAAGCAACAGGTTTTTTGTTTTTTGTTTGGTTTCTGCCGTACGGTCTAATTGCATGACTTTTTATTTTGTGATGTAACTTCTGGGAACGCCCGTTGTGGCTCACAAAGTTGTTTGTTGGCAAAACAGTTTTTGCTTTATTGAATGTAGGAATCAGGAGAATTAAACCACTCGAAGTAATAGTCAGATACACCTATAAAAAGAAACGCAAGACATTTAGGATAGATCTCAGCTAATAGAAAAGGAGAGGGCCCACTATGGACCCAGATTCTTATTTATTCTTAACTCCCTTTACACCACTCTGGCAGCAGGTAAGTGCCTTACAATGGATCAAAATACACCTCTACCCCGATATAACATGACCCGATATAACACGAATTCGGATATAACATGGTAAAGCAGCGCTCCGGGGTGTGTGTGTGGGGGGGGCGCACTCCGGCGGATCAAAGCAAGTTCGATATAACGCGGTTTCACCTATAACACGGTATGATTTTTTGGCTCCCGAGGACAGCATTATATCGGGGTAGAGGTGTATAACTTATTTCCATTTTAAGGCCCCTCTATGCAGTTTGTAAAGGGGCCTTAGTAGAAATGACGATTTTCACTTCAATCCTGCAAACATTCATGCTCAACTTTATTCACATGAAGAGTCAATGGAATGATTCAGGTAAAATAAAGTTAAGCATGTGTGTAAGTGTTTGCAGGGATCAGGGCCTGTATCAAACAGTAGAGAATTCGCATCTCTTAAGCAGTTACAGTCACATTCCTAGTCATCGTCATATCATATTGGGAATTGTATTACAGTAAATAAAAAAAAACTAAGTAGTAGGAAAAAATGAAAAACTCTGTTAAGGGCTCTTAAATGTTGCTGCCAGTGTAGGTATCAATCACACAAGCTGCATCTCCTTGATCTTGTGTGGATGAAGATTAGGAATCTCCATACAACAGTGTGTGTCTGAGAAGCAAGTAGTATCTGCAGCAACTGATCTCTCCTCACTCTAAATATGATTTACCCCTAAAATATTAAGATTTTTGTAAAATAAAAAAACCTTTTTACACCAAGAATGACTGGTAGAGAAGGTTACATTTAAAGAAAAAGAAAAAGAAAATTCCAATGGAAAATGTTGCTTTTAAATTAATTCCTGGACTGTTCACAACCCAAATATTGCAGCCTAGAGAACCTGGAAGTGAAATTGACTAATAAATACAAGAGAAACTGACTTCATTTATATATTTATTTTAATTTGTCCAGGAGAGAAATGCTGAAAGCAAACATGCACCATTAATATTGAAAAGTAGATAGGTTTAAAACATTTATTTTAGCTGTAAATGCAGGTGTTGTATTAATTTAACTTAGGGTGTAATTTTAAAACTGATTTTAGTTAAACTGGCACAAAAGGGTATATGAATATTCTTATTTCAGTTCAGCTTAAGTCAATCAGGGCAGGGTTCAGCTAAACCAAAAATAAGTCCCTCTTAAACCAAAATAAGACAGACAAAGCTGTTTGCACTGGTTTAATTAAACATTGGTGCAAGTTTGTGTGCACATAACCCCTTATACACACAATCCCTTGTACACACATCCTTAAGAAATTTCAGTAAAACTGGAAATGTGGCTGATCAGGGAGGGATAATTAAAAAAAAAAAAAAAAAGGAAATTCACCCAAGAAAATATTTGTGAATGAAAGTTAATATATTAGTAGAAATCATTAAAACCCCTAGACAGTGATGCTCATCTGAGCTACGATTGCCTTTGAAATAAAATTTACAAGCATCATCAAAACAATAAGCAATTCACCCAGCAAGAATTAGGCGGAAGAAACATCACTTGGCTGGTTCCCAGCAGGTGGAGGGGCTGGACAGCTTTTCCCTCCACTCAGAAGGATTTTACCTAGGGATTTCCTGCCTCCTGTTGTTTTTCTGCCAAACAGTTGGGGCGGGTTTTCCCAAGAAGGGTGCAATAGGTGTGTCCAAATATTCTGAATGTGCACCAGTAACACCTGTGGACTCAAACCCTGTGGTTGCTTTTTGGCACAGGTGAGTGCAGGTTTGTGCAGGGACATGTGCTTTTTTTCATTTTGCACTCCTTGGGAAATTGTGACCTTGAATGTTGCTTTCATTGGGGGAATTTCCCAGGTTCTGCTATTGTATGTAACTTCTGAACAGCTAGTGTGGGGTCTGTAAACTGCCCTTTAGTCCATAAGCAACAGCAGGTAGTTCTGGAATCGAACAGCCGGCAAAGCTGCCTATGAGGCATTTAGGATCTTCCTGTGAACCCCACTGTGATGGGGGTTGTCTCAGCCTCTTCCTTTAGGATACAGAGAGCTGTTACTGTGTCCTTACTTAATCCCCAGGATACTGGCTATCTGGAGAGCCCAGCTGTCTTTGAACTGTTGCTACTCTCAAAGGGTGATCTTCTGGCCTAAGGACTGCCCTTGGCTGCTCCCCTGCTGAGCATCTCTCCAGTCGCTGAGTGATTTAAAGATGTCTCTGAATATAGTTTTTTAGAAGCCTTAACAGCCTCGTGCGTTTCTTTGAGAAGCAGTTGCTTAAAGGAGAGTATAGTCTAGTGGTTAGAACACAGGCCTGCGAGTTGTCCCCCCTCCAACCTAAAGGCACAGTGTGACCCTGAGCAAGCTGCTTCATCTCCCTTGTTCCCCCTCAGCATGTCTCAGGGTGAAGTAAGAGAATATCCTCAGAGGGAAGGCTCTGGTATGTGCTGCGCACGTGTGTCTGTGTGCACCTGGTCATTTAATGCCAGAAACCCAATGACCGCGCTGCGCTCTCAGGCCCTGAGTCACTTTTTCAGTGAAATAACTTCTAGCTTTTAAAACTAGCAAAAGCAATTAGCCTGCTCTAGGGACCAATAGCTGGCAATGTGTCATTTTAAAAAATGGATCTGGTGGTGGGGACCTGTAAGGGTTTATATCAGGTTAGAATATTTCTGCTGTAAGTGATGTCTGCTGACAGGCCCTATTCGGAGTGTTCTGAGCAAGTCAGAGCAGATAGTACTGGCTGAATGTCATGTTCGTAAGACTATTGGTCTGATGTCACATTAACCGTACTAATATATATTGTAGCATGTCTGTGTAAGTGCATATAATGTGTGTGTGTGTGTGTGTGTGTGTGTGTGTGTGTGTGTGTGTGTAATTTATTTATATATCTGTGTGTCTGTATGTAATTTACTATGTCTATCTGCGTGTGTATATAATGCATATATGGCATATTACTATCTCAAATGCCATAGACTACTGCATATCCACTTATCAAACAGGCTGGGTAAGCAGAAGGCTCTGAGCACTCCCTGAAGATTTGGGGAGGGACTGGATGACTGTGACATAGTAGTAAAGGCCTCCGGTTCAAATCCGGTAAAAGTCAGTAGTGACTGAAAGGTGTCACCACCCGAGAGACATTGCATGTCTCATTGTGCTCTTGCTCAGTTCCTAGTGGACAGGTATTGTCACTGGAGCTACTTTCTCGTCCGTGTCAGCAGAGAGACCAAGAAGGAAGGATGGCCTTGTGGGTACAGCACTACGCTGGGTCTCAAGAGTCCTGGGTCCTAATCTCAGCTCTGCCATGGATTTGCTGTGGAACTTGAGCAAGTCTCTTAATCTCCCTATGCCCCAGTTTCCCCATCTGTAAAATGGGGGTAATGACACTACCCTGCCTTCAGGGGCATTGGGAGGCTAAATCCTGAATGCTAGAGAAGCGCTTGGGTGTTAAGCGATGGGGCAGATGTGTAAGCACCTTGGTAGAAGGATGCTAGAGATTGAGTTGCACTCTCTCCCCTGTTGGTGGTCCAGGCAGGTCAGGATTGCGTTGGCAGGATGAGGTTGGGGAAGCTGGCACTGCTGCTGCCCTGCCGTACCTGTTCTGTAGATTCATTCTCCAGGGCTGCCACTCCTCACCTTTCACCAGAACCAAATTCACTTTCAGCCCTCCACTGGGAGGCAGGAACGTCCCCCATATAACTGCACAGGTTGGGGTGTGGCTGGATTGGTTACCCTCTCCTTTTAATAACCCCATCACAAGTTGCGATTGCTACCAGCACCTGTGGGTGGATGAAGGTTCCTTGGTTTTTCAGCCTTGTGCATAGGGGCATGCATCCTAGTTTGGGGGAAGGGGGAGTGCTGGCTGCAGATGTCGCTGCTTTCGTGTATGTAGAGAATTGAGGATCTCTGGCTGCCCTCCACACAGCATCCAGCCCCTCAGAAGCAGAGCAGTGTGACATAGAGGGCAGCTCCTGGTCAGACCCAGTATTTTTGCTGCCTTAGCTGCTGTTATAAATTCTTCACTCCTAGCCTTTCACTTCTGATATTTTACTTCAGCCAAATAAAAGCCAGTTTCGTTACCTCCGGCTCCCTGCAGACGCGGCAGCTTCAGGCTGTGAAATATGCTCCCGCCCTTAAAGGGAGGATGGGGGGCCTGCTGCTGGGAATCCAAGGTGGAGAAAGGTTCCGGGAACAGGACTGAGTCTTTTGCCTGAGTTTCAGAGCTTTCTGCATCCCTGCCTATGTGTGAGAACCAGCTGGCTAGCAATGTGCTGGGAGAAGAGATTGGGCGTCAGCGTTCACACTCCCAGCCTCCAAATGAAATGGGCCCATGCCAGGGACTGGGTGTTGTAATTAGGCTGGGCACTAATATGGGGGCACGAGGGCGGGTTGGTGCTCCCAGCCTCTGAGTGTAATAGGGCCCCCAGGCCAACTCTTTGATTGCTGGGACCTGAATAGCGCTACAGAGGAGTTTGCTGGGGTTCAAAGCATTTGGAAGTGGAGTGCAATGAGGGCAGGAGGTGAAAGGCCCATTGGATCCGGCCCTGGGTGTGAAGGGTGGTCCCTCGTAGAATAACACCGCTGCTGCTCCCAGTCACTAGAGCTCTACGGGGCGAGTGTCCCAGCCCTGCCATGACCTGGCATCAGTCCAGACTGAAGAGCAGCAGGCCCTAGACCTCTGCCCCCTGGGGGAGGAGCCCCAAGACCAGCCTCACTGAGGGGCAGCCCTGAGGATCAGAGGGTTATGGCAGGAAGCTCGGTGAGAGATCCTGCCGGCAGATCCCACACAACAGCATTCTCATCCATCCAGGGCCAGGCTGGGTCACTTAGCTCTCTCCAGGACTGGGAAGCATGAATGATGCCTTGGGGAATCTCTCTGGTGTGTCAGTCCAGCCTCCTTCCCCCCGCCACATACACATTTTAAACAGCAGGTCCAAAGAGCCCTTACTGTCAATAAAGGGGAAGGGCAGGGAGCCCTTCCCTGGTGGGGCTGCCCCCTTTGGTGGCCCTGCGGGGGGGAGGCCCAGCCAGCAGGCAGGTGGGTGAGAACGATGCTGCAAGGCCAGTCTTGCTGATGTGGCCCTTTCTCCTGCAGCGAAACATAAAATATGGCTCAAATTTTCATTACGGGCTCTATTGATTATCTTTTGGGATGGATGAATTACAGGGAACATTAAATTAAAAAAAAAAGGTAATATTTGAATGAGTCTGGGAGGTCGATGCCAGAAAGGCTGACGCACCAAGCCTTACTGGTACTCGCCACCTCCCCTGGCCTGCTAGGCCTCAGGCCTGGTACCGTCTCTCTACCCTGAGGAAAGGACCTGCTCCTCATGGAGCCTCCAAACCCTACTCTTCGGGGGCAGTGAATTCTGCTGAGGTGTGGTATAGAGGGGCTGTGTGGGCTAGTGGCTAGAGCCCCTGGCTGCTACTCCTGGCCGCTGTCGCCGTGTGACTCGGTAGGGCTGTGGCTAACTGGGCCTTTAGCCTCTTCCGCTGTGGTGCTGACTGGTTGGATGGCAGGTGGGGTTGGGTTAATGGATCTCTGTGAGGCACCTTGGATGGAAGGACAAAGGAGCCATTGGGTGCGGGGAGGGTAGTGGTTCATCTCAATAGAAAGCCCGTGGGCCAAATGCCGACCTGGTGTAAGTGGGTGCCTGGAAGTAAATGGACTTTCCCCTTCTTACGCCAGGTTTGATCGGCTTTCCTGATGCCTAGAGAAAATATAGCCAGGGACATCCATGGCCTGGTAGGAAGGGGGTTGTGGGTAAAAAACCAACCCTCACTCCTAACCGCCGTCTTCATCCCGCTGTTCACCCCACTCTGCATGGGTCTTCCCCAAACTCCATCAGCCCTCGGTTTCCCTCTCAGCTCCTGGGCTTGGTGGCAGGTGCGTCTATTTGTCCTTTGGCTGGAGGAGGCTGAGCTGGGTTGCAAGGGGTTAGTCTGCTGTAGTGGGTCTCCACTGTAGTCTGTCACCCCATCCGAAAATGCTTCCCAGCCCCGGAAACTTCCCCTCAGAAAACTGAACTGCTCCCCTCAGAATCTCCACGCTGATCTTACAGTCCTGGCCTGGCCTGAACGCAGGTTGCTTGCTGACATTGGCACAGTCCCCAGATAAAGGCTGGCACTGCCAACATCTGGGTTATTGGGCAGGCAGGACTCAGGAGCAGGCTGGGTGGATGTGTGAGCCAGGAGATGGGCACTGATCTTTTAAAAGCATCGGGACACTGTGTGCTCTGCCTGTTCCATGCCATGTATCAAGCGATGCTGCCCAAGAATGGCTCCTTTAGGCACCTATCAGCAGCCCCGCGTTGGTCCCATGTTGCTGGATTAAAGTGTGGTGAGGGGTTGAGGATGCTGGAGCGGTACAAGGGGTTGATATGTGCAGACTCAGCTCTGCTCCCTGACTCTGCTTTAATCAAAGGGGATTCTCTCTTGCCCTAGCTCTAGGGTTCAGTGCTTCTCGGGAGTTTATTGGATGCTGGACGTGATAGCACATGCTTTGGTGCTTGGGTCGGGGGTGACAGCATGGTGACCTGACCTTTGACCCCTGGCAGGAGAATGAGCAGAATCGAACCCACCACCCAAATGGGGAGGAGCCCAGTAAAGCCAGCCACTGCTCGCCCCCGCCGGCTCTGAGACCTGTTCCACACTTTGGAAGGGCCTGAATGAAACCTTGTGTTTCTCTCCAAGTCTCTGGACGTTTCTTAAAGCCCATTGTGGCCTGGTCCTCCCTCCTTAGCCCAAAGTCCCATTGAATGCTAGACCACACCCTGCATTGGCCTTGGGAATGGGCTGGGGGAGGGGTCCACTGGGGCTTTCTCCATTGCTGGCTTCTCTGGCTGAACTTGGAGTGGTTTTGCGTGAAGAAGGAACAGGTCGGGAGGCTGCTGGGTGACCACCAGCCCTCTGCAGAGGCCTGAGCACCACTTCATTCCTTTAATGAGCCTGCCCATGGCTGAACTCCACCCCATAGTGACTAACCCCTATTTCAACGTTGTACATTTTTGACAATGTCAGCAAGTCTCTGGAGCTGAAAGGTGGGAAGCCACTGATGCTGCCACTTTGAGAGTCCCCGTTTGTGGTGCTCTCCTTTTCCTGGGTGAGAGATACTGAGAGGCCCAGGTGGCTTTTGATATTCCCTTTTCTCTCCATTATTTTGTTGTTTTCTGTTCTCGGTGCAATCAGGCTGGCAGCTGCTGCTTCTTAGGAATTCTCTGTTTTCTTTTGTAAGATTGTAAAGAATGCAGCCAGAGTCCCTCACCAGCCAGCCGCCTTCGTATGTAAGGCACGGTCCGCCCCACAAGGAAAACATCTCCTCCACTCCCAGAGTTATCCGTGTCCAAACACACACAGCCTGCACACTCCTATCGCTGTGCCACTAGCTGAGCTGGCCTGGGAAGACACCTGTTCTGTTCCCCTCTGTCTTTTCTTTGCTCCCTTTTTGTTCGTTCCTTTTGTGGTCTGGAATGAAAACACAAGGCACAGTCGCTGCTTATCATCTGTAACATTTACACATGTGTGTCTGTCCATGTTTGTCTGGTCATGTGGCTGGTTGGCATGGCTCTTTGTTGGCATGCATTTGTATACGGTATTGTGTGTGCACACCTGTGTGATCATATCTGTGTGTGTGCGCCCACACTTGTACTGGGCTGGGTCTGTCTCTGGTTTCGGGTGTCTTCATTGGTGACTTTGTGAAGGAGTGTGTGTGTGTGTGCGCGCATGTTTATGCTTATGCATGTGTTCTTTGACTATGTGAACGAGATGCAGTGTGAACACACCTGTGTGTGTGAGAGAGAGACAGGCACTTCAGAATAAAATGGCACGACTGGAAGGTGAGGGTCAAGCTTTTATGCTGGTGAGTCGCACACCTGGGCGCTAGTGCCAGGGTGCACACTCTTGGGTGCTCCGTGCACGCTGTGTGTGTGCGTTGTTTCACTTGCCAGCAGATCGCTGTGGGTTTCACAAGTCATCCACAAAGCTTTGGTTTCACCTGGGCTAATGCAAAAAGGTGGTGGTTTCCATGGCTCCCCGGCCTCACTATGGCGACACACCCTTTTTTGTGTAAGCTGTTCCCTGGAGTCGATTGTTTTTTGGCAAACAGCTCTGTAAACTCCTCCAACAATTAAAATGAAAAGGAGGAAAAAAATAATGAAACATGGAGTGAGACGGCAAACAGGTCGGAGCAACTCACCTGGCCAGATCCATCCCCACTGGTTCATGCAGCCAGCCCCAAGCCCCCAGTGCCAGGCAGGGAGAAAGCCCCTTGCTCTCTCTCTCTGGACTCCACCCTGGGAAGCGCCTGGATTGCGCCAACCCCCCAAACTGCAATGAGCTAACAAACACAAAGGAAAAGGTCATGTTATTCTTTTTTTTTTTTTTTTTTTTTTATTATGTTGCAAATGTCTCTCAGGGAGGGGAGCCACTACAGATGCCAGCTCTGATTAATTTAAATATTTACCAATCCCATGTTTTGTTTCGTTTTTAAATTGTGTATGTGTTTGCTCTGTTTGTGTCCCATAAAATACCTGGTGTTTTGGGCGTACCCCGTTTACAGGGCGCATGAGATCACACTGGAAAAATGCTGTGAAAAACATTTTCATGCCACGACACATCAGATATAATTTTGTATTAAGATGAGGATTTTTCTGCCTTTTTTTTTTAATCTCCAAAATCTGGGTAAAAGGGTTTTCCTTTGTTTTATTTTGTTTTAAAATAGTTCCCTCAATAATTTTAAAGTCCGCTTTAGCCCCTGTCTCACTCTGCCAAGGGGGGCTGAGGAGACCCAGCTGTACCCCTCAGAGAGAAGAATGTGTGGCACTTTCATGAAATCAGAGCTGCTGCTAGTGGTCCAGTGGGGAAGGCATTGGACTGGAATGCAGGATACCTGGGTTCTGTTCCCAGCTCTGCCACTGACCAGCTGCTTGACCTTGGGCGAGTCACTTCGCCTCTCTGTGCCGCGATTTCCCCTCCCGCCCTTTGTCTATGAGATTATAAGCTCTTTGGGGTAGGGACTCTCTTACTCTGTGATTGTACAGCACCTAGCACAGTCAGGGTCTCTAGGCACTGCCATCATGTTAATAAATAACTAGTACTAGATGGATGGTGGGTGCCAGGGGCTCATAGTGCCACTTGGGGGAGGGTAGCCTGCCTAATGTGTGACCCTTTGCCCTGTTCTCCTAGTGCCAGCTGGGCACAGGAAGTAGGGTGCTTATAGCAACGAGCTTAGCGTAAATGCCGAGCTAGAGAGAGGAGGTCAGCAGGGCACGTTCCCCCCCCCCAGCTCTCCGTCGGCTGGATAATTTTGTGGGTTCAGTCAATGAAAGAAATACTGACATCTCCCCCACTTCCCCCTTTCAATTGCTTTCCCTGAGAGGTCTGCCTGGGCCTCTTTTTTTTAAGCCCCAACTGGACCCAACCCACCCAATCCGAGTCCAGCCCTTAACCCCTAGTTCTGAATCAGTGGTGCTGCTGCCGCCTCCTGCCCCTGGGGTTGGTACAGCAGTGGCTGTGGGCCCCAAACCTGCCAAGCACTGCCCCTTGCTGCGCTGTGTGTGCTGTGGAGAGAGAGGCTATGGGGCTTACAGTGCAGCGAGGTTGCGGTGGCCAGCAGGAGAGGTGCATGCACCCGCTGCGGCATTGGCCCCGCAGGCAGGAGGAAGAGAGCCGCCCCAAAGCCAACACTCGTCGTCGGGTCCCATCAGCTTCGGGTCGGGTTGCTGGGCTCTGCTTTCCATACCCACCGCGTCAGACTCTGAGCCTGAAGAGCCCCATGGAAACCAGTGGTGCTGCACCAATGTATCTAGTACCAGGATACGGCCCCCCTCACTCCAGCCTTCCAGCTGTAGCTGGTTTGCAAACCAAAGAGAAAGTATTTGGCTCAAAGGGTGAGAGTCTTGGGGCAGAGGCCTTTCTTTGTAATGTGTCCATAAAGCACTGGGCACCTGCAGTGCACCTCACTCTCCGCTTTCCATGCCCCCATCCTTCCCGTGGGCACTAGGCAGCAGGTCTGGAGAGACAAGCTGGGGAAGAGACTTCACCTGGTGGCAGCCGAGAAAGGAGTGGGAAGGAGGGGCAACATCGCCAGCTGTGACTGACGCTCTTGCTGGGTGCTGGCTCTGGAATTCCATGGGCACAGTCGCACTGTTAAATGCCCCTGGGCTGTGAACTGGGGCAGGGGAGGGGAAGAAGGGGGGGTGCACTGGTAGAATTTGAAACCTCCATTTCTGCTCCACCACAACTTTCCCAGGGGGAGGGGCAGGTCTGGGGTGTGTGTGTGCAGGATGGGAGCCTTTGTCCACGCCTGGGCCACTAGCCAGAATCTGAAATTGGTCCTGTTACTTTTGAGGAATGTAGGACAGTGGAAGGGAGAGAGTGAGTGTGTGTGTGTGTGTACGCGCACACACATGCATATGGTGTGATGTGGGGGGTGCCATTGCTTCAATGTCCTAGGCAATGGCCCAGAGCGTAGGATGGCAGGGAATATATCAAGAATTACCCAATGGCTGCAGTTCTACCACCGTGCTCTTTAATCACTTAATACTTTTTTATTTCTTCTTGTTGCTGTAATTGTTACAAAATCTCTTGGCTTTGGGAGGGGCCCAGGACTCCAGGGCCCAATTGTATTTGCCCTGATTCAGAAAGTGGGTCATGCTGCTTGGTTTGGGAAGGAGATATTCATCTCGCTTAGTATGATATTTATTAGGAGATAGCAAAGGGAATGCAACCGTGCTGTTGCATAGAAAATTGCTCCCGGGGGGTGGGGGGAACGGGGGACTTGTGAGGGGAGCGGAGGGAGTTCTCGCGTGCCCCATGTCTGCTACCATTGTGCCGAAATTTACTGCACCTCAGTTATCCGTTTCCACTGCTTGTGGTCTCAGATCAAATAGAGTCTGAGATGATAATGTAATGGGGAGAGAAGACCGGGACAGGTAACGGATGCATAGCTGCTCCGGCAGTGCTCCCCAGCAGTCATCCTCCAACTAGGGGAGAAGGAGAATTCTCTCCTTGGACACAGTCTGCACCCTGACCTTGGCGAAACTCCTGCTACTGGAGTGAGAAAGATATTTCGCGTGAAATCTTGTCTCCACTGAAGTCAGTGGGAGCTTTGCCGTTGACTTTTGTGGGACCAGAATTTCACCCTTAGTTTTTGTGTCCATTCAGTGGGATCTTCTAAAGGAGAGAGACTGACCACAGTGACATCCAGAAATGTTTGCTGGGCCAAATTCATCGCTGGCGTGAGCCCACTGAAACCAATGGTGTTACACCAGGCCATGTGTATGGACTGCTGTGTCCCCCGCCAGCCTAATGGAAGTTCTGGTGGATGTTGATAACTCCATTCAGGAATCCATCACCCTAATGCCAAATTCTGTCCTCTGGGCCATGCGTGTCTGTTGCTGCCTCCCTGGTCTCCTAGTCTGTTTTCTGGTACAGTGCTCTGAGGCCCTTGAAGGAGGCTGGGGGAAGGGGAGAACAATCCTTCCCGAACAGTTACTGGGCCTGACACTGGTCCTTTTGGTGGAATCCACTGTTACAAACAGTAGATCAGTCCAGTCTGTCTCCAGAAATAGTCCCCATAAATGTGAAGACCAAGTCCCTCTTCCAGGAGAGAGTGGTTCATCCAGCTGAGAGCTAAATACACATACGGACTTGCCCCAGCAGAGCACTGGCTGTTTGAATCCCTCGATGGAGCCGTTAACGACACCATTGGCTTTCCTCTAGAGAAACCCCAAACTGTTACAGGAATTTTCTCCCAGCTCTAGGTGGCCTGTGGGAGCTGCTTGAGAGGGCACAGCAACACTACACAATCATTTTGCACCGGTAGCGAAGAAAGGAATGGTATGCAATTGAAACTGCAAGGGGAATGTCTCCAGGGCACTGGGCCCAAACTCCTTTTCCTTGGATCGGTAAGGCTCAGGGCCTTGGTTTTACACCTCATCGCCTTCAGCAGCATGTTAGTTCAGTAGTGAGATGGAATAGAACCCTCTGACTTGCCTACGCTATTTTTTGCACCCCCTGAGCGCTCCTTTGAGGTTTCCCATCCAAGGACAGAACAAGCCTGAGTCTGCTTAGACTATGAGACTTGTTGCTTATGTATAGTACGTTGTAGGCTTGGTGTAGAGTGAGGATCAATTGGGGGTGTATTCCATTTCCATCTGTGAGAAGGAAGCAGGTAGGCCTCAAGCCTCTTCTCACGTGAGAGCCTTTCCTTCTGTCTGGTATGCTGCTGGTGGCTGGACGTTACGCTGGGCTGTGGCTCCGTTATTCGGGTTGGGGGAGGTTTTAAGGCTGCCAGCTCTCAGCCCATTTGAGCTTGAGCCCACCTGCACTAGGGGAGAGGTATGTCTCTCTCTCCTTGATGGGGCAGTATTCTCCTGCCACTGATCCTTTCATCCCCACCTCTGAAGATGGATGTGTAGAAGTGACGGCTTCTCCCCCTCCCAGGCGAGGAAGACTGCAAAGGCCTTAGTGTAAGAACTGGCATCTAGAGTTGCCAGTTTGGGTTGGATATGTTCCTGGAGGTTTCATCATATGACATCTTTAATTAAAGATTAATCTTTAATTCCTAGAGACTCCAGGTCTATCCTGGAGGGTTGGCAACCCCGCGTCGTTAATGAACGCTCTGCTGCTGGCATGCTTTTACAGCATTGTACCTCCCCCGTCCCTGCTCTCACTGGGCTGCTGATGCCCAAATGTAGGAGATCTTGATTTCTTTTCCCTCCTTCTCTCGCAGTAAAGCCTGGTGATACGTACAAGTGGGGAGGCAAAACTGGCTTGTACCCGAGGAACCTTATCGTCACAGCAACAAGTGAAGATCTGACCGTATCTGATTCACCCCTGGGCAGGCAGGGCTGTCCTGCTTCTCTGCCCTCCCTGGCCACAGGCAGTCCATTGTATCTCTGTGAACTCATTGCACTGTATAGTGCAGCTCTCCAAAAGCTGACTGCTCCTGCACTAACAGTGGTTAACCCCCCCCAAGCTCTCGTACTGTGGCTGTATCTGTCAACAGAGAGGAAGAAACTCAGCGAAGAGGCGGATTGACTGTACGCCCAGCATTGCTCCAGCAGGGTCCCGGTCCTGTGCCAAGAGCTCTGCTGGTGTTCAGGGGCAGTCGGTAAGCGCGGCTGACCCTGCTGCTTTGGCTGAGCCTGCACTGCTGTTTGGTGGAAAGTCACCCTTGGAATTATCAAAAGGAAGAACTGGCAGCTCCAGTAACTTGGAGGGCTAGATCCTCAGTGGGCGCGAATTGGTCTGGCTCCTGTGAAGTCAGGGGAGCTGCACTGATTTACACCAGCTGAGGATCTGGCCCCAGATCTTTAAAAATGGGGAGATAAGGAGGGAGCGGTACAGAGGCCAGACAGAAACCCATTTGTAAAGCCTTCTGGAAACTTCAGGGGGTCTTCTGTGGTCTCACGATTGTCTTCTGAGAGGGTTGAGAGGCTAGTGCTTCCCCAGAGCTCCCTCAAGGGGACTCTACATTCTTGGTGCTGTGGGGCAAGTGGAGCATGTATGACTCCGTGGTCAGCCTCTAGCACCATGCTCCCCTCCAAGCAGTGCCATGTTACTCACGAGCAGCTTCCACTGCCTGGTACCTCTCCCTGTGCCCGTAGACACACCGGCAGCTCCTGGCGGGGTCGTCCGGGTGGGCTTTATTCAGAGGTGGACCAAAGGATGACGCGGACAAGCCTTGCCCGCTCACTTTTCAGTGTGGCCTGGTCATGTGTCGCACCAGGTGTTCTCTGATCCCTGTGTCTGGCGCGTTCGTCTGTGTGCTTTAAGCCTTGCTGATCTACTCCGTTGTCTGTGCTGTATGGGACGCCAGTACCCTAGGCAGCCCCTAACTGCGGCAGGCCTGTAGCAGCATTTTTAGCTTCACCCCAACAGAAGGGGTTAACCCATCCACAGCTATGGAATCATGGAAGGAAAGACTATTGCCAATGGTCAGAGAGAGGATGCCCTTCACTTCCATGGCCCCTTTCAACCAGTGGGCCTGATGGGCTTTACAAACAGTCATTTAGCCTCGCAACCTGCGGGGAGGTGATTTATGGTCAGCGCCATGGCATGGGGCGGCCCAGGGAGGTGAAGTGACTTGCCCACAGTCACAGAGAGCACAGGTGTCCTGAGCCCTAGGCCAACTTCTTAACCACAAGACCATCCTGCCTGCTGTTGAGCTGAACCTCTTTCCAGCAGGTGGAGATGGGATGATCCCGTATCACAGATCCTGTGTTGGCTCTGGTCTCCGTGGCTCCCCTCTCGCCTGGCTGGGCAGCTCCATGAGGACTGGAAGCTTTCCCTGCTAGGAAGCCTAAGTCTGATCTGGAGGGCAACTGTACAATGGCCACCAGGGGCGCTCATGTGTTGGACTCGGTGCCTGGCTGGCATTGGATGGAGTGGGTCACCCTTCTTAGCCTCACAGTATGTCCGCGGCGCTTCCATCCGGGCTGCCAGCTCTCTGGCTGAGCGGAGCTGCCTGGTGGGGGCTCACCTTTTGGGCCCACTCAGTCCTGTTCCGTATCTGACCAGAGGAGAGGCGCTGATTTCCCATTCACCCCACGCCCTGTCCCTGCCTCCGGGACCAGGCCTCCTGCCTTGCTTCTACTCTGATGGGCCTGGCTCAGCAGGCACTCAATCAGCTGGCTTCCCTGCTTGGCAGCGCAAAGCAGACACTTCCGTTGCTACAAGCCGGGCTCCCCACAGGGCAGCCCATTGCATTCTCCCTGCCCAGCACTGCTCGCGGGACCCAGTGACAATAAATCACAATCCTACAGGCCCTTTATTCCTTTTCCTGCTAAATGTTGATAAAGGGCTGGTCATCATCACTGTGGCATCGAGGTGGCAGGGATCCCAAAGCACTCTGGACTATAGACTTCACTTCTGCCACCTCTGAAATGCAGCCACTTCTGAGATGTGACTTGGCAGCTGTTTAACAGTTGCCCTGCACAGCTGTTCATGACAGGGAATGAAGAAGGGATAAAATATCCAGTTGCGGAGCTTTAGGGTTACCTGAGTTGGAGTCTGGCCAGGACACTGGGGCTCATCCCCCATCTGCTCCTATCTGAAGTGCCCTAGGATCTTGAACGAGCTGTCAGGACCGTGGAGTGACATGGGTGCAGCTGGGCTAAGTGGCCGCTCCCTTTAGTGGGTGGCGTTGTAGGTTTGACGTCACCTTTTATTTTCCCCCGGGGTTCTCGTGGGCACGTAGTACGGTGCCTAGAAAGGGTGCTGGCGCCGCTGCAGCCTGGCAGACGAAAGGCCCCTGTCCTCACGCTCATCGGAACGTTCTAATGTTTCCATTTAAAAAATACCCTTTAAAAAATAAAACAAAAAGGAAAAAAAAACTCAGAGGAAATTGACTTCCCAAAAATTACACTAAACTAACACTCGGGGCCTGGCACGACTCCATTGCAGCCAGGAAGCTTGTAATTAACCAGCTCACTGCCGTGGCTCTGGGAGGGGCTGGACTCTCAGAGCAGGAGTGGAGCGTCAGGACTTGGGTGTCTTTGAATGAGCGTCCCCAGGCTGGACTGGGTATCTGTGGCAGAGTTGCAGTGGGCATTTTCATGCAGCATTGGGCACCTGCGGTCCTGCTGAGTGGGGCATTCCTTCCCAGATGTGTCTGGTACTCTGTGCATCGTGGGCAGGGTCCTTGTGCTTAGATCTGACAAGTGATACCGCGCTTGTCCAGGGGACCCTTTGTCAGGGAGTGACAGGCTGTGTGCTCTCCTGGAGACAAGGAGCCCAGAGTTAGGTCTTGGCTATGTGCAAACCTGCACTCAGCTTTTTTTTTGGAGACGTGAGTTCAAATCCTTACACAAGAGAGGGTGAAGTTGGTCTCTTCCTAGTTCCCCTTGTGCCTGCTACTGTGTGGCACGATTCAGTGTGATTGACAGCTTCTGCTCAGACTAGGCCCTGGAATAGCAGGAGTGCTGCAGGTCACAACTGGGGTGCAGTGGTGGGGCTCTTTGGGGACAGAGTTCTGTGCAGTAGGGTTAGTGGAGGAGGCTGCAGGTCCGGTGTGAGCTGTACTGGATGGAGGATGCTTGCTGGCACTATGCTTGGCTCAGCCCAGCGCTTTCAGCACCGTATGTGTGTGAGGACTGGTTTCACTCATCAGTTTTTGTCAAAGAAAATAAACAGGCTCCTGTACCTGCTGCTGCGTCACACAGAGAGCAAGACAGAGGTCTGGCCCCAGTGCTGAAACTGCCAGCATCGGTGGGTCGGGAGCCAGGCACCAAACGTTGCTTTAACCCAGCACGTGGGTGGGAATTTTCACAACTTTGGGTCATCACAAAGAGGGGACTCTGTGTCCCAGCAGTGAGCATGTCTGGTTTCAGGGGTGGCGGGGTTGGTATGTGCTAAGGCTGAAAATATTTACAGGTTTGGAAGTTGAAACGCAAACAGGAAAAGCCCTTTTAAAAAATGAGTGTAGTGGATATTCAAAACAGGGATTGCCATGGAAACGCCACAATATTTGCTTAAATTGACACAAAGGTTGCTGGTTGCAGGGTTCTGACTTCTTTGGCTCCATTTTCTTTGGCCCGGCACCTATCACGAATTGATCTCAACAACCCCCCTTTTGTTTTGCTGATTTTATTTTTATCTGATGGAAATAAAAAAAAACCCTAGCCTAGAAATCCCACCTCCCAGATCAGCCTGATGCTCCAATCAAATATTGTGGCAGGAACTTTCTTTTGTTTCGATTTGTTTTGGTAAAGAACGTAAAAGTTTGTTCAAATTTTGTATTCCCTCTAAAGAAGAATATGGATTGTGATTGGTTTACGTGGTTACGGTCCTGGCATGTGAGGGGAGGAGGGCAAGAAATGTAGCAGAGGTGGAGTAATAGATCCAAGAGAAGTTAGAGTTGAGAAAAGGGTGGCCTGGTGTTGAAGACCGTGGTCTGGGACTTGAGAGATCTGGTGTCTGTTCCAGGCTCTGCCACAGAGTCACTCTATGACCTTGGGCAGGTCGTTTAATCTCTGTGTGCCTCGGTTCTCCCCCCTGTGAACTGCAAATAATGATACAGTAGAACCTCAGAGTTACGAACACTAGTTATGAACTGACCGCTCAAGCACACACCTCATTTGGAACCAGAAGTATACAATCTGGCAGCAGCAGAGACCAAAAAAGAAAAAAGAAAAAAAGGAAATACAGTGCTGTGTTAACATAACTACTTTTAAAAAAAAAAAAGGGGGGGGGGAGTTTAAAAAAAGATTTGACAAGATAAGGAAACTGTTTCTGTGCTTTCATTTAAATTAAGCTGGTTAAAAGGAGCATTTTTCTTCTGCATAGTAAAGTTTTAAAGTTGTAGTAAGTCAATGTTCATCAGTAAACTTTTGAAAGAACAGCCATGATGTTTTGTTCAGAGTTATGAACAACCTCCATTCCCAAGGCATTTGCAACTCTGAGGTTCTACTGTACTTTATTTTCTGGCTAGATTGCAGGCTCTGCGGGGCTGGGGGCTCTCTGTCACTGTGTGGATGTATAGCACCTTGTACAGTAGAGCCATGCTTCTGCAATACAAGTCATAGTGAATGACCTCTACGTTTCGGGGGGTGGAACTGCTGTGTTACGGGGGCAGCAAACACTGCTGAGGAGGTTACAGGGGAAGCCCTTTTCAGCATGTGGCATGGTAGTAGGGCCTGTATCTTTGTAGGGGGGAGGGATAGCTCAGTGGTTTGAGCATTGGCCTGTTAAACCCAGGGTTGTGAGTTCAATCCTTGAGGGGGCCACTTAGGGATCTGGGGCAAAATCAGTACTTGGTCCTGCTAGTGAAGGCAGGGGGCTGGACTCAATGACCTTTCAGGGTCCCTTCCAGTTCTATGACATAGGTATATCTCCATATATATTATTACCCAGCTCTTCCCTAGAGTGTGATGGTCTGATGGTCTCATGGCTGCATGAGATCTGTGGCTCATCACCCGACTGGTGATCATGTAAGGGTCTGTAACTTGGCCTCTGATTGGCTGGCTGTCTCACAAGATGGCTGTGCCGTGCCAGGACGGACCAGGTCTGTTACATCTCCCCCAGCTGGCTTGTTGTGGCTGAGCGAGTGCTGAGTTCTGCGGGTCGCCACTGGTACCCAGTGAGGGCACTGATTGGGCGTGTGTTATGCAGCGGCTGGATAAATAATAAACCGTTCATTTCCCTTCCTCAGGGCAAAGAGACTTCACCAAGTGAAGGGAACTCATCAGACTCGCGCTGTGTCCATCAAGGACCTCTGGGAAAAAGCTCCTGATTCCCATCCCGGCTGTGTAGGTTGGAATGGACTTCGAGCCCAGTGACTTGTGGATGCAAGGTACTGGCTTCCCTAATCTATTGCTCTTGGTTTGAGCTACGACCAGAATCTGGGTGGGCTCTGGGTGACTTTTGAGTCCCTGCGGGCTTTGCTAGAGCCCCTGGGGTGCATTTTTGGTGTGGAGAGACTGTATTTAAGTTGAGGAGCTGGAGTGGTGAAGTCTGTTTGTGGGTCATGGATTCACCATGGCAGGGGTTTGCTTTGGGGTGGTTTACAGGCAGGACTGCAGCATCCCCAGCGCTGAGGGTACAATGTGTCCCTGATGATGCAGCCCATTTGTGCACAAGATGGAGGGTTTGATGGCACTTCAGACAGGGATGGGTCATTTTGAACTGCTCCTCTGTTAGCTACCAGGGCTGTGGCTGATAGGGTGGGGTATCTCCTGGGTAATGGGCTCCAGACGATGGATTCCCTTGGTGGGGGATAGAAGAGGGCAGGTCATGATGTTTGATTCCATGGTTCTTACACCTGGTTTAAATCAACGGCTGCTGATTTTCACCTGTCAGACTCTGAAGTCTTTCTCCTGAGTGTCCAGCATTGGCTCTTGGCTGGGGGATCTGCCTGGCTGGGCTGGAAGCAGTTCCTCTGCCTGAACAGCCAGGACATGAGGCAGCCTTGGATGTAACTGGAGACCCCAGCTTGGGAAGGTCTGTGCTGGGAAGCTCCAGGCTCTGTAACGCCAATGCAAACGCTGGGGGTCGTGTTGGCTGTGAGGGTGGGACTCTGCCTGTTTAAAAACCACTTTAACCTCTTCACTGCTGGCGCCGGATGCAGCTGTTCTGCTGTGGGCAAACGCAGTAGTGTTTTATGTGGTGCTGGTGATCCATTGGCCTGGTGGTCCGCCAAAGGGCCCATGGGATAGCACCAGAGGTACCTTGGGCTGTGCCAAGTGGTGCAAACAGTAGTGTCCTTCAAGCATTTCCCTAAAACAGGACTGGTGCAGCGTGACCCAGGAGAGGACATATGCAGTACCTGCCACTGGCAGGGGGATAATACTTGTCTCTCTGATGATGGCCAGGACTCGGTAGGGGCATGGAAGGGGCTGCCATATCGGGTTAGCGGCTGACTGGAGGAGATGTGGGTAGTGGCTACTCTGTGAGGATGATTTTGCCAGAGCTTACCTCCCTGAGTTGTTGCCACCCTAATGGCAGCATTGAGAGGCGAGAATAGCGAAAAACATCTGAATGATGCTCATTCTTAGAGGGGCTCAGTGGATGTATGCATCGTCACAACACTCTGGAGACCCCAGGTCACGTTCCCTGTAGGCCCCCAATGAAATACTGCTCTGCCAGTATCCAGGGCCACTGAGAGTCCGAGGAGGCCGTAGGACAGAAGAGTCAGGGAGGGGAGGGTGCAGCAGAAGAGCCAAGAGGGCAGCATTGGACTGGCACAGCATGAGGAGGGGTGGTCTTGAGATTGAGACACTAGCCTGGACCTTGGGAGATCAGCATTCAAGCCCGAGTTCTGGCGCAGATTTCCTGTGCAGCACGGGGGCGGGGGGAGGGGAGGAAGAGTTATTTATGTTCTCCATGCCTCTGTTTCACTGGCGTTACTATTTTTAAATAGCAGTAGCAATGCTTCCCTACCTCCCAGGGGTTCTGAATGTCAGGTGCTCAGCTGCTCCGGTGATGAGCACCTGAGCTAGACCTGTAAGGACAAGGATGCTGCCGGTCAGGAGGTTGATGGCATCGGTGTTCTCTTCTTGCATCGGTGCCTCCCCACTGTTCCAGCGCTAAAACTTGCCCAGTGCATGGCGTGGCTGATTTTGAGTGGCTTAGCTAGAGGGAGCTCCAGGCTTTATCCCTGGGGAGAAGGCTCCGAGCACTCTGACATCTGTGCACCCAGTTAGAGCCATGGCAACCCCTTGAGTTCAAGAGGCACCAGGTCTTGCCGCTCAAGGCCCCGGCCTGTTGGCGAGATTTCCAGGCTTTGCTGCTGTCAGGGCCAAAGGAGTAGAGATGTGGAGTGGGGCATTGGGATAAGGGAGCCTTGTGGGCTTCCCAAATCAGATGCAAATACTGGGACTTGGTTGTGACAGCTGAATCTCCAGCCACTCATCCCGGCGTCTGGCTCCACAAATGCACAAGCTCCATGAGCCCCCAGCCACGTGTGTTCCCCCACCCGGGTGAGAGCTGAGTGCAGGCTCCTCAGTTGTCTCTGCTCTGTAACTGGTGAATGGGCACATCCGGTCCGAGGGGAGAGGGCAATCGGAAATGATCACATGGGACAATGGGGAATAATTATCCAGGATTAGGCTCTATATTAACAGGCACAGCTCGTTCTGCAGGAGCTGCAGGTAGACTTAAGGGGCATGGCGAATTGGAAGGCCCTGGCATATAATGACAGCTACAGGGCATCACAGTCTGGCAGAGGACTGTATGGTGCCTCTGAGGATCATATTTTAGGATAGGTGGAGAAGAGTGAAGATGATACACATGTGAGCACCTGGTAGTGTGAAGACACATGGGCTCCATCCGGATATAGACCATCCCAGGGATGGCACAGACCCAGAGCAGGAAGGGAAGGGGCTAGAAACTGTATAAAAGGCCAGGTGTGTGTAGGAGAGAGAGACCTTCCGCTTCTGCCAAAATCCAGACCCAGCGGCACAGGACAGCTCATCTGAGGAAGCAGCTTCCAAGGCTCCAGGTCAAATTCTGCAGCTGGAGGTGAGCACTGACTCTGAGAGGAGGCTGGTGTAGCAGGAGAGTCCTTTGGCCCTTGGTTGGGGTTCTCTCAGATCAGCAGCCTCTTCTGAGCTTTGTCTTCTCCTGCTGGACACTTTGCACAGCACTGATTGCCCTTTGGGTCTGTTTTCCAAGGGCTGGATCCAAAGCTCAATGAAGACAATACAAGTCTTTCCATTGACTCTGGTTTCCTTTGGATCGGGCCCCAAGGGCATCCACCCTGGCTTTGCCAACCCATAGCAGTTTTCTGTTGTTCCCCCAGAATTATTAGAGTCTCTAGAGTGAAGGGGGCTGCCTGTTAGCCTTTCAGAAACGTGGGTTTGTGATCCCTCTCACCCTGGACTGGAAACCCCCTTGTTCCAAGCCTCAGCCCCAGAGGCTTTATTCCTCCCATTTTCAAAGTAAGCACAGTTTACTTTGGACTACGGATGCTGCTTGTTGTCTCCCTGGCACCCATCCCTCAGCCCCTGGCTCTAGCTGGTCTGTTTCACTTTCTGTTTATGCTCAGTTTCAGGCTGTCAAGCCCTAGAGCACATGAGGGGGTTCTGCCCACACGACTGCAGTTTAGGTTTCCAGCAATGGGGAGGAATGTTCAAATAAACACACAAAAAACTAATGGAAACACCAACAACCCCCTTGCTGTCCCAAGTGACACCTAAATTTGGGGCTCAAGCCAAGTTGACAGCTTCCCTTTCCTGGGGCAGTGGGGGCCACTGAACACCCTCCTCCCAATGAAATCTAATGGGAGCTCTGCCCATGATAGGGTCAGACCCTGACCCACCACGATGGACCTTTTACAGCTCCTCACAGGACCCGCCCCAGATTCTGAGCTGGCTGGGGATGTACAGCTGTCTGGCAAAATCATTGTGGAAATTTACCAGCCCGGGTATGAAATCGACTCGCCTGCCTTTGCCAGCCGGGACACTGAATGATGGTTGATTTGCCCATTAGAAATATATATACGCATTACTTGCCTGGGATCAGTGAAATTTTCCCAGTCTGGACAGTGCCTCCAGGTAAACGCTATAACATGTCTATTGACTCAAGTATACAGTATCTATTAATAACATGCTATAACCTCCCTACTGGGGCTATCCGGTATCTGCTGTAATGTACTGACCTGTGTTATAATAACCAGGACCCACCAGTAACAAGCTATGACATACAGTCTTTACTGGTAACATGCTATAACGTACCCAGCTAGGCTGCACTATCCCTGCCAATATTGGTAAGCTATAAACATTTGGAAATAGGAATAGGGGCGCAGACCCTCAAACTCAGCTGAAATTTATTGGGCACAAAAAGCTTTGGGAGGCAGGCCAGTTGGCAGTGGCAGGTGTATTGGGGATGGGAGGCATCCATTTTCCCAGCAACATGTCCAGGTTTTGTTCCCCTTCAATCCACACTTGGCAGGAATAAGTAAGACATTGCTGGGTTGCTGTGAGGGGCGGAGAGAAGCGACTCTGGCTGCCAGTTGTGCCCATCTAAAGTGCTGCTATGCTGCCAGTTTGGGCATGCAATCCCTTTTGTCCTGCTTGCTGTGTCTCCTTGGGGTCCATCAGTCTGGCCTCCTGCCCTGGTTAGGGACTTCAGACCCCCTGACTAATTTTTGTAACTTCCAGGTTGTTTCCCCTGGGTTTGTTGTGTGCTGCTGCCATTACCCACAGCGTGGGTTGTGCATGAAATGCAGAACCTGCGGAAAGCTGCACCGGTTCTCTGCTGCAGAGATGTTGGTGTGTGTGTGATGGTGGGGCACAGGGGGACAGGTCAGGCTGGGGGCCGTAGAGCCCTCACAAAGCTAGTTGGGTTGTATCTTAGATTGCCCCCCCCAAATAGTTTGTCTGGGGGTAGTGCCTCACCCCCAGAATGAAGTGGTGTGATCCCAGCCTACCAGCCCTGTTGATCACACTAGGTACCAGACTAATCAGATTCACCATGCCCTTTAAAGCAAGCTCTGATTGGACCAAAGATTTAGCCTGTCTCCTGGGCGGGCTATTCTGGATGGGTCTGAGCCCTGGCCCCCTTCTGAACAAAGCAGGCCAAGTTGTGTTTGGGTGGGTGCTCTGACACCTAGCCCTACGGCCTGGCCCGGCTGGACCCAACAGCGCTTGGACAGAGCCCTTCCGGTATGGCAAAGCGGTGGAAAGAGAGGATGTTAAAAGCCTGTCTGGGATAAGAGCAGGGTTGTCACATCCATCTGCTCAGGCCCTGACGAGCAGCAGATCCATATTGTTAACATATTGTCTACCATATGGACTGGCTCAGCTCTCCAGGAACGCTTGGGAGACCTGACCTCTAGTGTGACAAGATGCGAGCATGAAGGACGGGTTGACAACAGCCCTTGGGTCTCAGAGTGTGAAACCATGTTTCAGCCACTTCCGCTGCCTTTCGCTGTGCTCGCATGCGCTCGTTCTCGGAGGGTTTTTTCCTCCCTCCCCTGCTTTCCGCATCCCTGGTCTGCACTAGATCAATGACCTTCACTCATAACCAGACTGGACAGTTCTAACTCCCTCCCCCAGGCCTTCGATCAGATGTTTGGTTGGCGGCTGTGTAAGGCTGAATGGGGGGAAGTCAAAGGAGGGGAAAGAAGATCGTGTATTCAGCAGGCCTGATAGCTAGTCCTGCCATATCTGGTCTTGGAGCAGGGCTGGGGGTCCTGGGCACCCCCTATTCCCAGTGATACTGAGAGATGTAGGTGCTTGCTGTCACTTTGAGGATCTGGCCCTTATTGGTGACCTAAGCAGATCGGAGGGGCTCAGAGGTATTCAGAGGCAGGGCCTGATCCCAGGGTGGGGATAGGGGACATTCACCTCTCAAGTGGCACAGAGCGATTATGGAGCAAAACCCATGGTAAGCACAGGCCAACTCCCTTCAAACCTCCCTGCTGTGCCAGCCAGCCCATTGGCATCACGCATGCAGCCAGCTGGGTCACTGGACTGTCTCCTGCCTGATGGGGAGCCCACTGCCTCGTGGGAAAAGGTTTTACTGGATGGCCAGCCCAGGACTTTGCAGGCAGTAAATAGGTGGGCTGTAGGAGCTGCTCCTCCATCCCTGAGTGCAGAGAGCTGTTAGGTGGGAGTAGGTCTGCTAGAACCCAGTGGGGGCACCAACATGCGTCTGCACACACAGACCCTCGCAGGGTCTCAGAGCCCAGGCTCCAGCCCGAGCCCGACCGTCTACTCTGCTGTTTTTAGCCCTGCAGACCAAGCCCCACGAGCCCGAGTCAGTCGACCCAGGCTCTGAGTCTCCGTGCTGCAGGTTTTTTATTGTAGTGTAGACACACCCATTGAGACCAGAGTCCACAATAAAACCCAGTCATCTTGACTCCTCATCCTTCACCTTAACCACTCTAGCCTGCACTCAGTTAGAGAGCTGGCGTGAAATCCTGACCCCAGTGAAGTCCATAGCAAAACTCCCATTGACTTCAGTGGGGCTAGGATTTCCCCCCTGGTACCTTTAGGGAAAGCTCTACCCCGTTCAGGAACTTTATCTCCAACTGCAGAATCTTTCCTTCCCACATACATGTAACCCTCTGAACATTAATCGTATGTTTTGTGCACTGAGGGATTGCAAAATAAACAACAGTGATGAGTGTTAGTTTGTTTACTTAAGCTTTAGTGATGTAACAAACCTCATTTTATGCTAATAATGAGTCAGTAGCAGAGTTGGGAGGAGAACTGAGATCTCCTGACTCTTTTAGCCACTAGACTGTGCTTCCTCTCTGATCTGAATAAATCCAAGGCAAGTGCTTTCCTCTGTAATAAACAGCCACGTGTGCTAACAGGTTGCTGCACCTTTATTGGAAGAATAACTAGAAGCAAAGCTTAATAAAAGCCTTGTAGTCTGCAGTACAGGGTCTCACTAACTTTAGGCTCACTTTCATCTCTGGTTTAGGGCAATCAGACAGATCCAAAGGCCATCAGCAGGGTATACTATACAGCAGGGTTATACTTCAGTTCATTTGCATAGCATGATCTGATTGGCTAGAAAATAGTCCAGAGCCACTGAGCTTCTGGAGTTTGCCAGAAAAAAGGGTTTGAAAGGCATTTCGACCAATCAGTGCTAAGTATGCAAATGACTTTCCAGACATAACACTGTAAAAAATGTGGTTCCAAGGAATCTATTGATAAAACCAAAAATTTAAAAAATGAGCAAATAAAGTAAAGTAAACGTGACCCCTTCTGATGCATTCCTCTGTGGGGTACATTCCAGCGCTAAGGCTACATCCATAGGCATACAATAAGTCTGCGGGACGGCATTGGAAGTGGGGCTTATCTTACTAGTTGGGTTGAACATGCTAAAGCTGTTTTGACATACTATCTTTGTCTACTAACTTTACATTTTAATTCTAGGGGGTTTGTTCTTTTTTGGGGGGTGGGGGTGGGGTGGGGGCGGTAGTTCCACTGATTTACTAGTTAAAGTAACTTCAAAAATATGCCAAGTCATCAGACAGTGTAAATCAAATTTAAGCACTGGTGCTATGCCAGTTTGCACCAGCTAAGCTGAAAGTCTGACCCAACCTATTTGTTGTGATTCTCGTTGAATTGATTATTGCATGTCCTATCGCTTTAAAGCCCAGAGACCTGGGGAGAGGTCAGCAGTAAAGTGAGCAAACAGTATTGCTGACACCAAGTGTTCAAAAAACACAAGTTGGGACCCTAAAATCGTGAGATTGGCTTAAAAATCAAGAGATATTAGGCTTTTCCCTACAACCACGAGGGCTGGGACTGTACCTTTTTACAAAATGAAAACAGAGGGTCTCAGGTAATCAGCTGCCACTGGGGGGCTTGGGAATAAGAATAACAGTAACCATTGTGAGGCTCCTGGGAGTTGGCAACTGAATGTCATGCCAGTGAGCTCGGCTGGCCTGGCAAACAGACTCCCCAGGGACGTGGTGGAAGCCTCTCTCCTTGGGACTAGTGAGAGCCCCAAAGTTGGGGAATGGTTTGGTCCAGGCTTATCTTTACCCGGGGCCATTTGGAACTGGATGGAGTGGTGTAGAGCATAGACTGTGGGGGAGAACCCTCTCCTGACCAGGCATCGTAAGGGCCTTTGCCAGCTCCGATGTCTGTAATGAATTGGTAGCTGAGCATCCCAGGCCCCTGCAGTGGTTGATGGTAGAGCAGGGAGATGCTGTGTTTGGGTCCCAACAGGGTACAAATTTGGGGCGTAGGAACAGCTCTTCTGGCATCCTCTCCTGTAGCAGTAATGACCTTCTTTGCCCCACCCCCATTGGATGTGGCTTGACCATAGCCTCATTTATGCACATGACCATGTGTGCATTAGGAAGGGAAGGGGCCATTGCCTGGTGTCCTCTGAGGCCTGACTGTCCTCTCCTTTTTCCCCTGAACAGGAGACTCCCTGGCTGAACCCCCACTCTCCCAGCCAAGGGGCCTTGCAGGGGATCCCTGCGGAGGGGACTGTCAGTGCTGCTCCTAGGAGGCAACCAGTGAGTGATGAGAAGTGCTTCCTTCCCCTTGCACTGGGGCTGAGGGCGCTGACCCCACAGCACTCCTGCCCATGGGGAAGGGGCCTAGGTTCTCTTCCATGGAATTACTAGACCCAGGGACGGGCCTGAACAAGCACCCTAGGTCCAAACACCCTCAGACACGGGAAAGGTTCTGATCCAGGTCCGAACTTGGAACCGTTGAGCCGCTACCTTTTGGCCATCATTCTGGAAACCCAGGCATTTGCAGCGCTGCCTCTCCCAACTCCTCCATGCTCAGCCCCAAGGAGGGATGAAAATGGCAAGGGGGAGGGAGAGGGAGCAGATGGATGTTGTCGAGCTTCCCTCCAGGAAGGTTTCTGAAGCCCCTTCTCGTGTGGAGTGGCAGGATCCCTGCCACTGGGCCCCACTTGCTGGTGCCAACTCCCAGCAGCAGCCCATGGGCACTGTGTCTAGGCTGGCCGCACAGTGCACTACGCTATGGGTCAGACCCATCAACTTGTGGCTTCCCTGTTTTAACCTTCCCATGTCCTCCCTTGGCCCCTGCTGTTCGTTCCCTTGGGCCACTCTTTATGGGCTCACTGGAAACCAAACGAGATTTTTCTTTCCCTTGTTTGCCTCACTTCATTGCTCCCATCTGTTCCTCTAAGTCCCTCCGTTCTTTTCTTTGCCGGAGCCCTGTGGATTTGCTGCTCTCTACTGGCTCAGTGGGCTGCCCCTCTGGACAAGGGGTGTGGGAAGGGGGTCCGGTACATAGGCCTGAGTTGGAGGGGTGGAGAATGTGCCTCTTCAAATTAATCAGCGTTTTCTCCTCCAGAAGCGTTTCTGGGGAACGGCAATTAGAGCAGCCTGTTTTTTTATTAAGTAATCGGTGGTAAGAGCTGGTAATAAAGTTTAGCGCTGTTGTGACTCGATATTTCAGCCTCACCGGGTTGAGTCAAAGCAATCCAACCTGGGAGAGCCAGTTCCCAGCAGCAGTTGCACAAAGGCTTTCTAGCTGGTGCAATTTCCAACTTGTAGCACAACTAAGGCCCCCCTCAGCACGACTGCTGGCCCTGGGACACTACTGGCTGTGGGTGGGGGGTCAGTCTGTGTGGGAAAGGGGCACATGCTAAATAGGAGGAATGGCTTTCTCTGACTTAAGATGCCCATTTTATAAATGGGGAAACTGAGGCACATTAAAGTGAGGAGTGACATGTTCATGGACAGTTGGGAACAAAACTAGACTGTGTTGCCTCTTAATGGTGCACCTCACTTCTCATGTGTAAATCAAACTTTTGCTGGAGAGGGACAGCAAGGAGGATCAGTGGGGGAGAAGAGAGTGAGTGCCCCCAGTCCAGTGCCACGTGCCCCCAGACCACATGGGATTCTGAAGACTTTCAAACTGCTGGAAGAAATGAAAATGTTCAACTATGAAGGGCGAAATGATACCTGCCATTTTCGTCTCTCCACCTCTCCAAGCAAATCACACTTTCACATGTCCATGGACACGCATGCTCACGCTCATTCAGGCCGTGCACCCCTGCATCCTGCGCTGGGGAGGGAGGGGGGGATGCGAGCAGCTGCGAAAGCTTCGCACCTCCCCCTTTGAGAAGGCAAGAGAGGAAAAGGGATGTTATCACTTTAAACAGCCACATGCCAAGCTTCTGCTGTTCTGTTTTATCTGAAGTCCGACCGCATGTTGTTCCAGGGCCGATCCGCTTTAGCTAATTAATAATCTGACAGGAGCCACCCAAGGGATTAGCTGCTGAGATGAGCTAGGCCAAACCCCCGGCAAATGAGCCCTGTGCTCCCTGGGGACGGGGAGGTGACTTGGGGGGGGGGCAGAGGACTGCACCGCTCGCAGCAGGGTGACGAGGCCCTGATGGGGATTTATGGCATCTGGGAGGGTGAAAGGGATGCGAAGGGTTGCGATTTATGAGATGTAAACTAATAAATCAGTTAGGGGAGGGGGGAGCACCAAATTAAAAGATAACGTCTTAAAGGAGCAGCATTAATTTATTACGTGGCTCCTAATGGGGGCTGATGGCAGGCTGGGAAGATTCCCAGTTGCAGCCCAGTTAAAGGTTCCTCCCTGCTGGATCTGACTGATGGGGAGAGAGGAAGGAGGTAGCAGCAAAAGAAATGACACCTGCTCTGTCCCAAGTTTCATGCGTGCAAGCGAGCAAGGGCTCGGTTTTTATGAGCAGCAAATCTCCCCCTTCCCCTTCTCTCCCCCTTCCTCCTGAAGCAGGGGCAGAGAGGGGAGCCCAGGCCCCTCTCCCCCCTTTGGGTGCAGGTGATCACTGAAGTTGGAGGGTTGCAGGAAGCCACTAAAGCCCACGTGGCATGCAAGGGGGCTGTGGAAGCCGAATGGCTCAGTCTGCCTGAGCAGCACCCCCCCCATAGGGTTCTAATCTTCCTTAGCTAATAGGCTCCTATTCCAGCAATGCTGCTGGTGACCTGCCAGCTCCTACGTATCTCCCCTCTGTGGCCGTTCCTTCCATGGATATCCTGCTAGTTCCCGGCAGGGGAGATGCACAGCCACTAGAGGATTGACTGCTCACTGGACTGCCTAGTCAGTCCCTACTGCTGGGAGCATTGGACCTCACAGCTCCTCCTGCCCCTCCCATATTGCTAAGTGGGAGAAGGGTCCTGATATGGAAAATGTTGAGAGGCTCTGGTCTGGTGGTGTTCCTTTGCACGTGCTGTGTAGACTAAAGCTCTGGTCCCAGCCCTGAAGAGCTTCCAATCTCAGCTTCGGCATAGGGTGTGTGACAGCAAAGGGTTGTGGAGAAGGTTCGACCAATCAGGTCATGCAGCTGCACTGGTTCGTTACACACACCTGTCATTGTGCAGATCATACAGATCTCCAAGTGTGAAACCCACCTGCTTTTTGTGAGGCTTCCCCCTCTGCTGAATAACCCTGCTGGTCTGATCACTTGGCTGGGATCGGGGCACCTGAATGCTGATCCTGGCTCTGACACTGATTCTCTCTGTGGCATTGGGCAAGTCACTTCCGACTTGGTTTTCAGGGGGGCCGGGCACCCGCTAATGCCTGCTGACATCAGTTGGGAGTTGTAGGTGCTTAGCACCTCTGCAGATGAGGCCCTCAAGCTCTCTGCTTTTCCTATCAGTATAACAAGGATAACAATGTGGGTCCACCTGGAGCAGGGGTGGCTGGGGAGCAGGTAGTTAATGTCTGCAAAGTGCTATGAAGATGGAAAGCGGTAAAGTTGCTTCTCCCATAAGCTCACCCCTTGAAGGATCTGAAAGTCATTCTGGCAGCTACCTGGTTCTGAGCCCCCTGCAGCTTCATGCTGCTCCTGGGACTCAGAGAGGTTTGGGATTTACTGAGGGTTCAGAAGAGCCATTTTGGTCATGTCTTTTATTGCAGCTGTTAGGAGAACAAGCCAGGCTGAGATGCAGCATGACCTAATGGATGAAGCAGTAGCCTGGGAATCAAGAGACCTGGGGTCTATTCCCAGCTCTGACCACTGTGTGGGAAAGTCACTTTGCTGCTTTCTGCCTCAGTTTCCCCTCCCGATCTTTTGTCTGGTCTGGTAAGCTCTTTGAGGCAGGGGCTCTCTCTCACTGTTGGCATGGTGGCCAGGTCTGTTGGCTCTGCTCTGATGCAAATAATAACACAGGGTGGCATTTTCCTAAGCCTTTCCAAGGGGACCCTAAGTCTCTTCCCTTCGTGATGGTGACAGACATAAGCTAGTGCAGGAGGGCACTGAACCTGGATCAGACAGTGAAAAGCCCTTCTCCGTGGGGGACCCAAGAGAAGGCTTGGAGTCCTTGCCAAAGGCCCAGCTCTCAGCATTGCTTCTGCAGGGCTGGCAGGCATCCCGTCCTGGTCTGAGTTAGGTGTTGGCTCGTGCTGCCCTAGCAGCTCTAGTGAGATCCTCCTTTCCGTTGTAAGTGGCACCCCGTCTCCAAAGGCACCCGTGGGCCTAAGACGTTCTAATAAACCCCACCTGTCTTACAGAAACCCAGTGGGGGTGTGAGCCCAGTTTGAGGCTCCCTTTGGCAGCCTGGGGAGTGAGTGGCAGGTAGCTCAGTGGCTGTCCAGCACTGAAGGTGTCTTGGTGCCGGGGGGGAACCACCCTGCAGGGCTCATGCATGGAGTCTGAAGATTGTTCCTTCCATGGCACAGATGGAGGTGGAGCCGGCTTTGCTGACTTCTCCCAAGTGTGCACTTGCATTGCTGGGGTCTGAGCACCCTCTGTGGCTGCGGCGGGGGGCTGAGTACCATGCCCAAGCTAAAGCCAGTGGGACCTCCCTGCTTCATGTCCCCCCTCCGGCTGCTCATCCCACTGTGTTGAAGCAGCGTCTTGTGGTGGGAGCATGTGGGGAGGCTCTTCCAGAGGCTGGGCTGGCAGTCGCGCCGCCACCACCTCTTACACACACAGACGCGGTTTGGCCTCCCTTCTGCGAAGCTGCCAATTGCCCACACCGCCTCCTGACCAACATCATTAGTGCGGGTATTTATATTTCATTAACGACATTAAGCCAAAATGGTATTAAAAGCAACACCAGTGATAAATAGCTTATTAATAAACAGGGAGCCGGCTGCACCGCGCGCAAATTCAATCCCTTCCTTAAACGCCTCTCTTACAACTCAAGCCAGCTGTTTAACCCCTGCCATTCTGGAAGAGATTGAAAGACTGTTTGGGGGAGACAGGAGCAGGTGAGAGGGGGCAAGTAAATCAAGCTTGGGACCAGTACAGTAGAGCACAGCTTGTCCCACACTAAGACAGCTGATTGGGAATGGGAGTGGGGGGTGGATGGGTGGGTATCTTTTTTAAATATCAGTTCAATATTTCATAGCTCCTCTATCAGGATGGGCTGTAGACTCTTCAAACAGCAGCAGAACAGGGAGCATGAAAGCAAAAATCCAGTGAAATTTAAGACCAAGGCACACCTCTTTATTTGATTTTGCACTGCTCCTTCCCCGCTGCCCATGAGAACTCTCCGGCTCGCTGCAGTGAGCTCTGAAAACAGCTGGCCCTGTCCTCCCTTCTCCACACATGTTTATTCTGGGGATTAAGAATTTTAGAAATGTGGCTTTTCTGGTCAGGTTGTCAATCAGTTAATTATTATTTTTTGTTTTTGTTTCCCCCCCACTCCTTTATTCTGCTAAATGACTCCACTTCCCCTCAAATACAAAGGCTCCTTTATTGCTCTTCTGTTTCCTCCTTCCAGCAATATATTTATTTCCTTAGAACTTGGATCACTTTGGAGTTTGGCTCCCCCAGCCCCTCAAACCACATCTCCTAGCTTGGTCCCTTCCCTCCAAGCACAATACCTTTGTGTACACTCATCCCCATGCCCAGAACACAAGCCTACTCACGCGCACACCGCAGACACACATGGGAGTGCTCTGGCATGCTCACTCACACTGGCATCTCATGTGCTACACGACACCTTTTATTGTCTCCTATTCCACCCCATGCCCACTTCCTGTCAGTCACACAGCACACAAGGGCATTCTCTCACTTGCTTGTACTCCATGCAGTCTCTCATCCAGCTTGCACACTTGTGCCACACTCCCCATGTGCCCAGTCTTGCACATGCACCACGTGTATGATCTTGCACACAACTCATTCTTTCTCACGTACTCCACAGACAACAAGTGCAGACACTCGTGCATGCTGACGGGCTCCTGAGATGCATCATGCAGTCATAGTCTTGCACATGACGCTACCTTGCACAGGACCTTCATATCCGGAACATGTACAGACTCCTTGCTTTTAACCACCTGTTGGCTTGTATTCTCCAAGGTTCCTGGTTTTAGAGGGATGAGCAGTCTCTGCCATGGACCTAGGCTCCCTCCCCGCCCGGACCTTTCCTGAAAGTGGCAGAGGATGGAGGGAGAGACAGTGGGACCCGGATTGTAACCAGTGCAGGATTTGGTGTCATCTTCTATATTCATATTCCGGCTCCAGACCACGGCAATTGCCTTGAACTTCCTAATCAGGGTTCAGCCAGGGTCTCCTCGGTGTTCTCTCCCTTCCTTTCTAACCTGCAGTCTCTGCAGTTGGGGCTGGGGGAGAGGGGCTGCAAAGAGGCTGCAGTCTGGAAGGGAAAGAAAGCGAGAAGAGATGTGGCCCCAAGGGACTGCAGGGTGCTCTTTCCTGCATAACCATCTGGCTGTGGCTAGTACAAGATGGAGAGCTAATTAACTAGAAGGGGCGGCTTGCAGTGTGCGTTTGCGTGTCATTGTGGCTAGGGCACAGATTCGTGTATGTGTCGCGTGTCTATCGGTCAGCAGAGCCATGGATCGGGGGTGTGCGCGCACCTGGGTGTACTGTTAGGGACCGGTTTCTTACTGCATATTCCAGCTCCCTAGAATACAGACTGTGACAGAGACAGGAACCAATGGGGAACAGGAGGGGATAGGGTGACTGTAAAAGAAAAAGTTTCTTCCTTTTGCCTCTAGAGAGAGAAACTTTATATAGACACCTGGAGCCCAGCCGGGGTTGGAGGCCTGAACACTTGAAGGGAGCATGGACTCCGGAGGCTGGGGACTCCCTGCTGGTAGATTTGGAACTCTGCTTTTTTTTTTTTTTTTTTTTTTTTTTTTTGGTATGTGATGGCAGTGAAACAAAATTGGTCCTGGGATCCAATCCTCTTTGAGTCATGAGTGAAGCTGGTTTGGCGGCTTCCTTCAATCCCCACCACCAATCCCCATAGTTTGACGAACTGATCTGAGAGGTCTAGGACTGAGATAGCAAGGTCAGGTTTGAGGGGCTTTGGCAGAGCGGGATGGGCAGCCAATGGCTGGAATAGCAGGGGGACTGAGGCTCCGGACTGAGGTGCATTGGCAGAACTGTGTAGAGGAAGAAGCTTGTACAGAACCTGTCTACACCATGCCTGGATTATCCCAGCAAGATCTTTCCTTCACTCTTACGAGCACTGAGACTCACAAATATTTCAAAGCAGGGGGGAGTGAAGGGGGAGAAAACAGGCATCAAGATAATCATGATTTCCCCAGAGCTGTGCAGGGAAATCGGAGGCTGGCATCCAGCAGCATCTCTTCTGTCTCGCTCTTGCCACAGCATCGAGGGTAAACAAAGAAACAGCGCAGCTTCCCCGAGCCAGTCCTGCAGTCCCTGCTCCTGCATGGAATGCAGAGGCAGAGAGAGTCTTCCTTCTGGGTCATGAGAGGACATGGACTTACACCCACATTGGCTGCCACGTCAGGTCATTGGAAGGAGCCATGTGGTGAAGACTGAGGCCAATGAACTCTGCATGAAATTGTGAGAATGTTCTGGTTCTGCATGGCTGGAAGAGGTGTCCCTACATGGAGGGGACCCAGAAGCCTATGGGAGAGTCACCCAGCTCCATGTGAGAGGTTCACCGGTGGAGAGAGGATTGAGAGAAGCAGAAGTGCCTCTGAGCGTGTGATAGCTGCACCGCGGGGGACTTCTAAGGAAAGACTTTGGAGACGCACACCCTGAAGGAGTCCCTGGAAATAGCACTGAGTGAATCCTCCAGATTCAGTCCTACCAAAGGGAGGCCACCCTCCAAACTCACCCTGAAAGAAGGTCCTCTTGAGAGAGGCCTGAATTGTTGCTTCTCTAGGGACGATGCTAAGTCTCCTAAAGGCAGAGGGTGGTAAAATATGGTTTCTTTACCCTTGCTCCCACTCCCTCAACTGAGCTATTTCCCTCACACATGTTGAAGGATCATGGGTTGCATATTGATCCCTGTTACCTTCAAGCTCTGAGGTGATAATTTTTTTTTTCTAACCAGGTGAGGTCTTGCATCCCACCCTCAAGCTGCTTCCTCCCTTTGTCTGCTCAATGGCTTTTTACCAAAACCCTGAAGCACTGGGAGCTTTGGATGATGTCTTGATCCCACACTGCTGGATGTCCTGTCCCTCTGGAGGAGACCTAGACCCTGCTCTCGGGGAAAGCTTCTGCTCCCTGCCATGTTTCTGCTGAGGCTTGTTTCATGGGAAGTGTTCAGGCTTCTCTTATCCTGAGGAGCATCGCTTGGTCAGTCTGCAGTGAAATCCCTGAGGACGTTGTCTGGAGTCAGCTTCATGTCTATGTCCCACTTCACACCCTGGCAGTGTAAAGAAGAGGAGTTCCCTCACTCCCATCCCAGCCATATTGCTCTGGAAGGCTGGGCTCTCCTGGGAGCTGTAGTGAGTTTTCTTTGTGACCCATGGGGCTGATCCCAATTTCTATTGTCCAACCCCTCCCCTTCCCGCCACCCCCAGCTGCTTGTTCCATTGTGCTTTCATACATTCATAGATTCATAGATCGTCTAGTCTGACTTCCTGCAGAGCCCAAGCCATTGAACATCCCCAAAACAATTCCTAGACCAGATCTTTTAGAACATCCCCTCTTGATGGTGCTGAGACCATTGTGACCCTCTCTCTGTAACAGAGCTTTGTCCCTTGAAAGGAATTTTAATCAAACTCGACTGAGGAGTGCTGAAAAACACAAGGAAGTAATTAGAAATGTGAATTTATAGCCTCCTGAAATATCTCCCCTCCCTCTCTCGCTGCACAAAATGTGTGTTTACCCACATTCTCTCCCCCCCCCCCCCCGCAAGCCTGCCTCCCAGCATAGCTTTCATTGCTCTGTCCCTTCTCCGTCACGGCCTTCCTTGTCCAAGCCTGGCTTGTCGCTGAGCTCTAGCCTCCAGGGCTTCCACAGGGAAAGGAGAAGGAGCCGACCCAGTTCTGTGGGAAGCCAGCACAATCCTTGAACCACGTCTTCTTTGGGGACTTAATAAACCAACCTAGTGACAATCCCCAGTCAGCCCTTGCAGGTTTCCTGTCAGGCTGCCCCTAAGGCGGTCTGAACAAGTGTCTGTGAACCCCTTACTGCGCTGGCCTCCTGGGGAAGGCTAGGCTGGGGAAGGTGGTGCTGGGAGGGTGGATCCAGCTGGAAATTCAGCCACAAGTTGTTCAGCTGGACACAGCAATCCCTGGGTGCTGTTCTCTGGCCTGTGCTATCCCAGAGGTCAGACTAGATGATCCCAGTGGTTCCTTCTGGATTGAAAACCTGCGAATGTTGTAGAGAGAGCCCCTTGCAGAGGGTAGCTCGGCCAGGCCCAGGGAGGAGTCAGTCACCCAGACAGCAGCGCTGTATGTATTTGTCTCTGTGGTTTGTGTGTCTGGGCATGTGAGTGTTCTGCTCTGTGTGCCTGTGGGTTGTCTTTAAGACCTCTGTGGGAGGGATGGGGAAAAGGAGGGGAGAATCCAAACCCAGCCCAGGTGCCCCTTTGCTTTCTTTTCCAAAGAGCTGGGCTTCCCAGAGGCTAGATGGGAACTCTGTGTGGGGAGGGGCTGGGATGGCATAGGAGGTTGGGCACACAGGGACCTTCCCCCCCCCCCCCTTCTAAAGCAACAGAACACATGGCTGGTGGGTGACCCAGGGGCTGTGGAACGTGATTGCTGTGCAGACCGCTGCCAGCCTGGGTCAGGATTAGGGAGAGCTCTGGATTTGCTGATGGAATTTCGCAGAAGTGGGTAAATTAGACTCTTTGGCTGGATGATCCTGAGGTGGATTAAAGGCAATTTAAAACCCCTCCTTTTCCCACTCCCTCTTTTTGGGGGAGGGGCCCAAGGGGTAGAATTCCTTTTCCTTGCCCCAGAGACAACTCCGAACAAAAATTAGGGTGAGATTCTTCCCTTTTGATAGTTGACTAGGGTGTGTGTGTGGGGGGGTCCTGAACCCTGCTGGGTGGCTGGCTTGAATCTGGATTCCACTGGGGTTGTTGGTGACCGTCTGTACCCAGCAGACGGCAAGTGCCCCCTCTTCCCAAATCCGATGCCACATGGGCAGTTAACGCTGGCCTCATTCTGGGCTGGTAACTGATGAGGGTGGCAGGGAGAAGGGGGGGGGGTAGCTTAGATCCTCCCCTGGGATCCACTCTTGTGCTCTCATTTTCCTATAACCGCTTTGGTTTTTGGCTAATTCAAGACTCTGTGGTTTGCCGCCCGTGGGTTTTCTTATTTAGTTCCTCAGCAATTAACTCTTGCACTATACCAGGTTTTGGTGGAGCCGGGCGGGATCCTCAGCTCCAAACTTTCTGATCTTTTCCCTTTTAACTTGTGTCTTGCTCTCCTCTTCCCTACCCCCTCACTCCCCTGGTACCCACCCGTCCCCTCTACCTGCATCCCTGATGCCCCCTTTTCTTGTGTTCCCCTGCACTCCCCCTCCCCTTGCTCTCACCCATCTCCTTAAGTCCTTCTCCGCTTGCCCTGACCTCTTCTCTCCCCTTGCTCCACACCCGATCCTCCTGGAAAGGAAAGGCAGACCCAGAAGACCATTTACCCTCCTTCGGTCCCTGTACGGTTTTCAGTGGGCCAGGGAGCCCAGGTGATCCCACGGTTAAAGAGGCCTCAAAAAGGCTTGGTCCTGTCCACTGTCTTGCCCTGATAGTGGGCCCCTGGAGTGGGGGGTAACGTGAGGGGCAGGGCTGGCTGGCTGGCTGTCCCAGCTGTGTTGCCCGGTGCAGGGAACGGACGGGCTCAGCTTCCTCCTCGCTTGGCATCTCTGTCCTTTCCCTGGCACATCTCCAGAGGGCTGTCCCCTCTCCTGCCCTGTTCACGGAGCATCGTGGAGTCTGCTCCTCCCCTCCTGGCCCACGTGAATTTAAAGTGTCCTGTAACCACTGCCCAGGGCTGAGACGGCCTGCGTGTACTCTAAATTGGCAGCTCCTAGAGCAGGACTGTGGCTGGCTGGGATGCATTCCTGGGGTGACCCAGGCCACGCAGCTTCACACCCAGCCAGGGCGGCTGGAGCCATCTGTCCCCACTTGGGCCCGACCCCACACTGATCTGCTTCATGACTACATTGGCTTAGCTGAGAGGGCCGAACTGCACTGAGATCATCCCCCACCCCAGCCCCCGGCAGGTGAACTGTCAGAGTTCTTGTCACTTGCTTTGACTTGGAAACTCTCCTGGAGCCTCCCAGCGGAACAGCTGAGCTCCTGTCAGACACTCACAGGAGGTAACAAATGTTGGATGTATTTGTTGTTCTGAGGGTTGGTTGTTTTTTTTTCCCTTTCCCCAAGAGCTGTTTCCTTTAAGGCCGTGCAGCAGTGCAGGCAGCTGTCTGTTTCAATAAGGAGTTCAATGCAGAAGCACCTCCCCATCCCCGGGCTCACTTCACCCTCCCTCCCCCAGCACCCCGGGCGATACTGTCACACGTGCATCCTTTGTGCGTGTGCACACGTGGCCACAGGACACGGCGTGCAAATGCCCCTGGGAGCAGGCAGACAGACCGACGCTGTACTCTCCCTCTCTCAAGCTCACTGGGCAGACGCGAGCAGCGTGCAATGCGCAGCCCCAGCCTCCACATACATTTACTCGTGGGTGCAGACACAAACCCGCATGCTCACATCTGCACAAATTTGCTCTAATACACATGTGCATGCACACACACCTGCCCACACAAGTGCATGCACTCATCACATACACCCCCCCCCCCCATGCTTTCCAGACAAACACATCCTTGCGCACACACTTCCCTGTGCATGGCCACTGTGCACCATACACTCTCACACCATGCCTTCAGGCACCGCTCTTTGAAATGGAGAAATCTGTGCAAACTTTTTTTTTTTTTTTTTTTGGGACACAAAATTGATAGCTTCTTAAAAAAAACAACAACCCCCACACGTGTGCACACAAACTTTCTGTCATCTGCAAAAAAATACCCGGCCCCGAAAGCTGGAAGTCTGAGACGGTTGGAGTGCAGGAGGGAGGAAAAAACCCTGGTTTCCAAGGACTGATTAGATGGCATGCCAAGTGTATTAAATTTTGCAGACATTTTAACAGCAATATGCTAGATAGTTGGGTGTCCCCTGAGGCTGCTGGATTTTTTATATCCTTCACAGAAGGTCAGAGCCCTCTTCTGCCTGCCGCCCCCCCCCCCCACCGCGCTCTCTCTCTCTCTCTCATCCCTCATTTCCTTTCTTTCTCTTTTCTGTGCACTCTCTGCTTCTCTTCTCTCGCTCAGTGCGTGTAGGAAATAAAAGGCCAATTATTTGCGAGTTCCCCAGTGAGTGGAAAAACTCTCTCATTCCCTCGTGGTCTTTTGGTGCAGGGATGGGCATGGTGTCCCTTTCTTTCTTTCCTTATTCCCTCCGCCCCCCCCCCCCAACTGCATTGCTCCCCCCCCTTTTATTTTTATAGCAAAAAAAAAAAAAAAAAGGGGGCAGGAAAAGAATCCATCTGGCATATGAATAATTTAAATGGCTCAACTCCGTTCCTGTTGCTGTTGTTTGCTCTCAGTTCTTCCTCCCCCCCCATAATATCCCCCCCCAGGGTATGGGACTCAAAGATAAGGATGTGTTGATTCGTTGGAGGGGTGCGACACTGGAGCTAGGCAGTCACCATCCTTTAGCTGTTTGGCTGGGGTTAGGGGGTAGCTGGCCTCCCTGTAATCTCTGATGCACAAAGCTGCTCCTGAGTTGCTTGCTGCCCAGCTGGCCCGAGGTGCCATCCCTATGCAGTCGGAGCCTTCCCTGGGTGCTCTCCCACTGTAGTGCTGCTGGCCTTTTCCTTGGACTCAAGGCTTTCTTGGCAGGTGCCCATCTCAGGCGGTCCCCCCTGACCAGGGAAGGGAGAACACGTGTCCCTCGTAAGTGGTGACAGAGTTTGTTCTCTAGCTTCTTCACCTCCTCTTCTTGTTGGGTCAGAGGCCTAAGAGATTTCCCCGTTGTCTCCTCTGCCTCTCGGAGCAGGGTGCTTTCTGCGCTGCTGAAGGCTGGGCCGCCTCCTTACCCGTTCCCCACAGCCTCCCTCCAGCTGCTGTCCTGTGCTGGTGCATTTCCTCAAGCATTCCCACCAGCATGCGGGAAAAGTCCAATACCACCTGCCTCTCTGGAGCATTATTACGGGGCCCTCATGCTGTCCGCCAGCCATTGGGGGGACTGACGGGCCAGTGCAACTGTGGGGTTTGCTGGGACCTAGCTCCAGGGATACCCCGATGGATTTCTAGGGTGAGCAAACTCCAAAGGACCTAGGCAACAGACAGACATGGCATTGCCTTTTCCCTGCCATGGCATGTCCTCTGCCGCTCGGGGATTCCATGGAGACATCAGTTCACCTGCACGTCACGACAGCAGAGCTCTGTCACGTAGCCCAGCCCTACAGCTTTTCCCTTCCCCTGGCTGAAGGAGGCGAGAGGAGGTTGAAGGAAAAATATGTGAAACTTTTTAGCAGGTGTCTAGCAAGTCTAAAAATAATAATTAGCGCCCCCTCCCCCCAGCCAGCCCGGGCCCTCAGGTCTGTCCAACCATTCGCAGTCTCAGCCCTGAAATGGAGAATCTGCTGCCTTTTCAGTTTCAAAGTGCCTGCGCCAGCTGAACTAACCCCACTCCCAGCGTCCAGAGCGCAGCATTCACTGTCTCTTTAAAACCATTTAGAGGAAAAACAAAGAACTTTAGTGCATTAATTCTGGATGAAGATGGGTCTCCAGATGACAGCCTGATCCATATTCTTCCCCACAAGACAACTTCCATTCTCCTCCCCCGCTCCCCTCCCTCCCAATCCCTCCTTCCTCTCTCTGTCCGTCTGCCTCTGTCAACTTCTCCACTTCCCTTAGAAATGGAAAGCTGGCATGAGGGGTTGAACATTTAAATACTGTATACACCTCAACAGAGAGACTCTTTCTCTTTACTTGGGAGGGTGTATGTGGTGGGCTGTATGAGGAATATATTTGGGGCGGTGTGTATTTGTACTGTGGTTGTGCATGTTCAGGTGTGCTGTGCTGTTTTTATTGGTTGTGTGTATTTGGGGTGTGTATTTGCTCTGTGCTTTTGGGGGTTGAGTGGGTTGGTGTATGTATGTTGAGGAGTTTGTGTGTGTGTTTTTGCTCTGTTTTTCTGTTTGTATGTGTGTGTTGACTGTGTTTGTATCTAGTATGTGACACCATGTATTTGTATGTTTGTGACGTGGATTTGTGTGTGGGAGTGCTGGTGTATTTGTGTGTGGATTTGGGCTGTGTGCTTGGTTGTGTGTATTTGTAGGGTGTATTCAGTGTGGTTTTTTGCAAGTATTTGTGTGTGTGGAATGTTTGTAGTGTGTACTTTACATGTACAAGTGTTTAGTATATTTGTGTTTGTGCTGTGTACTTTAGATGTAGAGGTGTGTGTTAGCGTATTTACTTGTGTATTTGGGGGGTTATTTGTGCTCTGTGTTTTTGTTGTTGTTTGTGATTGTCATGTCTACTTGTAGCATGCATTAGGCGGGTGTGTATTTACACTAGGGAGATTTTAGAAAGGTCATTGATGCGGAAAGTCTGGTGCAAAAGGCCAAGGTGTGAGTATCTCTCATTGATACCATTGTGTTAGGTGGCCAGGGCCAGAAAAAGTCTCAGCAGGGACAGGGGTGGAGGGAAGAGAGAGCAAGAAAGAGATTTTCTGCCTCCTCTGAATTTCATTTAAAAAAATGAAAAATGATGCTCAATAAGCAAAAAATGGGGGAAAAGGTGGGGGAGGGAAAATATTTTGACTGGCATTCAAATCAAGTTCGTTAATATATAAAAAGTGTTATGTAAAGATCCTACACATGTTATAAAAGCTGCATGTAAAATCTCTGAAAACCCAGCGCTCGGTACAAATAATTAGATATTTATATCCAATAAAACTGTTTTGATGGGGAAGTCGTTCTCCTCCGCACAAATTTCCATTTGAAGACGAGGTTCGGTGCTTGAGGGTTTTTTTTTTCTGACTATAAAACCTTGGGTTTGGCACTGACAAAATATATTCCCTGAAAATATCTAAATATCTGTTCTCTGCTGTAAATGTTCAGAGATCTGCTCAATCATGTCAGAAGAGCCTATTTATTCACTTTGTAATTTTCATGTTGGTTACAGGATACATTGTAGAGAGGAGGAAAGCACACACACACAAACTACAGGCAAACAGGCCAACTCCAGGCCCTGGGACTCACCAGCCGTCAGTCACATAGGCCAACTACAGGCACCAGGGCACACCAGCAGTCAGTCACACAGGCCCCGGGGCACACCAGCAGTCAGTCACACAAGTCAGCTACAGGCCTCAGGATACAGGAAAATGTTTAAGATCAAACTTTGTATAAGGTGGGTTTATTTTTCACACTGAAACCCCAGGAGGCCATGGGCACTGTTATATTGTTGCACCAACCAAGTTAAAGAAGGTTTTACTTGGCTTTTCAGGTGAGCAGCAGGCAGAGCAGTGTAGCCCTGGTGATCTGATTGGCATGGGGCAGGCTGTAGTAGTGGTAACCTGGGAGCAGGCTGGAAGAGGTGACGCCTGACCAGTACTGGGAAAGCTGTGGAGGATGGTTTGATCCCACCCTCGATGCAGGGATAATTGTGTCATCCAGTCAGTCACTTGTTCTGTCTATTGATCGCCGTTAACACATTTTCACTTGAAAATGCTGTGCTTCGGGCAGTTAGAAGGACATTCAGCGAGGAGCTGAAGGGTAGTAGCTCCCTGGCTAGACAGTGGGCCAGATTCTGATCTTCTGTCACTCTGGTGTAAATCTGGAGTCGGAGCCTTATTGTCCTCAAGGGGGTTGCTCCAGTTTTACACTAGCATAACAGAGAGGAGAGTTTGGCCTGTTGCTTTGTGGAGGGGGGTTAGCTGCAGCAAGTGAAGCTTTGTCAGCGAAGAGGGGTAAAGTTTATTTTATTTCAGAGCTAGCCTGGTGGGGGCAGTTGTGCAAAGGGGGGGTCTGTGTGTGTGTGTGTGTGTGTGTTGGATCAGAGTATGTTTCAGATGGAAAGGTTTTTAGTTATTAAAGAGAAAGTTTGTCTCCCATAGTTAATTTTTTTTTTTAACTGTTTCTCAATTTTAGTAATTGTAAGTCATTTCATCTAGCATCGGCCACTGGGTGATCTTTCAGAGCTTTTTCTTTTTCTTTTTATTATATATGTGTGTGTGTGTGTGTGTGTGTGTTTTTATATTTATATATATGTGTGTGTGTGTGTGTGTGTTTTTATATGTATAAACACAGACACATATATAATATAAACACACACACACACACATACATACATACATACATACATATCTCTTGAAACTACCACATTAACAGAAGTGGAGGCCGAGCGGGCTTATGGCAAATATTGTTGACTTTAACCATTTTGTTTAAGCTTTTAAAGTCTCTACTGCTGCACCCCACAAACCTTAATGGAGTTAATGACAGCCCCCCAAAAACATGTTTAAAACCGTGGTTGCACCTCTGGGGGTTGCAGCTGAGGATGCTGTTTAGCGTAATGGTGACATGCAAAGCTTTTTCCGATGCCCTTCCCGCCTACATCAAGGGTACTGCCCCTCGGGAAGGTATATCCAGCCCCTCATGTGATAACGACCCTCTGTTATCCAGGCCTGGCTTATGTCTCCACGTGCCCCTGTTTGAAGCCGGGGAGACTTTGTACAAGAATAGGGGAGCCATCCCGACAGCTTTAGTGGATCCTTTTTGAAAAATAAATAAATAACTTCACACTCCTCTGAAAAGAGGAGCGAGATCTCAGTAACCGACAGCTGGAAAAGCCAGTCAGATTTCCCCTCCTTGCCTCCAACACTTTTGCCAGTGTGTTTGCAGCCGGAATGTGACTTTAGCAAAAAGGGGCGGGGGGGGGGGGGGGGGAGTCTTCCTTCATGCATATGGAGTTTTTTTTAGAAAAAAAAAAAGGTATTTTAATGCTTTCTATTAAATTGGGACTAAAAGTGGTGTCTTAATTTGCATACATTAGCATATTTGCATATAGATCACTGAAATGGTGGAAGAGGCGAAGAGCCTATAAATGAAAAATCTTTTAAAGGCACAGGCCCCCTTTTGATTGATTGATTATTTTGTTTTCAGCCTTTGTCTTTTCTCTTGGTGAAACTCCGCTTGACCGCTAGCTCGTTAGGGTTTGCCACACGGGATGTGATGCGAAAGGGAAGGGAGCCTGTGAGAGGCCCAGGTGAATAGGTAGGCAGCTTAGTGATCGGTGGTCTGTGCTTGGGTGCTTGTGGCGGGTATTGGAGCTTTGGTTAGGCCAACTTGGGGGAAGGAAGCAGTCATCCCCACATTGGGACGGCTGAGAGCATGTGGGGTTATGGGTCCATTCCTGTTATCCACACATCCCCTACTCCTATCTCAAGATCTGCCATGGGACAAGCAGAGCGGATGGTTTAGGAGTGGAAGACAAGGTGCATGTCCAGTGGAGTTTTACAGGAGTTATACATCTAGCTAATCGTGCTGAAAAGCAGTATCCTCATCATGACTCTGGCGGGTCCCTCTCAGAACCATCAAAGGTGACACCCGCAATCATGCTTTTAATTCCCTCGCCTCTGCTCCTCACGCACATGCTGGTAAAGTCTCTTCTGTCCTTTAAAGAACTTTGTTAATGTACAGTCATCTCACGCCTCGCTGTGTTTTACTTCTAGTGAATTTTAGTGCTGATGAAAGCTGCTGCTGTTGGGGTTTTTTTTTGTTTTTTTTTTGATTGGGGCACTGTTGTGCAAGGTGTTGTACAAACACTTATGTATGTCCATGCTAGCGATTTTCCCTGCAGCCAGTTAATTGCCAGTTAACTGGAGGTGGCTAACCCCTTTGGAAAGGCTAGTCTGGACACTCCCTAAAGACTTGTTCCAGGCTACAAACTATTGTAGTTTACTCTGGGTAAAAAACTCTGGTTTGAAACAGACCCTGGCCGAAGGGTTTACAATCAAAATAGATGCGAAAGATGAAGGGGGGAAACTGAGGCACAGAGCAGGGAATAGAACCCAAGTCTTGTTCCAGTGTTGCAGCATGAGTAGCAGCAGTGGAATCATCCCCCACTCTGCCCACTAGTGTATTGCCTTGATCTGGAGCAACCACCCTCCAGGTGACTGGAGAGTTTGGCCCCCGGGGCCCATTTGGCCCTTGGCTTCTCAGCTGAGGCTGCCCATGGGGGACCCAGCTAGTGCCAGTTGGAATCGTGTCTTTGTGATGCTGACCTCTTTCTTCTGGGAACCGCAGTGGCTCAGAGCCCCATCAGGCCAGTTTAGGAGCCTTCAGCTCACAGGTGTTTCAAGACTCCACCAGGGGCAGATGAGTGGGGTGGAGATGAAGTCTCCCCCTACATCTCACTCCGCTGGGGCCCAACTCTAGCCTGTTGGCAGTCAGTGACCGTGGTGGAGTAGAGCCCCTTTACGCCCGGGTTAAATCCTGCCCCGTTTTCCCTGAATCTCGAGGACGCTCTACGTGCATCTCCCTGAGGATCCAGCCCCCACTGTAAGGAGTAGGCACAGTTCGGAGGGAATGGAGTGCTGCTTGCTGGGTGCCCCAGAGGCCTTGGGAATGTGGAGGAAGAAGCATCTCCTAAAGATGAGGTTGGCTTGTCATCGTCCCACTCAGTGGTTCCCTTCTTTTGGGGAGCAGCCTGGTTAGGGAAAGGACAGATTTTACTCATCGTGTCTTATACCCCAAGCTCCTGTCTCTGCTCTGGCATTTATTGGCACCTGGAACTCGGCCATAGGCTTGGAGATGAAGGGGACCCAGGCTCTATTCTTAGAGGCCACCAGCTGTTGGTTCCTTTGGTAAAGGGATCCTTCTCCAAGGTGATTGTGTCTCTGGGCTCCTGGTCTACAAAGATATAGTGCCTGGTGCTCGGAGATGAGTTGAGGAGGGAGGACCTACCTGTGGCATCCACGTCAGCCTATGCTCTGGAGGGTGCTACTTGGGCTGTCCTCCAGTGTGGATGATGGTTGCAGGGGAAGGAAGGATGAAATTAACCTGAGGACCCTCAGGCATTGGTGTCTTGAGTTCCCATCATAAGATCATGCTAGGAAGTCTCTGCTTTCGATCTTAGCAAGCAGCATTGTCCCTCCAATCACCCTTCCCAAGACACAGGTGCATCAGATGCACTTGCAGGTCTGATGCCCTCAGTCATCTGTGTTATACAAAGGGGAAGCTGAGGCAGAGAGATGGAAAGTGATCTGCCCTGGGGGCATCGGCATTAAAGCTGGGATTCAGATGCCAAGTCAGGCTGAGACCACTAGACCATGCTGCCTTGTAAGCAGCTATTGCCCAATCCTGCTTTCAAAGCACTTTTAAATAAGCTCTCTGGTGATACTGCAAGGCCTAACTCAGCTGGGTGGAAGCCTGCTGGTGGGCTGGGTTTGAGCCGGCATGAGAAAAGGCACTTCTCAAAGAGGCAGGAGTTCCGGAGGGCTCTGGACAGTTGCCCTCACTTGTGTCCCTGCTGAGAACATGCTGTAATAACAACAAGCAGCTTAAAGATAAACCAGCCCCTGAGGTGAGGGTGTTGCCACTCCCCTAACATAGGGAAACCCCACAGCTGGGGCTTGTGGCATCGGAGCATGAGGTTCCTGCTGCACAGAGACTGCATTCGAGGCTTGAGAATGTTTGATGGGAGCAGAAAGGGAAAAGCAAGATGGGCAGGAGGCAGAGGCTGCTGCTTGCAGATCCCGCGCGTGGACATTTCTCCACTCTGTGCTTAAGGCAGAGGATGCCATGGGGCAGCGCCGGGGTGGGGCCACAGGGGTGGCTCATGGGAAAGGCTTCAGGGACTGCACCCCTGTCACCTTTGCCTCAGGGCTTCTCCCTGCTAACAGCAGAGAGTATGTTGGGGTGGGGGAGAGGATTTAACCCTTCTGTCCCTGTTTATGCCTCCCCCGACATATCACCTAAGAGCTTTCCAGATGGGGGCTCACTCCTATGCCTACGAGCTCCCCAAAAGTTTTAGGAGGGTTCGTGTCCTCTTCCCCATTAGCATTCAGGAGGTTTCCCTATTTGCACCTCAACATTTTTACCGGGTCACCACCTGACACACACACCCCCGCCCCAGTTAGTACCAGTATTTTCCCAGTCACTGTGCTCTGTCACAGCCGAGCCATCTGTCTGCCCTTCTGATCTCAGTGTTTCGGGGCTGACAAGGGACCAGCAAGGTTTCCCTAGATTTCAGCTGACCTCCCTCGTGTTGGGCAGCCCCAACGTATCCCATGCTGCCGAAGAAGTCCATTGACCCAGGAAGGGAAAGGTGGGGTGAGGAAGGTGCCCTTCCACCAATAGGCCAAACGCCTTCTGGCTGACGGGTGCGGTTCCGTGCCCCACGTGTCGGGTGAATGAAATGGCGCAGGTGGGGGGAGCTGGTGCTCCACCGCTAATGAAAATCGGAAACCGATGGAGTAGCACAAGGTGCCCAGGCAGCAGGTTGTGGAAACGAGGGAGGGAGGGGGGTGGCTAATGGAAGCTTCTGCGAAGCGGATGTCGTATTGATTGCTGTGTGTCTATATTTATATATTATCAAGTATATAAACTTCAGCAGATGTATGGCGCATAGATAAATAAAATGCATGCTGAAAAATTAATGAAATGTACATGCAAATCCACCGCCATCGATCATACCGGCTGCCAGGACCAGAGGGCTTTTTACTTTTAGGCTTTTTCCTTCCTTTTCCCTCCCACCATCCCCAATCCTCTCCTCCTTCCCCTCTTCACCAAAAAAAAAAAATCCTCCCCCTCTCGAGAAATTCCTCAGTGCAGAGCCAGGTGAAATTTGGCAGGATTTTGTGAGAATCCTGGAATTTCATCTACGTAATGCTGTTGCTGCTGGAGACTTTCCTGGGAGGGCGTTGGGAGTGGTGAGTGAATAACCGAAGGGTGGTTGAGTTGTGGGGAGAGCTGGGTTTAAACATGACTGTTGTGCCCAGATACCCTGGTAATGGGCATGTTAGGGACAGCTAGGTCGATACAGGAAACCAGGCAGTGTTTTTGAGATGGGAGGACATGCCCAACTCATGGAGGTCTCAAAACAGCTCTGCAACTCCAGGCTGTTAGTGGGACGTCTCCAGACTCTGCTATTGGCAGGTTCAGAACAGGAAGGCAATTTGTGCCTGATTTCTCCTCCTCCGGCAGGTTGGACTCCTTCTTGGGCCCCCAAACCCCCTACACAGCCTGACTTTGGGCTGAGATCCGGCCTGCGAGTGAGTGGGGAAGGCCTGTGGGTGCTTTCCCATCGCCAGTAGAGCAGCTGTCTGCAGAGTTGTTGGCGGGGGGATTCTCCCCTTCCATTAGAGGCTGGGAACAAGGCCTGCTGGCCGTGGAGGGAAGTGGGCGAAGCATTGACGGATGGATTTGGAGCCATGGGAGCCGCTGTCCTGCCTCAGGGATTTCCTACAAAAGGCATTGCCCCAGGCAGTTCTCCTCCTGCAGCACCTACACCCACAATGTGTCCCACATGGGTGCCCACCTTCAGGTCCCAACCCACTCTCCGTGTCCAGACCTTCTTAACAGGTCCTTGTCCTCTCCAGAAAGCCTGGCTGGTCCCCGGGTTGGAAGTAAGTGGTCCCCGGCTCAGACAGTAAGGTGGGAGCAGGAGTGACCTCTTTTGCCCTCTGCCCTCCTCCATATTGAGATGACTGCCATAGTCTGCTGAGGTGAAGGTGGCACCTCTCTGTGCCCCTTTCATGCTGCATGTTTTTCACTCCAGGAGCCAGGACACCCGTGCATAGCCCATCTTCACCACTAGCCCAACTTCACCACCATCTTCACCCTGTGCTGCGTCTGTCAGTGCCATTGACCTCTTGCTCATCTGCACCAGTTGGGGGTCAGGGGATCACTCTTTATCTATGGTGGAGATGCTGTTGCTTCCTGTGTGTAGAATCCACACGCTTCCTATGCCAGACTGGGGTGGGCATGAAGTGGTGTCTGGCCCTTTAACACCATCTCCACCCTGGGTCACCATGACCGGCTGGTTCAGTGCCTATGCGGGACCCAAATCGAGAATTGTTTTACACCTCGGCAGGTGTCAAAATGTTTCTAACTGAAGCCATCTTCTCTGCGCCCCCAGCCCAGCCCTAGAGGAGCAGGTCCCCCCCACCACTGCAAACTCCTGGCTCCCCAAGGGTTGCAGGGCCACACAGCACAGGCTGGAGCTGTTCATTTTTAGAGTCTGTTAACTGTGTCCCATTGTGAAGTGGCAACGCTCTCGGGGTCACAGAGAGTTTAATAGAGCAACCAAACAGCTCCTTGATGGTGCAGCCTGTGACCTGCTCCCAGTTCTGTTGGGCTCCCTCACCCTCCACTCCCCCATTGCGCTGCCCAAGAAGGGAGCTCTGACTCAGCCCCCATCCAATGCTGCTGTCATGTTTGGGTTTACGGGAGAGCTAGGTGAGCTTTGTGGGTACAACCCTCTGGCACAGTGCCAACCGGAGCTGTGGGGAGCTGGTGGCAGATGGACACTGGTGACAGTCCGCTGCCTGCCCTTTGCTAGTGAAGTCTCCTGCTTTCACCCACTCCCTCTGGCCTGTGATTTCAGAGCCTGGTTTTAATCTGCTCCTAGACCAGGCTGGAACCAGTTCTCTGAGCAGAGACGGCAGGTCAGAGTCCTCCAGAGGTCGGCATCCCAGCGCCAGGCTTGGGTGAATAGTATCGAATGGAGCAAGGGGATCCTAAGGGCAGAGGGGCTTGAGACAGCCGGGCTGAAGCCTAGTCCGATGACCTCCACGGAGCAGCTGTCAGGCTGGGCTAGACCCATTCACTGTGGTTCTGGTTACATGGTCTCCAGAGAAGAGTGTTCATCTGGGCAGCTTCCCCTGTCCCTGCATTTCCCAAGAGCAAATTCTTTAGTTTCCAAACGCAGTGCCCCATGTGTTGGCTAGGGGCACCTCGAGTGCTGGATAACTGGGTTCCTCCTCCAAACCCAGCTCTCCCCACCCCCTCCAGAAACAAAGCAGGGGAGAGCTGGTGGCTCAGACGGCTGGGAAAGAGTTAGGGTGCCTGTCCGCAGTGTGCTGCTGGTTCGGATCTAGCTCCGCCCAACGGCACCGCCTTAAGGTGGCTGTCTGGTGGTCTCAGTAAAGCAAGTTTGGCAGGCCTCAATCTAGTTCCCCCGGACAAGAATTACAGCCACTTTCGGCACTAACCGGCACTGTTTTGCTCAGCAAAGAGGCCACGGATTGATCCGAGCGCAGTAGCTGAGCTGTCTGGAACCCGTGGATAGGGCGTCCCTCTGGGCTAGGGGCGAGGTCATTGGTGGGAGAGGATGCAAGGAGCTTACATTGCGGTTACCAGTGTTGTGGCTAGACAGAGGCCTTTCTGCTCTGGGTACCTTTCTCCTGCACTAAAAGGGAAAACTTAAGGAAAGCTCAGATGACGATTATAAATCTAACACAGAAGAGGACCAGCAAAGCAGCATGCACGTCTCTATTTCTTTGACACTTTTTAGCCCCCCCCCCCCCCCACCTTCTTCCTCCTGGTGTTTCCAGGAGACTCTCGTCGGCTCAGAAAGCTGCGTAGGCCCGTGGCGGCTCAACCTTTCCCTCTCCCCGAGCCCCGGTCTAATCAACCCCTATAATTTATGCAGAAAATATGATTTATATTTAATTTCACCACACTTGCATTGTTAATTTGAGATGTAATTAACCCGTCGCTATGACAACTAATTTCATGATGCCGTAAATTACCGCCGTCTTTTCATCAAAATTCAGTTACTTTGGCTCCTGTGTGCAATGTACTGATGCAATTAGGTTGCTAAGGGCAACCCAAAAGTGTTCAATTTCTTTTGTGTATCTGCACTGGGGTAGAAGCTGTGGTGCGTTATCCCAAAGTCCTGTTTTCTTTGGGAAAGAGCAGAGGCAGACGCATCCGTGGAGGAATGCGCATGAGGGAGACGGAGCGGAAGAGTGTCCTATGCTCGGAATTCCCTCGTGCTAGTCTCTCCTCTCCGTGTGTTTATTTCTCTAATTGTTTTAAAACAGCCAGGCTCCCGAACGCGCGCGGCCCCCATTCATCTCAACCCAGAGCGCCCCCCGGAGCTGCTCTCCTCCTCTACAATTCAGGGAGAAACAGGGAAGCACTTTGCTGTCACTTTCATCCCGGACGCCAGAAACAAGCCCCGGTCCTTCCCAAAGAGTTTATGTCCCTCTGAATTTGTGTGCGCGCGCGGAGAAAACTTGTTTATATAGATCTTCCCCCCCCTCCACCCCCACCCTCTTCTTTATTTAAAACAAAAACCCTCTGTGTTGCTTTTGTCACGTTAATTCCCATTTTGCCAACACCAGGGGCCCAGGCAGACGAGTTACCAAGGAACACAAAATTTTAATTAGTGTATTTTAATCATTCAGGCTTTCCGAGCTAATCCACATACCCTAGAGAATTCCCGAGATGCAGCACTGCTCTGCTTTACCATTTATTGTTGAGTCTATTATAATTACTGTTAGCAGGTGGGGACTGGGAGATGTTTATTATGAGTTTTTCATCTTTAGTATAATTACCGAAAAAAACAAAATAAAAAGATGTCGGCGCATTTTGTTTTCCTAGAGGTTTGTGGTGGGTTTTTTGGTATTTTTCCCTCTCCTTCCAGGCAGGTGTTTGCCAATTAGTGCCTCTTTCTCTTTATTTATTTATTTTGTTGCATGGTGTGTCGCCTGGTACTTTTTCAGCGTGGAAGAGAAAAGCCAGTGGCTCCTGGATGGAGTGTGAGCATCTAATTCAGGCTAGAGATTGAGTCGAGGCCAAGCGAGACTTGCTTAGGATCCCAGCCCCTTGTAGTTCTGGCTTTGTGGAGTGAGTTTGGAGGGATGGTCCCAGGTCAGGACAAGTTTTGTTCCTCTGTCACCCTGCCACTCATCTGCTCCCGTTGGTGGGGTTTGGCCAGTGTCACCGAGAGGAGCGATGAGGAGGTAGAAAAGAGTGTGAGTGGGTGTTTCCAAATGTGTCCGTGAGAACTGAGACGCATGTCTGGCCGTAAGCCTGTCCATGCACAGGAGGGCACGGTCCCACAAGTGTTTGTGTGTGTGAGCACGAAAGGGGGAGCGTGCAAGTGACGTGCACACAAGGTTGTGCCGAGAGGGCATTTGGAACGCACAGGGCAAGCGAGGACAGAAGGGGAGATGTGGAGCCGCCGTCCTGGAAGGGGCTTGGAGCAGAGGGAGTGGCTGTGCTGTGTAGCCTGAGGTGTGGGGAGCTCCCTCTGCCCCTGAGGGTGGACACTGCAGCAGATGCACTGGTGTGACCCACGGCTGTTGCCAGGCCTGCTATTCTCTCCTTTCTAACCAAACATCTCCCTGTGATGCCTGGGATCCCAGAGCCTTGTGCAGGAATCCAGCTCACAGCGGGGTGGGGGGGGGTGGGGGTCATCGGCTCTCTTCCAAGAGCAGCTCCGGGGCAGCTGCCTCTTCCCAAACCCAGGGGAAAGTGAGGTGCAGGGCAAAGCCCGGGGGTGCCCTGCCTCTGATCTTTGCAACTGTCTGGTGAAAAGGGGAGAAGGGAAGGGGCTGGGTGATCTGATGGAGTTCATCACTTTCACTCTGTTTTCTTCCCTCTCAGCCCACATGGTTGCTGCCCCCTGCCCTGCCCTGCCTGCCCTCCTCCAGCTTTGCTCTGAGTTTGGTGTTCAAACAGGCTGAAATCCCAAAGAAAAACTCAAAGGGGTTGAAAATAGACTACATTCAGATCTACATTGTGAATTCTGCCTGGTTCCAATGCTAGTCTCTCTCCGCTTCAGGCCCAAGCTTGCTCCGAAGCAGAGATGAGCCTGAACCAGCGCCCCTGACCCAGTGTGGGAGCCTCACCTGCAGCTCAACCCCTGGGATGGTCTGTATTCAAGAAGCCAGAGCTTTGGGGAAGCTCTGATTCAGATGTGGATTTTGGATCCAGAGTTTCGGTTCGTCCCAGTATAGAAGTTCTGTTCTGGATCCTGTCTTGAGACCTAGGTTGGTTTAAGGCCTGAGCCTTGTGTGTTTTAGGAAGTCCCCAAGCTAGGTGAGTTTCATGTGATTTGGGACTTAGCTTTGAAAATGTGGTGCTGATCTGAGGCAAACCCCCCCTGAGTCCCACTAGGTACCACGGTCTCTCCCACCACCAGGATTTCAGAGTCAGGAAAGCTAGTCCCTCCCCCACACTCTTCGTGTCTAAGCACAAATATTTTCCCCTCCTTGGTGACGGTTTTCAAGTTTTCCTGGAAAATTCCACATCTGTGCACGAGGCCCGGGCCGCAGATGGGGGGAGCCCAAGCAGAATTAATTCAGTAGTTGTGTAAGGGCCCTGTGATGTAATTATAACGTCTCCGAAAAGTGGCGCTGGGTTAGAGGCCTGTGAGAATTGCACCGGATTGGGAAGAATCCCTCTTTGGCTCCACACTCTTCTCTGCTCCTCTGGCGCGTTGGGGTTTTTTCCTTTTTCCCTGGGTTCTGAATTTTCTGATGGGCAGGCCCAGTAGGAGGGGCTTGGGACTTCCACACGCCTCAGTTCTCTGCTGATTAAGTTGGCCTTAGAGCTCTTGCTGCACGTTCGCTTCTTCCCACAGTATGAGGTGGCTGCATTGACTCCATTGCATCCCAGCAGTGTTGGGGCATTGTGTGGTTTGAAGTGCCCTGCGTGGCCAGTGCAGAGCCTACGCACCTCACCACACAGGTGTATGTGGCAGCGTTGGGCTGGGCTGGACTGTGTGTGGGCTCCAATCCAGAAAGTGTGCAATTAAATGAGAAGACGCTGGCTTCCCTTGTAGCCATTCCCATGTGCTGGTAGCCCCCTAGGGGACATTAGGCATCTTGGAATTGTTTGCTGGCCCAGTGGCTTCATTCCCAGGTGCTGGCACCCCTGAGGAGACAAGACAGCTCAAAGTGTTTGCTAGCCTTGCCATTCCATTTCTTTTCTTATTTTTAAGTCTCGCTGCAGTTTAGTTCTTTGAGATTTGGGGAAAACTTTTGGAGGCATCCAAGCTGATGGCAGAAAGAGGAGGGTGCATGGCAGCATCCCCCGCCATAGAGGGGACAGTCTGCTCTCACACGTCACCAGCCCCACATTTTGTTTGCCTTAGGGTCTCTGTGCAGCCAAGTTCCCAAACCCTGGGATGATCCAACCGCCAGGCAGAGACGGGGATATGCAGAGAGGCCACTGCCTGGGTTAAGTTGGGTCTCTCACTCCCTCCTCACCCCATCTTCTCTCTCTTCCTTCCACTTTCTCCTCTCTCTTCCAGTCCATGGAGCGGTCTCATTCTCCTGCAGTGTGGCCCAATCCCTAGGGAAGACCCCTTGATTGTCCCACTCCTCATCTCTCTGTAACTACCCCAGGCTCCCACGTAAGCCACCTCCCTGGGCAGAGCGGACAGCGGGCAAGGCAGAGCAAACCCCATTGAAGCGTCCGGAGCCAACCAGGATGGATCCGTCCCCTAGGGAGAGAGCACTTTGAGTGCCGACCACGGTGCGAGGCTTTTCTTCTGCTTCCTCCAAACTTTCCCATCCCGGCTGCGGCTCTACAAAGAGGCCCTGTCCCCGTGTGCTGGCCCTTCCGCACGGAGGGGTCTCGCCAGCCGCTCTTTATTGAGTCTTCAAGCGCTGGCAGAGCACTCCATTAAAAAGCCATTCGCCTTTGTGTCCCCAGGCCCCCAGCCGGCTCCCGCTCATGTGACACTGGCCACAGTTGTAAAACAACAACCCAAATAGTTGGCAACTACTGAGGGTTTTTTCAAACCCAGGTTGTCATAGCAACTCCCCCAGTCAATCGTGCCTCGGGGAAAGGGGTGCAGTGAGTGGCAGGGTAGGGCAGTGCAGCCAGGAGCCGAAAGGGGAGCAGTTCTCAGGGTTCCCTTTGGTGGGAGACTTGTTTTAACCAAAGCTTCTATTTCCCCCCTTTAAATAAATAAGATAGTGGGAAACCTGCAGGAGGAGATGGTTAGTCTGAAGGAGAGAGAGAGACACCCCTGACCCTTCCCTGGGCTTGGACCTAACCCCTGGTACCCTCTTGTGAACCCCTTCACTTTTGGTGCAGGGCCAGAGGCAGAATCCCCCAGATCCCCGTATGGGGCCAAAGGGGCATCTGAATTCCCCAGCACCTGGCACGATGCCTGTGGGATCAGAATGTGGCACAGTGCCCCTGCATGTGGCACAGAGCCAGGGCTCATCGACAGAATCGGCCACAGTTCACGTCTTGCCAGGATTATCTGGGTATGTCTCACTTAATCACTTCTCTGCCATTGTAGGGCATCCGGCACTGGTGCACCTCAGCCCCTCCTGTTCTCTGCCTGTGGCACATAATAGCCTAGTCTCCTGTGGCCTAATATCGGTCATTGGGTTTGGTGTGTGGGTGCCAGGTGGTGAGGGTGGCCTGTGACAGACAGACAGGTCACATGATCTGGTGGTCCCTTCTGGCCTTAAGCTCTAGGACGCTATGATTTGCAGAACATAGGGCCAGGAAATGTGTGTTAGTGCCCTCGAAAAATCCTCGGTTTCGTGAGGGGCAAATAAACTCCCTAGGTCCTTGTGTTGGTCCGGAATTCGCAGGGGTGGGGGTGGCAGGGGAGAGAGATGGGACAGCAAAAGTGCCAGAAATGCCCATCTCAGCGGCCTAGCCTTCTCTGGAGTGGACCACGCCACTGCCCCAAGGGAGGTCCTGGGGTGGCAGACACACTCCAGCTTTGTATCTGCTGCAGAGGGGGCTCAGAGGAGGGGAGACCCTAATGAGGTGGCCTGGTGATACAGCAGTGACCGTCCCTGGGGTTGGGGGTGGGGAGTGTTGAGCAGAGGAAGACCATGAAATTGCATGCGCCCTGAGGTCCTGTCTGAACAAGGGAACGCCCCTAGGGAAGGAGCAGCCCATCTCACCTGGGCTGGGTCCCTGGGGTCGTGCCCGTGAGCTGTGGCTAGACCCTTGGGAGAAGCGAGAGGAAGGGGCAGGCTGGGAACCTCTCTGAGGCAGCTGAGGCCGAGGTGGCTGTCAGGAGAGTAACAATGGGGCAGACAGAGAGTTTCCTCTGCATGGGCAGTGGGATCACCCATTTGGCCTGTTGGCTGAGAGAACAGAAGCCACATCCCTGCCTGCATAGTCTGGCCCCAGAGCTGAGGGTTCTGGGCCCCCAGGGCTTGCAGGGAAGCAGCAGCCTCTGTGTGTCCCTGCGTTTGTGGTGGGGCGGGGCTGGGGCTGCGAAGACGTCCCCTCTGCAGGCGGTTCGCTGCGCCCTGTGTGGCAGGAGGCGCTGGGGCAGAGCGTCCTCACCGAGGCTATTGGGCCCATAATGTGCAGTCACAGCTCCCTGCCTACTGGTATAGTAGGGCAGCAGCTGGACAGCATGGAGCTATTGCCATTACCAAGGGGAGCTCCCTCCTCAGCTTCTCTCTCTATCTTTCCCGCCCATCTTTCTGCCTGTCTCTCCCCTTTAGTCACCCTGCCAGTGGGAGCCCATGGCCCTGGTGGTGTCTGTCTCTCCTGTCATCTCCACAGGCCTTCGGGGCATGGCAGAGCTGCGGTGTTTTAGTGTCTCTCCTGCCCTTTCTTCCCCATTTAATGGATGGAAATGGCCCATGAGGCACCTGGCCCAGTGCGTGTCCATTCTGGGTGACTTATCCGCTGAGCAGTTAGCCACGCCGGGCGGGTAGCCAGCAAACGCCCCAACGGCTGCTCCAACCTGTGCCGGTGTCCCCCGTGACATGTTCTCCAATGGCCCCTTCCCTGCCATCGTCTCTGCCCAGTGGCAGGATGTCTGAACAGAGCCGGCCTGAGGTCACCACTGCTTTCGCGGCTCTGCCTTTGGCTCCCCAGCCACCTCGAGAAACTCCTGGAGAGTTGCACTTGTAGTAAGCTGCACTTGTAGTAAGCTGGCACCATCCCCAACCACTGACTGCTCTGTGCCAGAGCTTCGTAAGAATGTTGGCGGGGGCTGCAGCTCTGTACCCAGTGCACCCCCGTCCCTCTTTGTCTCAGTTGTCCTGGCAGCTGCATGTTGGTGACATGGCTCATGGTGGCATGGAAGAAATGCCACCCGGGTGCAGGCAGAGAGGGGTGGGGGATTCCCAGGTGCAGCAAGGGCTGAAGGGAAGTGATGCACCAGGGTCTGAAGAAGATGGGGTAGTGAGCTGGGGTCCTGCCAGGCACTTTCCTAACCTGCTCTCTATAAACACTAGTAAAGGATTGGTGGAGGTATCTGTGCCCCACGCAGCTGAAGGGTGAGATGCCCATGGGAAATAGGCTCAAGTTGCAGGTAAGCACCAGGGTCCTCCAGCTGCTAATGAAGTGAGGCTACTGCAGAGGGCTCTGCAAAACAGGGCAGGACATCAGCAGAGCACCTGGCTTTGTAAATCCTGTTCTCCGAGCTGGGGCCATATGGGGAAAGTTTTGGTCTGGGTAAGGAGGAAACTACTTCTTCTCTGCTCTGTCTGACTTTCCCTTTCTCCACTTCCTTGTTCTTTGCTATCTACAGGTCTCTCTCATTCATTTGTTCTTTCTGGGGTTCATTCTAGTTCATTTGTTAATTTCCTTCCCGCCTGTGTTTGGTGTCTCATTTGTCCATTCTTTTTTTGTTCTTTCTCTCGTTCGTTCTGGTGTTCTCTTCTTCCTTGCCCCCCACCCCCCGAGTCCTGTCTCCTCTCACTCTCAGCATTTGTGATTTTTCTCTTCCATCAGTGCTCATCTCATGTGAGCTGCTTCTCCTCGAGGAGAGAGACTCCCCACTTTCCAATGCAGAGCCCTCAAGTTCATTGTCTCTCTTCTGATTGGGGGGTGCAGAGGTTTCTTTACCTGCAGGTTCTGGGTTAAAATATTGGGGTGTGGCCCCTTTCCCCATGATGAGTAAAGCGGGATGAGATCGATCTGGAATCGAATTCCAGGCTTGGAAGCAATGTGGAGAAAAAGCAGTTATGACATCACCGTACAAATGCCCACTCCCTGCAGGGGGCAGCACTGTCTGACAGTGGAAGGGTAGCTGTGGACCTATTGTTCTGTGAGTGCCCCCTGCTGGCTCATTTGTGGGCAGGTTGTGCTTACTGGCTGTCTTGGCAGATGGCACTGAAAGGTCAGCCATGCTAGGTGGGCGGATGGGGAAGAAATGGAAGCACGTGAAATATTGGGGCAGAAGCTCTGCCCTGTGTCTGAATTGGTCTTTGGGCTGATGCTGGGACGTGGGAGTGTGGGCATCCCTCCTGCCCATGCTCACCCGTATATACGCTCAGCCTCGAGCATGCACATGCGCAGAACTCTGCACTTGCACTCGTGTGTGCACACTTGCTCATGCTCCCTTGCACACCAGCTCGCACAAACATGAATGATGGGCTGCACTTGTGCTGATACGTGCATCTGCTCACATGCATTCACACCCACCTGTGCTCACATTCTCCTTTATACCCATATGTCTGCATGAGCATCTGCATTTGCATTCCCATGTGCACCTTTTTGCACTCCCACTTCCACCAGTGCGCTGAGGTCTTCATTCATGCTCGGACGCATGCCCCCACTTCCCACAAGTCCATTTGCACTCACATGTGCATCGCACGTGCACGGCATCGTGAACACATGCTCTCACCCCTGTGGCGCATGTTCATATCCATTCACACTCCCCTGGATGCACTAGGCTTTGCACTCAGAAACCCGCATCCATTCCTACGCACACCTGTGCTGTCACACATTTTATACACGCCTTCTCATCCTGACATGTGCACGAGGACCAGTTCTCCTGCACATATGTATTCAGCCGTTCCTGTGCACTCGGACACACATGCTGCCATGCAGTAAATTACCTCCCTTACGCCACCCCACCTCTCCTCCGCTATCCCCCTACCCCAAGCCCCAGTCCCACTAAAGTGCTGAAACATAGTAGCTGCGTGAACTCCATTTCAAAGGTTAATATCAAAATCTGGAGCGGATTACCTAAAAATTACTTACAACACCATTAAAATTCTGAACTCTTTTTGTTGTGGCCGTAAATTAATTTAAAATGTCAGGTTTTTTTGAGAAATCCAATAAGAAATTGAGCCAATGGAGCAATCTGTAAACTGTCTGGCACGGAGGAAAGTGTGTCTTTCCAATCGACAAGAAAAAATATGGGGCTTAACTGGAACCATATGGCAGCGCACTTGAGAGAAATCTGCCGAAGAGGAGGGAGGGGAGCACATGCAGACAGAGGCAGCAGGAGAGCCGACAGAGGGGAAGGGGACTGGTTTGCCTTGGGACAGGGAAGACAGGTGCACGTGTGTGGGTAGGGGGATGCAGCGGCAGGAAGGAGGCAGGGGAGCAGGCAAGGCAGATCCCTCCCCTCCTGGGAACCAGGTGCAGGGCCCCGATGCCGAGCAGGGCTGCAGCAATCTGGCATGCTGGTGTTGAGCAGCAGCCCCCTGCTATTGTGGGAATGGGCTGTGAAGGCTCTGCTGGGGCATGATGAATGGTTAGCTGGCTGTGAATGGGGACAGCTGAGGAGTCAGGCGACCGGGGGCATGTGGAGGTGGGAAATGGAATTCATTTTTCACCGGCGGCCCAGCTCCCCCTGTATTATCCCACCAGCCACCCTAGCATCCCACCAATGCCTTCAGTCACCTCTAGGCTCTGACCCCATTGGCCGAGATTGCCGGTGGGATGGTCAATCAGGATGGCGTTTGCAACCTCGTGCCAAAGTTGGGGTGTGGGTATTTTGGGGGGCTCTGAGCTTCCCCAGCTCTCATTCCCCTCTGCTCTGGCTTGCCTCTCACCAGCATTCCTCTCGCTGGTGAGAAATCCCGCTTCCCCGCTGGCTCCTGCCTGCCGACATGTGTTACCCATTAGGCCGTAATTTCAGAAGATTTACAACACATTAAGTAATTTGTAGGTTATTTCAACTTTAATCTGCTGAAGTCAAGAAAATCAAAATTAAATTCAAAACACCCGTATCTTCAAAGAGCCAGGATGGGGAGGGGGGGAGGGGGATTGTTTACTGGCTCCCACCATCTCTCTTCCCCTCCCCTGCCACTAACTTCGTATTCCGCCCCCCCCCGCCTCCCCCCAACCTCTTGTCTCTTGCCCTCTTTGACTCAAGGTGCTGTGTGGGCAAGGGGCAGGGACCCCTGGCTTCCCGGCTGAAGAGGAGTCAGCAATCACAGGTAGCGCCTTGCATAGATCCTCCGGCCAGAGGGACCTCTGGGATCACACAGCCTGACCTGCATGACGCAGGCCAGAGAGCATCACCCAGCGATTTCTGCCCCTTGCCTGATAGGCTCTGCTGCCAGTTACCCTGGAGTTGGACAGCCCAGGGCTGGGGTGCATGGCATGGGGGCGGCAGAGTTGCGACTGGATTTGTTCTCTAGAATTCAAACCAACCCCTCCCTCCCCCCCGTCCTCTTATTTTTCGCTTTCCCCCATTTCTGCACTCCCCAGCTCTGGAAGCCCAGCCTCCCCCCTCCCATATTACACTTGTTCCTCCTGCTTTGTGGGGGTTTCCAATCCACCTTTGCTGGCTCAGAGATGCAGCTGCACTTCTGGATGTTCCCAACCATCTCAGCTTCCCATGCCGCCGGTCTCTTGGGTGGGTGGTGTGAAAATGCCACTTCTGGTTGCTGGGCTAATGTCCCAAGAGTTCAGGGCTCCCAAGTGCCTAGTTCTCCCTGTCTCGGGGCCACCGGTGGAGCGGTGAGCATGTCCCATCATCATGGAGCCTTGTGGCTCTCCGCTAAGGTGGCCTCACAAGCCAAAGGGGCGTTATCCCCATTCTAGGGAGGAGATGACTGAAGGTAGCGACCTGCCTGAGGACAATGAGGGAGCCGATGTCAGACCCAGGATTCAGATTTAGTCACTCCTGACACCCAGTCCCATACTCTGTCTATGAGCCCAAGCTATCTTGCGGGGGTTGCCCTGGGGAGGGCCTGTGTCAGAAGATGGGTGTCCATGTCCTGTAACGTTGGATGCAGCTGTGACTCGTGGTAGCAGCTCCCCCACAGCTCCAGTTACCTTGTGATGTCACAGAGATCCCTCAGAAAGAAGCAAAGAGATGCCACTTCGGATGCTGGTGAGGCAACTACCCCCCCCCCCCCCCCGCATGTCCTCCTTGTGGCCCATCACAGGCCTGCCAGAATACCTTTGTATAACTCAGCCTGGACATCGGCTGTTACCATCCCTGGTGTGCAGGCTAGCCACTTGTGGCAGGCTAGCCATGATAATTACTACAGGAGCTGGGGAGTCAAGACACCTGGGTTCTAATCCCAGCTCCACCACTTCCTCACAGCATGACTCACACCAACTCTCTTTACCTCAGTTTCCCCATCTGTAAAATGGGGTAATGATGTTTATTATGACACTGCATCCAAATCCCTTGAACTTTGCTAACGGGGAGACAGGTTCTGATCTGGATCCAATCTTCGCTGCTCAGGTCCATCTCTAGTTTTTGCCAGTCTTAGGTCCTTGGCTGGGAGGCGCTTTGCAAGTGCGGCACATTGTTCTAATGCTATGGGGCCTGGGGCCTGGGTCTCCCTGCAGCTCCTATTGAAGCCAATTAGAGGAAGGATGGTCTATCAGTTACAGTGCTGCTTGGGGCTCAGGAGACCAAGGTACAATCCTTGAGCAAGTCACTTAGCTTGTCTGTATCTCAGAGTATGTCTACACTTAAATCACTACAATGTCAGCATTGCAGCTGTAGTGGTTTAAGTGTAGACACTACCTAGGCTGATGGGAGGGGTTCTCCTACCGGAGAAGCTAATCCATGCGCCTGAGAGAAGTCTTCCATCAGCCCAGCATTGTCTACACCAGGGGTTAGGTCAGCTTTTTCACATCCTGAGAGATGTAGCTATGCCGATGAAAGTTCCCAGTGTAGACCAGCCCTCAGTTCCCCATCTGTACAATGGGGATAATCACACAGTGCTATCTCCCAGGATAGATACATTGCAGATTGTGAGGCGCCCAGATACTACGGTGATGGGGCCCATATAAGCACATAGTTATGAGTGCATAGCGCATCCGAAAAGGGGGTGCATAGTCTGGGCCCTGTATTTTTTTTTTTTTAATGGAGATATCCTATTTCCTAGAACTGGAAGGGACCTTGAAAGGTCATCGAGTCCAGCCCCCTGCCTTCACTAGCACGACCAAGTACTGATTTTGCCCTAGATCCCTAAGTGGCTCCCTCAAGGATTGAACTCACAACCCTGGGTTTAGCAGGCCAATGCTCAAACCCCCCTTATGGTGTAGGTACACCTTGTGAGCAGAGCTCCTGCTGACTGGCTGCAAAGAGATCAGGGCAGCTGATTGTCCCCTTCCCTCGTGCCATGGTCCCATGCCGGCGCTGCCACAGCCCTTGTTTGGAGAGGTTATGGATGCAAATGTTTGGCAGGATAAATGAGCGTGCTGAGAAAGGAGCAGGCCGGCTAGTGGGGCGCCGGGCTTGAACAGACTGCTTACAGCATCAGTGCACTTACCCTTGCATTCCCGTGGAGTTTATAATGTAGCATTGGCCTGCTAAACCCAGGGTTGTGAGTTCAATCCTTGAGGGGGCCACTTAGGGATCTGGGGCAAAATCAGTACTTGGTCCTGCTAGTGAAGGCAGGGGGCTGGACTCGATGACCTTTCAAGGTCCCTTCCAGCTCTAGGAGATAGGATATCTCCATTAATTATTATTATTATTATTATTATATATTATTAGATGTGCTGGTTTAGAAGGAGCTGGTGTGAGAAGGAGGAAAACAATAGTTCAGGCACCTCGTTGGCTCAGCAGCCACTGAGCACGGCAGCCCACAGACCCGGCCATACTTCATTGTCCAGGCCTTGCTTTTGTGCTCAGCTCGCCCCGTAAAACGGGCACTGGTGGGCAGTGGTACCCCCCTGATGTCCTGTTCTACATATTCCAGAGGGCCTTGATCTCTCCACTCTCATCCTAGAAAATGTCCAGGTTCCCAGCTCAGCTCCCAAGGCACCTCTTCCCTTTCTCCTTCCTGATCAATGCTGCCTTATCCAAGAGCCATGTGGTTTGGGTGCTGACAGCCCATTTGGCAGAGATCCATAACTGCTGAGTGTGCAGGCTAGCTAGATCTATGCATCTCTGCACTGCAAGGGTGCCAGCATGGGAGAAACTCTGTGGCACAAGCTCTCTGTGAGCCAGATCACCTAGAAGGCAATTTTATCTGTGAAATGCGTCACTGATGTACAGTCCTGTGAGGCTCTGGGCACCTCTCAGGAGCAATGTCCCCAGCTTTGCTCAGCATGGGATCTCCGGAGCAGGGGGAAATCTCGGCGCACTTTTCACTTCCTCCACAGCTGTATTTTTCTGTTTCATTATTGTATCCCTGGGATACAGTGCATGGCTCTACCTTTTTTCAGCTCCTTGCTCATGCTGGGGAATGTTTATCCATGCCATCCTAGGCTCATCTTTTCCCTTTAACGGCCTGCTCTGCATGTTTGATTGCACTCCTGCTGGAAGCTGCTCTGTGCAGTGTTAGATGGCATCCCGCATCCCCGAGGATGAGGTGAAGAGCGGAAATGCTTGGTTAATCTCTGCTCTTCACTTCGGCAGTGTTTTTCCCACACTTGTGTCAGATTCGGTGACTCCCATCCTAACTCTCCATCTGCCCTAAGACCTCTGGTGCATTTATCCTCATGTCAGTTTAATGCGGGTGAAAGATGCTGGATTGACAGCCCTGCAGACTGAAGGGGCTCGATTTACCCGCAGAGCCTCAGCAGCAGGGCCAGCTTCCCCCACACTGGCCCACCATTGTGCCACAACCCTGCAGCCCAGTCTGTCTTTGGCCCTTCTGTAGATTCTGCCCATCAGAAGGCCAGTTACTGCCAGTTGTGCTGGTGAGTTTTGTGATGAGGACTGAGACTCTGTTCATTTCAAACAGGCTGCTGGGCAGCTGTGGACGGTGACAGCTGTTGACTCCTGCTGACCTCAGCTGGGTTTGAACCAGCGACCCCTGAGTTTTTTGTTTTTTTATTTATTTATTGATAGTCTCTGCAGAGTTGATCTCTTGGGTCTCGTCTTCGCAAGGAAAAAAAAGATGTGTGTAACAGCTGTTTGCTAACACATGTTAAATCCTAGTGTAGACAAGGGAAGTTGTGGTTTTAACATGTGATGGTAGGTCGAGCTAAACCTAGGGAGAATCTAGGGTTAACTTCAACCAGCTAACACATGTTAACATGACTTACCTTGTCTACGCTAGGGGTGAAATTCTGGTTCTGCTGAAGTCTATGGCGAAACTCCCAGTGACTTCAACTGGGCCAGGATTTCCCCTTAGGATTTTAGCATGTTTTAGTTAATGTGTTAAAAATATACTTTCTTTCCTAGTGTAGACATGGCTTAGTGAAGTTTTATTGACAAACACTTATTCATTCAGTACTGGTGGGATTCTTCTCTGTTACCCCATTCAGTAGGGAATACGGAATGTAGCAGAGTCCTGGAGGAGTCTGTAATTAGAACTTCCTCCTTTCACTCACTGCCTGCCCCTTAGAGGTGGGGAGTGTTGTTCAGTGGTTACAGCACAGGTATGCGAGACAGGGCTGCTGTTCTCAACACTTTGCTGACTCTCTGTGAGACTTTTCAGCAAGTCCTTTCAATTCTCTCTACCTCATTTGCCTTGTGAATGGATTGGGGCAGGAACTGAGAGGCTCAGTTAATTAAAGTTTGCAGAATGCTTTGGGATCCTCAGATGGAAGGGGCTATAGAATCATGAAGAACAGTTATTGTAAAACACCGGTGCACAGTATTAATAAAAATACTTTGCCTATCTCTAGTGCCTTCCATTCAGAGATCACCTTGCAAGCATCAATTATTTAAGCCTCACAGATCCCCTGTGAGGCAGGCAGTGCATCCTATAGGATAGCGCACTGGACTATGACTCGGAAGATCTGGGTTCTATTCCTGACTATGCTGGATGGCCTTGGGCAAGTCATCTCACTTCCCTGTGCCTCATTTTCCCATCTGTAAAATAGGGATAATGATACCTGCCTCCTTTATAAAACACTTTGAGAGCTACTGATGACAAGTGCTATACAAGAGCAAGGTATTATATTATCTTTAACATATGGGGAAACTGAGGCACTGGAAAAGTTAAGTGACTCATTAAGGGAGATACGAGCCTCTGACAGAGCTAGGAATGGAAATCTGAGATCCTGCCTCTCGGTCCTGTGCCATAGCCTCTAGACCAGGCACTCCCAGACTTGTTTCAATGGCTGGGCTACATCTTAACAGAGAGCTGGTCTCATGCATGGCCCCGCTCCCATTCCCAGTCACGGAGCCATCTTGTGGCACTTGCTTACAGGGGAAGTAACATTAGGGAAGCATTTAGGGTGGAATTTTCACCAGCTGACACTGAAGCCTCTGGGGGTTTTACTATCGACCTCCATAGCAGAAGAGTTGGGCTGGTGCTGGCCTGGACTCTGTGGAAAATCCCACCCGCCATGTCTTCTTAGCTTCTTTTAATGCAGCTGGAAACAAGTGGAGCAGCCAGCGCTATGTGACCAGCTAGCTCTCCATGGGGTGATCCTACTGTGCTGAGTTTCCAGACAGACCACCAGTAGGCGCCAGTCAAGGCTGATTCCCGACTCTGGCACTTCGAGTGCAGAAGGTGGGGGCCCGCAAGGATTCTAAAAATTAATACTGGCCACTCCAGGCTTGTATTAAACTCTCAAGGTTACAGCTTTTCTCTGGTCTTGGATTGGTACCACCCAAGTTCAGAACCACTTTGAGAGCCCAGGAAGGCACACTTGGGAATTCCTTCCTGTGGGGTACCCTCAAGCCCTTTCATCGCCCCCTCCGGGGAAGAGCTGAGAAAGAAGAAAAAAAAATCAGCTGTTCCCAACAGCTAATTAAACAACCTGTGCATAAACCTCTTAAGGCACAAAAATCCAGTTCTGTTCTTAAAAAAGGTAAATTTTATTAATAAAAAAAAAGAGAAAGAGAATACATCTGGGAACTCAGGCTATTGCTAGATTTTAAAAGAACAACTACAAGGATTAAGCACCAAGAATAGCTTTATTGAGTCCAGCTTAAAGGTTACAAGCAAAACAAAAGCACCTGGGGTTAGCACAGAGCAATCCACAAGCCATAACGAAATAAAAGGGATATACCTAATTGCGTCTTCCTAGACATTTCCTGATCTACTTACATATCTGGGGTTTTAAATAAGTAGTTTCTAGGTATGATACTGATGATTTTTCATACCTGGCCCATGCTTCTTACAGCATAGCTCTGCCCTGTCTGCCTCTCCCTGGGAGAACAACAACAGCCAGACAAGAGGGGAGTCTTTGTTTCAATTTTAAAAAGTTCTGGCCTTCCTACTGGCTCTTTTGGCCAGATGCCCACTCACTTCCTTTTACTTATGCATAGCAGTGAGATTTTTTAACCCTTTACAGGTAGAGCAATTAGAGAACAGCTACTAAGAGGGATTTTATAGCTACTGGCTGGCTGGGTGTCCATAAAAGGGAGCTAACCCCTCCCTTCATTTATCACAGCACCGCACAGAGCAGTTCTCCCCTTCATGACATGCTGTCTCCTCCGTCCGTGGGTATGTGGTTGGAAGGCTGCTAAAACCTTTACTTTTTGGTGACTGTGCTCGCCAAGTGGACACATGAGTAGGGGGAGCAGCCAATTTTGACCTATAGGGAGAGGTCACGGGCCACTGAGCATTCGGACCACCCAGAAGGGGCCCTGCTGGACAGTTCCTGGGCCCGTTTCTCTCCCACTAACGTACGTCCTGGGCTCCTTCCTTCTCTGTGCTTGGCCCAACACTTTGTGCTCTCAGCATGTGTTGTGACAGGGGCACAAATGGTATTATCTGGCCAATTGTCTAGATCATGACCAGCTGCAAAGTTTGGATCTGGACTTCCTCAGTCTGGGGGTGTTTGTATCCAGAGGCTTGGGATCTGGCCCCGCTCTAGTCAAACCACTGAGCTAGAGTGCGTTCATGGAGCAAGTTGGTGAGTAGGGTGCATGGTGCTGGGGGTGAGATCCCAGCTGGCCACATCCTCCATGGGGCTGCCCTGCGAGACACACTGATGACTCCAAACCATGGTTCATGGTAGTGCAGAATGAACATGAAGAGAGAGAGAGAGAGAGACTAGCAACTCCAGTGGCATTTTGGAAATAATGGGGCTCCATGCTCAGGCAGCAGTGCAGGGGTCAGGCAGGGCCAGGAGACAGGCGCTTCGCCCGCCAAGTTGGAGAATGGGCATGGGCAGAGAGTAGGCTGGGAACGCGCCAGGAAGGGAGGCGTGGGTTCATCCGAGCGTGCCAAGCAGGTAGCTGGTTGCCCTGTTTCTCCTTGGTGTCTGTTAGTCTCCGAGTCCTGGTTCACAGCTCCCTGCAAGCCAGGGATGGAGGAGATCCTATGAAAATGATGATATGTGACAATCAGTCACAGCAATTAGTGTTTTGGTTAACAGGCCTTTTTTGTTTTCTCTCACCCAGACAGAATGTCACAAATAAATCCTCGCCTGCATTTGCATATTAATTGGATCGGAGACGTCAAGCATCTTTCATTAAAGAAAATGATCTGCATATTTGGAGACATAAAATAGTTATTTTGATGGGTTTTTTTCATAAGATCAGGGGGTGGGGGAGGAAGGTGATGGGAGCAGTGGAAATTGAGGTAGAGCGAAGGCAGAGAAAGCAGCTTGTTGTGGTTAACCCCTCGCAGCCCAGAGCAAACTTGCTCGCGCTGAAAATAATATAAATAAATAACTGAAGGGGCTTGGAGCAGCCTATGGGGCTTCGTGTGTTTTGTTTTCCACCTCGATTTGTGGATGGACCCCCAAAGGGATCTCCAAAATGGCTCCTCTCGGCTGCACCCAGCCACTCAGCTGTGGACCTCCTCAGCTTTTATGTCTGCTCCGTGTCTGGTGGTGATCGGGGAGCAGGATTTGCACCCCAGCGAGTATTCCAGTGGCCTGGGCAGAGTGGCGTTGGCAGGGAAACCAGCCTTTGACTGGAGGCTCTAGTGGAAGCATCTGGCAGGGTGGAGGGACGGGGCCGGTCTGGGCCCAAGCTGGTGATGGGAGCTGGAATGGGGAGGGGTGGGGGGAAGAGCCCCAGATTCAGGTTCCAACCTCTGGGTGCTGTTGGAAGTGGGGGTCGGGTCCCCCCTTAGCTCCTTACCGTGCTATGAAGTGCAGCTAGCGAAGGAGTGGAGTGATTCCCCTTTGCTCCATTTGGTCCCTTGGAGGCAACGTCATTGGCCGTGGGTTCTCTTCAGCTCACGGCCTCGCGCTGGCCAGTGCACTGTAAATCAGGATGGTGACTCTTCCCCTTCCCCCCCACACTCCCCACCCTTCTCCCCCATGTTCATTTGGTTAGAAGTGCTGGGAGTGTCGGTGAGTGTGCAGGTGGTCTGTGCACAGGAATCCCTGTCTGAATATGCACGTGAGGGTGAGTGTGCAGGTGTGCTTGGGCTTCGGAGTCTGTGTGAGTGTGTGAACACAGGGCTGTGTGATCGCGGCATGTGAACCAGTGAGTGCAGGGCTGTGTGGGTCTGTGTGTCAGTGTGCAGGTGTGGGGGCATGTCTGGGTGTGTCTACAAAGGTGAACATGGCGGGGGGGGGGCACTATTCCTGGAGAGGCAGGGAAATAAGTGTTCCCATTTCAAAATGACTTGGACTGTGGTTCCTCGCTGACTCCCTGGCTGTTACCAGCACAGGCTAGAAAAGGCTGAATTTCAGACAGAGAAAAAACTTGTCTAGAACTTCTGCCAGAGCTCCCCGTCCAAATCAGTGCTGCATTGTTGTGCATAGGGAGCCTGACCCATTAGGTCCTGCTCTGCTGCCCTGACCCTGCCATTAACCACAGTCCTAATATAGTTTTCCTCCTCCTCCGTCTCTCCCCTGATGATCTCCCCCTGTGTTGGTGAGAAACACTACACAGCAGCATAGGACAGGCCATGAAGAACCTGACCCTCTCCCTTCAAGGCCCTGTGGGGAAGTTATGAAGGCAGAAGGTGTTGGCCTGAGAGAGTATTTGGCCAGGATGCTGGGGTGAACACCGCAACTTTTGCCAAAAGTGCCATGGAATCTTTGTGCCAATGGATGGGCAGGACCTCAGCTTTAGATCTGCCCCTGATGCCAGGCTGGGCATCTTGGTTCCATGCGTACTCACAGGGAAGAGCACTCCATGCTGATTCGCCAGCACCGCTTCAGATGTTCCCATCCACATGCCAGTCCAGCTCAACTCTGCTTAGCTTGTGAGTGCCACAGTAGCAGGATCCACAGCGCAAGTCTGTACAGCTGTAGGGCACCTGCCAGATTTACAAGTGAGGTGACAGTGCAGCCCGTCCCCAAGCTCCCATCTGGGAGGGAAGGAGGGAGGCAAGGGGTGATGACTTCCTAGCGTGTGTATGTCACTGCCCTGCGGAGCCGTCTGTCTGCTGCTTAGTCTGGCCAGCACTTGCTGCCTGGGATGGGGAGCCTGGAACCCTCCTTACCGACTGGCTGCTCTGGGCAAGATGTATAGAGAGGGTCCCTGGACCCACGGCGGGATGGAGTAGCTGAGGCTTTTAAGGCAGAAAACGAGGCAAGAAATTCAGCCTTGGATTATTCTGTCCCAGTGCCTGATGTTCATTAAAGCCTCTGAGCGAGTCCTCAACTGGCAGGATCTGCAACACTTCTGGGGAGCCCTCCTTGTGGGAAGGGGTCACAGAGTAGGGGGTGCCACCCCATCTCCAGTCCTCTCTTTCCATGAACCCTGCTGCGGTGCCATGGACGCATGCCCTCCTGCCCTTTCTCTTTGGTTGGCCGTCTAAAAAACGCCAGCATCCGCCCAACTGTTCGGTGGGGAGCTGTAGACTTCGTGCTTCAGACCTCTGACCGCCCGGCCCAGGTCTACTGCTGGGCCGCATGGACAGCCCCGCAGACTGAAGGCCTTGCTTTATTAGCAGCAAAGGCACAATCTGAGCACCAGCAGTGCCCACGTCCCACCCCTGGCTTGGCATGACCCCCTCCAGTGCGGGAGAGGGTGGTCAGCCCCCAGGATCTATTCACTCATTTCTCCCTCTCTGCCTCTACTTCCCCTTCCAAACATTGTCTCATCTGTTTAGACTGAGCTCTTCGGGGCAGGGACTGTCTCTCTCTAGGGGTACGTCTGCACTGCAAAAAAAGGTGTGTTCTTAACTCGGGTTAAAATAGCCGTGAAGACACAGCAACTTGGGTGAGCAGCTCAAGTTAAAGCCTGAAGAGGAGCCTGGGGCTGAACTTGACCTGCTAACCCGAGTGAGAAGCTGAGTTGCGGGCCGTCACTGCTATTTTAACCAGGGTTTGCTAACCCGAGTTAAGAACCCCCCCCCCCCCCCCGTGTAGACGTATCCTAGGTGTTTGTGCAGTAGCCAGCACAATGGGGCCTGATCTCAGTCGGGCCTCTGGGTGCTGCCATAGCACAAATAATAATAACGAGGTTGTTTTCTTTCCCTGGCAGACGCTCCTGTGGTCAGTGCTGTGTCTCACCATAAAATCTCCAAAGCACAGAAAGGTTTGACTCCCAGCTCCAGAGAGCCCTGTCCCAGCTGATGCCTCTGTGCCTCAGATCCCAGTGTCGCCCCATTCCTGAGAGGAGGTTTCATGGTTTATCCTGTGATTAGCCCCCAGCCCCCGCTCCCCTCTCCACCCCACACATCGAGGAGGGATGGTTTTTTTCACAATCCCAATCCTCGGAAGCTGTCACTATCCAGGGAACATTATCACACACACTCGAAATAACCCAGAAAGCTGCCAGCCCCATATTAGGGAATGAATCCCTGTCGGAAAGCAAAGAGAATGCAAAATTTATTGACAGGCTAGTGTGACTGCAGGCAGCTTGCATCCCAGCCCCCTCCCCTGGCTCCCACCACCATGGACAACCGCCCGTGAACCTCTCTGGCACGGCGAGCTTTTATATTTAGTGTCTTCAAGGTACCCTTGTCTCAGCTGCTGCATTTGCACTGCATGTGAGCCTCCTTTGGGAATGAAACATAGTCTGGGGCAAGGGGGACAGGTTGGAATCAGCTTCGGCCCTACGCTGCACCCCGCTGCACCCCCAATCTGCTCTGTCGTCTCCCCTCCCCAGGAAGTGACTGCACACGTTTAATGTAGGAGAGCAGCCAGCCTAAAAGTTCTCTTCCTCTGCTGCTTTCTTTGGAGGAGTTTTATTGTCATTGTCATTCTAAAGGGAGGCAGCTTGGCCCAGTGGTTAGAGCAGGGGACTGGGAGTCCGGAAATCTCACCGTCACTGTCACGGATTAGCTGTGCTATCTTGGTCAATTACACAGCCGCTCTGTGCCTCACTTCCCCCATCTGTAAATTTATAGTGCCACCCATCACTGTGGTATCTGAGCACCTTCCACATAGAATGGCTACCAGTGGTGATATTCGGGAGGGGGAGTTCATGGTGTGTCTAGTAATTCTCCTTGGATGTAAAAAACTCTGCGTGGGGGATGAGTGATGGTTGGTGTTTTTGGTCAGGGACTTTTTCAGTCAGGATTTTGTTTTGTTTTTTTAAGTGAATAGAATGATCATCATAGGAGGGAGGGATAGCTCAGTGGTTTGAGCATTGGCCTGCTAAACCCAGGGTTGTGAGTTCAATCCTTGAGGGGGCCACTTGGGGATCTGGGGCAAAATCAGTAGTTGGTCCTGCTAGTGAAGGCAGGGGGCTGGACTCAATGACCTTTCAAGGTCCCTTCCAGTTCTAGGAGATGGGCTATCTCCATTAATTATAATTATATATTATATAATTATAAATTATATTATTCTTAGCTGGCACCTCGAGCCCCTCGGATGGAAGTCGCTATAGAAGTGCGGAGTGCCACTATTAAATATTTGTATTGCCTTTTAATACACAGAAGTAGGGGGAAATATGCAGGATGCATATTAGCTGTTCTAGGGCACCCTCCAGACATTAGCTAATTCATTCTCATGACCCCCTTTATGAGGCAGGAAAGTATCACTATCCCCTTTGTACCCAGGCACAGAGCAGTTAAGTGACATGCCCAAGGCGGCAGGGCAGGTTTCCCCCACTCAAAGGTTGCAACTAATTCTTTCATTATTTCTGAATGTTGCCACCCTTGCCTTGCATGCACCAGCAGAAAATCCCGTCTCCATGGCCCAGTCGGTTCTTGGTCTGCCTGCTGACGGTGCCCATCAGTGCCAGGTATGGGGTTGGCCTCCCTGGGACTAGACCAAGACCAATCCCAGGCCCTCGATTCGTTCCACACAGGCCACAGGACGGTCATCATTGGTACCAGCCTTTGGTCATTGTCAACCTGAGTCCTGAGTCTGTTCTCACTTACTTGGCTTTCACACCAGTGTAACTCCATACATCTCAGTGGGTTTACACCTGATTGACCCTGGCATTAAGTGAGAGGAAAATCGGCTCTGGGGCCATATGCAGGCCTGGGAGCTCAATGTGAAAGGCTCTGTTGACTGCTGGTTCTCAGCAGTCCTGATTAAAAGAGATGTTTTAAAATTGCATAGCCAGCTCTCTGCCGTCTTTTCCTCTCTCAGTTCCAAGAAGGGAGCGCCTCACATCCTAGTAGGGGATGGTAGCTGTGTGGCTTTCATGATTGTCTGTCTGACTATCTGGCCCTCTCCCCCTGGTACCTAAGCACCAAGGGCAGGGGCCAACTCCGGGGCAGCCATGGATAGGGCAGGCTGCACATTCAGGAGGGGAGGCGGTCGGCTCTCAGGGCCAGGTCGCCACAGAGAGACCCGTCAGTGTGAGCAGAAGTTTTTAGTGAAAAAGAGTTTAGTGATTTGTGGTGCATTCAGCTCAGCAGATGAGAGCTACAAATTCTTTCTCTTTAGTGAACATTGTCCTTTAGTGGCTGGCCGGCGCCATCAATCACACGCAGACGCCATCAGGAAATGATTCCCAATCAATTATAATTGCTCTTCACCTACTTCCTGTATATCACTTACGTTTTACTGCAGATGCCTAAGAAACAGGGGATCTGAGACTCTGTTCCTTAAAATTTTTCTGTCCACTGCTGGCCCACCCAGCTCGTTCCCTGGGACAGCATGGGGAGAGAAAGAACAAGTGGTTGGTTTTAAACGTGGGGGTGAATTTTATTGTTCCTGAAAGCTAGAGACCGATAGATAGAAGGAGGAAGATGCTGTGTACACACTGGTTCCCAGCCCTGCCCACAGGCAGCTAGAGCCTGGCCCCGTTTTACAGATGGGGAAGCTGAGGCTCAGAGAAGCTGCCCACATTTTCAAATTTGGCACCTAGATAGAACCTGGCCGCATTTAAGTAAAAATGACCAGACTTCCGGAGGTGCTGAGCACCTGCAGCTTCCACTGGCATCCCTGGAAACTGAGGCCTCACTCCGTGCTGTGCAGGATCAAGGCCCGAACCCAGACCCTTCCCACGGCACCAAAGGGGACTCTTTCAGCCATCTCTTCTTATTTGCCATTACTCTTTCATCTCCTCCTGGGCCTGATTGTTCGCATCACAAGGAGAGAAGCCAGCATTTAAAGAGAGGTCTGAATCAGGGTTTAAGAGCCAGCTGGGTTCTGGGCTGGAGATCAAATGGGGCTTGGGTTTGGCGGCACCAAAATCTCAGGTGCTCTGCTGGTGAGATTTCAGCTGCATCTGAAGCAGAACCGAATCTCTTGGGCTGGGGAAGGAGGTAGGGATCAAAGAGTCCATCTGGGCAAGGGGGACTGGAAAGAAGAGTCTGCCCAGGGAAAAGAGGACTGCGCTGGGGAGGTCTGTCCACAGGGAAGGCAATGAAGATGAAAGATTCAGGAGGCTAAGACTGTGTCTATACTGGGGTTTCAGTTACTGATATAGCTGTGCTGGTGCAAACTCCCAATGTAGACACAATTTACACCCATGCAGATCCCTAGCGTGGACACGATTTACTCCCTTGCAAATACCATTGTTACCAGTGCAGCTGGCCCTGGTTGGGTGTGGTAGGAGGTATCTGTATGGAAGGGAGAGAGTGGTGGTGAAGCTCTGATGGAGCGTGAGCAGGGGCGGGTGGGTGACATCCAGCTGGGCAATTATTTTATGGAGTCCTCGGAAGTCCAAAGTTATGTGTGTTTGTTAAGCGCCGTAACGCTGAGTTTATTTAATGTGGTTTTAACGGCCGCACGCTTTTATAAATCAAAATAATTAAAAATAATAAATTTGAAGGTTAAACAACAGCCTGCGCTCTGGCAGAGAGGAGAGGAGGGCGTCTGAGCTGGGTCTAGGAGGGAGGAAAGGGAAGGATTTGGGGGGGGTTGGGTCTCGTGTGGCTAGCTGGGTCATTGTCATACCACTCTGGGGGGAAAGGGGCTTAGATGGGGGGTGAATAGCAATTGCAGAGGCTTGAGCGTCTGCATGACAGTGCCCCTCATGCCCGCCTGGGGCCCAGCGTCAGGCCAGGAGCATCCTGAGGCACAGCGACAGCTTCTGCGGCCCAACCGGCGCCCCCTAGTGGCACCATTGATGCATATGCATCGAGCCCCACGCACTGCACCCTCTCTTCCCCACCACCTGGCTCTTGTCTCCCCAGCCCCATGTTTAAAGCTCCCAGAGACACCTGGGTTTCCAGCTCCCTCATAGGAGTTTCCGGTTATCAATATTCCCCCTGTTGCAAGGCATTTCTGTCGATGCTGCCGTTCGTGGTATTTACACAGAGCTATCGAGTGCCGCCTCCCAGGACCCAGCCCGGCCATTCAGGAAGGAAACAGGCCAGGTCCCCTCACAACTTGGGCTTAGTGCTTGTGAAAGGGGGAGCTTTAGGCAGACCTTCCCCCTACCCCTTTTTTCTCTTTAGTTTACTCCAAAAGATTACCCCAAAGTGACTGGGCAGGGGAGGGCGCAGGGGCGGGTGTGTGTCTCTTTAAATGCTCTTTGTGTCAGCACGATAAGGAATTTGATGGCTTTATCAGAAATACCAAAGCTTTATTTAGCAGGGTGAGGCGAGCGCCACTCGGCTCCGCACAATCTGCTGATAAATGGCAAAAAAAAAAAAGGGAGTGGGGGGAGGAAAGTCGAAACTTTCCTTGATTGCGTTCAGGCACAGCTGGGGTTCCCAGGCCCTTGGGCACACTCCCCTCCAGGTCCCAGGGTCACTTCGCTGCCGGATCTGCGCCATTGTCACCGCTACCAGGAGAGCTCTTTGAAAAGAGAAAAAGCAACTTGTTCTCCCCTCTCATGTGGCCCCCCATTACCTTTCACTCCTCCCCCCTCACACCTCCCTCTTAGCCCTTCTCAGCTCTCCCTCCCCCCCACACTCACTCGCTTCTCCCCCTCCCTTCCCCTTTGCCTCTGATCCCTCCCTCCCCTCCCCCCCACCCCTCTCACCTCCGCCCGCCCCCCGTCAGGCTAGGGAGGGAAACAAGACCTGCACCTTGTTATTTAAAGGCCCCAACATCCCTGTTTAATCCCTGGGCTGGCTGAGCCCCAACGAGGTGCCTGGGTTTGCCTGGCTTGTCCCTGTGTTGGGCAGGAGCGATAAGCAGAACCAGCTCTCCCAATGGTCCTTCACTTGACGCCTGCTCCCATGCTCCAGCGGCGGGTCTCCTCCCCTGTTCTGGAAAGGGAGCTTTTGCGAGGGAGAGCTGGGTTGGGGGAGGCGCAAATAATACCTGGAAGGGGCAGAGAGAGAGAAGTCGGGCGGAGGGGTGCCATTGGGCTGGGGAGCTCTGACTCCCTCCTTCTGATCCCAAAGAGCAGAACTGCCATGGGGGCTGAGCCTGTGAATGCCAGGGGCCCGGAGCCCTAATAGAGAAAACTAGCAGGGAGGGAGGGGGAGAAGAGGAGTCCCAAAGTCCTGGGGCCTGGAGTTTAGGCTCTGTGCCTGCCTGCTGTCTGGTAAGGAGTAGAAGACTCCAGTGCTGACGCGTTTCTTTGGAGGGAGAGTGTTTTAGACTAGAGTGTCCCATCTGTGTAGAGATGTCGCTAGAACAAACATTGGCATTTAGAGCCAGAGCAGAGTATCCCTGCCTGCCCCACTTTCTGTAACAGGCTGGAACCCCCAGCCCAGACACCCTGAACATTGGAGCCAGTTGGTTTCAGACTGGAACCTGACCAGACCAGGCCCAGCTTGCTGTCTAGTATGAAGAGTGAACGGGGGGGTGGGGGATCTGTTCCCCAGGGGAGTTTGTCCCAGTGCCCATGCTGGTGAGGGGCAAGCCTCAGCAGGCAGAGAGACTGGATTCAGGTGCTAATTTGAGTGAGTTCCCCATCACCCAGAGGGATAGAGACACAACCAGAGTCAGGCTGTTGCACTCAGTAATGCCCTCCCTGGGACCCTCCTGCACTGAACGGAAAAACAAACCACCAAAAGCATCTCATCACTCCTATCTGCACGTTTATGGGAGGCGGGTGCAATCTGAGCAGGCTCAGGCAGGGGCGGCTCTGTGTTACGAGGAATTTTCACGTTATTACTATTATTATTACTAGGCACTTGGCTTTGTAGATGAGTCGAACCATGATTTGGTGGTTAGAGCACAGGACTGGGAGTCAGGGCTCCTGGGTTCTGGGCCGAGCTCTGCTACCAACTCAGTGCAGGCAAGTCAGTTCACCTCTCTGAGCGTCTCTAAAATGGGACTAATAGTGGCTACAGTAATAATAAATACACCAGGGGATTGAGGCAGATCTAGAATTAATGGGCCTGATCCTAAGCAGGATCAAATTGGCAGAGCTCCATTTAAGTCAGTGGAGTTACACTGACTTACCCCAGTGGAGAGTCTGGCCCTATGTTTCTATAGCACTTTGAGATCCTGAGATGGATGGGGTAGAGGAGGGCATAGTGTGTATTCTGATTTATGTTTATTGTTAATAATTTCCATCTGTTATGCAGGCAATGCACACTGTAACTGTCCTGGCCCCTTCCTGATCTCGCACTTCCTCACTTCTTTCCATTAATTTCTACTCCTCTTTCTCTCGATCCCCCTCTCTCCTCTGCTTACACACATATGCAGACATCAACAGATCATCTCCTCTTGGCTCTCACCCGCAGGCCTGTTTGATGTGGTTTCCACAGGGTTTGAACCAAGTCCCCCATCTCTCCCTCTGTCATCAGGAAGCCTGCTGCGCTCTCTGCATCCACCCGGATCTGTTTAACTGTCTCCTAGGGACGCCACCGAGCAAGCTGTCTTTTCTGCTGTAGGCCAGACCAAAGAGAAGAGAGAGAGTGCCTGAGTCTGCTCTCAGTTACACCACTCTGCATTGCTGGCAGTGCTCTGTGCGGTTATTCCCAGTTTACACTAGTGTATCTAAGAGCAGAATCAGGCCCTAGGGGAGGGTGAAGCATCGAGGGTGAAAACTTTGTATGCTGAGCATTAGATGCTGGCTTGCTCTTGTTTCAGGATCTCTACTTCCCTTGGTCAACTCATGAACTGTCATCTTGTTATCTGCCTCTGTTTCTGCCCACAGCAGATTGCGTAGGCCTGCATAAGAGGGTAGAGCCCTGGGACTCTGTCTGCAAACTCCCTCTGGTGAGATTCCCACATGGATGTAGACCAAGTGCAGTCACTGTCCTGGCTGTGGTCACTCATGCTGATGGCTGCTAGGTGGCCTGTATGAAATGACTATTATATCTCAGCCCACTTCCTAGCAGGCCCCTCCCAAAAAGCTGCCTTAAACGTAGCACCATCTGGCCCCCGTGTTGGCGGTACCAATAGGGAGGCCTAGGGCTGAATGGGCCATGGAGAGTGTCCCCGGAGCCCTGCCTCCAGAATGGGGTCAAGGCACAATGACAGAGCAGTGCCTGGGCGAAGCTAGCGCTGCTGGTACCCAGGATGTTCTGTGGAGGTGGGCCTTCAGGCCGCCCAGCTTGCATCCCCAGTAGTGAATTTAAAAGAGCGAGCCTCATAAAATGAGCTGTGGGCTGTATCGGTGCAGGCAGAGGGAGCCAGGGGTGCTGGGACAGTTTAGCTCCCTCCTGAAGATGGCTAATAGAAATCAGCCCTGATTAGGATTAGTCCAGCTGGCACTCAGCTGGCAGGCTGATAATCTAATAAAAATTCCCAGCATTGGTTTACTCTGGGGAGGATTTGCTCTGGACGCAGGAGGAGCAGGATTAGCCCAGCTGTGTTGGGTATGGGAGGGGCAGGGTGGGGAAAGAGGGAGAGGGAGGGGGCCGAAAGGGGTGGGGGACTAAGACAGACAGCAAGAGTAAGTGGAAGTGACAGGGTCAGCCCAGGCCTTTGTCCTACAGCCTGATTAGAGAGTCTGTCCCCAGTTTCTTACACTTTGGGATGTTGTCGGACAAACTGGAGCTTAATTCTGTCAGAGCGTGGGAGAGATTGGAGTTGACGTCCCGGGAACATATTCCTTGCTGTGCGGAAATCCAGTCCCTGATGGGAAAATATAAAATGCCCATCAAAGCCCTGTTTGAGCTGGATGGCTGGAGAGGGCTGAGCTCCGGGCTGGTCCCCATCAAAGCTGTCATCCTGCTCCAGCGCAGAGGCATTCGGTGCACGGGGCCCGGCAGGCGGGGGGGGGGGCTTAGGTGGGGCGGGCATGGCTCCACCAGTGGCCCACTTGACGTTGGCAATGAGCTGGCAGGGCTCTGTGGGAGGCCTGTTGGAATCTCCTCCCGCGGCAGAGGTGGGAAGCTCCAGAAGCCAGGCTGTCGGTCTTTTAGCTGGAGCTATCGTCTCCCAGGTGTTGAGTGATGTGGCAGCAGCAGCATCCAGGATGTGAGAGTGAGAACCCAGCAGGAAATATCCCATTCCCCAGAGGGATCCCAGGTCTGTGCAGAGCAGCTCTCTAGCATCTGTGAAAGGGAGGGCTGCCCTCAGCTGTGAGCTGCAGGTGGCTCCGATTGGCTTCCATGGGATTTGGGTAGAACAGGATCCCCATCTGGTAAGGCAGGAGTAAAGGCAGGTTGGGAAATTGTAGTGGGTTTGGGCTCTCACGCTGACTGGCAAGAGCGATGCACCTTTGGCCTGTTGCAGTTTGGACGTGTTTCTCCAACCAGACTCTGTGCACCATCATCCACATATCCCACTGCGCTGTGTCGCCACTATGTTGGCAGCTTGGAATACACCTATATCACACCATCAGTAGCCTGGGGAGCTATGAATGTCCCTTGTACGCTGCATGGCTGCTGTCCCGGGGGGGGGGGGGGGACTGCGATCCCCCCTCCTATTGCACCATCCGTACGCTGGGGGAGCCGTGAATCGGCTTTGTAGCACATTCTTTAAAGACAATAACCTGAAGGCTCACACTTTGCATTCATTGCCTGTGTCATATACAGCTAGGTTGGTGTTTCATTGAGCTGAATTGGAGAGAAACAGCCCCAACTTACTGCCTGACACTGTTCTAGACTGTTGGTGTTCTCTGTTCCCCCACCCCTCCCCATACACACACACCCATTATGGATTAGCCTGTCTGCCCCTTCCCTAGGAAGTTCATCACAAAATCCCAGCCTCCTTGCATGCATGTGATGCCTTTTGGGACATTACACTTGGATGAGGAGAGGGCAATGTGATAGGGGGCCCTTGGTAGCATTGCTGGGTGAGCCCTGCCTGGAGTAGAGGTACCAGATCAGCCAATCCAGATGTATGTAGACACAAGGGGAGGAATAATCCAGGGTGTAGACACTCTCCCATAGCCTGAATTCAATGAAGAAAAGCCCTATCCACCTCTAAGCAGTAATGATTTTTAAATAGTGGTGATGGTTGTGAATGGGCCTGGGCACTGTACCAGCTGAGAGTGTGTGTGTCTGTGGTCCAGAGGGCCTGAAGATTATTCCTTGAAGCTCCAGGATGTGGCGATTACCTGGAAAGGACCTCCCCTTTCCCTCCCAAAAGACCCTTAAATGACACACAAATAAATAACTAAAGCACTGTCCTCTCCCAGGCTTGGGGAGCTGCATTCATGATTGTCGACTTGATGAAATCCCCCTGGATGTAATGAGCTGATTTTCTGCTGTTAATATTGCATCTGCTGATGAAGGATTCGTTAGGATAATGGAACGAAGCTAAAATATAAATGACTCGCTGTCAAGAAGCAGCTTTTGCTTGTGTTCTCCTGACAGTTCTCTGTGGCAGGGGGGTTGTGTGGGGGGGAGGGCAGGGGGCTGGCCCTGCAAGGACGAGGACACATGTCTGGGTGTGTGCCTTGGGAAGTGACTCAATTGGGAACCTGGGAGCTTGGGGAATATGCCAGTGCTGGGCTGTAGGCCATGTCACTGAATGGATTGCAAGAGAATCGGCTGAATCAAACGCTGCATGAGAAAGGGATCTGGCTTATCACTGTTCTTTTATTTGGCAGTGAGCTTATCTGATCAGTATACAGGGCTCCCACAAGTAAACAGCCTGCTAATAAAAGTTGCCTCTTTGGTAACCCTCGGGACTATTACCAGGGGTGATGGAAAAAGTGCTTAAAGGAGATTATTTGCATTTTTGTTCCAGGTAATTTTTGTGACTGAAATTTTCACGCTTTGCAAAGTTGCCAATTCCACCCCCAACAGCTGAAAATAGGAATTTTTGCACATTTGGACATGAAAATCCATCTTCACCAGAATGACTTTTAGAAATGCAAAGTTCTGCTTTCACTGGAGAATAAGAATGTTTTGATGAAAGTGAGCCCATTGTCACTCAGCAGCATTCTTATATTTGAGTGGAAAATCTCAAGATTTTTGCTTTCTTTAAAAAAAAAAAATAGGACTGTTTTCATGAGTACGGAATAAAATAAAAACATCTCCTAATATAGAGAATTTTTAATTTCATTGTGAATGTTTTTGCTCAGCTTTAGCTAACGTTGATTTGTTTGTCCCTTGAAGGGGTTTTGTGTGAGTGTGAAAGGGTTGTTTTTAAAATGTGTGGGAAAAGGACTTAAAAACGTTTTCAGGTATCCTTGGTATCATCGTGGACTGTTTAGTGCACTTCATTTCAGCACTAAACTAAACACAGTGTTGTCAACTGTCATGATTTTATCACGAGCCTGGCGATATTTGGTGTTTTTCTTCAAGCCCCACCTCCGGGAGTCAAGTGACTACTTGTGAATCTCAGCTTCCATTAAAAAAAAAAAAGTTTGTAGCCCTTGTGGTTCATGAGAAACTGAAAGTGTGCCCCCCCCGAAGACGGTGAATTAAAAGAACCCAGCATTTGTTGTTATATTTTTTAAAAATCTCATGATTTTTAAGCCAGTCTCATAATTTTGGGGACCTGATTCCTGATGCTTGACTGCTTGGAGTTGACAATACTAAACATGCTGCATTTCATTAGTGCATGGCTTGTCTTGGGTGGTTTTAGACACAACAAATCCAGCATCTTGGCAGGAGATTAGACTAGATGACCCTTGTAGTCCCTTCTAACCCTATGATTCTATTCTATGGGGAATCAGGCCCATGCAGTCTATAAATCTGTGTAGCTTTTCAAATGATACCTCCGTCCTAGAAGACCCTGGCTTGTGTCGTATAGGCGCGCACAGGCTTTACAGCGCATAAGCTGCTCTTCTAGCTAAAAACATTTGTTTGACTCAATCACTCTTTGCAAAAGACCATGGATTTAAATGATCTGGGATGGGGGAATGGGGAGAAGAAGATTCAGGAATACAGGTGCTCAAAAAATTTTGCATTGAAACATTTGGCAGAAAAAAACAATCTGTTTTCACCAAAAAATGTTGGTTTTTTGACAAAAATACAGAACCCAGACATTTTTGTGTTTTGGTTGCCACCAAAAAAACAAAACAAAAAAATAATTCAAAGAAAAACATTAACTGAAAGTTTACAAAATCATTATTATTAAAATGTTTTTTTTACTCGTGAACTTGAACTAGTTCTGCAAACTAAACAAATTATGCGAGTTTGGTTGCCCTGTAATCAGACACCTGGCCTTTAGACTTCTTAGGTGGTGGGGAGAGGGGAGTGTGAGAGAGAATTATGTTTTATAGGCCTAAGTCTGCTATCATTAAATTTAGTAGCAACATTTCCATTGATGTCAGCAGGGCCGGATCATCAGATCCTACGGCTACCCTTGTACAAGCGTGTGAGGTTATGTGCATTTGTTTATTGGGAGGACGTGTGTTAGTGGATATGTGTCCATGTTTGTGTGCAAACGTCAAAGTGCACTCTAGAACTCTTAGTGCATGGTAGCAGGGTTCACATGGACAGTTAGTGTGCGGCAGGCTAGTGTACTATAGGTTCACTCCTGTCTTGCTGCACACCAAGTCTGAATGTGGACAGGCGCTTAGCTCAATGTTTGTGAGCGTTGCCCAAGGGGGATATGTCTTGTGTGCAGGTGGCAGTGTTGCCCAGGTGACTGTTTATAACTTTCCTGAGGTTGAAGCACGCTCTCGGGTTATTTCACACCCTTCCATCCCCCACGAAAGCATTTCCAGGCCATCCCACCCACAGCCTGACATGTACTTCCTTGGTGAACTCTGGAGTCCTTCGTTCCACCTGATCCAGCCCAGTGGTGTGGCGAACAATCCGGCAGCAGCCTGGTTCCCTGGAGAGGGGAGGAGGAAGGGGGCTCTGAAACTCCAAGTGCCCTTATCAGAAAAATGACCTCATGGGATTCCCTCTCCCTGCCTGCCACATCACATGGGCTCAGTTTACTAGTCATATGGTACCGGCCCCAACTGGGCTCTGCAAACCCAGCTGTGTCACTCTGCCTCTCGCACCGTCAGCCGCAACAAGGCTCTGCAATGGCAAGTTGGCTGGTGCTTTGAGGCACGAGGTGATCCAGCTTGCTCTCCAGTAGCTGTCTTGGCTGCCCAGGGCTGATGGCAGTTAGTGTGAGTGAAGCCAGCAGCTCTGGCTCAGAGGGGGCATTTCCTTGTCCCTTTGTTGACCATAACAACACTTTATAAAGCATCCCAGGCTCAGATGGGCCAATCCCAACACAGATTAGAGTGTCAGGTGCAGTTGCCAAGTGCCGTGTCCAGCCCTCCTTATCCCATGGAGAGCGAGGAATGCTGTAGCATCATTTGGGGGGGGGGGCTAAAAGTGATAATACAGAGATTCCATCCCTCTGCAACACCCCCCCCCAAAACAAAACAAAACAAAACTCCTGTACCAGGGCAGCAGAAGTTTATGGCAAGCATGGGCTTTGCCATTCTGGGTCAGACCTTCAGCCCATCATGCCTTTAGGGGCGCAACCCTCTCCTCCATCCCCGTGGACCTCGCCAGCTGTGCAGTGCGAAAAGTGGGAGGGAGGATTCCATGCACAATGGCCAATTTGTTCCCCAGAACTACCACCTCCTCTCTTCCTCCCTCGCCAGCCATATCAGTGAACAGAGGGACTCCCGCCCCTGGGATTTGCGTACTGATGGCTGATTTGCATTGGGGAGGCCAGACTTTCCACCACCCAGGCAAGTTTCCAAGCAGGAGAGCTGGAAGGGAGCTTGTGTCTGAGGTTTGATTTGTTTTCTGGCTGTTGGTCTTGGCATTGCCAACCCCAAGCCTCCAAATATCATGTCAGGCCCCATGAGATGAGCTTAAAAATCATGAAATTTTAAGAAACAATAAATATTGGGTTCTTTTTTCTTTGCTTGCTGGGTTTTGAGCTTTTAGGGGTCACAGTTTTTAGCTTTTCTCAGCAACCGGGAGGGCTTGACACTGGCTTTTTAAAATAAAAGCAAAGCTGAGATTCTCACATAACCCTATGACTCCGGGAGCTGGGGATTTAAAAAAGAAACAAATATTGTGAGACTTTCCATAAAATCCCAGGAGTTGGCAGCACTCTGACCCAGTCAGTCTAGATTTGTGTTTGATACAGGCTTGCACAGGCAGATGTCAGTGTGAAGCAGATCCAGGAAGCCCTAAAATAAGACAGAGAGAGGGGCCACATTTAGCAGGGCAGAAGTGGCGGGTGGAGACCTCCACAGCCCATTAGCCAGCCATGGAGTTCTACAACCCAGCTGCACTCCTCTCTACTATGGCAACATGGCCCATGGGGATTACCGGTCCTGTTCTGCAGTGCTCCATCTTTGGCAGAGGGGTGGCTGGGGGAAATGGAGAGTGGGATCTGCAGAGAAAACCTGAGAGAAAGGCAACTAGAAAGAGAGAGAGGAGGCGGGAAGAAAAAAAGAAAGGGAGGAGAGGGGGTGGGGTGGGAGAAAGCGAGAGAATGGAGTTTGGAGAAGGAGACAAGGCGACGAGTGCGGGGAGGCAGCCAGAGTAGGGAGATCAGTGTGCTAATAAAGAGACCAAAAGCAGAAATGATTTCCTCTGGACATTTTCTGAGGAGTTTCTACCCCTGCCACTTAAAGCAAAGGACTGGATCCTGAGCAGACATAAATCATCACAGCCCTATTGAAGTCACTGGGACTATGCTGATTTACACCAGCCCTTCTGCAGTCAATGGGGCAGTGCCATAAGAAACCCAATCGTGAGCAAATTCAAACCCCACTTTGCTGACACATTGGCCACTGCGCTTGGCAAGTGCATCCTGTTGGCTTGGGTGGAGTCACTATCTTCGGGCTGGTGCTATTGTCCCCACCATCTGGGCAGCCAGCTTAAAAAAAAAAACACAGTAACCCCCAAAACCCCCAACTTTGTTTGTTTCCTCCAGTCCTGTGCCCAAATCCTCCCAAACTCCCAACAAACCCTCTTGCCTCTTCTCATCCAGCCCGTCACCTGAAGTGTGTGGTGTGTGTTTGTGCGCGGTTTTCTTTTTCCTGGGGTCCCCTGCCTCATCATTATCTTAATCACTGTTGTGTTAAAAGTTTCATGCTTCCTTTGACCTTTCTTTTTGGCCTGGTTATGCTGTTTAGCCGCTTCTGACACTCATCCCCTGGTGCTATTGCCAAGGAAACCCAGCGCATTGGCCTCCCCCCCACACACACTTGTCCCTTTCTATTTTTTTCTTTCCTCTTTTTTTTTTTTTTTGTCTTTTAACATGGTTTTCTTAAAAAGTTTTTTAATCAATCAAATTTGAGGCAGAAAATAGGCTTGGTCACGCCTGGTCCTTGGGTCGTGTGACACTCACTCAGGATCCTGACAGCTTCTCAAAAGGGGGACTTGGGACGGAGTGGGGGAGAACAGCATGTTTCTCCAGGAAAGGGCCTGTTTCCATGACGCTGCCCCTCTCCCCCGCCATCCACTGGGCTGACACGGACCCGAGGCGTTTCAAAAGGCCGGAGTTGGGGAGTGTGCAGGGAAGGGGAACAAAACAGAATTGGGATGGAGGTGGCGGTGGGGGGTCGGGGGGGCGTGTTGGCGGCATTGACAGCTGCCCGGGTTCTTTGCGGCACTGGCTCGTTGGGGAGCCGGCAGGATCGACAGTAATTTAGTCAGGCCAAGCGGGGCCTGCGAGGGCCCCGTCCAAATCCGCATAATCAGGGGCTTTTCATAACTGTCCCATTTTTCATCCCCCTCTGAGGCATTTGCTCCAGGAGAGCTGGTAAACCCACCACAGAAGGAGAAAGGGGATAAGACAGAGCTCCTGGGTCCTGGTACGCACCCCCTCGCGCTGCTTTCCCCTTCCTGCTCACTTTGCTCGCACTGTGCTTTCCTCCTCCTCGCTCTGTATCTGTCCAACTGCCTACAGCCAAGGGCCCAACTGCCCTTCGCCCGAGCCTTACCCACTCCTCCCGGAGTCTCACTGATGGCACTGTGGCTGTCTAGGCAGCCAAGGGCTGCTCCGTGCCAGGAAGGGCATGGAGTGGCAGCGTCCAGCTGGTGTGTGTCGATCCATGGGCTTCCACAGAGTGATGCCAGCTTACACCAGCTGAGTACCTGGCCCTCTGTTTATCCATCCAACTCTGACAAACTGTCTAATCCGATCTATCCCAACCCATCACTGTAGCGCTCCCCATTTCCCTTTGCTTTCTGTTTCGCCCTCAGTCAGTAACAGTGCTAGCTCCCCCTCTCCACCCCACATCCCTGCGCCGCTAGTCCCATTGACCCCACCCGGAACTGGGTGCTAGATAGATCAGGGTCCACCCTGCCCCTTCTCATTTATTGTCTGCCTCCCCCAAAGTCTCTCTGTTCCCCCACTTTCTTTCCCATCATCTTTCTTTCCTCCCTACCCTTTCCAGTTCTCCATTCCTTCTCTCAACTTTATAATGAACGATTCGTTTTAATTGGTTTGCTTAGGCAGCCTGACAGCAAATTAGCAGGAGCCAGGCCATGGCGACCCATTGCCAAGTTGGGGGTTTGCTGTGTTTTGCAGATGGCAGGTAGGGGGGTTAGGAGAAGAGAATCCCCTCCCGGACTCCCCCTTTATGCTTGTCCCTCTCCCTTCCACTCCTGTTATGCTTGACCAATGTGGTGGGGCTTTTGTAATATGCGTTTCGTAGCCAGTGTCCATGGCCTTTCTTTGTTGATGGCATCCATGCAAAGAGCCAGGGTTGATTGTGTAGGATGATTATCTTTGCTCTTGTTCATTCCGTGCTATCCCTTTCGTGGCTCTAGCCCCTGGAGAGATGGCCGGGGGTCACCTAGATAACCGGGGCATCACCAGGGATGCCAGTCATGTCCCAGCTCCTCACGGCAGACTTTTCTCCCTTCCCTTCCTGTTAGCTGTTGCTGGGCCAAGCTCGCCTCCACTCAACAGGCAGGAGCAGCGCCAGGGTTTTTTGCCGGTCCTTCCGCTCTGCGTCTTCGGGGCACTTCGGCGGTGGGTCCTGGAGCGAGTGAAGGACCTGCCGCCGAAGACCCGGAGCGGAAGGACCCCCTGCCGCCGAATTTCCGCAGAGGACGGCAAAATGCCGCCCCCCAAATCCTGCCGCCCTAGGTGACAGCCTAGGGTTGCCTAGTGGAAGTGCCGGCCCTGTCAACAGGTTTCAGCAAAGAAAAAGGGGAGGGAGAGGATTGGGATTTCCCAGCTCCCCCCTTTATAGGGGTGCTCGTTGCATGCCAACTGGAGATTCTTTGGGACAGTGAGGGAGCAGCTTCTCCCCAGAGGGCAGGTGGGTGTGTGGGTGTGGACGAGAGTCTGGGCGAGGGGTCTCTGCTGTTTTCTGTCATTGCAATAATTTCCTCTCTTTCTCTCTCATGAGAAAGAAACTGCCAGACGGAGGGGAAGGAGAGGAGTGGGGAGAACAAGCCCAGGAGGAGAGCTCTTCCTAGTTACAGAGACTGTGGGCTGGAGGATGGGACAACTTGTTTTGGGGGGCAGGTCATGAGCTGTTTTTGCTGCTGGCTAGCTAGGTTTAGAGCGCAGGGCTCTGCTCTTTGCACGGGGCTGCGGGGGATTGGGAGCTGGCTAACAAGTCTGGGCGTAGCTGCCACTGCCATGGGGGAAGCAGGAAGACAAAATGTGTTTCCCTTCTGTATCTTCCCGTTCAGCCTATTTGTTTTGCTCTGACAAAACCAGGATCAATAGGAGGAGTGGGGAACTGGATGTAATTATCCAGAGTCAGAGCCAGAGCTTCGGGCTGGAGGCCTGATGGCGTCTTCTCTTCCTGCTAAGCCCCGGCTTGCTCTCTCTGCCATGCCTAGCTCCTCACCTCGCCTTGCCAGCCTCTCCCACTGCTCCCATGGGTAGGGTGACCAGACAGCAAGTGTGAAAAATCGGGACGGGAGTGGGGGGTAATAGGAGCCTATATAAGAAAAAGACCCAAAAATCGGGACTGTCCCTATAAAATCGGGACATCTGGTCACCCTACCCATGGGCCACGGCAGGAAAGCGGACTGTTGTCCCATGCTGCTGTCTGGCCCCTTACGACTCGGAGGGACACGGGAGGCTGGGCCAGGTGCTCATTCCAGTGCTTGGGGTTGGGCTGGGCTCAGTGCTTTTGGGGGCTGGGCTGGGCTCTCCTCCTAGCACCTGTCCATCCTCGTGCTGCTGGGCTGAACTGGGCTGGGCATCCGTCCTGGCGGTGGGGGGCTGGGCTTGGGCTGCTCTCTTTATCTGCCTTGGTTTGTCAGGCTGGAGAGAGCCCAGGACACTTCTTCTTGCTAGTGACTCCTGGACTTTCTCAGTTGTCCCTCTTCACAGCTCCTCAGTGCATTCTCTCCCTCCGACCTGCTAAGCCCCACTAGCTCAAGGTTTATATCTGAGCATGTTTTTCATGGCCACCAGGAGCATCTGTGGAACTGAAAACAGAGGAGAGCTGATGTTTTTGTGCTATTTCCATCATGCAGGAACTGGGTCCTCTGCTGCATGGAAAACACAAATCAGTACAAAGTCTAGAGCCTGCGGATCAGCTGGTACAACTCAATGCGGATGCAGCCATGACTGTTGTGGCAAATGCCATGATGTGTCACCTTGCCACGGCCTGGCCTCTACCCCTCCAAGTACCCCTTTGAATAAATTTCTGTTGGTTTTAGAGCTCGCAAAAGTGAGAGAGGCTGTTAACTCAAGTGTGGACAGGTGCAGTGCAGGTTCCTGCCAGTGCACCTCAACTTGGACCTCCAGCACCCATTGTTCCTCCAGTCTGGCTAGTCCCTCAGCACCTCTGGCTCAGCTCTTGCTATCCTAGCCCTGCATTCCCACACAATCCAGCCATTGCACCTCAGTCCTGACCTTTAGCCCCCTCTGCTAGTCCACTCCGAGGCTCTGCTAACCCTCTTACGTCCTGAGCTGTTATTCTAGCCTTGGGCATCTCCAAAGCAAGGACTCTCTGTTAATTAGGAGATTTCTTTTCTTTTTAGTGAGTGATGTGTATAAGTGTCTACTAGAGGCTGGGTTGAGACCTCCCAACTCATCTCACTTGTGGCCTCAGCTGGCTCATTCTCACTGAGGTATCCCTGCAGCACACAAATATCCATGGGGAGAATATTTGTTCTGAATAGATGGAGAAAGCAAATGTCTGGTGCAGGGTTGCTGGAACAAGTTGTATAGTGGGGGTGTTGAGAGCTATTGAACCAAACTGTAAACCCTGCATGTGATGTAAAACCTATATATGATGGAAACTTCAAGCCAGGGGGTGTGGCAGTACCCCCAGCACCCTTAGTTCCAGCACCTATGGTCTGGTGAGCCGTAAGTTCCCTTCTGCCTCTTCTGACGTGTGCTGCTGTCTGCTGGTATTTTAAGCCATTTTGGGTTTTCTCATCTTTGTCCAGCCTCTTTGCAGCTCTGGTGGTGACAAGTCCTGCACATCCGTGAGCCAGAAGAATGGGGACTGGGCAGCTTGCAGGTTGGGAATGGGCTACAGAGCCTTTTGCTCCAACAGGACGGGTTCAAATCTAGCCCAAGCTCACTGCCACCTGACAGCCATTCATTGGGCCGTGCAGAGGAATAATCACACCTCATCCTTCCTCCGCAAGTACTCGGTCCAGTCCAGACACGTGTCCACATTCCAGAACTCACAGCTGGGCTTGCTGCTAAGCTGGCCCACTTGTTGGCTGTCTCAGCAGAGAGCTCAAGGACTGAGTGGACCGTAGAGACTGAACTCCACTTTCCATGTGTGTTTGGGGAAGCTCTCGGCAGGGGCGGGGGCAGGGGGAGAGTTTGCTCTGCCGCTTACCAAGCTGTAACTTGCCTTTAGATTTGTTGTTGTTTTAGATTGCAGTAGTACCCAAAGCATACCAGGCACTGTACCACCCTATAGGAATGCACAGCCCCTGCCCCAGTGAGCAGACAATCCGTGCTCTCCTGGGCTATCTTCTCACCTGCACTCCAACTCACATATAGAGAAGAGAACGTGCGCGTGGATACGCTGCCCCTCCCCGTGCAGCCCCATGAACTCTGTAATGATCCCAATAGCTCTTTACACTCAAATAGCCCCTTCCAGCCTAGGATCACCCACCGCTTCACCAAGGTAGGTGGTGCTAGGGTGGGGAAAAGGACTCGTCTTAAAGGAACCCAGGTGACACAGCGTGGAAGTGGAACCCCTGGAGTCCTGACCTGCTCAGACCCTGCTACCAACCACTGTGCCACCCGCAAGCGAGACCCCAAAGCCTGCAGAGTTTTGCAGCACGCTGCCTCCTGCCGTGCCCGCTGGTTTGCTCAGCTGCTGAGAGGAGACCTTCCCCCCCACCCCCCAAACACACACAATCCGCCTGCCTGGCTCAGCCTGTGCGCTGTTCCTTTAAGATGAGTGCGCCGTGGGAATTGCGCGCCAGTGCCAGCTTTCATTCCGAGCGCCTCTCCCACTGCCCCCCTTCAGAAAGTTTCCTGCCCAATTGTTATGTGCGATCCGATCTGAAAGTTGCTCTCTAAGCTTCTTGTCACATTTTGACTTAATGAAGTGCAACTGGAGTGGGAATTGGGGTTCATCACGCCAGTCTCGCTGCGCTCCCTTGTTGTCAGAAAACAGGGGCGGTTGGGGACTGTAATGCAACGCTGCAAGTCGTTATCATTCCGGTCAGTCTGTTTAACACAAAATTAAACAAAGAACTAATTAGTGCCTCATGAATTAATAAATGCGCAGTTGCCGGGTAGGAAGGGGAGGAAGGAAAAAAGGTTGTTGAAGGAAAGATACTGAAAAAGTCGAATTAGGATGTTGTGTCAAGGGGAAGGGGGGGGGGAAGAATCGGAGTCCACTTTGGCAAAGAGTTTGGGATTCACTGGTTTTCCCGGCACATGCTTCCCCTCACTCCCCACTTGTCCGCTCCAAGCGGAGCTGCGCAGCCGGGCGTGGGGGAAGAGGGATGTCCAGCTTGCTCCACGATGAGCCCTGTAAGCCGGGACTGGGATTCAGAGGCTGGTAGCCAGGTATAAATATTTATAGAGAGTGGACTTTGCTGCCCAGCTGTGGGAGCTGGTGGAGATGCAGGCTGAAAGCCCCTCCTTCAGAGGGAGACAGACGGGGTAGTAGAGGGGGGATGGCGAGTGGTCCCCTCCGCTCCCCCAGAAGCTTTGGAGTCACATGACAATGTGCCCTGGAGCCCCGGCTGCTCTGAAGTGATTCTAAGCCATCCCCAAGAACTTCCCCTCCCTCCAGCTCTGGCTCCTCACTCTGAGGAAGGCACCAGTCCTGGGACTCTCAAACTACCGCAGCGAGAAGAGGGTGGAGTGGGGAGAGACGAGGAGAGGGAAAGTTGTGTAGGTGGCGAGGGGCAGGCCAGGGCAGGCCAAGGAGGCCTGCAGGCCGCACAGGCAGGCCACTTGGAGTGTATTTTATTTGAGAATTTGAGGCTGCCACAATAACCGTTTTTAATCCCAGATTAAACATGCCCCAGAAGCACCCGGTCCTTGCTGCGCCAGACCCCCTCCCCATAGCAGTGAATGAGCATAACGGGCCGAGGGATGGGGAGTGGCAGAGCCAGGGGTGGGGGTCCTTGTCAGATCCCCCGCCCATGTCTGACGATGCCCTGCCCCGCAGGTGGTGTGCTGCTGAGCGGACTGCGCTCTGGCGCATTGTCAGGCAGGGAAGTCAGGCAGAGCTGGGGGAGGGAAGAGTCCATCCTTAAGAGGACATGTCAAGTACAATTAGCGTTATCTGTCTAAATATGTACTGGGAACACAGAATACAAGAGGAGGCCTGGCTGGCTTTAATGGAGACATATGCAAGGTCATATTGCCTCATACAATCCCCCAATCTGATTTGGGGATTACACATTCTAAGTAAATTGGCGTTATTCCTCTTGCATCACTGATAAGCTGAGGCTGAAATAAGGGGGAAAAAAACAATTAAAAACCCAAACCCAACAATTGGCCACACACGGGAGCGGAGGAGGTAGAGCCAGGGAGGCAGGGAGAGTAAGGAACAGAGAGCCCAGGGAGGGAGCGTGAGAACAAAAGGGAGCGAACCAAAGGGAGGAAAAAGTGAGCCGGAGGGAGACGGACAGGCTGGCCAAGAGGCAGAGGAAGAGGGAGTCCAGGTGGGGAGCTGTCAGTCCCTGTAGCTGCCGGAGAACGCAGCCGTGTCCCCAGCCTCGTTAGTGTGGGGTTTGATTAGGGAGGAAGGAGCCGGAATGGTTATGTATCTTCCTCACACAAGCGGCTCCTTTCACTCTACGTCCATCCATCCATCTGGGATTTCTCATCAGCATCTTCCCACTCTGGGTCCCGGCCAAAGCCAGGCATCTTTCTCTGACACGGCATTCGGGAACTGGCAGAGTGTGAGCGACAGGAGGTGGTTGTTTGATTGCAGAGAGCACTGGGACCCCAAAACACAAGCAGTCAATTCCTGCAGGGGTGGCTGGGCATTCAGAGCTGAGACCCTTTCTCTTCTCTCTTTGGTGGTATTCCTGGGAGGGGACTGGGTCGAGAGAGCATGCTGCCTTGTAAGGGAGATGCAGTGTGGTCTATTGATTAGAGCAGGGCTTTGGGAGTACGGACTCCTGGGTTCTGCCACTAACTCAGCGTGTGACCTCGGGCAGGCCACTTTCACTGTGCACTCCCTGCAGGCCCAGCTGTAAAGTGGGGTAACAGCCACCTCTCCAGGGGCTATGCAGAAAGACTTGTCAATGGGTGGGAAGTGCTTTGTAGGGTGACCAGACGTCCCGATATTTAGGTGTTTGTCCTGAGTCCCGACCGATCTTTGGTCAGGACGCAATTTGTCCCGATATTTCGCTCCGCCGGCTTTTTTTGTGCGTGTGTGTGTGTGCTCCTCCCCGCCCCATGTGTCCCTATATTTTCTTCCTCTCATCTGGTCACCCTAGTGCTTTGCCATCCTCAGATGGAAGGGGCTGTATAAACAGGCAAAATCTCCTCATTCCACACAGGCTCCCTGAGCCCTCTGTCGCCTTCCCAGTCTCCTTTAGAGAAGGGACCTCATATCTGGCTGCTTTCTGAGCTGTCAGCCCTCTCCCCCCGCTCTCCTCCCATGGTGGCTGTGCAGGATAAGCCCCCTCCGGAAGTCTCATGGCGCAGCTTTTATGCTCTGTCACATTTTTGGAACATATGGTTTTAAATAATTCAATTTACTTTTCATGTGTTTCACTGGGACTTCTTATCTTTTTTCCTTGTCCCTTCGCTCCCCATTCTCTGCTTTTCCCCAATACCGAAAGCCTGCAGATGAATGGCTAGGAAGTGCTGGGCCTTGTGACCCTGTACTGCATCCCTCATGGCTAGCATCACATCTGTATGCCAGGGAGGTCAGAGCTCCTCCAACCACTGTGACATCACTGCCACAATGCTCCTGAGCCTCTGGGAGAGGCAGGGTCAGGAGGGTGAATGGGAGGAGCATGGTGTTGGGGGTGGAGTCAGATGGATGGGTGGGGGTGTGGAAGTGGAGGAGGGGTCAGGAGAGAGTGGGAGGGGCATGGTGACGGAGGAGGGGTCAAGACAGAGTGCGCGGGGCATGGAAATGGAGTCAAATGGAGGCCAGCAGGAGGAGCCTTATACATGATTTGTAGTGAGCATGTGTGAAAGAAGCAGCAGCAGAAGAAAATCAATTCCTAGAAAATAAAGGGCTTTCTACTTCATAGTTGTCGCACTGTCGCTGTTCCCTATCAGTGAAGCAGGGCCCAGCCAAACCCTGCCCTATAGAGGTTGCCCTCTACCCACTTAACTATTCCCATCCCAGCCCTGTAGGCATTACCCCATCCCAGCGCTCCCTAAAGCAGTGGTTCTCAACCAGGGATACACAGAGGTCTTCCAGGGGGTACATCAACTCATCTAGATATTTGCTTAGTTTTACAAAAGCATAAAAAGCACTAGTGAAGTCCGTACAAACGAAAATTTCATACAGACGGTGACTTGTTTATACGGCTCTGTGTACTATAAAGTGAAAAGTAAGTACAATATTTATATTCCAGTTGATTTATTTTATAATTATATGGTAAAAATGAGAATGTGAGCAATTTTTCAGTAATAGTGTGGCTGTGACACTTCTGTATTTGTATAGCTGATTTTGTAAGCAAGTAGCTTTTAAGGTGAAACTTGGGGGTACGTGAGACAAATCAGACTCCTGAGAGGGGTACAGTAGTCTGGAAAGGTTGAGGGTCACAGTCCTAGGGCACCAAAGCAGGAGTACAGTGAATCTCCCAAGGGGCATGGCACACAAGCCTCGTTGCAGTGCACAGTGAAGCCAAAAGCAAAGCAGGGTTGCTTTGTTGCCAGGCAAATCCCATGGGCCCCATGCCTGCCCCTTGCTCTGTCATGCCTCTATATCTGATCTGAGCACCCCTGTGTGTCATGGCTTCCTGGGCCAGGGACATTAACCATCTTCCCTCTCTTTCCTCCTCAGGATGAAGTGACTTTACAGCTACAAAAAAGGCGAGAAACCAGGCCTTGAAATCTCCGAAAGGTAGGAGAGACATCCAGGCTGCAATGGGTATGTCTCCAACCCTTCTGGGTTCTCTTTACCTCTGCGTGTCTCTCACATTCCGTGGCCTAGTCTTTGTGGCCTTGTCTGCACTAGGGCTCCCACTGGGGCTAAAACCGGGGAGGCTGAACTGGCGTTAGCAATAGAGGGAGAGGTTAGTGGGGAGGGTCTAGCGCAGACATAGCCTGTGTGTGTCTCTAACCCTGTGTCCTTGTCTCTACATGTCAGTCTCTGTTGGTTCCTGATCCTGCTTCTCTGTAGGGCCTCTCTCGGCCTCCTCTCTGTGTTCCCTGTCCTTGCTGATGCCAAGGCATGGATGGACACAAGGGGCCTGGCAGAGCAGGCTGTGCTACTTCCTCTCCTTAGCCCATGGGCTGGCATGGCAGGAGATGGAAGAGGACTTTGGTCTCTCTTTGTGTCTGAGACCCCGTCTCTAGAAGGTTGGGCTGGACTCAGTTTGACCAGAAGCAAGCTGAGATGGTGATGTCTGTGCTCAGCCCTGATGGGGACAGAGACTCATAGCTAGTAAAACAGCAGCATGGCTCTAATGTGGCGGGGGGTGGGTCTGTCTGTGTCCCCCACTGCATCCTGAGCTTCTCCAGACCCTCTCCTCAGGGGTCCTGGGGCTGCCCTTTTACTGCAGTGGGGATTTCATGGTCTTCTGGAGCAAGAGCTGGAAAGGACTTTTGGTTCATGCCCCAGCACTCAGAGAGTTTGACTGTTCCCTACAGCATCTTCTCCAGGGCTTCCCAGTCTCAGAGTCTGTAGGAGGTAGGGGCCCTAATCCTGTGGAAAAGGTTGTTGGGTGCCTAATGGCTTTAGGCTCCTTTTAAAATCCCATACTAAATGTCCTGGGTGAGGGGGCCTTTACCCCTTCCCTTAGGAGACTGCTCCACAACCTCCGAGATCTCACTGCAATTCCCAGGATAGGTCTCATCCTCCCTGCCCCATAGTTATGGCCCCTACAGAATCCTGAGCCTCCCTTCTGGGCACTTACACCCATTCCCAGGCTGTTTTCACTACCCTTTCTGAGGCGTCGCCAAGATACTGGATCTAGCTCCTCCCATCAGTCCCTCTGGGCTCTGAAGTGGTCTGGCTCTCCTGTGACCTCCCATCACCTGGGCACCATTGCGCTAGTACCAACTTGCTGGTAACGACAGGTCTCTGGAATCACTTGGGGATGCTAGGGCTTGCTGGGAAGTGGGGAGGGGGAGTTTGCAGTGATGTATTGGAGTCCCTAGCAGAGGAGGTGCAAAGAGAGCTGTGGGATCAGTGAGTTAGGGGGAGGGGAGGGGTTGTCTTCTCTGGGGAGCACCGGAGCCAGATCTCAGGCCCATTACTGCGCCTGCCCGTTCTGTACTGCCTTACCTGCTTAGTGTACGTCTGCGCTGCAATAAATGACCCGTGACAGCCACTGCTGGCCCAAGTGAGCTGCATGGGGCTCATGGGTGTGCCGCCAGTGGGATAGCAGCAGTACGACAAGGGGAGCAGCCTGGACCTTACGGTCAAAAGCACTGGAGGCCTGGGGGTTGTGGGTAACTTTCCTCCCGCCTTGACCACCATTTTGACCAAACATGTGGGTGAATCTGTGAGAATGTGAGGGATGGGCAGACAGACATTAGTCCCCCTCTGGCTGACCACAGTGACTGTATCAAACCCATATGTGCTGCTGAGGCTGCCCAGCAGAGATGCTCATGCTGGTTAGCCCCACTGAATTGGTTCTGCCTTGTATGTAGGGTTACCATACTCAAAAAATAAAAAAAGAGGACACTCCACGGGGCCCTGGCCCCACCCCTTTCCCACCCAACTCCGCCCCTTCCCCGCCCCTTCCCCAAAGTCCCCGCCCTAACCCCCCCTCCTCCCTCCCAGACACGCGAAAAGGGCTGCCCGAGCGCTACCGGCTTCACGGTTTGCCGGGCAGCCCCCAGACCCTGCGCCCCCGGCCAGCGCTTCCCCAGCGCAGCTGGAGCCCGGGAGGGGAAGCGCCCAGCCGGGGGCGCAGGGTCTGGAGGCTGCCCGGCAAACCGTGAAGCCGGAGCGCTCGGGCAGCTCGGCTCTTAAACAGAGCCGAAGAGTCAGGGGAGGAGCAGAGCAGCCGCGGGAGGGGAAGTGCCCGGCCGGTATTTTCCCGGACATGTTCGGCTTTTTGGTAATTCCCCCCCGACGGGGGTTTGATTACCAAAAAGCCGGATATGTCCGGGAAAAACCGGACGTATGGTAACCCTACTTTTATGTGGATAGAGAAGCAAAGGACGAAAGCAGGCCGTGGCCCCGTGCCTCCCAGGGTGTGTGAACCCAATTGCAGACAGGCCATTGCCCTCTGGCTCTAGGGGTATATGCCCCCCTCACCCAAGGGTCTAGGAGGAGGGGAGGCTGCTGAATGAATCCCATTGCTTAGGGGAAAACACGGTGCAGTGATCTGAGCACAGGACTGGGAGCCAGGAGCCCCACGCTTCTAATCCCCACTCTGGCATTGGCATTGGCTCCTTCATGGCCTTGCAGGCGTCTCCACGACCCTACCACTCCTCCCCACCCAGCTTGGTTTTCTAGTTCTTATGCCAAGCCCCCCTTGAACCTGTGGATTCAGGCCAAGCAGCCTCAGTGGGACTTGCGGCTGGACTGGGCAACTCTGGAGGAGCTCCCAGGCCAGGCTGTGTCAGATGGAGACCCCAGGCCAGGCTGTGTCAGAGGGGCCCCTGGGTTGGGCCCGGCGGTGTCAGAGGTGACCGGTGGAAGGCCAGTGTTATGTAAATATTTCTGCTGTAACATGGCAGGAGTGAATGGCCCTGTGCGTCCATCCATCATTGCTGGGGAACAGAAGGCTCCCTGGGAGCGCGGGGGGCGAGCGGCGCGGGGGACGCAGACACAGGCAGCATGTGCCCGACTCATAAACTGTTTGTTTTCTTTTTGTCTCTCTCATTTCGGGGCACCCCACTGGGAACGACTCTCTGTTTTGTCCTCGCAACCTCTCTCCCCTGCCTGCTCAGTACTCACTTTTTCTCTCCCCCCTCACCCAAAAAAATCCCCCGTTCACATTGCGGCTTCTTTCTCTGACTTCAAAGACTCCCCATCATTGTTTGGGATCTGCAGGCAGTGGCCCTGAAAACGTGATCACAGCCGGGCACAGTGTAGGTCACCACTGAGCACCATGCGCCGAGTGCTGAAAGGAACAGGCAGATTCTTCCCTTTTCATGCTTCACAACCCTGGTTACAGCTCTCTCCCTCGCTGTGCTCCTTCTTCTTGCTCTTTTCTCATCCCTTTCCTCTCCCTCTCAGTCCCTCACTTCTCCCTTATCCACTTCCTTCTTCCTTTGCTCTCATTCTGTCCTGCCTTTACTGTTCTTTTCCCTTTCCCTTTTTATTTCTCCCTCTCTTTTCTCTGGCACTATTTTGGTTTTCTCTGTCTGCTCTTTCATTCTCTCGTTCTCTCCTTCTCTCACTCTTTTCTCTTGTTCCCTGTTTTCGCTCTCCTCCTTCCGTTTCCCCCCTCTCTACACTCCCCCTACTAGAGGGGTCAGGTTTGGTTTCCTCAGGGGCAGAGGCAGTTGTTCAGGGAGGGGCTTTCTCCCCACGTCTGTTCTGTGGCAGGATTAGTTTGGCATTTGGCTGGGTTTCTGTCTCATTTGTTGTGCCTTGAGTTTCTGAGCTGGATTAGTCCAGACCAGCCTCTGGCCATACCTCCCCAGCAAGGCACTTGCTTGCTGCCTTTGTTCAGAGCTGTCCTGTTCCTCCGTGGGCTGCGAACTGTTAGCTAGGACCCTGTTCGGGCAGGGACTCCGGATCCTTCACTGACACAGAGGCAGCTTCTAGGCCCATGCACTGGACTCGTCTGGTATGCCCCGATTAGGGTTAACATTGCAACAAAACTCACAAACCCCAGACAGTTCATACGGAAATGGAGAAACAGGTGTGAGTTGACCAAAAGCCCCATGCAGGGTGATATTTCGGCTGGGGGTGGCGCAGAGATACCCGGGGCTTTTTCAGGGTAAAACTGGCCTGGGGTTTTGAGCAGAAATCCCAGCTCATTTTTTCAATGCACTTTGGACAGAGATCACTTTGTTGCACTGAAACTTGGGGAGATGGGAACTTGTGCTCAATCTGACTTAGAACTGGCTGCTGTGGAGAGCAATGTTTCTGGATTGTGAACTGGGCTCTGGCAGCACCAGGATTTCCCAGTGACCCTGCATCTTTCTGCCCGGGGCAATCAGCCAGCACCTAGCTTAGGCTCCCTCCACTGCCTTCTCCTGCAGGTCCCTGGGCTGGGTGCTTAGGTTCTCTCCTGTCCCCCGGGATCAGAAATCTCGGTGCTCGTGCCTTTGCGAGGCTGCTTTAAGAGTGAGGAGCCCACCAGCAATTGTCTCTGGCTAAATAGGGATATTAAGGGACGTTGCGGCAGAGGTTATGGCGTAATAATTTGTCCTAACGAGCTGGTGTCACGTTCTCCAAGGCCTAGCCGTGCCGAGAGCGAGAGCAGTGGCAGGAAGCAGCTGCACTCGCCGACCTGCCAACCCAGGTTAATGAAGTGCTGCTCTGCTTAGGGGTCAGAGAGCAGGAGCCTGGCCACCCTTTGCTCTCCAACCCTGGGCAGCCAGTGGGATGGCTGTGGGCTCTTTATGGAGCTGAGGGCCCTGGGGGAAGGTGCCCCCAGTGCATTCGGGAATGACTTGGCTTTGCCCTGCAGGAGCAGTGTTATCCCATGTTGTGAGGCTGGCACTTCCATGCTGTGCAGGGCTGCGGCATGCTCCCTGCAGGCAGATGGCCCATTGCTCCCTTGGGAGACTCCCTGCTAGGAGGGGTTTGCTCTGAGCTCACAGGATAGACCCAGCACTGCCTGTTTGTTGAGGGTGACAGTGCGAGAGAGGAGAGCTCTTGACTCTCAGAGATGCAGAGACTCCCAGGCCAGGAGAAACCATTAGGATCATCCAGCCCGAGATCCTGCAGAACCCAGCCATAGAAACCTACACAGGGCCGACTTTGCCAGCCAGCGGGACTGATGTAAACTAGTACCCAGGAAGTTAGAACCACTGGGGCAACCGGTGTGCTGCCAAGGACAGATGCTGTGCTCAGATACACAAGGATGGATGGATGGATGGATAGATAGAAATAGCGCTCTTCCTCTACTCCTCCCCTTCTCTGTCCCTCACTCTCCTTTTCCTTCTTTTCTCCTTGCCCCTTCTCCTTCTCTTCCCTCCACACCAGCCTTATGCCTGAGCCAGAAGTCACTTATGTCTCTATCAACTGAGCATGGTCAGGTAGCAGGGACCTGGCAAGGATTTTACTGATGCTCCAATCAGATGTGTTATGGACTATGCTGTTCCCAGGTGTGGCCAGTGCCAATGCTGGACCTCCACACTCTGTGCCCCTGGGCCTGCGTGTAAGTGCCCTGGGGCAGAGCCCAACTGGCTTTGCTGTTTAGACAGCACCTGGCACCTGGTGGACACTACCAGAAACAACTAACGTATGGTAGTGACAGCACACTGGGGAGAATCCTCCATCCCAGGCTGGCATGGTGATTGGCAGGCTCGCTGGGGTCCCTCACCCCCTCATATGGCAGAATAAGTCACAGACTGAGCCTCCTCTCAGCTGGCTCAGGGCCCTCAATACACAAGACCAATCCCATCTGCCTGTCTCCTGTTCCAAGTTTCCTCCTCTCTGCTCTCGAACCCCTGCCCTGTTCTTCCTTTCTCTTTGCTTTTCTCTCTGTCTTCATCTCCCTTCCTCTCTCTCCCTTTCATCTACTCGGAAGGCTTTACTTTACTTCCTTGTCACCCTAATTGATTGCATTAACCTTTCAGCGTATTGGATTTCCCCAGCACTGTGCAGAGAGTGCTGTGCAATATGCTTATAATCTGGGCTGTAACAGACAGGGAGCAGTCAACAAGCCCCTTTTCCAACAGGTTCCGCTGGCAACTTGTTCTCCAGGAGAGATGCTGATGCCCCCCTCTCCCCTGCCGCCCCTACCCAGCACTGGAGCCCACCAAAGCCTGGCATGTTGGCTTTGCAGCCGGAAGGATGGGGGAGAAATTATTTGGCTCCCCTGCCTTCCCCCATTCCCTTCCCACATGCATACACATTGAATTCTCCTCTCCCTTTCCCGTCTCCTTCCCATGCCCTACAGAATATTGGCCTGGGTGAGCAGAGCCCTTCGATTCCTGCACAGGGCTGTCTGTAATTCTGCCCTTGTTTTCCCTTGTGCCTCAGTGTGCCTCACTTTTGTCCTGTCCATTAAAGAGACGCTGCCCACTAGTTTACTCTAGGCCCTTCATTTAAATGTTGTTTTCAGAGGGAGGGGACTACAGTACCTCTTGGAATCTATATGTGTTTTCATACAACCATGCTGTGCTGGCAAGCTAGCAGGGAGCAAGGGCTGTGCCCAGATTGGGACTCAGGAGACCAGGGTTTTGTTGCAGGCTCTGCCACTTGCTCAGGCCAAGTCACTTTGCCTCTCTGTGCCCTGGCCCTGCTATCGCACAGAGCTCTGATATTTATTCCCTTGGTGAAGTGCGGTGTGAGCTCAGGCGCGTTACCACTGAGGAGCATGGGTCGGGGGGAGAGGGGGAATGTGAAAGTGACTGTAAACAGGCAGCGGAGCTGAGCAGCCAAGTTTCATTGCCCACGCTGATTGAGGTGCAGAAGGAAACCTGTGAGATCACTGGGGAGAAGTGCGTGGGCCTGTCCGATGTCTGGCACCCTGCATCTGCCTGGAGACCGTTAGGGCACAGGGTGGGGGTAGGGGACGCTTTCAGCGCTTTTAATGTTTTAAAAATCTAAAAAAAAAGGGTAACATGGTTTTGCTCTTGCCCATGTCTCCTTCCAAGGGCCAACATGTCACCTTCCCGCTCTCCCCACCTGGGCCTGAAATCAGCAAAGCACTTAAGCACATGCTTAACTTTCAGCACCTGCTTAAGCACCATCCAAGCCAAAGGGATGTGCTTAAATGCTGTACTAGATTGGGATCCTGGGGCCAGATCCAAAGCCTGCTCAGGGACCACCTTTGGGTTCCATGTCTGTACAGTGTCTAGCACAGTGGAGACTGATCTGTGACTGGGGTCCCTAGGGAGACAAGGTGAGTAAGGTCATATATTTTATTGGACCAACTTCTGTTGGTGTGAGAGAGAAGCTTTCGAGCTACACAGAGCTCTTCTGCAGGTCCCTAGGAGTTATCTCAATATAATTAATGAAGAATAATAGTGGAAGGACTCCCATTTACTTTAGTGGGCTTTGGATCCAGGTCCCTGAATGGGAGAGTTACTGATGTCTCTGTTGGAGAGTGGCCCCTGCTTCCCTTGGGGTGATAACTTGTCCGTAGAGACCTTGTGCATTACTGGCCAGTCTGCAAGGGGAGAACGGAAAGGCATGTGGGGTGGTGTGTGTTGTGTTCCCAAGGCCCGTCTCTGTATTACTGGGAGGGGCAGAGAGAGCATGAGGCAGAGAGAGAAGAAGAAACTTTATTCAGGGCAGTCATTCCCAAAAGTTAGTCATCAGGAGAGGAGGTTAAAGGGAGGGACTTTTATTTTAGGGGAAATGAAGGAGGGAATGGAGAAGAGAAGCAAAGGAGGAGAAAATGCAATGATAAGAGGGGGGAGAGAGAGAGGCAGCAGCACCTCCTAAATGGAAGAGTAAACAGGCACTGGGAGGCATTAACTTAATTGATTGTTCTGCAACAGGCTGAACGCTGTGTTATTCTGTCGCCGTGGCAACAACCCAAAAAAATTGTCAGCCTGTTTGGATGAAGTGAAGCGAAACATTCTCTAATTTGCGGTGATCCTGGTGTTTGTTTTCCTTCCGAAGGGGCGGGGATCCATTGATCTATTGTTTGCACAAAGCTCTTTCTGTATGGAGATTGGGGGAGAGGGGAGGGCTGGGGATGTTTCCCCCATGCACCCTGGTTTCATCAAGAGAGTTGGTAAGTGAAGGTGAAACGGGCGGGGGGGCTTTTCCCTGCTGTATTTTAACCCCGCTGGTGGGAGCCGTAGCTATATTCCCTAGGATCTGCCTTTCCCAACTGGCCATGTTGACGGCCCCACCGATCCAACTAAAACACCTGAGAGTGCAACCTTTTGTGCCGGGAAGAAATTTCAGGGGAGCAGGAACTTTGAGTTTCTTTTCCTAGTCTCTTCAGGTTGCTATACTGTGCCCATCACCATGGTGTCTGAGCTGTTCCCCCTCCACCACCCCAAGCTGTGAAGTCCCTGCTTGGGGTGGGATGGAAGTGCCGGAGGGCTCCATCATTCATGGCAGAGGGAGGAGGCAGGGTGCTGCTGGGGTGAGATCTTTGTCAAGTTGTCTCTGTGCTTTCAGGAATATTCCTGGACTCCTTTCTGTGTTGCAGCCCCTGAAGCTAGGCAGTGAGGTCCAAACATGCCTCTGGAGAAACAGACCCCTCCCTAGTCTCTGACTGCTTGCACAGCTCCTGAGCATGTGCGTGCGTGTGTGTGTATGTGTGCGCGCACTCTCTTGAGTGTCTCTGTGCATGTCCCCCGTGCATGTCCCCCGTAGTGGAGAGAAGAGAATAAGTTATAGTTTCAGCCAAGACCATGTTTGCTGTAAGGTTAGTGAGGGAGATAGCTCTGACACCTTTCAGCTCCTTGCACTCTCTAGTTGTATGATATCCCTTCACCCACAGAAATGCAGCCACCCCTTGGGATGGAAGATGTGCCCTGTTTAGCAGCCTGCAACAGCCCCATGTAGCTGCGTAGGGCAGGAAATGCAGGTGAAAGCAGAGATGGAATTTGCCGTAGGCAGGAAGGATAAAATCACCACGAGGGGGATCTGGCCCAGGCCCCAGGGAGAACAGCCCAACTCTGAAAAGGTGCTATGGGCACCTTTAGTCCCCTGTGCACCTTCCGCAACACAGTCCCCCTGGGGCCACACAGGAACTCCTGGGAATGACACTCACCAGCCACAGCTGCTGACTTTCAAAGGGAACATCCCTGCGTCAAGAACTGACTTCTGCTGAGAAACGTTCAGTCAGCTTCTGGGAGAGGGGGAAAGCCTGACAGGAGCCAGCCTGCACAGCGAGGGGAGAGTGGGCAGGGCTGGACTGCTGGGTGGGGAGGGGCAGTGGTGGCTCCATGTCAGTGGTAGGAGCTCGGGCAGAGGTGGCTCCGTGCCAGTGGAGGGGGGAGCGGGCAGGGGTGGGTCTGTGCCAGTGGAGAGGGGAGCGGGCAGAGGTGGGTCCGTGCCAGTGGAGGGGGGAGCGGGCAGGGGTGTGTCTGTGCCAGTGAAGAGGGGTGCGGGCAGGGGTGTGTCTGTGCCAGTGAACAGGGGTGCGGGCAGGGGTGGGTCTGTGCCAGTGGAGGGGGGAGAAGGCAGAGGTGGCTCTGTGCCAGAGGTAGGGAGAGTGGGCAGAGGTGGCTCCGTGCCAGTGGAGGGAAGAGCGGGCAGAGGTGGGTCTGTGCCAGTGGAGAGGGGAGCGGGCAGAGGTGGGTCTGTGCCAGTGGAGGGGGGAGAAGGCAAAGGTGGCTCTGTGTCAGAGGTAGGGGGTGTGGGCAGAAGTGACTCCGTGCCAGTGGAGGGGAGAGCGGGCAGAGGTGGGTCTGTGCCAGTGGAGGGGGGAGCGGGCAGAGGTGGGTCTGTGCCAGTGGAGGGGGGAGCGGGCAGAGGTGGCTCTGTGCCAGAGGTAGGGGGAGTGGGCAGAAGTGACTCCGTGCCAGTGGAAGGGAGAGCGGTCAGAGGTGGGTCTGTGCCAGTGGAGGGGGGAGTGGGCAGAGATGGCTCTGTGCCAGAGGTAGGGGGAGTGGGCAGAGGTGGCTCCGTGCCAGTGGAGGGAAGAGCGGGCTGAGGTGACTCTGTGCCAGTGGAGGGGGGAGCGGTCAGAGGTGGGTCTGTGCCAGTGGAGGGGGGAGCAGTCAGGGGTGGCTCTGTGCCAGTGGAGGGGGGAGCGGGCAGAGGTGGGTCCATACCAGAGGTAGGGGGAGTGGGCAGAAGTGGCTCCGTGCCAGTAGGACAGGGATGGGGCCAGACGACTGGCCTTCACTGCCCATGGTGCTGAGCAGAGTTTTCTTCCCCATCAGGTGGAGTTTGTGGGTGGTTGCGCCTCTGCCCATTGCTCCATCAGACACAGGGGAGGGATTCCTGTTCCCGCAAAGGCCATGCAGCCCCCATCATTCCCCAGCGGTGCTGGCACCTTCCGCAGCTGTAGCCTGGCTGTTTTGCAGGGGCTCCCAGGGGTGGCCTGGTCGTCCCCCCATGATTTGAAGACAAGCTGTATAATATATTTGTGTCAGCTGCTAGAGAGTGCCGCTTGGGGTGAGGGGAGGGGATGGCACGCTCAGGGGGACGGGGCAGCATGCTGTCTCCCCCATCTCTCTCTGTTGCCTTGTCTCTTCTCTCGTCGCCTTTCTTTCTCCTTCTCTCTTTCCCTCTCTCTCTATTCTAACTCGTTTCCACAGCAGTTGTGCCTCTCAGGTTAGGTATGGCCTTTATCTGTAGCTAGCTGGTGTGAGACGCCCCTCCGTGGCGCCCTCTTGGTTAGAGGTCCATCCCCTTGGGTGTGGGGCAGAGGAGCAGGCCCGGGGAGGAGGGCTGCGTGTCTCTTAGGCACAGGCCGAGCTGCCAGTGAAAGTCTGGTGGTTACTGGAGTCAGGAGAAGCTAATAACCCTGTAACTGGTATGAAGGTGAATTCACGGTCTAGTGAGCACTGAAAATGCGAGAGGGTTCTGAGACAGGCAGAGTGTGGAGAGGGGAATACATCGCATCCGCGGCTCAGGGCAGCACTGCCTCTCCAGAGAGAGGCAGGGAAGCCAAGAGCAAAGGACCAAGACATGTGCCCATCACCACCATGCTCCAGCGTTGGGGTACTGCCCTTCAGACTAGAAGGGCACTCGTTCACTTAACAAACACCATCTAAGAAACGTGTACACACAATTGTGTGGCTACACACATGGACAGTTATGCATGCACAGCTGGGCACACACAACCATACCCCCCCACGGCCATAATGAACACACAGACAGTCGTGCAAATATACAACCATGCACACACATGCACAGCCCCACAAACACGTGGTCATGCACTCTCACATGCATAGAGACTTACGCAGAACTACAAACTCACAGCGCACAAATACACTCCTTTTCTCGTGCATTAGACGCACAGAGACAAGTTGAGCCCAACTCCTCGCTGGTGTAATTGCACTGGAGTGTGACAGTGGAGTTGGATTTGCCCCAGCGTATCCTGACCATCTTTGCAGCTTCCTGTTGCGAATGGGAGCCGAGACACGGGAAACCTATTACTCTTCCAGCCGAGGGAAGCCAACGGCTGGGGATACCGGGAGCTCCGCCGAGAGGAAACCCCCCTTCAGCCTTTCACCTGAAGCTGGTAATCTCCCTGTGCTGAGTCCCTGGAACAGGGGAATTGTGTTTGAAGCGCAGCCAGTGGTGATTTAGTGGCAGACATTTGCAGAAGAGACTTTGATTAATTCGTAGTAAAATAAAGTAGCGCTCAGGTGCCAATGCTACATTCCAGGGCGAGCCGGCAACCTAGGTGCGCGCTGGGCCCGGCGCCAGCTGCCTGAGCAATCCCCGCGGAGGCGGCAGCGCCAGCCAACCAGCAATCTCTCCCTGCTTGGGCTTCTTAATTATTGATTTATTTTTTTCCCTTCCCTGGCAAAAAATATGGTATTTGGTAACAAGCTCCCATTGCAAAATGCTGATGATTTGGAGAATGTGTCACTGAGGCTGCAGGGTGATAAAGAGGAGCGGGAGCCCAACCAACAATCTGGCTCAGCCAGTTTGCCTATTTATTAAAGAAAAAGCCCAGATCATTAGCTTTTTTGTTGTTCAGTTTGTGGGCAACTCCTCTCGTGGCAACTCTCGGGCGCCCAGCAAATTAAACTTGGTATCGGCCTGGGCAGGTGGCAGAGGGACCAGCAGCAGCTTTGTCACCTAGTTAGTGCCGCGAAACTAGCAAGAAAGCGGGATTCATTTTTGCTAGCGCGCAGGTAACGCTTTACGTGACCAGGCGGAATTGTTCTCCAGCATAGACGGCAGCTGTTAACCAGGGATCCCTTCACATGAGTTAGCAGTATCCAGGTTATGCTGTGTCAATGCAGAGGAGCGCTCTTGAAGCCAGTGATGTCACTGGTATACAGGACCCGGACTGGAGGGGCAGCATCGTTGGTGGTAGCAGTTGGGGTTCCCTGGGCTCTGTTTCATGTGGGGCTGGGGTGTAGCAGCCTGTTTGATTGTGTGTTTTGTGGATTTTGTCAGGGAAAAGGTCAGGAGCGTCAGTTACCAGCAGCCAGAAAATCTCCAGAACTGGTCTATGGAGTGGCAGCAGGGATCAGTTATAGAGCTGGGGAGTACAGCAGCTCTCCTCTGCCCATCGCTTGAAGGCATGCTAAGTACCCCTTAGATACCATCCTCTGTACTGCGTTGGCCTCCAGGGCTGTTGGATGGGGGACTTAGGAGAGACGCAGATCTGCACTAAGTGGCCCTTGTGCCGGCAAAACTTCCACTGACTCCCATGGGCCCTGAGTGGTCATTCCCCTAGCCACCAGCAGGGCCGGCTCCAGGCACCAGCTTGGCAAGCAGGTGCTTGGGGCGGCCACTCCTGAGAAGGGCGGCACGTCCAGCTATTCGGCGGCAATTCGGCGGACGGTCCCTCACTCCTGCTCGGAGCGAAGGACCTTCCGCCGAATTGCCGCCGCAGATTGCGATCGCAGATTTTTTATTTTATTTATTTATTTTTTTTGGCTGCTTGGGGCGGCCAAAACCCTGGAGCCGGCCCTGGCCACCAGCAGAGCGCTGGCTGGTTACCGAATGCTGGATGAGCGAGGTGGGAGTGCATGATTTTGATGACCAAGCTCAGCTTCCATGGGTAGTTATCTCAAGTCCGGGAGCTCGACCTGGAGAAAGGATCGAGAGTTGCGCTGGAGCTTTCTGACCTAGTTTTTTTAACAGAGAGTTGGTTTAGGAAGGGGTTGGGTTCTATATTTTAATGACAACTGGCATCCCAGCCCCTTCCCTGGGAGACAGCCACCCTCCTCCTCCTCTCCTTCCTCCCCGAGACCCGGTCCATGCCCTCTCCACCATCATCCTGTTGATAAAGACTCCCATGCCCCTCCTCACGTGGGCCCTGATGGGAGGGGCAGGGTATTTTTCAAGGTTTCTGCTGGGTTTTTTTCCCTCTGAAATATAAGGATGTGCAATTTTTTTAGTTTCAATTTAGCATTGGAGAATTTTATAATTTAGTAATTAAAATCTCTGATAGGCTTTAGAAATTGCAGCTAATTGAATTTAATGGGAAGATGATTTTCAATTTTATTTGATTACCCGGACCCCTGGCATTGGTATTTATGGGAAAAAAATGGGAAATGTGCTGTGTGGGCTAAGATGGCATAATTGAATTAAGGCTAATCGGATTTCTTTGTCATGAATTTCACTATAATTTTCCTATAATTTTCCATTAGATATCTAGTTTACAAATATTCACAAAGAAATGAAGCTCTTTCGGAATGGAGATTGCTGGCTAACAGGATTACAGGGACGATAGCTCGGCACTGCCAACCCGGGCTCCTTCAGTAATGCAATCGCTGCGTCTGCCTCACACTTTCCGCCTGCCACCGCCTCCCCCTGCCCCCTCCTGGCCCATTGTCAGAGCCTCCTGCACGGCCATGCTTCCTTCGGGGCCTTTATTAGCTCTGTATGTCGTTGTGTCCGGCACACACATGCACAGTGTCAGCACCCTCACACACGCAAACTCAGTGTCAGCACACAGGCACGCACACGATGACAGCACATGCATACGCAATGTCTGCACAGGCACATGCACACACAGTGTCAAATCACATACACGTGTAATGTCAGCATGCACACACAGTTTCAGAACACACACATGCACATGTAATGTCAGCACGCACACACATCCACCCACAATGTCAGCATGTGCCCATGCATAGTATCGGCACATAAACACTGTCAGCACCCACGCACGCTCGTGCACACGTAGTGTCAACACATACAGACACTCTCACATGCAGTATCACAAGGAGATTCTTCCCCATCGCTTCCTGTTTGCCTGATGGGGAATCTCCCCCCATTCAGTCCCTGCTGCACGCTGTATCGCGGAGCATTCTTGGCCTTCGTTCTCCACCAGACGCTTTCCCAGGGCTCTGTTCTCCGCCCTTTCCCCCATTCCCTGGCTCCTTTGTCACTTGCCTTCACTCTCCCCCTATTGCCAGGCTAACCATGCCGAGTCCCGGGCCAACCTCCCAGTGCCAGCCCCGCCTGCCTCCTCATGGGACGGTCAGCGCTCTCCATCCGCACTCCACTAGGCTCCCCGCACAAAAGCCAGTGCAGGGACAGCCTTCAAGTGGCCATGGCTGTTGTCCCACGGGAACCGGCTGCTCTCAGCTGCATAGCGGCCCCCAGTGGTACCCTGCATACCTCTGAGCAACAGCTGTCACTGAGCGTCTGTGCTGTCCCATCCCACCTCCTGTTGCCAGCCCCCTCAGGTACCTCTCCTGCTCTATGGAGTTTCAGAGCAAGGCTCTGGCTTGCTGCATCCTCACCAAGAGAACCCATCAAATGCAGAGGGAGCTGGGAACTTCCCAGCCTGCTTCTAGTTTCCCTCCTTTCTGCCTTGTCTCCTCTCCAATCCAAACAGCTCAACTTCAGAGACTATAGTAACTGAAATGCACCCTCCACCCTGTCCATGGAAGAATCCATGTGCAGTTGCTTCTGCTCTTCCCGTCACCACCCCCTCCATCCCATCCACCCTCCTCTTCCCCGCTTCCCCCTCAGTCAGATCAGCTCTGGGCATTGGCACAAGTTCACTTTCCATCGGGGTATGGGGACTCTATCCTAAAAGCCAAGCCCATGTCTGTCTCTCTATCATCTCCAACTCTCTTACCTGCCAGGGGGACCACGCCACCTGCACCATGCACCTGCTGAAGCCCCGTCCCGCCCTGAGCCCTCGCATAGAGGCATTGCCCTGGGTTGGGCAGTGAGAGGGGGCAGTGCCACCATGTGCTCGTCTATGCTCTAAGCCAAACTCTGCTGCCTTGGCTTATGGGCAAGCCTTTGGGACCTGCCCATTCACACACTGCTCTGGGAGTGGGGCACAGGAATATGCCTCCTCCTCGGCACATGGGCTGCAACCTGGACTTAGAAGGGTTTTGCTGCTGATACCCACTTCACTATCACAGCCATAATCTTACTGCCCGGGCAAGACCCAGGGGCGGTGTCTTGGTATGTGCAGTATGGCGGTGTTTGCACCACTACGTGCTTACGTGTGAGTACAAGAATGTGTACATGTATGTGTGCATGCTTTTTTGTGTCTGTGCTTGGACACGTGCCTTTACACGTGTGTCTTGTGCGTGTATTTGCACACGAGTGTGCGTGTGCGCCGGAGGGAGACAGATTGGAGCAGGGCCTATCTTTTTGTTCAGTGTCAGTACAGCACCTAGCACAACGGGTCCTGGTCCGGGACTGGGTCTCTCAGGCGCTGCAGTAAAACAAATAATAAATAATAACGTTAATTAATACTAATGGGTCTGCCAGTGCCTTTCAGAGGGTTCTCTCTAGAGATGGAGTCTTGGGTAGTTTCAGGGCAGGGAGCTCTGGGCTAGACCAGGGTGGCATTTGCTGGTTTCATGGGCAGTGTCCTTACACCTCAGGGCCATGCACATTCACTCCTGGACTCAGTTCCATGGTAAAACTACCCCCCCTTTGCCTCCACCCCAAATCCCCAGTTCCCCCCAGGGCTGCCCTTTAAATCTTCATTGTAGCTCTTTGTGAGTTGCTTTGAACACCTTCCCCCGAGCACCCTCTGGGCCCCTGCGCAGCATGTGGCCTTACTCAGTGTGCATTCACTGCTTTGTGGCCTGCTTCTGGTACAGTAAGTCCCCGGGGGAAGTGGTCAGGTGGCAAGCAGCACTCGGCTGGGACACCTGCTGGAAGAGCTGGGATCGCTGGCAGAACAGGAGGGAAGGGGGGGGCGGGGGAAGGTAGACTAGTGTCAAATGGCTTGAATAAAGCCCAAGAAATAGTAAGTAGCATGAGCTAGGCCCAGGTGCCAAGGCCCGTTGGCCCTGCACAGCCCCACCCTGCACACTGATACTCGGCGGCGTCTCTCTGGCAGTGCTTGCCGGGCTTGTCATGCCAATAAAGTGATTGAAACTGAATTGAGAAGGAAGGAGCGAAAGAGCAGGAAAGGGGAAGAAAGCACGGATTGTCTGCTCCCGCCGCCCAGGCCCCGAGGCCTCTGGGCGCCTCCCTTGATGAAACAGAAATCAAACAAAATTACAGAAATAGGGCAAGAGCATTTGCCTAATAAACTCCCTGAGCGAGAGGGAGTGGAGGAGCCTGGAGATGCCAGATCCCCAGCCCAAGAGCCAGAGCCCAGGTGGGTCTAGAGCAGAAGGTGCTTGGGTGAGCCCCAGCGGAGGAGAGAGAGAGAGAGGGAAAGGAAAGGAAATGGATAGTGAGAGAAATAGAAAATGAAGGGGGAGGAGATGGGCAGAGGGCGATGTCCCACGTAACATTGTCCCTCCGAAATGTGGCATATCCCTTGATCAACCCTGGTCCAGCCTTCATGGGTAAAGCATTAAACTGTAATAATAATAATTAATCATCCCTCGCCCTCTCATCACAGCTTTCATCTGAGGATCTCCGAGCACCTGGCAAACATTAATTAATTAAAGTTCTTAATGCCCCTTGGAGGCAGAGGAGGGACACGCAGAGATTGCTTCGCTTGCCTCGCTTGCCTCTGAAGTGCAGCCACCTCTGGGGTGGAACGTGGCAGCTGCTAGACATTGCAGGCTGATACTGCAATACAGTTCAGAACAGGATGAAGGGCACTGCCCTCTCTCCAGGCATCTCGGGGGTCAGCATGTCCAGGAGCTAGAGTGTGGTCTGAGCCAGCTCTGCCTTTGGGAGGGTCAGACCCAGTGGTGGGGAGGGGGGCAAAGCTGCAGTTTAAATGGTTTCACAAGGGATCCCAGCAGAGCAGGAAGCCAAGCGGCCCCAGTGGGAGGGAAGAGCAGCCTTTTCTTGGGTAAGAGGCAGGGAGGGAGGATGGGGAAATAAAGCCTGATCCTGTGACTGGAGATCACTGAGATAGGAAATCAGCCTCCCAGTTGCGTCAGCTCCAGGGCGTGGACTTCACCTGAAACGCTCCTCAGCAGGTGGCTTCTGGAGGAGGAGCAGGAGCGATGGTGAGAAGTCCGCACCAGAGTCTGCAGCGGGAGTCCTGGGGGGAGAGAGAGAGAGAATGTGTGTGTGTGATGGCATGTGCATGTGTGTGCATTTGAGTGTATGAGCATGTTGTTTTATTGTAGGGGTGTGCCTGCATGTCGTGTGCATCTGTGCATGCTATGTGTGTATGTATTAATGTGTGACTCTTCATTTTTGTGTGTGCAGGAGCACAGGTGTATTCAGGAGGCGTGTGTGTGTACACTGTGTGTGTGCCTACTTTTTGACCCGTGCGTGTTATTCTGTGTGTTCTCCCTTCAGCCTGGGGTCTGGAATACAGAGCCCAGGCTCTCCGTGAATGACGGTGATGGGTAAAAGAGCTCCTACCATTTAATTATTGTATGTTTGTAGGAAATATTAAAGTGGAGAAATCTGCGTTCATACAGGATGTTTCTCATGGTCTGGAACATAAGGGAGACTCAGGAATTTTAGGCCCTGAAAGGAGGTGCCAGACCAAAATCAAGTTGTACAAACCCTGTGATTAATAGAAATACAGGAGCAAAATATTCCCTTGCAGTGGCTTGACATTACAATGTCCTGCTGGGGCCTGGGAACCAGGAAGGGGCACTGACTAGAAACTGGCTAGGCTAGTGTCACTCTCTGGTCTGCATGGAGTATGGTAGGCAGATCTAAAAGATGAGACCCAGCTATCGTGGTGGTAGGAATCACCCAGCAGTGGAGGCCAGGCATGTTGGCCGACAGTCCCTTTAAAGTAGGAGTTTGATTTCTTCAGGTTTGAAATGAGCATCATGGCCTAATGGTTTTGGGGTCTTTAAATAAATGAGTGAAGCAGAAAGCCGTCAAGATATAATGATCTGGTCCCTCTGGCTTCTGCTGGTGTAAAACCTAGGTGAAGGGCTCCACTCCAGCTGGGTGCATGGCCCTGCTCCACCAGGGGGCCCACAGGCCCGAAAGTTGGCTAGGCCAGGGGGGCAGGGGTATGGCCTGGGGGTCCTCCGATTGGGGGCACTGTTTTTCTTCCCCAGGTGTGAACGCCCCTGAGCTGCAGCTTCCCCACTGATTTGAGGGCTGCTCCAACTCTTGGGCAGGGCAGACAGTGCCCTCGGTCTCAGGGCATCCAGTCCACATCCCCTCCCTGTTTGGCCACTCCCACTTCCTGGCCTGTGAATGGAGCCCATGGTGGACTCCCTCCTTCTGGACTTGAGCCCAGTGTCTGGTTTTGTGCCAGCGGAAGCCAGGGTGGCTAGAGCCCAGCAAGACAATTCAAACCCTCTTTGGGTCACAATGATGCCCCCCGCCTCCTGGTGTTGTTCTAAGGGGTTTTATACATGCAGATTTAGGGCCTGCCTTGATGGCACCCATGGGGTCCCTGAGCTAAGGAACAGCTCCAGCCTTGTGGGTAGTAGCTTGGAAATTCATTGGCTATTCCTAAGCACTGCCTGAGCGTCCTGCTCCTCCAGAATCCACATGGCCCAATACAGAACGTTTAAAAAAAAAAAAAGAGCTCACAACCTGTTCGAAATACCTATTTAATCAGGTAAATAATCTGTTCGTTTGTTTTAAAGAAAGAGACGTATGTGTGTGTTTACTTAACACGCCTCTGAGAACCTCCCTAACATTCTTTTCTACTTAAAAATAAAAGCAACAAAAAATGAGGAAATTCAGGGCACAAAAACCATAACCCTGTTGGGGCCAAACACATCCCTGGTGTAATGGCACTGACTTCCTGAGGCCTGCACTAGCAGTGGGATTGGCCCAGTGTGTTTAAATAATGTTAAAGCTTGTGACATAAACCAGTAAAACACTCAACCATTCAGTGTGAACACTACTGCTCTGGCCTGAGTTTGTTTTGTAGTGCGCACACACACCCATGTTACACTTGTGTACACACACACACACACTCATGTTATGCTGTGTGCACACGGCCCTTATTACTCTTGTGTACACACACTCATTTTACACTTGTGTGCACACCCATCCCACATTACATTCATGTACACCCCCCATATTACACTTGTGTACACACCACCCTCCTACATTACGCTCATCTACACCCACACACACCCACCCCATATTACACTCATGCACACGTACACACACACCATATTACACTCATACACACACATACACTAGTACACACTCTCTGCCTTACCCAATACGCAGTCATTCTCTCCCACACAACATTGTCTACTACACACTTACAGACAGGGTGACCAGACAGCAAGTGTGAAAAATCGGGATGGGGGTGGGGGGTAATAGGAGCCTATATAAGAAAAAGACCCAAAAATCGGGACTGTCCCTATAAAATTAGGACATCTGGTCATCCTACTTAGAGACTTCTCCGCACACAGCACACACTGTAACACATTCATTTGCGCTCTCTCACACACATGCACTGACTCATTCCCACATGCAGTCATTCTTTCTCTCACACTAGCACACTCACAGACACTCTGCCTTGCACACAGCACACCCCCTCGGACTCCTTCACTCCAGCCGTTCTCTCTCTAACGCTGCAGGCATTCCTGTGACCAAATCAGTCTGGGAGAGCTGCTTGGTTCCATTGGCTCTTTATTCAATTCAAGCTTCTCCAGGATAATATCGCCACCCTGTTGGCGCAAAGACTCAGAACCTTTCTAGGTGACTCCTTAGAAAAGGGGATGTGGCAGCTCACCTGGGATTATTTTTATTATTCGTATTGCCCTAGCACCTAGGAGCCCCAGTCAGAGCCCAGGACCCCATTGTGCTCAATCTGGAGTCAGCAGGCCAGATCCTGATCTCAGCTGTGCCAGTGTAACACCATCCCATAGGGTTACTCCAGATTGACACCCATGTAACTGAGCTCAGATTGTGGCCCAGTAGGTCCCAACTCTAGGGTGTGAGGGAACTGTGTGCAGCCTTGAGGGGGCCAGCGCCGTGGAAGCATCAATCCACTGACGCCTGCCATCTGTGTGAAGCAAGCCAGAGCGCAACACAAATGCAAAGGCAAATTTCTGCATAATTTTTTCCTCCCCACTGGTGGGTTTTGTTCTCATTCAGAGAAACAATAAGTAACAATAAAAGCTGGAACTCCCTCCCCCCCCCCATCCTAGGGAAGGAGGGGAGAAAAATACCCAACTCCTTTCCAAAGCAAAAGCCCCCCCAAAAGTGATTGCATCTTACGTTTTCCTCTGCCGAGCGATCCCTAAATTAAATACTAAACGACCATTAGTTCATGTTTGCTCAGCGCTTTGAAGGGCCTAGGCTGTACTCTCCTCTCATCTGTACCCCGGGCTTACTTCAGACTAGGGGACAGATTCTGATCTCCTTTACACTGACATGTATCTGGAGTAATTTTAAAGCGTTGCCTCCAGCTGCACCAGGTCTGATTTTGGCCCTTTGGAGCGGGTGTAATCCAGTACAGAATTTGACCCAGGTCAGATCCTGATCTCAGTTACCCCAGTGTAAATCCAGAGTTAACTCCAGTGAAGTCAGTCACTATTGCTAGTATCAACCAACTTTTATTTAACATAATCTTCCCTACAGGGTGCATCCCCCTGGCACAGCACTTTGCCCAGTTAAATCAGTCCAGGGGGTGGGGGAGAGAGACATTGAGCCTTAAATCTCTATCCCTCAAGTCCTTGCCACTGAGCTCCCTGGCTGCTGGGGTTAGTTTCCCGCAGGGGCTCGCGTTCACCGGCCTCGTGTGTCTTTTCTTTTCTTTTTTCTTTTTTCTTGGGGCCCCGAGTCCCGCCTCTCCACCCAGGGAGCCAAAGGTTTGGGAAAGCAGCGAGCCAATAAGGCCGGCCCCTAGTAAGCAGCCCTGATAGGGTAACGCTGCTTGGCTGGGCTTTTTTTCAGAACTGCTCAGCTCGCTGGCTGGGAGCTGGTTCCCTCAGCATCTTCCCTGGGAGGCAGTGAGCAGAGGCTGGGGAAGGCACCCTGATCTTTCACCTGCCCTCTAGCCAGTAGGGAAGGCCAGGCAGGGGGGTGTGGCCAAGCTCTGTCCTGCCAATCACCTTCACTTTTGACAGCCAGCCTTCTCCTCCCCCCCCCCATCATCCCCCCCCCCCCAGCAGTGAACTCTGCTGCCAAAGTGTTCTCGGGGAGGACCGTCAAAAGCAATGACATCAGTATTTTAAACCAACTTGTTATTCGGGGAGCAATCAGTTGCAATTAGGTATTAATTAAGTATTATGAAAGTTGATTATTTGAGTGAATTCGGCTTTCGTCTCTCCGACTATGGTAAGTACAGCACAATTGTTCTTTTCCTGTCCCTTGTTCTTTCAGTTTGCACACACACAAAAAGCCCCTTCTGTGCGTGTCTTTTCTTTTCCCTCCCCTTTCCCTTTAATTCTTTCATTTGTTCTTTCTCGCCCGGTGCTGCTCTCTTTTTTATTTTTCTTTTCTTTTCCTCCCTCTGCCCGTGTCTCTTCTCTCGCTCTCTTTCCTGCGGGCGCGACCGATGGGGCTGGTTCGTCTATAAATAGTTTCTCTTTTAGTTTAATAAACTACCCAGCACAGCTGATCAGCTTTGGGTGGCCTTAGAGAGGGAGGGGGAGAGAGAGAGATATTTTAATTTCTGTCTGTCTTTTTTTCCTGTTTGGTGGGGAGAAGAAGAAACTTTTTTTATGTTTCCAAAGCCGGTACTGGGAAAGTGGAAGGTGCCAGGGGTGTGTGTGTATGGAGGGGTGACATGTCACTCTGATGGGGGAGGGGTATCGTTTTGGGGGGGTGGGGGTGTTCCCCCCGCTGGAGCTTTAGATATTCTGTGGAAGCTTGTGAGAGTTTTGGGGGAGCAGCTCAGAATCAGGGTGCCTGACCCCCAGGTACCGCTCAAGGTGGGGACTCTCAGACTTTCACTTTTCTTTCAGTTGTTTTACGGAAGTTCCTTCCCCCCCCCCCCCCCCCCAACCCAGCCTCTCTCTCTAACCAGATGAAGTAAGGAGGTGGGGGGAACTGGCTTCAAGAGGATCTCTCCCTCCCCGTAGATTTCAGATCCAGATCTGTTTGGGAGGCTGTCACTGAGAGAGACCCCAGGGTGAGAGAGGGGAGGAGGGACAGATAAATGGGGTAGAGAGAGAATGATGCAGAGGGGGGGAAGTTTGTGGGGATTTTGAAATGATTCTGCATTTATATATATTTAAGTCATGTGGGTTGTTTTTTCTTTAATTTTGTTACCCCCTTCTAAGCTCTGGCGTCTTGTTGGTAAAGGTTGCTTGTCAGGTTCCTGTGCTGTCTAAATAAAAAGGAATTTAATTTATTTGGGACAAGGTAGTGTCAGATGAAGAGGATGCTTATTACATTTAATGAGTATTTTTTTTTCACCTGGGCACATCTGGGATGGGTTTGTTTTTGTCCTTTCCATGCGAGGTGTGTAGGCTCTGGGAGGAGGGATGGCAGGCCCCCTCCTTGCTGGTTTTGGTTTCAGATTACAGGGCCCAGTATCAGGACTGGACGCAGTTTTGATAGTAGATTTTGTGGCCCATTCTCTGGTTTTTAGTTCTGGTGTCGGTCCGGCAGGGTGTGAGGGGCTCTCGCGGCCTATTGTCAGGCTGGGGCAGGGGTTGGGATTGAGAGACACTACCTGGGTGGGGTGAGGTTTAGGGTTGTGATTTCACGGCCCAGTATCAGGCTGGGATGTGATTTCAGCATGGGAGTTGGTGGCAGGCTGGGTGCATTGTGTTGTCAGGCCTGGGGTAGGCTTTGGGCTTGGATTTCACAGCCTTATCTGGGAGTTCAGTGCAGGCAAGTTTGGAGTTTGTCAGGAATCCCTCAGGCCCCATTTCCTACTATATGAGGTTCCAACACCTTGTCTTTTTTGACCCAGTCCTACTGGGAAAGTGAAACACCGTCCTTCTCAATGATTTAACTCCACTCTCCCCTTGTTAAAAACTAAATGACAGCAGTGGGCCAAACCAGCTTGCACTGGCGATCCTGTCACTATTTGGATCATTATTGTAGTATATTTTTACAAGGGATAAGACAGTAATAAACTGGTTGATGATTGACTGGCCTGAACTTTGAACTCTGCTATTTTGCTTTAAAAGAATAAAGTTTTTTTTTTTAATGATACCAGGAATCAAAAAGAGCAGGAAGGACTCGCACATCTTGGTTTGAGATCTCGGTTGGCCCAGACCTGGGCGTGTGCTCTTGCCTCTCTTTAGTAGACCAAGGAGCTGGGAGGCTGAGTGGGCAGGGGCAGTTTTAAGGATGTGGTGGATTTAAGGAGGGTGGATAACTTTAAAGAGAAATAAACAATGATTTCCGCCCCCCGCCCCAATCCCCATATTCAGGAACTGTGGCAGCTTCTAGATTGGGGATTGAATTGTAGCTGTGCCAGGTGTTTTCAACCATGGTTGGCCTGGTTTCAGGACCTCTCTCCATTTAAACTCCCCTTTCTGGAGAGATAATGCCTCCTGCTGGCTGGAGCTATACCCTGTCAGCCAATCAGTGTCAAACGCTCCCTCACATGCAGAGTCAACGAGCTTCACCAGTAACCAGCGCCGGGCCTCCTCCTCCCTGTCCCGTCCTCGTAGCTATGGAAACTTCCCTCTGGCCTGCACCGTTGAGATGCAGGAGATGGGACAATGTAGCCCCCTGTCACGCAAGTGTAACGCATGCATGGGCTTCCCCGCCATGCTTGCAGGTAACACAGACCTTCCACACTCTGGTACGGGAGCCCAGGGTGCTGATAAGCTATGGAAATCAAGATCTGGGAGATCTGTTTAGGTCAGCATTACAATCTGCATGTGGGTGAACTCATCCACTGTGATCACGGGGCAAAGACCTGCCCCATGATCACCACCTCTAACCATTATCTTCTTGAGAGCTGGCTTACCTCCCTCAGTCATTGTGGCTTGAATTCTCTCCAGTCCCTTAGGCCTTGCATCCCCAGGGCAGTACCTGTATGGCAGCTCATGAGAGAGAGCGGGAAGTCAATGGGGACCCAATGTATAAAGTCTGGAGGCCTGGTCCTGCTAAGGGCTTTGTACACTGAGTTGATACACGTATGGGACCTCTAGGATCAGAAACTTCCATAGAAGTTAAAAGTAGGAAAGATTTCCCAGGCCAACTGATCCACCTGGGGCCAGGGTAGGATTGTTCCCTACCTGGGATTGTCTAGGAATCTGCTTTTAAATATCTCAAGTAATTGGGCTCCCATCGCTTTCCCTGGGACTCTTTCATCATCTGATCAACCTCAGTCTGGGAACTGCACTCAGACTGGGGACAAGGAGCCTAGATACCTGGGGGGGGGGGGGGAACGCAATTAATACTGAGATAGTTGGATGCACCCAATTTTCCATTGGGGGATAATTTTGTACTTTCATTGTGTTAAAATGCTGTTTTCAAATAAACCTGGAAATATCCCCTGGGGTGGGGACACCACCCTTGTTGCTCCTAGAGGACAGCTACTGGATTTTAAACAACATTTAGAACAAAAAAAGTAGGGTGTGTATGTACATGCAATGTACTGTGTAGCCTTCCACTGTAAAAAAAAAAAAAAAAAATAGCGCCTACTTCACGGATAGAGAAAACAGTGTGGAAGTGGGTGTGATCAATATAGATACTCAAGCTGGGAGGGAGCAAGCATTTATTATGTAATTTTTGAACCTTTAGTCTCTCTTTCTATGGTTCCCTGAGCTGTTTGCCCTTCTCTCCTGTCTGCTGTCCTCCCATCTGGGGAAGGCCATACACATGGGGAACTTTTCTGCAGTTTGTTTTGGTTTTGACTGAATGGGTAGAATTCTACAGCAGGGCTCTCACGCTCTGGTGAGTTCTCAGCAGCCTCCCTGATAAACTCTCGCAGATTTTTCCATAATAGCTGGGCTGCCCTTGTGTCTTGGGCCTACTTTTGACTCACTTTCTACCATCAAAAAGTAAATCGGGGCTGTGGAATGGCTGCCTGTTGAGGTTTCATACTCAAAAGTTGACAGAAAGTGGCTGGGAAGTATCAAGCTGGTGCAGAGAGCATGGCTTGGGACTTCGGAGAGAGGGGCAGTGTCTTTCCCCTCTTCTCTCCCACCTCCACCCCGTTGCCTTTTTTTGTCCACAGGGATATTTTGCCATCTATATTGTTTTAGGGTGGTGGGTTTCCAACCGGGAGTCAGTTCAGAGGAGTGCCATCATCGAAAAGGCCCAGCCTGCTGGTTGGCCAACCAGAAGATGGTTTGGGACAATCCATGTCCTGAGCTGCACTTTGCTAGCCAGAGAGGGGGCACAGGAGATTTTATTTGGGGAGGGAAGGGTCAGAACCCACACCGCAAAGTCCCACATGGTACTGTCCCCCTCGGTTTAACGCGGACTGGATCAATTTGGACGTCTTCAGCAATAAAAAATGCCAATGTCGTCCTAATTCACCAGGCCCCGAGATGACAGCAAATTTACATTTTTTAATTAAACTAGCAGCCAGTTTTTATGAGAGGGGGCTGGGTTATGCAAATCAAATGGTTGTGTACGAAAGATTAGGAGAGTTTGGGAATAAATTCCACAAATGCTAATAAAAAAAAAGAGAGAGAGAATGAGAGAGGGACATTGTTCCATTAGCCCCTTTTAGACTGATTTCCCTGGAGAGAAAGGGATGTGGGAGTGGGGGGGAGAAGGCTTTCAGAGACAGGTAAAATCCATTTTGAGGATTGAAAGCCCCCTTCGGACCAGGACCCCGCTGCTCCCTGTTTCTTCTCCCAGAGCAGAATGGTACATGGGGGTGGGGAGAGGCACCAGAGACAGGAGAAGGAACTTATTAGCTTCTAATTCTGACCGTACAAGTTAGAAACACGAACTGGGAGCCATTGAGCTGCCAGAAACATCTGTCTTGGGTGACTGCGGCCAGGCCAGATGCACGAGGGGGCACTCTGTGGGCGGAGGATGGGGTGGCACTGTATAGCGCGAGGCCCAGTCAGGTGAGGGAGTGGACCCTGGATGGGCAAAGGGCGAGGCCTGATGGAAGGGGAGAATGAGACAATACTGGATGGGCCATATGAGGAAGCGGGGCCTGGACAAGCACAGGACCAAACTGAGTAGGGAAACTGGGGGCTAGATGGGTACAGGGCTGGGCTAAGGAACTATGCAGACAAACAGGAACATACACTTGCTCCACATTGGATGGGTACAGGGCTGGGCCAGCATGCTGCATGGGTACAGGGCTGGGCCGGCATGCTGGATGGGTGCAGGGCAGGGCGGGCATGCCGGATGGCTGCAGGGCTGGGCCGGCATGCTGGATGGGTGCAGGGCTGGGCCAGATGGGTGCAGATTTGGATTGTTTGGTACAGTGGGTGCTGGATGGATATGAACATATTGTTCCCTCCCACAAACTCCAAACCCTCTCTTCCTCCCTCCTTTGGGCTCATTGGTGCTGAGTCCATAAGTAAGACCCTCACAGCTCCACCTGTCTCTCCCGCATCCCACTGGACCAGCACTGCCCTTCCTCCTGTTTCTCAGGAGACTCCCTTTACATCTGGACACACAGGTACTGGAAGTATCCCTGCCCCTCGGCCCATGGGGAGAGTAGCTGACAGTGCAGCAGCCGTGGGATCTGGTGGGGTTCTTCTTCTGCCAGATGCTTCCCTGACAGCCCCATTGAAATGTAAATGTGCAATTTTCCTGGTTACAACATGTCCCTCTTTAAAGTTCCTGAAGTCCTTTCCTAGGGACCATTGGGATTTCCCATCCTCATCTTCTGGCTGCGTTGGAGGTTCCCTGGTGATTTGGGGGCTGGGGTCCTGGCTCAGGTGCCAGGTACAGAGTAGAGCAACTGTCAGCCACTGAATAACAAACATAAAATGTTCCTGAGGTGGGAAAGTGTTTGGAGCTTCCAGTCCTGGGGCAGTTTCAGGCTCAGAAGAAAAGCTGAGCAACACATACAGCCTGTGAAAAGCAACAGAGGGTCCTGTGGCACCTTTAAGACTAACAGAAGTATTGGGAGCATAAGCTTTCGTGGGTAAGAACCTCACTTCTTCAGATGCAAGTAATGGAAATTTCCAGAGGCAGGTATAAATCAGTATGGAGATAACGAGGTTAGTTCAATCAGGGAGGGTGAGGTGCTCTGCTAGCAGTTGAGGTGTGAACACCAAGGGAGGAGAAACTGCTTCTGTAGTTGGATAGCCATTCACAGTCTTTGTTTAATCCTGATCTGATGGTGTCAAATTTGCAAATGAACTGGAGCTCAGCAGTTTCTCTTTGGAGTCTGGTCCTGAAGTTTTTTTGCTGTAAGATGGCTACCTTTACATCTGCTATTGTGTGGCCAGGGAGGTTGAAGTGTTCTCCTACAGGTTTTTGTATATTGCCATTCCTGATATCTGACTTGTGTCCATTTATCCTCTTGCGTAGTGACTGTCCAGTTTGGCCAATGTACATAGCAGAGGGGTGCGTAGTGACTGTCCAGTTTGGCCAATGTACATAGCAGAGGGGTGCGTAGTGACTGTCCAGTTTGGCCAATGTACATAGCAGAGGATAAATGGACACAAGTCAGATATCAGGAATGGCAATATACAAAAACCTGTAGGAGAACACTTCAACCTCCCTGGCCACACAATAGCAGATGTAAAGGTAGCCATCTTACAGCAAAAAAACTTCAGGACCAGACTCCAAAGAGAAATTGCTGAGCTCCAGTTCATTTGCAAATTTGACACCATCAGATCAGGATTAAACAAAGACTGTGAATGGCTATCCAACTACAGAAGCAGTTTCTCCTCCCTTGGTGTTCACACCTCAACTGCTAGCAGAGCACCTCACCCTCCCTGATTGAACTAACCTCGTTATCTCCATACTGATTTATTCCTGCCTCTGGAAATTTCCATTACTTGCATCTGAAGAAGTGAGGTTCTTACCCACGAAAGCTTATGCTCCCAATACTTCTGTTAGTCTTAAAGGTGCCACAGGACCCTCTGTTGCTTTTTACAGATTCAGACTAACACGGCTACCCCTCTGATACTTGACCTACAGCCTGGTGAGCGAGCAGGAGGGGTAGAGAGGATGAGAAGGGGATAGGGGAAAGGCATGGGAAGCACTAGGTGCAATTCGCCTGCTGGCCTAAGTGCCCACGGCACCGAGCGCTCATTGGCTCAGTGTGGAATTTGGATCCCCCATTCCCAGTTTTGGGTGTGAAATGATGATCCACCCATGCCCCCCTGTGAATTGTGGGAGGGGTTGTTTCAGCAAAGCTTCTTGTGAAACGAAGTGAAAAGTAAAGATCTGCACAGGTGTGTTTGGGGGCAAGTGGAACCCAGAGATGTGCACATACCCCCAACCGTGCTGCACACATACACACCTGCTCTGGACACACCTACACATTCTTGTATTCACACACACCCAGCTGTGCTGCACACACACCTCTTCTGGACACAATCCTCCACACTCTTTTACACACACACCTACTCATGCTGTACACATACACACACATCTGCTCCGGACACATCCTACACACTCTGCACACAGCCGCGCTGCACACATACACACACACCCGTGCTCTGGGACACGCTCCCTCTTACACGCTATTGTACACTCACATGTGCTGTGTTGAGCCCTGTCTTCGTTGATTCTGTTTCTGGAGGGGTTGGTGTCTCAGTGTTTTAGTTCTGTGTGTGTGTGTGAATGGGCATCAAAGCCCTGGACCCTGAAGGCATCTCTTTACCTATAAGACAGGCCCAGCATGGCCTGTTCCTCTACACTTTGCCGTCTGGGCCAGTGCCTCAAGTCTGGCCTGATGGCTAAGAGGGGAATTCAGCCTTCTGGGCACATTTGCTCCTTGGCCTCTGCTGAGGTTGCTACCAAGGGAAGTGGTAGTAGTGCTGGTGGCTTTTGTCATGTAGGCTCTTGAGCTGCCCTGAGGCCAGAGACCTCTGAAGCTACCAAGGAGGGGTCTGTGTCGGAGCCCTAGCCCTGGTCTTCGTCAGGACCACAACGGTCTGCCTGACATGTGAGCGTCTGGGGCACCACCACGGATGTGAGCACGGGCTGGGGGAGAGATCTTTAAATCACCCAGGCGCCTGGCTTGTTAAATACGTCCCCACTGCAATTTACTTGTTCCAGTCAGCCCCGTTCTAAAGAAAGCAGGTAACCTTCCAGCCTAGGGAAGACTGGGGATCGTTCAGCACAGCTTGCCCTGGAGGAGATTCAGAGCTAAGGAGCCCTGAACCCTCTTCCACCTCATCTCTGCTGCCAGCCAGTCTCATCTGCAGAGCATCAAGCACACACCAGGGCGGAGTGTCAAACTGCATGGGACAGGAGGAGGATGCGGGCGGGGAGGCTTTGCGTGCGTGATGGGGACCATCTTGCTGACTACCAGAGCGGAGGCCAAGGGGCTGCTGGAATGAAGAGTCTCAGGAATGAAGTCTGAGTATAGTAGAGGGCCCCCCCTGGGTTATTTTGGATCCCTTCTCTTGGCTGGGGGAGGCTGTGTCATTGCATTGGTAATTGCAGAGGAGACAGCCATATGCGACCATGTAAACCGAGGAGGGAGAGAGGCTAGTGGTTAAGGTCTGGGGCTCAGGAGACCTGGGTTCTATTCCTGGCTTGGGCCCATCACTTCCCTTCTCTCTGTGCCTCAGCTTCCCTGTCGATAATATGGGGATAACAACATGGCACCTGTCCAGCCCAGAGCCAGGGGTAGACACTTCAGCGATGGGAATAAATGAATTAGGGCTATGGCCTATCCATGGGCAGAGTGCAGGGCTAGGGCCAGGAATGCTGCTTCCCCCAGGCAGAGCGGATCTTACTTCTGCCCCCCATCCCCACAATCCTCCTGCCTCCTTGGGTCCTCTCTGGGCTCCCTGTGTCCTGTTCCTGTTCCTTAGCGTTCATGGTTCCAGCAGAAAGGTCTTTAGAAGGCCTGTGAGATCCTGGGACAAAAGGGGCAAAGTTCCCGCGGGCTGTTCCTGTTGTGAATGATGTCACTGTACCTGTCAGTAAATGGAGGTGATTCCTGGGACAGCAGCCCCCTGGCCTGGGATTCTCTGGGGAACAGCTGCTGGTGGCTTAGGCAGGGCCGAGGGAAAACTAGGAAGGGGAATGTACTGCAGCTTCCCAACCTGGAAAACCATCAAAAGTCAGGCAGCGCCACTAGTCTCGTCTGGTATTTCCAGAAAAACCTGGCGGGTTCTGGCATCCTAGGGTGGAATTTATGATGGAAAAATAAAATAATAATAAAAAAGTCCTGATCCCTTTGAGGCCTGAGTCATAAATGCATCTTCTCATTAAAGCAGCTCCACCTCTCTGCAAGGCGTTTGCCAGCGCAGTGCCTATGCACATCCACACATTGGACTGACCCACCTGTGGGAGCTCTCCTCTTCCCCACCAGGAGTCCCTGAGCATCAGAGCTCCTCTCTCTTGCGGTCCTGTCAGTGCCCCTTTCTCTACTGAGAGCAGGCCTGGCTTCTCCAGATCCCACGCCACCACCCTCTCCCAGGCCTCTCTTCCTTGGGCTGTGTGTCATTTTGTGGGCACATGCATGGTGGTTTGGACACCTGCTACCCCAGTTCTGCTGTGTAATTCTGTGGGCACATGCCCAGTTTTTCTAGGACACCCCCCCCCCCTCCCAGGTCTGCTGTGTAATTCCTTGAGCACATGCCTGGTTCCCCCATCTCCTCAGGGTTACCAACTTTATAATCCCACAAAACCAAACACCCTAGCCCCGCCCCTTCCCCGAGGCCCTGCCCCCCACTCACTACCTTCCCCCTCCCTCGGTGGCTCGCTGACCCCCACCCTCACTCACTTTCACTGGGCTGGGGCAGGGGGTTGGGGTGCGGGAGGGGGTGAGGGCTCCAGGGTGAGGCCAGAAATGAGGGGTTCAGGGTGCGGAAGGGGGCTTCGGTCTGGGGCAGGGGGTTGGGATGCGGGAGAGGGTGATGGCTCCAGCAGGGGGTGCGAGCTCTGGCGTGGGGCTGGTGATGAGGGGTTCAGGATGTGGGAGGGGGCTGCAGGTTGAGGCAGGGGTTGGAGTGCAGGGGGGCTCCAGGCTGGGGGGTGGGGCAGAGGGGGCTCTGGGCTGGGGCAGGGGGTTGGGGTGCAGGCTCTGGGCTGGGGTTGGGGATGAGGAGTTTGGGGTGCAGGAGGGGGCTCGGGGTTTGGGGGGGTTCAGGGCTGGGGCAGGGGGTTGGGGTGCAGGGGGGGTGAGGGCTCCATCTGGGGGTGCAGGCTCTTGAGTGGGGCCAGGGATGAGGGGTTTGGGGTGCAGGAGGGAGCTCGGGTTGGGGGGGCTCAGGTCTGGGGCAGGAGGTTGAGGCACGGTGTTGGGGTGCAGGATTACCTGCAGCGGCTCCCGGTGAGTGGGGGGGGGGCTAAGGCAGGTTTCCTGCCTGTCCTGGCACCGCAGACCGCGCTACACCCCGGAAGTGGCAGGCAGATTCGACTCCTAGGCGGAGGCACTGCAGGCGGCTCTGCACCACTCTGCTCTCATCCGCAGGCATTGCCCCCCCGCCCCCCGCTCCCATTGGCCACAGTTCCCGGCCAATGGGAGTGCGGAGCCGGTGCTTGGAGTGGGGGCAGCGCATGGAGTCCCACCGCCTAGGAGCCGGACCTGCTGGCTGCTTCCTGGGCACAGCGCGGTGCCACACCAGGTAGGGACTAACCTGCCTTAGCTCCACAGCACCGCCGCCTGGACTTTTAATGGCCCGGTCGGCAGTGCTGACTGGAGCCACCAGGGTCCCTTTTCGACTGGCAGTTCTGGTCGAAAACCAGACACCTGGTCATCCTACTCCTCCTTCCTGCTGGATGATTTGGTGGGGGAGCAGGGCATCTTGTAGTTGTTTGAAGCTCCCCTTCCCATGCTTGTTTCAAAGTGGCACAGCAGGCAGAGGAGGAAGGAAGCCACTCCTGGAGTAATTACTGTGTCTGTGTGTCCTGAAGGTGAGAGCAGCTGTTCATGGGGAGCAACCAGGGTGGAAGGGAGTTGGGGGGAGTGGAGAGGGGCTGGTTTGTTCTTTCAGTTGAATATTTTTTAATGGAAACACAGTTGGGCTGGATCCTTTCCGATCCCTTTGCGGAACTCAGCAAGCTGCCGGGGAGTTCCCAGGGCTCAGGGGTCCAGGCCCCTCCAGAGCAGGGATAACACTGCTTTGCTCTCGCTTGCTGGCTGCCACTCTGTACCTCTCCTTCCTGCCTTCTCATTCTTTCCCACCCTTCTCACTTGCCTCTGTTCTTCTCACCCTTTTCCTTTCACGGGCTCGCTCTCTCCTTTCCCTTTCTCTCTTTTTCACTCGCTTTCCCATTCGCCCTCACTATTTTGGTCAGTCTTTTTTCCACACTCTTCCTTGTTCTTCCTGTCATTCTCTCTCTCTCCTTTCCCTTTGTTCTGATTCTTTCACTCTCATTCCCTTTCACTCTTCCCCTCCACTTCTCTCTTTTGCTTCTCCACCCCTTACTGTGGCTGAGTTCAGATGAGCAAACGCCTCCCAGCTAGAGGACTGTATGAGTTCTGTGACTTTCCCACCTAACTACTGAAATATCACTCAAATTAATACAAAGAGGCGGGCCCGTCAAACTTTTCCTTTCTGTAAACCATGTGCCTGTTTAAGAGAAACCACCAGCCCAAACACCCCGAGCAATTGTCTCCTCATCGCCACTGCTGCAGGCTTGCGAGTGTCTGATGATGTTATTTCTGTCACTGTGAGTCTGTTCTCTGTAGACACTTGGCTCCTGGGAGCTCCAGGTCTGGGACAGGTAGGGGCGGGATGTAGATTTTGGCAGGATCCCGGCCTCTTTGGAGGACGGTTTGTGACATCACTTGTTTGATTTTGTTTGCTTTGTTTTATTTTCAAGAACATTTTGTGTTGAAAAATTTGAAGCCTCTGAGCTGGTGATTGGTGGCGGGAGCTCAGAACCAGCTCTAGCTTCCTACGCTCCAGCTGAGGCAAGTGGGGGGATGGTGGGGGGGTGATAGAAATTCCTGCCTACTCCTAGCCCTTCTGGGGTGGACTAATGCTGGCCCGTAGAGGCGGTGATGCTTTGGGGGAATGTTCTGGTTAGGCCTGGAAGCCAGCATGTGGCTGCGGAGGAGCCTTGGTTGGATTTCCTGTAACCTGCTAAATGTTGCTAGGCTGAGTGAGCTGAGCCCCTTGTGCTGGGAAGGTCTGTTGGGACTGACGTTAGGATATCCCTGGCTTGTTGGGGTTAGGGGTTGGGTCATACTTAGAGCTGCCGGTATGACTGAGGCTAGGTCTAGGTCTGCAGAACTGAGCAGGGGAAGGGGGTAAAATGGGGCCACTTCTCCCCCCAGCACTCCCTAGGCGTAGAACTGTGCAGAGGAGACACCCTTTTGGGGGCACTTGGACCCCTGTGGCCTTGGGGAAAGAGCTGGCAGGTTGCAGCCAGCCAGAGAGCGAGGCTGCCACAGCAGTGCGGGAGCCATTTCAGCAGGGACTGTGGGATGCTGATGATGCTATCAGTATTTCCCATGGTTCTGACGGCCGTTCCCGGAGTGGTGCTGAGGGGCTGTGGGCTCCAACCCTCTCCCACTCCCTCCCTCATGACCTCTTCACCTCAGCCCCACCTGCCCCTCACAATCTCCCTCTTCCCCCTGCCCTAGCCCCTCTTCCTCCCTGCCTTCCTTTGCTGTTTAGCTGATCCCCCCACAGCTCACCAAACACCATGGCACTAGCACAGTGATGGCGGCTGTTACAGTGTTCCCTCTGCTTGTGTGTTACCCCCACCCCGCCCCTGTGGTTGTCTTGTCAGTTAGACTGTGCGCTCCTTGGGGCAGGGGCTGTCTCTTACTCTGCCTGTGCAGCACCCAGCACAGTTGTCTCGGATCTCGGACAGGCCACAGGCATACCCGTAATAAACAATAATAATAATAATGGGGTTCAGGTCAGGGCAATGGTCATTGGTTTGGTGTTTTTTAAATTCTGTGAATTTGTATTAGTTCTCCATTTTGCGGTGGCTCCCCAATGTGCTAGGCCCTGTGCAGCCATATGTAGGAAACTACAGCCCCTGCCCTGAAGTGCTGGCTGTGTACCCTCCACCTGAGGGTCAGGTAATTTGTAGAGTGGGGTCTAGGGCTCATCCCCTTCACTGTCACACCCTGGTGAGTTGCAGAAAGCCCCCATGGAGATGCCTCTACCCTGTTAACTATTGGGACAAGATCTCCTGAGAAGATTGTCTGCTCCTAGTAAACCACACCTCCGTCGGGGTCAAGGTGACCTGGGTGACAGACTAGGACAAGGAGCTAGAAACAAGTCCAGTTCAGGCAGAGTAACTTCGCACAGAGAGAAGGATGCATGGGCGGGCAGGTGGTATTTGGCAGGCAGCTGGCACAGAATGTCCCTGATGTAGGTCCTAGACAAAGGTTCTGCCCCCTTCCACCTTCCTAGCATGGCTGCAGCCTGAGTGTCAGGGTCTGGGATCAGAAATCTTGTGGTCATGGCCTTATTTGTGCCCACAGAAGCTGTGGCTGACAGCACAGAGAGAAGACCAGTAACAGCCGGGAGGAAGAGGAGGTGGAAGGGGGAGGAAGGCAATGTTGGTGAAAGGGTCTAGGAAAGGATCTGCACACAAGCCTATTTTAGGGCTGGCGCTGGAGGAGGATCGATTACAGGAAAGCAGGTCTCTTTCCCAGCCAGGTCCCTAGTTCATTGATGTCCAAGATTAGTGTCTGTGGCTTTGTCTGGACATGTGTGGAAAATGTTCCACTCTTGCAACCGCTGGTCAGCTTCACTGGTGGGAGCGACCCTGCGGGGGCAAGGCCTAAGGGAACCAGAAACAAGAGGCCATCAGGCGGTCTCTGAATCCTGTGAGGAGATTAACATGGTGACGATGGCAGAGACTGAGGGCAAGGTGCAGGTGTAGGTCTTTTGAGGCCTTGTTCTGAACTGACCCAGACCTGGGCTTTGTTTATGGTCTGGCCTGCTCACATTCACGCCAGTCACTTCCTCTGCCGCAGGACCTGCCCAGTCCCCACCATCTGCTCTCTTCCCAGTGAGGACATGGCCCCCCAAACCTGAGAGGTGCACAGCCCCATCCTCCAGGGACAGAAACTCCCACCCTCTAAGGCAGGAGCTCTTTAAGTCTCGTGTCCCCTGAATGAGCGGTGTCAGCCTGCCAGCCCCCCGCAGCCCATCCCTGTGTTTCCCTGTGCTGGCGCTGCATACACCACTGGGCTCTGTGAACACGGAGTTTGTTTTGCCAGGGTGACCTGTTTAATCATCTCATTTTCTGGTGGCCGTTTATTCCTCGTTTCCACGGTTACGGCCCCATTAAGGGGAGAAGCAATAAGGCAGCGAGTCAAACAGGTAATAAAAACATTAAAGCCATGTGCGCGACGGGGTGGGGGCGCGCAGGAGCGCAATGAGACGAGACGGGCCACACCGGGGAGACAGCAGGGTGTGGGGAGCCTGCACTCAGGGCAAGCAGCACCCCGGCCAACCCCCAGCCTCAGGAAAGATCTGGCCAGGAAAAAAATACTACAGTATTCTACAGCACTAACCCAAACCACGGCAGCCTAGAGCAGCGTTACTGCAGTACTACAAGTGGCTGGGAGCGTTTCGGAGCAGAATACTGTTACTGCAGCACTCTGAGTGGTTGGGAGCACTTCAGATCAGAGTACTGTTCCTACAAGGCTGTGTGTGGCTGAGCATTCCAGCTTAGAGCAGTTGTACTGCAGTACTGAGTGGCTGAGAGCACTCCAGATCAGAGTACTAATACTACAGTACTGTGAATGGCTGGTAACGTTAGATCTTATAATTTGATTACAGTGCAGTTAGTATAGTACCTATGGACCCAAACATTAAGTATTGCAATAGTGCTGCTGCAGTAGTACCGAACACCCAAGATATTTCTGGTTTTCAGTAGTGATATTATAGCACTGTTGATGACTCCAATGAGTGCAACTTACAATAGTATTATACAGTGCAATTCCTGCAGTAATATCAGTAGCCCAGAGCACTACAACTTGCAATAATGTCACTAATACTCTAGTGATATATTTACTACAGTACTGCTAATGGCCTCAGTCGGCATAGTTTGTAGTGTTCCTGTAGTGGTTTGGACCGTTCCTAGATAGAGCATTAGTATTTGTTTAAAGAACACTGCAACCTCAAGGAGAAGGTCAAACTCCAAGGAAACAGCCAACAGAGCTCTGTTCCCCCTGCCCCATTGAGGCAATCAGGCTGCCAAGAAGTGTGCAGACTGGAACCATTTGCCCATGAGTCTGAGTAACAGACTGACTTTAGATCCACAGCTATTGAGGTAGTCATGGCTGAAAATCCAAAGGGAGCTGTGGAGTTTAGGCAGCATGGCTGGGAATGGTCTTCCTCCCTCAGCAGTATAATGGAGGGAACACTTGGCTGACTTCTCCACCATGATCTGGAGCAGGGAAGCAGCACCCTCAGACAGCACTAGAACTAGGGAAGGGCAAGGGCCTTCGTCCCTCTGAAAGAAAGAGAGGGGGGACTCTCAGCACCAGTCAAACTGTCCGGGGTGTAGCAGCCACGGACAGTTCATTTCATAGGGGCAGTGTTTCTTATGCTTACTGGGAAGATCAGGGCTTTTGTTAACACATGCTATCTCTCCCTAACTGGCCTGTCTGTGTTAGTGACCAGACAGTAGTGCTTCCCCCTTGGGAGACGGTAGGCTGGATCTGATCTCTGATTTGCTGGTGTCAATCCAAATAACTCCATTGACTTGGTAGTTAGTCCAGATTTACACCTGTGTAAGTGGGATGAGTCTGGCCACGTGGGTCCCCTATAGACAGGGGCCATGGCCCAGCTGACGTGTATGAATTTAAAATCACTAACAATGCCCCCATACATTTGAAATATGAATGGGAGTCTAAGCCCATGCCAACAGGTGATCCCATTTCAAAGTACATAGGCCCTGTTGTTCCTGTTCCTTCTCTCCATCCTTTCCCATTGTATGTTTTACTGGGGGTAGGGAGGCTAAGCTGCGGTTATGGTGTAAGATGAAGAGGAGATAGCTAATGAATGGGCCGCTGCTCAGATCCATCTCTCCCATCAGTGCCAGGTGCTTGTTTTGATGGTTAGATGGAGAGGGAAATGATACCACTGAGAAATTATTAAAAAAACTTTGGACAATATGAGTATTGGGGCTGGGGTTCCCAAAAGCAGCACACAGCATTGGCCAAACTTTGATCCCATTGAAGTCAACCGGGAGATTATCAAACTCACAATATCTTCTGGGAACAACAGAAGCCAAGTACTCAGTAGAATCATACTGGGCCCTGAAATCTGCAGGAATGAGACAGGAGCTCAGTGAAGTTATGTTCTAATCTCCCATCTGGCCAAGAAGGTTCAGACTATAGAATCATATCATAGCATGACAATAAAGCTAGAGATGGGAATGGTCCAGTAGGCCACCTAGGGCCATTTCCTGCTCACTTTATTTGTGTGAATAGCCTAGTCTCCTTTAGTAAACTTACTCGCATGAGTAGGGTGAGCAGGATTTGAACTCCGTAGTCTGTTCCCAGGGCAGGGCAGGATTGCTCCATACAGTATATTCCCCCATTGCTTTGTTCCGTTCATTTATGAGCAATGGTCTTGGTGTAGATTATGAGACATCTTGGAGAGCTGAGAGCTCCCCTGCTCAGTGGAGGTGTAAGTCACCCCTGTGTAGAGGGTCAGCACAGAAGACCCATGCACACAGGGACTCTAACAGTCCTTGGCCTTTGCACAGGGAATGAATTTCATCCTGTGTGAGAAGTAAAACGTAACCATCTTCCAGAATCAGGTTGTGCAGTCCTAATGGTAGAATGAAAATGTTCAGAAAAACAAACAGGCAAAGGGGGGGAACACCTCGGGGAAAATAACTAACTCCAGGCATGTTTCCTTTGCCAGCTGTCTCTGCTGAATTATTTTACTCTGCTGCCCGCCCTGCCTCGCCCTGGAGTTTTTCTATTTCTGATCTTGTTTTGGGTTTTATAGTTTCTTTTCTCCCGACTTTATCAGAAAGCATATTTGTGGTGAGCGCCTGTGAAAGGACCCAGGCTGCTGAGTAAATATTCAACGTGCAAACGAGCAGTGTGACCTTGAGAGAAGGGGAGAGAGGGAGGGAGGGAAGCAAAGGGAAATTTGTAAAAAGCTGGAAAAGAAAAAGAATTGGGAGAAGGAAAAAAACCCCAAAGACCTGGCTAGATTGGACAAAGTAACATAAAAGGCCAAAATGTTGGCCTTGATTGCTAGAAGTGGGGACTGGGCATCTAGCACAAGGTGTTTTAAAGAGGCCTGATTCTCAGGGAGTGGTGAGCACCCACCGTCTGGAAATCAGGCCTCATGGGGCACTAAAAATCAGTCGTCACTGTGAGTAATCTTGACCCACATTCACAAAGGGTGAAATTCACCCTTGTGTAAATTCACCATTGTGTAAAATCACAAAGCCTGCACACCATTCCAGACTCCGAGAAGGGTGTACGTGGAACATAGGCCTCGTGCTGGCTCCTCTGCACACGGGTGAATTTCACCTGCTGTGAAATCCTCCTGTTGAGTTTCCTCCCACCTTCTCCAGCTTAAAGGGTTCCACTGGTGCCCATTTCTAACACTGTATGTAGTGGCATTGCTCATGTGTGTTTTTTTGCTGGTGCACCTGTTGTGCTCAGAGAAGAAAATTCGGCCCAAATTGATTGGGGAGTTATTTTACACTTTTGGGGTTGAATTTAGTACTTGGGAAAGGTGCCAAATGAACAGCTGTGGAGAGCGAAGGCCTCTGTCCACTGAACAGAGACAGCACAGGCAGCAGCAGTGCAGGCTCCCCCAGCACTCCAGTGTGCCCCCGCACTGTTCCAGGCAAGTCTTGGCCTCACCGCTGAGACAGCCAGTGACACCACCTGTGACGGCTAACTGTGGTGATGATGGAGAGATGTGGATGTTTCTCTCCCGGGCACTAGACTGAGACCCAGCAAACCCGTTGCGAGGAGGCTACCAAAGAGCAGTCAGGTGAGATGGAGTTATGACCACTCCGGAAGTTGTGCCAAAGCTGCAAAGTTCAAATCCTGCGTGGAGTTTGGGTTCCCAGAGTTGTGGGGGTGTTTGGCTCTGGGGTTTTGGTTTGGGGCCCATTTCTAGTCATGGCTGATCTGGGCTGGAATTGGAGGTTGTGTTATGTTAACAGGTGTATGTGTGTGTTGGGTTGTTGCCATTTTATTTTGTCTCTGTATATAATTCCCTCTGATTAATGTCTGAGAGTGAGAAAAATGGTGGGGAAGGGACCAGATGAGTCTCTAGAATCTGCACATGGATTTTAGACAACGGTTCTTGTGGCCTTTGATACACTGATGACAGCTGCAAACAGGAGCCCGTAGATTCCTGCAGCTGCACCCACCAAAGCATTTCTTCCCTTTAGTCGGGTCACCAAAGTGACCCAGGGGAACCAGGAGAGCAAGTGCTGGGGGAGCTCTACAACTTCTGAGCAGAGGTTGTGCCAGGTTCCAAGGGAGACTCTTCCAAGACCTTTTGTACTGGATTGTTTCTGCTCGTTTGAGGCACCTCGTTTTTCATTTGACCGTATTTTAAACAAATCTCTACGTGTGTTTGGGATCCATTTTTGGTTTGTCATTTAAAATTTGTCCCCAGCCTCCCTACGTGCTGCAGATTTGACTCCTCTTCATTTCCAAGCCAGATAACAGAATTCTCTGGTCGCTTTTTGCACAAGCAACTTATTCTTACTCAGACCCATCAAGACTTACTTCTCCCCTTACCTGATCATTGTTTTTTGGCGGGGAGGGTTCCTGTGTTGCAGGCGATAGAGGTCAAACTACTGGGAGCTCTGGGATTTCAAACCGCAGGGCAGAGGCAGAGTCTAAGATGAGCCATCATTTGCGTCCCTGTGCCTTGTTTGAACGATATTGATCAAAGTTAATCTATCCGAAAAATAGTTATTTGTCTAGAGATGCTCAAGGAGGCCAGGTCCAGAGCTGGGATAGGGCTAGCCTTGGGCTAGGGTTTCAGGCTGAACCAAGGCAAGAGCATGGGTGTGACAATGCCATATTTTGTGAAGTGTTCTCTTGAGGTTTCAGTCGAAGTCTTGCGAGAACAGTGGATCTCTGGTGGGTTTGAGATCCAAGCTGGAACTCAAACCACAGGGGTAGAGTCGGCTTCAGGAATTCAGATCCGAACCTGTCCCAAAGCATGGACCTCTTTGGATTGGTGATTTCAGATTGGGCCCTTTGATATTCAGAGCTTATACACCTCTACCTCGATATAAGGCGACCTGATATAACGCAGTAAAGCAGTGCTCCGGGAGGGCGGGGCTGCGCACTACGGTGGATCAAAGCAAGTTCAATCTAACGCGGTTTCACCTATAACGCGGTAAGATTTTTTGGCTCCCGAGGACAGCGTTATATCGAGGTAGAGATGTAGAGAGAAACTGAGACTGATGGGTGCAATGGCAGGGAAGCCTGTTAGGCTGAGAACTTGCAGTCAGGAGCTGGCCTAGAGGAGTTCATATTCTAACCAACCAATCCCAAGCTGGCACAGACGCAGTCTCAGGTTCCACCATTTTACCGTGACCCTTGTGACCCCACCAGCAGGACCATGATGCAGGTGGAGATGCTGCTTTTCTGACAGAACAAGCTGAGGGAGCTGCATTGGGGGGAACTTGCCCTTAGTGATCCTACCTCAGCCATAAGCACAGACCACTCAGTGAGGAGCTGAGCCATGAAGACGCCATTGTCGGTCAGTGGTTTGGGGTGGCCATTAGCTGCGACCGTCACTGCTGTGAATTAACTGACCAGTGAACTCACTAGCCAGTGCATATCCCTGGTCAAGGACGGGTGATTCTCTCTAGGGAATGAGCGAGCGGATGAGACTATTGTGGCCTGGCTGGGAAGCTGCACTTAGCCAATACCTTGTGTTACTATGTGAAAAGATGTCAGAAGGAACCTAGATTGTCATCCTGGATCAGATCAATCCAGCTGATGCCTGGCAGGAAGGTGAAAACCACCCATTAATGCACCTGGGTCAGCTATGAAATTATGGATGTGGGTGGAGCAGGAGGAGTTAAAAAAATAAATGGGCAAAGACTTTGAAACCCCCTGTTCCTATGTAAATCTTCCCCACACCTCTAAAGGAGCCCAGTCTGGGACACTCCTGCCAGCTAGCCCTACCCCTGGAAGGATTTTAGTGCGTCGCGATAAGACACAACTTGGCTGCACTCAGGCTCCTTCAGAACTGTTTGTTGTGTTCGTGTGATTTTGGGGGGCAGGGTTGTAAATCTCTCTGGCAAGCCCAGAAATTGTAGAAACAGTTTATCACAGATACATTGGAGAACTTTATTGGGGAGGGATCTATATTGGTCTCCCTTTAACTGGAGAGTAAAAAGGAGGGGCAGCTTGTCCAATGATAACTTCAGAATCATTTCCGCAGTGATGCCGTGCGGTGTCGGGGACGGAACGTTTGCGGACGGACGGGATGTGAAGGAGAGGGGGATGCTGGGGAAAACGGGAGTCTTTGAAATAAATAAATAACCCCCTGAAGTCAAAGATGCAGAGAGGAGCTGAAGCAAAGTCAGCAGTGCAGATGCCACGGCCGGGAACTGTGACTGTACGTGTAATAGCTCTGGATGTTTGCTTTTATCTGACAGTTGCTGTTCAAGCAAACAGATTGGAGATTTCCAGACTTGCAGGGATTGGGGTTTTATTTATTTATTTATATATATCTTAGTTCGCCTCTCTGCACAGGAGATGAATGGGCCAGGGCATGGAAGGAAGGGAAGGCGCCCTGAGCCGTCACCCCTTTCGCCCATTAGCACTTGCACTCTGCGGTTGCTCACCCCTGGCTGGGCTTAGCGCTTAACCCCCCACCCCAGCCCCCTCCTCTCTCTCCTATTAGCGCTCACACCCTGAGGTCCCACTCCCACCATGGCCCCTCTCACCTACCGGTACCTGGTGTTCCTATAGCTGTCCTTGGCCCTTAGGAGCATCTGTTAACTGCCCTCTGGTGTGGGGAGGTCCTATCTCTCTTAACAGTGGTACCCCCTGGTGCTTGTGCACATTATTAACCCCCTGTTGACCAGTGAATTAGCCAGTGTGCTGAAGCCAAGACTGTTTTGAGACCTATTGCTAGAAAGCAAGTAGTACTGTCGTCCTCCTGACATGCCCTGGGGGGTCTGTCCTGGGAACACAGGAGTCCTGCTGCCCCACCCCCACCTGGAGCATCCCTGGTCTTCCTTTGGCTCAATTGTAACAGTCCAAAGAGAACCAGTGGGAGTGGGGGGTGTTCCCAGTTTGCACTCCAAATGGAAGGCCCGGAGGGGGTTGAGGGGCAGATTCCTTGCAGTGAAGGTGTTAACAAATAGCAGGTGATTAAACATGACAAGCAGTGACATTTCTGTTTGGGGTTCTCAGTACCAGCAATGCCAAGAATGAAGCTATAAACCCTGACATTTTGTGTTATGCACTGAGGTTTTTAATAGACATCTTTTCCTCCTTCCCTGCTGTTTATTTATTTTTATTCTTTTTCTCTTTTCTGTCCCCTTCTCCCTTTCCGCAGTCCTTTCTCTTTCTGCCCCTCGCACTTATTTTTCAGCCCTCTTGTCCTACCTGCACTCTGTTCCCTTGTTTGCTCACACCTGCTTGTCTTCCGGCCTTCTCTCTCCCTTTCTTTTCTGCTGCTTATGTATCCCTCTTTTCTTATCTTTCACTCACCCTCCCTCTTTTCTTCTTACACTTTCCCAGGCACTTTTTCTCTCTGTGGCGTTGTCCTCCCCTTTCTCACTCTTCTCTTCCTCCTCCTTGATTCCTCTCACCTTCTCTGCTCTAGGCTCAGCCCTCCGCCCCCCATATTCTCTCACTCTCTCATATTCCCTCTCTCACACACGCACACACTCTCTTTCTCACACCCACACTCCCACTCTTGCACATTCTTACACTTTCGTACACACACAAGTGCTCTCTCAGAGCTTTAGCTCTCATGCACACCCCCTCTCGTATGTGCACACTCCCCTCTTTCTCTGCTCCCCCTTTCTCCCTCCTTTCTTGCTGCCTCTCTTACTCCATTCCCTCCGTCTGTTCTTTTCCACTCTCTCCCCTTCTCCCTCCCTTCCTGTTCTCTTTTTGGGCCCTGATGTAATACACTAACCATTGAGGGCCAAGCCAGTTGCTTGTCTGGAAGCAGGTGTCCCACCCCTGAGTGATGTTTTTGTTAATAACATTTTCACTCTGACTCAGAAGCTGGTGTTTTGGAGATCGGTTGTAAGGGTTTTTTTAAGGGCAGGGGCTGAGGGGGCAGCGCTTTTGGGAACAGTTGCCGGGTTTATTCTAAAAGGACTGCAACAGTTGTTCTTCCGAGCGAGAAACGTTGGAACAACTGCAGATTCTCACTCTCTCTCGACATGTCTCTCTGAAGGGCGTTTGGAGGTGACACCCGATGCAGCGTCCCCCTTGCAGCCAGCTCTAATCGGAGCAGGCGGCCTTCCAGTGACTCTTGGCTTTAGTGAGGGGGCTCTTCAGCCATTAGGGACAGCCTCACCGGGCAGCCTTCCACAGAGCCCCCTATTCCCAACTTGATTGTGGTGCCTTCTCCTGATGGGGCCACTGTTGGCATAAGAACTAGGGGAACAAAGCTCCCTAGTGGTTAGAGCATGCGCTCGGTGCCAGGAGGCTTGGTTCTGTCCTGAACCAGTGTGGACATGTCACTATGCCTCTGAGCCTGACAGATGGATCCAGTTACTTGGTCTGAACATCAGGAGGCAGTCTCCAGGTGCATGAAGGGGGGGTGGTTTGAGGAGACCCTTTGAGGCAGGACGGAGGAAGAGGTCATGTGTTTCCTGGTGCAAGCTGGCAGCAGGGCCTCTGGATGGGACATGCCACTGTTCCCTCTTCCTAGGGCCAGGCCTCCTGTCCTGCCTTGCCATGCTCAGTGCTTCCCGACCAGGCTGGGACCCTCATACACGGGCCAAAGGCTCCCTTTGTCCAGAGTGCTGATTTCCTTTTGTCAGGATTGGGATTGCTTGGGCTGGGGGGTGGGCAGAGGGGCGTTAGTTCCTGAGAGTATGTCTTCGCTGCAGAGTTAGTCTGAGTGACTGGCACCCTGCTCTGAGCACCTAGATCAGCCTAGCCTGGGTGTGAGGAGCTGCACTGCAAAGCCAGACCAAAGTTACTGGGTCTTCACTGGTACTGCTCTCCCCCGTGTATGTGGTTAGGACTTCTGGAGGCATTTCCCTGGTTCTTTGTGCTGTTCTAGGATTCTTTCCCAGTAAGGGAGGGATAGCTCAGTGGTTTGAGCATTGGCCTGCTAAACCCAGCGTTGTGAGTTCAATCCTTGAGGGGGCCATTTGGGGATTTAATTGGGGATTGGTCCTGCTTTGAGCAGGGGGTTGGACTAGATGACCTTCTGAGGTCCCTTCCAACCCTGAGAGTCTATATATTCTATGAATTGTGGGAAGACTTGTCTGTGCATGGGGTGGAGGAGAATTGTGGGAAGGTATTGGAGGAGTATTAGCACTTAGCCCAGTGATTCTCAAACTTTTGTACTGTGACCCCTTTCACATAGCAAGCCTCTGAGTGCGACCCCTCCTTATAAATTAAAACACTTTTTTATATATTTAACACCATTATAAATGCTGGATGCAAAGCGAGGTTTGGGGTGGAGGCTGACAGCTCGCGACCCTCCATGTAATAACGTTGCGACCCCCAGTTTGAGAACCCGTGACTTAGCCTATTGCCCCAGGATGGGCTAGCTAACAGGAAAGCGCTTAACGGGGATGAGAGGTTTTGTGTGTGGACAGGAGAGGGTTAGGGGCAATACCTGGTTAATAGCTCGGACCAACTCTTCAGGGCAGGCATACCCTGTGCCTCCCCCGCCCCTCCCTGTGCACAGCGGGACACCAGGCCCCAGGATGAAAGGCTTGGCAGGCATTTTAAGTGGTCCAAACTCAACCTCAGCCTCACTCCCAGCTTCTCTCTTCCTCTGCTCAGCAAGAGTGTTAAAAGCCAAAATATTCCTGCCAAAGGCTCTGCCTCCCCATAGAAGCACCTCTCCTGCCCTGTCAGCCCAGGTCGTATTGATCCATCTCCACAGACCGTGGCTGCAGATGAGTTGCCAAGTAGGGCAGATCGATACAGACTTGGGATGGGAATTTTGGCAGCGGGGAGTGTCCGGTTGTCCCTCCACATGCCCCCACCCCCGGGAACCAGCCAGCCAGGTAAAACAAAGCCCTGTCCTTAGAGCCTCCATCTCACCTTGTCCCTCCCTGTCCTCCCTGCTGCTGCTGGGATGGCAGGCTTCCTAAGGGAGGGCGAACAAGACTGGAGCCAGGAGCAGCAATGGGACAGGAAGCCCTAGAGTGGCTCACACAAGAGCAGTGACAGGCACCAAGCTATTGGGCAAATTCTACCCTCCCTATCTGGTGTAACCTCGCAGAATTCATTGTCCCACTGTGGTTATTGTTACTCCTATCAGTGGCCAGATTCTGCTCTCAGTTACCCCAGTACCATCCCATTGCGTTATACTGGGCTCATTAAGAGCAGAAGTTGGCCTCTGGTGTTGTCATAGCGCTCTTTACAACAGGCTCTCCTCCCACTCATGCCAGCCTGAGTCCAGGGTGACTCCATTGGTGTCACCCTGTGTTTACACTATTGTCACTAGCATCCTCATCCTGCAGGTGGGGAAACTGAGGCATAGTGAAGTGAAGTGACTCGCCCAAGGGCCACCCAGGAGGTACGAGTCAGAGCCAGGATTAGAATGCAGGAGTCCCAGCTCTGTACTCGGGCCACTTGACCATGCCTGTGTGATGATGCTTTCTCCACGCTTACGGTGCTGTCCATTCCAGGAGGGGTATAGGGCAATGGGGCATTCTCTCAGAGCTAGCTCATGTCCAGGGGGCTGGTGGGGCAGGAGGTAGCTGTGAGAAGGAGAAGGCGCTGGGGAAAGGTGCAGTGAGTCTCCCCCGGCTCCGGCAGTGTGGCAGAGGAGAGAGTGGTCAGCACTTTAATAAGACATCTAGCAGTTAACCCTTGGAGCCCTCCTGGCTGCCTACCCTTCTGACAGGTGCCGAGCTCTGCACACAGTAAAGTTAATGAAATGAGTATTTCAGGGCGGGTGAGGAGAGAGGCTCTGTACTGCACCCTAGGGCCCTGGGTTTATTAATGGTGACCCGCCATTAAAGACTAAAGTGCTAACCTGGTCATATTTAGCAGCTTTCAATGGCGTCCCTGCGGCCTCCGCCTGCCGTATCAACTCCTGCCTTCCCCCCCTCAGCCCCAGGCCGGCAGGAGCTGACTCTGGCATTTCTCTACTAGGATGAGTCTGCTGGGCAGCACTAAGTCTCCACATGCTGCTGCTGCTGCTAGACTGACCCACCCCCACCCACCCGTGCTGCTTGGAGCAGCTTCCCCTTCTTATTACTATCATGGAACTGCCAGGGCCTGGGAGCAGAGAGCGATTGGAGGAGTGGGCCAGATCCTGGCATCCTAGTGCACTCCTTGCTCAGGCAGAGCAGTGCAGTCACTAAGAGCAAGAGGGGGTTTTGCTGTGGGATGTGGCCCCAGAAGAAGTGATGCAAACTCAGGCCCTGCAGCCCTTCAGAGTAAGCACTGGCGAGTTATCCCTCTGGGTTGGGAGGGATGGAGAGCAGACAGTGTCTCAGCCAAAGCTTATAATGATGGGTCCTGGGGAACGGGCATCACCCCTTGGATTTCTCCCATTCTGCTACTGTCCCCCTTGCTCCCTGCACGTGGCACGAGAGGGACTCCGCCAACCCCGGCAGGGGTAGCAGGGGACAAGGAGTGGGAGATCACCCCCAAGGAAAGCGAAGGCTAAATAACGTGGTGATGGGAGCCTTAGAGACACGGTGGTGGCTGCTGCTGCTGCTGAGCCAAGCAGGGGAGGATAACCAAGCAGGAGAGGATAAAACCTGAAGAAAGGTGCCTTTTGGGTTATGTCTGCACAGGGTGCCCTCGCTTGGGCTCCGACCGCATGCTCTCAGAGCTGGACCCCTGTGTTGTGTCTATGTCAGTTCAGGTATGTTCCCCAACCCTTCTCCCAGCCCTGGTTAAAAACTCAGCATGCATAATTTGGCTGCCTGGTGGGAGTTTTGGAAATGCTGGTGGATGGATAGACGGAGAGAGAGATTTAGTGGGAATTGCTGGAAAATGCTAATGTTAGCCCCTTACGTCATATGGGGCAGACAGGCCCAGTGATGCCCCCCTTGCTCCCCCCCCAGCCTCCTTTGTGCCCCTAGGGAGAGGGCATAGAGAATGAGGCCTTTGGCCCCCAGTGTTCCCTGCCCTTGGGGTTCCTAGTCCCCCCCAGACTGTAGCTAAGTGAGCTTGGCTGTGTGGTCTTCAGTCCATCCCATGCCAGAGCCAGCAAGGGCAGGTGCCCAGTTGCGTCTGAGCACTCAAAGCTCCCAGCCTCCTGAAAGAATGAGCGCTGGCTTGGCAGTGGGGCCGGGGGCAATCCTCGCTCTCTTGTTTGGCTCTGTGCCCTGTCTGATCCGGAGCCAGGTTTTACTGTAATCTCTACATCCTGTTGCAGGTCCTTAATCAGCTGGAGCCAGCATGCAAAAAAACCCCAACAAACCTGTTGTGGTTAAAACTCCTGGTTCTCCGCTCCAAGGAGGTAGGGAAAATGTGAAGCAGCGCTTCCCCGGGCAGAGCGCAGTGATCTGGACAAGGCAGGGTGGGCAGGGGAGAATGATGAAAGGTCATCAGTTGGCAGTGGGAATGAGCTCAGGAGGAAATGGACCAGTGTACGTTTCCAGCAAGGAACTAGGCCGGGACCCACTCCCGTCCCACTCCTCTGCAGTTGGGGTGAAGTTTGCTGGAATTAGGGGCAGCAATCCCCCTGTGGCCAGCACAGTGGGAGGACACTGTGCCTGTTGTGGCCCTGTCTGGGCAGGCCCTGAAACTCTCTGGGTTGTGGTGGGTTGTTTTTTTCCTGTTTAATACCTAGAATAACACTGATGGGTCTGAACAGCTCCAGCCAGGCGACAAGGGGAAAGAATAACAAGCTCCTGAATGTCAAGCGAGATTATGGGCCATAGCTATTTAGGGTGAGTCTGGTGGATTTAGGGCCATTTGTGTTCTATTGTCCTGGCCTCTCTGAGCATTGGAGCAGGCGAGACGCGAGTGGGGAATTTTGTTGCAGGTTGGTGTGGAGGGTGGGGGTGGGGGTGGGGGTAGGGGGTGGTTCTGACTCTTACTCTTCCCAGATTTGAGTAACAAAGGGGGGTGATGGCAAACACATAAAAAATCCCAGGAGATGCAATGCTAGGGACTGGAGTTGACGCATGGGTGGGGATGTGGCAGCATTTGGGGAGTGGTCTCCCAGCCATGAAAGTAGAGGTTGGAGAGATGTCCCCACCCCCAGGCGCTTCCTTGTTCATTTCAGGATTCAGCACCAAATTGCCCTCCTGGTTTATAAAACTCTCCAGATTCTCTGCCACTCTGGGACTGGCCTCCCCTCTCTGAGCTATCACACACAGTCTGTCCACAACACTGTGTGGGAGCCTTCTCCTCTGCAGCTCCCACCTTCACTCATCTCTACCAATCTCCCCTCAGACTCATCTTCCCAGCCTCTCCACTCTTCCCTCTGTCATCTGGGCAGCCTTTGGGGAGGCTATTTGTACAGAAGCAAAATAGTATGTGGAGTTGGTGGAGGTTGGAGATTGCAGGCCCCCCTCTTGGAGTGCGTCTGGCTGGCCTTGGGGTTGTGCACCAAGACTGGCAGCTTCTTCTAGAGGCTCAGCACCTCCGTGGTCTGCATGGTAAAGCGGTGGGGACCTGGAGTAGCAACATGACAGAGCGTACAATGGACTGGAAGGGTGGAGTGCAGCAGGAGGCGAGTGATTTAGCTCTGAGTGCCTGAGTCCCGAGCAGGGGGTTCCTGAAACAGCTCTGCTCCTGGGGAGCACTGCAGGTCCCGTGCTGATGTGGGGAGGTGTTGGGGGAGGAGTGGAGGGCAATCTCACCCTGCAAGCTTTGTAGAAACAAGACTTGGGAGGTTGAATTCTTTGCTTCTTTGGGGCCCTTTTTATTTGGCGGGATTAAAAAGCCTATTTGAGTTTCTTAAACCATTTAATCTAAAATCCCCAGGTAGATGCGTCGCTGGATTCGGTTTTAAGCTTATAAACAAAATACGTCTGTGTTTGGTGGTTCTTCGTTTTGTTATTAAGAAACGAGGGTCTGACCTGGCCCCACTGAAGTCAGGGGGAGTTGGGTTCTTACACTCTTGGATCCCGTTGGGTTTTTAGGAGTGCTGGAAGGCGTGGAGCCCAGCTCACTGGTGTGACCCTCCTCTTGCTCCGAGGTGGGTGAGTACGTGGGACCAGGCAGCTAGCAGGGGCAGGGAGTCGAGGGAGAGCCATAAAGGCTTGGGTAGGTGATTGAGGAGCTTCTAAAGGAGCTCTGCATGTTGGGTGAATGCTGGGTGCTGAGCACTTGTGAAAATCTGGCCCACAGTGAAGGGACAGGGCCTGTAGACCCGATCCTGCAAGCCCTCCCCACATGGAACTCCTGGTTAAATCCATCAGGCTCCTGCTCACAGCAGGCTTGTAGGGTTGAGCCCGTCAGTTGGGAGTGCTGTGGAGAGCTGCGAGAGGGCTAGAACACAGGGGCTGGGGAAAAGGGGAGGAAGGGTCTTGCTTACATTCCACTGGAGAACTCTGGGTAATTCTCCCCTGTGGGCAGTTCCCACCGTCCTTTAGGAGACGATCACACACACTCCCATTGCACCTCTCAGTGGCTCTCTCCTTTTCCTATCTCTGCTCCACTCCTCTGCGAAGCTCCTAGCTCCTTTCCATCTCCTTATGGCTTCATTGCTGCCCCTTCCAGCACTATTGCTTTGGCTGCCCAAGGAGGTGCCACTGGCAAGAGACCATCTAGGTGCTGATCAGCGCTAAGTGTGGGCAGAGTGTGTCTTGCCCTTGCTGATAAGTTGTCTGAGGAACATAGGAATCACCAGACTGGATCGGAGACATGCTTCATCCAGTGCGCTGGCCTGTCTCTGAGAGTGGCCAGCCGCAAATGCTTCACAGAATGTGTAAGAACCCCACTGTAGGCAGTTGTGGGGTAATCTGCCCCCTCTTCAGGACTCGGCCTGATCTCTAATAGTTAGAAATTGACTTAAGCCAGTGGTTTTCAACCTGTGGTCTGCCGACCCCTGGAGGTCTGCAGACTTATGTCTACGAATTCTAAAGGGGTCTGCAAATGAAAAGAGGTTGAAAACCACTGGCTTAAGCCAATTGCATCTCAGAGCTTGAGTGTAATGAGTTTGGCGGGTCTCGGTCCATTCCCTGTCAGAGAGGTGTCCACATCACAGAATCCATCCCCTCCACTGGCCCTTTGCTTGCAATCCCAGTGGAGAGGCCAGTAGGGACTGAGCGAGCCCTGGGGACTCAGTGCCCCTTTGGAGCTCCAGAGAGGGTTCTTCCACATCAGGGTTGCACAGGCAGGGCCGTGGGGGGGAAGCCAGCCCTGCTTGCCCACTGTTCCCTTTCTGTGGATAGACAGAGGTTTCCAGTCGCCAGGGCTGTCAAGGCATCACCTTATAAAAAGAGGGGAGGGGACTCCCTTCCCCCTTTGCCTTTGAAAGGCAGTGTAATTGAGGACAGACAGAGGGACAGGCGTCTGTCCGACAGCAAAGGAGGGAACCCTGTTGGCTTTGCCGAGGGAGCCTCTTTCTATATGGAAATGAAGAATTTAGGCTAATGGAGCTCAACCATCTCTAATTTTGCGATGGCAGGAGGATTTTGATTGAAAGTAATTAAGCAAGCTAGCTGTAAAATTAATTAAAGCAAAAGGGGGGGATTTTTTATTGGATTGGAGAGCGATATAGCGGCTGTCAAATGGGGGACGGATGGGGGTGACCTGAATTCTCTGCCCTCCCTCCTCCCACTCGGGACGTTTATGTCACTTTAATCTCCTTACAGCGGCTGGTGTGCATTTGTTTGAAATAATCAAGGAAATATGGTCAGAAATTGTCAGCTTTCAGATCTAATTTACCTGACAGCCCTGCGCGGACCAGCAAGCCTCTGTGTGCGTGTGTGTGTGTGTGTGTGTGTGTGTGTGTGTGTGTGTGTGTGTGTGTGCATGCACACAATTGTGTGGTCATGGAGGACATCGCTCCTCCTCTCTTTCTCCCCCTCGCTCCTCTTGATTTCCAGAAAAAATGCCTTTTGACACATCCAGGACCACCCTGCGTCTTCCTGGGAAATAAAGAAAGTTTGACCATTTTCTGACTGTCCCTTCACCCCCTCCTTCCCCATTACTGCCTCCCCCAACCTGCTGCCTCATCCCTGCACTATAACCAGCTTTAAGGGTTTAGGGACTATAGGATTAGGGGAGGTGGCTGTAATTCTTTATTCCAGATGGCTGACAACCGCTAAACCCACTGTCACAACTACCACAGTTTTAAAAATACTTTAAATTAGTCCCTTTGTTTCGGCCCGAGTCCCCACTGAGCGGCACTCAGGATGTTATGCCAAGAGCTCTGCCTGCCTCGCAGTCATGGGGGGTGCTGAGCCAAGGGGGACAGAGAGGATGGCAGGAGTTGGGAGATGCCAATCTGTGCCCACACCTGTCTGTATTCCCTCGCTTGCCTTCATCTCTAGAGTCAATATTTAAGGCCCAATCCTGCAAAGTGTGTCGCTTCTCTTGGAGCTTCAGAATCAAACCCAATTCCCATTTTGGAGTCTCCTAGCTGCATCTATGTTATTCCTATAGCAGCATCGCTCCCAGTGGTGCTGAGGCAGTGCTTTCCAGGGGGTAGGGCATCAGGGAATGGGTCAGGAAACCTGTTCTGTTCCTGGCTCCGCTGCTAAGTTGGGCAAGCTCCTTTACGACTCCATGCCTGTTTCCTCACCTGTAAAATGGGGATAATGAGATTTCCCCTCCTTTGCAAAATGCTTTAAGATCTCTAGATGAAAAGGACTAGGGTATAAAGACACCAAAGAGCGGGGAGGGAATCCAGCCCCTCTGGAGTGCCTGCATGTTTCCTCTCCGAGCAGACCCTAATAGCTGTCGAGTCTCATATCTTTCTGCTGGGCCTGCTGTTAGGGATAGTGTTTATTATTTGTTAAGTGCTGACAGTGTTGGGGCTCTTGTTTGTTTTGTTTGAGACTCCATTTGCAAACCTTCACTGAAGCGATCTTCTGTGCCAAGACTTAGGAGCTTTTACAATAATAGCCAGGGATCCTGTTGTATAGTTTATGGAGTGCCTTTCAATCCAAAGGGTTCTGCAGTGTTTCAGAGACCAGGGCACCCAGTGAGATGCATTGCACTGGGGAGAGAGGAAGGGAAAGTACTGGCCAAAGGAACCAGGGCAGGAGATCTTTAATGGCCACACAGAACAGCCAGGAGTTTAAAGTCTTACTCCAGAAACCCACAACCATAAACTACAGAGAGCTCAATTAATCTACCATGAGAGGAGGAAGAGATGAGTCAACTCAGCTGGGATCTGAACATGTGGTTCCAGGGCATCTCGGTGGCTCATACCTGATGCTTCATCTATTGTGTGTCTGTCCATCTGCTTCAAAGACAAACAGTGTGGAGTTCTTGTGCTACTGAGTGTCCCTTGGAACACTGGGGTCGTGGCCATGGTCACTGATTTTCAAAGTTAAATCACTCGGCTCCTGTATTAGAAAAAGCAAAATTTGTTTCAAAAATAAAATTAGTAATGAGATGGCAGCTGGCAACAGGGACCAAGTGCTGCCAGGTCCCAGCTTTGGAGAGGAACCTGTTATCTTTCTGAATAGGTATGTAAAGGTGCTTTGAAGACAGCATCATAAGCAGCCAGAGGGTGAGTAGAACAACTTGGGCTGATCTGTAGCCAACTGAAGAAGGTTGTGTGGGGAGCTTGGCACCAGGACTCCTGGGTTCAGTGCTCAGCTCTGCCATTGATTCATATTACAACTGGGCAGGTTGCTTCATTTCTCTGTGCCTATGTTTCCCCATCAGTAAAATGGGTATATTAATGCTTCCTCAGTTGAACAGAGCTCCTGAGGCTTAATTAGCATTAGCTAAATGCTTTGGTGAAAGGGCGTATAAGGCCCCTCCCCCAGTTTTTAGGGTGAAAGGTTGCAAAGTGATATTTCAGCCACATGAAAATTAAAATGGCTGATTTATAAATCTCTGAAACACGCCTTCCCTGAGGGTCAGGTCTGTTGTGAAGCGGTGGCTTCCCCTACACTCCTCCCATTAACTTCAACCAGAGCAGAGTTAGGCTAGCACTAAGCACTGTTGAAAATGGAAGGCTGTTGAGACTGCAGCAGGTGGAAGTTCTGATCCTAAGTGTTCCCTGCAGGTGCAATGGAATTTAGAATCTCATAAGCAGGTTCATGGCCCTTTAAACTGAGAGTGAGTTTAAGTTCTGGGATGCAGACAAGGCCACCCTGATAGTGGTCTCCTACGTCAGTGGTCCGTGGAACCGGTGGTGAGTGAAGAGCTGGTTGGTCATGTGGTGCCAGCTCCTCCTCCTCATTTCTCTTCTCTAAATTGCATGGTGTGGGAGGTAATGGGACGTTCACTACTTCTCTGTTCTTACGTTTCCACGCAATTGCTAGAGTTGCCACAGGGGTGTCACCAGTGGTGGTGGTTGGGGTGTGTGTGCATGAGGCAATCTCTCTGTTGAGAGGTGCTGCATTCTGTGAAAAAGTTTAAGGCCCGCTGTACTTAACAGTTTTCTGTTCTGACTTATCTCCTGGGATGATCAGACATGTCAGATGGATAACACTTATTAGTGGGGTCCTAAGTTTTAAGGGGCAAACGCTGCTATTCTGCACCTCTCTGCACCTGCCTCTGCTTGTTCGAAGTCCCCAGTATGAAGCAAAGCTGTTAGGGTCTCTTCCTTCCAGTCAGTGCCGCTTGTTTGCAAATGTGTTTCCAGCACAACCAAGAGCCGGGGGATGTTCTGTAGTTGGAGGAATGGCAACGAAAACCTCTGAACTGGGTTGGGGTTTTCTCTTGCTCAGTTTGTGGGAGCGAGCGGGGGAGGGGGAGAAGCAGTGGGACTGATTCTCCTCGCACTCATGCCAGTGTAAATCAGGAGTAACTTCACTGAGTTCAGTGTAAAACCAGTGTGATCGAGAAGAGTCAGGCCTCATGAGTTTGGGACCTGAGACAGGCACTCGCCTTGGAGTGGCCAGGACATTTGGGACAGATAAGAAGTGGACATTGGGTTTGATTCCGTGTCTGTTTAGGACTAGAGATGAGCCTGAACCATACACCCCTGGACTATGGGGAAATTTTGATCCAATTGCAACTCTTGCAGTACCTCAGGCCCAGGGCAGTCTCTGACGGTGCAGGCTGCTAAGGACTGGCTGGAAAGATGAGGAGCTTGAGAGCATGCAAAAAGGAAAGGCTTTGGGGTTAGAGATAGTTAATCTGCCATTCCCAGAGAGCCAGTGCAGGCTGTGAAACACCTAGCCTTTGACTACTACACAGCATCTTGCTCCAGTGCTAACTTCTTGCTGCCATCCTTGTTCAAATCCCCCAGCCTCTGCCTTGCAGAGCAGCCTTGGCTGGGTTAGGGAGGGGAGGGAAAGAAGAAGCGACTGTCAAAGGCCCAGCTGAGCAGGGTGTTCCCGGCAGAAATCGCTGTGCCTGCCTAGCTGTCGATTCAGGGCCTTGCTATAGAAATAGGCTCCCGGGGCAGGTCTGAACAAGCCAACGATTCTCTTAATTTCACACTGAGACAGAAAAGCCACCAGGAAAATATGAAATCTAGAGATAAAGGGCTGCTGGGGGGAGGTGGGGAATGGCTCTGCTGGCCAAGCAGAGTGCTTCAATGATGTGTCTGAATGATAGTCCCCTCCCCCCCCCCCGCCCCCAGCCAACATGGGGGTGGGGGGAGTTAGCTCTCTTGCTCCCCATACGTTGGACACTCCCACATGCTTCCCTTTTAGTCTGGTTTGATTTGGCACCAAAGTTTGAGTGGGGTCTAGGAATAGCCTGATGGGCTATAAACAAATCCTCCGGTCCCGACCCCAAGCACCGCAGTCCCTCCGGCACAGGCTGTGATACTGTGGTGCTCTGGGGTGTTACTGCAGCATACCGGAGAACAGGCCACGAGCCGCATTTATGTGTGGCACCCACTGGGGCCCCCTACTTCCTATGGTGTTTGGGGGGGGGGAGAAGTGTTCGTGACCTTCATTTCCATTCACGTTGTGGTCCTGTATTGGTGGGGAGGTGCAGCTGGTGCTTTGTGACTTGGTCTGAGGTGGATGATTTTCCCATGGGGCTGCGTTACCCGCTGCAGGAGCAAAAGTGATGGATCTATGTCTATGCGAGTGGTAGGAGACTGGACAGGGCTGTGGCTAGTAGTATCAGACCCAGCGCCCTCCCCAGCCAGGGCTGCTCCCATAGGTTTCCTGCAGTTATGGCCCCCTGAGCAGCAGCCCAGCTGGCGTGGTTGTTTAACACACTGTAGCACAACAGTTTCTGGCCTTTCTTTTTGCCTCTTGGGCTTTTCCCCCCTTAGTACTTAGATGCCGTGGCTCCAGCGGAGGGGAAAACACTGTAGCAGAGAGGTGGCCCTTGGGGAAACACAGAAAACATCCTAGAAACAAACGAGGCCTCAAACTCCAGTGTTCCACTACCACCACCACCCCAGAGCTGTGGGGAGCAGCCTCCTGCTCTGGCACTGTGGGGCTCTCCTAATGTAGCGGTGTTTTGTGGCTGTGGGGATAAATAGGGAGGAGGTTGGATTTCCCCGCTACCCCCTCCATTGCACACCGACTCCCAGAGCATGGCGACCTCTGCCCTGCAGAGCAGAGAACCCTGGGGAATGGGCAGCATGGCCTTTGGGGGCTGACTGTCTGGGAGCGCAGCACGGACTCCTTAGCACTGGTCTTCGAGCAAGACAGGGAGTGCCCGGTGCTACACTCGCAGTTCATCCCCTAGGTGTCACTTTGTTAATACACCCCGGGGGGAGAGGCATTAGCCCCATTCACCATCTCCCTCCTCCCCCGCCTCAGCTCTGATATAAGTTTAACAACCTACGTGGAAATGCAATAAAGTCATCGGGGGTTGCCGAGGTCTCGGTTTCATTAATTCCGAGCCCCCCGCAATGCCATCCCCCCGCTCTGGCGCTCGCTTCCAGGGCTGTCCCTGCTAGTGCGGGCTCGCCTTGCGGCTTATTAAACCAGCACCTTTGAAACCTTAGGCTGAATTCAGATTCATAACGTCTGATTCCCCCACATCCCTCGCTCCCCCGGTGTCGGGAAAACAGCTTATTAAAAATCTCCACTGGTAATTGGCTGGGAATTCACCTTTTTAACGCTTTCCTCCGGGTTTTTAAAAGCTGGGCTGTTCCCTTCTCCAGCTGTGTCTAGCTGGGCGCTTGGACCCAGCGAAGGGCCATTATCACTCCTCTACCTGGGCTCTTGGGAATGTTCCCCAGATGCCCCACGACCACCTAGGCACAAATCCTGCTCCCATTGAAGTCACTGAATTCGATTGTTTTGGCCTGAAATGAACAAACCTTCCCCCATGGAGTGACTTTGAGCCCCTTGCTCAGGAGGTGCTGGAAGAAGCCAGGCAGTGCAGTGGCTGCATGGGAGCCTCTACCCATCACCGCTCAGGGTCTGCATCACCCACAAAGCCCTTTGCCTCTCAGTCCTCACAGAGGGGCTTGGAAGTGGGAGGGAAGAGCAATTGATTATTATTTATTATTTGTACTATTGTGGCACCTAGGAGCCCCAGTCAAGGACAGGATCCCATGGTGCTAGGTGCTGTACAAACGCAGAACAAAAGACAGGCCCTGTCCTGAAGAGCGTGTTTCCCCAGTTTCAGCAGGTAGGATTAGAGTCAACCAGCTTTTCCCTATTGGGAGCTGAGACTTTGCCTATTTTCCCCATTCCCCAAACGGTGGCAAAACAGCAAGAAAATCCCTGCCTTGCTGCAATAGATCCTTCTCCGAGGCCTTCAGGGAGAGCAGGAGGAGAGAGGGAAAACCAACAAGTGGGTGACCCAGCAAACTGTGTCTTGCCTCAGCCTCGGGTCTGAACCAGAAGTTTCAGAATGGTGTGTCCGAGTTTGGGACCTTATGGCTTTGGACAGAATATTTTGGACCACGGGACCAATACAGGATCTTTCCTATTGTGCATTTGCAGGCAGGGCAGCTGACTAATTTGGACTAGCTAAGCTACTTGGTTAATGTCAGTGGGTTACTTACTGTTATATAGTTGTGGTTAAGCGACTTTGTAAAGGTGACACCTTCTTACTCATTGGATCTGCTGTCTGTGGTATTCAGAATTGGATCTGCTGATTTGGCTGGCAAGAATGAGGTCCTTCCTGCTTTTTGTTCCTGTTAGCCCTGCAGAGCCAACACAGCAATGGGAGGGTGAGCTGGCTTCTACTCTGGCTTATGTGTCATTTGCAGAATAGATTGCAGAATCCTCATCACTTGAGATGAGAAGTGAAGCAGAAGGAACCCAGCTTGCTACTCAGATTCCAAGCCAAGTCTGTGGTGCTGGCACATGGTGCTGGCACATGTCTTCACTGCAGAGCTAGTTCAGGTGATCAGCACCTGGGTTAGCCTAGCCTAGGTCTGAGCAGCCACACTGCAAAGACCTACCCAACTTACTGGATCCTCACTGGCATTGCACTCCGTCATGGGTGTCTCTAGGACTTTTGGGGGTACATCCCACGGTTCTTAGTGCGGCAGTAAGATGAGCTGCTTGCTCTGTGATTCTTTCCCAGTGAATTGTGAGAGAACTTGCCTGTCCTTCTGTGCACACAGGGGGATTGTGGGGAAGTGTTGGAGAACTGTCAGCACACTGGGTTAGCTTGTGTCCACACTGCAAAGTAGGCTGGTTACCAGTCCGAGTGAAAGCCTCACTTGGGTTTAACCTATAGCCCCCATCAAGCCATCTAGCCTGGGTTGAAAGCACCAAACTCCGGTGAACTGGGTGTGGGTGTGTGCGTGGATGGGAGGGGGGCTATGGCAATAATCGGGTAAAAGATCAGGATAACTTTGCAGAGCAGACACACCCACAAGCAGTCTTTATTTGCAAATTGAATACATTTGCGCTGGAATCTAGGAGCAACTGCAAACCGAGGGACCATGTGATGCCATATGCATGGAGTGTCATGTCAGGGTTAGAGCCAGCTGCACTCTGAGCCCGGTAAAACACCACTGAGGCAAACGTTTGAGCACAACTACCAGAGACACCAAAAAGAACCCCAAATGAGGTCTTTCTTCAGTGCTGAACATGGGCAGGGAGGCCTGACAACCTACTCCCAAAGCCCACCTGCTCACCCATGCACCCTGGGAGCTCATCCTGCCGAGCACAGGGCATTGGGTGTCAGGGGTGTGTGGATTTTTAATATAATTCTAGGAAATATGATTTGGCTCCTATAAATGGAGCCCAGAGGACTGTGACCAATTGTTGTTTGTGTCCACTGGCAGTGGGACAAGAAGTAATGGGCTTAATCTGCAGCCAGGGAGATTTAGGTTCGATACTAGGAAAAACTTTCTAACTCTAAGGATAGTTAAGCTCTGGAATAGGCTTCCAAGGGAGGCTGTGAAATCCTCATCATTGGAGGTTTATAAGAACAGGTTGGGCAAACACCTGTCAGAGATGGTCTAGGTTTACTGAGTCCTGCCTCCACCTCTCAAGGTCCCTTGCAGTCCTGCATTTCTAGGGTTCTGTGATTTGTCTATAGCACCTAGGCTAAAAAAGTTCTGATGCAGGGGAGGAAGCAAGGATCCAGATCCTCCATTAGGTTGTAGGATGTGATCCTGTGGTAATGGCTCTGATTGGATTACAACAGAGAACGATCCTAGAATTATTATTATACTGTTAGATCATATGCCCAGGCCTCCCTCGCCATCCCTAGGCCAGGGCAGGATTGTTCCCTGCAGGATGTTGTGACCTGTCTAACTGTAAACCGTCCAAGCAATGAGGCCTCTCTTAGAAAACTCCTCTGCAGTCTCATAGATCTCACTGTCGGAACTTTTTTGCTGGGATTTACTATGGGGCAAGTATCCCTCGCTCTCTTAAAGCCCGGGGGATGATGGAGACAGATGGAGCCTTACAGTTGAGATCTGGTTCCAGAGCGTACAAACCCAAAGCACAGATCCAGGGGGTTGGTTTGGGCCCATCTCTATTTCCTTGGTGGAAAAAAGGGCTATGGAGATGCTTCATCCTGCCACCATGTCAGCTTCCCGCAGGCAGGAGAGCCTTGGGATCGGCAGGGCAGGGAGAGGGCAGGGCACTGTAATCATTCACTCTCTGTGGCAGCCAGCCACTTCTTTTAAAGACCTTTCCCAGAGAGGTTCAAACTGGATAAGAGGGGAACCTGGAAGCTGCTGGTGCAGGCCAGGTACAGGACAGTTTAGAGCGCTGGCTGCAGGAGGCACCAAGTCAGACTCTACTTCTGTCAATTGATCACCCATCTCCCTTCCTCCCAGTACCCATCTGTCCTCCTCCCTTCATCCATCTCCCCAGCACCCATTTCTCCTGCCTGCAACCATCTCCCCAGCACCATCTCTCTTCCTGCCTGTACCCATCTCTCTGGGACCCATCTTTCTCATCCTTGCAGCCCTTCTTCTCCATGTCTCATTCTCCCATGCTGCGGCTGTAAGGATGACTCTGAACTCGGCCTTGTCTTGGCTTCCATCCTGGCTCCGGTCGCACGATCTGTCCCACTGGTTTTGCAGCCGTTTTTTGCTGCCAGCGCAGGGCACTGAAAAATGCTGGCACTGCCAAAAACCCTGTGCGCACTATGGCTCCCCAAACATCCCTTTATTTTTATTGTTCTGTTAATTACTGTTTAAACTTTAATAAGTCACTTCGTCAGGAGGGGGGACCTGCAGCGAGGTTTCTGTGCAAACACTGGGCCCGGCAGTGACTCTAGTGTAACATAACCCTTTATACAATGTGGGAATGTTTAGACTGTAACAGAAACTTGTTATTTTAATGACAGTTAAAGCAAAAAAAAAAAAAGCGAGTGAAAGAGGAAAGCGAGTTTGATGGGGAGATGGCTCATCTAAATCTCCCTGGCTGGCCTCTGCTCTCCTGGCTATAACGGCAGCTGGGGAGGGTGCTTCTTGGCCCTTCCTGGGACAGTACAGGTCTCTGTGCTGGGCAGAACGTGTTCTTCTTCGTCGCTCTGGGCATGGGGCTAACGGCGAAGGGATGCTGGAGAAAGCAGCATGGATGTAGGGTCAAATTCAGCTTGACCCTGCAGCCTTGACCCAGGCAGGATTCCCCCCACCACTGTTGATATTGGCTGGAGTTTTCTCCACTGCTTCAATGCTTCAATTGCTTCTGAGAAACGTGAGCTGGCACAAGCAGATACTGTGAGAAGATGGCCCTCCCAAAGCCAAGGGAAGCTTCCTACTCTGCCTGATAATATGTGGCTTCCTCTCGCCATTCCATTCTCCAGTTCCATAGGCCTTGTGATGCGCATGTCATCTTTCTGTCTTTCTAGGCTGTCTATAAACTCCCCCCTGCTCACCCTCCAGCAGGAGATGCCTCGGTAATGGGCACCATAGAAATGACAAGAGAAAGTTACCTCTGTTGTATGTCCCTAGATGCAGGGAGGGTGGAGGGCTAGGAGCCACCCTATGTAGTGGATTGTTGTTGTTGATGTCCACAGCACTTTGGAGCAGTGGAAGGTGCCCATGAAGTGGCTGGTGTCCCTGCACTGCAGAGCTGAAGTCACCTCCACGTTTGGCTTGGCTATTTTTAGCGCTCGCTATAGATAGACAGTATGGAGAGTGATATATACAATCTGAAAAGCCTTCAACTCCTGCTGACCTCTCTGCTGCTAAAGCAAATTTGCCCAAAACCGTGCAACCTGGAAGGGGGTGACGTGAGACCAGGAGAGGGGAGAGCTCTCATCTGCCACCCGCCTCCCACCCTGTAACTTAGGGCAGTCTGGGTCCCAGCTGGATGGCTGGCAGTGTGGCCTCATGGGCAGCCTGCTCCCCCTCTGTATGGGGAGCTGGTGCTAGGGCCAACGGCGACTGAAATCTCAAAGGGGACCATGGGAACAGAGGTGGTAAGGGAGGGGGTAGACGTGAGGGGGAGAACCGGGGGCTGTGAGGGGGAAGGGGCGTGAGGGGGAGAACAGGGGGCTGTGATGGGTCAGCAAGGGGGAGTGCAAGGGAGGAGCTGCGTTGATGTGCAAGGAATCCCTCTCTCCGGAGAGCCCTGTTTCCTTCTCCTGGTCTGTTTCTGGGACAGGCAGGAGCCTGGACAAGTGGTACACTATGAGGGGAGGGTTTGAGGGATGGGATGTGGGGATGAAATCTCGGGCTGTGTTGGGGAGCTGTGTGTGTCCCAAGTGAGGGAGTGTGCAGCAAGCCGGCCAAAACAGCTCACACTTTCCTCACCTGCTGCTTTGGGTTGGGACTGGTATTGATTGGTTTTGCTGTTCTCTGCACGTTGTGCTTTTCCAGCTGAGCATTGGCTAGACGTTTGTTTATTTATTTTTGCACCTCTGTTTTAGTGCAAGTGAATGAGTGTGTGTGAGAGTGGGGGTGTAAACCAGTGTTTACACAAGTGAATGTGTCAAGTTTATTCACAGTCAGGTGTGTGCGTAAACTAGTGCAGGTATGGCTGGTTGTATAAGCAAGCATGCACAAGTGTTTGTGTACTTGTATTTTGCAGGGTGTCTGTGTGCATGGAAAACACATTTGTCCGCTGGCAGGGTGCATGGGATAGAAGTGATGCCGATCCTGGTCTGAATCTGAGCAGGGAAATCAAATAGGTCTGGGTTGATTTCCCCCAAATTCCTTCAATGAGATTGTTGTGGCTCCAGAGATAAGCTTGGTCATTGCACACTGGCTACTGATTCTAGTAACTGAGTAGCTCAGGTAAATGTTCCCTGCGTTTACAATGCACAGACATGGAGTTCAGATCAAACACAACTGCCTCCCCCTTTCCCTCTTCCTGCAAACCCCTATTAAAATAAATTCATTTGATATACATGGAGGGGACTGGGAAAGGGATGTTAAAACATTGACCATTTGGGCAGACAGAGCAGGCCAAGGGACCTGTATAAAGATCCTGCTTGTGCTGTTGGGAGCTCTCTGGCTGTGATATACCATGCAGGACTGAGTATTGGAGGGGGCACTCCAGCTAGTTCTAGGACCCCGGGGCTTTCTCTTGGGGGCTTCCTCCACCATGTGCTTCTGGTTCAAAATACGAAACGTTTTATCCCAAGGGCAAAGGGACCAGGAGACCAGTAGCTGGGTGGTGGGTGTGTTTCATGTCTAACCCCATGGTCATGATCGTGGGGCAACCTTTGGTCCCAGGACACCCCAGGGCACCACGCTGCCCCGTGGCGCTTGGCCATCATGTTACCCCAAAGCCCCAAGGACATAGCAGTGCATTGATCATCTCTACTCTGCACCTGCGCAGGGACCTATGTCCCCCTAAAGTCATCCAGCAGCTGAATACTATTTGCCCACACATGAAAGCTATAAATAGGAACCTTTGGGGAGAAAGAACAGGTTTCACTAAAATCCACTGGACAGGCTGAATCTTACAGTGGGAAAAATAATAGGTGCTTCTGGGCTAGGGACACTTAAGACCAGTGAACTCCCAATAAAAAACAGCCTTTGGATGTGAGGGTTGCTAGATGGGCAGAGATGAGCATCCCAGCTTAGAATTGCCAGTCGTGTGCGTCTCTGAGAACAACCACAGCCTCTTCCCCCCCGTCATTCCCTGTCTCCCCCCTGGCCGGTAGGGTCACTTTGGTTGGAGAGCACAAGCTGAGCTCAAGGGTAGAGCCCCTTGGACGGAGCCAAGGAGCCGCTGTATAAAAAACGCTGAGGTTTCCTTTTTCTGTACAGCGCGTTTCCCTAAATTGCCTTTGACTGTGTGCATCGCTAATGAAAGTTTATGCCCTTGTTAGAAGGACAGACAGGTCCGTTCCAGTTAGGGCTGGGTCTATCCTTCTGCCAGCTGCCCTCCCCACACACACACATACTCTCCCCCACCCCACCCCCTAGTGAATAAGTGGAGGCTGTTATAAAAAAAGGGGGGGGGAGGAGAGGGGGAAAAAATTTCCATATTTGTGTAAGTTGCTTTAAAAGCATTTTATCATGTCATAAAAAAAAAGGAAAGTACTTTCAGAAATTGATCCTGCACACGAGCCATTGGACAGAAGGACGACGGGATGTTAATGGCTATTTTGCTCCAGGGTGGCTTATTAAAAAATTTATACATAAATGCTTAAAATTGCATAAATTATTTAAAAAAAAAAAACAAAGTAAGCAATTTGCAATCCCGATTCCTTTTTTCTTCCTATCATCCTTTTCTGCCCTTCTTCCTTTTATTTTCTTTTATAAAAATTTTCTCCTTCCTTTTCTCTCCTTCACATCCCTTTCCTGTCTGAAAATTTGATGCAACCAAAATACTAAACAATAATAATAATAATTTTAAATGCCCCGCCGCCGAGCTGGGGATGGAGGGATTGAGGGGAAAAAAAGAAAAGAAAGAAAGAAGTTTGGATGTGATGAGTGTTTCTCGCAGGCGTGGAATGTCACCCACATATCCTGGAGATTGTACTGGGGAGGTTTATGATGGTTTCCCATTGATTTGTTTCCCCGACGCAGCTGCCGACCTCTATTGAGGGACAAACATAATCAGCACTGACGCAAATTAGATGGTTATTCGTTTTGAAAATTGACAGAAAAACAATAAAAAAGATGAAATGCTCCCAAATCAATAGATATAATGAAATTCAAATAATCCGAGAGATGAGGTCTCCATGGCAACTGATAATGTGGAAAAGAAAACAATTTAATAAAGGACAGACACACTTTGAAAACAGATTGGGCAAAGGGAAGGCGGGGGGGCAAGGGAGGGAGGGGGGCTGTGGGTTGGTTGGTAGGGGGGGCAGCGGGGAGGAGGAGGTGGTGGTGGTGGGGAGTGGGGGGAGTCTGCTGGTTCTCCGGTTGGTTAGCGGTGCTGTAGTGAAGGATCACTGTCCATCCCAAGGACGCTTGCCATAATTAAGAGAGGCTTTCGGTCCAGAAAGTGCAGATTCAGGTTTTAATACACAAAATTATTTCAGGAGCACTGAATCGGAAAGTCGTTTGTTATGACCTTCCTGAGAGGCCTGGAGCAGGGCATGCTGGAGGCGCGGCGGCTGAGCCAGCTGAGTTATGGCATATTTGTGTTTTTATAGTGTGGAGGGGAGGGGGGAAGGGGGGAAGAAGGTTAAACAGTATTTACAGCTCAGTTGTTTTCAGAAAGGAAAGAGAAATAGAGTTCATGAAAAGATGCGAGTGGAAGAGAGAGAGAGAGAGAGATTCCCCTGCCCGGTGTATACACTCCGCTGGGACGCTAACTCCAAAGAGACACTCTCCGATGCTCTCTTTGCCTTAAGGTGTGAGGTGCAGAGGGATTGGGGGAAAGAGGGGCTCTTTGGTGGGATGGGAACTTGTCTGTCCCTGCGGCTAAGTCTGTCTGTAGGGTCCGGATACGATCCCACTAGAATCTCACTCTGAGCTGCATAATAAATTGCTCTCCGCATGTGAGCGTGTGCTGAAAGTCTGTGTGTGTGTCTATTCACAAGTGTGCTTCTGCATGTGTGTGTGTGAATGCGTAATAAATTGCGTGTGTATGCACAAATGTGTATATGCATGGTTATGTGTGTGAGTGAATGTATACTGCTATGTGTGTGCGCACAAGTGTGCTTTTGCCTGTGTGTGTATGAACGCATGGTGCTGCGTGTATATGCACATGTGTGTATATGCATGGCTACGTATGTGTATGTATGTGTGAGTGCACCTCTGTGGGGGGAGTGTATGAATGCACAGCTTTATGCGTGTATGCATGCACAAGCATGCCCTTGAGTGTGGGTGTATGTACCATATATGTGTGTAGGTGTATCTCTGAGCATGTTTTGGTGTGTGTGTAGGTACGTGTGCACATTTGCATGCCTCTGCTTGTGTTTGTGCATGTTCACCTTCATGGCCTTTTGTGCTTGTGTTTGTGTGTGCTTGCATGTGTCAGTGTGCATGGCCATGTGTGCCTCTGCATGTGTTTGTGCACCTGCATGACCGTGTGTGTACATGTGTGTGCCAGCGCTGACGTATTTGCAATTAAACTGAATGGCTGTAGCACATGGATCTGCTCAGGGGGCAGGGTAAATAAGAAGATGAGCCCTAATGACCAGAAGAAACATCAGCAAAAGGCGAGACAGAGAATTAGGCTGGGTCTGAGCCCAAGGGGTGCTGGTATAAGTCCCCCCACAGCCCTGCTCACTGAGGCTTTCGCATTCACTGCTGACTTTGACAGGACTGCTGAGTTGGACAGTCCCATGGATGACCCATTTAGTTTACACCAACAGGCACTTTCCTCTTGCAAAGCTATTAACCTTTTCCACACAGGACAGACAAACACACTCATCACTCTGCTGCACCGAAGTTAGGGGCGCCAGAGCTGCCATGCAATTCAGAGGCCCCAGTGCTCCCATGTGGTTACAGGCCTTGAGGACTCCTGGGACCTCCAGGCGGAGACAGGCCCCAAGGCTGCTACACCCGAACCCCACGCTCCTCTCCCAAGGATCATGCACTGTGAGTTCTGCACCCTTGCTCCATCCCACCACTGATCTTAGCCACCACTTGAATGTCCATGGACCAGATGCCCACATGCCCAGGTCCCACACATGACACACTGCAGCCTGGGATTTAGAGGAAGGATGCAAGCATAGGCTGAGCTGCCATGAATGATCTAATCTTCCCTCCATCATGCAGCTCCTATTGAGCCCCCTGTGTAGGGATAACACCCTGATTTAGGACCTCTCCCCAGGAGCGCTGAAGAGAAGACACAAGAATGAGCAATTTCTGACCCTGTGCCCAGCGATTTCTTAGTGACTTTAGTGCTGGGCAAAGGGGCTGGCTTTACAGCCCAGGTACAAACTTTCCCCGCGTTACCCTGCTGACTTGCCTCAAACTTGACCTGAGGGGCCCCCTTTTAGGGGTGAGGGGAGAGTCCATTCCCATGGCCCACTCAACCCATGGCCTCCCTGTTGAAAATGCCCACCCAGAGTCCAGTTAGTGCCACAGAGTGCAGAGGCTTTGGACTTGATCCAAAGCTCATTGAAGTCAGTGGACAGCTTTCTACTCACTTCGGTGGCGGCTGGATCAGGCCCTGCACGAGATAACTCATTTCACCCAGGCTGCCGGCAATGTCCAATAACATCATGGAGCGATTCTCCACAGAGCTGAGTTCCAAAACACACTGCCCAGTCCCCTGAGCCAGCTAGTCCCCATCACAACACCTGCAGTCACACACACACGCATGCCCTGTGCCTCTCTTGCCAACAACAGGCTGCCACACAGCTCTGTTTTAATGAAGTTCCCCTCTGCTGGAGCCCCCTCACTGCAGTCTTTGGCAGTCCTGGGGCGCAGCTTTTCACACAAAGAAGGCCCTGTAGGAATTGGGATGGACTGGGTGTCTCCATTGGGGTTCCATGAGATGGAAGCCTGACATGCTCCCTGGACTTGCTCCAAAGATCTTCCTCTTTGTGTCCTGTGATGCTGGAAGTTCACATTCTCTCTCCTATTCCCATGGCCCTTCTTGTTCCAAGGCAATTCCCAGCAGCTTGGCCAAGCCACCTCAGATACAGGCCTTCCTCCTGTGGGTGTTTCCTGCTTGGGTGGATGCAGCCTGTTGGCCCTCCAGAGCCAGGCAGAGCTGCTGGGCTTTCCTGTGCCTGGGGAGCTGGCCGCAGGGGAAGGAAATCCTCAGAGTTGAAATAGGAAAGGGAGAGGAAACCTGGCCTGAGTTTAATAGATCAAGGAGCTGTTTGCCAGAGCTCTTATCTCAGGGTCTCTGCACATCCTTATTGCCTGGGATCCCCCACGATGGCTCCCTGCTACAGCCGTCGTGTCACTTCCCCATCGTTTTTTCTAGGGGTATCCTGATCTCTTGCTAGCTCTTGTGGCCCCCACACCAACCCCTCAGTCTTTCTCTATGTCCTCCATGCCAGATCCCTCAGTATGTGTAAGGGTGTCCTGTCTCAGCACTTTCTGGGCTTGTTGGGGTCCCCCTGCACCGGTCCCTCAGCATTTCTCAGGCTCCCGTCCAACATCAATCCCTCATCATCGTCAGGGACTGTCTCCCATACTGGCCTCTTGCACCCACACTGATCCCTTGATCATACTTTGAGTCCTTTACTAGCCCCCAACCCCCTGATCTTTTGGTATCTTCCCTTTGGTGTCTTCTGGGGTTACAGATCTGCCCCAGCCCCTCGTTGTCTTTGCCAGGAAGCACTTCCTTCTCTGGCCCACACCTCAGCCCTGTTCTCGCTCTGTCTCCTAGATGCAGCATCCTGAGGAGCTCCGTCTCTGTGTGTGTGGAAAGGTGAAGTTAGATACTGTGTTTGCATTTAGTTACCCTGACAACATGCCTGCTTCCTAGAGAGCTTTCCAAGGGCCACAGCCAGCGATCTCAGACCTGACTGTTCCTCCTTTGCTCTGCCTTCCTCTCTCTCTCTCTCTTTCCCCTTGTTTTCCTCAGGACCTGTGGGGAGATTGATGGCTGGATTGTGATGTAGATGTTAACAGTACTGCCTGATTTATAGAGTTACTTAAGCTAAGTGAGGCCACTTAGACTCGTCTGGATAGCAAACCTTTTAACTGGACTAAAATAATAATAATTAATAATAAATAATAATAAAAAATAAGGGAAGGACGGGAACCCAGATCAGAAAAGGAGATCTTCCCGGCTTTCTGTTATTTTTTAAAAAAGAAAGAAAAACTCTGTAAGGCAGAAGGTGCCTGGGCAGCAGCCTCCCTGCAGCCCTGACTCAGGCAGCAGCGAAAACCTTGCTGACTGCTCTCACAACCAGCCCCTGCACTGGAGATTGGGTTTCCTCAGAGATGTTCCATAAAAGCCCCTGCACTGAAGGGTTAGTTGGAAAGTGGCTGCAGGACAGAAAGGGCTCTCAAGCCGTTTCTAAAACTGTTCTGACTTTCCCTCCTCGTATCATTAGTTGTATTCCAGTAGCACCTAGAGGCCTCGGCGATGGTGCTAGGTGCTGTCCGTACACAGTGAGGGAAAGTCTCTACCCCAAATAGCTCACAGTCTGAATAGACTCACTAGACTGAGGGTGGGAGGAGAAACAGAGGCACAGCATGGGGAAGTGGCTCCCCTCACCCAGTGTCCCACAGCAGGTCAACGGCAGAACAAGGGATAGAACTTTCGTTGCCACTTTCCCCGCTCTTCTTTCTCCCTCTGCTCCTTTTCTTCTCTCAGTGAGTACCACAGGTTAACTGCATGTTGTGAAAGGGTCCCTCTCGTGCCCTGGAAACCCAGAGCTTGTGCAGTACATGCCAGTGTAATGTGCGGGACAGAGGGGGAAGAGATGGGCAGGACTGTGTGGCAAGCCAGTATTCGGAGGTGAGCAGAATAGTAACAGCTAACGCAGTGCCATGAAGCAAGACACAACTAATTCAGCACTGGGTGCAGACAGGACCAAACCACATGCCGGATTGGGCCAGTAACCTGCTCAGAGCAAGGTTCGGGCACGTTTTATTCTGAATTGGTGCTGAACGTTGTAGTTAAACCACTTTCATCATCCTTTGAGCCCGTTGGTTGGGGAAAGGCTTGTGAAGAGCTAGTGCGACAGAAATGGACTAGTGCAATGAGAGGTGAAGGAGTCGGTGCAGTGTGAGCGAGAAGCTCCGTGCTGTGTAAGGAGGCCAAGGCAGGGTGAGGACACAGTGCAGTGATGATTGTTAGCAGGTGGGTCTGCTCTGCTCCATGTCAGCCAGGTCTCTGCTCTCCGGAGGACTTTGCGTTGCAGCTCGTTGCACCATGGCGGCAAGAGCGTCTGTGTCTGGGCTGTGTTTGGGGCCAGCTCCTAGTGTGAGGTCTGTGTTGCCTCTCTCTCCCTGGACAGTGATATATGGCATAAATTAGGCCTCTGAAGGGGGATACTGCATCCTTAAGAAGAAATATGTTCTCATTTTTCTTAAACACCGTTTGCACTGAGTGAAATGTTTAGAAGGGACGCTGAGGGATAACTTTATTTCTTACCAGGGAGTTCAGCGCCGTTCAGTTAAACCCATAAAACACTGGGAGTAGGGAAGCTGACAGCCTGCCCGTGCATTAGAAAAGCCATTACTCATCCAGGGGAAATTCACCCCACGCCGGGACCTCACATTTACCAATGGGGCAGTTTGGGGGAAGATGCAGGGCCCTTACTCTTGGCTGCCCAGGGGTTCCCCAGGCTGATCAGGTGAGGGTGGGAAATAACTCCATTTCACAACAGCAATCCTGCGCTTTGAACGTGCTGCCCATCCGGGCTCTCACAACACTGCAGTTGATTAGATAGAGCCACGTGGGTAATTATCATCATCCTCATCCTATAAGTGAAGAAACTGAGTCACAGAGGGCTGAAGTGACCTGCCCAAGGTCACAAAGTGAGTGAGAGCCCAAGAGTCCTGACTCCCAGTCCCCTACTCAGTCCTTTCCAAAGCAAGAAGTAGAACCCAGGAGTCCTGGCTCCAAATTCCCTGTGTGAATCACTAGGCTATGTTCCCTTCCAGACCCAGAGGTGGAACCTAGTATGCCTGGCTTTGAGTCCTCTGCTCTAATCACTAGATCTTTCTTCCTTAAGAAAATTCATACTCCACTGAACAATGAGGTGGAGGGTTGGGGGATCCCTGACTAGGCAGGTGTGTATGGTAGCGAGACCTGTTACAAGTGTGGGGAGGGATTGGTCCTGGCTGGGATTCTTTCTCCAGTAGCTGGTGAACAGGACACCAGGCACCCAGGTAATGCAAGCTGACATGCCATCCCTGAGGCCCGCAAGTCCAAGGGCACAGGGCCACAGGTGCATGGCTGGGAGGCGCACGAGGCATCAGCCAGGGAGAGGGCGGCATTTTTATTTTATTTTTTTTTATTTTGAAGGCCCGACGCCAAAAGATTTAATATTTGTTTGAAATGAGAAACGGTTCTCAAATGAATTTGGAGAGCCTGGGAATTAATGTCACCCCCCCACACGCCCCTGCTCGCCAGCCTCCCCCCCTTTCAATTTCTGAAGCCTGCTGATTTGAATATTTATAAATATCAGTAAATTATTTATTGTAGCAATCTGCTGTGCCATTTCACCAATCGCCGTTAACACTTTAGGGCTCGCTCTTCAGGAGAGCACGGCTGGAGAGAATGGGTACCTGGGTGCCAGGGCGGGGAGGTGCATGCCTACAGCCAGGAGGGGAGGGCTCCCTCGCTGTGTGTAGCCAGAGGGCTGCGTGAGGTGGCTTGCTAGCGGGCTTTGCCTCTGTGTGTCACATGGGGCAGGGGAAGGTTGGAGGTTTTTGCAGAAGGGGATAGGAACCCTTCTGTGTGTTGCCAGGAGAGATGGAGAGGGTGTTGCTGGGAGGGTGAGGTTGGAGAAGGTGCGTGGCCTAAGGAGAGTCAGAGAGGGTGTGTTGGCGGGAGCGAGTGTGTTGGCGGGAGGGGAGGGCCGGAGTGGGTGTGTTGGTGGGGAGGGCAGGAGGGAAGGTTGCCTGGCTGTGTATTTCCTGATGCAGTCCTGAGAGCTGTGCCCTGTGGTGGGGTGGGCACTTCCACTGGCAGCTCAGAGCCCAGCACTAACCCTACCTGTTTGTAATTTCCACTATCTGTGGGCGAGAAATTTGTCTAAGACCCCCAGTAATTAAGTTTCTCTAGTGAAAATACGCCCAATTCATATCTGATTTGGCTGCTTTGGTGGGGACAAGGAGGGTTTGGGGGGTTGATCTGTTAATGAGTTTTATTGGCAGAAGGTCCTTGGCAGAAGTCAGGAGGATCAGAGCGGTCAGGGCTGCTGGGGTGGTAAAAGAGTAGGGACCTCCCCCAAAATGGCTTGCATAGAAAGCGCTCGCATGTTTGAGGGGAGCCCACTCTGTCCCCCCTCGTCCCTGGGCAAGGAGGGAAACTCCTCTCTCTGGGCCAGATTCTCTCTCACTCCTTCCTCTGTTTTCTGTGCCCATCCAATGAATACCGGCTTCTGTGTAAGATGCCCAGGCAGTGCCACCTGCGCATTGCCCCATCGCCGCCACCAGCACACAAAAGGTTAACTCGGCAGTGCTGAAACGCCTGTGGCTAAGCCAGGGGAGCAGTTTGTGTGCCCAGCCCTCTAGACTGTGCCCACGACCTTTCTCCCAGCCCTCTGCAGCTGGGTTGAGTCAGGCTCTCGCAGCGGGGAGTGGGAGAAAGGGTCACCGTTGCAGGCTCTAGCGCAGGGCTGAGCAGTCAGTGCTTGGCAGAGGAAGGCAAGCAGCACAGGGCTGAGCTGGGCTGGGTGCAGGGAGGCGCCTGTGGCAGGACCTGGCGGCAGAGAGCTCCCCCTTCCTTAGCTCTTTGGGGGCTTTTTCCAGTTCTTGTGGGGGAGCACCGAGGTTGAGGGGAAGCAGGGAGTGCAGCTGGCCACGCTGTGGGGAGGGCTTTCCATTCTCTCTCTCCTCTCTCTCTCTCTCTGCCCTGTACAGGGCAGACCTGGAGCCCTTTCGTTCTGATTTCCACACCGTGGGCTTTCCCCGGCCTCACACACACTCACGCAGGCGGGATCCATGCTAGCAGGGCAGAGGAGACTGTTAAAGAGCCATTGTGAACTCCCCAAGGTCAGGCAGAAGAGACAGCATCCACTAATCCAAGGTCATTTCCTGGGCTAAAAGCAATAAAATGTTTTATTGATAAACTGAAGAGGGGAAAATATACACACTAAATCCGCTCTCACACATCCTGGGCCATGCACAGGCCGCAGCTGCCTCCGCCGTAGCCCTGCCCAGGATAATGCAGGAATTGTTGCCCTAACTGTCTGGCTGGCATTAGCAGGGCACTCCTGTGGGGGAAGCACACCACGCTGGTGTCCCAGTTGGCACTGACAGCAGGGCATTGCTGTGAGGAAGTTCACCACTCCGGAGACCCAGTTGGCACTGGCAGGGCACTGCTGTGAGGAAGCTCACCACTCCGGAGACCCAGTTGGCACTGGCAGGGCACTGCTGTGAGGAAGCTCACCACTCCGGAGACCCAGTTGGCACTGGCAGGGCACTGCTGTGAGGAAGCTCACCACTCTGGAGACCCAGTTGGCACCGGCAGGGCACTGCTGTGAGGAAGCATGCCATGCTGGAGACCCAGCAGGGAATGGCTGTGAAGGTTTGGCTCTGTCTGAGGCAGCTCACAAGTGTGAAAGGCCCCAGCGTGCTGCATCCTCCGCTCTCGCTTGGCTCGCCGCCCTCCCTGCTCAGGGCTCCTTGGTGGTGTGGAATATCTCCATTCACGCTCGCACAACAGCCGTTAAAAAAGAAAAGGACTGTGCAGTGTCCCCCATCCCAAATAGCGCCATTAATAATTGATCGAATGAGAGCTCGCAGCTCCTGGAAAGCTGGCACTGGGGCCTCCCTCCTGAACGGAGCTGCTCAGCTGGGCTCAAAACTCTTCAATAAGAATATGAAGCTCCATCTGTTCAACGTACATGGCCCTCTGAAGTGACAATCCTCACAGTCCCTTCCCACTGCCAGACCCCAGCTCCAAAGCCAGAGCCCCCTTTCTATCCCCTTCCCCCAGCCAGAACCCCCTCCCCACAGCCAGGAACCTCTCCTCATCCCCTCCCCACAGTCAGAACCCCCTCCTCATCCCCTCCCCACAGCCAGAACCCCTTCCCCACAGCCAGAACCCCCACCTCATCCCCTCCCGACAGCCAGAACCCCCTCCCCATCCCCTCCCCACAGCCAGGAACCTCTCCTCATCCCCTTCCGACAGCCAGAACCCCCTCCCCACAGCCAGAACCCCCTTCCTCATCCCCTCCCGACAGCCAGAACCCCCTCCCCACACTCAGGACCCCCTCCTCATCCCCTCCCACAGTCAGAACCCCCATCCCACAGCCAGGAATTGCTCCTCATCCTATCCCCACAGACAGAACCCCCTCCCCCCAGACAGGAACCCTGTAATTCCCTCCACACAGCCAAGAACCCCTCCCCACAGCCAGCACACCCTCCTCATCCTGTCCCCACAGACAACCCCTTCCCCACAGCCAGGAACCCCATAATCCCCTCCCCACAGTCAGGACCCCCTCCTCATCCTCTCTCCACAGCCAGAACCCCCTCCCCACAGCCAAGAATCCCGTCATCCCCTCCCCACAGCCAGGACATCCTCCTCATTCTCTCCCCCTAGCCAAAATCTCCTCCTCACACCTGGAATGCCCTTCTTTTCCTGTTCCCACAGCCAGGACCTCCTCCCTGTCCCGTCTCCCCCCCACAACCTACTTGCCCCGCAGCCAAAACTGCCCCCCTCCTCTTGATCCCCTCTCTCCTCAGCCAGAGTCTTTTCCCACCCCGGTCCTTGCCCACAGAGCTGGAATTTCTCTCCCCAGCCCAATCCTTCCCTCTCAGTGGGGATCCCCCATTTCCCACGTCAATCCTGCCCCAGACTCACCGTATTCCTTCTATGCATCCACACTCCCCCTCCCCATACAGACAGAGTGCCTCCTATCTACCCTGATCCTTCTTTATAACACCTAGGCTCCCCTTCTCCCCTACCCCCCAGACCAGGATCATAAGGGCTGGATTCTCCTCTCACTGACGTGGGCAGGGCCGTCGAGAGCGGGTTCGGGCCCCGGTGAAAAAAATTTTTCGGGACCCCCAGCAAGGGCGGACCGGCTAAACAGGGCCGACGAGAGGGGGTGGGAGCCGGGCCCCCTTCCGGACCGCCGGTAGGGGCTCCGGTAATTTGTACCAGCTTCCCCTCCCTCTCGTCGGCCCTGGACGTGGGAGTAACTCACGTTGACCAACGGGTTCAAAGCAGGGTGAGAGGGGACCCAGGAGTCCTGCTCTGAAGGAAGGCAGGAGGCGTGTAGAGAGAGGCCTGAGTGTGTGTAGTTATGGCTGTACTGGGGCAGGTGGGAGGGAGGCAGAGACTCCATTGCAGCTCCTGTGGTAGAGGTTGCCTTCCTCGGAGCTCCCTTGCTGTCCCCTTGTTTTTGCTCCCTTAGAGCTCCCTGCACTGTTGTCCTTTCAGCCTGAAATTGTCCCGTCTGCCCTTTCGGAGTATGGGGTGGGGGAGTGTTTTCCCTTCCCTCCCCCATCTTGCTCTGGATTCGTCTGGCTCCGGGAACTCCAGCTGGCTGTCATTCAAAGCTGGGACTCAGCAGGGACCTGGTGCTCAGCCTGGTGGAAGACATGGTCGGATGTGATCTGAAAGAGTGTGGGTTTCGGTTAACAAAGGGTCCAGTCGTGAGAGGCAGGGTGGCCTTGGATGGGGACTTAGGAGATCTGCGTTCGGTTTATGGCTGTGCTACAAGCCTCCTGTGTGATTTTTAGGCCAGTCACTTAATCTCTCTGTGCCTCAGTTCCCATCTGTAGAACTTTGACACATCTGTTTAAATTGCAAGCTCCTCTGAGCAGGGACTGCGTCTTGCTTCATTTGTACAGCACCTAGCGCAGTGGGGCCCTGATCTCACTTGGGGCCTATAAGTGCTTCCAGAATACAAACAACAATAGTAGTACATCCTGGAGCCCAGACTCCACTGGGAACAGGACTGAGGCAGCTCGGCAGGGCGAGGACCATTCAAGGACCCTGTGCTGGACTCGCTATGTGATGTTCACTACCTCAAAGACGGCAGGTTTCCAGCAGGGCCACCGCACAGGCAAGTGCCATTCTGCAAAGGCAGCTTTACCGCCGTGAGGTTACTCTTGGGGCTTCTTCCCTGTAGTCTTTCCTCCCACCTCTCCCTCTTTGCTTTCCCTCTCTTGGCTCTCCCCTCCCTTCAAGTGAGGTGCGGCCCTCTGTGCTCTCAGACAGCAGCTCACAGCTTCCATCTGGGCCCGCCTTTCTCCCTCCCCCCATGAGCACGGGGCCCTCGCTGGCTAAGAGGGAACAGCTAGACTGTTGGGTGCAACGGCAGCAGGATGGGGATAATGGAGAGTCTTGTTGGGGGGTGTCAGTGAACTTGAGAGGGAGGTTCCACTCCCCTCCCCTGGGGCCCTATGCTCCATTTGCACCCCTTGTTCTTCAGGCCGGTTCCCCTTTGTGCTGTAGGAGGTCTCAGGGCAGAGCAGGGGGTGGCCGCGTCTCCTCCACCCCGGGGCCGCGGTATACACTCGCCGCAGTATTGTTTTCAGAGGAAGTGCTCAGTGTAAATAGAGCATGTGGGAGAGTTTGTCCTGGGCAGAGATGAAAAGTCCCTGTGACAGGCTCGGGTTATAAATGGCTTCCTCAGATTGATGTGAAATCAAAACATTTCTGTTTGGGAGAAGAAAATAAAGGGGGATGTTTACTTAGCCAGGAATCTTTAAACAGTGCAATGGAGACGCAGGGTGATGTGGGGTGTGGGGGCAGAGTGTGGGGGGGAGGGGAGACTCTGCTTAGCTCCCAAAATCCACCCACCTACCCACCCCTTGTGCAGAGGAGACCGGTGAGGATCCCTTGCTCAGCAGCTCAGTTCCGCCCCCTCTGCCTGCATGAAGGAAGTGCAGAGAGTCCGGCATCAGTGGGTTGAAGGTCACCTAAGGCGTCGGTCCCTGTACAAGCCAATGACCTAGGGAGTGCGCTCTCCTCCTGCACCCTTGACCCAGCCCGGGCAGAGGGGGAAGCAGTTGTGCTTATAAAGGGCCCTTCCTCCAGGGCTGTTGAGCGGCAATTGAAGCCCACCATGTTACAGAGAGTGAAACAGAGGCACAAAGAGGCAAAGTGACTTGCACAGGCTCACACAGTGAGTCAGCTACAGAGCTGGCAATAGAACCCAGGAGTCCTGATTCCCAGCCTCCTGTGCTGACCATTAGACCACATACCCCACCCCACCCTCTCCGGCTGACAATGGAGCCCAGAAGTTCTGACTCCCAGTCCCTTGCTCTGACCACTGCCACATGGAATGGCACTGTGTGTAGGCACGGCATTTGAAAGAGTGCCCCTCCCTGGTCCCTGACAGCACATCTGAGCTCAAGGGTTTCTGACAGAACTGCTGGGGTGGGTTTTGTGGGGTGCTGAGGGCAGTTACAGCGGTTCAGACTGTGCCCCAGTGCTGGGCCATGAAATCCAGGACACAATCCCCACCTTCAGAATAACAGGGTTCCTGGGAACCGGGGGAAGGAGAAAAGCCTGGCAGAAAGTGTGAGTGGAGCAGGGCAAAATAGTTGGTGGAGCAGACATGGGGACAACATGATGGGGATTAAGGGGAGACGTGATCTGCGAGAGGACCCCACAGATACAGGTGGAGGAGAGAGAGAGCCGTTGGATGGCGCAGAGCCACAGGGGATGATGAGGTGGGCAGAGGCAGGGGGTGAAGTGGGACGGAGGCACAAGGGGTGAGATGGAGAGAGGCACAGCCAGGAAGGGAAGACGAGTTGCAGGCTCCCTCGAGCTGCGACATATGCAGCAAGTGCAGCCTCACGAACGTCTGTTCTCCTCTTCCTTTGAATAAATATTTATAGATTCATTTGTCGTCTGGTGCGCGCACTTGGTTGCTCACCTCCAGGCCAGAATAATGGGACCTGCCCTGACTGTAGGAAGGAGGGGGAGAGGCAGACTGGGGAGAATCTCCTTCATCCTAAACCCTGGAGTTAGGGGCTGCGGATATTCTGCTGTCCCGTTGCCTCCAGCTGTAAACTTGTCTGGTCTCACTAGCGGAGCGGGGTTGGGCCTCATGAGAACTTGGATGGGGAACTACCAAGCATGCTAGAGAGAGTGGTGCTGGTGAGTCATAGATGACCGAGTGCCCTGCCCCGTGCCAGGGCACCGCATGCTGCTGGTGATGCTGTCCTAACCACCTGCAGTCAATGAAGCTCCCCTGGCCCTTTTCCCGAGCATATGGGCGTAACCTCGGTGTCCTGGCCTGATTCCAGTTGGAGTGATTAGCAGTTCCTGCTGCCTCTTTAGATTCCCTCTGCAGTTCCAATAGTACATGGGATCCTTCTTCACTTCCTGTCCTAAACGTGGATGGTGGATGCCTGGGTGGCTGGGTAGAAGTGCACAGGTGTATGTGGTTTTGCATCCTGTCAGTTTCGGCCCATGTTCATTTGGGGATGCCCCATGTTTGTGTGTGTGTGTGTGTGTGTGTGGGTGGGTGGGTGGGTGGGTGGGTGGGTGGGTGGAGGGTGAGCATGTAAGGAGTAAGTGTGAACAGGGTGTGTAAGTGTATGGGTCTGGGGAGATGTATATGCCTCTGTGTGTGTATGCAGATGTGTGTGCGTGAGAGATGTGGATATATTTATGAATGCATGTGTCTGCATTGGGGGAATGATACGTGTTTTGCTTGGGTGCGTGGGTGGGCTGGGTGCAGAAGGGGATGCACCGTTATAAGGGCACAGTGTGCATTTGTGCCTCCCTGTGTGTGTGAGGGTGGGGGAGGCTGACATGTTTGTCGCAAGGTGGGGGTGTATTTTTCTTACACTCCTTGACAGGAGATTGTGTCTGAAGCTGTCAGGAGTTTACACTAAGCAGCCGCTCTCTGGCTCTCGGACAGAGTCTAAAGTTTCAGTCTGTTTGTATTGGGCTGTCATGTTATGGGATTAGGGGCTGTCACAATGGCTTCTGGGTGCATCGTAGGGGGTCTGATTAAGCGCTTCTGTGCAGCAGGCTCTTCGGGGCTGGCCATCAGAGTTATTGGGGGAGCCTCAGCAAGAAGCACTTTTGCATGGAAAGCGCCAGTCCTCTGCGATGAGGAGGAGATGGCCCCTCTGCCCTGCCCCTCCGATGGACATGAAGTCAAAGGGCACGTTTTCCAGGGAGGGCCTGGAAATGCACTCGCATCTATTGGCCTGCATGAAACCCCAGGCTTATGTGGGCACTTAGCCATTTTGTGGGTGCCTTTCCCAGAGTCCCACATGGCTTAGGAGAGAAGTGTGAGTTCCAGTGAGAGGGTTGCCTGTGCTTTCTGGCCTCAGGACCCCAAGGGAGACGTCAGGTGAGTCTTTGTGTGGCCTAAGGACAAGGGGCAAGGATGGAGAGTGTTCTGGCTGGCCTTTGCAGTGCTGGTTGCTACCAGAGAAGGGGAGGAGCAGAGAGAATAAGCAGGATGAGAGAGTGAGTGTGGCTAGAGGGACAATAGGGGAAGATACAGGCCCACAGTAGAGAGGGCTCAGAGAGTGAGAGTGCGAATCGTGTGCAACAGGCACAGCTAGAGAACAAGGGAGCGGCAAGAGCATCAGAGCACAACGAGGGTGAAGAGGGATCAAGGGGATGGCAAGAGCACCCCAAGCATGCAGAGTGGCCACGACAAGGTGTGGCGAGATAGCAGCTGGGGTGCAGAAAGTGAGGGCGTGGGTGACACTGTCTGGTTTTGAGGACAGGTGTGTGACCGCAGGGGCAGAGCGAAGGCTGCACGCTCCTTTCCTGCCTTTGGAGCTTTAACCCTTTCTTAGCCTGGACACTCTTAAAGGCCATCTGAAAAACAACAACAACCGCGCAGCCCTAATGTTCTCTTTGTGCAGTTTGCTGCTTTTAATTGGATTAAATCTTGTTAATAGTTAATAATTATACAAGTAACTTTGTGGTAGGGACTGATCAGTTCAAAACATTCCCTCACCTTGAAGTTAAGGTCCTTCCTTCCTGTCTCTCCGTTTCCACCTTGACTAGCTGTCACATATGAGTAAACTACATTAAAATGACAAACCCCAACGAAGATTGTGCAGAGAAGCATAGGGACGGAATTTCCTATGTGTGTGTGTGAGGTGGAGAAGGGGTGTTACTGACTGATACTAAACCCCAGGACTATTCCCCCTCCTTTCCCCTCCCATCTGATTTTCCTGCCTCAGGATACAAGTAAATTGCACTGAGGCCAATGGGGGAGTTGCTTGCATTCCCTGGGGCTAGAATTTGGAGCCCTATCTTTCCTACAGAAACCTCTGATGTAACTCCATTGGCTTCAGTGCAATTGTGACAGTGCCATCTTGGCCGATGCACCGGGCATTGAACTGGGGACCTCCAGAGCTAGAATCCTGAATAGCTACAGCTTAAGAGAAAGAATCAAGGCTCCCTAGGTAGGGCTGCGTCCAACTTGTATCCTCTGTGGCTCAGGCACACAGGGGGTCTGTAACACACACTCACCAGTGGGTTACACAATTATACCAGAGGTGAATTTTGCCTGGGACATTCAGGGACCCATTCAGCCAGATTCAGTCCTGGTGTAAGTGGCTGCACACTGAAGTCGGTGGCATTTCACGCACTTACATCAGGGCTGAATGCAGCCTGATGTGTTTTAAAGGAGGCCTCTCTCTGTGGTGTTGCTGAAAGACTGTGGGTGAACTCCACGTTACGTTCCCTGAGACCCAGGTCCTTCACAAGGCATTGGGAGTTCATGGCAGTTCCTTCTTTCAGAGGGTAAACACTGGCTGGCTGTGTTTTAAGGCAGCTGGGTGGTGTCAGATGTTTGTAGATGGACTTTGAGTTTCTGAATGGCAGAGCTGTCCCTCTAATGTTGTGTATTTCTCCCTCTGTCTCTTTCCAGCTGAAAGAAGTATATGCACTGACGCAACCTCAGGAAAATCCAAGATGGCTGCCAAGCGCAAAGGCGGCCTGAAGCTAAATGCAATCTGTGCCAAGCTCAGCCGCCAGGTGGTCTTCGATCATGGGGGATCGGAACAGGTGCGGTTGGACAAGGGTCCCCAGAGGGAAAGCGGCAACAAGGAACCGCCCCAGCCTGAGACCAAGGAGCTGGGGGCCAAGTTTTCTGATGGACTTAACCGTGTTCAGAAGATAGAGGAGGACAAGCGGAGGGAGGTGATTGAGAAGTGGGTGAACGGGGAGTACAATGACGAGACCCTGCTGGGCCGAGCAGAGGGCAAGGAATGTAAGGCCACCGAGAGCGTGGAGGTGCCCCCCGAAGGGGTTTACATGGTACAGCCCAAGGGCTGCAGCGATGAAGAAGATAATGGGGACAATGCAGATGGCAGCTTCCCGGACGACAGGGATTCGGATGGGCCTGCCTCCAAGGATGAAAGTTACCGACCTTCCAGCGCCCAGACAGGCTCCAAGCTGGCTGGAGGAGCTGCCTCAGGTAAGTCATTGCCCCATCTTCCACCCCGCACAATGGAGTCCCGAGACCAGCATTTTAGGCAGGGCAGTGTGAGTCACCTCAGTTGCCCTACATCCATTGGGTAAGCTTGACTACCAGAGCAAAGGAGTGAGCGGCACTTTCAGAGCCCCTAAGTTCTCTACTGCAGCGGGCAGGCTGCTCTGTGATTTACAGCTGGGAGCTGCCCTTGAAGTCCCACTGCCCTGGAACTCCTTCTGGGGATTCCTTCATCTGGGTAGATCCCAAATCCCACCCCCGGATTCCTTCAACAAATGGATCCCAGATCCCACCCCTGGATTCCTTTATCTGGGTGGATCCCAGATTTCTTTATCTGGGTGGCTCCCACCCCACAGACCCCTTTATCTGGTTGGATCCATCCCCCACCCCACAGATCCCAGTATATAATTTAGATGAAGATAAAGGCATTTGGCACTACGTTTCATGTTCAGGTTTCCAGGTGGAGGGCAGGACCCAAGCTGCTCTCCTAGCCGAACCTCCAGTAGACTGCCAGTGTATTTATACACACACTTGCCTGCGCGCTCCCCAGTATATGGCAGGCAGGTTTGTGTAAGGAATATGGATGGTTAGACCACAGGCTTGGATGAACAGAAAGGCTGCTCTGTGTGTGTGTGTGTGTGTGTGTGTGTGTGTGTGTGTGTGTGTGTGTGTGTGTGGTTATGTGACTGCTGCCTTCACGATATTTGTGTCTGTTGCAAGTAAGTTCGTGTGCACATACATGTTTGTTGCATGTGTTCACATTTATGTATATGTGGTGTGTCTGTGTTTGTGTATGAATGCTGCACGTTTTTGTGTGTGTGCATGTAGGTTGCATGTGTCCATGCAAGTGCTTGGCTGCTGTGTGTGTTTGTTTATGCCCATGTGTGCAGATTGAAGGCAGCAGCTCTGGGTGTGACTTGCAAGCTATTGTTATTTCTTCTTATTATCTAAGGTGAGCCTTGAAAAGAGTCCAGGTGAATGAAGGAGCTGTGGTGTGGGCAGATTAGCTGGGAGATTAGAACCAAGTGTAAGGCTGTGTCTACACTGCCACTTTCAGCGCTAAAACTTTAGTTGTTCAGGGATGTGAAAAAATACACCCCTGAGCGACAAAAGTTTTAGCGCTGAAAAGCGCCAGTATAGACAGCGCTTTATCGCCGGGAGCTGGATAAAACTACCACCGCTCATTCGGGGTGGGGTTTTTTTATCGCTAAGAGAGCTCTCCACCAGCGATAAAGCGTGTCTATACTGCCCACGTCACAGCGCTGCTGCGGTCGCGCTGTAACATGGGCAGTGTAGACATCCCCTCAGAGAGGACTCCCTGCCCTCTCCTCCAGAGCAGCAACCCTGCCACTGGCCCAGTGACAAACACCTCCGACTTGGACACCACAATCCTCCACCGCTTTGTTTAGTTCTGTGAAGAAATCAGATTTCTCCTGCCAGAGCAAACTCCTTAAAAATGTCTTTCTTTCTTTCTTTCTTTCTTTCTTTCTTTCTTTCTTTCTTTCTTTCTTTCTTTCTTTCTTTCTTTCTTTCTTTCTTTCTTTCTTTCTTTCTTTCTTCGATTGACTGATTTGTTACTGTCAACATCCCCTCTATTGATATTAAACCCAGCCACATAACAGACACACTGCACATCCTGGTTCTTTCCTCACTTCCAAGGTTATCCTAGCCAGACAGGCTGAGGGGAGTCCGGGGTTTACCCCCGGAGTGGTGATGCCGTCTTACTCCAGTCCTTTGTAAGGTGCTGTGTGAAAAGCTCTGTCCTGCTCTTTATACCCTGTTAGGGTGACCAGATAGCAAGTGTGAAAAATTGGGACGGGGGTGGGGTGTAATAGGCACCTGTATAAGTCAAAGCCTCGAATATCGGGACTGTCCCTATAAAATTGGGACATCTGGTCACCCTGTACTCTGTGGTAACACTTGCTGCATACTCATGACTCAGAGAATCGATGAATTTCCAAGCCCTCAGGCTCTCCTGTCTGCCCCTTACTCCTCAGCACACCCCCTTCCAGGGGTGTTTCCCCCTCGTGGTTACATGCAGTTTTAGAATTTTAGTTTACTCCTGACGCAGAGAAATTCAGGGTCAGATTTGGCTCAGGCTGAATTTATCAAGAGGCACTGGTGGCCTGTATGTGTGTGCTGGGGGGAAGCCCAGGATGAATTATTTCATTCCTGGAGTGGCCAGTGTCTCCAGATCAACATCCAGGGCCATTTAAGTACCAAGTGTGGATGGAAGCTCAAGGCTGACTGAATTCCCCAGTGTAGAGTGGGCCCCTCCTGTTGAGATCTAGATCTGTCATACACTTGGGCTGAATCTCTTGATAGAAAGATCACACCTCCCCCGTCTGAGCACTTTGCAAATCCATCAAACTTTCCCTCTTTTGTGTGTGCGTGTGTTTTCCTCCTCCTGCTAATAATGCAGCCGAAGCTCATCTCCGTCTGTCCGTTCCCCTTCTGGAGAGGCACATTCTCTAGTCTTTGCGAGTTCAGTGGCAGCGCACATAATTATGCATATAAGATATAAACAGAGCTGTTTAATTATCCTTCGCCACATCAGTGACAGAGTAAT